>NC_134691.1:39913634-42781134 GCF_050947455.1 Rhinoderma darwinii | reverse complement strand
TAAGTGTTAAATCTGGCGCATTTCACGACTCAACTGATCCACAGCCATATCCTAAGTATGTGACCAGACGTGGCTTGCACGTTGCAAATCAAGGTTCTTTCTGGCGCACGCATTAATACATTTGGCCAACAATATATGCACCAAGAAAATAGTTGCACGAGACGCCAGAACAGAGGCGCAAAGATAATAAATCTGCCCCATTGTGTTTTGAGCCATATCCAGCAGAGATCAAGCAACGTGTGGCAAGTCACCCCCTGAGGCATGGCGACCCAATATAGCACAGAATCTCAACCACAGCGGGCAATGGCGATTCCTACAATGAGCTCTACCGCTATTTCCAGGAAATTAAAAGGGGTCGTCCGAGAGTATAAGAAGAGAAGCCAGCTGCAGGAGATGTAATAAGATACATGGATGTACGGCACATTGCTGCAGGTATAGTATACAAAGACCAGCGGGGAACACCGGGCACCTGCGCAGGATCAATGGCGAGTTTATTAATAGGCGAGTAACGTTTGGTTAGTTATTTTATCACATTCCCTGCCACGCCTTCCTTTCCTGCAGCAGTTTCTTCTCCTATACTCTCGGACAACCCCTTTACGTACCATTTGTTTGCCTGGGGATTTCCGAGAGAGGCAAAAATCCGGCATAGGGAGAGAAATACCATAAAGTAGATGATGACCCATTACATACTAGACAAACCCCCTATCATTCCTGCGCAGGTGCTCCCTGCCGCTCTTTGTTGACAGTACTGCAGCAATGACATGCCCATATACCCCAGAACACGTGATCGCTGCAGCCAATCACTTGCCTCCGTGGTACATGGCACATCAGCATTGGCTGCAGCGATTACGTCAGTATACAGGCACGTCAGCGCTGCAGCACTGTCAGCAAAGAGAGACGGGGAGCACCAGAGTTGCTGCGCTGGAACGTCATGGGATTGGTCAGGTGAGTCAATTTTTTTTTTTTTATGTTTCACGCCATTTCCACCGTTGGGCCAGATCTCAGAAAACCACTACACACAAATATATATTTTACTACAGTACTTATACGAGCATCCTTTTACTCCTTCAATTCCTGTATCCCGTGGTGTTGGGGTATGTTTAGACATTCCGAGAATTCACTGCAATTTGCCACACAATACACGTGGATGGTGTTTTCAAAATTCTTCATGCCACGGATTTCACCCTGTCAATGCATAGGGTGACATCCGCAGCACAACGAGAATGGGTCAACCTATTCTAGGCATACTTTTTTTTTTTTATATATATCAAATCAATGGCCTTCCATGAAACGCATACACCGGGTCTACAAGGGAGACGTCCCATTCTGGCACAAGCTGTGGACTCCCCTTCTACGATGTCCATTTGCCCTAATAAGGCATATGGACAGGAGAGGTCATCCTGAGACAGTCACTTTAACTCCTTAATTACCACCCTAACACCTTTTTATGGCAGTCATTAAGAACACTTATGCCCCAGCGCCGCCTTGTCACAACACTATGACGTAAGCCGGGTGTTGAAATGCCTATCGACAGCCAGACTCCTGCTCTAGCGGCCGGGATCAGTTACCTCCAATTCCGGCTGTTTAACCCCTTGGCTGCTGGGGTCATTTAAGTGGGTTCAGAGGGATGAAGCCATATCTGTCCACCCCACCCCCTGCATTCCACTAGCCCCCATGGTTTCCATGGCAGCCGGGGACCTAACAGCCCCCAGGTCTGCCATTAGTGCAGGTCTATTAGGCCCTGCCAGAAGCAAAATACACTGGCCAGAGTAATACACAAAAGCGGGTGTAAAAAATAAAAAAAAATATTGAATAAAGTTACTAATAAATAAATGAAAAATACTAAGTAAAAAAACAAAAAACATTTTCCCCTTAAAAAATGCTTTATTATAAAAAAAAAAAAAAAAAAACATGTCGCCACATGCAAAATGATCGGACCTATAAAATGATTGCGTTTCTCAACCAGCACTGGGAACGCTGTAAAAAATATATAATAAAAACAAAATGCCAGAATTTCAGTTCTGTTCACCCTGCCTTCCATAAAAACAATAAAAAGCGATCAAAACGTCATTAGTAACAAAAAAAAAAACCGGTACTAATGAAAACTACAAATCGTCCCACAAAAAATAAATCATACAGCTACGTCGGGGGGAGAAATAAAGACGTTACGCCTTAGAATATGGCGACACAAAAACAGATACTATTTTTTGTGCAAAAGTAGTAAAACATAAAAATATATATATATATATATAGATAGAAGTTTTGTATCATCGTAATCAATCGCAGAATAAAGTTACGTCGTTTACGCCACAGGTTTCCCCCAAAATGTCCCATTAAAAAATACGGAGGCCCGCATACTGCTATGTGTGCGGAAGATAAAAATCGTTACCGGTTCCGAACATACCAGTAATTACATCTCCCAATCACTAGCAGCGTTATACAGAGGGGGGGGGTATCACCACATAATGGCGCACACTTACCATACAACCCATGCTGACAGCGATCATATCATTAGTCACCCAATTTTTTCAGTAAACTAGAACAGTTTTCCAATAAGCATCGCTGTATTCCTATCTAACAGCTATCATACGTGGATATATACAGACACACAGAATTACGTTCTGTCATATCTATACTATGGTGCCATGACCTCAGAGAACCCTATGTAGAAGAATACAAATACCGTACTCACCCCCGGGAGCATCAAGCAACTCCTAAATCAGCCGGGGTCACCACTCAAACTTCCCTCTCTCCCAGCATGCACCACGACCCGCCAATTCCCTTCAGTCGCCCAATCAAAGAGGTAATGAACTTACTGCTTTTGTCTGCTAAATAAAGTTAATTCAATTTTAAAAAAAAAGTCCGCGTGTCTCCTAGCAACGAGATGCCAGGAAAGGGAATGTAAGCACGGGTCACCCGCTACATAAAGTTTATTGAAGAGAAAAAAAAAACAGTCGAGCAAGCGCGCATCGTTACCGTAGCAACGATTGGCATGTTCTACATAAAGTTTATTGAAAAAAAAAAAAGAGCAGCCGAGTAAACAATAATAATGCGTGCTAAGGTTCTAGTGACAGCGAGTTGTCCTATGTACAAGACAGGGCAAATAACCAATTACACAGTCATAATGGTCTTATATGGCTACTGGTTCCCCACTGATGTCCAAGACAAAAAAAATCTACAGGTTTCAGTAGGAGTTATGGAAACAAAGTGAGGCATATGTATTAATAATAGCATAGCACTAGTGTAGCGGGCGCCGTATAAACACGGGACACGTTCTTTGATAAATGGCGCAGCGACTAAACTACTCTGGGCCGTGCATTTTGTGGCTCACCTCCACTTTTTATTGCGGTGAAGTGGGCGCTTTTTTTTGGTAAATAAGTCACACCTCCTTTTTCTGACACTTCGCAAGCCCTACCGGAAGGGTGGCCACCAGGCCTGTAAACCAACGGCCCAGTCGGTACTGACAGGAGGAGGCCAGTGCAAGTAAAAACATGTTTGCCATCAATAGCAAGTGTGGATATTTTTGCATCAGACAGTGGGGCAGATTTACTATTGTTGTTGCGGCAGAATTCTGGCCTATGTTGCGCCCTATTGTGGCACAAATCAATTTAGACACATTTTATTATTGATTTGAAAAAGAACAGATGTTTACGTCTCATAGAAACTTTCAAAAAGTCCAGAAAATGGGTATGGTTTAGCGGAAAGAGGCATGGCTTAAAAAGACGCCGACATGCTCCAGCCAACCAACCGAGAGGTGGTATAAGGAAGAGAAAAGTGTCTTACATGTCTAGCAAAATACGCCAAATTTATCATACAGCGTGCGCAACTTTGATAAATTGGTTGCATGTTCTGACTGCCTGGTCTAAGTTTACACTGTCTAAATGTGAGAGAGTTGGTAAATCTTCCCCATCGTGCGCGCAGCCGGGTTACTTCCTATTCGGAATGGATACTCTCTTGCCAGGCTGCCCTGCCTTAGGAACGTCGCAGCATCAGGACTAGGTGGAGTGTGGGATTGGCGCCAGCGGGAGATTGTAGCGGGCAAGGCAGCAGAAAGACAGAGACACTAACATTCAGCAGCCAGACATGTGTGACCCGCCTGCACAACCCCCACGAGAGTCCAAAGCAGAGGAGGATACTGACTGAGTCAGGCCGGATTCATATCTACAAGTAACGTGTACGACACTAAACGTGTCCATAGGGCTCTATAAGCCTGACAAACGCCAAAAATATATGAACAGTGACGTCAGGTGCTTCCGGGGGCACAGCGCTTCAAGTAATGCTCTGCCCGGGGAATTCGAGGGAAGTATCCACTGTATGCCTATACAGTGGGATAAGCCGCTACCTTCCCCAAGACATATACTTCGTTACTCCTCCTGACTTATACCTCAGACGGATAAGGAAGAAACGCGATGTGAACCAGGCCTAACAGGAAGTCATTGTCTGTCTGAATTGAGTGGAAGTCAAGCCCCCCACACCCACCATGTATCCGTAAAAAAATACCTAACATCTGTTTGGTATTTTTAAGTAGATGGCAATGCTACCCATGGGGCAAACTGCTCAGTGTGCGAAAACGTAACAAATCTCCGTGCAGACCTGGTCTGACCTGGCATAGCTCAATAGCTGCACCGCATTCTGCAAGCATTGCACCATGTTGATGAATATGATGCATGCTACACTAAAGTTACATACTGGCATACCACTCAGCGGTACTCCTGTAGTAAAGGAATCGTCCGGCTTTAAAAAAAATAAATGATTGGTGGCAGCGGTCAGGTCCCGGTAGGCTACATCATCACTGCTGCGATGTAAATAGAGAGAACGTCGGGCACCATGGGATCGTTGGGGGTGAGTATTGGCTTATTAATTATTTTAGAAGCTGGACAGATTTTATTTAAAACATTTTTTTTTAAAGCTGGACAACCCTTTTAATAAATATCACTAAGGTAGGCAAATTCATCAATGAAGTTACTCTAAGTTTGCATTTCAATTGCATTACAAAAAATGGCACAGTGCAGTGTAAGCTATTCTGCAAGTACAATCTGCTGGCTTATAACAGTATTAGTAAATGTACCTCAATATAGTAAAGAGCAGGTAGTCACACAAGGTCATCTCATGGTCAAATCAATGTCCGGGCCCAATAGTTATGGACAGCGTTGGGGTCCTTGTTCCTGGGTTGTCACCATTGTAACCATTAGGACTAAGTGGATTATAGTAAATGGGTTTCCCCACAATTAACTTCTATGATGTGTCAGTTAGATAGGCTGCAAAAGTTTGTTCAATGGAGGTTCAACCACTGGGGACCTCCAATGATTCCAAGAACAAAGAGGCCCCGTCTCCTTAACAGAGAGGTGATGAAGAGTGCGCCGTCACTGTCCATTAAAACATACATGATACAGAAACATGGCGAGTGTGGTCAGCTTTTTTCTTATATCCATTTCACTTCAGTATACTGGGTTCTCTCCGCCACCTGAACATCAAGAACGGGAACAAGAGCCCCTTAATTCTCAGGACGGGTGTGGGTACCAGCAACCACATCCACCAATGAAATTTTATAAAGTACATTGTGGGAAAAGTCGTTTTAGCTCTGTACTAGGGGATACCCAGATATTTTATAGTTTTCATATATAGGGCTACGAGTACTCTGCAACTCGAGACACATGATGGGACTCATATAATTCAAGATGGATAACTTCCTTTTTCTCCCCATAGACATGAATGAAATTATTGTGTGACTGATTTCGTTGCACAAACTTTCCATTGACTTTTATGGACAGTGACTGTTGAACGACCCAAAAGTTTTGCAAAACTGCACATCTTGGTCCCTATTTCACAGACACACACATATATATATATATATATATATATATATATATATATATATATATATATATATATATATATATACACAGTGAAGGAAATAAGTATTTAATCCCTTGCTGATTTTGTAAGTTTGCCCACTGTCAAAGACATGAACAGTCTAGAATTTTTAGGCTAGGTTACTTTGACCAGTGAGAGATAGATTATATAAAAAAAAAAAAAGAAAATCACATTGTCAAAAGTATATATATTTATTTGCATTGTGCACAGAGAAATAAGTATTTGATCCCTTTGGCAAACCAGACTTAATACTTGGTGGCAAAACCCTTGTTGGCAAGCACAGCAGTCAGACATTTTTAGTAGTTGATGATGAGGTTTGCACACATGTTAGATGGAATTTTGGCCCACTCCTCTTTGCAGATAATCTGTAAATCATTAAGATTTCGAGGTTGTCGCTTGGCAACTTTGATCTTCAGCTCCCTCCATAAGTTTTCGATGGGATTTAGGTCTGGAGACTGGCTAGGCCACTCCATGACCTTAATGTGCTTCTTTTTGAGCCACTCCTTTGTTGCCTTGGCTGTATGTTTCGGGTCATTGTCGTGCTGGAAGACCCAGCCACGAGCCATTTTTAATGTCCTGGTGGAGGGAAGGAGGTTGTCACCTAGGATTTGACGGTACATGGCTCCATCCATTCTCCCATTGATGCGGTGAAGTAGTCCTGTGCCCTTAGCAGAGAAACACCCCCAAAACATAATGTTTCCACCTCCATGCTTGACAGTGGGGACGGTGTTCTTTGGGTCATAGGCAGCATTTCTCTTCCTCCAAACACGGCGAGTAGAGTTAATGCCAAAGAGCTAAATTTTAGTCTCATCTGACCACAGCACCTTCTCCCAATCACTCTCAGAATCATCCAGATGTTCATTTGCAAACTTCAGACGGGCCTGTACATGTGCCTTCTTGAGCCGGGGGACCTTGCGGGCACTGCAGGATTTTAATCCATTACGGCGTAATGTGTTACCAATGGTTTTCTTGGTGACTGTGGTCCCAGCTGCCTTGAGATCATTAACAAGTTCCCCCCGTGTAGTTTTCGGCTGAGCTCTCACCTTCCTCAGGATCAAGGATACCCCACGAGGTGAGATTTTGCATGGAGCCCCAGATCGATGTCGACTGACAGTCATTTTGTATGTCTTCCATTTTCTTACTATTGCACCAACAGTTGTCTCCTTCTCACCCAGCGTCTTACTTATGGTTTTGTAGCCCATTCCAGCCTTGTGCAGGTCTATGATCTTGTCCCTGACATCCTAAGGGTATGTTCACACGGCCAAATTTCAGACGTATACGAGGCGTATTATGCCTCGTTTTACGTCTGAAAATAGGGCTACAATACGTCGGCAAACATCTGCCCATTCATTTGAATGGGTTTGCCGACGTATTGTGCAGACGACCTGTTATTTACGCGTCGTCGTTTGACAGCTGTCAAACGACGACGCGTAAAAATACAGCCTCGTCAAAAGAAGTGCAGGACACTTCTTTGGACGTTTTTGGAGCTGTTTTCTCATAGACTCCAATGAAAACAGCTCCAAAATCGGACGTAAAAAACGCCGCGAAAAATGCGAGTTGGTAAAAAAACGTCTGAAAAGCAGGGTCTGTTTTCCCTTGAAAACAGCTCTGGATTTTCAGACGTTTTTGTTGACTACGTGTGAACATACCCTTAGAAAGCTCTTTGGTCTTGCCGATGTTGTAGAGGTTAGAGTCAGACTGATTAATTGAGTCTGCGGACAGGAGTCTTTTATACAGGTGACCATGTAAGACAGCTGTCTTTAATGCAGGCACCGAGTTGATTTGGAGCGTGTAACTGGTCTGGAGGAGGCTGAACTCTTAATGGTTGGTAGGGGATCAAATACTTATTTCTCTGTGCACAATGCAAATAAATATATATCATTTTGACAATGTGATTTTCTGTTTTTTTTTAATATAATCTATCTCTCACTGGTAAAATTAACCTAGCCTAAAAATTCTAGACTGTTCATGTCTTTGACAGTGGGCAAACTTACAAAATCAGCAAGGGATCAAATACTTATTAACTTCACTGTATATATATTAGTGCATATTTATTTATATTTAGTGGTTTAGGTGGCATTAGTGTTGCAGGGTGCTGTCACCATTCTATGTTTGCTGTATATCTGCAGTCATGGGTGTTCTTGCACCTGCATACATTTTGTATCATTTAGTTGGAATGTGCTGTTCAAATTTTTGTTGTGCTTATGGTATCCATATATGTGGGGTTAGTGACTGCCTCCACTTGTTGTTCTTGCACTCCTCCCATTCTGCCCTGGGTGATTTTAATCAGTTCAATGCTGGATCCTACCATCCCCAGGTATATATGTAGGCTTAGTCCCAGTTCTGGGTGTATGTGCAGCGTAGGTTCCCACCTTACAGAGGTCGCCTTGTCGTGGCAGGTGGGCTAACACTTTTTGATCAAAATGTGCACTAAGAACCTCCCTATTTGTAAGTAGATTTAGCTTTAGTGCATATTTATTTATATTTAGTGGTTTAGGTGACATTAGTGTCGCAGGGTGCTGTCACCATTCTATGTTTGCTGTATATATATATATATATATATATATATATACATACACTACCGTTCAAAAGTTTGGGGTCACCCAGACAATTTTGTGTTTTCCATGAAAACTCACACTTATATTTGTCAAATGAGTTGCAAAATGACTAGAAAATATAGTCAAGACATTGACAAGGTTAGAAATAATGATTTTTATTTGAAATAATAATTTTCTCCTTCAAACTTTGCTTTCGTCAAAGAATGCTCCATTTGCAGCAATTCCAGCATTGCGGACCTTTGGCATTCTAGCTGTTAATTTGCTGAGGTAATCGGGAGAAATTTCACCCCATGCTTCCAGAAGCCCCTCCCACAAGTTGGATTGGCTTGATGGGCACTTCTTGCGTACCATACGGTCAAGCTGCTCCCACAACAGCTCTATGGGGTTGAGATCTTGTGACTGCGCTGGCCACTCCATTACAGATAGAATACCAGCTGCCTGCTTCTTCCCTAAATAGTTCTTGCATAATTTGGAGGTGTGCTTTGGGTCATTGTCCTGTTGTAGGATGAAATTGGCTCCAATCAAGCGCTGTCCACAGGGTATGGCATGGCGTTGCAAAATGGAGTGATAGCCTTCCTTATTCAAAATCCCTTTTACCTTGTACAAATCTCCCACTTTACCAGCACCAAAGCAGCCCCAGACCATCACATTACCTCCACCATGCTTGACAGATGGCGTCAGGCACTCTTCCAGCATCTTTTCAGTTGTTCTGCATCTCACAAATGTTCTTCTGTGTGATCCAAACACCTCAAACTTCGATTCGTCTGTCCATAACACTTTTTTCCAATCTTCCTCTGTCCAATGTCTGTGTGCTTTTGCCCATATTAATCTTTTCCTTTTATTAGCCAGTCTCAGATATGGCTTTTTCTTTGCCACTCTGCCCTGAAGGCCAGCATCCCGGAGAGGCCTCTTCACTGTAGACGTTGACACTGGCATTTTGCGGGTACTATTTAATGAAACTGCCAGTTGAGGACCTGTGAGGCGTCTATTTCTCAAACTAGAGACTCTAATGTACTTGTCTTGTTGCTCAGTTGTGCAGCGGGGCCTCCCACTTCTCTTTCTACTCTGGTTAGAGCCTGTGTGTGCTGTCCTTTGAAGGGAGTAGTACACACCGTTGTAGGAAATCTTCAGTTTCTTGGCAATTTCTCGCATGGAATAGCCTTCATTTCTAAGAACAAGAATAGACTGTCGAGTTTCACATGAAAGCTCTTTTTCTAGCCATTTTGAGAGTTTAATAGAACCCACAAATGTAATGCTCCAGATTCTCAACTAGCTCAAAGGAAGGTCAGTTTTATAGCTCCTCTAAACACCAAAACTGTTTACAGCGGTGCTAACATAATTGCACAAGGGTTTTCAAGTGTTTGCTAATCATCCATTAGTCTTCTAACACAGTTAGCAAACACAATGTACCATTAGAACACTGGAGTGATGGTTGCTGGAAATGGGCCTCTATACACCTATGTAGATATTGCATTAAAAAACAGATGTTTGCAGCTAGAATAGTCATTTAGCACATTAACAATGTATAGAGTGTATTTCTGATTAATTTAATGTTATCTTCATTGAAAAAAACTGCTTTTCTTGCAAAAATAAGGAAATTTCTAAGTGACCCTAAACTTTTGAACGGTAGTATATATATATATATATATATATATATATATATATATATATGTACACAATACTACTAGTACTAGTTTATGGGCAACAGTATCACGGGATCCTGCTTTGTCCCTATGAGCACCACATGCAGGCCAGTCAAGATAACTTGACTGAATGTCCGTCCCCTTGACAGGGAAAGTCGGGAGGCCCCCATACATATAAGATCATCTGACTTCTGGGCAGGTTAAGACGAGTATTGTCTAATGTGTAAGGCCATGATTGGGGCATCTATTAGTTGTGCAGGGGCACAACTAGAAGTAGGATTAGTGGGAATTGGTGCCAGTACTCAGGAGGTACCAACAATCTGTTCTACATAGGCCAGGGTATTTAGATACAGAACAAGGGCAGCAAACTAAAAGTTTGTCTAAGGTGAAGGAAAGCCAAGCATAACAATGCACCCCAAAATGCTGATCCGGGAGCCATAAGGTAGCTTGCAGTATTTGCACCTCCAGTTACTGAGCCCCCTTAGAATCGTTGAGTGGCTTCATGTGATTCCTCTGAGTTCTTCATGAATAGTACTTCCAACTTAGGGGCCTACACATGAGACTTCTTAGATTGACCAAGACAACAATATGCAAATTAAGAGTCAGTGATCTGAGTGGATAAAACTATGCAAATATTTCCCACTTTCCATTCCCCCTTAAAATCTTTGGGAGATATGGAAATAAATAAACGAGCGTGCACATTGCCATATTGCCCATAGGAGATAACAGAAAATGACCACCCATGCGTGGCCCCTTGTATGCTGAGAGCCCGACCAGGCGCCCACATTCCCAGAGTTGGTGGTGGATCAATGCTATGAGATCCACCTGATCAAACGATTATGGCACATGCTGGGGATATACGTCTTAAAAGTCATTAGTTGGAAAAGCTGCAATAACAAGATATGTAGATAATTTAATTTTTTCATTTTTTACTCTACAGATATAACCGCGCAGCCCATTCTTCTCTTCCATCCATGTATGACGGTGCAGAATTTTACTACCCAGGGATTTGTTTTCCAAGTGAACAGTGGAGTATTGTATACTGAGATTAACCAGCGGCTGTCCGGTCACCAGAGAGCGGTCTCTTAGGAAACACTGGTGATCTTCTTTCTTTGTCATTACAATGCAGGAAGGGAATAACATTCCAGTGACGACCCCCTGTCCAGTATCACCGAGTCTCGGTCCTCTCCTAGACTACGCAGCCTTACATCATTGGGTAAGTGTTTTCCATTAATATATGTTTATCGTGTCACAATCCAAAAACTTTGTCATCATGTTACAATTACTGAGCGTCACAAGGTCGTCACTAAAGCATGAGAAGTGGGGAAAGTATGAGCTGCTAGCAACAAGTTACAATTATCTAATGGGTGGAAACGCGTAAAGGGGTTCTCAGTCATTAACAGGCACATAAGATGGAGTTCAAAGGTCTCAATGTAGACTGTGACATTTTATATGGAAGGATCGACACTAGCACAATGACTGCAATTACTGCAACGGTATCACTGTCAGACCAAATATAACAGTTCTGTAAATCATCCGTCATGATAAATATGATGCACACCAAGATGTATAACAACAATATCTAACATGATCTGTAAAAGTAATAAAGTGCAAGAAGAAACTATTTAATACATGCTACCTAGTAGTTGGGCAACGTCAGTGTATCCACTCCTGTGTTTGCCTAAAATAAAGCTGAAGAGCCAAAAACTGCATTAAAGGGGGTGTCCAGGTTGGGGGACGTTTTTTATACTGATGACCTATCCACAGGATAGGTTCAGTATATGATCGGTGGAGATCCGACACCCGGACCCCGCACCGATCAGCTGTTCTGGGCATCAGATGTTATGCAGTGGTCGGTGCAGGAAGCAGATGGCTCCATACACTGCATAGTGGCCATGCTGTAGTACTGAAGCTCTGCTCCTATTCAAGTGAACATCCAGAACAGCATGTTGCGTAATTGAAAATCCACAATAAAAATCTGCAACAAACCAGCTACGTGTGCATGGGTCTTATGGAGAAACCCCTCCCCATATACCCTTTTTAGGCATTTGGACATCAAAGAGGGTCCCTGGAGGATCCAGCCAGTCCTTAATGGACATCTGATCTTAGTAGTTTCGGGAGCAATTCCGACTACGACAGACCCGGCCCATTTATGTATACGTAGACGACTATTCCCTTAAATGGCTGCCATGTAATACTAAATTTCCCCTACAGCAGCAGAACTCCTTTAATAAATAGTGCCCTCCAGCAGACGTGGTCCTTGAGACCCTTTAAATTTTGCAATCTCGCAGTATTTCTAATACATGTCATTTCTTTCAGGCAAAGTGATGGGCTTTGACATTGAGCGTTTTCTTGGCTACGTGAATGAGGGTCTTCTCTGCTGTATATGTCGGGATGTCCTTGAACACCCGTTACAAGCCCCCTGTGAGCATGCGTTCTGTGCTTCATGTATACATGGATGGCTCGTTCACCACAATAACTGTCCTGAGGACAGACAAGGACTCTCTGTCACCGACCTAAGACCATTGCACAGGTAATAATATTGTCAGGTGCAGCACTGTCATGGAGACCTCGTGTGCATTCAAATCACCCGATACAACAAAATCAAATTCTTATCTATGGGGTGCGCAAATGACTTTAGCAAATAAAATATATGCCCAAATCTTATTCTGTAACACCCAATAAATTCAGTGCCACAGAATCGTGAGATCTTTTTTAAGTCGTTTTTTGTGGCACAAAATAACATCTTATTCACGTAAAGGTTTTCTGTATCACAAAATTTCAGCAGTGTATTCTGTGTCACAAAATTACATTTACACTTAGTGTATACAAAATGTACTGAGAACAAATGTGCGCCCTATACTTACCTGGCTTTAATAGTGCCAGGTGTGCCTGTATATGTGGAAACACCAATGTATTTGTTGATAACACAGGAGAAATGTTTCCTCTCTCAGTGGTGCAGCCTCAGGCTTTGGGCTTGTGACTTCAAAGAATCATGTCTCAGCTTGGAAGTTAATTATTTTAATGTACTTAAAAGAACCTTTTTGGGGTTTCTTCTGGTAGGTCTCCATAAAAGGGGTTGTCTTGTGAAGATAACCCATTTTTAAAAAGAAGCCGGCTTCTGTACCTCTCAGTGATCAGCCACCGCTGCAGCGGAAATGTAACCAAGCATGCTGGCAATTAAAATGTTATTCATGGATGCGCTGGTTTCTCCGGCGCCACTCTTACACAGCGGCTCTCCATTCCGGCACATGGAGTGTATGGACAGGGGTTGTCGTAGTGAGAGAACTCCTTTTAATGTGACTATCTAGGAATATTTAATATTACTTTTAAAAACTGCGGCGTTCCCCCTGCTCAGTGGGCGGTGGCTAAAACCTGTCCGCGCAACCATCACCCGACTTGTGACGTCACTCCTCCTAAACCTTACAGGGGAACTGCTCCAGTGTTGTAGTACTTGTTTACCAGAGCTGGTGCTAAATTTCCTGCCATTTGTTCCTGTTGGTCCCTGTGATTTTCCTGTGATTTACCTGGCTTTCGTCTGGACCCCATGATCTGATTATCCGTGTACCGACCTCTGGCCTGAACCTGACCTTGTCGTCTTGGACCTGACATTGCCTGCCTGTTACTGACCCGGATCTGTTTTACCATGAAACGTTTCTTACCCTCCATTTGTAGCCCAACCATTTATTGGGAACTATCCTAGAGACTATCCTTAGACTCCGCACCCCAGGTTAGCCTAAATTAACTCAACATTGTTCTCAGTCATTCATTGTCCCTGCCTGCTGCCAAACTTCTCCTGCGCTAAATCAGCACTGCAGTCCCTTCAATGTCAGGTTTACCGGGAGTCCCAGAGATTGGACCGCCAATCATAAAGTGATGGCACATACTAGTGATATTCCAACACTTTGTAAGATGGGAATAACCTGTTAAACAAACTACTGTACATTTTTGTGCCATTTAGGCAGACACATAGCAGTCCCGTACTGTATACAGATGCACTTTAAGGCGATTTTGGTGCTGAGATGTATTAGGGTACAGTGGCTTAAGCTTATGGGGCATTTTTATTTGAACACTATATATTACTCTTATGAGGTGCAGTGGGGCTTAAGGATAGGTTGTATCTTTTTGTGATTTCAGTATGGGAGAGACTATGTGTATTTTCACTCTTGAAGGGGGTGCCCATCAGGGACATTTATGGCATATCCACAGGATGCATAAATGGATATGGATGCACCTCTGGGACCCGCACCTATCTCTAGAACGGGGCCCCCAAAATCCCGTTCTACCTTACTGGGCTCCCGCTGACTGCCGGCCACTTCCGATTTAGATGGTCTGGAGTTACGATACTCCCATAAAAGTGAATGGCAGTTATGGAAACAGTGTAGCTCGCATTCTACGCTGCTTCCATAACTGCCTAGCACTTCTATTGGAGTTATGGAAACAGCGTAGCTCAGCGAGCTACGCTGTTTTCATACCTCCCGACCATCTAAATCAGGAAGTGGCCGGGAGGCAGCGGGAGCCGAGAAAGGTAGAACTGGGATTATGGGGCTCCGCTCTAGAGATGGATGCGGGTCCCAGTGGTGGGACCCTCACCAATCTGACATTTATGGCATATCCTGTGGATTTCCAGTCTTTGTTTCTTAGCAATATTGTAATGTGAACCCCTTAAAACTGTTATTTACCCTGGTGCCTTTACACCTGACATGATTGTAAACCCTCTACTCTTTTATAATATATTGTACAGAGCAGAAGTCACAAGACTTGCAGACCTTTGTAGGTGCATTGAAAGTCTTAATGGTTTCTAATGCCATACTTCTGGGATTTTCATACTAAGGCTAAATAGTTTGTACTTTTTGTAGGAAACCCCCTTTAAGTGCTGGTAATGCCCATACAGAAAACAGGCCTGATCTTGCCAGCAAAGCATGAGACAGTGCAGCGGGTGAATGCACAAAGCTTTATACTGTAGAAAGAGGCCCCATACCCATGCCTTGTTGGGCAACAAGTGCCCCTCAGGCCACCAGAGTTGCCCAGTACTGTGGTTGAGTAATTACTTGTAACATACACTATATTGTCAAAAGTATTGGTGTGCCTACACATTTCACCTCCAGGAGCTGTTATGACATCCCATTCTAAATCCATAGACATTAATATGGAGTTGGTCTCCTCTTTGCAGAAAAAACATCTTCCACTCTTCTGGGTAGGTTTTCTACAAGAAGGTGTCTCTGGGAATTTTTGTCCATTCATCCAGAAAAGCATTTGTGAGGTCAGACATTGATGTTGGCATTGTGCTTGGTGATGTAAGGCTGGCATGCAGCTGCTCGGCCATGGAAACCCATGCCATGAAGCTCCCGGCACAGTTTTTGTGCGGATGTTAATGCCAGAGGAGGTTTGGAGCTCTGCAGTTATGGCGTCAGCAGGGTGTTAGTGGCTTTCATGCACTATGCACCCCAGCACTCGGCGACCATGCCCCGTAACATTACTTGGTCTCCACTTCGTGGCTGAGTTGCTGTGGTTTCTAAACACTTACACTTATAATAATATCACTCACTGTTGATTATGGAATATCTAGGAGAGAATAAATTTCATGAACTGACTTGTTGATATAGTGACGTCCTATTACAGGACCACAACTGAATTCAATGATCTCTTTAGAACGACCCATTCTTTCACAGATGTTAGTAAAGGCGACTGCATGGTGAGTTGCTGGATTTTATACACCGTGGCAGTGGCACTGAATGAAACACCTGAATTCAATGATTAAGAGATGTGTCCCAATACTTTTGTGCATATAGTGTATGTTGAATAATGATTATATTTAAAAAATGTATTCAACTATAATATGTTTCTGTATTCATCTAGGTACATGCGGAACGATCTAAGCCGACTTCAGATCCAGTGTAAGAATTACAGAAGTGGCTGTGAGATGGTTTGCTCTTTGGAATCTATAGATAAACATGAGAGAGAGTGTGAATACTGTCCTATGTCCTGTATAAATGCCGGTGAGTTCCTGATCGTTCATTATCTTCCCATTGTAAGTAAAGTTCTGAGTGAGTTTCCTTGTGTTAGGCTGTCCTGTCCAGTTTGAGAGAAGACATCTGGATAGCCACCTGGCAGTGTGTGAACATCGGAGCCGGGAATGCCCCAGTGGTTGTGGTTATACCATTCTAAGCGCTGAAGATTTACGGCATAACTGTATCGCTGAACTCAGAACAGAACTTGAGCTTCTAAGGTAAAAATCTTTACACACACAGAACAATTCATCTTCTTGCAATCTGACACATCTGGTACCTGACCTGACAACTACCTGATCAGAGATATTGTTGATACAGATTGTAACTCAGTAATACAAGTTACTAAACTTTCTACATAGATTATATTTATACATAAGGCTGGGGCTACACGGCGACTTTGACCGCGACACAGGTTGCACAACCAAAGATCACTGTGTTGCACTTCCTGCATCGCAGTTAGTCAAAGCGAATGTGACCACATTTTGTCCTGTAAGTTGCTGTGACCGCGACACGTATTGATTCCTGATCACCTGATGTCTCCAGATACATGACATGTTTGTATCACACAGAATGTCTAAAATGTTTGCTTGTGGGTTTGAAGAGGTGTGAACTTTTTTTGGCAGAAGGGGGCTTTTTTATTTTTTTACTGTGGGAGTAACAGGTTAGCAGGGAACACAGGAACTGTGTGTTCCCTGCTGTCCCTGTATACAGATTACTAAAAACAGTGATCTAAGGGTATGTTCACACGCAGTGACCAAAAACGTCTGAAAATAGTCCGTGTGAACATACCCTAGTAGTAACACCCCTTTAGATCACTGTTACCAGTGATCTGTATACACAGACATGTAGAGAAGACTCATATTGCATCTTCTCTGCATGCCTCGAAGCCTCCTCTGCACAGGGAATCCCTATGACGTCATTACTGACATCACAGGTTTCCTTAGAAACAGCACAAATGCAGAAGTAGCGGCTCCTGCATTCAGGAACACAGCGCTTAATATGAGCGCTGTGCTCAGGGTTTTTTGTGACCGGTAGATGATTATTTCAGTTCCCTGTCATAGTACAGGATCAGACTGTCTGTGTGATAGACCGATCCTGCCGATGGCACTGCGTGCAGGAGCGCCCAGTGGCTTCAAACTCTGCACGTTAATTAATGGGCTGCAGGCACAAGGACGAGTTGCCCATCAATGTAATAATAATAATAATAATCTTTATTTATATAGCGCCAACATATTACGCAGCACTTCACAATTTGGAGGGAACATGAAACAAACAATATCAGACATTACATAGTGACAAAGATCATTTACAATTCAAACCTGGGGAGTGAGGACCCTGCTCGCAAGAGATTACAATCTATGAGGACATAAGGGAGACACAAAGTGTAATAGTGTTTGTTCTGTACAATGGTCCGGCCATTTTTATACACATGCGGCGGTAACATAAAGCTGCATGAGCCGGTCACCAGCCACTATCCGTGTATGACGGACATGAAGAGAAGGAGTGTGAGGGAATCTTATTCTGATGACTAATCTAGAAGGAGGGCCAAGGAAAGGAGTCAGATTAGGGAATTTTATAGGCATGTCTAAAAAGGTTTCAGGGCACATTTAAAACTGTGGATATTGGGAATTAATCTGATTGTCTGGGGTAGCACATTCCAGAGGACGGGTGCAGCACGAGAGAAATCCTGGAGACGGGAGTGGGAGGTTCGGATTATGCTGGATTATAATCTAAAGTCGTTGGCAGAACGTAGAGCGCGAGTAGGGTGGTAGAGAGAGATGAGGGAGGAGATGTAAGGAGGTGCGGCACTGGGGAGAGCGTCGTGGGTGAGAGTAATAAGTTTGAATTTTATTCTGAAGGGGATGGGCAACCAGTGCAGTGACTGGCACAGGGTAGAGGCGTTGTTGTAGCGGTTGGTCATGAAGATGTAAACAGGCCATAAAGCACCGTTTGCTGTTATAAATATCTGAGAACTACAAAGATCATAAAAAATCTCCGGAAACAGACCCATTACAATCTCATTTTGTATTATCATCATCATCACATGTTTAGAATTAGGGTTATACGGTATTCACTTACTGAACTGTATGTCAACTTTTAGATCTGAAATTATATGCAGAGTGGAGGAGACAAAACAAGAGATGGAATCAAGACTTGACTCACAGAGACGACACATGGTCCAGAAAGAAAGTCTTTTACAGGCTGAGATAGAAGAGCTGAAGGTATTTATGTGTCTATTCCCATTTCAGCTGTGTAAAAATACATTTCCATTTATGAAAGATATGAACACAAATTTACATGAGCATCAACATATACAGAAAACAACATATACAGTAAAATTCCTTTAGTATGGAGATAATGGGACCTGTTAGGTTAAAAGGGCCGTTAGATGCACAACCATTTGGCGGTATCTTTGGCCAATAACATTACAAACTATTGTAACTATGCACAGAGAAAATATGGCAGATGGAGCCGGAGAAAAATAGATCATAAATGATCAGTCATCAAAGGGGTTGACAATCTCTTTTTGTTAGTAGGGTCGCCCAACAATAAACTGATCACAGGGTGTCTCACTGCTGAATACCCCATTGATCAACTTTAATCTGTGTGGCAGAAAGTGCTCAATTTCCCTGCAGCGCTATCACTGGAGAAATAATGCATTACACAGAGCCTATCAATAGGCTGTCTATGTAAAGCATGGACCTTCTGAAGCATGCAGAGTGAAAGACCCTCTATGGTAACTATTCCCCGACTGGGCTAATCGATGAGTATCCTAAATAGAGCTCATAGAGCAAAATAGGGTATTTAAGAATGGGTTTTCTAGACTAGACCACCCCTCTAATTGGCTGATTTTACCATAGAATTCCAGTTCCACCACCTCTGTAGATCGCGTATGATACAGTGATTTGTTCTATGGTGTTCTTTGAATTTCATAATAAAATGCTAACATAAAATCTGCCACTATCACTTTTTTTTTCAATCTGAGGGGTTTCATAATTTGTTATCTCTGCTTCTGGTTATGTGAAATTCCAGATTATAGACGCAAGTCTAAATTCTTGGATAATACTATAAAACGTTTTATATAGAAAGGTGCCTAGTCATGAAATGCAAAAATATATTTTCTTGTAGCATCAATGTTTTCATTCTGGTTATCATGACTACGTCCACATATAAATTCCGTCAGCCGCCACTAGAGGGAGCTTAGTGCATACTGTTTTATTATTGCGTTCAATGTACACATAGTATGCAGGAAGTCCCTAGTCTCCCCCTAGTGGTGGCTGCAGGTTGCCATAGTGTTTCATTTAAATCTAGAAAAACAAAGATCTGACTGCTATAAAGATATATATTAAGAAATTAATCTGTACAGAATTTTGGGCCTAAAATGATACGATGTTAAAGGGGAAGAATCGCTTTAAGGTTTATATTACAAAGGTGCTTATTTCATGTTATTATTAAACTGAACATGCTATAAAATAATCGCTGCTGTTAATTTTCTCAATAATGGTTTGATTACCTTTATGTCTTCTCTTGTACACCGTTTTTGACTTGGTTTATTCCTTCAGAGTCAGATGTCACAGCTCCTATCAGATGTGCGGACTCTGATGGCCTCAGAAAGACAGCACCGGCAGGACCTGGAGCAGGCAAACCTGGAGAAGCGAGAGCTGATGGAACTTCTGAAAGGTTTACAGCGAGAGTGCAGAACAAAGAACAACGATGAAATACATAAAACTTCCAGCAGCCATCCTTTAAGTCGCCTCGAAATCCTCAAGAGAAGAACTAGGGAGGTTACAATCATCGGATAGGATATTATTGAGAAGTTTCCAGTCAATAGGCAGCATCTAGTGAGGATTTTCATCCTGTAACCGTTGTTCTCAGCGTCATTTATTTTTAGAAGACCTGGGATAAAAAAGAAGTTACAACATTTACTTACGTTATTCCTCTATCCTGTAGTCCAAGCAGCCGCAGAGGCATTTAGGGTTAATCCCCCGCTGCTAGTTGTAGGACAGGTGTCAAAACGTTAATCAGCCTAAGTCCTTTCCTCTCCCAGTTTGCATGTACACACAGTAGTCGCGCTGTTGTAGTGCGCCAAACCGATGAGAAACGCGGCAAGGCCGCAACATTTTTTCCATGCATTGCTGCAGTGTTGCGATGCGGTTGCCGAAAAGTAAGTTCACACTTCCCTGAATGCCCATAGCAGCAGCACAGGCCTATGAGGATGTAACAAGATCCCTTAAGGGTGGGAAACAGCAGAGTGAATAACCGAACATCCAAAAGAGCCTTCTCAGAGGGTGTGAGCGGCGCTCCATGAGGCAGCCCTGCAGATGTTCTCGATAAGAATCGATGCCCGTTTCGACCAAAGGCTGCTCTAGTGGAAAGAGCTCGGACACCCGCTGGGATGGGAACTACTTCTTACTCATTGAATGCCATCTTCCTGTATGTATTTGCCTGATAAAGACACTAGTACAGTGTTGAAACGCGTAGCCACAAATAAAGACTTCATTATAATTGAACTTATTTGCCATTAATGTCAGCAGCGATTCTTTGGAGTCCTATATATCTTTTTGAAATTTTACTTTAATTGCTCCTATTGCTTTATCGATCTCGCTACCGGTTGGGACTTAGCTGCAGCTGAAATTAACATCCTACCCAGCTTACATCAGAGTTGTACCTGAATTTGCACAACTCCTACAGGTGAGCGTAACTGCCACTTTTTGCATTCTATTCCTTCACCCAACTCTGGTGACCTGCACTATGTGGCGCCGTGCATTTTATCTTCTAGATATCTTCCTAAAGTTGGTTTTGATGCCTTGTGACCCGTCTTGTCCTGCAGGTGGTCACAAAAAAAGTTTTCTACCAACTAGATATTGAGGCAGTATCCCACATCCAATGTGCATAGCTTTCCATCCTCCTCAGAGACAGGATCAGCACAAAAAGTTAGCAGTACTTTCTCCTGCTTGATGTTAGAGGACGGGCACTTGGGTGAGAAAGATGGCAAAGGTCTCAGAACCACTCAATCAGGCACAATCAAAAGGTAAAATTCTCTGCAGGCCAGCGCCTGGAACTCACTGACCCTTTTAGCGGATGTGATCATCTTGTAGGGTAACATCTTGTAGGATAACAGGAGTAGCCTAGCCTCCTGAAATGACTCAAACATGCTTTTAGACAACCATAGGCAGGTCCCATCTGGGAAGCTTCCTAGTTCTCAGCTTTTGGATAATTGTGACAAAACACTTTTTACCAGTGGCTCCTTGGCCAGTACCTCGATGGTTAGGCCTAAGACCTTTATCAAAGTCATCCTAGAGAAACTGCAATATATCATAAAGGGACAGATCTTCTGGGGCCAACTAGTGTGGCAGGAACCACCTTCTAAAACTGCCAATGACCCGGGTATATGCCCTGCATGTGGCAGGCCCTCTAGAATGCAACAGAGTAGAGATAATCAAATCAAACAGCCCCATTTAATTTAGTAAAGGCAAGTTATACGCCATACTGTCAAATTGAACACACTGAGGGTCTGGGACCGCTGGCTGCCCTGTGACACCAGTTCTGGCCCAAGAAGGAACCTCCAATAGGTGTCTTGACATCCTAAAAAAAAAAAGACAAACCGTGCCTTTTTTGGCCAAAAGTGAATAATGTCTCTGTCCTGCCTGTCCTTTGCCAGGACCCTAGAGATGATCGTCATTTAAGGAAACTCATATGCCACCTTGACTTGGATCGGCTTTCCCTTCAAAAGATGAAGCAATTACTAGAACGCTACAGACAAGGCCCTCAACTACCTGATATTGGAGGAAAAAGGTAATTCTGCTGGGGCCCAGCAACCCTGGCGCCTAGAATAGGAGCACCCCAGCCTCTGCTAGAGGTGTTTGTCATTAGAACTATCCAGAATCATGGATCTGTATTCTTGGTTCAGCCACGTTAGGGAACTCCCTGACAAGATGGACGACTCCTCTACCGAGCCTAGTTGTCTGTCTCACCTTTCTAGCAACTCCTGTTGCAGTGGCCTCATATGTCATTTTGCCCAGAGTCTCATCCATAGCAGCAGACATAAGTCAGAGGACCATCTTCTGGTGGATAGCCACAGGTTTGATCTTCACCACTTCCCGTGTCTGATGGAGTCCACCCTTTCTGGAATTAGGCTCACCGACATGTGAACCGTATTCAGGATGAAGCCTACCAACTCGCACCCCCTGGCAGGGATGAGATGTGACCTTTCTGCGTTGATCAACCACCCCAGGTTGGTGAGAAACCTGATTATCTTACCCGTCTGCTTCTCAAGGACAGAAGATGACATAGCATTAATTGTCTAAATAGAGTATGATCATCATGCCCTTCAGTTTGGGGACTGCAACCATGATGAAAACAATTTTGGTAAAAACGCTCAGCACAGTGGAGATTTCGAGTAGGGAGGGGGCACAAACTGAAAATGCCTAAAACAAAATCTCTTGAGATTACGCGTGGCTTGCTGGAAATCTCACAGAAAAGATTAAGAAGTGTCAGGATTCTGAATACACATGACGTCCAGGCTGGAGGTCATGTGTATTCATTATCAGGACACTTGTGTATGTGGCTGCGCATCGTTCTAGTAAGAACACTCTGTGCTGTGTAAATGAATGGAGAGGAGTGCATGATGCTGATTGGTCACTGATTCGTCAGCATCATACACGTCTATTCACAGCACCCAGTTAGTAAAACAAGTAAACACGCCCAGTTAAAAACACAATACACGCCCAGTTGGACATACGAAAAAAAAACCACGCCCAGTTGGACATACGAAAAAAAAACCACGCCCAGTTGGACATACGAAAAAAAACACGCCCAGTGGTCCATTTCAAAGCTCATTTGCATATATATATATAAAATAGCTCATAACTTGGCCAAAAATGAACGTTTAAAAAAAAACAACAAAACGTTACTGTTATCTACATTGTTGCGCCGATCACATGCAATAGGAGATAGGGATTTGAGAATCTGGTGACAGGGCCTCTTTAAAGAAAATTCTGTCTGCCTACAGCCACCACTAGGGGGAGCTTATGAGTTTACTGAAGACATTTATTTAATTAGTATAAATCTGTCTTCAGTAAGCTTCTTCTAGTGGCAGTCTGACAGTTAAACCATTGAACATTTTTTCCCAAAGTTGGAAATATCGGTAGCGATTCTGCCAAAATTGCAGTCATATCCCTAAATGTTCATACACTTGCCGGAAGATGTAGCATAATGCAGTCAGATTCCCTCCTGGGATGACGTTGCAGGCCATGTGACCGCTGCAGCCTGTGATTGGCTGCAGCGGTCACAAGGGTTGAAACATCATCCCAGGAAGCCAGCCTGGAGAAGCAGGAAACTGAGTAATAACTTTAATTTCTTGCGATTTTTGTGGGGGCATCGCTGTGATTCTGCCACAAACGCCACAACACACACCACTTTGATACAGGTTTAAGCACCCCATTGAATTCAATGGTGAAAACCCGCAAGAGAAGAGCTGCGGTTCCACAGCATTAATTGACATGCTGCGGTTGAGAAAACGGCATCGGAGGTCAACTTGTTTTTTTTCCGCAGTGTGGGGACAAGATTTGTTAAAATCTCACCCACTCTGCTGTTACTGTAATACGCTGTGGATTTTACGTAATTACTCCGTTGCGGGAAATCCGCAGTGTTTACGCGGTGTGTTCATACCCTTAAAGGTTTTTTTCCCCACTAATAACATTTAACACCTATTCACAGGATCGATTATAAATGTACAATCGCAGCTCCATTCAAACTCCTCCTCAATGCGATCAGGAGGAGGCTCAAGACCCCGATTCGAGCGACAGGTAGGGGGCTCAGGGTGGGGCAGCCAGCAACCATACATTTAATGGCTACACTGTGGATAGGTGATAAACGTTCTTAGTGGGGAACGCCTGTATTAACATAGAATCCAGAGGATTTAGTATAGGCTTTATAAAAAAAAATGTAAAAAAAAAATCAACACTTTTTAATGGCAAAGTAAAAACAATAAGTAAATCCTATTCATTACAATTAATCAACACAAAGCCATTGAATAACTAAGTTATTCACCCCTTACTAGAACAGAACTTTTTTTTCAGTGGTTCACCGTGGCCTTGTATTATACGGAGTTCTGGTTTTGTTTTTTTGTAGGCAGGGGATACATATACAAAAGTATATTTTTGGGGTGGTAATAAAAAAAATAAATTAAAAAAAAGTATTTTTGGAAAAATGTTATGCCGTTCACACTAAATAAGCAGTTAAATTAATTGTTTTATTGCAGTCGTAGGGAAACCAAAAAAAAAAAAGGTGTACATTTGTTGTATTGGTGGAGTAGAGGAAATAAAATCTAGGAGATGAGGCACAAACCGTTGCATGGCACATAAATCATTTGCTTTATGTAACATAACATTTGAATAACAAACTTTATATGATATTAAAAAAAAAATGCATATAATATATTTTGTAACTCCATTAAGGGATTATTATGAGTGACCTTTACTTGGAGTTTATAATGTATCGGCATACTGTACATCTATAGGTCTCTGCATTACGACACAGGCTGTTTAGTGTGCCCTGTCCCTGGGGTCCTTTCTATATTGGGTTGTACAATCCCATCACCAGGCATTACAGTGAGCGGTCAGACAGCCAGGACACCTCTGCAGTGCTCACTGTAAAATAAGGTCCCCTTAATGAGGCGTATTGGTGGTCATTAATAAGAAATGGATGGCACAACGTTTAATCTGTATAACGTAGGACATCCTTAAGAGTGGTCATACAAAGCGGGCACCAAGAGGCCTCGGACACAAAATAAGTTTATTTTGCTTGAGCCAAACAGTGCGGACCGCAAGTATTTTAGACTGTGGTGAGTGGGATTTTATCAAATCCTATTCACACAATACAGATGAAATTCACATGGTGTTGCGGTTGCGGTTTTGTTGGTTTTCCCCATTGACTTAACACACAGTCCCTATGCAAATTGACAGGACTTAAAGGGGTGGTAAAGGATTAGTGAAACCTGGCTACTTTCTTCCAGAAACAACACCACACCTGTCCGCAGGTTGTGTGAGGCATTACAGCTCACTCCTACTTACTGCAATAGAGCTAAGCTGCAATACCAGACACAACCCATTGGGGAAGAAAGCAGACATATTTTTCTAACCCTTTACAACCCATTTAAACAGGTCGGCAAAGAACAATGGGAATAATGTCTACATTTGTATAACTTATAGAGGCTCAACCCCACAGAATCAAGGCTGTGACTCCAGCCAGAGCGGCTACAAAAATGGCTGGCTTAAAGGGGGTGAATATTTAGGCACATAGTTATTGTGTTTAATAATTGTAATTCGAGATAGAGAGAACAAATCTTTACAAGTAAAATGACAACAGTCTTCGTAAATCCACTGTAAACAGCCACAGAGGTGAATACTTTAGAGGCAGTGTCTATTGTACGAACAGTTCCACTGAATCATATGCACCATAAATATAGCAACTTATGATTATTCATCATTTTATTATAAAAAAAAAAAATTAACCAAAGAAATAAGACAAACGACAAAAAGTTACTATACTGTACATAAAAATAAAATGTTTTGCACTTTGAATGTGTATCAAAATACATTTAGTATCAGGCCCAATACTGGATGGTGCGGCCATATCACACCGTTGTCCATCGGTCCTTCAGTGCTGTGTCGCTTTCCAACAATCTCTCAAAATATTCACATATATAACATGTCCGGAGGAGTTCCTTCTATCTGGTGAAGGAACGGACGTGACGTCCTCTGTTGCCATTTCCTCCAAGGAATTTTCCACGTGAAGCATTTCCACCGCCTGCAACATTAGTCCAGGATGGTCCAAGACCACCACCACGGCCCCTGGTAACTCTCTCACGAGGGTTTGGACGGTATCCTAATCAAGAAATAGAACATTGTTCAGTGTGATCAAGTAAAAATACGATGCTGAAGTTATGAAAAGCCTAAACCTGCTGCCATAACAGAGTATGGGGGAAATTTTGGAAGACCTCTGTGCAATGAACATAAGGGTATGTTCACACGGCTTATTTTCAGCCATTTTTCGGACCGTAAAACGCCCCGAAAAACGGCTGGAAATATGGAAGCTGAACGCCTCCAAACATCTGCCCATTGATTTAAAAAAAACAAAAAAACAAAACAAAATGGGAAAAACTGCATTTCGTCCCAACGGGGCGTTGTTTTCAAACGGCCGCGTATAAAAGACACCACGAAAAAAGAAGTGAATGTCACTTCTTGAGCCGATTTTGGAGCGGTTTTTCATTGGGTCAACAGAAAAACAGCTCCAAAAACGTCCATAAAAAAATGCATCAAAAAAACGTTTCATGCTTAAAAAACGGCTGAAAATCAGAGGCGGTTTCACCCCGTATTTTACAGCCGTTTTTTGTTTAGCGTGTGAACATAGCCTTACTCGTTTATTGTCCAGGTAAACCACTGAAATGCAAGAGGTAGGAATATGGGCAAATGTTGTAACCACACTGATGATCGAGAAGACATGGGAAATTATGGGGGGGGGGGGCTGAGATAGTGGGGACAGGGGTGGTGTGGCCACAGATGCTTGGTTTGGAGGTTGGCATGCACCGCACAGATGAGTAGGTTGTCCACATGAAAACTTTTGGCCGCATGTGGAGCAAGCAGTGTGTGACATAAGGTACATGTTGGGAGGATTCTCCTCTCGTGTCTAATTTGGCAGTATGAGAGTCATCGCATTCCACTGTAGAGAATGGGGAAAGCTGGTGACGGAATCCACTCAAAAACTGCATGATGGCCAGGCTAATAATCGCTCCATGAAAATGGTGTAATGGCCACCTGAGGTTATCTAGGTTTTGCTCGTTATATGTCTCCTACTGTAATTACTCTGACTCAGAGTCTAGAAAATGGGCCAGAGGGGAAAAACCAAAAAAGTGTGCCTAAAGACAGAGCCTACACAAATTCAGAGTGTTTTGAGCGATCCCAGCGCCACCAGCAGCAGCGCCTAACACGGGGGAGAAATGGATCCGTCCCTTCCTGCAGTTGTGATTGGATGCCAGCAGTTACATCGCAGCTGTGCACCAATTGCTGGAGGGGACCAGAATTCGGGGACCACCCATAGTTCACACATGTAATAGTGCACGTGTATATTAATATTCCTAGTGTGGACTGAGTGAATGTATTCATATATGTATGACCCTGCGCACCGTCATTGCAACCAGGACGGAAACACCCATTGCTAGCATTGCAGGCTGTATTCAAAGAATTGGAAAACGATGCACGATAGAAACAAGGTTCATCATACAAAGCTGGGCTGTGCTCACATCATCTCTGTAGTGTACGTCCAACATTTACGCTGATGTACCCACAGACTTCAATAGCAAAACGTGGCAATAGAACGATCATACGTTTGCCCGGAATACTTTATTTTATTTTTTTTAACGGTGTTAAGAGTGGTCAACTGCATTTTTTTTTTTTTTAAATGAGTTATTGGCAAGCTTATGCCACTGTACAGGGATACAGTTACATAGGTCTGGGACATAGGTTTGGTAGCCCACGTCAAAAGTGCATGCAGAGTCTACGCCCCAAACATGATGTGAACAGAGCCTTAGTCATTCCATGACTAAATATCTTTATTTA
This sequence comes from Rhinoderma darwinii, assembly GCF_050947455.1. NCBI lineage: Eukaryota > Metazoa > Chordata > Amphibia > Anura > Rhinodermatidae > Rhinoderma > Rhinoderma darwinii. The sequence continues at coordinate 42,753,430 of NC_134691.1, read as the reverse complement.
TAGGGTTTAGAACCCCTTTAGTCTGGTCTGGAGATGGAACAATAAGTATCAGCTTTGCTATTGGTAATCTTTGCTACATATTAGCCATTACAAGTACTGTGGTTACTAACCTGCAGAGCTCTGCCTAAGAGAAGGCAGAGGTCCCCGATCAAAGTTACTTTGAGCACCTCTGCTCTCCACATACGTTCCTCTTGGAGTGGGCTGAGCAGTCCAGTTTAGGACACGAACACCTTCACGACGATTGTAGTTAACTGAATGTAACAAAATAAAATATAGAAAAGTTGGGCCAGAATAATATATTGCACATTTAGTGTACATGGATGGGCAGGATCTCTCGCCGAAGACTACCGAGCATGCCCATTTGGGGTTTGGGCTTAAGTGGGTTACATAGCAACGTTATTTTAGCTAGTCTTTGCCCAGAAGCATTTTGTGACTATGTGGCCCTGGCATGTGATAGGGGCAACCACCCTTTAGTTCACATTTTTACAGGTGCGTTACAGGGAAGCTGCTCCTCGATCCGTGGTCACCATTATAGAACAGGAGGAGTGGAGCAGATTAATATATAGTTTTCTAGATTTAGTATAACTTATGTCCCTGCTCATTCTGGGCTAAAAAGACTCCAGTGGGCCGTTCTGATCAGTGATTAACAGCTCTCTCTGTATGCACGCTCGCAGGGAAGGCTGTCAATCACTGAATAGGACCGCCCACTGGACTCCTAAGACCAGAATGAGCAGGGACATCAAGTCAATAAATTACAAGTTAAACTGAATGTTTTCTGACAAAACTATATCTCAATCTGTTCAGCTCCTCCTGGTCTATAACATGTTGCCCACAGATAGGACTCCATGTTTAATGTGTCAGGTTCACTTTAAGGTCACTCTTGTGTGATTGTAAATCATTCCATTGGCTATAGGGTTGCATTTCCCTGTGATCCACTGTCACAGCGTATCCACATCCCTATTGTAAATCCACATTGAAATAATTAGTAAACTGAGTTTATTGGATGGGTAAGTAGTTGTAACCCACCTTTAGGAGCAGGAGGAGTAAAGAATCTGCTCTGGCTATGAAATAACCCTCTGCCACCACGGTTTCCTGGAAATCCACCACGAGATGTAATCTTCTGGGCAAGTTTTGGTGGTCTCTTGGGTGGAAGGATTCCAACTTGAGGAACAACTTCTTTGCGCTCAGCAGCCACAAAGTCATCCACATGCATGGAAGGCGGGCGGCTTGTGTTCTGCTTCCTTTGTCTAAAGAGATCGTGGGGGCGCATTCCCTGTCCAAATCCTCCTCTGCCCCTCCCGCGTGGCAGAGGCACAAAGTGGGCTCTTTTGGCTGGTTCAATGTATTCTGACTTTCCACTAGGACAGGAAAGAAGGACTGCAAATTAGTCACCCATTAAAAAACCAGTTCCCACCAGCTCATCTTACATCCTCAACACGTAACCTTCATGTATAAGCAACTTACGCCATTGCCAGCTGAATCCTTTACTGCTCCGGAATTGAACCTAAAACCCACCTTGTGATAAACGTCTCATGTTTGTGTTTTCCCAGTTTGAAACCTTTGGAGGTTTTTGTCCGTCCCGGTGATGACGGCTCCAACAAGAAGGATCTTTCCAGTTCTGCTTTTAAGTCAAAATCACTGCAGCATTTGGCAGAAAGGTCAATTAAATCAACTTTTACCTAAAATTAAAACAGACGTCGTATTAAGGGAAGTGAGAGCGCAGCTAGAACATTCCAGGTCCATTACATGTGATTAGATTTACATTAAAAGGTAAGTTTTATACCAAGTCTAAATCAACATCTGCTTCTTCAGGCTGAAACGGTGAAAATGAAAAAGTCTTCAGCTGCTCGTCCATCACATCTGCTAGAACGTACACAGTCCTACAAAAGAAGAGAGAGGGGAGATGATGCCATGTGGAAATCTTACCCGAACCACTGACCGCAAGACAAAGTAATCACAAACCGGTGCCAGCTGTTATGGTGTTGCCCATCTGATCCCTTAAGTTGGCCACAAATGTTAGATCGCCAACACATCCAACTACTACATTAACCCTTTCGCTTTTTGACAGACAAATAAAACCTGAATTATAAAAATCTCCTACCCATAAGTTTTCTGGAAGTGGACACCTAACACATTGTGAAAACGCCACTGAGCACTTTACACTTCTCGGTGCCTTCATGCAATTTTGCATCAAAGGATGTTATTTTGTAAAAATGCATGAAAAATCATTGTTTGTGGCTAAAACTCTGACCCAGGGAGAGCCTGAAATGCAGAACAAATCCTAAAAATAAAATTTCAAGATGTGCATATGTTTACATCAACATATCACAAAATTACCAGAACCGAAGAGACCAAAAATCTCTGCGATCCATATGGTGGTAACATCTGGGTCATTGAGCCAATACGTGGCCTGATTCCACTTTACTGAACTAAAAAAAAATGTCCCCCCTAAATGTGAAAAAGCACATATCATCTATGGTTTGGTAAGGGGGTAATAACATGAAGAAAAAAGTATCTACCCCTGGAGTCACTGAAGGCTGTACAGGGAGAGATGATAGTCAGGCCCCATGCACATGACCATAGAATTCATCCGTAATTACAGATCCATTCATTTCTATGGCCGACGGACACCTTCACATATATTTACGGGAAGGTGTCCGGGCCCTAGAAACCTTCCAGAAAAAAATAGGACGTGTCCTGTTTTTTTATTTTATGGACCGTTCTCCCGGACTTTATAATGGGAGCTCAGTGCGCTAATACGGATGACTATCCACAGCCGTCCGTGCCCGTAATCCTGGACCGGGTGCATGGGGCCTAACAGAGCTTCCTGATATCACTTGCAGCTTTCTCCTTCACTTACAGACGCGGAACAAGATAGTAAAAAACTTTCAATCCGGCCCCCCATCTTCAAACGAGGGTTGCGCCCCCAGATACTGCACCTAGAGCTTTGTGTCTGTCATTATTTCAAATCTTATAAATCTTTAATTTGATAGCAAGATCAACGCCATTTTCTCTACGCATCCCTCACGTCTGAGCTACAGAACCCTTTGTTAAAGCAACATTGGTCTGCCTGGCCTTAAACTCCTCACCTGTTGTTGAATAGGTTTTGCAGGGAGTCTCCTGCTGGCAGCACCGGGTCCACATCCTGCTCACTCATTGGTATGGGCTCTTTTGCAGTTTCAAGTATCTGCCGGAATCCAGCAACATTGTCCAGTAAAGACTCCAGACTGTCATCTTCTTTGGACTGCTCCTAGAGAACACAGAAATCGCCACAATCAGCATCTTTAACATGGAAAAACCTTGTCAGGGATGTAACAAAATCCCAAACTTACCAGAACGATCTTCTCCAGGTCCAGGAGCAGGTTCTGTGCAGGCTCGTCCTTGTTCAGCAGCAGTTGCTTCATCTCCCCACAGCTGAGACCAAGAGTCTTTGAATGGTGAGCGCCGTCCACTTCCATCATTACTCCGTCATCTCCGCATGTCTGCGCAAAGAGAGCAAAAGGGTTAACCCAGTGCACCAAACGTTCCACCAATTCCATTCATTATTTATGCAGCCATTTAAAAAAGGATCGGTCATCAAAATGATGTGTGGACCAATCATGTTATATAGAACGGTTTTTTTAATCCTCTTCTCATTGAATTGAGGGACACAGCACCATGGGTATAGGGCCTTGCTACTAGGAGGCTGACACTAGGAAAAGAGTGTTGACCCTGCCCAGGCAGGCCATACATCCCACAGACATTAGACTATTTAGTTTGTACAGAAGTGGTAGGAGAATGATATAAAATACATCCATGGTCTCAGGAAAACAACAATGAAACAAGCAGAACAAAAAAGCTTATAGGGCCCCGTAAAACGAAAAAGGCCAAAAATCGCATCCCCCAATGAATTAAACAAGAAAATTACGGTGAGTACAAAATCCAACACTCATTAATGTAATTGGAGCACATAGAACCATGGTATGTACTAAAGCAGACCCAGGGGGTGGGCAAAAGAAGGAATCTGCCATGTGACCTGCCAAACACACAGCAGATTGGAGTAACTAGCAACCCAGGCAGGAATCAGAGGAAGCCCACGTATGAATTTGATAGAACGTCATAAAGGTATGAAGCGAAGCCCAAGTAGGAGCCTGCAACCCTGAGAGACTGGCATGATGCCGTACGTCCCAGGATGCACCCAGCCCTAGTGGAATGGGTGGTAACCTGAAAGGTAGAAAACTTACCCTTGGACCGGTTTTCAGAATCACAGACCTGAGCCAACAAGCAATAGTAGCCTTGGAAGTCGCCAAGCGCTTGCGCAGCCCATAAGGAATCCGTTTTAGCAGGGTAGATCTCACCACATCCACAATGAAGCGGGTGCTCCCTTGTGTAGGACAGAGGGAAGGGGAAACAATGTCCTCATTGTTGTGAACGGCAGAGACCACCTTCGCTACAAAGGAAAGGGAGGAACACTACCTAATCCCTGTGGCTTACGAGGACGGGAGACTAAGGCTGCAGTCACATGTGGCAGATTTTTTGCAGGAATTTCTGCAACTAAAAATTAGTTCCATTCATCTGAACGGAACTTGCAGAAACCCATGAATATTCTGCAGAAACAGCCACATTCAGATGATCGGAAACCGATTTTCAGATGCAGAAATTTCTGAAAAAAATATGCCACGTGTGAAAAGAGCGAACAGCCTGGAAAAAAAAAAACAGGGGCTCGACCTGGGGCTTGAGGAAGGGTTGACAGAAAGAACAGACTTGGCAAAACAATCAGACTTTTTTGTACCCGGTCGAAACCACCTCTTGAAACCGGGCATCCATGTGAGCAAGCTAGATCGCCTGATAGGAAAGAAGCCCCTCCCCCTCCCCACTTGAAGAGAAGGCTTGAGTGGGCAAACTTCTTCAGACAGAAGATGTTTTGGAAGTGGAGAGATTCTGGGGTTCAGGGCGGCCATGCCAGAAGGGCTAAGCCGTGAAGGATGGAGCTCCAGAGTCTGGGGGGCATCTGGGCTTCTCTTATTTCTGAAAAGAGAAGTTACCAAAGGAACAAAATCTCAGAATGTTGGGAAGGCTGTTCGCATGGAGGATGGTTCTGAGGCAGGAGGAAACTCTTGCTGCCAGTGGCCACCAAAATAATTCCATCCAGACGCCTGTCACAAAAGCACATCTAGATAGTCAATCCAATTATTCGTTAAGAGAATCGCTAAGGTACACGGCTGCGGACAGCAGCGAGGTGGTGCTCTTAGACAGTCGTGACATAAGCAGATCCACTGAAGGAGAGACCGTCCATTTGGTGACCAAATCCTTCTGAAACAGGATATTAGTTTATTTGGATACAGCTAAGTGTCTGTCGGGGTGATTCCATTCCTAAGAAAGGAGTTCCCCAAACTCGCTGTGGTTTGGAAAAACAAGAGGCTGGTGATGGTGGAAAAACAATTCTCCCCAGAGGGGATGGGGGGGGGGGGGGGGGGGGAGTGATACTTAACTTGTAAGGTTTCTCTGACAGCTCATATCAATCCTTGCGTAGCAGCTGCCATTTTAGTGTCTTGTTCTGACAATTAAGAGTCCGATGATTCCGGAGAGGAGACAGTGACAGACTGCGACTGCAGGGATGTAACTTCTCCAGCACTGGTACTAACAGGGGACGCCAGCAATGAACCCAAAGAAAAGCGGTCTCTGTCCCTGGAGCTTCTGGGCCTCTGACCTGGCCTTCCACAAGGAAGAGAATACACTGGGGAGAATTTAGGGGAACATTGATTCCAGCCGCTATTTGGGATGGCAGGCGTTCTAGGGACTGCTCTATATAGTCTGGAGGAATCTGGAAAGGTCCCCTATCAGGGGGGCCACATCCTAGGCGGGTGCGTTGTACTCGTCATTCTGGGTTGCAGACACTGGGAGAATAGCGAGGCAGAATGGCTACAAGGTAATTTTTTATTTCAGCGACCACAAATTCCCACCATCACAGGGGCCAGTTGTCGGTTGGAGTCTTCCCAGGAGGAAGTTATATTACCAGTGAAAAAGAGACCGGGACTAGGCAAATATCAGTTGGAGGGGAACCCACCTGTAGGGATAAAATAGTCCCCTAGGAAAAAAATTGACTAGCTTACCAGACCTCTGGTGCGGTGTACAGCCAAATAGCCGGACTGCAGAGACGAAGGTCTCCTCGGGAGCAAGCTAAAGCAAAACTAACCGGCCCGAGGATGGCGCTGACAAAACAATGCCGCCTCACTGAAAGCCCACGGTGAGAAGATAACAAGCGCCGTCCTCAGCAGCCAGCACAGCGATAGGACAGGGATCACACATGAAACCATGAGAGGACTGCGGCCTAGTCCTCCAGGGACTAAATTAATGAGGCCCTGCTGGCGTAGAAACGGCAAAAAAAAGTTGCAGCGTGCTGATAAACTATAGAGCCCAGGACACGGTGGTGGAACGAAGGGTACTCAACATGAGCATAAGAGGGAGCTCTAGTAGGGCACACCATATAATTACCCTCAGAAGGCTTTGGGTGTGTGCAGGGTCACTTCTTCGGTAACCCCTCACATACAGGGGGGGTTTCCGGCATGCCACCTGCAGAAGTAGAAGGGGTTAGGTGACCGTAGGGGGAGAGGGCAGCGGATTGCCTGGTTTCCTGGCACCTTCAAAGGGTTGACAAGGCTGGCAATCCAGGCTGACCACCACCCTGAAGCCATAAGGAAGGAAGGGAAGGAAGAAAAAAAAAAAAGGTAGTAGACCTGAGAAACGGAATAGTCCATTGTCTGTGTGCAGGGTATGTCCTGTAGTAGTTGTCTCCAACCTGCAGCTGTCAGGGGTTTCTGGGAGTTGTAGTTTTGCTGGAGAGCAACTACTACCATCAAAATGGCTACTCATGGATATTAGAGGCTATGCTCTAGTCTAGTCCTCTTATAATACATCATTCACCAGCCTCCTCTATATGCAGACAGCTGACTGGTCTGTCGTGTGATGTCAGAGCCTCTGATGAGCAACTGTGAATGTGATTGATTAAAGTCCTCACAAAAAAAACAACAGGCTCCACCCTGCAGGCTCATTCACACACAGACAATCCACTAAATAAATTTTCCCGAAAACAGCAAAAGACACTCAAAGGAATAGCGCCAATAGAATATATTAACAATGGCCACATGGCGGTTGAAAATCATGTGAGTTACAGGGAAAATATCCCAAGAGACAAGTTGCATAGCCTGGTTCTGTTTAATAGAAGTTGAATGCTGCGTGATTTTCATGCAATCGCCATGTAGTGAATATATAAATCCTGAGATGTAATATTTAAGAGATCCCTTAATCCAACATCAATGAGAGCAGCAACAGCTCAGAATAGGAAATAGACTTGTTTTTTTTAAGTGGAAGTCTTACAATCAGAAGCAAGTGCCAGAATAAGGGGCTCATTTCCAGATTTAAGGAATATTACTGCATTTGTATAGGGACAGGATAAAGCATCTTCATTTGGGTTTCAAGAGTCCTTGATAAGAGAAGGTCCAGGACAGAGGATGGGAATATTAAGTGTCTACTACCATAGCTTCTCATATTCATGCAGGTTCACATCCCCCATCCCCAAAACCGCTTTCTTTCAGTTTTGCTATAGACAGCCACTCAATGTCCAGAGTTCTCATCTGGTAGACAACGTTTACTTGCCATTGGATCAGAATTCAGGATCTGTCGCATGAAATCCAAGAACGATGAGGCCAATTCCCCGGTGTCCTTTCCAAACCCACACACTATTCTCTTCAGGAGCAGGAGGAGGGCATTGTTGCGTTTCCTGATGGAGCTAAAGAAACAAAAAAAAAACACATAGAAAAGTCTATAACAGGCAGACAGGGACAGATCTGTGAGCGGCTCTTACAATACGGAACGTAGTGATTTCAGAGACTGTGATATGTATGAACTCGGCACATCTTGAACTTTTTTTTAGTATATTTGAGGATTTTCTTGAGTCACACTTTTAGCAACTAACATGAATATTTTATGAATCTTTTGATGCAAAATTGCATGGAGTCGTCCAGGAGTGTAATGTGCTAGGTGTCTACTTTCAGAAAATATTTGAGTACGTGGGTATAATAGGATTTATTATCTAATTTAGGTTTTATTTTTTTTATGTCAAAAGTGTGAAATATGTATTGAAATTCCCGGCGGCAAAAGACTTTAAAAAGGGTTTGGCTCGCCACTCCAAAGAATGTGGAGGTCCAGATTTTCATTCATTGTGACGGCTTTAAATCTGCAAGCCTTTACATTTCCTGTAGGAAACGCTCATATCGGTTGCATTTGCAGTTCACAAAAACCTTCCTACTTTTAAAGCTATCAAAAGAAAAATGTCTGTACTCCTTTAAAGTGGCTATAAATCAGGTGAAATATTACTTAGTGTTTTTTAGTTGTGTCTATGCATGTAAAAGAATTGCAGTTTTAGAACTAGCCACTAGGTGTCAGCATTCCACCTGCTATGGGAAGCATGTAGCTAGTCTGAATACTTATGGTACATATCAGATACTTTACAGATTCGGAAAAAGGATTAAAATAAATAAATATAAATAAAATACCAGATATGGTCTGGCAATTTAATAAATAACTTTCCTTGGTGCTGCAATACCGGGCTCCAGCACTTTATTTTGACACGTTCTTTAGGGAATGAAAAGTATCATGCATCAATATGAACTATTTGATAGATGGATATATGTGTCGACAACACTGCATGTAAATGGAATTGTTCTGCCACATTCTTATATATTTTGTGTTTTCATTCCTTGCCACTATCAATAGCTCTGCTTGCTGTCAGTGAAAGCAAGGTGCACATTCAAAGGCTGAAAACCTGTCCAAATCATATGCTGCTGCTAACGAAGTGTCAAGCCTTGTTAGGAGAGCGCTTATACACTGGAACGAGCTGTACGGCTAGGTGTGCAGCATATCATCAGGACAGGTTTGCAGCCTCTGAATGATTCTATTCACCGACAACAAACAGATCTCGAAAACAGTGACCGACAAAAATGCAAAGATGTAGAAATTGTTATTTCATAATAACTAGAAAAATATCCACCATTGCAACCAAATTTATTGTTATTATTTCAATGTATCTAATATGAAGCGACTTTGCAAATAGTCTGAATAAAATAAACCGGTCTACAGTTCTCCATGCAGACATTTGTTTACATGGTAACAAACTACAAATAGTCTAATCATGGAGTCATATTGCCATTCACGTCTACTACTTCTTGCTCAACCTCCCATATGTTAGTAAGAATTAGCGGACAAATGGACGGCTGTATGACTGGAGGATCAGACTAGAGTGTTTAAAAGTCTATTACCATGGAAAGGCAGGGGAGCTGTATGCACAAACGCTACAAAAGTTTAATTATGGCTTATTGCGAATTAATTTTCTATTTCAGGTGCAATAATAACAAAAAAAACAAAAAAAAGTGACCCTTCCTTTTAACACTTTCACTGTCAAGGACATATGTAACGGTTTATGATTTTAAATGATTTCCTCAACTAGAATATAAAAGGGACAGAGTTTAGATCTTGCCTATAATCTTAGTTTTCATATGAGCAGAGCTCTAGGTGCAATAATCAGGGAGCAGCACTCATATGACGTCGAGGAGCAGGATAAAAAGTTCCACTTCTAGGTTTACTGTGTGTGTGAGGGAGGGGAAGAGGAGCTGCAAGTGAGAGCAGGAAGAATGATCCCAGCCGGTTACTGCATATCTCTACCCCTGTACAGTCTCCAGTGACCCCAGAGAAAGGATACAGGAACTTTTCTTCATTGTTATGACCCCCACTTACCAATGAGAGGATAGTGTATGAGTGCTCTGATTGTTACAAAGATTTTTTTTAATTAAAAGGTGTGAGATGAACAGTTGCCCATCAAAATCACCCCCTGCAACAACTCAGACCATTTGTCATGGAGATTTTTGGACACTTTTGAAGATTTTGGTAGTTTTATGTGAATGTAGATATAGTCATAAGTGACAGGTTTGAACTCTGCACATTTTAAACTTTTTTAGCAGTTATTGAGCATCTCAGGCTCTGCTCGGGTCACACTTCGCAATAAACATGATTTTCTGAATGCATTTTTTTATGGAAATTTGCATGAAGTCGCACATAAATGTAAACTGCTGGGTGGCACTTTCCCAATATGCTAGGTGTCTAATTTATACTGTAGCTAGAGCACTAAATGGGTATATATAGACCAATATATGGGTATAGGGATATCATTTTATATTTTGAAGTCCCCCCACTTTAACCCCTAAAAATTCCAATGAACCAAAACATTATTTTCGGCTTCTGTGTTACCTCTTCAAGTGGAAGAACCCAAAATCATGCTCAGAGAGGAACATCATAGTCCTGATACAGGTAAGAAGTGAAGTATAGCTGCTGTCATTGTTAGCTAATGTTTCCATCAAGCCATCACAGATGGATGCAAGATGGTCTTTGGTTGGTAAGGAGTTAGAAAGCTGATCTACTTCTGATGCGGGAGCTTCTCCAGGGCTAGGTAGAATGAGAGCAATGTCCTAAGAAAATAATTTCATACAAAAAATAAAAATAAATAAAATGAATGCTCCAGTTGATGCTATAACATGAAAAGATGAAGCTTGTGAAAAGTATTGTAAAGAGTACCTGGTCACAGAGGTATTGCACAATGGACGCCACATACTCTGCACATTGCTGGTGGATGACATTGTCTCCTGCAGATTTCATTAACGTCAGTAGCTCTTGGAAAACTTCAGTATATCGCTCATCGCCTTTCGCTCCGTTTATAAGGTGTAGAATTGCTACTTTGCAGGCCCTATGGGCAGCCAACGAGTCAAGAATAGCGAGCAGCCGAGCGGTCTGACCTGTGAACTGCTTCTTGTCTTCAGGGGCACTAACAGATTGTATCACGTTAATATCACAAACAACAACATCACAGATTTAAAAATATCTGACAGCAAGTCTTGAAATAATTATTGTAAAGTTGAAGTCCACTAATTAAATCACATCAATGAATTTAACCCCTTAGAGACCACCAATACGCCTTTTCACAGCGGTCACTAAGGGGCTTTAGGCTAGGCTGCCGCCTTTTCACAAGTGCCTAGTCTAAGTTCTGCATGGGTGCCCAGTGCAGGCTGGAGCGGGTGCTCGGTTGTCTGATGACAGTCAGGATCCTGCTCAAACGGCAGCGACCGCAACATTTAAGCTGTTTACAGAGGGCGGGAGCTCCCTCAGTCACCCATCAGCGGGCCTCTGATGGGGTGCCATGGCAGCCAAGGCCTAACAAAGGCCCCCCAAGGCCTGCCCTGGCTAGATGCTTATTAAGCCATGCCGGAGGCTACTATATGCAGGGTGCTTGCACTAAAGACATACTATAGTTGTGCCTGGGGGTTGAAAACTGCCCATGGAGTGGCAAGTACACAAGGGACTTATAAAGGATGTGACATACCTCTGCAGGTCTTCCACAATAAGATCCAGGACTGTGCGCATGATTAAGAGAGCGGTGGGGGAGGCCAGGTCACACAACTGAATACCAATGCGTCTGGCCATTTGCTGCATAGGTTGACATGAAGTCCCAGAAAAGGACCTCACAATATCTTGAAGGAGCTTGGAATGTACATGTAGATGAATGCTCCACAGCTTCCTGGTGTTTAAAGCCACCGCAATGTCCTTAGGTTCAATAGCCTGTAAGAGAACACAAACCATTATTCTCTAGAATTAGCGCCTGATGCTTCCGGTCTGATTGTGTGAGCACATCTGACGTAAAAGAGGAATTTAGATCATTTTCGCCAATATTTTTACCTGAGTGGTCTGCATGGGTAGTGGAAAGGGTAGAAGCTCGGACAGAATGACAAGTCCAGAGAAGAAGCCTTCGGGTAATTTTAAGACAGAAGAAAGCACCTCTTTTAGCATCAATGACCAGGTATTATTGGCCAGAGTCTCCTCAGAGATAGTCAACTGCTCGTTGACTCCTTGTGTAAAAGTCAGTAAGATGTCTATGATATCACTCTGAATTTTCTGCTCCTCTCCGTCGAGCCTTCCAATAAGAGGTATGGAACATAAGAGCATGTGTAACGTTACCAGAGTGGACGGGACCCGCATATCCTTAAACTCAAAGGAGCCACCTCGTAAAAGCTCTGTGAGCATGGTCTTGAGTAAAGAAAGAGTGCAGCGAGCCAAGGAGATGGTTATTGCCTTGTACAGAGTGGTCCCAAGGTTGACGTGAAGCCTCCAAGGCTGGATGAGAATATTGTTCATTTTCTGCAAGATTCGAATGAAGGTATCAAGTCCCTCCGAAGAGAAGAGCTGGATAACAGCCAGATTCCACTTCAAGTCCTTCTGCTGCCCTGTGAGAGAAACATAGATTAACACATATAATCCAACACATACAGTATATGGCTCTAGAGTCAGTGACGTTTTCTCCATAGCGTCCTGTAGCAGCCACCGGATGAGGTGTTACAAAACGCCACCAGTATGAGCAAGTGCAGGTGGACTGAGGTGGGCGATCAGCCGAATAGTTTTTAAGGGTATCTGCTCCACCTTCATCCTTGCACTAATTTTGTTAATGTCCTCTATTGTAGTAAAGGGGTTGTCATCAGAAACAAAACCCTTCCAGAATGCAGCAGACAGGCGATTTTGCCGGGGAATGTCGCAGCCAGCGATACATTAGACCTAAAATCGTTTTTCTAGATCACTCAAGGGACAAGTTAATACATATTACAAAAGTCCTAAGTACATTCCTTCACAATTTGCCTAAAAGTAGGAGCTTCACATGAACAGTAATAGAAACATGGCTTGGGCCATTCATGACTCCCTAAACAATATGGATATAGAGGACATGCCTATACCTACCTTCAACGGAAGCAGGTGGACAAGCTACGTGGCAAAGAGTCCTGAGAGCGGTCAGCAGTCCTACACCTTCAGGAGCCATCAGATTGTCCAGATTCTAAAAATTACCATGAATCAATAAAACAAGTCAATGAAACCCAAAAAAAACAAAATAGGAACTATTTTTTCAACTGTAAAATTTGTTTTAAAGTTCAAGCAAATTCAGAACTTTCACTTAGGTACTCATGCGGATTATGCGCTTTTCAGTAGAAAGAAAATGGCTGATTCTGCGTGAAATATTTTTCCAGAAACCGGCAACCAAAAATGTCCATAGACTGGTATTGAAGCTCAGCCTCATTTACTTTAGAATCTCATACCACTTAATTTAAAGGAGATGAACATGACTAGAAAAACATGGCTGCTTTCTTCCATAAACAGTGCCACACCTGTGCACAGGTTGTGTGTGATATTGCAGCTCCGCTTCATTGAAGTGAATAGCTAAGCTGTAATGCAACACAACCTGTGGACAGGTGTGGCAGTTTTTGGAAGAAAGTAGCCAAGTTTTTCTAGCCCATTTAACACTAAAACTGCGCTTCTGCACAATACTGTTTTTTTGTCTGCAGTACTGAGATTATAATTTATTATTTTCTAGGCGATATTATACCATGAGTATACGGAACAAGCTGTATTTTTTTTATTATGAGATACATATACTTTATTTCTTCAATGACACGCCACCTCCTAGTGACAGGAGTGCAGTTTCCGATTCGATTTTTTTATTTTCGGCACATGTTCACTTTCAAAATCCAAACAGTCAAAACATTGGGAACATTTAGCTATTCTTAGGGTAGGAACACAAACCGCGTATTCAGGGCGGATACACTGCTTTAGGCGACACAGCGTATCTGCCCAGAACGCCGTCTGGAAAATGGCACCACATTTTGGTGCGTTTTTCTGGCGGATTTTCCAATGCGAAGCGGCGCCAAAAAATAATAAAAAAATATTAAACAAAAACGTTCATACTTACCCCCTTCTCTGCGCGTAGTCCAGCCTCCTGGGAGGATATTGCAGGCCATGTGATGCTGCAGCCTGTGATTGGCTGCAGCGGTCACATGGCCTGCAATGTCATCCAGCGACGGCCGGACTGAAGAAGCAGGGAACTTTGGGTAAGTATAACTTATTTTTTTTCTTACTTGCGATTATTGTTGTGTACTCGCTGCGATTCCACCGTGAATATCGCAACACACGCTGCTTTGTTGCGGGTTTAAGCACCCCATTGAATTTAATGGGTAAACCCGCAACAGAAGAGTTGCGTATCCGCCGAATTAATTGACATGCTGCGGTTGAAGTAACGGCACAGCAGGTCAATTTATGTGCGTTTTCTTCGGCAGAAATTTACCGCAGTGTGGGGACGAGATTTGTTGAGATCTCACACTGCCGTTTCTGTAATACGCTGCGGATTTTCCACAATTAATCCATTGCAGAAAATGCAGTGTTTATGCTGTGTGTGTTCATACCCTTACAGTATATTTCAAAAGAATTGTGCGGTGTCGTATTGTTGGACAGCTGAATTGCAAGTGGTGTAACCTGAACAAACGTCTCACTTACCTGTTTGATATAATCAATCAGACCGGGTATACAATTTATCTCAAACCGAATGTTTTTTAAAGGTTCTAGCCACTTTCCAAGCTCTGAAAAAGAAACACATGTAAGAAGGGAGCTTGATTCACAATAATGGTATTAACAAGATTAAGGAAATAAGTCCTAAAAACAAAAAGCGGTATTTCAGGCAAAAAAAAAAATTAAAGAGGCTCTGTCACCAGATTTTGCAACCCCTATCTGCTATTGCAGCAGATAGGCGCTGCAATGTAGATTACAGTAACGTTTTTATTTTTAAAAAACTAGCATTTTTGGCCAAGTTATGACCATTTTTGTAGTTATGCAAATGAGGCTTGCAAAAGTCCAAGTGGGCGTGTTTAAAAGTAAAAGTCCAAGTGGGCGTGTATTATGTGCGTACATCGGGGCGTGTTTACTACTTTTACTAGCTGGGCGCTCTGAAGAGAAGTATCATCCACTTCTCTTCAGAACGCCCAGCTTCTGGCAGTGCAGATCTGTGACGTCACTCACAGGTCCTGCATCGTGACGGCACCAGAGGCTACAGTTGATTCTGCAGCAGCATCAGCGTTAGCAGGTAAGTCGATGTAGCTACTTACCTGCAAATGCTGATGCTGCTGCAGAATCAACTGTAGCCTCTGGTGCCGATGTGTCCTCGCTCGTCTGACACGATGCAGGACCTGTGAGTGACGTCACAGCAGTGATCAGGCAGAAGCTGGGCGTTCTGAAGAGAAGTGGATGATACTTCTCATCAGAGCGCCCACCTAGTAAAAGTATTAAAAACGCCCCGATGTACGCACATAATACACGCCCACTTGGACTTTTGCAAGCCTCATTTGCATAACTACAAAAATGGTCATAACTTGGCCAAAAATGCTCGTTTTTTAAAAATAAAAACGTTACTGTAATCTACATTGCAGCGCCGATCTGCTGCAATAGCAGATAGGGGTTGCAAAATCTGGTGACAGAGCCTCTTTAAGGCTGGGTTTACAAGACCTATTTTCAGGCGTAAACGAGGCGTATTATGCCTCGATTTACGCCTGAAAATACGTCTCCAATACGTCGGCAAACATCTGCCCATTCATTTGAATGGGTTTGCCGACGACCTGTAATTTACGCGTCGACACGTAAAATGACTGTCTCGTCAAAGAAGTGCATAACTTCTTTGGACGCAATTTGAGCTCAAATTAACGGTCGTCAAAAACGCCTCGCAAAATGCGAGGAGGAGCAATTACGTCTGAAACGACGGAGCTGTTTTCTCCTGAAAACGGTCTGTAATTTCAGACGTAAAAGGCAGCTATCGTGTGCACATACCTTCAAAGTCACATCCATGAGGGTCTGGCAGCTGGGACCTGACAGACGTCAAAATTAAAGGGTCCTAGACCAGTTTTCTGCAGAGGTAATGGCACAAGTAGGTTTTCTGTGACGTCAGGGGCTCCTCCAGTCCCAGAGTGCCCAGCTAGAGCCCTATTGATGGTCTGGCTGGCGACTCCGTAGTTGAAAGCCCCTGACGTCACTGTCCACATATGTACAGTGACGTCAAGGGTTTGCCTTGGGCCAGAGTCCCAGAGCCAAACGCTACCTGATGCTCTTCCCTGGAAAGCTTTGCAAAGTATACGTTTAACATATATCTCTGACGGACGCTATACAGTGACATCAGTCACATATAAGCCCCATGTTAATAAAATGTAAGCCATACTATAGACTTATTTTTGCCGGTCCCTCAGTATAGACGAGCGTAGCGCGACGGAGGCCAAAAGGACCCTCTTTTGGCCTGTTAGGCTAATAGAGCCCGTTGGACACATTTATCATGTATGTTTGGAGCTTTCCAGACATACACGTTAAACGTAGGGATAAAATGTAAGCGTGAACCAGGCTTAACCTTCATACATGTGACTAGTCATTAGGTTCTGTTCACACGGCCTATTTTCAGCTGTTTTTCAGGCCGTAAACGCCCCGAAAAACAGCTAAAGATACAGAGGCTGAACACCTCCAAACATCTGCCCACTGATTTCTATGGGAAAAAACGTCTGTTTGTTCCAACGGGCGTGTTTTTTTTGTTTTTTTTTAAAAGCGGCACGTAAAAAAAAGCCTCGTAAAAAGAAGTGCATGTCACTTCTTGAGCCGTTTTTAATTGGGTCAATAGAAAAACAGCTCCAAAAACAGCCACAAAAAACACATAAAAAAAGGGCTGAAAATCAGAGTTTTTTCCTTAAAAACTGCTCCGTATTTTACAGCCATTTTTACTTTAGCGTGTGAACATACCCTAAAACGTCATGCTAAAGTTGTGAAAAATTTGCCCACTCAATAAAATGTTTACCCAAAAGACTTGGATGACATCCTAAAACAAAACGCAAACGGTTTAAACTTTCATGGGTCTTCTGTACAGTATATAAAAAATGATCCTTTAAATAAGATTGCCTGGATTGGAAAAACCCTATTCACATAAAACACCCCCTGAAAAGCAGCTCCTCGTGAAGGGGCTATTGCTGGAGTAAGTGTGTCCTTACCGCCCTGCAGCAACTCTCTAGGTAAATGAAACATGGCACGGTGGCTATTGAAATAAAGGAGTTATCTGTGTAACGCATTGATGCGCCGGGCACGTCTGTTACACCCACACGCATGTAAAGCAGTCAACCAAACTTAACCTTTTCGCTGCCATAACAATTTTAACTTGATCCAAATAAAACCTAAAATATTGCATTTTAAAATCCTAGAATACCCAGATATTTTATAAAAGTAGACACCTGGCACATTGTAAAAATGCCACCCGGGACTTTACACTCACGCATTCATTTAAATCTGCGTCAAAGCATAGCGTTGTATAAAGAAAAAAAAAAAATGGATACGAAGTCATTTCTATGTGAGTTTGTGACCAAAAAAAAAAAAAAGTGTAACCCAAGCAAAGAAAATAGAAATAGTCATGTGACGGATCATCTTCTCACTCCTTTAGTAGAAAAAAAAAATCCTAATTGTGACAATTTGAGACCATATCTTATTGGTAATGGGGTCACAAGAGGCTAGGCAGGGGAGAGGGAAATATGCTCTTACCTTGTAGCTTGGCGTGATTCTCATCTCCTTTACAGAGCTTTATTAAAGGTGCCGAGTGCGTCTCCAGCGTCTGAACATCATTTGACGTTTGCACCACCAGCAGCACAAGCAGACAGGCGTAGTTGTAAGCCACGGATTTCTTTGATTTTGTGTCCCTAGAAGAAGTCACAATGATTAAGGTCATTGTCGTTCAAAAGATATGATCATTAGATATGTAATATAGAGGAGATTATACGTAATCGCGCTGACCATTAAACCTCTGAGCTTCGTTTAAAGAGGATCGGTCACCAGTTTATTAATTCCCTATCTACCTAATATACGGTAATAGGCGCTACGATGCTGATAATTACAGTGTGATTTTTTATTTAAAAAACTTTTATTATTTGGAAAGTTATGAGCATTTTTCTAAATATGCTAAATTGGCTTTACTTGCCCAATGGGAGGTGACTATCTTTTCATTCTGGGTGGAGTAATGTTTTCTGTATAACGCTATCCAATCAATGTCATACAGTTCTCCTCTTACCTGCCCAGCTACACCGAGAGATCATATCATTTACAGCTTCCATTCCCGACTGTTTTCAACTGGTGATATCTCAAGTTGTTTCACAGCTAGAACTGCGATCCTGGCAGCATATGGACCACCAGAAGCACTGTTCTAGGTAGTCCGCAGCCAGAGATATGGCTATTTGAAGTGATCCCCCTTCCCCACAGCTTTAAGACCCTTTTACACTGGCCGATAAGGCGAGCGCCGCTCAACGAGACATCGGCAACAAGACAACGGCGCTCGTTTGCTCCTGTCACACGGAGCTATGGATGGGGACGAGCGGTCGTTACTCTGATCGCTCGTCCCCATACATTATCATCATGTCAGCAGCGCGTCTCTGTTCACACAGGTAGATGTGCTGCCGACAACGATAATATTTTACTTTTTTTAAAACTATACGACCAGCAGATGATCGCTGCCCTTTTTACACAGGGCAATTATCGGCAACAAGCGTTATACGAACGCTCATCTGCCCGATAATCGTTCTGTGTAAAACCCCCTTTAGTCTCACACTGTGTGAAGCAGCTTCATGCTGATAGGACAGCGTCAGAGGCTGAGGAGGCTGCACCTCAGGAGAATCGCTGCTCTTACCTCCCT
The DNA here is from genome assembly GCF_050947455.1 of Rhinoderma darwinii. Classification (NCBI taxonomy): domain Eukaryota; kingdom Metazoa; phylum Chordata; class Amphibia; order Anura; family Rhinodermatidae; genus Rhinoderma; species Rhinoderma darwinii. The sequence goes on along the minus strand of NC_134691.1, from coordinate 42,734,838 downwards.
GTTGTCCAGTATATCCTCATTTGCATATTCAGAAAAAAGCTCATCACTTTTAAACTAAATCTTTCTGGGACATCATTTTCACTAGTATTATCAGTGTGACAGCGCCTATTAGATTAGCTAGGAGATTGGGCATTACTAAACTAAAGACAGATCCTCTACCCAAAACCTTGAATGAGCACAATCTCCCACAAGTCACAATCACCACATTATTGGAAGCGGAGATCTATACTGCAGTTTGGCACACACTTGACGACTGGGGAATAATGTGGTAACCAATTAAAAGGGTTTCTGTGATTTTAATATTGATGGCGTATCCTCCTTAGCATCAATGTTTGATCAGTGAGGGTCCGACTCCTAGAACCCCTGCTGATAATCAGAATGAAGGGGCTTCTATAGGCACTGCAGCATGTGGCTGTGCTGGAATGGGACTGAGCTGCAGTACCGGGTACAGTCACCGCAAGCTTCTGTGCTAGTGTAATGAAGTGGACACAGTGCTTACTGCAGAGCCACGGCCCCTTCGTTCTGCTGATCATCATGGGTCCGGGGGTAAGGCCCCCACTGATCAAACGTTGATGGCCTAGCTTTAAGATAAGCCATTAATGTTTAAGTCCCGGATAAAGCCTTTTATTTTAAAGTCTGAGATGCAATGTCCAGCCCAATGACCAAAAAAAAAACATGAGTGGAGCAAGCACTTCCACATAACACCATCCCAGATCTCTGGAAACCTGGTGAGTATGACTGTGGGGGGAATCAGCAGCAGATGGTGTCAAACCGGAGTTTTTAGATTTACCTGGGGATGCACCTCTAAAGAAAATTAAAAAGTTTTAAAACAGTTGGTGATAAAATGATATCATCAGTCGACACATATAATAGCAAGTAAATTACCCAAGGCCTTCCCTAGAGCAGAACTCCATTAAGGTTATGAGGCATTGCAAGTTCTTGTCAAGACTGAAGACATGAGTCACTGCGGACCTGCCAATCGGATTGAATGTGATAAGATAAAGGTTGTGCAGTATGCCGAGCAGGCTAGCCTGGTCAGCCTCCTCAGTGGCCGCACAATGTTGAAAGTGGTGAAAGAGCTCGGAGATGTATTGCAGAGCCTGGGTGGCATGCAAAAGCCACAAGGCACAGGAGTCCTCGTTGTTCCCGTCGGACGGTAGATTGTCATCCTGATCTTGTTCAGATGCCTGGCACAGAGCCCTGGCGATCAGATTTGTTGCTTCATTTTCAAACAACAGAAACAGAAGTCCTTTCTGGGACTGTGCAAGAAACCGAAGTATCTCCCTAATAGTGTGAACGATACCAGGGTGGGAACAAGACCCCGGTAAAGATAGAAGTAAAGTAGCAGACTCCAGGAACTGGTGATTGTGGAGGTACCTGCGCGGAGAGAAGAAAACAAATGTACATATAAGACAACTCCGTAACACAATACATACAATCCTTTACACGAAAATCTCTGTCGCCATTTAAAATCCCACCGCAAAAGAACAAGCAATAAACGATAGATTTCTGGGTACTGGCTGCTCTTAATATTCTCGTGACCAGGACTGGAAGTTTTGATGTCCCATATGACAATGTCCCACCACCCACTATATTTAATAACCGTGAGCTGCTGGACCTCTAACTAGGTGATCTGGCAACGATACCCACTCGCATGGACAGACATGCATCTGTGGCATAGTATTACATGGTGGTCATTCAAATCATTGGTCATCCATGTAATGCTGGGACGGGTCTACCAGAGCAGCTGTACATTCTTGCTCAGAGAAGGGACCTCCCTGTATGACGAGATAGATTATTTTTATATATATATATATATATAGCATTGACATCTTACCTCAACAGAATAGGATAAGGGTCATCTCGTTCTTGGGGGCCTGTGATTCTGGCAGACGTTGGGAAAGACTTGACTGGAGGCTGGATCATAGAGTGAGGTGCAGTTTCTAAAAGATGAAAAATCTCATTGAGAAGACCAAGCAGTTTCTCCAGGTCTCCTTCACTTATATTAGAGGACTCCAAGAATTGATCCATATCCATTGGCACCGCCACCTCATTGTCATAGTCTCGGTTTGGCCTCTCTACTGCAGCAGGCGTTTCCTGATCAGGATCTCTGTTATCAGTAGGAGGTGGTGGAGGAGTGCTGTCAGCTAACTGGTCGCCCATTCTCTTTACATTAGAAAGGATTTCATAAAAATGACACTTCTGGAGGACAGCAGAGCAAGCCGTGAAAACCCTGACAGTCTGATCCATCAACATCAGCTCTAGAAGTCTCTGGTAACCACTTTTTCCTTGTGAATCTGGATTTTTCAAAAACGCGTCCATTCCCTCGGTGGTGCTGATGATGCCGTCCAGGGATTTAAAAGCATTTAGCTTGAGGGATGACGACACATGCTCGGCAAACAAAAGCTCGTATAGCTTGGCGATGACATCAGTCTTTAACAGAGACTCCATACCCCGTGTTCCACATTCTGCAAGGCATGACACCAGCTTAGTACCCGCTTTGAGCTGTCGGACATTCAATGCAATTGGCTGCTGGAGTGCAAGCTGTAAGTCTAATGCTTGCATGGCCCAGTCCACTAACTGACTAAGATGGTCTCGGCTTGGCTCTTTAAGCTCCAAAAAACTTAATCCTTTCACTATTAAGCAAGGTACTTCTTCCAGTGCTGTGACCCATTTTGCACCTCTGTCATCTTGATAGAGATCGAGGAGTTCCAATAGCTTCACCGACACCTCACTAGCCCCCGAGCTGTCCTTATCAAGGTCCTGATCCCGCAGCTTGCCAATTTCATTCTCAAAAGCAGTTCTGTACGGGCAGCTAAAGTAAAGGAGGGGGCCTAAATCTCGGTCATAAGGATCATAAGTCATAGTGGGTACAGAAGCTAAATCCTCTGGCGTGTAGTCAATATCAAAACTTGGATATTTAAACGCCTCCCGTTCAAAGTCAGCAATCCCATCTTCATCGCTCGAAATCTGTTCATAACCATCATCCCCTGCAATCCACAAAAATCTTACATTAGGGAAGGCATTAAGATGCTGGTTTAAAGAAATAGTCTATTCACACTACGGCCATCGTGCACTAAAGTCATATACATGAGGAGATTCATCAAAACTGGTGCAAAGGAAAACTGGGGCAGTTGCTCATGGCAACCAAACTGATTTAAAAGATGAGCCTGTGAACAATTGGCTCGTCTCTGAACTTTTATGTGGCATCTGATTGGTTGTTATGAGCAGCTGCACCAGGTGTTTTACTAAACACTTACATTTCCCATGAACAACTCTGGAGCGTCTTTTCTTAGCACTCTGCATTGCACCATTACTCTGCTATTCCTCCTGCAAATCTATGAATACATTGACAAGTGAGTGTTACCATTTGTCTTGACGATGGGGTGTTATACTCTGTCAAAATGTGTATGGACGAGTGTCAGAGTGTGTAGGGCCACCACATTGACGGGGAGAGTGGCAACACCCAGAAGTCTATGTATTCATGCTTATCCAGGAGGAATAAGAGCGTAACGGTGCAGATTCTAAGAAAAGATGCTCCTGAATTGTTCATGGGTAATGTTAGTGTTTTACTAAACACAAATACATTTCTAGGAGGAACAACAGGTGAACAGCACAATGCAGAGTTCTAAGAAAAGACGTTCCAGCATTGCAATTTAATAGGGAATCCAAGTATTAACTAAAATAGACACATTAGAAGATTAAAGTGTAGCTAAACGTTTGACAAACTTCTGACATGTCATAGTGACATGTCAGAAGTTTGGATTGGTGGGGGTCCGAGCACAGAGACCACCACCAATCGCTAGAACGAAGCAGCTGAAGCGCTCGTGTGAGCGCTCAGCCGCTTCATGTCTGTTCGGCTTTTTCCGGAAATAAATGTATCGTGTACGGACTCACTAGAAAGTCTATGAGCCCGTACTCCGATACATCGGCTTTCCGGAAAAAGCCGAACTGTCACGAATCGGCTGAGCGCTCACACGAGCGCTCCAGCTGCTTCATTCTAGTGATTGGTGTGGGTCTCAGTGCTCGGACCCCACCAATCCAAACTATGACATGTCACTATGACATGTCAGAAGTTTGTCAAACGCTTAGCTGCACTTTAAGATCCCCTTCCCGGGTCCAACCCTCCCGTCCAGATTCGTTCCAGTGTAGTACAAAAACGACATTGGAAAATACACTATTAATCCCAGTTTCTTATGGGATCAGTTTTGTGTCTGGTGGCAGCAGTTGTGACGTAGGACGTCTCCCTGTGTTGGATATAGAAGCGTTGCATAAAGCATTTCGCTCAAGCTTTTGAATGCCGGACTGCTGCACAACTTTGTAATCAATTGTGTCGAGCTGCGGCATTAAAAAATACTGGCCGGACACCACAGATATGCCAAATTAGCCGTAACAGGTCCTTTTCAAGACTTCAAACAGCTGCAAAGGGAACAGTCTACACGGCAAACACCATCAAGACCAAAATCACCTTCAATTTCTTCCTCGTCACCCTCTTCATCATCATCTTCATCAGCAATGCTGTCCCCTGTTTGTACACCGTCCTCATCGTCATCCTCATCGGCATTGAGGTCATCATCCTCTTCATCCTCCTCATCTTCATCACCATCATCCTGAGGATCATCATCGCCTTCCTCTTCATCGGAGTAAGTGCCATCAGGGTGAATAGATACTCGATCAGGAGATATGGGCTCAAAGTAACCTTCCCTTTGTTCTCGATCATCCTCCTTTTCTCCTCCTAATGTATTAAGGACATAGAAGAGGTGTACAATTATATAATCAATGTAAAACAAAAACTGTCCATTTCAAAAGATCTGCATCATTTTCTATAAAATCTCTAGAGGGTAAATATAAAGAACACATTCAAAATATACAAAGTCCAAGAAGTAGAGTTAGCTTGTTAATATGCATTTCATATTTGCAGAGCAGGAAAATGCTCTACACATTTATTACTGCAAATGTTAACCCCTGCATTTCAGTTAATTGGATTTTTGTACTCACCGTTAAATTCATTGGGAGACAGCACCATGGGTAAAGGTCCATGGTGCTGTGTCCCCCAATTATATTAACAAGAAAAGAACATCAAAGAGGTTGTTCAGCTTGGGGGGGCTGTTTTTTTTATTTTGATGACCTATCCACAGGATAAATAATCAGTATATGATCGGTGGGGGTCCAACACCTGGACCCTGCACCGATCAGCTGTACCGGGCACCGGAAGCACATGGATCTGCCCACTGTGCAGTGGCGTGCTGGGTTACTGCAGCTCTGCTCCTATTCACTTGAATAGGAGCAGAGCTATACTGTGGTCGGAGCCTTCTGTTTTTGGCACCGACTGCTGCATAACTACAGCCGAAAGCTGGAAAAGCTGATCGGTGCAGGGTGCGGGTGTCAGACCCCCATTGATTATATACTGACAACCTATGAAAAACAGCCTCCAAACTGGATAACCCCTTTAAGTATAGCAGTCAAAGTAATAGCACCCCATTATTTTCTATAGAATATCTACCCCTAATTTTAAGAGCCTTTTTCATGCAGGAGAGGGCAAAGATCAGAGATAAAGTTAAAGATGCTATTGCCAATGAAATATTAGAGGTCTACCTGCAGCTGGCATTGGCTCATCATCATCGTCATCATCATCTGGTGGTGGAGGGCCAGGTGGAGTTCTAGGCCCTCTTGGCTGCGGTCTTGGTGGACTACCATTGTACTGGTCTTCTTTGTCTTCTTCAACTAAGAAAGGAGAAAGACAAATGCAACCTAAGTAGCCCAATATGTAGCCACAAGCACGCAACGAAGAAAAAAAGGCAATGAATATCAACAGGCCAATGCCAAAATTGCCGAACTCCATCCCACAGGCTAAATGAATGCTGTACAATTAGGGGCAAGTGGTCCATGTGCTTATTAAGACTATTACAGATACTGGTTAAACACATGGTTGAAACGTATTTGCAAATGTTGCTGATTTTGGACTGAGTAGGCCAGAACCCTTTAGATTAGGGCAAGGTAGGATTTAATAGAAGTACCCATCCCAAGAAGGAGCTGTACCTGGTGAGCAGTGGAGAGGTAGCAGCTCACGGATGGTCACTCTGACATGAAATGGTCTCAGATATGGCGCTCTGATTAGCAGACGAGCGGTTGTCACTTACCATGTTTGGGATTCCTTTTCAGCCCTATCTGTTGGTGCTGAGGAGGTGGTGGAGGCGGTGGTGGAGGTGGAGGAGACTCTCGTTCATGGTTGAGAATAACTCTGTCTACTGATCCATACACAGCAAGAGTCAGGCAATTGTACCAACCCTTAAGCACAAGCCCATCTGTATTAACCTGACTCAAAAACACAAATGTATCAGATACTAAGTAACGGCTTGTACTAATAATGCATTAAAAAAAACAACAGTAATAATCAGAGTTAAAACCCATTTTTCAGCGTGTACATATTATAAATCCATAAAATTGCTTCAACAACATTGTTGCACGGGCTGCTGGAGTCTGAGCATTTCTGGAATATCCACAGTGGTCCCATGGCTGCTTGCTTGGCTCTTTCCATAACTCCATAACCTTCCTTGTCCATGCAACCACCTGTCTTGTTGATTACAAAAGGCAGAAGTGGCCGCTGAAGGGTCACGTAACCGTCCCGTCCCCCCCATGCACTCCTTATATGTGAGGATCCCAGGGGATCCACCTGTGGATAGCCATAAATGATCAAGATGAGACTTCCCATTAAATAGGCCTATAGTGAAACCACTTAGGGGGTAATTTATTAAGACTGTTGCTTCATATGGCCTTGTTCACACAGTCCAGATTTGCTGCAGATTTTGTACGTCTAAGTTAAAAGCAGGATCAGAACCTAAACAGAACATATAAAGGAACGAATTACAAATAATCCATCCTGGACCCAATTCTGGTCTTGGCTTAAAAAATGCATGAAAAATCTGTTTAGATGTGTGAGGACTTTTCATAACTGATCATTATACGTCTCATAATGTCTCGCTCTATAATTATTTTAGTTCTTATTTTGTTACCTTTGCATTTGGCCGGAAGATAATTGAACTATTCTCATCATATTCCAAACTGGTGAGAAAATAAAGAAAGGCATGATCATGACATGAACCACTACACATCAAAACATGTCAAAACGTTAAAACGTAACCATTCAGGCCTCGTTCACATCTACGTTGGAGGCTCCGTTAGGGGGTTTCTGTTGCAGATCCGTCTGAGTTCACCGGAAACAATAGCAGCCACCCCGACGTAACCTATTAAAGTCAATGGGTTCCATTGGCCGTCAGTGGTGTCTGTGGTGCAACAAACCCATCACTTCCAGTTTTCCCTTGTTTTGCTCCTCTGAGGGAGCCGGACAACGTAAACTCCCAATGCAGATGTGAACAGGGCCTTACTCAACTTTTCATTTTGCAGAGAATCTACTGCATTTGGACTTTTTTTTTTTTTAATATAAAGTTTGTTTTATTTTTTTTTGTCACAGAATCTCATTTCAAATCTGATATATTTACGCATTGGGACTTTAATTGTAAATGACTTCCTGACAAGTCAGCAAACGTCCCAATACGAATGGGACATATGAAACAAATATTTGGTCAACACCTCTCTCTTCCAGCTCCACCATAAGGCAGGATTCCCACGAGCGTGGCGTTTTTGCGGACGCAATAACGCGGCGTTTTGCGCGCGCAAAAACCACTCGACAGCTCCGTGTGTCATCCGTATACGATGCGCGGCTGCGTGATTTTCGCGCAGCTGCCATCATAGAGATGAGTCTAGTCGACGTCAGTCACTGTCCAGGGTGCTGAACGAGTTAACTGATCGGCAGTTAACTCTTTCAGCCCCCTGACAGTGTATTCCGATCACAATACCGAGCAACCTGTTAAAAAACCAAAACCGTTCGTACTTACCGAGAACTTCCCTCCCGGCCGTTGCCTTGGTGACGCGTCCCTCTCTTCACATCCGGCCCCACCTCCCTGGATGACGCGGCAGTCCATGTGACCACTGCAGCCTGTGCTTGGCCTGTGATTGGCTGGAGCTGTCACTTGGACTGAATTGTCATCCCGGGAGGTCAGACTGGAGGAAGAAGCCGGGAGTTATCGGTAAGTCAGAACTTCTTTTTTTTTTTTTACACGTTCATGTATATTGGGATCGGAAGTCACTGTCCAGGGTGCTGAAACAGTTTAACTCTTTCAGCACCCTGGACAGTGACTATCTCCTGACTTTCGGTTCGGTTGCCCGGGTTCGCTCATCTCAAAGACACTCCGTTTGGATGTTTGTAAACAGAAAAGCACGTGGTGCTTTTCTGTTTACATTCATCCTTTTGAAGCTCTTGCGCGAATCACGCAGTTCGCACGAAAGTGCTTCCGTGCGGCATGCGTGGTTTTCACGCACCCATTGACTTCAATGGGTGCGTGACGCGCGAAAAACGCAGAAAGAACGGACATGTCGTGACTTTTTTTCAGCGGACTCACGCTGAGGAAAAATCACGGACATGTCAGCACGGCCCCATAGACACATATAGGTCCGTGCAACGCGCGTTGCACGGACGTTTTTCCCGTTCGTCTGAATAAAGCCTAAACATGGAGTATTGCTGCCTCTTTATACAAACCACAGTGTTTCATGTGGTGGTTTTCCTAAACATCACTGCAAAACTGCTCAAGGACTTTTAGGGTGTAATTTGTCTAATCCCCGTTTTTGCACATGGCCTTATACATGGACTGCAGTCACAATTTTGCTGGCTGTTACTGAAGACTGTTCGGGTCCATCCACACACAGTGTAAACAATGCAGAATTTCCATCAGGATTTTCCGTGCTGAAACTCTGCAGCGTTTTACAGTAGAAGCAATATATGAACAAATCTCATCCACAAGCTGCTGCAAAAACCTGCAGAAAACAAGTGCGGAAATTGCCCTGCGGTGCAGATTCTTAATTGACAGAGTGCGAAAATGCTGTGGAATTACGGCACGTGTTTACGCTGTGTGTGCATGGACCCTTGGAGTAGATTTACATGCAGCCGATTTGTTCCAGAAGTTTCTGTGACTGTCCCGTTCACCTGAATGGGTCTTTCAGAAAACCATGCATTTGGTGTAGAAACAACCCTATTCAGATAGGACCGATTTTCAGACGCAGAAGTTCCTACAACATATCTGCAGCATGTGAATATACCTTTAAAACGTGTTATCTGAGATTATGAAAAATACAGAAAATGTGTCCGAGTGTTCACCAGGTGATGCCACCAGAGTTCGGATGTCATTTTTCATGAGGTTACCTAGCTCTGTACAGCAATGCTGTTTTGATGCTGGTAAGACTTGCGGTGGACTACAGTTCCCATGATTCCTCTTTCCTCTCACAGACATTGTCTCTATTTACAGCTGCCTCTCTATTACACGGTGTAAGGTATTGCTGTAATTAATCACGATCTTCACACACAACAAAGGCTCTGCTACTGCACAATCTGCCACCCAACATGCGAAATATAACCGGGAGGGGAGAGTAGAGGAGATAATGCAACGTTCACTTCTACAGTGAATTCTGGTCTAGTGAGTTTTTCCTACATCAGATTGCTGTAATGTGTCCGGTGTAAGGTCAGGATCACACACAATTTTGATGCTGTTTTTGCTCAGTTTTTTTTAGCCATACACAGAAGTGGACACAAAAGAAAGGAGATGCAGCCTTTTCTTTATATTTTTCCTTCCCTTCCCTTTGGATCCACTTCTGGCTTTGGCTAAAAAAAACGGAGCCAAAAACTGTATATGTGACCCTGGCCGAAAGGCAGTACAAGGCTCAGATTGACACTCTATAGATCGAGCTCAGTACAGACAATGATCCTGCAGCAAGTAAATTTTAGCTCTGAAGCCTGCAGAACAGGCTGTAACTCAGGATCCATACGGATAATTAATGCAATGTATTTAGTAATTTAATAAATATATGATATAAAACAGTGTGCATTAACAGAAAATTTCAAGGCAAAGCAGAAGTCGTTTCTACAAACCTCCCCAGTCTGTCAAAAACGGTGGCGCTGGGCTTATTGACATTGTTGAAGAACAGTTCCAGATGAAACGTATGTGGTGAGGTCTCGCTGCAAGAATGAATATACACACACGTTAATCTGGATGCGCGAGAACAGAACACATGGTTAATACTGATGGGGTCAATCAGGTGGAAACTATAGATGTACTGTACAGCCATAACATTAAAGACTCCTGCCTAATATTGTGTAGTTCCACTCATGCCGCCAAAACAGATCTGACCCGTTGAGGCATGGACTCAACAAGACCTCGGCAGGTGTCCTGTGGTATCGGACACCAAGATATTGGCAGCAAATCTTTTAAGTCCTGTAAGTTGTGAGATTGGGTCTTGGTGGATCAGACTTGCTTTTTCCAGCACATCCCACAGACGCGCGATTAGATTGAGATCTGGGGAATTTGGAGGCCATGTTAACTCCTCAAGCCGTCCCTGAACAATTTTTGCAATGTGGCAGGGGCATTATCCTGCTAAAAGAGGGCACTGCCATAAGGGAATATCATTGTCATGAAACGGTGTACTTGTTCTACAGCAAAGTTTATGTAGGTGATACGTGTCAAAGTAACATCCGCATGAAAGCCAAGACACAAGGTTTCCCAGCAGAACATTGTCCAGAGCATCACATCCCTGGCTTGTCTTCTTCCCATAGTGCACCCTGGTGCCATTCTTCTCATGCTAAGTGACTCTTATGCACCCAGTCGTCCGCATGATGTAAAAGAAAAAATGACTCCTCAGACCAGACCATCTTCCATTGCTCCATGGTCCAGTTCTGATGCTCACGTGACCATTACAGGTGCTTTCGAATGTGGACAGGGGTCAGCATGGGCACTCTGTGCGTTCTGTGGCTATTTTCAGCAATTTGTGGTACAGTGGTTCTTCTGTGGGATCAGACCAGACTTCCTTCCCTACACGCTTCAATGACCCTGGTCAATAGTGGTCTGCCCTTGGACCACCTTTGGTGGGTACTAACCACTGCATACCGGGAACACCTGACGTTTTACAGATTTTCCAACCTAGTCATCTAGACATCACAATTTGCCCCTTGTCAAAGTCGTTCAGATCATTACACTTGCCCATTTTTCCTGCTTCTAACTCAAACTTCAGGAACGGACTGTTCACTTGCTGCCTAATAAATTCCACTACTTTGTCAAGTGATTTTCTAAGCTCAGTCACTTAGTTGATCAAAACGGAGCGAATATTATTATTAATAATAATCGCTCAGAGTTGTCAGTCACAGCTCACTGACTGATTCAGCTCAGAACGGCTTTCTGCAGCCTCTATGTACTGGGATTCATAGTAGCTGCAGAAGTGATGCTGCTTTTTTTTTTTAAATCAATAAAATAAATTACAAAAGGTATTTTTTAAATGACTAAATAAATGAATTTCAATTTAAAAAAACACACACAAAAAAAAAAACAACCTCAAAAGGTGTCCACGGTCTTCAAGTATATGGGAGACATTTCATGTATTACTCACCCATAAGCTCTGCTATCCGGCAGGTTGTTGTGCGCTCTGACCCCTGGAGGGATGACCCGTACTTCATTGATGTACACGATACATGGAAATCGGACCACGTCTACATTACTACCTTGCTGCAAATACAACATAGGACACACAGGGTTAAACTTGAGTTTATAGGGGAAAAAAATAATTCTTTAGAAAGCAGCTGACGAATAATAAAAGAAATGCGGTAATAATGTAATACACGGATGCACGGCGTTCCCCAAAGCGACAACTCCTCTATCCAGCAGATCTCTGCTCTAACTAAAGGGGTCCTGAGCCGGGTACCCCCTAATATGTCTATAAAAGTCTTGGAAAGGCACAACACTAATAATGCAAATACGAGTAACTTATCAATATTATGTAGAAATATGACGAATATCACAGACGAAAGACCCCGCTGTATGTAAACAATACGGCAGGAGAACCGCATCCAGATGACGCAACGCATTCACGGTCAAATTATCCGAGTATACATACAATCGTTTTAGAATCAAGAGCTCTGCAACTTCCTAATATACTCGGTTTCACTTCCCCACCATTTACAAGACCTCTGCTTGCTGTCAGTAAACAAACAGACTGGCAACACCATAATCGCCACGTCTGAAGAATCATTACGGGAGTCGGCTTTGAGCCACTATAACAAGTTGCAGCTATATGAGCAGGATATGATCGGCACTGGTTTACATTCTTTGACAGCAAGCAGATACATTGAGGTGAATCACATGCCAAAACTGGAAGCCCCTTTAAGATAATTTGTAATTTTGTGCGTGCCGCTGTCATCACACATAGATAACCTGTCTACCACAGGTGAACCACAAGGGTCAGCAAGCCTTGCAGTGCATGATGGAACTTGTAGTTCCCCAACAGCTTGAACGCCTCAGGCTATGACCAGCACTGACTCAACTACATAGGACCAGAGATGAAAGCAAGTCACAAATACAGCCAGGCCTGTAAGTGAACGCCTCCCTGGGCTGGAGTCTAGGCCTCAGGCCGACTCCGACACGACTATGCCGCATACAACTGCCACTATACCTGTCCTACATGCGTTTCATACACCGACATTAATTATACAAGCTGACCACATCACTAACACGACGACTTCTCTCACCTCTGTGTTCTGGTGCTTGAAAGTATCTAAAAACAAGAGCTCCATTGCGGACTCACCCGCCATGTTTGGTGTGGGCGGGGAAGTAAGTAGGCGGGACTTCCGCTCGCTGACAAGAGCGTCCTAGTGAGCGACGCTCTATCAGCCAATCACGTTCTAGAGTGGCCAGTGGCCCCGCCTGTCATGAAAGTGTCGCTACTGAGATAAGTCGCCATGATGTTGGTTACCTGAGGAAAATACAGAATTGGTTCATACAGGATAATATTTTTCTACCGACGTGGAAATATATTTCAAATAATAATAATCATGGCATTATTTATTTTACTGCAGATTTTACCGTTACACTCATCTCAAGTGTATAATGGGGGGTGCAGAGCTATGGAGGGGTCGCATCCGCCATATTGTTATTCTGAAGTCTGGAGACTCAAAGTGCAATTTTTATTGTTTTTTTGTAATTTATTCTCTAGTGGAGAATGTAAAGCTGGGGCTATATGGCGACTTTCGTTGTGTGACAGAAGCGCCCGACGCAGCTCAGTCGGGTAAATAATACTGAGTGCTGTGAAGTTTTTTTTATTACATTTATGGAGCATATTTCAACACATAAAATAGTGTCTGAGATGGTGATTTCAGAGTTATAAGTGTCTTTATAAAACCTACATTTTAATCGGTGCGGAAGTGTCCAGTGTAGTCATGAGGTGCCGATAACCCGCCCTCCCGCACTGCTGATTGACCGTTTTCTCCCTATTAGGTTATGTTCACACAGGGCGGATACGCTGCATAAAAGCACACAGCATATCTGCCCTTGTCACCGCAGAGAATTCAAAATTGTGGTGCAGTATTTTGTCCAGAATGTCCGCTGCGGAAAACTCCACGTAAAATAAAAAAAAGATTCATACTTACGTAGCCATGACGACGCGTCCCTCTTCCGTTCTGCAGGCCGGCCTCCTTTGATGACATTTCATCCCATGTGACTGCTGCAGCCTGTGATTGGCTACAGCAGCCACATGGGATGAAACGTCATCCCAGGAGGCCGGCCTGGACGAAGAAGCACAGAATTCTGGGTAAGTATAAGATTTATGTTTTTTCTGAGTTGCAGTTTTTGCGTCAGAATCACAGCTTTTCCGCCGCAACGAAACGCAACATTCACATACAATTGACATGATGCGGATTAAAAAAACGCACCGCAGGTCAATTTCTGAGCGTTTTTTCCGCTCAGCATTTGTTCAAATCTCATCCACTTTGCTGCTACTGTATTATGCTGCGGATTTTAAACAGCAAAATCTGTTGCGGAAAATCCGCAGTGTTTGCACTACGGGTGAACTTACCCTTATTGTGCATCATGAGAAAACTGTCAACGGACCCATCCCCCCATATCGCAGGGCCAGGGAGTTTTAAGTTGGCAGGGAGTACAGAAACAGCTGAGCTTGCTAAACTACACTGTTTCCCGGCTCCAAACACCCAGCCCCCTTGTAACTCAGTGGCCGAAGCCCAGCGAAAGAAGGTATGTCATATAAACAAAGTTCTGGCACATTTGGGCCGAATTCAGACAAACGTAAAATATGTCCGTGTGACGGCCGTTACAACAACGCTTGTACTTCAATGGGGCTGTTCACACGGTCGTTGTATCAAAGGACCATGTGAAGGGTCCGTTGAAGAATAGAACATGCCCTATTTTCTTCCGTTATAACGGATCCCTCGATAGACTCAAGTAAATGGCGATCCGTGAGAACGGGACCCAAACGGGTGCAACTCAGACATGAAAAACTGCAGTTTTTCACCTCAGAGTTTGCACTTGTTCATGTAAATCTGGCCTGAGTGTTCCCCCAGGTTGGAAATCTTGCGTAAAGTAGGCAGCATATCTGACCTAGAATCCACAATGAATGCCGAGTCAAAGAAACGCAACAAATTGTGGTGAAGATTTTCGGCCGGAAAAGCCGCTATGCAAAACAGAGGTGAAAAAACCCCAAAACTCCCCTTACTGGCGTTGTCAATGCGGCGCGTCCCTCTGCTCTACGTGCAGCCCGGCCTCATGTAATAAAGTTGCTACCCATGTGACCACTGCAGCCTGTGATTGGTTGCAGCAGCCACATGGGATGAAACGTTATCCCAGGAGGCCGGACTGCACTGAAAACAGCCGAGGGAGCAAGGAGCCGTCACTATGACAATGCCAGGGGGGTAAGTGTAAAGTTTTTTTTTTTAAATCTATTTTCATTCAAAACATAGAATATGAACAATTTCAAAACAATAGTCATCAGCCTCACCTAGTAAAATAATAAGCACAGGTTGAATACAGGAGGTTGGTCATCAGAAGTACATACAAGCGCCTCTTACAAAGAAGCCAGAAACAATATCACTGCCGGTTATATCAACGGTTAACAATAACCTGAGAAGGGGAGGAAAGGGAAGAGGCAAGATCATATACATTATACAGGGTGTATTCAATATAATAGGAGGGTATAGTCAACCTTGACGGGGAAATACAGTATATGTCATGTAAACATAATATTTTTCAGGGTAATTTAGGATATATTTTGTGTCAAAATGTCCCTGTATTGTATCCAAGGTGACCAAATCTTCACAAATTAATCATAAGATCCTTCTAGTCTATTTGTCAATACTTCCATACGACATATTAGTTACATAGTTACATAGTTACATAGTTAGTACGGCTGAAAAAAGACACATGTCCATCAAGTTCAACCAAGGGAAGGGAAAAGGGAAGGAAAAATTTCTACACATAGGAGCTAATATTTTTTTGTTCTAGGAAATTATCTAACCCTTTTTTAAAGCCATCTACTGTCCCTGCTGTGACCAGCTCCTGCGGTAGGCTATTCCATAAATTCACAGTTCTCACTGTAAAGAAGCCTTGTCGCCTCTGCAGCTTGAACCTTTTTTTCTCCAGACGGAGGGAGTGCCCCCTTGTTTTTTGAGGGGGTTTTACAAGGAACAGGATTTCACCATATTTTTTGTATGTGCCATTAATATATTTATATAAGTTAATCATGTCCCCCCTTAGTCGTCTTTTTTCAAGGCTAAATAGGTTTAATTCTTTCAATCTTTCCTCATAACTTAAATTCTCCATGCCCCTTATTAGCTTCGTTGCTCTTCTTTGTATTTTTTCCAACTCCAGGGCATCCTTTCTATGAACTGGAGCCCAGAACTGAACTGCATATTCTAGATGAGGCCTCACTAATGCTTTGTAAAGTGGCATTATTACATCCCTGTCCCGCGAGTCCATGCCTCTTTTAATACACGACAATATCCTGCTGGCCTTTGAAGCAGCTGATTGACACTGCATGCTGTTATTGAGTTTATGATTTACAAGTACACCCAGATCCTTCTCAACAAGTGAATCCGCCAGTGTAGCGCCCCCTAGGACATATGATGCATGCAGGTTGTTGGTACCAAGATGCATAACTTTACATTTATCTACATTAAACTTCATTTGCCAAGTGGACGCCCAAACACTTAGTTTGTTTAAATCTGCCTGTAATTCATGAACATCTTCCATAGTCTGAACTATATTACATAGCTTGGTGTCATCTGCAAAAATAGAAATAGTGCTATTAATCCCTTCCTCTATATCATTAATAAATAAGTTGAATAATAGTGGTCCCAGCACTGAACCCTGGGGTACACCACTTATAACCGGTGACCATTCAGAGTAGGAATCATTGACCACAACTCTCTGGATACGGTCCTTGAGCCAATTCTCAATCCAATTACAAACTATATTTTCTAAACCTATAGTCCTTAATTTACCCATTAGGCGTCTATGGGGGACAGTGTCAAATGCCTTTGCAAAGTCCAAAAACACTAAATCCACAGCGGCCCCTCTGTCTAGACTTCTGCTCACCTCTTCATAAAAACAGATTAGGTTAGTTTGACAACTTCTGTCCTTAGTAAAACCGTGCTGGCTGTCACTTATAATGCTATTTATTGTCACATAATCCTGTATATAGTCCCTCAATAGCCCCTCAAACATTTTCCCCACGATGGATGTTAAGCTTACTGGTCTATAATTACCCGGGGAAGACCTAGAGCCCTTTTTGAAAATAGGCACCACATTTGCCCTGCGCCAGTCCCTTGGCACTATACCAGTCACTAGAGATTCTCTGAATATTATGAAAAGGGGGACAGAAATAACTGAACTAAGCTCTTTAAGAATTCTAGGGTGTAACCCATCTGGTCCCGGAGCCTTGTGCACATTTATTTTATTTAATTTAGCTTGGACCATCTCTACATTCATCCAATTCAGTATATCAACTGATATATTAACAGCACTGGCACCGGCTACATCAGCTGCTCTTTCTTCTGTTGTATATACAGAGCTAAAGAACCCATTTAGTAACTCTGCCTTCTCTTGATCCCCTGTGATCAACTCCCCATTACCATTATCTAGGGGTCCTACATGTTCAGACCTTGGCTTTTTTGCATTTATATGCTTGAAGAATTTTTTAGGATTTGTTTTACTATCCTTGGCCACCTGCCTTTCATTTTGTATTTTTGCTAATTTTATTACATTTTTACAGATTTTATTAAGCTCTTTATATTTTACAAAGGCTACAGCTGTACCCTCAGATTTGTATTTTTTAAATGCCCTTTTTTTGTCATGTATTGCCCCTTTCACAGAAGGTGTAAGCCATGTGGGGTTTAATTTGAGTCGTTTATACTTATTACCTGTAGGAATAAATTTTGCACTATAATAACTCAAAGTAGATTTGAAAATCTCCCATTTATCATTTGTTCCATTATTTGACATTAGTTCTTCCCAGTCTATATCCTGAATTGCAGCCCTCATCCTGGGGAAATTGACTTTCTTAAAATTAAATGTTTTTGCCCTCCCAGCCTGCGTTTGTTTTTTACAGTATAGGTAAAATGTAACTATATTATGATCACTGTTACCGAGGTTTTCACGAACATTGACATTCCCAACAAGATCTGCATTATTAGAAATGACCAGATCCAACAGAGCTTCACCTCTAGTCGGGTCTTCCACAAACTGGCCCATAAAATTTTCCTGCAATAGGTTGAGGAAATGTCTCCCCTTTGCAGTTGAAGCCGAACCATGACACCAATTAATATCCCGGAAATTAAAATCTCCCATTATCACTACAGTACCCGCCTGTGCAGCCCGCTCCATCTGTTTATATATCTGACCTTCCATCTCCTCAGTTATATTGGGGGGTCTATAGATTACACCAAAAGTAATTTTTTCAGTGTTTACCTCCCTTTCTAGTTCCACCCACAAGGTTTCAACCTCCTCACAGTCTTGACCCACTATTGTCTCTTTCACACTCGCCTTCATATCACTTCTCACATACAGACATACACCACCACCTTTCCTATTTGTCCTGTCTTTACGAAAAAGTGTAAAACCCTGTAGATTTACAGCCCAGTCATGTGAAGAGTCCAGCCATGTTTCAGCAACACCAACTATATCTATATTTTCTTCCAGTATCAAGGCCTCCAGCTCCCCCATTTTGCTTGCTAGACTTCTGGCATTTGTGAACATACACTTTAACTTGCCTGTCAGTTTTTCACTTTTATTATCAGAAATGTGATTTGACATTAATCGGTCCTTTTTATTTACACTGATGTTTTGTAACGAAAGGATCTCCTTATCTTGTTGTCTAGTCCTCTCCCCACATTCTGTTTCTCCCCCCACCAATATAGTCTGACCCCTCTCTAACCTGGCTACCCCTTTTTTTTCTACATTGACCTCCCTCCTCAGCCCTAGTTTAAATACTCCGCCACCCCAGCTAGAATTCTCTCCCCCAGCACAGCGGACCCCCTTCCATTTAGGTGCAAATCATCTGCAGAATACAGTTTGTACCCCAATGAAAAGTCAGCCCAGTGCTCTAGGAACCCAAATCCTTCTCCTCTACACCAAGACTTCAGCCATGCATTTAACTCCCTAAGCTCCCGCTGTCTTTCCTGTGATGCGCATGGCACAGGCAGTATTCCTGAGAATACAACCTTGGAGGTCCTTCCCTTCAGCTTGTAGCCTAGTTCTTTAAAATTATTCTTAAGGCTCCTCCACCTACCATTTATTCTGTCGTTGGTACCGACATGGACCACGACAGCTGGATCATCACCAGCCCCTCCCAGCAATTTGTCCACCCGTTCCACCACATGCCGAACCCTGGCACCAGGGAGACAGCAAACCATTCGGTTGAGGCGGTCTTGGCGACAAATTATTCTATCCGTCTTCCTGATTATAGAATCCCCTACAACTATCAATTGTCTTGGCTTGCCTGCATTACCATCCCGCCGACTACTAGCTGGGCTGTTCTCCCGGCTGTTAGGGAGATCAGTATCCACTAGGGCTGCCTTTTCTGAGACTGACACCCTCGCATCATCACCCAACCTGGCAATTTTGCTTGGAATGCCAGAAACCGGATCGGCCTTCCTTGTCTTTGACCCCTTTCTACTGCCCCTAACTACATTAACCCAGCTACTTACCTGATCCTGCTCACCCATGTCTTCACCCTCCAGTTCTAACCCACTAACTGCATGCTCTGTGAGCAGCAAGCTCCGCTCAAAATTGGATTTACTTTTTCAACCCGTAGAACTGTAGGGGGGGGGGGGGTTGTCTGCAACCAATGCAGAGGAATTAAGGCCTTTGCAGCAGATATCAAATGCGTAGATAGCAATTTTCTCGAAGGGATTATGGTCGGGGTGGGTAGAGCCAAGGCCACCACCTCTATTGATAGCACAATAGACGTGACACAAGCCGTATTTATGGAAGTTTCGACTTGTTGCCAGAAGGCTCTGATCAGTGGGCAGTGCCACCAAATATGAGATAGAGAGCCTGCATGAGACTTGCATCTCCAACATAGATCATTGTCTGACAAGCCCGTACGGTAAAGTACTACCGGAGTTTTATACCATCTAGTAAGCAACTGATAATGGTTCTCCTGTCATTTTACGCACCTTGAGAATCCATGTGAGTGGGTCAGGACAAAAGTTCTCTCTCGCTCACACAGCTGCAGCCCAAGCTGTGACACCCACAATGTCACGAAGATGGCAGATACGTTAGCTCAGACAATAAGAGTTGGTTGTAAATGCCCGAAAATTTATGTTTCCGGATTTTATGTGTCGTTAGCAGTTTTTCAAACCAGGTAAGCTCTCTATGTGCCGTGTGGTCTTTCAGAAAGCACAAACAAGTGGATCTAACATGATGAAGTTGTAGGAAGTTAAGTGTAGAAACTGAGGATGGCATCAGAGACTGCCGTGAGTACTTTATCATCTGGCAAAAAATCTGAAACTAATATTCCAGAAGAAAGATTCCATAGATCAGGGTCCGTGGAGACGACCGGCGACACTAAGCTCGGTAACAGCTGGAGTCAACGGTGATGGCTGAGGAACTACTTTAGATGACTAATCATGTTTCAACCAAACTGCCAAGGTACCTTTCAATAAGGGGTTTGACATGGACCGGACATTATGTTGTGAAGGCGCCCACAAAAGAGCATAGAAATTTGCCACTGGGTGTATAGCTGCCAAGAAAATCTCTTCAGAATCCCCCACGGAAGAGGCCATGTCCAGCCATCTCTGTAAATTAATTGCCTTATAATAATCATCAATGTTAGGAAGCCCAAGACCTCCATTACATTTTTTCAAGGAAAGAAGACGATATGAAATACGGAGGTCTTCTCTGTTTCCATAGAAACGTGGAAAAAAAGTTTACGAATGCTACGGAAGAATGTCTTCGGCAAATGAATGGGTACCATTGTCATGGTGTACAATATAACAGGTAGGACATAGGTTTGAAGAAGATTCTTCCTCCCTATCCACAAGAGGTAAGAGGTGAGTAGGTTTGTACTTTTTTAAGCAACGGTTGGTAATTGAAAAAGTATAATGAACGCAGGTCTTTCGGCAATTGAATACCTAGGTATTTGACGGAGACATTAGGCCACGAAAACTCAGAATTCAACGCCAGTTCTCCTGCTGTCCTAGATGGTAGAGACACATTTAGAATCTCCGACTTGGCATAATTGACTTTGAAATTGGACAAAAGACCATACGTGCAAAACACGTCCAAAATGCTTGGAAGAGCCTGAATAGGGTTCGTGACCGTCAGTAATAGGTCGTCTGCAAATGCAGCAACCAAATGTGTTCGCGACTTTATCTTAAGGCCCATTATACAATTATCCTGTCTCAAAGTCTGCAAAAGGGTCCCTAACGTCAGTATAAATAAAGTAGGAGCCCGGGGGCAGCCCTGTCTAATGCCATTTCTAATAGAGAAAGAAGGAGACAGAAGCCTATTCACCCTGATTCTAGCTGTAGGTGTACTATACAATCTAACGATAGCCCTTACAACGTTAGTCGGAAAGTTGAATTTTGCAAGTGTAATTGACGTGAAATCCCATGCCACTCTATCAAATGCCTTTTCTGCATCTGTTCCCCACAGAATCATTGGCATTTTTGAGTCATGAGCATACTGAATGCAGTTCATCAGGTGAATGGCATTGTGTCGTCCCTCCCTGGTGCAAAATCTTTTTGATCTGGGTGAACAAGTTCAGTTAAATATTTATTCATTCGAAGAGATAGTAGTTTAGCCCATATTTTTAATTCTAAATTTAGAAGGGAAATGGGCCTATAACTCGAGCACAATGCTGGATCTTTACCTTTGGGCAAAATCTTAATATATGCCTCTAGGGATTGAGCCGTTAGATTTTTCCCATGTAAGAGTTCATTAAATGCTTTAACTAAATGGGATAATAAGATGTCTTGGAATTTTCTAAAATATTTAATTGTGAGACCATCCGGGCCAGGTCTCTTCCCAGACGGAAACGAATGCAAGACCTTCGATACTTCGTCGAACGTTCTAGGTTTCATATGATCATCAGCCTCATCTACCGTCAATGTAGGTAATGTTAACGGGTCTAGGAAGCTCTGAATGTGTTGCTGTCTGGAGCCCTCTGATAGAGATGGGGAGTTTGGTATATATTATACAACTCCGAGTAGTAACTCCTAAACGATTCTGTGATATCTGCTGTATTTGTACATTCAGTGCCATTAGGAGACTTAACATGACTAATAAAGGATTTTTCCTTTTTTTTCTTAATAAGTGCAGACATTCGTTTTCCCCCCTTATCGCCATGAGTGTAGATTTTTTTGGTTCGTAATACATTAAGCAAGCAGCGAACTTATTGTTCAAAGTTTCTTTCAGTTTGGTTTGAAGGATAGTCAATTCAGCTTGTAGAGGTTTGGTAGAAGACAGTTTGTGGTGTTTTTCAAGACTCGCAATTTGTGACAGCAAAGAAGAGATTTGTAACGTCTATGCCCATGGCTCGTCGTTCTGACTTACCCCTCGACGGCCATGGCCATGGACATGTGTGTTCTCTGCTGCTGTGTCCCCCAGTGAGGGCCGGCACTCATTTCCTGGTATCGAGACTGTCTCCCGGAGGGCGCCCGCGCGTGCACAGTCTTAAAGGGCCAGTGCGCACATAATTGCAGGAAGTCTGCAATCAAGCCCAGAATGCTACTGGACTATATAAGGGGCTCTGCCCTCTTGTTCTTTGCCTGTTCCTGCATCCTGTTTCCCGTGCTATCCAGATCTAGTAACTTGCTTAGCTGTTGTCGTGTTGTGCTGCATTCCACGCCTGTTCCGCTACTCCACACCTGACGTCTACCTGCCGCCTGGTCCCAGGCTAGCCTGCCTTGCTTCTGTCCGAGGTGCCACAGGTACTGTAATGACAGGGTAGGGAGACAGGTGAGCCCTAATCTACCCGCCACTCAGTCCCTGCCTACTTGCAACGACCCGTCCTAAGCGACGGGGTACAACTGGGCGACGGTCCCTACGCTCAGTAAGTGCAAGACAGACAAAACAGACAAGGGTACACAGAAGCTAGGCAAATGGAGGAGCTGCCCACGGAGACACCGTGAGCAACAAGAGTAGTGAACGAGCCGAGTCAAACCAGGAGAGAGCGAGGTACAAAACGCTGAGCAGGAGAGTGGTCAGAAAGCCAAGGTCAATAACAAGCAGAGGATGAGTAGTACAAGCAGCAGTAGCAAGCCAGGAAACAAGCATAGAAGAATCACAGGCAAAGGAGGAACAGGAAAGGCAGGTATAAAAAGACAGTGGGCGGGAACTAGCTCCGTCTGGCCAGGCTGTGATAGGCTCTCCCACTCCTAAGCCCGCCATCCTGAGTGGTGGAAGATGGAGTCAGTCTCACAGACATAGGAGCAGGTGCAGACTGATTGCCCACGGGCGTTGACACAGAAGCTGTGTCTGGCAAATCCTTTACAGTACCCCCCTTTTATGAACCCCTGAGGACGCTACATCTGTAGCGAAACATGTCGGGGGGGCTCTCTGTTCTATTTTAACACATGCTGGAATTAGGGCAATACTAATTAACAATTTAAAAATTTAAAAATCTAACTGCCTAGCAATCCGTTGTTGGTCTCAGTGACCGCTGAACCTGTCTGGATGTGAATACAGACGATAGATACATGTGTTCACTGGTATAGCTATTGTTTATTCAGACGGTACACTGTTACCACGGACTATACAGACGGCAGACACAGATGCGTATTAGCATAGCCACGCACGGCTATTATCCCTATCCATGCATTGAAAATTTTAACCTTATGTGTTGGTTTTGTCTGTATGTCTGTTTGCTTTAATAGCACAATAAAGATTATTAACCAATTTAACGGTAGTTGGGAAATAGGGTTTTCTCTGCCTTTGGCATTTGTTCCCCTTTTATGAGGGGCCACCGGACCCTTTCTAGGTGGACCTGGTTTATTGGGGAAACTAAGGTGGAACCTCCTGACCAATACCCCAGCGTGAACATCCCGGGCGGGTACCCAAGTCCTCTCCTCAGGCCCATATCCTCTCCAATGGACCAGGTACTGGAGGGAGCCTTGGACCATCCTGCTGTCCACAATCTTGGCCACCTCGAATTCTACCCCCTCAGGGGTGAGAACAGGGACCGGAGGTTTCCTCGAGGGAGCCAAGGACGGGGAGCAGCGTTTAAGGAGGGAGGCATGAAAGACGTCGTGCACCCGAAAAGACGGGGGCAACTCCAGTCG
Source organism: Rhinoderma darwinii (assembly GCF_050947455.1). Taxonomy (NCBI): domain Eukaryota; kingdom Metazoa; phylum Chordata; class Amphibia; order Anura; family Rhinodermatidae; genus Rhinoderma; species Rhinoderma darwinii. The sequence continues at coordinate 42,711,176 of NC_134691.1, read as the reverse complement.
GAAGGAGACAGGGTTAGGGACTTCAATGACCTTGTACGGCCCAATAAACCAGGGAGCAAACTTCTTAGACGGGACTTAAAGGCGCAAATTTTTAGAAGATAGCCACACCAAATCGCCGACCACAAACAAGGGGTTAGCAGAACGTCCACTATCTGCCTGAGTCTTTTGTATGCTCTGGGACGCCTCTAGGTTCTTCTGAACCTTGGCCCAGACTGTGCACAGTTCCTGATGAACGACATCTACCTCGGGATTGTTGGAACTACCAGGTGAAACGGAGGAGAACCGTGGATTAAACCCAAAATTACAGAAAAAGGGGGAGACCCCTGACGAGTTACTGACCCGGTTATTAAGGGAAAATTCGGCGAGGGGAATGAATGAGACCCAATCATGTTGACAGTCAGAGATAAAACACCTTAAATATTGTTCTAGAGACTGATTAGTCCTCTCCGTTTGGCCATTAGTTTCAGGATGGAAAGCCGAGGAGAAGAACAGATCAATCTCCAACTTTTTACAGAAGGCTCTCCAAAACAATGAAACAAATTGTACCCCTCTGTCAGAAACAATATTGACAGGAACCCCATGGAGACGCAGGATGTGTATGACAAACAAGGTAGCTAACGTCTTAGCATTGGGTAGTTTCTTGAGGGGCACAAAGTGGCACATCTTACTGAAGCAGTCTACTTTAACCCACACCAGCGACTTGCCTTGAGATGGAGGCAAATCGGTGATAAAATCCATGGAGATATGGGTCATTGGTTTCTGGGGAATGGGCAAAGAACATAGTAAGACCGCTGGTCGGGACCTGGGAGTCTTGGACCTAGCACAAACCTCACAAGCGGCGACGTAGGCCTTAAAGTCTTTAAGCAACCCAGGCCACAAGTAGTTTCTGGCAATGAGGTGCTTGGTACCCAGGATGCCTGGATGGCCAGATAGTGCAGAGTCATGATTTTCCCTAAGTACCCTTAGCCGGAGTTGCAGGGGAACAAACAGCTTGTTCTCAGGAAGGTTCCCGGGAGCTGAACCTTGATCAGCCGCAATTTCGGAGACTAAATCAGAATCAATAGAGGAAATGATTATACCTGGAGGCAAAACACAAGCAGGATCCTCCTCTGAAGGAGGGCTGGCCATGAAGCTACGCGACAGTGCGTCAGCCTTAATATTTTTAGACCCAGCCCTATAGGTGACCAAAAAGTTGAATCTGGTAAAAAATAACGCCCATCGAGCTTGTCTCTGGTTTAGCCTCCGGGCAGATTCTAAGAAAACCAGATTCTTGTGGTCGGTAAGCACCGTTACCTGGTGCCTAGCCCCCTCCAGGAAGTGGCGCCACTCTTCAAATGCCCATTTAATGGCTAAGAGTTCGCGGTTGCCAATATCATAGTTACTCTCAGTGGGCAAAAACTTCCTGGAGAAGTAGGCACAGGGACGGAGATGGGTGAGGGACCTGGTACCCTGGGACAAGACAGCACCCACTCCCACCTCGGAGGCGTCAACCTCCACGATGAATGGCTCCATTTGGTTGGGCTGAACAAGCACTGGGGCCGAGATAAAGCACTTCTTAAGGACCTCAAAAGCCTGGACAGCCTCAGGAGGCCAGTGGAGGAGATCAGCACCTTTGCGAATGAGATCCGTAAGAGGCTTATCGATGACCGAGAAATTAGCAATAAATCTCCTGTAATAATTGGCGAATCCCAGGAAGCACTGTAACGCCTTCAAGGAGGCAGGTTGGACCCATTCCGCCACAGCCTGGACCTTGGCGGGGTCCATGCGGAATTCATAAGGAGTGAGGATTTGACCCAAAAATGGTATCTCTTGCACCCCAAACACACATTTTTCGGTCTTAGCAAACAGTTTGTTTGCCCGAAGGACCTGGAGCACCTTCCTGACATGCTCAATGTGGGAGGACCAGTCCTTGGAAAACACAAGTATGTCATCAAGGTACACTACAAGAAATACCCCCAGATAGTCTCTTAAAATCTCATTTATAAAATTCTGGAAGACCGCGGGAGCATTACACAACCCAAAGGGCATGACGAGGTATTCAAAATGACCTCCGGGCGTGTTAAACGCAGTCTTCCACTCATCCCCCTCTTTGATGCGGATAAGGTTAGAAGCCCCCCGTAGATCAAACTTAGAGAACCATTGGGCCCCCTGAACCTGATTGAAGAGATCAGGAATCAAAGGAAGGGGGTACTGGTTCCTTACAGTGACCTTATTCAAGTTCCGGTAGTCGATGCACGGCCTAAGACCACCATCCTTCTTCCCTACGAAGAAGAAGCCAGCACCTACCGGAGAAGTAGAGGGGCGAATGTAACCCTTGGCCAGGCATTCCTGGATATACTCTCTCATGGCTTCACGTTCGGGACAAGAGAGATTGAATATCCTACCCTTAGGGAGCTTAGCTCCTGGTACCAAATCGATTGCGCAATCGTATTCTCTATGAGGAGGTAACACTTTGGAGGCCTCTTTAGAGAAAACATCAGCGAAGTCCTGAACAAACTCAGGTAGAGTGTTCACCTCCTCAGGGAGAGAAATAGAATTAACAGAAAAACATGACGTCATGCATTCATTACCCCATTTGGTAAGATCCCCAGTATTCCAGTTAAACATGGGACTATGCAACTGCAACCAGGGAAGGCCTAAAACCAAATCGGACGATAATCCCTGCATCACCAGTACAGAGCACTGCTCCAAATGCATGGAGCCAACAAGGAGTTCAAAAACAGGGGTATGCTGTGTAAAATAACCATTAGCAAGAGGAGTGGAGTTGATACCCACTACCGGGACAGGTTTAGGCAAATCAATCAATGGCATAGCTAGAGACATAGCAAATTCCACAGACATAATATTAGCAGAAGACCCTGAATCCACGAAGGCACTGCCGGTAGCAGACCTACCACCAAAAGAGACCTGAAAGGGAAGCAAGATTTTATTAGGTTTCATCTTTACGGGAAATACCTGTGCGCCCAAGTGACCTCCCCGATGATCACTTAGGCGCAGAAGTTCTTCCGGCTGCTTATTCTTACGCCCAGGACAGTTGTTCACTTGATGCTTGTCATCCCCACAGTAGAAGCAGAGACCATTCTTCCTGCGGAACTCTCTACGTTGTTGGGGGGACACGGAGGCCCCGAGTTGCATAGGTTCATCCGAGTTTTCCATGGAAGTATGAAGCAACGGAACCTCGGGAGCCATCATGGGGGAGTCAGAGGAGAAGGCACAAAAACGTTCAAGTCGTCGTTCCCTGAGATGTCGGTCAAGTCGTACCGCTAAAGCCATAACCTGATCTAGGGAGTCAGCAGAGGGATAGCTAACTAGCATGTCTCTCAGGGCGTTCGACAGACCCAATCTAAACTGGCACCTCAAGGCAGGGTCATTCCACCGAGAAGCTACACACCACTTCCTAAAGTCAGAACAATACTCCTCTACAGGTCTCTTACCCTGACGTAAGGTCACCAGCTGACTCTCGGCAAAGGCAGTCTTGTCAGTCTCGTCATAAATGAGCCCGAGAGCAGAAAAGAAAAGATCAACGGAGGAAAGTTCAGGGGCGTCAGGAGCCAAGGAGAAGGCCCATTCTTGAGGCCCGTCCTGGAGCCGGGACATAATTATACCCACCCGCTGGCTTTAAGCGAAAATAGAGCCTACAACTCTCCCGAAAGGAGAAAAAAGTCTTCCGGTCCCCTGAGAACCGGTCAGGCAACTTGAGGTGGGGTTCAAGAGGTGAGGTGGGGGGCACTACCAGGGAAGCATCACGCAGATTGTCCCTCTGAGCCAGGGCCTGGACCTGTAGGGAGAGGCCCTGCATCTGCTGAGCCAGGGTCTCAAGGGGGTCCATAGAAGTGTCAGGGACCAGGGTAGACTAGGTATATGAGCCTGTGATTATGTAATGACAGGGTAGGGCGACAGACAGGTGAGCCCTAATCTACCCGCCACTCAGTCCCTGCCTGCTTGCAATGACCCGTCCTAAGCAACTGGGTACAACTGGGCGACGGTCCCTACGCTCAGTAAGTGCAAGACAGACAAAACAGACAAGGGTACACAGAAGCTAGGGAAACGGGGCAGCTGCCCACGGAGACACCGTGAGCAACAAGAGTAGTGAACGAGTCGAGTCATACCAGGAGAGAGCGAGGTACAAAACGCTGAGCAGGAGAGTGGTCAGAAAGCCAAGGTCAATAACAAGCAGAGGATGAGTAGTACAAGCAGCAGCAGCAAGCCAGGAAACAAGCATAGAAGAATTACAGGCAAAGGAGGAACAGGAAAGGCAGGTATAAACAGACAGTGGGCGGGAACTAGCTCTGTCTGGCCAGGCTGTGATAGGCTCTCCCACTCCTAAACCCGCCATCCTGAGTGGTGGAAGATGGAGTCAGTCTCACAGACATAGGAGCAGGTGCAGACTAATTTCCCACGGGCGTTGACACAGAAGCTGTGTCTGGCAAATCCTTTACAGGTACCCTTTCTGGACTATAGACTCTGTACTATACCTGTTTGGTCAGCTGCCATCCTGCAACACGGTACGGTCCAGTGGGTCCACACCCCGCATTGTGACAGTACGCTCAGGCCATGGACCCCGCTGGTCAATTCAAGGGTATGTCACCATCAGAAGCCATGCAGGCGGACCAGCAGGATCTCCGAGCAAGACAAGATCAACTTCTTGTGGCAGTGGACTCCATGGCACAGCAGCTAGGGACACTAACTGCTTCCCTTCCTGCCTCTATGGAAGCTCCTCATATCGACCCTCCTTCTACACCTCCTTGCAGTCCTGGCAAGGATCCTCGGTTCTCGCTGCCATTACCTTCTTGCGGTCTGTAAAACTCAGGATTGGATGAGCTGCGCCCTCTAATAGATGTCTCCATTCTTCCAGGGCCAATTTGATGGCCAGTAACTCCCGATCCCCAATCGAGTAGTTGCGTTCTGCGGAAGAGAAGAGCTTAGAAAAATATCCACATACCCTTGACTTGCCCTTGGGACCTCTCTGGAACAGGAGAGCATCAGCACCGACAGAGAATGCGTCCACCTCCAACGAGAACTCCAGAGAGAAATCCGGGTGATTGAGGATAGAGGCTGACGTGAAGGCACTCTTCAGGCTATTGAATGCGGACTCTGCCTCGGGAGTCCACATCTTGGCGTTCATACCCTCCTTAGTAAGGTTAGAGATGGGAGAAGTCAGTGAGAAGTTTGGAATAAACTGCCTGTAGAAATTAGCAAATCCCAAAAACCGCTGTATTGCCCTCAAGCCTTGCGGACGTGGCCAGTCCAGAACAGACTTTACCTTCTCAGGATCCATCTCGAGACCTCGATTCGAGACGATGTAGCCCAGGAAGGGTAGAGCATCTTTGTCAAATACGCACTTCTCCAACTTGGCGTACCGACGATTCTCCCTTAACCGTAGCAGAACATGACGAACTTGTGTCTGGTGCGTCATAGGATCTGGAGAAAAAATCAAGATGTCATCAAGGTAGACTACTACACAAACATAGAGGAGGTCACGGAAAATGTCATTCACAAACTCCTGGAAGACCGCGGGAGCATTACACAGGCCGAAGGAAATTACTAGATACTCATAGTGTCCATCACGGATGTTAAATGCAGTCTTCCATTCATCACCCTGGCAAATCGGACTAGGTTGTAAGCCCCACGCAGGTCTAGTTTACAAAAAATCTTGGCACCACGTATACGATCAAACAGTTCAGAGATCTCGCTAACCGGCTTTTTTGAAGTACATACACATGACACTACCCCATTACCATTACAGTGGGAGGCGCTAAAGTGTGTAGTAAGGGGAGTCCTGATCCAACATGGGGCACGTTTGAAGCGGGAAAAAGGGGTAGCTATTGCGCGGCTCCTTACTCAGATACGGGACCTTGAATCCCGTCATAAGCGTGTTCTTTCCTCACAGATATTTGCGGAACTTACTACAGCGAGAGAATCCTTGCGTTCTCTGATAGACCAGTCACACGCTCGATTCAGGGACCGGATGCGAAAACATTCGTACGAATTTGCAGACAAATGTGGCAGGTCTCTGGCACGGATACTACATCCTCGCACCCAGGCGTCGTATATCCCTAAAATTACTTCTCCCACGGGTGTTGAGGTTCATGATCCGGCGGGCATCACTGATTGCTTTAGACAGTATTACTCTGCATTATATTATCTTAAAGGCCATTTTCAGGACATGCAGGCGGATGCGTTGCGGGATAAAATAGACCGTTATGTGCACGACACTGCGTTGCCGTCATTGGGGGACGGGGAGGCCTTGGGACTTGAGGAAGATTTTTTGGAAACGGAAGTGGAGCGTGCTATTGGAGACTCCCCCTTGGGCAAAAGTCCGGGACCCGATGGGTTTAATAATAAATTCTACAAGACATTTAAAGGAACAGTGTCACCCAAATTTTTTTTTTAATATGTTAAAGATGTTAGTGTTTTATTAAAAACGTTTGGATTAATTTGTGTGTTTGTGTGTTACTTTTTTTATTTTTACACTTTTTCTTCCCTATGGGGGCTGCCATTTTTTTTTCCATTTCTGTATGTGTCGATTAACGACACATACAGACATGGAATACGGCAGCTCCAGTCCCATAGGGACTGCGAACGGGGCCCGTTCCATCCACTATCGTGTACGCCGCTGTGTGGGAATGGCGCATGCGCCGCTCCCACACAGTTAATTTTGAAATGCGCGCCGTCCGGCGCCATTTTCCTGTGGACCGGAAGTCGCGGCCGGACAGTAAGATTACTACTTCCGGTCGCGGCTTCCGGACTTGTGCACATGGAGCAGCGGCAGCAGACGGAGCGGATGGACCGGAGGGAGCGGCGGCGACTGGAGCAGTTAAGTTATTTCTATGTATGGTCGTGTTTCAGTGTGTGTTTACTACTGTATGTAAACCTTCTACACTGTGTGTTAGCTCAAAAAATGGCGACACACAGTGTAGGAGGTTAGACCGTTCAAACCCCTCGTTTCTCCCGGCACTAGCCAGGATAAAGGAGGGGGGGATTCTGAGAGCTCACTAGAGCAAGGGATTTTTACCCAATTTTGCAGCATAAAGCAATGTGGTTGCTTTACCACATGCAATGCTGCAATTTTGGGAATGGCTCCATCTAGTGACCAGTGCTGGGAAATATTATAAATTGAATCCAATTTATAATATTTCCTGACTCGTGAAAAAAAAAAATTAGAACAATGTTTAATCACCTACACACTAATTGTTTAACTAAAAAAAAAAAAACATGTTTTGCTGGCAACACATTCCCTTTAAGGATCAATTGGCTCCTTTCTTGATGAAAGTTTTTAATTTCGTGTCTTCCTCGTGTCCCTTTGCACCTCAGTCCCTTGAGGCTCATATTACCCTTTTACCAAAATCGGTCAAGGATCCGACGTCGTGCGCAAATTTCCGACCAATATCATTGATAAATGTAGAAGTTAAGATTTTCGCGAAGTTGCTGGCCTCTCGACTCTCGCCTTTCTTACATGATCTGGTCACAGATGACCAGGTGGGGTTTGTACGTGGTAGGGAAGCGCGGGACAACACTAACAAGACCCTCCTTTTAACATCATACTGCCAATCCCATAAGATACCGATGTGTCTACTCTCGGTCGATGCTGAAAAAGCTTTTGACAGGGTACATTGGGTGTTTCTCCGCAGTGTCCTGACACAGGTTGGCCTTGGCGCCACTATGGTGGATAGGATTATGGCATTATATCATGGGCCTACGGCCCGGGTTCGAGTTAATGGTTTGTTATCTGACTCTTTGTCTATTACTAATGGCACGAGACAGTGGTGCCCACTCTCACCTTTACTCTATGTTTTGGTCATGGAACACCTGGCCGTGGCACTGCGGAGCAACCCTAATGTCAATGGCGTCTGTGTTGGCGCGGAACATCACAAACTGGCATTGTATGCCGATGATCTCCTTGTGTACATTACGACTCCCATGGTTTCCTTGCCATCTTTGACTGGGGAATTTGAGCGATTTGGTCATTTGAGTAATTTTAAAGTCAACTATTCTAAATCGGAGGCATTGAATATATCTCTCGATACTGCTCTAGCCACCCATCTCGCTCGTGTTTTCCCGTTCAAATGGCAATCTAAATCTCTAAAATATTTGGGGGTGCATATCCCCACACAACAGTTGAATTTGTTCGCTTTGAATTACACACCCATTCTGCAGCGCACCTTGAAGGATTTAATGTCATATGGTGGGAACCGCATATCGTGGTTTGGGCGCATTAACGCGGTTAAAATGGACATTCTGCCCAAATTTCTATACATATTCCAAACCGTCCCTATCATAATTCCAACGAGCTTCTTCCAAACCTTACATAGGGCCATAACTAAATTTGTTTGGGGCTCCTCTAAGCCTCATGTTCGTTTTGCTGTCCTTAGTCGGCCGAAAGTGGAGGGGGGGGGGCAGGCTTGCCGGATTTTAAACGCTACCACCAAGCTGCGGTCCTCATGCGATTGGTAGACTGGTTCCGCTCAGGTGCGGGTAAGCAATGGGTGCGCATTGAGAAGGCTATGTCTCCCCTAGCACTGTCGTCTCTGCCTTGGTTGTCTGCTCTTCAGCGACCTTCATCTTCTCTGCCTTCCCTCACACGTCAGTTTCTTGTAGTCTGGGAGCGGATCATTGCTACGGTGGACCTTGTTCACCGTCCAGGTCCTCTAACTCCTCTCTTTGATGATCCTTCCTTCCCTCCGGCGGTGGGTGTGGACACATTCCTCTGTTGGGAGAGACAGGACGGTGTTTTTTTGGCTAAGACTCTTACACCTGAGGGTACAATCTTGTCACAGACTGTTGTCTCTGAGGCCTGCCCGGGGGGACGTCCGGTTTGGTGGTCCTATTTTCAGTTGCGCTCCTATCTTTCTTCCATGGGCGACCGTCTTGTATTGCTGCAGGATAAGACTCCTCTGGAGCACAATTTGTTGTTGACTACTGCCCCCTCTCATGTGTTGTCCTATTTACACGGGATCCTTCTACCTAAATACGATTACTCTCAGCTGACATTCACTACCGCATGGGATGAGGAACTGGGGACTTGACACTCTGCTGAGTGGGGCACATCTTTCTTCCTGGCGCATAAGCTACCGACCTCGTGCTTCGCCCAGGAAAAAAATTATAAGATTCTCACCAGATGGTACCGCTGTCCTTCTTTGCTGCATAGGATATTCCCTAATGTATCTGATGAGTGCTGGAGGTGTGGGGAGGCTCCTGGAATCATGCTGCACATTTGGTGGGATTGTCCCAAGCTTCGTCCCTTTTGGGGAAAAATTTTTGATCTTGGTAACAAACTTTTTCATACTGAGGTTCAGACTTAGGCCTCCATTGGCTTACTTTCCATGGTTCCTGGATCACTCCCACACCTCAAAAAGAGTGTCTTTCGGCATTTTTTGACCGCAGCAAGAACAGTGATTCCTCGTCATTGGAAGTCCAGCACTGTACCTTCCTTGAAGGAATGGGTAACGGAGGTGAACGGAATTATGAGGATGGAGGAGTTGATGTCTGCTGATCAGGGTAAATCTGAGCTCTTTGTCCGCACTTGGGCAGTGTGGTCTGGATTCCGGGGTGGTAATGATCTACCTCTCTGGCTGAATGACCTCTTTTGAACACCTATATAAGCCTACCTTTTGCGTGCTAGGTCTGTATGTGTTTCCCTTTGTTGTCTTGTGTTTGTGTCAGTCTAAAGTATAATGTGCACTTATATGCGACAATTCTTATCCAACTGTGGGGACTGGCTTCCCTAAATAATGCACTATTTTTGCTGCACTTATGGTACCGTTATTCTCATTGCCTTCTTATTTAGTTTTTGCTTACTGATTAGGAGGTTACCTCCTACTGTTGTTTCTATGTCTTTGTATATTTTATGCGATATTGAAGTAGTTATATTGCACTGCGTGTGAACTTTGCAAATTTATGAAACCATGTGTATGCTGTTATGTTTTTTATATTTTCAAAATAAAAATCTTTGATAAAGAAAAAAAAAAACGGTTCAGAGATCAGTGGCAACGGATATTTATTCTTCACCGTGATCTGGTTGAGACCTCGGTAGTCGAAACAAGGAACAAAGAGAGCCATCTTTCTTTTTGACAATGAAGAACCCGGCTCCTGCCAGGGAGGAAGACTTTCATATGAAGCTCCTCTCCAAGTTCTCTTTCACATAGGCGGACATGGACATAGTCTCTGGCAAGGAGAGAGTATATACCCTACCACGGGGAAGGGATGCACCAGGAATCAGCTCGATAGGGCAGTCATATGCCCGATATGGAGGCAATGTCTCCGCCTCCCTCTTGCTGAAGACGTCCGAAAATGCAGCATAATGACTCGGCAATCCTGCCAATGACCGAGGCAGCGAAGGCTGAGCCAAACGAATCTCCACCAGGAAATGACCTTGACACTCAGGGCCCCACTGGAAAACCCCTCCAGAATTCCAGTCCAGGACTGGGGCATGCAGTCGGAGCCAAGGCAGGCCCAGCAACACAGGGTTAACAGCTTTGGATAGCACATAGAAAGGCAGAAGTTCGGAGTGAAGGGCTCCCACTTGGAGCCTCAGTGGCTTGGTCACAGCTATAACTGGGTCTGGCAGAGGTAGTCCATTCAATGAAGCTACTGTCAACGGGTTCGCCAGAGGGGTGGTGGGTAGTTGCAGAAGATGCACCAGGTGTCTACGGATGAAATTAGCAGCGTATCCAGAGTCCAGATACGTAGAGACCTGATGCGTTTTCTCGCCGAACACTATGGTCACAGGTATGGACAATCTAGACGAAAGTCCATTCTTACCCAAGGTTGTCACTCCTAGCAACCCTAGGTTTTGGGATCTTTGGGGACACAGGCGCACGAGATGGCCACCGAGGCCGCAATAAAGACACAGTCCAGACTTGCGTCTGCGTTAGATGGATAACTTACACTGGTCCATTATTACCGACTCCTTACAAGGATCGACATCTGAGGACAGCAGGGGTTGCTGCAAAGTAGGGGCCAGACTGGGAAGGACTCCCTCCCGTTGAACCTCTTGGAGGCATTCTCGGATCGTATATCAATCCGGGCAGACAGAAGGATGAGGTCATCCAGGGTAGACGGCAGATCCCGATAGGCAAGTTCTTCCTTAATTCTAGAAGCCAGTCCATGCCAGAATGCAGCCACCAGAGCCTCATTGTTCCATAACAGCTCTCCCGCCAGGGTGTGGAAGTGGATGGCGTACTCACTCACGGAGGTGTCTCCTTGGCGTAGATTAATCAAAGATGCCGCTGCAGATGAGACCCGTCCAGGCTTCTCAAACACCAATGCGAAATGTCCGGAGGAAGGCTTGGAAGTCACGGGTCTCTGGTCCTTGTCTCTCCCAGATAGGGTTCGCCCATGCAAGAGCCTTGCCGGTGAGGAGAGAGATGATGAAAGCGACCCTTGCGCCATCAGATGAAAATGTCCTATTATACAGGCTGAAGTGGATCTGGCACTGATTCAAAAATCCACGACAGGTACTTGCTTCTCCATCATAGCGGTCAGGAAATGGAAAAGAAACACGCGGTTTAACACTGTCAAGAGGTGTAGTAGGAGGAACAGCAGCTTGTGCCTCATGCCAACGTGCAAGAATGTTCAATGCCTGGAGGAGTTGGTCCTGTCGAGACCGGAGGTCCAACATATACGCTCGTATCTCCTGTGACGTCATCATGGTCTTGAATCGACCAGCGGGGTCCATGGCCTGAGCGTACTGTCACGAAGGATCTGTGGACCCACTGAGCCATACCGCCTTGGCGGTAAGGCAGCTGGCCAACAGGGCGCAGGTGAAAGTCTATAGTTCATATAGGTACCTGTGGCAGCTCAGACAGCAGCAGGGCAGGCTCAGCTAAGACTAGGCAGCAGGTAGACGTCAGGCGAGGTGAAGCAGGTCAGACGTGGAATACAGCACGACACGACTTTGGCACAGCACAGTGCTCGACCAGGATGGTATGGAATGCAAGGAATTGGAACAGGAAACACACTAGGAGGCCATCACATAGACAAACTAGGAAACATCAACAACGCTTGGGCATAGAAGCAGGGGGCTGGACCCCTCTTATAGTCCAGGGTACTCATGGGCCGACTTTGACCCGTTTTGCATCCGTTTTTTTCCCTGTCCATTTTAAAATCGGATGAATTTCATTTAAATTTGTTGCCACACACAACCCTCTGTAGATAATGCCACCCAGCCCCCTGTATGTAATGCCACCTAGCCCCCTGCAGGTAATGCCGTCCAGCCCTCTGCAGGTAATGCCACCCAGCCCTATGCAGGTAATGCCACCCAGCCCCCAGCAGGTAATTCCACGAAGTCCCCTGTATGTAATGCCACCCAGCCCTCTGCAGGTAATGCCACCCAGCCCTCTGCAGGTAATGGCACCCAGCTCCCGGCAGGTAATGCCACCCAGCCCCCTGCAGGTAATGCCACCCAGCCCCCTGCAGGTAATGCCACCCAGCCCTCTGCAGGTAATGCCACCCAGCCTTCTGCAGGTAATGCCACCCAGCCCCCGGCAGGTAATTCCACCAAGCCCCCTGTATGTAATGCCACCCAGCCCCCTGCAGGTAATGCCACCCAGCCCGCAGCAGGTAATGCCACCCAGCCCCCAGCAGGTAATGCCACCCAGCCCCCTATATGTAATGCCACCCAGCCTTCTGCAGGTAATGCCACCCAGCCCCCTGCAGGTAATGCCACCCAGCCCCCTGCAGGTAATGCCACCCAGCCTCCTGCAGGTAATGCCACCCAGCCTCCTGCAGGTAATGCCACCCAGCCTCCTGCAGGTAATGCCACCCAGCCCCCTGTAGGTAATGCCACCCAGCCCCCTGCAGGTAATGTCACCTAGCCCTCTGCAGGTAATGCTACGCATCCCTCTGCAGGTAATGCCACCCAGCCCTCTGCAGGTAATGCCACCCAGCCCCCGGCAGGTAATGCCACAAAGCCCTCTGTAGGTAATGCCACCCAGCCCTCTGCAGGTAATGCCACCCAGCCCTCTGCAGGTAATGCCACCCAGCCCCCTGCAGGTAATGCCACCCAGCCCCCTGCAGGTAATGCCACCCAGCCCCCTGCAGGTAATGCCACCCAGCCCCCTGCAGGTAATGCCACCCAGCCCCCTGCAGGTAATGCCAACCAGCCCCCTGCAGGTAATGCCAACCAGCCCCCTGCAGGTAATGCCATCCAGCCCCCTGCAGGTAATGTCCCCCAGCCCTCTGCAGGTAATGCCACCCAGCCCCCGGCAGGTAATGCCACCCAGCCCCCGGCAGGTAATGCCACCCAGCCCCCGGCAGGTAATGCCACCAGCCCCCTGTAGGTAATGCCACCCAGCCCCCTGTAGGTAATGCCACCCAGCCCCCTGTAGGTAATGCCACCCAGCCCCCTGTAGGTTGCACCCATCCCCCCTTCCAGGGGAAGTCACTGACTTCAATGTCCATATATGGACAGTGTAGTCACTGACTTTTCCTGGAGAGGAATTTCCGGCCACAGGTCGGGAATGCCGCTTTAGAAGTGAGTGACGTCACTGTGTCCATATATGGTCAGTTTGGTCACTCACTTCTCTAGCGAAATCCCCGGCCACAGGGTCGGTGATTGCGCTTCAGAAGTGAGTGACGTCACTCTTTCCATATATGGACAGTGTAGTCACTTCTCCTGTAGCGGAATCCCCGGCCACGGGGTCGGGGATTCCACTTCAGAAGTGAGTGACGTCGCTGTGTCCATATATGGACAGTGTAGTCACTCACTTCTCCTGTAGCGGAATCCCCGGCCACGGGGTCGGGGATTCCGCTTCAGAAGTGAGTGACGTCACTGTGTCCATATATGGACAGTGTAGTCACTCACTTCTCCTGTAGCGGAATCCCCAATCCCCGGCCGGGGATTGGGGATTCCGACTCCTACAGGGAGCAAAAAAAGACCCTCCTCCTCACATGCACTCTGCACTGTGAGGAGAAGAGAGAGCGCGAGCGACGAAATACATGCCCATCACTCGGGATACATTCCGGTGATGGCCGTGTATTACCCGGCCCCATAGAATTCTATGGGAGCCGGGCGGCCGGGTAAACGGCCAAAAATAGGGCATGTCCCATTTTTTGACGGCCAGGTTTCCCAGGCAGTCAAAAAATCGGTCGTGTGAATAGCCCCATTAGGGGTCTATTGTTCTTAATGCAGACGATTTAAGAACTTATATTTATATAGGGGCTTAGTAATGGATGCTGTCAATCAGCCAGCGACCGTTACTAAGGCAGTAGTAATAAAGTTAAAAAAAATACAAGGACATAAAAAAAATATTTTATTGAAATAAAAAAAAAAACACACATCCCTCATTAACCATTTTATTGAGAATAAAAAAAGCCATCATCGTAGTAGTCCTTGAATCCAATGTAGTCCAACAATGGAGCCAGTAAAAAAAATACAAACACACACAAAAAAAAAAACTTAGTACGGCGGGGTTCACACAGAGTATTTTGCAGGAGGAAAATCTGCCTCAAAATTCAATTTTGAGGCAGATTTTCCTCTGCCTGCACGCCGATTTTCGTGGCATTTTTCACCCGCGACCATTCTGCGCCGTGGCATAAAACGCTGCGAAATACGCTTTCTCTGCCTCTCATTGATGTCAAATGCGCATTTTGCGGTGCGGTTTCCGCGTCAAAAAACTCTGTGTGTACTCCCCCTAACACATAAAAAAGCAAAACGATTATTATTCTTACCTTTCCTGGGTCCAGCGCTGGATCCGCAATGTCAGCATTGACACACACACACACACACTTTTTTTTGCGGGGGTGAACGTATGTTAGTACAAAGATACTATCACGATCCAAGGGTATGTGGACCCACTAGGCCGCACCGCCATAGCGGAGTAGCAGCTGGCCAAACAGTCCTAGTACAATAGTACCTTTAACCCCTTAAGGACGCAGCCTAGTTTTGGCCTTAAGGCTCAGAGCCCATCTTTCAAATCTGACATATTTCACTTTATGTGGTAATAACGTCGGAATGCTTAAACCTATCCAAGCGATTCTGAGATTGTTTTCTCGTGACACATTGGGCTTCATGTTCGTGGTAAAATTTGGTCGATATATTCAGTGTTTATTGGTGAAAAATTGCAAAATTTAGAGAAAATTTGGAAAAAATAGCATTTTTCAGAATTTAAATGCATCTGCTTTAAAACAGATGGTTATACCACCCAAAATAGTTAATAGTTCACATTTCCCATGTCTACTTTAGATTGGCATCGTTTTTTGAATATTATTTTATTTTTCTTGGACGTTACAAGGCTTAGAACATAAACAGCAATTTCTCATATTTTTAAGAAAATTTCAAAAGCCTTTTTTTTAAGGTACCTGTTCAGTTCTGAAGTGGCTTTGAGGGGCCTATGTATTAGAAACCCCCATAAAACACCCCATTTTAAAAACTAGACCCCTCAAAGTATTCAAAACAGCATTTAGAAAGTTTTTTAACCCTTCAGGCGTTTCACAGGAATTAAAGCAAAGTGGAGGTGAAATTTGCAAATTTCATTTTTCTTGCTGAATTTCAATATTATTAAAAAAAAATTCTGTAACACAGAAGGTTTTACCAGAGAAATACTACTAAATATGTATTGTCCAGATTCTGCAGTTTTTAGAAATGTCCCACATGTGGCTCTAGTGCGCTCGTGGACTAAAACACAAGCCCTAGAAGCAAAGAAGCATGTAGTGCATTTTGAGGCCTCTTTTTTTATTAGAATATATTTTAGGCAGCATGCCAGGTTTGAAGAGGTGTTGAGGTATCAAAGCAATGGAAACCCACCAGAAGTGACCCCATTTTGGAAACTAGACCCCTCAAGGAATTCGTTTATGGTTGTTGTTATCATTTTGACCACACCGTTTTTTCACAGCACCTATTTGAATTGGGCTGTGAAATTAAAAAAATGATATTTTTTCCAATAAGATGTAATTTTTGATCAAAATTTCTTATTTTCACAAGGAATAAAACACCCCATTTTGTTGCCCAATTTGTCCTTAGTGTGGCAATACCCCATTTGTGGTGATAAACTGCTGTTTGGGCCCATGGGAGGACTCCGAAAGGTGTTTGTTGGAGTCCAGATTTTGCTGGATTGGTTTTCGGGTTCCATGTCGCATTTGCAGAGCCCCAGAGGTATCAAAGCAATGGAAACCCACCAGAAGTGACCCCATTTTGGAAACTAGACCCCTCAAGGAATTCATTTATGGTTGTTGTTATCATTTTGACCACACCGTTTTTTCACAGCACCTATTTGAATTGGGCTGTGAAATAAAAAAAATTCAATTTTTTCCAATAAGATTTTTTATCAAAATTTCTTATTTTCACAGGGAACAAAATACCCCATTTTGTTGCCCAATTTGTCCTTAGTGCGGCAATACCCCATTTGTGGTGATAAACTGACGTTTGGGCCCATGGCAGGACTCAGAAGCAAAGGACCACCATTTGGCCTACTGGAGCTTTTCTGGTGCTAAGTCATGTATGCAGAAGCCCCTGAGGTACCAGTACAGTTGAAACCCCCGAGAAGTGACCCCATTTTAAAAACGACACCCCTTAAGACATTAATCTAGAGGTGTAGTGAGCATTTTGTCCCCACAGTTACTGTGTAAAAGGTAATGCGCAGCAGATGGTGCAGAGTGAGATTTGCAATTTCCTATACATATATGCCAATTCAGTGTCCGATATATTGTGCCCAGCATGTGCCACCGGAGACATACACCCCATAAATTGTAATGTGGGTTCTCCCGGGTACGGAAATACCCTACATGTGGCTGTTATTAGCTGCCTGGGCACACGGCAGGGCTCAGAAGGGAAGGACCACCATTTAGCCTACTGGAGCTTTTCTGGTGCTAAGTCATGTAGGCAGAACCCCTGAGGTACCAGTACAGTTGAAACCCCTGAGAAGTGACCCCATTTTAAGAACTACACCCCTTAAGGCATTCATCTAGAGGTGTAGTGAGCATTTTGACCCCACAGTTATTGTGTAAAAGGTAATGCGCAGCAGATGGTGCAAAGTGAGATTTGCAATTTCCTATACATATATGCCATTTCAGTATCCGATATATTGTGCCCAGCATGTGCCACCGGAGACATACACCCCATAAATTGTAATGTGGGTTCTCCCGGGTACGGCAATACCCTACATGTGGCTATTATTTGCTGCTTGGGCACATGGCAGGGCTCAGAATGGAAAGATGAGGGGGATAAGCTGTGCGGAGTGCATCAGGGTAAATTACAAATCAAGGGATGTATGGTAAATTTGAAAACAATCTTTTATACAGAGCCCTGGTTTTTCGGGACATGTGTCGCATTGGTAAATTGTGTCCTTCCTTATCCCCCTCTTATAGCAGACTCTGCACCTCTTTTGACTCTTTCCCTTTCCATCGGTTTGGGGAACTTCTCCTGGAAAGTGTTGCCCTGGTACGATGCGTGTGGCCTCGCTTCCAGAAGTACTGGGTGCCCCTCCTTCCTGGTCCCAAAAAATGTGGTTCTTTATAACCACCTCTTGAAATTCCAGGAAAGTTCCCCTCTGGCCTGCACATCGACGTAGCATGTACGCATTGTACAATGCCATCTGTATGATGTGCACGGCCAGCTTCTTTTACCACACCCTCGATTTCCGCATAGCGCTGTAGGGCTTCAGGACTTGATCTGACAAGTCCACCCCTCCCATGTACCTATTGTAGTCCAGGATGCAATCTGGTTTGGGGGTCTCTGTACTGGTACCTCGTACAGGTACATGGGTACTGGTGTGGCCATGTATTGTTGTCAATACAAGGACATCTCTCTTGTCCTTGTACTTGACACACAATATGTTGCTGCTAGAATGTCCCCTGCTCTCACCCCTTCTGAGTGTTTGCCCAAGCAGTGTTTTAGGGAGGCCTCTAAGATTTTTTCTAGAAGTGCCGCATACCGCAGTCCTTCTGGAAGCGAGGCACTTGAAGAGTGGGACGCTGGTATAAAAATTATCCAGGTAGAGGTGGTAACCCTGGTCCAGCAGTGGGTGCACCAAATCCCACACAATTTTTGCGTTAATTCCCAGTAAGGGGGGGGGGGGGCATTCTGGGGGCTGAATACTGCTGTCCTTCCCTTCATATATCCTAAATTTGTAGGTATACCCTGATGCACTCTCGCACAGCTTATACATCTTCACGCCATACCTTGCCCTCTTACTCGGCAGGTACTGGCGGAATTGAAGCCTCCCTTTAAAATGTACCAGGGACTCATCAACAGAAATACACTTCTCGGGGGTGTATGCTTGGGCAAACCGGGCACTGAAATGGTCTAGAAACTGGGGAGGGAACCTCCAGCTCACCTAACACACTCCAGTGTGTTTGTAGAGTAGCACTCGGATCCTCGTGTCGGCACACGGTGTAGTAGCAAAGGAAGGAAGGATAGGATCCAGCGCTGGGTCAAGTTTAAAATGGATTTTCTGTTCCAAGTTTAATGGCATCGGTTTAAAAGGAAGTCCAGTTGTATATGTCCTAGGTGTGTAAGAAAGTGGAGGTATTGTCCTCGGGGCCTACGCGTTTCGGACGACTGCCGCGTCCTTAAACTTGACTACAGCCAAGTTTAAGGACGCGGCAGTCGTCCGAAACGCGTAGGCCCCGAGGACAATACCTCCACTTTCTTACACACCTAGGACATATACAACTGGACTTCCTTTTAAACCGATGCCATTAAACTTGGAACAGAAAATCCATTTTAAACTTGACCCAGCGCTGGATCCTATCCTTCCTTCCTTTGCTACTGAAATGGTCTAATAAGGGTATCAGTTTATATAAACGGTCAAAACTGGGGTCATCTCGGGGTGGGCACTGCTCATTATCGGCATAATGTAGGAAGCGAAGTATTGCCTCATAACGCATCCTGGACATGGCCATACGGTACATCGGGGTGTGGTATAAGATGTCCGTGCTCCAGTAGGTCCTAATGGATGGCTTTTTCAGAAGGCCCATGTTCAAGAGCAGTCCCCAGAACTTGCCCAACTCTGCTGCGTCTACAGGAGTCCACCTCTGGGATTGGGCATAAAATGATGTGGGGTTCTTTGTTATATACTGTTGGGCATATAAATTAGTCTGGGAGAACATTAGCTCTATAAAGTCATCAGTGAAGAAGAACTTGAAAAAGTCCATCTCACTGAACCCTGCCGTGTTAAATTTGATCCCTGGGCTGCCCGTGTACTCAGGGATTTGGGGTTCATAATGGTCTGGTGTGGGCGTCCAAATGGGGTCACTTCGCTCAGGGGGTATCACTTGTTGTGGGGTCACTTCTCTCAGGGATTTCAACTATGGTGGTGGTCCTGGGGCGTCTCCTAGGGGGTCCCTCCTCTTTATCGCTGGATGAGGAGGTAGACAAATAAAATAGTGTATCACCATCCGACGAGTCTGTGTCGGAGGCCAGAAATGCATATGCCTCTTCAGCAGTAAATGTCCGTTGGGACATGCTTGTTGTGCTAAGACAAAATGTATATACAGCCAAAAAATAAATCCCTAACTGGGAGCAATAGGATAGCACAACTAGCACAAATGCGTGTTTTGTTTTTAGAGAGCAAGTGGACTTCCCTGACACTAAAGCTAACTAGGGCGAGGGTTCCTAACACTAAACCTAACTAAATTTTATGTGGACTTCCCTAACGCTAAACCTAACTACGGCAACGATTCCGACACTAAACCTATCTAGATTATTCCAAGCTTCCCTGACACTAAACCTAACTACGGTGACGGGTCCCTGACGCTAAACCTATCTAGATTATTCCGAACTTCCCTGATGCTAAACCTAACTACGGTGATGGATCCCTAACGCTAAGCCTATCTACGGTGACCGATTCCTGCCGCTAAATTCCCTAACACTATACCTAACTACGCTTTTTGACGGTTCCCTGACACTAACTAACCCTAATACTAAACTAACCAGTTAAATTGTCAAAATTGGCTAAACTAACTATTTTATTTTATTTTTTTTAAATTTTTATATATTTTTATTGTTTTATATGTTTTATATAGAAAAAAATGAAAAAAAAAATCCCCAGGGACCAAGAAATTTGGTCCTGAAGACTGAAAAGTGGTCAGTGATAGGAGATCACTGACCAAAAAACGTGGGTGGAACTCAAAGAGGAAGGGAACAGGAGTGGGTAGTGGATGGGGTGGTGGGAAGCAAAAAAAACGTTGTTTTAGAAACTTTTTTTCACTTTTTTAACTTCTTTTCTCTTCTGACTCTCTGCTCACAACCGCTCTCAACGCCTCGCTAACTCCAACAGGGCGTTCAGGGCGGATGCAGCAGGATGTGAGGTCAGGGAGAGGAAGTGAAGAGACCGATCGCTGCTATTGGCTAGTTACTCACTGACTAGCCAATAGTGGGGATCGGCGAGACGGGACCCTAGTAAATGGTCCCGGCACATTATGCTGTGATAGCCTGCTGTCAGAAACAGCAGCTATCACAGCTCAGGAACGCCGGGCTCGAGCACTGCTGTGCTGAATGAGACCGATCGCTGCTATTGGCTAGTTACTCACTGGCTAGCCAATAGCGGCGATCGGCGAGGCGGGACCATAGTAAATGGTCCCGGCCCATTATGCCGTGATAGCCTGCTGTCAGAAACAGCAGCTATCGCAGCGCATGAACGCGCCTGGCGCGAGCACCGCTGTTCTAATTGCAGGACGTACTATTAGGTCATGGAGCGCGAACGATACAGCTGCCATGACCTAATAGTACGTCCAGGAGCGAGAAGGGCTTAATAGTCCAGACAGTAATGGAGGCTTGGCACAGATGAACTTGTAGACACCAGACATGGTGTATATCCGCAGACGTGACCGGTGGCACAACACGACTCCAACAGGTTAAGGCCTCATTTACACGAGCGTGATTTTCGTCCTTGCGACGCGCGTGCTTTTCACGCGGGTCGCACGGACCTATACAAGTCTACGGGGCCGTGCAGACAGTCCGTGAGTTTTGCGCAGCGTGAGTCCGCTGCGTAAAACTCATGACATGTTCTATATTTCAGCGTTTTTCGCGCATCACGCACCCATTGAAGTCAATGGGTGCGTGAAAACCACGCATGCCGCACGGAAGCACTTCCGTGCGAACTGCGTGATTCGCGCAACAGCTGTCAAACTCTGAATGTAAACAGAAAAGCACCATGTGCTTTTCTGTTTACAAACATCCAAACGGAGTGTCATAATGATGGCGGTTGCGCGAAAATCACGCAGCCGCGCATCATACTCTGATGACACACGGAGCTGTTAAGTGCCTTTTGCGCACGAAAAACGCAGCGTTTTTTACGTGCACAAAACGCACACGCTCGTGTAAATGAGTCCTAAGGCACAGGAACAGATATAGCATGAGATACAGGCAGCAGGGCATGGGAACAACGGGAACAGGATAACACTAAGGGACCATTTGCTAAGACTAACATGGGTAAACACAACAAACCTCAGGCAATGAGCGAAAGGGCAAAGCCCTTTTTATAGTCCAGGGTGATCATGGGCTAATTACAGATCTTACTCATGTGTGTGCACTGGCCCTTTAAGGCCGGACACGAGCGTGGGCACCGTAAGGGAACCAGTGCAGCGATGCGGCAGTGAGTGCCGGCGGCTCTCAGGAGGGAGATGCCGCCCGGCCCTCACTCGCCCATGGCCGTGGCTGTCGGAGTGCAGGTAAGAACGACGGTCCGCGGCTGTGGACGTTACAGATACTTACTGCTGGGGGCCTGTATCTAAGTCTATCATGTGTGATACTGACTGCTGGGCCCTGTATCTAAGTCTATCATTTGTGATACTGTCTGCTGAGCTGTGTATCTAGTCCTATCATGTGTGATACTGTCTGCTGGGGCCCAATATCTCAGGCTATCATGTGTAATACTATCTGCTGGGGCCCTATATCTAAGCCTATCATGTGTGATACTGTCTGCTGGGCCATATATATAAACCTATCATGTATGATACTATCTGCTGGGGCCATGTATCTAAGCCTATCATGTGTGAAACTGTCTGCTGAGACAAGGTGGGTATGTGGGACTACCTACAGGGGACTGCATTGCACTGTCTACAAGGGGGATGTATGGCAGGGGGACTGTATATGGAACCATACAGGGGGGATTGTGTGGGGAACGCTCTACAGGTTTCTTTGATTAGAGCCCCGAGATAAAACTTTGCTTGGGGCCCCAGAAATGCCAAATTTGCTCCTGGGGGTTAGTACTAGGATACATACTGCTGGGGCCCTGTATCTAAGGCTACATTCACATGAGCGTGACAGATTTACGTGCGTAAAAAAACGCATAAATCTGGTCCTGTGTGTTGCATTTTGCATTAGTGTGCTTTGCGTGTGGCATGTGTTTTTCAAGCACTCGCAGACACTTTTTTTCAATGTAATTGATGTGTGAAACACGGACAGCACACGGATGTGCATCCAAGTGCTGTCCGTGGTTTTCACGCACCCATTGACTTCAATGGGCGGCTAGGTGCGGGAAAACGCTCCAATATAGGATATGCAGTGAGTTTCACACAACAGACACTCGCTGCGTGAAAACTCACGCATGTATGAATAGCCCCATTGTTTCAACGCACAGCACACGGACTAGATTCACGCTCATCTGAATGACCTCTAAGTCTATCATGTGTGATACTGTCTGCTGGGGCCATGTATCTAAGCCAATCATGTGTGATACTGTCTGCTGAGACAATGCATCCAATTCTATCCAGCGGTGTAGCTATAGAGGCCTTAGTCTTATAGATATTCTATCTCTGATATATATGTAAAAAATATATTTTTCGGGGGGGCATAAATATAGGTCTCGGGACTTGTGCCCCTGATCTTTTAAGACCCTAGCAACTCCCCTGGTGCCCATGCTTACCCCTGTCTTCACTGAAAGTACCGACAATTGGCATTTGAGCATCAGAACTGGACCATGGGGCAATGGAAGAAGGTGGCCTGGTATGATGAATCTTCTTTTGTTTTACATCATGTGGACGGCCGGGTACATATACGTCGCTTACCTGGAGAAGAGATCGCATCAAGATGCGCTATGGGAAGAAGACAAGCTGGCGAAGGAAGTGTGATACTCTGGACAATGTTCTGCTGGGAAACTTTGGGTCCTGTCATTCATGTGGATGTTACTTTGACACATATCACGTACCTAAACATTTTTGTAGACCAAATACCCCTCTTCATGGTAAGGGTATTCCCTAATGTCAGTGACCTATTTCAGCAGGATAATACCCCCGCCACACGACAAAAATTGTTCAGAATGGATTGAGGCCCATGACAAAGAGTTCAAGGTGTTGACTTGGCCTCCAAATTCCTCAGATCTCAATCCGATCGGGCATCTGTGGAATGTGCTGGAAAACAAGTCCGGTCCATGGAGGCCGCACCGCACAACTTACAGGACTTATTGGATCTGCTGATAACGTCTTTGTGCCAGATACCACGGACAGGTGGTCAGCTTTAGCTTAGGTGCATGTCTACTTCTCGGGTGGCTGTTTTACAGCTCCTGACAATATAAAGTCTGTTCTGGTGATAAACCTTTAGGGTACATGCACACGATAGCAGGCATTTATGTCTGAAAAGACAGACTGTTTTCAGGAGAAAACAGCTGCCTCGTTTCAGATGTAAATGCTGCTCCTCGTATTATGCGAGGCGTCTTTGACGCCTGTAATCTTGAGCTGCTCTTCATTGACTTCAATGAAGAACGGCTCAAATTACGTTGCAAAGAAGTGCCCTGCACTTCTTTGCCGAGGCAGTCAATTTACGCGTCGTCGTTTGACAGCTGTCAAACGACGACGCGTAAATGACAGGTCGTCTGCACAGTACGTCGGCAAACCCATTCAAATGAATGGGCAGATGTTTGCCGACGTATTGGAGCCGTATTTTCAGGCGTAAAACGAGGCATAATACGCCTCGTTTACGTCTGAAAATAGGTCGTGTGAACTCAACCTTAAGGTTCCCAAGAAGCCTTTTTATAACTATATATTCCATTACATCTTGTTCTTTGATACAATAACACCGGCCTTGATGGATACGCTTAGACCCTATTTATCTTCCCCTCCAATACTCCCCTATGTATTAACACTAACCTGACTTAACTTGATTGAGCTTCTGCTGGTGTCAATCTCAATCATGTTGTCTCCTTTACTGTCAGGTTTTCCACCTCAAAGTCCTATATATTTTCAATTTTTTTTCTATATTTTTAGGGACAAGGGATGACTAGGCCCAAGGAGGTACTAGGGGGACCAGGGCGTCCTTAGCACAGGTTTAGTGGCAGGGTCTAATGTTAGGAAAATTGCGTGGCGCCAGGGAGTCGGGGGGGGGGATAGGAAGGTGGCCTTTTGTTAACAGGGCAACTATAATAATAATTTCGTTACACTGTATATCAGGCTCTCTGCTCCTTTTTGTGTAATCCCGATTCGTATCTAGCGCCTGTTGGCACTCAGTATATATATATATATATATATATATATATAATATTTCATGCTTCTTTGCCTCTGTAGCTCTCATAGTTTGACTTCTTACCTGTTTTCAGAGTATACAGTATATGACATGATGGATAATATTTAATTGAATATCTTATTTATTTTATGAACGATTATATTTTGTTTTTTGCTGTATCTACATATTAGGGTTACGCAGGAACAACAGATTTAGTTCCAGTCCGTGCGTTGCTTAGACATGTGCATTGTATGCGCTGAAACCTCTATATATGCGCTGAGACCACTAGTTGCAGTGAAGGGTTAATCATTTGGGCATTTTGCTGACAAGAACTGAATAATAACCACTCCGCTTATGACAGGTTGGTCTTGTGAACTGCTCACATGACTTATTCATGAATATTCACTGCTTCGTTATGATGACAGTGGCTCTGGACATGTACTGCTAGATAAGAGACCCCATACCTCAGGGCCAGTTCACACTGAGTTTTTTTAGCACTGATTTTGATGCGGAAACCGCGTCTGAATCAGCGCCAAAAAAACGTCCAAAACCGCCTCCCATTGATTTCAGCTTTTAGCCGTTTGTGGAAAATAAAACGGCATGTTCTTTCTTGCTGCGGTTCCGCCTCTGACTTCCCATTGAAATCAATGGTAGGCAGAGAAAGCGTTTTTTGCCCGCAAACGTCAATCCCTCTATCTCATCCTCCTTCTCTCTCTCTCACTCCCTCTCTTATCCCCTCTCTCTTATTCCCTCAGGCTCTCTCATCCCCTCTCTCTCATCCCCTCTCTCTCATCCCCCCTCTCTCTCATCCCCTCTCTCTCTCATCCCCTCTCTCTCTCTCATCCCCTCTCTCTCTCTCATCCCCTCTCTCTCTCTCATCCCCTCTCTCACTCATCCCCCTCTCTCACTCATCCCCCTCTCTCACTCATCCCCCTCTCTCTCATCCCCTCTCTCTCATCCCCCTCTCTCTCATCCCCTCTCTCATCCCCCTCTCTCTCATCCCTGCTCTCTCATCCCCTCTCTCTCTCATCCCCTCTCTCTCTCATCCCCTCTCACTCATTCCCTCTCTCTCCCACTCATCCCCTCTCTCTCTCATCCCCTCTCTTATTCTCTCTCCCACTCATCCCCTCTCTCTCATCCCCTCTCTCTCTCTCATCCCCTCTCTCTCACTCATTCCCTCTCTCCCACTCATCCCCTCTTATTCTCTCTCTCTCTCTCATCCCCTCTCTCACTCATCCCCTCTCTCTCATCCCCTCTCTCTCATCCCCTCCCTCCCTCTCTCTCTCTCTCTCTCTCTCTCTCACTTTCACACTCTCTCTCCCTCTCATCCCCTCTCTCTCACTTTCACACTCTCTCTCATTCTCTCTCCCTCTCATTCTCTCCCTCTTTCTCTCTCACTAAGGCCTCATTTACACGAGCGTGTGCGTTTTGCGCGCGCAAAAAATGCAGCGTTTTGCGTGCGCAAAAGGCACTTGACAGCTCCGTGTGTCATCCGTGTATGATGCGCGGCTGCGTGATTTTCGCGCAGCCGCCATCATAGAGATGAGGCTAGTCGACGTCAGTCACTGTCCATGGTGCTGAAAGAGTTAACTGATCGGCAGTAACTCTTTCAGCACCCTCGACAGTGCATTCCGATCACCATATCGAGTAACCTATTTAAAAAAAAAGAGGTTCGTACTTACCGAGAACTTCCCGGCCGTTGCCTTGGTGACGCGTCCTTGGTGACGCGCCTCTCTTGACATCTGGCCCCACCTCCCTGGATGACGCGGCAGTCCATGTGACCGCTGCAGCCTGTGCTTGGCTTGTGATTGGCTGCAGCTGTCACTTGGACTGAATTGTCATCCCGGGAGGTCAGACTGGAGGAAGAAGCCTGGAGTTATCGGTAAGTCAGAACTTTTTTTTTTACACGTTCACGTATATTGGAATCGGAAGTCACTGTCCAGGGTGCTGAACCAGTTTAACTCTTTCAGCACACTGCACAGTGACTGTCTCCTGCCGGGTTCGGTCAAAACGAGTTCGGCCGAACCCGGTAAAGTTCGGTTCGCTCATGTCTAAGACACTCCGTTCGGATGTTTGTAAACAGAAAAGCACGTGGTGCTTTTCTGTTTACATTCAGTTTGACAGCTCTTGCGCGAATCACGCAGTTCGCACGGAAGCGCTTCCGTGCGACCTTCGTGGTTTTCACGCACCCATTGACTTCAATGGGTGCGTGATGCGCGAAAAACGCACGATTATAGAACATGTCGTGAGTTTTACGCAACGCACTCGCGCTGCGCGAAATTCACGCATCGTCTGCACTGCCCCATAGAGTAATATAGGTGCGTACGACACGCGTGAAAAGCACGTGTAAATGAGGCCTTACACACACACACACACACACACACACACACACACACACACACACACACACACACACACACACACACACACAAACACACACACACTCTCTCTCTCATTCTCTTTCTCTCTCTCTCTCTCTCTCTCTCTCTCTCTCTCTCTCTCATTCTCTCTCTCTCATTCTCTCATATATCTAAAAGTCATGGCAGATTAGCACCTGCATATTCATTTCAGGAGGAGCTGACTGACCATGTCGTTTGTAGTGTGTATATGGTGGTGGTGACTTGGTGACTGCATCCATTTTGGTTGTGCTCTCTTCTCACCTGTCCCAGGCTGTTTTTAATTAGAATAGAATAAATCTAGTTCCTACCTATCCTGAGCTCATTGTAGGCTCAGGCCCCATGCACACGAGCGTGTTCGGTCAGTGATATGTGGACCGCATGCCGGCCGCATTTCCCGGACCGAACACACTGCCTGGGGCCGGGCTCTAGTATCATAGTTATGTATGACGTTCGTCTGCATGAGGCCTGAGTCCCAAGAGAGAGGTAAGTCTCCTATTAAAGGAATATAGTGTTCAGTGTCGCCTTGTTGTGGCAGGTGGGCTCGCGCAGTTTGATTAAACTGAGCGCTAAGAACCTCATATTTATAAACATAATAATTACAGCAATAATGCAAATAAAATACAAAAAATTAATAATAAACATAAAGTATATGTGTGTGTGTGTGTGTGTGTGTATGTATATATCTTAGCGCCTGTAGTGTGCATCTGCATTATTTTGTTACTGGCTATGTTACATAAAAGTCACGGTAGATTAGTACCTGCATATTTATTTAATGTTTCAGGAGGAGCTGACTGACCATGTTGTTTGTACTATCTATCTATCTATCTATCTATCTATCTATCTATCTATCTATCTATCTATCTATCTATCTATCTATCTATCTATCTATCTATCTATCTATCTATCTATCTATCTATCTATCTCATATCTATCTATCTATCTATCTATCTATCTATCTATCTATCTATCATCTATCTATCTATCTATCTATCTATCTATCTATCTATCTATCTATCTATCTATCTATCTATCTATCTATCTATCTATCTATCTATCTATCTATCTAATCTATCTATCTATCTATCATCTATCATCTCTCTATCTATCTATCTATCTATCTATCTATCTATCTGTCTGTCTGTCTGTCTGTCTGTCTGTCTGTCTGTCTGTCTGTCTGTCTGTCTGTCTGTCCTAGATTATTTTACAAAAATTAATTTACATGCCTGTTGTAATATTTGTACAATAGTGACATCTAGTGTTAAGAACACGTACTTGCAGCACATGTAATCCTTCGTATGTAGTGATGTGATTTGACATCTACCCTTCAGAACATATTACTGTAGTTTGTGGAGCTTCTATGATATATTTACAGACATCATTTCTATACTCAGGTTCTACTTCTAATTTTTTTATTTGTTTCTATTAGGGAGTGGTTTGAATCCACATTCGGGCTGGTCCACACGTGATGGATTTGCTGCAAAAAAATTCCGGAGCATTTACGCATCAACTAGAAGACAATCCGCTGCAGAAAATCTGCACAATTTAAAGCGTTTCTTACTGCAGAAAAACGCAGGAAATCAGTCCACTTTCTGCAGCAATAATTGACATGCTGCGGAAAAAAAATTACGCACCGCAAGTGAATTTCTGGACTGAATTTTTCTGCAGCATGTGGATGACATTTGTTAAATCTCACCCATTTTGCTGCAACTGTATTCCGCTGCGTATTTTCCGTCCGCAATTCCCGATGAAAACATGCAGCAGATCCGTTACGTGTGGACAAGCCCGAACTGTTTTGCTAAAGTTTCAAAGTCAGCAATTTTGTTTCGGCTCTATTCACACTGCTAGAAAAGCTTTCAGTGCGTACGCCAAACAAATCCATGGAGCCCATTAACCTGACATATGCCAAACGAGTAAACTTCCTTTTTTGTTTTGTTATATGGAATAGAATAGTCAACCACATTATTCAATACAGAGGCATTCAGTAAAAAAAAAAAAAAAGTATACTGCGCGGTGTACATTTGTTTTTTACCTTGCGATCCTATGGGCGATATATTACACTGTACACTATTTGGCCAAAAGTATGTGGACACACCTCCTAAATATTGAGTTTGAATTTGTGGACATTTGGTCCTTGGTTTCCCCCGAGCAAATGGCAATCGATAAAGAGAGGAGTTTCGAAAAGATGGAGGATAAAGAAACAAAAGTGGCTAAAACTTTTGGTAATTGGCTTCAGGCCTTTTCAATAGTGGCTAGTATAATTATTTATAAAAAATTAAAAAAATCATTTGAGCTATTTACATATTTAGACACCATATATTCAGCGTATAACTTACATGGGGGCACAGCCTGGTGGAGGTATGACGAGGAATTCAGACGTTATCGTTGGTTGGTCTTCCAAAGCGACTGACGTTTGGATTCAGCTAACAATGTGTCAAAGACCTACGAATTCCTTTCTTGCCTCCACTGCCGTGGGTTCTCAGCCTGCGGCCTCAGGCCGTCGTCCTGCAGCGTGCTGGCTCTTCAACGAACGACACTGTTGATTTTATGCATCATGCAAAATTCAAGCGTGAATGTTCCCTCTGTGGAGGGTCCCACTCTGCCCTTCGTTGTTTCAAAAAAATGGAAAGTACCAGCCAGACCAGCTGCTGCCGGATAACCCAAGAACACCAGCAAGCGCTCAATGGATGCGTCCCTGGCTAGACAGTTACCCCAGGAGACAGGAGGCAGAAATGCTTCCTGAAGGCTTCACAAACGGTTTCTTTATACCTCATGAAGCCCAGTCTGCTGCTTTTTTCACAGAAAATTTGAAATCAGCCTGACATTGTCCAAGAAAAAACTTGATAAGGAAGTTAGTCTCGGCCGCATGGCTGGTCCGTTTATGGAACCTCCCTTGCCTAATCTTAGGATTTTCCCCTTGGGCATTGTACCCAAAAAGGAACCTGGAAAACATGGACTCATTCAGCACTTGTCATTCAGCATTTGTGATTCAGTCAACGATGGAGTACCTCGCGATGAGGCAGTTGTGTCTTACACCTCCTTCTACCGGGCTGTGCAACTGGTTCCCAAGGCTGGCCCCTTGTCTTTGTTAGCGAAATCCGACATTGAGTCAGCCTTCCATCTTCTACCCATCCACCCCAACTGTTTTCACCTCTTGGGCTGCCATTTGAATATCTTATATTATATTGATATGTGTTTGCCGATGGGTTAGCAAACACATGGGCAAAATCTCCTGCCGCTACCTCGAAATGTTTAGCTGTTTTTTTTTTAGAATGGGTGGTTAGATCGGAGACAGGGAACTCATCCGTTATTCACTACTTGTATGATTTTTTGTTCATCGGCCAACAAAACTCATCAATGTTACCTTGAATTCTTTTAGTTTTTTCATGTTTCTCTTTGGTGTTCCCTTAAAGGGAAGGTGTCATGAATTTTTATTTTTTTCATCACATTGCTTTTAGTATTATATTAAAATACATTTTATTTATTTGTGTTCTTGTTGTAGCGTCCATGGCCGCTGGCCGTCGGGTTTACTCCCGACGCCCGCAGCCATGGATCCGTGAGCGCTCGCTTCCGGTCTTAGCTTTGCTCAGATGTTTAGTGTTAAAATGTTTAACTGTTAATTTGGCTTTCAGAGCATGTCATGTCCCGGGTGTATATAATGATGTCGCTGTAGCTCTTTCTCACTTCCAGTGGCTTCGTTTCAGGGAATTACACCCTCTGGCGGACCCGGACGGTTGCCCGTGCCCTCCTTTCCTGTGGGATCTTCCGGTGACCAGTTAACGTCATTGTTACAAAATTCAGTTGCTCTATCAATTTGGAATTGCCACGGTAAGGCCTGGGATGAATGGCTCTAATGGGCTCCTCATACTGCTGTCCTTTCCTCAGAATCAAGTTATCAAATTACTTTTAAATATTTGTGTGTACTCAGGGAGAACAGGGAGATTCAGCCGCGCGAGTTAGAAAACGATTGTCCAGAGTTGCTTTCGCGCTAAAATTAATGGGTTTGAAAGACATTACAAAACGTTTTGTTTTCGGTCAGTTTCTAAAAAGTTGGAAAAAAAAGAGAGGGTTATTAGTTCGCAGACCGTTTTTATATTTTTTGCTTTGGCATTTAATAGATACAACACATTCTGTATGCTGGACTTTTTTGAGTCAACATTATTTGCTTGCTCGTTTGCATTATCCTGTTTTGGCGCTCTGCAAATAAGTCAATTATAATCAGAGTCCCGTGCTCGCCCATCCGTTTTCCTGTTAGAGGATGTAATAGTGCTTGAACACCTCAACAGAGTCCATAAATGTCGATCGAAAACGGACAATTACGGCAACGGTATTGTCACGGCGCGGGGTGTGGACCCACTGGGCCGTACCATGTAGCAGGGTAGCAGCTGGCTAACAAGGTACAAAACAATGTCTATAGTTCAGAACGGGTACCTGAGGCAATGTAGAGAGCAGCGGAAGCACGACGACTTTCACAGCAGGTGGCACCGCGGATGCAGCGGAAGACACGACTTGACTTTCACAGTAGATACGATAGCACGGGATACAGGGTACAGACAGCAGTAACGGATTACACTGGGAACTAGGAAACACTGGGAGACCATTTGCAAGACAAACTGAGGTATACAACAATGCTCAGATGAGGAACAAGTGGACAGAGCCCCTTTTTATAGTCCAGCAGTCATTTGGGCTAGTTATTGATGGGTGACAGCTGGACGCGTACTGGCCCTTTAAGGTCGTGCATGCGCAGGCGCGCGCGACCTGCGGGAAACAGTCCGAGGACCCAGAAGTGAGTGCCGGCGTCTCCCTGGAGGGAGCTGACACCGAGAAGACAGATGTCCATGGCCGGGGCCGTCAGAGGGTAAGTCTGAACGACGGCCCCCGGCCATAGACTTTACAGTATCCCCCCGAGGACAGGAGCATCGATGTTCTCCTCTGGCTCCCAAGACCTCTCCTCTGGACCAAATCCCCTCCAATCCACCAAATAAAAGGTCCTTCCTCCCACTTTCTTGGTGGCCAGGATCTCCCTCACTTCGAAAGTTCCAGATGAACCGCCAGGAGCCACTGCGGAACTAGGAGTCCTGGAGTAGCGGTTCAGGACCACGGGTTTCAGCAAGAAGACATGGAAGGAGTTAGGGATCTTGAGGGTAGGAGGCGGTCGAAGCTTGTATGACACAGGATTGATCTGTAGCAGAATCTCGAAGGGTCCAAGGAACCTGGGAGCAAACTTGCACGATGGCACTCTCAGCCAGATATTCCTGGAAGACAGCCAGACCTTTGTACCTGGAAGAAACTGGGGAGGTTCTCGTCTTCTAGTGTCTGCCTTTCTCTTCATGCGGTCCACCGCCAGCAGAATAGAAGATCGTGTCTGTTGCTATATCTGCAGAAAGTTCCTGAAGGCAGAGATTCGGCGGCAGGCACCTGGGACATAGTAGAGCCAGGCAGGGGTATTCGAGGATGTTGGCCGTAGACTATGAAGAACGGTCTGGAGGTGGTGGACTCACTGGTATGGTTATTATAGAAGAACTCCGCCCACGGGAGCAGCTGCACCCAGTCATCATGTCGTCTGGAGACAAAGTGCCGCAGATAGTTCTCCATAATTTGGTTAACCCTTTCGACTTGTCCATTGGACTGAGGATGATAAGCCGAGGAGAAGTCCAACTTCACACCGAGTAGGCCGCAGAGTGCTCTCCAGAACATTGAGGTGAACTGGACCTCTCGATCCGAGACAATATGCAGGGGCAAGCTGTGCAGACGGAAGATGTGTTGCATGAAGAGATCAGCCAGTCGAGCAGCAGAAGGCAGGCCAGTCAGGGGAACAAAATGAGCCATTTTAGAAAAACGATCTACCACCACCCAGATAACACTGCATCCCGCAGAGAGATGCAGTTCTGTGACAAAGTCCATAGCAATATGCCGCCAGCGGGCATTGGGCACAGGCAGTGGTTGGAGCAGACCGGCTGGTCTTGAGTGGGCAACTTTGTTTGCAGCACACACCGTACAGGAGGAGACAAAGTCCATGACGTCTTTGGGCAGCGTCGGCCACCAGAACTGACGGGCAATTAGGTCTCGGGTCTTACGGGCACCCGAGCGACCTGCCAGCTTCGAACCGGTCAGCCAGACGTACAAAAGTTCTTCCCGTAGGAATGTCTTTAACCTGCAGAGGGTTAACAGAGTAGATGCAGGAAGGATCGATAATATTCTGTGGGGACTCCACAGTGTCCTCTGTCTCAAATGACCTAGATAAGGCATCAGCCCTCACATTCTTGTCGATAGTGGAGTTCGAACCGGAACTGTGCAAAAAACAATGACCACCTGACTTGACGAGGATTCAGCTGTTGAGCCGTCTGTAAGTAGGTCAGGTTCTTGTGGTCCGTGAAGACCAGGATAGGATGAGCTGCGCTTTCCAGTAGGTGTCTCCACTCCTGCAGGGCCAGCTTGATGGCCAGTAACTCCTGATCCCCAATCGAGTAGTTGTGCTCTACGGGAGAAAACAGCTTGGAGTAGTAACCACATACCACATTCTTGCCCTTCGAACTTTTCTGGAACAACAGTGCACCAGCACCAACAGAGGAAGCGTCCACCTCTAATGAAAACTGTAGGGATACATCAGGATGATGAAGAATAGAGGCTGACGTGAAGGCCTTTTTTAAGGTTTTAAATGCGACTTCCGCCTCTGGAGTCCATACCTTGGCATTCATACCCTTTTTAGTGAGGGTAGAGATGGGGACTGTCAAAGAAGAGAAGTTGGGAATGAACAGTCTGTAGAAGTTGGCGAATCCCAGGAAGCGTTGTATGGCCCTTGAGCCTTGGGGACGTGGCCACTCCAGGACAGCCTTGACCTTCTCAGGGTCCATTTTGGGACCCTGATCGGAGATGATGTAGCCCAGGAAGGGTAGAAACTTCTCTTGGAACATGCACTTCTCCAACTTGGCGTAAAGATGATTCTCCCTTAATCGAAGCAACACCTGGCGGACATGACCCTGATGAGTCACAAGATCTGGGGAAAAAAATCAAGATATCATCGAGATACACCACAACACAGACATAGAGGAGATCACGAAAAATTTAATTGACAAATTCTTGAAATACTGCGGGGGGCGTTACACAGGCCGAAGGGCATCACCAAATATTCGTAGTGTCCATCACGTGTGTTAAATGCAGTCTTCCACTAGCCCCCCGCAGGTCTAGCTTGTAAAAAAAATTTGCCCCCTGTATGCGATCAAAGAGTTCCGAAATCAACGGCAATGGCTTCACCGTGATCTGGTTGAGGCCTCCATAGTCAATGCAGGGTCGAAGGGATCCATCCTTCTTTTTGACAAAGAAAAACCCGGCTCCGGCCGGGGATGAAGACTTTTGTATGAAGCCCCTCTCCAGATTCTCCTTAATGTAGGCTGACATAGACTGGGTCTCTGGCAAGGAGAGAAAGTATACTCTACTGCGAGGAGGGGACGAATCAGGAACCAAGTCGATAGGACAATCGTATGCTCGATGTGGTGGCAATGTCTCTGCTTCCTTCTTGTTGAAGACATCAGCGAACTGAGAGTAACAAGGAGGCAACCCTGCCAATGACTGATGCAGGGAAGGCTGGGACGGATGGACATGCACCAGACAGTGGTCGAGACACCTGGGTCCCCACTGGAAAACCTCTCCGGAGTTCCAAACCAGGACTGGGGCGTGTAGACGGAGCCAAGGCAAACCCAGCAGCACAGGGTTGACGGCCTTGAACAGGACATACAGGGAGATGAGCTCATAATGAAGAGCTCCCACTTGAAGTCTTAATGGCTTGGTCACCGACAACACTGGGTCAAGCAAAGGTAGTCTATCTACAGAGGCAACGATCAATGGTCTCTCCAGCAAAACAGTGGGCAATTGAAGAAGATCCACAAGGTCTTGGCGGATGAAATTGGCTGCGGAGCCAGAGTCCAGGTAGGCAGAGACTGGATGAGGTCTCTCACCAGCGACGATGGTCACAGGAATGAACAGTCTGGAAGAGAGTTCTCTATTAAACGCCGTAGCGCCCAGGGTTGTCTCTCCAACCAATACCAGGCGTTGGGGTTTCTTTGGCCTCTGGGAACACAGACGCACGACATGGCTAGCGAGGCCGCAATATAGATAGAGTCCAGCGGTGCACCTGCGCTGTTTTTCTTGAACGGACAGTTTAAGCCGATCCACCTGCATCGGAACCTCGGGCGCAGCAGAAGAACAAGGCAAAAGGGGTAGCTGGAAGTTAGGCACCAGTCTAGGAAGTCGTCTCTCCTGTAGAATCACTTGAGATCTCTCCCTGAGCCTTATGTCCACTCGAGTAGTCAGTAGAATCAGGTCATCCAAGGCAGCTGGGAGATCTCGAGCAGCCAGTTTGTCCTTGATCTCGGGCGATAGGCCATGCCAGAAGGATGCTACCAAGGCCTCATTGTTCCAGGACAATTCTCCTGCCAGAGTCCGGAACTGGATGGTGTATTCGCCCACGGAGGGGTCCTGCTGGCACAGGTTAAAGATAGCAGTGGCTGCCGACGAGACTCGTCCATGCTCCTCAAATACGGAACGGAACAACCGCACGAACCGCATTTGCTAACGTTAATTTTCTTCCTTTTTCTTACCTCTACAGGCATTCGTAGAGCATCTGTACGGTTGGATGGCCACTTGGGATTCACATAAGCAGATGTTTCCTGAAGAGGAGTTAGAGGGCTCAAGTGGTTACAAATTCTGCCCGAATGGTTGCTGTCAGTAAACTAACACAAGCTCCCACAGTTCTAGTCATACATGCAGTCCGCAACAATTTATGTTCCACCAGAGTGGCCGAACTTATTTAGATTATACATTCCGATTTTGATCGTTTTGCTGCCTTCTTTTCTGACTTGGTAGTGGTTCCACGGGCACTACCTGGGAGGGGGGCCTGTGCGGCACTACCTGGGACGGGGGGCTGTGTGGCACTATCAGGGAGGTGGGCTGTGTGGCACTATCTACAGAGAGCACTACATTTATGGGGATACAAACTGGGGGTCTATCTTCTATATGAGGGCATAAACAGGGCCTAACGTCTACATGCGGGCACAATGTGACGTTTTCTGAAATTTTACTGCCGCTGTAAGTTCCCCCGCAAAAGGGCCTACTAAGTCTGTGTCGGCCAAGGGCCCACATAAACCTGGAGCCGGCCCCGATTGTTAGATCTTTATAACTGCCATATATTTCAGGGAGAGTCAACGCTTCTCTATCGAGGCCGAGATAACTTAATTCCTATAGCATAGGGAAACCCAATAGCTGGATCCCCACAGATCTATCTCTTACGACATGTCTGATGACCTCAGTTGATCGCCATGGGACCAGCTTCGGTAGACCCCAGTGTTTGTCTGAGGAAGTTGCGGCTGGTTTCACATCACCAGTAGAGGCAACTACAGGGGAAATACACACATTTAAATAAATTGGCGCAAATGTCAGACTGGCCCAAAGTGGGATCGTCTGGTGGTCCCCCCACACTTACTTCTGATTGGGTCCTGTCTATGCAGACTGTGCAGTGACATTCTTCAGAAGAGGAAGTATTTGATTTTTCTACTCAGAATAGAGACCCCCCCCCACTATCCCCAGGATTCTGTAGAGCAGGCTGGATCACTTTTAATACAGCTGCCGGCTCTATGCTTGTAATGCCGACCCTGCACCCCTGACTGCCATTTCTTCCCCTCTCCCCAAGTCCATGCCAACTCCCCTCACAACACTAGAGACACTACAGTGGCTTACGCAACGATGGGGGCTACAGAGATATACCCCTCCCTGTACATCATTCCTGTTCACTCAACCGGACACAGACCCTGCATCATCCCACTACCTCTAATGCTTTTGTTTGCAGTAAAGGCCCTTTTACACTGGCCAATTATCGGACAAACGACCGTTCACAGAACGCTCATTCTCCGATATTTGCAATGTGTAAGCAGGGCAACTATCAGCCAATGAACGGTGAAATGCTTGTTCGTATAGTTTTAAATGCCGAAAATATTGTCGTTGTCGGCAGCACATCTCTGTGTGTAAACAGAGAGACGTGCTGCCGACATGACAGAAATGCATGGGGATGAGCGATCAAAGTAACGAGCGCTCGCCCCCATACTAGCTCCCTGTAAAAGATGCAAATGAGCGCAGATCAATGAGCGGCCTCATTGATCGGCGCTCGTTTACACGGCCCACGTCTGGCCGTGTAATATGACCTTGAAGGGGTTTTCACATCTTGGACATTTATGGCATATCCACAGGATATGCCAAAAAAGTCTGATAGATGCACCTATCTCTAGAACGGGGCCCTCTAAACCCTGTTCTAGCTTACTTAGCTCCGCTACATCCCGGCCACTTCCTGGTTAGGTGGTCGGGAGTTACGAAAACAGCTTGTTTGCTGAGCTACGCTGTTTCCGTCAGAAGCGTAGCACGGCGAGCTACGCTGTTTCCGTCAGAAGCATAGCACGGTGAGCTACGCTGTTTCCGTAACCGGGCAGCTACGGAAACAGCGCAGCACGCCATGATATGGTGTTTCTGTAACTCCCATTCACTTCTAGGGCAGTTACGGAAACAGCGTATCTCAGTGGGCTCGGCTGTTTCCATAACTCCTGACCACCTAACCTGGAAGTGGCCGGGAGGCATAACTTGGAGGAAGGAGAGGGGAGCACAGGAAATTCCAGTCTCCATTCTTAGACCATGTTCACATCACATTTTGTGGCCTACATTTGAGGTATACCCTGGGAAATGCTTCCGACATATACATTAAACATAGGCTGTGATACAGTAGATTCCTAATAGTGGCATCCGCCATCCATAGGTTAAAATGGTATCCGTTTAACGGATACGTCATGAACTCTCATGACCCTTTTCATAACGTATGGGTGATGAATGCCACTATTAGTCATCCGTTCAACGTATCTGTCACCCATAGGCTATAATGGCATCCTTTTAATAAATATGTCACGAAAAGCCCATGATCTTCCCGTTTAACAGATGCCTGTAACGGGACAGGGGGGTTATAGCCTTACTACCTGTATGACAGAAGTCCAGCCATCTATAGAAATGTGTGTGTACATATATGTCGTGATGTGCATGTGTGTTTGTAAATATATATGACGGCAGCATTTATGTCTATGGTATAAAGTTGTATTATTGATGTATACAGAATGTGGTGGTATTATTTCTGTATACGGTGGGATTTTATAGATATATGTACACACATATATAGCATATGTGGAATTATTTATCTGTGCAGCATATATTAGCAGTATTGTGTGTTCAGCATAGGGTGGTATTATGTATACAGTGAAGGAAATAAGTATTTGATCCCTTGCTGATTTTGTAAGTTTGCCCACTGTCAAAGACATGAACAGTCTAGAATTTTTAGGCTAGGTTAATTTTACCAGTGAGAGATAGATTATATATAAAAAAAAAACTGAAAATCACATTGTCAAAATTATATATATTTATTTGCATTGTGCACAGAGAAATAAGTATTTGATCCCTTTGGCAAACAAGACTTAATACTTGGT
Organism: Rhinoderma darwinii; assembly: GCF_050947455.1. Taxonomy (NCBI): domain Eukaryota; kingdom Metazoa; phylum Chordata; class Amphibia; order Anura; family Rhinodermatidae; genus Rhinoderma; species Rhinoderma darwinii. Next base: position 42,672,894 of record NC_134691.1, on the reverse strand, counting down.
GGCAAAACCCTTGTTGGCAAGCACAGCAGTCAGACTTTTTTTGTAGTTGATGATGAGGTTTGCACACGTTAGATGGAATTTTGGCCCACTCCTCTTTGCAGATCATCTGTAAATAATTAAGATTTCGAGGCTGTCGCTTGGCAACTCGGATCTTCAGCTCCCTCCATAAGTTTTCGATGGGATTAAGGTCTGGAGACTGGCTAGGCCACTCCATGACCTTAATGTGCTTCTTTTTGAGCCACTCCTTTGTCGCCTTGGCTGTATGTTTCGGGTCATTGTCGTGCTGGAAGACCCAGCCACGAGCCATTTTGTCCTGGTGGAGGGAAGGAGGTGGTCACTGAGGATTTGACGGTACATGGCTCCATCCATTCTCCCATTGATGCGGTGAAGTAGTCCTGTGCCCTTAGCAGAGAAACACCCCCAAAACATAATGTTTCCACCTCCATGCTTGACAGTGGGGACGGTGTTCTTTGGGTCATAGGCAGCATTTCTCTTCCTCCAAACACGGCGAGTTGAGTTAATGCCAAAGAGCTCAATTTTAGTCTCATCTGACCACAGCACCTTCTCCCAATCACTCTCAGAATCATCCAGATGTTCATTTGCAAACTTCAGACGGGCCTGTACATGTGCCTTCTTGAGCAGGGGGACCTTGCGGGCACTGCAGGATTTTAATCCATTACGGCGTAATGTGTTACCAATGGTTTTCTTGGTAACTGTGGTCCCAGCTGCCTTGAGATCATTAACAAGTTCCCCCCGTGTAGTTTTCGGCTGAGCTCTCACCTTCCTCAGGATCAAAGATACCCCACGAGGTGAGATTTTGCATGGAGCCCCAGATCGATGTCGATTGACAGTCATTTTGTATGTCTTCCATTTTCTTACTATTGCTCCAACAGTTGTCTCCTTCTCACCCAGCGTCTTACTTATGGATTTGTAGCCGATTCCAGCCTTGTGCAGGTCTATGATCTTGTCCCTGACATACTTAGAAAGCTCTTTGGTCTTGCCTATGTTGTAGAGGTGAGGCTGGGTTCATACGAACATGTTACGTCCGTAAAGGACGGAACGTATTTCAGCCGCAAGTCCCGGACCGAACACACTGCAGGGAGCCGGGCTCCTAGCATCGTCGTTATGTACAACGCTAGGAGTCCCTGCCTCGCTGCAGGACAACTGTCCCATACTGTAATCATGTTTTCATTACGGGACAGTAGTTCCATGGAGAGGCAGGGACTCCTAGCATCGTACATAACTATGATGCTAGGAGCCCGGCTCCCTGCAGTGTGTTCGGTCCGGGACTTGCAGCCGAAATACGTTCCGTCCTGCCAATCAGCGCATTTCAACGACACAAGCGACGGGATCAAGGGGAGTATGTAAAGTTTTGGGGTTTTTTCACTTAAAAGTGTGAGTGGCATTATCTATGGGGGGCTATATGTGGGGCACAATCTACAGGGGAGGCTATATGTAGGTAACTATTTACAAGCAGGGCTATATGTGGGGCACTATATACAGGGGGCACTATATGTAGAGCGCTATCTACAGAGGGGGCTATATGTAGAGCCCTATTTACAGAGGGTTATATGTGGGGCACTATCTACAGGGGGGCTATATGTGGGGCACTATCTACAGGGGGCTGTATGTGGGGCTGTATGTGGGGCAGTATCCATAGGGGGCTGTATGTGGGGCACTATCTACAGGGGGCTGTATGTGGGGCACTATCCACAGGGGGCTCTATGGGGAGCACTATCTACAGGAAGGTGTGTGTGTGTGTGTGTGTGTGTGTGTGTGTGTGTGTGTGTGTGTGTGTGTGTGTGTGTCAGTGTATGGTGCTATTATAATCAGGGACACAGTGTATGTTGCTATTATAATCAGGGACACAGTGCATTGTGCTATTATATTTAGGGGCATAGTGTGTGGCACCATGAGAATTCTATCTTCGTTTATAGGTGCTCAAATGTTTGAAAAGTGGGAAGCTGAAGATATCTGAGCAGCAAACTGCAGAAATGGGCTGTGGCCGGGAGAAGTCATCATAGAGGTCTGGACAGGATGGAGAAGAAAAGAGAAAAAGAACAACTAGAATCTGAAAAGATGTCACCAGTGAGTCACTTAATGTTTAGGCTGGGTTCACACGACCATGTTACGTCCGTAATGGACGGAACGTATTTCGGCCGGAAGTCCCGGACCGAACACAGTGCATTGAGCCGGGCTCCTAGCATCATAGCTATGTACGATGCCTCTCCGTGGAACTACTGTCCCGTACTGAAAACAGGATTACAGTACGGGACAGTTGTCCTGCAGGGAGGCAGGGACTCCTAACATCGTACATAACTATGATGCTAGGAGCCCGCCTTCCTGCAGTGTGTTCGGTCCGGGACTTGCGGCCGAAATACGTTCCGTCCATTACGGACGTAACATGGTCGTGTGAACCCAGCCTAATTCTGCCTCCAATCAGTACTAGTCACTATATGATCTGCAGCGAGATGATCGCTATCCTGAAAAGTCACATAGTCCTGCCTCCAAACCCACCTTTCCATTCTTGATTGACATCCCCCTGGCTGTTATACATCACTACCAGTCTCCTCCAACTTTCTCAAATGCGCCATTTCCTTGTTCTACTTGGGCACGCACCATGCAGCGAGGTGTACTCACTGTACAAGGCAATGGCACGTCTGCAAGAGTTGGAGAAGGTTGCTAGTGATGTAGAACAGCAAGGGGGATTTCAATCAAAATCTGGGGGGGGGGGGGGGGGCACCATTACAATTTTCACCTCAGGCAAAGGAAATATGCAGGCGTGGGATATGGCTAGCAGACGTGCGTCACGATAGGCACGTCTGCTAGTAGTATAAGTTAGAACACGCCTCTCTGACGATGCACGCACTGCCAGAGAGGAACAGGAAAGCAGGGCGGTGGTCATGCGGTGAAGTTAGTGTGCCACTCGCCTCCTGCCCCAGCCAACTTTAAACTGATCTGCCGACGCTAGGGAGGGATTAATTATACAGCAAGGGGGGTCCATCTAACTCACTGCAGAGGGCTCTATGGGGGGATAATAATTCCCCCCCACATAGAGCACTCAGCAGTCAGATGCTCAACTCCCCCTGCTCTATAATACACTGAGGGCTCCATGGGGTTTATTCCCCCCTTCATAGAGTCCTCTGCATTCAATTAAATGGTTAGACCCCCCCCCCCCTTCCCATATAGCCCTCAGTAGTTACTAATATATTGCAAGGGGAGGTCAGATTGTCTGACTGACTTCTGGGGGCTCTATAGGGGGGGGGGGGTCTGAGCAACTAATTGCTGAGGTCTCTATGGGAGGGATATCCCCCCCCCCCACGGAGACATCAGAGTCAGACACTCAGACCCCCCCCCCCTATAGAGCCCACATCAGTCAATCAGGCCTCCCCTTGCAATATAATCCCCCCTCCCCCATACAGTCCTCAGTTATTTTACTACAAGGGGATACGGGTATCTGACTACTTAAAGGGGTTTTCCCATGAGGGACATTTATGACATATCCACAGTATATGTCATAAATGTCAGATAGATGCGGGTCCCACCTCTGGGAACCGCACCTTTCTCTAGAACGGGGCCCCCTAAACCCCATTCTACATCTTTCTGCTCTCGTTGCCTCCGGGCCACTTTCTGACTTCATGATCGGGAATTACGAAAACAGTGTAGCTTGCTGAGATAGAGGTGGGACCCGCATCTATATGACATTTATGGCATATCCTGTGGATATGTCATAAATGTCACTCATGGGAAAACCACTTTAAAGTGTATCTAAACTTCTAAAAAACTTCTGACATGTCATAGTGAAATGTCAGGAGCTTTGATCGGTGGGAGTCGGAGCACTGAGACACTGGGTGCTCAGGTGACCGCTGTGCCGCTTTGTTTCTGATCTACTTTTCTCGGAAAGCTGAGCAAACGGTGTACGGACGTACACCGCTCTGAGAAATGCCAACATTCAACTGAGCGCTTCTGCCACTTCATTTTAGCGATCAATGGGGGTCTCAGTGCTTGGACCCCCCACCGATTAAAAGTTCTGACATACAGTATCACTATGACATGTCAAACTTTTAGTTATACTTTAAAGAGAGGTGTTAAAAAAATATTATTTGTTTTTCTTTAATAAAACAGTGTATCTTTAAAAATACGTTTTATTGAAAATTATTTTTACTTTTTGAGATACAGCAGCTTTGTATCCTAAATACAGAGCAGCTGTATCTAGTGCTAGAACCTGTATCCGTCAGGTCAGTGCCATTATTGGGTACAGTGTCAGTGGGTTCAATTGAATGCGAGGGGGAAGGAGAGGGCCCAAGTTGTGTCAACGGCCCAGGGTACACTTAATCCACCACTGGTCCTATGGTGGTATTAGTTGCGTGTACAGTATATGGCGACTTTATGTGTACACTATATATGGTGGTAATATTTGTACTAAATCTGAGGGATGGAAGGTGCAGTTCCTCTGGTGGGCCAAATGTACTCAGTCGGACACTGATTGGCGACCTTGTAATACGTGGCTGGGCCAAGGCCATCAGCGCAGGAGCGGTTCATTTTTAGCAGCACTGCTCAGGCTAATAGAGGAGTACACAGAGTGCGGGAATCCCATGTTGTCCATATATCTGTTAGCAGCTTCGAGGCCTCAAAACTGCTAACAGCATGATATAGCGAAGGGGAGGCCATTGTAACCATACCAGCGTTTGATTCCCTGGCACAGCGGTCGCAAGTGCCACACTCTGCTCTGATTGACGGTTCTAGTGGCCAATCAGGAGACCGCTAGACCAGTCACTGAGAACAGATGGGTGGGGCTACTAGAGTGTAGTGAGGAGAGCCAAGGAGCACTTGAACATCAAGTGCCCGACTCAGTGTGTTTACATTGCCCTCCCCTATATCGCTCTGTCTGCAGTTTTGAGCTTTAAAACTGCTGATCGATCCCCTTTAAGGCCTAACCAAACTTTGCCTCCCAGGGTTTGCAGCACTATAGAGACAGTGCAAAGCCCCAGTAGGGCTAGTGAGTTCAGAGAAAGGGGACCTCAATTTTTGGTTACACCCTCATATTTGATAGGATGTGCAGCGTAAAATCATCATTGGACACCAGGTGGTGCAGTTACGGGACAGTAAGTGGAATATTACAAGGAAAGATATTTTTTAAATATTATATTTTACCAATGTTAGTTTTATGGCATTACTGAGCAGCTTCATTGCATTTATCACGATGGGATAACCCATTTAAAAGGTCTATTCTAACTTTCTGACGGACTCATTATGAAAAACGATAAAATAAACTTCAGTAAAAATGTATATGTTCTGACCATATCCTTAGTGTTGCCTAGCAATAGCCTAGGGGTACAGTCACACGCGGCAGATTTTGTTGAAGAAATTGTCTTCGATCAGTTCCATTTGAATGTGGTTGTTTCTGCAACTGGTGCATGAATTTGTGGAAACCCCATTCAGATGAATGGAACGGATTTTCAGTCCCAGAAATTTATGAAACAAATCTGCCGCATGTGACGTTATCCTAAATCGGTGCTTCTTAAACTCTGAGGCACCCTCCAGGTGTTGGTGAGGCGCAGCTGGGGAGGCAGAAGTAAATATGTTCCGGCTGGTGAGGCCCCAGTAGAAAAAGATTGGGAAGCTCTGCCCTAGAGTACGCTGAGGGTGCAGTCACATGCGGAAGATTTTGTTGCAGAAATTTTTGTGACTGAAAATCACTTCCGTCCATCTGAATGGGGTTGTTTCTGACGCAGGTGCATGGATTTCTACAGGTTTCACTCAAATGACTGGAATTGATTCTATTTCCGTGTCCAGACAACTGTAGTATACGTCCGTGTGACCGCCGTAAAACAAACGGCTGTCACACGGACACATGTATTTCAATGGGACTGTTCACACGGCCGTTGCTTTAATGGACCGTGTGAAGGGTCCGTTGAACAGGGATCCGTGAAAACGAGTCACACACAGGAGCAACTCGGACGTGAAAAACATCAATTTTTCACGTCCAAGTTTGCACTCGTTCGTGTGAATCTGGGGTTGATCGCAGAAAATTGATGCAAAACCTGCCACATGTGACTGCACCCTTTTAGGCCTTGTTCACACAGTGCAGATTTGCTGTTTTTTTTTTTTTAAATTCATAACCAGAATTGGATCCAGGAGAACAGACCAATTAGGACTTCCTTTATAAACGTGGTGCTTTTCTGTTTACATTCAGTTTGACAGCTCTTGCGCGATTCACGCAGTTCGCACGGAAGTGCTTCCGTGCGGCATGCGTGGTTTTCACGCACCCATTGACTTCAATGGGTGCGTGATGCGCGAAAAACACACGATTATAGAACATGTCGTGAGTTTTACGCCACACACTCGCGCAGCGCAAAATTCACGCATCGTCTGCACTGCCCCATAGAGTAATATAGGTGCGTACGACATGCGTGAAAAGCACGCGCGTATATTACGCTCGTGTAAATGAGGCCTAAGATTGCAGGTGAAACCGCAGCGCAATATGTGACTGAATTACCTGTGTTTTTTTTTTAGACTCCTCTGCAGATTTTGTGTTGCAGAAAATCTGCAGCGTATCCTGCCTGTGGGAACAGACTCTACTGCAGAAACAGGTGCGGATTTTGGAGCGTTCTTTTTATAAACCCATCAAGATACAATTCGGAGTGTGAAACGCAAGGTAAATTGACATTTTGTGGATCTTAAAATCCACTTCACAGGTCAATTTATGTGCAGGAAAATTCTGCAGTGTGCGTGTGGCCTAATGGTGCAGTCACACGTGGCATATTTGCCTTGTATTTCCGCAGCGTAAAAATCTGCTGCAGAAAACTGTACAATGAGAAAAATACTCCGCAACGCAGAGATTTCTCAATTTCTTGCAATATTTCTCCCATAGGCTTACATTGTAACGTTTTCTAAAGCGTAATTACGCCACATGTGACTTCACCCCAAGGCTCATGCACACGTTGCGTATTTTGCAGCGGAAAATACGCACCAAAACTGCAGCAATACAAAGTAATTTTTTTTTTTAACGTTTTGATGCGTAGATAGGTACGTTTTCACGCTGCGGTTTTTGGTGCGATATTCCTCCGCACTAGGCACATTGAATTCGCAAGCGGAAATGCAGAATAGACATGCTGTAGATTCTAAAATCCACACCGCAGGTCAATTTCCATCCCGAAAAAAACTGCAGCGTGTACATGAGATTTCCTGGAATCTCATCGACTATGCTGGTACTGTATTACGCTGCGGATTTGCTGCACGCAAATACGTGTGGCAAAACGGCATGTAATACACATCGTGCGCATTGACCCCAAGACCTCCTTCACACAAATTTTTTCTAAAGAAGCTAGGCGTTATTAAAATGTAACATGCGGTTTTTTTTCTAGTGGTGTTTTTATTTTAGTGTAATTTTGTACAGGCTTTTATTCTGCAATTCGAGAAGCCTGTGGGGAAAATGCCTGAAGAAAAAAAAAAAGCCATACCTCAAAAATGGCACAAACCAAAACGCAGTTGTAAGTAGAGTATTTTATATTTTACTATAGACTTTAAATGTAAGGCTTCATTCACATCTGCGTCAGGGCTCCGTTCTGGAGTTCTGTCAGAACGGAACCCTGGCTGAAATAAACGGAAACCATAGGTTTCCGTTTGCATCACCAATGATTTAAATGGTGACGGATCCTGTGCTCATGGTTTCCAATTGTCTCCGTTGTGCAAGGGTTCCGTCGTTTCGACTGAATCATTACCGTAGCGCATCTGGTCACACTAAAAAAAATGCAGTTCAAAATGCCGTTAAAACCGCCACAAAACACTGTGCGTCAATCCAGCCTTGTTGCTATGGACAACACTATTTTTCACTTTTGAAACCAGAAACTTTGGAAAATTAAAGCTGAAATCTGATTGGTGACAAATTCTTAGAACAGTTTTTTTGTACAGGGTCCAGAATTAGGACTGGGTAATCAGATTTTAAAAAAAACGAAATTCGGCACAATTAACAAGCGTCTCGCGCAAATTTGATTATTTTTTCCCTGTTTCAACTGTGACCTCGGGACACAGATACAGTTCAAACCAATGGTAGAGCAGGGAGCCGTAAGGTCCCTGCTCTACAATTCACTAAATATGAATTCAATGGTGTAGCATATAAATAAAGGAGCGTGGTATGCAAAAAGTGGTGTGGCCTAAATAATAGGGTTACGTGTTCAATTAATTGTGCTAATCGCCCAGCCCTACCCAGAATGTATTAAAATAAAGATATTGGTGAGCGCGTTTTAGTTTACGGTCACAAGTGTCACATCTGCCAGCAAGTCAAAGCAAAACAAGAAGTTTCCATAAGTTATTTTCATTTCCCGAGATCCAACTTTCCTTATGGTTTCTTTCATTTCTGTAACCTCGACATGGTAATAGAGACATGACAATGTGAGACGGTCTCTCCGCGGTTCTCGGCCTTCCTGTTCTCATGCAGCGATTATCCACAAGCTTATCTTTAATATCCATGACATCTGCTTCTAAGTCTGAGCTAACCTGAAGTTTAGAGGTTAAAATCCTCCCCAAGGTCATCCACTCCTGCTAGGTCTATGCTGAAGATGAAGCTTTATGTGAAACGTATCCGTGTCTGCAAATAATGCTGAATGTGAACGTTATTGCTCAACATTGTGCAGAGACGGATGTTTCATCACTCAACAGTTAGCCGTTTTGCCTTTTCAGTAAGATTAGGGGTACAGTATACATAACATGTGCGTTCATCTAGACGGAGGTGGGGATAGGGGGACGCAACAACCACTCCAGTCCCCAAGACTAGCCTTCACAGGAAAAAAGGAAACCGTATATACATCAGATGTTATTTTTAGACCACAAAGCGACTGTATTTTAGACCAGGGTGACACCTAAACTTTCTGTAGCTACTGATGGTTTTTAACTAATGAGCTACAGCTATAGTCCAAACGAATGCATTAAGTTACATGCAATCTTGTGAACTGCAGCTGTCACTCAAGAGTTAAATATCGATCAGTAGCGCTACAAAACGTGTGTAGTCCTGGTGTTCGTATTAGGGCTTGTCCAGACGTAGCGGCATTGCGGTGTATTTTCCGTCCAGAATCGGACAGAAAAACCGCAGTAGAATACAGTAGCAGCAAAGTGGGTGAGTGTTAAAATATCTCATCTACACACTTTGTAAAATCTCCAACCAGAAATGGACCTGCCGTGCGTGTTTTTCAGACCGCAGCGTGTCAATTCCTGCTGATGGAAGTTGACTACGTTTTTCAGGAGACGTCACCATCTCCCAGCATTGACTTGATTCATAGAAGCGAAGAAATTAGCATATATTTTCTTTTATTGTCCTTTGCGGGAGAGGGGGGGGCAGTGCATGGCTTGGCACAGGCCACAACCTTGTGCTACCCTGTGGCCTACTTAGTGAAATCTGAGTCTGACATAAATTGGGATGTTTGTTGAACTGTGGGCGACCATCTTCCTTTTATGAAGCAACATTTTTTTTTTTTTTAAGGCGGCAGACATTGTATCAAATTTTGTAAAGATGCAAATTGTTTGTTTTTTTTTTACACAAAATAGCTGTGCGCCACAATATGCTACTTTTTATTTTCCGCCATAACACTGGTGCACAGTGGTTATTAAATTCCCCTAAATGCCGTGGTCCCTCGGGCCAGGCTTCTACACACGCTGTTCATTTGCTTGCTAAATAGTAATTAAAAATGTCCTACCAGTCTGCTGCTGTAGAGCCTGTGTAACCCCTTTACCTAGCTGGTGGCCTGCAAATTCTGACATTAATCCGTGCTTTCTTCTCAGGGCTAACATCATCTTCTATCCCTCCCTCTCCATATTCAGAGGGCAAATAACACAGGCTGTAGTGCATCATAGTGAGATTAGAAAGAGCACAGAGTAGGAGGGAGGGAGAATCACACAGGCTATCAGTGTGGAGAGAAAGCAGTACAGCAATAAAGCTGTGCCGACACATGAAAGCTAATGAAGACAGCAGCCTAGCGAGAAAACTCACATTCAGCATGTATTACGTGTAGGTAACCACTTAAGTATGTCAAAAACAGGTGTCTATATAGCCTTTCAAAAAGGTACTGCTGCTAACATCTTGATAACACAAGACACCTTAAGATCTTATGGAATCCATGCCTTGACGGGTAAGCTGTTGTGGCATCACAAGGGGGACCTTAGAGGCTCTGTCACCAGATAATAAGTGCCCTATCCCCTACCTAATCTGAATGTAGATAAGTTTATTGTGAAAAAAAAAACAAAAAACGATAATTTTTGAGCAAGTTATGAACAATTTTAGATTTATACTAGTTAGTTTCTTAATGCCCAACTGGGCGTTTAACTTTTGACCAAGTGGGCGTTATAAAGATAAGTGCATGACGCTGACCAATCCGCGACATACACTTCTCTCCATTCATTGCAATCTGTACTCACAGCGCAGCGTGATCTAGCGAGATCATGCTGTGCTGTCACATACACCCACAGTAACTTTACCGAAGTGTCTTGAGAGTGAATAGACATCACCTCCAGCCAGGACGCGATGTCTATTAACACTCCCGACACTTTGGTAAAGCTTCTCTGGGACCGACTCACAAAGCAGTGCGATCTCGCTGTGAATGATTGGTCAGCGTCATACACTTCTCTTTACAACGTCCACTTGGTCAAAAGTTAAAGGCCCAGTTGGGCATTAAGAAACTAATTAGAATAAATCTAAAATTGTTCATAACTTGCTAAAAAATTATAGTTTTTCAAAATAAAAACCATTTGCAATCAAAGTGTCACATGAGGTCAGGGGCCTTTCAGAACAGGTGTATTTATACGGAGTCTGAAACACGACTAAGCAAGCAACAGGAGGATGACCAAGGAGCTCTCCAAACAGGCCAGAGACCAAGTTATGGAGAAGTATAGCTCAGGGTTGAGTTCTAAAATAAATATCCCAAACTTTGAACATCCCACAGAACACCATTAAATTCATTATAACAAAAAGGAAAGGAGTACGGCACAACTACAAACCTGACGAGAAGGCCGCCCGCCAAAACTCAGACTGGCAAGGATACAATAAAGAGACACCAACAAACACTGAAGGCGCTGCAAGGATCCACATCGGAAGTGGCAGCATCTGTTCACAGGACCACTATAAGGCTGGGTTCACACGACCTATTTTCAGGCGTAAACGAGGCGTTTTACACCTCGAATTAGATCTGAAAAATCGGCTCCAATACGTCGGCAAACATCTGCCCATTGCTTTCAATGGGCTTTACGACGTTCTGTGCCGACGACTTGTCATTTTACGTGTCGCTGTCAAAAGACGGCGCGTAAAATTACAGCCTCGTCAAAAGTAGTGCAGACACTTCTTGGGACGTAATTGGAGCAGTTTTTCATGGACTCCAATGAAGAAGAGCTCCAAATTACGTCCGAAAAAGCCGCCACGCAAAACGCGAGTACATGCAATTACGTCTGAAATTCAGGAGCTGTATTCTCTTGAAAACAGCTCCGTAATTGCAGTTATCGTGTGCACATACCCTAAGGCCCCACGCACACGTTCGTGCAGTATTTACGGTCAGTAAATACTGCATGGAGATAGAGATATATATATATATACATACATATATATATATACACACACATTTTCATATTTGTGTAGCTATAGTTTTCCCTCATTGGGGTATGGATAATATCTTGCACTTTATATTCTGGTGTGGTTCAGCATGTGGTTACCTTCCAGATTTACTAGTTGCACATAATACATTCATACGGCTATTGTATTGTGTTCTTTTGAGATTTGCTCATATGGTCCCATTTGGAATCCTATTTCAGTTTTGTGTCTGGTTTGCTTCCGGTTTCATTTTTACAGGTTTGCTGATTCTTTCTGGGTTTGTTTTTATTTTTATGGTTTTAGATTTTGTATGTAGTGTATAATAAAGTTTTGGTCTTTTCATTCCGTTTTTTTTGTGTCCCTTTCTTATTATTTTGGGTGTGTGCCTTTTCCTCCCTACTAGTATATGCTAAAAATAGGACATGCCCCATCTTTTGCGGCTCATTTCTACGACCGGACACACCCGTAAAATATATACGTGAAGGTGTCCGTGGCCGATAGAAATGAAGGTGTCAGTATTTTCTCCCCAAATACGGATCCATAATTTCAGATAAAAACTACGGTAGTGTGAATGTGGCCTACATCTTATACTTCACAGTGGGGGAGGAGAATAAAATCAGTGCTAAAAATAAAATAAACAAAGCCAGCACATTTTTAGTTCACCAAACAGCACGTGGCAGACGCCTCAAACACAGACAAAAGTTCTCTGGTCAGATGAGATTAAACTTTTTGGCCATCAAACACCATGTGTGGCAAAAAGCCAACACTTCCCATCACCCCCAGAACACCATTCCCAGAGTCAAGTATGGTGGTGGCTGTCGGGCTGTTTCCCACCAGCAAGCACTATAAAAAAAACTGATCAGGATTGAAGGACCGATAGATGGCATTACATACGGGCCAATTCTTGAATAAAACCTGTTTTAGTCTGCTAGAGATTGGAGACTGGGACAGAGTGTCATCTTCCGGCAGGACAATGTCCCCAAACATACCACTAAAGATACACTGGAGGGGTTTAAGGGGAAACATATAAAAGGTCTTGGAATGGCAGTGCCAAAGCCCAGACCTCAATACAAGTTGAGAATCTGTGACATGACTTGAAGACGCTGTTCACCAACACAACCCACCTAACTTGAAGGAGTTTGAGCAGTTTTGCCTGGAAGAATGAGCAAAAACCCCAGAGTCCAGATGGAGATTTACACTTGTAGGTGTCGTTGCAGCAAAACAGCTTCACAATGGATTGACTTTCAGGGGGTGAATACTTACATTAAAAATCTATTTTTATAGTTTGTGTCCCAGTAAGGCTTCATTCACATCTGCGTCAGGGCTTCCCGTCACGGGAACCCATGAACAACGGTGACAAATGGAGACAATTTGCACTGGATCGGTCATCATTGAAATAAATGGGGATGCAAATGGAAACCTATGGTTTCCGTCAAGGTTCTGTTCATGGGTTCCCCTGATGGAAAGCTCAGACGGAACCCATGAACGGAGACCTGACGCAGATGTGAACAAAGCCCAAAAAATATTTTGCACCTTCAAGGTGAGTAAATCTAAGGTTACAAACCTCCCAAAAATGAATTCTAATTCAAGCTTGTAACGCAATAAAACAGGAAAAACTCCTTAAAGGAGCAGTAGTATTGTGTGCACTTATAGGGTCGCAACATTTTCCAAAGGAGGATTATAGATCGAAACACTGCAAGTACCAGACCAGCTTCAAGTCCAAATAAAAGTACTATAGATCGCCACGTCTTAAGTAGTTGAAAAGTTCATTCATAAAACTTTTATTCCACTTACATCAACTTATTACACATGTTCTTTAACAATTATGCTTGGATTGTTCATGAAAATTTTCATAAGACATTAAACAAAGCTAGCCATCATCTCAAGTTATTCCCCTGGTAACTATTTTGTATTGTAATTTTTTACAGCCACATGCATGTTAGGCAAGTATCAAAAACAAAAATAAAACTAAAAAGTTAAATATATGTGTTGTTTTTTTCTGCTGTGCTTGATATATAGTGAAATTATGGAATACCAAGCATGTATGTCTTTAATGCATCAAGTACTTCTCTCTTTTGATCTTAGGTTGTTTAAACAAAATTTAAATACAAATAAAAATGGAGAATAGCGACAAACAAAAGCAAACGTTAGCCGACCATAAGGAGAATGGAATGTGAACCGTCTTTTTTGCTCAGGATTTTGACCGGCTATCGCAGGGACCATTCACAAAGTATGTCTAGGCACAGGAGGAATCTGACTGCGGACCACAGCACTGCCCTCCAGCAATGTGCTAAGGAAATTAAGTCTCCGCCTACAGCGCAAACCAAACGTCCCTTACTTGCCATTACACAGACCAATATACAAGCAGTTCATGATGCTTGAATATGGGGAATAGGGGCCCTGTGGTAGCCCGCAATGTACCTGAAGTACTCTGCCAAACATTTAAAACATGTATAAAAATTTTGTATTCCCCATATTGGTCACCTTATGGAGGTGGGGAAATGAAAAACGAAAGAAAGAAAAAAAAAAAAAACAACCCCTCCCCCCCAAAAAAAATACATTTTTTAACTGGCCCGGCTCCCTATTAAACACAAAACCACATGGGAAATATAGAAATCCAAATAGAAGTAACATAAACCTTTCATAATTGTAAACAAAAAAAAATAAAAAATAATAAACCTATTTGTGGGACAGTAAGGATGACAATGGTCTATTGTGTAAATTTTTAGAATGAGGCAGACAGAAAAGGAAGGCCGATTAATTCTCTCCGCCGCATTCCCCTTGCTCAGCTTCATCCCCTTGAGTGTCTGATGTCCACAACTGAAAGTAAAGAGGAGAGGATTTAGTATAAACACCCAAAAGGAAATACTTTTCTTAAAAAAAAAAAAAAAAAAAGGTATTGGCTGCTTCTTCTTTATAAAGGGTAGCGGCTGCGGAAGACACCACCAGAAGAGTGAGCAGACTGGATTGGATGTCTAGGAAACCTACACCTCCCTGCGTCATACAGATTCCTAGGAGACCAGGCTGCCCGCTCTCCCATTGTCACCTTTAAACTTCTGCAAAAGTCATTGGGGATACCCTTTAAAATGGCCAAGACCATGAGTGGATCGTAGAGTAGGGACACACGTGACGGCCGCCGGTGGCTACAACCGAGCCGCAATGACCAAATGTTTTTGTAACAATTCTGAGCAGGGCTAAATGGGTTTGGGTTATTGCTCCATCGAGCCCTCTCCTCCTGGAAATCAGTGGCGGTCTTGAGAAAACTTCACCAATGTAATTTTCTCACTTGTACCCATGACATATCAGATTACTTGACTAGATTTTCTGTTGGCATGAGAACCCGCACCATTCTGGTCCATGGGCTAATGAAACACAATCTAGTGAATGGGGATGAGCTGCAATACCAGAGCGCCCATGGTCGAGAGTAGCGCTGTTTCTGGGGGAGGGGAGGGCAGAACATTATTTTATTTCTTGCTTATCTAAGCGTTTCTTCATCTTGATGGGAGTTGTAGTTGCAGAACAGCTCCGTGTTCCTATTGGGCTTTTGAGCTCCATTTTCAGTGTGGGCCGCTGTTGTCTGCGGTAGGTTTCTAACTGATCCCCTTGCAGGATTCTTCACCCGACTATCATACATAATCCTTACAACCCCAAGCATCAAGCAGCAGTGGGGTCAAGGGCACCCCTCAACAGCAGGGTTGTCCCAACCTGGTGGCAAAAAACCTGTCCCACTGCTGCAGGACTGGTGCTACACGATTGCATTTACAATTCAAGGCTTAATTATATTTTGGAAGTCACACAACCCCCTAAATATATTTTGTGCAGATATCACGTGGATATCTTAGAAATTTTGATCAAACAACTAGAAATTAACATTATTTTAAGAGCTGTGCCCCAGGGTGTACTATTAATATGCATGGCTAACCATGACTTTCACTTAAGCGGTGTGTCTATTGAACTGAACAGAGGACTCTAAAAAGGAAAAGTTTCCATTATTAGCTAACAGGGAACATGTGGGCTGTCATGTGGAAGCTCCTTCCCCAGTGTATGTCGCTCTCTCTTATGTACTAAACCAAGAAGGCAGAGACAGCACATGGAGCGACCACAGAAGATACATAAGGCCTTGGGCAGCCCGTACACATTAGATGTATGTCAGCCGTACCCACCATCTAATGTATATGGAGCCGCTCCAACTCTCCCCTGACGGCAGCGGGATAGAAGGATCGGGCGTGTTGAAATTCAACATGCACGACGCTTTTGTTTGCAAATAGATCAGACGCTGCCAGGAGTATGGCCGCGGCGTGTACACGGCTCCGTGTTGAAAGTACAGCCGAGCTTTGCGCGCATTTGTGAGTCATGAGGAATAGCGGTCGGCCAAATAAGCGATTTCAAGTTAATGGCCACTTTAACAAACATGGAGAAAGGAGGGAAGGACAAGCGAGCCGGTAAGATTTGGGTGACTCATGACAACAGAACTCCAAAATTATTTCTTGACCTTCAGGACATTAGAAGTTGCAAAAGTAAAAACTCACTGTCAAGTTGTCTCGAAGTAATTGCATTATTAACGTGCTATCTTTGTATGATTCTTCACTCAGAGTGTCGAGCTCAGCAATCGCTTCATCAAAGGCCTGAAATGAGTAGAACGTTATTGCTCCGTCAGAAAGAACGGCAATAATGGCGCATCGGCTCTAATGATCTTACCGTTTTTGCCAGGGAACAGGCTCTTTCTGGGGAGTTTAGGATCTCGTAGAAGAACACAGAGAAGTTCAGAGCCAGTCCGAGTCTGATGGGATGTGTTGGTTGCATCTCCATTTTACTGATGTCAAAGGCATCTTGATACGCCTGCTGGGACTGATCCACGATCGCTGGAAGAGAAGAGCGGATTACAATCTGGACACATGCGGCTATAGCGTATCAACACTTCTATACACAAATCACTATTTTGTACATACTAGAAAAAGGAAAGCAATGACCTGACTAGTTGCTACTTACAACTGCTCTACAATAAGCCTGCAATAGACGTCTGACACTTATTTTGTCTGTACATTATGTATGTCTGGAAAATCTAAAATAAAAAGAGCTGTTACATGGACATTACATGAGAAGCACTGGAAAAAGGAAGTGTGAGATTCATGGTGTAAGGAGATTATATATCTGGTCTGATGGCCACCACATCCACTCAATGCATGGTGGCCAGGATACCGGAGACAGCCAAGCCCACTGTGCTACCCGGTTTCCAGAATATCCTTCCCAAACTGGAGATAGGTGAGGTACCCAGGGCTGGTACCCGGCAGCCATCAGACATTTATGGCATATCTTATGGATGTGCCATAAATGTTTCAGATGGGAATACCCATTTAAGTTTTGGCACACACTCTCAGTGGACTTAAAGGAACACTCTAGAAAAAACGGACACGGTCATGACTAGTGCAGGGTCTGAGGGGGGGAGGGGTATTCCTTCTAGCTTTGTTTTTTGAACCTTAGTTGCCCCTTCATGCCCTGCATTAGAGATAAAGGACTTTTTCCTGGAGTGGCCCTTTAACTCAACACAAGACTATGAAAGTGATGCATGAGGAAAGCTGCATTACATGGTTCCCTTTGTCCTTTGTCGGGACTTAAATCTTATTAGCGACCCCATCTCCTAGGGAATCTTTACCGTATGGTGTGAGCTGCGCAATAGTTGGACAGAATACCAGTAGCTCTAGATCAATACTATAATACCATGGATGGCTAAATGGTAAACGCTGATGGCCGTCTTTTTAGATTGTGTTCATTATTAGGAGGTTAATAAAAGTTACATTTTAATCCCTTCCCGACATATGACATACAGTTACGTATAGCCGGGTAGGGGGAAGTATGGAACGGGCTCACGGAGTGATCCCGCTTCATAACATGCTGGTGTCAGCCGTATGTTACAGCCGACACTTCAGAGTAACTAGCGGCATCGCGCTCGAGCCCGCTAGTTTAACTAGTTAATACCGCGGTCAATACCGACCGCAGCATTTAAATCGTGAGAAAGAGGGGGGCAATCCCTTTTAACAGTTCATTGCGCCCCCCCCCGCAACCGCGTGGGGGGTGGGGGGGGGGGGGGGAGGGGGCGCGATGGTTGCTATGGCTGCCTGGGGGCCTAATGAAGACACCCAGGTCCGCCATCTTTGTACACCTATTAAGCCCTGCCTCTGGGCTTAATAGTTGCCTGTCAGAATCACATTAGTATTGCAGTATATCGTGCAAGCGATCTAACGATCGCTGGTTGAAGTCCCCTAGGGGGACTAATAAAAAAAAAAAAGTAAAGATGAGTTCGGTTTTTTTGTGTAAAAAAAATAAATTATATATATATTAAAAGTTCAAAAAACCCCCCTTTTCCCATTTTCCCCCTAGAGCATAGTGAATAAAATAAACATAATTGGTATTGCCGTGTCCGTAAAAGTCTGAACTATTATATCATTATTTAACCTGCACGGTGAACGCCGTAAAAAAAAAAACAAACAGTTTTTTTCATTTTCTACCAAACAAATATTTTTTTTCCCGTTTCCTAGTACATTATACGCCAAAATAAATGGTGCTACGAAAAACTACAACTCGTCCCGCAAAAATCAAGCCCTCATAGGACTATATCGACGGCAAAATAAAGACGTTATGGCTTCTGGAATGTGGGTAGGAAAAAACGAAAATGAAATTCTGAAAGTTGTTTACAACGGGAAGGGGTTAAAGAAGCTCTGTCACCAGATTCCCAAATCCCTATCTCCTATTGCATGTGATCGGCGCTGCAATGTAGATAACAGTAACGTTTTTTGTTTTTTTTTAACTTTCATTTTTGGCCAAGTTATGAGCAATTTTATATTTATGCAAATGAGGTTTTAAATGGACAACTGGGCGTGTTTTTTTTCGTATGTCCAACTGGGCGTGTTTTTTTTCGTATGTCCAACTGGGCGTGTATTGTGTTTTTAACTGGGCGTGTATTGTGTTTGTAACTGGGCGTGTTTACTTGTTTTACTAACTGGGCGTTGTGAATAGAAGTGTATGATGCTGACCAATCAGTGACCAATCAGCATCATGCACTCCTCTCCATTTACACAGCACAGAGTGTTCTTACTAGAACGATGTGCAGCCACATACACAAGTGTCCTGATAATGAATACACATGACCTTCAGCCTGGACGTCATGTGTATTCAGAATCCTGACACTTCTGAATCTTTTCTGTGAGATTCCAGCAAGCCACGCGTAAACTCGCAAGATTACGAGGTAAACGAGATTTCGTTTCCCTTGCTGGAAATCTCACAGAAAGGATTCAGAAGTGTCAGGATTCTGAGTACACATGACGTCCAGGCTGGAGGTCATATGTATTCATTATCAGGACACTTGTGTATGTGGCTGCACATCGTTCTAGTAAGAACACTATGTGCTGTGTAAATGAATGGAGAGGAGTGCATGATGCCGATTGGTCAGCATCATACACGTAAACACACCCAGTTAAAAAAACAAAAACGCCCAGTTGTCCATTTCAAACCTCATTTGCATATATATATAAAATAGCTCATGACTTGGCCAAAAATGAACGTTTTTTAAAAAAAAACAAACACGTTACTGTTATCTACATTGCAGCGCCGATCACATGCAATAGGAGATAGGGATTTGAGAATCTGGTGACAGAGCCTCTTTAAAGTAGGATGGAATAGGGGTTTTTGTAGCCCAAAGGCAAATAGTAACTGTTGAATAATTATGTCCTAAACATTATGTGGTCCATAAAACCAATATTTTTTGTAGCTCACATAGAAGCCCCTGCACAAGAGCACTATCGGAGGTCACAAATTAAAACAAAAACAGAAGATAGATATATTTGTCATCGTCGCATCTGTAAAAAGTCGGAATGATTCTAATATAGTGTTACTTTGCTATTTAGCCCACAGGGTGTACGGCCTTAATTTTTTTTTATTTTTAGAGCCGACAGATTATTATTTTTTTTGCGCACTTTAGCTTCAAATTAACGGGGGGGGGGAGATAGTCAAGTGTATGTTTGTTTTTAAAATAGTAAAACATAAAAAAAAACAAAAAAAAAAACACTATAAATTTGGTATAACCGCAGTCGTATTGACCCACAGAATGGAGTTAAGTCATTTTTACTGCACAGTATACAATGTAAAAAAAAAAAAAAAAAACAGAACAAAATTGAGAAATTGCTGCTTTTTGTTTTTTTTTCCATATTCCACCCCACAAAGTTTCTTTTTTTTCGTTTCCCAGTACATTAAACAGCAATAGCAACTACAACTCATCTCACAAAAAAACAAGCCCTCAGACAGCTAGGTCGATGGAAACATAAAAAAAAAAAAAGTGTTGTCTCCTGAAGACAACCCCTATCTGCCCTTTCAGACGACCTGTACACCATAACGGAGTCCACTGCCTGGGAACCCCCTGTGTGCGCCAGGTTGCAGAGCAGCTACCGTGTAATACGTCACCTCTGAGGGGTAAAGGTCTAGCTGGCGGCAATTTTGCTGGGAGATGGCCACCATATGGGAGGGGTTTTCTGTGGCACAATATATCTATCTATATCCTTCACAAAAAGGTAAAACCTATATTGTGAAGCTTACACGTCTGTACACACACTAACAAAGGTAAATAACAGCCATTACTTTTCTTGTCTTCTCCGCTAGCTACTTCGGCCAGGTAACGGTAATAATCTCCCTTCATTTTCAAGTAGAAAACTTTGCTTTCTGCTTGTGATGCGTTGGGAACCAAGTACTTGTCCAGAAGACTCTGAAAGACAGAAGAAAAAAGAGAAAGCTTTACAAACGGCAAATAATCCATCCAGCGCAGTGTGAGGGGGGCGGTCACCCCGTAACAGAAATGAGAAGTGTGCGCAGTACAATAATAAACCCCTTCACTGCTGTAGCGTATTTTGCCATTCAGAACTCCCCCAGGTTACCTCATTTTTTCATCGGTTTGTAAAGATCATGAGAATACCAGAAAAGGCTTTTTTTTTTTTATCTCCTCAAAAACTACAATCAAAAATAATGTACTGACACCAATGTGTGTGTTTTTTTTAACGCTTTGTATGCTTTTGCATGCTATATAATACATCATGTTCTCAGACAACCTGATCGCTAGGTGGACTATATTCATATGGTCTACCACTAGGGGGAGCTGTATTAGAGAGCCTTGGTTCTTACTAGACCAGGGACCACATCATAAATTCCGGGGATGCATTGGCAGAAATTCAGATGTGAGTGTATTTGAGGCCAGGACATCACTGTTACATCCTTGGCGGTGAAAGGTGTTTATAGGAATTTTACAGTTTCAAACACAATACACATGAATGTGCTCTTAACAGTAAAGACAATATTTTGTGCCAGGACCAGGCTCTGTAAGCAAATCCAGCAACTCCGCGACAGAATAACCTGTTGGCCCTAGCAACGTTTTATGCATGGAGGAGGGGGTTTTTCTCTTTTGGTAAAAGGAACACATCTACAGAGTTATAACTGAAATCACAGAAAGCCGAGCAAACAAAAACCCTTCCTATTGTAATTATTTTTGCCTGCACTCAAGGTGGTTGTCTAGACACAGTCAGGAGGTGACTACACCGAATCTTCCAGGGTTATGGACAACAGGGTAGCCGCCAACAGGAGCTACTAAGAGGAGGTGGAGCATAGCAATGATGTGCCAACAAGACTGCCCATGAGAGGATGGCCAGTGGCAGATCCGAGGTGATGAGGAGTACTAGTCCCCTCCCCCCCTGTGCCCCCGAGCTGAACATTGGCAGATGAAGCACCTTATAAGCTTTACATTTGGAGTAAAGTTATTTTCCAGAGACTCCTATGGCGAACTAATATCTAAAATACAGCCAGAAATTAAGAGTAAAAATAAGCACAAAGAGACACTGCTGGTTCAGATCTACATAGAGCACAAAGAAAAGGTGCTGAAACTGGCCATAGGTGTACGATTCAACATCTTATAATACGCTTGGTCTATGCGGCTATAAATGACCTGTTCTGAGGGATAGAAACCTTCTGCATATCAGTGAGAACTTATCGGAGGGGGGTACACGGCTTAAATAGTGGAGATACACCGCACTACTTGATGAAGCGCGTGTGTTCATTTCTCATTCTACCCTGACGACTCCATTTCCATGTGGAGTGTTCTACTGTAAAGAAATAATCTACTGGTCGACAGAATACAAGGTTATCCAGACCCTCCAAGAAAACTATTCCTACCAGTCACAGGCCATAAACATTATCTATAAAAACACTGACGTGGGACGCCATTTATATGCATACATTAGGAACACTTCCACAATATATTAAAGGGGTTGTCCCAAGATTAAAGGGTAACTAAACATTTGACATGTCAGAAGTTTTGATTGGTGGGGGTTCGAGCACTGAAACCCCCCCCACCAATCTCTCAAACGAAGTAAATGTGTCATTAAATGGGTGGTCTCATCGGAACAGACCCCATTCCATATACAGGTCAGGACTCCTCTATGAGCCAGAGGCGTATATGAGTGACCACAATGCAATACTAAATTTACTCTGCAGCGACTCCACCAATGGGGACTTAACCGGCAAATTCATGAGCTGGGTATTCCAGGAGCCAAATCCACTTCGATCAGCCAATCGCTCTCATATCAAAGGCATGGTTTGTCATAAGAAGAACCCTTTAACAGAAGACTACTATGTAAGGGTAAAGCCCCACAAAGCGGCATTGCCTGGCGCAGTTGTTCCTCTGCTTGTTAAAGGCAAAGCTATTTACCTGCAAAATCGTGCAGCCAATAATAAAGAACCTTATGGCCAAACGATCTCGCAGGTAAGAAGCCGTTTTACCTTTAACACTGCGTGGCCATTAACAAGCAATTTGACAACCATGAGGTTCCGTGGGGCCTTCACGCTTAATGGACTGCTCAGAGCCATGGCATTACCGTGATATTACATTGCATCTCGGGACGTGCAGGTAAAGACTGAAAAGGTCAAAATAAACCAATGACTATCAAAAATAAAAGATTCAGTTCCCTGACTCCAAATTTAGTATTTGAAAGCAAACAAATTTACATTTCCGTGTAAGGGGAACCCGCCATGCACATTATGCTGTGCTCACTCCACGCAGCATAATGTAGTGACAGACAGTGATTTCAGAGGTCTGTCACTTATGTATTAATGTAAACCCTTTTTTGAGAGCCGCCAGAGAGGAGGCTGGCATATTTAGGAGATGGCAATAGATCTGCCCACTTTCTGCTGGCTCCACCTACTAATGCTGATTGACAGATGTCCCCCCATTACTGTGCATAGGGAGACTCCAAGGTTCACATTGGCACATAAGTGACAGACTGCTGAATTCAGTAAGGGGCACAATGTAGATGACTGGTTCGCTCTAAAACCTCTTACTATACAGATGGTACAAAGTGGACTTTGTCATTGAACGGTCTCCTTTGTACGTGTGGTAACTATATGACTTGCATAATGCAGTCATGAAATCCAGAGCTTTGACCGGCAGAATAGTTTAGGCAGCTGGGCTCTTCTACCAGGCAAATAATACCCCATAAAACTTAAAAATGGAGATATGACAGATCCACTATTTGCAAAGAACAAAAAAAAGTCATGACTACCCCTGCGCACATGCCAAATGTATCCCTAGGGCTCCATTTACCCAACGGCAACTTTAGCCTCCGTAGAGCTGGTATACCTTTACTTTTTGCTGTAAAGAAAAGTCTAGTTGACTATGCAGAGGAATCCCGCATAAAAAAGAAAGTTTACCGTGCGGTTTACATATTTAATGGTAGTCTATGGATAAGACTGGAGCATCGAGCACATTCATTAAAAAAAATTTGCCATTTCAATTAAGCATTATTCTAATTGGTCAGAATCATGAAATCCATATCAGTCTCGCAGTTGCAAGTGGGGCTAATATCGGGGTGAGGGGAGGCGGCAGCAAGTGGTGTTGGCCGGGGAGCAGGACGCGGTGCTTTTGACAGACAGAGGGGGAGACCGCAGTAAGAGAGTCGTTTTAGCTTCCACTGTTATCACCCACCACATGGTATACAGGGCTGCATTTGCTCTAACTTTGTGGGGCTGTATGTTTTTGAAGTGTGATGAACCTCTGAGCCCGCTGTCCTATGAAAAACTACTGCTAGCACTATTACTATGATAAAATATAGGTCTGCAAGAGCGGACACGCTCCACTCTGCTACATATTTATGCAGAAATAAAGGATACATTCGTTACTTTGTGTCATATTATAGTTTACTAGCTTTGCCTAGAGCGCAGTGATTAGTATTTCCTAAAGCTTTGGGCATTTCTCACATTTTTATTAGATAGGACGGACCCGTATGGATTTGTTTTTTTGTTTGTACAATTTAGTTTCTAATAAAACTGTTTCATACACTGGATACCCCCACCAATAGGTTCCCTGATGAACCTGGTGACTACAAGGGTGAATCAGTGGAGCTTTTTGAACAAGGGCAGCTGGCAATGAATAGGTTGACCTGTTCGCGGTGAAAGTAGTGACTTTATTTTTTTTAATTATTAGTGTGGAGTTCGTGTCACGTTAGTGACTTGTTTACCTGTTCTTAGCTTATTTTTGGGCCCTTCTTGCGTATTACCTTGTATACCCCTCTAACAAGTGTTGGGCCATAATAGGGTGTTCGTAGGTGCAAGACGGGTGACTGGGTCACTTTCGGGGCTGGTACTCTGCCTAGTTAGGGACACATTAGTGGGGATAAAAGTTCGCTTTTTGTACCATGTTGTGGCCGTTTTGGATTTTTTAAACTATTTATAAAAAGTTAATTTTAATTGCAAACAAATTGTGATTAAGTTTTAATCAATGGGTGATGTGTGCCATTTTATGCGTATATAGTGACAAGCTAGAGCCTTTGCGCAATGGTTCCTGATGTACACATCCGACAGGCTGCTTAAACGTGATGTGAACAGGGCCTTAGTTACGGTATTCAGTTCCAGTTTTCTTCTTCCTAGCAGATCCAGCTGACTTCTGTCACTAAAGCCACCTGCACACAGTCGTATTAAGGATCCAATCCGTGTTGTACGGATCAGTAATACAATGACCGTAGAGCTTTATGGACCCATACATACCGCCGTGTTATAGAGGCACAGCATGTCGGCTCAGAAGGACACAGTCTCTATGCATGGAGCCTTATGAAACATTCTGTTGGTGTGAGCAGGAAGTCCTAGAAAATAACACTGCAACAAACCCCTACTACTGTTTAATGGCAGGGATCATTAGATCATATAGAGTAATACGAGTTTGCATCTAAGGCTTATATCACAGTACGCAAATGGCTCTGTAGAGCCCAGAAGATGTCAGATAAAAATGACGTCCTCTCGGGGGCAGGGATTTCTTTTCAGTAATCTCACTGAAGAACTCTACAATCAATCAATCCAGCCTGAAGAGGGGACAGGATGCAGTTATTTGCAGTTGTTGGCCCTTTAAATATTTAGAAGTAGGCAGAATATGTGAAGGAACAGCTGACTCTGGAAATCCTAGAGGAAACATCAGGTAGAACACGGCTGCTGTGTTGCTAGGAGGAATATTTGTCAGGATTTCTTTAGGAGTTGGCCGTATTGTGGTGACGGGAATATTAGCGGGTCACCCGGCACGCCCTGTGACACATACCCTCACAGATCCACACACAGCAGCCAGAGAGAACTTTGTACTGGCTGAGGAGGAGAAGATTTCAAACCTGAAATTTCAGAGCAGCACAAAGCCTTTTATTACAAGTTATGTGGACACAAGTTCCTAAATACGGAAATGAGAACATTGGAAACCTAGTCCGCAATAATCAGGCAACCCCTCCCCCCCTACTCATTCTCCTCCTGAAAACTAAACTGGCCAAACACAACATAAGTCGGCCAAAATTGCAGATTTGACCATTTCAGACGATTATTGCATTGAACACTTTACTTAATTGTACACGAAGGCAGATTTCTGCATGCCGAAAAAGTGATAAGTCACATTGGATATTTTTAAAACCACGTCCCTAATTTGTGGGTTTAGTCAGATTAATCGTAATCTTAATTGCAACTAAACTTTTGACATGTCAGAAGTTTTGATCGGTGGGGGTCCAAGCACTGAGACCCCACCGATAGCTAAAACATAGCGGCAGAAGAGCTCAGGTGAGCGCTGTGCCGCTTCCGTGCATGACCGTTTTCCTCAGAAAGCCGATCAGAAACAAAGCGGCATAGCGCTTCTGCGTTTTCGCGATCGTTGGGGATCTCAGGGCTCGAACCACCACTGGTCAAACTACTGACATGTCACTGGTCTAACAGATACAAGACTTTGGGGTCGTGCCAAGTTAGACAGCTTATCAGTACACAGACATCCGGATACCTAGAACAGACATGATACTTGTGTCGGCAGATCTTTGGCTATGTTGCTTGCCAGATGGTGAACACCTGCTCAAGTGAGACCCGTCGGCAAGCCACGTGCCAAGCACTCCAACGCCTCCATTTTATAGAGAATGCACGATCAGAAGCTGGTTAGTGATGCCATGTTCATTATAGCATTGGCGACATATGATCTTCAACTTGTTTCTATAAATAAAGTTTGTGCTACTTTTACTATTGTTGTGTGTATCGGTGTACATATAGGAGTCTTGATGTATTGTGCATCTTGTGCGGTATTCAGCTTAGCACCTCCTTCAATATTAGCTTGTAGTAGCGGTGCAGGCACACTTTTTTGTTGTTGTTGCAGATGATGTGCATAACCTATCTTGTGTTCCCGAGACAAAAGAAACACCATGCTTGCCGTCGCAGTCCCCATTAAATTCTATGGAGACTGCAGCAGCTGGGAGATCAGTGAATGAGGTCGCAGGACCCCCATTCCCGGTAGGAGAGTGTCCCAAAAGTGGAACATACACCTTTCAGGCGTTCATGGCATATCCCTCTAACCCCTTTCAGGAAAGAACATTTGTTTTTATGCTTTTGTCCCATCCCCCCCTGCCTTCAAAAAGTCAGAACTTATTAATTTTCTTGTTGACAGTCATAAGATGGCTTAATATTTATGGGACAAATGATACTTTCTGTTGGTACTATTTAATATTATGTGCCATGTACTGGGAAGCTGAAAAAAAAATTCAGAATGGAGTGAAATTGAAAAAACAAAAACAGCAGTTCCGCCATTTTCCAATGGGCTTCATTTTTACGGTGTTCACTGTACGCTAAAAATGACTCGTTCGCTTTATTCTGCGGGTCAGTAGGATCACGGTGATACCAGGTTCATATAGTTTTTGCTATATGTTAGTACCTATTTTTTTTGTTGTATCGCCATATTGTGACCCCCAGAACTTTTTTTTATATTTCTGTGTACAGAGTTGTGTAAGGCATCTTTGGGAAAGATAACGTTTTTATTAATACCAATGCGGGGGAACGTCGAGAATTTTGATCACATTTTATTCAATATTTTTGCGCGGTTGGAGTGGCAAAAAAAAAACCTGCAATTCGGCCATTTTGACCTTTTTTCCCCGCTACAGCGTTCAGTTTTAGAAAAATATTTTTATCATTCGGGCATTTTCATAACGTGGGGATACCGAATGTTTATTTTTATAGGTGATTTAGGGAGAGGGGGCAATTTTAATTTAAAACTTTTTTTTTTTCACTTTTATTTAGCCCCCCTAGGCTTGAACCTGTGATCATTAGATCGCTTATGCCATAGACTGCAATATCACAATATAGCAGTCTATGGCAAAATTAGTGCATTGTGGCAGGTCTCAATAGCAATCTTCCTATAGCAGGGCTGGGAGCGTTCACAAGGCTCCCAGCCCTGCTATAGGAGCACACGGGCTCCGGCGAACTTGTCACCCGGGAGCCGGTCCCGAAGTGAAAGGGGCAGTAAAAACCTCTCAGATGCCAGTGGTCACATCTGACACCAGCATATGAGGGGTTAAATGCTTGCGATCAGTAACACAGCAGAGACCCGGCGGCCATTTTTAAAAACCCTTTACCGACGCAAAAAGGCATATTAGCGACGGGAAACTGTTAAAGCATATCCTAATAAAATTTGGTACCGCACGTGTGTATGAAAGATACTGGTCAGCTGAACAGGTTTGTGGCCACCGGACGCCTTCAGAATCACCTTAGAAGCTCTATGGGCGGTTGGCGTAAACTATTTTAGCTTGAAGATGCCAAACGTTCACATGCTATACCAAATACAATGTGTGCAAGGACCCAGGACCAGTCATCTGAAGTTACCCTGATGGGTCATTGGAATGGAGTGAATCACCAAGATTGTTTCCTAGTCCATCTGGATGTGCATCTTTCCCACAATGGAACTAGGAAGCATTTCCTGTTGGTCTTTTGCAGGGGGCGATGTGCTGCTAATGTGCACAACATCTGTGCGGCGGCAGCCAATCAGCACTCCTCTAAAGAGCGAAAGGAAAATCCATAAAAATAGACGGCGGGAGAACTGGCATGCAAATAACCGGATTCCAGTGAGCATGTGCAGACCGGACCCTACACAATGTGTGGTGAGGATGAACATCCACATTTTTGGCAATAGGCTAGTGCAAAATTATTGAAATATAAAAATAAAAAAGCGT
The DNA here is from genome assembly GCF_050947455.1 of Rhinoderma darwinii. Lineage (NCBI taxonomy): Eukaryota > Metazoa > Chordata > Amphibia > Anura > Rhinodermatidae > Rhinoderma > Rhinoderma darwinii. The sequence goes on along the minus strand of NC_134691.1, from coordinate 42,644,790 downwards.
GCAACGTGGAAAGCATTACTAGATCTGGACCACCAGACTTACTGCGCAAAACAGATCAAATATCGCAGAGAAAAATCAGTTATTTAAAAAGGACCGTAAAATTGCTGTAAATCTAATTCAGGACTTTATAACCTGCACTAAAAGGATCCCAAAGTTGAGCTCTTGGGGATCACGCCGTATGGACTTGAAGCCAATGAATACAGATCTCACTAGGGATGTAGGACACGTGCACGTAAAAAAACAAAGCCATATAGCCCCGTTGCATATGATCTCAATTTGAGGACTAAATAGAAAAAAAAGCAATTCATTAAAGAAAAAAAACAAGAGAAAACCTGCAGCAGAATATCAAGATCACCCAAATTCTTCTTTAGTCAGGTCATACAGAGAGATCACGGACAGGAACCCATGATCAAAAACACCCACAGGTACCAAATATGAAGAGATGCCACTCCTGAGGTGCTGGCGGAAGATTTCCATCCCTATTACAAGTGACGTGTCACCGATCCTCAACATAGTAACGATGAGGACCCCCACCACACCGTAAAATGCCCTGTAAAAAGTCAGTTTAGTAACCATTTCATCACGAATAGATGGCCCCAGCAGGGGAGACAATGTGAAGCAAGGGGGACCTTCCTTTTAAAGATCTAGTAGCCTGTAAGAGGAAGTAGGAGGGAGGTTGAGCAAGAAAGGTCTCTTACCAGAACATCATTACAGATCTCCCTCAGCTCTGTCTCAATCTTCTCCCGGTATTCTCGAGCCATCTGCTGCTTTTTGTCACTGCCTTCTGTCTTCTGCTCAATACTAGAGATGACCCTCCAGGACGACCGGCGGGCACCTACTACATTTTTGTAGGCGACGGACAGAAGATTCCTCTCCTCGTTGGACAGTTCACCACCTTCTTCCGTCACCCGCTTCATGCAGGCGGCCATATCATCGTACCTCTCTGCCTGCTCAGACAATTTGGCCTTCTGTACCAGCTCGATTTTATCCATGGTTAAAGGTTCTAGGGAGAAAGAAAAAGACGAAACAAGTTTAGAATCGTACAGAAACAGAAAACAACATTTTAATTCATGCACAAAGAAAGATACAAATCCTAGTAAGTAAACAGATTTTTCTCCTCAAATTTTTTATATGATGTCAGGCCTACAAAGTGTAGCAAAAACCTAAAAACTTGAACCGAACAGCTACTCTCCTCCATTCTGCAGAGTAAATACCAAGTACAGGTAAAAATAAGAGGGGGTGTTGAGGCTGCTTTTAGATGACTGACATGGCTCCATGTAGAAGCCACACAATGGTTTTGGAAATGTTTCTTTGCTGCTTTGTCCTGACTGGATCCGAACCTATTCTTGGTGCAAAACATAAGGCTGTATATGAAGTGTATGGCCAACCATATACAGCATTTATATAGAGCTGCATATAGAGTTTGGCTGAGTTCCTTTTAGCATCGTGTCCCATAAGCTCCATTATCTGCATGATATATTGCGGTACTATGAAAGTAGCACTCACTGTTCATGCGAAGCACAGTATGGAAATCCCTTGTAGAAAACCTACATTATCTGTAATGCAATAGTAGTAGGCCTCATGCACACTTACATTGGCCATCGTACGGCCGATAATGACAGATGCGGGAAACACGGACCGCACACGGATGGTTTCAGTGTGCAGTCTGTTGTTTCATGGACCAAATGAATGAAAAGGCTGAGACAGTTTCGTCAAAAAAGCGGACTTGGGTAGGACCTGTCCTATTTTTGTCGGAATGGCCGCACGGTTACATTAAAACAATTGAAGTGACCATGGCCCCATTGAAATGAATGTGTCAGGGTGCTATCAGTTAAAAAAAAAAAAACAGATGGCACCCTGAAGAAAATACCTAAGTGGGCATGAGGCTGTAGAGTTTTGCACAGTTGGACATTTCCATAGACCTCAATAGAAAGAAAAAAATAAATAAATAAAAAAGGCAAAAACCCCAAAAGGTTGTGTCCCGGCAGTAAATATTTAGGCGCACTGGCTCCAGACCAGGCCTGATATAGAACATAATTGCGGTGCGATTTTTGGAAGGAAATTCCGCTGCGGAAAAAAGCTGTTCATACTTACCCCCTTCCCTCCTTTGACGTACACTCTGGCCTTCCTGGATGACGTTGCAGGCCATGTGACACTTCAGCCTGTGATTGACTACAGTGGTCACATGGGATAAAATGTCATCCCAGGAGGCCGGACTGCAGGAAGGAGGGAGGGCATTCTGGGTAAGTATGATTTTAGTCCCTGTAAGTATGTTAGTCACTGTTCACACAAAGGAATTTGCAGGAAGAAAAAAAAAAATAAAAATTTGCCTCAAAACTCCTTTGAAGATTTTGACCTGCCTACACTTTCTTGCTGCAGTATTTCAAAGAGGCTCTGTCACCACATTATAAGTGCCCTATCTTGCGCTGAATTACAGCAGTGTTTTTCATTTAGAAAAACGATCATTTTTGACGGAGTTATGACCTATATTAGCTTTATGCTAATGAGTTTCTCAATGGACAACTGGGCGTGTTTTACTTTTTCACCAAGTGGGCGTTGTACAGAGGAGTGTATGACGCTAACCAATCAGCGTCATACACTTCTCTCCATTCATTTACACTGCATATGGCGATATAGCTATATCGCTATGTGCAGCCACATAAACACACTATAAAGTTACTCATGTGTCATGACAATGAATATACATTACCTCCAGCCAGGACGGGATGTCTATTCAGAATCCTGATACTTCTCTGCACTTCTCTGTGATTTACAGCATAGCAGGCGTAGTCTCGCGAGATTACGCTGTAAACTGTCATTTACAGCGAGATCTCGCTGTGCTGTAAATATCACACAGACGCTACAGAAGTGTCAGGATTCTGAAAACACATCACGTCCTGGCTGGAGGTAATGTATATTCATTGTCAGGACACTGCAGTAATGTTAGTGTTTGTGGCTGCACATAGCGATATAGCTGTGTGTTGTGTAAATGAATGGAGAGAAGTGTATGACGGTGATTGGTCACTGATTGGTCAGCGTCATACACTCCTCTCCACAACGCCCACATGGCCAAAAAGTAAAACACGCCCAGTTGTTCATTAAGAAACCCATTAGCATAAAGCTAAAATAGGTCATAACTCCATCAAAAATGATAGTTTTTCTAAATAAAAAACACTGCTGTAATCCACATGAGGGTATGTGCACACGATGAGAGGCTCTTAGTCTGAAAAGACAGACTTTTCAGGAGAAAACAGCTGCGTCGTTTCAGACGTAAATGCTGCTCCTTGTATTATGCGAGGCGTGTGTGACGCCTGTAATCTTGAGCTGCTCTTCATTGACTTCAATGAAGAACGGCTCAAATTACGTTGCAAAGAAGTGTCCTGCATATAATGATATAAGTGTCCTGCACTTCTTTGCCGAGGCAGTCAATTTATGCGTCGTAGTTTGACAGCTGTCAAACGACGACGCGTAAATTACAGGTCGTCTGCACAATACGTCAGCAAACCCATTCAAATGAATGGGCAGATGTTTGCTGATGTATTGTAGCCTTATTTTCAGGCGTAAAACGAGGCATAATACGCCTAGTTTACGTCTGAAAATAGGTTGTGTGAACCCAGCTTAACAGCGCCGATCACATCATGTACAATATAGTCCACGTATAATGTGGTGACAGAGCCTCTTTAAGCATGAAGCTAGAGGCATTACCTCCAATGACAAGGATAAAAATCAAGTGATCCCCCCCCCAAAGCATAAGGTTTTAACCATACGAGTAAGTGGCTCTTGAGATTTGTCCAGCCCCAATCTAAACAGCGCAGCTGCCGTCATTGAATTGCATGAAGCCGCTTTTACTGTTAGAGCCACAATACTCTGATAACTAAATTACACCAACTAATAAACTCAAGTAGTAACATGTCATTCAGTCAGAGAACTATAAAACACCATTTAACAACTTCCTAGCCATTATACAGTAGCAAGGCTCCATTACATGAATGCAAAGAATAAAATAACCAGTAAAGTAATATTCCTTTAAAGGCTACGTTGAGGCATTTTCCTTATTTTTTTTAATAACTAGGTCAGTGTGTTTTGTGTAACTTTAGTGTTTTTAAAAGTAAGACAATTTTAAGTCGATACAGCGGTTCTGTATTCTCTATACAGAACCGCTGTATCGATCGCTATTCATTGAATCCGTCAGTCCCGCAGACCTGTCAGCGTGTCCTGCGTGTCTCGGACACACAGGATCCACCTGTAAACTATCACATCTATGTCATGAAACTACAGGTGGATCCCGAGTGTCAGAGACACAGGACCTGCTCTCACTGACCAGTCGGGTCTGCAGACCTGATGGGAACAGGATTTAGCTCTAGATACAGCTGTTCTGCATAGAGAATACAGAGCAGCTGTATCTAAAAAAAAGTAAAAATAATTTTTAATAAAAACTAATTAAGTTACAGAAAACACACTTTTTTCTTTTTAAAATCAATAAAACACCCCTCAAAAAGGTTTTTCATAGCCTTTAACCTGCCAGAGAAATAGTTACCCAGATCAGTTAGGGTATGTGCACACACACTAATTACGTCCGTAATTGACGGACGTATTTCGGCCGCAAGTCCCGGACCGAACACAGTGCAGGGAGCCGGGCTCCTAGCATCATACTTATGTACGATGCTAGGAGTCCCTGCCTCGCTGCAGGACAACTGTCCCGTACTGTAATCAGGTTTCAGTATGAGACAGTTGTCCGGCAGCGAGGCAGGGACTCCTAGCGTCGTACATAACTATGATGCTAGGAGCCCGGCTCCTTGCACTGTGTTCGGTCCGGGACTTGCGGCCGAAATAAGTCCGTCATTTACGGACGTAATTAGTGTGTGTGCACATACCCTTAGAGTCGCATTTAATTGTGAAAGGCATTTTAGCAAATGGGATCTGAAGTCTGAATGACATGAGAATAAAAGATCCCATACATAATAGATGATTCGGCTGACCATCTAACGTGTATGGGGGTGCCTCAACTATCCCCCAATATGTCAAGGGAAAGAGATCTCAACATGCCTGGTACTTTGATAAGCCATTGCTAAAAGGTGTCTGGCAGCGGCTTATTTCTCCCCCCCATTGACACGTGCATGCTCGGCCGAGCCTAGGGTGCATATGTATAGGGGGGATGGGAGGCATAGCGGTCAGCTGACCGCTATCTAAGGCTACATTCACACGGGCGTGACAGATTTACACGCGTAAATCTGGTCCGTGTGCGTTGGGTTATCGCATCTGTGCTTTGCGGGTGGCATGTGTTTTTCACACACTCGCAAAGCACATTTTCTTTAATAGAATTGATGTGCAAATTACACGGATGTGCATCCATGTGCTGTGCGTGGTTTTCACGCACCCATTGACTTCAATCGGCACGTAGGTGCATGAAAACTCCTGCATGTGTGAACCGCTCCCATTGAAATCAATGGGTCGGTGTGCGGTGCGGGATTCCATAAACAGCACACGGACGAGGTTCACGTGAACGGGCCCTAAGGTGTATGGCCATCTTAAAGCCACGTATTACACCTGCATATGCATCATCAATGGGGGTACCAAAATAGGGAAATCACAGAATAAAGCAAAAAAAAAAGTTGAGTTCACTATAGAACTATTCAATTGGGATTCCCAGATCACAGACCCCTCAACGCCATCTGACAAATCTCCTCCCATAAAACGGTGGCAGGACTTTCCATGAACGTGGTCAGACCTACACATGTCCCCTCCCAGGGAATCTTAGAATAGCTAGTAAGAAATGTAAGAGCGTAACTAAACTCACAAAACCTGTGACACATCAGAAGCTTTGATCAGTGGGGGTCTGAGCCCTAAGACCCCCACAGATCGCTAAGACAAAGCGACAGAAGCGCTCAGGTGAGCACAGTGCCCGTTAGTTTCTAATCGGCTGTTTTCCGAGGAGAGCAGAGCCGATCAGAAATAAAAAGGAGCACAGTGCTCACCTAAGTTCTTAGGTCGCTTTGTTTTAGAGATCGGTGTGGGGGGGGGGGGGTCTTCGTGATCGGTGTGGGGGGGGGGGGGGTCTTCGTGATCGGTGTGGGGGGGGGGGGGGTCTTCGTGCTCAGACCCCCACTGATCAAACTTTTGACACATCACAGGTTTTATGAAAATTCAGTTGCACTTTAACCATATCGGCCTGCGATGCGATCTTCTAGTTATAGTCTGATATCACAAGGTGCGATGAAGTTGTTGTGTAAGCCTCTTAGAAGGGGACAAACGTTCCCCAAGATACTCACGGACAGCTCCACACATAACCAGTGTACGGTGTCATGGCCAGCCCCATATGGCTTACTGGCGCACACAAGTCATCTATGCTTCGCTCCCGCATGGTCCTCACAATTATCGGCTGACCATACACAGAATTGATGATGGATTTTGTATGTGGTCTAAGTCTTCCGGGGGGTCATGTCCACTACTTTACTCTCTAGGGACGTCTAAACATTCACCGTTATGGGCCTAAGTTGGCCATACACTGGATTAGTGTTGGAAAAAAAATGGCAATTTTAGAAGGATCGCCCAACTATCGAATACGTAAGCGGAGGTCCACGTGGTGTTGCTGCTCATTTTTGGTTGAATGTCAGGTGGATGGGAGGTGGGGTGAGCCAGTTACCACGATTATCTCCATCACTGTTGGGTTGATCAAAACCATCTCATTCTGTAAAGGATGTGGTATGACTGACTACGAAGGAACTGTTTTTTGGTAGTAAAACTATTGCAAATAAACTTGCACAACGTCAGCCTGACTAAAAAAAACAAATCTCAACTTGCTCATTGAGTGTAGTGCCATGCCAAATTTTGGCTGTTTTGGTTATCGACATGTGAAGAAGGTTAACATGGAAGACAAGAACATGGTTTGCTCGTTCTTCCAACCTTTCTACCTAAACACCCTCCAAGTATCATGAGTGTCCTTCATACCGAATGTCTACAGGTCCATATACAGTGTGAACATAAGAGAAAATGTATGTCCTTCACCCCAAAAAAATATAAATTGTCCAGTTGTGGAAAAGTTAAATGGATCATCAATGGATAACAATATAGACGTCCAACCGTGGTTATCAAAATATAAACCATTTTAATCCAAAGTGATAAATATTTTTTCAATAAAACGGAAACATTTCTATACAATAAAAAAAAAAGTGAAAAATGCTGCGTTACGTTACTGCATTACTTAAGAACTCGTATTATATAAAAGCGTGGGGTAGGCGTTGACATACCATGGCGTACACCTCCAGCAATTAAAAGGGGAAGTACAACATTTCACCGCTCAGTTTATCCCATTGCACTTGCAACATCCAGATACACGTGCAGGCAAACATCCTCCGTATAACCATATATCTTAGCTGTATACTTCCAATACCAGTCTACAGCTCAGCTTCCCATAGTCACTAAGGGTTAACCCTGAAAGCGTGGTTCACACTTGTCACACGCCACAACCTACATGTCATTATCACCCATGCCGCACGTATATTTTCCCAGTGCTATCCCCTCCCCCTCAATTGCATTGCCAGGAATTCATATTACTTTACCATGCTGCAATTTACTTTTTCTTTTTTTTACTCCCATGTCATACTCCGGAGCCTCTGTGTATCCTCAAATCCCCTCCTTTATCCATAATCCGGGGACTGGTGTACATATAAGAGCTATATCCTGCTGAGCAGAGGCCATAGGCGAGCCAATCCACTAAACTGTCAACCCTTACACAGCTACAAGCGTGCAGGCGTCATCATATCCAGCAGCCGCAAGGTGTTTTACATGTACAAACAGGAACTACACGTATGAAAAAAATTTACATCCACCACGCCCCACACCAGGCCGAGATATTTGGCGGTATGTCCTTTTTACGAGCACATGCTGAAACTTAACTGAAGCCTTAAGGGATCCAAAACGTGGAGTCGGGTGTAACGCACCAGCAGAACATGCGAGGTCCCGACTAGAGTCCCTGCTGCTGCTGCGGTGACAACTTTAATCCCGGCTGCAGAGGAAGCCAGCCAGGTCTCTCCCGGTCACCGAGCAGCCCATGGGGTGGGGGTAGGGTGGCCTGCAAAATACCCAGTCTGATAAGGATCTGTAGGGCCCCACCCGGATCAGCCGGAGTTACCTGTTTGTAATGTATCTGGCTACACAGCTTTATACCGCAGACATCATCTAGACGCCCTAGCTTTATAGCAAGGGAGGTGGCCCCCAACTAATTGTAGAGGGCAGACATTTCATCTCCAAGAAAAAGGGTTTATATGAAGATTAAGCTCCACCCGGCATTGCATCATTGTAATCCATGGCTAGCAGCCATCTCTCCATGTGTTTGCAGGGCAGGCGTGGGGGGGACTACAAAGTCCATCTCAACCCTCCATTACTCAACATCTCCACCATCCACGCTCAAGAAGAGGTGCCCAGGTATTATAAAGCAGATCTAAAAAAAACAAGACGTCACATTCACCCAAACCCTATAGCCCATCTGGAAATCCTTAAATGAACATCCTCCCTAAGGATAGGCATGGTAGCCCCGCTCTTCCGGGAAGGATCAGACCAAGGATTTTGGAGAATCTCCAGGCATCTGTCACAATCTGTACCTCTGTCCTTCTCCGGTAGCTTCAGATGAATAAGGAGCCTACAAGACATTACCCAGATGAACACCTCCCTTTCCACCCCAAGTATCTGGAATGTGTGGGGGAGGTGCCAGGCAGCTTTGCACAGGTCTGAAATTCTCCTCTGGTCACTTAGGGCATGGTCCACATTTATAACACCGCCCGCAGAGACCATCTAACGCAACACCCGCAGTTATAAAATCTGCACACACAGCCGGGCATTGTTCTTCTGCCGGGTCAGCTCGGAAGCTATGCAGTAAAACGCCTACCACCGACATGAGACGCTGCACCACATATAGGGCTGTGATACATATACCGAGGTCACCGTGACCTTAATCCCCGCAGTAGATCAGGCCCAGGGCCCTCATATATAGGATCTAACCACCATGCAGGAAAACGGATGCAATCAGCCCTGATGTAACAGCCGGACTCACTGCTCCGCTCTCCCACAACAGGATTCCTTTGTGAGGGATGGGGCATGGCCACTGTCACCTTGTCTGTTCACCACTGACCCAGCGGAGAGGATGATCGCACAAGAGACACCTCCCTTCCTCCCCGGGGACGAGGGGGCGGCCTCACCTGTGCTGCAATGTCTGCAACAAAAAACTGCATCAATGCAACATGGAGAGGGGGGGCATGCAGGAGCCGGGCAGATCAGTGCACAGTATAGATCTATAGGTTACCGGATGGAACTGAATGGAGAGGAGGCAGCATAGCGCCAGTCTATGAGAGATCCCAGATTACCCTATAGAGCGTGCACTGATGGGTTACCCCGATGCAATAATCTATGGACGCAACGTTACCGGTCAACACTGATTGGACGATTTTCTCAGCCATTGTAGTTATTAGAAAAGCAGATGAGAATTTCCCATGTGGGGCAAAAGCAAATATCACGTATTTATGGACGATCAAAAAGATATCCGACCGGTGGTCTGATCGGGGGAGGTCTTCACGTCTATGGCAGATAGGGCAGAGCGATGAGATCAGACTACAACCCATATATGGAAGGAGGGGGATGCCGGGAGGAGGGTCCTCAGCTATACAGAGACATTCTGGGGACAATGGCTTCCTCTGCTCTAAGGCGACCCGTGGAACTACAAGTCCCAGCATACCCCGACAGACAGAACTAGGCATACTGGAACTTCCACAGGGACTCTAGGTAGAAAACTGCAGCCTGCCCAGCCCAACGTAATAGAGAGCGGATGGAGGAAGGCGAGCCCTGCGCGGCCCCAGCCCCCTCCCTGTTCTACGAACAATGCTTCCTCTCCGCCATTACCCGGGCCTCCCCCTCTCGCTTCCCCCACCCAGTCAAGCTCAACCCCCGTGGCAATGATGCCTCAGCCCCGCTGCTATTACCTGTGTCAGAGAGGAGAGAGCTGCAGCAGGCGGTTGTCGGGTCCCCGGGCTGGGTGAATGCGCTTCTCTCAGGCTACTGCCGCTGGGAGAGTCCGGTCTCTTCCGAGCGCTCAAAGCTCTAACCGATCCACGGGGTTTCCTCCAATCGCTGAGCAGGGGCCGGGGAGTGACGTCAAGCGCTGCTATAGCAACCGCTGACTGGGTGGCATAATCACCGCCTGCTCCCACCCTCCCTCTAGGCCTCGGGGGCGCGCAGCGGTGGAGGGTGGGGTGCTCGTTCTCGCCGGTCTGGCTGCACAGTCACTGGCCTGGCCCTGCTGCTTCACAGGCCGGCGGGGAGACGTGTGGTGACTTGGACAGGGAGGGCTGGTGGCCATTATAGTGAATGAGACAACACTGTACTTCCAGATTAAGAAGGAAATGCCATATTTGGCTCGTTATAATAATTCGTGTAGACTGGGGGAGGGTCACCGTCCCCCTAGTGAGGTGAATGCCAGCCATGTCTGAAGTAGAGCATTACACCTGCAAATTAAAGGGGAATTCCATGCTATGAAAAATTAAAGGGGTTGTCCAAGAGAATGCATAGATAGCCCCATGTTAAAAAAAATAAAGTCTCCAATATACTTACAGTAGAAATTCTGCTTCGCTGTTTCCACGTGTTCCATAGACTATAAGGGCATGTGCACACGATAACGACAACTAGAGAAAACAGCTCCTGCATTTCAGACATAATTGCTCGTACTCGCGTTTTGCGAGGCGTCAATTACGGCCGTAATTTGGAGCTGTTCTTCATTGAAGTCAATGAAAAACGGCTCAAATTACGTCCCAAGAAGTGTCCTGCACTTCTTTGACGAGGCTGTTATTTTACGCGCCGTCTTTTGACAGTGACGCGTAAAATTACAGGTCATCGGCACAGTATGTCGGCAAACCCATTGAAATGAATGGGCAGATGTTTGCCGACGTATTTGAGCCGTGTTTTCAGGCGTAATTCGAGGCTTAAACGCCTCGTTTACGCCTGAAAATAGGTCATGTGAACCCAGCCTCATGGTTCCTCAGCTTCAGTCATCGTCTCCTACCCTGATTATAGAGGACACAGGACACCTCCAAAATCCATAGTCCCAGCACTTAGACCCCCTCCGATTTCACATCTATCACCTATCCAGTACTGTGCAGTACATCTCCTTCAACCTGGACAACCCCTTTAAGCTGGCCAAAGGCAATCCCACTTGTCGAGCCAATCAACTGGGGTTATGTAGAAAGCGGCAACCAAAGACTTCTGGTGATCAGAGATCATCGCTCAAAGAGATTTACAACATGTTGTAAACTGAGAAATGAGCGTCATACTGATAGAAAATGATCAGACCACCTCTCCTGGGGCAGCAGGGGTCCTGAGGACGGGCAGATGTCTCTTGACGTTGTTGGTGAGACATCCGTCTGTCTATGGCCGGCCTGAGAGGTTATTCACACCAACGATGTAATCGGCCGTGTGGCGACCGTATTTTTATCGGCCGTCATACGACTGCATTAAAATCAATGTTTTTCTATGGGGCTATTTACACGGCCGGTTTTTTTTGTAACGGATCGTATGAATGGCCTGTGAAGAAATAGGACATGTTCTATTTTTGCCCTTTTCGTGGATCCCTCTAGGCTCAAGTCTATGAGGGATCTGTGAAATCGGGTCCCGCACGGATGCAAATCGGCCGTGAAAAACTACAGTTTTTCACGGCCGATTTGACACACGTTCGTGTGAATAAGCCCTAAGGCTGGATTCACATGGGCGTTGCGCATCTCGGACGTGAAAAGCTGCAGTTTGTCACATCCTAGGTGCATCCTTCATATCACACATCCCCCAAAGACTTGATACTATGGAGGGATGCGTGAAGCGTGAAAAACGGCCACATTGGATTATATAGGCGCGTGTGACGGCCGTCACCTGGACGTCTGAATAAGGCCTTAGGGTCTGTTAAGCAAAAAAAAATCTGCCTCTAAGTTTGGTTCATGATTTTAAAGGCAGGCATTTTTTTGGCAAGTTTTTTTTGTAGGCGTTTTTTTTTTATTACGCAAATGTCAAAAACCACATAAAACGAATGGCACATTTTTTTCTGCCTCCCATTGATTTTGATGGAGGTTTTTAGAGGTGCAAACCACTGTGAAATAGGGCTTGACGCTTTTTTTTCCACGAGTGGAAAAAAAACAACCTCTAGCTCCTATTAAAATCAATGGAGGGAGATTTGGGGCATTTTTTGACGCTGATTTTAACACGGTTTCCATGTCAAAATCAACGCCAAAAAAACACTGTGTGAACTGGGCTTTCCAAATATGCAGGGGGGGGGGGCATGGTATCAAAACTGTTGATAATGAAAAGTTATATAGTTGTCCATGGCAACCAATCAAATTCTCTCTTATTTTCAGAAGCCCACATCACCCCCATAGACTGCTGGCAATAGGACTACACAGCGGAAGACAACACCTGCGTTTTTTTTAGATAATTTTTGATCCCGTATTTATACAAAAAAAAATTTTATCCACTGAGGCCCCATGCACATGACCGTATTTTCATCTATCCCGAAATACTGTCCGTAAATACGGATCCGAATACATCCGTATTCCATCCGTATATACGGATCCGTAAAAACAGATGGAGGATGCAAAGGATGTCATCAGCATGGCATAGCAACGCTTCTGTAAACACGGACGGTATACGGATGCACATGAGTGGCCGTCCGTATTTACGGAAGCTCCCATAAGCTTTTATGGGAGAGTCCGTGCCGTAATTACTGACAAGAATAGGATGGGTTCTATAATTTTTTCAGCACGGCCACCCATCAGTAAAAACACTGGAAGGTGTCTGTGGCCAATAGAAATGAGTGGGTCCGTAATTACTGATGAAAAATTCGGTCGTCTGCATGGAGCCTTACTGTATGGTCCATTTTCTCCATTGGAAACATGGGAGTTGTGAAATGACATTGATGGCCTATTCTTAGTATTGGCCATCAATGTTTGATTTGTAGAGATCCAAAACCCAGGAGCCCTACTAATCATCATGATTAGTCTCTCACCCATGCGGCTGTGTTGGTGCCGCAGCTCAGTCTCATTCATCTAAATGGGTGCCATCACAGCGCCGCAGCCCCTTCATTCTTCAATGGACCTCAATTGTCAAAGCTGTCTAACCCAAAAACCAGCCTTGTTTCCCATCGCAACCAGTCAGCAAAGCTTTCTCTCTTGTGGAAAAATGAAATATGCACTAATAGGTTGCTATGGGCAATAAGGCCAGTTTTTGGGTTAGACATCTATGATAATGAGGTCCAATATATCCATAGTTGACCATCGCATACAGAGACAATACTAAAATACTTCCATTTTTTGCAGCGTATCATTTGGGTCTTTATAAGACCCAAATTATACTTTTCCTTTTTTAAAACAACTGACATTTGTGAATTCAGTATTGCCTTGGCCAGTCATTCATTAGACACAGTCTGTCACGGAGCGGGTTAGTGGACCCACTAGGCCGCACCGCCGTAGCAGGGAGGCAGCTGGCCCAAGAACAGGAACCCCAGAATACAACATCCCGCACAAGGGTACCTGGATAGTCCAGACAGTGACCGCAGCTCTGGCACTGATGGAGATGGGTGTAGCAGGTATCGCCAAACGTGGCGGATGTCACAGATGCCGCAGGTTGTGCCAGACGTGGCAAATTCCTCCAGACGTGGCAGAACACAGCTGCTTCGTTCTAGCGATTGGTGGGGGTCTCAGTGCTCGGACCCCCACCAATCCAAACTTCTGACATGTCACTATGACATGTCAGAATTTTGGCAAACGTTTATCTACGCTTTAAGTCATCTGTAAAAAGTCCATAGAGGACACAGGTAAGGCGGGTCACAGCTTACGCGTTTCGTACAGAAGTGTTCTTACTCATAGCATGTATTTTGCGGATGTGCTGAGGAAAAATTAATCTTCTTATTGCATTTCTTGCCTGCCTACAAGCCCCCCTTCCAATTGCACTCCATTGAGGAACTACAGATCTCAGAACGAATACTGGGTGACCACACCTGCAGCTTTTTTGCTGCAGTTTTTTTACACCTGCTCATAGGTTGTGTCTGGTGTTGCAGCTCTGCTCCATTGAGTGTCCCTGTGTGTTTTTACTGGAAATATCAAGTGCCGGTATTTTTGCATAATAAGACCGTGTGTGCACGTTTAGGTTACTTCTTATTTGGATTGGATTTTCTTACTTTGCCAGGCCATCGAGACCAATATATGTCAGCAACATCAGGATCAAGTATGAGATTGGTTGTCGGCGGGAGTTTGCAGCGGGAAAAGAAACAGAGAGCCAGAAACACTCAAATTCAACAGCCGCACATGTACAACCTGCCTGCGCATCCCGGGAGTCAAGTGCGGAGGAGAAGGAGTATACTGACTGAGTTACCAGAAGTCATTGTATGTCTGATGCTCCCAGTCCTAAGTGGCAAACCCCAATCCCACTCGGTGTGTGTAACGTCTATGGCCCCGGCCATAGACATCTGTGTTCTCTGCGACATCTCCCTCCAGGGAGACGCCGGCACTCACTTCCGGCCCATAGTGACCGGCCCATAGTGTTTTTACGTCGGTCACTAACGGGCCTTATTCCGATGCCATAGACTTTTTACGTCGCGGCATCGGAAGCGTCCCTGCCGGGTGAGATCGATATTAGTATCGATCTCACCCGTTTAACCCCTCAGATGCGGTGCACAATAGCGAGCACCACATCTGAGTGGTTTTGGAGACAGGGAGGGAGCTCTCTCTCATCCCACTGACACCCGGCAATAAGATCGCCGAGTGTCAGTATCTCCGATGGCAGCCGGGGGCCTAATAAAGGCCCCCAGGTCTGCCTGGAGCGAATGCCTGCTAGATCATGCCGGAGGCATGACCTAGAAGATGCCTGTCCGTTTTAAACGGACAGGCATAATACACTGCAATACAGAAGTATTGCAGTGTATTATAATAGCGATCGGAGGATCGCATAGTGAAGTGCCCTAGTGGGACTAGTAAAAAAAAAGTTTAAGAAAGTTAATAAAAAAAAAATTTGAAAAAATAAATGAAAAACCCACTTTTCCCCCTTACAAACTGCTTTACTATTAAAAAAACAAAATAAAATAAAAAAGTTACACATATTTGGTATCGCCGCGTCCGTAACAACCCCGACTATAAAGCTATTACATTAGTTAACCCGCACGGTGAACGCCGTAAAAAAATAAATAAAAAACGACGGAAGAATTGCTGTTTTCTGTGAATCCTGACTTTAAAAAAAAGTGATTAAAAAGTGATCAATAAGTCGCATCTACTCCAAAATGGTACCAATAAAAACTACAAGTCGTCCCGCAAAAAAAAAGCCCTCATACAACTGCATCGGCGAAAAATCAAAAACGTTACGGCTCTTCAAATATAGAGACACAAAAACAAATAATTTTGAAAAAAAAGCGTTTTTACTGTGTAAAAGTAGTAAACATACAAAAACTATACAAAATTTGGTATCGTTGCAATCGTAACAACCCGCTGAATAAAGTTATTGTGTTATTTATATCACACGGTAAACGGCGTAGATTTAGGATGCAAAAAAGTGTGGCGACATTTCAGATTTTTTTCTATTCCCCCCCCAAAAAAAGTTAATAAAAGTTAATCAATAAATAATATGTACCTAAAAATGGTGCTATTAAAAAATACAACTTGTCCCGCAAAAAACAAGACCTTATACAGCTATGTCGACGCAAAAATAAAAAAGTTATAGCTCTTGGAATGCGACGATGGAAAAACGTAAAAAATAGCTTGTTCATTAAGGTCTAAAATAGGCTGGTCATTATGGGGTTAAAGCGCCAGTACGTGTCCAGCTGTCATTAGTCAATAATTAGCCCAGAATGCTGCTGGACTATAAAAAGGGCTCTGCCCACTTGATCCTTGCCTGAGCGTTGATGTATACCTAAAGTTTGTCTTGCAAATGGTCTCCCAGTGTTTCCTAGTTCCCAGTGTTACCCGTTCCCGCTGCCTGTACCCTGTATCCCGTGCTATCGTATCTACAGTGAAAGTCAAGTCGTGTCTTCCGCTGCATCTACTGTGCCATCTACGGTGAAAGTTAAGTTGTGTCTCCGCTACTGTCTACATTGCCTCAGGTACCCTTTCTGGACTATAGACATTGTTTTGTACCTAGTTGGCCAACTGCTATCCCGCTACGTGGTACGGCCCAGTGGGTCCACACCCCACGCCATGACAGTGTGAAGTCACGCCCCAAAAGCTTTACATTTGCCGGTTTTATGGTGATTTCTTTCAAAATTTAGTGAAAAATCTAGTCAAAAAACAACCCAAAACCGACATGTGTAAATACACCCTAAACCTGGCCAGTATTTTTGGGTGGAAAAGATGCCTATGTGACCCCTGGCAATGAGTTGGCAACAGGGTTACATGACATCTATTTGCTAACTGAATAAGACTAAGGGTGGGTTCACGTATATGGACCAAAGTATTGGGACACCTACACATTACACCCACAGGAGCTTTTATGACACCCCATTCTAAATCCATAGGTATTAAAGGGGTTGTCCAGTCCCTAAAAATTGATGGCCTATCCTCAGAATAGGTCATCAATATTTAATTGGTCGGGGTCTGACTTCAGGGACCCCCGCCGATTAGCTGTTTTAAATGGGGCCACAGCACTTGTACGAGCGCTGCCTCCCCTTCATTTCCATTACTTGCTCACACTGAATCGTCAACACGCTTGTAGCGGCGGTTCACATTATTACAGCCTTCTCACATTCACTTCAATGGGAGAAAGTTATAATACTATGAATCTCTGCTACTGCTGTGTCGGCGATTCACAGTTTGAGCAGTGACCAGAATGAAGGGGAAGTAGCGTTCCTACGAGCGCTGCGGCCCCTTCAAAACATCTGATCGGTAGGGGGTCCTGAGTGTCTGAGGATAGGCCATCAATTTTTAGGGACTGGACAACCCTTTTAATATGGAGTTGGTCCACCCTTTGCAGCTTAAACAGCTTCCACTCTTCTAGGAAGGCTTTTAGAGGGTGTCTGTGGGAATTTTAGCCTATTTATCCAGAACAGCATTTGTGAGGTCAGACACTGATGTTGGAGGAGAGGGCCTCAGTCACAATCTCCGTTCTATTTTTTCCCAAAGGTGTTTGATGGGGTTAAAGGGAAGGTGTCACGAAAAAAAATGTTTTATATGTTTTTGCTTTTAGTATGTTAATAAAAGAAATTTTATTTATTTGTGTTTTACTTTTTTATTTTTTATTTCTTTTACTTCTCTATGGGGGCTGCCATTTTTTTTTTCATCTCTGTATGTGTCAATTAACGACACATACAGAGATGGAATGCGGCACATACATCCCCATAGTGAATTCGAACGGGAGCCATTCCATTCACTATAGCGTACGCCGTCTGTGTGGGAACGGCGCTCCCACACAGTCCAAAAGGAAGGTCTTCGGCCGAGCGACATCTGGCGCCATTTTCATGTGGACCGGAAGCCGCGGCCGGACAGTAAGATGACTACTTCCGGTCGCGGCTTCCGTCCATATGTTCAGAAGCAAGGACTAGGAGCGGAGGGAGCGGCGGCGGCAGGAGCAGGTAAGTTATGTTTTTGTATGTTCGTGTTATACTGTGTGAATACACTGTATCTAATCCTCCTACACTGTGCATTCGCTCAAAAAATGGCGGCACACAGTGTAGGAGGTTTGAACATTCAACCCCCTCCTTTCTCCTGGCACTAGCCAGGATAAAGGAGGGGGCATTGTGTGAGCTCACTAGAGCGTGTGTGTCTACACCAAATTTGCAGCATAAAGCAATGAGGTTGCTTTACCACATTGCAATGCTGTAATTTTGGGAATTGCTCCCTCTAGTGACCAGCACATGGAAATGTTATAAATTAGAATCTAATTTATAATATTTCCTGACTTGTGAAAAAATTAGAACAATGTGTAATCATTTATTGACTAACAGTTTAACTAAAAAAAAACAAAACATTTTCTAGCGACACATTCCCTTTAAGGTTGAGATTCATCACTCCACAGAACACGTATCTACTGGAAGCGGGCGCTGGCGTCTCCTGAGGAGGAGGCTGGGGCCAGCGCTTGCCGACTCGTGGCTGTCAGGAGGGGATTGGAGCTGACAGCCCGCAGCCACGGACATTACAGTGGCTTGCATGTAGCTGCTCGGCCATGGAAACCCATACCATGAAGCTCCCGGGGCACAGTTCTTGTGTGAGAGTCAGAGTCAGCAGAGCGTTGGCGACTTTTATGCACTATGTGCCTCAGCACTAGGCGACCACGCTCTATAACTTTACACGATCTGCCACTTTGCAATAATACTACTCACAGTTGATCGTAGAATGTCTAGGAGGGAAGAAATTTGACAAACTGATCAAATTTTGTGCACTGGTCGGGCATCCATACCCGGACAGGAAAAAGCTGCATGCAAAGTTTTTATGTCTGGTTAAGATAGATATCTGGCCAGGAGCATAACTAGGAAGTACTGGGCCTCATAGCAAACTTTTGACTGCCCCCCCTTCCCCGGGTGCCACACACAGCCCCCCCTGTAGATAGTGCCCCCCTGTAGATTGTGACATACAGCCCCCTGTAGACAGTGCTATACAACTCCCCCTGTAGACAGTATAACACCCCCTTTGTAGATAGTGCCCCCATTGTAGACAGTGCCATGCAACCCCCCTGTAGATAGCGCACCCCACCTTCCCTTTGTAGATAGCACCATGCAGCCCCCCTGTGGATAGTGTCATACAGACCCCTGTAGATAATGCCCCCCTGTAGATAGCGCCATACAGCCCCTCTGTACATAGCGCCATACAGCCCCCTGTAGATAGTGTCATACAGCCCCCCTGTAGATACTGCCATACGTCCCCCCCTGTAGATAGCACCATACAGCCCCCCCACTGTAGGGGGCCATACAGCCCCCCTGTAGATACAGCCATACATCCCCCTGCAGATAGCGCCATACAGCCCCTGTAGATAGCGCCATACAGCCCCCTGTAGATAGTTATACAGCTCCCCTGTGGATAGCACTATACAGCCCCCCCCCCCACTGTAGAGAGTGCCATATATCCCCTCCTGTAGATAGCACCATACAGCCCCCCCACTGTAGAGTGCCATACAGCCCCCTGTAGATACTGCCATACAACCCCCCACTGTAAATAGTATAATACAGCCCCCCACTGTTGATAGCGCAATACAACCCCCCACTGTAGATAGCGCCATACAGTCCCCCCCAGAGATAGTGCCATACAGCCCCCTGCCTGTAGATTGCAGCCCCAAACAAATAAGACAAAAAACTTTATACTCACCTAGGTCCCGTTCCGGCGACAAACGGATTCTTGCGTAGACCAGCGTGATCCAGTGACTTCATCATACCGGCCTGCGCAGGGATCCTGTCCCTGCGCCTGATAGGCTGCAGGTCAAACGGCTTGTAGCAAATAGCAGAGCAGGGAGATACCTCCCTGCTCTGCCATAGCGTTCAATAGTATCTGCGTCCTAAGAACACAGATTCTATTAAATGTGGCATCACTACCGCTCCTAGTGGCGCCACCAGGCAGGGGGTGCCAGTGGTTGGCACAGGCCCACTCATGCTGAGGGCCCTGTAGCAGCCGCTATGGCTGCTATAGCGGTAGTTACACCACTGCATCTGGCATTAAAACGGATGCAACTGATGCCAGAACTGCTACCATAAGGAATAATGGGATCAGTTCTGGCATCAGTTTTGTTGGAGGGAAACAACGCCATATCACAGGATATATAGAAACAGGCCCTAATTGTGGAATAATATTTATAATTATGGTCATTGCAACTACTACTTCACTGTCTGTATATTTACTTGCATAACTTGTCTGCCTGTCTCTAGTTGATTCATAACATGGCTGCTTGTCTCTAGGTGATGTATAACATGGCTGCCTCTCTCTAGGTAATGTATTACATGGCTGCCTGTCACTAGTTGATGCATAAAATGGCTGCCTGTCACTAGGTGATGTGTAACATGGCTGCCTGTCTCTAGGTGATGTATAACATGGCTGCCTGTCTCTAGGTGATGTGTAACATGGCTGCCTGTCTCTAGGTGATGTATAACATGGCTGCCTGTCTCTAGGTAATGTATAACATTGTTACCTGTCCCTAGGTGATGTATAACATGGCTGCCTGTCTCTAGGTGATGTGTAACATGGCTGCCAGTCTGTAGGTGTTGTATAACATGGCTGCCTGTCACTAGGTGATGTATAACATGGCTGCCTGTCTTTAGTTGATCTGTAACACGGATTCCTGTCTATAGTTAATCTATTACAATGGTTGCCTGTCCCTAGGTGACGTATAACATGGCTGCCTATCCTTAGGTGACGTATTCTAGGTGACATATAACATGGATGCCTTTTTCCAGGTGATGTATAACTTGGTGGCCTGTCTCTAGGTGATGTTGTTAATAAAGTTAATTTTAAAAAAACACACACAACCCACAGAGTAGATGGGGAGAAGAATGCAAGGAATGTTTTGTACAGACACTGACAGACATGATGAGGAAATGTTGCTGTTGGTAGAAATACTTTATAAGTTCTCAATAAACTTATATTCACCTGTTCGATATCTGGACAGTGTTAGGGCCTGTTCACATCACTGTTCGCTTTCCGTTCCGGGGTTCTATCGAAGGTTTCTGTCGGGTGAACCCCGCAACGGAAAGTGAAAGTGAAACCACAGCTTCCCTTTCAGTCACCATTAATATCAATGGTAACGGAAACATCGCTAATGGTTTCCGTCCGTCACCATTCCAGGAGGTTTTCATTTTAACAACGGAATCAATAGCGGAGTCGACATGCGCTATTGATTCCGTCGGAAAAACGGAAAATCTGCCGGAATAGTGACGAACGGAAACCATTAGCGATGTTTCCGTCACCATTGATATCAATGGTGACTGAAACGGAAGCTGTGGTTTCACTTTCACTTTCTGTTGCGGGGTTCACCCAACGGAAACCTCAGACGGAACCCCGGAACGTAAAGTGAACGGTGATGTGAACAGGCCCTTAACTGAATGCCAGGGGTCACATGACGCATGATAGGTAAGATTGCCGCTATTTTCAACCAACCGGACAGGGAAAAAGCAGTGTGATTTGGGGGGTGGATTCACAGAGTGCAGAGAGATGTCACTCGGCATATGATGTCAGGGATAAACAGCAATGTTCAGCCCTGATAGTCCATCTATAATCTCAATCCCATAAGGTAGTAATGGTGACTAATATTGCTGTAACTGGAAGACATTATGGCTCTCAGAATATGGCCACACAAAACGAATGTTATTTTTAGCAAGAAGTTTTTTTCCTGTAAAAGTAGTAAAACATAAAAAACAATATAAATTTGGTATTGCCATAATCGTATCGACCTGCAGAATGAAGTTAACATGATGTTTTTACTGCACAGTGAATGCCTTAAAATCGAAAACCAAAAAGCAATGGAGGAAGGACTGTTTTTTGCCCATTCCACCCCTCAAAGAATAGGCAAAAAACCTAGTAAACCTTTTTTCCAGTACATTATATGGGACAATAAATGGTGGCAAGAAAAACTACAACTCGTCGCGCAAAAAACAAGCCTTCATATGGCTATACCGACGGAAAAATAAAAAAGTTACGACTTTTGGAAGGTGGGGAGGAAAAAGCGAAAATGAAAATCCAAAAAATGGCTGGGAAGGAAAGGGGTTAATAAATGTTATTCACTTTTGTTTATTTTACTTTTTTTATTCCATGGGCAAGTGACCACACCTTATTACTTTAGTCAAGCAATGGCTTGACCTTTCTTTACCCCCAATGACCCAGCTTTCCCTGGGTACTTAATGTTCCCACGCCTCATCATTCTGGGCCTGGACAATTAGGTTCTGTTACTGAACTTACTGTTACTGTTTCTGAACTTACCCAGCCTGTCTGTGTCTGTGTCTGTTGCCTGCCCTGACCTTTCTGATAATCTACACTACAGTAGTCACCGAACTCTGCCTGTAATGACTTCCTACCAGTCTACCGTTATGGCCGAGCTCTGCCTGCCTGACCTACCAGTCCACCGTTATGACCGAGCTCTGCCTGCCTGACCTTCTACCAGTCTACCGTTATGACCGAGCTCTGCCTGCCCTGACCTTCTACCAGTATACCGTTATGACTGAGCTCTACCTGCCTGACCTTCTACCAGTCTACCGTTATAACCGAACTCTGACTGCCCTGACCTTCTACCAGTCTACTGTTATGACCGAGCTCTGGCTGCCTGACCTTCTACCAGTCCACCGTTATGACCGAGCTCTGCCTGCCTGACCTTCTACCAGTCTACTGTTATGACCGAGCTCTGCCTGCCTGACCTTCTACTGGTCTACTGTTATGACTGAGCTCTGCCTGCCCGACCTTCTACCAGTCCACCGTTATGACCGAGCTCTGCCTGCCTGACCTTCTACCAGTCCACCGTTATGACCGAGCTCTGCCTGCCTGACCTACCAGTCTACCGTTATGACCGAGCTCTGCCTTCCTGACCTTCTACCAGTCTACTGTTATGACTGAGCTCTGCCTGCCTGACCTTCTACTAGTCTACTGTTATGACCGAGCTCTGCCTGCCTGACCTTCTACCAGTCTACTGTTATGACTGAGCTCTGCCTGCCTGACCTTCTACCAGTCTACCGTTTTGACCGAGCTCTGCCTGCCTGACCTTCTACCAGTCCACCGTTATGACCGAGCTCTGCCTGCCTGACCTTCTACCAGTCTACCGTTATGACCGAGCTCTGCCTGCCTGACCTTCTACTAGTCTACTGTTATGATTGAACTCTGCACGACCTGACCTACTAATCTAACGTTATGACTGAGCTCTGCCTGCCCTGACCTTCTTCAATTCTACCATTATGACCGAACTCTGCCTGCCCTGACTTTCTTCAATTCTATCATTGTGACCAAACTCTGCCTATTCTGACCTTCTGCCAGCTTAACCGTGGTGATCGTACTCCGCCTGCCCTGACTTCTGCCTGCCTGCTGCCAAGGTAGTTTGTATCGCGTCATCCTATCCTGTGTACGTCAGCCATTGCCAATGGAGACTGCTTCGGGGGTAGTGACCTAGGGATTCTCAGCAGCGAAGTCCAGATCCCTGTATAGGGAATAAATGGTGAACACCTGGGAATCACTTAGACTCCACTCCCTGGATTAGCCCCAAGCCAAATCTATTTGCAACATAGAGGGTTCCCAGAATTCTCTGCTGGCTCCATGGCAATACTTTGAATACTGTAGGTACTGAAAGTCCAGTCTGCTTCAAAATCAAAACAGACAGGAAGCAGATGGCATATCTTTGAAGACATTCATTCTTCCAGATCAGATGTGATCATCAACAGCTCAAGGGAGTGCACAGCACTTGTGTTTTCCATGGAGACTTACAGCAGTGTCTAATTTATTGTGCCATTTATGGAGATTGCTACCTAGGAGGACCATACAGTAGATTTCCCTATGCTCACCTGCGATTTTATCAGGAACCAACCCATGGCATCACTATATTAAAAAACGCAGAATAATAACTAAAGATAGTGAAGACTGGCAAATTTTGCACAATGGGAGATCTTAATTTTAAGATTAGAACTTCAGATGGGCTATAAGAGTAGAAATCTATGCTAGGTTCTACATAATTAACCTAGAAACTAGAAAATGAGGCCGCAGTGGACACAGTGATGGACACTTAAAGAATCTCTGTCACCACATTATAAGTGGCCTATCTTGTACATGATGTGATCGGCGCAGTAATGTAGATTACAGCAGTGTTTTTTTATCACAGGCATACGTTAAACATATACGTCGTGAAGCTCCAGTGACATAACTATCCATCTATGGACAGCTTTGTTGCTGGAGCTTCCTGCACAGCCGCTCTGGACAGTGACCTGAGGAGCATCCCCAGGGTCGGAGTCCCCGGGCAGAGAAATTATTGATGCTTCCTCTGCCTGAAAACACCGACCCTGGGGAAGCTCCTACTGAGCTTTCACAGGGCCAGAGTCTCCGGGCGACGTATCCCACTGTATGCTGTTTCAGCCTTCTGTCGAAGGTATACATCGGGACATATATCTCTGACGGAAGGCCAGAACTCCAGACATGATCCTTTATACGATTGTGTTAGGATCATCCACCTTCCTTGCTACTGGTAATCATCTGTAAGTCACCACGGAATACCATGTCCCAGAACAGTATCATCTACCTAGGGTAATTATCATAGAGGGATCCAGCAATTGTACATTCAGTAAACCTGCATATTGCATATAGTACAAACATCTGGAATTGGACTGACCCACCAGGAAGTATCCTTCAGTGCGCCTAGGTTCTAACACAAAAATAAACCCCTAATACAATAGGACAGCCAAAGCTCCAGCAGAGGACAACCCAATTTGTAGCTGACTTTGGAGCCAATCACTTGGCATTAAGGTCCTCTTACACGGCCCAACGTGGGCCGTGTAAACGAGTGCCGATCAACAAGACGGCTCACTGATCGGCGCTCGTATGCTCCTTTCACAAGGAGCTATGTATGGGGACGAGCGCTTGTTACTATGATCACTACATACATTTCCAGCGTGTCTGCAGCAGAACGGCAGTGGCATCGGAAGCAGAACTCCTACAAACATCTGCCCATTGATTTCAATGGGAAATACGGTGTTCCGTCCGTTGTTTCAGACAGAATCAATAGCGCACTCGACTGCGCTATTAATTCCGTCAAAATCACGGATCCCTGTCACAACAGTGACAGATGGAAACCATTAGCTAGGTTTCCGTCACCATTGAGTTCAATGGTGAGGGAAATTTAAGCTGAAGTTTCTGTTTGCCTTTCCGCTGAGGGGGTTAACCCGATGGAAACCTCCGAAGGAACCGCTCTGCGGAAACGAACGCTGATGTGAACACACCCTAAGGGGTGAGAAAATGAGCAGTTGCACTTCTAATCCCCCAATATACCTAATTAGGCCATTGGTTGACTGGATGTTTACCGTCATTTGGATCACAAACACTCATTCATCGGCTGATCGCATTATTTGTGTAGCAATAAATATTGTTGCTAGCAACACATCTCCCTTTATAAACAGGGAGATGTGTTGCCGACATGATGGAAATGTATGGGGACGAGCGATCGTAGTAATGATCGCTCGTCCTCATACATAACCAATCACTGCTCCTTGTGAAAGGACAAATGAGCGCCGATCAACGAGCTGTCTCGTTGATCTGCGCTCGTTTAGACTGCCCATGTCGGGCCATGTAAGAGGACCCTTAGGCATGTGATATGTGCAAACGCTGCATTTTGAACTTGTATATTTATGAGTTATGCACCTAAGGGCTTATTCAGACAGATGTAAATATCCTCTATGTGACGGATGTTTTTTTAACGGCCGTCACATCGCTGCATGTATTTCAATGGGGCTAAATTGTTTTAATGGACAGTGTGAAGGGCCCGTGATAAAATAGGACATGTCCTATTTTTGTCAGTTTTATCGGATCTCTCAATAGACTTAAGTCTATAAGGGATCCGTGATAACGGGTGCGACACGGACGTAAAAAACTGCAATTTTTCACGTCCGAGTTTACACTCATTCGTCTGAATAAAGCCTAAGACATCAGACTTCTAGCCATTTTCTTTGACAAAACATTACAATTTGATTCAAAATTGCATGAAGGTGCCCATGATTGTAAAGTGGCATTTTCACAATGTCCCAGGTGTCTGCTCTTATAAAATATATGGGTATGGTGGTGTTAGATGATTTTTTTTTTTTTTGTTATTTAGGTTTTATTTGTGTATGTCAAAACTGTGAAGATTTTCCCGAAATCCCTGTCAGTGAATGGGTTATCCAGCTTGTAAATAATGTTTTTTGTTTCATAACATTTGCAGCTATTTTTACTAGTTGGATAATCCAAGCTTGGCCCCAACAAAAAAATCAGCGACCTGTAAATTAGGCCTTTAGGGGATATGGGAGACGAGCTGGTGGATCTTATTGTGGCTCTTTAATTATTCTAACCATGGTTTGTGTGAATAGCCAGGAAATCTTATGTTATCCAATGTGCGCGATTAACATATCAATACATAGTGTTGCATTGGGTATACATGAGTTAATTATCAAGGCTGTGGGGGGTAGTAATGGTCTTTTTTACAATTGTAGTTAAATTTGTTAATACAAGTGCCATTAACATTCGAAAGACATGCATTTATATGGAACAATAATTGTATGTATATTCATCATTTCAATCGCTTGTAAGATCGCTTATCTTTCCTCCTTTGAGCCTCAGCCAACATTTCCATACCTCCTGTCTCCTCTGCTAACATCTAGTAGATGACTGTTTACACGTGGAGATATCACCCCGGCAGACAATAATTTTTAGGCCTTCATAAAAGATTTGCTCAACGATAGACGTAATTGGCTATTTGATTGATCGAGAACTTTTACTCAATATTACGATATTTCACACGATAATCGCCCTGTGTAATAGTGCCTTAAGGTGTTACTGAGCCATTTAGATCCCCACCAATTTATATCAGGACACCACTTTACACTCAAAGTAATAAGAGACACATAATAAGAATAATAAATCCGTCAACAGCAGATGGCTGATAGTTTCCAGGCAACAACAAGACAAGTTTTTTACCCATTTTCTCATACTGCCATAACAATTCATGGATTTTAGATTTGCTTACAACATAGCCAATGTTAATCAATTGTAGATCTTCACTTTTTAGTCCAGGAGAGAATGCACCACCAGAAACCAGCAAGGGCCAGAATGCCTTAAAGAGGCTCTGTCACCAGATTTTACAACCCCTATCTGCTATTGCAGCAGATAGGCGCTGCAATGTAGATTACAGTAACGTTTTTATTTTTAAAAAACGAGCATTTTTGGCCAAGTTATGACCATTTTTGTATTTATGCAAATGAGGCTTGCAAAAGTCCAAGTGGGCGTGTTTAAAGTAAAAGTCCAAGTGGGCGTGTATTATGTGCGTACATCGGGGCGTTTTTACTACTTTTACTAGCTGGGCGTTCTGACGAGAAGTATCATCCACTTCTCTTCAGAACGCCCAGCTTCTGGCAGTGCAGACACAGCGTGTTCTCGAGAGATCACGCTGTGTCGTCACTCACAGGTCCTGCATCGTGTCGGCCACATCGGCACCAGAGGCTACAGTTGATTCTGCAGCAGCATCAGCGTTTGCAGGTAAGTAGCTACATCGACTTACCTGCAAACGCCGATGCTGCTGCAGAATCAACTGTAGCCTCTGGTGCCGATGTGTCCTCGCTCGTCCGACACGATGCAGGACCTGTGAGTGACGACACAGCGTGATCTCTCGAGAACACGGCTGTGTCTGCACTGCCAGAAGCTGGGCGTTCTGAAGAGAAGTGGATGATACTTCTCGTCAGAACGCCCAGCTAGTAAAAGTAGTAAAAACGCCCCGATGTACGCACATAATACACGCCCACTTGGACTTTTACTTTAAACACGCCCACTTGGACTTTTGCAAGCCTCATTTGCATAAATACAAAAATGGTCATAACTTGGCCAAAAATGCTCGTTTTTTAAAAATAAAAACGTTACTGTAATCTACATTGCAGCGCCTATCTGCTGCAATAGCAGATAGGGGTTGCAAAATCTGGTGACAGAGCCTCTTTAAAGAGGCTCTGTCACCCCATTATAAGTGCCCTATCTCCTACATAATGTGATTGGCGCTATAATGTAGATTACAGCAGTGGTTTTTATTTAGAAAAACGATCAATTTTAACCAAGTTGTGACCTGTTTTAGATTTATGCTAATGAGTTTCTTAATAGACAACTGGGCGTGTTTTAGCTTTTGACCAAGTGGGCGTTGTGGAGAGAAGTGTATGACGCTGACCAATCAGTGACCAATCAGCGTCATACACTTCTCTCCATTCATGTACTCAGCAAATAGTCATCTTGCTAGATCATGATGTGCTGTCACTTACTCACACATTAACGTTACTGAAGTGTTTTGAGAGTCAATAGACATCACCTCCAGCCAGGACGCGATGTCTATTCACAATCCCGACACTTCGGTAACGTTTGTGTGGGACTTACAGACAGGCACATCGAGATCACACTGTGCTGTCATTTACAGCGTGATCTCGCGAGATTACGCTTGCAGTCATTAAGTCCCACAAAAACGTTACCACATTGTCGGGATTGTGAATAGACATCGTGTCCTGGCTGGAGGTGATGTCTATTGACTCTCAAAACACTTCAGTAACGTTAATGTGTGAGTAAGTGACAGCACATCATGATCTAGCAAGATGACTATGTGCTGATTAAATTAATGGAAAGAAGTGTATGACGCTGATTGGTCACTGATTGGTCAGCATCATACACTTCTCTTTACAACGCCCACTTGGTCAAAAGCTAAAAAACGCCAAGTTGGGCATTAAGAAAGTTATTAGCATAAATCTAAAATAGGTCATAACTTGGTCAAAAATGATAGTTTTTCTAAATAAAAAACACTACTGTAATCTACATTACAGCGCCGATCTCATTATGTACACTATAGGCCACTTATAATGTGGTGACAGGGCCTCTTTAATATAGGCTGGGAGGAAGGGCACCTAGAATGCAATTAATGGATCTAAAAAAATAAAATAAAAATTAGGATATATATATATATATATATATATATATATACACACTACCATTCAAAAGTTTTGTTTTTTTTTCAATGAAGATAACATTAAATTAATCTGAAATACACTCTATACATTGTTAATGTTCTAAATGACTATTCTAGCTGCAAACGTCTGGTTTTTAATGCAATATCTATATAGGTGTATAGAGGCCCATTTCCAGCAACCATCACTCCAGTGTTCTAATGGTACATTGTGTTTGCTAACTGTGTTAGAAGGCTAATAGAGGATTAGAAAACACTTGAAAACCCTTGGGCAATTATGTTAGCACCGCTGTAAACAGTATTGCTGTTTAGAGGAGCTATAAAACTGACCTTCCTTTGAGCTAGTTGAGAATCTGGAACATTACATTTGTGGGTTCGATTAAACTCTCAAAATGGCTAGAAAAAGAGAGCTTTCATGTGAAACTCGACAGTCTATTCTTGTTCTTAGAAATGAAGGCTATTCCATGTGAGAAATTGCCAAGAAACTGAAGATTTCCTACAACGGTGTGTACTACTCCCTTCAGAGGACAGCACAAACAGGCTCTAACCAGAGTAGAAAGAGAGGTGGGAGGCCCCGCTGCACAACTGAGCAACAAGACAAGTACATTAGAGTCTCTAGTTTGAGAAATAGACTCCTCACAGGTCCTCAACTGGCAGCTTCATTAAATAGTACACGCAAAACGCCAGTGTCAACGTCTACAGTGAAGAGGCGACTCCGGGATGCTGGCCTTCAGGGCAGAGTGGCAAAGTAAAAGCCATATCTGAGACTGGCTAATAAAAGGAAAATATTAATATGGGCAAAAGCACACAGACATTGGACAGAGGAAGATTGGAAAAAAGTGTTATGGACAGACGAATCGAAGTTTGAGGTGTTTGGATCACACAGAAGAACATTTGTGAGGCGCAGAACAACTGAAAAGATGCTGGAAGAGTGCCTGACGCCATCTGTCAAGCATGGTGGAGGTAATGTGATGGTATGGGGTTGCTTTGGTGCTGGTAAAGTGGGAGATTTGTACAAGGTAAAAGGGATTTTGAATAAGGAAGGCTATCACTCCATTTTGCAACGCCATGCCATACCCTGTGGACAGCGCTTGATTGGAGCCAATTTCATCCTACAACAGGACAATGACCCAAAGCACACCTCCAAATTATGCAAGAACTATTTAGGGAAGAAGCAGGCAGCTGGTATTCTATCTGTAATGGAGTGGCCAGCGCAGTCACCAGATCTCAACCCCATAGAGCTGTTGTGGGAGCTGCTTGACCGTATGGTACGCAAGAAGTGCCCATCAAGCCAATCCAACTTGTGGGAGGGGCTTCTGGAAGCATGGGGTGAAATTTCTCCTCATTACCTCAGCAAATTAACAGCTAGAATGCCAAAGGTCTGCAATGCTGTAATTGCTGCAAATAAAGCATTCTTTGACGAAAGCAAAGTTTGAAGGAGAAAATTATTTCAAATAAAAATCATTATTTCTAACCTTGTCAATGTCTTGACTATATTTTCTAGTCATTTTGCAACTCATTTGATAAATATAAGTGTGAGTTCAAAAAGTGGAACTCATATATTATAAATATTCATTACACACAGAGCGATCTATTTCCAGCATTTTGTTCTTTTAATGTTGATGATTCCTTCATCAACAATAAAAGAAGGATTGAGAAAGAGCCTTCATATAACACGTGTCAAAACGTTGCTTTTGCTATGCTGGTGCATTGATAAAAAACAGCTGTCCATACTTTTAATTTTTTGGCATATCCTGTGAATATGTCATAAATGTCCCTGATGGGAAAACCCCTTTAAAGAGGTTGTCCAGGAAAAAAATTATTTCTAAAAAGTGTCCCCCCAGCCTTGGTTTGCCTTGGTTTTGCCTTCTCTAATACCCCCTATTAACCTCCTAACCAGTTTCTGTTTGATCTCTATTGTCACTGCTGCTCTTTCTGTTTGTTTACATCTCTTGCTTCTGGTCCTGGCTGTTTCCTGTCTTGTAACCCACCATACCCATGATCCCCTGCTGCATCTGAGGAGACAGCTTGCATCCCCCCCCCCCCCGCTTCCTATATTTGCATACGGACGCACTTGTAGCGACGGTTCACAGTATTACAGCTTTCTCCCTTTCAAGTGTATAATGTAATACTGTGAACCGCCGCTACAAGTGTGTCCGTGATTCACAGTGTGAGCAGTAAAGGAAATGAAGGGGAAGCGACGATCGTACGAACATCGCGGCCCCTTCAAAACAGCTGATCTGCAGGGAGACGGGCCACCACCCATCAGATATTGATGGCTTATCCTGAGGATAGGCCATCAATTTTTGTGCACGCACACCTATTGGTACATTCAGGAAAGTTTTATGTCGACCTATATGTACCATATGAGATCGTGAACCGTATAGGGACAAAAAACATATTTAAACCAAGTAAATCTTGGTGTATTGACCCCAGTATTGAACGATATAAACCTACAGAATGTGGGGTACAATTAACACACAGTAGTTTGGATAAGAAAAACAAACAATCTTTATTGAACATACATGAACAATATAAAAAATGAGTCATGCAAAGCATGAACAGGACGTCCCTCTGTGCAGAGAGCAAAGTGTAGAAATTCAGTAACAAACATCTAAAGAAATATACAATCCATCACTCACAATAAAGAGTGTCAGGTGATCCAGCTGATCAGTATGTAAGCAAACAGTATAGCAGCCATATGTATCGAGCCATATGGCTCTGATCACTGATAATATACAGTAACAAAGCAAAAATATGCATAAACAAGATCAAAAGACATGCATGAAAATAACATACCCATGAGGCTCACTGAAGCACACAGAGAGACGTCACACCCGACGCACGTTTCGCGAAAAATTATTAGTCGTTACTAATGCGACGATACCAAATATGTGTACTTTTATAAAAAATGTTTCCGTTTTTTTTCCTATAATAAAATACTTATTATAGGAAAAAACGCAGTTTTAGTTTTTTTAACAGAAAACTTTTATTTTTGTACAACATTTTTATTAACTTTTTTTTTTGTCCCACTAGGGGACCTGAAAGCCTGCACCGCTGATCTCTACCTATGTAGTGCAGTGCAATAGAACTGTCAGTCTTGTCCGGCAGGGCTTAACAGGCTTCCGTACATGGAAGCCCAAGAGGCCATTGTTAGGCCCTTCGGTTGCCATGGCAACCACCAAACCACCAGCACCCCCACAATCGTGTCGCAGGGGTGCCAATCGGCTACAAACCCCCTAGATGCAGCAGTCATTATTGACCGCGCCCTCTAAGGGGTTAATGGTGGGGATCTAAGCTAGCTTTCACATACAGCTGACACCCGCGGCTGATGGCGCAGGCTCAGCTTCTGAGGCCGCGCCATCTTCTTGAAGCCTTTTAGGCCCTGCCTCCAGGCAGGGCCTAATCAGCTTCCTAACTTAGCAGACCAGGCGGCCAGTGTTAGGTATCCGGTTGCCAAAAGCATCCGTCGGCACCCCCGGGATCACGTCACGGGGATACTGATTGGCTACAAACCACCTAAATGCCGAGGTCGCTTTTGACCATGGTATTTAGGGTGCTAATGGCGAACCTAGCTCTGGTCCCTGCCATTACAGCAGTGTGTCAGCTGTAATGTACAACGGACACCCGCTGGTTATGGCACGGCCTCAGCTTCTAAGCCCGCTCCATCACCATCACATAGAGCGGGAAGGGGTTAAGAAGAACCTGTCTGCTCTCCTGACATGTGTGTTTAGTAAATACTTGTATTTCCCATAAAATTCTGGAGCATGTTTTATTAAAAACTCTGCATTGTGTCGATCAACTGTACCTCAGTTGGGGTGCGCCCTTACAAACTGTGACATTGACCGATCAGTGCTGACGCTGTCAGACTGTGTAGAGGCACATCCTATTGAGAAGGGAAATAATAACACCCAGATGTTAATTTATTCATACATTTCTAGGAGGAACCACAGAGGAACAACGCAACGCAGAGTTCTAAAAAAAAAGATGCTGCAGAATTGTTATGCATGGGGAATGGAAGTATTTACT
Organism: Rhinoderma darwinii; assembly: GCF_050947455.1. Classification (NCBI taxonomy): domain Eukaryota; kingdom Metazoa; phylum Chordata; class Amphibia; order Anura; family Rhinodermatidae; genus Rhinoderma; species Rhinoderma darwinii. The sequence goes on along the minus strand of NC_134691.1, from coordinate 42,612,138 downwards.
AAAACACAGACAGGAGAGATCACAAGTCCTCTTTAAGTGCCTATTATGACTTTATAGACATATTTTCCTAGTCAGACTACACTGCATTAATATAGCGGTTATGCAACACCATGTGGTAGAAACCTTTTCTCAGCAGATCTCCAGCTAGTAGACACCTTCGTAAATGCATAAACTAAAGCCTCATACACAAGGCAGAACCATGTGCAGGAACCTATATGGCAGCACAGAGTCCCTCAGGGTGACATATGTTGGAGATCTTCTACCCTAGAAGCAGTGCTTCTTGGCGAGAATACCTCCATAATAGGCATGTGATGGAGCATGCTACAATTGGTTGGATTTCACGTGGAAAAATACTCCAGAAAAACACCTCCGTATGAAATCGGAAGCATACAGAGTTTCATTTATATTTCAATCTCCTCTATGGGGACGCTATCACAGCTCCGTATATTCAGCCGTGTGCATGAGGAACAGTTCTACATCTATGCAGCTTTAAGAGTCTAAGATTTTGCATTGTCATTTTTAAAACATTTGTCCTTTGACGACCCCTTTTTTACTTTTATGACCTTTCAACCGAAGGGCATAAAATTAAGTTAGGTAGGGCCCCGACCTCTGTGACCTCCACCCCCGATGAGAACCAGGGGCCTCAAATCCCTGTCTTTGGCGTTGCTTTCCATATGTCAGAATGAATGTCAGAAATAGTAGAGTGCGCCCTCTCCAGTGTTTATGTCCAATCAATGGGATCGTCTGAAACAGCTGAATCCCTGTAGAGAGTAACAGAAATTATATGAGCACTAGCCAACAAGTATATCTATCACATTTTGGTAGAGTTGACATAGTGATGCCAGTTCAGGGCAATTTAGTCCAATTGCTAATTGTCTACTCCTCTTCGAGACATAAAAGCACATGACAGACGCTTTCCACATTGGATATCTGTAACAAAGTACATTTCACAAGTTGGTTTCTCTCACTTCTTATGTTCCTTCATTGGTGTAATTGGAAATTCAGTCTTGACAAACCACAGACCAGCTCCAATCGGCATATGCCAAGGTTTGTGCTTTCTGGTGTGACCTCATCAATATTCACTGCTTCCGCCCAGGTCACAGAACAAGGCAGACATTGATCTGATCATTATCTGCAATTTTTCGTTGTGATGCATGAGGTTCAAAACAACACCCTTTTAATAGCCATATAAAATTAGTAGGGCATGGGTGGCCAGAATATTCTGGTACACAACATACTTTTTGTTGCGTCTAAGCCAAGTGATCTACCAACCACTGTAAAATTAGGCCTATGACCATTTACAAAAATAACTGTGTGAAATCCACCTAATACTCTGAATGTCTTAGAAAATGAAGCAGAGAGTGTAAGCTGTGTACAGTGATCCTAAAGCACAACATGCATACCCATCAGCAGAGGGTGAAGACACCGACAGGATGAAACACTGTGTAGGTTGATCTCCGACTATGAACATGTAAGAGGGTCAGTTTTTAGTGTGTGACCCTGGACCCCATCCGAGGATGGCACAGTAATGGAAGCAGGCACAGTAAATTTCAATGAAACAAGACTTTAACTTTGACGAGGGCATAAAGCGTAAAGGTTAAAACAGTGGCACTTAGCTTTGGGGTGCCAACAGAAGGTACTGCACAGGCCATTGTCCACCTTAAAGGGGTTTTCCCATGAGGGACATTTATGACATACCCACAGGATATGTCATAAATGTCAGATAGATGCGGGTCCCACCTCTGGGACATTCACCTATCTCTAGAACGAAGCCCCCTAAACCCCGTTCTAGCTTTTTGTGCTCACGCCACTTACTGTTTACATGGTCGAGAGTTACGGAAACAGCATAACTCGCTGAGCTACGCTGTTTCCATAACTCACATAGTAGTGAATGGCAGTTACGGAAGCAACGTAGCATGCGAGCTGCGCTGTTTCCGTAACTACTATTCAGTTCTATGGGAGTTATGGAAACAGCGTAGCTCAGCGAGTAACGCTGTTTCAGTAACTACCGACCATGTAATCAGGAAGTGGCCGGGAGGCAGCGTGAGCACAAAAAGCTATAACGGGGTTTAGGGGACCCCGTCCTAGATAAAAGTACGGGTCCCAGAGGTGGGACCGGCATCTATCTGACATTTATGATATATCCTGTGGATATATAACCCCTTTAAAGAGGCTCTGTCATCACACTCCTCTCCACAACGCCCACTTGGTCAAAAAGTAAAACACGCCCAGTTGTCCATTAAGAAAGTCACTAGCATAAAGCTAAAACAGGTCATAACTCCGTCAAAAATTATTGTTTTTCTAAATAAAAAACACTGCTGTAATCTACATTACAGCGCCGATCACATCATGTACAAGATAGGCCACTTATAATGTGGTGACAGAGTCTCTTTAAGACAGGCTATCTATCTATCTATCTATCTATCTATCTATCTATCTATCTATCTATCTATCTATCTATCTATCTATCTATCTATCTATCTATCTATCTATCTATCTCATATCTATCTATCTATCTATCTATCTATCTATCTATCTATCTATCTATCTATCTATCTATCTATCTATCTCATATCTATCTATCTATCTATCTATCTATCTATCTATCTATCTATCTATCTATCTATCTATCTATCTATCTATCTATCTATCTATCTATCTATCTATCTATCTATCTATCTATCTATCTATCTATCTTTTATCATATTTGTACCTATCCCATGATCATTGATAAGTAAATTGGATTTTAGTTATTGTGCATTTTAAGAAGCTTTGGTTAAAGCCCTATGCCTTTCTGCGTAGTTTTGCCCACATTAGATTGCCCTGTGTGGGATTACATATGCATGCCTCTTTAGTATATAAACCATTGTTGTTGTAATAACGGCCTTTGGTGGACACAAGTGGGGATTTACTGTTCCTGCAGGTGGAGGAAGACAATGAAAGCTGCCTCTATGTTTCCCTTTCCTAGATGTTCCATGTTGAGCAACATTTATTTATACAGGACTAGAGTGTAATAATCACCCAGCAAGTCATGCTGTTTATTTTCACACCATTTGCCAGCTCAGGGCATGTAAAAATTCTTCTTAGATAATACTCCTTCTAGAACTATTATTCTCACCATGAGAGGAACATTGCAGTCACTTCATTGTTCAGCTCATTTTGCAGGAATAAAATAGCCAGTTAAAAATAAAATAGTGCGAAAGGCAAATGGAGGTGAAAAAAGAGTCTTACATTCTATGGAACAATCTAGAGTCTTACATTCTATGGAACAATCTATGAAGATGCTGTGAATTGTACATGCTGAGTAAACTATTTAAAGTAAATTGCTCCAATGTATCTAAAATAAATTAAAAATTCAATATAGTCTTTATTACAAATGTCCTATTGTTTTGTGTCTACAGCTGATATGTGGGACTATGTGTCTCCATGGTTACAGACTGAAAATATTTATATATGATGGAAGGGCGATGACTGTAGGATCAGACTACACAAAGGATGTGTTTGTAGTCTGTTACCATAGAAATACATGCCCTCCTTTAGTGCACCTTCATAGTATTCGTGCCGCCATAGAGTAATGGTGACCCCTTTGAGCCACCTTAGAGCCCCCCACATAGTAATGATTTCTTTTTAGTGCCCAATACAGTATTGGAGCCCTATTAGTGCCCCTTAAAATAATAAAATGTATGAACAAAGCAGGGCAGCCTGTGCAGTTGGTGGCTCAGTCCAGACAGGCGCTATGACGTAATTTCATCATACCTGCTTGCATGGAGCCGCAGATGACAAAGTGAATAGTGGAGTAGGGAGTTGATGGCTTCCGCTCCACCATAGTTTTAGGCAGATACAGTTGACATTGTGTCACGTAGGGTAGGGTACGGTATGGCAGCTGGCCAACAGGACACAGGACAAAGTCTATAGTTCAATAGGTGTACCTGTGGTAACTTTCAGACAGTAGCTGGACAGGCTCAGACAGGACTTTGGCAGCAGGCAGGCACCAGGCTTGGTGTAGCAAAGCAGGCGTAGACTCAGCGCAACACGACTCCAATACTATACGGCACTTTGACTAGGATAATACGGGATACAGGTTACAGGAAGCAGGAACGGGAACACTTGAAACTGGAGGACACTTAACGGACCATTTGCAGAGACGAACATAGGTAACGACAAAACAGCTCAGGGAAGGCAGAAAGGGGCAGAGCACTTCTTATAGTTCAGGATCATGGGCTAATTAATTAACAGATTCAGGTGCGCGTGCTGGCCCTTTTAGACCGGGACACAGCAGAGCGAAGCGGATGTGAGCGCTGGCGTCTCCTGAGGAGGAGATGCGGGTCAGCGCTCACAGGACCATGGCTGTGGCCGTCAGAGGGTGAATAAACCTGATGGTCCGCGGCCATGGATGTTACACATTAGTACCAATCACCACTAAGGGGAAGATTAGTTCTTGGTTCAGGGTTCTACTAGGGCATTCACTGGCTCCCCGGTGGGTCAGTCCAAGCCTGTATAGGCGCCACGCGCTTCAGTACTTGGCGGCCCCGCTCTGTGATTTTGCGCGGTCTACTGCATTGTGGTTGAGATCTTGTTACTCCACTATACAACAATAGCAATTACAGTTGACTGGGCCAAATCTAGCAGATCAGAAATTCTATGAACTGACTTGTGGCAAAGGTGGCATCCTATGACAGTGCTATTTTTAAAATCACTGAGCTCTTCAGTGAGACCTGTGTGCTTGATTTTATGCACCTGTTTGCAATGGGTGTGGCTGAAACACCTGAACTCAATAATTAGAAGGGGGGTTCACATACTTTTGGCCATATAGTATATAAATGTGTTTAATAAGCTAATAAAAATGATCTGCAAGAAATGGCTGCTAGAATATTTGGAGATGTATGTAAGGATCATGTTTATACATTCATATATTCAGTTCCTATGAGAAACGAAGACTATTTTCACATCTGCCCTTATGTTCAATCTTGGAAAATGACTAGTTATTCTAAGACAGTTCACCATCTCATTACAAGCCCTGTGAAAAATATGTTTTTGCTGAGTTAAATATACAAGGTTCTCCTGCCTTTACGGACTAGATCTGAAGATGTACAGGAAGGCCTTTTTCATAGAAAGCTAATCTACCTACTGTATATGTGTGATTTTGGAGTGTTGGAGGAAACCGATGCAAGAACGGGGAGATGAACATGTGAGGGAGATCAAGCAAGAACAGGGAAAACATATAACAACGGGGAGAGCCTGCAAGAACAGGAGGAACCTGCAAGAACAGGGAGAGCCTGCAAGAACAGGGAGAGCCTGCAAGAACAGGGAGAACATATAAGAACGGGGAGAGCCTGCAAGAACAGGAGGAACCTGCAAGAACAGGGAGAGCCTGCAAGAACAGGGAGAGCCTGCAAGAACAGGAGGAACCTGCAAGAACAGGGAGAGCCTGCAAGAACAGGGAGAACATATAAGAACGGGGAGAACATGCAAGAACAGGAGGAACCTGCAAGAACAGGGAGAGCCTGCAAGAACAGGGAGAGCCTGCAAGAACAGGGAGAACATATAAGAACGGGGAGAGCCTGCAAGAACAGGAGGAACCTGCAAGAACAGGGAGAGCCTGCAAGAACAGGGAGAACATATAAGAACGGGGAGAGCCTGCAAGAACAGGAGGAACCTGCAAGAACAGGCAGAGCCTGCAAGAACAGGGAGAGCCTGCAAGAACAGGAGGAACCTGCAAGAACAGGGAGAGCCTGCAAGAACAGGGAGAACATATAAGAACGGGGAGAGCATGCAAGAACAGGAGGAACCTGCAAGAACAGCGAGAGCCTGCAAGAACAGGGAGAACATATAAGAGCGGGGAGAACATGCAAGAACAGGAGGAACCTGCAAGAACAGGGAGAGCCTGCAAGAACAGGGAGAGCCTGCAAGAACAGGGAGAACATATAAGAACGGGGAGAGCCTGCAAGAACAGGAGGAACCTGCAAGAACAGGGAGAGCCTGCAAGAACAGGGAGAGCCTGCAAGAACAGGAGGAACCTGCAAGAACAGGGAGAGCCTGCAAGAACAGGGAGAACATATAAGAACGGGGAGAACATGCAAGAACAGGAGGAACCTGCAAGAACAGGGAGAGCCTGCAAGAACAGGGAGAGCCTGCAAGAACAGGAGGAACCTGCAAGAACAGGGAGAGCCTGCAAGAACAGGGAGAACATATAAGAACGGGGAGAACATGCAAGAACAGGAGGAACCTGCAAGAACAGGGAGAGCCTGCATGAACAGGGAGAACATATAAGAACGGGGAGAACATGCAAGAACAGGAGGAACCTGCAAGAACAGTGAGAGCCTGCAAGAACAGGGAGAGCCTGCAAGAACAGGGAGAACATATAAGAACAGGGAGAGCCTGCAAGAACAGGGAGAGCCTGCAAGAACAGGGAGAACATATAAGAACGGGGAGAGCCTGCAAGAAGAGGAGGAACCTGCAAGAACAGGGAGAGCCTTCAAGAACAGGGAGAGCCTGCAAGAACATGTATGAACGGGGAGAACATGCAAAAGCAGGATGAACATGTATGAATGGGCAGAACCTGCAAGAACAGGAACAACGGGGAGAACAAGCAAGAATGCGGTAAATGTTTTTATATATACATATATATATATATGTCTGTAGCGTCCGCGGACCGTTGGGATTACTCACCCCCGACGGCCGCAGCCATGGATCTGTGAGCGCTGGCCCGCATCTCCCCAGGAGACGCCAACGCTAAATTCCGCTCCATTTTGCTGTGTCCCATAGGGTGCGCACGCGCTCATGCCCGGCCTTAAAGCGCCAGAGCGCGCACATGAAAGTAATCATTAATTAACCCATGATCACCCTGGACTATAAAAAGGGCTATGCCCTTTCACTCATTTCCTGAGCATTGTTGTGCTTACCCATGTTAGTCTTAGCAAATGGTCCCTTAGTGTTATCCTGTTCCTGTTGTTCCCGTGGCCTGCTACCTGTATCCCGTGCTATATCTGTTCCTGTGCTTTAACCTGTTGGAGTCGTGATGTGCCACCGGTCACGCCTGCTGATATACACCTCGTCTGGTGCTTACAAATTCATCTGTGCCGAGCCTCAATTACTGTCTGGACTATTTAAGGTACTATTGTACTAGGACTGTTGTTTGGCCAACTGCTACTCCTCTACGGTGGTGCGGCCTAGTGGGTCCGCATACCCATGCATCGTGACAATATGTAAGAACAGGGAGAACATTCAAGAATGGGAAAACATATGTATATAAGATATATTTAGCAACCCTTTATTGACTTCAGTCTTCCAAAATGCCTGGACACTCTGTTATTCTGCAATAGAAAGCACTGCCTTTATAGATTAAACACTTATGAAAGGTGCCTGACACTGGTTTAATTGCTGCGAGTCTTGCAGAACCTGCGGGAGATATTCAGGTATACTCCTGAGTGTTTACATTTTAGAAAGGATGGGATTGTCATGCTTGATAATATCCCTTTATATAGAATGAATACTGTATGTAGCGGAATGTGCATTGTTCCCAACATCTCATTCTATAGACTTAAGGGGGTTTTACACTGGCAGATTATCGTGCAGGCGAGCGTTCATATAACGCTTGTTGCCGATAATTGCCCTGTGTAAACAGGGGAACAATCAGCAGATGAACGAGCAAACACTCGATCATCTGCTGGTCGTATCGTTTTAAAAAAGTAAAAGATTATCGTTGTCGGCAGCACATCGCCCTGTGAAATAATGGATGGGGACGAGCGATCGGAGTAACGACCGCTCGTCCCCATCCATAGCTCCGTGTGACAGGAGCAAACGAGAGCCGATCAACGATGTCTCGTGCCCTTTATGCAGTTGAATCTGTGTAAGTGTAAAGAGAAGTAAGTGGACTTAGCTGTATCAAAACAAAGGCTTTCCTGCAATCCCTAAAATCCTGGCCAATACCAATAGAACATGGCTGTAGCTATGTGGGCTAGTTGGTATGTGCACCATAAAACCTTTAACTAATGTACATTAAAGGGACTGCCCAGTTTGGGGGCTGTGTTTTATACTGATGACCTATCCACGGCATAGGTCATCAGTATATGATTGGTAGGGGTCCGACACCCAGACCCTGCACCGATCAGCTGTCCTGGCTGCCTCTGGGCACTGGAAGCTATGCAGGGGTCGGTGCTGGAAACAGATGGCTCCAGTCACTGCATAGCGGCTGTGCTGCAACTATGCTCCTATTCAAGTGAATAGGAGCAGAGCTGCAGTAACCCAGCACGGCCGCTATACAGTGGTTGAAACCTTCTGCCGTGTCCATGCTGCTGCGGCCGTCTGTTCTCAGATCAGCCAGAACAGTATTACCGTGTTGCCATGGGAGCGTTTAGTCTGTTTTTGTGTTTCAAACATTGAAGCAAAATGAGTTTTTTGGAATTTGTTGGAAAAACGCAGCATAATCGCAAAAATTAGACAACAATTTGTTGAAAATTTTTATTTCCACATGATCTCAATGGGGAATATCCGCAGTAAATCTGCAGCGACTCTGCAACATAAATTGACATGCTGCAGATTTAAAATCTGCATCGCTAGTCAATTTCTTCAAATCTCATACATTTTGTGACTACTGTCATACGCTGCGGATTTTCCGACCGCAAACCTGGAACGGAAAATCTGCAGCATATTCGCTACGGTGAATACCGTAAAAAAACAACGTCGAAAAAGTTTTATTTTATCATCCCCAAAAAAAGGAATACAAATTAATCATTATGTCTTATGTACCACAAAATTACAGTTACATAGTTGGTACGGTTGAAAAAAGACAATGTCTACCAAGTTCAACCAAGAAATGTGAGAAAGGGAAGGGATGGTAGAAACTATAGAAGTTTGTTTTACTCCTATTGTACCCAATAAAACTACAGCTCGTCCCACGAGGGAATTTGCAGTGATTCAATAACACAGCACTGTACCTACACAGCAGAGCTATCAGTCATATTGCACAGCTTGCACATAATGGAAAGAGGACCACAGTGCCCAGCACAGAATAAGTATTTTTTTTATATCTTGTGCACATTTGTTCTTTTTTATTATAGCATGCCAACTCCAGATACATAGTTAATAAGGTTGAAAAAAGACACAGGTCCATCAAGTTCAACCTATAATACTACTATGTTAAACCAGAGGAAGGCAAAACCCCCATGCGGCAGATGCCAATTGCCTCATTAGGGGAAAAATTCCTCCTCGACTACAAATATGGAGATTTCAAATAAATCCCTGGATCAACGACCCATCTCCAGAATCTAGTACTCATAACCTGTAATATATTTTTCAAGAAAGGCATCCAGACCGTCCTTGAACTTGTTCAAGGAACCAACCATCACAGCATCCTTTGGAAGATTTCTATAGTCTCACTGCTCTTACAGTAAAGAATTCTCGTCATTGATGATGGTGAAAACTTCTATCCTCTAGATGTAGAGGATGCCCCCTTGACATGGCTACAGGCTTAGGTGTAAGAACATCCTTAGAAAGATCTCTGTACTGTCCAGGTATATATTTGTAAATTGTAATAGGCAGTCTTTTTTCTAAACTGAATACCCCAAGTTTGATAACATTTCTTGGTACTGCAATCCTCCCATTCCCTTAATAACCTTGGTCGCCCTTCTTTGCACCCCCTCTAGTTCAGCTATGTCCTTCTTATACACGAGTGCACAAATTTGTATACAATATTCCATGTTTGGTCTAACTAGTGATTTGTAGAGAGGCAAAACGATATTGTTGTCATGGGCATCTATATCTCTTTTGATGCATCCCAGGATTTTATTTGCCTTGGCAGCAGATCTCTGGCACTAGTTGCTAAAGTCAAGTTTACTGTCCACTAATATCTCCAAGTGTTTTTCAGTGGCAGCTTTAGGGCTTATTCAGACGAACGGGATATACGTCGCACGGACCTATATTAGTCTATGGGGCCGTACAGACAGGTACGTGATTTTTACGCTGCGTGAGTCCGCAGCGAAAAAGTCACGACATGTCCGTTCTTTGGGCATTTTTCGTGCATCACGCACCCATTGAAGTCAATGGGTGCGTGAAAATCACACATGCCACACGGAAGCACTTCCGTGGGACAAGCGTGATTCGCCAACAGCTGTGAAAAGGATGAATGAAAACAGAAAAGCACCACATGCTTTTCTGTTTACAAACATCCAAACGGAGTGTCATAATGATGGCGGCTGCGCGAAAATCACTCAGCCACGTATCATACGGGGCTGACACACGGAGCTGTCAAGTGCCTTTTGTGCGCGCAAAACGCCGCGTTTTTTGCGCCTGCAAAACGCACACCCTCGTGTGAATCCGGCCTTACTCAGTGTTTTACTATTTAACCCTTTCATGCCGACAATCTGTAGATTCACGTCATATTCGCATATACCCCGTGCAGCGAGGACGTGAATCTGCAGACCTCTCCTTCTGCCCTCATAGCACTGGGGAGATCACTCTGACGCCGGCAGTGTCAGTGTCCGCGGCTCCCCAGCAACCTGTTCTCTGATAGCCGAACTGATTGGTTCAGCTACAGGGAATATGATCACCATTTTTAACTCTTTCCCGACCGCCCACAGTAAATTCACGTCGGCGCTTGCTGGGCTCTGTGCAGCGCCGACGTGAATTCACAGTGGGTGTTAAAAGCGCCTTCCGGGTGTCTCAGAGTAGCGCTGACACCCGGATCGCGCTGTTAACCCCTGCCTCTGGTTTCCGGAGACATGATTGGGACTTGATTGGTTCAGGTCCCGATCATGTGATCGCAGGGAAAGTTTGTTGTAGCAACAAACTTTCCTGGGGACCGATTGCGGGTGCTGCCGTCGGTTGCATGACAAAACCGGAGGCCATACAACGGCCTCCGGGTCTGCCATGCACGGGCGCTTATGAGGACCAGCTGGTCCTCATAGGCTTCCTGTCAGTGTGACTCTCAGCGTCACACTGACAGTTTATAACACGTTACACTACCTAGGTAGTGTAATGTATTATAGCAGCTATCAGTGCTGCAGGTCTAAAAGTAAAAAAAGTTTAAAAAAAAGTAATAAAAATGTTTTATAAAAGTGTAAAAACAAAAAATGCTTTTTTCTTATGTCTTTTATTATAGGAAAACAATTAAAATGTTAAAACAGTACACATATTTGGTATCGCCGCGTCCGTAACGACCCAAATTATAAAACTATAATATTATTTTTCCTGCACGGTGAACACCGCAATTTAAAAAAAAAAAAAAAAACAATGGCAGCATTACTATTTTTTTGGTCATCACCCCTCCCAAAATATAGATTAAAAAGTGATCAAAAAGTCGCATGTACCCCAAAACAGTACCAATAAAAACTACAACCCATCCCACAATAAACAAGCCCTTACACAGCTTTTTTGACTGAAAAATAAAAAAGTTATGGCTCTCAGAATACGGTGACACAAAAAAGAAATCATTTTATAGAAAAGTGATTTTATTGCGCAAACGCTGCAAAACATAAAAAACCTATATACATATGGTATCGCCGTAATCGTATCGACCCGCAAAATAAAGTAAAATGTCACTTATAGCGCACGGTGAAAACTGTAAAAAATTATTATACCCTCTTATTATGCTCTGATGTTCTCTGCCCAGCTTACATATGCCCCCACATTATAAACTGAAATACCAGCAAAACTCCAAACCGAACTACTACCAAGCAACATCTGCGCTCCAAAAGCCAAATGCCGCTCCCTCCCTTCTGAGCTCTGCCGTGGGTCCAAATAGCAGTGTATTACCACATATTGGGTATTGCCGTAATCGGGAGAAATAGCTTTGGGATTTTGGGATTTTCATTTTCACAGACAAACTCCAATAAATATAGCAAAAGACCTGTCGGGTCAAGATGCTAACTATACCCCTAGATAAATTCCTTGAGGTGTGTAGTTTCCAAAACCATGTCACTTTTGAGGAGTTTCCACTGTTTTGGCACCACAAGACCTCTTCATACCTGACATGGTACCTAAAATATATTCTAAAAAAAAAAGGAGGCCCCAAAATCCTCTAGGTGCTCCTTTGCTTCTGAGGCCGGTGCTTCAGTCCATTAGGACACTAGGGCCACATGTGGGATATTTCTAAAAACTGCAGAACATGGGCAATAAATATTGAGTTGCGTTTCTCTGGTAAAACCTTCTGTCTTACAGATTTTTTTTTATTACAAATGAATTTCGGCAAATAAAATTAAATTTGTAAATTTCACCTCTATTTTGCTTTAATTGAGACGCCTAAATGGTTAAAACACTTTCTGAATGCTGTTTTGAATACTTTGAGGGGTGCAGTTTTTTTAAAATTGGGTGATTTATGGGGTCTATCTAGTACATAAGGCCCTCAAAGCCACTTCAGAACTGAACGGGTCCTTGAAAAATAGCCTTTTGAAATTTTCTTGAAAATGTCAGAAATTGCTGCTAAAGTTTCTGGTAATGTCCTAGAAAAATGAAATAATGTTCAGCAAATATAAAAGTAGACATATGGGGGATGTTAATTAGCAACAATTTTGTGTGGTATTACTATCTGTTTTACAGGTAGATACATTTAAAATTAGAAAAATCATAATTTTTACAAATTTTGAATGAATTTATGGACCAAATTTTTACACTACGATAAAGTACAAATATGTCACGAGAAAACAATCTCAGAATCGCTTGGATAGGCAAAAGCATTCCAGAGTTATCACATAAAATGACACGTCAGATTTGAAAAAATGCGGCTGGTCCTCAAGGGCCAAAATGAGCTTGGTCCTGAAAGGGTTAATGCATAATTGCAGAAATTGTGCCCTTAGCATAATTGCATAACCTAACATCTATCCACATTTCTACAACATTTTTTATTGGAATTCATGGGAATTTAGAGATTAAGACCAACTGCAAGATTTGGAAATATGTAAAAGTGCAGAACTTAGTAATTGATGATTTGCAAAGAAACTCATGTTGGTTAATTAAGCTTCTCTCAGCAAATCTGCTGCTTATTATATGAGCTATGGAGAACTAGAATGTAATGCTTGATGTGGATGGGGTTTATCACATGAATAAAGAACTCTCCGAACATCTAAACTTTCATATATAACAATTTGCGTAATTAACATTCTTGTTTGCATTTTTGCTGACATAACAAACATTCTTCTGATAGTGAATACATTACCATACATCAGTGTTCCCAGTTATGTAGCCATTGCTGTGGCTATAACCAAGAAAAAAAATGACCACTACTGTAGCCAAAGGCAAGTTACTACGGCCATTTTCTAATGCCCAATTTGGTTGTGAAAAAGGTGGCAGTCAGGGGCGTTCCAAAATCAATTACCCAACAATAATGCAATATTATATATTTCTTAAAAGGCATTCAGACCCTTTTTAAAGGGGTAGTCCTGTTAGGAGAACTCTGGTTCATACGCGTAAGGATGTCATAGAGGCGCAATCAAATAGGAATAAATGGGGAGCTAAATAATACTACTTCATTAAGATAAGGGGTCATCAAGCTCGTTAGTAGTTTTTCAGCTTTTAATAAGGTGACGCGTTTCGACACTGGACAGGCATCTTCATCAGACCATATACATAAAAAACCACAGACAATGTGGTTTATAAACACAAAAAAGCCAAATACACCCAAAATGACGTCAAGCAGTGATTTGAAGCAGTTAAACAAATAAATAAAAATTATTTGTTGAACTGCATTAAATCACAGCTTGCACACATTTTCTGAAGTACATTTGTTTTATGCTCTTTTAAGTGGCTGTTGCAACTGCCACTCATGATGTCATTTTGGGTCTAATTGGCATTGGGTTTCTAAACCACATCGTCTGTGTTTTTTTTATGAACATGGTTTGAAGAATGCGCCGATCCGGTGTCGAAATGCGTCACCTTATTAAAAGTTGAATTACCACTAACGAGCTTGATGACCTCTTATCTTGTTGAAGTAGCACTATTTAGCTTCCCATTTTGCCATATTTGAATGCTAAACGATGCGGTGGTGCCCTGTTGTCGCACCGGTTAGGAAGCAGCAGCAACTACATCACATTTATGCACTTAATCAGAGTTGTGCCCTGATTTCGCACAACTATCCCAGGTGAGGGTTACTCTTACACCTGTGTCTATTATCTTCTTTGTTGTTGGGATTTCTGCACCATGAGGTGCTTCTTTCTTTACTGTTTTATAGGGGGGTAAGGGAGTATATACCATAGAGGCAGACCAAGCAGCTGCTATGGAGTCTCTGTAGAAAGGTTTGCTGTATCCCTTATTTTAATGGTTGTTGAGAACCTGTACAAGTCCCACAAACAAGGGTGTGGTGAGTCAACCCAAGGATCATGGAAAGGAGATGGGGCAAAAAGCCACAAGTGCTGTTCCTGGTGGTTAAGGGTGGGGTTGTGCTAACCAACAACAGCAGGAGGCTTAATTGTAATATTAGTTATAGGGCCCCTCACGTATATGTATGCCACTATAGAGGGGGGTGCCTGAGCAGAATCGCCCTCTATCAGCCAGACCAGAGAGCCTCTACAAAGAGTGGCTCCCAGTTCGGGGGACTCAGCGTAATCATATATTACATGTATACCATGTAATCAGTGGCGTAGCCATAGGGTCGCAGCGGTCATAATTGCGACTGGGCCTCGCAGCTCGGGGGACGCACAGATTCCCGTACTATGTCTATCCACTGTACTAACCGGGGCATATGTAATAAACTACACAGAGGGCACTGTGGCAAGGTCTAAAGGGGGGCGAAGTGGCACTATCAACAAAGGGGGGCACTTTCTATAAAGCAGGATGGGGCACAATCTACAAGGGGGGCTGTGTATGGCACTATCTACAAGGGGGGCTGTGTGTGGCACTATCTACAGGGGGTGTGTGTGGCACTATCTACAAGGGGCGTATGTGACACTATCCACAGGGGTGTGTGGCACTATGTACAGCAGGGTGTATGGCAATATCTACATGGGGGTTGTGTGGCACTATCTACAAGAGGGGTGTGTGGCACTATCTACAGGAGTGTGTGTGACACTATCTACAGGGGACTGTGTGGCACTATCTAGAATGGGCTGTGTGTCACTATCTATAGAGGGCACTGTGGCATTATCTACAGAGGGCACTGCGGCTATCTAAAAAGCGGGTGTGTGGCACTATTTACAGAGGGCACTGTGGCAAGGTCTAAAGGGGGGCGACGTGGCACTATCTTCAGGGGCTATGTGTGGCCCTATCTATAGGGCGCACTGGCATTATCTACATGGGCTGTGTGTGGCACTATCTACATGGGCTGTGTGTGGCACTGTCTACATGGGCTGTGTGTGGCACTATCTACAGGGGGAAGTGTGTGGCATTATCTACTGGGGGCACTGTAGCACTATCTACAGGGGGCAGTGTGGGGCACCATCTACAAGGATCACTGAGTGAGGCATAATCTAAGATGGTTTTTCACGCTACCAGTAGTGGTCAGCACATATCGCTTAGACGTTTTTTATTAGAATTTGTAATATAAAGGGCTCGGCTGGTGCGTGATGAAAATTAATTGGTTGGAAAAGTATGTGTTTGGAAACCCCCCCTTTAAAAATCCTGCGTTTGCCCCTAACAGTATACTTACCGAACTCGCTCCTGAGTTGGGTCCGGTCACAGCACGGGTCCTGACGCCTTTCAGCGTCACGGCATCACAATGTTATGATCAGTCAAGAATCCCCAATATGCTGATGGAGAACCTTTCTTTCCTAGACACGGGGGCATAGCTAAAGGCTCATGGGCCACGATGCAAAAGTTCTTATTGGGCCCACCCCCCTGCAAACTTCTCATGGCCGACGGCCCGCAGCTTTCAGTTGCATCGCTGGTTCTCCTAAGTGACCCAACAATGCAGCACTAGCAGCCAGGGGCATCACTAAGGACTTAAAACGTCAGCGGAAATAGCCCCAATACATGTATCCCCCCCGAAAAAATGTGTGTGTGTGTATATATAAATATGTGTGTGTGTGTGTATATATATATGTGTGTATGTGCGTGTATAGGAGACAGCATATCTATAGCACTACGACCCTATAAACTATGGATAGGATTAGATACAGGGGCTCAGCAGACAGTATCACACATGATAGGATTAGATACATAGCTCAGCAGACAGTATCACACATGATACGATTAGATACATTGGCTCAGCAGACAGTACCGCACATGATAGGATTAGATATACGGCCCAGCTCGCTGACATTGCGGCTCCAGCGCTGTACCCAGGAAAGGTAAGTATAATAAGTGTTTTGCTTTTTTATGTGTTACTAATTATTTTCTTGTGTTTTTTTTACAAGTTCGGTTGTTGGGCTACGTCGGATTTGAGGACTACTTCAATGACAGCGTTTTTTTATTCTCAATAAAATGGTTAATGGGGGTTGTGTGTGTTTTTTTAATTTCAATAAAATATTTTTTCTATGACCTTGTATTTTTTAAACTTTATTATTACCGCCTATCACGGTTCTCACCAGTTTGTTTGTGGATCCTCTGTGTCGTCTGGGAGATGGTGCTTGTAACCCAGGGCAATGCTTGGCACAGCAGGTTTAGAGGCAGTCAGATGAATAGGCCAGAAATCATGATATGCAGCAGAGGTCCTTACGGGTATAGATAGCAATAGGTCAAGGCAGGTGGCAGGCAAAATAGTACAAGTTCAGGCAGAGGTCACAACGGGAAATCCAGACAAAGGCAGAAGGCAAGGTAACTGGGGTACAGGGAAGCTCACAGGGATAACTTGGTTGAACAAGCAAAGATCAGAGGGAGGCGGGTCCTTAATAGGAAGACTTAGGATTTTGACACACACCGGCCCTATAAGAAGGGAAGAGTCAGTGCGTGCGACCTCTAGTGGCTGCAGACGCACATAGTGGATGATGGCCGTGGATGGAGGTGAGAGATGCAGTTACCTGACGACGCCCAGAGCCTGCAGAGCGTCCGGTTCGGGTGAGTGGAGCTCGGGACGAGCATGAGGGAATGGAGGGCGCAGGAACCGGAGCAGAGGCCGCGGGGGAAGGTGGGGAACGGCGCGGCAGCCGTTACAGTACACTTCAGCCGGGGCAGCGATCATAATGCGTTCTGGATCTATAATGAACTGAGGACTGGCCTCTTGATCTATGGGGTCAAAAGTTCTTTATCTCCAATACCATAATTTTTTTCCGCAGGTGTAAATGATTTGGAGAAAAATCCACAAACCACATGTTTCCCTCTACAACTCTTTTGTGAAAGAATAGCTCCGACTCCCACAGATGAAGCATCCACCTCCAGAACAAAGGGTTGGGTGGAATCTGGTCTATGTAGGACTGAAGCAGAAGAGAAGGCAATTTTAAGAGCTTGGAATGTGGCTTTGGCCTCCGCGGTACAGTCTTTGGCGTTAACCCCCTTTTTGGTCAGTGCAGAAATAGGAGCTGTCATAGAGAAGAAGTGAGGAATAAACTGGTGGTAATAATTTGCGAATCCCAGCAGGCGTTGGACAGCTTTGAGTCCTTGCGGACGAGGCCAGTTGAGAATTGAGGACAGCTTGTCTGGATCCATTTGAAGCCCCTGGTCGGAAATGACATACCCCAGGAAAGGCAGGCTGGTTTTCTCGAAGAGGCATTTCTCCAGTTTAGCAAACAGAGAGTTCTGTCGCAGACGCTGTAACACTTGGCGCACATGCACACGATGAGTCTGAATATTAGGAGAAAAGATTAAAATGTCATCTAGGTATACCACCACACAGCTGCAGGGCCGCCATCAGGAATTTCAGGGCCCCCTACAGCTAAATTTTCTGGGCCCCCCTACCGTGGCACCGCCTGTTAACGGTACTCCGTCCAGCACTATATTATGGTACCCAGGGCCGCCATCAGGGGGGGTATTATGGGTACTGATGTGAGAGGCCCGGCCAAACCTAATTGAAAGGGGGGCCCGGCAAACTGCCGCGACTTGCCTTTGGTAGAAAAAAAACAGGCCCCTGCAATGGGGCTTGTTTTTTTCACCAAAAGAATGTCGTGAGCTGCGGGCCCCCCTTTCAATTAGGTTTGGCCGGGCCTCTCACATCAGTACCCATAATACCCCCCCTGATGGCGGCCCTAGGTAGCATGGGGGTCGTCAAACACTGCCGCCCGTGCGACCGATCGCGCACACCCGCAAACTCCCGCGCATGCGCACCCGCCTGGAACTGCGCACCGAATTTTGAGGCAGATTTTGACCTGCCCACACTATCTTGCTGCGTTTTTTGCCCGCGGCGATTGATGATAGACAAAAAACGCAGCGAAAAATGCATTTTCTGCCTCCCATTGATTTAGATGGGAGGTCAGAGGCAGAACCGCGGCAAGAAAGGACGTGCTGATTTTTCTTTTTTCCGCGACTTACTCCCATTGATTTCAGATTAAATCAATGGGAGGCGGTTTTGGAAGTTTTTTTGGTGCTGATTCTGACGCAGTGTCCGAGTCAATATCAAGGCCCAAAAACTCTGTGAACTGGGCCTTATTGTTAGGGCTTATTCAGACGAACGTGTAATACATCCGTGCAACGTGCGTGATTTTCAAGCGCCTCGCACGGACCTATGTTACTCTATGGGGCCGTTCAGACTGTCAGTGATTTTCACGCAGCGTGTGTCCGTGTGTCCACTGCGTAAAACTCACGACATGTCCTATATTTGTGCATTGTTCGCGCATCACGCACCCATTGACGTCAATGGGTGCATGAATATCACGCCCAGCACTTCCGCAGCAGTATAAACTATGAATGAAAACAGAAAAGCACCACGTGCTACAAACATACAAACAGAGTGTCATAATGATTGCGGCTGCGCGAAAATCACCTAGCCACGCATCATACGCTGCTGACACACGGAGCTGTTATGGACCTTTTGCATGCGCACGCAAAAAGCACACGCTTGTGTAAATCCGGCCTTAGGGTAGGAACACACTAGGCATGAACGCTGCGGATTTTATGCAACACATTTTATTGTGGATAATCCGCAGCGTATTACAGTCGCAGCCGAGTGGATGAGATTAGAACAAATCTCATTCACACGCTGCAAAAATAATGGACCTGCAGTGTGACTTTTGCTTTTTAAGCCGCAACATGTCAATGTATTCTGTGGAATTGCCGCTCCTCTGTTGCGGAAATGATGCGGTTCTGCCGCAAAAATCACACATGAGAAAAAAAAAAAAGGCACTTTTTTAAATTTATAAAAAAGTTTAGACTTGCCCCGGCCGTAGTCCTGGTGACGCGATCCTCTATTCCGGGCTGCGCTAATAATAGAGGATCGCGTCACTTGGACTACGGCCGGGGCAAGTCTAAACTTTTTTATAAATGTAAAAAAGTACCTTTTTTTTCTCATTTGTGATTTTTGCGGCAGAACCGCAGCATTTCCGCAACAGAGGAGCAGCGATCCCACAGAATAAATTGACATGCTGCGGCTTAAAAAGCCAAAAGCCACACTGCAGGTCCATTATTTTTGCAGCGTGTGGATGAGATTTGTTCACATCTCATCCACTCTGCTGCGACTGTAATATGCTGCGGATTATCCACAATAAAATGTGTTGCATAAAATCCGCAGCGTTCATGCCTAGTGTGTTCCTACCCTAAGGCCGGATTTACACGAGCGTGTGCTTTTTGCGTGCGCAAAAACGTGGCGTTCTGCGCATGCAAAAGGTCCATAACAGCTCCGTGTGTCAGCAGCGTATGATGCGTGGCTGCGTGATTTTCGCGCAGCCGCCATCATTATGACACTCTGTTTGTAGCACTGGTGCTTTTCTGTTTTCATTCATAGTTTATACGGCTGCGGAAGTGCTGGGCGTGATTTTCACGCACCCATTGACTTCAATGGGTGCGTGATGCGCGAACAATGCACAAATATAGGACATGTCGTGAGTTTTACGCAGTGGACACACGGACTCACGCAGCATGAAAATCACTGACAGTCTGCACTGCCCCATAGAGTAACATAGGTCCGTGCGAGGCGCGTGAAAATCACACACGTTGCACGGACGTATTACACGTTCGTCTGAATAAACCCTAACAATAAGGCCCAGTTCACAGAGTTTTTGGGCCTTGATATTGACTCGGACACTGTGTCAGAATCAGCACCAAAAAACTTCCAAAACCGCCTCCCATTGATTTAATCTGAAATCAATGGGAGCCAGTCGCAGAGAAAAGAAAAAGCAGCACATCCTTTCTTGCCGCGGTTCCGCCTCTGACCTCCCATCTAAATAAATGGGAGGCAGAAAATGCATTTTTCCCTGCGTTTTTTGTCTGCTGTCCTCAATCGCAGCGGGCAAAAAACGCAGCAAAAAACGCAGCAAGATAGTGTGGGCAGGTCAAAATCTGCCTCAAAATCTGCCTCAAAATTCTTTAAGGAATATTGAGGCAGATTTTTTCGGCCTGCAAAATACTCTGTGTGAACAGGGCCATACTTAAACAGCACTTTGACACACTTTACTCACCATGTCAGAAGAGCTGCTCCCACTCCAGTCCTCTTCAGGCGATGTCTTCGGTCCAGACGTCGTCCTTCACCTCCAGGCTCCAGAAAATGGCGGGGATCGTAGAACTGCCGCCACGCAAGAACTAGACTCCTCCCCCTCTCCTTACGCAGCTACGCTCTGGAGAAGGAGGAGGAGGCGGAGTCGGACGAGGAGGCGGACGAGGAGGAGGACGAGGAGGCGGAGTCGGAGGCGGAGGCAGAGGAGGACAAGGAGGACGAGGAGGCGGAGGAGGACAAGGAGGAGGCGGAGTCGGAGGCGGGCCAGCAGGTAAGTAACCGTGCGCCGCTGTCCCTGTGTGGCTGTCCTTCCCCGTCGATGTACTTGTGTTGCTCCTTCTCGGCGGCGCGCCTGGTCGTTCGCACGTGGGCGCGCGCTTGCGATCGTGCGCGCTTGCGGGCATGCGCGCTCGTGCGCGTGCAAGCGGTGGTGTTTCGCGGCGCGGCGGCGGTGATGAGAGGGGGGCCCGCAGCAGCTCACGACATTGTTCTGGTGAAAAGAACAGGCCCCATTGCAGGGGCTTGTTTTTTTCTACCAAAAGCAAGTCGCGGCAGTTGCCGGGCCCCCCTTTCAATTAAGTTTGGCCGGGCCCCCTACAGTACTACCCCTAATACCCCCCTGATGGCGGCCGTGCACAGCTGTACTGTAAAGGATCTGCCAGGCGCAGCTTCGGGGTTAACTCCCAGAACTAATCAGTCAGCACCTGAGAATACATCCCTGAGACTGACTCCTGCTTCCACCATTCAGGCTGGCAGGCTTAGGAGTGGGAGAGCCTATCGTAACCTGGCCAGACTCAGCTAGCTCCCGCCCTCGGTCTATTTAAGCCTGCACTTCCTGTCCCTCGGTGCTTGTGACTCTTTCCTTGTGGTTTCCTGGCCCAGCTACAGCTCCTGCTATTTTTGATCCTGCTCCATACAGACCCTGGCTTACCGACTACTCTTCTGCTTTTCGTTTTGTACCTCGCACACTCCTGGCTTAACTCGGCTCGTTCACCACTCTGGTTGCTCACGGTGTTGCCGTGGGCAACGGCCCCTTTTCCTTGCTTGTGTTCCTTTGTATGTTTGTCGTGTTTGTCGTGCACTTACTGAGCACAGGGACCGCCGCCCAGTTGTACCCCGTCGCCTAGGGCGGGTCGTTGCATGTAGGCAGGGACAGAGTGGCGGGTAGATTAGGGCTCACTTGTCCGTCTCCCTACCCCCTGCCATTACATGTACAATAGATCTCGAAAAATGTAATTAACAAAGGCCTGGAAAACCGCAGGAGCATTACAAAGTCCAAAGGGCATGACGAGGTATTCAAAATGCCCATCACGAGTGTTGAACGCGGTTTTTCACTCGTCTCCCTCGCGGATACGGATGAGATTATAAGCTCCATGAAGGTCTAGTTTGGTGAAAATTCTCGCCCCCTGTAAGTGGTCAAAGAGTTCAGAGATCAACGGTAATGGGTACTTGTTTTTTAACGTGATATTATTCAACCCACGGTAATCGATGCAAGGACGCAGGGAGACATCTTTTTTCCCCACAAAGAAAAACCCTGCGCCAGCAGGAGAGGAGGATTTACGGATGAATACTTTCTCCAGATTTTCTTGGATATACAGAGACATGGCCTCCGTCTCGGGCAAAGACAGGGGGTAGACTCTACCTCTGGGAGGCATGGCGTTGGGGACCAGGTCTATGGCACAGTCGTATGGCCTGTGAGGTGGCAGCGATTTAGCTTGATGTTTACAGAAAACATCAGAGAAGCTTTTATATGGAGTAGGAAGTCCTGCTGAGTTAGGTTCTGTAGACTGAGGCATGGATGGGCGAATAGTTTGTAGACAATGTTGGTGACAGAAGTCACTCCAGTGGGTAATTTGACCTCCAGTCCAGTCAATAACAGGAGAGTGCTTCTGCAACCACGGTAGACCCAGTAGCAAAGGTTTCAGAGAGTTCTTTAAAATGTAGAAGGAGATACGGTCCTGGTGCAGCGCCCCTGTTAACATGAAAATGGGCTCGGTGACAAGATAGATAGTCTCCTGTAGAAGCCTCTCATCCACAGAAGCAATGGACAAAGGTTGGGTTAGTTCTTGAACTGGGATTTTGTAGCGATTAACCAGGGACTGGCACAGGAAATTCCCAGCGGATCCGGAATCTAGAAAGGCTTGAACGCAGAAAGTGGTTCCTGCAAAAGACAGTTTTACCGGTATGGTCATCTTTTGAGAGGGTGGTATTCCACCTAGGGTAGCCTCTCCTATTTGCCCTAGGCGTTTCAGTTTTCCAGCCTCACTGGACAGTCCTTGAGGAAGTGCGTTTTACCACCACAATACAAACATAATGTAATGGCAGGGGGTAGGGAGACGGACAAGTGAGCCCTAATCTACCCGCCACTCTGTCCCTGCCTACTTGCAACGACCCGCCCTAGGCGACGGGGTACAACTGGGCGGCGGTCCCTGCGCTCAGTAAGTGCACGACAAACACGACAAACATACAAGGAACACAAGCAAGGAAAAGGGGCCGTTGCCCACGGCAACACCGTGAGCAACCAGAGTGGTGAACGAGCCGAGTCAAGCCAGGAGTGTGCGAGGTACAAAACGAAAAGCAGAAGAGTAGTCGGTAAGCCAGGGTCTGTATGGAGCAGGATCAAAAATAGCAGGAGCTGTAGCTGGGCCAGGAAACCACAAGGAGGGAAACACACGCAATAACAAGCACCGAGGGACAGGAAGTGCAGGCTTAAATAGACCGAGGGCGGGAGCTAGCTGAGTCTGGCCAGGTTACGATAGGCTCTCCCACTCCTAAGCCTGCCAGCCTGAATGGTGGAAGCAGGAGTCAGTTTCAGGGATGTATTCTCAGGTGCTGACTGATTAGTTCTGGGAGTTAACCCCGCTGTGCCTGGCAGATCCTTTACACATAAATTCAACTTGCATCTATTCTGGTGCTCCTCAGGCGTGAGTCTTGCTCTCTCCGCCTGCATGGGTTCATCTGACCGAGAGGAAGATGAGGCAAGAAGAGGCCTTTGGAAGGTTGGTGCCAACCGTGATGTCCGATTTCCCCGAGCAGATTCTAGTTGTCTCTCGCGAAAACGTATATCAATCCGATTGGCAAGAGTGATCAAGTCATCCAAGGATGGTGGAAGGTCTCGACCAGCAAGTTCATCCTTGATTCGGCCCGCCAGACCCTCCCAGAAGGTAGATACCAAAGCCTCGTTATTCCACTGGAGTTCTGTAGCCAGGGTGCGAAATTGAATGGCGTATTAGCCTACAGTGGAGGTTCCTTGCTGGAGCTTGAGAAGAGAAGAAGCTGCTGAAGACGCTCGACCCGGTTCTTCAAACACCTTTTTAAATGTGGAGAGAAAGTTCTGAATATCATACATTATGGGGTCGTTTCTCTCCCACAAGGGCCATGCCCAAGCCAGCGCTTCGCCAGAAAGCAGAGACAGGATTTAGGCCACCTTAGCCCGGTCTGAGGAAAAATGATGCGCCATGATCTCAAAATGGATGGTGCATTGATTAACAAATCCCCTGCAGGTTTTGGGGTTACCCTCATAGCGGGCAGGCGTAGGTAAATGTAGTCCTGGACTGTAGACAGGTGTTTGCGGTGGTGGTGGCTGTATCGGAAGCGCCAGAGGCGCTAGTTCTTTCAAACGAGTGGACACATTTTGCAGAAGCTGGAAAAGCTGGTCTTGGCGGACTCATTGTCTTGAAAGTTCCTGAGCCATATCAGGCAGGGCTGTGTCAAGGGGATCCATGGCTTGTTCAAACTATCACGGTTCTCACCGGTTTCTTTGTGGATCCTCTGTGTCGTCTGGGAGATGGTGCTTGTAACCCAGGGCAACGCTTGGCACAGCAGGTTTAGAGGCAGTCAGATGAATAGGCCAGAAGTCAGGACAGGCAGCAGACGTTGTTACGGGTATGTATAGCAATAGGTCAAGGCAGGCAAGGATAGTACAAGTTCAGGCAGAGGTCACAATGGGAAATCCAGACAAAGGCAGAAGGCAAGGTAACAGGGAAAACTGGGGTACAGGGAAGCTCACAGGGATAACTTGGTTGAACAAGCAAAGATCAGAGGGAGGCGGGTCCTTAAATAGGAAGTCTTAGGATTTTGACACACGCAGGCCCTATAAGAAGGGAAAAGTCAGCGCGTGCGCCCTCTAGTGGCTGCAGCCGCACATAGTGGATGATGACCGTGGAGGGAGGTGAGAGATGCAGTTACCTGACGATGCCCAGAGCCTGCAGAGCATCCGGATCAGATGAGTGGAGTTCGGGACGAGCATGAGGGAATGGAGGGTGCAGGAACCAGAGCAGAGGCCATGGAAGCAGCAGGGAACGGCGCGACAGCCGTTACACCACCTTAGTAATGGCCAGTGGCTGATTGGCAACCTCCATTACTAAGGTGGGGCTTAATGTTAGCATGTGCAGAGGCTAACACTAACCCCAATTATTACACAGGAACCCACCGCCACCAGGTGTACTGGGAAGAGCTGGGTACGAACCAGTACCCGACCATCTGTAGTGATGGTCGGGCACCGGGGCGGCCGGAGGCTGGTATTACTAGGCTGGGGAAAGCCAAAAACAGTGGCCCTCCCCACCCTGGTAATGCTAGGCTGCTGCTGTGTTGTATCTGACTGGTTATGAAAATTGGGGGGGGACCCCACATCGTTCTTTCCAATTATTTTATTTTATGTAAATGACGTGGGGTCCCCCACATTTTTCATAACCAGCCAGATACAATAAAGCAGCAGCAGGCTAGCGTTACCCAGGGGGTGGGGGGGGGGGGGGCTGCTGTTTCTGGCCTTCCCCAGCCTCGTAATTCCAGCTTGCGGCTGCCCCATTACCCGACCATCACTATAGATGGTTGGGTACTAGATCATACCTGGCTCTTCCCAGCACCCCTGGTGGCGGTGGGTACCGGGGTAATAATGGGGGTTAGTGTTAACCTCTGCACCGGATAACACTAAGCCCCGCCTTAGTAATGGATGCTGTCAATCGGCCATTACTAAGGCAGTAGTAATATAGTTTAAACAAAACACAAAGACATAGAAAAAATATTTTATTAAAATAAAGAAACCCCCACACAAACCTCATTAACCATTTTATTGATAATAAAAAAAGCTATCATCGTAGTAATCCTCGAATCCGACGTAGTCCAATGACCGAACCTGTAAAAAAACACAAACACAACAAAAACGATTAGTAACACATGAGTTAGGCTTAAATACAGGGCCCACGTGTGATACTGTCTGTTGAACACTATATCTAAGCCTACCACAAGGTAGGCTTAGATACAGGGTCCAGCAGACAGTAATCCTATACAGTATAAGATTACTGTCTGCTGGA
Source organism: Rhinoderma darwinii (assembly GCF_050947455.1). Classification (NCBI taxonomy): domain Eukaryota; kingdom Metazoa; phylum Chordata; class Amphibia; order Anura; family Rhinodermatidae; genus Rhinoderma; species Rhinoderma darwinii. The sequence goes on along the minus strand of NC_134691.1, from coordinate 42,586,383 downwards.
GACTTGTATCTAAGCCTACCATGTGGTAGGCTTAGTTACAGGGTCCAACAGACAGTTTCACATTTTGTATCTAAGCTTACCATGTGGTTATGGTAAGATGCTTAAATACAGGGCCCCAGCAGACAGTAATCTTATACAGTATAAGATTACTGTCTGCTGGGGCCCTGCATCTAAGCCTACCGTGTGGTAGGCTTAGATACAAGGCCCAGCAGACGGCATCCCACATGGGCCATGTATCTAAACCTACCATGTGATTGGCTTAGATACAGGGCCCAGCAGACTGCATCACACAATTTGTGATCCTGTCTCATGGGCCCTCTAAGCCTGCTACATCGTAGGCTTAAAGGAGTTGTCCAGTCCCTAAATATTGTTGGCCTACCCTCAGGATAAGTCATCAATAGCTGATTAGTCAGGGTCCGACTCCCGGGACCCCGCCAATCAGCTGTTTTGAAGGGGCCGCAGTGCTCGTATGAGAGCTGCTTCCCCTTAATTTCTCTTACTCGCTTACACTGTGAATCGCCGACACGGATTCACAGTGTGAGCAAGTGACCGGAATGAAGGGGAAGCAGCTCTCATATGAGCGCTGCGGCCCCTTCAAGCAGCTGATTGGCGGGGTACCGAGAGTCGGACCCCGCCAATCAGCTTCAGCAGATAGGGATATTAATCTTACCCTCCTTTTCAGCCGCAGTGGAGGTCCTGTCCTGACTCTATCCAGGGTTGGGATATTGTGCGCGGCGCATAGCGGTGTGACGTCATGCACTGCGCACAGCGCTGTGACCTCAGGACCTCCGCTGCGCTCCGGAAGCAGGAAGGTAAGTACTGTCAGTTACTATAGTAACAGGGGCCTGCGGCCCCAGTTACTATAGTAACTTTTTATTGAGGTGGTGTGGGGGGCCGCGGGACCCCCTGGCTTCGGGGCCCGGTCGCAATTGTGACTGCTGCGACCCCTATAGCTACACCACTGCCTAGACATAACGGTTTCCCCCATGTCATAGTTACAGATCTAGGTGTGTAAGCTCCCTTTTTCCTTCAGAGATGAAAATCAAACTTGGTGGGGCTCTCAACTCTAAGGCCCCAGAAAAATCTGCCTACACTCACTTTGTCGCGTTTTACACTGTTTTTTGGCCACGCCCATTGAGCACGGGCAAAAAACACAGCGAAAACCTCTTTCACTGCATCCCATTGATGTCAATGGGAGGTTAGAGACGGGAACGCCCGAAGAAAGGGCATGACTCTTCTTTTTCCCACTAGCGTTTTTTTACGCTCGCGGGAAAAAAACGCCTCCACCTCCCATTAAAATCAATGGGATGCATTTTTGGCAGTTTATTGGCGCGTGTTTCCAACGTGGTTTCCGCGTCAAAGAACACGCCACAAAACTCTGTGTGAACATGGCCTAATTATAAAAAAGAGGTCTCATTCAGCATACCCCTCTATGAGCTCTACAGGCCCAAATGGGGCATCATTTTAGATATCAAATCATTCTCTGATACAAATTCTATGAAATGAAGCAGTAGTGTAGGAACAAGACCGATTTTTCCATAAAATCGCATTTTACATCACCATCTAGAAATCTAATTATTTCTTACCGAGTGTTTTATTTAATCAGAATATGTGTAATCTCCCAGTACAAATAGACCTAGGGGTTTTCTATGCTAAAAAAACAAACTGATTTGTTTGCAATAGGACAAGATTGAACAAAGCCATTTTCTTCTAGCAATTTTAAGGTGTTTATTTAAAAGTGTTTTTTTTTTTCTCATTACAAGTATATCAAATCGTAAGAAACCTGTTCACGTTTCCATGACAGCAGTGGATATGTCACTACTGCAATCTTCTTGACAGGAATGCATTTGTGTAACCCCCACCTACTGTACATCTGCAAGAGTGATCAATTATTCCAAAAGTGATGGCAATGAAATAAAATTGATTATGAGAATCTCGGGGAAAAAAAGTAACAAAAGAGCAAAAAAATATCTCATGTAAATATACCCTTACAAGTATTAAATCTCTGGTATGTGATGCAGCATTGGACCTTTAAAATCTAGGACTGTGTTTACATCTTGCATTTTTTTATTTAGTACCGCAGAAAATACTGCGATATGACCGCAACACAGCCTAGATCTAGTGGTCTAGTGTTAGGGTATGTTCACACGAGGGCGTCCGTTACGGCTGAAATTACGGGGATGTTTCAGCCTGAAAACATCCCCGTAATTTCAGCCGTAACGGCATGTGCAGGCGCTTGAACGCCGCGTCAATTACGGGCGTAATTAGCGCTGCTATTCATTGGAGTCAATGAATAACGGCTCCATTTACGGCCAAAGAAGTGACAGGTCACTTCTTTGACGCGGGCGTCCATTTACGCGCCGTCATTTGACAGCGGCGCGTAAATATACGCCTCGTGTGAACAGACAAACGTCTGCCCATTGCTTTCAATGGGCAGATGTTTGTCAGCGCTATTTTCGGACGTAATTCGGGGCAAAAACGCCCGAATTACGTCCGTAAATAGGCCGTGTGAACATACCCTTACAGTGGTCTTGTGCCAGTGACATGGCAGCAGATGCCATCAGTGGAGGTCCAGCAGTTTTCTTTGTTACCCTTTTGATTTTGGCATCTGCAGGGGTCTATAAATTGTTGCGGATTTCAGGGCATGCTGCGGATTTTTAAATCTGCAGCAGACCCATTATGTTGCAGATTCTTACGAGGATTTCACCCTTTGCAATGTAACTCATGAATATTTTTCAGCATCTGAACATACGCTAAGGCCATGTTCAGACGTGGCAGAATTGCGGCAGAATGGCATCGCAGACGTCACCCACACTGAAAAATATCATCCATCCGTCAAAAAAATATGTGTGGAAATCAAAAGTGATGCAGATTTTCGGCATACTACTGTTATTATTGTGCTGAAATGTTGCAGATTTGTTGCCGCAGATTTCATACTTTGCAATGCATGGGGGGGGGAATCTGCAGCAATTCTGCAGCACAATCCAGAGAAGAATCTGCATGTAACACAAAAACAAAATGTCCTCTAAGTCCACTCTGGCCTGTTTCACATGATCGTATTGGTAAACATTTGTAATACGGATCCGTAATACTGATGGACTGGTTCTAGGGAAATAACTGAATAATATAAGACGGCCCCAATGAAGACCAGATGCAATACGGATAGAATACTGATGTAATACTGATGCAATACGGATCATGTACGGAAATCGGATGAAAGTAGTGCATGGTGAGTTTTTAAAATACTCACGTATTTTATACGCCCGTGTGAATAGACTCATAGATTGACATTAGCTCTGTATTACGGAAAGGAATATTTATTAGAAATGCTCTCATCTGAAAGGACTCTTTGGGTTTATTAATGTGACAAAAGCGTATGCACGGAGCCTGTATAGCGGCACATTGAGTCCCTATGGGTCTGTATTTCAGACCAGTAGGCACTCCATATGGCGCTGTGTGGGACCTCACAGCGGCATATGGAGTGCCGATGCATTAGAGCATGCCCCAATGTTACTGCATGAATTAGAGCATTCACCAATGTTACTGCATGAATTAGAGCATGCCCCAATGTTACGGCATGCATTAGAGCATGCCCCAATGTTACTGCATGCATTAGAACATGCCCCAATGTTACCGCATGAATTAGAACATGCCCCAATGTAACTGCATGCATTAGAGCATGCCCCAATGTTACTGCATAAATTAGAGCATGCCCCAATGTTACTGCATTCATTATAGCATGCCCCAATGTTACTGCATTCATTAGAGCATGCCCCAATGTTCTTTCTCACTAATATGTATAAAATCAGAGGCACCAGAGGTACGGTATAGTTACAGTATGGGCTCAAAGTAGTCTATGGGTGATGTATAAAGGTTTCATAATATGGCAACGTGCCCCTAAAAAAAATATTTTGGAACGTTTTTCCCTCTGCTGGGCTCCATTATTGGCTAAAACCCACATTTCGCTTATATAGATGAGGTCTACAACAGCCTTTTCTCAAGGTCTCAGCTCTCATGAGAATCTCGCTGTTCAGGATGACATAAAAAGGTCTACACAAAAATTCTGGTAACACATGAAGCCCTGTAGATGATTTCATACATTTTAACATGACGTGCGATCCATCACATCTGCCGTTTATCTTGACTTGTGATTTATGTCGCTGTCTGTTGAGCATCAACATCTTCAAGTGCTATATTATTATTTTTGCTTCTTATTTGACTGCATTATTAGAAGTGATTTGTTCACAGCTCACCCATACAAGTGTAGATTTAGCAGTCGGCCTTCAGGCCGTTTCATTTTTGCTGTGCTTAGTGCTAGCTGGTTAAGGAGTAATTAGTATTCAAGGGGCATGTGTAGCCCAATGACATTGTCATGCTAGATTATGTCATTGCAAGGACATTACAGATCTTAGGATAGGAACACTGCCAGGCTTTTGTTTATTTAGGCTGCAAATTTCCTCTTTCCATATGAATTGAAATTTCATAGTAATGCACAACATTTGGTGGAGTTCGAACACAGCTGGTGAATCACGAGGCGGCGACGTCAGTACTGGTCATGATGTTACAGAATTATAGGCCAGCTTGCATTCTGCGAATCAGTAATGTGGACAACCCAAAAATACTGTTTCTGCTTATTGCAGAAATTTGTCCTTTTATAGCTTCCGATATTTTAGTTTTGATTAATTTGCATTACTTTTGTTTAGATAATTGGACTCCTAATGGCAATTTCTGGTACCTATTGAGAGCACTGTTAACAGTGAGGGCTGTAATGCTGTTTTATGGACATTGATCCAGGAATTTTTGTCTGTTCTCATGTTCAGGGTCGGTTTTAGGGAATGGCAATTGCCCGGGGTCGTTGTCTATCGGCAGACTTCTGAGGACTGGAGCCACAGAAGAAACCTAAGAGCAAAGTGGAAGAACATTCAGCTCCACTGCCAGTAGTCGGGCCAGGCATTAATTTAGGGTAGGTTCACATAGGGCGGATACGCTGAGCAATAGCACACAGTGTATCCGCACTGGTCACCGCAGAGAATTCTGGCCGAAAAACCACACCAAATTATGGTGCAGTTTTCCGTCCGGAATGTCTACAGAGGAAAACTGCACATAAAAAAATGTTTCATACTTACCCTAGCCATGGCGACACATCCCTCTGCTGTCCTGCAGCTGGACCTCCTGGGATTATGTTTCATCCCATGTGAACGCTGCACCCGGTGATTGGCTGCAGCGGGCACATGGGATGAAACGTCATTCCTCGAGTTCGGCCTGGACAAAGAAGCACAGAATTCTGGGTAAGTATACAATTTTTTTTAGTTCCGATTTTTGCAGCGGAATCGCAGCTTTTCCGTTGCAAAAATTGCAACATCTGCTCTTTGTTGCGGGTTTTATCTCCCCATTGAATTTAATGGGGAATACCCACAACAAAAAAGCAGCAATTACGCAAATACTTCTGACATGCTGCAGATTAAATATCCGCACTTCAGGTCAATTTCTGAGCATTTTTTCCGCTTATCATTTACGCAGCGTGTAGCCTGTAACTTCAAGCAGTCATATTTTAGCATATATGGAAGGTATTAAAATTTTTTTTTTTATACATTTGTTCATGTAGGGTTCCTTTAAATACAGCACAACAATATTATATAACCGTGTAAAGAACTAGTGGCATATAAAATGATACTATTCTGTTTTTCTGAGGTGCTAGATCTGCGATAATATGACCTTACAAAAACTATAAGCATAACCATGCTACCCAATTTTTTTTAGAAAGATTGTTCCCTGATCTAAAAAGAGACAGGGCATATGCAAATGTGTCCTAAAATTTCGGTGAGGTTTTGTGGGTGTTCCTTGGCCGTTCGAGATATCTTACAAATAGGGATTCAAATGTTGGTAGGTATGGAATAACCCCTTTCCCTTCCTTATACCTCCCAACTTTCAAGTATTGCAAAGAGGGACAAGCGGCTCAGCAAATTTTTTCCCTTGAAGCCACGCCTCTAATCCTGCCCAATCCCAATCTATACACACCCGGTTCAGACCACACAGTATCATGCTCCCATAGTACCTCCTACACAGTATAATGCCCTCTAGCTGCCACCATACAGTATAATGCCCCCATAGATGCACCGACACAGTACAAAGCCAACACTGATGCCCCCATACAGTATAATGCCCACACAGATGCCCCCATGCAGTATAATGCCCACACAGATGCCCCCATGCAGTATAATGCCCCATATAGTATAATGCCCCATAGTTGCCACAATACAGCATAATGCCCCCACAGCTGCCCCAAACAGTATAATGCCTCTATAGCTTCCCCATGAGTATAATGCCCCCATAGCTGCCCCCTTACAGTATAATGCCCCTTTAGCTGTCACCATACAGTATAATGCCCCCTTAGCTGCCCCCATACAGTATAATGCCCCATAGCTGCCCCCATATAGTATAAAGCTGCCTTAGCTGCCCCATACAGTATAATGCCCCTTAGCTGACCCTAGTGCCAATGCCCACATATAAAGTGCCAGTGCCCACTTAGATAGTGCCACAGTGCCCATGTAGATAGTGCCACACACAGTGCCCATGTAGATAGCGCCACAGTGGCCTCTGTAGATAGTGCCACAGTGCCCATGTAGATAGTGCCACATCCCCTTGAAGATAGTGCCACCCACCTGTAGAGAGCGCCCTTGGGACTCCCATTAGGACAGAATCCCCGGCCAGAGCATCGGCCACGCTGTGGCCGTGGATTCCGCTCCAGGAGGAGACACTGACGTCACCGTCCATATAGGGACAGTGACATCAGGGGTTCCCTCTACAAGCGGAATCCCAGGCCAGAGCGTAGGCAATACTACGGCCAGGTATTCCGCTCCAGAAGGAGGCACTGACGTCACTGTCCATATATGGACAGTGACGTCAGTGGTTCCATCTATGAGCGAAATTCCCTGGCCAGAGCGTTGGCAACGCTGTGGCCGAGGATTCCGCTACTGGAGGAGCCACTGTTGTCACTATCCATATATGGACAGTGACGACAAGGGCTTCCCCAGGCTAAGCGTTTAAAGTAGCCCTGGACTCTGTACTAATGCTGAAGCAGAGAGCTGACGGTTCTCTGCTTCAGCATTGAATTCAGCTGTATCTGTGACCTGAGGAAAGACACAGGTACAGTTGACACTGGGACATACACCCTGCTGCCTGGGACTGCAGGACACTGCCCAGAATCCGGAACTGTGCCGCTGAATTCGGGACGGTTGGGAGGTATGCTTCCTTTTTGGATACGTTTTAGAGAAATTGAGGCTAGGTTCACACTACGTTCAAGCATTATATTCGGCTGGACTATTTGAAGCATGCTGTCGGACATATGACCCTGAAGTATGACACTGTATGGCTATACATTTGCATTTGTGTACTATTGACTCCTATTGACTTTTTAGCATACGGTTGTGTTGAAAAGTGTAGTTAACTATGCTTTTCGATACAGTTCAACCAAAGGTATACTGTCATTTACCGGCTGAACTTATGCCAAAAGGACACTCTTTTGGCACGTCTGACAAACAGAACTTTATGGACATATTAGATGTATACATTGAAAGATTTCCCAGCCTATATGCCCAATAATGTAGCTAGGTCTTCCCTCAACCGTGGCAAAGATTCTATTTGTTGCCATAGACCTGTATCTAAATACCCCAAGGCTGAGTGTGATCCTAGGTGCATGCCCTGCCAGAACCCCTACTTATTGACACCCCTGTATGCGTCTAAGGCCTTATTCACACGCACATGTTATACGTTCGTGTGACGGCCGTTAAAACAATGGCTGTCACACGGACCTATGTAATTCAATGGGGCCGTTCACACGGCCGTTGTTTCAACGGACCGTGTGAAGGGTCCGTGAGAAAATAGGACATGTCCTACTTTTTGTGCTTCACGCGTCCCTCCATAGACTCTAGTCGCTTAACTTTTTGCGCTTACCGCATACAGCAGGGAAAAGCACGGATGCACCTCAGACGTGAAAAACAGCCGTTTTTCACCTCCGAGATGCGCACCGCTTGTGTGAATCTAGCCTAATGTAGAGCCCAAACTGTGACCCTAGTCTAAATGCTCGCCTTGTAGAGATAAATAGTTATGTAAGCACGATTACCAGCTAGTCCTCAAAAGAAATACCTGTTCGCTAGGTTAGCCTGTCTGCCTGACATTGCTTGGGTTACTCTCTTATGTACAATTGTCAGTTCAAAAGTTGAACAATCTCCAAGCAGTGCATGTTATGCGTCTATGAACTTCAAAGTAATGCAGCCTTAATGTAATTATGCTTCAGATGCACTCTGTGCTCCTTTTGAAGTGAGGATAGTGCTGGGAAGACGCTGTTCTCTTGCTGTTAAACAATAGGTGCGGTGGGTTAGCCTGGGGGTGTCACAAATGTTTAACTGTGAGGAGATATCTGACATGCAACCATCTGTCTTCTATGTACTTGTCAGATGGTATCACATAGGACCTTGTATTCCTTCACACTGTGCCACTTTAGAGAGGGTAATTCAACATTCATGAGAGCTGGAGTGCACTTTATTATTTCCGGCATGGGGGCATATTTTGGGAGGTATCATAATTCAGCTCATTTGAATATGGAAATCAGAAATCTTCATTAATTACATAAAGTTTTCTTCTGAACAGGTGCAAGTGATTAAAAAATCTGCTGCAAGAAAAATTCCTAAGAAGTAGTTGGGTCATACAAGAATATGTCACACTGCAGACAGGGAAACTGCTACTCAGCATTAGTGGAACATGTACCGTAAGGCTGGGTTCACACGACCTATTTTCAGGCGTAAACGAGGCGTATTATGCCTCGTTTTACGTCTGAAAATACGGCTCCAATACGTCGGCAAACATCTGCCCATTCATTTGAATGGGTTTGCCGACGTACTGTGCAGACGACCTGTCATTTACGCGTCGTCGTTTGACAGCTGTCAAACGACGACGCGTAAAATGACTGCCTTGTCAAAGAAGTGCAGGACACTTCTTTGCAACGTAATTTGAGCCGTTCTTCATTGAAGTCAATGAAGAGCAGCTCAAGATTTACGAGCGTCAAAGACGCCTCGCATAATGCGAGGAGGAGCTTTTACGTCTGAAACGACGCAGCTGTTTTCTCCTGAAAACAGTCTGTCTTTTCAGACGTAAAAGCCGCTTCTCGTGTGCACATACCCTAAGAGTATAATGGATCTGACCTATTAGTGGACTGACCATTCAGACATTAGGACAGTGGCCAAGGCCCATCGTCAGAAGGGGCCAACAGCCCAGGGGCGAACGCAGGATTTTTAATGGGGATTTCAAAATGCATACTTCTTAAACCAAGTTATTTTACCCTCTGGTTTTTACGCTACGAGTATTGGTCTGCATGTATCCACCATCCTAACCCTTTATATTACAAGCTCTAATATAAAAGGCTAGGCCAGTGGATATGTGCTGACCACTACCCATAGCATAAAAACCAGCGTACATAGTGCCCCCTCTAGATAGTGCCACAGGGGCCCATGAAGATACTGCCACAGTGACCCTGTAGATCAGGGGTCAGCAACCTGTGCCACTGGTGCCACAGTCGGCACCTGGGGCATGGTCTGGTGACATTCTTCTCCTGAAGTCCATCCCAGTTGTGTGCTTGGTGGCGCTGAGCACAGGGAGAGGGAGTGGCGCTTCATTTTGCGCTTGTCAGCGCTGATGACCAGGAGAGAGAGCAGTGCTTCATTGTGTTTGTCGCTGCTGAACACTTGGTAAGTACACAATGCAGCACTGCTCTCTCCCCTGGTGTTCAGCGTCGCCAAGGGCATAATAAAGCACTTCTCTCTGCAGGTCATCAGCGCCGCAAGGATGGATTTCAGTGACAACTCTGTAAAAGAAAAAGTTAGCAAAAGTTGGCAGCTTTCTCTCCTATGTTCACCCCCCAAGCAAGGCTTTAGTTGCCGTGGTCTCTCCTATAAGCACCCCCCAACGCTGGTGTTCATTTGTCGTGGTCTCTCCTATGTACACCCCCCCAAGCTAGTGCACAGTAGTCGCTCTCTCTGTTCTGTGTGCAGCACCCCCAAGCTAGTATTGAATAGCCACAGTCTTTCCTGTGTGCAGTTCCCCCTAGCTGGTGCTTAGTAGTCGTGGTCTCTAATATGTGCACCCCCTTCCCCAGCTAGTGTTCAGTAGCTGTTGATGGATTCGTAGGTGTTCATGTTTGTATGGCACACCGAGCACTTTATCATAAAAAGTATTTTTTATCGGCACACCATCCAAAAAAGGTTGCCTACCCATGCTGTAGATAATTCTGCAGATATAGTGTCCCAGTGTTCCCTGTAGCCAGTGGCCTATGCCAAAACAAGCACACTCACCTGTCCCTTTCTAACGCCGTCCTCTAGGGATGCAGGCCTGGTCTCTTCTGACCAGGCGTTCTCCAGCGGAACGATGCAGGCGGTGTGATGACATCATTGCGCCTCCTACTTCACAAGAAAGGCATTGAATGAGGATCTGGTAGTTCCCTTGCCCCGTCAGCACTGTCAATTGTATTTGAGGGTCTTCTGAATCAGAGGGAACAGCGGGGCCTTGGAGCTCCAAAACCTCCAATAATATGGCCCTGGACACTGGGTTTTCTGAGCAACTTTAGTGCAGCCCATGAGTCAGCTGCACTCATGGCCGGCCTTAGATACGTTCGACCAGTGCGGTCGCACAGGGCACCAGCCGCCACACTGCAAGAGGGGCGCCAGCGGGTGTGTGTATCCCCGCGCCGTTCAGTCGCCTTTACGCCCGGGCGCTTCTTCACTTAGTGGCCGTCGCTACCGCTGTAGCAGCCATAGCGGCTGCTAGCGGCGACACCGGGCATGAGGGCAGTGGCGCCGCTAGCAGCCGCTGCGACTGCTATAAAGGTAGCGACGGCACTATAGCAGAGCAGGGAGGTACCTCCCTGCTCTGCTATCTACTAGCGCCACTGTATCTCCCTGAAGGAGCGGAATCCACATGTGGCTGGGGATTCCGCTCCTGGAGCGCTGCTTGATATCTCTGTCCATATATGGACAGTGACATCAGGGGAAACTCCTGAAGCGGAATCCCCGGTCACAGCGTTGCAGACGCTATGACCGGGGATTCCACTCCAGGTGAAGCCAATGACATCATGGACACAGATGACAGAAGCTTCTCCTGGAGTGGAATCGACAGTCACAGCGTCAACAACACTGTGGACGGGGATTCCGCTTCAGGAATTTCCCCAGATGTCACTGTCCATATATGCCTAGAGACATCCAGGAGCGGAATCCCCGGCCACACGGGGATTCCGCTCCCTCAGGGAGCTACTGTGGCGCTATCTATACTGGAAGGGGGGTGTTTGCTATCTACAAGGGGGCTGTGGGCTGTGTGACACTACCTAGAAAAAAGGACAACTGTGCAGGAGCCCACAAAATACCCAGCTTTCCCGGCTATCAAATAGATGTGTGGAAATAAACTAAGATATAACTTTTATTTAATCTAGCTAAAAGGATTAATCCTTTAGCTAGATTAAATAAAAGTTATATCTTAGTTTATTTCCACACATTTATTTGATAGCTGGGAAAGTTGGGTATTTTGTGTGCTCATGCACAGTTGTCCTTTTTTGAATGTCTATTGCCCGCCAGCTATCAGAGTCATTTGGTAGTCCTTGCACTACCTACAAGGGGGCTGTGGGCAGTGTGGCACTACCAACCAGGGGGCTGTGTGGCACTACCAACCAGGGGGCTGTGTGGCACTCCGAACCAGGGGGCTGTGGGCTGTGTGGCACTCCCTACCAGGGGGCTGTGGGCTGTGTGGCACTCCCTACCAGGGGGGCTGTTCGGCATTCCCTACCAGGGGACTGTGCGGCGCTACCCACAAGGGGGCTGTGCGGCGCTACCTACAAGGGGGCTGTGCGGCGCTACCCACAAGGAAGCTCTGCGGCGCTACCCACAAGGGGGCTGTGTGGCGCTACCCACAAGGGGCTGTGTGGCTCTACCCACAAGGGGCTGTGTGGCGCTACCTACAGGGGGAATCTGTGAGTGGTGGGCTGATGGTCATTTTACTGTGAGTGGTGGGCTGATGGTCATTTTACTGTGAGTGGGGGGCTGATGGTCTTCAAGTGGTTTCCGCATCTGACCTCCAATTGAAATTAATAGGAGGCAGAAAATACCTGCGGCGCCTGTTTGGAGCTTTTTTTCCTGCGTCTTTTGCATTTGCTTCAACGGCTTAAAAAAAACCGCAAAAAAAGGTCAAACAATGCTGTCAATTTCTGAAGGAATTTTGAGGCAGATTTTTTTTGCCTTACAAAAAACGTGTGTGAACATACTCTACGAGTGTAGTGCTTGTTCTTAGCCATTTTCTGTCTTTCTCGGAACAATTTTTGGTAGGGGGGCCCTGAGGAATTTTTATTTTTCCAGTGCTGCCTTGAGTCCGAAAAGGTTGAGAAACTTTGTACTAGGCTACAGGATCCCATTATGGAGCAGCTCAGTTCGTCATGGGAACAGGGCCTAGGTGAGTAAAAATTTTGTTTGTGTTTGGGGGCACTGTCTACAAGAGGGAGGTGGGGGACTGTATGGCACTGTCTACAAGGAGAAGGTTGAGGGACTGTATGGTACTGTCTACAAGGGGGAGGTGGGGGACTGTATGGCACTGTCTACAAGGGGGAGGTGGGGGGGCTGTATGGCACGATCTACAAAAAGGAGGTGGGGGATTATGACACTGTCTACAGGGAAGCTATATGGCAAAATCTACAGGGGGGCACTATACTGTGTGGGGGCCACTAAGCGGACATTATACTGTGTAGGGGTACTACAGGTGGCATAATACTGTGGGCACAATTAGAGGACAAAATACTGTGTCCTTGAAGGGGTTGTAGTATATTATATTATTAAATATTATTATTATACTGTATGGGGGCACTAAAGGAGCATTATCATTTTTTTATGGGGCATTTTTTTTAAATGATGGGATGGGGCGCCGAAAGATTATTTCGCACAGGGCGGCATCTATCCTAGGGCCGGCCCTGGCTGCTCTAAAGTTTAATGGCGTTGTCTGCAAAAAACAGGAGATACACAAGATAAATTATGCTCAAAAGCAATGAGTTAATTCAACCAGGGCTGGATTGTAGGAGGGCGAACACAACACCCCATCACTTTTGGGACCTGGGGGTCTCCACCACTTAAAATTACAACTGGGTCGAGAGAACATGTTGTACCTGTTGTCATTTTATCTTCAGGTCTACTTGAATACTTGTTCTATGCAGGCAAGCGTGTTGTGATTATGTCATTCCACCTACTTGCATGGAGCTACAGACCGGCTATCTCTATTGAAGTCTAAGGGAATTACTGTCTCCAGAACACCAATACACTTCAATGGAGAGAGCCCAACTTTCCCATATGTAATTTCTATACGAGTTAGGCAGAGTCTGGGTCCCAGAGGTGAGAGGCCCTTCCAAAAAGTTTGTCCAGGGGCTTGCACTAACTTTAATCCAGTCCTGAACCAAGCTCGAGTGTATTATAACTATGATGGATGGTGAGAGGCCCGTTATTTCCCAGGGGGCCCAGAACATTCTCACTGCACCCTATGATCTGGCCTAATAGTGATACAGTTCCAGTTCATAATACATTCCAGCCAAGAAACTTACCTGGATTCCGATAATTTGCTAAAGAATAAAAACATTTATGTAGTTACAGGTCACTGTTCATTCTCTACTAGTAAGTACCATATACAGTATTCTGTCCCTTTGGATAGTTGTGTCATGGCCATGAGGTCCCATGTGTCCAGTGATAAATTCAGCTTCCTTCGTAACTGAGTGGTAAATTCTGTACCTAATCCCTGGTGCTTGGATGATTCAGTGACATATACCATACACCATCCCTGATGGCCCATTGTTGAATGCAGGTTACCTGGCAGTCCTGTGGTGTGTATAATCCTTTTTCACCGAGCCAATAAGTGTTCTATCCAATCCTCACTGTTCTATCCCAAAAATACATGTGGGATAATTCAATCGTATGATATTTCCCATGATCTGAAAGATTTCACCTTAGAATTTTTTTTCTCATATGATTGGAAATATCTTTTTGGGTATGTCCCTTACCAGCAGAGAATTAGGCTATGTGCACATGATAACTGCAATTACGTCTGAAATTACAGAGCTGTTTTCAGGAGAATACAGCTCCTGAATTTCAGACATAATTGCTCGTACTCGCGTTTTGCGGGGCGTCTTTTACGGCCGTATTTTGGAGCTGTTCTTCAATGGAGTCAATGAAAAATGGCTCCAATTACGTCCCAAGAAGTGTCCTGCACTTCTTTTGACGAGGCTGTAATTTTACGCGCCCTCTTTTGACAGTGACGCGTAAAATGACAGGTCGTCGGCACAGTACATCGTAAAGTCCATTGAAAGTAATGGGCAGATGTTTGCCGACGTATTGGAGCCGTTTTTTCAGACGTAATTCGAGGCGTAAAACGCCTCCATTACGTCTGAAAATAGGTCGTGTGAACCCAGCCTTACGATTGCAGAAGGAATGAAACAATTGTCATATTGTGGGGACATCTTTACATTTGTGGACCGCTTTAGCAGGACTTTTGGTCCAAATATTAGAAAAACAGAAAGAAAAGAGAGGGATAAAAGGACGTAGCAGAAAGAAGGAAGAAAGGAAAAGTTTGGGGGAGAGGTACAATTGTTCCTTATTGTGCTCTATGTTATAGCACTAAGATGGACATTGCAGAGAGAAGTAATGTATGCAAACTTGCCATATCCTAATAAAAACCCCTGTATTGGTGTCACGATGGGGGTGTGGACCCACTGGGCCCTACCGCCATAGCGGTATAGCAGCTGGCCAAACAGGGTACAAAGTCAATGTCTATAGTTTGGATAAGGTACCTGTGGCAATACAGACAGTAGCAATGGTTTAGGCTCGGATGGAACTCTGGCAGCAGGCAGACAACAGGTGCGGTGAAACACAGCGGGTGTAGCAGGCGACACAACACGACTCCAACTCTGTACAGCACAGGAACACGGTATAATGGGATACAGGTAGCAGGAACACTGGAACTGGAAAACACTCAAGGAACCATTTGCAAAGACAGACACAGTTAGATACAAACACGCTCAGGCAATGCAGGGAGGGCCAGAGCCCTTCTTAGGGTATGTTCACGCGGCCTATTTTCGGCCGTTTTTCGGGCTGAAATATCGGAAGCAGAACGCCTCCAAACATTTGCACATTGACTGCAATGTGAAAAACGCCGTTCTGTTCCGACTGGCCGTCTTTTTACATGGCCGTTTTTTTAAAAAATGGCAGCGAAAAAGAAGTGCAGATCACTTCTTGGGCCGTTTTTTGAGCCGTTTTTTATAGACTAAAGAAAACAGCTCCAAAAACGGCTGTAAAAAATGCAGCGAAAAAACAGCTCCGTATTTTCAGATGTTTTTGAGTTTGCATGTGAACATACCCTTTTAGTCCAGGGTGATGTAATGGCAGGAAGGAGGTGAAGGGAAAGTGAGCCTTAATCTACCCACCGCCCTGTCCCTGCCTACTTGCAACGACCCGCCCTAGGCGACGGGGTACAACTGGGCGGCGGTCCCTACGCTGTCTAAGTGCACGGGAGAACAAACAGGGAACATGCAAGGGAAGGGGCAGTAGCCCACGGAACGCCATGAGGAAATGGAGCGGTGAACGAATAGTCAGGACCAGGATGAAGTGGAGTATACCAACGTGAGCACGGAGAAGGAAGCAAGCCAGGGGCAAAGCGAAGCAGGTTAAGCGGAACTGCAGCAAGGCAGAAGCACAGCAGAAGCAGGCTGGAGCAAGCAGCAGTGGGGCCAGGAATCCAGAAGAATTACAAGCACTGAGGAAGAGAACACGGCAGGTAATAAAGGACAGGGGGCGGAGCTAACTCCGACTGACCAGGCCGCGATAGGCTCTCCCACTCCTGAGCCTGCCACCCTGGTTGGTGGGAGACCGTGTCAGTCTAACAGGTCTGGCCTCAGGTGTGGATTGATTAATCCCAGGAGTATACCTAGACGTAGTACCTGGCAGATCCCTAACAGGTGATCTTGGAGCAATCAGCTCAATCTCACACATGTGTGCGCTCTGGCTCCTTAAGCTGGACTGAGCTTGCAATCGCACACCCTAGTGGTCACTGCGGAACAGGGCGGCTGCATGTGCAGACATCTCTGGAGAGAAGGGCGTCAACAGGATGGGAGGAGTTCGTGGTCAGCGACCACGGACGTTACAATTGGATGGGGTTTTCAAGGGTGTAGCTTGATGCTTCTGGACCCCAATGCAAAATCTGTAACCAAGCCCCTACCTACCATGTGCCATTTACAATACTGGTGTCTGCTTATGTGACAGAAGGGTGTTTTTGATCCCTCAGACACCAGGGCCCAGGTACGACTGCCACCTCTGCACACTTTATAGTTATGTGCCAGAGGGTTGTCCATCTAGATATCTCAAAGGGTAACTAAACTTTTAAAAAACTTTTGACATGTCACAGTGACATGTCAGAAGTTTCGATCGGTGGGGGTCCCAGCACTGAGAGCCCCATTGATCGCTAAAACAAAGCAACAGAAGCGCTCGGGTGAACGCTCTCCCGCTTCGTTTTAGATTAGCTTTTCTCAGAAAGCCGAGCAAACGGTGTATGGGCTCAAAGGAAAGTCTAAGAGCATGTTCACCACTCACTCGGCTTTTCAAGGAAAGGTGATAAGCAACAAAAAGGCATAGAGCTCACCCTATCACTTTTGCTGCTTTCATTTAGCGATCGATGGAGGTCTCAGTTCTTGGACCCACACTGTTCAAACCTTCTGACATGTCACTATGCCATGTCAAAAGTTTTTAAAAGTTTAGTTACCCTATAATGGTAATTTTCACAGGAAATTACATAAAAAAAAAAAAAAAAAGGGCGCTACATGACTTCTGCACATTAATGTACTTTTTATTAAATTGTTGCACAAGCATTAAATTATCTGCAATCACAAATCAACAACCTGATATCTGGTAATGCTAAAACATGTTGAGAGGAATTCCCACCGCACTGACAACATATTTCCCCTGAAGTGCTGTACACAGAGGAATCTGGGCGACATCTATAGCACTGTATATTCTAAAATACGCATGTGAACGTTCTGTGAAGATGCATAGCAGGAATTTGTTAGAACTTTCTGTCAACCGATATAATTATGGGTCTGACTTAAAGAGGAAACTATTCCTGAAAATATATTTGGCAGAATATTACAGAAAAGGGCGAGGCACGTTACCTTGTCTCGTTTTTTTTTACGGTAGTTATGTCCTAAAACGTTGGCACCTTTTCTTAGGCTGATGGTGGGAACCTATTTATATAGAAGCCGTCTGTCCTCGTGTGATGTGAGAGCAATAGCTCCTGACACCTGTACTGGCACTGATCCGGAGATATAATCAATGAAACTTTTGGCTTCCTGTATACAAGAATCTAGCATTTGGCTAGCCTTGCTGGTGTAACTCAAATGACCGGAACAATTCTGACCTTAACCTGTTAATGACCACCTGTCGTAAATGTACAGCGCAGGTTACTGTATAACAGGAGCAGGTCGAGGGCTCAGTTGTTAAAGACAGAGAGTTTCTAATTTCTTCAATCTTCTCTATTGCAGCAATGCTACTGCCTCTATTCTACGTGGCGATCAGGTGATCACCGCGTGCCCCCTGGTGTGGCCGAGCTGTCGGGTCCTAGGGATGCCCCAGCTGCATTGGAAAACTGCAAAATAAAAGAGAGCTTTTGTGACCTCTTGAGGGATATATTATGTAAAAAAAATATAAAAAAATAAGTAAAAAAATAATAATTATAATAAAAAATATAAATTATATATATATATATATATATATATATATATATATATATATACTAGTCCTACTCAATTAATTAGAATATCATCAAAAAGTAAATTTATTTCAGTAATTCAATTTAAAAAGTGAAACTCATATATTCTATAGATTCATTACACACAGATTTTATCTATTTCCAGCATTTTTTTCTTTTACTGTTGATGATTATGGTAACAGTTAATGAAGACCCAAAATTTAGTGTCTCAGAAAATTAGAATATTTCAAAAATGATTTTTAATACCGAAATGTTGGCCTACTGAAAAGTATGTCCAATATCTGCCCTCAATACTTGGTCGGGGCTCCTTTTGCATGAATTACTGCATCAATGCGGCGTGGCATGGAGGCGATCAGCCTGTGGCACTGCTGAGGTGTTATCAATGCGGCGTGGCATGGAGGTGATCAGCCTGTGGCACTGCTGAGGTGTTATCAATGAGGCGTGGCATGGAGGTGATCAGCCTGTGTCACTGCTGAGGTGTTATCAATGCGGCATGGCATGGAGGTGATCAGCCTGTGGCACTGCTGAGGTGTTATCAATGCGGCGTGGCATGGAGGTGATCAGCCTGTGGCACTGCTGAGGTGTTATCAATGCGGCGTGGCATGGAGGTGATCAGCCTGTGGCACTGCTGAGGTGTTATCAATGCGGCGTGGCATGGAGGTGATCAGCCTGTGGCACTGCTGAGGTGTTATGGAAGTCCAGGTTGCTTTGATAGCGGTCTTCAGCTCGTCTGCATTGTTGGGTCTGGTGTCTCATCTTCCTCTTGACAATACCCCATAGATTCTCTATGGGGTTTAGGTCTGGCGAGTTTGCTGGCCAATCTAACACAGTGAGCGTATGTTCACATGGCCTATTTTCGAAAAATCAAAAGCAGAACGCCTCCAAACATCTGCCCATTGATTTCAATGGGAAACACGGCGTTCTGTTCTGACGGGGCGTTTTTTATGCAGCCAGTTTTAAAAACGGGCACGTGAAAACACGCCTCGTAAAAAGAAGCGCATGTCACTTCTTGAGCTGTTTTTGGAGCCGTTTTTATTGACTCAATAAAAAACAGCTCCAAAAACGGCCGTAAAAAACGATGCAAAAAACGTGAGTTGCTTAAAAAACGGCTGAAAATCAGGAGCTTTGTTCCCTTGAAAACAGCTCAGTATTTTCAGAAGTTTTTTAGTAAACGTGTGAACATACCCTGATACTGTGGTTAGCAAACCAGGTATTGGTACTTTTGGCAGTGTGGGCAGGTGCCAAGTCCTGCTGGAAAATGAAATCAGCATCTCCATAAAGCTTCTCAGCATAGGGAAGCATGAAGTGCTCTAAAATTTCCCGGTAGAGGCTGCGCTGACTCTGGACTTGACATAACACAGTGGACCAAAAATATAAATATCTCGGAAATGTAGAAAAGTCAGGTAGGCCAGTGCACAATAAAGTGAGCATTGCCAAGTTCCATTATTTACACAAGTGTCCGCTAGTCCAGCAGATGACATGACTCCCCAAACCATCACTGACTGTGGAAACTTCACACTGGACCGCAAGCAACTTGGATTGACGCCTCTCCACTCTTCCTCCAGACTCTGGGACCGAGATTTCCCAATTAAATGCTAAATTTACTTTCATCTGAAAACAGGACTTTGGATCACTGAGCAACAGACCAGTCCTTTTAAAGGCTTAGGCCCTATTTACACGACAGGGATTCTTGGCCATGTGATGGCCGTTCACGGCCGCAGTAGGAACAATAGACCCCAAATGGGGCTATTCACACAGCCGATTTTTTGAGTGCCCAAAAAATGGAACATGCCCTATTTTGTCCCGTTCTCCCGGCCGCATGGCTCCCATAGAAGCCTATGGGGCCGTGTAAAGCACGGCTGTCACTCGGATGTGCTCCGAGTGATGGCCGTGCATTCTGCCGCTCGCTCTCTTCTCCTCCACATAATGCAAAGTGCATGTGAGGAGGAGGAGGGTATTTTGTTGCTCCCTGTAGGAGCTTCAGCCGAAGCTATGGCCGGGGATTCTGCTCCAGGAGAAGTCCCTGACTTCAATGTCCATATATAGACAGTGACATCAGGGAATTCTGAAGCGGAATCCCCGGCATTGTGGCTGGTGATTCCGCTCCAGGAGAAGTCCCTGACTTCAATGTCCATATTTAGACAGTGAAGTCAGGGACTTCTCCTGGAGCGGTCCCCTACAGGGGGTGGCTATGTACAAGGGTGCTATGTAGTACTACCAAAAGGGGGGCTGTGTGGCATTATCTACAGGGGGCTGTGTGGCATTACCTACAGGGGGGCTGTGTGGCATTACCTACAGGGGTGCTCTGTGGCATTACCTACAAGGGGGTCTATGTGGCACTACCTACAAGGGGGTCTATGTGGCACTACCTACAAGGGGGTCTGTGTGGCACTTCCTACAAGGGGGGCTGTGTGGCATTACCTACAGTGGGCTGTGGCAGTATTTACAGAGGGCAGTGTGTGGCATTATCTACAGAGGGCAGTGTGTGGCATTATCTACAGAGGGCAGTTTGTGGCATTATCTACAGAGTGTGTGGCAGAAAATTCACAAATGAAATTCATCCGTTTTTAAAACGGACAGGGAAAAAAACGGATGCAAAACGGGTCAAAATCAGCCGTTAAAAACGGAAACACGGGCCGGAATGGAAACAGAACGGACCAAAACCTACATTTTTATCAGTCGACATTGGAACCCTGTCGTGTGAATAGAGCCTTAGGCCTCATGCCCACTTCAGTTATTTTCTTCAGGGTGCTATCCGTTTTTTTTAACGGCTAGTACCCTGACACATTCATTTCTATGGGGCCATGCACACTTCAGTTGTTTTGACGGTTCCGTTCATCCGTTCTGTCAAAAGTAGTGCATGTCCTACTTTTGTACGTCGTTCAGTGACCGTAGGGCCCATTGAAGTCTATGGGTCCATCAAAAAAACGATCGGCACACGGGCGGCATCTGTGTGCCGTCCGTTTTTCACGGATCCGTTGCTAAGCAACGGCAGGGCGTGCCAAAGTTCCCTGCATTTAACACACAAGATGTATTTTAACGGACCGTTTAAAACAGAAGACAAACGGAAGCACAGCATCCGTTTAGAATGGAACAATGGAGCGGACGTGGAGTGACAACAGAAACCACACGGATGTCACAACGGACACACGGATCAGTTTTAAACGGACGTGAAAATGGTGAAGGATGTGTGCATGAGGCCTTAGGAAACCTTTGCAGGTGTTTTGTGTTGATTAGCTGATTAGAGTGTCACACCATGGGGCTACAATCTTCAACTTTTACCCAATATTAAAATTATCTGAGAGACTTAATTTTGGGTTTACATTAACTGCTACCATAATCTTCAACATTAAAAGAAAAAATGCTGGAAATAGATCACTCTGTGTAATGAAACCTTATAATATATGAGTTTTACATTTTGAATTGAACTGAAATAAATGAACTTTTTGGTGATATTCTAATTCATTGAGAAGGACTAGTATGTATACATGCATATATATATATATATATATATATATGTATACATATATATATTTACATATATATATATATATATATATACATATATATGTATATATATATACATATATATTTACATATATATGTATATATATATATATGTATATATATATATATATATACACACATATATATGTATATATATATACATATATATATATATATACACATACATATGTATATATATATATATATATATATATATATATATATATATATATATATATATACATATGTATACATATATCCAAAAAAGAGAACGTGAAGCAGCACTCAAATAAAGTGAATTTATTCATCCAACATGGAACCACAACGTTTCACCTCCTCTATGAAGGCATTTCACTTGAAAATGTCTTCATAGAGGAGGTGAAACGTTGTGGTTCCATGTTGGATGAATAAATTCACTTTATTTGAGTGCTGCTTCACGTTCTCTTTTTTGGATATCTAACACATAAGGAAAGGTCACTCCTTTATTTTTTAAGCTTTGCACCAGCCTAGTCAGGCATTTGTTCACAGTGCTGCTCCAATCCTCTGCTTTTTTCTATGGATACATATATATATATATATATATATATATATATATATATATATATATATATATATATATATATATATACATACATATTGTGAGACAGTGACAGGTAAAGTCATTGAGGGAAGGTACATTTCCCCTAGAATCCTGTCATATGTATCCTAGGCTCCAGGGAATGAGTAGTTTTTGCAATAGAAAGCTCTAGCTTTCCAATCTCGACTTAAGGATAAGCCGGAAAAAGGGCCTGGAGTTGGATTGGGGAAGAGCAGGGCGGGTTCCCCAATCCCTAGTCCATCTCTGTTTGTGGGACAAGGCTGCTGCTCAATTAGCTGCACCTGCAGCCTGTGTATAAAAAGGTGCAGACACAGTGTGTGTCAGTCTCACCCCTGACTCAGACTGGAGACTACTAAGGCTGGAGTAGCCTGTATTCTATGTGAGCAAAGACCTGTGTTAGGGTATGTTCACACGGCCTATTTACGGACGTAAATCGGGCGTTTTTGCCCCGAATTACGCCCGAAAATAGCGCCTCAATAGCGTTGACAAACATCTGCCCATTGAAAGCAATGGGCAGGCGTTTGTCTGTTCACACGAGGCGTATATTTACGCGCCACTGTCAAATGACGGCGCGTAAATAGACGCCCGCGTAGAAGAAGTGACCTGTCACTTCTTTGGCCGTAATTGGAGCCGCTATTCATTGACTCCAATGAATAGCAGCGCTAATTACGGCCGTAATTGACGCGGCGTTCAAGCACCTGCACATGTCGGTACGGCTGAAATTACGGGGATGTTTTCAGGCTGAAACATCCCCGTAATTTCAGCCGTTACGGACCCCCGCCGTGTGAACATACCCTAACTTTGTGTCCAGTGCCTGGTAGGAAGGCACTTGGTATAGTTAGATAATATCTTGTTTAGTTAGTGCTCAGACGAGCAGGATTTATTTTGTATTTTGCCTTGTTGTACAAGAGGCTGTTTCTTTGACAAGAATAAAACACAGGCAAAGCCCTGTTATGAACTTTAATGCACGGTGTCCCTGTCTCTGGCTACGAAGAAACCGCTGTACCAACCTCTCCTGATGCCAAACCCTCACAATATATATATATATATATATATATATATATATATATATATATATATACAGTCCAGGGTAGATGAACACAGCACTCCAATAATTCGACAAATCAGGCCATGTGCTCGTTACCTGGGGGTGAATCAATTCCCCAATATCCAATAGAGAAAAATATAGAGCGCAGTAACGGCACCAGGACTTCAAGGTAGATGAAAGCAAAAGTGGATTTATTTCACCTCAACACAGCAACGTTTCGGTTCAACAGGAACCTTTCTCAAGCCAATATATTTATATATATATATATAGATATATAAAATAAAATACAAATAGTTTAAAAAAATACACTACGCTCGCACCAACCCAGTCAGCCCCAATCGTCCAAGAATTTGATAATTGTAATTATGCAAATGATAAAGATTTCAATTAGATTACTACACTTCAACTTTAATATTATCAAGAATACAAGAAGGGAGTATGACTGCAGATTCAGACTACGCAGGGTTTGTTTGTAGTCTGTTACCATGCAGATAGATCTGCATAGGAGCCATCGACATAAAACGGTAGGAGATCAATAATATTTGCAAAGTTGTTTCATTTTTATTCTAGGTGTATTGGAGCAACAAACTTTTTTTTGGTTGCAAATGTGGAGATGGGCTCTAAACGTGGACATACTTATAACAATAATTGTTAATGATACAGCCAGAAAAGACAATTGTTAGCGATTATTATTATTATCTGTAGCAGCAAAGTGGATGGGATAAAACAAATCGTTGTAAATACTGAGGGGAAAAAACGCTCAGAATTTACCTGTGGTGCAGAATTTTATTCTGCAGCATGTCAATTGTATTTGCGTAAACACTGCTTTTTTTGTGAGTTTTCCCCATTGAATTCAATGGGAGGTAAAACCCACTACAAATAGCAGTTGTGTTTTTGCGGCGGGTTCGCAGTGATTCCGCTGCAAAAAACGCAACTCAGAAAAAAAATAATCTTATACTTACACAGAAGTCTGTGTTTCTTCCTCCAGGCCGGTTTCCTGGGATGAGGCTTCATCCCATGTGATCGCCACAGCCAATTACAGGCTGTAGCGGCAGTCACATGAGATGAAATGTCATCCCAGGAGGCCGGCCTGGATGATCTCAGAGGGCTGGCCTCCTGGGATGACGCATCATCTCATGTGACCGCGGCTGCAGCCAATCACAGGCTGCAGCAGTCTCCTGGGATGAAACATCATCCCAGGAGGCCGGCCTGGTGCTGCAGTTTTCCGCAGCGGACAATCCGGTCAAAAAACTGCTCCATAATTTGGTGTGTTTTTCGCCCGGAATTCTCTACGGCTCACAGGGCGGGTATGCTGCATGCTTTTACGCAACATATTTACCCAGTGTGAACAGTGTTCAACAGTGCTGATAAGGCTGTGTTCACACCGCCGTCCGTTATAGCGCAAACCATGACGGCAAGGCCGGATCAGTTACACAAAGGACACTAACGATGCCTGACAGTTCCCATTGACTATAATGGGGTCCGACGGGCTCCATCAATGTGCCCGTCTT
The DNA here is from genome assembly GCF_050947455.1 of Rhinoderma darwinii. Lineage (NCBI taxonomy): Eukaryota > Metazoa > Chordata > Amphibia > Anura > Rhinodermatidae > Rhinoderma > Rhinoderma darwinii. Next base: position 42,561,896 of record NC_134691.1, on the reverse strand, counting down.
TTTTACGGGAAGAATAGCGATGCATGCTGGGCTACTCTTGCCGTCAAATATGACGGATCGGCTGACCGAGCCTCTGACGGTATTATGAATTCCAGAGCAGACAGTTTAGTAGGTGTTACTATGTATATAATATAATATAATATAATTTAGTATAATTTAAGATAATATAAACACAGCGTATTTGCAATATGAAAACCAAATTTAGGCTATGTTCACACGGGGTCTTTTGCCGAGTTTTTTGACGCGGAAACCGCGTCGCAAAACTCGGCAGAAACGGCCCGAGAACGCCTCCCATTGATTTCAATGGGAGGCGTCGGCGTCTTTTTCCCGCGAGCAGTAAAACTGCCTCGCGGGAAAAAGAAGCGACATGCCCTATCTTCGGGCGCTTCCGCCTCCGACCTCCCATTGACTTCAATGGGAGGCAGGAGAAAGCGTGTTTTCTGCCCGCGGCGCTCAATGGCCGCGGGCGAAAAACGGCGCGATCATTGCTATTCACACGGAGTATTTTGGGGGAGGAATATCTGCCTCAAAATTCCGTTTGGAGCTTTGAGGCAGATATTCCTCCCCCAAAATACTCCGTGTGAACATAGCCTTAGTTACGTTTCCTTCTCTGATGTATATATCTGAACACCATTTGTCAGTCTATATATTGATAGAAATCTATCTAAAGGTTGAGTATGTTACCTTATATACATTTCATTATTTATCTGAGTTATACCTGTACTATATTCCAGAGCTGCAACATACAATTCAGCTGTTATTGGAGACAGTCGTATACCTGAGGGCTTATTCACATGAACAAATGTAAAATCGGACGTAAAAAAACGGCCGTTTTTCACAGCCATTTTGAATGCGTCCAAGACCTGATTTCACAGATCCTTCATAGACTTGAGTCTATCGAGGGTTCCAGGAAAACGGGCAAAAATTTGACATTTTTCATTGGCCGTTCACATGGTCCGTTAAAAAAAACATCCGTGTAAATAGCCCCATAGACGTACATTTATTTTAATGCAGCCGTGTGACGGACGATAAAAGAACAGCCGTCACATGGCCGATAATCCCGTTGTGTGAATAAGGCCTAACAGCTTACCTGAGCTCTTATAAGTATGTGCACACGACCTATTTTCAGACATAATTACGGCTGAAAAGACGGCTCCAATACGTCGGCAAACATCTGCCCATTGCTTGCAATGGGTCTTACGATGTTCTGTGCAGACGAAGTGTAATTTTACGCATCGCTGTCAAAATACGGCGCGTAAAATGACGTCTCGTCAAAAGAAGTGCAGGACACTTCTTGGGACGTTTTTGGAGCCGTTTTCTCATAAACTCTATTGAAAACAGCTCCAAAAACGGCCGTAAAAAACGAGGCGAAAACACCGCGAAAAACGCGAGTTGCTCAAAAAACATCTGAAAATCAGGAGCTGTTTTCCCTTGAAAACAGCTACGTATTTTCAGACGTATTTTGTTAATCGTGTGAACATACCCTTAGGGTATGTTCACACGCAGTGTTTTCAGACATAATTCGGGCGTTTTACGATGTTCTATTCGCACGAGGTGTAATTTTACGTGTCGCTGTCAAAAGACGGCGCGTAAAAAGACGCTCGCAAAAAAGAAGTGCATGTCACTTCTTGGGACGTTTTTGGAGCCGTTTTTCATTGACTCCATTGAAAAACAGCTCCAATAACATTCGTAAAATACACCGCGAAAAACGTGAGTAGTTACAAAAACGTCGGAGAATCAGGAGCTGTTTTCGCCTGAAAACAGCTCCGTAATTTCAGAAGTGTTTTGCTAAGCCGTGTGAACATATCCTAAGTTTTTCCTACATCAGATTACTGTATAGCGCTTGGCCTATTGAATGTTTGATGAAAAAAATTCACACAAATATTTATATTTTATTATTGGTTTAAGATCTCCTTGCAAACTGGAACTGAGATTTTTCTATACGTTAGTAATGGATTTGATACAAGATACACACAGAAATGTTTTAAACACTATCTTCATGCAGTGGAAATTGAATCTTCATCTGATTAAAATGCAGAATTAATTCAGGTTGTTTTTTTACTTTCTTGTGAAATCTAAATTTACTTGCATATAAGCACGTCATGTTCAAGACTAACACATTTAGTATAAAGTATACAGTAAGAACATGAAAGTGATTTTCTAGCTGATGAAATAAATTAGCATGTAATACAAGTTCTTCTAATCATACCTATGTAATCACTTTAAATCGACTGTCCAGGACTAGAAAAACATGGCAGTCCATTTTGCTTTACACACAGTGCCACACCTGTCCATTGATTGTGTCTGGTATTGCAGCTCAGCACCATTGAAGTGAATAGGGCTGAGCTACAATACCACAAAGAACGAGTGGACAGGTGTGACACTATTTTGGAAGAGGGCAGCAGTGTTGTTCTAATCCTGGATAGCCTGTATGGATACCACACACCTTCTATATACCATATTTCCTGCTGTCCTATTGTGTAATGCTATCATTATCCTACAAATCGGCACTACAGTAAACTCCAATAGCCAATAAGAGCATCTTATAGCTAACACGTCTCTTTTCACAAACTTTGATCAAGCATGTAGAGCTTCTCTAGAGCTGCACCTTTTCTCTAGACTCTAGATTAGTATTCTCTGTGTGAATTTACCTAGATTGTCTTTAGCCTCTACAGTGACATCTTGTGCTCTATATAGACTGAAATGTTTCAAGTTCATCCCTTTTCACCTGTATGTAATAGTATCTTACTGTTTTTAAGTGAAAAAAAATTGTGTGTTATGTTCTGTATTCCTCACTACCAAGTAACACTTTAGCTTGTTCAGAACACTCAAGATATTCGAAAAATGAGAATGTGAAATTTTTTTGCTCTGTAGATATTATCATATCAGGGACATAGTTCTCAGATTGGCATAATAAATCCAGCATATCTCTGTCAGGGTTGGGGAAAGGGAGGTCTCACAGCCGTTGTTTGTAGGGAGAGAGTTTGGCCAGTAGACAGAGTTGAAAGCGAAAATGGCTGACAGGAAGTGGCTTTGTCTCATATATTAGAAAGGCAGTAAAAGTCTGGACAGCTGAACTTGCCAGAGAAAAAGATGTACACATTTATTGAAAATTCTGGCGCACGGTCAAGTTTTAGTTTTTGCCTGGTACAGTGCTCCATACAGTGGTTGTCTGCTTAAAAAGGACTTGTCACTAGGTCCTAAAATCGAATTTACATGTTACCTTTAAGCTCTACCTCCCTGTTTCCATCGCTGTTTTTCTTTTCTTCATGCTCCACCCTGTTCCTGAGTTATTGTCCCCTGTTCTTTTGGCGCCCAGATATGTAAATTCACTGTAGTTAGCTAAGGGGGTGTGAACTACAGTGAATCTCCCTGGATGGAGCCATCTTCACAGCCTCTGACTTTGTTCAATTCAGCGCGAGGCAGCTTATGACCAACCTTGCCCAACGTGATCTCGCGAGACCACGCTGGGAGAAGACTACTGATCAAGCATATTTGTCATAAGCTGCCTTGCGCTGATTGGACAGTATCAGAGGCAGGGAGAATGGCTCCACCCAGGGATATTCCATGTAGTTCGTGCCCCATTGGCTAACTACAGTGAATTTAGATATTGGGGGCTAAGAGAACAGGGGGACAATAAATCTGGAATGGGGGTTCAGGAAGAAAAGAAAGACGGTGATCGAAACAGGGAGGAAGTGGGCTATAGGTAACATATGTAAATTAGATTCTATGTCCTAATGACAGGTCCTCTTTAAGACAACCCATTTTTATATGCTGTATTGAAACATTTCTCATCAGTTCTGTGGCGACCAGCGTGGCTTTTTGGTTCTGGAGAGCCACAGGCATTTATTGAAAGCAATTGATTTCATTGTATGTCATGTAATACTTCACTATGTCATGTAATACTTCACTCTCCCTTCAGATAGTTTTTCTGCTTGACTTAGGAGGCACGGTTGTCAGCTCTCCTGAAATGTCTGTTTTAGTAAGTACTTGCATTCTGGAGCATCCGGAGAAATCTGTGTTGTGCAGTCCCTCTGTTATTCCTCCAGGAAATGTATAAATAAAAGATGCTCCAGAATTGCTATTACATGGGGAATGCACCTATTTAATAAAATAGATATCAGGAGAGCTGACAGGTCCTCTTTAAGTGCAAGAGATGCTATCCTAAAGCTGGTGACAACTTCCAGTGACACTGTGCCTCAGAGACAGTAAAGAAGGAAAGAGTTCTACCTTCGCAGGAAGATCCAACCATGCTACAATAATGTATCCACCAAAAAGCATCATGGCCTAAAATTTCAGAAAAACGGACATTGCTACTGTTGTCAGTATAAAATATGAGAATAAATTATACATATATAATGCTTCTATTGTGTTATGAAATACAAGTCCCAATATGAGCCAAGTGTCCAAACGATGAAGAGCTTAAGGGCATGACCAGACGTGACGGAATTGCTCTGGAATTCCGCGGATACGTTTCTCCATTGCTTTCCACAGCTTTTTAGTTAAGTTCGTTTACACGTTGCGGAAAACTCAGCTGCGGAGCATAGGCTGCGGAGCGGAATTTGGTGTCCGCAGCATACACTGGCTGTTGCGGACGTGTAGCGTACTTGTTGCGGACTCATTGCGGAATTTCTCCATTGACTTCAATGGAGAGTCAAAATTCCGCAATGAAGTCCGCAGATGTTATGTGTGCTGCGGAGCGTATTGGTTTTACGAACATGATAGTTCTTCATTCTGGCTGGACCTATGTATTTCTAGGTCTACAGCCAGACTGAGGAAGTCAATGGGGCTCCTGTAATTATGGGTGACTACGTGTGTGCACCCATAATTACGGGAGCGTTGCTAGGCGACGTCAGTAAATAGTCACTGTCCAGGGTGCTGAAAGAATTAAACGATCGGCAGTAACTGTTTCAGCACCCTGGACAGTGACTTCCGATCACAATATACATCAACCTGTAAAAAAATAGAAGTTCCTACTTACCGAGAACTCCCTGCTTCTTCCTCCAGTCCGGCCTCCCGGGATGACGTTTCAGTCCAAGTGACGGCTGCAGCCAATCACAGGCCAATCACAGGCTGTAGCGGTCACATGGACTGCCACGTCATCCAGGGAGGTCGGGCTGGATGTCAAGAGAGGGACGCGTCACCAAGACAACGGCCGGGTAAGTATGAATTTCTTTTACTTTTACTAGGGAAAGTGCTGTCCCTTCTCTATATCCTGCACTGATAGAGAGAAGGGAAGTACTTTCACCTCAATACGCAACGGCCAGTCCGCATCAATTTAATGCCCATTTTAGGCAGAGCCACAACAGAATCTGCAACGCAGATTATGTGCGGCATTAATGCAGACAGTGGCGGAAGAAATACGCCACGTCTGGTCATACCTTTAGTGCCCGGTGATGGCATCTAAGGGTATGTGTAATGTCTATGGCCACGGCCCGTCGATCGGTCGTTAACCCCGACGGCCGTGGCCATGGACAGCTTACCTGCCTGCAGCGTCGTCCCCCAGTCAGGCGCCGGCACTCTCTTCCGGGTTCCGAGTGTCTCTGGCGGGTGCGCGCGCCCGCGCGTGCACGGCCTTAAAGGGCCAGTGCGCGCGTTTTGCAAAAAACTGCAATCTGGCCCAGGATGCCCTGGGCTATAAAAAGGGCTCTGCCCTCTTGCCCTTTGCCAGAGCGTTGTTAGTTTTCCCGTTGTTCGTCTTGCTTATGGTCTCCCAGTGTCTTCCAGCCTCCCAGTGTACCTTGCTCCTGTATTACGTATCCCGTATCCCGTATCCCGTATCCTGTTTCCGTGCTACCTAGTGCTATTGCCGTGCTGTGCTACCTGCCGTGCTGTGCTACAGTCTACGCTACCCTGCTACGCCTCACCGAACGACTTCCCACTGCCTGGTTCTGGACGTGTCCGCCTCGCCACTGCCTACGATTGCCTCAGGTACTCTCGCTGAACCATTGAACTGTGTACCTTCCGGTTTGGCCAGCTGCCATCCCCGCTATGCGGTACAGCCCAGTGGGTCCACACCCCGCATCGCGACAGTACGCTCTGGCCATGGACCCCGCTGGCCAATTCAAGGGCTTGTCACCCTCCCAAGCCATGCAGGCGGATCTGCTGGATCTCCGAGCTAGGCAGGACCAGCTCCTCGTGGCCGTGGACTCTATGGCGCAGCAGCTAGGGACGCTAGTTGCCTCCATTCCTGCTTCTGTGCAAGTTCCTCAAGTCAACCCTCCTGTTGCACCTCCTGGCAGTTCCTGTACGGACCCTCGGCTCTCGCTGCCATTGCCCTCTCGGTTCGATGGAGACGCCAGTGCTTGTCGGGGGTTCCTGAACCAATGCCACATTCATTTTACCCTGCACTCTCGGGCATTTCCGTCAGATGGAGCCAAGATCGCATTTATCATCTCCCTCCTGACCGGCAAGGCCCTGGCATGGGCTAACCCTATCTGGGAACGTCAGGGACCCGAGACTTCCAGGAGTTCGCACGAATTTTCCGAACCGTTTTTGAGGAACCAGGACGAGTCTCATCAGCCGCCACCGCCATCTTCAACCTTCGCCAAGAGGACAACTCCGTGGGCGAGTATACTATTCAGTTCCCGACTCTGGCAGGAGAGCTATCCTGGAACAATGAGGCATTTGTGGCATCCTATTGGCATGGTCTGTCGCCCGAGATCAAGGACGAACTGGCTGCTCGAGACCTGCCTCCCGCGTTGGACGACTTGATTCTGCTTGCCACTCGGGTTGACATAAGGCTGAGGGAGAGATCCCATGAAGTTCGTCAGGAGCGCCGGCGTCCTAGACTGGCGCTCAACTTTCAGCAACCCCTCTTGCCTGCTTCTATCGCTTTGTCTGAGGTTCCGATGCAAGTTGACCGACTAAAATTATCGGTCCAGGAGAAACAGCGCAGGCGCACCTCTGGACTGTGCTTATATTGCGGCCTCACTGGCCACGTCGTGCGTCTGTGTCCTCACAAGCCAAAAAACCCCAGCGCCTAGGCTTGGTTGGAGAGACAACCCTGGGCGTCAATACATTAAAGCAAGAACTCTCCTCCAAACTATTTATTCCTGTAACCATTATTGCTGGCGAGAGGTCTCATCAGGTCTCCGCATATCTGGACTCCGGCTCTGCAGCCAACTTCATCTGCCAGGATCTTGTGGATCTCCTACAGTTGCCCTCTATCCCGCTTGAAAGGCCGTTGATCGTTGCCTCGGTGGATGGACTGCCATTACCAGACCCAGTTGTGTCCATAACCAAGCCGTTGAAACTACAAGTGGGAGCCCTTCATGCTGAGATCATCTCTCTGTTCGTCCTATCCAAGGCCGTCAACCCCGTGCTGCTGGGGTTGCCTTGGCTTCGTCTGCACGCCCCCGTCCTGGATTGGAACTCTGGAGAGGTTCTCCAGTGGGGCCCGAAGTGTCTTGACCGCTGTCTGAGTCACATCCAGTCGCCACAGCCCGCTCCTCTTCAGTCGTTGGCAGGTTTGCCCCTCTGTTTCTCTATGTTCGGCGATGTCTTCAATAAAAAGGAGGCCGAGATCTTGCCGCCACACCGGGCATATGACTGCCCAATCGACCTGGTTCCGGAATCGTCTCCCCCTCGTGGTAGAGTGTATCCTCTCTCCTTGCCAGAGACCCAGTCCATGTCGGCTTACATCAAGGAGAACCTGGAGAGGGGTTTCATTCGTAAATCTTCATCCCCGGCCGGAGCAGGGTTCTTCTTTGTTAAAAAGAAAGATGGATCATTACGACCTTGTATCGACTACCGAGGTCTAAACCAGATCACGGTGAAGAACAGGTATCCTCTGCCTTTAATTTCTGAACTGTTTGATTGCATACGGGGGGCAAAATTTTTTTCCAAACTGGACCTGCGGGGGGCCTATAATCTGATCCGGATTCGTCGAGGTGACGAGTGGAAGACTGCCTTTAATACTCGTGATGGGCATTACGAATACTTAGTCATGCCCTTCGGCCTGTGTAACGCTCCCGCAGTATTCCAAGAATTTGTCAATGACATTTTTCGTGATCTCCTGTATGTTTGTGTTGTGGTGTATCTCGATGACATTCTGATTTTTTCCCCAGACCCAGTAACTCATCGAAGTCATGTCCGCCAGGTGTTGCTCCGTCTAAGAGAGAATCGACTTTACGCCAAATTGGAGAAGTGTGTGCTCGAGACGAAGTCTCTATCCTTCCTGGGCTATATTATCTCAGATCAGGGTCTCAAGATGGATCCCCAGAAGGTAAAGGCCGTCCTGGAGTGGCCACGCCCCCAAGGCTTAAGGGCCATCCAACGCTTTCTAGGATTCGCCAACTTCTACCGACTCTTCATCCCCAACTTCTCATCTTTGACAGCACCTATCTCCACCCTCACTAAGAAAGGTATGAATGGCAAGTTGTGGACCCCGGAGGCTGAAGCCGCATTTGAATCCTTAAAGAAAGCCTTCACATCTGCCTCCATTCTGCACCATCCGGACGTGTCCATACAGTTTTCGTTAGAGGTGGACGCCTCCTCGGTGGGTGCTGGTGCACTGTTGTTCCAGAAAAGACCGAAAGGCAAGGCCGTGGTATGTGGTTACTATTCCAAGCTGTTTTCTCCCGCAGAGCGTAACTACTCGATTGGGGACCGGGAGTTACTGGCCATCAAACTGGCTCTGCAGGAGTGGAGACACCTACTGGAAGGCACGGTTCACCCTATCCTGATCTTCACGGATCACAAGAATTTGACCTACATATAGACGGCCCAGCGGTTGAATCCTCGTCAAGCCAGGTGGTCGTTGTTCTTTGCTCGGTTCCGGTTCGAACTCCACTACCGTCCTGCCGACAAGAATGTGAGGGCCGATGCCTTGTCTAGATCTTTCGAAACCGAGGACGCCATGGAATCTCCACAGAATATCATTGACCCATCCTGTATCTTCTCTGTGAATCCCCTGCAAGTCAGAGACATTCCTCCGGGTAGGACTTTTGTGCGTCTGGCTGACAGAGGAAGAATTCTTCGCTGGGGTCACAACTCTAAGCTGGCAGGTCACGCGGGTGCTCGTAAGACCCAAGATTTAATCACCTGTCAGTTCTGGTGGCCCACGCTGCCCAAAGATGTCATGGACTTTGTCTCCTCGTGCACAGTCTGTGCAGCAAATAAAGTTGCTCACTCCAGACCTGCGGGTTTGCTCCAACCACTGCCTGTGCCCGTTGCCCCGTGGCAACATGTCGCTATGGACTTCGTCACGGATCTTCCTCCTTCTGCGAGTTGCAGTGTGATCTGGGTGGTGGTGGATCGATTTTCCAAGATGGCTCACTTCATCCCGTTGACCGCTCTGCCGTCTGCTACGCGGTTGGCTGACCTCTTCATACAGCACATCTTCCGTCTGCATGGATTTCCCCTGCATATTGTCTCGGACAGAGGTGTCCAGTTCACCTCAAAGTTTTGGAGAGCACTCTGCGGGCTCCTTGGTGTGAAATTGGACTTCTCTTCGGCCTATTATCCCCAGTCCAACGGGCAAGTCGAGAGAGTTAACCAGATTTTGGAGAACTACCTACGTCACTTTGTGTCCAGGCGCCATGATGATTGGGTGCAGTTGCTCCCGTGGGCAGAGTTCTCCTATAACAACCACACCAGTGAGTCGACCACATCCAGTCCATTTTTCATCGTCTACGGCCAACATCCTCGTATACCTCTTCCTGTTTCTACAATGTCCCAGGTGCTTGAAGCCGACTCCACCTTCAGGGACTTTCTACAGATATGGCAACGTCTTCTAGGAATATCCGGCTGAAGGTGCCGTCATGCAAATTTGCCCCGAGGTTCCTTGGTCCCTTTGAAGTCCTGCTACAAATTAACCCGGTATCCTACAAGCTGCGGCTCCCCCCCACTCTCAGTATCCCTAACTCCTTTCACGTCTCCCTGCTAAAACCGGTGGTCCTGAATCGCTACTCCAGGACTCCTAGTCCCACAGTGGTTCCTGGCGGCCCATCTGGGACTTTCGAGGTAAAGGAGATTCTGGCTACCAAGAAGGTGGGAGGAAGGACATTTTATTTGGTGGACTGGAGGGGGTTCGGCCCATAAGAGAGGTCTTGGGAGCCAGAGGAGAACATCGATGCCCCTGTCCTTGTGAGGAAGTTTCTCTCTCGCTCTGGTCCCAAGAAGAGGGGGCGTAAGAGGGGGGATACTGTAACGTCTATGGCCACGGCCCGTCGATCGGTCGTTAACCCCGACGGCCGTGGCCATGGACAAAAACACCGAAAAAGGCCTTACTTACAAATGGACACAGCCAGGTCAGAAATGCTGATGAAAGGGCGAGCAGGTGCTTTAACTAATAATAGCCACTCCCACTAGTCTTGAGGGGAGTGGTGTGTGGTGCATGGGATGTGTAGTCAGAAATAATAAATGAATAGTGTGTGTGCAAGTGTAATACTATAAGTGAAATATAGGGGGCAGTAATGTGTGAAGTGCCTCAATAGAAATAAATGGATAATGGGGTGCAAGTGAGTGAAACATGGAGGGATAGTGTGTACGTCATGAGGCACAACGTGTGTAGAGCTTACCTGCCTGCAGCGTCGTCCCCCAGTCAGGCGCCGGCACTCTCTTCCGGGTTCCGAGTGTCTCCGGCGGGTGCGCGCGCCCGCGCGTGCACGGCCTTAAAGGGCCAGTGCGCGCGTTTTTCAAAAAACTGCAATCTGGCCCAGGATGCCCTGGGCTATAAAAAGGGCTCTGCCCTCTTGCCCTTTGCCAGAGCGTTGTTAGTTTTCCCGTTGTTCGTCTTGCTTATGGTCTCCCAGTGTCTTCCAGCCTCCCAGTGTACCTTGCTCCTGTATTACGTATCCCGTATCCTGTTTCCGTGCTACCTAGTGCTATTGCCGTGCTGTGCTACCTGCCATGCTGTGATACAGTCTACGCTACCCTGCTACGCCTCACCGAACGACTTCCCACCGCCTGGTTCTGGACGTATCCGCCTCGCCACTGCCTACGATTGCCTCAGGTACTCTCGCTGAACCATTGAACTGTGTACCTTCCGGTTTGGCCAGCTGCCATCCCCGCTACGCGGTACGGCCCAGTGGGTCCACACCCCGCATCGTGACAGTATGTTCACACGATTAACAAAATACGTCTAAAAATACGAAGCTGTTTTCAAGGGAAAACAGATCCTGATTTTCAGATATTTTTTCAAGACGTTTTTCGCTGCGTTTTCGCAGCGTTTTTACAGCCGTTTTTGGAGCTGTGGTCATTGGAGTCTATGAGAAAACGGCTCCAAAAACGTTCCAAGAAGTGTCCTGCACTTCTTTTGACGAGCCGTCATTTTACGCGCCGTATTTTGACAGCGACGCGTAAAATGACAGCTCGTCTGCACAGAACATCGTAAGACCCATTCCAAGCAATGGGCAGATGTTTGCCGACGTATTGGAGCTGTCTTTTCAGGCGTAATTCGAGGCGTAAAACATCTCCATTACGTCTGAAAAGAGGTTGTGTGCACATACCCTTATACTTATTACAGAATTGCCTTTGTGGTGTAGTAAATGCCCCAAACACTTCTACGGGTGCCCTATTAAAAGCTATGTAAACTTTGAAAGGGATTTTTGTTTTGTAATAAAAAGGTCAGTCAGTGTGTTTGGAGAAACTTTATGATTCGTTTTTATTAAAAAAATTATTTTTACTCTTTGAGATACAGCTACTTTGTATTCTCTATACAGAGCAGCTGTATCATTTGCTAAGACCTCAATCCGTCAGTCCTGCGGACCTGACGGATTCAGTGCCAGTGGGTCCTGCGTGTCTCTGACATGTGATGGATAACAGGTGGATCAGGACCCACTTTCACTGAAATTGTCAGTCCCACGGACCTGACGGGAACATGATTTAGCGCTAGATACAGCTGCTCTGTCTATAGAATACAGAGTTGCTGTATCTCAAAGAGTAAAAAAATGTTTTAAATAAGAACTAATTCTAAAGTTGCACCAATCACACTGATTGACCTTTTTATTACCAAAAAAATAAATAAAAAAATACCGTTCAAAGGTTTACATAGCCTTTAAGTCTCTGTACACAATGGGACCATAATACGGCCGTGCGCATGTGGCTTTACGATTAGTTCAGATGTGGCGGAAACCAAAACAATTTAAAGTGCAATACATGTCAATAGGGTTTGAAAACTCCAGCCCACGTAGCGGGAAAAATCAGGAATTCAGAAAATACATTATGTTGCAGAAACGCTTTACCATTAATTTCACACTTTGCTAATCAAATGTAACACATGCAGATATCATCCCTGAATCGCTGCAAAATCCTCAGCGTAAAATATCCAGTATGTCTGACCTCGGCCTCAGGCAAGTGACACAATCTTTCATGCGTTCTACCCTTTCTTTATCCATGGACTAGCGTACCCTAAGTTGACTATGAGTTGTATTGTAATTGCAATTATTTTTGTGTTTCTGTTTTAAAAAAAATGAAAAAACGTTTGTCTTTGTTTTAAATTACCACCTTTCCTAGAAAAAGAGAGCGTGAAAGGAACAAAGAGAATTGTTGTGAAACCCCTGGTTTTATTTCATTGCTAGTGTAAAGCCAAATAGATATGAACCATACCAAAAAGAAGTGTCAGTATAAGGCCTGATTCACACAAACCAGTCCGTTTTGCATCCGCAAATAACGCACCGTTTTCCCTACGTTACAGGTCCGTGTGTCATCAGTGTTTGTTCCGTGTGGCATCAGTTTTTGATGTCAGTGTTGGTGCACATTTTTTTCATTATTCATTTAATTGGATTTCTTTAACAACTGCTGCGTGGATCACGGACAGCACACAGATGACGTCCATGTCACTGCTGTCCAGGATTTTCACGCATCCATAGACTTCAACGTGCGACAATGTCCAGAAAACGGACCAGAATAGGACATGCAGTGAGTTTCACACAACGGACACACACTGCGTGAAAAACAACGCATGTCTGAATAGCCCCATTGAATTGCATAGGTCCGTGTGCTGTCTGGTTTTTTAACGTACAGCACACAGATGTATACAACGTTCGTGTGAATCAGGCCTTAGGCCCTGTTCACACAGAGTTTTTTTTTCAGGCAGAAAATTCTGCCTTAAGATTCCGTCTGGAATTTTGAGGCAGCTTTTTATCTGCCTGCATGCCATTTGCCGCGATTTTCGCTGCATTTTTCGCCCGCGGCCATTGAGCGCCACGGGCAAAAATACTGATGTCAATGGGAGGTTAGAGACGTAAACGCCCGAAGTTAGGGCGTCTCTTCTTTTTCCCACGAGACAGTTTTTCCGCTCGCGGGAAAAAAATGCCTCCGCCTCCCATTGAAGTCAATGGGAGGCATTTTCGGCCGTTATTTGGCGTATTTTCCGACGTGGTTTCTGCGTCAATAAACGTGTCAAAAACCTGTGTGAACAGGGCCTTACTGTGCAAATTGATGAAGTAAAGCTTCACATTGGAATAAGATTGACCAAGATATGTAGTCAAGAAGAGTAAAATCTACCATCTTTGTCTTTGCCCTGTTTTTACGTTTAAGTTCATTTTGAAATATGTTGCTACCAGAAACGATCAACAAGCTGCTGTTGATGGATCTTACTATGACTGATATTATTTTATTCTAATAATAGCTTGTGTAGATGCCAAGTACAGTCAATCTCATTAATGCATCAGTACCTAATACTCTTTATGTCTTTGTTCACATCTGTACTATGGCTTTTGTATAGGAGCCATAACGCTGTGGGATAGATCCGTATGACGGTTCCCGACGGCACCCTTTGCACCCCTTTGACTTATAATGGGTTCTGTCAAGGTTTCTGTTGTTTTGACAGCAAGATTAGTGCTGTCGTTAGGGGACTCTTCTAACAGAGATTGTCCAAGCCAGAAATCCCTTCTAAGGGAACATGTTAAAAATACAGACCAATCTGCGGGCAGCATTTTATAGAACAGACAGAGATGAGTAGCTTGGTATATATTTTTGTGGAAAAAGATTCACTCTAAGTTGTCATTTTTTTAATTTAAACCTCTGCTCATTCTGAGCTTAAGAGTCCAGTGGGCGGTACTGCGCAGTGATCGACAGCCTTCCCTCTACGAATATGAATACAGAGATAGCTGTCAATCAGTGATGAGGACCGCCCACCGGACTCCCAAGCAAAGAATGAGCAGAGGTTTAAATAAATAAATTATAAGTTAGATATTTTTGTAGCAAAAGATTCAGTATATCAATTGGTCTTTTCATTTCTAACGTGACAGGTTCCCTTTAAATGGTCTTCCAGGATCACAAAAACAGGGCTGCTTTATTCTAAAAACAACGTTATTAAAGTAAATGGGGCTGAGCTGCAATACCACACACAACCTGTGAACAGGTGTGGTGCTGTTCTTGGAAGAAAGCAGCCATGTCTTTCTAATCCTATACAACCCCTTTAAGTCAACCATAGACGATCAATTTTATTTACGACTGATCCGATGGTTGAGTCTTTATGGGCGGAGGGGTCTATGGCGTGATATAACTAGTAACTCCTCTGAGTGATTCCTTTGATCCTTCTCTTTTCTTATAGAAATATATTACTGAATCTCCAGATATATAGATTGCATACATTTGGTGTAAAGCTGATACTCTTGATGTTGCATTGCAGCTATGGCAACCTCTTCTAGAACAAGGATTAGGTTAAATGTCTCGGGAAATAAAGCTCGGGAGAGTAATTGCCACCTACTGCTGGATGAATTGGTTTTATTACATAAAAGCAGCTGTTTTAGTTTAATTAAATGCTGATGTGCATCGTCTTTTCAGATGATCTCGGCTGAGTTGTTATAAAGGGGACGTCATCTGCATATTAATGGCAGAATTTACTGATAATGGAGAGATTCCAAGTTTGCATTCATCTGCACTTCATTATTATTATTATTATTATTATGCACTGGAATAGCGTTTGTTTCCGTCACCTGGACTGAAGCGTTTACGACGTGAAGTGCCTTATTACCATCAAACCTTTCAGAAACCCTTCCTGAGGATCCAACCCACTTGAATTCATATAAACTATTAGTTGTCTTGATATGAACTTGATTTATTCTTCTTTTGCAGGCTCGGTGGTAGATAAGTTCCCTAGGCGACAGCTGCTTCCAGTAGGTAAACGCTAATGCTAAATATTCTTCACATATAGATCACGTGTATATTATCCATCATTGGCTCGTCCATGGGGGAAGGAGGGGCAGCGGGCGTTCTGTCTCCAAAAATGATCAGATGAAAAATCTGTCTAGTCTTCGGTCTTCTCAATGATGGTCGGCCAATGGGACAGGCGCGAAGACATAGAATGTTACTGGCAAAAAACAAATGCATATGTGCAGCTTAAAGGGGTTTTCCTATAAATAACGTTTGTCACCTATCCACAGAATTGGTGATAAATGTCTAATCGCTGGAGGTTCAACCACTCGGACCCTCAGAAATCATGAGAATGCAGGTCCCATGTGTAAGGCCTCATGCACACGACCGTAGCCGTGTGCACGGCCGTGATTTTCGGGTCGGCCAGCTGCGGACTGTCAGCGGACTGTAAGCCGCAGGCCGCCCGCAAATCGCGGGACATGCACATGGCCGCCGCCATTGTTTTCAATGAGCCCGGACCGCAGAACCGGGCCGTAATAAGACATGCCCGTTCTTTCTGCGGTCCGGGCTCCCGGGCCGAGCAAGGACCGCAAAAACTACGGTCGTGTGCATGGCCCCATAGAAAAGAATGGGGCCGCAATTCTCCCGTGGATTTTCGGGGGAATTGCGGCCGCAAAAACACGGTCGTGTGCATGGGGCCTAAAGGTTCTGCATGCGCGACAACCGCTCCGTTCACTATGGAACCAACGGAGTTGAACAAGCACAGCACTGGGCTATCTCCGTCAGTTCCATAGACAGTGAAAGTAGCGGTGGCCACGCATGTACACTACTGCTTCATTAACACAGGGGACTTGAGAAGACACATTCTCGTGATCAGTGGGGGTCCCAGTAGTCAGACTCCCAGCAATTAGACATTTATATATGTTGTTTATGGTGAAAACCCTTTAAAAAAAAAAGGACATATCACCTCTCCTGACATGTCTTTTATAAGTATATAATTGTATTCCCCATGAAATAACAATTCTGGAGTATCTGTTCATAGAACTTTATGTTGTGCCATGCCTCTGTTATTACTCCTAGAAATTTATGAATAAATTGACAACTGGGTGTTACTAGTTGGGGGTGTGTCTCTACACAGACTGACAATGTCCAATCAGTGCTGAGAGAGTGAGACTGTGTAAGGAAACGCCCCTTTGACAAGGGAGATCGTAACACCCATTTGTCAATTTATTCCTAAATTTCTAGAAGGAATAACAGAGGACTGGCACAATATAGTTATAAGAAAATACTGTATGCCCCAGAATTGCGATTTTATGGGAAGAGATGACAGGTCCTCTTTAAGCTCAGCAGCAGTAAAAGCCTTTTAGAGAATAAGATCAGGGGTTCACACTTTCAAATAAAGGTTAAATGGGGCTATACCGATGTCATTAAAGGGGTTTCCCATCAGGGACATTTATGGCATATCCACAGGATATATAATAAATGTCAGCTAGATGCAGGTCCCACCTCTGGGACCCGAAACGTCGTTCTAAAGCTCTGTGTTCCGGCTGATTTCCGACCATGGAGAATAAAACCGCAGCTCGCTGAGCTACGCTGTTTCTGTAAGTCCCATAGAACTGAATGGTAGTTACGGAAACAGCGTATCTCGCATGCCACGCTGCTTACATAACTGCCATTCACTACTAAGGGACTTACGGAAACAGCATAGCTCAGCGAGCGCGGCTGTTTTCGTAACTCCCGACCATATAGTCAGAAAGTGGCCGGGAGGCAGTGGGAGCAGAAAAAGGTAAAACGGGGTTTGGTGGGCCCCGTTCTAGAGATAGGTGCGGGTCACAGATGTGGGACCCGCATCTATCTGACTTTTTGTACATATCCTGTGGATATGTCATAAATGTCCCTGATGGGAAAACCGCTTTAAAGAGGCTCTGTCACCAGATTATAAGTGCCCTATGTCCTACATAATGTGATCGGCGCTGTAATGTAGATAACAGCGCTGGTTTTTATTTTGAAAAACGATAATTTTTGAGCAAGTTATGAGCAATTTTAGATTTATGCTAATTAGTTTCTTAATGACCAACTGGGGGTGTTTTTACTTTTTACCAACTGGGCATTGTACAGAGGAGGGTATGACGCTGACCAATCAGTGACCAATCAACGTCAACGTTCCAGCCCATTGGTGCAGTGTGATTGTGCAGTGAAAGAAGCAAGGCTGGAACAATGAGAAGTGTAGGACACTGATTAGTCACTGATTGGTCAGCCTCATACACTTCTCTGTACAACACCCACTTGGTAAAAAGTAAAAACACGCCCAGTTGTCTATTAAGAAACTAATTAGCATAAATCTAAAATTGCTCATAACTTGCTCAAAAATGATCGTTTTTCAAAATAAAAAACACTTATCTACATTACAGCGCCGATCACATTATGTAGGAGACAGGGCACTTATAATGTGGTGACAGAGCCTCTTTAAGACACGACGATCATACCAATTGAGCAATGTGTGAATAAAGGCTTATGAGCTGAAGCCTGATGGGGGCCTTACGGCTCATGCATATGGCAGTGCTGTCTACACAGATCCTGTACCAATGCGGCTCGGACACATTGGTCCACATTTATCATGCAGTTATGCTGGGTGTTAATTTAAAAAAAGTCACAAATCAACTTGCAACATATTAGCAAAACATTTTTAAACTTTTCTCATCACTTTGAAAAGTGATTTGGAAAGTGATAAGAAAAGTGTATGGGGTTTCCAAGAAAAAGGAGTTTTATTTAAATGTATTAAATTTATTAAAGGGGTATTCCCAATATCACAGTGGGTTCAGTGGGCTCTACATGTAAAATCATAAGTCTTCCAATACAATCAAGTTTCCAAATTGAATCATTTGCTCATACTGACCCACTGAAATAACCCATGGCGAGTGATTCATGATCCCTCGTTGCTGCTGGACACGACCTCCGGTAGCTCTTTTCCCGGCCGTCACGCATGTGCAGTTCATTCTCCTTCTTCTATTGTAAGCACTTGCTCTCCCTGTGTGGCTTCCCTGTCCTCACTGTACAGATAACAATTATATGAGAAGGAGCTTCGAGTTGGACTGACATTTCTACTGGGGGGTAGCGCCGTCATGCATTGGCGGTTATGTGGTCTGTGCAGGACCGCTCCCTGTTGGCACTCTAAAGAAACCAGTAAGAACTGGAGAAAAGGGTTGAAAATACATAGAAGAGATGCTCACAGTAAGTTTATTTTAGCATGAAGGTATCTGCTTACACAAGATGAGGGCAGTGTGTGTTTGACAAAAAAAGACTGATTGTGGGATAACCCCTTTAGGTATAAAACCTGAAAATGGCGCAAATTGTATTGCAAATCTACACTTTTTTATAGCAGGGGTAGATAATGTACCAAATTTATTAAGAGGCATGTGCCCTTTAATACACTTAGCGCAAATCACGCCAACTATTTCCTTTACTAAATCTGGTATAAGATACATCAGTCTTAATAAATCTGGGCCAATATGTTTTTATAATTCTTACAAAAAGGGCATAAAAAAAACATGGCAATACCACAGCAAATATGGCAAGTGTAAACCTAAGGCAAGCTATAAAGAAAGATTTTCTTTAAAAGTGAAACACAATTGAAAATGTTCTTGCTCAGCTTAAACGGGTTATTCTGGCACATCTTTTTTCCATCTCATAAAGTGAGTCTATCGCTAGGATATGCCATCATTTTCTGAGCTTTGGGGCCCCCATTGACCTTTGGGACCCCCACCAGTCCTAAGAATATAGGAGCCGCAGTCAATGGACGGGATCAATACTTGTCAGGGAATACTTTATGATGTCAAAATAAACCCCTAATGGTAACCTTTTAGGGTATGTGCACACACACTAATTACGTCCGTAATTTACGGACGTAATTCGGCCGCAAGTCCCGGACCGAACACAGTGCAGGGAGCCGGGCTCCTAGCATCA
The DNA here is from genome assembly GCF_050947455.1 of Rhinoderma darwinii. Classification (NCBI taxonomy): domain Eukaryota; kingdom Metazoa; phylum Chordata; class Amphibia; order Anura; family Rhinodermatidae; genus Rhinoderma; species Rhinoderma darwinii. The sequence goes on along the minus strand of NC_134691.1, from coordinate 42,542,888 downwards.
CAGTTATGTACGATGCTAGGAGTCCCTGCCTCTCTGCAGGACAACTGTCCCGTACTGTAATCATGTTTTCAGTGCGGGACAGTAGTTCCATGGAGAGGCAGGGACTCCTAGCATCGTACATCACTATGATGCTAGGAGCCCGGCTCCCTGCACTGAGTTCGGTCCACTACTTGCGGCCGAAATACGTCCGTCAATTACGGACGTAATTAGTGTGTGTGCACATACCCTTATGTTGAAAATGCAGTCCAATCTGCGGTCAGTATGTTATAGAGCAGAAGGAGCTGAGCAGATTGATATATAGTTTAGTGGGAAAAATGTTAGTATAACCTGTAATTTACTCATATAACTCCCTGCTCATTCTGGGCTTAGGAGTCTAGTGGGAGGTCCTTCTCAGTGATTGAAAGCTATAATTGTATGCACACTCATACAGGGGAGGCTGTCATTCACTAAGTAGCACCGCCCACTGGACTGCTAAGCCCAGAGTGAGCAGGGAGTTATATGAATAAATTACAAGTTATACTAAATCTTTTGCCACAAAACTATATATCAATCTGCTCTATAACATACTTCCCGCAGATTGGACTGCATTTTGAATGTGACAGGTTCTCTATCTTGTGCTGCTTTTCCCCCCGGGGAAACTAAAATTTGGACTGGTTAGATCTGCCTGACTCTTGTTAGCTCCGAAAGGGGGAATAAGAAGCTATATGCTGTTTCACATTGATACATGAGGTACATTATGTCAAGTATCTTCTGTAAGGGTAAGTTCACACGTAGCATAAATACTGCGGATTTTCCGCAACAAATTTAGCAGCATAATGCAGTAGCAGCAAAGTGGATGAGATTTGAACAAATGTCTCATCCACACGCTGAGTAAATAATGAGCAGGAAAAACATTCAGACCTGTGGTGCGTTTTTTAAAAATCCGCAGCCTGTGAATTGTATTTGCGTAATCGCTGCTTTTTTATTGCGGGTTTTCCCCATTGAATTCAATGGGGAGGTAAAAGCCGCAATAAATGTCAGATGTTGCAATTTTTGCGGTGGGAAAAGCTGCAAAACTGCAGCAAGAAAACGCAACTCAGAAAAAAATTATTCTTATAATTACCCAGAATTCTGTGCTTCTTCGTACAGGCCCGCCTCCTGGGATGACGTTACATCCCATGTGACCGCTGCAGCCAATCGTGGTCACATGGAATAAAACGTAATCCCAGGAGGCCAGTCTGAAGGACATCAAAGGGTGTGGCTGGGTTCACACAAGCGTGGCGTTTTTGCGCACGCAAAAATGCGGCGTTTTGAGTGCGCAAAAGCCACTTAACAGCTCCGTGTGGCTGCAGCATATGATGCGCGGCTGCGTGCTTTTCGCGCAGCCGCCATCATAATGACACTCCGTTTGGATGTTTTTAAACAGAAAAGCAAGTGGTGCTTTTCTGTTTTCATTCATCCTTTTGACTGCTGTTGCGCGAATCACGCAGTTCGCACGGCATGCGTTGTTTTCACGCACCCATTGACTTAAATGGGTGTGTGATTCGCGAAAAACGGCCAAAGAACGGACATGTCGTGACTTTTTTTCAGTGGACTCACGCTGAGTAAAAATCACGGACATGTCTGCACGGCCCCATAGACTAATATAGGTCCGTGCAACGCGCGTGCAAATCACGCGCGTTGCACAGACGTTTTTCCCGTTTGTCTGAATAAAGCCTAAGTATGGGCGTTTTTTAATTTTTGATACGTGCAGTTTTCCGCAGCGGACATTCCAACCGAAAAACTGCACCACAATTTAGTGCGGTTTTTCAGCCGGAATTCCCTGTGGCACCCAGGGCGGATATGCTGTGTGCTTTTACGCAGCGTATCCACCCTGTGTGAACATAGCCAAAAAGTGATTGGGTGTGTGGTGGTGGGTGGGGGCTTAACGCTGTCTACACCCGGTATCAGCCCTTCTCTCATAATACATCAATAAATACTGTCCTCATATATCACCCTGCTGTGACCCACTTTCTGCAGTTTTTACTACAGTGATGCATCAACCTTTTATTCTATTCCCACCTATTGATAATATGAGTGGGCAACGAAATACAAAGAGCGAGAGAGCAATAGCGATCCTCCCCCATCACGTTTATTCATTTAATTTCCGGGATCCTCCAGTTGAACGGGGTCTGATTTCACACTTGACATGAGCTCAGTTCGTCTTTCGGTTTTTCTTTTTTTCACATCTACGTTACAAGTCGATGACTCATCTGTGACTTCCCACCTACTGAGCCCGGCTTCATCGTGATGACTAAATGCTGGGGTGATGTAACGCATCAGTAAGTGTATGGTGAAAAATGTCACCAATATCCTATTGTAGATCACATTTCAGTTTACGTTCCCTGAATTACATGAACAGCTTGTAAGGATTTTCAGCAGAGAATGGCCCGTCTGGAGTTTCAGCTCGCTACGTACATATGCACAGATCTAATTGTCACCCGGGGGAATTCCTAATAATTCATTACTACAATATTTTCTTGGCGACTAGAAGATGTTTGCTATTTTTCTAATGTGTCGTAACACTGTAAAAATTGTACATATGTAGTGCCAGGGTCGGACTGGTCCCCCCAGAGTACCAGAGGATCCTCCGATGGGCCCAGGCTCTGACACGATATTGGGTGTATTCATAAATAACCTATTGAACCTTATGGATGATATGTCCTGTGTATGCAATGATAACAACAAAGATGATGATGTAAAAAACAGACATGTACATGTTCTGTATGATGGAGGTTGAGCCATCACAATTATTTCCCACGATGGGTCCAAGAAACCCCAGTCCAACACTGTATGTGGTAGGGATGCAATACTGATCTGAGGAACAGTTATCTTTAATAGGTTCTGCCCAATTTGGTGTGTAGATTTCACTGTGGAATCTGGCAACAAACATATTCAGCTCTTCTATGGTCTCGTTCACACGAGAGTGTTACCATTTGTATTCACAAAAACGGACCGTTTTTCATCCGCATGAATGTCCATGTTGCGTCCGTGTGGTTTCTGTGTGTTATCTGTTTTTCTCGTCTATTTTTCTCCTCTACAAGAACTACCCCATCGCCTTGTATGAGTTATTATGCTGTCCGTTGTTGAAACGGACAGCACATGGACGAGCAATTAGTTTGTGTGAATAAGGTCTAAAACTGTGAGATGTTCCATGTTGGGAATTTAATACATTTTCTAGGCCAGGAAAAGTCTCAAACGGCACAAAAGTCACAATTGGCTGGAAAACTTGCAACTTTTCTGCTGTTTTCGACACCCACAGCACTTTTCTAAAAAGTGGGTAGAACTTAGCGGAAGGGGCAGGGCCATCCGCGACCTGACAAATTTAATAAAATTGACGCCAAAAATGTAGATTTGACTCTCTGGCACACGGACGGTCAGAGATGCGCTTAATTTATTAAGAGGCATACTCCTCTTAATAAATGAGACACATCATACTCCAACAATCTGTATATTAAGACTGGCAAATGAAACACCAGTTTAAATAATTCCCCTATTATGTCTCTGATCTGCCTGTATGTAACTTGTATGTAAGGGAGCCAGGACCAAGAAGGGGGCTGACCTAGAAAGGGAGCAGTCGTGGCAGCCCCTTGCGGTGACTTGATTAATGACTTACTAACATGAACGGAAGGGGGAGGAAGACCTAAGTCATGTGTGGATGTGTTGACTCCTCACCAACTAGGAGAAAACTATAAAGCTTCTTGCATTATATGACCGGGTTTTCACTCAGCGATTCTGCATAGATTTGGAAATGGCAGGTATATAGTACAGGCTGGACCCGGCAGAATGCCATAGGGGGAGGCCACCATGATCAGGGATGTTAGGAAGGGAAGGAGTTAGGGGGGGTAGTTAGGAGGGGGCGTATGTGAGGGGGGCGAGGTCAGGTTACTTAAAGAGGCTCTGTCACCAGATTTTGCAACCCCTATCTGCTATTGCAGCAGATAGGCGCTGCAATGTAGATTACAGTAACGTTTTTATTTTTAAAAAACGAGAATTTTTGGCCAAGTTATGACCATTTTTGTAGTTATGCAAATGAGGCTTGCAAAAGTCCAAGTGGGTGTGTTTAAAAGTAAAAGTCCAAGTGGGCGTGTATTATGTGCGTACATCGGGGCGTTTTTAATACTTTTACTAGCTGGGCGTTCTGATGAGAAGTATCATCCACTTCTCTTCACAACGCCCAGCTTCTGCCAGATCACGCTGTGACGTCACTCACAGGTCCTGCATCGTGTCAGACGAGCGAGGACACATCGGCACCAGAGGCTACAGATGATTCTGCAGCAGCATCAGCGTTTGCAGGTAAATAGCTACATCGACTTACCTGCTAACGCCGATGCTGCTGCAGAATCAACTGAAGCCTCTGGTGCCGATGTGTCCTCGCTCGTCTGACACGATGCAGGACCTGTGAGTGACGTCACAGCGTGATCTGGCAGAAGCTGGGCGTTCTGAAGAGAAGTGGATGATACTTCTCGTCAGAGCGCCCAGCTAGTAAAAGTATTAAAAACGCCCCGGTGTACACACATAATACACGCCCACTTGGACTTTTACTTTTAAACACACCCACTTGGACTTTTGCAAAACTCATTTGCATAACTACAAAAATGGTCATAACTTGGCCAAAAAGGCTCGTTTTTTAAAAATAAAAACGTTACTGTAATCTACATTGCAGCGCCTATCTGCTGCAATAGCAGATAGGGGTTACAAAATCTGGTGACAGAGCCTCTTTAAAGGAACAGTGTCATCACAATTTTTTTTTTAATATGTTAAAGATGTTAGTGCTTTATTAAAAACGTTTATATTTATTTGTGTGTTTGTGTTTTACTTTTTCTTATTTTTACACTTTTTCTTCCCTATGGGGGCTGCCATTTTTTTTTCCATTTCTGTATGTGTCGATTAACGACACATACAGACATGGAATACGGCAGCCACAGTCCCATAGGGACTGCGAATGGGTCCCGTCCCATCCACTTCTGTGTACGCCGTCTGTGTGGGAACCGCGCATGCGCCGCTCCCACACAGTCCAATTTGAAATGCGCGCCGTCCGGCGCCATTTTCCTGTGGACCGGAAGTCGCGGCCGGACAGTAAGATTACTACTTCCGGTCGCGGCTTCCGGACTTGTGCACTTGGACCAGCGGCAGCAGACGGAGCGGACGGGCCGGAGGGAGCCGCGGCGGCAGGAGCAGGTAAGAGATTTCTATGTATGTTCGTGTTTGTGTACGTTTACTACTGTATGTAAACCTACTACACTGTGTGTTAGCTCAAAAAATGGCGACACACAGTGTAGGAGGTTAGACCGTTCAAACCCCTCGTTTATCCCGGCACTAGCCAGGATAAAGGAGGGGGGGGATGCTGAGAGCTCACTAGAGCGAGGGCTTTTTACCCAATTTTGCAATGCTGCAATTTTGGGAATAGCTCCATCTAGTGACCAGCAATGGGAAATATTATAAATTAGAATTAATTTATAATATTTCCTGACTCGTGAAAAAAATAAAAAAAATTTGAACAATGTTTAATCACCTACACACGAAATGTTTAATTAAAAAAAAAACAACATGTTTTTCTGGCAACACATTCCCTTTAAGGGTAGGAGAGAGGAAGGCGTCGCCATCTTTAGTAACAGCACAGGGAAACTTGTAGCAGTACGGGAAGCTCGTCCAGGACTTTACCCAGCTCCGGGCGGCAGTAGCAGAAAGAGGCATGGCCTGGCTAGCGGAGGGGCTGGAGCTTTCCGTCCCGCTGTCTGGGGCTCCGAGCTCGGCGGTGAGCGGACGAGGAGAGGAGGATGGGGAGCCCCCTGGTTCGGGGGCGAGTACGGAGGACGCGGCTGTGTTTGGATCCGGGACGCGGGCGGTGCCGTCCTCTCCTCCCCGGCGGTGGTCACGTCGCACGAGGCCTCCGGAGAGGTTGAGCCCGGAAGTGATGCCGCGAGCCAGGCGCAGAGTAAGGAGCCCCACGAGGGACCCTCCAGGCCGGGCCCCTCGCTCGGCTGCCGTGAGCAGGACGGCCTGGTCTGCGAGGAATCCTGGAAGCCGGCCTGGCTCAGCGGAGGTGGTAGGGCAGGCGCCCGTGCAGCTGGGACCTCCCTCTGCCTCCAGACGACGGGACCCAGTACTTGCGGTGGGCCGTGCTGGCGATGCTCCAGTCGGGCGGCCCACCTGTACCCAGGATGATGCAACCAATTCCAGGCGTGTGCCACGGTCGGTGGAGACACGGCGGGCAGGAGGGCGGCTACCTGCGGGACACGCGGGGTGGACGAGGCCCCAACAGATGGGCGAAGAGGCCCAGTTCATCGGCGCAGGTCCGGAGCGCTCCATCAGAAGGTCGGGGATGTCATGCGTGCGGCGCTTGTCCTGGGCCGTCTGGGCAGGATGAAGTGGACTGTAGCAAAAAGAAGGAATGATCCAGCGATGTGTGATAAAGGTGGGGGAAACTCTGTTCCCACTTTATTGGAACAATCAAATAGCAATAAATACAACGAAATAGCGAACAACACCAGGAGGGTGACAAGGTGGTGGAATTGGCACGATGAAGCCTACGCGTTTCAAGCACTTGAAGTGCTCTTACTCATGGCTCGGACAAATGAGCTACTGCAAGGCGTGGGGGTAAATGTATCCTGGAGAAAGTGGGAGGATGTAATCGGAACGTAACAACGCCCAATAGAATGTAAATTTCAACTCCAGGAAACAACTTTCGTAGGAAGGTATGTATCCTATACGATATAAATATAATACTAAATAGGTTGGAAAGTAACTGAAATGTAACCCCCCAGGAAAATATTCGAACTGTCAGTGAAAATATATAAAGATGTACATGTATTTAGCACTTGCAGAGCGTCATGAGTCGTAAACAGTTGTGTCAGAAAAAAGGAAAAGGAATAACATATGGGAAACATTTGCAATAAAAGTGACATAAAACAATAACTGTACAAAATGCATAACACGATACAGAATATATTAAACAAGAATGTGTAAATATATGATAAATATATGATGATATGGTTCTTCAGCCGAAATACTAATAAAATCGGCAAATGAAAATAACAATAAATTTGCTAGTTGTACATTCTTGTTGAAATTTAAGTAACGAGTTGTGAATTAAAAATTGAATGACGAATGAATGTGATGGATATTGATGAATGAAGGGGAATTAATTCCCATACGGATGATATTTGCACTGGTAAAATATAAAAGATAAAAACGGAATATCTAGATAACAGACCATATATATACACTGGACTGGTACATGCATATTATTATGAATGAATGTAATGTGACACTACAATTTTAAAGATCAATGAATAAACAAAATTATGTAAGTACATTATGTCCCATAATTGGCCTAAATGATACATTGTTGGTTCAATATACAAAAAAAAGCCAATATATGACACAAGACATGAAAACAATAACACCAGAATTCCCAAATATATAAGGGGCTAGATGATATATGAATTTCAATAATGAAACATTAGTTCCTTTCGGAGATTGAGACCTTGTGGAAATCTGGTGTTTAGATGGTAGATCCAGAATGCCTCCCGTGTTTGTAGCCTATGTTTGAAATCTCCTCCTCTATTCATTTTAGTCATTTTTTCTATGGCATAAATCTGAAAGGAGTCGATGTTCCTGTTGTGACAGGTGATAAAGTGCCTACTAACATTTGAAATGTTGACAATGGCCGGATTCCTGATGTAACTGAGATGTTCTAATATCCTGACCTTCAGTTTCCTCGTAGTGCAACCCACATATTTTAGATTGCAATGTGAACATTCAACTATGTAGACAACATGGTCACTGTTGCAGTTAATATAGGTTTTGATGGGGAAACTAGTTGTTTCGTTGGAGTTAGAAAAAGTTTTGGTGACTTTACTGAAAGTGCAAACTTTACACGGATGGGACCCACATTTATAGTACCCCGTATATTGTAACCAAGTGGGTGGCTTGCTGATAGATGGCAAATGTGAAGGGGAAAGGATATTGCCCAAAGTTGGAGCTCGACGGGAAACTATGCGGTACCCATTTTTTAATATAGACTCTAATTTTGGATCCTCAAACAATATTGGGATATACCGGTGAACCATGTCCCGTATTTCTTTAAATTGGTTGTTGTATTGCAAATTTAGCGTTGGTTTGGACGAATTATTATTTTTTATTACATCCCTGTTTGAATGTTGTATGGAGAGTAAGTCTTTCCTGTCTTTTAGGTTGACAATGGCCTGAGCCCTATTAAGGGTCCATCTTTTATAGCCTCTGTTTGTGAGTTTGTTACATATATTAGCTTGTTCCAGCAAAAAACCTTGGTTGGTAGTGCAGTTTCTTTTCGCCCTAGTTAGTTCACCTACAGGTATAGACGAGATGGTGTGGCTAGGATGACTGCTAGCAGCGTGAAGAATTGTGTTGCCAGAGATGGGTTTGTGAAAAATCTCTGTTTGAATGTTTTTACCCACCAATCCTGTTAATGTCAAATCTAAGAAATGAATGCTAACTGGGTGATGAATATATGTGAATGACAAATTAAATGAATTGGAATTCATAAACTCCAGAAACTTGGGTATGGCAGATACATCACCCTCCCATATGATCAGGAGGTCATCAATGTATCTGCCATACCAATGGATGTATTGAAAAAACGGATTGAGGGCAGAAAAGAGAGTAGTCTCCTCCCACCACGCCATAACCAAATTGGCAATGGAGGGGGAGAATTTAGCACCCATCGAAACTCCTCTGTTTTGGAGGAAATATTGTCCTTCACAATTGAAAAAATTGTGGGTCAAGAGGAATGACAATGCTTCAAGCATGAATGTTTGTAACTTAGCATCATATGTACTGTATTTTGCCGCATGATGTTTTAAAGCCAGTATAGCTATGTGGTGGGGTATGGAGGTATATAACGCTACCACGTCACAGCTTAACCAAGAGTGATTGAGATCCCATGTTTTATTATCAAGGATGTGTAATACATCCTTGGTATCTCTCAGATGTCCAGGGGTACGCTGTACCAGAGGTTGTAACAAGAAATCGAGCCACTCAGAGAGTTTCTCTGTGAGTGACCCGATGCCGGAGACAATAGGGCGCATGGGTGGAGGAAAGATGCCTTTGTGGGTCTTAGGTAATGCATACAGTATTGGAGTGGTGGGATCTTTGACTAACAAATAATTAAGTTGTTTTTGTGTTATGATGCCATCCTCTAAACCCCTATTAAGTAGAGCGTCAAGAAGCTTCTGAAATTTAGAGGTAGGGTTATGATCTAATTTAATATATGTTTCGGCATCATTTAATAAATCTGTTAGTTGTTGGACATACATATTGCGATCCATCACAGTGACACTACCCCCTTTGTCCGACATACGAATAACAATATCTAAGTTGTCTTTGAGGGATTTAATCGCATCCTTTTGACTGTTAGTAAGATTTTGTTGAGATTTTATTTTACGACTATCACTGGCAATAATATGCAATTCCCTCTCAATGATGGACTGGAATCTGTCCATCGAATCAGTTCTAGACTGGACAGGATAGTATGTTGGATTGGATATGGGGAATAAAGTCGTTAGTGAATCTAAAGGCAGTGTGTTCTGTTCAGCTAGGTCAACTAGATTGAGTAAGGTGACTTGTTCATTAAACATCAGCGAACGATAGATGTTAGTGTCTGACAGAATAGTATCTAAGGGGATGGAACTATTGGTCACTGGTACATCAGTATTCGATAGAAAATGCCTTTTGATAGTTAAGTTACGAATAAACCTGTTGATATCTAACAGTGTTTGAAAAATATCAAAATCTTTATTGGGGGCAAAATTAAGACCGAGACTGAGTACTTCTATTTGAATAGGAGAGAGAGGTGTCTGGGACAAATTGATGACATCTGTATTGTCCGTTAAAGTCTCTGGTTGCGCAGTCGTCGTGGTAATATGGTGTCTCCGATTCCTGTGCTTCCTACCACCCCTCCGCCCCCGTTTTTTGGGAGGCCACGTTTGGCAGGCAAAGAATGTCTAGAGGATCCGGACTCTCTTGGAAAGTCCATGTCTGATGTCTCATCGCCTCCGTCTGTTGTCTCTGGCTCGGTAGAGCTGAAGCTCACTCTACGTTGGCTGTTATGACGGTGTCTTGGTCTTCTACGATCTTTGAGAATAGATTTGGATCTATACTGAGAATGATCCCTTTTCGTCCAGTTGAACACTTCCCCTTTAGCGTAATCCTCCGTGTCTCTGAGGAACTTGCTTTTTTTGGTATCCATGATGGTTTGTTCCAATTGATCAAGATGTTTCTGTGTTCTGGATTCTAGGATAGAAAAATCAGGTGAGCTGGATGATTTATTGATTTCCTCCTTCAGTTTGTCGATCTCCAAGTTTAATTCGGTCAATTTGATTTCCTCCTGTTGGGTAATGAGGCCCATTAGTTTCAGAGAGCAATCCGAAAGAATAGTGTTCCATTCCTCTGAAAACTCGATAGAATATTTAAAGGTCGGGATTTTTCGCAGGCGTAATCCTCGCGGAATCATGCTTTTGGAAATATAATTCCTCAATGTCGTCAGATCCCACCAAACTCGTGCTTCATGGGCAAGAAGTTTTTCCAGTTCTCTGAAATGACTATGCAGGGTTACATCCGAGTTCTGAGTAAAATTGGTATCTCCAAAAACTGCTGCTGCCCTCTCAGCTCTGGATCTGTTCAAATCCTGTGTCATCTTAGTATCGACAAGTAACGACAAGATATCCGTACGTAAAAAGAAACCAATCAGTGATTTCCTGATTCCTGTTGCTGATAGCAAAAAAATCTTAATGGGAGTCTCTTATTCGTTAGCTCCCAAAATGCCAAAACATAGAAAAATGTAAAAACCACCTTGTAGCCAAATTTCAATAAGAGCGACAGGATATACCTGTAATGCTTAAAAATATAGGCTGAAACAGATGCTGGTATGCACGGAGGCAAAAACCGTAAACAAGCAGTAGTAATAGCAAGGAAAAAAGGGGAATGGGAGGAAACCTCCAGCTCACCAACTTCACACTCCTGTGTATGATATCGCCCGGATCAGCCGCGACGGCCCACGGCAGGAGACTGTAGCAAAAAGAAGGAATGATCCAGCGATGTGTGATAAAGGTGGGGGAAACTCTGTTCCCACTTTATTGGAACAATCAAATAGCAATAAATACAACGAAATAGCGAACAACACCAGGAGGGTGACAAGGTGGTGGAATTGGCACGATGAAGCCTACGCGTTTCAAGCACTTGAAGTGCTCTTACTCATGGCTCGGACAAATGAGCTACTGCAAGGCGTGGGGGTAAATGTATCCTGGAGAAAGTGGGAGGATGTAATCGGAACGTAACAACGCCCAATAGAATGTAAATTTCAACTCCAGGAAACAACTTTCGTAGGAAGGTATGTATCCTATACGATATAAATATAATACTAAATAGGTTGGAAAGTAACTGAAATGTAACCCCCCAGGAAAATATTCGAACTGTCAGTGAAAATATATAAAGATGTACATGTATTTAGCACTTGCAGAGCGTCATGAGTCGTAAACAGTTGTGTCAGAAAAAAGGAAAAGGAATAACATATGGGAAACATTTGCAATAAAAGTGACATAAAACAATAACTGTACAAAATGCATAACACGATACAGAATATATTAAACAAGAATGTGTAAATATATGATAAATATATGATGATATGGTTCTTCAGCCGAAATACTAATAAAATCGGCAAATGAAAATAACAATAAATTTGCTAGTTGTACATTCTTGTTGAAATTTAAGTAACGAGTTGTGAATTAAAAATTGAATGACGAATGAATGTGATGGATATTGATGAATGAAGGGGAATTAATTCCCATACGGATGATATTTGCACTGGTAAAATATAAAAGATAAAAACGGAATATCTAGATAACAGACCATATATATACACTGGACTGGTACATGCATATTATTATGAATGAATGTAATGTGACACGACTGTGGACGACTGGGAGTTCGGTGACCAAGAGGGACGTCTGGATGGATCCTTCGCCCCGGCTGGTGGGGACACAGCACCTGCGCAGCCCGGTGAGTCGCTGTCTCCTACTTTTTCATTGCCTGCTGTATTTCGGTCCCCGGGGGTGGGTGGGGTTTCACTTTCGCCTACGGGGTTGCTGGTGTGTAGCGGGGGGATTACAGGAAGTACGGGTGGTGGGGGTGAGATTCAGGAATTGTATTGTGTGCGTGACCTTTTGGTGCGATGCGGAGGGGGGGGCGATGGGTTCCCTGTCCCAGGTTGCAGCTTGGGTGGGGCCGTCGGGGCCTGCAGTGGTGGATAGCGCGCTATGTTTAGCTGGGGTGGTGTCTAGGGAATCGGGCGTGGCAGTGTCGGTGCAGACAGAAAAGGATGGGGCAGTGGATGAGGTGTGGTTGGATGATAAGGCGAAGGGCGAGGTCTATGTTTGTTTTGAGGGCCCATTGGGGGCGCATCTGAAACCGGAAGTAAGGGAAAAAATATGGAGGGATGAATATGTGGAAATTTTTTCATTGTTCTGTTATATGGATGCTATCGGAGAGGCTCATCGAGTTTACGGTGGGCAGACGTGGCTGCGCTATGATGAGCAGTTCCGACAGTGGAAGGCAGTGAGGCCTGACATTAGGTGGGATAACAAAGACATAGGGTTATGGTTGCGGGTCATGGCTCCAGTGTGTTTTGGCCAGTCCTTTCAAGGGGGTGGGGCCAGGGTGGCCGGCCCCTCATTGCCTTCTGGGGGGGGGGCAGGGGCGGCAGAAGGAAAATCCGGGTTCTGCTGGCAGTTTAATGAGGGCCAATGTAAGTTCGGACTGGGTTGTAAGTTCAAACATAGCTGCTCCTCCTGCGGGGGGATCTCTCACGGAGCGGTTAAATGTTTTCGGAAGGGAAAAGGACGAGGGGCCCGGGGCGCTAGTCAAGGGCCGGACACCGGTGAGGTGGGAAGACATGGAGCCCTTTCTGCTCACAAGGTGCCGTTTACCTTGCGTAGTTTGCGTTCAGCGTTGCAGTATCCAGGGGTAGTAGGGGATAAGTTGTGGAAGGAGGTGGAGTTGGGGCGCATGGCAGGTCCATTTGAGAGTTGCCCTTTACCGGATCTGGTGGTGTCACCGCTGGGGGTGGTGCCTAAGAAGGAGCCGAATAAGTTTAGGCTCATTGTAATGACAAGGTAGGGAGACAGACAGGTGAGCCCTAATCTACCCGCCACTCAGTCCCTGCCTACTTGCAACGACCCATCCTAAGCGACGGGGTACAACTGGGCGACGGTCCCTACGCTCAGTAAGTGCAAGACAGACAAAACAGACAGGGGTACAGAGAAGCTAGGGAAACGGGGCAGCTACCCACGCAGACACTGTGAGCAACAAGAGTGGTGAACGAGCCGAGTCAAACCAGGAGTGAGCGAGGTACAAAATGCTGAGCAGGAGAGTGGTCAGAAAGCCAAGGTCAATAACAAGCAGAGGATCAGTAGTACAAGCAGCAGCAGCAAGCCAGGAAACAAGCATAGAAGAATCACAGGCAAAGGAGGAACAGGAAAGGCAGGTATAAATAGACAGTGGGCGGGAACTAGCTCCATCTGGCCAGGCTGTGATAGGCTCTCCCACTCCTAAACCTGCCATCCTGAGTGGTGGAAGATGGAGTCAGTCTCACAGACATAGGAGCAGGTGCAGACTGATTGCCCACGGGCGTCGACACAGAACCTGTGTCTGGCAAATCCTTTACACTCATACATCATTTATCTTACCCGAGGGGGCGATCGGTTAATGATGGGATTTCTCCGGAACTTTGCTCGGTGGCTTACACGTCATTTGATGCGGCAGTTGCGTGGGTGCGCCGCTACGGTGTGGGTGCATTAATGGCAAAAACGGATATTGAGTCTGCCTTTCGCCTCCTCCCTGTGCATCCTGAGAGCATACGGCTGTTAGGATGTTATTGGGATGGGGCTTATTTTGTGGATTGCTGCCTCCCTATGGGGTGTTCTATTTCCTGTGCCTATTTTGTGGCTTTTAGTTCTTTCCTGGAGTGGTTGGTTTGCGATGTTGCGGGGGTCTCGTCGGTCATACATTACATGGATGATTTCCTGTGTGTTGGTCCGGGCGGGTCTTCGGTTTGTGCTACATTGTTGAGCACGATGGAGTGGGTGGCAAATAGGTTCGGTGTGCCTTTGGCCCAGGACAAAATGGAAGGACCTAGCTCCTGTCTGGTCTTTTTAGGAATCACCATTGATTCTTTGAGGATGGAGTGTCGGCTCCCGGAAGATAAATTGGTAGCGTTACGGGCGGAGGTGGACCGGGCTAGGTATTTGCGTAAGATCACTTTGCGTGCATTACAGTCATTGTTGGGTAAGCTTAACTTTGCTTGCAGGATTATGCCCATGGGCCGGATTTTCAGCAGGCGGCTGTCGGGAGCAACGGCTGGGGTGACAGCCCCTCATCATTTTATTCATCTGACACAAGCGCTGAGGGCGGATTTGGCAGTTTGGTTTGAGTTTTTACATCGTTATAATGGGAGGTCCTTGATCATGGCCCCGGTGGTTGACAGCGTGGATTGGGAGTTGTTTACAGATGCTGCGGGGGGCGTGGGATTTGGGGCTTACTGCAGGGGTCAGTGGTGCGCGGCGCGGTGGCCTGAGGAATGGGCGGAGTTGGGTTTGGTGAAGAACCTGGCATTCCTAGAGCTGTTTCCCATACTAGTGGCGGTGGAAATTTGGAGTGAGAGGTTTCGGGACAGCAAGGTACGGTTCCATTGTGACAACTTGGGCGTGGTGGGGGCTATTAACAACGTGTCAGCGTCATCTCCCCCTGTCGTCCGGCTGTTGAGGCACTTGGTTTTAAGTTGCTTGTCTTTGAACGCTTGGGTTGTGGCGGTTCATGTGCCAGGGATCAAAAATGACATCGCAGATTCTCTTTCTCGCTTGCAGTGGGAGCGTTTTAGGATGGTGGCTCCGGACGCGGAGGAGGACGGGATCGCTTGCCCGGAATGGCTGTGGGGGCTGGGTTACGAGCCGCAGGAGGTTTGATTCAGGCTTCGCTTGCTCAGGGTACTTGGGCTGCTTATGATTCGGGGTGGCGGAAGTGGGAGAGTTGGTTGGCAGTTCTGGAGGGTGTAGTGACGGATGATGATCGGGTGGTGGCGTTGTTAGTTTTTCTGGGGCAAGTCTCTATCGCGGGCTGGTCAGTGTCCAAGGTAAATCGTTTTGTGGCAGCCCTGGCTTTTGGTTTTAAGGTCCGGGGGTACACGGATGTTACAAAAAGTTTTTTTTGGTCGGCCAGGCCCTGAGGGGGTACAGGAGAGGGAGGACGTTGCCGGATCGGCGGTGCCCAGTGTCTTTTATGTTGTTGGAACCGTTGTGGGGGGTGTTGTGTGACATTTGTTTTTCCAGCTACGAGGTGACCCTGTATAGGTTGGCATTCTCGTGGGCATTTTTTGGGGCCCTGAGGGTCGGGGAGCTGGTGGCGCCCAGCACAAGGAGGCCTGGGGGGTTGAGAATGGAAGATGTGTTGGTAACGGATCGGAGTGTGGAATTCTGGATCCGGCGGTCTAAGACGGATTAAGGGGGTCGGGGTAAGAGAGTGGTATTGGGGGTGGCCAAGGGGGTCAGGATGTGCCCGGTCGCCTGCTTTGCGGGGTTCAGAGAGGTTTCAACGGTGCGTAGGGGACAGTTGTTTTGTCATGAGGATAGGTCCTTTATGTCCCGGTATCAGTTTACGTGGGTTTTTCGTAGGTGTCTGCGGCAGTTGGGATTGGAGGAGGCTTTGTTTTCCCCCCATTCTTTTCGGATTGGGGCAGCGACGGAGGCGGTGGCATGGGGGTTGGGGGAGGAAGTGGTAAAGCGGATAGGTCGATGGGATTCCCGCCGTTTCCAGCTGTATGTGCGCCCTCAGTTTATATGATAGTCCAGTCATAATCCCTCCTTCTCTACACTCCCTCGTGCCCCACTCGTCGTTTTTTTCTCTCCTCCTCCATGTTTCACTTGCATCCTTACTCGTTTTGTTAATCAGTGGTTTTATTTTTCAGGACCCGCGGGCCGATTGGTGTGGATCGTCGGGCATTCCAACGTTCATTGGGTGGCGGAGCGGGCGGATGTTCGTCCGGACGGGCGGCAGTTGGGTTTTCGGCGGGAGGATGTAGTCTTGCGGTGGCTGGGGAGTAGGGGGATGCTGTGGAGTCGGGTGTTGCCGGACGTGCATCGGTTTGCGCTGATGGACAGGGCCCCAGATGTCTTGGTGTTACACGTCGGGGGTAACGATTTGGGTAGTCGTCCTTTTCGGGAATTGATCAGGGATATAAAATACGATCTACTAAGGTTATGGTCCGTTTTCCCGGGTATTAAGGTGGTGTGGTCGGAGATTGTCCCGCGGAAGGTTTGGCGGCATGCAAGATCGGTACCCCGGTTAAATAAAGCCAGGGTTAAGGTTAATCGGGCAGTTTCGGGTTTCGTGGTGAGAAACGGGGGGGTCTTTGTGCGTCATTATGACTTCGAGGATGGCCAGGGTAATTATTGGCTAGGTGATGGTGTGCACCTGACAGCCGTGGGGATCGACCTGTAGACTCTGCGCCTGCAGGAAGGTATCGAAAGGGCCCTCTTGTTGGGTGGAGGCTCGCATACTTAAAGGTGTCTAAGTATGTTCGTGTGGCGGATTGGGGGTGCTTGGAGTTGGTGGTAAATTACTGTGGGGGGGGGGGATTCATAGGGGGTATGGTCCCTCCCCAATTTATTATGGTTGGTAGTCTGGTCAATTTGGGCTCCTGCTGGGTGGTGTCCCGGGGAGTGGTCAATGTGGGCTCCTGCTGGGTGGTGTCCCGGGGAGTGGTTGCGGTTGAGGTCAGAAAACTGCAGGTATAACGGTGCCCCTGAGCCAGTAGGGTGACGGCTGGGAGTAAAATACTATGCAGGTGGGCTGTTTCGTGACAGACTTTTGTAACTCCAAGGACTCCCCTTCCATTGTTATGATTATTATTTGTAAATTGTTGTTCTTGATGTTTGTTTGTAAATAAAATGGCTGCTGTGGCCAAATTTATCCAACCCAGGTGTCTGAGTCTTATTAGAGGGACGGGGGGGGGGGGGGGGAGGGGGTTTAGAAAAGGTATGGCCGTTAATGGGGAAGGTGAGTAGGGAAGCCACATGCCACCGGTACGAGTGTACGCACTCTACAGCCCCCTGATCAAGTACAGGCTGGACCCGGCAGAATGCAATAGGGGGAGGCCACCATGATCAGGGATGTTAGGAAGGGAAGGAGTTAAGGAGTTAGGGGGGGTGGTTAGGAGGGGGCGTATGTGAGGGGGGCGAGGTCAGGTTACTTAAGGGTAGGTGAGAGGAAGGCGTCACCATCTTTAGTAACAGCACAGGAAAGCTTGTCCCACCCTCCCTCCCAAAATGTTGTGTTCATCTGTGTGACTATTTTGGTATTTCGCTTTGTTGCTCGTTGTTTTTCCGCAGGTACCGGAGGATGCTGTGGAACAGTTTTGCAATGTCGCAGCAGTTGTATGGCGGATTGGGGGTCCTTGGAGTTGGTGGTAAATTACTGTGGGGGGGGGGGGATTCAGAGGGGGTATGGTCCCTCCACAATTTATTATGGTTGGTAGTCTGGTCAATTTGGGCTCCTGCTGGGTGGTGTCCCGGGGAGTGGTTGCGGTTGAGGTCAGCCAACTGCAGGTATAACGGTGCCCCTGAGCCAGTAGGGTGACGGCTGGGAGTAAAATACTATGCAGGTGGGCTGTTTCGTGACAGACTTTTGTAACTCCAAGGACTCCCCTTCCATTGTTATGATTATTATTTGCAAACTGTTGTTCTTGATGCTTGTTTGTAAATAAAATGGCTGCTGTGGCCAAATTTATCCAACCCAAGTGTCTGAGTCTTATTAGAGGGACGGGGACGGGGGGGGGGGGGTTGGAAAAGGTATGGCCGTTAATGGGGAAGGTGAGTAGGGAAGCCACATGCCCCCGGTACGAGTGTACGCACTCTACAGTCCCCTGATCATGGTAAGTTGAATTCATATCCTAAGATTAAGGTTTCAGGTCTCCAGAAAACCCCTTCAACTAAAGCAAGAAGACATGAAGCTTCCAAACAAATCCATATCTATTTTCCTCTAACATAAGTTTTATGGTTGAGGACTAGCAGCCCCTGAAGAAATTGACGTCGTTTGGCCAAAAAATTGTCTACTGTATAAGTATACACCCTACATTTTACAAAAGAAGATGGTCACCGGTCCCCACAGAGGAATAGAAGGTGAGTTTGGGTTTTCCACTATATGATCAAAACTATGCGAACACCAGACCATCACATCTTTATGACCTTGTTGAACATCCCACTCCATGGACATTATTGTAGAATTAAGACCCACTGTGCAGCTATAACAGGATTTTGGAGTGTGTCCGTGGGAATCTTTATAGCCGAAAAGAACATTCGTGAGGTCAGACACTGGTGTTGGATGAGAAGGTCTGGCTTGCTATTGACGTTGCAATTCATCCCAAAGGCATTGGATGGTGTTGAGGTCAGGGCCCTGTGCAATTACTGGAGTTCCCCATCACCAAATTCCTTACACCCTGTCTTTATGGACCTCGCTTTGTGCACAGGGGCACAGTCATGCTGGAACAGGGAAGGGTCTTTCTCTTCCCCAAACTGTTACCACACAGTTGGAAGCATACCATTGTGCAGTGGCGTAACTACCGCGGTAGCAGCAGTAGCGGCTGCTACGGGGCCCGGGGCATGAGGGGGCCCGTGCCGCCAGCCGACACGCCCACCCAAATGCCCGGTGGCGCCGCTAGCAGCCGTTATGGCTGCTACAGCGGTAGCGCCGCTACTGTGGGGCCCGCGCCGCCGAGCCTTACACAGGCCCTCTCATCATGCCTGTAGGTGTCGCTAGCACCGGAGGGGGCCCCAGTGCTAGCGGCAGCCAAATACATGTATTAGCACTGAATGGCCGGGCATGTTCCGTGCCTGACCATCCAGTGCCTTACAATGACACTGATTGGCTAGCGGCGCGATGACATCATTGCGCCGCTTCCATGCTTGGAAGGTGCTGATTGGCGGGGCAAGTCATTCTGCCCCGCCAATCAGCGTCATTGGAGGACGCTCGTTCAGCTCCTGCAGACATGCTCAGAAGAGAGCATGTCTGCATCGCCAGTGAACAGCGTGGGAACGGGATCATGTGAGTATGTCAAGTTTATTTATTTTTTCCCTCTAAAATGTGAATGGCATTATCTATAATGGGGGGGGTCTATCTACAGGAGGGGGGGTCGTCTTTATGTGGGCTATTATATATAGGGGGTCTATATGTGGGGCAGTAGCTACAGGGGGGTCTATATGTGGGGCAGTAGCTACAGGGGGGTCTATATGTGGGGGTGTGGGCCACTATATACAGGGGGCTCTATATGTGGGACATTATATACAGGGGGCTCTATATGTGGGCCATTATATACAGGGGGGTCTATATGTGGGCCACTATATACAGGGGGGGGTCTATATGTGGGGCACTAGCTACAGGGGAGGTCTGTATGTGGGGATGTTGGCCACTATCTACAGGGGGGTCTATATGTGGGGCAGTATATGTGAGACACTATACAAGGGTGGGCTATATGTAGAGCACTATCTATAAGGGAGCTATTTTATAGGGTACTTTCTATAGGGGTGGGCTATGTGTGGGACACTATATACAGGGGTGGGTTACCTGTGGGGCACTAGCAACAGGGTGGCTATATGTAGTGCACAGTCTACAGGGGTGGCCTATATGTGGGACACTATATACAGGGGGAGCTATATGTGAGACACTATCTACAGAGGTGGGCTATACGTGGAGCACTAACTATAGGGGAAGCTATATGTAGGGCAGCACGGTGGCTCAGTGGTTAGCACTATTGCCTTGCAGCTCTGGAGTCCATATGTGGGCACTATCTACAGGGAGAAATCCATCATAGATGTCTGAACCGGAGGGAGAAGAAAAGAACTAGAATCTGAGACGTCACCGGTGAGTCACTTAATGTAAATGTTTATTCTGCCTCTAATCAGTATTGTAGTCACTGTATGATCTGCAGCGAGATGATGGGTGGTATGATTTTTTTTTTGTGAAACTGCATCTCCCAGCATATCCTTCCCATTGTTCCGGCCATGCTGGGAGCTGTAGTTTTACACCGTACAAACCTATACGCAGTGGCGTAACTACCGCTATAGCAGCCGCAGCGACTTCTACGGGGCCTGCAGCATGAGGGGGCCCGTCCCATGGCCGCAGGCTCCGCTAGCAGCCGCTATGGCTGCTACAGCGCGACGCCACTGAAGGGGTTGTTCCTACAAAAGACATGCATCCCCGATCCACAGGATAGGGGATACATGTGGGATCGCTGGGACGCCCAGCGATGAGGAGAACGGGGGACCGAAAGTCCCCCCTAAGTTCTCCATGACAAACCTCGGACTTCCGGGGTCTGTGTCGGCAGCTACGTAGAAATGAATGGAGCGCCGGTCGCGCTTGTGCGCATGCGTGACCAGCGCTCCTTTCATTTTTATTGAACTGCGCAGACACCAGAAGTCCGAGGTTAGTCATGGAGAACTTCGGGGGACTTTCGGTCCCCCGTTCTCCTTATCGCTGCCAGCGATCACACATGTATCCCCTGTCCTGTGGATAGGGGATGCATGTCTTTTGTAGGACAAACTATAGGCGTTTTTTTTTTTTTTGGGGGGGCTATATGGCGTTATCTACAGAGGGGGTCTGTATGGTGTTATCTACAGAGGGGGCTGTATGGTGTTATCTACAGGGGGTCTGTATGGCGTTATCTACAGAGGGGGTCTGTATGGCGTTATCTACAGGGGGCTGTGTATGGTGCTATCTATAGGGGGCGCTGTGTGGTGGAATCTATAGGGAGGCACTATCTACAAGGGGGGGGGGGTTGTGTGATACCCAGCAGAGGGGGGGCCCCAGTCAAAAGTTTGCTATGGGGCCCAGTCTTTCCTAGTTACGCACCTGCCATTGTGTAAAATGTCTTTGTATGCTGCAGCATTAACACTATCATTTACTGGAAATAAGGGGCTTAAAGGGAAGGTGTCACAGAATTATTTTTTTTTATATGTTATTGCTTTTAGTATGTTATTAAAATGAATTTTATTTATTTGTGTTTTACTTTTTTTCTTTTTTCTTTCTTTTACTTCTCTATGGGGGCTGCTATTTTTTTTCATCTCTGTATGTGTCGATTAACGACACATACAGAGATGGAATACGGCACATACATCCCCATAGTGAATGCAAACGGGAGCCGTTCCATTCACTATAGCGTACGGTGTCTGTGTGGGAACGGCGCATGCGCCACTCCCACACAGTCCAAAAGGAAGGTCTTCGGCAGAGCGACATCCATTTTCATGTGGACCAGAAGCCGCGGCCAGACAGTAAGATGACTACTTCCGGTTGCGGCTTCCGTCCATATGTTCAGAAGCAAGGACTAGGAGCGGAGGGAGCGGCGAGAGCGGCAGGAACAGCGGCGGCAGGAGCAGGTAAGTTATGTTTATGTATGTGATGTGTGTGTATGTTCGGGTTATACTGTGTGATTACCACTGTATCTAATCCTCCTACACTGTGCATTCGCTCAAAAAATGGTGGCACACAGTGTAGGAGGTTTGAACATTCAACCCCCTCCTTCTCCTGGCACTAGCCAGGATAAGGGAGGGGGGATTGTTTGAGGACGCTAGAGCGAGTGTGTCTTCTCCAATTTTGCAGCATAAAGCAATGAGGTTGCTTTACCACATGCCAATGCTGCAATTTTGGGAATTGCTCCCTCTAGTGACCAGCACATGGAAATGTTATAAATTAGAATCTAATTTATAATATTTCCTGACTTGTGAAAAAAATTAAAAAAATTAGAACAATGTGTAATCATTTATATACTAACTGTTTAACTAAAAAAAAATAAAAACATTTCTAGCGACACATTCCCTTTAACCCCTTAAGGACGCAGCCTAGTTTTAGCCTTAAAGGGGTTGTCCCAAGTTGACTCAAATTTTTTTTTTTATACATTCTAAGCAGGAAATGAATTTTAAAACATTTGGTGTTAAAAAAAAATTAAAATTCATTTCCTAAGTGCCTTTTTTTTACACTTGATAACTCAGCAAGTGCTGGTTATCTTTTCTAAAAAGGGGCGTGAGCGGCTCGATGTCAATCAAGCCACTCTGCTCTGCAGTGTGCGCGCTCCCGATGTTGCTAGATACTGTAGTTCTAGCAACATCGGGAGAATGTTCGTCTCAAGCGGGCATGGTAAGCCCGATTGAGACGAACTTACCGTGAATGTCATGAACCCTACACTACACTCACCCCGTTTCGGCAAGCCACTTTTCCCTCCCCCACCCTGTCACTACATTTTTGTACCCGCCGCATCGGTGCTGCATCAGCACCCGGCGAACAACTAAAAATATATAAAATAAAATAATAATCACCTAAGACGTTCTAACGGCGCTCTGAACGGTCCCGTCACTTGCCATCTTCCTTCTTCTTGGCGCCGCTCGCATTCATAGTAACAATGCGTTGTGGCGCAGATGACGTAATCATATCAGGCCCACGTGATTACTTCATCTGCGCCCACCGCTCTGTTATTGTGAATGGGAGAAGAAAAGTGACGGGACCGTTCAGCTCTTCGTGGGAACGTCTTAGGTGAGTTTATTTTTGTATGTATGTTGTTATGTATGTATGTATGTATGTATGTATGTATGTATGTATGTATGTATATGTTTTCTTGTATGTATGTTGTCATGTTTGTATGTGTATATGTGCATGTATGTGTATATGTGCATGTATGTTTGCATGTATGTATGTTTTCATGTATGTATGTTTGCAAGTATGTATGTTTGCATGTATGTATGTTTGCATGTATGTATGTTTGCATATATGTATGTTTGCTTGTATGTATGTTTGCTTGTATGTATGTTTGCTTGTATGTTTGCTTGTATGTATGTTTGCTTGTATGTATGTTTGCATATTTGTATGTGTATATGTGCATGTATGTGTATATGTGCATGTATTTTTGCTTGTATGTATGTTTGCTTGTATGTATGTATGCTTGCTTGTATGTATGTATGTTTGCATGTATGTATGTTTGCTTGTATGTATGTTTGCTTGTATGTATGTTTGCTTGTATGTATGTTTGCTTGTAGGTATGTATGTTTGCTTGTATGTATGTATGTATATGTTTTCATGTATGTATGTTTGCATGTATGTATGTTTGCATATATGTATGTTTGCTTGTATGTATGTTTGCTTGTATGTATGTTTGCTTGTATGTTTGCTTGTATGTATGTTTGCTTGTATGTTTGCTTGTATGTATGTATGTTTGCATATACATATGTTTGCTTGTATGTATGTATGTATGTATGTTTGCATGTTTGTATGTGTATATGTGCATGTATGTGTATATGTGCATGTATGTTTGCTTGTATGTATGTTTGCTTGTATGTATGTTTGCTTGTATGTATGTATGTATGTATGCTTGCTTGCATGTATGTATGTTTGCATGTATGTATGTATGTTTGCTTGTATGTTTGCTTGTATGTATGTTTGCTTGTATGTATGTTTGCTTGTATGTATGTTTGCTTGTATGTATGTATGTTTGTATGTGCATGTATGTGTATATGTGCATGTATATGTGCATGTATGTATGTTTGCATGTATGTATGTTTGTATGTATGTATGTTTTCATGTATGTATGTTTTCATGTATGTATGTCTGCATGTATGTATGTTTTCTTGTATGTGTGTATGTTGTCATGTTTGTATGTTTTCATGTATGTGTTTTCATGTATGTATGTTGTCATGTTTGTATGTGTATATGTGCATGTATGTTTGCATGTATGTATGTTTTCATGTATGTATGTTTGCATGTATGTATGTATGTATGTATGTTGTCATGTTTGTATGTGTGTATGTTTTCATGTATGTGTTTTCATGTAGGTATGTTTGCATGTATGTATGTTTGTATGTATGTTTTCATGTATGTATGTTGTCATGTTTGTATGTGTATACGTGCATGTATGTTTGCATGTATGTATGTATGTTTGTTTGTATATATGTCTGTATGGCCATGTATGATACTGTCTGCTGGCGCCCTGTATCTAAGCCAACTTTGCCGCAGGCTTCTATACATGGTATAACAGTCAGTATCACACATGAAAGTGAAAGTAAGCCTACGACATGTTTTATTTCATTTTTTTTTTTATATTTTTGATTTTTTACAGGTTTGGTGTTTGGACTACGTCGGTTTCGAGGACTACTTAGATGACGCTTTTTTTTCATCAATAAAATGGTTAATGAGGGTTGTGTTGGGGGTGCTTTATTTCAATAAAATATTTTATCTAGATCTTTGTCTTTTTCTTTTCAAATTTTATTACTACCACTTTAGTAATGGCCGCTGTCTGAGTGACAACATCCATTACTAAGGCGAGGCTTAGTGTTAGCCGGTGCAGAGGCTAACACTAACCACCATTATTACCCCGGTACCCACCACCACCAGGGGTGCCGGGAAGAGCCAGGTACGATCCAGTACCCGACCATCTGTTGTGATGGTCGGGCTCTGGGGCGGCCGCAGGCTGGTATTAAGAGGCTGGGAAGGGCCAAAAACAGTGGACCTTCCCACCCTTGTAATGCTAGGTTGCTGCTGCTGCTGTGTTGTATCTGGCTGGTTATAAAAATGGGGGGGACCCCACGTCATTTTTTTTTATTATTTATTTATTATTTTTATTAAAAAGACATGGGGTTCCACCCAATTTATCATAACCAGCCACAAACAACACAGTGTTATTAGCCTGGGAATGGACAAAACCAGTGGCCCTTCCCACCCATGTAATGCCAGACTGCTGCGGCCTTGTATATGGCTGGTTATTAAAAATGTGGGGGACCCGTCTATTGCTAAATTTGTTAAATTCAAAAAAAAAAACGACGTGGGGGTCCCCCCATTTTTATAACCAGCCCGATACAACACAGCAGCAGCAGCAGCCTAGCATTACAAGGGTGGGAAGGTCCACTGATTTTGGCCCTTCCCAGCCTCATAATACCAGCCTACGGCCGCCCCAGTACCCGACCATCACAACAGATGGTCGGGTACTGGATCGTATGTGCTAATGGGTCGTTAGTGCTAGCCTCTGCACCAGCTAACACTAAGTACCGCCTTAATAATGGACGCTGTCAATCAGCCAACTACCATTATCTAGGCACTAATAAAGTTTGAAAAAAAAACACAAAGACAATTTTTTTTTATTGAAATAAGAAATCCCCAACAAAACCCTCGTTAACCATTTTATTAAAATTTTCAAAAAACGTAGATCTACGCAGTAGTCCAACGAATCGAAAGACGTAGTCCAATCGGTACATCAAAATCTGCAACAACATTAAAAAAAAGTTAGCAATGTGAACAATACCGATACTTATGCTCACCTACACACACACAAACAACCACACACAAACATATACACAAACACATATAAACACACACCCATATATTACACAAACACACACATAAACACATATACACACACACATATACACACACACATATACACACACATATACACAAACACATGTACACAAACACACCCATATATACACAAACATATACACAAACATATATACACACACACACACACACACACACATATATACACAAACACACACACATATACACAAACACACACGTATACAAAAACACACACAAACATATACACACAAACCTATACACATATGCACAAACACACCCATATATACACAAACACACACACACATATACACACACACATATGCATACATATACACATATGCACAAACACCCATATATACACAAACACACACATATACACACACACATATACATATACAAAAACACACAAACATATACACACAAACATATGCACAAACACACCCACATACACAAACACACACACACATAAACACACAAACACACACACAAACATATACACAAACACACATATACACACAAACATATACACAAACACATGTACACAAACAAACCCACATATACACAAACATATACATATATACACAAACACACCCATATACACACACACACACACACACACATATACACAAACACACACACACATATACACACAAACATATACACATAAACATATGTACACAAACACACCCATATATACACAAACACATACACAAACCCACACATATACAAAAACACACACACACAAACATATACACAAAGACACCCATATATACACACACACAAATATACACAAACACAAAAATATACACAAACATATACACACAAATACACCCATATATACACTCACACATAAACACACACACACATATACACAAACACACCCATATATACACACACACACACACACACACACACACACACTTACCTTTAGCGGAGCGCAGACTTCTCGCGACGGGTGCCTTCCACTTCATCTCCTTGCATCTCCTGCGCATGCGCCGAGATGCGCCGAGATGCGCGTTCATGAGTAAATGACATCCTCTGCTCCGGACGCAGAGGATGTCATTACGCATGCGCGGCCACCGCTAAAGGTAAATAGCGGTGGCCGGGAACCTAGGCAACGAGCAGGATACAAAGAGGGACCGACCGCAACTTCAATCAACGATATCAAGAAAACGACATCGCTGGACGACGGACAGGTAATTAGAATTCTTCTTATTTTTACATGGGGGAGCTTTATAGCTCCATTTTTCAACTTGGGACAACCCCTTTAAGGCTCAGAGCCCATTTTTCAAATCTGACATATTTCACTTTATGTGGTAATAACGTCGGAATGCTTAAACCTACCCAAGCGATTCTGAGACGGTTTTCTCGTGACACATTGGGCTTCATGTTCGGGGTAAAATTTGGTCGATATATTCAGTGTTTATTGGTGACAAATTGCAAAATGTAGAGAAAATTTTGAAAAAATTGAATTTTTCAGAATTTAAATGCATCTGCTTGTAAAACAGACGGTTATACCACCCAAAATAGTCACTAGTTCACATTTCCCATATGTCTACTTTAGATTGGCATTGTTTTTTGAACATTCTTTTATTTTTCTTGGACGTTACAAGGCTTAGAACATAAACAGCAATTTCTCATATTTTTAAGAAAATTTCAAAAGCCTTTTTTTAAGGTACCTCTTGAGTTCTGAAGTGGCTTTGTGGGGCCTATGTATTAGGAACCCTGATAAAACACCCCATTTTAAAAACTAGACCCCTCAAAGTATTCAAAACAGCATTTAGAAAGTTTTTTAACCCTTCAGGCATACAGGAATTAAAGCAAAGTGGAGGTGAAATTTGCAAATTTCATTTTTCTTGCTGAATTTCAATTTTATTCATTTTTTTTCTGTAACACAGAAGGTTTTACCAGAGAAACACTACTAAATATGTATTGTCCAGATTCTGCAGTTTTTAGAAATGTCCCACATGTGGCCCTACTGCGCTCGTGGACTAAAACACAAGCCCTAGAAGCAAAGAAGCACCTAGTGCATTTTGAGTCCTCTTTTTTATTAGAATATATTTTAGGCAGCATGCCAGGTTTGAAGAGGTGTTGAGGTGCCAAAACAGTAGGAATCCCCCAATAGTGACCCCATTTTGGAAACTACACCCCTCAAGGAATTCATTTATGGTTGTTGTTACCATTTTGACCGCACAGTTTTTTCACAGCACGTATTTGAATTGGGTTGTGAAATGAAAAAAATGTCATTTTTTCCAATAAAATGTCATTTGTGATCAAAATTTCTTATTTTCACAGGGAACAAAATACCCCATTTTGTTGCCCAATTTGTCCTTAGTGTGGCATGGGCCCATGGGAAGGCTCAGAAGGAAAGGAGCGCTATATGTTTGTTGGAGTACAGATTTTGCTGGATTGGTTTTCGGGTCCGATGTCGCATTTGCAGAGCCTCAGAGGTATCAAAGCAATGGAAACCCACCAAAAGTGACCCCATTTTGGAAACTACACCCCTCAAGGAATTCATTTATGGTTGTTGTTAGCATTTTGACCACACAGTTTTTTCACAGCACCTATTTCAATTGGGCTGTGACATTAAAAAAATGACATTTTTTCCAATAAGATGTAATTTTTTATCAAAATTTCTTATTTTCACAGGGAACACAATACTCAATTTTGTTGCCCAATTTCTCCTGAGTGCAGCAATACCCCATTTGTGGCAATA
The DNA here is from genome assembly GCF_050947455.1 of Rhinoderma darwinii. NCBI lineage: Eukaryota > Metazoa > Chordata > Amphibia > Anura > Rhinodermatidae > Rhinoderma > Rhinoderma darwinii. The sequence continues at coordinate 42,514,735 of NC_134691.1, read as the reverse complement.
AACTGCCGTTTGGGCCCATGGGAGGCCTCAGAAAGGAAGGAGCGCTGTGTGTTCTTTGGAGTACAGATTTTGCTGGTTTGGTTTTCGGGTGCCATGTCGCATTTGCAGAGCCCCAGAGGTATCAAAGCAATGGAAACCCACCAGAAGTGACCCCATTTTGGAGACTACACCCCTCAAGGAATTCATTTATGGGTAATATGACCATTTAGACCCCATAGTTTTTTCACAGAACTTATTTGAATTGGGCTGGGAATTAAAAAAATATATATATTTTTTTCCAATAATATGTCATTTTAGCTAAAAAATTCTTATTTTCACAAGAAACAAAATACCCCAATTTGTTCTGAGTGCCGCAATACCCCATTTGTTGTGATAAACTGCCGTTTGGGCCCATGGGAGGGCTCAGAAGGAAAGGACCACCATTTGGCCTACTGGGGATTTTCTAGTGCGAAGTCATGTATGCAGAAGCACCTGAGGTACCAGTACAGTTGAAACCCGCAAGAAGTGACCCCATTTTAAAAACTACACCCTTAAGGCATTCATCTAGAGGTGTAGTGAGCATTTTGACCGGAGACCTACACCCCATAAACTGTAATGTGGGTTCTCCCGGGTATGGCAATACCCTACATGTGGCTGTTATCAGCTGCCTGGGCACACAGCAGGGCTCAGAGTGGAAAGACGAGGGGGGATAAGCTGTGCGGAGTGCATCAGGGTAAGTAAAATTGGGGTAAATTATAAACCAAGGGATGTATGATCAATTTTAAAACACTCTTTCATACAGAGCTCTGGTTATTCGGGACACGTGTCACATTGATATATTGTGTCATCCCTTATCGCCCTCTTATAGCAGACTTTGCACCTCTTTTGACTTTTTCCCTTCTTGCCAGTTTGGGGAACTTCTCCTGGAAAGTGTTGCCGCCCTGGTACGATGCGTGTGGCCCCGCTTCCAGAAGTACTGGGTGCCCCCCCTTCTTGGTCCCTAAAGATTAGGTTCTTGATAATCACCTCTTGAAATTCCAGGAAAGTTCCCGTCTGGCCTGCACATCGACGTAGCACGTACGCGTTGTACAAAGCCATCTGTATGATGTGCACGGCCAGCTTCTTATACCACATAGCGCTGTAGGGCTTCAGGACTTGATCTGACAAGTCCATCCCTCCCATGTACCTATGGTAGTCCAGGATGCAGTCTGGTTTGGGGGTGGCCTTTCCTTCATATATCCTAAACCTGTAGGTATACCCTGATGCACTCTCACAGCTTATACATCTTCATGCCATACCTTGCCCTCTTTCCCGGCAGGTACTGGCAGAATTGAACCCTCCCTTTAAAATGTACCAGGGACTCATCAATAGAAATACACTTCTCGGGGGTGTATGCTTGGGAAAACCGGGCACTGGAACGGTCTAATAGGGGTCTCCGGTTATACAAACGGTCAAAACTGGGGTCATCTCGGGGTGGGCACGGCTCATTATCAGTATAATGTAAGAAGTGAAGTATTGCCTCATTTATTTATTTTTTTAGGTTCCAGTTCAGTTCTGAAGTTGCTTTGAGGGGCCCATATATTAGAAACCCCTATCAAATACTCCATTTTAGAAACTAGACCCCTCAAAGTATTCACAACAGCATTTAGAAAGTTTATGAACCCTTTAGGTGTTTCACAGAAATTTAGAGCAAAGTAGAGGTGAAATGTTCATTTTTTTTTTGTTCATCGTGCGCTATAAATGACTTATTCACTTTATTCTGCGGGGCGATACGATTACGTCGATACCAGATGTTTATAGGTTTTTTTTATGTCTTATGGCGTTTGCACAATAAAATAAGTTTTGTAAACAATCATTCACTTTTTGTGTTACCTTATTCTAAGAGCCAGAACTTTTTTATTTTTCAATCAATAAAGCCGTGCGAGGACTTATTTTTTGCGTAACGAACTGTAGTTTTGATCAGTACCATTTTTAGGTACATGCGACTTTTTGATCTCTTTTTATTCCATTTTTTGGGAGGTGAAGTGACCAAACAATTGTGATTGTGGTATGGTTTATTATTATTTTCTTTTACGGCGTTCACCGTGCGGGATAAATAACAAAATAATTTTGTAGTTCAGGCCGTTACGGACGCGGCGATACCAATTATGTATAGTTTATTTGTTTGCTTATATATTTTTATTAATAATAAATGACTGATAAGGGAAAAAGGAGGATTTTTACTTTTAATACTTTTAAAACTTTTAGTTTCTTATTTTTACACATCTTTTTTTAACTTTTTTTTTACTTGATTACTTTGTCCCACTAGGGGACTTGAGGGCAGGAGGCCCTGATCGCTATTCTAATACACTGCACTACATGCGTAGTGCAGTGTATTAGAACTGTCAGCTACTCACTGACAGCAAGCATAGTGGGTCCTGACTTTGTCAGGACCCACTAGGCTTCCGTCTATGGCATAGCCGGACGCCATTGTTTGGTGTCCGGTTGCCATAGTCACCATCGCCGGCCGCTATCGCGTAGCAGGCCGACGATGGCAGCTTAACCCCTAAAAAGCCGCGATCTCTATAGAACGCGGCTTTTAAGGGGTTAATCAGCGAGGACACAGCTATCGGTCCCCGCTGTAGGAGCTGTGACAGCTGCTGAACAAGACAGCAGCTGTCACAGCTCCTGCATGTGTCGGGAGGACGGCCGAAACGGCCGTTACTCCCGAGACGTACTATTAGGTCTTGGAGCGCGAACGATACAGCTGCCATGACCTAATAGTACGTCCAGGAGCGGGAAGGGGTTAAACTTTCAAAAACAGCCCCAGACAATTATCCGTCCTCCACCAAATTTTCTAGTAGGCACTATGCATTCCGGTTGGTAGTGTTCTCCTAGCATCCACCAAACCGAGTAATCCATCAGACTGCCAGATAGAGAAGTGTGATTCGTCACTCCACAGAACACGTTTCCACTGCCCCAGAGTCCAATGGTGGCGTGCTTTACACCAACCCAGCCATCCTTGGCATTGTGCATGGCGATCTTAGGCTTGTGAGCAGCTGCTCCACCATGAAAACCCACTTTATGAAGCTCTAGATGGCTATTTGCTTGATTTTACACATCTGTTTACAATGGGTGTAGATTAGAGATGAGTGAATTGATGCTATACTAATCAAATTCATTATGAATTTCCCAAAAGTTTTGGATTTTCACGGATCCAAAACTTTTGTGATTCATCCTGCATGAATCGCTCAAAATGTCAGCCGCCATTTTATAGAACAGAAGAAGACAAGAAGACAGAGAAGAAGGATCTCATAACCCTGGGCAGGCTTCCCCATAATGCTTTGCATGCAGCCCTCCCTCTAGCACAACCAATCATGAGGGGTATAGGTGTGAGTCACTGATGACTCAGTGAATGACAGTCATATGAGTCAAAGCCACTATATACAATCCCAACCAGGAAATGATGAAGCTTTGTGGCTGGGGATTCAGATAGGAGAGAGAGGACATCAGACAGAGAGTAAGAGATAGTAAAACACAGAATACAGCTAGATAGTGGATTTTGGATTAGTGTCAGTGAGAGTATTTTATAGTGAGGAGGGATGATTTTTGGAACGCTTGTTAAAAAGTCATTGCTTTTTCCAACACCGTTGTGTGTGTATAAACGCCAACAGGCCTCTGCCCTCAATAAGGGATAGTTTTTAGACCATTTTTTTGGTGGAGAAAAAGCATAAAAAATCAGACAGTGCAGTGTGTTTTTAAACAGGATGTTTGTTACCACCGGCTACCATACGTTTACCCATAGCCATATATGTTGCGGTCACTTTGACATTACTTATTCTGTCTTGGCAAGAAAAGTGCTAGAATGGGGTTGGATACAGTCATAGAAGTCCTCAAAGTGTCATACACGACTTTTCAGGTCAATCAGGGCAATTCAGACCAAATCGACTCTGACGGCTGGTTCGACCGAATTGGACCCAAAACTTATTTCAGAAAATTCGCTCATCTCTTGTGTAGATGAAACACCTTAACTCAATAACTAGGGGGTAACCACATCCTTTTGGCCAAATAGTGTATTTTTTTTATAATGTGCATTTTAGAAGAGGACAATGGTTTGGGAGAGGAAATACTTTGTTACACCAATGGAGTTCCTCTTTAACATTTTAAAGACCTCAGTCAATGGCAATATAAAACTTGAATCTTTATCTAAGCACTGGTGTGAGAGACACCAAAGATGTTTTAGGATTTGATTACATTTGAAAAATCCATTGGGTGTAAACGTTCTCAATTTTAGCTAACAAATCTGCATCTAGATTAGCAATTTAATTAACTAGTTACTTTCAAATGGTGCAATCTCTAAATTCTGGAAGAATAATTTTGAACATGATTGACAGTGCGCTTCCAAGAGATATAAAACATTTGCATGTGAAACGCTGCACAGGATTTTCTAAGCTCTGCTTCTAACATCTTCCTCTACATGAAAAACGTTTTATTAAACATACCATTATTTTTCAGCTACAGCTAAGTGCAAGCAAAAAAAAACAAACTAGTATAAAAAAGTACAATATTATATACTGTATATATATATATATATATATATATATATACATACACATATATATATACATATATATATATATATATATATATATATATATATATATAGCAGAAGAAAATTTGCAGCACTCCAACATGAAAAAAATGGTGGTTTATTCAATCCAAACTAACAGCAACGTTTCAATCCTACAATAGGATCTTTATCAAGCCTTGAGGCTTGATAAAGATCCTATTGTAGGATTGAAACGTTGCTGTTAGTTTGGATTGAATAAACCACCATTTTTTTCATGTTGGAGTGCTGCAAATTTTCTTCTGCTATATATCATTATACGTCCTAGGATCGGGACGTTTTGCTGGGCACCTGGTCGATTATTCATTAGTGAGTGCTGCTGTCTTCTTGTGTGCTATATATATATATATATATTCATAAAATGATATTCATAAAAGTATTTTTTTCTTTACCTCCTTCCCATTTAAATGTATGCTAGAGTTTAAAGGGGTTGCCTGACTTAACAAAGTAGGGTCGCCCCAGTCCTTTCAATACTCCATCACTGAGCAAGAGCAGACAGCAGCTACAAAGAAAATCTATCTCTCGCTCTGGAGGATCTAGGACGTCCATAGATTTTAATTGGCACCATGCAATTCCTCTTTCCTCCTGTGGTGGCACTGCAGGGAAGTTGGACAATTATTGCCAGATTCCCGCAGAAATCCCAGTTGATCACTGGGAGTCCCAGCAGCGAGACACCCTGTCCAAAGTGTTCCAAACTCCCGGGTGACAAAACGAATTACCCTAAAGGCTCAACATATAAATAACCAACAGAATCTTTTTGAAGTGGATAGATCCTGAGAATGGAAACCAAAGATGGGCTGTATTCTGGAACCTGATGGCTCTTTCATGGTGGCGAGAAGTAGTACTTATGGCAGAATTTGGTGGTATTTTCACACAAATGTATTGACCCTTGGGAAATCGACTATCTTTAGAGGCATGAATGGGATTGAATTTTTTCCTGTGAGATCAGGATAGCCTTTCTCAAAACAGGTGATTCAGGAGACTGGTGATTTGGTTGCTCTAGCAATTCTTGGGGCCCAGGTCTTGGAACTGGAGGAGCTGTTGTACCAGTTAATGAGACCTCTTGCCATCCTACCTGACGTGGATCTTTGCTGCTGGATTACAGTATTCTGCAATGTCACAACCCTTTCTTAGGACTGGCCTTAGGTTGATTGTTGCCCTGTGCAAGACTTTGTATTGACGATTCCTTTATGTTGTACCATATAATGCTTAAAGTAAATGTAGCACTCACTCTTTTATTAGGAAATAGCTACTGAAGGGTGTTTACAAGCACCGCTGCAGGCCAAAAGCCAAGATAACCATGCGTCTGTAGTTAATTCAACAGAAGCTCCCACTACATGGGTTCAAAGCGGCATTCGTCATATTTTTCAGAAAAATACAGGGTTTGTTCCCCATACAATTTCCATATCTAGGGATCAATATGTTAGTGCAGCTGAAAGGATTTCAGCGTCCTTTACCGCCCTGAGCAAGGGAACGCCCCAATGTTTCAAGGAGTTTATACCCTTCACGTACCATATAGTGCACAAATAATCCAATCATTTAGTTCCCAAATAACATTGCTATAAGGTGCCAGATCGTTGCCTAAATAACACCGTCCAATAAATAAATGTAGCTCCATCCTGTGTAGCGGACTTTACATAGGTTTGGGATTGGGCATGCAAACTTTGGGTGCCCAGTGACAGGTGATGCTCCCTGTGCGACCATAAGTTTGCACAAATCTAAGGTGGCCCTGCCCTTTTTGACATGCATCAGCATTCGGCTCCGTAATGGAAGTTGCGGTACAATATGGCAGAGACACCTGGGGTTAGGATCAAATATGATCTTTTTTATGTTGAATATAATAGTAGTATAAGTGTAAGTATATGTTATTATTTGTGGATTAGAATCACTGGGATAGAAGTGTAAAGTTTCCCAGTAATCATGAACAATTATTACATGACTATGAAATGAACTAAAGCAAAATACACACACTGAAATATATGGCTGATGGTTATGGCAGGGAGAGAGGACAAGAGCAGAGAAAAGGCAGAGAGAAGGGGGATGACAAAAGAGAGAGTAGGGGGATGAGAGAGGAGACAGTAACAGTAAATGAGCGGATGATGAGGGAGCAGAATTAGAACTGGTGGACCCTGAGGCCATTAGCAAAATGGATTATTGATGAACAAATGTTAGACTTGTGCATCCGCCCCATGGGATGTGAGACATCAGAGATGCTACATTTGTTTGGATGTTAAACAACAAATGCAAAAGACAACTACCCATATCATTGCATTTACTGTCCCCATGGCCATCCAACAGTGTATCAGGAAAAGCCAGGGACAAGGGAACACTTGTCATCATAAAAGATCTAAGTCTTAGGCCTGGTTTACAATATCAATTTTATCTATGTTATTTTTATAGATATAATCTGGGCACAGTGGCGGATTATCATATGGGCGATTCGGGTGGCCGCCCGGGGCCCGAGGCTCCCAGGGGGCCCATGGCAGCCCGAACCGCACATCATCTTACAAAGGTACCTATTCAGCGCGCTAGCTATCTAACTGCCGAAGATGAGGAGGGGAGGAGCAGGGAATTGGCCGGGAAAGGGCTAGGACACGCCTCCCTGACAAGTGCGGGCGCCGCCATTGAGTAACAGAACAGCGACGGACGGCTGTTCTGTTACTCCAAAGCTGCAAGAGAAGAGCCGGGCGGGCGGTCACCGGCGCTGAGGTTAGTTATCCTCCTTCCCAACTGGTTCCCGACCGCTGGCTGTATTTTTACGGCCAGCGGTTAGGGACGGGTCCTTAAAACCCGAGCCATAGACTTTCTACAGCTCAGGTTTTAACTTGCTGCCCGCGCGATCGGGCAGCTGAATGTTGGGTCTCCGGCTGTCAGTGACTGCGGGGGACCCTGAGGAGAAGACAGAAGCAGCTTTCGCTGCTTCTGTCTTCTCCGATGTCTTCTTACACAGCGTTCAATGAACGCTGTGTATAGGAATAGAGACAGCAGCAGCGGCGCTGTCTCTATTCCTCCCGGTGATCATGTGACTGGTCACATGATCGCCGGGTGCCGTTAGTGGCAGACTGTTGCTGGGTCTAACTAGACCCAGCACAGCCCTATTAGTGACAATAGTCACTATGAGAGGGCTGATTTCCCCTGTAACTGGGGCTGCTGTGCAGCTCCAGTTACAGTGGAAAAACATGGTGTAAAAGAAAGAAAGAAAAAAAAAATATAAAGTTCCCCAAAGGTCTTTTTTGACCTTTGGGGGACAGACCATAGTAATAAAAAAAAAAAGAAAGTAAAGTGCAAAAAAAAATTAAATAATAAATACACATAAAATACCCACCCCAAAAAAAAACGTTTCCCCCGCCAATCATTGTTGTAACGCTAGCGCTGACCCAATTACCCTAATATAGACATGTAATATATAAAAATTTACGGTAAACAATGACGATTACAAATAAAAGGTCTATTTTAGGGTAAAACTATGTTATTACCAAAAAAAATAGCTGAAACGTAAAAAAGCTTATTTTTTTACTATTATTTTCAAACTTTATGAATACAAATTCTAAAATAGCAAAAAAGGTGTGCATAAAAACGATAAAAAACGAAACCTGCATTGTCTACGGAAAAAACGTCGCAAAAATCACGTCGTTTTAATTTTTTTTTATATAAAAATGTGTTTGGTGCAACTTTGTAATTATGTTTTATTAAAAAATATTTTCACTTTTTGAGATACAGCTGGTTTGTATCCTGTATCCGTCAGGTCAGCAGAACTGACGGGATCAGTGAAACGGGCCCTGCGCTAAATTATAATCTTAGATGTGATAGATTTGAGGTGGATCCTGCGTGTCACTGATCCTGTCAGTCCTGCTGACCTGACGGATACAGGATACAAAGCAGCTGTATCTCAAAAAGTAAAAATATTTTTTAATAAGATCAATCAATCACACACATACTAATATATATATATATATATATATATATATATATATATATATATAAAATTATGATATAAAGTTTTTAAATGTGTACATAACCTTGTGGCACTATATACAAGAGTGAGTGCTGTGTGGCACTATATACAAGGGGGAGCGCTGTGTGGCACTATATACAAGGGGGAGCGCTGTGTGGCACTATATACAAGGGGGAGCGCTGTGTGGCACTATATACAAGGGGGAGCGCTGTGTGCCACTATATACAAGGGGAGTGCTGTGTGCCACTATATACAAGGGGAGTGCTGTGTGGCACTATATACAAGGGGGAGCGCTGTGTGGCACTATATACAAGGGGGAGCGCCGTGTGGCACTATATACAAGGGGGAGCGCTGTGTAGTGCTATCCACAGTGGTATGTGTGTGGCGCTCTTTATAGGGGGGGCTTTTTGTTGCTATTTACAAGAGGGGGAGGGCTGTGTGGCGCTCTCTACAGAGGGGCTGTATGGCACTATCTATAGGGGGCTGTGTGTAACGCTCTCTACGGGGGGGAGGTGTGATATATAGAGGGGGCTGTGTATGGCGATATCTATGGGGGTGTGTAATATCTACAGGGGCTGTGTGTGGCACTATGTACAGGGGGCTGTGTGTATGTGGTGTTTTACAGTGTGTGGTATTATTATATTCAGGCACGCAGTGTTTGGTGCTATTATATTTAGGGGCACAGTATGTGGCACCATGATAACTTTATTTTCGTTTATAGGTGTGGAAATGTTGGAAAAGTGAGGAGACGTCTGAGTGGCAAATTCTGCAGAAATGAGTCATGGCCGGGAGAAGTCGTCATGAGCGCTGGACCGGATGGAGAAGAAAAGAGGAAAAAAACTACTAGAATCTGAGACGTCGTCACCTGTGAGTCACTAGATTTATAGAGAATCTGTCACCTCTCCTGACATGTTTATTATAGGAATCCTTGTATTTCACAAAAAGTCTTTCTGCAGTCCAGGACTGATAGACAATTCCCCTTGTCAGGAGGTTGTGTCCCTGCACAGTGTGATACTCTCAGTATGTAGGGACACAGCCCTGTGACAAGGGAAATCGTAACACTGTTAATGCTTGCCCAAAAAAGTAGTGTTAAAAATAGTTACGGCAGGGCGGCGGTGAGGAAGGGGGGCCCAAGTTTGGGTAACAGCCCAGGGCCCATGGTCTACTTAATCCGCCACTGTCTGGGCAGCACGGTGGCTCAAGGGCCTTTTACACTGACCAACAATAGGCCGGTGCAGCGAGTGCCGATCAACGAGACATCGTTGATCGGCGCTCGTTTGCTCCTGTCACACGGAGCTTTGGATGGGGATGAGCCGTCGTTACTCTGATCACTCATCCCCATACGTTATTATCATGTCAGTCGCGCGTCTCCCTGTTTACACAGGGAGATGTGCTGCCAACAACAATAATCTTTCAGTTTTTTAAAACGATACAACCAGCAGATGATCGAGCTCGTTCATCTGCTTATCGCTGCCCTATTTACACAGGGCAATTATCGGCAACGAGCATTACATCTGCACAGTAATCGGCCAGTGTAAAACCCCCTTCAGTCGTTAGCAATATTCCCTCGCAGTGCTGGGGTCCTGGGTTTGAATCTGACCAAGGACAACATATCTATCTATATCTGGTGGTTATAGGTGCCTGACTGTGACGTAAATAAGCATAAACTTTCATCCCTGGTGGTCCAAATGAGAATAAAGGGTCAAAGGCGTGGTGGTGAAGTGCGGGGAAAAACGTCAGACCTCTAATATCACACTGACTCATCCCATGGGGTTCAGTGGTCTTATCTGACTTTTGGTGGTCCAGTGGTGATATCCTGTCTGATGACTGGGGGTTGAGTGGTAATAATGAAGAACTTACGCCCAGTGACACAGGGGAACATTTCCTGGACCCTGAATCTCTAATTGTGATAAAGTATTTGATCCCTGTATGTCTAGTGGTGGTAAAGGGTGTGATCCAGGATATCCAGTGAAAAAAATGCTTAAACCCTTATGGTCCAAGAACCAATGTGGCCCTGATCTGGGCTTAAAATGCATGTCCACATTTTATCATCACATAATTTGTAGGTCCTACTTCTGTGTTGATTAATTGCTTAATATATCTTTATCACAGTTGGAGCTCCAAATCCCCTGCAAAGACATGGAGTTAAATGATAACATTATATCCGCCTGAAATCCCCACTAGAGGGAGTTTACGGTAACGTATACCATTTTATTATTCAGTTCAATATATAAATGGTGCTCCAAGAAATCTTACCCATACGCCGTGATCATGTTTTTTTTGGCGGCTGTGTAATGTAACAACCCTTTACATGAGCCTGGCCTTAAAAAACTATTTAGGTACAGGAAAACTACAATGTGCACGTGCTGGATACTTGATCAAAGTGTAGGTGCCGGATCGCAGGGGCAAGGGATGAAAAGTGGGAGAGAACAAGGATGTCCATCAAAAGGCTCCTCAAAAGAAGACACCCTGATGACACGGACCAGCTCATTTACATACGGCGCGGAAACAATTTAAAATTGAATTGCAAAGTTATTGTGCATTGTTTACACATTGAAATACTGAGGACCAACTATAATTTCCTTGGTCTACGTGTCAGCATGAGTAGTTTGGTGCCAAAATGGAGGTTACAGGTTCGCTTTAAAGGGGTTTTCCCATCAGAGACATTTATGACATATCCACAGGATATGTCATAAATGTCCGAAAGATGCGGCTCCCACCCTCTGGCCCGCACCTATCTCTAGAACTGGGCCCCCTAAACCCTGTTCTACTGCTCTGTGTTGTGGCTGAAACCTGTGAGACCCGCATCTATCTGACATTTATTTATAGAGCTGAACCGCATAGGGAGAGCTCCAGGGACTGCATGGAAGAGGAGGAGGAGAGAATAAGTTGAAAAAATGCCCAGGAGTGTGATTGGGCTAAGGAGTTAAATGGGGAAGTGGCTATACGGGATATAGGGTCAAGTTCAAGGGCATAGCCCTCCCTCACCCTCTGCTGCAGTGTGAAGTAACACCCTCTCGCCCTCCCCTGGTTTATGAGACGTTGTGGTTTATGGATCTGTACCTGGTATGGTTGTTTCGGTTTCGGTTTTCTTTTATTGCAGATATCACAGCTGGCGGAGCTGTGGTCTTGAAGGCGGGATAGGAAACCCTACATGCCCGCTGCTGGGCAGCAGCTGGGGCGTCACAGGAAATAAGGAAGGATACAAAATTGAGCCGACACAAACTTACACAGACGGAAACCAGAGGTTTCCGTTTCCATCACCATTGATTTCAATGATGACGGAGCCGGTGCCCGTGGTTTCCGTTTGTCTCTGGTGTGCACCGGACCCGTTGTTTTGCCATAAGCTATAGAGAAGCAACAGCGTAGTCAACTACACTATTGCTTCTGGCAAAACGACGGGTCCGGTGCACAACAGACACAAGCGGAAACCACGGGCACCGGATCCGTCACCATTGAAATAAATGGTAATGGAAACGGGAACCTCTGGTTTCCGGTGTCAGTTTGTGTCTGCTCAGTGTCCCATTCTGAGGAAACCTCCGAAGGAATGTCTGAACGGGACCCCAACGCAGATGTGAACGAAGACTTAGTCGTTATTTATTTTGTTTCATTAATGGAGCGGATGGGGGTCAAGAGCAAACAAAACACTTTCCATGCAGTCTGACATATCCTGTGGATATATCATAAATGTCCCTGATGGGAAAACCCCTTTTAGTATAATAATGGCAATGGAGAGTCAGTAGGTGAATATCGTAAATTAGTTTTTTTCTCTGAGTTCTTTAACATATTCCTATATAAAATGACGGTGTTTGTTAAATATAGGTGTATAGGTATGTAGGGTATATAATTACTAGTTGGAGCAGTAGTCTTTTATACTGCTGTAAGGAGTACCGAAATCCTGTGCTGCCAGCCCGTAATATGTGGTTTGATCATCATATGTGCCAAATACTTTAGAGATTTTACTGTTGATGAAAACTAAGCAGCGCCGACTCTTTGTAGCGTGAATTGTACCTGGAAAACAAGCCAGCAGGGATCGAATCATTCCACCACATTTCCAAAAATGAGCACAAATTAGAGATTGTAAGATTCCACGACGGTGAAGCTGCTTCTCTTCCAAGAGAACGTTTACGCTGATCATTCCAGCAATATGCCCATGCAAGTTGTTTGCACCTATGCTGTGAGCTCATTGGCAGGAAGAGTGCGTGGCATTTGTGTGGGCGTAAAGCTTTCAGGCACTGAAGTCTGATTCCTTTTTATACTGGAATATTGATAATGTCAGAGTAAATTAGACTGCTCTCTTCAGCTCAACAATTTAGGTGTCATTTCGATCTCTGCATGCAAATTGCTAAACAGCCAAGACGTACAATTTTTTAGGCAATCCCCAATCCTAATGCACAATTGCGCTATATCGGTCCCTGTTTTGTCTGCATATCTCTAGCTTAAAACAGGAGCAGATCCAGCATAGAAAAGGAGGAAAACTTTTAAAGTGTTTGTCTAATTCCTTTCCATATATTCTATTGGGGCATGTGGACATCATAGACCCAGACAGCTCATTTAATTTGAGAGCCCCAGTGGCCAGGCAAACCGCTGATTTCCCCTGTAGGGGCCACTAGAGGGAAAAACGTAGTATCACAATGAATGACCGTCCATGAAATACATGGACAGGTCAGCCAAAACGAGCTGTCACTTGCAGCTCTGTATTCTGTCTCGTAAGGCGGGGGGGGGGGGGGGGCAAGTGGAGGACTCCCTCCTCCCTCTATGATGTCCATAGGCCCAATAAATTGTATTGAATGTCATTTCTTTTTTTTAAAAAACCTCTTTACACAATGCACATGTATACTGCAACGACACGTACAAGCACAGATGATAGAAAGATAGATATAGATAGATAGATAGATAGATAGATAGATAGATAGATAGATAGATAGATAGATCCCCAGCAATCAGCTGTCATTTGCAGGGGAACTGCAAGTGTTCATTTTCCCAGCAGCGCCACCACAGGGGACATTAAACATTACACAGTTCCCATGGAAATCGACAGACTGTCCATGTAATACACAGACGTGTCGGGTCCTCCATTGTGGGTGACTCTCTCTTACTTTGGCTAATAGATGAGGGTCCTGAACGCCTCTTTACAATTCCCTAATAAAGTATTTGAAAATAGGTTTTCTAAACCAGACAAGCAGCTATAATTTTAGCAGGGACAACTACATCCCGTCCATAATGTGTTAAACTATCGAGCACTTCATTTTAGGGTGGATGCCTATTGATTGTGTATTCCAGCTGGATATGCCCGCACTGCACTGTCAGGGAATTCCTGCCTTCGTTCAGGCTCTCAGTTTATCAGCATAGCTGTGAGCAACATGGATGTTCGGCTTTAGAAAATGAATGTTATTTTTTTGTATTGTTAGAAGTTATACAATTTTCCAATATACTTTTTGTATTAATTCCTTATGGTTTTCAAGATCTCTGCTTGTTGATATTCAGTAGGAACATTCATTGTTTACTTCTAGTGGAAATTCTGTCCATGGTCATGTGATGGACACACAGGTGCACGGCTCATTACATGGTCATGTGATGGACACAGGTATAAATAGTTACCAGGGCCGGCGTCAGCACCCGCGAACCTGGGCGAGTGCCAGGGCCCACTACCTTTGGGAGGGCCCACTCGGTCGCCGGGTGCTGTCGCTGCCATCATCACGGCATCACTGTTCATATATGGACAGTGATGTCGGGAGGAGAGAAGGAGTCCCAGGCGGAGCGCTAGCGACTCTGCTCTGGGACTCCGTCTCTGGGGAAGCCTCTGATATCAATGTCCATATATAGACAGTAATGTGAGAGGGAGAGAAGGACTCCCAGGCAGAGCACTATAAACGGCTCTGCTCCGGGACTTCCTCTCTGGGGAAGCCCCTGACATCACTAGCCGTATATGGACAGTGTTGTCAGGAGCAGAGCAGTGTCCCAGGCAGAGTGCTAGTTGCGCTCTGCCTGGGACTTTGGCTCTGGGGGTTGCCCCAGACATCACTAGCCGTATATGGACAGTGATGTCAGCGGCTTCCCCAGAGCCGGCATAGCGGAGCAGAGCCTTTACTAGCGCTCTGCCCGGGACTTCAGCTCTGCTCCGGATATCACTATCCATATATATGGACAGTGATGTAAGGAGCAGAGCAGGTGTCCCAGGCAGAATGCTAGTAGTTCTCTACTCGGGACTATGGCACTGGGGTTGCCCCTGACAACACTGGGAGGGGAGGGCTGTGTGGCACTATCTGGGAGGAGGGGGCTGTGTGGCGCTACCTGGGAGGTGGGGGCTGTGTGGTGCTACCTGGGAGGTGGGGGCTGTGTGGTGCTACCTGGGAGGTGGGGGCTGTGTGGCACTACCTGGGAGGAGGGGGCTCTGTGGCACTACCTGGGAGGTGGGGGCTGTGTGGTGCTACCTGGGAGGTGGGGGTCTCTGTGCCACTACCAGGTAGGGGGGCTGTGTGGCACTACCTGGGAGGAGGGTCTGTGTGGCACTACCTGGGAGGTGGGGGCTGTGTTGCACAACCTGGGAGGTGGGGGCTGGTTGGCACTACCAGGGAGGGGGGGCTGTGTGGCACTACCTAGGAGGGGAAAACTGGAAAAATGGCGAAAAAACACACACGGCGCCAAATAGTGGTACGGATCTCCAGGAGAGTTTGTGAATAAGTCTAGGGTTATAAAGACGTTTGTTGTAGTTGGAGAAAATCAATAGAACCGCTGCAGCCAGGTACACAAGAACCGGAAACTTATGGGAAAGTTCCCGCTGGGGAGGCTAATAGAGGAGAGGGAAAAAAAACAAAAACTTTTTGTGAAAAAAATTTAAAAAAGTGGTGAACCTTAGTGGCGCTGCTGGTGTAAGCTTTAGAAAGCGAAGGAGATATATGGATATAAAAGGGCTTTAATGCAAGTGGCTACGCGTTTTAATGCCGGACTAGCGTCATCATCAGGCCAAACATACAGAATAATAAAAATAAACCTCTTTAAATACAAGTGGTGTGAAAACAACTGACAAAATTTTGAAAAAAAAGCCAAATCAGGGGTCAAAGTCCGACTGTGACGTCACATATGGTCGATGGAATGTAAACAAAGTAGTAAAGCACTTTACTACTTTGTTTACATTCCATCGACCATATGTGACGTCACAATCGGACTTTGACCCCTGATTTGGTGTTTTTTTTCAAAACTTTTGTCTGTTGTTTTCACACCACTTATTTTTAAAGAGGTTTGCTTTTACTATTCTGTGTTTGGCCTGATGATGGCGCTAGTCCGGCGTTGAAACGCGTAGCCACTTGCATTAAAGCCCTTTTATATCCATCTATCTCCTTCGCTACCTGGGAGGGGGGCTGTGTGGCACTACCTGGGGGGGGGCTGTCTTGCACTACCAGGGAGGGGGGCTGTGTGGCACTACTTGGGAGGGGGGCTGTGTGGCACTATCTACAGAGGGCACTAAATTTATGGGGGTACAAACTGGGGGCCTAACTTCTATATGGGGGCATAAACAGGGCCTAACATTTATATGGGGGCACAAAATGACGTTTTCTGCCATTTCACTGCCGCTGGGAGTTCCCCCGCAAAGGGGCCTACTAAATCTGTGTCGCCCACTGGCCCAGGGGCGTAGCTAGGGGGGGGGCAATCGGGGCATGTGCCCCGGGCGCAACTTAGAGGGGGCGCCAGCTCCATCTCCTCCTGCACTATAATTGTACCGGTGTCTATAGGACACAGGTACAATTAGGCTGGGTTCACACACACTATTTACGGACGTAATTCGGGCGTTTTAGCCCCGAATTACGTCCAAAAATGCGTCTCAAAAGCGTCGGCAAACATCTGCCCATTTATTTAAATGGGTCTTACGATGTTCTGTGCCGACGGTCATTTTTTTTACGCGCCACTGTAACAAAGACGCCCGCCACTTCTTCAGACGTAAATGGAGCCGTTTTCCATGGACTCCATGGAAAAACAGCTCCAGTTACGTCTGTAATGGACTCAGCGAAAGACGCCTGCACATGCCATTATGACTGAAATTACGGTGCTGTTTTCTCCTGAAAACAGCACCGTAATTTCAGCCGTAACGAACGCTGCCGTGTAAACATACCCTTAGAAGCAATGAATAGCCAGGTACGTTCCGTTCCCGGCTATTTAGCTCTTTTGTACCAGTGACGCTTCCGTCGATGAAAGGCGCTGAGTGACAGGGAAAGTCATCCTGCCCAGCCAATCAGCACCTTTCATAGACGCTTCGTTCAACCCCCAGGAGACCTGCGCAGAAGAGAGCAGGTCTCCATGGCTGCCGGACGGCGTGGGAACGGGATTAAGGTGAGTTTCAATTGTTTATTTTATTGTAATAAAAAGTGTGTGGCATTATCTACAAGGGGGGCTTTATCTACAGGGGGGGCTTTATCTACGAGGGGGCTTTATCTACGGGGGGCTTTATCTACAGGGGGGGCTTTATCTACAAGGGGGGCTTTATCTACAGGGGGGCCTTATCTACAGCGGGGGCCTTATCTGCAGGGCGGCTTTATCTACAAGGGGGCTTTATCTACAAGGGGGGCTTTATCTACGGGGGGCTTTATCTACAGGGGGGCTTTATTTATGGGGGGCTTTATCTACTGGGGGTGCTTTATGTACAGGGGGGGCTTTATCTACAGGGGGGGCTTTATCTACAGGGGGGCTTTATCTACGGGGGGGCTTTATCTACAGGGGGGGCCTTATCTACAGCAGGGGCCTTATCTACAGCAGGGGCCTTATCTACAGGGGGGGCCTTATCTACAGGGGGGGGCTTTATCTACGGGGGGGCTTTATCTATGGGGGGGCTTTATCTACGGGGGCTTTATCTACGGGGGGGCTTTATCTATGAGGGGGGGCTTTATCTACGGGGGGCTTTATCTACAGGGGGGGCTATATACTGGGGTGGGCTATCTATGGAGCACCATATACAGGGGTGGACTATATCTACAGGGGAGCTATATACAGGGGTGGGCTATATCTACATGGGGGCTATATACAGGGGTGGGCTATCTATTGAGCACTATATACAGGGGTGGGCTATATCTACAGCGGGGGCTATATACAGAGGTGGACTATATGTGGAGCACTATATACAGGGGTGGGCTATCTGTGGAGCACCATATACAGGGGTGGGCTATATCTACAGGGGGGGGGCTATGTACAGGGGTGGGCTGGAGACATCTGAGCGGCAAACTGCAGAAATGGTCTGTGACCGGGAGAAGTCATCATAGAGGTCTGGACCGGATGAAGAAAAAGAACTAGAATCTGAGACGTCACCGGTGAGTCACTTAATGTAAATGTTCATTCTGCCTCTAATCAGCACTGTAGTCACTGTATGATCTGCAGCAAGATAATTATGATATGATTATTTTTTTTTGTGAAACAGCATCTCCCAGCATTTCCTCACCATTGTTCGGGCCATGCTGGGAGCTGTAGTTTTACTCCGTACACACCTATACGTCAGGGGTTGCACTAAATTAAGCTGTATTTGTGCTGGTGCTGCATATATGTAATTAGCTTTGTTCTGGGGCTGTATATATGTACTGAGCATGGTTCTGGTGTTGTGTATAGAACTATATTTCTTGTAAAATGTACAAATGTTTTTATGCTCGAGTTACATAAAAAGAAATGTGGAAAAGAAATGACACCTCATTGATTGGTAGAGAAAACAAACACGGCGAGGGGGAAGGAGATGTCGGGAAAGAGGTTGGGGGTGGGGGCCAAACTGAATCTTTGCCCCGGGTGCTGGAGAACCTAGCTACGCCTCTGCAAGGGCCCACATAAACCTGGAGTCGGTCCTGCTCGTTACAGTTACAGTATGTGTATCAGAACTGTGTCTTGTGCACCTCTGTGTCCATCACATGACCATGGACAGAATTTTATCTACTGGAAGTAAACAATGAATGTTCCTACTGAATAACAACAAGCAGAGAAAATATATTGGAAAATTGTATAACTTTTAATTATACAAAAAATAACATTAATTGGCTAAAACCGGACAAACATTTCAATTCCCCAAGATCCTACCCACTGGTATAAAGGGTATTCCCATCTTGTAGGGGCCCCTGTTTTATGAGCACCTGCATCATGTTGTACACAGTGATCCAGTACATGATATATACGGTTTTATATATGCTGCTACAAAATATCAGACAGACAGGACGTTATAGCCAGAAATGAATCCAGGTTATTATCCCACATCCCCTCGCTGCTTGCGGGACTCCCAGCATGCTCCTGTGGGCTTTGCAGAGTTGCTCTTTAACATGAACGTCATGTTCTGTATCTGTTCCCATAGTTACAAACCCTGCTTACTGGGTATTCTTAAGTAAAATCCTGTGTAAGATGCTTGTCTGTATCATTGCTGTATCACTTGAACTGAATTATTCACACACATTGAAACCTTCATGCAGTGTTTATCATGCATGTGCTCCTCATGTTCCTATGACTGATACATTGTTTATTCCCTGTCTATACCATGTATATTGCTGTTTTGCAACACTGAACATTTATTTTGGCAATAAAACTTCATTAGCAAATTACATATTTTTTGTTTATTTTAAACAGTTATCACGTATCTATAATAGAGCGATATATTCTGTAAATAAACTCTCATTAAAGTATTGTCCTCTGTGCATATAAGAGAGTATGGAATTTACAGAGGGGGGGGACGACGACATTTGAGAGCTTATTTAAAGGCTATGTACACCTTTATAAAACAATGTTTAAGGTCATTCTAAGAAACGTTTCAATTAGTTTTTATTACAATTTTTTTTTTACTTTTTGAGATACAGCTTCCTGTATACATAGTAGCAGTTCTGACAAAGTCAATTCTGGCAGGTCAGCTACACTGAGAGCTCGGCTAAGAGCGGGTCCTGCCTGTCTCTGACACTTAGACGTTATTAACTGGAACCACCAGTTCTCGGCCGAGCCGTCAGTTCCATAAAATCACCTCAAGCATTGTTTTATTAAAAAAAAAGGTGTACTTATCCTTTGAGGGTGCCCAAGAGCTGAACTAGTGGCAACTAAATGATACCTGGAAGTGCCAAGTGGTGGGACTGCAATTCCCATCACAAAAGTAGCCAAGCCTGTGGGACTTAATGATCGGCCGAGTTCCACAACTACTTCCTTCTTACATCTTCTTCTATGTAGGACCAGATCTACGTAGGTGGAGTACCCAGTTCAAAACATGTGAGGGACCCCTCTCCTGTTTTGGCTGGGTGCCAAATCACTTTTTTGAAAGAAAAGAAACAGAATAGATATCAAATATATATAAATGTATCCCCCAATAAATTCACATGCCACACACAGTGGTTTATGAAATGATAGAACTAATTACACCTAATCACCGTGAAGACTATTACACCTAATCACACGCACCATAAATGCACAGCAGTGGGAGTTCTTAATACCCAGTGGCGTACATTTAGGTGCTGTGTTTGTGGTGGCACAGCAGGTAGAACAGAGATAGGTATTTAATACATTCAAATTAAAAAAAAAACATTGTTTATTAGGTTCCCTTGTGGAACAATAAAAAAAGTAAATAAAGTTTAATATCAATTGTTAAGCAAAAAACACAAACATGTTTTCTTTTTACTTAGGCGGGATTCACACGACCGGGTCGTTCCCGAGCCCGAGTGTCGGCCGATAAAATCGGCCATTTTGCCCGGCCGGTTTGCATTAAGTTTTGCATCCGTGCCGGGCCGGGCAGATCTGGACAGTGACATCAGCGGCAACTCCTGAAGGGGAATCCCCATGTGTTCGGGGATTCCGCTTCAGGAGTTTCCCCTGATGTCACTGCCCAGATATGGACAGAGACATCAAGCACTCTGTCCAGGAGCGGAATCCCCGAAAACACGGGGATTCCGCTCATTCAAGGAGCTAAAGTGCGGCTAGCACATAGCAGAGCGGGGAGATACCTCCCCGCTCTGCTATAGTGGCGTCGCTACAGTAGTAGCGGGCCAGGGCGCTTTTAACAAGCAGGGGAAGGGAGCCAGCGCAGCGCTCCCTTCCACCTGCTAGTACACCCCGGCCCTGCCACACAGTGTACAGCGATGCCATTCGTCAGAATGGCATCAACTCTTCCTCCTCACATGCACTCTGCGCTGTGAGGAGGAGGAGATAGAGCGCAAGCTCCGGAAAACCCGGCCATCACTCGGGACACATCCCGGTGATGGCCGTGTATTACCCGGCCCCATAGACTTCTATGGGAGCCGGGCGGCCGGGTACCCGGCCGAAGATAGAGCATGTCCTATTTTTTGACAGCCGGTTTTCCCAGCCGTCAAAAAATCGGTCGTGTGAATAGCCCCATTAGGGGTCTATTATTCCTAATGCAGCCGGGTGCCGGCCGATTAATGAACGGCCGGCACCCGGCCGGGAAAAGCTTCCGTGTGAATGAGGCCTAAAAACTGATTTTATTAAATAAAGATAAAACAAAAACGATGTCGTTCTAGAATTTTTTACACATTCCGCTTTAAAAATGTTTTAATCTAATTTAAATGTTATGCAGAGAAAAAAACTGAAAAAGTAAAAACATCCCCAAAAAACAAGATCTCACACAGCAACGTCAGTGATAAAATAAAAAAGTTATTACTCTCGGGAATGCAGTGAGGCAAAATTCAAAAATATGCTGTGCCCTCAAGGCCAAAATGAGACGCGTCCATAAGAGGGTAATGCATATTGTATGTTAACCCCTTAAGGACAGGGCATTTATTTTTTGTTTTTTGTCTCACCACTTTCTGACAGCCATAAAAAAAATTATTTTTCTGTTACCATAACTGTATGAGAACTTGTATGAGTAACTTTTTAAGTCACATATATGTGAGGGTATGTTCACACGGAGTGTTTTCGGACGTTTTTCGGGCCGTAAATGGCCCGGAAAAACGGCTGGAGAATTGGAAGCAGAACGCCTACAAATATCTGGCCATTGATTTCAATGGGAATACAGCGTTCTGTTCCGACGGGGCATTTTTTACGCAGCCGTTTTTCAAAACAGCCGCGTAAAAAGACGCCCGTGAAAAAGTGCATGTCACT
Source organism: Rhinoderma darwinii (assembly GCF_050947455.1). Taxonomy (NCBI): domain Eukaryota; kingdom Metazoa; phylum Chordata; class Amphibia; order Anura; family Rhinodermatidae; genus Rhinoderma; species Rhinoderma darwinii. Next base: position 42,493,145 of record NC_134691.1, on the reverse strand, counting down.
TCTTCAGCCGTTTTTCATAGACTCTATAGAAAAACAGCTTCAAAAACGGCCGTTAAAAACGCTGCGAAAAACGCGACTTTGATTAAAAAACACATGAAAATCAGGAGCTGTTTCCACTTGAAAACAGCTCCGTATTTTGAGACGTTTTATATTTTGTGTGTGCACATACCCTAAGTGTTTAACTTTTTTTGTCTAGTCGAGTGTGTGGAAAAAAAGTAATCCTGCCAATGTTTTCTTTTATTTCTTTTTTTACAGCTCGGGCACAACTTTTTAAGTACTTCCCGCCTGGGCTGTTTGTGCTGCGCGGTGCAGTAGGGGGTTATTAAACTGTTTTGATTGATAATGTCCAGATGTTTGAATGGTATTTAAAAAGGAAAGATACAGACACCCTCAAGCCACCAGGGCTATTACCCTATCTGCCCTCTCTATGACCCGGCCCTGGTTGTATGAGATGAGAAGGAGACACTTCTTTCTAAATTGCAGATATTGCAGCTCCATTAAAGTGAGTGACGAGCCGCATTCATGTAAATTTGGTAGAGCTGCCATAACAGACACTGCGCGTGGTAGACAGGATGGACTTTACGTGATCGGTTTATTTAATATACTTTGAGGCAATTAAAGGAAATGCACAAGAAAAAGTGCATAAGTGACATCAAAGCGGTGAGGCCAATCAATTTGCAATAGCGGTCCGTAAAAAAATTCTTTACTTTTTTTGGTGTAAAAGACTAATGTACATGTATAACAGTCATATGATGGCGTAAGTGTGTCTAGTATGTTGTGAGTTGTGCCAAATATACATTGTACTTTACAAACCTGATGAATTTGATGACATTTTCTCCAGATTATGTAATTCTTAGGGCTCGTCCACACGTAGTGGAATTGCTGCGTATTTTCAATCCAGAATTGTGGACTGAAAATACGCATAATATAGTAGCAGCAAAGTGGGTGAGATTTAACAAATCTCATCCACACGCTGCGTAAATATTCCAAACAGAAATTGACCTGCGTTGCGTATTTTTCGGACTGCGGCATGTCAATCCCCGCTGTGGAAATTGGACTGATTTGCTGCGTTTTTCAGAGGAGATTTCACCACTTCCCAGCACTGAGAAAAACACAGCAAAATACGCACCATTTTCTGCAGTAAAACACGCAGGAAATGGTGCGTTTTTGCCGCAGTGGAATGTCTGCTAGTTTAAACAAAATTGCTGCAAAAATTTTCTTACGATTCTATTGATAAATGTGCCCCTTTTCAACATCTCTACTTGCATCGTCCTGATCATATCCTACTGATAGGTGCAAGGTTCATAACAGAGAGAGCACGGATACACTGTAACAAGCTGTACACCTTTGTCATTTAAAGGGTAACTAAACGTTCAACAAACTTCTGATATGTCATAGTCACATGTCAGAAGTTTTGATGGGTGGGGGTCCGAGCACTGAGACCCCCACCAATCGGCAATTAGTTTCTGTTCGGCTTTTCCCGGAAATCAATGTAGCGGAGTACGGGATCATAGACTTTCTATTGAGCCCGTACTCCGCTACATTGATTTCCGAAAAAGCCGAACAGAAACTAAGCGGCTCAGCGCTCACACGAGTGCTTCTGCCACTTCGTTTTAGCGATTGGTGGGGGTCTCAGTGCTCAGACCCCCACCAATCAAAGCTTCTGACATGTGACATGTCGGAAGTTTGTTGAACGTTTAGTTACCCTGTAAAATAATCAGGACAGATTTTCAGCCTATGGATGGGGGTTCAGTTATGTGCTGTAATTCTCACTGCTTTTGAATTTATTATTGAGCTCAATCATAGCTGTAATAATCCTTATGCAGTGAGCTCCCCCTGGTGGCAGCTGCAGGAAGACAGAATTTTATCAGGGGATTTAGAGCTCTTTAAAAAAAAACAAAAAAAACAACGCTGATCTTTATAAGAATTCTGGCCATTTATATTAAACTAAATAATCTATAAGTACACTTTCCTGCCGAGACCACCACTATCCCCTGCACCATCCTAAACAATATAATATTATTTCATAATATAATAACAATAAATGGTTAAGTGTTAACCACTGAAGCACCATGGATAATGGATAATATATAATAATCGCAAAACCACTGTAGACCACCATGAGTATTAGCACTAGCCCCTAAACCACCATACAATAAAATTGTATGATACAGTTTATGTAGAAAGTTGTCAAAGTCCGTATCATTCAAAGCATTTTGCTGTCTCCATTATGGGCACCACACACTTGGATTCCTGCATTTGCCCCGTTCATGGCACCATATTCTTCCCTAGAATCAATGGTTTTAGTGACAAAATTCTCATGGATCTCATAAAGTATTGGCCAATTTTTTTTTTACTGCTGTATTACAGACCTGTACTATTCAGATCCAAAATACAACTGTGTGCATGATTCCATCCATCTTTCCCCAAAAACAGATATGACAAAGGAAGAGTTGAATTGAAATTTTGACAGAACAGGATGAATAAAGAACTTCTATTTAGAGGAGGTTTTTTAAATTTTATTTTAGGAGCAAACGCTCTGTAATGAAAATATGTAATGTTTGATCATGCACTGGAGACGGTATTCATAGTCTCACTAGAGGTAGTGTTCATTCAGAAGTGTAAGAATCTTGTACAATTCACAAGATTGTTTCACAAGGTTAAAGAGAACGCCATCTGTTGTCTTGTGTTACATGATTACATACTTATTAATTGGTCAGTGCGGCCAGCAGTAAATTGTATAAAGGATTACATGTCACCAATCTGACCTTCTTCTCGTGGGCTTATTTTTGTTATTAAAAGTCACTTATGGGTACCCAAAATGTAAGATTTGAAAGGCTTTCTTTTTTTTTTTTTTTTTAGGGGGGGGGGGTTATTTTTTATACCAGATCCAAATATTTGGAATGTATCATCAGGAAATCACATATTAGTTGAATATATTTTATTTAAACCGTTTGGTGGTGTGTTTATTTTATTTTCTTTTTTTTTTGTGACGACCCATATATTAAGAAAATCCTGAATTATTTAAGTTATCATACTGACCACTTGATGGCATACAATATGCCTACATTTTATGTTTTCTGCAAGTCACGTTTTTGGCTTTGCTGTAGATTGGGATAGAGTCAGCAGAGTCATTTCATCATTACAGGGCTGGGTCAGCATAGACATCTGTCATTAGTGACAGATGTAAGTTCTATGTTGCTGGGGGGCCAGATAAGGTAGGACAGCAACACTACACACACACAGAAGGGATATATTCACACGAGGCAGATTTGTTGCAAACATTTTTGCCACTGTCCCATTCATTTGAATGCAGATAACAGAAATCATTGTGAATGCTGCAAAAACAACCCCATTCACATCAATGAAAAAATGTCTACAACAAATCGACTGCGTTTGACTGCACCCATAAGGCTCTGTATGTAGCTCCCCTGCCAGTCCCTTCTTTCTCAAGGCGTTGTGGTGGTCTACCTCTTTTTGGAGACTGTATTATTCTATGCACATTTTTCTGTCCCTTCACTCCTATTCATTTCAGTTGCCATAAAGCACATACACCCCACTGTACTGTCTATACAGACAATACAGGAAGGAAATGTTTGTCTCCAATATGGTCGACCATAGGAAAGTTTCTAAAGCCTACCTAACTTTTCAGAATAAGCTTTCATATGTGTGTGTACATGAGGAATAACAATATTTCTGACCATTATATGATTTGTATTCTGCATTTTTTAGCAGTTTTTCCCCCTGTAGGCTCCATCTCTTATTCTCAGTTGTATGAGCGAGTGGGCGGAGCCTAACTGCTATCATGTCTTCTATATACAGCACATAGAGGAGGAGAATCCTTCTCTCCTATAGCACTGACCAGGAAACTGCCGCACATCTGAGTGTTTCTTTTTCACTCTGCTCCTGCTTCCCTATCCCCTTTCTATAGACTTGTCTAGGCAGCGTGTCTGTGTCTCTTTCTCTCTTTGCTCCCTCCTTCTGCTCCCCTCCCCTCTTCATAGACTTCTATTGGCAGTGTGTCTGTGTCTGACTTGCTCTGCTCCTGCTTCCTCCTTCTTCTCGCCATCCTCTCTCCATCGACTTCTATGGGCAGGTTGTGAAGAGACCCACCCCCACCTTCTGCAGCCCGTCAATTCTGCAATGTAACCAGGGACAGATTTAGCTTGACAACAGGGTGTGGACAGCAGATTGCAGGAAGTGAGACACATAGTGGCAGCAATTTAACAGCAAGTAGTTGATCTTTATCAGGTATACTATTAAATTAGCATAAGTTGTTTGAAAAGTTAGAGTCCATTTAAATATAAAAAGTTACATTTAAAAAAACAGAATTACATCTATTTAATGAAACTAAGGCTACATTCACACGAACGCGGCCAACCTCAGACGTCAAAAACTACAGTTTTTCACGTCTGAAGTGCACCTATGTGGGACGCGTTATTAAGCATCCTCCATCGACTAAAGTCTATGGAGGGATGCGTGAAGCGCAAAAAATAGGACATGTCCTACTTTTTCACGGACCCTTCACACGCTCCGTTGAAACAACGGTCGTGTGAACGGCCCCATTGAAATACATGAGTCCGTGTGACAGCCGTTGTTTTAATGGCCGTCATACGGACGAGATAGATGCTCGTTTGAATGAGTCCTAAAGGTAAATACATGATACTATCCCTTTAAATGAAATGTATAAGACTGCAAAAAGTTTGGAAGAACAACTTAAAAGAACAATGACATTCAAATAATGAATAAACCAGTGACCTGTGTAGACTTGTCAGCCAGGTGTTTTACTGAATCTGCAGCTACAAGCAGCTTGCAAAAAGGAGTTACCTTTAAAACCTTGGGATGGGCGAGTTGTATGATAAATTGACATTTAATGCTTCATTCGCTGGAGGGTGAAAGTCAAGCATCTTATTTGGCTAGAACCTTATGAACATTCTCATACCCAGTGCTCAACCAAGCGATAGTCTATGCAGAGATTTGCTGCTTTGCATTCATTGACAGTGGAATAATATGCATTAATTTGCAAGTTATTATAAACTAAATGACAAAACTCCTCCTGTCTGTCTGCATGGATTCCTTGTTAGCAGACACAAAGTCTAATACAAGGGTTACATGTTACCGCACCCAAATCCAAGCTCATAAAAGTTCTCCCTGAACGCCTGTTATGACAAGCTAATATATACTAGTATGCAAAAGTATGGAGTCACTACGAAACTTTTTTGTTTTTTTAAATATTATTTTTTTTATAAGGGAATATTCGCATGCATTGGTAATGTTTCCGCAGATCGATGCACCATAAATGCACTGCAAAAATGGCATCTATTTACGAGCCATTTTGTTGCTATTTTAGGCCCCATGCGCACAAAGGTGCTTTTGTGGCCGCAATTCCCCCGAAAATCCATGGGAGAATTGCGGCCCCATTCATTCCTATGGGCCCATGCACACGACCGTGGTTTTCACGGTCCGTGCAAGGCCCTGGAGCCTGGACCGCAGAAAGAATAGACATGTCTTATTACGGCCGTGTTCTGCGGTCCAGGCTCATCCGAAATAATGCACGCGGCCATGTGCACGGCCCGCGATTTGCGGACGGCTCGCGGGTGTCACTCCGCCCCCGGCCGACCCGAAAATCACAGCCGTGTACATGGCTACGGTCGTGTGCATGAGGCCTTACAGATAGTTTTAAATAAACACAATTCATAATGCAAACCGAAATGGAAATGTTGTGCGGAAATGGTGCCGATTTCTAAATCCAGCAGTGACATCGCTAGGTACAGGCATCAGAGGCACCCCAAAGGGTGAGCGGCAATATCAGTTGTATCCTCCTTCTTAGGACACAGATACATTTATAAACTAGCATGAAAAGCAGCCCTGACCATTCTATTCCCCGTTTCTAAGTAACTGGTGCCAACATTATGGGGCAATAAGGAACATTGTGGCTGTTGTGGCAGCTTTGTGGCTGGCATGGGGGCACTATAGTTAGCATAAGGTACATTGCAGCTGGTAAGAGGGCAATCTGTGTTTTGCATGGGGGCACTGTGGATGTCATGGGGCAGTGTGTCTGGCATAATGGAAACTATTGATGTCTTGGGCAATCTGTGGCTGTCATTTAAGGTATATGGTTTAAAAATGAAGAACCTGTGCAGCGAACGCTACAGTGGTGTGTCATAGCTAGAAGAAGCCTTTATGCTGGTCTGGGCCAGATAGAGAAAATGGGGAAAGGGAATGACTACAATCAGAGAAGATGTCACCTGTGATTCAGTTCTTGTTTATTCTCTGACTGCTTCTGATCAGTCCTGTATGTACCGGTCCTGTAGATGGTGGTAATAATTGGTCAAATCACGGCAGGAAAAGCGTTGGGTGACTTACAGTTGGATTATCAAAAGTACCACCCTTGTCTCCTACCATAACTACAAACTTCAGGCGGGAGCAGAAGAAAAAAAGACCAAATGGTGATACATCCTGGCAAGCAGCCATCCTATGGTTCAAGCCACTTTCTATTACATTTCTAATAATAAATTTGGCCTAGTAAAGCAATGTAAGACTAGACGCTTCTAAATACAATTTTGGTGTAGTAATTGTAATTGACAGATGTTCTGACCCCATTTCTTACACAAAATTCCGTTAAATTCACATGTTGATTTGAGAATGAATCTTGTTGCCGAGTGTTGTGCATATTTATATATATCATTCTTTATGAACTAGAAAACTGACCCATTATATAAAAATACCTCTCTCGCTGGAATCAATGTCCTACTTATACTCTCGGATACATTGGTCTTGTCACTAGACTGATATTTTGGGAGTCCTGCACTGCTGCTGATGTTAATATATTTTACATCTCAGTCTTCACACTTCCAGAATCACATTATTTATTGTGATTCATCGCACATTTCAGGACACAATGGTTACCTGTTTTTCTTCATTCTACACCATAATTTTTTTTCCACAAAATATTTATTAGAAATTCTTAAACATTAATTGAAAACAAAAAGATAGATAGATAGACAGACAGACAGACAGATATACAGACATAGCAGAGCTGAATTTGTTAGGATCAGGAGTAAAGAAAACAGCAATAGGCACAATAGCAAAATACATTATGTACCTTGATTTGCAGGTTAACTACATTTTAAGAATTACATTCACCCCTTTTGCTGACACACCCAACATGTTTCTAGACTGTTAGAATGTGTGGAAAAGAGGGAATTGCCTTCCAGGCAAGAGTGGGCTGTATTCCTCCAAAGTCGTGTTCTGTAGTGGGAAATCTGTATCCATAAATGTTAATCCCGCATTAGCCCAAACACCAAATAATTGGCTTGTCACAGACACTAATTTAATAACACATACTGTGACGGAATAATACCACTATACAAGAACGAACTAATACCACTGTACAAGAACGAACTAATACCACTGTACAAGAACCAACTAATACAACTGTACAAGAACCAACTAATACCACTATACAAGAACCAACTAATACCACTATACAAGAACCAACTAATACCACTATACAAGAACCAACTAATACCACTATACAAGAACCAACTAATACCACTATACAAGAACCAACTAATACCACTATACAAGAACCAACTAATACCACTGTACAAGAACCAACTAATACCACTATACAAGAACCAACTAATACCACTGTACAAGAACCAACTAATACCACTGTACAAGAACCAACTAATACCACTATACAAGAACCAACTAATACCACTGTACAAGAACCAACTAATACCACTATACAAGAACCAGCTAATACCACTATACAAGAACCAACTAATACCACTATACAAGAACCAACTAATACCACTGTACAAGAACCAACTAATAGCACTGTACAAGAACCAACTAATACCACTGTACAAGAACCAATAGCACTGTACAAGAAACAACTAATACCACTGTACAAGAAACAACTAATACCACTGTACAAGAACCAACTAATACCACTGTACAAGACACAAATAATAGCACTGTACAAGAACCAACTAATACCACTGTACAAGAACCAACTAATACCTCTGTACAAGAACCTACTAATATCACTGTACGAGAACAAACTAATACCACTATACGAGAACCAACTAATACCACTGTACAAGAACCAACTAATACCACTGTACAAGAACCAACTAATACCACTGTAGAAGAACCAACTAATACCACTGTACAAGAACCAACTAATACCATTGTACAAGAACCAACTAATAGCACTGTACAAGAACCAACTAATACCACTGTACAAGAACCAATAGCACTGTACAAGAAACAACTAATACCACTGTACAAGAAACAACTAATACCAATGTACAAGAAACAACTAATACCACTGTACAAGAACCAACTAATACCACTGTACAAGAAACAACTAATAGCACTGTACAAGAACCAACTAATAGCACTGTACAAGAACCAACTAATACCTCTGTACAAGAACCTACTAATACCACTGTATGAGAACAAACTAATACCACTATACGAGAACCAACTAATACCACTATACGAGAACCAACTAATACCACTGTACAAGAACCAACTAATACCACTGTACAAGAACCAACTAATACCACTGTACAAGAACCAACTAATAGCACTGTACAAGAACCAACTAATACCACTGTACGAGAACCAACTAATACCACTATACAAGAACCAACTAATACCACTATACAATAACCAACTAATACCACTATACGAGAACTAACTAATACCACTGTACAAGAACCAACTAATACCACTGTACAAGAACCAACTAATACCACTGTACAAGAACCTACTAATACCACTGTACGAGAACAAACTAATACCACTATACGAGAACCAACTAATACCACTATACGAGAACCAACTAATACCACTGTACAAGAACCAACTAATACCACTGTACAAGAATCAACTAATACCACTGTACAGGAACCAACTAATACCACTGTACGAGAACCAACTAATACCACTATACAAGAACCAACTAATACCACTATACAAGAACCAACTAATACCACTGTACAGGAACCAACTAATACCACTGTACAAGAACCAACTAATACCACTATACAAGAACCAACTAATACCACTATACAAGAACCAACTAATACCACTATACAAGAACCAACTAATACAACTGTACAAGAACCAACTAATACCACTGTACAAGAACCAACTAATACCACTATACAAGAACCAACTAATACCACTATACAAGAACTAACTAATACCACTGTACAGGAACCAACTAATACCACTGTACAAGAACCAACTAATACCACTATACAAGAACCAACTAATACCACTATACAAGAACCAACTAATACCACTGTACAAGAACCAACTAATACCACTGTACAAGAACCAACTAATACAACTGTACAAGAACCAACTAATACCACTATACAAGAACCAACTAATACCACTGTACAAGAACCAACTAATACCACTGTACAAGAGCCAACTAATACCATTATACAAGAACCAACTAATACCACTGTACAAGAACCAACTAATACCACTATACAAGAACCAACTAATACCACTATACAAGAACCAACTAATACCACTATACAAGAACCAACTAATACCACTGTACAAGAACCAACTAATACCACTGTACAGGAACAAACTAATACCACTGTACAAGAACCAACTAATACCACTATACAAGAACCAACTAATATCACTTTACAAGAACCAACTAATACCACTTTACAAGAACCAACTAATACCACTATGCAAGAACCAACTAATGCCACTGTACAAGAACCAACTAATACCACTATACAATAACTAACTAATACCACTGTACAAGAACCAACTGAAAACACTATACAAGAACCAACTAATACCACTATACAAGAACCAACTAATACCACTGTACAAGAACCAACTAATATCACTGTACGAGAACAAACTAATACCACTATACAAGAACCAACTAATACCACTATACGAGAACCAACTAATACCACTGTACAAGAACCAACTAATACCACTATACAAGAACCAACTAATACCACTGTACGAGAACAAACTAATACCACTATACGAGAACCAACTAATACCACTATACGAGAACCAACTAATACCACTGTACAAGAACCAACTAATACCACTGTACAAGAGCAAACTAATACCACTATACAATAACCAACTAATACCACTATACAAGAACCAACTAATACCACTATACAAGAACCAACTAATACCACTGTACAAGAACCAACTAATACCACTATACAAGAACCAACTAATACCACTGTACAAGAACCAACTAATACCACTATACAAGAACCAACTAATACCACTGTACAAGAACCAACTAATACCACTATATAAGAACCAGTTAATACCACTATACAAGAACCAACTAATACCACTATACAAGAACCAACTAATACCACTGTACAAGAACCAACTAATACCACTGTACAAGAACCAACTAATACCACTGTACAAGAACCAACTAATACCACTGTACAAGAACCAACTAATACCACTGTACAAGAACCAACTAATACCACTGTACAAGAACCAACTAATACAACTGTACAAGAACCAACTAATACCACTATACAAGAACCAACTAATACCACTGTACAAGAACCAACTAATACCACTATACAAGAACCAACTAATACCACTATACAAGAACCAACTAATACCACTATACAAGAACCAACTAATACCACTATACAAGAACCAACTAATACCACTATACAAGAACCAACTAATACCACTATACAAGAACCAACTAATACCACTATACAAGAACCAACTAATACCACTATACAAGAACCAACTAATACCACTGTACAAGAACCAACTAATACCACTGTACAAGAACCAACTAATACCACTGTACACGAACCAACTAATATCACTGTACGAGAACCAACTAATACCACTGTACAAGAACCAACTAACACCACTATACAAGAACTAGCTAATACCACTATACAAGAACCAACTAATACCACTGTACAAGAACCAACTAATATCACTGTACGAGAACAAACTAATACCACTATACAAGCACAACAGATTATATCACATAGTGACTGATTGATACTACCATATAGTGAACAAATAATACCAACATACACTGACAAATAAATAATAACACCATAAAATGACCGATCATACCAAATAGTGACTAAATAACACCGCCATGCAGTGACTGATTAACCCCTTCCTGCATTTGCAGTGCCTTCCCGAAAATGGGCTTACAGATACGTCTAGTGAATGGCACGAGCACAGGTGCTGTGCCCGCGTCATCAGCAGCGGGGTGCTGGCTGTAGTGTACAACTGACATCCAGCTTCAACAGCCAGGATTGAAGTTACCTTCATTCCCAGCAATTTAGCCCCTTAGGGCCTGTTCACATCAGTGTCTGGCTTCCGTTCATCAGTTCCCTTCGACCTTTTTGTCAGAGGAACTGATGAACGTAAAGCCGAATGGAAACCATAGCTGCTGTTTGCATTACCATGGATTGAAATGGTATGCTTCCATTGCAGTTGGTTTCTGTTTGTTTCCGTTCCATAAAGTTTCAATTTTTTTGCGAAAACAATAGCGTAGTCAACAATAGAGTTAATAAAATTTAATCCAGACGTTATATGTACCCCAAATAGGTGCCATTTAAAAATATGGAAAAAGAAAACTTCCGTCTGCAGCTCTTCTACTTGGGGGTGACTTTAATGTAATATTCTCTGACCATGTAGACCGACTTTCCCTGGCAGGCAAATTCCCACACCCTAATCAATCCCTACTTTCTTTAGACTTTTGCAAACTAAGGCCCCATGCACACGACAGCAAAAAACCTCAGTTTTTGCGGACCGCAATTGCGGTCCGCAAAAACGGAGCCATTCACTTTCATTGAACACTGACAACTTTCCGTAGCACTACGGAAGGGTGTCAGTGCCGTGGAAATGTTCCGGGAATTATGGAACATATCCGTTCTTTCGCATTTTGCGGGCCGTTCTCCCATACATTGTATGGGAGCACGGCCCGAATATGCGGCTGTCAGTCAGCGGCCGGCCGTGCCCGCAATCTGTGCCCGTGACTGCGGGCACGGTCGTGTGCATGGGGCCTTATACATAGGTTCACTTTATACGACTTTTGGCGAACAATAATCCCAATGATAAATCATACTCTATTTTCTCTCCGATGCATGGAACCCATACGCGCATAGATTATTTGTTTGGAAACACCCCGCTTTTGCGTATGATGATGGATGCCCGTATGGGTTCTGTGACTTGGTGGGATCATGCCCCAGTCACTGTATCCCTCAAGACCTCGCAATTCCACACTGGGGCATGCCATTGCAGACTTGACAGAGCTCCAAACTAGGCTGCGCTCCCTAGAATCTACTATGGCACTTAACCCTACCAAACGTACCCTTAAACACTTAATAGATACTCGTGCTCACATTAAAGATCTACTACTTCGTAAAGTGGACAGATTGCTTCTCTACACTAGACAGAGGTACTATGAAAGGGGCAATAAACCCCATACCCTTTTAGACAAACATCTGTGTAACCAAACTGACCAATCGGTACCATGTGCTCTTAGGGGAAGTGATGGTCAGGTTACATATGATCCGGACGCTATTGCTGGTATCTTCCAGGATTACTACTCTAAGCTATATTCCTTGCCGGACTGTCTACCCGGCAATAAGGAGGAGAGAGAGGACTGCTTGAACTCCTTTCTTGAGTCATGCAATCTTCCCTCCCTGTCCACCTCAGAGCTCACTTCCCTTAATGGGCCCATCACCATTGAGGACGTTGACTCTGCCATCAACGACCTACCCAACGGGAACTCTCCAGGCCCTGATGGACTGACTTTTATCTTTTACTATAAAATATTTAGCCCTAAATTGTTGCCTCGCTTACTGCCTCTTTTTAACTCTCCTTCATATCTGAAGACCCTATCCCCTCTACTATGCTACATTCCTACATTACCGTAATCCCTAAATCGGGAAGGGACCAGACGGACTGCAAAAATTATAGACCCATCGCGTTATTGAACGCTGACCTCAAACTCTTCACCAAAATTTTTGCTGCACCCCTCAACCTTTGGTTACCGTCCCTTATCTACAAGGATCAAGTGGGGTTTGTCCCATTCCGGCAAGGGGGGGACAATACCCGAAGATCCATTGACCTTATTGAAGTCGCTAATAGACGTGTGGAGCCCACCTTATTATTGATCCTTGACTCTGAAAAGGCATTTGATCGCCTGGGGTGGCCTTTCATGTTCTCTGGCCTGAAGGCTTTTGTTCTGTCTGGTCCCTTCCTGTCTGCCCTAATTCAACTTTATTCTAACCCAACAGCCACGATTAAGCTTCCACATTTCTCTACTCGTCCATTTTCAGATCTGTAATGGCACACGACAGGGCTGCCCCCTTTTCCCGTTGCTTTTTACCCTCTCTATTGAACCCCTAGCTGCTGCCATATGGTCTCATCCAGACATTAGAGGCGTAAAAGTCAGAGATAAAGAGTTTAAATTGTCTCTCATTGCAGACGATATTTTGCTTACTCTCACGCACTTACATACCATTCTCCCTAACCTCCATGCCCTACTGCGGGAATTTGGACGTCTTTCTGGGTATAAGGTTAATACCAGTAAATGTGAGGCTCTTCCGTTGCACATTACTCCTGACTCCTTGCAAAGACTAAAGGCCAATTTTTCATTTAATTTCAGTGGCAAACCCACTCCCTTAACTATTTAGGGGTCCAGCTGACACCTACTTATCATTCACTTTATGCTTCCAATTTCCCTCCTGTGTACAGGAATATACATGCCTTGTTAGACAAATGGTTGAAACGGCCTCTATCTCTCTTTGGCCGTATTTCTGAGGTAAATAAATGACTGTCCTACCAAAACGACTCTACTTATTTCAAACACTTCCTATTCCTGTCCCCATGAGAGACTTGAAAGATATACAGGCAGCTCTGTTGCATTTCATATGAGTCAGGGGGCCTTGCAGCTCCGAACAGCCTCTATTACTATTGGGCTTCGCATTTATGGTGTATCCCAGCTTGGTCTACGCTTTTGGCCTATACCAAATAGATGGAGATTGAAAAACTATTGTTAGCTACCACACACCCGAATTCACTATTATGGAATAACCCGTACTCTCCTACTCAAACCTTCCAGTTAGGTCACATGTGCCACACCCGTGACATCTGGAAGACATGCTCCAGACGATTTCTGCTCAGTTCAATGAATTCTCCCCTGTCATTGTTTCTATATCACCCACACTTTACCGATGGCCAGACGGCTCTATTATCTAGACCGTGATTTACCAAGCGCCTCTTTAATTTTGCTGACATTGTAGATCACAACACCCGAAAGATACATCCTTTTGACTGGCTCCAAGACAAATTCCACTACATACTCATTATGCACCATGCCAACTCCCTATTTCGGGATCAACCGGTATCCATTCTTACCTCGTTCGAGACACTATGTAGGCTGGAAACCTGGATCTACCACATTTTACTAAACCCCATGCCTGATTGTCCACCACAGCACTCTTACATGCAGCGATGGGAGGGATATCTGGGAAGGCCGATCTCAGATGCTACATGGAAGACAGTTTTGAGAAGGGCTGATAAAACTTCAGTATGCACTATATACAGGGAGAGCCAATATAAAGTGAGGATGCCCTTTTACCATACTCCTGAATTCCTAAACCATTTGAAATCTACTATACCGCCAACGTGCTGGAGATGTCTAACCGATCGAGGGTCCCTGTTCCATATCTTTTGGACCTGTCCCGATATACGCCCCTTTTGGGATGAGGTTAAACACCTAATCTCTGATACCCTACACTTAGATATACCGCTAGATTCCCTTTCATATCTACTGAATGTTTTCCCCTCCCCGTTAGGGAAACCCACGCTGGCACTCCTCCTACACATCCTAACGGCTGCCAGGTGCCTCATAGCCCGTTCCTGGAAATAATCGAATCCCCCAAACCTAGCAGATTTATATTCTAGAATTAAGGATATTAGATGCTTGGAACATCTTACAGCCGTGATTCTTGACAAGTTGGATGATTTCCTGAACATCTGAGATCCGTGGGATGTATACTTGCTTACCTGTCCTTTGTAAACAGTGATGTCTCTCGTCAGCACGTCCCCTGATCAATAGAGCTGCCTCAGAATCTTCCCTCTCCCCTATGTCTTGTCTTTTTGTCTTCTATGTTGCATGTTGAGTTATTTTATCAAGGTTAATTTTTTCATGTTTCAATGCCACCTGATATACTATTGCTATCCACATATTGAATACAATTCTCTTACGCTGTAATGGGATGCTGGCTATCCTATGCTTATGTGATGATTCTGTATGTCCTGCTGGTTCTAATTGCTGTATTGTATTTGCTGCTATATATTGTCCGTACTCTTGTTAATCTCATGTTTCTAATATTGTATCGGAAACATCAAATCTCTTCTTTCAAGAAGAACACAGTTGAAGAAAAAATACGGAAAAATAAAAATTGTGACTGTCGGAATGTGGCGTGGCAAAAATTAAAAAAATTAATAAAGAATGAAGGCCAAGAAAGGCTTGGTCCTGTAGAGTTTAATAGCAATATATTTTGACCTAGTTACTGAATAACATCATACCGTGACTAAAAAAAAATATTATAAAACAAAATAATAGTACACTATACTGTAACTAAATAATATCATACAATGACAATACAGTGGTAAGATACCAGTTTTGCACAGATGTAGACCATACAAGTGAACACCACACTGATGGGATGCAGCCAGAGGCAGAATAACAATACCATTCAGTGACTCACAGGTGACGACTTCTCTGATTGTAGTCGCTCGCTTTCCCCATCTTCTTCCTCCGGGCCAGAACGCCATGATGACTTCTGCTGATGAATGTAGAATTTGCTGCTGAGACATCTTTGGCCCATCGCTTCTGCAGCCACCACCAGCCTCAATAGCAACACAAACTCCCCCCATCCTTTCACACTGCCATCCAGCTGCTACTATCAATACTGTGCCTGCTGCTGCCCCAGGTGTCCCCATTACTGTACTTACAGTGCTTCCCAATAGCCCCAAATACTATACTATTGAAATTATGGTGCCTGAGGACACGGATATTGATGAATGTGGGGGCCCCATAGCAAACTTTTAGATTCGCAAATTAATTTAGACCCCAGCCAGGGACAGGACATTGTGTGTTCCACTGCACACTACGGTCTCACACTTGATGGCGTCGGGACACAGTGCGACACCTGGAGCAAAAGGGGCCAGGGAAAGCAGGGAGTGGCGCGTTTTTTGTAGCTATACTCAACGCTTTCTGGGCCTAATTTTTGTCTGGGGACCCACCGGAGGATTAATTGTCTACCCTTTGGTTCAGTCCAAATTCTCTGCCTTGCACTGTAGCACATATATACAGAGAAAGGCACAAGTCAATGTAAAGCAAGGAGGTAAAATATGGGCATAAGGCTACGTTCACCTGTAGCACATTCACTGCAGGTTTGATGCAAATATTGCGGCCCAGCAAACCTTATCCACATACTGCAGACATTTTCCATGCAGATTTGATTTGTGTATTTTTAAATCCACAACATGCCGATTCCTTTGGCAGATTGGCTCTGGATATTCCCTCTTGAGTTCAATGGATAAGTCCAAAACCGCAACAAAATCAAATTGATGCAGATTTTTCTGTGGATTGGATCCAGATAGTAAAATAAGTTTAAAAACAAACAAACTATATACCACCCCTGGAGCCCTAAAGGCAACACTTTCCTCCCACGCTCTGTACACCCGCCGGTCTCTCTACATCCGCTGGAGGCCGGGAGTACAGAGAACAGCGGCATACCAGGGAAGTGTTCCCATCAAAGCTCCAGGGTAGGTGAGTATACTGGTTTGTTTTTTTTGTTTTATTTATGACATTCGACTTTTGTCTGTAGGGAAATGATCAGCAAATTCCGCATGATTTGGTGCGGTTCCCTCTGCAGATTTCGCTGCTGCTTACGTTGGATTTACTGTGGAAATTTTTTGCAGCAAATCCGGTTTGTGTGAACTTAGCCTAAGTCATCAATGTCATTCAGCGTCATTACATAAGTTCTTTGGAAGGCTTGATTGATAATATTCCACTGATAGTGATTACTGCCCTCTAGTGACTTCAATAGGAAAATCAGCATTACATTATTATTATTCTTATTATTACAAGTGTCGTATACAGGGGTGTAATGGGGAGGAGGGGGGTGGTTGGTGAAGCATGTGCCCTTGGTTCCTCGATGCCAAGTAGAAGCGTTAACACTGTGCATTAGTTGGGGTATTTAGATACAGTGCTAGGGCCTAGGGACCCCCAAGGACTGGAGCAAGCTGTGAGTGGAAGATGTAAACTCCACCGCCCTAAACCTCCAGGGACATTACCATTAACCATTTCACAGCCCTAGACCAAAAGTGACTTTACTATTATCCCCAAGTGCATAGCTATAAGCAGATGTAGCAGTCAGTGGCGTAACTACCGCGGTAGCAGCCGTAGCAGCTGCTACGGGGCCCGCGGCTTGAGGGGGCCCGTGCCGCCAGCCGGCATGCCCCCCCCCATATGCCCGGTGGCGCCGCTAGCAGCCGTTATGGCTGCTACAGCGGTAGCGCTGCTACTACGGGGCCCGCACTGCCGAGCCTCCAAGTATGGGCCGGGCGACACAGGCCCTCTCATGCCCGTAGGCGGTGCTAGAACCGGAGGGGGCCCCGGTGCTAGCGACAGCCAAATACAAGCCTTGGCTCTGAATGGCCTTACAATGACGCTGATTGGCGGGGTAAAATGACTTGCCCCGCCAATCAGAGCCTTTCAACGACGCTAGCGGCGCCAATCGTGCCACTTCCGTGCTTGAAAGGTGCTGATTGACAGGGCAAGTCATTCTGCCCTGCCAATCAGCGCCTTTGAACGCGGGAACGGGATCATGTGAGTATGTAAAGTTTTTTGTTTTTTTCTAATAAAACTGTGACTGGCATTATCTATAGTGGGGGCTCTATCTACAGGGGGGGTTGTCTATATGTGGGCCACTATATACAGGGGGGGGTCTATATGTGGGGATGTGGGGCACTATCTACATGGGTGGTCTATATGTGGGGCACTATCTACAGGGGGGTCTATGTGTGGACCACTATATACAGGGGGGTCTATATGCGGGGACGTGGGCCACTATCTACAGGTGGGGTCTATATGTGCGGATGTGGGCCACTATATACAGGGGAAAAACACCAAAAAAGGCCATACTTACAAATGGACACAGACATAGAGCGGGCTACCCTGCATGCTAAGCCAAACGACAACACACTACACTCTCCCAGCATCAAAGACCCGGCTGTGTCCAAAAGAAGCAAATAAAGTAAGCCTTAAAAATACCTGGGGTATTAGTACTTTGATGCTGGGAGAGTATGGTGTGTTGTCGTTTGGCTTAGCAAGCAGGGTAGCCCGCTCTATGCATTATCAAGGCATCACAAATAGGCTTTTACCTGGCTATACACATTGCGCCTCATGACTTACACACTATCCCTCCATGTTTCACACACTTGCACCCCATTATTTATTTATTTTCATTTAGGCACTTTACTCACTACTGCCCCCTATATTTCACTTACAGTGAAGGAAATAAGTATTTGATCCCTTGCTGATTTTGTAAGTTTGCCCACTGTCAAAGACTTGAAGAGTCTAGAATTTTTAGGCTAGGTTAATTTTACCAGTGAGCGATAGATTATATTAAAAAAGAAAAAGAAAATCACATTGTCAAAATTATATATATTTATTTGCATTGTGCACAGAGAAATAAGTATTTGATCCCTTTGGCAAACAAGACTTAATACTTGGTGGCAAAACCCTTGTTGGCAAGCACAGCAGTCAGACGTTTTTTGTAGTTGATGATGAGGTTTGCACACATGTTAGATGGAATTTTGGCCCACTCCTCTTTGCAAATCATCTGTAAATCATTAAGATTTCGAGGCTTGTCGCTTGGCAACTTGGATCTTCAGCTCCCTCCATAAGTTTTCGATGGGATTAAGGTCTGGAGACTGGCTAGGCCACTCCATGACCTTAATGTGCTTCTTTTTGAGCCACTCCTTTGTTGCCTTGGCTGTGTTTCGGGTCATTGTCGTGCTGGAAGACCCAGCCACGAGCCATTTTTAATGTCTTGGTGGAGGGAAGGAGGTTGTCACTCAGGATTTGACGGTACATGGCTCCATCCATTCTCCCATTGATGCGGTGAAGTAGTCATGTGTCCATAGCAGAGAAACACCCCCAAAACATAATGTTTCCACCTCCATTCTTGACAGTGGGGACGGTGTTCTTTGGGTCATAGGCAGCATTTCTCTTCCTCCAAACACAGCGAGTTGAGTTAATGCCAAAGAGCTCAATTTTAGTCTCATCTGACCACAGCACCTTCTCCCAATCACTCTCAGAATCATCCAGATGTTCATTTGCAAACTTCAGACGGGCCTGTACATGTGCCTTCTTGAGCAGGGGGACCTTGCGGGCACTGCAGGATTTTAATCCATTACGGCATAATGTGTTACCAATGGTTTTCTTGGTGACTGTGGTCCCAGCTGCCTTGAAATCATTAACAAGTTCCCCCCGTGTAGTTTTCGGCTGAGCTCTCACCTTCCTCAGGATCAAGGATACCCCACGAGGTGAGATTTTGCATGGAGCCCCAGATCGATGTCGATTGACAGTCATTTTGTATGTCTTCCATTTTCTTACTATTGCACCAACAGTTGTCTCCTTCTCACCTAGCGTCTTATTTATGGTTTTGTAGCCCATTCCAGCCTTGTGCAGGTCTATGATCTTGTCCCTGACATCCTTAGAAAGCTCTTTGGTTTTGCCCATGTTGTAGAGGTTAGAGTCAGACTGATTAATTGAGTCTGTGGACAGGAGTCTTTTATACAGGTGACCATTTAAGACAGCTGTCTTTAATGCAGGCACCAAGTTGATTTGGAGCGTGTAACTGGTCTGGAGGAGGCTGAACTCTTAATGGTTGGTAGGGGATCAAATACTTATTTCTCTGTGTACAATGCAAATAAATATATATAATTTTGACTATGTGATTTTCAGTTTTTTAAAAAATATAATCTATCTCTCACTGGTAAAATTAACCTAGCCTAAAAATTCTAGACTGTTCATGACTTTGACAGTGGGCAAACTTACAAAATCAGCAAGGGATCAAATACTTATTTCCTTCACTGTATATTATCACTTGCACATACACCATTTATTTATTATTCTTTACTACAGATATTATGCACCACACGCCACTCCCCTCAAGACTAGTGGGAGTGGCTATTATTATTTAAATGCACCTGTTCACTCTCCTTCATCAGCGTTTCTGACCTGTCTGTGTCCATTTGTAAGTATGGCCTTTTTCTGTGTTTTTGTGTTATATGTCCCACTATATACAGGGGGTCTATATGTGGGCCAATATCTACAGGGGGTCTATATGTGGGGATATGGGGCACTATCTACAGGGGGGTCTATATGTGGGGCACTATATACAGGGGGAGCTATATGTGAGACACTATACAGGGGTGGGCTATATGTAGAGCACTATCTATAGGGGAGGTATTTTTAGGGGCACTTTCTATAGGGGTGGGCTATATGTGGGACACTATATAAATGGGTGGGTTACCTGTGGGGCACTAGCTACAGGGTGGCTATATGTAGGGCACTGTCTACAAGTGTGGGCTATATGTGGGACAATATACAGGGAGAGCTATATGTGAGACTATCTGCAGAGGTGGGCTATACGTGGAGCACTATCCTGAGGAAGTACACTCCGCGAAACACGCGTTGGGGTCTTATACATGTTATCCAGGCTTCCATGATTGTTGATATGGGTAAGGTTTTCTGATATTTTGATAGTTTGGTTTCCCCTGTATTCTTTCCAGGACCATTGTGTCCACAACTTGATGGGATTTTACATGTGGGGTTAGCCATCTGTTGAGTAACATACCACCCATTCCATATATCCTTACCATAAGGACTATAACATACATTGTATTTTTGTCAATATATGGAAAGTCTGTTTTCATGCTATATTTTTTAACATTATAGAGTCTTCTTATCCATTATGTACCTTTTTAAAATGTTTTTCTCTGCATAAATATACGTGGAGCACTATCTATAGGGGAAGCTATATGTAGGGCAGTACAGTGGCTAGCACTATTGCCTTGCAACTCTGGAGTCCATATGTGGGCACTATCTACAGAGGGTTGTATGTGGGATACGAACTATCTACAGCGGCTTCTATGTAGGGCACTATCTACAGAGCACTAATCAGCACTGTAGTCACTGTATGATCTGCAGCGAGATGATGGGTGGTATGATTTTTTTTGTGAAACAGCATATCCTCACCATTGTTCTGGCCATGCTGGGAGCTGTTTTACGCCGTACAAACCTATATGGCAGGGGTTGCACTAAATTTAGCTGTATTTGTGCTGAGGCTGTATATAAGTACTGATCTTGGTTCTGATGCTGTATGTAAGTACTGAGCTTTGTTTTGATGCTGTATATATGTACTGAGCTTGGTTCTGGGGATGTATTTATGTACTGAGGTTTGTTCTGGTGCTGTATTTATGTACTGAGGTTGGTTCTAGTACTGTATTTATGTACTGAGGTTGGTTCTGGTGCTGTATATATGTACTGAGCTTTGTTCTGGTGCTTTATATATGTACTGAGCTTTGTTCTGGTGCTGTATATATGTACTGAGTTTTGTTCTGGTGCTGTATTTATGTACTCAGGTTGGTTCTAGTGCTGTATTTATGTACTGAGGTTGGTTCTGGTGCTGTATTTATGTACTGAGGTTGGTTCTGGTGCTGTATTTATGTACTGAGGTTGGTTCTACTGCTGTATTTATGTACTGAGGTTTGTTCTAGTGCTGTATATATGTAATGATCTTGGTTCTCTTGCTGTATTTATGTACTGAGCTTGGTTCTAGTGCTGTATATATGTAAGAGCGTTGTTCCAGTGCTGTATGTATGTATGTATGTATGTATGTATGTACTGAGCTTGGTTCTGGTGCTGTATATATGTCAGAGCTTGGTTCCAGTGCTGTATTTATGTACTGAGCTTGGTGGTGGTACTGTATATATGTCAGAGCTTGATACTGGATCTGTAATTATATAGGATATATTTATAATAACAAAATTGCAGGGCAGATGGAATAGTTTTAAATTAATTGTATATTTAATCGGAATCTGGCTGGTGTTTTATTGAGAAATCTTTTGAAGATATATTACATGCAGATGGGTTAGACCGGGCATGGTCCAGAGAGATTGGAGGAGAAAAATCGATTACCTCCGGATTACCCACGGTCCTGACAACAGTTGAAAAAGAAAAGCACTGTTCGGGCGCATCAGAGGAAACATACCTCGCAACTCCAAGATCAGATGAGTACACCTGGTTACTTTCCATATCTTCGTTGCACCATATACCTGTGCTTGGTTCAAAAGATCGTCTGGTTCTGTGCAATACTTAATTTCATATCAAGATTTTAGCAAATGTGAAATCTAATTACGAGTGTGAATGAAACCTAACACTTGATGTTATAACTCTAGATAGAATCGGGACTGATCTCTTGTTTGACCTATGATTCAAAGAATTTACCTTGAAAATCTGGGAAGGGTGCAATGATTCCTTGGTACCGAAGTTAACTAATTTGATTTTATTGTCTTGTACCAGGTCCTTGTCCTTACACATATACAAATGCATATCTTTATATATAAATTAAGATAACTCTGGTTGATGTATCGCTCTATGTACTTATATGAAAATTATTGTAGAACCTGGCCAGGTAATCTGTACTGCCTTTTATTGTCAATTGTTGGTAAAAGTATTACTAGGGTTTTTTTTATTGGAAAAACTCCCTTTTTTATACACATAGAAATTAAATTAATTCAGAATAAATAAAAACAAATATAATACAAAATTATTTTTTCTATACCTAAAGAGTGCCTTGAATATTTCCGGATCTTGTCTTTTTTTTCTTTTTTGTTTTTGTGGTAGTTTTAACCCCTTGAACCGCCACCATGCGGTAATACATGACCTGACAATATTTCCAAACATTCCCTTGTATGTTTTTTTCAGATGCAGCAAAATCTTTAAAATCCACTATATGTTAATTACTCAATAGAGGGTCATGGGGCGGTGCCGCTATCCTGAAGAGTCTCATAGTCCTGCCTCCAAACCCACCTTTCCATGTTTGAGTGACATCTCCCTGGGTGATACAACTTTCTCGAATGCGCCATTGCCTTGTGGCACTATACACAAGGGGGGGCTGTGTGGCACTATACACAAGGGGGGGCTGTGTGGCACTATACACAAGGGGGAGTTGTGTGGCACTATACACAAGGGGGGGCTGTGTGGCACTATACACAAGGGGGAGCTGTGTGGCACTATACACAAGGGGGGGCTGTGGCACTATACACAAAGGGGGGCTGTGTGGCACTATACACAAGGGGGGAGCTGTGTGGCACTATACATAAGGGGGAGCTGTGTGGTACTATACACATGGGTGAACTGTATGGCACTATTTACAAGGGGGAGGTCTGTGGCTCTATCTACAGGGGGCTGAGTGTGGCACAATCTACAGGGGGCTGTGTGTGGCACTATCTACTACGGGGGGGGGGGCTGTGTGGCACTATATACAAGGAAGGGGGGCTGTGTGGCACAATATACAGTGGGAGCTGTATAGCGCTATATACAGTGGGGGCTTTATGGCGATATCTACAGGGGGGCTGTATGGCACTATCTACAAGGGGGAGGTGGGGGCGCTATCTACAAATGGGGTGGGACAATGTCTATAGGCGGAGTTATATTGCACTGTCTACGGGAGGGGTGTATGGCACATTCTACAGGGAGCACTATTTATAAGGGGGGCTGCTTGTGGCACCCGGGGGGGGGGGGGGGCCCGGTCAAGAGTTTGCTATGGGGCCCAGTCTTTCCTAGTTACGCCCCTGGTAGCAGTCATACCTGTGCCACATACAGTGAAGGAAATAAGTATTTGATCCCTTGCTGATTTTGTAAGTTTGCCCACTGTCAAAGACATGAACAGTCTAGAATTTTTAGGCTAGGTTAATTTTACCAGTGAGAGATAGATTATATATATAAAAAAAAACAGAAAATCACATAGTCAAAATTATATATATTTATTTGCATTGTGCACAGAGAAATAGGTATTTGATCCCCTACCAACCATTAAGAGTTCAGCCTCCTCCAGACCAGTTACACGCTCCAAATCAACCTGGTGCCTGCATTAAAGACAGCTGTCTTACATGGTCACCTGTATAAAAGACTCCTGTCAACAGACTCAATTAATCAGTCTGACTCTAACCTCTACAACATGGGCAAGACCAAAGAGCTTTCTAAGGATGTCTGGGACAAGATCATAGTCCTGCACAAGGCTGGAATGGACTACAAAACCATAAGTAAGACGCTGGGTGAGAAGGAGACAACTGTTGGTGCAATAGTAAGAAAATGGAAGACATACAAAATGACTGTCAATCGACATCGATCTGGGGCTCCATGCAAAATCTCACCTCGTGGGGTATCCTTGATCCTGAGGAAGGTGAGAGCTCAGCCGAAAACTACACGGGGGGAACTTGTTAATGATCTCAAGGCAGCTGGGACCACAGTCACCAAGAAAACCATTGGTAACATATTACACCGTAATGGATTAAAATTCTGCAGTGCCCGCAAGGTCCCCCTGTTCAAGAAGGCACATGTACAGGCCCGTCTGAAGTTTGCAAATGAACATCTGGATGATTCTGAGAGTGATTTGGAGAAGGTGCTGTGGTCAGATGAGACTAAAATTGAGCTCTTTGGCATTAACTCAACTCGCCGTGTTTGGAGGAAGAGAAATGCTGCCTATGACCCAAAGAACACCGTCCCCACTGTCAAGCATGGAGGTGGAAACATTAAGTTTTGGGGGTGTTTCTCTGCTAAGGGCACAGGACTACTTCACCGCATCAATGGGAGAATGGATGGAGCCATGTACCATCAAATCCTGAGTGACAACCTCCTTCCCTCCACCAGGACATTAAAAATGGCTCGTGGCTGGGTCTTCCAGCACGACAATGACCCAAAATATACAGCCAAGGCAACAAAGGAGTGGCTCAAAAAGAAGCACATTAAGGTCATGGAGTGGCCTAGCCAGTCTCCAGACTTTAATCCCATCGAAAACTTATGGAGGGAGCTGAAGATCCGAGTTGCCAAGCGACAGCTCCGAAATCTTAATGATTTACAGATGATTTGCAAAGAGGAGTGGGCCAAAATTCCATCTAACATGTGTGCAAACCTCATCATCAACTACAAAAAATGTCTGACTGCTGTGCTTGCCAACAAGGGTTTTGCCACCAAGTATTAAGTCTTGTTTGCCAAAGGGATCAAATACTTATTTCTCTGTGCACAATGCAAATAAATATATATAATTTTGACAATGTGATTTTTTTTTTTTTATATAATCTATCTCTCACTGGTAAAATTAACCTAGCCTAAAAATTCTAGACTGTTCATGTCTTTGACAGTGGGCAAACTTACAAAATCGGCAAGGGATCAAATACTTATTTCCTTCTCTGTAAGAACACACCAGTATTAAAAATAGCACATAGTAGGTGGGGGGCCCGTTACGGATTTTGCACTGGGACCCAGAAGCTTCAATTTTTGCCACTGATTAACCCCTTCACCATTCAGGCAATGTATGGCAGTATTATCTGAACACTAAATGGCACTATATACATTGTATAGCGGTATTATTATGCCACTTAGTGTCTATTTTGCTGTACTACTGTTTCTGGTAAAACCACAGACACCTCGACGGAAAGCCGACGAAACCCAATAAAGTCAATGGGTTCCGTTGTCCGCTCATGGTATCTGTGGTGCAACGGAACCTTCGCTTCCGGCTTTCCCTTGTTCTGCTCCTCTGACAGAGCAGAACAACGTAAAACCTTGACGCAGGTGTGAACAGAGCGTAAGCCAGTAATGCGGATTGCTGGTAACAATGCAAAGTCTGTAACTGGGCCCCACACCTACCGTACCATGTGCCAATTATAAAACTGGTGTCTTCTATTGTTGCCGTATGCATCAGGGTACAGGTACACTGCAACCTCTGCACCCCCTATAGCTTTACCCCTGTAAGGGACTTCCCCAGATCACTGGAATGAAGGGTTTGTGGGCACGCCACTTGTTTTTTTCTTTATCTGTCAATGATATAGGCACAGATAATACAGTCTCTCTCTAGGTTTAATGGATTCTGCTGGACACTTTAATAAATTACCACTGCAATAAGCAAGACCCTCCTCATGGGGAAGCCAGTGAGTAAAGCATGGCTACCGGACTCAGAAATTTAAAGGGGTTTTCCCAGCACAATAATCGTATTTCATTTAAAAAAGTTAGGGATAAATGTAATTGACATAGTTTAAAAATATTTCTCATTCACAATATATTTGCCTACCTCAACGTGTTTTTTGGGTTGCCAGCAGATATGGCCCATTGTCTGATACAGTTGGCTGTGCATGGCCAGATTTAGCGTGTTGTAGTCTTTATCAGGCAACTGGGGGAATTATCATTATCTATTGGCTAATCTATATAGGTCCAAAATTATTTGCTGATTAATTTCTTAATACAGCTTTATATCAGTTGTAGCTCGGATTTTGTGGTACACAGCTCCAATTCTCCTGCATAGACATGTAAAATAATTCTGTCTGTCCGCAGCCAGCACTAGAGGGAGTTTAGGAGCTTACTGTATACTGTGTTATTATTGAATTCAATGTATTAAGAGTATGCAGAAAGCTCCTAAGCTCCCTCTAGTGGTGGCAGCAGGAGTTTAATCATTTAAGTCTAAACAGGGCATTTGGAGCTTTGTACTAGAAAAAACAGAGCTCCAAATGCTATAAATATATATTAGTAAATAGGTCAGCACAGAATTGTGGACCTAAAAATGTTGTGATCATAAAAAGTGGCGATTCACTTTAAGTAGTATACATGCAAGGTGCATAAAGTGATCCATTGGTAGAAGCTGTTTAAAGAAGAATATATTAAATCGTTAATACAACATTACTGTTTCGATTGCTACTATATGTAAATGGAGACGACTGGTTTGCAAAAAAAAAAAAATCCATAAAAATGAGCTTTTCTAATTGCACAAGATTCCTCTTTAATTGCCAGGCACCAGCAGACAGCCGGATAGTCAAAACATCTGACATTATATTTGGCAAATTAATGCAAATTGAGGTTCATCATGTGCAATCACCATTCCAAGTCGTGGGGAAGCATTTAAAATGTACTTTATTTCCCCGAACAGTCTAATAGACATTTATAAATCAAAATGAATAAGGCGTTTTTGCACATATTACACTCAGGTGAACATTGATAACATGCAGTGCAGAGACACTGCTCATAAGAGCTGGAGATTTTGTGGGGCTGCGTATTAATATTTTTTGTTAATACATTTTTGTTACAAGTATATTTGCATTTAAATTTGTTTTTCTACAATTTTTTTTAAAGGCTATGTACACCTTTGAAATTGTTTTTGTTTTTTTTAATAAAAATGTTTATCAGTGTGATTGGTGCACCTTTCTAAATGCTTTTTATTGAAAATAATTTTTACTTTTTGAGATGCAGCTGCTTTGTATCCAGTATACAGAGCAGCTGTACCTAGCGCTGAAACCTGTATCCGTCAGGTCAGCGGCACTGACGGCTTCAGTGCCAGCGGGTCCAGCGTGTCCCTGACACGCAGGATCCACCTGCAATCGATAAGTTATATAAGTTATGAACTTATATGTGATCTGTAACAGCTTGATCCACCCGCTGTCGCTGAAAGACATTTTTATTTTAAACAAACAAAAAAACTAAAACTATTTCAAAGGTGTACGTAGCCTCTAATGCTATTTGCCTGTGACCTGAAATAAGAATATTTACTTGTGCAAGCCGGTATATACAATATGCACAGGCACCTGTAAGGGCACACTGATGGCATGTATTAACACAGTTTCCCAACCCTCCCTAAAATTGTTCCGTAAACGGACGAAAAACGGCTGAAAAATCGGAAGCAGAACGCCTCTAAACATCTGCCCATTGATTTAAATGGGAAAAACGTCGTTCTGTTCCGACAGGCTGTTTTTTTACGCGGCCATTTTGAAAAAATGTCTGCATAAAAAAACATCCACGAAAAAGAAGTACATGTCACTTCTTGAGACGTTTTTGGAGCTGTTTTTCATTGACTCTATAGAAAACCAACTCCAAAAATGGCCGTGAAAAACGCGAGCTTTCTTAAAAAACGGCTGAAAATCAGGAGCTGTTTTCCCTTGAAAACACCTACGTATTTTCAGACGTTTTTTGTTAGGCGTGTGAACATAGCCTTAGGGTATGCTTTTTGCTGTGTTTTTTGCCCACATTTTTTTAAGCTGTTGAAATTAATGCAAAAACCGCAGGTAAAAAAGCTCCAAATGAGCGCTGCAAGATTTTACTGCATCCTATTCATTTCAATGGGAGGTCAGAGGCGGAAACTACTCAAAGACCTTCAGCCACTCACAGTAAAAATGACCATCAGGTATTAGAGGAGAGAACTACAACTCCCATCATGTCCAGACTGTTGTTATGGTATATCAGAGGGTATTACAGGGAGGAGGTATAAGAGGAGAGAACTACAACTCCCATCATGTCCAGACTGTTGTTATGGGATATCAGAGGGTATTACAGGGAGGAGGTATAAGAGGAGAGAACTACAACTCCCAGCATGCCCAGACTGTTATTAGGGGATATCAGAGGACATTACAAGGAGGAGGTATAAGCGGAGAGAACTACAACTTCTAGCATGTCCAGACTGTTATTATGGGATATCAGAGGACATTACATGGGGGAGGCATAAGAGGAGAGAACTACAACTTCTAGCATGTCCA
This sequence comes from Rhinoderma darwinii, assembly GCF_050947455.1. Taxonomy (NCBI): domain Eukaryota; kingdom Metazoa; phylum Chordata; class Amphibia; order Anura; family Rhinodermatidae; genus Rhinoderma; species Rhinoderma darwinii. The sequence continues at coordinate 42,464,228 of NC_134691.1, read as the reverse complement.
GACTGTTGTTATATGATATCAGAGAACTTTACAGGGAGGTGTATAAGAGGAGAGAACTACAACTCCCAGCATTCCCCTGGCTCCTGTTCTCACACAATTGCTGAAAAACTATATAAGAAATACTTACCCTACCCTGTCCGCAGCGTTGGCTCCTCTCCCTCTGTCAGGCTCTTCTAGTGGGAAGTGGTGGGCGGTACTTGTATCAGATATGCGTGTGTCACGTCTGCATCAAGAATAGACTAAGTAAGTGTCATGGGAGGAGCTTGTAGCAGACGTGCGTGTGCCACGTCTGCTACCAGCAAAAGTTGTTGTTTTTTTTGGAGTGGCTGAGCGGAGTGTCGCGGCACCCCTGGACGGTTCTCACGGCACCCCGGTTGGGATCCACTGTATTAACAGATGAAAGATTCACACATTATTTCCTTTATAAAAAAAACACAGCATCAAACTGCCTTGTGTGAACCTTCTTGTGGTCTATAGGTGGAAAATGCCCTGATTGACGTTGGTCCTGGCCGCCTGCATATCAAGGTACATCCCGTGTTTGCCTATTGATCCTGACTGTTCCTGACCCTCACCTCGGCCTGGATTACATCTTGCCCGTTAGATATTCTCGCGTGGTTTCTGTAGTTCTACTCCTGGTATTGACTTCTGGTCTGACTGCTGACTACGATTGCATCTCATTTCTGGCTCGCTACATCTGGTTAATCCATTGACGGCCTCTGGCTATGTTCCTGACTAGGCTACAAGTTCTTCGCTACAATGCAACTGCTGCCAATCGGTCACTGGGACCTGGGAATCCAACCAGGAAGGTCCATACCATAGACGTAAAGAGTGAAGAACAGCAAGTTTCATTAGACGTCGCTCCCCAGTATACACTACGCCAGGGGTCTCAAACTCGGCCGGGTAAGTGGGCCACATATAGAAAAAATGGGAAGTTGACGGGCCGCATTACTTTCAAATTTGATACAATACAAAATTATTGTTAATCAATTCGTTATTTGAACTACGTAACACTATATTTCTATAATAATACTACATTACTATAATAATACCGCTAGGTTTAAAATTTGAGAGAATTCTCCATGTGCTTATTTCAACAATCCAGTTTTCCAGTTTAAGTGTCGCTAAATGCAGTCTGGCAGTGGTTGGCAGACACACGTCAAGATTGGGCAGCCCCTTTTTAGATAGTGCTACCGAGCCCTCTGTAAATAATGCCACAGTGCCCTCTGTAGATAATGCCACAGTGCCCTCTGTAGATAATGCAACACACCCCTAGATAATGCCACAGTGTCCTTTGTAGATACTGACACACACCCACTTGTAGATAATGCCACAGTGCCCTCCGTATATGCTGCCAGTGCCCTCCGTAGATGCTGTCATAGTGCCCTCCGTAGACGCTGCCACAGTGCCCTCCGTAGACGCTGCCAGTGCCCTCCGTAGACGCTGCCACAGTGCCCTCCGTCGACGCTGCCACAGTGCCCTCTGCAAACACTGCCACACACCCCAAGTAGATAGCTCCATTGGGGCTCCCTCTAGGAGTGGAATCCCCAGCCAGAGTGTTGCCGACACTTTGGCTGGGAATTCCTCTTCTGTTGGAGCCCCTGACGTCACTCTCCATACATAGTGATGTCAGGGGATCCTCCTGGACCGGAATGTGATATCAGGGGAAACCCCAGAGCCGGTGTCCCAGAGCAGAGCACTAGTATAGGCTCTGCGCCGAAACTCTGGGGAAGCCACTGACATCAGTGTCCATATATGGACAGTGATGTCAGGGGCTTGCCCAGAGCTGGAGTCCAGGAGCAGAGCCACTTCTAGCACTCTACCTGGGATTCCAGCTCTGCTCCTGACATCACTGTCGATATATGGACATGGATGTCAGGGGCAACCCCAGAGCTGGAGTCCCGGGCAGAGCGCTAGTAGGCTCTTCCTGGGACTCCAGCTGTGCTCCTGGCATCACTGGGACTCCTGCTCTGGGGAAGCCCCTGACATCACTGTTGATGTATGGACAGCGATGTCAGGGAATTCCACAGAGTCCCGGAGCAGAGCCGATACTAGCGCTCTGCCCGGGACTCCGCTCTGGGGAAGACCCTGACAACACTGTCCATATATGGACAGCGATGTCAGGGAATTCCCCAGAGTCCCGGAGCAGAGCCTATACTAGCGCTCTGCACGGGACTCCAGCTATTGGGAAGCCCCAGACATCGCTGTCCACATATGGACAGCGATGTCAGAAGATTCCACAGAGTCCCGGAGCAGAGCCTATACTAGCACTCTGCCTGGGACTCCGCTCTGGGGAAGCATCAGACATCGCTGTCCATATGTGGACAGCAATGTCAGGGAATTCCACAGAGTCCCGGAGAAGAGCCTGCACTAGCGGCTCTGTGTCCCGCGGGCCGCAGATGACAGCCTCAGGGGACGCATGCGGCCTGCGGGCCGCGTGCTTCAGACCCCTGCCCTATGCCAAACCGATTGAGGCTCAGAGGATCTACTTCTCTGGTAGGTTAACGTATCAAATAGACCCAAATAATATAGGAAGGCGGGGGAGGTCCGTACATTATGGTACTCTGCTGTATAATAGCATGATCGTCACATGATAAGGTATTTTAATCCACAGATTGTCAATTGTATTTGCGTAATCGCTGCTTTTTTGTTGCGTTTTTTTCCCATTAAATTCAATGGGTAGTTAAAACCTGCAAAAGAATAACAGATTTTGCGGCGGAAAACCTGCGATTCTGCCGAAAAAAATCGCAACTCAGAAAAACACAAAAAACACGAAAAACTTATACTTACCCAGAATTCTGTGCTTCTTCGTCCAGGCTGGCCTCCTGGGGTGACGTTTCATCCCATGTGACCGCTGCAGCCAATCACAGGCCGCAACGGTCACATGGGATGAAACGTCACCCCCGGTGGCCAGTCTGCAGGATGTCAGAGGAACGTGTCGCCATGACTACGTAATTATGGAACCTTTTTTATTTTTGAAGTGCAGTTTCCGCAGTGGACATTCCAGCCAAAAAAAGTCATCACAATTTGGTGCGGTTTTTTTCCGGAATTCCCTGCGGCGCCCAGGATACACTGTGTGCTTTTACGTAGCGTATCTGCCCTGTGTAAACACAGCCTCAGATTTCAATGTTGATAAATGGCCACTATAGACAACCATGTGGCAATAGTAATAATATCCCTGCACAGCAATTTAAATGTGTTACTGCAAGTCCTGTCTTTTTCCTCTATGATCAATTTAATAGCTTTTTCAATCATACATATAAAGTGGTTAGTACTCGGCAGAGCTTAATTAACAATCTTCATTAAAATGAATGAACAGATTTCAAATTGATTAGTTTCTCCAATTCAGCGAGGGATGAGCCATTACCGCTGCTGTGTTTTCCTATCTTCCCCATAAACAATATAAGGTCACCTCCAAACTTATTTTTTAACGCTTTCACTGTTAAGAGTCTGTAAGTAAACTTTCTTAAATAAGATGAAGCAACTTTGCAATTTTTCTTAATAAAAATATTCTATCGTTATGTGTACGCAGGTCCTATGCAAAACTATGCATTGGAGCAATAAAAACAAACTTAGTTGTGCATTAAAAGTTAGCCTTGTTCAGCCGTTCATGGTACAGAGGTACTGGGATGTGGTCTACACAAAAGACTTAGGGTATGTTCACACGACCTATTTTCAGACGTAATTCGGGCGTTTTACGCCTGGAATTACGCCTGAAAAGACGGCTCCACTATGCCTACAAACATCTGCCCATTGCTTGCAATGGGTTTTACAATGTTCTGTTCAGACGAGGTGTAATTTTACGCGTCGCTGTTAAAAGACGGCGCGTAAAAAGACGCCCGCGTCAAAGAAGTGCATGTCACTTCTTTGGACGTTTTTGGAGCCGTTTTTCATTGACTCCATTGAATAACAGCTCCAATTACGTCCGTAATGGACGCTGCGAAAAACGCGAGTACATGCAAAAACTTCTTAATCTTGGACATTATGGGGCAGATTTACTGATAGTGTGTAAGATTTAGACAGCATAAACTTGGACCAGGCAGTCAGAAGTTGCGCCAAATTTATCACTGTGGCGCGCGCTGTATGATAAATTTGACGCATCTTGCTAGACACTTTTCCTTATACCATCTCTTGGTTGGATTGGTATTTAGTATGGCACACTTTGGCACATTTTAAGCCACACCCCTTCCTGCTAAGCCCCACCTTCTTTCCTGGACACTTTTAAAAAGTGTATAGTGAGGCGCAAACATCTGTTCCTAAATAATTCTGAAATCAACTACCCCGACATCTCACTTTCAGCACATTCTAGACGCAGACACAGCAGTAAATCTGCTCCATATGTATTCAGCTGCCCATACCGTCATAGTGCGAATAGTGACACTTTTGCGTCACTACTACATTGCAATTTAAAAAAACTCCCAAGTCCCTGTCCTCCTCTTGATTTCTCTACAGGACTGTCAGCCATTGTCATATCACTACTCCTGTATACTTGTGAGGTGGCTGCATCTGTGCGAGATCTGTGCGAGATCTGTGCGAGATCTGTGCGAGATCTGTGAAGGCATCAAGCAGAATAATACAGGCCCAGACCTGCTCTAGTGCATGAGAACATGTATCCAGATATAATGTATATAGGATATGGGTAATGTAGCAGATGGAGGAAGTCGTCTCTCCTCCAGCAACAGAATGCCCCTTTTTTCATTCTAGCTTCAGATATGGACAATGTTGAAGGGAGAACGAACAACAATAATATATGAGAAAGACATGTCATTATTAATGAACACAGCGGGTCACTTTAGAATCCTACATTGCATATTTACATGCATTTGTAAGGCATTAAAGGAATATTTTTTCAATATAATGGATAATCTTTGTTCTTAAAGGGGTTGTCCACCTTCTGACAACTGATGACCTATCCACCGGAAATCATCGGTACGGGTCCAACACTCGCACCCTGCACCATGTAGCCGCTCCGGTGGCCTGCGAGCACAGGACGTTATGGCCTATTATGCTATGTACGGAGCCGGAAGCAGTTGGCTCCGTACATAGCATAGCGGCCGTGCTGCAGGTCTGCTCCTATTCACTTGAAAAGTTCTGCAGCTCGGCCGCTACTCCGCGGCCGGAGCCAACTGCTTCCGGCATGTACGTCCGATGCACGGAGCCACCGGACCAGCTGAATCTGTCCGGGGTTCAGGTGTTGGACCCCCACAGTTCATGTACTGATGATCTATTCGGTGGATAGGTCATCAGTTGTCAGAAGGTGGAAAACCCCTTTAAACGAACACTCCTGGAAAACCTGACACAGTTATGACTAGTGCATGGCCTGAGGGGTGCCCCACTTAATTCTTTAGCATTCTTTGAATCTCTGTGTCCTGCCCCATCCGCTCAGACCCTGCACTAGGCATAATACAGTGTATCAGTGAGTGTTAAAGGGCTTATTCAGTTTCTAAAACCCCTTTTAGATTGTGGGTCCCCCAGAGAATAGGATCGCCAGGAGAACCACAATTTTTCAGGCAGCAACCATTTGGGGGTTTCGTGTCCCATGCAGACAACCTCATTTATTAGTTAGATCAATGGATATCTTTCCTCAAACTAATAGCTTTTGAGATACCGGTTGCATATTATGAAATACATACACTCCTCAACATCGAAACTGCAACACCAAGAAGGGAAAGTTTTGTAATTGTGGAATGACTGGATGGATAGACATGTTAATGATATGCAAATGATAAAAAATGGTAACAAAATATCTTGATTTATTCAGTATCGAGTATGAGCGCCACGCGCAGAAATACATGCACTTACAAGCCTTGGCATGCTATCAATGAGGTTATTAATGGTTGTCTGAGGAATGATTTGCCACGCTGAATACACTTGGGCACGCAAATCATCAAGATTGACTGCTGGCAGCTCACTTTGCAATTGCCGACCAATGACATCCCAAATGTGATCGGTGGGAGACAAGTCCGGAGAGTCTGTAGGCCATGGTAGCACATTGAGGCCACGCAGGCTGCTCACAGTAGTTCGACTTTGTAGGAATCCGACAGAAAAAATAATAATATTGGAATTGGGGGAGATGGCCCCGTACTACAAGAGCCGTTTAACAGGGCCCTGCTGTGTCCATGAACCCTTATTCAGACAACCGTGTCCATTTTGTGTCCGCAAAAAAAACGGACCGTATTTCATGCGTTTCAGTTCCGTGTGGCATCAGTATTCCTGTATTTGTTTCATCATTTCTTTAGCAGCTGGTGTGTGAAAAACACAGACAGCAACACATATGTCATCCGTGTGCTGTCCGTGTTTTTCACGCACCCATTGACTTCAAAAACTGACCAAAATAGGACATGCAGTGAGTTTCACGTAGCGGACAGAACCTGCGTGAAAAAACACGGACGTGTGAATAGCCCCATTGAATTGCATAGGTCCATGTACTGTTGTTTTTTTTAACGGACAGCCCATGGACGTATAATATGCTCGTCTGAATAAGGCTTTAGGATGGAATCACACATGAAGTCCTGAATCAACACAGGAGTGGATCCAAAACGAAGAAGAATAAGGGTATGTTCACACGCTTAATAAAAAACGTCTGAAAAAACGGTGCTGTTTTCAAGGGAAAACAGCTCCTGATTTTCAGCCGTTTTTGAAGCAACCCACGTTTTTTGCGGACGTTTTTGGAGCTGTTTTTCTATTGAGTCAATGAAAAATGGCTCCAAAAACGGCTCAAGAAGTGACATGCACTTCTTTTTATGCGCCGTTTTTTGAAAATAAAGCGTAAAAATACGCCCCGTTGGAACAGAATGCCGTATTTCCCATTAAGATCAATGGGCAGATGTTTGTAGGGGGATCTGCTTCCGACTTTTCAGCCGTTTACGGCCCGAAAAACGGCTGAAAATAGGTTGTGTGAACATAACCTCAGGGTATGTTCACACACTGTTTCAGGCGTATTTCGGGGAGTAAGGGTATGTGCACACGATAGCAGGCATTTACGTCTGAAAAGACAGACAGTTTTCAGGAGAAAACAGCTGCCTCGTTTCAGCCGTAAATGCTCCTCCTCGCATTTTGCAAGGCTTCTCTGACAGCCGTAAATTTTGAGCTGCTCTTCATTGAGTTCAATGAAGAATGGCTCAAATTACGTCTGAAAGAAGTGCCCTGCACATAATGTATATAAGTGTCCCGCATATAATGTATATAAGTGTCCTGCATATAATGTATATAAGTGTCCTGCATATAATGTATATAAGTGTCCTGCACATAATGTATAGAAGTGTCCCGCATATAATGTATAGAAGTGTCCCGCATATAATGTATAGAAGTGTCCCGCATATAATGTATAGAAGTGTCCCGCATATAATGTATAAAAGTGTCCCGCATATAATGTATAAAAGTGTCCCGCATATAATGTATAAAAGTGTCCCGCATATAATGTATATAAGTGTCCCGCATATAATGTGTATAAGTGTCCCGCATATAATGTATATAAGTGTCCCGCATATAATGTATATAAGTGTCCCGCATATAATGTATATAAGTGTCCCGCATATAATGTATATAAGTGTCCCGCATAATGTATATAAGTGTCCCGCATATAATGTATATAAGTGTCCCGCATATAATGTATATAAGTGTCCCGCATATAATGTGTATAAGTGTCCCGCATATAATGTATAGAAGTGTCCCGCATATAATGTATAGAAGTGTCCCGCATATAATGTATAGAAGTGTCCCGCATATAATGTATAGAAGTGTCCCGCATATAATGTATAGAAGTGTCCCGCATATAATGTATAGAAGTGTCCCGCATATAATGTATAGAAGTGTCCCGCATATAATGTATAGAAGTGTCCCGCATATAATGTATATAAGTGTCCCGCATATAATGTATATAAGTGTCCCGCATATAATGTATATAAGTGTCCCGCATATAATATATATAAGTGTCCCGCATATAATGTATATAATTGTCCCGCATATAATGTATATAAGCGTCCCGCATATAATGTATATAAGCGTCCCGCATATAATGTATATAAGCGTCCCGCATGTAATGTATATAAGCGTCCCGCATATAATGTATATAAGCGTCCCGCATATAATGTATATAAGCGTCCCGCATATAATGTATATAAGCGTCCCGCATATAATGTATATAAGCGTCCCGCATATAATGTATATAAGCGTCCCGCATATAATGTGTATAAGCGTCCCGCATATAATGTATATAAGCGTCCCGCATATAATGTATATAAGTGTCCCGCATATAATGTGTATAAGTGTCCCGCACATAATGTATATAAGTGTCCCGCACATAATGTATATAAGTGTCCCGCACATAATGTATATAAGTGTCCCGCACATAATGTATATAAGTGTCCCGCACATAATGTATATAAGTGTCCCGCACATAATGTATATAAGTGTCCCGCACATAATGTATATAAGTGTCCCGCACATAATGTATATAAGTGTCCCGCACATAATGTATATAAGTGTCCCGCACATAATGTATATAAGTGTCCCGCACATAATGTATATAAGTGTCCCGCATATAATGTATATAAGTGTCCCGCACATAATGTATATAAGTGTCCCGCACATAATGTATATAAGTGTCCCGCACATAATGTATATAAGTGTCCCGCACATAATGTATATAAGTGTCCCGCACATAATGTATATAAGTGTCCCGCACATAATGTATATAAGTGTCCCGCATATAATGTATAGAAGTGTCCCGCATATAATGTATAGAAGTGTTCCGCATATAATGTATAGAAGTGTCCCGCATATAATGTATAGAAGTGTCCCGCATATAATGTATAGAAGTGTCCCGCATATAATGTATATAAGTGTCCTGCATATAATGTATATATAAGTGTCCCGCATATAATGTATATAAGTGTCCCGCATGTAATGTATATAAGTGTCCTGCATATAATGTATATATAAGTGTCCCGCATATAATGTATATAAGTGTCCTGCATATAATGTATATATAAGTGTCCCGCATATAATGTATATAAGTGTCCCGCATATAATGTAAAGAAGTGTCCTGCATATAATGTATATAAGTGTCCCGCATATAATGTATATAAGTGTCCCGCATATAATGTATATAAGTGTCCCGCATATAATGTATATAAGTGTCCCGCATATAATGTATATAAGTGTCCTGCATATAATGTATATAAGTGTCAAACGCTGTCAAAAGACGCGTAAATGCCAGGTCGTCTGCACAGTACGTCGGCAAACCCATTCAAATGAATGGGCAGATGTTTGCCGACGTATTGTAGCCTTATTTTCAGACGTAAAACGAGGCATAATACGCCTCGTTTACGCCTGAAAATAGGTCGTGTGAACCCAGCCTAAACACAACTTTGAGGCTGGGTTCACACGACCACATTAACGTCCGTAATGGACGGACGTATTTCGGCCGGAAGTCCCGGACCGAACTCAGTGCAGGGAGCCGGGCTCCTAGCATCATAGTTATGTACGATGCTAGGAGTCCCTGCCTCTCTGCAGGACAACTGTCCCGTACTGTAACCCAGCCGAACTGTTTTTGGAGCCGTTTTTCATTGTGTCAATGGAAAAACAGCTCCAAAACCATCTAGAAAAAAACGCCTCAAAAAAAATTTTCAACTTTAAAAACGTCTGATATTCAGAGGCGGTTCTCTCTGAAAACAGCTCCGTCATTTTCAGCCATTTTTGATTGAGCGTGTGAACGTACCCTAAGGGTACGAACACACAGTGCAAACACTGTGGATTTTCCGCAATTAATTGAATTGCGGAGAGTCCGCAGCGTATTACAGTAGCAGCAGTGTGGGTGAGATTTCAACAAATCTCGTCCCCACACTGCAGAGAAAAGCAGACAAAAAACGCACATAAATTGACCTGCGGTGCAGTTTCCTCAGCCGCGTCATGTCAATTAATGCTGCAGAATCGCAGCTCTTCTGTTGCGGGTTTTCCCCATTGAATTCAATGGGGTCCTTAAACCCGCAACACAGTGGTGTGTGTTGCGACATTTGTGGCGGAGTTACAGCGATTCCCAAAGTTCCCGACTTCTTCATCCAGGCTGGGCTCCTGGGATAACATTTCATCCCATGTGACCGCTGCACCCAATCACAGGCTGCAGCGGTCACATCCAAACGTCATCCCAGGAGGCCAGACTGCGTACAGAGAAGAGGGAGGGGGTAAGTATGAACGTTTTTGCTTTGTTTCGGCGCTGTCGGAAATTCCACCGGAAAAATGCACCACAAAGTGGTGCGATTTTTCGGACGGCATTCCCTGCGGTGTTTAGGGCGGACACGTTGCGCAGCGTATTCACCCTGAATATGCCGTATGGTTTGTACCCGAAAACCTGGGTTTGGTGCGGTTTTTCTGCCGGAACTCCCTGCTTCCGCCAGGGCGGATACGCTGTGTACTTTTACGCAGCGTATCTGCCCCGTGTGAACATAGCTGAAGGGTGATGGATGCGTCTGTGCCGTTACATCCGCTGGTCAGTGACACACACACACAAAATTACACTGGATAAAAAACGCCACTAAAAATGCTCTTACATTTTGAAAAACGCTGGTGTTTTAAAATATATTTTTCATGTAACCTAAAACGCCAGAAAAAAAATGCGTGTGTGAAGTATTTTGTAAGAGTTTAAAATTAGGGGATGTTTTATACTTGACGAGCTTGTTTTTATTGTGAATTTGTGAATATGATAAATTAGATCTACTTCTTAGGCCTCATTCACACATTGCAGATTTACGTGCTATTTTGCATCAGTATTTGAAGATCAAAATCAGAATGGGGGGCTGAGTTGCAATACTAGACAGCCAGTGGTCAAGAGTGGCGCCATATAATAAAAAAAAACAAAAAAAACTGTCCACCCGACACGATAACCTTTTCTAAAAAAATCCAGCATTTTACAGTCCACTAAATGTAATATAAACAGATTTTATACGGCTGAGATTTCAGAGGGTGTTTCTGAAAAAAAAAAATGCAACGGAAAAAACGCATGTGGTTTTTCAGTTGCATTACTAAAAATTGTGGTTTTTTTAGGGGTTTCAATATTAAACACCTGCGTACAATATTGGAAACGATAAGGGCTTGTCCAGACGTAGCGGAAGTTCTGCGTATTATGTCTGGAATTGCGCATGGAAAATACGCAGCAGAATACAGTAGCCGCAAAGTGGGTGAAATTTAATAAATGCCATCCACACGCTGCGGAAATATTCAGAGCAGAAATGTCAATTCCTGCTGCGGAAAGCTGACTGAATTCCTGCGTTTTTCAGAGAGGTCTCCATCTCCCAGTATTGTGAAAAACGCAGCAAAATCCGCACAATTTCCTGCAATAACAAAAAGCAGAAAATAATGCGTTTTTTCCGCAGCGGAACGTCTGCTGGTTTTAACAGAATTGCTGCAGAAATTTTCTGCAGCAATTCCGTTACGTGTGGACAAGCCCAAAGGCTAGGTTTTCGCGTCGTGGTCAACACCACCAAACCCGCACCATATAACGCATTATGACAGGGACATGTGACCCCAACCTCTGCCTAGCGGGGCAAAGCAACAAGGGGAGCAACAAGCAGAGTCGCCCATAAATGCTGGATTTACACATTGTGGTCAAAATGCTATTTTTCTTTTAATCGTGGCCTAAATGTAGGTAAAATATGCAGCAGAAACACCCTGTGGAATCCCAGCCTATATGTACAATAGAACTAATGAGTCGACCAAGCGTGCGCCGCTATACTGTGACTCAACAGGCTAGTCCTCTACGCCAGCTGTGAGACACGTCATCTGCCATTCATGACATGGAGAAATCTACTAGAGCAGAATGAACACGCAGACTGGGAGACTAGACGGCTACCTGTGTCCATCACTGCAGAGCTCCACGATATTAGATCTTCTATTACCATCCCCCAACTAGTTATTACATTACATTGTACCTACATTTATGAGCGGACTTAGGGAAGAATTATTCAGACATTCTCAGGACGTTTCATATACAATGAACACTAAACTTTTATCATAAAACCGATCCTTCAGCCATAAAAGGTTTACTTTTATGGTTACATTCGTGTTTTGGGCATTGATGTCCAGAGAAAAATTTCGCCTCTTGGAATGCTGCATTCTGAAGGGCGATCTTTTTTTTACTTCTTAGTCTACACCAATTTTAGGTCTTACTTAAGGAAAATTGGATAGAAACCGGAAAAATAGGTTTCCTTATTTTCCTCCTCAACAAGTAAATTGACAAGGAGTTTATTTCTTAATGACTAATCAAGGCACGGTCATAGGATGCCACTAGTCAAAGAAATATATCTGTAAGTGCTATTATTATGAAGCGGAATCGTCTAGGAGTATCAGCCACAAAGTGCTAGACCACGTGGGCTCACAGAGGGGGGGGGGGGGGGGGGTCGGGTTGAACCACGTGGCAGGTCAAGATTTATCCTCTGTTGTATCACTCAATACAGAGTTCCAAAATGAATTGAGCACCAGGAACTTCATGACGGGTTTCCAGCGGCATGCCAGTCTTACATCACCAAGCGTCGGATGGAGTGGTGTAAAGCCGCCACCACTGGACTCTGGAGCAGTGGAAACATGTTCTGTGGAGTGATGAATGAGTCTGATAGAAAAGTCTGGGTTTGGCAGATGCCCAGAGAACACCACTTACCAGAATGTAGAGTACCTACTGCTCATCAAGGTTCAGGCCTCTTATTTCCAGTGAAGAGAAATCTTAATCCTTCACCAGACTACGACATTTTGGACAATTATCCCTCAACTCTGTGGGAACAGTTTGGGGATCGTCCCTTTTCTTTTCCAGCATGACCGTGCCCCAGTGCACAAGGTCCATAAAGGCATGGTTGGTTTGGTGAGTTTGATGTGGAAGAACTTGACTGGCCGCACAGAGTCCTGACCTCAAACCCATCCAACACCTTAGGGATGAACTAGAACGGAGACTAGGAGGCAGACCCCCTCCTCCTCCATCAGTGTCTGACCTCACAAATGATCTTCTGGATGAATGGGAAAAAATTCCCACAAACTCCAACAGCCTCCCCAGAAGAGCAGAAGCTGAAAAAGGGGGATCAATTCCACATTATTAGCCATGGTTTTGAAATGGGATGTCCAACAAGCTCAGATGGGTGTGACTGTCAGGTGTCCCCATACTTATGACCATATACATGAGGTATAAGGAGGATATTTACCAGTTGCAATAAGAATACACTATCCAGTTGCTGTTTAACCCCATTGACTGCTAAAGACATATCTTATACATCCCGGCAGGGGAGGACTTCAGTAGTCAAGGATAGGGATACGTGCTTGCTTTTAAGCAAACTAGAGCGAGACTAGAGCTGCAATCCTGATCTGATTTTAAATCAAATATTTAATAAAGCTGCAACTTAGGCCGAACTACTGTAGATTGTGAACTTCTAAGATTATCCAGTCTTCAGTAGATGTGTGATACGCTGCTTAATTCTCTATAAAAGCAAAGGGTTAGCCATAAAGTCATATCAGAGCAGCCTTCACCTGCCAATGCCCATATAGTAGTGCCCAAAGCCGACCTCTGCACCTGCTGCTGGCAGTCATTATGGCTGTAAGAGTTTCCTGCATCGATCTCGGATATCAATGCAGAATAAAACAGAACACCGTCGCTATCATTTGACTGCTGCTGTACACTCATCTGCCCAGCAGGAGCAGTCTGACGGTCGGAGCCAGCACAGATGGAGCAGGATGAGGATGTCAGCGACAGCATGGTTCCAAGCATAAGACAGGAGGTGTAATCGACCTACTGCTGAATGCATGCCGGGCAATTATACCTTGGTGCCAGTGAAGACTTTCTAGTTGCCATGGCAATAGCTTAAAAAAAAAAAAGGAGATCATTTTTGCCACTTTCCGAAAGCGGCAAGAATAGGTAGAAGAGGCTTCTGCCGGAACGACAGATCATAATTTACATCAGAAACTTGCATAAATTATGCCGCAAGTCTACACCTACTCATAATAGGCGTCGATGTGCATTTCTTTCACACTGACAGTAAAAGAGGCACCAGATTTATTATTAAGAGGTGTGCATTTAAGATGAGCTCAAGCCTGGGGTTTTAAGAGCCATTAATATATTTCCCCCACTGTGCACATGGGGGGGGGGGAATTTTTCAAAACAGTGTTGAGTATTTGCCTATGGTAACAGCACTTTTTTTTTTTTTTTGAGAGGCCCTTTGAAAAATGAAAGCAGCGCCCTCATTGTTTGCCATGGGCGACGACTTCACTTTTTCTCTGCACCAAATTTGATAAATCCCTATTGTGTCAGACAGGACTCATTGCCGGAGGCTGGGGAGAGAAGTAAGCCACCAGGTATTAACCCCCTTTCTTGTACCCTAGACCACCAGGGAATTAAATCGTAACCCTCCACTACCCTAGACCACCAGGGAAGTCTAAGCCCTCTTGCACACGACCGATGTGCCACTTAGGCAGTTTTTAACGGCAACTGAGTGGCACCCGATAGTCTTCACGGACCCATTCACTTTAGCGGGTGAATCGGGTCTGTGAAAACTGACCCGATTCTCCGATCTGTGGAAAGATAGGACATGTCCTATTTTTCCATGGATCACTGATGGGACACTGTCCAGTGCAGGAGGCATTAATCATTCTTATTTTCTGATGTCTAAACTTGGGTGCGCGTCCAAGAAGCGCTAGAGATACATATAGTAAATCATATCCATCTGGCTTGTGATTACATTGCTCTACAACTAGCGCCAAGGCCCAGCTCCGCACATCTTCCCTGGTTACAGTTCTTTAAATGTTTTACATTGAACACACAACCGTAAAATTCAGGTACTACTTTTATTGAACAAATTATACACATTATGGACATGAAATCAATATAATTACAACTGTAAAAATTTGAGTATTGCCCAAGTTGAAGATTTACAAATTAGTAAATAACTGTACATTTCGAGGTCTCTGTATGAAGCCCTGTGAAGGGAATGGCATAAAAACGTGGCGATTCTTAGAGCCCCCTTTCAGATTAACCACCCGAGAACAGTCGATATATTGAAGAAATTCCCTAAAGAAAGAAAAGCACATTTAGTTTGTTTTACCACACATCAGTACACCTACGTTTTAAGCCCCAAACCTCAGCCGAAGCAGCCTGGCATGCCAAGTGTATATGTGAAGCGGAGGCTGGCATAATATATCCGCAGGGCAATCATTTTAATAGGAGCCCACCCACACCGCTTTATTATGGATCCGTGTTGTATGGATCCATAATATGGCAGTGTTAGATGGCTAGGGTAACGGTGTGCTTACAATTATATATGGAGGCACACAGACATACCAAATAAATCCAGACTGTGTGCCGCATACAGACTATGTGCATGGGCCCTAAGATCTAGTGGATAGACAGAGCCAGCTAAATGTATATACCCCGTCCCACTCAAGACAGAAAGCCCAAGTTTTATTGTCTGAAATGATATCTATTACAAGATCAAAGGCTCCCTCCACATCAGGGGCGATTAGATCATCACTGCACCTTTTACTAGAAATATATAAGGCCGGATTCAGGGAATCCACTCTCGTGGGTACAGATCCAAGTCCAAGGAAATCTCAAAAGGAATATTATTCTTTGTATTACTCAGAACCTTAAAGTGTAGCTAAACGTTCGACAAACTCCTGACATGGCATAGTGACATGTCAGAAGTTTGGATTGGTGGGGGTCCGAGCACGGAGACCCCCACTAATCGCTAGAACAAAGCAGCAGAAGCGCTCGTGTTAGTGCTTAGCTGCTTCGTGTCTGTTCGGTTTTTTCGGGAAATAAATGTAAATAGCAAGTCTATGAGCCCGTACTCCGATACATCGGCTTTCCGGAAAAAGCCGATCACAGACGAGGGCTTCAGCTGCTTCGTTCTAGCGATTGGTGGGGGTCTCAGTGCTCGGACCCCCACCAATCCAAACTTCTGACATGTCACTATGACATGTCAGAAGATTGTCAAACGTTTAGCTACACTTTATATTTGGCGCCCGATATTTATATAACCCCCTGAACTGTCAGTGGGGCGTGTACTGGCAAGGAGGCGTGTTACTATGGCTGTGACACTGTCCAATCAGATATGGACAGTTACAGCAAAGGGGGGGGGGGGGGGGGGAGAGGGAACGCACGCTCTCACTTTTCAGCTTTCAAGCTCAGTCTTCTGCCGAATAGTGACTCTCTCCCCTATCTTGCTGTAACACTGTCCATATCAGATTGGACAGTGTCACAGCCATAGTAACACCCCCCTTGCTAGTACACAAGACTCCTGTAACCACAATCGACATAATAAACGTGACTTCTAGGTGAAGACGCTCATCTGCTAATGTTATAGGAGTACAGTGAGGACTCACCTTTTACTCTACGCTTCAACACCCACCAGCTCTGGGGGGAGGGGAACCTTCGGATGTTTGCTCTCAAAGTGCTGCTTGAAGGTTTTGGGATCTGGCATTTGTGTCTGTCAAGAAAGGAATAAGAGTCTCAGCAGGGAGAAGCGAAGGACGATCCCGGGTCTTACAAATATTACTGAAATAGCAGCAGATGTTCACACTTCCTTATGCACTGTCATAATCTGGTCCATGCACTAATCTCATGGGCTGCGACTTTAAGGTTTCGTTCACACGGCGGATTTTGCGTGCCGGGTTCGGCCCAAAATCCGCCACAGAACTATTCCTGCCAACAGCAGGAAGATTCCTCTCTCTCATTGACATTAATGGGAGGTTCGGGCAGAATCTGCCTGAAGATCGAGCAGGATGCTTCGTTATTCCGCTAGCTGAAATAATCATCTAGCGACAAAATGAAGCGTCCGACTCACACTGAAATGAATAGAAGGCAGAATTTCTCCGTGTGAACATACCCCAAGATTGGAGCGAACCACACAGGTTCATAAAACTATTATACTTGGAACACGTCCAGATATACAAGGAGCAGTCCTGTCGGGGATCAGCGCTATTCCTAGGCTATGACCTGGCATGATCATGAAGGATAAGCAGGACATGGGTTGGACACAGCTGATAAATGACCAATGTTTTTCGACACTAGCAACCTGATCAATATTGCTAGGGATCGGTCCAGCCCTGCCTATGACCAAAGTATTCATGTCAGCAACAATTGTAATTGGGCTTTTATGGCCGGTCAGTACCTTTGGACCTCACTTATCTTGTACGCTATGAGAATAGTAACAACTTGTAAGCCAATATGCGGGATTCACTTTTTTTCTTAAAGGTGGATGCTTGCTGTCATTCTGTGACACATTTTAAATAAATACACTATATGGACAAAAGTATTGGGACACACCCATTAACTCGAATGACCAGCCTATTCTAAGCCTTAATGACTGAGCTATTTTTTAAGTTCTTCCATCGTCGCATTCCAAGAGCTAGAACCTTTATTTTTGCATCGCTAGAGCTGTAGAAGGTCTTGTTTTTTACAGGACAAGTTGTATTTTTTTTTTTTGTGTTTTTTTTTTTAATAGCACCATTTTGGGGTACATATAATTTATTGATTAACTTTTCGTTGGGTTGGGGGGGGGGGGGATAGAAAAAAAAAAACAAAACAGGAATTTCGCCACTCTTTTTTGCGTCCTAAACCTACGCCGTTTAGTGTGGTATAAATAAAACTAACTATATTCAGCGGGTTGTTACGATTGCAACTATACCAGATTTATATAGATTTTGTATGTTTTACTACTTTTACACAGTAAACACTTTTTTTCTTCAAAATTCTTTGTTTTTGTGTCTCCATATTTGATGAGCCGTAACTTATTTTTCCGCTGATGCGGTTGTATGAGGGCTTTTTTTTTGCGACTTGTAGTTTTTATTTGTACCATTTTGGAGTAGATGCAACTCTTTGATCACTTTTTAATCACTTTTTTTTTTTAAGGAAAGATTCCCAGAAAACAAATTTTTCCATTGTTTATTTTTTACGGCATTCACCGTGCGGGTTAAATAATGTAATAGCTTTATACTCTGGGTCGCTACGGACGTGGTGATACCAAATATGTGTAACTTTTTTACTCTATTTTTTTAATAGTAAAGCATTTTGTAAAGGGGAAAAGTGTGTTTGTTTTTTTTTATTAACTGTATTAAACTTTGTTGACTTTTTTACTAGTCCCACTAGGGGACTTTAATATCCGATCCTCCGATCGCTTTTATAATACACTGCAATACTTCTGTATTGCAGTGTATTACTGCCTGTCCATTTAAAACGGACAGGCATCTGCTAGGCCATGCCTCTGGCATGTTCTAGCAGGCATTCACTATAGACAAACCTGGGGGCCTTTATTAGGCCCCCTGCTGCCATAGACTACACCAGCACCCTTATCGCCGGTGGGATGAGGGAGCTCCCTCCCTCTATCTCCAAAACAACTCCGATGTGGAGCTCGCTATTGAGCGCCACATCTGAGGGGTTAAACGGGTGAGATCTATACCGATCTCACCCGTTCGATCAGGGACGCCCCCAGCTACCTCTGGCAGCTGAGAGAAGGGAGATTTAACGGCTCCCTGCTCTGTTTATTTATTCTGATGCAGCGCAGTGAAAAGGGCTTATGCACCAGAATAAAGCCCATTAGTGGCTGCCGTGAAAAGGCGTATTGGCGGTCACTAACAGGTTAAACATTGAATTCAGTTGAATTGCCGCAGGTGTATAAAATCCAACACCGAGCC
Organism: Rhinoderma darwinii; assembly: GCF_050947455.1. Lineage (NCBI taxonomy): Eukaryota > Metazoa > Chordata > Amphibia > Anura > Rhinodermatidae > Rhinoderma > Rhinoderma darwinii. The sequence goes on along the minus strand of NC_134691.1, from coordinate 42,445,568 downwards.
ATGCAGGTCGCCTTTATAAACATTTGTAAAAGAATCGGTCGTGAATTCTGAACGGAATTTAGTGAAGGGAAATCTTAATGCTTCACTATACCAAGACATTTTGGACAATTGTAGCTTCCAACTTTGTGGGAACAGTTTGGGGTTCGGCCCCTTTCTGTTCCAACCCCAGTGCACAAGGTCAATAAAAGACATGGTTGGGAGGTGTGTGTGTGTGGGGGGGGGGGGGGGGGGGTGTTTGGAGACCAACTCCATATTAATGCTGTGGATTTAGAATGGGATGCCATAAGAGCTCCTTTAAAGGGAACCGGTCTCCAGCATTTCACCTATTAAACTCTCCTCACCCCTCAATGGCCGCTGCTGTCAAAAGTGCATTGCGGTTATCTCCTCTCCTAAATTTTTCCTCCAACTGTAAAGAACGGTCTCCAGACATTTTGCGCCTTTCACGGTAATAATCCGGCAGTCTCGTTCCTTCCTTCCTTCCTCTTCTTATGCCCCATCCTGAACGCTGAAGTCTCGTCTGAGAAAGCGCGCATGCGCCCGTCATGTGTGGTCCGACACCCTTCCCTGCTTCATCCGGGCCTCAAATTTAGTTACTGCGCATGCACCGCTATGGTGTGCCGTTGTGTGCACGCACCAGAACATCGATGCGTAAGCACGGGATTGCGTGTATGCTGAGGGTAGGAGCTGTCAATCAAAAGTAGGCGGGGTTAACTCAAAAACTTTTGTCCATATATTGTACCTATAGGTTTGTTCAGAACCCACAGATATGACCTATACATGGAACTAATTGGGGTAGAGTTGTATTGTGTGAATTGTATAGTTTTACTGATCAAGTTACGTTTATATTAAGAAAACCTACAACATCCCTAAAATCCAATATATAAAAACAACGAATCCAAATGGATCATATATAAAAATATCTTTAAAACATACTATTTCCCAGTTGAAAGACAACAAACGCCTACTAAAAACAGACGGACAATGTCAAGTGCAGGTTCTGGTGTACAAATATTATTGATCAACGCGTTCTCGCCCGTCCACTGTCTTGATGGCGGGTGGTGCAGCTCCTGAGTCTACAGCGACGTCTTTTGTAGAAAAGGCTTTTGAGCGATAGATACAGTGAGGGCTATTCTATGAGCAGTTCCTAACCGCTCCTGAACTTAAAGCACCTTCCTGAACACGTCTGGGATCGGAGGAATCTCAGATCCAAGCTGATTAACCCTTTGTTTGCTGTAGTCCATGACCGCATCATAATCAAAAGGAGAGTCCCTCTTCGATAGGGTCACCGGAAACAAGCCCGCAGATTGGGCAGCCCTCTGGGATGAGCCCTAGAAAGGACCCCAGGGCTGTCAGTTCAGAATGCCTGCTGTTAGTGCACACTAGGTGTTGCCTATACCAGCAGCCTGTGTTATAGTGTAACGTATTATTAGTATACAAGAGTAGGCGAATACAGAAGTAAAAATTAAAGTGCTTTAAAAGTTATCCCTTCATGGGATATAAAACACCAGAAGAAATGCCCACAAAAAAAAGGAATTTAGCATAAAATATATTTTATTGCCCATACACCACATAACAAACCCTACCGTAATAACCTGAAGAATTAATTTAACAGGTTGTAAAATGTGAACGCTATGAAAAACAATGACGAAAAGCTCTATTCCCACTGCAAGCATAATGACATCAACTACACAGTAAATTATTTGTACCCCCAAGCTGCGCAGGAAAATTTACTATTTCTCCTGCATAAACCAAGGCCTCATACATCTACATCAACGGGGAAAAAAAAAAAACAGCAATGGCTGCTGAAAGGCAGAGATGAAAAAAACCCAAAATATATCTGTCCCTTAAGGCCTGATAATCGATGGGTTAAACACCAAATAATATACAAAGCAGGTGCGAAAAACAGCGGGGGGTGCTGGGCGTTGTAGTGCAGGAGTCCATTAAGGTGGGTGATGGGTAACTGATGCATTGTGACTCCTGAATACAGCTCAGCCCGATGTGCAGTGTCTCAATAGTGATTTGTATATTGCTATTTTTGCCGTATACTTTCCCCACAGTATATTGGTGTATGATTATTATATGTGAACGCCGGAACCTGCACTTGTCATTATCCATTTTTTAAACGTCTTGTTTCTGCTGTGATGTAATAAAGATATATTTCTATATGATCCACTTGGATATTGTTTATATATTGATATTGCTTGTAGGTTTCTTATATACTTTTCATTGGTTCCCTTCCATCTCTGAGGTCACGTAGTCTATTGTCCTCGATAGGTTATTAGAAGTTTATATTTAGCCTGGTACGTGCTCACACACTCGAGTGTTGGTCTTCTGTAGCAAGTGTCATTAATGGGCACGAAAAATATTCCAAAGCTTCTATACTTCGAAGAAGAATTACCTAATTGCAGCCATTTTTTCAGTACGGCTGACTCACTTAGGCCGAACATAAATGTTTTAAAGGACCATGTGAAGGGCCCCTGAAAAAACAGGACGTCCTATTGTCCATTTTCATGAATCCCTCAATAGACTCAAGTCTATGAAGGATCCGTGAAAACTGATCCCGCAGACATGCGACTCGGACGTCAATACGGCAGTTTTTCACGTCCGAGTTTACACTCGTTCATCTGAATGAACCCTTAAGGCCTTATTCACACGGACGGGTTTGTTTTGCGCGCGCAAAAGGTCCGTGTGGCATCAGCATATGATGCGTGGCTGCGTGATTTTCGTGCAGCCGGCATCATAACAACACTCTGTTTTTAGGTTTACAAACAGAAAAGCAAGAGGTGCTTTTCTGTTTTCATTAATTTATTTAACTACTGTTGCGCGAATCACGCGCGGCACCCGGAATTGCTTCCGTGTGCCGAGTGCGATTTGCACGCACCCATTGACTTCAATGGGTGCGTGCTGCGCAAAACACGGGCAAATATAGGACATGTCGTGAGTTTCACGCAGCGGACATACACTGTGTGAAATTCACTGACGTCTGAACGGCCCCATTCACTAACATAGGTCCGTGCAACGTGCGTGATTTCCATGCGCGTAGCACGGACTTATTATACGTTTGTGTGAATAAGGCCTTGTCCATAGTAAATGTGTGTGTGAACAAGGCCTTAACAAAGAACTTCATTTCTTAGGCGCTGATTACACCAGTGTCATGGCTCCTGTTTAGGACGGATCAGTTTTCAACAGATACTGGAGAATACTAATGGATCCCAATGACTCCAATTAATGGAATCCGTCAGGGTTACGGTATTTTTGATGGCAAAAATAGCTGTGCAGACTGCAATATTTTTGCCGTCAGACACCATAAACTTTAAAGTGAACAAAGCCTTATATAAAACGGGGCAGGCCCTGGGTGGAACTTAAAGAGGCTCTGTCACCAGATTTTGCAGCCCCTATCTGCTATTGCAGCAGATAGGCGCTGCAATGTAGATTACAGTAACGTTTTTATTTAAAAAAAAACGAGCATTTTTGGCCAAGTTATGACCATTTTTGTAGTTATGCAAATGAGGCTTGCAAAAGTCCAAGTGGGTGTGTTTAAAAGTAAAAGTCCAAGTGGGCGTGTATTATGTGCGTACATCGGGGCGTGTTTACTACTTTTACTAGCTGGGCGTTCTGACGAGAAGTATCATCCACTTCTCTTCAGAACGCCCAGCTTCTGACAGTGCAGATCTGTGACGTCACTCACAGGTCCTGCATCGTGATGGCCACATCGGCACCAGAGGCTACAGCTGATTCTGCAGCAGCATCAGCGTTTGCAGGTAAGATCGACTTACCTGCAAACGCTGATGCAGAATCAACTGTAGCCTCTGGTGCCGATGTGTCCTCGCTCGTCTGACACGATGCAGGACCTGTGAGTGACGTCACAGCGTGATCTGGCAGAAGCTGGGCGTTCTGAAGAGAAGTGGATGATACTTCTCATCAGAACGCCCAGCTAGTAAAAGTATTAAAAACGCCCCGATGTACGCACATAATACACGCCCACTTGGACTTTTGCAAGCCTCATTTGCATAACTACAAAAATGGTCATAACTTGGCCAAAAATGCTCGTTTTTTTAAAATAAAAACGTTACTCTTATCTACATTGCAGCGCCTATCTGCTGCAATAGCAGATAGGGGTTGCAAAATCTGGTGACAGAGCCTCTTTAAATTCACATGTAGCATAAATACTGTAGAATATCCAGGCAGAAATTCTGCAGCATAATACAGTAGCAGCAAAGTAGATTAGATTTGAGCAAATTTTACCCACACGCTGCGGAAAAATTTGCAGTAAAGACATGTGGAAACTGACCTGCAATGTACATTCTCAATATGCAGCATGCCAAGTCCTATTGCGAAAATGCTGCGCGATTTCCAGGAGGAAATTGCGCAGTATTTACGCCACGTGTGAACTGGGCCCTATCCGATTGCCAGGATATGCCATCACTTTATGATTGGTGGGCGACTGACCTCTGCTACCCCCACCAATCCTGAGAACGAAGGGGCTGCAGTGTTGATTTATTGCTGCGTTCCTGTACAGCTGTGCTCCTGGCCCCCCGCTGGAGGGAACTGCAGCATTCAAGTGAATGGGGCCGGCTGCAGTTCCCTGTACCTCATGGGTGGCCGGGAGAACATATGTGCAGGGACGCAGCAATAAATCAACACTGCGGCTCCTTCATTCTCAGGATCTCGGTGGGGATCACAGAGGTCAGTCCTCTACGATCAGAAAGTGCTGGCATATCCTAGCAATGTTCCATCACAGTGTAAGAGAAGAATACCCCTTTTAAAAAAGTACTACGTTAATTGTATGTTCAAACGCAAGGATTGTACTCAGAGAAGCCAAAGGACTCCCACTAACTGTGTAATTGGCGGTGTATATTTATAATATAAAACCTTTTATTGGTATACACTAAGAGAGGCTCTGTCACCAGATTTTGCAACCCCTATCTCCTATTGCAGATAAGAGTAACGTTTTTTTTTTGTTTTTTTTAAAAACGAGCATTTTTGGCCAAGTTATGACCATTTTTATATTTATGTAAATGAGGCTTTCTAAAGTACAACTGGGCGTGTTTAAAGTAAAAGTCCAACTGGGCGTGTATTATGTGCGTACATCGGGGCGTGTTTACTACTTTTACTAGCTGGGCGTTCTGATGAGAAGTATCATCCACTTCTCTTCACAACGCCCAGCTTCTGGCAGATCACGCTGTGACGTCACTTCCTGCCCCAGGTCCTGCATCGTGTCGGACGAGCGAGGACACATCGGCACCAGAGGTTACAGATGATTCTGCAGCAGCATCGGCGTTTGCAGGTAAGTAGCTACATCGACTTACCTGCAAACGCCGATGCTGCTGCAGAATCAACTGTAGCCTCTGGTGCCGATGTGGCCGACACGATGCAGGACCTGGGGCAGGAAGTGAGTGACGTCACAGCGTGATCTCTCGAGAACACGCTGTGTCTGCACTGCCAGAAGCTGGGCGTTCTGAAGACAAGTGGATGATACTTCTATACACAACGCCCAGCTAGTAAACGTAGTAAACACGCCCCGATGTAAAGCACATAATACACGCCCAGTTGTACTTTAGAAAGCCTCATTTGCATAAATATAAAAATGGTCATAACTTGGCCAAAAATGATCGTTTTAAAAAAAAAACCAAAAAACATTACTCTTATCTACATTGCAGCGCCGATCTGCTGCAATAGGAGATAGGGGGTTGCAAAATCTGGTGACAGAGCCTCTTTATTACAAACACCAAGGACAAACAATTGTGAAATAAAAGTTTAATCCATTGACTCCTGTTACCAATTGTGAATATTAATTTTCAATCTGGTATTGATGGATAGAGCTATATAAGGAAGAGAGGTATTGGCTATACCCGCCCGCTTAGAAGTAAAGAAGCTGGTATTGCAGTAAATAGGAGGTCCCTCTTATGAGGATATAGGATAAAACCAATACTATTTCAGGGTATATTAGAATTTGTTGTGTAGACCATCAATGACGTCACTGACAGTCCGCTAGATATTCAAAACTATTTGTTTGCAAACCTGCGTATGGAGCTATTTTTCGAGAAGTTTTTCTATTGACAATGAAAAACGGCTCAAGAAGTGACCTGCTCCGTTATGGGGCGTTTTTTCCCATTGAATTCAGTGGGCAGATGCCTTCTTATTTCTAGCTTAGGCAGAAAGTAAAGCATGCGGTATGCCTCTAATGTGCTGAATACACCGTCGGGTTTCAAATCCTATAAGAGACCTATGAAAGCAATGAGATCATTGAGGAACGTAGAAGATTTGGATATCTCTAATACGCAGGTTTGCAAACAAATTATTTTGAATATCTAGCGGACTGTCCGTGACGTCATTGATGGTCTACACACAACAATCTCTAATATAGCCTGAAATAGTATTGGTATTATCCTAGAACACCGCCTATTTTCAGCCGTTTTTCGGGCCACAAAAATCGGAAGCAGAACGCCTGCAAACATCTGCTTATTGATTTCAATGGGAAAAACGGCGTTCTATTCCGACGGGCCGCTTTTTTGCGCGACCGTTTTGAAAAACGGCCGCATAAAAAATAAATAAAAAACAGCCGTGAAAAAGTGCAGGTCACTACTTGGGACGTTTTTGGAGCAGTTTTTCATAGACTATTGAAAACCGCTCCAAAAACGGCCGTAAAAAAAACCGCGAAAAACGCGAGTGGCTTAACAGACGTCTGAAAATCAGGAGCTCTTTTCCCTTGAAAACCGCTCCGTATTTTCAGACGTTTTTGATTAAGCGTGTGAACATACCCTGAGGGGGAGCGACTATTTACTGGAATATCACTTTACTTCTAAGCGGGTATAGCCAATACCTCTCTTCCCTATACAGCTCTATCAATACCAGATTGAAAATGAATATTCACAATTGGTAATGGGAGTCAATGGATTAAACTTATTTCACAATTGTTTGTAATAACTCTCAGTGTATACCAATAAAGAGAGATTTTATATTATAAATATACACCGCCAATTACAGTTACTGGGAGTCTATCCTCTGGCTTCTCCGAGTACAATCCTTGCGTTTGGACATAAATGTAATACCCTATTATGCCTAGTGCAGGGACTGAGGGGGATTCAGTGTCCTCTGAATCATAGGCCATGCATTAGGCATAACGGGGCACTGGTTGTGAGGCACCACATACATAGAAATACACGATCTAGGTTCCCCTGTGACCGTGGTTAGGATTTTATACATCATTTTGCTGCTTTTTTGCACAGCAGTAATGATGTCGCACCATTACCGCCCCATGTGAATGTACCCCAATAGATGGGGGTCCCACCTTCCTCCCTAATGCACACATTAATGTAAATGGGTATAAATGAGATCGCGCGCTCTATGACATCAGTGAATGGACACAACAGGAAGAGGAAGCCGGATGTAAAGACAAGCACAGAGAACACACAGATATCCTGCAGACAGGCAAGAGGACAAAGCAGACAAGATGAGCCACAGCCCTTACCCGATCTCACTTTCCTACAGCCGTATAATGATTTTATTTCAGAATACTACTGTTCTAGATGACAGCTTAGGATTAAGGTATTACCCGACAGACAGAGCAGGTGTATACTAGAGCGGCTTTAGCTGCGGCTTTCTGGTCGTGTCCTTGTTTCTTCTTCTGTTCCGCTTGTTTCTTGGCGTTTTTCTGTTGTGATTGGATCTTCTGATGTCCTCGAGCCATATCTGCAATGTTAAACAAACGTCTTATATCTGACCTGAGAACTGTCCACAACACAGCAGGTGTACTGACGTCTGGGAAGCGGATAGCACCCGACACCTGCTCATTGCCACACTCCGCTGCAGATATGCTGCAATATAAAAGACATTTAAAGGTCGTCACATGGGCAAAATACAGGTGACAAGTCAGGGCCACCTGCGGACGTCCAGAAAGCCAGTGTCAGAGATGGGACCACACCTGCTCGATCAGCAACACTGCTTGCTGCATCTGTCACTGTCCTGATGCTGTGCCACCAATCCGTTGTGGCAATGGTGCCAGCGTGATACTGCCACTTTAGTACAGGCATTAAATTAGGCTGTGACCAACATCCATGTTGTTTATGGACTGAATTCATCATAAGTGGATTGGCAACAAAAAAAAACACAATAATTGATCCTGTAGATATTAGATTGACCAAAAATCCCATTGAAAAGTACTGGAAAAACGGATGTGTATGGGCTGCTTTAGTCTACCTACACGAGGCATGGCGAAATGACGGGTGCCAGCAGCAAATATTTGTTGCATTAGTTACTTGGTTGTTGGGATTTGTTCAGTATTACTTCTTACATTAAATGCATTTCATTGATCCTTTTAAAATATAATACAAAGAAGCAATTTGTCAATATTACAAACGACAGGGACAAATCTTGTAAAAGTGACGTATAGATCTCATATCTAATCTATCTCCTCTAGCATGTTCTCATCAGACAGGAAAGCAGCTGAGCTAGTACCGGAAGGCTGGCTCATGCCCCGTCACATTTCCTCTATAGAGATGTCACAAATGGCAGCAGCTGCTGTGCCCATCAGTAACATGTGCCGCAACCACCAGCTGCTCCAGCAAACATCATACTGCAACCCACGTGGGCAAAACCCCTGGTGTGAACAAGAAGCATATATATATATCTATCCCCCAACTACAGGGGGGCAACACAAGAGACAATTCTTCTGTAACAAGCACATTATATAGAGGAGACTGGCTGCAAGAAGTGGGCGAAGCGCATGATATGCTCACGGGACAAAATACGATACATCTGGCTTTGTGGAAATAAAGTGTAATTATAGAATGAGAAAAGCTGAAACTATCTAATACACTTAGAGCTTCAATTCTTCATCTTCAAGATCTTTGCTTGCGGTCACTGAATGGGAACATTCTTGTTACATACAGGCTGAAAACCTGTAAAGACCTCATACTTCTCACAGATAACAGTTGTATCCAGTCGATACAATAGTCTGGTCCAGTCTGAACTACATTTTACCTACACCAATAAATTGTAGCAAACTACCAGGACGGATGTATTCAGCTCACAGAGGAAACAATTGTACCAGACTCTCAGCTGTGGGGGCCCCATGCACACGACTGTGCCCGTAACCACAATCTGTGACAACAGACACGGTGGCCACAGACAGTCACTCGCATTTGTGGGCCGTGCTCCCATTATAAAGTATAAATATTTTTATAAGTAAACATAAAAATATAAGACATGTCCTATCTCTTACGGAAGCTTTCTAGGGCCCGGAAACCTTCTCATAAATATACAGGAAGGTGTCCGACGGCCATAGAAATGAATGGGTCCGTAATTACGGATGAAATCTATGGTCGTGTGCGTGGGGGCCTTAGGCTATGTTTAGGACTGCGTCGGAGGCTTCTATTTGACATGAAAAATAATTCTGCATGCAACACTATTTTTCTCGTCAAAACGACGGAAACCATTACTATTAGTCAATTGGGCGCTGGCGGTATCTGCTGTACGACAGTCCGGCATCGCGTCTCGCTTTCCTTTATAAACAGAAACCAGGACGTCGATATGAACCGAGCCTTAGATGACGCCAACCATTCACTGACTGCAAAAAGATCTTAAGACAGTGAGGAATGGAAACGGTTTACATCATATAATGAAGTGGAGTGTTCCATGGATTTACAATAAAAGCCTATTCTTAGTATAAGCTGTCAATATGGGATCGGATAGGTGTCCCGGGGGACAGTAAAGGAGTCTGCTGGAGCACTCTCATACTAGATGCACCTGCCCTCCTGTACATGTGGCTGCATCTGGTACTGCAGCTAAGCTCGGAATGAGGAGCAGAACCAAGAACAGCCACATGTATGGGAGCGCAGCAGTGACTAGTACAACAGCGACATGGCTCCTTTCCAACAATAAACTGTCAGTTTGTTCTACAGATCGATGGGGTCACGGAGGACCCCGACCAATCACACATTGATTATTATCCTAAGAAAAAAACAGACGTTGGCGGTGATGGAGTGAACAGGGGGTCAGAAGGTGGCCCTATAATGACCATTTACCCCCCCTGGATGGTAATTTTTGTAAAATCTCATCACATTCGGCGCCACTGCTAATACCCTCATCTATCTGTACAAATGGCAACTTTTCCTCTTGGTTACTACATTGTATCAAGGAGCTTTTACATTAGAAAACATTATTATGTAGCCCCGTTCTTACGTTACACAACTCCAAGTCTTACGTAACAGAAGTGCGCAGCAGTCGGATGAAGGAGAGGAGATTTTCGTGCCTGAACAGTTTGACACAAGTCCCAAAAAATGTTTTATCTCTAGTTACTGGTCGTATCTGTGAATTATCAGTGATATACAAAGAAAAAAAAAAACACTACACAATACAGAGAGTGAAACCTGATCTACAATGTAACAAGTCAGAAATAATAATAAATATTTAAAGGGAAAGGACTCCATTAAGGGGAATAGAAGCCTTCAGGGGGCAATGACAAGCTGGACGCAGACGAGTCTTTCAACTTTCTCATTACGGACAGGGGTGTAACTAGAACGATAGGTGCATCCGGCCCAAACTGCCCCCATATAAGGACGCTGGCAGAGGGGTAACTTGAAGCTCCTGGGCCCCAATGCAGAATCTATAACTAGGCCCCCCACCTACCATATATCATTTGTAATACTGGTGTCTTGTGCAGCTGAGGGGCTTTTGGGCCCCCTCAGGCTCTAAGTCCCCTATAGCTACCCCCCTGGATACTGTACTGTTTTGGGGTTTCATAGTGGTTGCAGATTTTGCATTGGGGCCCAGGAGCTTCCACTTACATGTGATTGCGGAGGATTATACAATATATTACTACGATGTGAAACATTGTCATCTGGAAAACCTTTACGACTGTTAACTCCCAGTGCCACAAATGACTGATGGTTGCTATTGGTTACGTCCAGGAACACGGTCCGTGGGTTCATATATCGATTGGTTTGAAGCGATCGCTGGTCGCCATAGACACAGATCATTACTAATAATTATCAACACATCAACGACCGACAAGTCACCAATAAGAAACCGCAGATTTGGCGACACCACAATCACATGATTTATCATAAATTGAATCCTTTGAAATGGATGGTTACCTTCAAATTGGAACTTCACAGCTGGCACATGGCAGGGCACACTTTTAACCCTTCATATGTCAGTAGGCAAAAGTATATGTGGGGTTATAAGGCACATGCAGTAAAAGAACGTGCTGGAAGCTCTGCACATTGAGTAGGAAAACAGAGCAGCGCATGGCACCTTCGTCTCTCTAACATATGTTTGAGCCTCACACCTGCTTGCGTTTCTCTCCATCATACATACCATAGCGCAGGCCTCATCCAAGTTCAATGCTAACCCTCAGTCTGACCTACCTCTCCCGGGGAGGCTCCGGCGGGCCGGTAGGACGGCGGTCTCGGCTACAACCGGTGAAGAAAGGAGGCGGAGGGTAAAACCGCTTGTATCCGGACCTGCGCTGCCAATAACTCCGCCCCTTAACACAACCAATTTTCTGCGCAAGCGCGCTGCCCACGGCGGTATCCAGGGGAACAAGAGGAAGGGCGGGTCTAATCTGCATTTTTCTCTTTGTAGACCAATTGGACTGCTTATTGTGCGCATGCGTATCGCCTACTGTCGTATCCAGGGGACAAGAAGGAGGGCGGGGCCGGACTGTGTCTGCGGTGGTATAGACCAGTAGGAGGACGCTGAGGTGACGTCAGAGGATTCCAGGCTGATTGGGCGGAGCTCTGCAGCAGGAGCTGTGACTTTTTCTCCAGTGTCCTCACTTGCTCCCTGGTACAGTTACCTCACACAAGCCTGGGCCAGCAATGGCGGGCAGTGTGGCTGCCTGTGTGGAGCACGGCACTGTCATGTAGTGTGCAAGTTTGACAGCCCTAACCGTGTAGCTGCAGTTACATGTATGTGGGAACGGCATAACAGTTATTACCTTATTCAGCTTCCCTGCCCTTACCCCAGCAACCTGATAGCAGAATCCAGACTGCCGCAGCCTTTATTCTGCCTAAGGACTTGTAACACCTGACGGGTTGGCAGGGAGCCTTCTAGGAATTGAAGTTCCTTTCATATACTTGGCCACTTTCGAGGAGGGACATCAGAGAGAGCGGGTGCTGTGCCAAAATGCTCCGCCGATTTGTATAGGACACGCCCCAAACTATGGTATTAACCCCATAGGGACCGAGACAATTTTGGCCTTGAGGACCAGAACAATTTTAACATTTTTCCTCTGCATCCCGGCGCTCATAACTTTTTTTTGCTGTATGAGACTTGTTTTGCGGGACGAGTCGTACTTTAAGTAGGTGCCATTTTTTGGTACATTTACATTATCGTTTAATTTCTATACATTTTGATTTAACATTACTTTTTTTTAAATTAATTTTCGTTTAATCCCATAGGGGGATTTTTGTTAACTGTAATGTACAGGTATCGATCTACATGCCAGTACATTAGCCTGTCCGCTTTGATCACAGCATTCTCAGGGTTAATGACAGAGATCAGAGGTTCGTTAGAGCCGGGCTGCAGGTGTGTATTACAGCCATTGCCCTGCTTCTGATTGCACGGGCATACTTGCTGTGCCCGTGCAAAAACATGATGTGTGTGCTTGTCATGATGTGGCAATGTCCTGCCACTCATAAAATCATGCCTCGTCAACCAGTTTAAATCAGAAATAACGTATTCGACCCCCTACATCACAACACCACATGAATACAGACCCCCTAAATACAGAGACAAGACCCCAGACCGGACCCTTAAGCAAAAACCCCCTACGGTAAGTTCACACAACCTATTTTCAGCTGTTTTTCAGGCCGTAAACGCCCCGGAAAATGTCTAAAAATGCGGGGGCTGAACGCCTCCAAACATCTGCCCTTTGATTTCAATGGGAAAAATTGAGTTTTTTACGCAGACGTTTTTAAAAATGGCCACGTAAAAAAAGGCCTCGTGAAAAGAAATGCATGTCACTACTTGAGCCGTTTTTCAATGACTCAATAGAAAAACAGCTCCAAAAACGGCCTTAAAAAATGTTGCAAAAAACGGCTGAAAATCAGGAGCTGTTTACTCTTGAAAAAAGCTCCGTATTTTCAGCCATATTTTGTTAAGTGTGTGCACATAGCCTTTAACCCCTTCCCGACATTTGCCGTACATGTACGTCATGGAAAGTACTGACTTCCCGCATCTTGCCGTACATGTACGCCAAATGTTTGGGACCGGCTCAGAAGCTGAGCCGGTCCCATCATCACCGGATCTCAGCTGTATCTTACAGCTGACATCCGGCTGTAACGGCGGGGACCGAAATTAGCTTCGATCCCCGCCATTAACCCCTTAAGTGCAGCGCTCAAACGCGATCGCTGCACTTAAGGTGTTTGCAGCTCATCGGAACCCCAGTAATGAAATTGCCGGGGTTCCGGTGGCTGCAATGGCAACCGGAGGCCTAATACTGGCCTCCCGGTCTGCCTAGCACCGAAGCCGGTCAAGATCCGCCCGGCGGCGGAGCCTGATCGGCTTCCGTAGCTGTCGGCAAGATGGCGCCGGGTCAGGAGCTGATCCGGCGTCATCAGCGGTGGAGGTCAGCTGTACTGTACAGCTGACATCCACCTGTAACGGCAGGAACCGGAGCTAGCTCCGATCCCTGCCATTAACCCCTTCGATGCAGCAATCAAAAGCGATTGCTGCATCGTAGCGGTTACAAGCAGATCGCCAGCCCTGACAGGCAATCGGGACTGGCGACTGCTGTTATGGCAACAGGAGACACAATGGTCTCCTGCTCTGCCATTACGGAAGCCGATTTAGGCCCCGCCGGGAGGCGAAGCCTAATCGGCTTGCTGTCAGTGAATGACTGACAGATCTAATACATTGCACTACATAGGTAGTGCAATGTATTAGAAAAAAAAAAATCTGACCGTTGGAACTTCAAGTCCCCTAGTGGGACTTGAGAAAAAGTGTAAAAAAAGTATAAAAAAGTGTAAAAAAAAGTGCACAAAATAAAAGTTTGAAAACAGTAAGGCCTCATGCACACGACCGTGTTCGGTCCGTGATATACGGTCCGCATGTCGGCCGCATGTCCCGGACCGAACACAGTGCAGGGAGTCGGGCTCCTAGCATCACACTTATCTATGACGATAGGGGTCACTGCCTGTCCGCGGAACTACTGTCCCGTACTGTAATCATGTTTTAGTGTGTGACAGTAGTTACGTGGATAGGCAGTGACACCTAGCGTCATAGATAAGTATGATGCTAGGAGCCCGGCTCCCTGTACTTTGTACGGTCCGGGACAAGCGGCCGACATGCGGACCGTATATCACGGACCGAACACGGTCGTGTGCATCAGGCCTAAAAGTTTCAAGTAATCAAATAAAACACAATCCCCCTTTTACTCTTATCAAGTCCTTTATTATTGAAAAATAATAATAAACCATATGTATTTGGTATCGCCACGACCGTAACGACCGGAGGTATCAAAATATTATATTATTTATTGCACGCGGTGAACAGCGTAAAAAAAACCCGTAAAAAACGTTACCAGAGTTTCTGTTTTTTGGTCACTTTGCCCTACAAATATTAGAATAAAAAGTGATCAAAAAGGCGCACATATCCAAAAATGGTACCTATAAAAACTATAGCTCGTCCCGCAAAAAACAAGCCCTCATACAGCTCCGTCGACAAAAAAATTAAAAAGTTATGGTTCTCACAACTTGGCGACAGAAAAAATACATTCTTTTTACAAAAGTAATTTTATTGTGCAAAAAGTTGTAAAACATGAAAAAGTTCTATAAATTAGGTATCGCCGGAATCGTACGGACCTGCAGAATAAAGTTAACATGTAGTTTATAACGCATGGTGAACGCTGTATAAAAAAAAAACGAAAAAAGCTGTGCCAGAATTGCGTTTTTTTGTTTACCTGGCATCCCAAAAAATAGGATAAAAGGTGATCAAAAAGTCGCATGTACCCCAAAATGGTACCAATAATAACTACAGCTCGTCCCGCAACAAACCAGCCCTCATACCGCTACGTCTATGAAAAATAAAATTAGTTATGGCTCCAATAAGTCAGGAAATAAAAAAATATGCAGTTGTGCCCGAGGGGAACGTTTCTTCTGTTTGAAGAGGCGATTTATCAAGGACCTAAAATTAGGGAACCAGGAAAGGGAGGGCCCAAACATATCCGCTGGAAGCGAGGGGGCTCGTATTATACCAGGACAACACTTCCTAGCAAAATTCCCCAAACTACAAAGGCGCGGAGTGTGGACCAAAAGGGGGATAATAAAGGACGCCATTTATCAGTGCGACACCGGCCTGTGCGGAAAGGATTGCTTCACAGCGTAACACACATCTATGGATTATTTTATTGTTTTTTTTTACCCCATTATTATACCACCTGACTATGCCCCTTATATACTCTGCCCGGCTTACATATGCCCTACATTATAAACGGAAACACCAGTAAGACTCCAAACAAAACTACTACCAAGCAAAATCCACGCTCCAAAAGCCAAATGGCATTTCCTCCCATCTGAACCCTACAGCGGGCCCAAACAGCAGTTTCCTTCCACATATATGGCACCGTCATACCCGGGAGAACCCTTTTAGCAATTTTTGGGGTGTGTGTCTCCAGTGGCATAAGCTGGGCACGACATATTTGCCACTGAATGGCATATCTAGGGAAAAATATAAATTTTTAATTTGCACCATCCACAGCGCATTCATTTATGGAAAAGACCTGTGGGGTGAAAATGCTCACTACACCCCTTAATAAATGCCTTGAGGGGTGCAGTTTCCATAGTGGGGTCACTTCCCAGGGGTTTATTTTTATTATTTCACATCTGAGCCTCTGCAGTTGTGAACCAATACTTTGTAAATCGCCAAATTAGGCCTCAATTTTACATGGTACCCTTTCACTCCTGAGCCTGGTCGACTGTCCAGGCAAGAGATTAGGGCCACATGTAGGGTGTTTCTAAAACCAGGAAACCCAGCATAATAATTAGAGAGCTGTCTCGTTATGGTGGCACAAGCCGGGCACCACATATTGTCCACATATCTGTGGAAAAAATCCCATTTTCACTCTGCAACATCGAGTTCACACTAATTTCTACAAAACACCTGCAGGGTTAACATGCTCACTACACCCGTAGGTAAAAGCATTGAGGGGTGTAGTTTCCAAAATGGGGTCACTTCTGGGGGGTTTCCACTGTTTTGGGCCCACAGGCGCCCAGAAACCAATCCAGAAACATCTGCACTCCAAATGGCGGTCCTTCCCTTCTGAGCCCTGCCGTGTGCCCAAACAGCAGTTTATGACCACATATGGGGTATTGCCGTACTCGGTAGAAATTGCTTTACAAATGTTGGGTTCTTTTTTTCCTTTATTTGTTGCGAAAATGAAAAAATTTGCGCTAAAGCTACGTCTTATTGAAGAAAAAGGATTGTTTTTATTTTCACTGCCCAATTCTAATAAATTCTATGAAACATCTGTGGAGTCAAAATGCTCACTACACCCCTAGATGAATTCCTCAAGAGGTGTAGTTTCCTAAATGGTGTCACTTTTTGGGCGTTTTCATTGTTTTTTCCCCTCAGGGGCTTTGCAAATGTGACATGGCCGCCGCAAACCATTCCTGCTCAATGTGATCTCCAAAAGCCAAATAGCGCTCTTTCCCTTCTAAGCCAAGCCGTGTCTCCAAACAACCGTTTATTACCACATGTGGGGCATTGTTTTACTCGGGAGAAATTGCTTTACAAATTTTGTGGTGCTTTTTCTCCTTCAGTCCTTGTGGAAATGAGTAAAAATAAGCTAAACCTACATTTTCTTTGAAAAAATGTTGATTTTTATTTTCAGGGCCTACTTCCAATAATTTCTGCAAAAAACCTGTGGGGTCAAAGAGCTCACTATACCCCTAAATAATTTCCTCAATGGGTGTAGTCTCCAAAATGGGGTCACTTGTGGGGGGTTTCCACTGTTTTGTCTCCTCAGGGACTTCGTAAATGTGACCTGGCCTCCGCAAACCATTCCTGCTAAACTTGAGCTCCAAAAGCCAAATAGCGCTCTTTCCCTTCTCAGCCCTGCCGTGTCTCCAAACAACCGTTTATTACCACATATGGGGCATTGTTTTACTCGGGAGAGATTGGTTTACAAATTTTACGGTGCTTTTTCTCCTTCAGTCCTTGTGGAAATGAGAAAAAATTAGCTAAACCTACATTTTCTTTGAAAAAATTTAGATTGTCATTTTCAGGGCCTATTTCCAATAATTTATGCAAAAAACCTGTTGGGTCAAAACGCTCACTATACCCCTAGATAATTTCCTCAATGGGCGTAGTTTCCGAAATGGGGTCACTTGTGGGGGGTTTCCACTGTTTTGTCCCCTCAGGGGCTTTGTAAATGTGACATGGCCTCCACAAACCATTCCTGCTAAACTTGAGCTCCAAAAGCCAAATGGCGCTCTTTCCCTTCTCAGCCTCGCCGTGTCTCCAAACAACCGTTTATTACCACATGTGGGGTATTGTTTTACTCGGGAGAAATTGCTTTACAAATTTTACGGTGCTTTTTCTCCTTTAGTCTTTGTGAAAATGAGAAAAAAAATCGCTAAACCTACATTTTCTTTGAAGAAATGTTGATTTTAATTTTCACGACCTACTTCTAATAATTTCTGTAAAAAAGCTGTGCGGTCAAAATGCTCACTGTACCCCTAGATAATTTCCTTGAGTTGTGTAGTTTCCCAGATGGGGTCACTTTTGGGGCATTTTGACTGTTTTAGCACCGCAAGAGCCCTTCAAACCTGACATGGTGCCTAAAATTTATTCTAACAAAAATAAGGCCCCAAAATCCACCAGGTGCTCCTTTGCTTCTGAGGCCGGTGCTTCATTCCAGTAGCACGCTACGGCCACATGTGGGATATTTCCTAAAACTGCAGAAACTGGGCAACAAATATTGAGTTGCATTTCTCTGGTAAAACCTTCTGTGTTATAAAAAAAATTGTACTAAAAATTTATTTCTGCAAAAAAATATGAAATTTGTAAAATTCACCTCTACATTGCTTTAATTCCTGTGACATGTGTAAAGGGTTAAGACATTTTCTAAATGCTGTTTTGAATACTTTGAGGGGTGAAGTTTTTAAAATGGGGTGACTTTTTGGGGGTTTCTAATATATAAGGCCCTCAAAGCCACTTCACAACTGAACTGGCCCCTGTAAAAATGGCCTTTTGAAATTTTCTTGAAAATGTGAGAAATTGCTGCTAAAGTTCTAAGCCTTGTGAGGTCATAGAAAAATAAAAGGATGTTCAAAAAACGATGCCAATCTAAAGTAGACATATGGGTGATGTTAATTAGAAACAATTTTGGGTGGTATAACTGCCTGTCTTACAAGCAGATACATTTAAATTGAGAAAAATGCTAATTTTTGCAATTTTTCGCTAAATTTTGGTGTTTTTCACAATTAAATACTGAACATATCGAGCAAATTTTGCCAGTAACATAAAGTCCAATGTGTCACGAGAAAACAATCTCAGAATCGCTTGGATAGGTGAAAGCATTCCGGAGTTATTACCACATAAAGTGACACATGTCAGATTTGAAAAATGAGGCTCGGTCAGGAAGGTCAAAAGTGGCTAAAGAGGGAAGGGGTTAAAGGAACAGTGTCACGAAAAAAAATTTTTTTACATCAATTTGACTTTAGTGTGTTATTAAACATTTTTTTATTTATTTGTGTGTTTGTGTGTTACTTTTTTCTATTTTTTCACTTTTTCTTCCCTATGGGGGCTGCCATTTTTTTTACTCCATTTCTGTGTGTGTCGATTAACGACACATACAGACATGGAATACGGCAGCTACAGTCCCATAGTGAATGCGAACGGGGCCCATTCCATCCACTATGCTGTACGCCGTCTGTGTGGGAACGGCGCATGCGCCGCTCCCACACAGTATAAGTTGAACTGTGCGACGTCCGGCGCCATTTTCCTGTGGACCGGAAGTCGCGGCCGGACAGTAAGATTACTACTTCCGGTCGCGGCTTCCGGACATGTGCACTTGGAGCGGCGGTAGCAGACGGAGCGGACGGACCGGAGGGAGCGTCGGCGGCAGGAGCAGGTAAGTTATTTCTATGTATGTACGTGTTTTAGTGTGTGATTACTACTGTATGTAAACCTACTACACTGTGTGTTAGCTCAAAAAATGGCGACACACAGTGTAGGAGGTTTGAACATTCAATCCCCTCCTTTCTCCCGGCACTAGCCAGGATAAAGGAGGGGGGGATGCTGAGAGCTCACTAGAGCGAGTGAGTTTTCTCAAATTTTGCAGCATAAAGCAATGTGGTTGCTTTACTGCAATGCTGTCATTTTGGGAATTGCTCCATCTAGTGACCAACACAGGGAAACGTTATAAATTAGAATCTAATTTATAATATTTCCTGACTCGTGAAAAAAATAAAAAAATTAGAACAATGTCTAATCACCTATACACTAACTGTTTAACTAAAAAAAAAAAAAATTTTTTCTAGCGACACATTCCCTTTAAGTAATACAGAGCAGACGTGCAGAACCTCTCCCGTTCCTGCAGTCCTCTTCACTCCCAGCCACCTCTGCAGACCTGTCCTGATGCCAACCCCAGGGCCCCTCTAGGAACAGGGGGATGTATTTTGTCAGAACGGGGGCTCCCAAAAGATTTGCCTTTTCTGCAGTTGACAAGTATGGGCTTTCCCCATATCTGCTTTATTATTGCAAAACTTGTAAATTGGATTTTCATACAAAATAAATCTCAGGGAATTTTCCTTTATGCAAACATGGTCCTCTAAGGCCCTGTTAACACAGAGTTTTTTGACAAGGAAACCGTGCCGCAAAACTCCTGAAAAACCGCCCGAAAATGCCTCCCATTGATTTCAAAGGGAGTTGGACGAGTTTTTTTACCGCAAGTAAAAAAAACGCGTCGCGGTAAAAAGAAGCGTCATGACCCATCTTGAGGCGGTTTCCGCCTCCAAAACCCCATTTAAATCAGTCAGAACGAGGAAAAAAACGCCTCGACGAGTGTTTTGACGAGTTTTTGTCAAACCACTGTGCAAAAACCGTCTGGAGCAGTTTTTGCAGGAGGAATTTTCCTCCTGCAAAAAACTCAGTGTGAACATAGCCTTACATCGGTCAATTTTGTCAGCAACTACGAGCGCCGATCAACGAGACAGCTCATTGATCAGCGCACTTTTTCACAATGAGCTATGATCAGTAATGAATGGGGACAAGCGAACGTTACTCCGATCACTCGCCCCCAAACATTTCCATCATGTCGGCAGCTCATCTCCCTGATTACACCGGGAGATGTGCTGCCAACAACGATAATATTTTGGGCTGCATAAACCATACGATCAGCTGATGATCGAGCTATTGTCCATTCGTCGGCTGATTGTTCCTCTAGTCAGGACAATGATCGGGAACGATCGTTCATATGAGGGCCTTAACTCATCAGTGTCGTCATATCGGGGTCCAGCATCCTAAACAATGTTCCATCTGGTAAGAAATGGTGTTTTGTTGTCCCAGGTAGAGAATGAATGAAAATGAACTGGCCCTAATGTGTCTGTGTGTCTGAGATCTGGGAAATCAGAGTGTCATCCATTTGTGCCCAGGGACTGTCTCTGTACAGCGCTGCACAACGTCGCCTCATTTTCTTAGTTCGTATATAGTCAGCCTTATTACGTAAGAAAACAATACAGAAGATTGTGATCAGGGTTGTCTCAGCATAAACATTGGTGGCATAATACTCGGATTTGCCACCAATTTCCACCTGGCGTGAAGTGCACCAGTTGCTTGAATGAAGTTGCATTGGAGCTAAAAAAAAAAAGTGCAGTGGTATTTAGGCTTGGCTTTTTCTCGGTAGGTCTAGCTTAGGTGGGCCACCATCTTCCTGACTATCTTTAGCTGCTGCCCCACCCTGGGTTGTCCCCTGCTCCTAGTCCCTGGTGACATACCATTTTGTAATCATATAGTGCCCTTGAGCTTTATATAGGTTTATTTAACCATTTAATAATTCAGAACACTGTATCCGATAATCCGTCATTTATCAGGTCCCATAGATGAGGTGTTGAAGCAATTTATAGAGGACCTGTCACCTCTCTTGACATGTCTATTTTAGTAAATACTTGTATTCCCCATGAAATAACAATTCTGGAGCATCTTTTCTAAGAACTCTATGTTGTGCCAGTCCTCCGTTATTCCTCCTAGAATTTTATGAACGAATTGACAACTGGGTGTTACTATTTCCCTTGTCGAAGGGGCGTGTCCCTACACAGTCTCACTCTGTCAGCACTGATTGGACATTATCAGTCTGTGTAGGGACACACCCCAATTGGTAACACCCAGTCGTCAGTTTATTCATACATTTCTAGGAGGAATAACAGAGGGAAGACACAATGTAGAGCTCTAGAAAAAGACTCTCTATAATTGTTATTTCATGGGGAGTATTTAATAAAGTATTTACTAAACAACATGTCAGAAGAGGTGACAGCTGCTCTTTAAGATACATATATATCCTAAATAAACCTCTCTGAAGAGGACAACTCAAAAAAAAATCACATTTCTTGAAGTGCAAAGCTAGCTTCTTATGGTCAGCCATTATAAATATACGTTCATGCCTGAATTAGTTTTATTGACTGATGTCTGTGCAGGACCTTGTTCCGATCTCTCAGCTGCTCATAGGCTCTGTTCACACCTGCGTTGATGTGTTCTATTGTTCTGCTCCGTCAGAGGAGCGGAACAAGGGAATAACGGAACCAACTGTTCCGTTGCACAACGAACGCCGACGGAACCCATTGACTTTAATAGGCTCCGTCGGGGTTTCTGTGATTTTACCGGACACAATCGCACAGCATGCTGCGCTATTGTCTCCGGTAAACCCCTAACAGAGCCTCCGACGAAGATGGGAACAGAGCCTTAGTATTAGTTCAGACAGGTTTTTTGGCGCTGTTTTTGACGTGGAAACCGCATCGAAAACCGCCAAAATTAGTCTGGAATCGCCTCCCATTGATTTCAATGGGAGGCCGAGGCGTTTTTTTCCCGCGTCTTTGTCAACGTCAGCGGGAAAAAAAAACGTCATGCTTTTTTTTTTCCCGCATTTCCATCGCTGACCTCCTATTGACATCAATGGGAGGCAGAGAAAGCGGATTTCGTTGCGTTTTTTACCCAAGGCACTCAATGGCCGCGGCCGAAAAAAACCCTTTATAGAGGACCTGTCACCTCTCTTTGACATGTCTGCGTTATTAAATAATTGTATTTCCCATGAAATATAAGCTCTGGAGCATCTTTTCTTAGAACTCTGCGTTATGTTGTTCCTCTGTTGTTCCTCCTATAAATCTATGAATAAATTGACAACTGGGTGTTACCAGTTGGAGGTGTGTCCCTACACAGACTGACAATGTCCAATCAGTGCTGACGGAGTGAGATTGTGTAGGGACACCCCCCTTTCACAAGGGGAATGGTATCACCCAGTTGTCCATTTATTCATAGATGTCTAGGAGGAATAACAGAGGAACGACACAATGCAGAGTTATAAGAAATATGTTCCAAAATTGTTATTTCGTGGGTAGTAAAAGTATTTAGTGAAATAGACATGTCAGGAGAGGTGACGGGATCCTTTTTAAATTCCACACCCAAAAAATAAAACTGAAATAAGTTAAAACATGTAAATCACTAAGTAATAAATGTTTGTGCTCCCAAAAATAAATGTGGCATTACATAACACAATAATATTCCCAAATTACATTAGAGGCTGGCCTTGCTGTGACTTTCATTTCGCTGCCAAGTCTGTAGGATGGTATTTGTTTGTCTTGCTGCGGCTGCTGGGTTACAGTAGAGGAGATACATGTGGATGTATTTAGTTCTAATTTAAAACTATATGCATCCTCAAAAACGTGGAAAGTTGACCAGTAGATCAGTCATGACTGTCAGCACCGGCCTCTTAAAGGTTTACGGGAAGCCTGAATGCCCTCATGAACATACATGTTATTTCTATAAGGGCTCATGTACACTATTGTATTACCAGGGGTGTAGCTATAAGGCCTCATTTACACGAGCGTGTTAGTTTTGCGCGCGCAAAAAACGCAGCGTTTTAATGCGCAAAAGGCACTTGACAGCTCCGTGTGTCATCCATGTATGATGCGCGGCTGCGTGATTTTCGCGCAACCGCCATCATAGAGATGAGGCTAGTCGACGTCAGTCACTGTCCATGGTGCTGAAAGAGTTAACTGTTCGGCAGTAACTCTTTCAGGACCCTCGACAGTGCATTCCGATCACCATATCGCGTAACCTGTTTAAAAAAAAAGAGGTTCGTACTTACCGAGAACTTCCCGGCCGTTGCCTTGGTGACGCGTCCTTGGTGACGCGTCCTTGGTGACGCGCCTCTCTTGACATCTGGCCCCACCTCCCTGGATGACGCGGCAGTCCATGTGACCGCTGCAGCCTGTGCTTGGCTTGTGATTGGCTGCAGCTGTCACTTGGACTGAATTGTCATCCCGGGAGGTCAGACTGGAGGAAGAAGCCGGGAGTTATCGGTAAGTCAGAACTTTTTTTTTTTTTTACACGTTCACGTATATTGGAATCGGAAGTCACTGTCCAGCGTGCTGAAACAGTTTAACTCTTTCAGCACCCTGCAAAGTGACTGTCTCCTGGCGGGTTCGGTCAAAACGAGTTCAGCCGAACCCTGTAAAGTTCGGTTCGCTCATGTCTAAGACACTCCGTTCGGATGTTTGTAAACAGAAAAGCACGTGGTGCTTTTCTGTTTACATTCAGTTTGACAGCTCTTGCGCGAATCACGCAGTTCGCACGGAAGTGCTTCCGTGCGACCTTCGTGGTTTTCACGCACCCATTGACTTCAATGGGTGCGTGATGCGCGAAAAACGCACGATTATAGAACATGTCGTGAGTTTTACGCAACGCACTCGCGCTGCGCAAAATTCACTCATCGTCTGCACTGCCCCATAGAGTAATATAGGTGCGTACGACACGCGTGAAAAGCACGCGCATCGCACGCGCGTATATTACGCTCGTGTAAATGAGGCCTAAGGGTATGTTCACACGGGCTATTTTCAGCCGTTTTTAGGGCCGTAAACGTCCCGAAAAACGGCTAAAAAATCGGAAGCAGAACGCCTACAAACATCTGCCCATTAATTTCAATGGGAATTATGGGGTTCTGTTCTGAAGGGGCGTTTTTTTTACACCTCATTTTCCAAAAATGTCACTTCTTGGGACGTTTTTGGAGCCGTTTTTCATCCGAGAAAAATGTGAGTTGCTAAAAAAAAGTCTGAAAGTCAGGAGCTGTTTTCCCTTGAAAACAGTATTTTCAGACTTTTTTGATAAGCGTGTGAACATACCCTAAGAGGTGCAGAGATAGCAGTTGCACCCAAGCTCTACTGCCTTAAAGAGACTGTCACCACATTATAAGTGCCCTGTCTCCAATATAAGGAGATGGGCGCTGTAATGTAGGTGACAGTAATGCTTTTTATTTAAAAAAACGATCTTTTTTCACAACGTTAGGAGCGATTTTGGTTTATGTACAGAGGAGTGCATGACGCTGACCAATCGGCATCATGCACTCCTCTCCATTCATTTACACTGCACTAGCGATATAGTTATATCACAATGTGCAGCCTCATACACAAGCCCTAACATTACTACAGTGTCCTGATAATGAATACACATGAAATCCAGCCTGGACGTCATGTGTACTCAGAATCCTGACACTTCTGACTCTTTTTTGTGAGATTCCGGCAAGTGAAACCAAATCTCGCGAGATTACGGAGCTAAACGAGATTTGGTTTCACTTGCCAGAATCTCACAAAAAAGAGTCAGAAGTGTCAGGATTCTGAGCACACATGACATCCAGGCTGGATGGTCATGTGTATTCATTATCAGGACACTGTAGTAATGTTAGGGCTTGTGTATGAGGCTGCACATAGTGATATATCTATATCGCTAGTGCAGTGTAAATGAATGGAGAGGAGTGCATGATGCCGATTGGTCAGCGTCATGCACTCCTCTGTACAACGCCCACTTGGTCGAAAGTAAAAGTACGCCCACTTGGGCATTAACCCCTTAAGGACGCAGCCTAGTTTTGGCCTTAAGGCTCAGAGCCCATTTTTCAAATCTGACATATTTCACTTTATGTGGTAATAACGTCGGAATGCTTAAACCTACCCAAGCGATTCTGAGATTGTTTTCTCGTGACACATTGGGCTTCATGTTCGTGGTAAAATTTGGTCGATATATTCAGTGTTTATTGGTGAAAAATTGCAAAATTTAGAGAAAATTTTGAAAAAATTGCATTTTTCAGAATTGAAATGCATCTGCTTGTAAAACAGACGGTTATACCACCCAAAATAGTTTCTAGTTCACATTTCCCATATGTCTACTTTAGATTTGCATCGTTTTTTTGAACATTCTTTTATTTTTCTTGGACGTTACAAGGCTTAGAACATAAACAGCAATTTCTCATATTTTTAAGAAAATTTCAAAAGCCTTTTTTTTAAGGTACCTCTTGAGTTCTGAAGTGGCTTTGTGGGGCCTATGCATTAGAAACCCTGATAAAACACCCCATTTTAAAAACTAGAACCCTCAAAGTATTCAAAACAGCATTTAGAAAGTTTTTTAACCCTTCAGGCATTTCACAGGAATTAAAGCAAAGTGGAGGTGACATTTGCAAATTTCATTTTTCTTGCTGAATTTCAATTGTATTAATTTTTTTTTCTGTAACACAGAAGGCTTTACCAGAGAAACACTACTAAGTATGTATTGTCCAGATTCTGCAGTTTTTAGAAATGTCCCACATGTGGCCCTACTGCGCTCGTGGACTAAAACACAAGCCCTAGAAGCAAAGAAGCACCTAGTGCATTTTGAGTCCTCTTTTTTATTAGAATATATTTTAGGCAGCATGCCAGGTTTGAAGAGGTGTTGAGGTGCCAAAACAGTAGGAATCCCCCAATAGTGACCCCATTTTGGAAACTACACCCCTCAAGGAATTCATTTATGGTTGTTGTTACCATTTTGACCACACAGTTTTTTCACAGCACCTATTTGAATTGGGCTGTGACATTAAAAAAATGTCATTTTTTCCAATAAGATGTAATTTTTTATCTAAATTTCTTATTTTCACAGGGAACAAAATACTCAATTTTGTTGCCCAATTTCTCCTGAGTGCATCAATACCCCATTTGTGGCAATAAACTGCAGTTTGGGCCCATGGGAGGCCTCAGAAGGGAAGGAGCGCTGTGTGTTCTTTGGAGTACAGATTTTGCTGGTTTGGTTTTCGGGTGCCATGTCGCATTTGCAGAGCCCCAGAGGTATCAAAGCAACGGAAACCCATCAGAAGTGACCCCATTTTGGAAACTACACCCTTCAAGGAATTCATTTATGGGTAATGTGACCTTTTAGACCCCATAGTTTATTCACAGAACTTATTTGAATTGGGCTGGGAATTAAAAAATATATATATTTTTTCCTATAATATGTCATTTTAGCTCAAAAATTCTTATTTTCACAAGAAATAAAATACTCAATTTTGTTGCCCAATTTGTCCTGAGTGCGGCAATACCCCATTTGTGGTGATAAACTGCCGTTTGGGCCCATGGGAGGGCTCAGAAGGAAAGGAGCGCTGTGTGTTCTTTGGAGTCCAGATTTTGCTGGTTTGGTTTTCGGGTGGCATGTCGCATTTGCAGAGCCCCAGAGGTATCAAAGCAATAGAAACCAACCACAAATGACCCCATTTTGGAAACTACACCCCTCAAGGAATTCATTTATGGGTGTTGTGACCATTTTGAGCCCATAGTTTTTTCACAGAACTAATTCGAATTGGGCTGGTAATGAAAACAAAATTATTTTTTTCAAATAATATGTAGTTTTGGCTGAAAATTTCTTATTTTCACAGGAAACAAAATACCCCATTCTGTTGCGCAATTTGTTCTGAGTGCCACAATACCCCATTTGTTGTGATAAACTGCCGTTTGGGCCCATGGGAGGGCTCAGAAGGAAAGGACCACCATTTGGCCTACTGGGGATTTTCTAGTGCGAAGTCATGTATGCAGAAGCACCTGAGGTACCAGTACAGTTGAAACCCGCAAGAAGTGACCCCGTTTTAATAACTACACCCTTAAGGCATTCATCTAGAGGTGTAGTGAGCATTTTGACCAGAGACCTACACCCCATAAACTGTAATGTGGGTTCTCCCGGGTATGGCAATACCCTACATGTGGCTGTTATCAGCTGCCTGGACACACAGCAGGGCTCAGAGGGGAAAGACGAGGGGGGGATAAGCTGTGCGGAGTGCATCAGGGTAAGTAAAATTGGGGTAAATTATAAACCAAGGGATGTATGATAAATTTTAAAACTGACTTTCATACAGAGCTCTGGTTATTCGGGACACGTGTCACATTGATATATTGTGTCATCCCTTATAGCAGACTTTGCACCTCTTTTGACTTTTTCCCTTCTTGCCAGTTTGGGGAACTTCTCCTGGAAAGTGTTGCCGCCTTGGTACGATGCGTGTGGCCCCGCTTCCAGAAGTACTGGGTGCCCCCCCTTCTTGGTCCCTAAAGATTAGGTTCTTGATAATCACCTCTTGAAATTCCAGGAAAGTTCCCGTCTGGCCTGCACATCGACGTAGCACGTACGCATTGTACAAAGCCATCTGTATGATGTGCCCGGCCAGCTTCTTATACCACACCGCATGGCGCTGTAGGGCTTCAGGATTTGATCTGACAAGTCCACACCTCCCATGTACCTATTGTAGTCCAGGATGCAGTCTGGTTTGGGGGTGGCCTTTCCTTCATATAGCCTAAACCTGTAGGTATACCCTGATGCACTCTCGCAGCTTATACATCTTCACGCCATACCTTGCCCTCTTACCCGGCAGGTACTCCCGGAATTGAACCCTCCCTTTAAAATGTACCAGGGACTCATCAATAGAAATACACTTCTCGGGGGTGAATGCTTGGGAAAACCGGGCACTGGAACGGTCTAATAGGGGTCTCCGGTTATACAAACGGTCAAAACTGGGGTCATCTCGGGGTGGGCACGGCTTATTATCAGTATAATGTAAGAAGCGAAGTATTGCCTCATTTATTTATTTTTTTAGGTTCCAGTTCAGTTCTGAAGTTGCTTTGAGGGGCCCATATATTAGAAACCCCTATCAAATACTCCATTTTAGAAACTAGACCCCTCAAAGTATTCACAACAGCATTTAGAAAGTTTATGAACCCTTTAGGTGTTTCACAGAAATTTAGAGCAAAGTAGAGGTGAAATGTACATTTTTTTTTTGTCAGAAAATCCTCTTTATACCATTTTTTTTATAACACAAAAGGTTTTATCAGAGAAACGCAACTTGATACTTATTGCCCAGATTCTGCAGTTTTGAGAAATATCCCACATGTGGCCCTAGTGCGGTAATGGACTGAAGCACCGGCCTCCGAAGCAAAGGAACACCTAGTGGATTTTGAGGCCTCTTTTTTATTAGGCACCATGTCCGGTTTGAAGAGGTCTTGTGGTGCCAAAACATTGGGAACCCCCCAAAAGTGACCCCAATTTGGAAACTAGACCCCTTGAGGAATCCATTGTAGTTTTCTTGGGGTGCCTGCAGCTTTTTGATCAGTTTTTATTCTATTTTTAGGTGGCGTGGTGACTAAAAAACAGCAATTCTACTATTGTTTTTTTATTCTTTTTTTTTTACTGCGTGCACCGTGCGCTATAAATGACATATTCACTTTATTCTGCGGGGCGATACGATTACGGCGATACCAGATGTTTATAGTTTTTTTTTTTATGTCTTATGGCGTTTGCACAATAAAATACGTTTTGGAAACAATCATTCACTTTTTGTGTTACATTATTCTTAGAGCCAGAACGTTTTTATTTTTCAATCAATAAAGCCGTGCGAGGACTTATTTTTTGCGTAACGAACTGTAGTTTCGATCAGTACCATTTTTAGGTACATGCGACTTTTTGATCTCTTTTTATTCCATTTTTTGGGAGGTGAAGTGACCAAACAATTGTGATTGTGGTTCGGTTTATTATTATTTTATTTTACGGCGTTCACCGTGCGGGATAAATAACGAAATAATTTTGTAGTTCAGGCCGTTACGGACGCGGCGATACCAATTATGTATAGTTTATTTGTTTGTTTATATATTTTTATTAATAATAAATGACTGATAAGGGAAAAAGGGGGATTTTTACTTTTAATACTTTTAAAACTTTTATTTTCTTATTTTTACACATCTTTTTTTAACTTTTTTTTTACTGTATTACTTTGTCCCACTAGGGGACTTGAGGGCAGGAGGCCCTGATCGCTATTCTAATACACTGCACTACATGCGTAGTGCAGTGTATTAGAACTGTCAGCTACTCACTGACAGCAAGCATAGTGGGTCCTGACGTTGTCCGGACCCACTAGGCTTCCGTCTATGGCATTGCCGGACGCCATTGTTTGGTGTCCGGTTGTCATAGTCACCATCGCCGGCCGCTATCGCGTAGCAGGCCGGCGATGGCAGCTTAACCCCTAAAAAGCCGCGATCTCTATAGAACGCGGCTCTTAAGGGGTTAATCAGCGGGGACACAGCGATTGGTCCCCGCTGTAGGAGCTGTGACAGCTGCTGAACAAGACAGCAGCTGTCACAGCTCCTGTATGTGTCGGGAGGACGGCCGAAACGGCCGTTACTCCCGAGACGTACTATTAGGTCATGGAGCGCGAACGGTACAGCTGCCATGACGTAATAGTACGTCCAGGAGTGGGAAGGGGTTAAGAAAGCTCATTAGCATAAACCAAAATCGCTCCTAACGTTGTGAAAATAGATCGTTTTTTTAAATAAAAAGCACTGCTGTCACCTACATTATAGCGCCGATCTCCTTATGTAGGAGACAGGGCACTTATAATGTGGTGACAGAGACTCTTTAAGAGGGCCCAAAGGCTTCACTGCTTCATATGAAGACCCCAGCATTATAAATGGCACATGGTAGTTAGGAGGCCCAGGAGCTTCAAATGACGCCTCTGCGTGTATAGCTGTGTAGTAAGGTGTCGTACAGTGGCATCATATGGCAGCACATGGAGTGCCATGCTCCATAGTACAGAACACAGTGATTCCAAACAGGCTCCATTGGCACGGCCCTGCTCGGAAGCAAGAAAGTGCTTGTGACTAGGGCCCACTTAGCATTTGCTAGCTTCCCGTGAAGTGAGGGGACACTTGCCTGCCAAGGTGCGGTAAAAAACACAACTTACCTTTGCCAATAATAATCACTTTTCTTATATATATTTTATATACATTAAATGCAGCAGTTCTACTACGTGTGGACAAGCCCTAAGATGAATCATTCAGTGTGCTGGACTGGCGGCTCGACTGACTGTCTCTGCGTGTCTCTGACACCTTTTTTAACCTTAATGCTGATCAAATCTAAGTTAATCAGCCTTAGGCCTTATTCACACTTATTTCACGTCCGTGTGCTGTCTGTTTTTTTCACGGACACCACAAGGACCTATGAAAATCAATGGGGCTATTCACACATGCGTTGTTTTTCCCTCAGCGTGTGTCCGTTGCGTGAAACTCATTGAATGTCCTATTAAACGCTCATTCATCTGCTGATCGTATCGTTTTCAAAAAGTTAAATATCATCGTTGTCGGCAGCACATCTAATATGTAAACAGAGAGATGTGCTGCCAACATGATAATAATGTATGGGGACAAGCGATCGGAGTAACGAGCGATCACCCCCATACTAGCTCAGTAAACGAGTGACGATCATGAGCTGTCTCGTTGATCGGCACTCGTTTGCACGGCCAAGGACGGGCCATGTAAGAGGACATTAAGTGCTATAGTTTTGTGAAGTGGAAGCATCTAGGAGGAACAACAGCTCAGTCACGAAGCGGTAGAGAAAGTAAGCTCAGAGAACAAGGCCACCAAGGGCTGAAGCATGTGGTGTGTAATAAATATCGCCTCTCCTCTGTTGCATCACTCACTACAGAATGCACAACTACCTCTAAAAGTGACATCAGTACAAGAACTGTGCATCAGGAGCTTCATGAAATAGGTGTCCATGGCCGAGCAGCTGCACACACGCCTAAGATCACCATGCACAATGCCAAGCGTCAGCTGGAGTGGTGTAAAGCACGTCGTCACTGGACTCTGGTGCTGCGTATTCTCTGGAGTCATAAATCAGTTTTCCCTATCTGGCAGTCTGGATGCCAGGAGAACGCTATCTACTAGAATGGTAAATTTGGTGGAGGAGGGATAATGGTCTGGGGCTGTTTTTGAGGGTTTGCCCGCTTATTTCCAGTAAAGAATAATGTTAATTCTACAACACACAAAACTGCTGGAACAGACTTATGTCGGTACGTAAAAATAGTCGACTCACCTATATTACCCACTTATATATTTCTTAGAGGATGCTTAAGGTGATTTCAGATGTTGCCGTTAAGGTGCAGTAAAACTGCAGATAAAAAAATTCATCCAAAAACCGCAAGCGGTTTTACGGCGATTTGAAGTTCAAAATTCAAATTGCCATAAAGGACGGATGTGGTTTTTTGATGCAGGTTTTTTTTTTTATATGGTTTTAACCTTCCCTTAATTGCAACATCCGAACACACCCTTAGGACTCATGCACACGGACATATTATTTTCCTCCCATAAATACTGGTGTAAATACGTGTCCTTGGTCACACGTGTTCGACCCGTATTGCACCAGTATTTACGGACCTGTGCCTGTAAATACGGGTCCGGTGTCACCCGTATTCCACCTGTATTTACGGGCACGTTTTCGCTGCAAAATTGCACTGCACTAATCGGCAGCCCCTTCTCTCTATCAGTGCAGGATAGAGAGAAGGAACAGCCCTTTCCGCATTAAAAGTAAAAAATTCATACTTACCCGGCCGTTGTCTTGGTGACGTGTACCTCTTTCGACATCCACCCCGACCTCCCTGCATGACGCAGCAGTCCATGTGACCGCTGCAGCCTGTGATTAGCTGCAGCGATCACATGGGCTGAAACGTCATCCCAGGAGGCCGGACTGTCGGAAGAAGCAGGGAGTTCTGGGTAAGTATGAACGTTTTTTTTGTTTTTTTTTACAGGTTGATCTATATTGTGATCGGTAGTCACTGTCCAGGGTGCTGAAAGAGTTACTGCCGATCATTTAACTCTTTCAGCACCCTGGACAGTGACTATCCCCTGACCTCGCCTAGCAACGCTCCCGTAATTACGGGTGCACACACGTAGCCACCCGTAATTACGGGAGCCCCATAGACTTCTATGGGCTGCCCGTGCCGTTATTACGATCTGAAATAGGACATGTTCTATATTTTTCAACTGCACCATCACCTTCCCGTAAGCATACGGGGAGGTACCTGTGGCCAATAGAAGTCTATGAGCCCATAATTACGGGCGTTTTTACCTTCGTGTGCATGAGGCCTTAGGCTGGGTTCACACTGATTTTTTTTGCAAGTGGAAAATCTGCCTCAAAATTCCATTTGGAAGTTTGAGGCAGATTTTCCTCTGCCTGCATGCCGATTTTCACTGCGTTTTAAGTCCGCAGCCATTGAGCGCCATGGGCATAAAACGCAGCGAAATACGCTTTCTCTACCTTCCATTGAGGTCAGAGGCGTAACCGCGCAAAGATAGGGCATGTCCCTTCTTTCTCCCGCGAGCCGGTTTTACCGCTCGTGGGTGAAAACCGCCTCCCATTGAAATCAATGGGAGGCATTTTCGACCAGTTTTTGGCGAGTTTTGCAGCACGATTTCCACGTCAAAAACTCGTCAAAAAACTCTGTGTGAACCCAGCCTTAGTGTTCAGTTATACAAGCCCAATATTTACTGTAAACAGATAATATAGAACATTGTTTTTTAAACAAAATATCCAAATGATATAAAACCTAGCAATACGGACTAAGGCCGGATTCACACGAGTGTGTGCGTTTTGTGCACGCAAAAAACACAGCGTTTTGCGTGCGCAAAAGGCACTTAACATCTCCGTGTGTCAACCCCGTATGGTGCGTGGTCTACGTGATTTTCGCGCAGCCGCCATCATTATGACACTCCGTTTGGATGTTTGTAAACAGAAAAGCACGTGGTGCTTTTCTGTTTTCATTCATAGTTTTACAGCAGTGGCGCAAATCACGCGCGTCCCACGGAAGTGCTTCCGTGAGGTGCGCGTGATTTTCACACACCCATTGACTTCAATGGGTGCGTGATGTGCGAAATATGCACAAAGAACGGACATGTCGTGAGTTTTTCGCAGCGGATTCACGCTGCGTAAAAATCGCGCAACTGTCTGCACGGCCCCATAGACTAATATAGGTCCGTGCGACGCACGTGAAAATCACGCACGTTGCACGGACGTATATCCCGTTCGTCCGAATAAGCCCTAAGGCCGAATTCACACGTTGCGTAAATACTGCGGTTTTTCCACAACTTGTTTTCTTCCGGAAAATCTGCAGCATAATACAGTAGAAGCAGAGTGGATGAGACTTGAACAAATATCCACACGCTGCGTAAATGATAAGCGGAAATTAACCTGTGGTGCTTTCTTTTTGAATCCGCATCATGTCAATTGTATTTGTGTAATCGCTGCTTTCTTGTTGCGGGTTTTCCCCAATGAATTCAATGCGGAGGTAAAACCTGCAACAAGTAGCAAACGTTGTGATTTTTGCGGTGGAAGAGCTGCGATTCCGCCGCAAAAATCACAAGTCAGAAAAAAACAAAGCTTACACTTACCCAGAATTTTGTGCTTCTTCATCCAGGCCGGCCTCCTGGAATGACGTTTCTTCCCATGTGACCGTTGAAGCCAATCACAGGCTGCAGGACGTTTGGATGTCGAAGAGACATGTCGCCATGGTAAATATAGAAGTTTTTTTTTTTCATTTCAGGATTTCCGCAGAGGACATCCGGGCGAAAAACTGCACCACAATTTGGTGTGTGTTTTTGGGACGAAATTCCCTGCGGTCTCCAGGGCAGATACACTGTGTAGCTTTACGCAGCATATCCGTCCTGTGTGAACTTACCCTAAACATGATACTTGATAACTTGTACTGCTGTTACAAATATGTTCTTGCCAAGCATAAAAATCTTTAAATAAAGGCAAGGGTATGTAGGTCAGGACTGTCTGCCAGTGAGATTATGCAAGATCACACGCTGGGTCATTTTTAATTTCTTAATTATGTGCTACTCATTTGGCTTGGAAATATTCATGAATACTGGTGTCACGTAGGGTTCGTGGACCCACTGGGCCTTGGCGGTATGGCAGCTGGCCAACAGGGCACAGGTCAGAGTCTATAGTTCATATAGGGTACCTGTGGCAGCTCGGACAGTAGCAAGGCAGGCTTGGCAGGAACTAGGCAGCAGGTAGACATCAGGCGTGGAGAAGCAGGACAGGCGTGGTATACAGCACAGCTACAGTTCAGCACGGCACTAGATAAGGATACAGGTTACAGGATAAGGGGACACTGGGAGCAGGAAACACTAGGGGACCATTTGCAAGACAAACTTGGAATACGACAACAATGCTCAAGCGTGGGAGGATGGGGCTGGGACCTTCTTATATCCCAGGGTCTCTGGGAGCAATTAGCTCAATCTCCAACATGCGTACGCTCTGGCTTCTTAAGTCTGGACTGATCTCGAGAGCGCACCCTGGTGGTCACTGTGGAGCAGGACGGCCAGATGTGCAGACATCTCTTGAGAGAAGGGCGTTGACTGGATGGAAGGATTTTGTGGTCAGCGACCACGGACGTTACAGTATCCCCCCTCTTACGCCCCCTCCTCTTGGGACCAGAACGAGAGAGAAACCTCTTAATGAGGGTAGGAGCATTGGGATTCTCCTCTGGCTCCCAGGACCTCTCTTCTGGACCAAACCCCCTCTAATCCACCAAATAAAAAGTCTTTCCTCTCACTCTCTTGGTGTCCAAGATCTTCTTAACCTCGAAGGTGTCTGAAGGGCCGCTGGAGGCAACCGCAGGGCTTGGAGTCTTGGTAAAGCAGTTCAGAACCACTGGTTTCAGGAGAGAAACATGGAAGGAGTTGGGGATCTTGACGGTAGGAGGCAGCCGAAGCTTGTAGGCGGCTTGGTTGATCTGCTGCAGGATCTCGAAGGGACCGAGGAACCTGGGAGCAAATTTGTACGACGGCACTCTCAGTCGAATATTCCTGGAGGACAGCCAGACCTTCGTGCCAGGAAGAAACTGAGGAGGTTCTCTTCTCCTTGTGTCCGCCTTCCACTTCATGCGGTCGACCGCCAGCAGGATGGAGTATCGAGTCTGCTGCCAGATCTGCAGAAAGTCCCCAAAAGCCGTGTCAGCAGCTGGCACCTCGCATGTAACAGGGCCTGGGAGAGGAATTAGTGTGTGGTGGCCATAGACAATAAGGAACGGTGTCTTCTGTGTGGACTCGCTGGTATGATTGTTGTAAGAGAACAATGCTGCTTGGAGATGAAGTGGCGTTGGTAGTTCTTCAAGATCTGATTGATCCTCTCGACCTGACCATTGGACTGAGGATGGTAGGCCGAGAAAAAGTCCAACTTTATACCTAGGAGTCCGCAGAGGGCTCTCCAGAACTTCGAGGTGAACTGCAGCCCCCGATCAGACACAATATGCTGTGGCAAGCTGTGCAGGCGGAAGATGTATTGGATGAACAGCTTGGCCAGCAGAGGAGCAGAAGGAAGACCAGGCAGAGGAACGAAGTGGGCCATCTTTGAAAATCGATCCACCAACACCCAGACAGTACTGTATCCGGCAGAGAGAGGCAGGTCTGTAATAAAGTCCATAGCTATATCCTGCCAGGGGCCATTGGGCACAGGCAATGGCTGGAGCAGGCCAGCAGGTCTGGAGTGAGCGACCTTGTTGGCTGCACAAACTGAAGAGGAAGAATCAAAGTCCATAATGTCCTTGGGCAGCGTGGGCCACCAGAAATGACGAGCAATCAGATCCCGCGTGACCTACCAGTCTAGAGGAGTGTCCCCAGCAGAGGATTCTTCCACGGTCAGCCAGGCGCACAAAAGTCCTCCCTAGAGGAATGTCCCCAACTTGCAGGGGATTGACAGAGACAATGCAAGATGGATCAATTATGTTCTGTGGAATCTCCATGGTGTCTTCTGTCTCGAAAGACCTGGACAAGGCATCGGCCATCACAATCTTGTCGGCCGGGCGATAATGGAGCTCAAACTGGAACCTGGAAAAGAACAGCGACCACCTGGCCTGACGAGGGTTCAGCTGTTGGGCCGTCTGAAGATAGGTGAGGTTCTTATGGTCCGTAAAAATCAGGATGGGATGAGCTGAACCCTCTAGTAGATGTCTCCACTCCTCCAGAGCAAATTTGATGGCCAGTAACTCCCGGTCCCCAATCGAGTAGTTGCGTTCTGTGGGAGAGAAGAGCTTCGAAAAATATCCACATACCATTGACTTGCCCTTGGAGCCTCTCTGGAACAGGAGTGCACCAGCACCGACAGAGGATGCGTCCACCTCCAACTGGATGATGGAAGATAGAGGCTGATGTGAAGGCACTCTTCAGGCCATTGAATGCGGACTCAGCCTCAGGAATCCACGCCTTGGCGTTCATTCCCTTCTTAGTGAGGTTAGAGATAGGAGAAGTCAGTGAGCAGAAGTTTGGAATAAACTCTCTGTAAAAATCGGCGAATCCCAGAAAGCGCTGTATGGCCCTCAAGCCTTGAGGGCGTGGCCATTCCAGGACAGACTTTACCTTCTCAGGATCCATCTCGAGACTTCGATTTGAGACGATATAGCCCAGGAAGGGTAGTGTAAAGGATCTGCCAGGTCCAGCTTCGGGGTTAACTTCCAGAGGTAATCAGTCTTCACCTGAGTCTATCTCTCTGAGACTGACTCCAGCTTCTACCACTCAGGCTGGCAGGCTTAGGAGTGGGAGAGCCTATCGCAGCCTGGCCAGACTCAGCTAGCTCCCGCCCTCTGTCTATTTATACCTGCCTTTCCTGTTCCTCCTTGCTTGTGATTCTTTCCGTGTGGTTTCCTGGCCCAGCTACAGCTCCTATCAATTTGATCCTGCTCCATTCTGACCCTGGCTTTCTGACTACTCTTCTGCTCAGCGTTTGGTACCTCGTGCTCTCCTGGTTTTGACTTGGCTCGTTCACCACTCTGTTGCTCACGGTGTTGCCGTGGGCAGCTGCCCATTTCCCTTTGCTTTATATTTCCTTGTATGTTTGTCTCGTGCACTTACTGAGCGTAGGGACCGCCGCCCAGTTGTACCCCGTCGCCTAGGGCGGGTCGTTGCAAGTAGGCAGGGACAGAGTGGCGGGTAGATTAGGGCTCACTTGTCCGTTTCCCTACCCCTATCATTACAGGTAGAGCATCTTTTTCAAACACACACTTTTCCAACTTAGCGTACAGACTATTCTCCCTTAACCGCAGCAAAACTTGACAGACATGTCTCTGATGTGTCATAGGATCTGGAGAAAAAAATCAAGATATCATCAAGGTAGACTACTACACAAACATAGAGGAGGTCACGGAAAATGTCATTAACAAACTCCTGGAAGACTGCGGGAGTATTACACAGGCCGAAGGGCATTACTAGATATTCATAGTGTCCATCACGGGTGTTAAATGCAGTCTTCCATTCATCACCCTGGCGAATCCGGACTAGGTTGTAAGCCCCACGCAGGTCTAGTTTGAAAAAAATCTTGGCACCACGCAGGGGCGTAACTAGGAAAGACTGGGCCCCATAGCAAACTTTTGACAGGGGCCCCCCCTTCCCTGGGTGTCACACAACCCCCCCTTGTAGATAGTGCCTTTTTTACAGCCCCCCTGTAGATAATGCCATACAGCCCCCCCTGTAGATAACGCCATACAGACCCCTTTGTAAATAGCGCCATACAGCCCCCTGTAGATAACGCCATACAGCCCCCTGTAGATAACGCCATACAGCCCCCTGTAGATAAAGCCATACAGCCCCCGCCTGTAGATAACGCCATACAGAACCCTTTGTAAATAGCGCCATACATCCTCCTGTAGATAACGCCATACAGCCCCCTCTGTAGATAACGCCATACAGCCCCCTCTGTAGATAACGCCATACAGCCCCCTCTGTAGATAACGCCATACAGCCCCCTCTGTAGATAACGCCATACAGCCCCCCTGTAGGTAACGCTATACAGCCCCCCCTGTAGGTAACGCTATACAGCCCCCCTGTAGGTAACGCTATACAGTCCCCCCTGTAGGTAACGCCTTGCAGCCCCAACCCCCCAAAAAAATCCGACCTATAGTGTGTCCTACAAAAGACATGTATCCCCTATCCACAGGATAGGGGATACATGTGTGATCGCTGGCAGCGATAGGGAGAATGGGGGACCGAAAGTCCCCCAATGTTCTCCATGACTAACCTCTGACTTCCGGAGTCTGCGCAGCTCAATAAAAATGAAAGGAGCGCTGGTCACACATTTGCACAAGCGCGACCGGCGCTCCATTCATTTCTACGGAGCTGCCGACACAGACCCCGGAAGTCCGAGGTTTGTCATGGAGAACATTGGGGGACTTTCGGTCCCCCGTTCTCCCTATCGCTGCCAGCGATCACTCATGTATCCCCTATCCTGTGGACATAGAACGACAGGAGTTCGGAGTGAAGAGCTCCCACTTGGAGCCTCAGAGGCTTGGTCACAGCTATAACTGGGTCTGACAGAGGTAGTTCATTCACTGATGCAACTGTCAACGGCCTCTCCAGGTGGGTAATTGAAGAAGATCCACCAGGTCTCTACGGATGAAATTAGCAGCGGATGCAGAGTCCAGATACGCAGAGACCTGATGCGTTCTCTCGCCTGATACTATGGTCACTGGTATGGACAATTTAGACAGAAGTCCTTTCTTACCCAAGGTTGTCTCTCCTAGAAACCCTAGGCTTCGGGATTTTTGGGGACACAGGCACACAAGATGGCTATCGAGGCCGCAATATAGACAGAGTCCCGAAGTCTGCGTTGTCTCTCCTGGATGGATAGCTTACACTGGTTCATCACAGACTCCTTAGGAGGATCAACATCAGAGGACAGCAGGGTTTGCTGCAAAGTAGGAACAAGACTAGGATGTACTCCCTCCCGATGAACCTCTTGAAGGTGTTCTCGGATCTGCATATCAATCCGGGCGGACAGAAGGATGAGGTCATCCAGGGTAGATGGCAGGTCTCGAGCGGCAAGTTCGTCCTTAATTTTAGGAGACAGTCCATGCCAGAATGCAGCTACCAGGGCCTTATTGTTCCATAACAGTTCTCTCTCCAGGGTGCGGAAGTGGATGGCGTACTCGCTCATGGAGGTGTCTCCTTGGCGTAGGTTAATCAAGGAAGCCGCTGCTGATGAGACCCATCCAGGCTCCTCAAACACCATGCAAAAAGTCCGGAGGAAGCCCAGAAAGTCACGGGTCTCTGGTCCTTGTCTCACCCAGATAGGGTTTGCCCATGCAAGAGCCTTGCTAGTGAGGAGGGAGATGATGAAAGCGACCCTTGCGCCATCAGACGAAAATGTCCTAGTATACAGGCTGAAGCGGATCTGGCACTGGTTCAAAAATCCACGACAGGTACCTGCGTCTCCATCATAGCGGTCCAGAAGTGGCAAAGGAAAATGTGGGTCAACACTGCCAGGAGGTGTAGTAGGAGGAACGGCAGCTCGTGCCTCCTGCCGACGTGCGAGAAAGTTCAAGGCCTGGAGGAGTTGGTCCTGTCGAAACCAGAGGTCTAGCATATCCGCCCGCAACACTTGTGACGTCGTCATGGTCTTGGATCTTCCAGCGGGGTCCATGGCCTGAGCGTACTGTCACGTAGGGTTCGTGGACCCACTGGACCATACCGCCTTGGCGGTATGGCAGCCGGCTAGCAGGGCGCAGGTCAGAGTCTATAGTTCATATAGGGTACCTGTGACAGCTCGTACAGTAGCAAGGCAGGCTTGGCAGAAACTAGGCAGCAGGTAGACGACAGGCGTGGTATACAGCACAGCTACAGCTCAGCACGGCACTAGATCAGGATACAGGAACAGGGAACACTGGGAGCAGGAAACACTAGGGGACCATTTACAAGACAAACTTGGAATACGACAACAACGCTCAGGCATGGGAGGATGGGGCTGGGACCTTCTTATAGCCCAGGGTGCTCGGGAACAATTAGCTCAATCTCCAACATGCGTGCGCTCTGGCTTATTAAGCGCACCCTGGTGGTCACTGTGGAGCAGGACGGCCGTAGGTGCAGACATCTCTTGAGAGAAGGGTGTCGACTGGATGGAAGCAGTTCGTGGTCAGCGACCACAGACGTTAAAACTGGGCTATGTTTGCACATTGCATTTTGATGCATTTTTTTTTTTGCTTGCAGTGTTTTTTGTAGGAAAAGCCGGGAATTGATAATAGAAAGTATCAATTATACGTCTCCCTTAAGAATCCACTACTGCTTTTGGATAAAATAATAAAAAATTTCACCAAAGCAATTAGTGAGCAAGGCCTTAGGCCTCATGTACACGACCATTGCCCTTTATCGTGCTGCAAACTACGGGCTATAGTGTCTGTATTTTGGTCCATAATGCCTCTGAGAGGCTTCCACAACCATTCCGTATATATGTAAATTATATGTCATTTGTATTTCACGGTTCGAAAAAAAATCTAACGAAAGTTCCTCTACCTGGCATGATTAGAACATCCGGACGATCGTTTACGTGCACTCCTTTGCATGAAAGGTATGTGCCATGTGCAGAGATGCCATACATATAAATGAGCACATTAGGGCTTTATTGGGTGATTCTGTACGGCTGCATGCTGCCATTCTCATTGGTTCTTAGGGATTTAAATATTTGTGTGTCCATATGCTAAGCCACCCGAAAAAGGGCTCCAGGTCTTCCCCTGGTAATTATAGACCAGTAAACGTAACATCCATCGTGGGAAAAAATTTTAAGGGGCTACTCTGGGACTATATACAGGATTATGTGGAAAAAA
This sequence comes from Rhinoderma darwinii, assembly GCF_050947455.1. Lineage (NCBI taxonomy): Eukaryota > Metazoa > Chordata > Amphibia > Anura > Rhinodermatidae > Rhinoderma > Rhinoderma darwinii. Next base: position 42,404,653 of record NC_134691.1, on the reverse strand, counting down.
TAGCATTATAAGTGACAGCCAGCACTGTTTTACTAACGACAGTAGTTGTCAAACCAACCTCATTTGTTTTTATGAAGAGATGAGCAGAAGCCTAGACAGAGGGGCCGCAGTGCCTATAATGTTTTTGGACTTTGTATAGGCATTTGACACTGTCCCTCATAGACGTCTGTCACGATCTGTGGGTATGTGGACCCACTGGGCCATACCGCCGTAGCGGGATAGCAGCTGGCCAAACAGTGTACCAAGTTAATATACATAGTCCAAGCACAAGGGTACCTGCAGTGGCGGATTAAGTAGACCATAGGCCCTGGGCTGTTCCACAAACTTGGGCCCCCCTTCCCCACCGCCGCTCTGCCGTGTCTAAAGTGAACACCACCTTTCTGTGTGAGCATGACAAATGGTTGTTATGATTCCCCTTGTCAAAGGGCTGTGTCCCTACATACTGACAGTCTCCAACCATCACTAACAGTATAACACTGTGTAGGGACACTTCCTCTTGACAATGGGAATGGTAACACACATTTGTCTATTAGTCCTGGGTACACAGAGATATGTAGAATACAAGGATTATCTGCAACAGACATGTCAGGAGAGGTGACAGATCCCCTATAGATCCAGTGACTCACTTTTCTGATGGGAGTCGTTTTGTTTTCTTCTCCATCTGACGCGGACCGTTATGGCGACTTCTCCTGATGAAACATCTTTGTCCAGCACTTCTGCAGCCATTTCCAGCCTTTATAGAAACACACAATTTAGACACCAAGGCCCAGGACCATACATTAAAGGGGTTGTCCGGGAACGGACCGTTTTTTATACTGATGACCTATCGATGTGCCCGGACAACCCCTTTTGCTCAGACTAATAAATTTGGACCCCAGACTAGATCATAGAATACATACAGACCCAGACCTTCTAAACTATTGTAGTCCCCAGCCCAGATTCCCCTAAATAAATACAGACCTCAGACCAGATCTCTAAATACAGACACCAGACCTGACCCCCTAAACTAATAATGATACCAAACCTGACTCCCTTAATACAGACCCCAGACCAGACCCCCTAAACTAATACAGACCCATAAATAAAGACCCCTAAACTAATACAGACCCCTAAATACAGACCCTATAAACTAATAAAGACCCCAGACCAGACCCCTAAATACAGACCCCAGACCAGACCCCCTAAATACAGACCCCTTAAACTAATAAAACTAAGACCTCAAACTAATACAGACCCCCTAAATATACAGACCCTAAACCCCTTAAACTGATAAAGACCCCAGACCATACCCCCTAAACACAGACCCCTTAAACTAATAAAGACACCAAACCTCCTAAATACAGTCCCCAAACCAGGCCCCCTAAATACAGAACCCCAAACCAGACCCCCTAAATACAGTCCCCCTAAATACAGACCCCTTAAACTAATACAGGCAACAAACCTCCTAAATACAGTCCCCAAACCAAGCCCCCTAAATACAGTCCCCCTAAATACAGACCACTTAAACAAATCCATCCCCTTATACTTACATAACAGCTCACCGCAGTCTTTTCTGTGGAATTTTGCTTCTGCTGCTCAAGGTTCTGTGGTCATGTGACCAGCAGGTCTCTAAACAGTAGTAAGAACTTCAGAGATAAGGTCATGTGACCTTATGTCTAATGGTCCTTTTTCAGGACATACACAATGCAGTTTCGTCACAGTTTTTGCCGAGATTCGCAGCAAGAACGCAACAAAACTACAATGTACTTTGGGCGGCCATGGGCCCCCTGGGAGCCTTGGTCCCCGGGCGGCCGGCCAAAATGCCCTATGATAATCCGCCATTGGGTACCTGTGATAGTCCAGACAGTAGCAATGGCTAGGCACAGAGGGGATCTTGACGTCTGGTGATGCAGACGAGACAGATGACACCAGACGTGGTGTAACACAGCAGACGTGGCCGATGGCAGAAATCGACTCCAACTCTATAGTGGGCACAGGAACAACTACAACACGGGATATAGGTAGCAGGGCACGAGAACAACGGGAATAGGATAACACTAAGGAACCATTTGCAAGACTAACAGAGGAATACGAACAACGCTCAGGCAATGAGCAAAGGGACAGGGCCCTTATTGTCCAGGGTGATCTGGAAGTAATTAGTTAATTCTTAACATGTGTGCACGGTGGCCCTTTAAGGCCGGGAATGTGCTCGTGCATGCACCCCAGTGGTCACTGCAGGAAAGGACGGCCGCATGTGCTGGTATCTTCGGGGAGGAAGACGTTGGCCGGATGAAAGGGGTCTGCAGTTTGCGACCGCAGCCATTACAGTGTCTAATGGGTAAATTACGGACTATAGCTTTAGAAAGTATAGTTTGTAATTGGATTGAGAATTGGCTCAATGACCGTATCCAGAGAGTTGTGGTCAATGATTCCTACTCTGAATGGTCCCTGGTAATAACCCCCAGGGTTCAGTGCTGGGACCACTATTATTCAAATTATTTATTAATGATATAGAAGATGGGATTAATAGCACTATTTCTATTTTTGCAGATGACACTAAGCTATGTAATATAGTTCAGTCTATGGAAGATGTTCATGAATTGCAAGTGGATTTAAACAAACTGAGTGTTTGGGCATCCAGTTGGCAAATTAAGTTTAATGTAGATAAATGTAAAGTTATGCACCTGGGTACGAACAACCTGCTTGCATCATATGTCCTAGGGGGAGCTACACTGGGGGAGTCACTTGTTGAGAAGGATCTGGGTGTACCTGTAAATCATAAACTAAATAACAGCATGCAATGTCAGTCAGCTGTTTGAAAGGCCAGCAAGATATTGTCGTGTATTAAAAGAGGCATGGACTCGCGGGACAGGGATGTAATATTGCCACTTTACAAAGCATTAGTGAGGCCTCATCTAGAATATGCAGTTCAGTTCTGGGCTCCAGTTCATAGAAAGGATGCCCTGGAGTTAGAAAAAATACAAAGAAGAGCAACGAAGCTAATAAGGGGCATGGAGAATCAAACTTATGGGGAAAGAGTAAAAGAATTAAACCTATTTAGCCTTGAAAAAAAATGACTAAGGGGGGACATGATTAATTTATATAAATATATGAATGGCCCATCCAAGAAATATGGTGAAATCCTGTTCCTTGTAAAACCTCCTGAAAAAATAAGGGGGCACTCCCTCCGTCTGGAGAAAAAAAAGGTTCAATCTGCAGAGGCGACAAGTCTTCTTTACTGTGAATCTCTGGAATAGTCACCGCAGGAGCCGTCACAGCAGGGACAGTAGATGGCTTTAAAAAAGGCTAATTAATAATAAATTGATAATTTCCTAGAACGAAAAAAAATATCAGCTCCTATGTGTAGAAATTTTGTTTAATCTCTTCCCTTTTCCCATCCCTTGGTTGAACTTGATGGACATGTGTCTTTTTTTCAACTTTACTAACTATGTAACTATGTAACCCCTAGATGAAGCATTCATTGCGAAATGTGTCGGGTGAGGTGGACTCCCTGGTACATTTCCTCTTTGGCCTTCACTTCCAGCCTGTCCATCCACTTTATGCTACTATATTTTTTCTTCTGGGTCTTTGTGTGTTCATGCTACCATTCCCACTATGGGTGCTACCATGCCATTTATAGCCGAACAAATTGTATTCCATAATCTGTATTTATAGCCAACTGCTCTATTCATCATCTTTTTAGATTTTTTTGTATCTGGGGTCTTTCCAGTGTTTGGGGTCCACCCTTGTTCTTGCATTTATTATTTTGTCTGTGTCTCTCAAGACATTTTTTTATGCATTTGCCTTACATGTTGAATTTATTATGTTTTTTTTAAAGATAACTATAATAAATATTGGATTTTATTCTGTAAGAAAATGTATGTCCTGCGTAATTTCTTTGAATTGGTTACTCTAGATGCCAACTGCAAAACGTACAATACATTGCTCTTCTCAAATACAAACCATCCAATTAAATCTGCTTGCTTGGATTTAAAATGAATGAAGCGAGTGGGTGAATCTTGGACTGTGACAAAGAAGCTGAAACATGAGTCAATGACGTCCCGTATGAAGCAGATCTAAATAACAGTATGAGTCAGAACACAAGCTGGAGCCTGTACAAGCGGCCAACCCCTGGTTTACGTGACTAGAAGATGCCGTCAATTGCGACATAGCGAACAATTAGTCAATGTACAGCCATATTAAATGCTGCTAGATCTGTAATATGAAAGCGTTACCTGTGCACATTCGTTTTTCTATGTCTCCCTCTTTTGGTCCTATTAAATATCAGATGGCAGGCAGCAGACAATTTCTGGTCTCCAGACCATCATCATGACCTATAAAGGACTCTGTTCACATCTGCGTTGTGGGTTTCTGTTGTTCTGCTCCGTCAAAGGAGCAGAACAAGTGAAAACCGGAAGCAACAGTTCTGTGATACCCCGAATACCACCGGTGGCCGATGGAATCCATTGATTTTAATCGGTCGTAAAGGCTGTCCGTGGTTTTGCCAGAAACATGTGCTATTGTTTCTGGTAATCCCTGCCATATCTGCGACGGAGGCCCCTGCGGAACCTCCAATGCAGATGTGAACAGCGCCTAAGGCCTCATGCACGCAACCGTGCTTTTGTATCTGCAATTTATCTGCATTTTTGTGGATAATTGCGGACTTATTAATTTCTATGGACCTATGCACATGACCGTAATGTTCACAGATCCGTGTGGGGGCCGTGAGTCTGGGCCGCAGAAACTCTGGACATGTTATTTTACGGTCCGTTTTTGTGGTTTCACAAACTGGTAACATCATTTTTTTTATTGCGGATCCGTGAATCCTGATGACTCACGGATGCACAAGAAAAGTTTTTTTGTGGACAAATGGACCACAATGGATTCGTGGTTTTGCGGCCCGTACAACCACCACGGTCATGTGCATTAGGCCCTAATGTCAACTGGTGTTAATTGGCCAATGATACTTATGGTTCCACCCATCATTCAGTCCGTGCAGCCACCAGTCCTCAGATATGGATACACAGGTTAAAGTGCATCCAGGCGTAGTTTCTCCTTAGTAAGGCATTGTCATGTCATTTTGCATATTACTTCCATATTCCTGTACCTTCTGAGTGTACTTGGAGAACTACACAGTGGGATGTTACCATTAGGCCAGATTCACACGAAGGAGTGCAAACTCGGATGTGAAAAACAGCAGTTTTTCATGTCCCGAGTTTCACCCGTGCGGGTGCCGTTTTCATGGATCCCTCATAGCCTTGGGGCTATCAAGGGATTAGTGAAAACAGAAGAAAATAAGACATGTTATACTTTTCAATAGACCCTCCACATGGTACTTTGAAACAACGGCCATGTGAACGTATACTATGGTCATCTGAATTCGGCCTTACACTGAGATTATAATGGCTATAAAACCCTTTTATCACTTATCCAAAGGATAGGTAATAAATGTGTGATTGATGAGGCTCACGGTCACTAGAACAGGGGTGCTGAGCTGTCTGTTCTTTACTGCACCCCTGCAGTAAATGGATCGGTGATGGAGCATGCGTCTTGCCGCTCTGTCCAATGTTTAAGGTGCTGACGGAAACAGCTGAGCACCGGAATCGTCTGTGTCCATCAGTCCCATAGACTTAGAACAGAGCAACACCACTCATGCTCGTCTGCCGTACTATCCAAAGTTGTGCTCATGCGGCCATGCAGTAAAGAAGAATGGGGGGCGTGGGACACTCGCAGAAGTGATTGGTGAAGATTCCAGCGGGGGTCCCCCGGCGATAAGATATTTATCACCTATCCTGTGGATTGGTGATAAATGTTGATCTTAGGATAACATTTTTAAAGTGCATGTGCATCGTTGTTATGCAAAAAATAATTTTTAGATAATGATATATCCGTTTACTTTCAAGTTTAAGTTGTTCTACGAGACTGATTTCTGTATGTCTGGTAACTGAATCTCAGGTTAACATTGGTTGAAGGGAGGGAGAAAGTGGAGCGCTGGTAGCATGGTAAGTCCCACAGTCATCTAGCAAGGTCAGGATTAAGTAGATGAATGCAGCAACAAAGGACGCAGCAAAAGCATGGAGAAAAATAGCCTGAGGTGCACCTGCCCGCTTATTTCACTTTTTTAGGAGAGGCTAACCGTTTTTTGCATTATATTTTACACTTAGGCTGGGTTCACACGACCTATTTTCAGACGTAAACGAGGCATATTATGCCTCATTTTACGTCTGAAAATATGGCTCCAATACGTCGGCAAACATCTGCCCATTCATTTGAATGCGTTTGCCAACGTACTGTGCCGACGACCTGTCATTTACGCGTCGTTGTTTGACAGCTGTCAAACGACGACGCGTAAAATGACTGCCTCGTCAAAGAAGTGCAGGGCACTTCTTTGGACGTAATTTGAGCCGTTCTTCATTGAATTCAATGAAGAACAGCTCTAAATTACGGCCGTCAAAGACGCCTCGCAAAATGCGAGGAGGAGCTTTTACGTCTGAAACGACGCAGCTGTTTTCTCCTGAAAACAGTCTGTCATTTCAGACGTAAAAGCCAGCTAGCGTGTGCACATACCCATACAGAGATATCGGCATTTTTCTATTTGGTTGCGACGATCTTTTTTGCAGTGATTTTAGGAATTACATCTATAGAGGTTGTCATCATTGAATTATCTCCTCACAAACTGATGATAAATTAATGATGATGTCCTGAACAATTGGTAACCGAATTCAAAATTAGATGTTACCCCAATAAAATAAATGTATTGCTATGGGCACAAGTAGTAGGGTGAGTGGCTGCAAGACTTCTCATATGATATTTATTGGGAAATACCTTGCGGATATTTATGGTGACATCATATACAAATGACTGCATCAAGGATATTTCTTAGAACAGTGATAACCATTATAGGTATATGTGTCTGCTGTCAGCGGAACACCAGCACCCCCTATGGATAAAATGGATGAACTGTTAAAGCTGGAACGTATGTCACTATTCTGTATCATTCAAATCAACCTGACAGATGAGGACAATGCAAGGACTTTAACGGGAACCTGTCACCAGCAGTCTCTCCTCTTTTAGACAAGCGTATTTTCCATCTGCATTCCATACATTTTTTGAGGACCGTAATACGGACCTAATATTTATCAATAAGTTTATTCACATGGGCATATAAAATATGTGCAGATTTTAAAAATGCAGCATGCACTACTTTTAGACATGTTGTGGATGGAAAATGCCCATTCAAGTCTATGGAGAGTGTTTGAAATAAGGATGTATCTGTATTTGGTCCATAAGTCATCTGTATGTCATCTGTATGTCATCTGTATTGCATCCGTTTTTCAAAGGGGCCTGTGATCTGTCTTATGTCATTGAGTTATCTCCCCAGAGAGTCCATCAGTATTACGGATCTGTAAAGCTGACGCAATACTGATGAAAAACGGACAACATTTTGATTCAAAATCATACGTATTACGTCCGTATTATGGACGTTTACAAAAACGATTGGCGGAAAGAGGCCTTAGTTACAGAATGTAAAACATTCTAGCCTTCCTGCCTGCACAGGGTTCTAAGATAAGTGATTTTGGATGTTCATTTATTTTTATTACACTTCTCAAATATACATTGGAACATCAATACAAATAAATCTTCCAATTTTTTCTCTTACTTATTTATCAAAAATCACAGCCCCACCCATAACCCAAAGACGACGGAAAGGTGGAGGGGACAAAAAAAAATTAAGAAAAGGGCTTGGTAAACTTCCCAGGGGACATAATACTTAACCCCTTGGAGACACAGCCAGTATTTTTCAAATCTGACGCGTCAGTTTTTGTGGTAATAACTTGGGAACGCTTTTACCTATCCAAACGATTGTGAGATTGTTTTCTCATGACACATTGGACTTTATGTTAGTGAAAAAATGTGATCGATAAATTCAATATTTATTTGTGAAAAACCCCAAAATTTAGAGAAATTTTTTTTGAAAAATTAGCATTTTTCTAAATTTATATGTATCTGCTTGTAAGACAGCTAGTAATACCACACAAAATAGTTGCTAGTTAACATCCCCCATATGTCTACTTTAGATTGGCGTTTTATGAACCTCCTTTTATTTTTCTAGGATATTACAACGCTTAGAACTTTAGCAGCAATTTCTCACATTTTCAAGAAAATTTCAAAAGGCTATTTTTACAGGGGCCAGTTCAGTTCTGAAGTGGCTTTGAGGGCCTTATATATTATAAAGTCCCCTTAAATCACACCATTTTAAAAACTTCACCCCTCAAAGTATTCAAAACAGCATTCAGAAAGTGTCTTAACCCTTTAGGCGTTTCACAGGAATTAAAGCAAAGTGGAGGGGAAATGTAATGACGGGGGGTAGGGAAACGGACAAGTGAGCCCTAGTCTACCCGCCACTCTGTCCCTGCCGACTTGCAACGACCCGCCCTAGGCGACGGGGTACAACTGGGCGGCGGTCCCTGCGCTCAGTAAGTGCACGACAAACACGACAAACATACAAGGGAATACAAGCAAGGGAAAGGGGCAGTTGCCCACGGCAACACCGTGAGCAACCAGAGTGGTGAACGAGCCGAGTCAAGCCAGGAGTGTGCGAGGTACCAAACGAAGAACAGAAGAGTAGTCAGTAAGCCAGGGTCTGTATGGAGCAGGATCAAAATAGAAGGAGCTGTAGCTGGGCCAGGAAACCACACGAAAAGAATCACAAGCACCGAGGGACAGGAAGGGCAGGCTTAAATAGACCGAGGGCGGGAGCTAGCTGAGTCTGGCCAGGTTGCGATAGGCTCTCCCACTCCTAAGCCTGCCAGCCTGAGTGGTGGAAGCTGGAGTCAGTCTCAGGGATGTAGATTCAGGTGCTGACTGATTAATTATGGGAGTTAACCCCGAAGCTGTGCCTGGCAGATCCTTTACAGGAAATGTACTTTTTTTTTGCCTAAATTCATTTGCAATAGATTTTTTTTAGAAAAGAAGATAGCACGGCACTCACCATTTGCAAAAGGTTTCTCTTTATTCCAAATTTGAGTCAGGCAACACAGGATTCAAAAGACAACAGAGCCAACTGTATCACATCCTTCAGACGCTTCATCAAGCCATCCATTTACCAGAGAAACACAACTTAATATTTATTACCCAGTTTTTAGAAATATCCCACATGTGGCCCTAGTGCGCTAATAGACTTCAACAAAGGCCTCCGAAGCAAAGGAGCAACTAGAGGATTTCCAGGCCTTTCTATTAGAAAATATTTGCGCCACCTTTTCAGGTTTAAAAAGGTCTTGTGGTACCAAAACATAGCGAAAACCCTCAAAAAGACACCATTTTGGAGACTACACCCCAAGGAATTAATCTAGGGGTATAGTGAGCATTTTGATCCCACAGTTTTTTTTGCTAAATTTCTTTGAATTAAGCCATAAAATGAAAATCTAAATTTTTGAAAATAAATTTGACATAATTTTTACAAGGAATAAAGGAGAAAAAGCACCCCAACATTTGTAAAGCAATTTCTCCCAAGTACGGCAATACCACATATGCGGTCATAAACTGCTGTTTGGACACACGCAGGGCTCAGAAAGGCAAGAGCACTACTTGGCACGCAGATCTTGCTGATTTGATTTTTGGGTGCCATGTCACATTTGCAAAACCCTGAAGTACCAGTGTACAGTGGAAACCCCCAAGAAGTGACCCTATTTTAGAAACTACACAACTCAAGGCATTTATCATTTGCCTGGTCATATGACACGGCTCAGAAGTGAAGAGCAACATGCGCATTTGAGGTCTATTTTGGTGATTTTCACAGCATTGGCCCACAATTGCAGGGCTCTGAGGTCAAATAGTAAAACAAACCCCCAATTAGTGACCCCTATCTTGGAAACTACATCCCGTAGGGCATATTAAGAGGTGTAGTGAGCATTTTGACCCCACGTGTTTTTTCATTATAAATTAATTTGTAGCGGATGGTGCAAAGTAAAAATTAAAATTTTCCACGGACATGGCAATTTAGTGCGCAATATGTTCTGCCCAGTTTGTGCCGCTAAAGACAAATACCTCATAAAATGTTAAGCGAGTCCTCCCGGGTATGGCGATTGCCATATATATGGATGTAAACTGCTGTTTGGGCACGCTGTAGGGCTCAGAACGAAGGGAGCGCCATTTGGCTTTTGGAGCGCCGATTTTGCTTGGTAGTTTTTCTGTTTGGGGTTATGTAATATGTGAGGAGTACATCAGGGGTATACGTAAGCTGTGCGGAGTACATCAGGGTGTATGTAAGCTGTGCGGAGTACATCAGGGTACATGTAAGCTGTGCGGAGTACATCAGGGTATATGTAATCTGTGCGGAGTACATCAGGATATATGTAATATGTGCGGAGTACATCAGGGTACATGTAAGCTGTGCGGAGTACATCAGGGTATATGTAAGCTGCGCGGAGTACATCAGGGTATATGTAAGCTGCGCGGAGTACATCAGGGTATATGTAAGCTGGGCGGAGTACATCAGGGTATATGTAAGCTGTGCGGGGTACATCAGTGCATATGTAAGTTGTGCGGGGTACATCAGTGCATATGTAAGTTGTGCGGGGTACATCAGTGCATATGTAAGCTGTGCGGGGTACATCAGTTCATATGTAAGCTGTGCGGGGTACAAAAGGGCAAAATAAGAGGGTATAATAATGCGATAAATAAATAATCCGCAGATGTGGGGCCAGTCTCGCACTGATAAATGGCGCCCGATCTTATCTGCTTTTGGAACACTCTGCACATTTCATGTCGCTATATTCTGAGGGCCAGAACTTTTTTATTTTTTCTCCACCGGAGCTGTGTGAGGGCTTATTTGTTGCGGGACAATCTATAGTTTTCACTGGTACCATTTTGGGGTACATGCGATTTTTTTTTTTAACTCTTTTTATTCCATTTTTTGGCAAGCAAGTTGACCAAAAACAAGCAATTCTGACAAAGTTTTTTATTCTTTTCTTTTACAGTGTTCACCGTGGGCTATAAATGACAATTGACTTTATTCTGCGGGTCGATACGATTACGGCGATACCATATCTATATTGTTTTTTTTATATTTTACAGAATTTGCACAATAAAGTCACTTTTTTTTTAAGAATTCATAACTTTTTTATTTTTCATCAAAAAAACTGAATAAGTGTTGTAGTTTTTATTGGTACTATTTTGGGATACATGCGAGTTTTTGATCACTTTTCATTCCATGTTTTGTGAGGGGTGGTGACCAAAAAATAGCGATTCTGGCATTGTGTTATAAGATTACAGTTTTACAGTTTGGGTCGTTACGGACGCGGTGATACCAAATATGTATACTTGTTTTAACGGTTACATTTTTTTCCTATTATAAACGGCTTATTATAGGAAAAAAGGCAGTGTTTTTTTTTTTAACTTGCAACTTCTGTTTTTACACTTTTATTCAAAATTTTTATTATTTTTTTGTTTTGTCCCACTAGGGGACTTGAAGGCCTGCCCTTTAGAATTTAACTCTAATACATTGCACTACCCATGTAGTGCAATGCATTAGAGCCTCCAGCGGGGCCTAATGGGCTTCCATACGTTGCAGACCAGGAGGCCATTGTTAGACCTCCAGTTTCCATAGCAACGTTCGGCAATCCTGTGATCACATCGCAGCGCTGCCGATCAGCTTCAAACCACTAAGATGCCTTGATCGCGGCATATAAGGGGTTAATGGCAAAGATCGGAGCTAGCTCTGTTACCTGTGATTACAGCATGGTGTCAGCTGTAACATACAGCTGACACCGGCGGCTGATGTCGCAGGCTCAGCTTCTGAGCCTGAACCATCTTATTTCTGGGGACAGAAGCCTTTTAGGCCTGCCTCCGAGCGGGACCTAACAGACTTCCGTAATTGGCAGACAGAGGCCATTGTTAGGCCTCCAGTCTGACAGAGCTATTACATCACTGTTCCGATCTGCTTGTAAAACCCCATAGATGCAGCGCTCGCTTTTGAGCGCTGCATTTAAGAAGTTAATCGGCCGTATCGGATTGCTAGCTCCGGTACTGGCCATGCAGCAGGGTGTCTGCTGCAATATACAACCAACATTTGCTGGCGATGGTGCGGACTCAGCTTCTGAGCACGCATCATCATCATCACCACGTACTATTACGTTGCTTTGCCTTGAGACCTTGGCGACAGTAACGTAATAGTACATATCATGTCACCTAGGAGTTAAAGAATTTTTTCCATAATCAAAATGTATCACCTATCGACAGGATAGGTGATAAATATCTGATCAGTGAGGATCTGACCGCTTGGACCCCCACCGATCCTGAGTATCCGCTTACCTGGCCGTCCCTATGCGCCCCACATAAATGAAGCAGCACTGAGCATGCTCAGCCACGGCTCCATTTATTTTCTATGGGGCTGCTGGAGATAGCCAACACACTGGATAGGTGATTAATATTGATTATCGGAAAACCCCTTTAACTAAGTCAGACCAACATGCCACTTCTAAATGTAAAATTCTGGTAGGTATGTGGATCATTAGATGGCACCAACCAAGCAACACTTGTTGGAGGTCTAGGGTTTTTCCAATTTTTAGTTATTAATTTTCTGTCTATAAAAAAATAATCTGGACACCACCTTTATTTTCCACCTATCTGTTATATCTAGTAAACCAAGAATACATACTATTAATTTAAATGACAGCCGCTTAAAAAATCTCGGATATTATACTTGTTAATTCCCCTCCAATACCGATGGAACTTGGGACAGCGCCACAACATATGTATTAAAGCAGCATTCCCATCTTAGACATTTATGGCATATCCAGTGGAAATGCCATAAATGTCTGATAGATGCGGGTCCCACCTCTAGGAACGCTCCTTCTTCCTCAATCGGGACTGTATGGAGAGGTGGTCGGCTTACAGAAACAGCGTAGTTTACTATTCTAATAGAATTTCAATGGGACTACAGAAACATTCACTTCTATGGGAGCTACAGAAACAGCATAGCACAGTAAGCTACACTATTTCTGTAAGCCCGGTCACCTCTCCACACAGTACCCACCTGGATGCAGCGTCCAGCGGCTCCTTCACCAGGCAGGGATGGGGTTGGGGACAAGTGTTTTCAAGATAGGTGTGGGTCACAGAGCTGGGATCAGCATCTATTAGACAAGATGGAATACCCCTTTAACTTGCATGGAAGATTGCACCCATAAAAATCATCTTTTTCCCTATAACCAATTTTTCATAATATACTTGGCGTAAAATATGCTTATTTAATAATATAGATCTGAATCGCCCTCTCTGCAGGGCTTAAAGGGGTTTTCCTATGAAGGACATTTATGACATATCCACAGGATATGTCATAAATGTCAGATAGATGCGGGTCCCACCTCTGGGACCCGTACTTATCTCTAGAACGGGGTCCCCTAAACCCTGTTCTAGATTTTTTGTGTTAACGCCGCCTCCCGGCCACTTACTAACCATACAGTCGGGAGTTATGGAAACAGCGTAGCACGCTCAGCTACACTGTTTCCGTAACTCCCAAAGAACTGTATAATAGTTACGGAAACAGCGTAGCTCACATGCTACATTGATTCCATAACAGCCATTCACTACTATGGAAGTTACGGAAACAATGTAGATCAGCTCAGCGTTACGCTGTTTTCCTCTTTATGGTCGGGAATCAAATGCGTCAGCCGGAACAGAGAGCAGGGGTTTAGGGGGCCCCGTTCTAGAGATAGGTGCGGGTCCCAGAGCCAGCGCTGCAACTTGGTGAGTGACTGTACTGTGTAAAAGTAGCAGCTTTATTGCAATTCTTTTTTTTTTTATGTTGCCCCACTGCACAAATACTGTCTCCCACTTGGCCTCCCACAGAGCCCCTGTCAGGGTACGCATTGCCCCCTGGCCGCACTCCCGCCACTGCCACTTTCCACTCTCTTAGCCCCAAAGTTGGAAGCTACAATTGTCCAAAATGGCTTGTTATGCTGAAGCATTAGGATTTTTTACCTTCACTGGGACTAAGGGGCCTAGACCAATCCTTGAAAAACAACCCCATAGCATTATCCTTTCTCCACCATACTTTATAGTTGGCACCAGGGGCGTAGCTAAAGGCTCATGGGCCCGGGTGCAAGAATTCAGCTTGAGCCCCCCTACCCCTCCCCAACACCACCATCATCATCAGACCCCTGCGCGCACCTATGCCCAGACGCCTTGCCCAACAGCCCCCATAGTATAATGCCCCGACACAGTATAATGCTCCCATAGCTGCCCCCACACAGTATAATGCCCCATAACGTATAATGCCCCCCCATAACAGCCCGATAACGTATAATGCTCCCCATATCAGCCCCCCATACAGTATAATGCCCCCATATGTGCATAATATAAAAATAGCATAATTACTTACCTGTCCCCGTTCCCACGTCGAGTGGAGGATCCTTCACCTCCTCCGGTCTGTGCTATGAGTGACTCAGCGCAGGCAGGTGCGATGATGTCGCTGCATCCCGCCAGCCTGTGTCGAGCCGCTCAGGGCACAGTGAATGCTGGATCAAGGAGATGTCAGCTCCTTGCTCCAGGATTGAATGGAACCGGGACTTCGGTGAGTGACTCGCGACCCCCCGGAGGTCTTCACACGAACCCCCAGAGGTACGCGACCCACAGTGTAGGGATGTCACAATACCAAAATGTGGACTCCGATACCGATACTTCGTTTACTTTGCCAACAGTAATAGAAAAAAAAAAAAGTTCTTTCGTTTTCTAATGTGAGGCGCGAGGTGTGATGAATTTTGAATGTGCCTCACATAAATAGTAATTAACCCCATCATGTTTCTCAGTCATAATGGGTTAATATGTAAGGTACATGATGGGGTTAATTACTATTAAAGTGAGGCACATGGAGGTTAAATTCATCATCGCACCTTGTGCCTCACAATTAGACCCCATGCACACGACCGTAAATAACCTGCATTTTTGTGGACCTCAAATGCGGTCCGCAAAAATGGACCCATTCACTTTCATTGAGCACGGACACATTTCCGTAGCGCTACGGATGGGTGTCCGTGCTGTAGAAATGTTCCGAAAATTATGGAACATGTCCGTTCTTTTGCATTTTGCGGGCCGTGCTACCATACTTTGTATGGGAGCACAGCCCGAAAATGCGGGTGGCAGTCGGCGGCCGGCCGTGCCCACAATCGCGGGCCGTGATTGCGGGCACGGTCGTGTGAATGGGGCCTAAGTGATAGAAAGCAATTTTTATTTTATTTTTTTACAGAGTACACATAAATGATGCAAAAAAATTGTTGTGCAGGTTATTACGGCCGCGCCAATACCCAATATGTGTATGTTTTATGTATTGAGACTTATTTTAATGTTTATTGTAAAAAAGATGTATGTGTATTTTTTTAATTTAACATTACTTTGTTTTTACTTTATTTTTAAACTTCAATGTCCTGGCCTATAGCTATATGCCAGTACATTAGCCTGTGTACTTATAGTACACAGGCAGTTGTTAGGACATACCTCAGTATGCCCTAACAACAGGAAATATCGTAGGACATCCCTGGGGTCCTTCAATGGACCCTGGGCTGTCTGCCCATATATGGTATGTCCCTCAATCGCGTCACAGGGAATTCCCTGTGATGCGATCCAGGGGCATCCCCCATTCTCATGTTCCCCTGAATGCTGCAGTCCGCTTTGATTGCAGCATTCAGGAGAATAGCGGCGGAGATGAGAGGTTTCTATGATCTCCGCCGTTATAGAGAGGGGCTGCAGCTGTGTAATACAGCCATTGCCCCGCTCCTGACAGGAAGTGCACGCGTGGTCAGCATGAGGTGATGCGGCCGGCGCTGCACTAATGAGCGGCGGTTCAGGCACCGAAGACAGAACATGGGGGTGTTTTGTAGCGCGCCCGCCATGTTCTGTCTTCAGTGCCGCAGGTCATTAGCGCAGCGCCGGCCGCATTGCATCATCCTGACAGCGCGCACATGTCAGGACTCAGTAGCGGGGCAGTGACTGTATTACACAGCCGCAGCCCCGCTCTCATAGTCATGTGTACTATACTGTATTGTGCAGTTTGCGGTGGAGGAGGGGGGGCTGTGATTTAACGCCCCCCCCTCTCCACCGCAAACAACACAATACAACACAATACATTACAAGGCATCACAACACAATACATTACAAGGCATCACAACACAATACATTACAATACATTACTTTACACTGCAGCTTACCTGGAGTCCTCCGCACCGACTCTTCTGCTCTGTCTGGAAGACGTGTCACGTGACAACACTGTGAAGGATGATTTATTTGCTTATATTCTCTGTATGGAATTACATTGTGAATTATCAAGCAGGATGCCGAATTACTAAGATATGTATTATGTGAAAGTGATGATAATGTTTAAATGATTTAGTTTCGTGCAGCAGCCATCTTGTGTGGAGTTCCCATCTTGGTTTTATTGTAGTGAATAGAAAAGTCATTGTTCCTTTAATACAAGTAATGTTGATTTCGTATGTTTTATCTTTGACCTTGGTTCCCATGTGAAGTTGGTAGAGAATGGGCAGGGAGGGAGATGGGAGGGTGGCAAGTATGCGTGAAGGAAGGTCTCCCCAATCTCCACGGGAACATTCTGTCCAAAAGAGATAAGGCCTGCAAAACCTAATGTGTGAAGAATTATAATGATGTATCTGGGATGTATTTTATTGTATGCTTTTTACTGAATAACAAATATTGTTACATTGTCTCTGATTGGTTAACCTCAAGCCTACACCCCTTCTGAATTTCAGTTTAACAGTTTGAGTTTGGTAATAAATCCTTCAGAGGAGCATTTTGAACATATCAGATCAGCATGTCTGTGTGTTTTCTTCTCCTCTCTCGATATATATCGGTGAAATATCCTAATTAGGATACTGACTAATGGGGTCTGGCCTTGAGAGTCTGTTTGGACTCGTATAAATTTCAGTCTAATATATTTTGAGCGATGGATTTCCACGACAGTAATGGTGCCGAAACCCGGGAGATTGCACGTCTGATAAGCTGTCACTGGAGAGGTCTGGCTTTGCATCTGTGAATTACAAAAAACCGCGGTAGGTAAGAAGCTTATTCTTACACCATTCACACATGTATTGCGTAAGCCTTGGAATCTAGTTGTCAGACGTCACTTCTTTTTGGACGAGGCCTCCTTAGTCAGAAGTGGGTTGAAAGATGGATCCAAAAAGGTATGTTGAAGCTTTTTGTGTGATGAAGGATTGCAGGTGTGTACGTGATCTTAAACTGTTGATATGAAAGACATGAGAGAATTTTTGCCAGCAATTACATTGTTAACCAGAAAAATTGTGAGAAGTGTAAGACCTCCGCCTTTGGAATGCAGTGATGTAGCGCATGGTGGAGAGAAGTCGTAACTCACATGTGAAGTATTTGAAATGAAAAGATTGTAGTCTGGACTGTGAGGAAAAAACAAAACTTCTGCTTGCTGCTCTGTTGTAGCGTCATTTGTTATTTAGTTGTGTAAAATTGTTGAGGATTAATAGTTGTTCTGTTACCCGTTTGTCTGGGATTATAGTTGGGAGGTATTGACTGTTTGTAGGTGAGAGGACAGTTGGATAGTTGTGAGTAATATCCTGTAGTACCACAGGGGCTTCAATGGTTAAGTCCTGATAATGTAGAATCCAGTGCAAGGAGAAGCAATTGTGTCTATATTGAATTTGCACTCAATAACATAACCCAGTGCAACAGGGAAAACTTTGAATACTGTATTAGAAAATAATTTCTATTTTCCTAACTCATTGCCAGACAGTGATATTGTGTGTAAGGGTCCATAAACCAGTTGTATGCATTGCCAGACTGGCATAAGGTGGGAATCAGTACAGACTGATTTCTAGCACATGTGATAATCCGGCATATACACTTTGATGTAAAATAACATCCAAGTAATTAAGTCTGTAGTAGTATAACATCAGACTGCTGGATTGAATACCGTTGTAATATAACATCCTGTATTCAATGAATGACCCTGACACTTAACCCAGATGCCACCTGTGTCGTAGTAGTAATTACAGTGAAGGACATTGGTATTGGCTCAGACCCAGAGCCCCTAAAGAAATCATCACCAACATACATAACAGCCCCCTAGACTACAACTCACAGAGTGAACGGCTGAGCGGGGAGGATAATATATATATATGTTACCAAATATAATTTGTATGTGAAACCATTGCAAAGTGCTAGAGGAAAGAGTTTGGGATATATGCTATATCACGGGCTGTATGAACCGAAAGACACACCCCGGCAGCAAGTGTTCTGCATAAGTGAAGTGTTACCAACTCCTGCTTGAATCAATGGAGGTTCATGAATGTCGATTGTGTTGAAGAATTTGCTCTTGTAATTGTTGATTGGCAGCATTTTGTCTGTTCTTGATGTTCAATACAGTGAGGGATCAGAGGATCCTACTGCTAGAATGTGTGGAGGAACGACTTTTGATATCGTATTGGTAAGACAGTCAAGGAGATAGACTGGTCTGAGATATCTGTCGGCAAACGTGGCCTGTTTGCCTGGAGGTGGGGGATTTACCGGAAATCACCCTACTGCTCTCCGACCATGGGGTCAGGAGGAAGTTGGACAAAGATGCTTTGGGGCACTGGTCCCGGCCAACATTAAAATGAGCAAAAGGAGCTGGGGCTTTAATTGTAAAGTATGTGAAGGCAAAATAACACACTGAAAAAAAATTGTTGAAGAGGCTGGCAGCCGTAAGAAGGATGTTTGCATGTGATAAAGACAATGGTTTGTGGAAAGTTGAGAAAGGGAATGGAGTGGCCAGGACAAGGCATAAGTTAAAAGGACAAAGCAGGTGATTACAGGTGGTTACAAGTAAGATGATGTGAGAAAGAACAATTTAAATACAGGTGTAAATTTTCATTGGAAGAGTGAAGAAAACGGAGCAGCCAGGTACATTGCAGTGACTAACGTGGGTCAGAACGGGGGGGGGGAGTGTAATGTGACATCTGTGTGATGTGTGTAATGTAACATGTGTGATGTGATGAGACATCTGTGTGATGCGTGTAATGTAACATGTCTGAAGTTTGAAACTAATGGCCACAATAAAAGCAGAACTATATTGTATGTTTCCTATTTTTAACAGCAGTAATGTCTAAAAATGTTAGTGTTTTGTGTATGGGGTTAAAATCAGTTCCACTTTTTTTTTCATTTTTTTATGGAACGTGTCTTATCTTCGCTCACGCGCAGTCGTCTGTAACTACACCAAGGGAGAAAAATATTACAGCCGGCTGGATCTGTTTGTAAAAAGATAAAAGCTATACTGCAGATTAATGTGTTATAATGTGATAAGATTTAATGTTGGAATGTTTTGATGTTGATTCAAATGAATTAAAATACAGATATTGTGAGACACGGGGTCTTGAAAATGTATGTGCCCCCTCTGTTCCCTATTTTTATGTACAGCTTATTGGTTTGCAGTAATTAATATTACCAGATATATTATTTTCTGTGTTATTGAATAACTAATTACATTTGTCTTGTTTTTTTTGTTTTCACACATGAGGCGCGTGCTATGGTGCTGCCTAAATGTTATTTTTGAAAATGTGAGATGTTTTACAGGTAAATGGTTGCAGGTCATTTTAAAGATAAGATGTATTTTTGTCAGGAGAAAGTAATCTTTTTTGTTCCAGACTGTTGTGTATTACAGGGGGTTAAATTAGTGCCACCCCGATAGAGTGCCTAATTTTATTATGTTGATATGTAGTTTTGAACCCTGCTACATTACTTTCGCAGAGTCCAAATAGGAAGGAATGTTGAAGGGACTGATCAGGTAGTTTTGTGTTTTATTTTGTTTTGAATTAATGAATTTGGTTCTAGGAGATCTACAAAATGTGTATGGGCTTCAAGGAGTAACCCAGATTAAATGTGTATGACAGTAACCTACATTTTGAGGTTTTTCTGTGTAGATGGTTCCAGATCCTTCCAGAACGGTGAATATGTCACTGGGTAAGGTGTGCTGTAGTCTCCACCCAATATGAGGTATTGTGTAAGAGACCATCCCCCTCCAGCAAATTTACACAGGAGGCAGAGGTGACGTCACTCACAGATGAGTCTTTATAGATTTAGATGGGGAGAAGGCAAAACAAAAAAAATTGTTTGAATATTGTTTATTTTATGCCAGATTTCAGTAACATATTTTGTTTGTTTTTGTATTAATCAGGTATTTACAGGACCTGGTGGGTGGGATTTACAAGTGTTCTGGATCATCAGATAAATGTGGAACAATAAAACTCCACCCTTTTGAAATGTTCTATCTATATGTGACATGGGTTTCCAATGTAAATGTGTAATGTAGACATACTTTATTATATACAATATGTGTAGAACAGGATACGAGGCACAAGGTAAATTACCCAGAAACCACTCTCACCTTCTTGTTCATCTCAAGGAGCGGAGCTGGAGGTGCTCACTGAGGCTTGTAACCTGGCAGAAGGTAAGACGGCCGACATTTACACTGACTCTAGGTACGCTTTTGGCATCGCCCACAATTATGGGCCCATTGGTAGTAGGAACTTTATTGGATCATCGGGTAAGCCAATTCAGAGAGCAAGAGAAGACAGAACTGACAACAAGGGTATATGCAGCCAGGTATCATTAAATTGGCTTGTCCCTGGATACAATAATGCCACCACTAGGTTTGTAGCAGCCGGCATGATGTGCGCACGGCGTGACATAGGTAAAACAGCAAAGGTACCTGTGAAAAGTGCAGCCCGGCCAGATTAACAGTCCCAGCGACTGCAGAACATACAACTACCCGAGGTAGAAGTGTATGACAATGTGCTCGTGTGTGTAGACCTGTTCTCAGGGGGGCCTGAAGCCCGGCCTGTATTTTCCCCACTGCAGACGTTGTGTGTAAGTGACAGGGGAACAGTGTTATCCCAAGTATTGACCTGATGTTTGTACAATAAGATATCAGCAGTTCTCCAGATGTTATTCCAAAGTTAGTTTGTTTAATAATTGTATTTAAGAAGTGTTGTGGGAATATTAAATACTGAAGTTAAGTTTTATGTAAAGTTCTGGACCAGCCTTAGCATTGGACTATTAGGGTATGTTCACACGGCCAAATTTCAGACGTATACGAGGCGTATTATGCCTCGTTTTACGTCTGAAAATAGGGCTGCAATACGTCGGCAAACATCTGCCCATTCATTTGAATGGGTTTGCCGACGTACTGTGCAGACGACCTGTAATTTACGCGTCGTCGTTTGACAGCTGTCAAACGACGACGCGTAAATTTACTGCCTCGGCAAAGAAGTGCAGGGCACTTCTTTGCCACGTAATTTGAGCCATTCTTCATTGAAATCAATGAAGCACGGCTCAAGGTTTACGAGCGTCTCAGACGCCTCGTAAATTACGAGGAGGAGCTTTTACGTGTGAAACGAGGCAGCTGTTAACAGTCTGTCTTTTCACACGTAACTGCCTCTCAGCGTGTGAACATACCCTTAGAGTCATGCGTCAGATAAAAGGTACAGAAGTGGAATATTCCCATTTGAAAACATTTTTAGTTATTTGTCTTTTGTCGTTGTTATTGTGAAAGGAAAATTCTGTGCAGTGTTTGTGTGTGTGTATGTATATATATATATATATATATATATATATATATATATATATATATATATAAAAAGAAGAAAAATGAGTTTGCATGTATCATTTCTAGTTATTGCTCAATGTGAACGTTTGATGTAAATATGTTATTTGTTAATGTTTTTCTTCAAATTAATTATTTGATTAAGATCAATTAATGTTTATACAATGAAAAAGTTTGTTCTCCACAGGAAGAGTCCAACTGGGAGCATAAGGCGTGAGATCCAGATTCTAACAGAATGTGGACGGATAAGAGAAGGTGAACCGGTAACACCCAAGGTACTCTTGATGGCACTTGCATTGATGGTGTATGACCTCACATATGCCCCAAGACTGCAAGGATCGATTTGGTAAGATCTAATAGGTATGTCCCAGGCTTTACAGCTGTTGCTGCTAAATTCTGTTAGAGCTGTTTGATTTGCCTACAGAACATTCCTGGCAGACCGGTGCCAACCTTATCATACCCACCTCCCACGAAGAGAACAGACCTTGAGAGGCCTTGCAATACAAATTAGAGTAAGAAAAATTGGTTTGTCAGATAAACATGTGGAATCTGTGTATATTTTGGTGAGCTGGAGATGTTCCAGGCAATCAGCTCAGATCAGCTCAGATCAAGGTACAAATCCTGCTGGAAAGCGTGACACCAAGTGCAAATGAAATGTACCCAATAATTATACATCTTCTAGGTGCCATGTCCATTGGAACAGAGAAGTTTTTCTTATATAAAAGGTGTTTGTTTGTTTCAGTTTAAGGGCCTGACATTGTTATTGTATGTACTTAGAACAACTTTTATAGTACGTAGATGTTATCACCAGATTAGTATTTGTTTTAACAATTGACAAGGGTTGGGGGTCCACAGCAAGTGCCAGTAAACATGAACTAAAAGATTTTTAATACGTTGAACTCCATTACTGAGGTGCGGCAGGCGCAGCCGGAGCCAGTACAATGCGTTTGTCATGAACTGACGGCAGTGTCACAATTCCAAGCAGACGCCCAGACAAGTAACTTACCGGAGGAAGAAGGCAGATGCGGAGGGTTTGTGGTGGTTACAATAACACTCCACTAATCCGCCTACGTGGGATCTCACACCAGGCTCACAGCATGAGGTGTTGTGTACAGCCCGGTGACGTAAACTAAAAGAGACGTGGTCTGAAAGATGAGAAGGACCAAACCAAGTCCTGATGACATCAGCAAAGTTCAAAGTAAGGACCAAAGACCTGAGTGAATCCATCAGCAGTATCAAGTGTTTTAATCAGAAGACAGGAGAAGAAGAGGACGATGATGTACAGGACTTGTCAATATACTGGTGGGACCCCATACCCTAACCGGACATTGGTGATGGCATCATATTAGTTATAGTAAAATAAGAAAAAATGTATGGATATACAGGGGAGCGCTACTAATAAGTAAACGGGTAACAGTGGTAAATTCCTTGATTTATTAAATATAGGCAACGCGTTTCAACACAGGACATGTGTCTTCGTCAGGCCAAGGAAGAACAAACAGTGCAAAGAGACATCTTAAATAATAAGCCAAACATGATTAAAAAATCCACAGCAGCCTGAAAAAACCGCGAAAGCAAAGCTCATGGAGAGAGCTGTCAGTGACGTCATATAAACAGATGTTAAATGCGGGACTCGCAATCCAGCCAAAAAACAACAAACAACATCACTAAGTGATCCTGCAATTAATACTGCATCATTTTGTTGATGCATGTAAAATGTCAGAACAATGTAAAGTCAAAATAAAACGGGATACGCAATATTACATTATGCGCTGTGAAAATAAAAAAGCAGAGGAACACATTTAAAAGACAGCAGGAGAAACAATAAAGAGTTAAAATAACTCTGTAATATCTACGTGTGTCCTGGCTGAGTCCACAGGAGAAGCGCAGGCAGTGGAGGAATAAATCAAGCTGTTAGCGAACGGCACGAAAGAGTTCCCTGTAGTTATGGCAACGGAGCAGAGACAGAGGCCGCAGAGGGCCAAAAAGAGAAAAAGAGCAAAACGAGGTAAACAGAACAAGATCTCCAGAGGGAGAAAAGAGTTGGAGGGACGGGAAAAGGATGGGTGAGTGAGCAAGGACATATAGGGGAGTTACAGATACCATGTAAATAGATAAGAACACATATTAAAAAAGGATTAAATAGTTGAATAAAAAGTCGCAAGGATATTGTAAAAGGCTGATAAGTTATAAAATATGGCAGAATAAATTAAATACAATTTAGGAATGAAACACAGAATGAAAAAAACAAAAACAAAAAAAAAAACAAAAAACAAAAACATTTCGTTCAATTAATGAATAAAAAAAAAAATAAATAAATAAATAAATGTGCAATTAATAAATAAAATAAAAATATATAAATTGATGATAATAATAATAATGCATTAATATTACATAGTTCATAAATATTACATAAAATGCCAAAAAATTACATAGGGAAGTAAAAATACTTCAACATATGTAAACAGAACAAAATGATGTGTAGTGGGTTTAATCCAGTGAGGATTCAGATAAATCATTGAGGCCACTGGGTTGTAAACAGGAGAGCTTGAATATCCAGAAATTTTCTCTCTGTTTCAATCTAGTAAATCTATCGCCATATGAGGGGGGGATATATTCTATTGGGGTGACTAGGATATTGCTGAAATCACTATTGTGCACTGTGATGTAGTGACGAGACACACTATGTTTCATAAATCCAATTTATATATTTTTATTTTATTTATTAATTGCACATTTATTTATTTTTTTTTTTTTTTATTCATTAATTGAACGAAATGTTTTTGTTTTTTTTTTTTTTTTTTTTTTTTTTTCATTCTGTGTTTCATTCCTAAATTGTATTTAATTTATTCTGCCATATTTTATAACTTATCAGCCTTTTACAATATCCTTGCGACTTTTTATTCAACTATTTAATCCTTTTTTAATATGTGTTCTTATCTATTTACATGGTATCTGTAACTCCCCTATATGTCCTTGCTCACTCACCCATCCTTTTCCCGTCCCTCCAACTCTTTTCTCCCTCTGGAGATCTTGTTCTGTTTACCTCGTTTTGCTCTTTTTCTCTTTTTGGCCCTCTGCGGCCTCTGTCTCTGCTCCGTTGCCATAACTACAGGGAACTCTTTCGTGCCGTTCGCTAACAGCTTGATTTATTCCTCCACTGCCTGCGCTTCTCCTGTGGACTCAGCCAGGACACACGTAGATATTACAGAGTTATTTTAACTCTTTATTGTTTCTCCTGCTGTCTTTTAAATGTGTTCCTCTGCTTTTTTATTTTCACAGCGCATAATGTAATATTGCGTATCCCGTTTTATTTTGACTTTACATTGTTCTGACATTTTACATGCATCAACAAAATGATGCAGTATTAATTGCAGGATCACTTAGTGATGTTGTTTGTTGTTTTTTGGCTGGATTGCGAGTCCCGCATTTAACATCTGTTTATATGACGTCACTGACAGCTCTCTCCATGAGCTTTGCTTTCGCGGTTTTTTCAGGCTGCTGTGGATTTTTTAATCATGTTTGGCTTATTATTTAAGATGTCTCTTTGCACTGTTTGTTCTTCCTTGGCCTGACGAAGACACATGTCCTGTGTTGAAACGCGTTGCCTATATTTAATAAATCAAGGAATTTACCACTGTTACCCGTTTACTTATTAGTAGCGCTCCCCTGTATATCCATACATTTTTTCTTATTTTACTATTACATTGCGGTACCACGCTTCCATGATACCGGCATCTGGATTGGGGAGCAGCAGCTATTTGTTTCATTTCTTACATGCTCACATCAGTGTTGTACCTTAATTGTACAACCTGTTAAGGTGAGCGCGATCACCTACTTTTACATTTTTCAACCTTTTCCATCAGGTTTATCTTGCACCATGTGGCGCTGTGTACTCTTTTTTTTTTTCCTTTAGGTTTTACTATTCTCGGGTTGATCTCCCTGTCATTCCCGCTACTGAGGTGATCTGCTATCAACATTCCTGTGGATAAACATTTCTGACCCTCAGAACATCTGCTGCCGCACACAGACGCAAGATTTCTTCTTCTCCTTTTCCAACAAACATCAGTCCTCTCTACCTACCTTTCATCTCTTGGTGACCATCACGGATCCTGACCCTCTACTATCAACGTACCAGGGTTCCTCACTATGCTGGAATTTATTGATGAAAGAATACATTCTCGAGACCTACTCATCTCGGAACTGATTGGCCTGGAAATCCCTGAAGCAACTGAGACTGTGAGTAACCTTTTTTCGCAAAATGACACTAAACTCATGACTGACTTATATCTTAAATTGGAGGATTTACTAAAGAATGAAGCGTTCGCCAATATTGACTGCCGTTTCCTTGAGATCTACACCAAAGAGAAAATTTCACCCAGGGGGCTTAGACTTATTTTCAACACGCCTTTTCCCACTGATTTAACATTCAGTGAGGACTGGTTTTCATATATTGACCATTGTGCTTTAGGTCTCCTAAAAAAGATTTCTGACAAAAGAAATGCTGTAACCTTAGAGCTAGCAGCTCAAATTAATAACATCAGAGACCAACTTAATATTTACACTGACCACCCCGACTTTAACAAATTAGGGTTGTCCACTAAGGATAGGCTTAATAAATATGAGCGAGAAATTGTTCAGAAGAAAGCCAAAAAACTAACGAGAGACAGATCAGACTATGCTTCTAACACCAGGGGGGATTGGACCTCTGACCGCATATCAACTCCAGTTCTAACAAACACCCATTTTGACAATCCCCAAAGACCACAGGGGCCTTTCAATATGCTTAATCGGACACCTTATCATTCCAAAAGGCAGTCCAATAACTATAGACAAATCTCCTATCCTCATAATTCCAGGAATTACAATAGTAATATTAATAAAAATAAAACAACTACACACACATCAACTATTCCCATCCCTCCCACTTTAGGACCAACAGCCACCTTGATCCCATATACACATATACTTCAGAATCCGATCATTGTCAGTTCAGTCCCTATGAATGCCTTTGCACCCTCTGAGTTAGAGGCACGACTAAAACTTCTCAATATTCCATCTAATTCAGCACACAGCCATCCCATTGGAGCAACTAGTTTCAATGACTCTATCGAAATGATTGGGATAGAACATCGTTCTTCTTCCTTACTTGATCTAACCACCCATGATACTACTTTACCCTCTCCCTCTCAAGTCACTCCTATCAATAATTTCCCGTCTTTAGTACCACAGTCTGATGAGCTATTGGGTCAAACTGACACCACTCATGTTGAAGGACATTCCAGCTTAACCAACAACACCTATGCGTCAATTTCTTTTTTAGGGCTTCCTTCACAACTAACGATGCCACCCATCACTCCTATTTCCAAAACAACAACAGTACTATTACCACTTTTGAAGAGTCCGAAATCTCAAACCATCACACATTTTTTCCCCTTAATACAGAAACAACCATTAAAAAGAAAAATGGACACAGATTTAGAGGTTGCAGAGGAGGGAAAAAGAAGAAACATAGAACCTCCACAGATAAACAATCAGAAACACTAGTGAGCAAATCTAATCCACTTGACCCCAAAAAAATATTTAACTTATCCGATTACATTCTTAAAGAGAATGAACTCAACTTACTCTCTAAGGGTTTGTCCTTCTGTCCCTCCAGTTCACCTAAAGGGTTTGATCTATTTATGGATCTCAATAGGTACATCAGAAAATTAACATTACTCAGACATTTTGCTATAGCACCACCTTCTGGGTCTTTAACTAACCCCACACCAAACCCCTCCGTGCCTTTTGCTAATCAAACAATTTACCAAGAAATTTTACCCATCAGGGTTGATGTGAGACCCAAATCTGATTTCTATCCAATACATCATCGTGGGTCTGCCTTAGAGACTTTTTCCAACTTATTGAACAACGAATTTCAGTCCCTTGATCGCCCTAAAGAAAACTTTTTTATGGATAATCTCACCAAATCAGAAAGGCAAGCTTTGAAAACATTATCTAACAATGAAGCTATTGTAATCCGCTCAGCTGACAAAGGGGGAGGGATAGTGGTGCAGAATCGTAAAGATTATACAGATGAGGCTCTCAGATTACTATCAGACACTACCTTTTACGAAAAATTGCCGAATAACCCCCTTACGTCCTATACTTTTAAATACAAAGCATTAATTGGACGAGGTTTTAGTGATGGACTTCTATCCAAAAAAGAATTTAATTTTTTAAACATAAACCACCCTAATCTACCTTTCATGTATCACCTCCCTAAAGTCCACAAATCTATCACCAACCCCCCAGGACGCCCCATTATTTCCGGTATGGGCTCTCTTACGAGCAACTTGTCCCATTTTATTGATCTTCACCTCCAGCCTCTGGTAGTTAAACTTCCATCATACCTCAAGGATTCCACGCAACTCATTAGGGACCTTGGTGATCTAAATAAATTACATGGTTCTCTTGGTCTTAATTTCCTGACAGCGGATGTATCGGCCCTATATACCAATATCCCTCATGACAAGGGTTTATTATCCATGGAGTCCTTTTTAACATCCGATAGTCATGTACCTCGTTCTCAGTCCTTTTTTCTTTTAGAGTGCATAGCTTTTATTCTAGAACACAATATTTTTACTTTTAACGAACAATGTTTTAGACAAAGAAGGGGATGTGCAATGGGTTCTAGATTTGCCCCTTCATATGCAAACCTTTTTATGGGCACTTTTGAGGATCTTTTTATTTTTGATAACCATTCATTTAGGGACAACATTGTATTGTACAGACGATATATTGATGATCTGTTTTTTATTTGGAAGGGGAATGAAACAGAGGCAATATCTTTCATCAATTTTCTAAATACTAATGACTTTGGTCTGACTTTTACCCACAAATATTCCTCCTCTTCAATTGATTTTTTAGATCTTGTCATCAACAAAGATGATAAGAGTCTTTTTACCACTAATACACATTTTAAAACTGTTGACGTCAACAGCTATTTAGACTTCAAAAGTGCGCACCATCCCTCCTGGCTCTGTAACATACCATTTGGGCAATTTAGGCGCATTAGAAAGAATTGCTCTAGCAATAAGCAATTTCACTCAGAATGCACTATTTTAAAAAAACGTTTTAAGGAGAAACATTTTCCGCACAGTCTAATAAAAGGTGCAATGCATAAAGCATCCAAACTCACACAAGCCTCATGTATTATACCCCCTAATAGAATAATAAAAAATAAGAAAAGTGACGATTCCAACCAATTTGGGTACAATTTTATTACTACATACAATTCCGGAAGCAAAGCATGTTTGAACATTATTAAAAAACACTGGCATATTCTGAAAAGCGACCCATATCTGAAAGGTATTCTCCCTGACAAACCCTCAATCACGTTCAGAAGGTCCCAAACGTTACGCAACCTTTTAGCACCCAGTAGATTGAGGAATATAGGCTTGAAAACACACAATACACTTCCTCCTATCAGTGGCTCCTTCCGCTGTGGACATCTGAGGTGCATGTGTTGCACCAATATCACACATGGTTGCAAAACCTTTATGTCCTCCACAACTAGTGAATCCTTCCCAATAAAATCATTCATCAACTGTAGCAATAATTTTGTAATATACTTGCTAAAATGTCCTTGCAATCTTCAATATGTGGGAAGAACCACACAACAACTAAGATGTAGGATCAATAAACATAGATCTAATGTGAAAATTGGATTTATGAAACATAGTGTGTCTCGTCACTACATCACAGTGCACAATAGTGATTTCAGCAATATCCTAGTCACCCCAATAGAATATATCCCCCCCTCATATGGCGATAGATTTACTAGATTGAAACAGAGAGAAAATTTCTGGATATTCAAGCTCTCCTGTTTACAACCCAGTGGCCTCAATGATTTATCTGAATCCTCACTGGATTAAACCCACTACACATCATTTTGTTCTGTTTACATATGTTGAAGTATTTTTACTTCCCTATGTAATTTTTTGGCATTTTATGTAATATTTATGAACTATGTATTATTAATGCATTATTATTATTATCATCAATTTATATATTTTTATTTTATTTATTAATTGCACATTTATTTATTTTTTTTATTCATTAATTGAACGAAATGTTTTTGTTTTTTGTTTTTTTTGTTTTTTTCATTCTGTGTTTCATTCCTAAATTGTATTTAATTTATTCTGCCATATTTTATAACTTATCAGCCTTTTACAATATCCTTGCGACTTTTTATTCAACTATTTAATCCTTTTTTAATATGTGTTCTTATCTATTTACATGGTATCTGTAACTCCCCTATATGTCCTTGCTCACTCACCCATCCTTTTCCCGTCCCTCCAACTCTTTTCTCCCTCTGGAGATCTTGTTCTGTTTACCTCGTTTTGCTCTTTTTCTCTTTTTGGCCCTCTGCGGCCTCTGTCTCTGCTCCGTTGCCATAACTACAGGGAACTCTTTCGTGCCGTTCGCTAACAGCTTGATTTATTCCTCCACTGCCTGCGCTTCTCCTGTGGACTCAGCCAGGACACACGTAGATATTACAGAGTTATTTTAACTCTTTATTGTTTCTCCTGCTGTCTTTTAAATGTGTTCCTCTGCTTTTTTATTTTCACAGCGCATAATGTAATATTGCGTATCCCGTTTTATTTTGACTTTACATTGTTCTGACATTTTACATGCATCAACAAAATGATGCAGTATTAATTGCAGGATCACTTAGTGATGTTGTTTGTTGTTTTTTGGCTGGATTGCGAGTCCCGCATTTAACATCTGTTTATATGACGTCACTGACAGCTCTCTCCATGAGCTTTGCTTTCGCGGTTTTTTCAGGCTGCTGTGGATTTTTTAATCATGTTTGGCTTATTATTTAAGATGTCTCTTTGCACTGTTTGTTCTTCCTTGGCCTGACGAAGACACATGTCCTGTGTTGAAACGCGTTGCCTATATTTAATAAATCAAGGAATTTACCACTGTTACCCGTTTACTTATTAGTAGCGCTCCCCTGTATATCCATACATTTTTTCTTATTTTACTATTACATTGCGGTACCACGCTTCCATGATACCGGCATCTGGATTGGGGAGCAGCAGCTATTTGTTTCATTTCTTACATGCTCACATCAGTGTTGTACCTGAATTGTACAACCTGTTAAGGTGAGCGCGATCACCTACTTTTACATTTTTCAACCTTTTCCATCAGGTTTATCTTGCACCATGTGGCGCTGTGTACTCTTTTTTTTTTTTTTTTTTTTTCCTTTAGGTTTTCATATTAGTTGTGGCCCTATTGATATATTGCTTGAGTTTCATAATCATAATATATAATTTCTGTAATTTAATATGAGAAAAAGGGGGGTTTGTGAAGGATGATTTATTTGCTTATATTCTCTGTATGAAATTACATTGTGAATTATCAAGCAGGATGCCGAATTACTAAGATATGTATTATGTGAAAGTGATGATAATGTTTAAATGATTTAGTTTCGTGCAGCAGCCATCTTGTCTGGAGTTTCCATCTTGGTTTTATTGTAGTGAATAGAAAAGTCATTGTTCCTTTAATACAAGTAATATTGATTTCGTATGTTTTATCTTTGACCTTGGTTCCCATGCGAAGTTGGTAAAGAATGGACAGGGAGGGAGATGGGAGGGTGGCAAGTATGCGTGAAGGAAGGTCTCCCCCATCTCCACGAGAATATTCTGTCCAAAAGAGATAAGGCCTGCAAAACCTAATGTGTGAAGAATTATAACGATGTATCTGGGATGTATTTTATTGTATGCTTTTTACTGAATAACAAATATTGTTACATTGTCTCTGATTGGTTAACCTCAAGCCTACACCCCTTCTGAATTTCAGTTTAAAGAGGCTCTGTCACCAGATTTTGCAACCCCTATCTGCTATTGCAGCAGATAGGCGCTGCAATGTAGATTACAGTAACGTTTTTATTTTTAAAAAACGAGCATTTTTGGCCAAGTTATGACCATTTTTGTAATTATGCAAATGAGGCTTGCAAAAGTCCAAGTGGGTGTGTTTAAAAGTACAAGTCCAAGTGGGCATGTATTAGGTGCGTACATCGGGGCGTTTTTAATACTTTTACTAGCTGGGCGCTGTGAAGAGAAGTAACATCCTCTTCTCTTCAGAACGCCCAGCTTGTGACAGTGCAGATCTGTGACGTCACTCACAGGTCCTGCATCGTGACGGCCACATCGGCAGCAGAGGCTACAGTTGATTCTGCAGCAGCATCAGCGTTTGCAGGTAAGATCGACTTTGAGTTTGGTAATAAATCCTTCAGAGGAGCATTTTGAACATCAGCATGTCTGTGTGTTTTCTTCTCCTCTCTCGATATATATCGGTGAAATATCCTAATTAGGATACTGACTAATGGGGTCTGGCCTTGAGAGTCTGTTTGGACTCGTATAAATTTCAGTCTAATTTATTTTGAGCGATGGATTTCCACGACAACACGGTCACATGGTACACTAAGTGTACCATGTGACTGTAACCAGGAAGTGCCGGCTTCACGGCACCAAAGATTTACTTAGGAAAAACATGCTGTATGGCAACGGGGGCCCGTGGGCCCCCAGGCTTAGGGGCCCGGTCGCAACTGCGACCGCTGCGAACCCTATAGCTACGCCACTGGTTGGCACAATGCAGTCAGGCAGGTAACGTTCTCCTGGCATTCACCAGACCCAGACTCGTCCATCAGACTGCCATCCAAGCTCTGGGGCACAGGATTTGTGCGGATGTTAATGGCGGAGGAGATGTGGAACTCTTTGTGGCTGAGTTGCTGTGGTTTCTAAACGCTTCCACTTTTCAATAATATCACTCATAGTTGATTCTAGAATATCTAGAAGAGACGAAATTTCAGAAACTGACTTGTTACAAGGGGGACGTCCTATTACAGGACCGCGCTGGAATTCAGTGATCTCTTTACCACGACCCATTATTTCTCAAATGATTGTAAGGCGACTGCATGGAGAGGTGCTGGATTTTATACACCTGTAGCAATGGGACTGAATAAAACACCTGAATTCAATAATTAAGAAGTGTGTCCCAATACTTTTCTCCATCTAGTGATATTTATTGCACTTTATGGTCACTTACAGCTGGTGACTTTCCCTAGGCTGCTATATATGGTAGACCAATAACATAGATATTGTTTTTACATGTTTTACCTTTTGATTTGGGTTCAATCCTCTGACCTGTTCTTGCTAATAAATTGTATCTCCATCCTAAGGCCGTGTTCACACGGGGCCCTGTGCACTGCAGGAAATTCCGTTGAAAAAGCGCACCAAACTGTGGTGCAGTTTTTCATCCGGAATGTCTGCTTCGGAAAACTGTAGCACTTAGCCTTCCTGCTAGCAGGCCGGCCTCCTGGGATGATGAAGCGCTCACATGGGATGAAACGTCCTCCCAGGAGGCCGCGCTGTAGAGAGGAACACAGACTTCTGGGTAAGTATGAGATTTATTTTTTTTCTGAGTTGCGTTATTTTAGGCAGAATCACTGCGAACCCGCCTAAAAAAAACCTGCAACAACTGCTATTTGTTGCGGGTTTTACCTCCGCGTTGAATTCAATGGAGAAAACCCGCAACAAATAAGCAGCATTTACACAAATGCAATTGACATGCTGCGGAATAAAATTCCGCACCGCAGGTCAATTTCTGAGCAGTTTTTCCGCTCAGTATTTACACAGCGTACAGATGAGATTTGTTTTATCTCATCCCCCTTGCTGCTGCTGCATTTGTAGCGTATTTTCTGCAACGAGTTCCGTTGCGGAAAAACCGCAGGATTGTCGTAATGTGTGAACTGACCATATTGCTGGTAATTTTAGAATGGGAGAAAAAAAAATAAAAAAAATAAAAAAATACAAATATATATATATATATATATATATATATATATATATATATATATATATATATATATATATATAAGTTATTCCGGCGCTGCATCAGAGGTTGACATTAGAACTTCTCTCCATGTGTTGGACAAGTCACAGCTCTTCTCCTTCCGACAGCGTAATATTATCATAGGAAGCCCGGCCTCATAGTAAACAATCAGAATATGATGACTTTCCGTGAGGCCCTCTGTCCTTATGTGTCCAGGGCAAGGAGGCAGGACATAATAAAACATTACTCTTGTATTATTAAACATACTAAAATGACTTTTATATAAACTTTCAGGTACTTTTCCTTTAACTCCATACTGGCCGGTAACTATAGTAATATGTCTAAGGCTTAAGGGCGCGCAATTACAGGTGATTATTCATATATTTTTTGGAAAGGGAACAGACCTACAATTGCCGCCTCTTTTGTGTTTCTCTAAAGTTGTGGTTTGTGTTACTTGTTGTAACTCATATAAATTCCACAAGTCACAGCAGCCCAGATCATAGTATATAATATACATGTAACTTATACCTCCTACACAGATTTTTCTGTATGACCTATGTTCTCTCTCCGGAGGGACTGTTCCACAGAGTCAGAAGAGGCTGGACGCAGCTGCAGGCTTAAGGGAAGCCGACATGACCGTCCTGGTAGGGAAAGGGTTAATGTTACGAGGTCAGGGAAAGTTGAAGGAGCTGAAGGAGGGACGGGGAGGAGTTAAGGGGGGCGGGGGGGCCGTTACTGCGCTTCCCGCTGTTTCTCGGCATTGAGCCGGAAGCAGCGGGAGGAGTAACACACAGTAAGCAAAGCTCCCACCCTCCCACCCTTGTTTTGTTACTCCTTAGGTCTTATGTACGTCTGGCTATGAGCGTTGTGTTTTATTTTGTGTGCTTATTTAACATGTTTTTCTTTTTTCCGGAGTAGGTTCTGTTGTCATGGCAGCTGGCGGGGGGAGTCCTTGAGGCCAGTCAGTACAAAATGGTGGGGGGGTCGCATCGGGGGTATGCGTCCCCCAAAAAAGGTACATGGTTGAAGACTTCATCGGGTGTTATCCCTTTGAAGTGGTCTTCTGGTAGAAGGTATGTCACTTGAAGGCTTCATCGGGTGTTATCCCTTTGAAGTGGACTTCTAGTGGTCGGTATATCACTTGAGGGCTTCATCGGGTGTTATCCCCTTGAAGTGGACTTC
This sequence comes from Rhinoderma darwinii, assembly GCF_050947455.1. Classification (NCBI taxonomy): domain Eukaryota; kingdom Metazoa; phylum Chordata; class Amphibia; order Anura; family Rhinodermatidae; genus Rhinoderma; species Rhinoderma darwinii. The sequence goes on along the minus strand of NC_134691.1, from coordinate 42,369,993 downwards.
TAGTGGTTGGAGCCATCTGCAGAGGTGAACGGTGCTTCCGAGCTGGTTTACGGCTGGAGGTAATTAGTGGTTTGCAGATGGCTAATTCGGTGTGTTCTTGAAAGGAACATCTGAAGGGGCTTCAAGGACTTCCTCTGCTCGGGTTAATGTTAACGTTTAATTGTTATTTATGATTCTGACCCATGTTGGGTCATGTGAATTATTAGGAGGAATTCTCTGGTGGATTCCTAACTAGTTATCCGAATGTTTCGGATTTAAATTGTTTTTATAAAACTGTGAAATTAATAAACGGCTGCTGTGGCCATTTCACATCCAACCTCGGTGTCATGTGTCGTTACTAAATGGGGATGGGGGATAGTATGGTTTAAGGTTAACCCACGACTCTACCTAGGCAGGTCATGACATATATGTGGTAGACTATAATTATGGAATACGTATTTAGGGTTATACACTAAATCTTAGGCTAAGTTCACACTTACATTGTATAATCCGTTATTCTAAACCGTTTTGAGCTCAGAATAAGGATAAAAACGGATCTGTTAATAATTCCATTGAAATCAGTGGGTTTTTTAATTGCATCCGTTGGCATTCGTTATGTTAGTCATCCGTTTTTTTGGTGAAGATAAAAGTGTAGAGTACCGGACTTGTCTGTTTAAAAAAAAAAAAATGGATGTCTAACAGATGGGTTATTTTTCTCATTAGTGTTAATGTAAAGCGGATACCAATGGTTTGTAATCCGATTGCATCTATTATTTTGAATTCAATGGGCTTTTTAAAGGGAAGGTGTCATGAAATTTTTTTTTATAATATTTTTTTTTATAATATTGCTTTTAGTATGTTTTTAAAATAAATTTTATTTAGTTGTGTTCTTGTGTTGTACTTTATACTTTTTTATTACTTTTACTTTTCTATGGGGGCTGCCATTTTTTTTCCATCTCTGTATGTGTCGATTAACGACACATACAGAGATGGAATACGGCACATATATTACTTTACAATTTTTTTATTACTATGGTCTGATCCTCAAAGGTCAAAAAAGACCTTTGGGGAACTTTATATATACTTTTTCTTTCTTTTACACCATGTTTTTCCACTGTAACTGGGGCTGCACAGCAGCCCCAGTTACAGGGGAAATTAGCCCTCTCATAGTGACGATTGTCACTAATAGGGCTCTGCTGGGTCTAGTTAGACCCAGCAACAGTCTGCCACTAACGGCACCCGGCGATCATGTGACCAGTCACATGATCACCGGGAGGAATAGAGACAACGCCGCTGCTGCTGCCTCTATTCCTGTACACAGCGCGCATTCAGCGCTGTGTACAAGTGATCACAGAAGACAGAAGCAGTGAAAGCTGCTTCTATCTTCTCCTCAGGGTCCCCGGCAGTCACTGACAGCCGGAGACCCGACATTCAGCTGCCCGATCACGCGGGCAGCAAGTTAAAACCCGAGCCGTAGAAAGTCTATGGCTCGGGTTTTAACGACCAGTTCCTGACCGCTGGCCGTAAAAATACAGCCAGCGGTCGGGAACCAGTTGGGCAGGAGGTTAAGCCAACTAACCTCAGCGCCGGTGACCGCCCGCCCGGCTCTTTTCTTGCTGCTTTGGAGTAACAGAACAGCCGTCCGTCGCTGTTCTGTTACTCAATGGCGGCGGCCCGCACTTGTCAGGGAGGCGTGTCCTACCCCTTTCCCGGCCAATTCCCTGCTCCTCCTCCTCATCTTCGGCAGTTAGCAGCGCTAGCGCGCTGAATATATTTATAAGATGATGTGCGGTTCGGGCTGCCATGGGCCCCCTGGAAACCTCGGGCCTCGGGCCCCGGGCGGCCGCCCGAACCGCCCATATGATAATCCGCCACTGATGGCGCACCTTGTAGGTAGTGCCACACAGCACCTTGTAGGTAGTGCCACACAGCCTCTTGTAGGTGGTGCCTTGCAGCCCCTTGTAGGTAGTGCCACAAAGCCCCTTGTAGGTAGTGCCATACAGCCCCCTGTAGGTAGTGCCACAGAGCCTCCTGTAGGTAGTGCCACACAGCGCCCTGTAGGTAGTGCCACACAGCACCCTGTTAGGTAGTGCCACACAGCCCCCTGGTAGGGAGTGCCACAAAGCCACCTTGTAGGTAGTGCCACACAGCCCCCTTGTTGGTAGTGCCACACAGCTCACAGCCCCCTTGTTGGTAGTTCCACACAAACCCCTTGTTGGTATGGCCACACAGCTCACAGCCCCCTTGTAGGTAGTGCCACACAGCCCACAGCCATCTTCTAGATAGCCCCCCTTACTGTAGATAGCGCCACTGTAGCTCCCTGAAGGAGCGGAATCCCTGTGTGGCCTGGGATTCCGCTCCTGGAGCACTCCGCTTGATGTCTCTGTCCATATATGGACAGTGACATTAGGGGCAACTCCTGAAGCGAAATCCCAGTCACAGCGTTGCCGACGCTGTGACCGGGGATTCCAATCCAGGAGAAGCTCCTGTCGTCTGTGTCCATTTATGGACAATGACGTTATTGGCTTCTCCTGGAGTGGAATCCAAGGTCGGCAACGCTGTGGACGGGGAATCGGCTTCAGGCATTTCCCCTGATGTGACTGTCCATGTATGGACAGAGACACCAAGCGGAGCCCTCCAGGAGCGGAATACCCAGCCACACGGGGATTCTGCTCCTTCTGGGAGCTACAGTGGCGCTAGTAGATAGCAGAGCAGGGTGATACCTCCCTGCTCTGCTATAGTGCCGTCGCTACCGCTGTAGCAGCGGCTGCTAGCGGTGCCCGACGCTACTTAGTCAAGAAGCGACCGGGCGGAAAGGCGACTGCTGAGTCGCCGGGCCCGGGCGCTTCTGAAACAAGCAGGGGAAGGGAGCCAGCGCAGCACCCCCTTTCACCTGCTGGAGTGATGCACCATGTGCAAAGGCACAGGTCGTACACCCCTAAGGCTGGCACTGGTGGGAATGGTCCGTGAAATAATAGGACATGTCCTTTTTACTGCGTATCACGCATCCCATCATAGTCTATGGGGGATCCGTGAGAACACGCCTCGCACAAGTGCACCTCGGACGTGAAAAACTGCAGTTTTTCAAGTCCGAGGTTAGCTACTATCACTGATGGTCGATCATGAGTAGTGTGCGGGGAGGACGGTATAAGGAAGCTGTATGTTCATAAATAGCAATACTCAGACTGTGATCTCCATTATAAACCCAAAGGAGAAACCATACACTATGAACAATCCTGCTTTTCACAGATGATCACAGGGTTTTCTGTTGCAGAGATCAGCAGTGGTCTGTTGTGTGTCTTGGTGGAATATGGCAGCAAGTGTTCAATTTCCCTGCGCTATGGATTATGTTTAAAATCTTTTCCCTTTTTGTAGGTATGGAATAAAAAGCGTGAAGTGAACTAGTCCAAAAAGTGTTGCACTATTTGTTTCCTTGCTCCTTCTTTGGAAATATAGTGTGGTGTTAGACTGGGCTTGCCTGGATCGTAGCATCTCTGCACCCCTGTGTGGAACTACAAGTTGAAGAAAAATCCAAAAAGCACACGATTTGGACTAAGGAACTGCCTTCTTGCATATAGGCTGGGGGATTTTGTACCCTCAGACTGTGGAACTGTCTTCTATACGACCGTCAGAACGGTAAAATAACTGCTATATCTTATTTGTAATGTGATCCTACAGCGCTGGCGGCCATTCTGGATACCATGAAGGAGCCATGAAGATGATCAGGACGCTTTCTTTCCTACTGCAGAGTTATGAGCCGCCAGCAGATCATCATTAGAACCGCACATGACCGCACGGACCCCCTCATGCCCGGTGGCGTCGCTAGCACCGGAGCGGGCATTGATGCTAGCGACAGCCACATTCACTTGTATCTGCGTCTTCAGGACACAGATACAAATGAATACTATAGGCTGCAGCCACGTTAGGGGGGGGGCGCTGTGTGGCTCTATATACAAGGGGGGAGCGCTGTGTGGCACTATATACAAGGGGGGAGCGCTGTGTGGCACTATATACAAGGGAGTAGCACTGTGTGGCACTATATACAAGGGGGGAGCGCTGTGTGGCATTATATACAAGGAGGGGAAGCGCTGTGTGACACTATATACAATGGGGAGTGCTGTGTGACACTATATACAAGGAGGGAGCCCTGTGTGACGCTATACACAAGGGGGAAGCGCTGTGTGACACTATATACAAGGCGGGGAGTGCTGTGTGACACTATATACAAGGGGGGCTGTGTGACACTATAAACAAGGGGGGAAACACTGTGTGACACTATATACAGGGGGAGCACTGTGTGACACTATTTACAAGGGTGGGAGCGCTGTGTGACACTATATACAAGGGAGGCGCTGTGTGACACTATATACAAGGGGGTGAGGAGCTGTGTGGCTCTATCTATAGGGGGGCTCTGTGTGGTGCTATCTACACACAGCCCTTCCTTGTAAATATTACTAACTTTATTTTTTTGTTTTGCAGGTTCTGCTGGACTGTTTGGACTACGTCGTAGATTCTTTGGAATCTGTGTGTGATGCTATCTACAGGGGGATGTGTGTGTCGCTGTCTACAGGGGGATGTGTGTGTCGCTGTCTACAGAGGGATGTGTGTAATGCAATCTAAGGGGGGATGTTTGTGTCGCTGTCTACGTGGGGATGTGTGTGATGATATCTACAGGGGGCTGTCTGTGATGATATCTACAGGGGGCTGTGTGTGATGCTATCTACAGGTTGTGTCTGTGATGCTATCTACAGGGGGCTGTGTGGCGCTATCTACAGGGGGTGTGTGGTACGGTCTACAGGGGGGGGTGTCGCTGTCTACAGGGGGTTTTGTGTAATGCTATCTACAGGGGGCTGTGTGGCGCTATCTACAGGGGGGTGTGGCTCTATCTATAGGGGGGCTGTGTGTGATGCTATCTACAGGGTGTGTGTGTGATGCTATCTACAGGGTGCTGTGTGGCACTATCTACAGGGGATGTATGGTGCTGTCTACCTGTGGTGGGGGGGGGGGAATGTCACTGTCTACAGGGGGCTGTGTGTAATGCTATCTACAGAGGGCTGTGTGGCGCTATCTACAGGGGGCTGTGTGGCTCTATCTATAGGGGGCTGTGTGGCTCTATCTATAGGGGGGCTGTGTGTGATGCTATCTACAGGGCGCTGTGTGTAATGCTATCTACAGAGGGCTGTGTGGCGCTATCTACAGGGGGCTGTGTGGCTCTATCTATAGGGGGGCTGTGTGTGATGCTATCTACAGGGGGCTGTGTGTAATGCTATCTACAGAGGGCTGTGTGGCGCTATCTACAGGGGGCTGTGTGGCTCTAGCTATAGGGGGGCTGTGTGTGGCACTATCTATAGGGGGGCTCTGTGTGGTGCTATCTACACACAGCCCTTCCTTGTAAATATTACTAACTTTATTTTTTTGTTTTGCAGGTTCTGCTGGACTATTTGGACTACATCGTAGATTCGTTGGACTCTGTGTGTGATGCTATCTACAGGGGGATGTGTGTGTCGCTGTCTACAGGGGGATGTGTGGTGCTGTCTACAGGTGTGTGTGGCGCTATCTACAGGATGGTGTGTGGCGCTATCTACAGGGGGTGTATGGTGCTATCTACAGGGGGTGTGTGGCGCTATCTACAGGGGATGTGTGTGTCGCTCTCTACAAGGGCCACTGTGTATGTGGTGCTTTACTTTACAGTGTTTGACACAATTATATTCAGGGGCACAGTGTTTGGTGCTATTATATTTAGGGGCAAGTGTTTGGTGCTATTATATTTAGGGGCACAGTGTGTGGCACCATGATAATTTTATCTACGTTTATAGGTGTAGAAATGTTAGAAAAATGAGGAGCTGAAGACATCTGAGTGGCAAATTCTGCAGAAATGGCCGGGAGAAGTCATCATGAAGTCTAGACCGGATGGAGTAGAAAGGGGGGAAAAACTACTAGAATCTGAGATGTTGTCACCTGTGAGTCACTAGATTTATAGGGAAACTGTCACCTCTCCTGACATGTTTTTTTATAGGAAATCCTTGTAGATCACAAAAAGTCTTTGTGCAGAACAGGACTGATAGACAATTCCCCTTGTAAGGAGGATGTGTCCCTGCACAGTGTGATCCTGTCAGTAAGTAGGGACACAGCCCTGTGACAAGGAGAATCGCAACACCCATTTGTTAATGCTTGCACAAAAAGGTAGTGTTAACAATAGTTACGGTGCAGCAGGGCGGTGGTGGAGAAGGGGGGCCCAAGTTTGGGTAACAGCCCAGGGCCTATGGTCTACTTAATCCGCCACTGGCCGTCAGCAGCACAGACGGTACACAGTCTGTGCTGTAGTTAGAAGCAAAATCGCTAATAAAAGTGATTTAGAAAAACAATTATTGTGCACAATCCTATATTATAATCGTTTTTCTAAATAATATCAGTATAAATGGAGGTACGCTTTAAGGGGTAAAAAAAATCAATCTGGACACAATGCAGAGTTGCACGGTATTTCATTCAAATTTGAATATACCCAGTTATGTTCAGGACACCACAGACGTCCTCTGCAAACTCTCAGCCCTAGGTCCACTACCAGAGGGAACAATATTGGCAACTATGGATGTGGAATCTTTATATTCTAACATCCCCCATGAGGAGGGCATAGCCGCATGCCAACACTTTCTTCAAAAGAACAATCTAGCGACAGAGCCAGCCCTACAACTCATCAGGTTCGTACTCCATCACAATTATTTTTTATTTGACAAAGACATATATCTGCAATGTATGGGAAGCGCTATGGGTAGCAAAATATCACCACAATATGCTAACCTGTTCATGGCCAAACTAGAGGAAGAGTTTTTATCAACCTGCGCAACTAAACCTCTAGCATATTTCTGGTACATTGATGACCAGCTGATAATGTGGACAGGCTCTGAACATGAACTGCTTTCTTTCCATAAAAACTTCAACAAGTTCCATCCTACCATCAAACTCACTCTCAACTACTCTACATCTCAAATACATTTCCTGGACATGACCATATACATGAGAAACAATACCATACAAACAACAATCTACCATAAACCTACAGGCCGTCCAGCATATCTGAGATGGAACAGCTCCCATCCGAGACACACAAAGAAATCCATCATCTACAGCCAGGCACTGCGATACATACGGATCTGTTCAGACTGTGAAGACACAAAACAACACCTGCTATCACTGAGGAATACATTCTTACAACAGGGATTCCATCCAAGGATTATAGATGATCGGATCTACAGAGCAACAAGAATTCCAAGGAGCAATCTTCTGGAGTACAAAAAGAAGGAAGACAACAGCAGGGTGCCCCTAGTGGTCATATACAACCCACAAATTAACATCTTGAGGAAAATTGCTGCTGATCTCCAACCTATATTTAAAGAGGCTCTGTCACCAGATTTTGCAACCCCTATCAGCTATTGCAGCAGATCGGCGCTGCAATGTAGATTACAGTAACGTTTTTATTTTTAAAAAACGAGTATTTTTGGCCAAGTTATGACCATTTTCGTATTTATGCAAATGAGGCTTGCAAAAGTACAACTGGGCGTGTTTAAAGTAAAAGTACAACTGGGAGTGTTTAAAGTAAAAGTACAACTGGGCGTGTATTATGTGCGTACATCGGGGCGTGTTTACTACTTTTACTAGCTGGGCGTTCTGATGAGAAGTATCATCCACTTCTCTTCAGAACGCCCAGCTTCTGGCAGTGCAGATCTGTGACGTCACTCACAGGTCCTGCATCGTGTCGGCACCAGAGGCTTCAGTTGATTCTGCAGCAGCATCAGCATTTGCAGGTAAGTAGCTACATCGACTTACCTGCTAACGCCGATGCTGCTGCAGAATCATCTGTAGCCTCTGGTGCCTATGTGGCCTCGCTCGTCCGACACGATGCAGGACCTGTGAGTGACGTCACAGATCTGCACTGCCAGAAGCTGGGCGTTCTGAAGAGAAGTGGATGATACTTCTCGTCAGAAAGCCCAGCTAGTAAAAGTAGTAAACACGCCCCGATGTACACACACAATACACGCCCACTTGAACTTTTACTTTTCAACACGCCCACTTGTACTTTTGCAAGCCTCATTTGCATAAATACGAAAATGGTCATAACTTGGCCAAAAATGCTCGTTTTTTAAAAATAAAAATGTTACTGTAATCTACATTGCAGCGCCTATCTGCTGCAATAGCAGATAGGGGTTGCAAAATCTGGTGACAGAGCCTCTTTAACAAAGACAATAAACTGAAGGAAATATTCCCAGATTTACCACTCCTTGCCTACAAACAGCCACCAAACCTAAGGAATCTCCTGGTCAGAAGTGCCCTCTCACCACCATCAGAGACTGGCACTTTTCCTTGCAACAGTAGAAAATGCAAGACCTGTACCAACATCTGGTCATCAAACACCATCCACATCCCAAACACGCAGCAGGACTATAAAATCACTGGCACGTTCTCCTGTACATCCTCCAATGTAGTGTACATGATCCTGTGTACAAGGTGCATCAATAAAGGAATCTACATTGGAGAAACAATACAAAAACTACAAACCAGGATGAATCTTCACAGACATACAATAAAACAGGAGGTGGATACACCCGTGGGAAAACACTTCTCTGGACCAGACCACAGTTTGGCAGATTTAAAGGTACTCATTCTGAAGGGTCATTTTAAAAACAACAGAGAAAGAAAAATTTGGGAATTCAAGATGATGATAAAATTCCAGTGATTGACACAAGGCCTCAATCTAACACCAGGATTTATGAGCCACTACATGGACACACTGTCAAGTCCCCCATCAGACTGACTCCAGATGCCTTAACTCCTAAGTCATCACCCCTATAACCTCAGTTTTATTGCCCCGGCTTATCTTAATGATGTATCACCTCATGTACTAATTGTTGTGCTTTTTTCTAAGTCATTCATTTGTAAACTGCCTGAAGAAGGAGCCTCTGCGCTCTGAAAGCCGCATATAGAACTTTTATGGTTAGCCAATAAAGGTATCATACCTACTATACTTTTGTCTTTTTTGACACAAAAGTATTTAACATTCAATATGTTTGTGTGAATGAGACTTAACATACTAATAAGGCAGCATTTTAACAGTTTACCCTTCTTAACAGCGGATGGCAGCATTGTATCATTTATTTTATCACGTCTTGCTTTGTGGCGTATTGTTATACACATGACTCAAATAAGTCGAGCCGCTTCTCCCCTTATGGAAATCTACCCTTTCCCAAAGCAGACACTGAAACAGAGTTGGATTTTTATGGCCACAGCAGCTGTTTATTATTTAAATAACAAGGAATTTTAAATACCATAACTTTTTGAATCCCCCAAAAACATTAAATAACCCACTGCGACCCTATCAGGGTCATAACATTATTAACAACCAGAATGACAGGGGCAAGTCCTTGAAGCCACCGATATTTAATTTTGGCCATCTGCCCACCAATACCTTACCCCCAGCCGTAACCCGGCCCAGGAGCACCAATTACCTTTTGCAGATGACCACCATATATATAACCCAGCTTTCAAAAGGGGTAACACCCTAAGAAGCCGACTAATTGGGGGTGCATCCCGTGATGCATTCCCCCCACCACTTTTTACGACCTACTTCAAGGACTCCCCCCGCCAAAGCGAAATAGGCCTTGACCACCTCAAGCCTGCGAGCTCCTCCACACACCCACCGCTCGCTCAATTCCATCAGTCAAAGCCAGACTCCACATATCCATTCCCACGTCATTGAGGTGCACGCCATCCGCTCTCCAATACCTGCCGGTCCCAGCCTCCAGATCCCAGTGGCGCACCGCAACCCCACCATTACGTGCCACAAAGCTCGATATAGCCCTGTTAGCCTTAATGCGGGCCTTGTTAATTTTTTCCACAGAACGAGCCATGCGCCAACTCTTCCTAGGGACCATCTCAGACCACACAGTCACCAACTTGGGATAAGTTGCCCATAAGCAAAGCAAATCATGCTTGACGTCCCGCACCAACTCCCGAAAAGGGCGCAGGCCCAAATCATTGCCTCCCACATGCAACACCAGCACCTCTGGTGCCCTGTCCAGCAGTACAAAGTTATGAAACTCAGGCAACACCCTGTTCCATGTCATTCCCCGTATACCCATCCACCGCAGGACCGCCACGTCCCGAGGAATCCTGAGCTGTCGACCGTCCGGCCGTACGTCTGCGCGAAGGGCACCCCAGTACACAAAGGAGTGTCCCATAATCCACACCATGAATGCGTCACGGCCTGTAAAACAAAGGGAAAACATACACGCACCTCCACTCCCTGCCTCACACAAGTATTACTCAGGCGGAACGCACACACCCGGAGCATGTTACACATTACCATATCACAACATGTGCAAGCGAACATAAGAACGGAAATGCGCAGACTCCCAACGCCCTATCCGCCGCACGCCTGCCTCATCCAAACCCCATCTCACCGCCTCCGTCGCTGCCCCAATGCAGAAAAAATGAGACGAGTATTGATCCGCCTGCACCCTACTAGCCACCCGACATTTTCTGAACACCGAGACGAACTGATACCGCGACAAAAACTTGCCATCTGCATGCCGTAGCAACGGAGCATCCAAAAGATCTAAACCCTCTAAATACTCCCTGAGACACAACACTGGACAAACCGGATTTCCTGAGACCGCAAACTACACCACCAGACGTCCCACCCCCGCCTGATCAGTTTTCGACCGTCGCAACACTATCTCCACCCTATCCTCATACAAATCAACATTATCCTGTAGCCACCCCCCTGGTTTAACCGAACTAGGCTAAACCAATTCCCCCACCCGAAAAGCTCAAAAAAGGCTAACGCAAAAGCCAACCGGAAAAGCTTGCTCTCATACACCGAACGACACACCCGCCACACCACCACCTCCAGCGAATACAACAATTGAAATGACACGGGGCGCCTCTTATCTCTCACCACTACACCCCGTCTCAAACCCCTCAATGCCTGGCCCACCAAGAAACGCTTTGTGATGTCCACTAACCCACGTAATTTAAAACCAAAAGCAATGGCCGCCACGAAGCGATTAACCTTGGCGACCGTGCAGCCCTTGGCAAACGCGTCCCCCAACCAAAACAACAAGGCCACCATCCTATCATCATCCGAACACACATGACCCAAAGATCTCACGCACTCTTCCCATTGCCTCCATCCCGCAGCATAAGCCGACCACGTAGCACTGGCCAGCGAACGTTTAATCAAGGCACCTGCCGCCCGGATACCAGCTCCCACAGGTGACTGGGACATTCCACCCCCGTTAACTCCGCGTCCGGGACCAGATGATGAATGCGATCCCACTGCGAGTGAGAAAGCGCATCAGCAATACAATTCTCCACCCCGGGAACATGCACCGCCACCACCCACGCATTTAACCTCAAACAGGCAAGCACCAACTGATGCAACAAACGAACCACTGGAGGGGACGACGCCGAAGTGTTATTTATAGCCATCACCACCCCCAGATTATCGCAATGAAAGCGCACTTTCTTATCCCGGAACCTGTCTCCCCAAATGGTGACTGCCACCACGATGGGAAACAGTTCGAGCAGGGCCAAGTTACGCGTCAAGCCCGCCTCCACCCACGAAACCGGTCATTGCCCTGCTCACCATTGCCCTTTGAAGAACGCCCCGAACCCCACTGCACCGGACGCATCAGTGAACAATTCCAAATCTAAGCTATCTAACGGCCGGGCATCCAAAGAGAGCGACCATTATACAGTGCCAAAAAATGGAGCCAGACCTGCAAATCCTCCCTGTGCTCCGCCGCCAAACGAATGAAATGATGGGGCTCCCTAACACCCGCCGTCACCGCTGCTAACCGCCAACAAAACACCCTGCCCATCGGCATGATGCGGCAAGCAAAATTTAACTTCCCTAATAAGGACTGCAATTCACGTAGCGTAATCTTCTTAATCCGGCACGCTCTTTCCACTTCCAACCGCAAATCCCCCAGCTTATCCTCCAGCAATCTGCACTCCATTGCCATAGAATCGATTGTAATTCCCAAAAAACAAATGGTCGTCACCGGACCCTCTGTTTTTTCCGCAGCCAAGGGGACCCCAAACTCCCGCGACACCCAGTTGACTGTCTCCAGCAAATTTGCGCAAGCCCCCGAACGCGCCGGACCAACACACAAGAAATCGTCGAGATAGTGAATAACAGACTCCACCCCGGCGACCTCCCTTACTACCCATTCCAAAAAATAACTAAAAACCTCAAAGTACGCACAGGACAACGAACAACTCATGGGAAGGCACCGATCAATGTAATAACCCCCTTCCCAATAACATCCCAACAACCGCTGGCTATCCGGATGGACCGGCAATAAACGGAACGCCGCTTGAATATCAGTTTTTGCCATCAGAGCTCCTCTTCCGTAACCTCGCACCAATGCTACCGCCGCATCAAACGACGTATATACCACGGAACATAGATCCAGGTCAATGCCATCATTAACCGACGCCGCTTTTGGGAAGGACAAATGCTGAATAAGCCGGAACTTGTTACATTCCCGTTTCGGGACCACCCCTAACGGCGACACCACCAAACCCGGAACAGGGACCGTGCTAAAAGGGCCCGCCATTCTGCCCAGATCAATCTCCTTCCTAAGTTTCTCCGAGACTACTCCCGCATGCTGATATGCCGACTTAAGGTTGCGCTGCGTGAAAGGGACCTCATGAGAAGGTGGCGGAATAACAAGCAGTGTGAGCACACATGTTTGAATTTACACGTTGCTCCAAATTTACACTGGCCCTCGTTGAACTGCCAACACGTCCCATGTTTGGAACCCGAGGCCTGGCTAGACCCGCTGGAAGTTCCTGCTGTATTCCCGCTCCCAGGAAAGGACTGCCCCTGTTTATAAAGCGCCGTCACTTTCAACCATAAGGCTATGTCCTTATGATCCCACCTTATATTTGGCCGCACCGCTTTCCGTTGCCGAAACTGTTCGTCGTAACGAAGCCAAGCCTGGCCCCCATAAACCCGATGCGCCTCCCCCACCGCGTCCAAATAACAAAATAAGGCAGAACAATTATCCGGCGCCTTTACTCCAATAACACTAGCCAAAATTGCAAAAGCCTGCATACAATTGACGAATGTTTTTGGAATCAACCTGTACCGTCTCTTTTCCTCCTTGTCTTTTTTAGTTTCATCCCGCCTAACCTTATCAAAGTTAAACTTCTCCAGCGGAAGCAGGGAAAAGATCTCCACGTACTCATCTTTCCAAATCCTTTCTTTAACCTCCTGCTTCAATTGTGCCCCTAACGGGCCCTCGTAACAGAAGTAAACCTCTCCGCGCGCGCGATCGTCCAAACCCACCCTATCCACATCCTTTGGTGAGTCTGTTTGAACCGACGCCGCCACTGCAACCGCTGCCCCTGCAGGTATCCCCTCCCCGGTTTGAAGAACCGGAGCGCTACTAATATTGCCCCCCCAAACCGCGGCCGGCGCCGCGACCGTCTGATCTTGTGAAGGGATACCGCCCAGCCGCCCCACCAACGCCTTTAAACAACCCACTAACTCCGCCGAGCTATCCCCCCCGCACCCGCCTGTAACCCCGGGGCCCCCGACTCCGCTGCGACGCTAGCCGACGCGACACCATCTACACCGATACCCGACATCAATAATGATGAAAAAGGTAACGTAGGTGTCAACTCACCAGGCTGCCCAGGGGCTGTGAACCCGTCAGCCGGACCCCCATGTCCACGTGCAGAGGCCTGCCGCTCACCGTCCTCCAATGCTCCGGACTCCCTCTGGCGCTGTCCGCATTGGCAGTGTGTGCACGGGGAATTCCAACTTCCGTCCGGGAAAAGAGGAGGCGACATCGCATCATCCTGTTGGCCGAGCTCCAGATCCTGCATCATCCAGCCTGCTGAACCAGCCCCACGCTGTTCAGTACCTGGCACTCCAACCACCGACCTCATCCTGCGTCCTCTGCTCCTGCCCTCTTCCACCGCCAGCTCGGTGTCACGATGAGCCGACCCTCTGGCTGGCACATCGCCATGCAGGGTCGCCGTTGCCCCTCCGCCACGCACAGAAGAGGGAGGGCGGGTGGCCGGAAGTGAAGGCCGCGTCTTCCTCGTCGTTGCCGCTGGGCGCTGCTGCATTCTGGGATTCTTCCCAGGGCCAGACGGGAGAGCAACAGCAGGCCGCCCTGGAGTCTGGCCTGAAGGGTCCACCGAGGGGCTCCTCCTGCGCCGCCGCGCCTGCGGGATGTCTTCCGGACTCAGCCGGGCACGAGCGCCTCGTGCTGCGCGTCACTCCGGAAGTGCCGGCCCCGGCCTGAGTCACGGGGGAGAAGGGCTCTCCTCGCCTCCTGCCCGTCCCCCTGGAACGCCGGTCCCGTACCTCCGCCTGCTCCAGCAGTAACGAGACCGGAGGCATGGTAGAGCGCTCCGTGCCCGCTCCCGACGTCTCCGCCAGCTCCTGGTCCGGAGCGCCCGCTTGGCCCTGCAGCAGTGCCGCTACTCGCGCTCCCAGCCACCCGGGACCTCGAAAGGCTGCCGCGGCCCGCAGCAGCCTCATCGCCTCCTAGTCAGACGCAGCAGGGATGCAAGACATGTTTTGCTTCTGTGTCCTGGCGAAGAGAGAGAAGAAAACAACAGGAAACAGGTACATCCCCCTCAATCCCCACCCCTAATCCCACAAGCCCTCCTCCTATCCCTATCTTTAACCCCGTAGGCCAACCAACTCCATGTCCCTCCCATCTGTTTTAGTCATGGAGGCCTCCCCTTATTTCCTTTCTTGTCTGCAGTACGGCCTCTTCTGAAATCAAGGTTGTTTTACCACAGTCTCCGCAGCACAGTGTCGGATTAAATGTTTTTGAAATGTTAATTTGTTAGTTTTCTTTGTCTGCCATACACAACTTGTTCTCTATTACGTCCTTGTTACATGAGACTAAACCAAGAAAATATGATCGACTAAGGCACAAAAAGTTAGAAGAAATGTACAAATTTTATTGAGATAAAAACATGAGACAATTAAAAATGGAGTAGGGGATGAGTCACACAATAAAAAGACGTCAAATCAATCAAAGACCAGGTATGAGTATTATGTCAATATGTAAACAATGTACATGTTGTGTGGCCGAGGACGATGTACGAAAACGAAGCGAATCGTCAGTTAAGAGACAAAAAATGCTACAAAAAATTAACATTCAACCCTATCTCTTCCTATAGTGAACAACTGGCCAAAATTCTAAAACAAGCGATGGATGATGGAGTTGTGACTAAGGATTTATATGATGCACTCCTTGTTCCAATACCTGTAGTAGCGACATTGTACCTTTTGCCAAAAGTCCATAAAAATATAAAGACTCCACCAGGAAGACCGATTATCTCTGGCCAAGGTAACTTTACAGAGAATATCTGTAAATTTATAGATTATTATCTTAAGCCATTAGTGGAATGCTTACCCTCCTATATCAGGGACTCATCAGATCTCTTACAGAAATTGGAATGCACCCATCTAGATGTCGACATGTGGTTAGTCACCTGCGACGTTGAATCGCTTTATACCAGCATCAGACACCACGATGGGATAAAAGCTACCAATTTTTTCTTGAGTACGAGTAATTTGGAGGAAGGGCTCATTAAACTGCTTGGTGTATTATTAGATTTTGCCTTGACACACAATGTGTTCACGTTCAATGAGTCATTCTACCTACAGCTCCAGGGAACGGCAATGGGGGCATCTTGTGCCCCCTCATATGCCAATTTGTTCCTGGGGCTGTGGGAGAGAAATTTGTTCCTGTCAGATCACGGTACGTCAATGAACCGAGTCATTTTTTGGGCCCGCTTCATTGACGATATCTTCTTGATCTGGCAGGGGACTCTTGAACAATTACAGCAATTTATGGCAGAATTAAATCTGAATGATCAGAATATCAAACTCACATACAAATGTGACAAAAAACAAGTAGATTTTTTGGACATCAAAATCCAATGTGATGAAAATGGTGATGTCCAAACTGATCTTTTCAGGAAAGAGACATCTGTAAATTCTCTTTTACACGCTACCTCTGCACATCCGAAACAAACTATTGCTGCTATTCCCACAGGTCAATTCCTTAGACTAAAGCGTACGTGTTCCAGAGAGGAAGATTTTAGAAAACAGGCTAAGGATTTAGAATATAGGTTTATGGATCGGGGCTACAGCAATCGGTGTATCAGGAAAGCGAAAAAAAGAGCTCAGGAAACGGAGAGAAACAAACTCTTACAACCAGCGGTTCGAGAAAATAAAATTAACGAGGTGAGATTTATCATGCCATATCATTCCCGTTGGGAAGAGATGAAAGATCATTTAAAGAGATATTGGCCGATCCTGAAAGCTGATCCGATACTCAATAAGATATTGCCTATACAGCCATCTGTAACCTATCGTCGTGCCAAAAACTTGAAAGACCATTTGGTCCGAAGTTTTTATACCCCAGTTCCACAGGGAATTAGATTCTTTGGGACCAAAGGCCCAAAATGGGGGTGTTCCCCTTGTGGAGGATGCATTTCATGTCCCAATATTGAACGTGCAGAAGAGTTTACTGATTCTGAGAAAAGTAAAATATTCAAAATTGTGTGGCACATTACATGTGCTACACGCGGGGTGGTATATTATGCAGTGTGTCCATGTAATAAAATATACATAGGACTGACCACACGCGAATTTCGAATCAGAGTACGTGAACATGTGCGGGATATTGAATCTGCAAAGGAGGTCCATGATACTGATAAAATAGAAAAATTGAAAACGATTCCACGCCATTTTAAACAGTATCACAATTGTAATTCTAGACTACTAAAGGTACGAGGAATAGACCATGTGGAATTAAATATAAGAGGTGGAGATTTGATGAAGAAATTATTGCGATTGGAAAGTAAATGGATCTGGACTTTGAAGACCATGCAGCCGAGAGGCTTAAACGAATCGCATGGGTATGCCGCGTTTCTCTGATCACTGTGTATGTGTTTGTGTGGCATCATTTTTTAACTAATCTCGTGATGCAATATTATTATTTTGTGTGATTTTAACATATGTTCCTTTCTCTCTCCTAGTTTCTCTTCCCTAGTCTACCAGATGTAGACGTGTATGAAATACTATCGATATACAGTGATGCATTATTTCTACAGTGAAAGACAACAATGTATGCCGAAGCGTTGTGTTACAGTGATTGATATATATAGAACAATTTGTTCTTCAG
The DNA here is from genome assembly GCF_050947455.1 of Rhinoderma darwinii. Taxonomy (NCBI): domain Eukaryota; kingdom Metazoa; phylum Chordata; class Amphibia; order Anura; family Rhinodermatidae; genus Rhinoderma; species Rhinoderma darwinii. The sequence continues at coordinate 42,352,789 of NC_134691.1, read as the reverse complement.
ATGTTGTCTTACTTCTATAGGAATCTATATATGGCAGCGTAGAATAATAATAAAATAATGAAATGTATAATTTTTAAACAATTTTGTAGATTTTATGAATTCTTGCACTATTGCACTTTAGTATTGAAATATATATTTCTATACTCTTAAGTATTTTTTATGTTAGCACTTTTACATACAGAGAATCTCTATACATATATACATATATATATATCTTTTCACCTGACTATATGTGCATATGATTTATGTACATACAGATACATGAGCATGACAATAAACGCTTATCACTATAGAGTATATATATTTATCTCTATATTCACTTTATATAGTATGGTGTTATGCGTTTGAGATATATACTTGGATATATGTGTATATGTGTATATAATTTTTCTCTGTTATATATAACACTTATTTATTCATTTCCTTCTTTCTTTTTTTCACTACAAAAGATATATGTATATACACTAATTTGTATTGTTTAACACAGTATATTTTGTGACATAATGGTTTAATCCACGTTCAATTTCTATTTAATCTCTTCTTTATGTCTTTACATAAAGTCATGTATTTTAATATAAATCTATTATGCATTTTCTTGAAGATCTTGTGCGATATATCACATGGGTATTTCCTTTGGGTTAAAAACCATATATTTTCATAGATTACTATGGATTTTTGTATATTCATAAACATTTATAAACATTGAACATCTAATTCTCATTGCACGGTGTGTAATCTTTCTCTATACGTACATATTACACTTGGTGGATTTATTATCAACATGCCTCAATCTAGTGCGCATGCGCTGGCGTCCTTGGCAACTCACTAGGAGTCGGCATCTTGATGTGCGCGGGATGAAGGGCGCCGCTGTGACATCATCACGCGGCGCACTCATCGCGTATCACATGATGCCCACACCATGTGATGTTTGTCTACTGACAAACGCGGACATGACGCCACCGCTGATTGAGGTATTTGTATTATACAATGTTTTCACCTGGCCAATCATTTTTTGATTGGTCCTTAGGCTAGATAAATAGGAGGGACATACTTGTAGATGCCACCCCCAGACGAAGGCGGAAGCCGAAACGCGTTGGGGCCGGCCGCCATTCTTGGAGTCTCAGCTACATGGGTTAGTACTTTGGTAGTACTCCTTGGTTCATTGTTTGCTGGTTCATGGTATTTGGGCTCTCTTATATATGCATGAACAACTCCCCGGTATTTACACATACCTGAGCTTTCCTCTTTGGACATTATAACACGTTGTTTTTTAGTCCTGTTCTCTATTGCATTTTTTCATACATGGGAGTCTCATCCCTCTTACCGTTTTCCTGAAGCAGTTTAACATATTACCTGTAGCCTGTATACCTCACCCTATTTACATCACACTACCTACATTGTTGTTTTGAGGTATACTGTAATGTGTCTTTACATATATGACCATATTTGATGTATATTGACCCATGTGGCGGCCATGCTTTTATTTGTGATTCATTTTTAGAAACTTGTTTTGTGTAAACAGTGTAATATTGTTAAATAAAAAGATTATGTATTTTTTGACTTAGAGACTCCTTGGTTCTTCTTTTTGGTGCAATATATTTTGGGAGTACAGTCGTAAGTTATAAGGGATGATATACATAATTTGTGCCAGATGATGCAGCATGTATGCCCTGTATATAGGATTTAATGTACATGTTGTGTTAAAGCAGCAAAGAGAAATATATATGATCACATCGAAAACTGTGTCCGATTGGAATCAAAACAGATTATAACCAAGTACATCCAAATGACGGCAGCCATATGGTAAATAGGAATTTATGATTGTAGCGATTTCAAAATACGTATAAGCAGTTAGTATAGATCGCAAACAGTTGTATGAACAATATAAAGCAGTGTTGAATACCAAATGTGCTTAAGGTCAGAGGATGACCGAAAATAGTGAACAAGGTAGTGAGCAATGTAAAGTCACAGCTGCTACACAGGGCAAGAAATGTTGGACATACCGGTGGACATGATGGAAGCGTGGATGAGACGTCTGAACCCGACGCGCGTTTCGGCAACTGCCTTCGTCCGGGGTTAGGGTCAAGCTGCTGGTGCCCACCTATATATAGTGTACAGGTCAAGTGTTTAATGAGTTTGGAAGGTAAAGGAGGAGGTGGCATGGACCGGATGGAGGAAATCGGCGTCTGATGCGGGGTACAAAGATGGCGCTGCCCCACTTCCTGTACCGCGTCATGCCACCTCCTCCTTTACTTTCCAAACTCATTAAACACTTGACCTGTACACTATATATAGGTGGGCACCAGCAGCTTGACCCTAACCCCGGACGAAGGCAGTTGCCGAAACGCGCGTCGCATACTTGTTATTCTTTACAGAGTTTTTCTATTTCTGCCTCTTTTCTGTGAATATTTTGAAAACCAACGTTACATCAGGGGAGATGAATAATAACCCAGTGCTGTTTCCCCATCTCTGTCCCATCTAATCTCTGTAATATGTAACGGTAGTGTTTTGACAAGTTGAAGTGTAGCAAGAACGTAATTGGTAATTCCAGACGGAATTCATCATATTATGTACTAGTGGCTATGTGTACTGTAAACTGCAGAACATTACAGATCATCAAGCCTTTTATCAGTAATGTGTAGAAAGTGTTAGAAAGTTTTACATAACTACGTTAGAAAAATTAAATACCATATAATTTATAGATCTGACATTTTGTGCTGATTTATTTCATAATGTATCTTTATATAAAGAGAGAGCTTCAAATCTCCAGGAATTGATATAGATTTACATAAAATAATTCTGTCTACCTGCAGACACCACTAGAGGGAGCTCACTGCATACTGTTTTATGATTAGGTTCAATGCATAAGTGTACACAGTAAGCCCCCAAGCTCCCTCTAGTGGTGACTGCAGGCAGCCAGAAATGTATCTTTTACTCTATGTCTGTGCATGGTATTTGGAGCTCTGTATTAGAAAAATGGAGCTCTAACTGCTATAAAGATATATACAGAATTATTGGACCTATTTAGATAACAAAAATAAATAGTGTTTCTCAGAATAAACTGAGCTGTAATTTCTTCATTGCTACTCAGTTTTCCCAGATTCTTACCTAGATTGTTTGTGCATCTCCTAAAATGAGGGAAAATATCCCGGACTGCATGCAGATGAGGTAAATATGTCTGATTGGAAAGGTTAGTCTTGAGAGAAATAGTTCCTGTGCTGTTCTCTAATAAGAAGAGTTTGGAGGAAGTCACATGGAGCAAAGTGACATTACACACACAGCCCATTTATTTTAAATGGAACTGTGTAATGCTTAATTTCTCCTGTGGTGGCGCTGCAGTGGAATTTAACACTTGCTTCTGGGTTCCTCCGACAAATTGCAGCTGATCACTGGGGGTCTTAGTACCGGGACAACTTGTGAGCAGCTTATTTTTGGGGACCCTCCTAACAAAAAGGGATTGTCCAACAGTATCTCACAGAGTCACTTAGAGTTACTCACAAGCAATAGATGAGAATGAGAATGGGTGAAGAGGCTAAAGTGGCATTGGGAAACTGATCTGAGTAGCATTTTGTGGCACCCTAAGCACATAACTTCTACTTAACCCCTTAAGGACGCAGCCTAGTTTGGGCCTTAAAGGAAAGGTGTCATGATTTTTTTTTTTATTATATTGCTTTTAATAAAATATAAACAAAAATTGTATTTATTAGTGTTGTCACGTTCCAATTTTTACTGTGTTCAAACTTTCACTTCTCTATGGGGGCTGCTATTTTTTTTTTCTTCTCTGTATGTGTCGATTAATGACACATACTGAGATGGAATATGGCACATACAACCCCATAGAGAATGCGAACGGGAGCCGTTCCATTCTCAGAAGCGTACGTCGTCTGTGTGGGAACGGCGCATGCGCCACTCCCACACAGACCAAAACGAAGCTCGTTCGCAGAGCAAAATCCGGCATCATTTTCATGTGGACCAGAAGCTGCTGCCGGACAATAAGATGACGACTTCCAGCTGCGGCTGTAAAGGATCTGCCAGACACAGCTTCTGTGTCGACGCCCATGGTTAATCAGTCTGCATCAGTGCCTAGGTCTGATAGAGTGACTCCATCTGCCACCACTCAGGCTGGGAGGTTGAGGAGTGGGATAGCCTATCACAGCCTGGCCAGACGGTTCTAGCTCCCGCCTTTGGTTTATTTATACCTTCAGTTGTTGCTTGTCCTTTGCCTGTGATTTTCCTGTTTTTCCTGGCTCTGCTGCTCCTGCTATTATTATTGACCTTGCTTCATTTTGACCCTGGCTTTACTGACTACGCTCCTGCTCTGCATTTGGTACCTCGTACACTCCTGGTTTGACTCGGCTCGTTCACTACTCCTGTTGCCCACGGTGTTGCCGTGGGCAACTGCCCCATTTCCCTTAGCTTCTGTGTACACTTGTCTGTTTGTCTGTCGTGCACATATTGAGCATAGGGACCGTCGCCCAGTTGTACGCCGTCGCCTAGGACGGGCCGTGCAAGTAGGCAGGGACTGAGTGTCGGGTAGATTAGGGCACACCTGTCTGTCTCCCTACCCCGTCATTACAGCGGCTTCCGGCCATATGTTCAGGCGGCGGCGGCAGGAGAAGGTAATTTATGTTCGTGTATGTGATGTGTGTATTATGTTCGTGTGTATTATGTTCGTGTTATACTGTCTGCTGAGCACTGTATCTAATCCTCCTACACTGTGCAGTCTCAGAAAATGGCGGTACACAGTGTAGGAGGTTTGAAGACACTGAAACACTTCCTTCTCCTGGCACTAGCCAGAAGAAGGGAGGGGGGATTGTGTGAGGACACTAGAGGAGATCGTGTGTCCACCCCAAATTTGCAGCATAAATCAATGAGGTTGCTTTACCACATTGACCATGCTGCAATTTTGGGACCTGCTCCCTCTAATGCCCAGCACATGGAAATGTTATAAATTAGAATCTAATTTATAATATTTCCTGACTTGTGAAAAACTTAAAAAAAATTAAAACAATGTGTAATCACTCAAATACAAATTGTTTAACTAAAAAAAATAAAAATAATTTCTAGCGACACATTCCCTTTAAGGCTCAGTGACCATTTTTCAAATCTGACATATTTCACTTTATGTGGTGATAGCTTCGGAATGCTTTTACCTATCCAAGCGATTCTGAGATTGTTTTCTCGTGACACATTGGGCTTTATGTTAGTGGTAAAATTTGGTCGATAAATTGAGTGTTTATTTGTGAAAAATATCAAAATTTAGGGAAAATTTTGAAATATTATCATATTTTTTTATTTAAATGTATCTGCTTGTAAGGCAGATGGTTATACGACACAAAATAGTTACTAATTAACATTTCTCATATGTCCACTTTATGTTGGCATCATTTTTTAACATTCTTTTATTCTTATAGGACGTCACAAGGCTTAGAACATAACCAGCAATTTCTCATATTTTCATGAAAATTTCAAAAGCCTTTTTTTTTTTTTAGGTACCAGTTCAGTTCTGGAGTGGCTTTAAGGGGCCTATGTATTAGAAACCCACATGAAACACCCCAATTTAAAAACTAGACCCCTCAAAGTATTCAAAACAGCTTTTAGAAAGTTTTTTTTAACCCTTTAGGCGTTTCACAGGAATTAAAGCTAAGTGTAGGTGAAATTTGCTAATTTCATTTTTCTTGCAGAAATTTAATTTTAATCCATTTTTTTCTGTAACACAGAAGTTTTGACCAGAGAAACTTTACCAAGTATGTATTGCCCAAAATCTGCGGTTTTTAGAAATTCCCCACATGTGGCTCTAGTGTAATCGTGGACTAAAACACAAGTCCCAGAAGCAAAGAAGCACCTAGTGCATTTTGGGGCCTCTTTTTCTATTAGAATATATTTTAGGCACCATGCCCGGTTTCAAGAGGTCTTGTGGTGCCAAAACCGTAGAAATCCCCCAAAAGTGCCCCCATTTTGGAAACTATACCCCTCAAGGAATTCATTTATAGGTGTTGTGACAATTTAGACCCCACAGTTGGTCCACATAACTTATTTGAATTGGGCTGTGAATTAAAAAAAAGGAAATATTTTCCAATAATATGTAGTTTTGGCTCAAAATTTCTTATTTTCACAAAGAATAAAATAGCACATCTTGTTGACAAATTTCTCCTGAGTGCGGCAATATGCCATTTGTGGTGATAAACTGCCGTTTGGGCCTTTGGGAGGGCTCAGAAGAGAAGGAGCGTGATGTGTTCTTTGGAGTCCAGGTTTTGCTGGATTGGTTTTCGGCTGCCATGTCACATTTGCAGAGCCCCAGAGTTATCAAAACAATGGAAACCCACCAGAAGTGACCCCATTTTGGAAACTACACCCCTCAAGGAATTTATTTATGGGTGTTGTAACCATTTAGACCCCACAGTTGTTCCACAGAACTTATTTGAATTGGGCTGTGAATTAAAATAACCAAAATATTTTCCAATAATATGTAGTTTTGGCTCAAAATTTCTTATTTTCACAAAGAATAAAATAGCACATCTTGTTGCCAAATTTCTCCTGAGTGCGGCAATATGCCATTTGTGGTGATAAACTGGCGTTTGGGCCCGTGGGAGGGCTCAGAAGGGAAAAAGCGTTATGTGTTCTTTGGAGTCCAGATTTTGTTGGATTGGTTTTCGGGTGCCATGTCGCATTTGCAGAGCCCTAGAGGTACCAGTACAGTTGAAACCCCCGAGAAGTGACCCCATTTTAAAAACTACACCCCTAAAGGGCTCAGAAGGGAAAGATGAGGGGGATAAGCTGTGCGGAGTGCATCAGGGTAAATTAAAAATCAAGGGATGTATGATAAATTCTAAAACAATCTTTCATACAGAGCCCTGGTTTTTCGGGACACGTGTCACATTGATATATTGTGTCTTTCCTTATCCCCCTGTTATAGCAGATTTTGTACCTCTTTTGACTTTTTCCCTTCTTGCCAGTTTGGGGAACTTCTCCTGGAAAATGTTGCCCTGGTACTATGCGTGTGGCCTCACTTCCAGAAGTACTGGGTGCCACCTTCTTGGTTACTAAAGATTAGGTTCTTGATAACCACCTCTTGAAATTCCAGGAAAGTTCGCCTCTGGCCTGTACATCGACGTAGCACGTACGCATTGTACAATGCCATCTGTATGATGTGCACGGCCAGCTTCTTATACCACACCGCATGGCGCTGTAGGGCTTCAGGTATTGATCTGACAAGTCCACCCTTCCCCTGTACCTGTTGTAGTCCAGTATGCAGTCTGGTTTGGGGGTCTCTGTACTGGTACCTCGTACAGGTACATGGGTACTGGTGTGGCAATGTATTGTTGTCAATACAAGGACATCTCTCTTGTCCTTGTCACACAATATGTTGCTGCTAGATTGTGCCCTGCTCTCACCCCTTCTGAGTGTTTGCCCAAGCAGAATCTTAGGGAGGCCTCTCAGATTTCTTCTAGCAGTACTGCATGCCGCAGTACTTCTGGAAGCGAGGCACTTGAAGAGTGGGACACTGGTATAAAAATTATTTAGGTAGAAGTAGTAACCCTGGTCCTGCAGTGGGTGCACCAAATCCCCCACAATTTTTGCGTTATTTCCCAGTAGAAGGGGGCATTCTGGGTGCTGAATACTGGTGTCCTTCCCTTCATATATTCTAAATTTGTACATATACCCTGATGCACTCTCGCACAGCTTATACATCTTCACGCCATACCTTGCCCTCTTACTCGGCAGGTACTGGCGGAATTGAAGCCTCCCTTTAAAATGTACAAGGGACTCATCAACAGAAATACACTTCTCGGGGGTGTATGCTTGGGAAAACCGGGCACTGAAATGGTCTAATAGGGGTCTCAGTTTATACAAACGGTCAAAACTGGGGTCATCTCGGGGTGGACACTGCTCATTATCAGCATAATGTAAGAAGCGTAGTATTGCCTCATAACGGATCCTAGACATGGCCATGCAGTACATTGGGGTGTGGTATAACAAGTCTGTACTCCAGTAGGTTCTAATGGACGGCTTTTTCAGAAGTCCTATGTTCAAGAGCAGTCCCCAGAACTTGCCCAACTCTGCTGCGTCTACAGGAGTCCACCTGTGGGATTGGGCATAAAATTATGTGGGGTTCTTTGTTATATATTGTTCGGCATATAAATTTGCCTGGGACACCATAAGCTCTATAATTTCATCCGTGAAAAAGAACATGAAAAAGTCCATCTCACTGAGCCCAGCCGTATAAAATTTTATCCCTGGGCTGCCCGTGTACTCAGAGATTTGGGGCTCGTAATTGTCTGGTGTGGTGGTCCAAATAGGGTCACTTCGCTCGGAGGTTTCAACTTTTGCGGGGTCACTTCTCTCAGGGGTTTCAACTGTGGTGGAGGTCCTGGGGCGTCTCCTAGGGGGTCCCTCCTCTTCATCACTGGATCAGGAGGTTGATAAATAAAAGAGTCTCGCCATCTGACGCGTCCGTGTCAGAGGCTGTCATGTAGGGTTCATGGACCCACTGGGCCGTACCGTCTTGGCTGTAAGGCAGGTGGCCAACAGGACGCAGGTCAAAGTCTATAGTTCGTATAGGGTACCTGTGGCAGCTCGGACAGTAGCAAGGCAGGCTTGGCAGGAACTTGGCAGCAGGTGGACGTCAGGCGTGGAGAAGCAGGACAGGCGTGGTATACAGCAGAGTACGGCACTAGATCAGGATACAAGTATAGGATACAGGAACAGGAACACTGGGAGCAGGAAACACTAGGGGGCCATATGCAAGACAGACTAGGAAAAAACAACAAAGGTCAGGCATAGAACTAGGGGGCTGGACCCCTCTTATATTCCAGAGTACTCACGGGTCAATGTTCATGAACGAGGTCCGGTGCGTGCTGCCCCTTTAGGAGCGGGCACAAGCGTGCGCGCCCACCCTACGGAATCCGGCTGTGGTGAGTAGACGCGAGCACTAGCTTCTCCTGAGGAGGAGGCTGGGGCCAGCGCTTGCCAACTCGTGGCTGCGGCTGTCAGGGGGAGAACGGAGATGACAGCCCGCAGCCACGGACATTACAGTATCCCCCCTCTTACGCCCCTCTTCTTGAAACCAGGGCGAGATAGAAACTTTTTCAGAAGAGCAGGAGCATTGAGGTTCTCCTCTTGCTCCCAAGACCTCTATTCGAGATGATGTAGCCCAGGAAGGGTAGCACATCTCTCTAAAAACACACACTTCTCCAATTTGGCGTACAGATGATTCTCCCTTAACCGCAGCAAGACTTGACAGACATGTTTCTGATGCGTCATAGGATCTGGAGAAAAAAAATCAAGATGTCATCAAGATAGACTACTACACAAACATAGAGGAGGTCACGGAAAATGTCATTAATAAACTCCTGGAAGACCGCGGGGGCAATACACAAGCAGAAGGGTATTACTAGATATTCATAGTGTCCATCCCGGGTGTTAAATGCGTCTTCCATTCGTCACCCTGGCGAATCCGGATTAGGTTGTAAGCCCCCCGCAGGTCTAACTTGGAAAAAATCTTGGCACCACGTATATGGTCAAATAATTCTGAGATCAATGGCAATGGATACTTATTTTTCACCGTGATCTGGTTGAGATCCTGGTAGTCTATAGAGGGATGAAGAGAACCATCCTTCTTTTTGACGAAGAAGAACCCGGCACCTGCCGGGGAGGAAGACTTGTGTATGAAGACCCGCTCCAAGTTCTCTCTAACATAGGCGGACATAGACAGAGTTTCTGACAGAGAGAGGGAATATACCCTACCACGGGGAAGGGAAGCACCAGGAACCTGCTCGATAGGACAGTCATACGCCCGATGTGGGGGCAGTGTCTCTGCCTTCCTCTGCTGAAGACGTCCGCAAATTAAGAAAAATGACTAGGCAATCCTGCCAGTGACTGAGGCAGAGGAGGCTGACCCAAACTAATCTGTCCCAGGCAAAGATTGTGACACTTGGGGCCCTACTGGAGAACCTCTCCAGAGTTCCAGTCCAGGACTGGGGCATGCAATCGGAGCCAAGGCAGGCCCATCAACTCAGGGTCAACGGCTTTGGGTAGGACATAGAACGACAGCAGTTCGGAGTGGAGAGCCCCTACTTGGAGCCTCAGTGGTTTGGTCACAGCAATAACTGGATCTGGCAGGGGTAGACCATCCACTGAAGCAATTGTCAAGGGGCTCTCCATAGGGGTGGTAGGCAATTGAAGAAGGTCCACCAGGTCTCTACGGATGAAATTAGCAGCGGATCCAGAGTCCAGATACGCAGGGACCTGATGCGTTCGCTCGCCGGACACTATGGTCACGGGTAAGGACAATTTGGACAGAAGCCACCGAGGCCGTAATATAGATAAAGTCCTGAAGTGCGTCTGCGTTGCCTCTCCTGGGTGGTTAGCTTACCCTGGTCCATCATCACAGACACCTTAGGAGGATCGACATCTGAGGACAGCAGGGGTTGCTGCAAAGTAGGTACCAGACTAGGAGGGTCTCCCTCCTGACGAACCTATTGGAGGCGTTCTCGTATCCGCATATCAATCCAGGCGGACAGAAGGATGAGGTCATCCAGGGTAGATGGCAGGTCTCGAGTGGCAAGTTCGTCCTTAATTTTAGGAGACAGTCCATGCCACAATGCAGCCACCAGGGACTCATTGTTCCATAACAGTTCTCCCGCCAGGGTGCAGAAGTGGATGGCAGACTCGCACACGGAGGTGTCTCCTTGGCGTAGTTTAATCAAGGTAGCCGCTGCAGATGAGACCCGTCTAGGCTCCTCAAACACCATTCGAAAAGTCCGGAGAAAGGCTTGGAAGTCATGGGTCTCTGGTCCTTGTCTCTCCCAGATAGGGTTCGCCCATGCAAGAGCCTTGCCAGTGAGGAGAGAGATTATGAAAGCGACCTTTGCGTCGTCAGATGAAAATGTCCTAGTATACAGGCTGAAATGGATCTGGCACTGGTTCAAAAATCCACGACAGGAACCTGCGTCTCCATCATAGCAGTCCGGAAGAGGCAAAGAAAAACGCGGGTCAACACTGCCAGGAGGAGTAGTCTGAGGATCAACATCGCCAGGAGGTGTAGTAGGAGGAACGGCAGCTCGTGCCTCCTGCTGATGTACGAGAATGTTCAAAGCCTGGAGGAGTTGGTCCTGTCAAGACTGGAGATCCAGCAAATCCGCCCGCATCTCCTGTGACGTCGTCATGGTCTTGAATCGACCAGCGGGGTCCATGGCCTGAGCTTACTGTCACATAGGTTTCGTGGACCCACTGGGCCGTACTGTATTGGCGGTAAGGCAGGTGGCCAACAGGACGCAGGTCAAAGTCTATAGTTCGTATAGGGTACCTGCGGCAGCTCGGACAATAGCAAGGCAGGCTTGGCAGGAACTTGGCAGCAGGTGGACGTCAGGCGTGGAGAAGCAGGACAGGCGTGATATACAGCAGAGCATGGCACTAGATCAGGATACAAGTATAGGATACAGGAACAGGAACACTGGGAGCAGGAAACACTAGGGGGCCATATGCAAGACAGACTAGGAAAACACAGCAAAGGTCAGGCATAGAACTAGGGGGCTGGACCCCTCTTATAGTCCAGAGTCAGTGGCGTAACTACCGCGGTAGCAGCCGTAGCGGCTGCTACGGGGCCCGGGGGTTGAGGGGGCCCGTGCCGCCAGCCGACGTGCCCACCCAAATGCCCGGTGGCGCCGCTAGCAGCCGTTATGGCTGCTACAGCGGTAGCGCCGCTACTGTGGGGCCCGCGCCGCCGAGCCTTACACAGGCCCTCTCATGCCTGTAGGTGTCGCTAGCACCGGAGGGGGCCCCAGTGCTAGCGGCAGCCAAATACATGTATTAGCACTGAATGGCCGGGCATGTTCCGTGCCTGACCATCCAGTGCCTTACAATGACACTGATTGGCTAGCGGCGCGATGACATCATCGCGCCGCTTCCATGCTTGGTAGGTGCTGATTGGCGGGGCAAGTCATTCTGCCCCGCCAATCAGCGTCATTGGAAGACGCTCGTTCAGCTCCTGCAGACATGCTCAGAAGAGAGCATGTCTGCATCGCCAGTGAACAGCGTGGGAACGGGATCATGTGAGTATGTCAAGTTTATATATTTTTTTCCTCCTAAAAATGTGAATGGCATTATCTATAGTGGGGGGTCTATCTACAGGGGGGGGGGTCATCTTTATGTGGGCTATTATATATAGGGGGGGTCTATATGTGGGGCAGTAGCTACAGGGGGGTCTATATGTGGGCAGTAGCTACAGGGGGGTCTATATGTGTGGGTGTGGGCCACTATATACAGGGGGCTCTATATGTGGGCCATTATATACAGGGGGGTCTATATGTGGGCCACTATATACAGGGGGGTCTATATGTGGGGCACTATATACAGGGGGGATCTATATGTGGGGCACTAGCTACAGGGGAGGTCTGTATGTGGGGATGTGGGCCACTATCTACAGGGGGGTCTATATGTGGGGCACTATATACAGGGGGGGTCTATATGTGGGGCACTAGCTACAGGGGAGGTCTGTATGTGGGGCACTATCTACAGGGGGGTCTATATGTGGGGCAGTATATGTGAGACACTATACAGGGGTGGGCTATATGTAGAGCACTATCTATAGGGGAGCTATTTTTAGGGTACTTTCTATAGGGGTGGGCTATGTGTGGGACACTATATACAGGGGTGGGTTACCTGTGGGGCACTAGCAACAGGGTGGCTATATGTAGTGCACAGTCTACAGTGGTGGGCTATATGTGGGACACTATATACAGGGGGAGCTATATGTAGGACAGCACGGTGGCTCAGTGGTTAGCACTATTGCCTTGCAGCTCTGGAGTCCATATGTGGGCACTATCTACAGGGGCTTCTATGTAGGTCACTATCTACAGGGGGCACTATCTACAGGGGGCACGGTGTGTGTGTGTGTGTGTGTGTGTGACAGTTATATTTAGATGTGTTGAGAATTTTAACTTTGTTTATAGGTGCAGAAGTGTTTTAAAAGTGAGAAGCTAAAGACATCTAAACGGAAAACTGCAGAAATGGGTCATGGCCGGGAGAAATCCATCATAGATGTCTGAACCGGAGGGAGAATAAAAGAACTAGAATCTGAGACGTCACCGGTGAGTCACTTAATGTAAATGTTTATTCTGCCTCTAATCAGTATTGTAGTCACTGTATGATCTGCAGCGAGATGATGGGTGGTATGATTTATTTTTTGTGAAGCAGCATCTCCCAGCATATCCTTACCATTGTTCCGGCCATGCTGGGAGCTGTAGTTTTACGCCGTACAAACCTATACGCAGTGGTGTAACTACCGCTATAGCAGCCGTAGCGACTTCTACGGGGCCTGCAGCATGAGGGGGCCCGTGCCACCCGCCGGCACGGCCCCCTCCCATTGCCGCAGGCTCCGCTAGCAGCCGCTATGGCTGCTACAGCGCGACGCCACTGAAGGGGTTGTTCCTACAAAAGACATGAATCCCCTATCCACAGGATAGGGGATACATGTGGGATCGCTGGGACGCCCAGCGATGAGGAGAACGGGGGACCGAAAGTCCCCCCTAAGTTCTCCATGACAAACCTCGGACTTCCGGGGTCTGTGTCGGCAGCTCCATGGAAATGACTTGCGCACCGGTCGCGCTTGTGCGCAGTCGTGACCATTTTTATTGAACTGCGCAGACGCCGGAAGTCCGAGGTTCGTCATGGAGAACTTCGGGGGACTTTCGGTCCCCCGTTCTCCTTATCGCTGCCAGCGATCACACATGTATCCCCTATGCTGTGGATAGGGGATGCATGTCTTTTGTAGGACAAACTATAGGCCGTTTTTTTGGGGGGGTGGGGGCTATATGGCGTTATCTACAGAGGGGGTCTGTATGGTGTTCTCTACAGAGGGCGCTGTATGGCATTATCTACAGAGGGGGTCTGTATGGCGTTATCTACAGGGGGGACTATATGGCGTTATCTACAGGGGGGCTGTATGGCGTTATCTACAGGGGGCTGTGTATGGTGCTATCTATAGGGGGGTGCTGTGTGGTGGAATCTATAGGGAGGACTATCTACAAGGGGGGGGGGTTGTGTGATACCCAGCAGAGGGGGGGCCCCAGTCAAAAGTTTGCTATGGGGCCCAGTCTTTCCTAGTTACGCCCCTGTCCAGAGTACTCAAGGTTCATTAACGAGGTCCGGTGCGCGCGCACCCTACAGGATCCGGCTGTGGTGAGTAGACGCGAACGCTGGCTTCTCCTGAGGAGGAGGCTGTGGCCAGCGCTTGCCGACTCGTGGCTGCGGCTGTCAGGGGGAGAACGGCGCTGACAGCCCGCAGCCACGAACATTACAGAGGCAAGAAATGCACAGGCCTCTTCAAGAGAAAATGATCTTTGGAACATATTTTATTATTTGTGTCACACGTGTAAATTGTGTGCTTAGACACGTGTATTGTGTATACAGCAAAATGTGTTTTCTTGTACAGTACTTTTATTAGTACTAGTAGAAGCAATAGACTGCTACCTAAAGCTTTTTTGTTGGTTTTTGTAGAACGATTCCCTGACACTAACAACCCCTAATACTAGCTGAGATGCTGCAGATAACTAAATATCTAAACTTTATATGAACTTCCCTGACGCTAAACCACAATACAGTGATGGATCACTAACGCTAAACCTAACTAACTGTGACTGATTCCTGACGCTAAATTCCCTGACGCTATACCTAACTACGCTTTTTGACGGTTCCATGACACTAACTAACCTAATACTAAACTATCTGCTGACTTTCCAAACTGACTTTTTTTTTGTTTTTATTATATTTAGGGCTTATTCAGACGAACGTGGTATACGTCCGTGCAACGTGCGTGATTTTCACGCGCCTCACACGGACCTATATTAGTCTATGGGGCAGTGCAGACTGTTCGTGATTTTTACGCAGCGTGAGTCCGCTGCGTAAAACTCACGACATGTCCGTTCTTTGTGCGTATTTCGCGCATCATGTACCCATTGAAGTCAATGGGTGCGTGAAAATCACGCGCACCACACAGAAGCACTTCCGTGGGACGCGCGTGATTCGCGCAGCAGCTGTAAAACTATGAATGAAAACAGAAAAGCACCACGTGCTTTTCTGTTTACAAACATCCAAACGGAGTGTCATAATGATGGCGGCTGCGCGAACATCCAAACGGAGTGTCATAATGATGGCGGCTGCGCGAAAATCACGCAGCCGCGCATCATACGGGGCTGACACACGGAGCTGTTAAGTACCTTTTGCGCGCGCAAAACGCCGGGTTTTTTGCGCGCACAAAACGCACACGCTCGTGTGAATCCGGCCTTAAGGGCAGATTCACACGAACGTTGCGTTTTTGCGCACGCAAACAACGCGGCGTTTTGCGAGCGCAAAAACCATTTGACAGCTGCGTGTGTCATGCGTGTCTGATGCGCGGCTGCGTGATTTTCGCGCAGCCGGCATCATAGAGATGAGGCTTGTCGATGCCCGTCACTGTCCAAGGTGCTGAAAGAGCTAAATCTTTCAGCACCCTCGACAGTGAATGCCGAACACAACAGCGAAAAACATGTAAAAAAAAAGATAAAGTTCCTACTTACCGAGAACTTCCCGGCCGTTGCCTTGGTGACGCGTCCTTGGTGACGCGTCCATGGTGACGCGCCTCTCTTGACATCGGGCCCCACCTCCCTGGATGACGCGGCAGTCCAAGTGACCGCTGCAGCCTGTGATTGGCTGCAGCCTGTGCTTGGCCTGTGATTGGCTGGAGCTGTCACTTGAACTGAAGTGTCATCCCGGGAGGTCGGACTGCAGGAAGGAGACAGGAGTAATCGGTAAGTTAGAACTTCGTTTTTTTTTACAGGTTCATGTATTTTGGGATCACAAGTCACTGTCCATGGTGCTGAAACAGTTTAACTCTTTCAGCACCATGCACAGTGAATGTCTCCCGACGTCGCGGACCGGAAATTTTTTGGCCGGGTTCGGCCAAAACGAGTTTGGCCGAACCCGGTGAAGTTAGCTTCGGTTGTCGGGGTTCGCTCCTCGCAAAGACACTCCGTTTGGATGCTTGGAAACAGAAAAGCACGTGGTGCTTTTCTGTTTCCATTCATCCTTTTGACAGCTGTTGCGCAAACACGCAGTTCGCACGGAAGTGCTTCCGTGCGACATGCGTGGTTTTCACGCACCCATTGACTTCAATGGGTGCGTGATGCGTGAAATACGCAGAGTTATTGAACCTGTCGCGTATTTTGCGCAGCGAACAAACGCTGCGCAAAATACACGGACTGTGTGTACTGCCCCATAGACTTCTATAGGGCATTGCGTGCCGCGCGAAAACCACGCGCCCTACACGCTGCCAAATCACGCTCGTGTGAATCCCCCCTAATAAAGAAAAAAAAGAATAATAATAATCCCCAGGGACCAAAATGTGGCCCTGAAGACTCAAAAGTGGTCAGTGATAGAGATCACTGACCAAAAACGTGGGAGACAAGGGGAACACAAAGAGAACACAAGGACAGGATTGGGAAGTGGATACAAGTTGGTAAAAGCAAAAAAAAAAAATTATATATTTGTTATTTTTTCTAACTGCTCTGACTGACTCTCTCCACAACGGATCTCTTCGACTAACTAAGGGCCTGTTCACATCGCCATTCATTTCCGTTCCGGGGTTCCGTCCGAGGTTTCCGTCGGGTGAACCCCGCAACGGAAAGTGAAACTGACAGCACAGCTTCCGTTTCAGTCACCATTAATCTCAATGGTGACGGAAACATCGCTAATGCTTTCCATTCGTCACCAATCCGACTGGTTTCCGGTTTTCCGACGGAATCAATAGCGGAGTCGACTACGCTATTTATTCCGTCGGAAAACCGGAAACCAGCCGGAATGGTGACGAACGGAAAGCATTAGCGATGTTTCCGTCACCATTGAGATCAATGGTGACTGAAACGGAAGCTGTGCTTTCACTTTCCGTTGCGGGGTTCACCCGACGGAAACCTCGGACGGAACCCCGGAACGGAAATGAACGGGTGATGTGAACAGGCCCTAACTCCAACAGAGAGCGGGTGCGGCAGGATCTGAGATCAGAGCAGGAAATTACGTATGCGATGGCTGCTATTGGTCGGTCGTCACTAACTAACCAATAGCAGCGATCGCGAAGGCGGGATCACTATGATTGGTCCCTGCACACTGAGCTGTGATAGCCTGCTGTCAGAAACAGCAGGCATCACAGGTCGATGAAACGCCGGGGGGAAATGGCGTTGCATTTTCCCCTGGACGTACTATTCCGGCGCTGAGTGCAAACGATGCAATTAGCGCGACGGAATAGTACGTCGCTGAGCGCAAAGGGGTTAAAATACATCAGAAGCACAATTTATTAGTACAGTGGTCAGTACTCTATAAGGCACTGTTCACATTGCATTTCAGCCTACCGTTGGAGGTATAGGTTGAGAGTTTAACCTGATGTATACCTCCGATGGAAGTCTCCGATGTATATAGACATACAGTGATATACATCGCTCATGAGCTCCCATTGTAAAAAAAATGTATACTGTGTGCCCGGCTTATGCTACAGGGACACTCTTTTGGCATCTGGCAGGTCAATGGGGCCCTATGGATACATTTGACATATGCACTGGCGCATAGGCTAAACTGCACACTGTAGTGTGAACACAACCTTACAAAGTTGGTTGTTCGAAGTTTCATATGAAGACCAAAACTCAAGTAATTGACAACTCAATGCCAGGAGAGCTGCTCTTGCTGTTCTTTATTAGTCGGTATACACTGCTAGGCTAAGTTCCTTTCGTTCTTATAACAGGAAAACTGGTTTTCCATCACGCCTGGATAGTTTAGACAGACACTTGAGTAGAATGAGAACATTGTCCAGGTCTGAGGATGGCACAGCGCAGTAAGCAATCTTCTTCAGGTTGGCTGGGTCTTGAAGGCTACCCATTTCAGAAGAGTCGGAGGGTGGGTGCTCCTTCATGATTCCATACACATTCACTAGGTTCTCAGAGAAGTTTGGGTGAACGGCTACATCATAACCATACTGCTTCAGGGTGTTCATTATATCTTCATATCTCTTCATCATTTCCGCCTGCTTTCTCTCATCAACCTTTCCTGATACAGATTTAGTAGATGCCTGGTAAAAGGAGTAGATTATGTGAGTGTAACAATACTGTAATGACCAATAATGAAAAATATTCATGTGAAAAGTAGGAAAATCATCACTTTTTCTAGTCATATGTTTCCATGTGGATTTATATATGACCATTGTGAGAATCCCACCAAACAACTGCTCATATGCCAAGGGTTTGGATCCTCATGAATAACACATGGGACTTAGAGAGTCGGATGTTGGTGTTAACTGTAGTCAAACGTGAACTTTCAGGTTTCACTAATTTCAGGGAAACCTATGTAATACTTAAAGGGGTTGTCCAGGATTGGAAAAACATGGCTGCTTTCTTCCAAAAACAGCATTTCACT
Organism: Rhinoderma darwinii; assembly: GCF_050947455.1. Lineage (NCBI taxonomy): Eukaryota > Metazoa > Chordata > Amphibia > Anura > Rhinodermatidae > Rhinoderma > Rhinoderma darwinii. The sequence goes on along the minus strand of NC_134691.1, from coordinate 42,334,354 downwards.
TGTCCACGGGTTGTGTGGGGTATTGCAGCTCAAGCCCCATTCACTTCAATGGACCTGAGTTACAAAACCAGGCACAACGCATGGTCAGTGGTGGTGCTGTTTTTGGAAGAAAACAGCCATATTTTTTACATTTTGGACAAACCCTTAATTTCTCTCATTGGCCCTGTTAAAATATTGAACACATACTACCAGGATCCTTTAAAGGTTACGGACGATCGTTGGGGGGAGAGGGGCAGCAGTGTTTGTTTAAAATAAATGTTCTACTGTTTAGTTATAGTCACACTCTTGGGGGTCACTGTTCTGTAGAATTATAATATGTCCAATATTACTCTCCCCAATATTTTTTTGTATGTATATGAATGTATAAAAGATATACAGTATGTGGCCTATAAATTTATGTGTTGGAGTGTTTTTATATGTCTACATATTGACTATAATAAGCTGTACCCCTGACATTACCTCTTTGATCTTCTGTTGGATGTTGGCCACAGTGATCCCATACAGTCTCCCATGATCCGCAAAGATATATGTCAGAATCCTACGATCAAGCTGGAATGCAATCTCCCCTACGATACGTTGCATGAGATGGAGCTGATGGGTATCTGTGAAGGACAAAGTTACCATTAGTTAAAACACCACAACCATTTATATACCTGACTTTATAACATCATAGTGATACATCAAAAAGGAAAGTTTTTTTTGCCAACTTAGATTTGGGTGGGGTTTTTAATGGTCCTCAAATTAGGGGAAATTTCTCCAGACTTTGCTGGTATAGGCTGTCATCTGGTAGTATGCAAAAACAGAAATACAGTCTAAAATTCTTAAGCTGACCATATACTAGAGGTTTTAGACGGCCACTTCATAACAATCTGGATGACAATGACATACTGTATGTTAAAGTGACAAATCACCAACAATTGGCATATCGATATGTAACAAGTAATATAAATAATGGAGGCCACTTACTTTGAGGAGAATGTGCTCCACATTCTTTATTCTTTTCTGCATGCAGAGAAACCAAATTTTGGAAAGAAAGAAAGAGAAGATAAATAATTAGAATGATTTTGCCCTTAGGTATTGTTCACAACTTACAGATGGTATACTAGAGCAGTGTTTCTCAGCTAAAGAACCCGCTACTCCCTTTTCCAGCTATTGTTGTTATATTTCATCTTGTATTAATTTACTTCTATTTCGACAAGAATGTCTCTTTGTAGATATAAACTCTCTTCTGCCCAACATGATATACTTCAGTCAAGCCTAGCCCTTTTTCCTATTGAACGTCTTATCTTACCTCTATCCATATGCTGTTTGTTTCCATCTCTATATCTAGAGCCATCAGGGTGTCCTGTGCCATCCATATGCTGTCTATAACTGTCCATGTAGGCTTTGGATCCATCCATATTGTATTTGAAATCTTCCTCCTTGTGTTTGATGGTCATACCGCGGGGCTGTGTCTCATCGGGACTGTGGCCAGATTTCTCCAAGTTGCACCTCAGGTCTACATTTTCCTGCAGCAAATGAAGCATCTTCCTCAGCTCCCTGTTCTGCAGCAGCAAGTTCTCATTTTCGCTCTTTAGGAGATCTGTGTCGTTACAGCTTGATGGTTCCATTCTAAACTTGAGGTCGGATGGCTGCTGTACACCTAAGACTGGCACAACTGTAGTGATGTTTAGAAGCTTCGGAACACAGCTTTATGACATCACTCTCTGTTGTTATTATGTCATATCCTGAAGTAGTACACAGGGCGGTCAATGTAATTATATATATATATATATATATATATATATATATATATATATATATATATATAGTGTAAATAATGTGTATATAGTAGTGGCAAATGATTTAATTAAATCCAATATATTATAAGAAAAAGTTTTTGCCAGGAGCTTGCTCTATCGTAATATTGTACAGAATGGTGCATAGTACAAAATAATGTGTGTGTGCAGTTTAAGAAACTGTGCATATAATACATTATACATTATTTATATGGCTCCAGCAAATTTTGAAGAGATACATGTAAAAACGTGTTCCCTCACATGGGTCCCGTTCCTCAGGCTAGATGTGGAATACAGAGAGGCAACTTATGTAATAGGGAATGAATAAGTAGATGTTGACCTTTTTTATTTCATCCTATAACCCAAGTACTGCTTATTTAAAAATGGTATGGAGCAATTACCACCTTTTCCACCCAAAAATACTGGTGTAATTAAGGTGTACTTAAAGAGGCTCTGTCACCAGATTCTCAAACCCCTATCTCCTATTGCATGTGATCGGCGCTGCAATGTAGATAACAGTAACGTGTTTTTTTTTTTAAAAGCGTTCATTTTTGGCCAAGTTATGAGCTATTTTATATATATATGCAAATGAGCTTTGAAATGGACAACTGGGCGTGTTTTTTTTTCGTATGTCCAACTGGGCGTGTATTGTGTTTTTAACAGGGTGTGTTTACTTGTGGGCGTTGTGAATAGAAGTGCATGATGCTGACGAATCAGTGACCAATCAGCATCATGCACTCCTCTCCATTCATTTACACAGCAGCATCACGTTCTTACTAGAACGATGTGCAGCCACATACACAAGTGTCCTGATAATGAATACACATGACCTCCAGCCTGGACGTCATGTGTATTCAGAATCCTGACACTTCTGAATCTTTTCTGTGAGATTTCCAGCAAGCCACGCGTAATCTCGCGAGATTACAAGGTAAACGAGATTTCGTTTCCCTTGCTGGAAATCTCACAGAAAGGATTCAGAAGTGTCAGGATTCTGAATACACATGACGTCCAGGCTGGACGTGGCTGCACATCGTTCTAGTAAGAACACTATGTGCTGTGTAAATGAATGGAGAGGAGTGCATGATGCTGATTGGTCACTGATTGGTCAGCATCATACACTTCTATTCACAATGCCCAGTTAGTAAAACAAGTAAACACGCCCAGTTACAAACACAATACACGCCCAGTTGGACATACGAGAAAAAACATGCCCAGTTTTCCATTTCAAAGCTCATTTGCATATATATAAAATTGCTCATAACTTGGCCAAAAATGAACGTTTTAAAAAAACAAAAAACATTACTGTTATCTACATTGCAGCGCCGATCACATGCAATAGGAGATAGGGGTTTGAGAATCTGGTGACAGAGCCTCTTTAAGGATGAAAGTTTTGTGACTTTTTTTTACCACAATTGTACGCATGTGCAAATACACCATAGCACATGTAAAAAGTACAGCTATACTTTTACATTACATCTAGATTCTATATAATGTATGAAATAATTCACTGTGTGAAACAATCGGAGCCAGGGCGTTCATCAAGGTAGTACAGGTGGTACTGCAGTTAGGGGCCTAGACTAATGAGTTCAACAAAAGGGTAGCCTGCGGCTCCCACTCACCTCCTGAGAGTCACAGTATGGGGCCCCAACAGTTCCATTAAATAGCCAATAATGTGCAAACATGAGGCCTGTTAATTTCACAGTTCATCTTTTGTTCCCCCTTCGCAGGGACCCGCAAAGTACACTATAATAATCTTTCTTTTATAATATACCTTAAAAAGTGTTATAATTGGTTACATGATGCCGTCATGGATATAAATAAAAAAAAACGAGAAAAAAAAAAACCAATAGAAATCAACCAGCACACAATAAAGATAAAAGTATACAAATTAAATAAACAATCAGGTTAACCCCTTGGAGATGCAGACGATTTTTGGATTAAAATTTTTGTTTTTTCCTCCCCGCCTTCCAAAAGCCATAATTTTTTTATTTTTCTGTCGACGTAGCTGTATGAGGGCTTGTTTTTTTGCAGGACGAGTTTTCGTTTTTATTGGTACCATTTTGGGATACATGCTTTGACTTCTTAGTCACTATTTAATTCATTGCTTTATTTAATGTACCATATAATGTATTGGGAAACGGAAAAAAATTCTTCGTGGTGTGAAATGGCCAAAAAACAGCAATTCCATCTTTGTTTTTTGGGTTTCGTTTCTACCGCGTACGTTGTGCGGTAAAAACGACATGTTAACTTTATTCTACGGGTCGATACGATTTCGGAAATTAAATTTATATAATTTTTTATCTCTTACTACTTTTATAAAGAAAAAAATTTGTTCAAAAAATAATAGTTTTTCGTCGATTGGTCTTATTTTTTTGCGGGGCGAGCTGTAGTTTTTATTGGTATCATTTTGAGTTACATGCTTTGACTTCTTGATCACTATTTAATCCATTTTTTGGGGAGCAAATGTGAACAAAAACAGCAATTCTATAAATTTACAGTGTTTATCGTGAGGGTTAAATAATGTAATGTTAGAATAGTTCAATCTTTTACGGACGCGGCGATACCAGCTATGTTAATTTTTCTTTTCTTTTTAATAACATTGCTTTAGGAAAAATGGGAACATTTTTTTTTTATCTCGAATATTTTTTTTTGTACATTAAAAAAACTTTATTTAACTGTATTTTAGTTTTTTATAAGTCCTCTTAGGGGACTTGAACCAGTGATCGCTATATCGCTTGCATAATGTACTGCAATATTAATGTATTGCAGTATATCAAGATTTTCAAAGGCTTCATTAGGTCCCTAGGTTGGCATAACAACAATCAGCATCCTGCGATCGCATCACGGAGGTGTCGATGGACAGTCGGAGGGGGCCGCCTACCCTTATTTTAACGGCTAAGATGCCGCGGTCGCTATTAACCACAACATCTAAGTGGTTAAATGGGCGGGATCAAAGTGATCTTTGATTCCGCCCGCGGCATACAGTCGACACCCGCTCAGCATGGAGCGTGTTAAGCCAGTGAGCGCGCTTCATACTTCCCCTTGGCCAGGGCCGGCTCCAGGCTTATGTGGGCCCTTGGCGACACAGACTTAGTGGACCCCTTTGTGGGGGATCTCACGGCGGCAGTAAAACTGAAGAAAACATCAGTTTGCGCCCCAATATAGAAGTTAGGCTCTGTTCATGCCCCCATATAGAAGTTAGGCCCCCAATTTGCACACCCACATAGAAGTTAGACCCTATTTATGCCCCCATATAGAAGTTAGGCTCTCAATTTGTGGCCCCATATACAGTGAAGGAAATAAGTATTTGATCCCTTGCTGATTTTGTAAGTTTGCCCACTGTCAAAGACATGAACAGTCTAGAATTTTTAGGCTAGGTTAATTTTACCAGCGAGAGATAGATTATATTGAAAAAAAACCTGAAAATCACATAGTCAAAATTATATATATTTATTTGCATTGTGCACAGAGAAATAAGTATTTGATACCCTACCAACCATTAAGAGTTCAGCCTCCTCCAGACCAGTTACACGCTCCAAATCAACTTGGTGCCTGCATTAAAGACAGCTGTCTTAAATGGTCACCTGTATAAAAGACTCCTGTCCACAGACTCAATTAATCAGTCTGACTCTAACCTCTACAACATGGGCAAGGCCAAAGAGCTTTCTAAGGATGTCAGGGACAAGATCATAGACCTGCACAAAGCTGGAATGGGCTACAAAACCATAAGTAAGACGCTGGGTGAGAAGGAGACAACTGTTGGTGCAATAGTAAGAAAATGGAAGACATACAAAATGACTGTCAATCGACATCGATCTGGGGCTCCATGCAAAATCTCACCTCGTGGGGTATACTTGATCCTGAGGAAGGTGAGAAATCAGCCGAAAACTACACGGGGGGAACTTGTTAATGATCTCAAGGCAGCTGGGACCACAGTCACCAAGAAAACCATTGGTAACACATTACGCCGTAATGGATTAAAATCCTGCAGTGCTCGCAAGGTCCCCCTGCTCAAGAAGGCACATGTACAGGCCCGTCTGAAGTTTGCAAATGAACATCTGGATGATTCTGAGAGTGATTGGGAGAAGGTGCTGTGTTCAGATGAGACTAAAATAGAGCTCTTTGGCATTAACTCAACTCGCCGTATTTGGAGGAAGAGAAATGCTGCCTATGACCCAAAGAACACCATCCCCACTGTCAAGCATGGAGGTGGAAACATTAGGCCTCATGCACACGACCGTGGTGTTTTTCTGGTCCGCAAATTCCAGGACCGTGTTCCGTGGAATGTCATCCGCAGTTCATCCGTATGTAATCCGCAGTTCATCCGTATGTAATCCGCAAAATGCGGATGAAAAAAAAAAAGCCTAGGTAAAACAGGATGACGACAGAACTCATTCCCGGTCGTCGCCTAGCAACATTTCCGCAAATCCGCAAACTGCGGATGACACACGGAGGTGCATCCGCAATTTCCACGGGCCCATTGACTTCTATTGGCATGTCCGCAGCGCATTTGCGGCCCGTAATAAGACATGTCCGGAGTTTCTGCGGCACGGATGTGCGGACATGCGGAGAGCCGTGAAAACACGGATAGTGGGTATGGCCACATAGAAATGAATGGGTCCGCAATTAACCCGTGGATTTGCGGTGGAATTGCGGACGCAAAAACACGGTCGTGTGCATGAGGCCTTATGTTTTGGGGGTGTTTCTCTGCTAAGGGCACAGGACTACTTCACCGCATCAATGGGAGAATGGATGGAGCCATGTACCGTCAAATCCTGAGTGACAACCTCCTTCCCTCCACCAGGACATTAAAAATGGCTCGTGGCTGGGTCTTCCAGCATGACAATGGCCCGAAACATACAGCCAAGGCAACAAAGGAGTGGCTCAAAAAGAAGCACATTAAGGTCATGCAGTGGCCTACCCAGTCTCCACACCTTAATCCCATCAAAAATTTATGGAGGGAGCTGAAGATCCGAGTTGCCAAGCGACAGCCTCGAAATCTTAATGATTTACAGATGATCTGCAAAGAGGAGTGGGCCAAAATTCCATCTAACATGTGTGCAAACCTCACCATCAACTACAAAAAATGTCTGACTGCTGTGCTTGCCAACAAGGGTTTTGCCACCAAGTATTAAGTCTTGTTTGCCAAAGGGATCAAATACTTATTTCTCTGTGCACAATGCAAATACATATATATAATTTTGACAATGTGATTTTCTTTTTTTTTTTTTAAATATAATCTATCTCTCACTGGTAAAATTAACCTAGCCTAAAAATTCTAGACTGTTCATGTCTTTGACAGTGGGCAAACTTACAAAATCAGCAAGGGATCAAATACTTATTTCCTTCACTGTAAAAGTTAGGTCCTCTTTATGTCCCCATATAGAAGTTAGGCCCCCATATATACAGTGCCCTCTGTAGGTAGTGCCACACAGAGCCCTGTAGATAGTGCCACACTCCCTGTACTTAGTGCCACACACCTCCCCTTGTAGATAGTGCCACACACAACCCCGTGTAGATAGTGCCACACACACCCCCTGTAGATAGTACCACACATCCCACCCTGTATATAGCGCTACACCCCCCTCCCTGTAGATAGCACCATTGTGACTACCTCTAGGAGTGGAATCCACAGCCAGAGCGTTGACGACACTCTTGCCAGGGATTCCTCTCCTGCAGGAGCCCCTGACATCACTGTCCAGATATCTATAGTGACGTCAGGGGCTTCTCCAGGAGCGGAATCCATGCATCGCCAGCTCTCTGGCCTGGGATTCCAGTCCTGGAGGAGCCCCTGACATCCCTGTCCATGTATGGACAGGGACGTCAGGGGATCCCTCTTGAGCGGTCTCTGGCCAGATCATCGACAATGCTCTGGCCGGGGATTCTGCTTCTGGAGGAGCCCCTGATGTCACTGTCCATATGTGGATAGTGACTTCAGGGGCCTCTCCAGGAGCGGAATCCCTGTCCAGAGAGTTGGCAATGCGCTGGCCAGGGATTCTGGTCCAAGAGGAGCCCCTGACTTCACCGTACATAAACGGAGAGGGATGTCAGGGACATTTTTCTATTGGCTGTGTTTTCCTCCAACTTTTATAATTGTTATGACACACGTCTTATGAATTACATTTTTCACATTATGCACAGACAGTTGCATGCAGGGCCCCATTGCAGTTATTTCCATAGCGTCCCAAGCAGGGAATTGGGGTTCAAACTCTGTCGGCTAAAAGGATTCTCCTGTTTCTGTTGGCTAAAGGGATTCTCCTGTTTATGTGGCTAAAGGGATTCTCCTGTTTATGTGGCCAGGGTGCAGTAGGGTCACATCCATCTAGTTACTTTTAACTGACGAGTTTCATCCCTGTTTGTGATTTCCACAGAGCCATTTCAATCCAAGTCTTTGCATGTACTTCTGATATAGCCCATAGTGGGAGGGCCAATTTTTTGCGTAACCCATAAACATTTGCTATATTTGAATATATTACATGCAATAAAGTAAGCAAGATATAAATACAATATTGTTAACCATTGGCCAATAGGTGTCTCCCAGAAAAGAAAAAAAAAAGTGTCAGCGGAGAAGGGAACTTAGTTTTACCAACCTAAATTTTACCACAAGGGCATAAGATCAGTTACACAACCATATTTGATTGAAAATTCATGAACATTTTAACCATAGACTATTACATGCATCAGTGTACTTGTCAGACTTCAACAGATATTTGCAAGAGGCATGGGATCCACACTTATGGTCCTATAACACGGCCTGAGGAGGGCTGGGTAAATGAGTGCCGATCAACGAGACAGCTCGTTTGCTCCTTTCACAAGTAGCTAGCATAGAGATGAGCGCTCGTTACACCGATCGCTCATCCCCATGCACTTCTATCATGTCGGCAGTACATCTCCCTGTTTACACAGCGAGACATGCTGCTGACAACAATAATATTTTATGCTGTCTAAACCAGGGGTCTCAAGCACGCGGTCCGCATGCGGCCCCTGGGGCTGTCATCTGCGGCCCGCGGACACAGAGCCGCTAGTATCGGCTCTGCTCCGAGACTCTGGAATTCCCTGACATCGCTGCCCATATATGGACAGTGTGTCAGTGTCTTCCCCAGAGCGGAGTCCCGGGCAGAGCGCTAGTATCGGCTCTGCTCCGGGACTCTGTGGAATTCCCCGACATCGCTGTCCATGTTTGGACACACGATGTCTGGGGCTTCCCCAGAGCCGGAGTCCCGTGCAGAGCGCTAGTATATGCTCTGCTCCGGGACTCTGTGGAATTCCCTGACATCGCTGTCCATATATGGACAGTGTCAGGGTCTTCCCCAGAGCGGAGTCCCGGGCAGAGCGCTAATATACGCTCTGCTCTGGGGAAGCCTCTGACATCGCTGTCCATACATTAACAATGATGTCAGAGGCTTTCCCAGAGCAGAAGTCCCAGTGATGTCAGGAGCACAGCTGGAGTCCCAGGAAGAGCCTACTAGCGCTCTGCCTGGGACTCCAGCTCTGGGGTTGCCCCTGACATCTTTGTCCATATATGGACAGTGATGTCAGGAGCAGAGCTGGAATCCCAGGCTGCACTCACAACTCTACTATTATATCATGTACTTTACTCCAGTCACATCCAGAGCTGCAGTCTCCACTCTACTGTAACATGTTATACTCCAGTCACATCCAGAGCTGCACTCACAACTCTACTGTAACATCATGTACTATACTCCGGAGACATCCACAGCTACACTCACAACTCTACTGCAAGATCAGTAGATGCAGATGCAAACATCTTGTCTTATACTCCAAACAAATCCAGAGCTCCAGTCACAACTCTACTATTATATTTTGTGCTATACTCCAGTCACATCCAGAGCTGCAGTCACAACTCTACTGTAACATCATGTCTTATACTCCATCCACATCCAGAGCTGCAGTCATAACTCTACTGTAACATCATGTCCTATACTCCAGTCACATCCAGTGCTGCAGTCACAACTGTACTGTAACATCAGGTCTCATACTCCAAACAAATCCAGAGCTGCAGTCACAACTCTAGTGTAGTTCGAGTGCTAGAAGCGGCTCTGCTCCGGGACTCCAGCTCTGGGCAAGACCCTGACATCACTGTGGTAGCATCCGCGGAGGGCACTGTGGCAGCATCCGCGAAGGGCACTGTGGCAGCATCCGCGAAGGGCACTGTGGCAGCATCCGCGGAGGGCACAGTGGCAGCATCCGCGGAGGGCACTGTGGCAGCATCCGTGGAGGGCACTGTGGCAGCATCCGCGGAGGGCACTGTGGCAGCATCTACAGAGGGCACTGTGGCAGCATCTACAGAGGGCACTGTGGCAGCATCTACAGAGGGCACTGTGGCAGCATCTACGGAGGGCACTGTGGCAGCATCCGCGGAGGGCACTGTGGCAGCAGCTACAGAGGGCACTGTGGCAGCAGCTACAGAGGGCACTGTGGCAGCATCCACCGAGGGCACTGCGGCACTATCTAAAAAGGGGCTGCCCAATCTTGACATGTGTGTCTGCCAAACGCTGCTAACTGAGCCTCCGGTCTGCATTTAGCGACACTGGATTGTTGAAATAAGCACGTGGAGAGATATCTCAAATTTTAAACCTAGCGGTATTATTATAGTAATGTAGTATTATTATTATTATTATTATTGTTATAGTAATATAGTGTTATTGTAGTTCAAATAACGAATTGATTAATAATAATTTTGTATTGTATCAAATTTGAAAGTAATGTGGCCCAACCACTTCACATTTTTTCTATATGCGGCCCACTTACCCGGCCGAGTTTGAGACCCCTGGTCTAAACTATACAATCAGCCGATGAATGAGCGTTTGCCCTTTATACATGCCCTTTGGCCGATTTTTTTTAACCAAAGTTCGTTTCCTTTGGTTTTCGTTTTAAATTCTGATATCACCAGTAAATCTTTCAATGTTGCTGCTTTTTTTGGGACCATGCTCGGAACTGTCTCGACACATGATCTAATTCTAAATCTAACCAGTTTTCATCATGATATGATGTAATAATTGCTAATGTGAACCATAGCGAGAAATTGTGTGGTATTATCTTTCCGTCTTTCCAAATTCATATTTCTTTCACATATTAGGGCCCCTATTGCGGCCATGTTTTATAAATTGCTCCGATAGCTCCATTCACTCGGATTTAAATTTTTCAATATCTGTACAGTTCCTGCTATTTTGCAGGAACTGACCCGTATGGGGATGGTGGGCAAATAATTATTGCATTTGTTTATTGCACTGCAACATTACTTTTATTTATGGCAGGTGCGGCGGATGATGGTTGGCTTGATGGTGGCCTAAATTACTTTGCGGCGTGATGAACGTCCCAGATGCCATCTTGTTGATGTTCTGCCCCACCATAAAATCACCGGACGTTGCAGCATGGATACACCGCATCCTGATGCTGGGACGGCACTTGTATAAAATAGATGCTGTTTCCACCAAGAGTGTTCAGTGAACGGGTGTAAGTAGGGGAACCTGGTGTGACAAATGAGCTGCTAAGTCTATGACTGTGCTACATCACAAGCTGATTAACCGTAGTCTGTGGGCTCTGGAGCTGATTGTAGGTGATGGGTAGGAGCCTTCACATGTGTGTGTGCAGTGTTGAGGGAGCTGTGCTCGGTGGATGACGGGCAGGAGCCTGCCCACGTGAGACAGTGGAGCGGTGCAGACAGTTGCAGCCTAGTAGGCTTGAATCTACCGGACATCCCCTGTATCAGGGAGGAGCACCCTTGACTTTGTCAGACGAAAGAGTGCGGCAACCAGCCATCAACCGCAGCCTGAACCATCATATGTAAGAAACAGTGCCTCTCATATAGAAGAGGCTGGACGCAGCCGCAGGGTGAAGGGAGGCCGACATGACCGTCCTGGTAGGGAAAGGGTTAATTAGGGAGGGAGAGTTGGAAGGAGCTGAAGGAGGGACGGGGAGGAGTTAAGGGGGACGGGGGGCCGTTACTGCGCTTCCCGCTGTTTCTCGGCATTGAGCCGGAAGCAGCGGGAGGAGTAACATAGATGCAAGTAAGCTCCCCGTTGCCCGGCTTTTAGTAATGGCAGAAGCCCTTATGTTAGAGCGGCTGCGTGCCGCTGCTGTGCACCACGGTCCCGGATGGCTAGAGGAGACCGTGGCTGCAATAACGAGGATCCCGGACGCCGTTTCGCCACGTCGGGCACGGCGTTCGGGGTCTGTTGAAAGGGACAGGCTCCCCTCCCCCGGCCCCCTTACGAGCATGGCTATGGCGGCGGGGGGGGAGTCGGCAACAACCGCTCCTGCGCTGGGCAGGCAGAGAGCGGTGCCAGGGGTGACGGCGACGCAGGCTGGGTCGACCCGTCCCTCTCGGCGGTCCCGACCTCCAGAGCGCCTCAGTCCGGAGGTAGTCCCGCGGACACGGCGTCGCAGAGGGAGCCCGATCCCGGATGCTGCAGGCCAGGCAGCTGGGAGGACCGCCCCTTCCCAGGCCCTGCGTCCTGGCAGGAATCCCAGGCCGCGACGGGGTCCGGCGGTAAGCAGGGAGTCGCAGGCTGGGCTCCCTGTCACCCCTCCCCCATCAGATGGAAGATTTGGAGAACAAGGTACGGCCGCCCCGCATGGTGATGTTCCGGCCAGGGGGCAGGCTTCGTCAGGATCGTCTAGACGGACGCCTAGATCTGCAGCGACGTCGAGGCAACAGGTCCGGTCGGAAGTCTGGGCCCCGGCGGTCGGGCGGCAGGTTGCCGGCCCATCGGTCAGCGCGTCCTCATCCCCGTTCCGAAGATGTCGTTGGGAGGGACAGTCGTCGGCGAGAGAAGAACTGGAGGAAGGTGAACTGGACGTGTATCGTCGAGGTCAGGATGGTCCGGCTGACGGGAACACAGCGCCTGTGCAGCCCGGTGAGTGTATAACTCCATCATTGTCTTATCCAGCGATTTTTATGTCGGGTGTCGGCGGGGGGGCGGCTAGCATTGCATCGGGGGCCGGTAGTGGCGCGGGCGGACGCGACGGAGCGGGTTTGGCAGACTTAGTGGGTTGCTTACGGGAGCTGGTGGGGCGCCTGGATAGGGCCGCGGCGCCGGTAGTAACGGAAGTGTCTCCTGCGGTAGTTTGGGAAGGCCCCAGGGACGTGGGATCGTTACAGGCGCGTCCTGTGGTGGCGGTTAGAGAGGCGGTCGCGGTGTCGGTACAGACCGAGGCACAGAAGGACGGCGATCGAGTGCGTATGGACGATCGTGCTCGGGGGGAGGTGTATGTTTGTTTTGAGGGTCCGTTGGGGGCGCATTTAAAGCAGGAGGTGCGTGATCGGATCTGGAAAGACGAATATGTTGAAATTTTTTCTCTCTTGCCGCTGGCTAAATTTAATTTGGATAAGAGCAAGCGGGATGAGAGTAAAAAGGACGAGGAGGAACGGCGGCGGTATAGGCTTATCCCGCAGACGTTCGTTAATTGGTCGCAGGCGTTCGCCATATTGGCTAGTGTGATAGGGGAAAAGGCGCCGGAAAATTGTTCGGCGTTATTTTGTTATTTTGATGCCATTGGGGAGGCTCATAGGGCGTATGGGGGTCAGGCGTGGCTGCGATATGATGAGCAATTCCGTCAGCGGAAGGCGGTTCGGCCGGCGATTCGGTGGGACCAGAAGGATATTGCTCTCTGGTTACGGGTTACGGCTCCGGTTAGGCAGCCCTTTCCCGGGAGCGGTGGCCAGGGAGGCCAGTCTAGTCAGAGTGGACAAAGCGGCGGGGGAAAGGCGGGGTTTTGCTGGCAATTCAATGAAGGTCAGTGCAAATTCGGGGCCACGTGCAAGTTCAAGCACGTGTGCTCCGAGTGTAATGGTGCATCACACGGGGCGGCAAAATGTCTGCGAAAAAAGAGGTCAGGGAACCAGCACGGGGCTGGTCAAGGGGGTGTCGCCGGTGAGGGTGGAAAGGATGGCCCCTTATCTAAGTGAGTATCCGGATAGGGCGGCAGCTAAGTTGCTTTATGAAGGGTTTTGTGTTGGTTTTGTTATTCCTCCGCCTCCTTTTGAGGTTCCGGTTACGCGGAGGAATTTAAAATCGGCTTACTTGCATGCGGAAGTCGTGTCGGAAAAGTTGTTAAAAGAAGTTTCGTTGGGGCGCATGTCGGGGCCATTTGTTGAGTCGCCGGTAAAAGATTTAGTTGTGTCCCCTTTGGGTATTGTCCCTAACCGCGAGCCCGGAAAGTTTCGTTTGATTCAACATTTATCGTATCCCAAAGGTTCGTCGGTAAATGACGGGATTGATCACGAGTTGTGTTCCGTAGGTTATACCTCATTCGATAAGGCGGTGGGGTTAGTGCGGGCTGCGGGTCCGGGGGCGCTGCTAGCAAAAACCGACATCGAGGCGGCGTTCAGGTTGTTGCCGGTCCATCCAGAAAGCCAACGGCTGTTGGGTTGTTTTTGGAATGGGGCCTTTTACGTGGATCGGTGCCTTCCGATGGGGTGTTCTCTTTCTTGTGCATACTTCGAGGCGTTTAGTAGCTTCGTGGAGTGGGTAACGAGGGGAGTATCCGGGGTCGATTCGTTGATCCATTACTTAGATGATTTTTTGTGCGTTGGCCCGGGGGGTTCGCCGGTTTGCGGTAATTTGCTTCATGCACTACAGAAGGTGGCGAGGGATTTTGGGATCCCTTTGGCGCCGGGAAAAACGGAGGGCCCGGTAGCGACGATTTGTTTCTTGGGAATCGAAATTGACTCAGTGGCAATGGAGTGTCGGCTCCCGGCGGATAAGTTGGGTGCTTTGAGGCTGGAGGTTCGACGGGCTTGTAGAATGAAGAAAATGGCGCTGAGGGAGCTTCAGTCGCTGCTGGGGAAGTTGAATTTCGCCTGCCGGATTATGCCAATGGGGAGGGTGTTTGGTAGGAGGTTGGCGGCGGCAACGGCGGGAGTGCGCGCGCCGCATCATTTTGTGCGGCTCAAGGAGGAGCACCGAGCTGATCTTCAGGTTTGGGATGACTTCTTGGGCCAGTACAATGGTCGCTCGCTATGGATGGCTCCTGCGCAGGATACGAGTGATTTGAATATTTTTACGGATGCGGCTGGGGTGGGTGGTTTTGGAGCTTATGGGGTAGGTCCGTGGTGCGCGGGTCAATGGCCGGCTAGCTGGGTGTCCAGTGGACTCACGCGGAATCTGGCCCTGCTCGAGCTGTTTCCCATCGTGGTGGCGGCTACCATTTGGGGGGACAGGCTCAGGGATAAGAAGGTCCGTTTTTACTGCGACAACATGGGGGTGGTGCTGGCCATTAATAACATCACGGCGTCCTCTCCTCCGGTAGTTCAATTGTTGCGACATTTAGTGTTGGTGTGTTTGTCATTGAACGCGTGGGTGGTGGCGGTGCATGTCCCGGGTGTTCAGAATTGTATCGCTGATGCTCTTTCTCGCTCGCAGTGGGACCGGTTTCGGCAATTGGCACCGGGAGCGGAACGTCTCGGGTTGGCGTGTCCGGAGCATCTGTGGGATCTGGTATCGGTCCCGTAGAGCAGCTGTTAAAAAGGTCTTTGGCGCGCGCGACGTGGAGTGCGTATGCTGCTTGTTGGAGGCAGTGGGAGGAGTGGTTAAGAGAGTTGGGTGACGTCAATACGGATAGAGACAGGTTGGTGGCACTTTTGTACTGGTTAGGGGACGCCTGGGAGTCGGGGTTTTCAGTAGCGAAGGTGAACCGGTTCATATCTGCGGTGGCGTTTGGGTTTAAGCTGCGGGGTTTTCGGGATGTATCGAAGGAATTTCTGGTATCGCAGGCTTTGAAGGGGTTGCGTCGAGGTAGGGTGGAGGCGGATAGTAGAAGGCCGGTGTCGTTTGCTTTGCTTAACTCGTTGGGCGGTTCATTAGCATCGGTATGTTGTTCTTCAGATGAAATGGTTTTGTTTCGATTGGCTTTTTCGTTAGCGTTTTTTGGAGCATTTAGAATAGGTGAGTTGGTGTCGCCAAGTACAAAACGGGCAGGGGGGCTGAGATCTGGGGAGGTGAGCCTATTTGCAGATCGGCTAGAGGTATGGTTGCGTCGATCAAAAACTGACCAAGTAGGGAAAGGAAAGCTGATAGTTTTGTTCGCCCTCCCGGGGTCGGTCATGTGCCCTGTAGAGTGCATGCGGGGTTTTACGCAAAACGGGGGTCTCCAGATTTGCCTCTGTTACGTCATGTGGACGGGTCGTTTTTGTCCAGGTTTCAGTTTGGAGCTGTATTTAAAAAATGTTTGGCGGCAGTTGGTGTTGCGGCAGGCTCATATTCATCTCATTCCTTCAGGATTGGCGCAGCAACGGAAGCGGGGCGCTGGGGGTTGGATGATGAAGGGGTGAGGCGTATTGGTCGTTGGGAGTCTAAAAGGTTTAAGTCCTATGTCCGCCCCCATATGTTATGATTGGGGTTGTTTACGCTTTACAAATGTTATATTGGTGGTGCCTAATTGTTTTTTCCGTTTCAGATTCGCCTCCTTGTCTGGTGTGGTTGATGGGTCATTCGTACGTGCACTGGGGGGCTTTGAGGGCGGACGTCCGCCCGGATGGTCGCCAGTTGCGCATTCCGCGACAGGATGCGGTTGTGCATTGGCTGGGTTTTAGAGGTATGTCGTGGAGCAGGGTGTTGGCGTAATTCCAGACATATGCGCGGCTTGATAGGGTTCCGGAGGTTTTAGTGTTGCACGTGGGTGGGAATGACTTAGGAGTCCGCCCTTTTCGTGAGTTGGTGCGGGATATCAAACATGATATGTTGTGTTTGTGGGTATCTTATCCCAAGTTGGTGGTAGTGTGGTCGGACATAGTCCCAAGAAAGCATTGGCGGTTAGCTAGATCGGTGGAGAGAGTCAATAAGGCTCGCATAAAGGTTAACCGGGCGGTGTCCCGTTTTGTGGCAAAGAACGGGGGCATTTGCGTAAGGCATAGGGATTTGGAGTCAGGAGTGGGGAATTTCTGGAGAAGTGACGGGGTTCATCTGACCGAGGTTGGCATTGATCTTTGGAGCTTGGCGATAGCAGAAGGCATAGAAAGGGCGGTGGTGGTGTGGAGGAACTCACAGGCTTAAGGGGGTCAAGGCCTGTTTCGCTGTGGCGGGGGGAGTCCTTGAGGCCAGTCAGTACAAAATGGTGGGGGGGTCGCATCGGGGGTATGCGTCCCCCAAAAAAGGTACATGGTTGAAGACTTCATCGGGTGTTATCCCTTTGAAGTGGTCTTCTGGTAGAAGGTATATCACTTGAAGGCTTCATCGGGTGTTATCCCTTTGAAGTGGACTTCTAGTGGTCGGTATATCACTTGAGGGCTTCATCGGGTGTTATCCCCTTGAAGTGGACTTCTAGTGGTTGGAGCCATCTGCAGAGGTGAACGGTGCTTCCGAGCTGGTTTACGGCTGGAGGTAATTGGTGGTTTGCAGATGGCTAATTCGGTGTGTTCTTAATAAGGAACATCTGAAGGGGCTTCAAGGACTTCCTCTGCTCGGGTTAATGTTAACGTTTAATTGTTATTTATGATTCTGACCCATGTTGGGTCATGTGAATTATTAGGAGGAATTCTCTGGTGGATTCCTAACTAGTTATCCGAATGTTTCGGATTTAAATTGTTTTTATAAAACTGTGAAATTAATAAACGGCTGCTGTGGCCATTTCACATCCAACCTCGGTGTCACGTGTCTTTACTAAGTGGGGGTGGGGGGGATAGTAAGGTCTAAGGTTAACACACACGACTCTACCTAGGCAGGTCAAGAAGAGGCTGGACGCAGCCGCAGGGTGAAGGGAGGCCGACATGACCGTCCTGGTAGGGAAAGGGTTAATTAGGGAGGGAGAGTTGGAAGGAGCTGAAGGAGGGACGGGGAGGAGTTAAGGGGGACGGGGGGCCGTTACTGCGCTTCCCGCTGTTTCTCGGCATTGAGCCGGAAGCAGCGGGAGGAGTAACATAGATGCAAGTAAGCTCCCACCCTCCCACCCTTGGTTTGTTACTCCTTAGGTCTTATGTACGTCCGTCTATGAGCGTTGTGTTTTATTTGTGTGCTTATTTAACATGTTTTTCTTTTTTCCGGAGTAGGTTCTGTTGTCATGGCAGCTGGCGGGGGGAGTCCTTGAGGCCAGTCAGTACAAAATGGTGGGGGGGTCGCATCGGGGGTATGCGTCCCCCAAAAAAGGTACATGGTTGAAGACTTCATCGGGTGTTATCCCTTTGAAGTGGTCTTCTGGTAGAAGGTATATCACTTGAAGGCTTCATCGGGTGTTATCCCTTTGAAGTGGACTTCTAGTGGTCGGTATATCACTTGAGGGCTTCATCGGGTGTTATCCCCTTGAAGTGGACTTCTAGTGGTTGGAGCCATCTGCAGAGGTGAACGGTGCTTCCGAGCTGGTTTACGGCTGGAGGTAATTGGTGGTTTGCAGATGGCTAATTCGGTGTGTTCTTAATAAGGAACATCTGAAGGGGCTTCAAGGACTTCCTCTGCTCGGGTTAATGTTAACGTTTAATTGTTATTTATGATTCTGACCCATGTTGGGTCATGTGAATTATTAGGAGGAATTCTCTGGTGGATTCCTAACTAGTTATCCGAATGTTTCGGATTTAAATTGTTTTTATAAAACTGTGAAATTAATAAACGGCTGCTGTGGCCATTTCACATCCAACCTCGGTGTCACGTGTCTTTACTAAGTGGGGGTGGGGGGGATAGTAAGGTCTAAGGTTAACACACACGACTCTACCTAGGCAGGTCAAGAAGAGGCTGGACGCAGCCGCAGGGTGAAGGGAGGCCGACATGACCGTCCTGGTAGGGAAAGGGTTAATTAGGGAGGGAGAGTTGGAAGGAGCTGAAGGAGGGACGGGGAGGAGTTAAGGGGGACGGGGGGCCGTTACTGCGCTTCCCGCTGTTTCTCGGCATTGAGCCGGAAGCAGCGGGAGGAGTAACATAGATGCAAGTAAGCTCCCACCCTCCCACCCTTGGTTTGTTACTCCTTAGGTCTTATGTACGTCCGTCTATGAGCGTTGTGTTTTATTTGTGTGCTTATTTAACATGTTTTTCTTTTTTCCGGAGTAGGTTCTGTTGTCATGGCAGCTGGCGGGGGGAGTCCTTGAGGCCAGTCAGTACAAAATGGTGGGGGGGTCGCATCGGGGGTATGCGTCCCCCAAAAAAGGTACATGGTTGAAGACTTCATCGGGTGTTATCCCTTTGAAGTGGTCTTCTGGTAGAAGGTATATCACTTGAAGGCTTCATCGGGTGTTATCCCTTTGAAGTGGACTTCTAGTGGTCGGTATATCACTTGAGGGCTTCATCGGGTGTTATCCCCTTGAAGTGGACTTCTAGTGGTTGGAGCCATCTGCAGAGGTGAACGGTGCTTCCGAGCTGGTTTACGGCTGGAGGTAATTGGTGGTTTGCAGATGGCTAATTCGGTGTGTTCTTAATAAGGAACATCTGAAGGGGCTTCAAGGACTTCCTCTGCTCGGGTTAATGTTAACGTTTAATTGTTATTTATGATTCTGACCCATGTTGGGTCATGTGAATTATTAGGAGGAATTCTCTGGTGGATTCCTAACTAGTTATCCGAATGTTTCGGATTTAAATTGTTTTTATAAAACTGTGAAATTAATAAACGGCTGCTGTGGCCATTTCACATCCAACCTCGGTGTCACGTGTCTTTACTAAGTGGGGGTGGGGGGGATAGTAAGGTCTAAGGTTAACACACACGACTCTACCTAGGCAGGTCATGAGAAGTATTCCTTTGCTTACTGTGGCCAGCAAAGAAACACTTGCACAGAGCTCCTGGTCTTAATTCCATCTCTTCCGTGACAAACCTACAAGGGCCATACACCATTCTAGGCCCCCACCTTACAATCATATCACTTATATCTAAAACAAAAGAGGAAAGATTTATTACAAAGGCTTTTCATCTACATATTTTTATCTACAATGGCTGCCCCACTTGTGATTTGTATGAAAGAAGAGCAGCGTGCACTAATTCGTTTTTTTGTGGTCTGAGGGTGTGTCTGGTGTCGATATTTATCGAAGGCTTTGTGCACAGTATGGAGAAAATGTTTTGTCGCGAAGAAGTATGTATGAATGGATAAAGTTCAAGGAAGTTACCACAAGTGTCAGCCATGGAAAAGGAGCCGGACGCCCCTCCACGTCCACGACTGATGACAACATTGAGCACTTACGTGAACTGATTCTATTGGATAGACGAGTATCAGTGGATTATGTGAAGCCCTACGAGGACCAAGATTCACATCTGATGAAGAGGTGAAGACCGCGATGAATTCGTGGCTCGCAGCTCAGCCTAAAACATTTTTTAAGGTGGGAATACGAAAGCTTGTTGACAGATAGACAAAGTGTATTTAAAAATGATGTTTTTGACTTTTCTGAAACTTGATTAAAATAAATTCTACAGCCGGAGTGCGGATAGTTTTTGATGTATATAAATTGTAGCAGTGTGTAGTTTCTTGACTTCAAAATACTCTAATTAAAGGGCTTGTTTGAGATGTTTAAAAATTTCAGTAACAGCAGTATATGTTACAAAAAAAAAAAAGGCTACTCATCTTTTAAATCCCCCTACCACTCCAGCACGATAATCTGGTCGTCTCTGCTGGTTCCCGTCACATTCATCAATCAAGTGACCGCTGCAGCCAATCACGGGCCTCAGCCGTCATGTGCCACACATGCTATCATCACTTCTGAGGCCGGTGATTAGCTAGAGCAGTCACGTGAATAATGTACATGACGTCATCGCTTCAGGACTGACGGGGACCACTGGAGCATCGGTGCTGGAGCTCCATGAGATTTTAAAAGGTGAAGAACCTTTCTTCCTCCATTGTGAGGTGGAGTCTGCCTAGAAGGGAAGAACAATCAGTCATGTCAAGATCTTTTAGCTTCGCTTCCATGAACGTCTATCCATTTGAGGGCGTACAAGGCATATTAGTGCAAATCACTTAATTACAGTAAAATATTAAAATTTGGCTCCTGAGTCTCCCTACATATTCTCTATCCACAATTAATGAAGAAGATAGGGATATCTGTATCATACAAGGTATCCATGTTCTTTCGCTCAAGGCTCATTGCCTCATTTCCATTCTGAGTCAATGTTATCACCATGTCAGATTCTCAGAAATATATTTCTCCCAAGTAATAGAAGGTCTTTATATATTTCAAATTTATTGCCCCTAATGACTAGTGAGAAACCAAATCCACACTTTAATAGTGAGACATAGCAGCCACCAAATGCAAGTACGCGGACACCCCTCCAAATTATGAGTTCAGGTGTTTCAGCCATACCCATTGCAAACAGGGGCATAAAATCAAGCACACAGCAATGCAATCTCCATAGACCATCATTGCTAGTAGTATGAGTCGTACTGAAATGCTCAGTGACTTTAAACCTGGCACTGTCATAGGATGCCACCTTTTCTAGACACTTTTCAAAACTGCCTAGGAAGGTTAAAAATGTGTTTAATAAATTTCGGGCACACCATGTACACCACTTTTGCTGGTGCAATTTGTGCCAGATTTTTCAATTCACTCAGTGGCGGACACAGACTGCAAAAGGCCCCTGTGCAGATAATGTGCCAGGGCCCCCCCGCCCCCCCCCCAATACCGACAAAGTTACCTAAACATATATATGCATATAAAAATAAACCTTACTAATAAAAATTATGAAGGAAGATTTATATTGTACATTTTATTACCAGTTTAGAACACAAGTAACACATTTTTTTCCGGGTTAAATTCTTATCTAAACTAAGTCCCTAAATGTGGGCAAAGAAAATGAAAAACCTATACTCACCTCCTCCGGCGCCTCCGTTCCCCCTCCGCAGCCCCTATCCCTTTCTGTGTTTACAAAGCTGCTGTGGTGACGCGCGGTCGATGGCACATGACCGCTGCAGCCAATCAATGCCCTCAACAGCGATTTGCTGTGGAACTACTGTCCTCAGCAGCACACCAATGAGGAGTTATTGGCAGCAGCGGTCACGTGCCATCGGCAGCGCGTCACCAGTGCAGCCTTGTACACTTGTAACACAGACCGAGACAGGAGGATGGGGGCTGCGGCGGGTGAACGGAGGCGAGGGAGGAGGTGAGTATAGTTTTTTTATTTTCTTTGCCCACATTTTCTTTGCCCAGCTACTGTCCACGGGGGGCCCGCTGATGGGCTCGCAGCTACTGTCCACGGGCCTCTGTCTCAGTCCTCAGCATCGCGCAGCTGAGAACTGAGTCGGCCAGCAGAGGAACGGGCCCCCTTCCCACGCGGGGCCCTTGTGCAGCTGCACCGGCTGCACATGCGGTATGTCCGCCCCTGAATTCACTTTGCTTAGTAAATCACCTTTATTGTGCCTTTACTTTCCCCCCTGGACCCTCACTAAACTGCAAGCACCGCAAGCCTCAGCAAGCACCACATGCCCAAGCAAGAACCACAGTCCTTTTGTGCGGCTGTTCTTGGGGAATCAGCGCCAATCACATATTTATGGCCTATCTTAAAGGGAATGTGTCGCTAGAATTTTTTTTTTTTTAGTTAAACAATTATTATTTAGGTGATTACACATTGTTTTAATTTTTAAAATATTTTCACAAGTCAGGAAATATTATAAATTAGATTCTAATTTATAACATTTCCATGTGCTGGCTACTAGAGGGAGCAGTTCCCAAAATTGCAGCATGGTCAATGTGGTAAAGCAACCTCATTGCTTTATGCTGCAAATTTGTGGTGGACACACTCTCTCTAGTGTTCTCACCCAATCCCCCCTCCCTTATCCTGGCTGGTGCCACGAGAAGGAGGGGTTTGAATCCTACACTCTGTTCCGCCATTTTCTGAGCGACTGCACAGTGTAGGAGGATTAGATACAGGGCTCAGCAGACAGTATAACACGAACATACACGAACATAATACACACATCACATACACGAACATAAATTACCTTCTCCTGCTGCCTCCGCTCCTATTCCTTGCGCCTTCGCTTCCTTGAACATATGGCCGGAAAGCCGCGGCCCGAAGACGTCATCTTACTGTCCGGCAGCGGCTTTCCGGTCAACATGAAAATGACGCCGGTTTTCGCTATGCAAACGAGCTTCATTTTGGTCTGTGTGGGAACGGCGCATGCGCTGTTCCCACACAGACAGCGTACGCTTCAGAGAATGGAACGGCTCCCGTTTGCATTCTCTATGGGGATGTATGTGCTGTATTCGTTAATCGACACATACAGAGATGAAAAAAAATGGCAGCCCCCATGGAGAAGTAAAAGTAAGAACAAAGTAAAAATTAGAACATGAGAACCCAAATAAATACAATTTATGTTAATATCATATTAAAAGCAATATGATAAAAAAAAAAAAAAAATTTCATGACACCTTCCCTTTAAGGACAGGCTATCAATATGTATACCTGACAAACCCCCAATTGTATACAAAAAGACTTTAATGGTATACAATATAGCCCAACAACCATAAGACCGCATGATGCTAATTTGTTGGATTTTCTAGACTCTCAGTCTAAAAATTCACTTTGGAAAAATCCAATGATCCAGCGCTCATTAGTCCATAGGTTTCCGACTACGAGGAGACCAGGACCATTTTTCATATATTGGTTTCATGTAAACTCATGTTCGTATTAGCTTTTCTACAGTTTTGGATGCAATCACAATGGCAGGCATTGACTTTGTCTTAGGTTGATGTCTTTGGAGACTACTTGAATCATAGGATCTGTCACAGGCAAACAACTTAATTAATTATTAAAGTATGTTCTCCCATGATGAAGGAGAGCTTTACTCCTCTGATGGATCCTTTAAGCAATAGTGAAGTATGTTGCATTCAGTTGCCCATATCGGGCAGGGGGGTTTCCTATGCATTAACATTACTTATATGTTGTTTTAGAAAATAATGTGAGTTATTATTTTTGCTTAATTTCCTTGGCCCCCGATTCATTTGTGTGGCAGTTTTCCCACTATTTTGCAAGTGATCACATTAATTTGCAAAACTTTCCAGACCCCATTGTTTTTTTTTTTACTAAAGCCTGCAATATATATGAACAGGCGTGGGGATGCAATGATTCTACAATGGCTTATTGTCAGTCATGTAAATTGTATATGCAAATCAAGAATACAATTAATGTTGCTGTGACAGGTTAATACAGATGTGCTCTTTGAAGTGCCAACCATTATTATTTATCTTGACGGAAATATTTTTGGGTTGAACTTTAATGTTACTATAGGATGATATTATATTGTTTGTATTGGCTGTGCAAGAATTATTGTAGTGGAAGCCAAATGACTTTCATCCAAGATGGAGGTGGAGGTGCTTCGTATACTTTTCACTCTAATATATTTATAGATTTATATGTGACATGAAGGGGAACACTAGGTTTAATAGGTGGGGAGAAACTGGACATTATGAGAGCTGGGTAGTCATTAACGAAATGTTTTGGTGTTAATGAAGGGCAATTCTAAAGAGGTGGATTATGAAGGATTCGGTCTAGAATTCAAAGGTGTGGTAAAATCTAAAAGGGCTAGAGAGAGATCTCCAGAGAGTAGGAGCAGCTCGAGAGAAGTTCTGAAGCCATTCATAGGAGAAGTTTGAGAGAGAAGGATGACAGAAGCCCTGACAGACACAAACGGAAACCATAGATTTCCGTTTCCATGACCATTGATTTCAATGGTGATGGATCCGGTGCCAATGGTTTCCGTTTGTCTCCGCTGTGCAGGGGTTCCGTCATTTTGACGGAATCACTACATTACCATTGCTTTCCGTCTGTGTCAGTCAGGGTCTCGTTCAGACAGAAAGCTCCAGCAGAATGTCAGAACGGGACCCTGGCGTAGATGTGAACGAAGCCTTACCTGATCTCCTATAATGCACTGGGAGAGATTTCCTGCATCCGTTACTGTGCAGCGTCAGGTGTATAGAATGAAAATTACCACAGCAAGCTCGGTCAGACATTGAGGGGAGCATTCATTTAATTGTTTTTTTTAGGAGGCACTGTGAGGGCATTATACTGTGTGTGGATGGTACTATGGGGGCATTATAGTATGTGTGAGCGGCACTATGGGGCACTAGACTGTGTGGAAAGGCACTATAAGCACTAAAGCACTATAGCATTATGGCGGCATTATACTGTGTGGTGCTCACTATGGGGGTATGATACACTGTGGGGTCACTACGGAGGCATGGTACTGTGTGGGGGCATCATTACTGTGAGGGGGCACTAAAGAAGTATTATCATTATTTGGGGACACCATTACTGTGTGCCATACAATATGAAGGTGTGTGGGGCACAAGGGAGCGGTATTACAGTGTGTTATCCAAAGGAGGGCACTCTTACTGTGTAGGGGCAAAAAGGGAACGGGGTGTGTATGGACATGAACTGAAAAAAATTGACGCATGCTTGTCCCTTTTACAATCATTGAAAGTTGGGAGGTATAATGTAACTGTTTCTGGATCCCAGCCTGATAAAAGGGAGTATTATTTTGCATTCATGTGCACATTGATTGTCAGTAAGACTGACTTTAGATTTACTGTACCTTTAAAAAGATGTCTTTGTTGTATTTGGCAGAGTTTTTAGAATATATAAGAATTTTCCCACAAAATCTGTGAAACCACAATTTCATTACATATTCTTTGGCATTTTTCTGCAATTTTTGCATTTATGTTTTCTCCAAGGACTATTCCTAAATCAAAATGTAAAAAAAATGACATAAGCCAGTGCAACGGAAGAAAAAATTCGAAACTTTATCCTGGGACATATGCGGTAAAACAATTTTCCTGTAATTTCCAATGTTCCTCCCAGTTCAATGAAATTCGGATCTGTTCCTCAAATAAATGCCAGTTTTTATTTCCTATATAAGGCCTGATTTACACGAGCGTGTGCGTTTTGCGCGCGCAAAAAACGCTGCGTTTTGCGCGCGCAAAAGGCACTTGACAGCTCCGTGTGTCATCCGTGTATGATGCGCGGCTGCGTGATTTTCGCGCAGCCGCCATCATAGAGATGAGGCTAGTCGACGCCCGTCACTGTCCAAGGTGCTGAAAGAGCTAACTGATCGGCAGTAACTCTTTCAGCACCCTCGACAGTGAATGCCGATCACAATATACACCAACCTGTGAATAAAGAAAGACGTTCAAACTTACCATGAACTGCCTGCTTCCTCCAGTCCGGTCTCCCGGCCGTTGCCTTGGTGACGCGTCCCTCTCTTGTCGTCCGGCCCCACCTCCCAGGATGACACGGCAGTCCATGAGACCGCTGCAGCCGGTGATTGGCTGCAGCCTGTGCTTGGCCTGTGATTGGCTGGAGCTGTCACTTGGACTGAACTGTCATCCCGGGAGGTCGGACTGGAGGAAGGAGCCGGGACTTATCGGTAAGTCCGAACTTCTGTTTTTTTTTACACGTATATGTATATTGTGATCGAAAGTCACTGTCCATGGTGCTGAAACGGTTTAAGTCTTTCAGCACCGTGGGCAGTGACTGTCTCCTGACGTCGCGTACCCGAACATTTTTTGCCGGGTTCGGTCAAAACGAGTTCGGCCGAACCCGGTGAAGTTCGGTGCGCTCATCTCTAATTTTATCACTCCGTTTGGATGTTTGTAAACAGAAAAGCACGTGGTGCTTTTCTGTTTACATTCATCCTTTTGACAGCTCTTGCGTGATTTTCGCGCATGCAACGCAGTAGCGTCCGTGTGCCATGCGTTGCTTTCACGCACCCATTGACTTCAATGGGTGCGTGTTGCGTGAAAAACGCACGATTATAGAACATGTCGTGAGTTTTACGCAACGCACTCACGCTGCGCAAAATTCACGCATCGTCTATAGGTAATATAGGTGCGTACGACACGCGTGAAAAGCACGCGCGTCGCACGCGCGTATATTACGCTCGTGTAAATGAGGCCTAAGGCTGTCAAATGCACACGGAGCTGTCAAATGCCTTTTGCGCGCGCAAAACACAGCGTTTTTTGCGCGCGCAAAACGCACACGCTCGTGTAAATCAGGCCTAAAACAGCAGGCACAAAGGCTAAACTCTGCACAGCGCATTGACTGCGGTGAAACAGATTACGTTAATCGCCACTAGTCCCAGCAGAAAGCAGAAATATAGTTACCAACTGCAGTGTCTGTGGTTTTAGGACAATGGTGAACTTAATAAAAAAGAGTTTGGGTAAACTATGCCACGAATGACCGATCGCCGAGGGACCGACTGCTGTGACCAACGACGATCGCTATATCACAGTGGTAGCAACACTAGGAAGGCACCATGCCACTTTGTCAGCTTTGTTAGGCTTTTACCCAAGGGCGAAAGGATGCCAATTGACTGTAATGGAGATAGAGGAGACAAACTGGCAGTAGCGATCTGCCACCAATGTCTCCAGTAAGCTAACTCCGTTAACCCCTCAACAACCAGGCCTACTTTGGCCTTAATAACATGGCATTCTATTTCATTTTTTCACTGTCACATTCCAAGAGTAATAACTTTTTTTTTTTTGTTGACATAGTCCCATGAGGACTTGTTTTTTGCAGGACGAGTTGTATTTTTTAGTGGCAGCATTTCTGGGTACATGTAATATACTGAATAACTTTTATGAACATTTTTTGGGAGGGAATTTAAAAAAATAACAGCTATTCCGGCATTGTTTATTAACTTTTAAATTGAGGTCCTTCACTATGTGGTGTAAAAAACACATTACCTTTATTCTATGGGTCGGTACGATTACAGCGATACCGAATATGTATAGGTTTTTTATGTTTTACCACCTTTGCAGAATAAAACCAAGAATTAATTGTTTTGGCATCGTTGCGTCTTTGTATTTTTTCATCGATGTAGCCATATTTGGGATGTCTTTTGTGTGTGGCAAGGTTTGTATTGGTACTCTTTTCAAGTAGATGGGAACTATTGTTTAACTTTGATTATATTTTTTTGGGGGGCAAATGGAAACAAAATCGCTTTTTTTTTTTGTTGCATTTTTCCGTACGTCATTTACCATGCGTTTTAAATAACATGTTGACTTTATTGTTCGAGTGTTACGTTTGAAACAATACCATATATGTGTATTATTTTTCACACTTGTACAAAATAAAACCACTTTTTATGGAAAAAATAATAATTCTGTGAACTTTATTTTTTTTTCCAATAAACTTTATTTATCTGTATTTAATATTTTTTTTAGTCCCACCAGAGGACTTCAATATGTAATCTTCTGATCGCTGATATAATGCTGTCTTATACTTAGTATACCAAAGCATTACTGCCTGTCAGTGTAAGGCCTTATTTACACGAGCGTATCTCACGTCCGTGTTACGCGTGTTAAAATAACGGACGTCGCACAGACCTATGCAAGTCAATGGGGCCATTCAGACATTCAGTGTTTTTCACGCAGCGTGTGTCTGCTGCGTGAAACTCACTGCATGTCCTATACTTGTGCGTTTTTTGCGCATCACGCACCCATTGAAATCAATGGGTGCGTGAAAATCACGGACAGCACGCGGACGCAAATCCGTGTGCTGTGCATGATTTACGCAACAGTTGCTCAAGAAATAATGAGAAAAAGAAAACCACCGCCTTCAGTGTATTTTGCTGAGGTAAAACACACATGACATACGGATGACATACGCGCGTAAAAAACGCTGACAAGCACCATACACTGATGTCACACGGAGCTGCAATGCAGTAAAAACGCTGCGTTTTTACGCGCACAAAACGGACATGTTCGTGTGAATAAGACCTAAAACTGACAGGCAATCTGGCACGGCGCAAAAGGCATATAGTCATGGGGGGCCGGGGGGGGGGGGGGCTTTGTTAGTCCTAAACTTACTTTGTTGCCTTTGATTGGTTGAGATGCCAGAGCAGGTTGAAGCTTTTAGTTCAGCATGGTCTGGCATAGGGTGAGGACTTGTGCTGCTCCATTGTCTCCTGGTTGTCCCATGGCTGCAGGACTTTAGAGGTTTTCCCACCATAAAGGTTTTAACTGCTCCAACCGCTGGAACCCCTACTAAGGGTGGGAGTGCCAAGTCTCCCAACATGGGAGATTTGTAAGGCATGGGCGGTCAATCTTTATTGAAAAATGAGACGATAGAATAACAGCAGAAGAGGCTCTTTTGGAAAGGGAGAGGGTCTTTGAGGGTAATTTGGTAATTTCTAGAGTCAATTTTTTTTTGCGACCTGCCCAGTTAGGGTATGTTGACACGATTAACAAAATACGTCTGAAAATACGGAGCTGTTTTCAAGGGAAAACAGCTCCTGATTTTCAGACGTTTTTTGAGCAACTCGCGTTTTTTGCAGCGTTTTTTACGGCCGTTTTTGGAGCTGTTTTCAATAGAGTCTATGAAAAAACGGCTCCAAAAACGTCTCAAGAAGTGTCCTGCACTTCTTTTGACGAGCCGTCATTTTACGCGCCGTATTTTGACAGCGACGCATAAAATAAAGGCTCGTGGGAACAGAACATCGTAAATCCCATTGCAGGAGTAAAGGAGCAGTCTTTTCAGGCGTAATTCGAGGCGTAAAACGCCTGAATTACGTCTGAAAATAGGTTGTGTGAACATACCCTTACTATCTGGGGATAATGATGGCGGGCATGATTCTTTTGTACAATTATATAAGTGATTGATACACCCTTTCTGGCTGGTGGAAAAAAGTTCAGTCTTCAGTGAAAGGACTTCATTACTGGAAGAGCTATGAAGATCTGGAATATGGAATAGTTGGATCTTTTTGTAAAATATATAAATGCTTTATTTATAAAATATTTGGTTTAATGTTGATCCAGTCTGTTTACCACACGAGGTCAAGATGAACTTTTTTTCTCTTTGAGGACAAATTGACCTAGGCTGGCTTAACAAAGGAACTAGAATTTTTGGCTTTCAACTCCACCCTCCCCTGGAGGAACGTGATAGTCAAATGTCTTTTTTTTTAACCTCACAATGTAACCCTATAATGTTATTTTTATTTGCATTTTTAATTGCTTGAAGAACAAGCCCTAAAGGTCTACACCTCAGCAATGGGCAGACATGGAGACATGTTACATCATTCCAAGACAATGGAAAATTCTACCCATTCTGTGCTAATTCCATCAGACCTTTGAAACAGTAACACTCGTGGTCAGCTCTGGCACTGCCAGACAGTCAGGTCACCCCGTAGCAACTGGAGAAGCTGAAGGAGTCTTTAAAAGCAACGAATGAGTCTGCCACAGGATCGAACATATAGCCTGTTTAGCCTGTTCAGATGGGGCCCCCTCTGGCCACAGGTGGTATTAAAACAAAAATGCCACTGCTCTTACTATCAAGTCCCTCATACATTATACAAACGACATCATCCCAGTCTATTAATAACCCCTTCCCCGCCCTAGCCCACCAGGGATGTTATAATTAACACCCTCACTGCCCTTACCAACGAGGGTTTTAAAAAAAAAAAAATCATTAACCCTTTCACTACCCTGGCCAGAAGAAATGTTGCCCTTTCATGCGTTAGCCCAAAAGGAATTTTATAATTTCTCCCATTTACTACCGTAGACCACCAGGAATGTTAACATTAACCCTGTCGCTACCCTAACACACCAGGGATGTTATCATTAAACCCTTTACTGCCACAGCCCAGAAGGAATGTTATCATGAACCCCTTTACCACCTTAGCGGTTAATGTTAACATTAACCCCTTAAATACCTTAGACCACAAGGGATGTTTAGTTCAGAGGTTAATAATAAAATTGTCTGATTGGGGTGTGGTATTGCCCCGAGGAGGATTGGCTCCGGGTAAAAGGCAGACACGGAGAACAGGCAAAGTAGCAGTAACGTAACGTTAGAGTCCAATGCACGTATACATAGGTGTGCATTGAATTTAGCACTGAAAATGTTGTAGTAAGCCAATATATTTATGTATACAAATGTGCTGCTCCAGCTCCACATAGACAGACTCTCCCATATTAGATCCAGTGGCGTAACTACCGCAGGAGCAGCCATAGCGACTGCTACGGGTCCCGCAGCATAAGCGCGACGCCACTGAAGGGGTTGTTCCTACAAAAGACATGCATCCCCTATCCACAGGATAGGGGATACATGTGTGATCGCTGGGACGCCTAGCGATAAGGAGAACGGGGGACCGAAAGTCCCCCGAAGTTCTCCATGACAAACCTCGGACTTCCGGGTTCTGTCTGCAGCTCCATAGAAATGACATGTGCACCGGTCGCACTTGTATGCATGTGTGACCAGCGGTCCCTTCATTTTTATTGAACTGTGCAGACGCCGGAAGTCCGAGGTTTGTCATGGAGAATTTCGGGGGGACTTTCGGTCCCCCGTTCTCCTTATTGCTGCCAGCGATCACACATGTATCCCCTATCCTGTGGATAGGGGATGCATGTCTTTTGTAGGACAAAGAAAACCAAATTGTACACGAGCAGCAAAGGTATGAACTCCACAACAAAAAAGATATTATAAATATATATCTTAATAAGTGCCGGTAATGGTCAAAATGACATGAGTAACCATGAGTAAACGAATAGGAAGAACATACATGTAACCCCAACATAACCTGGTACTCTGACCATGAATATATACTGAGAAACCTATGAAGACAAACTATAGGCCGGTTTTTTTTGGGGGGGGGGGGGCTATATGGCGTTATCTACAGGGGGGTCTGTATGGCATTATCTACAGTGGGGTCTGTATGACGTTATCTACACGGGGGCTGTATGGCGTTATCTACAGGGTGGTTGTATGGCGTTATCTACAGGGGGCTGTATGGCGTTATCTACAGGGGGGCTGTATGGCGTTATCTACAGGGGGGTCTGTATGGCGTTATCTACAGGGGGAACTCTGTATGGCGTTATCGCCAGGGGGACTCTGTATGGCGTTATCTACAGGGGTGACTCTGTATGGCGTTATCTACAGGGGGGTCTGTATGGCGTTATCTACGGGGGGGGTGTATGTATGGTGTTATCTACAGGGGGGTGTCTGTATGGCATTATCTACAGGAGGGGTCTGTATGGCGTTATCTTCAGGGGGGCTGTGTGGCGTTATCTACAGGGGGCTGCATGGCATTATCTACAGGGGGCTGTATGGCGTTATCTACAGTTGGGGCTGTATGGCGTTATCTACAGGGGGGTGTATGGCGTTATCTACAGGGTGGATTTGGGGCTGTAAGATGTTATCTACAGGGGGGCGGTAAGGCGTTATCTACAGGGGGCTGTGTATGGCGCTATCTACAGGGGGCTGTATATGGTGCTATCTATAGGGGGGCGCTGTGTGGTGGAATCTATAGGGAGGCACTATCTACAAGAGGGAGGATTGTGTGATACCCAGCGGAGGGGGGGCCCCAGTCAAAAGTTTGCTATGGGGCTAAGTCTTTCCTAGTTACGCCCCTGGGCGTTATCCACAGGGGGGACTCTGTATGGCATTATCTACAGGGGGCTGTATGGCGTTATCTACAGGGGGGATTTGGGTCTGTAAGACGTTATCTACAGGGGGGCTGTAAGCCGTTATCTTCAGGGGGCTGTGTATGGAGCTATCTACAAAGGGCTGTGTGTGGTGCTATCTATAGGGGGGCGCTGTGTGGTGGAATCGATAGGGAGGCACTATCTACAAGGGGGGGTTGCGTGATACCCAGCGGAGGGGGGCCCCAGTCAAAGGTTTGCTATGGGGCCCAGTCTTTCCTAGTTACGCCCCAGGGCGTTATCTACAGGGGGGACTCTGTATGGCGTCATCTACAGGGAGGCTGTATGGCGTTATCTACAGGGGGGATTTGGGGCTATAAGACGTTATCTACAGGGGGGCTGTAAGGCGTTATCTACAGGGGGCTCCAGTCAAAAGTTTGCTATGGGGCCCAGTCTTTCCTAGTTACGCCCCTGATTAGATCGGTATCATATATTTCAGTTCTGCCTTTTTCCAAATGAAAGATGAAATTTCAACAATGACTTGTGCCTCCGGAGATTGGCTCCAGTTGAAAAGAGGATGTTTGCACTCTCTCTGTCCTGCTCAGAGAGAAAACTGTAACTCAGCTGTGTATTCTCTTAAAGGGCAACTTCAGAAAAATATCTACGCCTGCCTTTAACCCCTTCCCGCTGCAGCCATTTTTCGGATCTTCACTTTAGTTTTTTCCGCCCCACCTTCCAAAAGCCATAACTTCTTTATTTTTTCATCAATATTGCAGTATGGGGGCTTGTTTTTTTGAAGGACGAGTTGTAGATTTTCACAGCACCATTTATTGTACCATATAATGTAGTGGGAAACTGGATAAAAAATATTTGTTTGGTGGAATAGGAAGTAAACAGCAATTCCTCAATATTTTGAGGGGTTTAATTTTTACGGCTTGCACCCTGCGGTAAAAATGGCATGTTAACTTTATTCTGCGGGTCAATACGATTACAGCGATACCAAATGTATATATTTTTTTTTATGTTTTACTACTTTTACAAGGAAAAAACTGATTGTTAAAAATAAAACTTGAGTTTTGTCGCCATATTCTGAGAGCCATAACTTTTTTATTTTTCCTTTGGTATGAGGGCTTATTTTTGCGGGGTGAGCTGTAGTTTCTATTTGTACCATTTTAGGGTACATGAGACTTTTTGATCACTTTTTATTTCATTTTTGTGGGAGATGAAGTGACCACTTTTTATTTTTTACGGCATTCACTGTGTGGACTAAATAATGATATTACATAGTTACATAGTTACATAGTTTGTACGGTTGAAAAAAGACACATGTCCATCAAGTTCACCCAAGGGATGGGAAAAAGGGAAGGAAAACATTTCTACAAATAGGAGCTAATATTTTTTTGTTCAAGGAAATTATCTAACCCTTTTTTGAAGCATCCACTGTCCCTGCTGTGACGGCTCCTGCGGTGACTATTCCATAGATTCACAGTTCTCACAGTAAAGAAGACTTGTCGCCTCTGCAGGTTGAACCTTTTTTTCTCCAGACGGAGGGAGTGCCCCCTTGTTTTTTTGAGGGGGTTTTACATGGAATAGGATTTCATCATATTTTTTGTATGTGCCATTCATATATTTATATAAGTTAATCATGTCCCCCCTTAGTCGTCTCTTTTCAAGGCTAAATAGGTTTAATTATTTTAATCTTTCCTCATAACTTAGATTCTCCATGCCCCTTATTAGCTTCGTTGCTCTTCTTTGTATTTTTCATCCTTTCTATGAACTGGAGCCCAGAACTGAACTGCATATTCTAGATGAGGCCTCACTAATGCTTTGTAAAGTGGTAATATTACATCCCTGTCCCGCGAGTCCATGCTTCTTTTAATACACGACAATATCTTGCTGGCCTTTGAAGCAGCTGATTGACATTGCATGCTGTTATTTAGTTTATGATTTACAAGTACAGCCAGATCCTTCTCAAACAAGTAACTCCCCCAGTGTAGCTCCCCCTAGGACATATGATGCATGCAGGTTGTGCGTACCCAGTTGCATAACTTTAAATTTTTCTACATTAAACGTCATTTGCCAAGTGGACGCTCAAACACTTCGTTTGTTTAAATCTGCCTGCAATTCACAAACATCTTCCATTGACTGAACTATATTACATAGCTTGGTGTCATATATATATATTGTAATAGTTCAGACTTTTTAATCATTTTTTACATTGTGCTTGAGGAAAATTGGAAAAGGTTTTTTTTTTCCCTTTAATTTTTTTTTTTTTATTCATTAAAAAAACTTTATTTTATTGTTTTTTACTTGTCCCCCTTGCACGAGTTACTGCAATACTAATGTATTGATGCATATCGTGATACTGCCAGAGGCAGGGCTTCATAGGAGTACAAATATGGCGGACCTGGGGGCCTTCATCAGGCCCCCAGGCTGAAATGCCAATCAAAGTCACCCCCCGATCGCGACGTGGGTGGGCCGTTGGAATGTTACAGGGTGCCTCTCCCTGTTTTTAGTAATTTAAATGCCCGTGAGCCTGCTCCATTCTCCCCCACCTGACGTGCGCCGTATGTATATGGCGGATGTCGGGAAGGGGTTAACCATGTGAAGGATGACAATCCTTGTACTTTGATGGTATTCAGAATAGCTTGCTGGACAATAGCACTTAAAGGTGATGTCTCGTTTAAAAAAAAACAACAAACAAACAAAAAAAGAATACCCTATTAGAAAATGTTTTGTTTTTAGAGGGGGTATTCCCTCCAAACAATGATCTATTAGCCAGAATGGAGAGTGGCTACAAAAGAGCATCACCCCTTATAGAGGACCCTTCGCATTCATGCATTACATGCACAGCCGATTTACCTAAATGGAAACTGTGTAATGCTTAATTTCTCCTGTGGTGGCACTGCAGGACAATTAATTGCAGCTGGATGCTCTCACAGATTACAGTTTCTCTTTCAGCAACGGGACACCCTGTAATCTGCTTATTGTCAAGAGGCCCTGTTAATTAAAAGAGATTGTTCAGTATGGTGGCATGGTGGCTATTTGGTTATCTCTGTTGAATTGTCTGAATTGGGCCCCTGGGTAAAAATAAGCCAATTTCCCTAAATTAGTTTCAGGGTTGATTCTATTGAATTGGATGTCTAATTCGATTAGGTCCAAATAAATCTGCAGTGAATCAGAAGTGAACTGTCACGATCCAGGGTTTGTGGAGCCACTAGGCCGCTCCGCCGTAGCGAAGAGGCAACTGGCCAACTTACAGTCTATGCAAAGCCTTATGGAAGAGGTTCGTAGCACAAGGGTACCTGAGATAGTCCAGATGGCGGCAGGGCTCTTGCACAGATGGGGCTAGATGTGGCGGGTTGCGCCAGACGTGGCGGATGGCACCAGGAGTAGCAGAAGAAACCAGACGTGGTGTATCCAGCAGGCGGCACAACATAACTCCCATACTAGGCAGGCTCAGGGGAGAAACACAGCGTGCGATACAGCGTGGGATACAGGAGACAGGAAGCAGGGCACGGGAACACTGGGATCAGGAAAGCACTAAAGGACCATTTGCACCACAGAAATGGGAAAACGACAACAACGTTCAGGCAAGGAGTGGAAGGGAGGAGCCATTTTTATAGTCCAGGGAGCACTGGGGATGGGATGGGGAACTTTTAGGGAATGCGCACAGTCCAGGAAGGGGAGGCTGCGCCAGCCGGCATCTCCGGGGAGGAAGATGCTGCCAGACGACCAGGAAGTTGCGATCGCGGCCGTTCGCCGAGGTTAAGCGGCTAACGCAGCCATAACATGCCCCAATTGCCCTGTCTGACTCTGAAGTCTTCCAGGACTGGTTCCAAGGTGGAGCCAAACCGGGCAAACTGGGCACTTTTCTACCCTTTAAAATTAAAAAACATACTCACCTCCCCTGGTCTTCCATAGCGACGCACCTCTGCAGGCCTTCTGAGATGAACTAGTTTTGTCCCATGTGACTGCTGCAGTCTGTGATTGGCTGCAGCATTCACATGGGACAAAAGAACGAGACCTTAGGAGGTCGCTAGGGACTTGTCGCAGCCGCCATCACATGGGACAAAACTACGTAATCTCTGGAGGCTTACAGGGACGTTTCACTACAAGAGACCAGGGGAGTATAATAAAAAAAAAATATCCCCGTTTCCTTTTTCTAATCTGTAAATTGGCGGCCAGCAGCAATTTCTGCAGCACGAACCCCAAAAGTTTTAGGTTTTGCCAAATCCGAAACTTATGGAAAGTTCAGACAGAATTTGATTTGTTTAGAATTAATTATCATTTCTAGACCTGTGGTTAAATCTAACCAAGGTCAACATCTACATGGAGTTTGTATGTTCTCCCTGGGTTTCGTCCGAGTACTGCGGTTTCCTCTCACACTCCAGAAATAAATTGTTCAAAGTGGACAACTTCTTTAAGCTGCCCATAGAAGTAGAATAATTGCCAGTCCACGACCTGTGCTTTTTTCCACAGAAATAAAATTAGTTTCGCTCACATGTTTTTTCTATTCTGTATGATCATTTTAATGGGGCCCATACAGATTAGATGAAATTCAGCTGAACCCGGCAATTTCGTCTGGACTGGCTGACTATACTATATATGGGGGTCTCCCTACTCTCCGCCGATGGCAGATGTCGGGGTACAGAAGGAT
Source organism: Rhinoderma darwinii (assembly GCF_050947455.1). NCBI lineage: Eukaryota > Metazoa > Chordata > Amphibia > Anura > Rhinodermatidae > Rhinoderma > Rhinoderma darwinii. The sequence goes on along the minus strand of NC_134691.1, from coordinate 42,297,644 downwards.
TGGGCATGTTGGATTTTAACATGACCGATCCTTTGTTCCTGGGGGAGACTCGCCTCTGTCAGAGCCATCTGGAAGTGGCTTATTCCACTTTCTCCATTAAAATAAACAAGCACGCTTGACTTGGCATGTTAATGGTTGAGTCGGAGTAGCTGTCAACCAGTGGCGTAACTACCGCGGTAGCAGCCGTAGCAGCAACTACGGGGCATGTGGCTTGAGGGAGCCCATGCCGCCAGCCGACACGCCCCCCCCATATTCTCTGCGGCGCCGCTAACAGCCGTTATGGCTGCTACATCAGTAGCGCCGCTACTATGGGGCCTCCAACAAGTATGGGCTGGGCGACACAGGCCCTCTCATGCCTGTAGGTGTCGCTAGCACCGGAGGGGGCCCCGGTGCTAGCCACAGCCAAATACATGCATTAGCGCTGAATGACGTCATCGCGCCGCTTCCATGCTTGAAAGGCGCTGATTGACGGGGCAAGTCATTCTGCCCCGCCAATCAGCGTCATTGGACGACGCTCGTTCAGCTCCTACAGACCTGCTCAGAAGAGTGCAGATCTGCATCGCCAGCGAAAAGGAACGGGATCATGTGAGTATGTAACGTTTTTTTTTTTTTTTTCTCATAAAACTCTTAATAGCATTATCTATAGTGTTGGCTCTATCTACAGGGGGGTCGTCTATATGTGGGCCACTATATACAGGGGGGGTCTATATGTGGGGATGTGGGGCACTAGCTACAGGGGTGGTCTATATGTGGGGATGTGGGCCACTATATACAGGGGGTCTATATGTGGGCCACTATCTACAGGGGGGTCTAGATGTGGGGCACTATCTACAGGGTGGTCTAAATGTGGGGCACTATATACAGGGGGAGCTATATGTGGGATATTATACAGGGGGGCTATATGTAGAGCACTATCTATAGGGGAGTTATTTTTAGGGCACTTTCTATAGGGGTGGGCTATATGTGGGACATTATATACAGGGGTGGGTTACCTGTGGGGCACTAGCAACAGGGTGGCTATATGTTGGGCACTGTCTACAGGGGAAGCTATATGAAGGGCAGCACGGTGAGAAAGTGAGAAGCCGAAGACATCTGAGCGCAAAACTGCAGAAATGGGTCATGGCCGGTAGAAATCCATCATAGATGTCTGGACCGGAGGGAGAAGAAAAGAACTAGAATGTGAGACGTCACCGGTGAGTCACTTAATGTAAATGTTTATTCTGCCTCTAATCAGCACTGTAGTCACTGTATGATCTGCAGCGAGATGATTATGATATGATTTTTATGGGTGAAACAGCATCTCCCAGCATATCCTCACCATTGTTCGGGCCATGCTGGGAGCTGTAGTTTTACGCCGTACAAACCTATACGGCAGGGGTTGCACTAAATTGAGCTGTATTTGTTCTGGTGTTGTATATATGTACTGATCTTTGTTCTGATGCTGTATGTAAGTACTGAGCTTAGTTCTGGTGCTGTATATACGTATGAGATTGGTTTTTGTGCTGTGTATATATGTAATGAGTTTGGTTCTGGTGTTGTATATATGTACTGAGCTTGGTTCTGGGGATGTATTTATGTACTGAGGTTGGTTCTGGTGCTGTATATATGTACTGAGCTTCGTTCTAGTGCTGTATTTATGTACTGAGGTTGGTTCTGGTGCTGTATTTATGTACTGAGGTTTGTTCTGGTGCTGTATATATGTATGGGCTTGGTTCTAGTACTGTATTTATGTACTGAGCTTGGTTCTAGTGCTGTATATATGTACTGAGCTTTGGTCTGGTGCTGTATATATGTCAGAGCTTGGTTCTAGTGCTGTATTTATGTACTGAGCTTGGTTCTGGTGCTGTCTATATGTACTTAGCTTGGTTCTAGTGCTGTATTTATGTACTGATCTTGGTTGTGGTACTGTATTTATGTACTGAGCTTGGTTGTGGTACTGTATATATGTCAGAGCTTGGTTCTGGATCTGTAGTTATATAGGATATATTTATAATAACAAAATTGCAGGGCAGATGGAATTGTTCTCAATTCATTGTATATTTAATGGGAATCTGTCAGGTAGTTTTAACCCCTTGAACCGCCACCATGTGGTAATACATGACCTGACAATATTTCCAAACATTCCTTTGTATGTTTTTTTCAGATGCAGCAAAATTCTTAAAGTCCACTTTTAAAACGACGCACACTATATGGTAATTACTCATTTGAGGTTCATGGGGCGGTGCCGCTATCCTGAAAAGTCACATAGTTCTGCCTCCAAACCCACCTTTCCATGTTTGAGTTACATCTGCCTGGCTGATACAACTTTCTCGGATGCGCCATTGCCTTACACAAGGGGGGGGGCGGTGTGGCACTATACACAAAGGGGGCTGTGTGGCACTATGCACAAGGGGGAGCTGTGTGGCACTATAGACAAGGGGGAGCTGTGTGGCACTATACTCAAGGGGGAGCTGTGTGGCACTATACACAAGGGGGAACTGTATGGCACTATTTACAAGGGGAGGGCTATGGTTCTATCTACAGGGGGCTGAGTGTGGCGCAATCTACAGGGGTCTGTGTGTGGCACTTTCTACTAAGATTGGGGGGGCTGTGTGGCACTATAAACCAGGGAGGGGGGCTGTGTGGCACTATATACAGTGGGAGCTGTATGGCAATATGTACAGGGGGGCTGTATGCTACTATCTACAAGGAGGAGGTGGGGCACTATCTATAAATTGGGTGTGACACTCTCTATAGGCGGGCTATATAGCACTGTCTACAGGGGGCTGTATGGCACATTCTACAGGGGGCACTATTTATAAGGGGGCTGCTTATGGCACCCGGGGGGGGGGGGGGGGTGGTCAAGAGTTTGCTATGGGGCCCAGTCTTTCCTAGTTACGCCCCTGCTGTCAACTTAATGGTCGTGTATGTGGACCTTAAGATTTTTTGGGGCTAGGATATAGACGTGGCTTTTGCAAAAACTTTATGTAGCAGCCAATCACACACCAGTTATTTTTTTTAGTGCATAAAAGGGCATCTTTGGCATGTAAGTTGCAAATTATCAATAAAGGTACCTGTGGGATATATGCATTTTGGGTTACACCAGGTACAACAGTTTTTGACATTACCTCTGCTAAAAGCGAAGAGGAATTTTCACAGTTTTCAATGACCCCCATTGTCTTAAACACGCATCCTTGTGTTTTGTCTAACAGCAGGATTTCCTTGTTGCACAGCATTTTACTAAATAATATCTCAAGTTTAACTTGGCAGAATTTGTTGGCGAGCTCTCAATTCAGTTTCCGTTGTTCAAATAAAGTACTACTCTTTATATCTTTTAAAAATTAAATTTGTTTCATTAAAGGGACACTCCGGACAAAACTAAACTTTCCCATGTGTACCATTTTGGTAGTCCATGTGTCAGTCTCTCACCTGTTATTTATCTCTATATATCAGACTGGGATGGTTGCTTAGCAGCAGTGTGAGTCCGGCTCGGTGACTCGCTTTCTCTACTGGATTCTATGGAGATCTACGTGTCACCAATCACAGGCTTTAGCAGGTCCTGTACCACACTAGTATTACACAGGGGGGACAGGAACTTCTATCATCAACTACCACTGATACTTAGACACTGGTATAATGTAGAAGAATATAGTGCAGCCTCCCTGTCTGGATACTTATGGTTTCTCAGCTTATTTAGGAGAATATAGAGAGAATGATAATCACAGTGTCCCCCAGCATGCAGAAATGGTATGGTCTTTAGCCGGTCATGTGATGCTGTGCTGAAGCATCATGGAATTGATAGCAAAGCAGAGAGGAAGAGAAAGCTGTGGAAATCGCACACACAAGTCTGCAGTTCAAATAGTAAGTACAGTATACATAAAAGTATAGAGTGTGGTATACAGTCAGGTGGGGGGTGCAGACATGGAAAGTTCTGTTTCCACTGGGGGTCTTCTTTTATTAAACACTCCTTATTAATATTAACTAAAAAATTGTGGTTGTTTTTTATGTGTACAATGCTTTATATATGTTCCTGGATCACCGGTATGTCCTCCTCTGCTTTTCAAGAGTAAAGAAAGCTCTGTTACCTCCACTGTATATAGACACAGGGACTAGAGGCGTAGGTAGGGGGGCTGCATTGCATTTGCCTCAGATGCTAGTTGCCAAGGATGCGCCAACAAATCACTCTGCCTTGGCCACAAAATAAATATACAGGGCTAGGGCAACAAACTAAATCAGGGGTCTCAAGCACGCGGTCCGCTGGGGCTGTCATCTGCGACCCGCGGGTCACAGAGCCGCTAGTATCGGCTCTGCTCCGAGACTCTGGAATTCCCTGACATCGCTGCCCATATATGGACAGTGTGTCAGGGTCTTCCCCAGAGCGGAGTCCCGGGCAGAGCGCTAGTATCGGCTCTGCTCCGAGACTCTGGAATTCCCTGACATCGCTGTCCACATATGAACAGCGATGTCTGGGGCTTCCCCAGAGCCGGAGTTCCAGCAGAGCGCTAGTACAGGCTCTGCTCCGGGACTCTGTGGAATTCCCTGACATCGCTGTCCATATATGGACAGTGTGTCAGGGTCCTCCCCAGAGCGGAGTCCTGGGCAGAGCGCTAGTGTAGGCTCTGCTCTGGGGAAGCCTCTGACATCGCTGTCCATACATCGACAATGATGTCAGGGGCTTCCCCAGAGCAGGAGTCCCAGTGATGTCAGGAGCACAGCTGGAGTCCCAGGAAGAGCCTACTAGCGCTCTGCCCGGGACTCCAGCTCTGGGGTTGCCCCTGACATCTCTGTCCATATATGGACAGTGATGTCAGGAGCAGAGCTGGAATCCCAGGCTGCACTCACAACTCTACTATTATATCATGTACTTTACTCCAGTCACATCCAGAGCTGCACTCACAACTCTACTGTAACATCATGTACTATACTCCAGACACATCCACAGCTACACTCACAACTCTACTGCAAGATCAGTAGATGCAGATGCAAACATCTTGTCTTATACTCCAAATAAATCTAGGACAGAAAAACAGATTGTGACCCTGGGTAGTCAGCAGGTACAATATATATAGTCAAAAGAAGGAATGCCTGCAGGCAAACAGAACCCTTTTTTCCTGACTACCCAATGAATGGATATAAAATAAATTTATTAACACTTTTAAATTTTTATTACGCTACGTATAGCAAGGAACAGACCACATATACAGTTTAAAATTATCACTGCCAGAAGCCGATGTGAAGTGAATGCAAACAGCTGGCAGAGCCCAGCGTTGTGTGCAACCAGCCAAAAGTAAATGCTGACTGACAACAGCAGGTCAGTCAAGAAGCAATGCTATATAGTTCCAAGCAATGCCCGGATACTTAGAGCAGTAGAATTGGCTAAGGCAGGAATTAAAACCAACAATTAGAGCCCCCCCGACATGTTTCGCTACCTAGTAGCGTCCTCAGGGGTACACGGGGCTAATGGCGGCGCGACGAAAAACTACTCCTCTTAAGGGAGTGTAAAGTGACGTACATGGGAGGTGGGTGTGAGGCCATCGTCTTTGCAGTTTTGGCTGGGCGCCTGCGCGGCCTCTGCATTATGTCCATAGTGACTTCTACGGCGCTTGCGCCGATCTGTCACTCGGCATTATTCTAAGTTCCCTATCTGCTCTGCTGCGCAGGCGCCCGGATTCTGCATCGTCTTTGCAGTTTTGGCTGGGCGCCTGCGCGGCTAGGTGTCCGCTATTGGCTACTTGATACGCTGCCACTCATTGGCTGTATCTTTTTCTCTGACGCCTGCTGTGTTTTGCTCCGCTCTATTGGCGGCTTGGCCTCACACCCACCTCCCATGTACGTCACTTTACACTCCCTTAAGAGGAGTAGTTTTTCGTCGCGCCGCCATTAGCCCCGTGTACCCCTGAGGACGCTACTAGGTAGCGAAACATGTCGGGGGGGGGGGCTCTAATTGTTGGTTTTAATTCCTGCCTTAGCCGATTCTACTGCTCTAAGTATCCGGGCATTGCTTGGAACTATATAGCATTGCTTCTTGACTGACCTGCTGTTGTCAGTCAGCATTTACTTTTGGCTGGTTGCACACAACGCTGGGCTCTGCCAGCTGTTTGCATTCACTTCACATCGGCTTCTGGCAGTGATAATTTTAAACTGTATATGTGGTCTGTTCCTTGCTATACGTAGCCTAATAAAAATTTAAAAGTGTTAATAAATTTATTTTATATCCATTCATTGGGTAGTCAGGAAAAAAGGGTTCTGTTTGCCTGCAGGCATTCCTTCTTTTGACCAAATAAATCTAGAGCTCCAGTCACAACTCTACTATTATATAATGTGCTATACTCCATTCACATCCAAAGCTGCAGTCACAACTCTACTGTAACATCATGTCTTATACTCCAGCCACATCCAGAGCTGCAGTCATAACTGTACTGTAACATCATGTCCTATACTCCACCGAGGGCACTGCGGCAGCATCCACCGAGGGCACTGCGGCAGTATCTACAGAGGGCACTGTGGCACTATCTAAAAAGGGGCTGCCCAATCTTGACATGTGTGTCTGCCAAACGCTGCTAACTGAGCCGCCGGACTGCATTTAGCGACACTTAAACTGGAAAACTGGATTGTTGAAATAAGCACGTGGAGAAATATCTCAAATTTTAAACCTAGCGGTATTATTATAGTAATGTAGTATTATTATTATGGTAATATAGTGTTATAGTAGTTCAAATAACTAATTGATTAATAATAATTTTGTATTGTATCAAACTGTAAAGTAATGTGGCCCGTCAACTTCCCATTTTTTCTATATGCGGCCCACTTACCCGGCCGAGTTTGAGACCCCTGAACTAAATCTTTGCCCCAGGTAAAAGAGAAAAAGAAAATTTAGCTACAACTGATGGCGCTACATGTTTCTGAATGTCTTCTTCCCCACTGACTCCTTCAAGAGATTGCTTTCTACATTGGACTGTTCTTCCAATGTCTGTGGACTTTTATACAGTGTTAACCATGTCTTCCAGACTTCTATTAGCCTTAAGGGCCTATCCCTCTGTGCTAAGAGCAATAACCGATTTATATACCATCTTAACTGGGCCCTGAGTCCTAAATATGGTTGATTATGTTTTGATGACTGTGCCTCTTTTTGTAATGTACGCTTGATTCATGACTACGTTTTCTATACTCTATACACTAATGTACTCTGCATGTTGTCCGCAAATCAAATAAAAAAATGTTGAAAAACAAAACAACTTATTATGGTTATTTTTTTTTCTGCAGTTGGGCATACAAGGGGAAGGAAGGGCTCCAAATCAAAATGAAAAAGGCACCTCGATGGCACATGCCTATCAAAGTTTTCAAGAGCAAAATTGCCCAATCATCTGCCAAATGCAAATATCTATCTATCTATCTATCTATCTATCTATCTATCTATCTATCTATCTATCTATCTATCTATCTATCTATCTATCTATCTATCTATCTATCTATCTATCTAACTATCTATCATCTATCTCTGCCTGCCGATGTGCAAGAAAGTTCAGGTAAATATTCCTATATGAGTGAAGACCAACATGGCAGATGCTATAAGGGTTTGTGGTGGGTTATCCTACTTTTGTTTTCCACTTTTTATAGTAAGACTTCATCCATGTTAGGTTTGTAGAGGTCTCCTCTCTTTTCTGTTTTTCCCGTTTTTGTTTTATTTCTCTTGTTCCCTGTTGTCTGATCCATTTCTGTTCCATTGAATGCATGTAATGTGACTGTATATATATTATTCTTTTGGGCCAAATGTAACTAAATGCCCTTTTAAACTGGCCAATTATCGGAGAAACGCTCGTTCATATAACGCTCGTTCCCGATAATCGCCCTATTCCCCCAGACTCCACCAGTATGCAAAGCGTGCATGTTTATTTCAATGTGGAGAGGGGAATAAGCCGCCGCCCAGACACCGCTGCCAGATACCTGCCGCAGCAACAAAGGATTGGGTGTATTGAGATATAAGATGCCGGTTCATTCTTTCCCCTGACATCTGCCTTCGAGGGACACCCATATAAATTAGATATTTGGTCGGATCTGCCAAAATCGGCAAGGTCGGGTGACTTTAATACAATGTGTATGGGCACATATAGACATAGTGTTAAAATATAATGTTTTACGAATAAATCTATTAGGTTGGAAAGCTCATTGAAACGAGTTTAGAGATCTTTCTTTTGTGGCTTGCTTAGCTTAGAATGGACATTGCCTATCAGGGATAGAATATTAAGGGGCAAAAGGTAAAATTGTCCAGGAGCCTCCGCCAGCCAGATCTTTTTGCCCCTTTTGCCTGCCCTACTTACTATAAGAATTTTGGTAGCAGAGCATGCAATTTCAATGCCGTCGGCGACTGACTGGCGACAGTCAGGTGCTGTATATGCGACACCATCACGCAACGCTGTAATCAAAGTAAGGGTGGTGGAGGACAAAGAACACCGTTGATGGGAGAATGGAGTGGTATCAATTAGTTAAGCCTCCTCTAAAGTTTTATTTTAAAATTCCCCAAAAACTCATTACATGACATTACTCGAGGTGGCCACCAACACATTTTTGACCTGGGGCCTACACCAACATTAATCCGCCCCTATTGTCTTTGTGATTAATCCAATTACAAAAGCCTTTGAGAGTTGATGCATACTGAGCTGCCATGTGGTGTCAAAAGTCATGTAAAAGGGTCATGGCTGATCATGGCTAGGGCAGACTGGCACCATCCCTTAGCTCTACCATGGCTGATACATGTGCAATCTTTGCTATAACACATTCCAATCTTACTATAATGCGTTTTGAATCATTTTAGATTGGCCGTATACTATATTTGGTACTGCACCAAATATTCTAGTTTTTATCTTAGTATTATTTGGCACGATGTCAGTGTTGATGTAAAATACAGTGCAGTTCCCATTTTATTGTGCAGATGTCACTGTTGTAAATGATATTTATACAAGCTTTTATATCATTGGTAAATTGAATTGATCAAGTTCAAGATGCACAGAGAATCTGGGTATACAAGTGTACGTCTACCATACTAAGACACCAGTTACAGCCATTATCATGACTACCACTCTCTTTTACATGAGACTGACTGTGTAGTTCCCTTCCGACATTGGTAGAAATATAGAACTGAAATAGAATATGTAATATATCTCCCAACTCCGAGGGTGTATGTTTATTCCAACAGAGGTGGAGTAGAATAAGCTGCTGTCAGAGTCTTATCTCCCAGGGGGAACAAAGAATTGCGCTCAGCCGTTTAGTTTCTGTTTGACTTTTTCCGGGAAAGCCGATGTTTCGGAGTACAGACGCATAGACTTTAAAATTGAACCCGTACTCCGATACATGGATTTACGTAAAAAGCTAAACAGCGCTTCTGCCACTTAGATTGAACGATTGGTGGCGGTCTCAGTGCCAGAAGTTTGTCAAGCGTTTAGTTACCCTTTAAAAGTAGATGCTGATTGGTCATTGACAATGAGTAGTGCATGCCTATCATCTGTAACGGCTTTGGCCATGTTCGACCCTCTGATGGAGTCAAAGACCACATTTGAGACCCCTATAATGTGGCAGATTAAATGTAACTTAAAGGGAAGGTGTCATGATTTATTTTATTTTTTTATTATATTGCTTTTAATCTAATATTAACAAAAATTTTATTTCATTGTGTTCTAATTTTTTACTTTTGAATGTATTCTTACTTTTACTTCTCTATGGGGGCTGCCATTTTTTTTTTCATCTCTGTATGTGTCGATTAACAACACATACAGAGATGCTATACGGCACATACAACCCCATAGAGAATGCGAACGGGAGCCGTTCCATTCTCAGTTACGTGAGCCATCTGTGTGGGAACGGCGCATGCGCCGCTCCCACACAGACCAAAACTAAGCTCGTTCGTAGAGCGAAATCCAGCGCCATTTTCATGTGGACCGGAAGCCGCTGCCGGACAGTAAGATGACGACTTCCGGCGCGGCTTCCGGCCCTATGTTCAACTAAGCGAAGGCGCAAGGAAGAGGAGCGTAGACCAGAGGCGGTGGCAGGAGCAGGTAATTTATGTTCATGTATGATGTGTGGATTATGTTCGTGTATGTTCGTGTGATACTGTCTGCTGAGCCCTGTATCTAATCCTCCTAGCACTGTGCAGTCGCTCAGAAAATGGCGGCACATAGTGCAGGAGGTTTGAAGACATTCAAACGCTTCCTGCTCCTGGCACTAGCCAGAAGAAGGGAGGGGGGATTGTGTGAGGACACTAGAGGAGAGTGTGTCCACCCCAAATTTGCAGCATAAATCAATGACGTTGCTTTACCACAGTGACCATGCTGAAATTTTGGGAACTGCTCCTTCTAGTGGCAGCACATGGAAATGTTATAAATTAGAATCTAATTTATAATATTTCCTGACTTGTGAAAAAATAAAAAACTTAAAACAATATGTAATCACTTAAATACTAATTGTTTAACTGAAAAAAAAAAATACATTTCTAGCGACACATTCCCTTTAAAGGCATGTTGTATTTGACCATGCTACATTGCGTGTGATCTCTGACCTCAGTCTATGTCTTCACGAGATAGTGACGCATCATCTTCAACTGTGTAATCACCTTACACTCTCGTGTCCAAGACTTCGCCCGTGCTGCTCCTCTTCTTTCCCCTTTTCCATAAGACAATTCACCAGCATGCAAAGCTTAAAGAGTGCTTTCCTCCCCTTTTCACCCCACTGGGAACAAAATAATTAACCATAAGAAGTTGTTTTGTTTTTCAATATTTCTTTATTTGATTTTGCAGACAATATACAGATTTCACTAGTAAGCTAGAAGAGGATAGATAACGTAGATATGAATTCAGCGTACATTACAAAAAGGAGCACAAGCATCAAAAACATAATCAACCATTTAAGGACTCAAGTAGCACCCAAGGCCCAGTTATGAAAGTATATGTAGGTTACTGCACAGGAGTGATAGTCCCTTAGGACTAATAGGAGTATGGACAGTGGCGTAACTACCGCGGTAGCAGCCGTAACGACTGCTTCGGGGCCCGCGGCTTGAGGGGGCCTGTGCCGCCACCCGACACGTCCCCCATATGCCCAGTGGCGCCGTAAGCAGCCATTATGGCTGCTACAGCGGTAGCTCCGCTACTACGGGGCCTGCGCCACCGAGCCCTCTTATGCCTGTAGGCGTCGCTAGCACCGGAGGGAGCCTCGGTGCTAGCGACAGTCAAATACATGCATTAGTGCTGAATGGCCGGGCATGTTCCGTGCCTGACCATTCAGTGCCTTACAATGATGCTGATTGGTGGGGCAAAATGACTTGCCCTGCCAATGAGCGCCTTTCAACGACGCTAGTGGCGCGATGATGTCATCACGCCGCTTCCATACTTAAAAGGTCCTGATTGATGGGTCAAGTCATTCTGCCCCGCCAATCAGCGTCATTGAACGACGCGTCCTTCAGCACCAGCAGACCTGCTCAGAAAAGAGCAGATATGCATTGCCATCGGACGGCTTCGGGAACGGGATCATGTGAGTATGTAAATGTTTTTGTTTTTTTTCTAAAAAAACTGTGACTGGCATTATCTATAGTGGGGGCTCTATCTACAGGGGGGTCGTCTATATGTGGGCCATTATATAAAGGGGGGAGTCTATATGTGGGGATGTGGAGCACAATCTACAGGGGGGGACTATATGTGGGAATGTGGGCCACTATATACAGGGGGGACTTTATGTGGGCCACTATATACAGGGGTAGGTTATATGTGGGCCACTATATACAGAGGTGGTCTATATGTGGGCCACTATATACAGGGGGAGCGATATGTGAGACACTATGCAGGGGTGGGCTATATATAGAGCACTATCTATAGGGGAGATATATTTTAGGGCACTTTCTATAGGGGTGGGCTATATGTGGGACACTATATACAGGGGTGGGTTACCTGTGGGGCACTAGCTACAGGGTGGCTATATGCAGGGCACTGTCTACAGGGGTGGGCTATATGTGGGACACTATATACAGGGGGAGCTATATGTAAGACTATCTACAGAGGTGGGCTATACGTGGAACACTATCTATAGGGGAAGCTATATGTAGGGCAGCACGGTGGCTCAGTGGTTAGCACTATTGCAGCTCTGGAGTCCATAAGTAGGCACTAACTACAGAGGGCTGTATGTGGGACACTATCTACAGGGGCTTCTATGTAGGGCACTATCTACAGAGGCTCTATGGGGTCACTATCTACAGGGGGCTATGGGGGCAGTATCTACAGGGGGCACAGTGTGTGTGTGGGACACAGTGTATGGTACTATTATAATCAGGGACACAGTGTATGGTGCTATTATAGTTAGAGGTGCAGTGTATGGCGGTTTATTATATTTAGAGGTATTGAGAATTTTAACTTCGTTTATAGGTGCAGAAATGTTTTAAAAGTGAGAAGTCGAAGACATCTGAGCGGAAAACTGCAAAAATGGGTCATGACCGGAAGATATCCATCATAGATGTCTGGACCGGAGGGAGAAGAAAAGAACTAGAATTTGAGTGAGTCACTTAATGTAAATGTTTATTCTGCCTCTAATCAGTATTGTAGTCACTGTATGATCTGCAGCGAGATGATGGTGGTATGATTTTTTTTTTTGAGAAACAGCAACTCCCAGCATATCCTCACCATTGTTCGGGCCATGCTGGGAGCTGTAGTTTTACGCCATACAAACCTATACGACAGGGGTTGCACTAAATTGAGCTGTATTTGTTCTGGTGTTGTATATATGTACTGATCTTGGTTCTGATGCTGTATGTAAGTACTGATCATTGTTCTGGTGCTGTATATACGTATGAGTGTGGTTTTGGTGCTGTATATATGTACTGAGCTTGGTTCTGGGGATGTATTTATGTACTGAGCTTGGTTCTAGTGTTGTTTTTATGTACTGAGGTTGGTTCTGGTGCTGTATATTTGTCAGAGCTTTGTTCTGGTGCTGTATTTATGTACTGATCTTGGTTGTGGTACTGTATATATGTCAGAGCTTGGTTCTGGGGCTGTATATAACTGAGGTTGGTTCTGGTGCTGTATTTATGTACTGAGCTTTGTTCTAGTGCTGTATGTATGTACTGAGCTTGGTTCTGGTGCCGTATATATGTCAGAGCTGGTTCTAGTGCTTTATTTATGTACTGAGCTTGGTTGTGGTACTGTATATATGTCAGAGCTTGGTTCTGGATCTGTAATTATATTTATAATAACAAAATTGCAGGGCAGATGGAATTGTTTTCAATTCATTGTATATTTAATGGGAAGCTGTCAGGTTTTAACCCCTTGAACCGCCACCATGCGGTTATACATGACCTGACAATATTTCCACACATTCCCTTGTATGTTTTTTTCAGATGCAGCAAAATCTTTAAAATCCACTTTTAAAACGTTGCACACTATATGCTAATTACTCATTAGAGGGTCATGGGTCGGTGCCGCTATCCTAAAGAGTCACGTAGTCCTGCCTCCAAACCCAGCTTTCCATGTTTGAGTGACATCTCCCTAGCTGATACAACTTTCTCGGATGCACCATTGCCTTGTGGCACTATACACAAAGGGTGGGCTGTGTGGCACTATACACAAGGGGAGCTGTGTGGTACTATACACAAGGGAGGGCTATGTGGCACTATACACAAAGGGGGGCTGTGTGGCACTATACACAAGGGGGAGGGCTGTGGCTCTATCTACAGGGGGCTGAGTGCGGCGCAATCTACAGGGGTCTGTGTGTGACACTTTCTACTAAGGGGGGGGGGCTGTGCGGCACTATAGACCAGGGAGGGGGGCTGTGTGGCACTATATACAGTGGGAGCTGTATAGCGCTATATACAGTGGGGGCTTTATGGAAATATCTACAGGGGGAGGTGGGGGCGCTATCTACAAATGGGGTGTGACACTGTGTATAGGCGTGGCTATATAGCACTGTCTACAGGGGGGCTGTATGGCACATTCTACAGGGGGCACTATTTATAAGGGGGGCTGCTTGTGGCACCCGGGGGGCCCAGTCAAGAGTTTGCTATGGGGCCCAGTCTTTCCTAGTTACGCCCCTGCTGTCAACTTAATGGTCGTGTATGTGGACCTTAAGATCTTTTGTTTCTCCTTTCAAGAGGAGCTATGATCAGTAATGCATGGGGACGAGCAATCATTACTACTATCGCTCGTCCCCATACATTTCCATCATATCGGCAGCACAGCTCCCTGTTTACACAGGGAGATGTTCCGCCGACAACGATAATATATCTTGCAGCATAAACGATACAATCAGCCGATGAATGAGCATTTGCTCGTTCATTGGCTGATCGTTGCCCTGTTTACACAGGGCAATGATCGGGAACAAGTGTTCAAATGAACTCTCGTTTTCCCAGTTATTGGCTGATGTAAAAGGGCCCTTATTGTACAGGTCTTCTCCTAAGGTTCAGATGGCTGATATGGGCGAGTCCTGTAAAGCTCTGAATTCCCTTTTGGGTTCTTTCGAGGGAGACAATGATCCCATTATAGACAGCGATCACCGATCATTGGACCTGTAGCTAGTGCCACCTACAAGATATTACACTGAAAAAATGAATGCTTTTTGTGTCCCGTATACGTGCAGTCAGATTGGACATATCTCCTATCACACATAGAGCCTACGATACATAGATTTTCGACACCTCCTTTGCCTCAATAACTGGTAATTTCCTCTTTATACAGATGGAGAGGCAAATTTTTATAATTTACAATTTTGCATTTGTTTCACTGCACATGCCAAAGAAAAAAAAAAAGAACATTCCCATCTTGTTCTTCCTAAAACATATTTTCTTCCACCCAGCCCTTTTACCTGAGGCTACAAGAGACAATTGAAGCTTGGAATTCTGTTCATGTTCATACCAATTTCAGTCTTTGTAGCCCACACCTGCCCTACATGTAAACCAGATAATGGACGCTGGGCCTCCCCAGACACATTCCAGTTTGGCAAGCTATCCCTCTCTAATTGTTACTTGTCAAACAGGTAAAAGACGCTTTGGTCCTCTGCCACACAGCTCTGAATTCCTATGGAATACTATACTCTCTGACCTCTCACCTCCTCACAGTTCTGAATCAGGCTTTACCGGGACTAACTTGGAGCTGCTGATATAGTGGATAGCTACATTTTTCTCCAGCCTTTAGGCCTCATGCACACGACCGTATTTTTTCCCACCCGTAAATACTGGCGTAAATACGGGTCCGGTGTCACACGTATTCCACCCGTTTTGCACCAGTATTTACGAACCCGTGCCCGTAAATATGGGTCCGGTGTCACCCGTATTCCACCCGTATTTACGGGCACGTTTTTGGCGGCAAAATAGCACTGCACTAATCGGCAGCCCCTTCTCTCTATCAGTGCAGGATAGAGAGAAGGGACAGCCCTTTCTGTAATAAAAGTTAAAGAAATTCATACTTACCCGGCCGTTGTCTTGGTGACGCGTCCCTCTCTTCACATCCAGCCCGACATCCCTGGATGACGCGGCAGTCCATGTGACCGCTGCAGCCTGTGATTGACCTGTGATTGGCTGCAGCGGTCACATGGCCTGAAACGTCATCCAGGACGTCGGGCCGGATGTCGAGAGGGACGCGTCACCAAGGCAACGGGCGGGAGACCGGACTGGAGGAAGCAGGAAGTTCTCGGTAAGTATGAACGTCTTTTATTTTTATTTTTTACAGGTTTATACTGATCGGTAGTCACTGTCCAGGGTGCTGAAAGAGTTACTGCCGATCAGTTAACTCTTTCAGCTCCCTGGACAGTGACTATTTACTGACGTCGCTTAGCAACGCTGCCGTAATGACGGGTGCACACATGTAGCCACCCGTCATTACGAGAGCTCCATAGACTTCTATGGACTGTCCGTGCCGTTATTACGGCCTGAAATAGGACATGTTCTATCTTTTTCAACGGCACGGGCACCTTCCCGTGAGAAAACGGGAAGGCACCCGTCGCCAATAGAAGTCTATGAGCCCGTTATTACGGGTCGTAATTACGACCCGTAATAACGGGAGTTTTTACGGTCGTGTGCATGAGGCCTTAGTATGACATAATGCATTTTTTAGATGTTTTTATATATAGCGGAAACTTTTTGCTGCAGATTTGAACTCAGAGGCATATGAGGGTACAGTATGGGCCCATATATATCTATGGGTGTCGTATTATGGATTTGTAAACATGTATGAAGCCACAAGGCGTTCGTGTGCATGAGGCCTAAAAATGAAAAATTTACATTTTAAGTGAAAACAAAATCTGAAATATTCTTAAAGGGACATTCCACCAAAACGAAACTTTCCCATGTGTACCATTTTGGTATTCCATGTGTCAGTCTCTTACCTGTTATTTATCTCTATATATCAGACTGGGATGGTTGCTTAGCAGCAGCGTGGATCAGGTTCGGTGACACCCTTTCTCTACTTGAGTCTATGTGTCACCCATCACAGGCTTCAGCAGTTCCTGTACCGCACTAATATTACACATGGGTGACAGGAACTTTTATCATGAGCTACCACTGATACTTAGACAGGTTCCTGTCGCACAGGTATAATGTAGAAGAATATAGTGCAGCCTCCCTGTCTGGATACTTATGGTTTCTCAGCTTATTTAGGAGAATATAGAGAGAATGATAATCACAGTGTCCCCCAGCATGCAGAAATGGTATGGTCTGTAGCTGGTCATGTGATGCTGTGCTGAAGCATCATGGGATAGATAGCAAAGCAGAGAGGAAGAGAAAGCTGGGGAAATCTAAGAATGAAGATGAAGGCTTTTTTAAAGCACAGACAAGGCAGCAGTTCAAAAAGTAAATGCAGTATACATAAAAGATGTATAGAGTGCGGTATACAGTCAGCTGGGGGGTGTAGACATGGAAAGTTGTGTTTCCACTGGAGGTCTTCTTTAAAGAGGCTCTGTCACCACATTATAAGTGCCCTATCTCCTACATAATGTGAGCGGCGTTGTAATATATATCACAGCAGTGGTTTTTATTTAGAAAAACGATCAATTTTGACGGAGTTATGACCTATTTTAGATTTATGCTAATGACTTTCTTAATAGACAACTGGGCGTGTTTTTACTTTTTGACCAAGTGGGCGTTGTGGAGAGAAGTGTATGATCGTTTTTCTAAATAAAAACCACTGCTGTTATCTACATTACAGCGCCGATCATATTATGTACAATATAGGCCACTTATAATGTGGTGACAGAGCCTCTTTAAAGAGGCTCTGTCACCAAATTTTGCAACCCCTATCTGCTATTGCAGCAGATCGGCGCTGCAATGTAGATTACAGTAAGGTTTTTATTTTTTAAAAACGAGCATTTTTGGCCAAGTTATGACCATTTTTGTATTTATGCAAATGAGGCTTGGAAAAGTCCAAGTGGGCGTGTTTAAAGTAAAAGTCCAACTGGGCGTGTATTATGTGCGTACATCGGGGCGTTTTTACTACTTTTACTAGCTGGGCGTTGTGACGAGAAGTATCATCCACTTCTCTTCAGAACGCCCAGCTTCTGGCAGTGCAGACACACAGCGTGTTCTCGAGAGATCACGCTGTGACGTCACTCACTTCCAGCCCCAGGTCCTGCATCGTGTCGGACGAGCGAGGACACATTGGCACCAGAGGCTACAGTTGATTCTGCAGCAGCATCAGCGTTTGCAGGTAAGTCGATGTAGCTACTTACCTGCAAACGCTGATGCTGCTGCAGAATCAAATATAGCCTCTGGGTGCCGATGTGGCCGACACGATGCAGGACCTGGGGCAGGAAGTGAGTGACGTCACAGCGTGATCTCTCGAGAACACGCTGTGTCTGCACTGCCAGAAGCTGGGCGTTGTGAAGAGAAGTGGATGATACTTCTCTTCAGAACGCCCAGCTAGTAAAAGTAGTAAAAACGCCCCGATGTACGCACATAATACACGACCAGTTGGACTTTTACTTTAAACACGCCCACTTGGACTTTTCCAAGCCTCATTTGCATAAATACAAAAATGGTCATAAATTGGCCAAAAATGCTCGTTTTTTAAAAATAAAAACATTACTGTAATCTACATTGCAGCGCCGATCTGCTGCAATAGCAGATAGGGGTTGCAAAATCTGGTGACAGAGCCTCTTTAACCCTTTCCTGACGCATGACGTGCCAGCAAAGGTTTGGCTGGGATTCTGCAGCACCAACTAAGCTTTTCCATAGAACTGTATAAAAAATATATATATATATATACTTTAATATATTGTATGCATTCTTTTATGGGAGTCAATAGCAAATGTGTCTATGTATATAGGCATAAAGCTGCATACTTCTGGTCATTCATACAATAGGACAGTCTTAAATGGTCCCACCGAACATTAATACCCATAGTGATATGTTTTTAGCATTAGGTGTCATAGTTTTGTACAACCTCAAATTTCTATATAGCTGTAATACTGTATATACTCTGTAGTATGTAGCGGCAGGGACTCCAGGTGTATCAATGCAGCCTCAATACACACCGCTCTATTTCAATGTGCAGCTGTCAATGAGGCTTAAAGGGAATGTGTCGCTAGAAAATTATTTTTATTTTTTTTAGTTAAACAGTTAGTGTATAAATGATTAAACATTGTTCTAATTTTTTCACGAGTCAGGAAATATTATAAATTAGATTCTAATTTATAACATTTCCCAGTGCTGGTCACTAGATGGAGCAATTCCCAAAATTGCAGCATTGCATGTGGTAAAGCGACCACATTGCTTTATGCTGCAAAATTTAAGAAAACACACTCGCTCTAGTGAGCTCACAGAATCCCCCCTCCCTTATCCTGGCTAGTGCCTAGAGAAAGGAGGGGATTGAATGTTCAAACCTCCTACACTGTGTGCCGCCATTTTTTGAGCGAATACACAGTGTAGTAGGTTTAGATACACTAGTAATCACACAGTAAAACACGTACATACACAGAAATAACTTACCTGCTCCTGCCGCCGCCGCTCCCTCCGGTCCGTCCGCTCCCTCCGCTCCAAGTGCTTGCATTAGAACACAAGTCCGGAAGCCGCAACCGGAAGTAGTAATCTTACTGTCCGGCCGCGGCTTCCGGTCCACAATAAAATGGCGCCGGACGTCGCTCGGCCGAAGACCTTCCATTTGGACTGTGTGGGAGCGGCGCATGCGCCGTTCCCACACAGACGGCGTACAGCATAGTGAATGGAACGTGTCCCGTTCGCATTCTCTATGGGGCTGTATGTGCCGTATTCCATGTCTGTATGTGTCGTTAATCGACTCAGAGATGGTAAAAAAAATGGCAGCCCCCATAGACAAGAAAAAGTTCAAAAATAAAAAAAAGTAAAACACAAACACACAAATAAATAAAACATTTTTTTAATAAAACACTAAAAGCAAATTGATGTAAAAACATTTTTTTTCGCAACACCCTTCCTTTAAAACTATAAGAGATCCTTACACACGCTTTTTAAGCGCATGTAAGAAAACACCAGGTATTTCAAGCATTTTCAATGATGTTTTTTACTAGCTTTTTTGGTGACTTTTTTTATTTAGTGTCATTCTCTACATACAATTTTCCTGGCGTTTTTAAGACCTATAGAGAAGCCTATGGAAAAAAATTACAGAAAAATGCCATACACTTGAAACAAAAAAAAAAAAACAGACCCCATAAAGCTAAAATAAAATCCACAAATGAAATCGCTGTGTATGTACTAGTATGCTTTCACCTATTTTACTAAAGACTTTAAACTAACAATTGCCCAAAAAATGCAGCGAAAAACATCACCGGTAAAAATAAAGCTCCATTCAAAGTTGTTTTACTTTTTTTTTTGCATTCGTCACCCATAGACTATAATGGTATATGTTAAATGGAGCCCTAAGGACATGTTTAGCATACAAGTCGGGAACTTCCCTGATCTACACGCTAAATGTACGTAAAACACATAATGTGAATGGGAACCTGGCGCTGTGTGTGCAATTAATCCAGCCTAATAAACCCCAGTCTGCACGTGTCTGGCCTATTGCATACAAATACTCCACTTCTCAAGGATGTTTGAGGGTAATTAACCTGATAAACAATTAGCTCTTGAATGAGAAGTCCATTTCCACTATTTTTTAGTTAGAGGAAGGAATGTGGTTAATGTCCGCTGTCTGAGATTAGTCACTTATTAATTCATTAACATAACTGGATCATTTCAGATACGTTGATTACTTTTAATTTCTGCATTGAAGCAAAACCAATTAAAAATCCTCCATTGTCATGTTTCTCCAAATTACACAGGAAACAAATGAGATAAACCGGGTAATGAAAGTTGTGTGTTTCCTGTAACTAGAGATTCACGTTCTATAATACCCAATTCTCCAATCTGCTGGAACAATGGCCGATCACTTTCAAGTCCAATTACCATAAAGTCCCGCTGCACAGCGATGGTGGAGAATCACTTGCATCATCTGAAGTAGTGATACTGTCAATTGTCTATCACATTTATATGAAAACACTGAATCGCAAATCTGCGCCTCCCAATGTGGCTGTAGCACGGGGGCGCTGGGAAAGATGCAGCGTTCTGCCACTTTACTGCATTGTCTCAACTCAAAGAACTCAAATCAATAGTTGTCAAGAGGCAAGGTTCCTGCTGCCACAGGTTTAGGCAATCCTATCTCCTGATACTAATATTCCTAAAGTCCTAAGATGGTGATCTAAGCTCAATTTCGTAGAACAGCGAGGAGTTGTGGTGTTGCAGCCATAATATAGACGTAAAAATGCTGCCGTATTACTGCCACGTGGGACTGGCCTTACTTTGTGTTATTGCATTAATGGAGATTGCCAGAGGCTGAAAACCCATAAAGATTTAATACTTTGCTCAGTTGTATCCAGTCTAAGCAATCCTTTAAGAACGAAATACATTGGCAGCGCCAATCTCTCTCCTGGCCTCATAGTTTGTTACAATGTATCGATGTAGATTAAATGAATCAGCCCGGAGTCCAGGATGTTCAGCTCACAGAGGATTGCCTAAACTGCATTCAATTGAAGCAAACTCTCAGGTGTGAGAAATATTAGGTCTGCATACGTTTTCAGCCTCTGGAAGTAAACAAGAATGTTCCCTTTTTACTGGCAGTTAGCAGAGATTTTGAAAATGGTGAGGAATTAAAACCCAAAATATATGAGCTTTATTTACAAACATAGAAAATAAATTTAATTCCTCTAATTTCTGCCATTTTTCAAGTTAAAGAGGCTCTGTCACCAGATTCTCAAACCCCTATCTCCTATTGCATGTGATCGGCGCTGCAATGTAGATAACAGTAACGTGTTTTTTTTAAAAAAAACGTTCATTTTTGGCCAAGTTATGAGCTATTTTATATTTATGCAAATGAGGTTTGAAATGGACAACTGGGCGTTTTTTTTTCGTTATGTCCAACTGGGCGTGTATTGTGTTTTTAACTGGGCGTGTTTATGTGTATGACGCTGACCAATCAGTGACCAGTCAGTGTCATACACTCCTCAACATCTGCACGCTCCGCTCCTGAAATATTCTGTGCTGCTGTGAACTCTGCTCTTACCATTACGTAGCTCTCAGTCTGTTACCTCTCCTCCACTCCTGTCCTCAATAACACCTTCACATGATTGGCAAGTCACCACCCCGCACAAGATCCTACTGCACGGCTGACAGCCGTCAGCTGTATAGCTAACAGCACGATTGTGTTGGAAGCGCGCCCTGCTGTGTCTCACTTAGCAGCTGGGTGTGTTCCCCTCATCTAGCTGCTACGTTCTATCCTGACCGCCGGTGAATTCTCCGTGCGGTCTTTGCAGTGCTGCTACCCCGTTTACCTACGGGAGCAGAACGCGGCTCCTGAAATACTCTGTGCTGCCTTAAACTCTGTGGACAGGTCAGTATCCTGTTTTTTTTAACTGCTGCTGGGGAACCCGCTCGATCCACTATATAAGGCTGCGCCTCCATCCTCTTCTGCCCCAGTCACTTATTCCCAAGCACTGTAAACTTTCAGATTGGTTGCGCTGTGAATATTCGGAGAACGTGATTGGTTTATGTGCAGGGTAATGAACATACAGACAAGCAGTAGAAGACTGAATTCAATGAAATGCTCAGCCCTTAGTCAGTCTTGATGGGCTACATAAATCTGTGTCGTCCATCTCCAACTTTAAGTGAAAACCTATTTAATTTAGTCTTAGGTGAAAGGAGAAGTTCAGCCAACATGTGGCCGATCTAAGTGATTTACTGCATGGCTGCACGGTTAAAGAATCCACAGCCACATACTACAGAGAATGTTAATAATAATAATCATGATAAGCCAACCAGAGGACCACTGATACCTTCCAGTGTGTACAGATGAATAAGGCGGCCCAGTAGCTAAGACGTCACTAGTTTTTTAAAAAATATGGCCCTAACGCCATACAGCCCTCCCTGTAGAGAACGCCATACAGCCCTCCCTGTAGAGAACGCCATACAGCCCTCCCTGTAGAGAACGCCATACAGCCCTCCGTGTAGAGAACGCCATACAGCTCTCCCTGTAGAGAACGCCATACAGCCCCCCCTGTAGAGAACGCCATACAGCCCCCTCTGTAGATAACGCCATACAGCCCCCCCTGTAGAGAACGCCATACAGCCCCCTCTGTAGATAACGCCATACAGCCCCCTCTGTAGATAACGCCATACAGACCCCCTGTAGATAATGCCATACAGACCCCCCTGTAGATAACGCCATACATCCCCCTGTAGATAACGCCACACAGCCCCCTCTGTAGATAACGCCATACAGCCCCCTCTGTAGATATCTACAGAGGGGGCTGTATGGCGTTAACTACAGGGGGACTCTGTATGGCGTTATCTACAGGGGGGACTCTGTATGGCGTTATCTACAGAGGGGGCTGTATGGCGTTATCTACAGGGGGGACTCTATGACAACGTCCATTACTAAGGGGAGGCTTAGTGTTAGCCGATGCAGGACCTGGGGCAGGAAGTGAGTGACATCACAGCGTGATCTCTCAAGAACACGCTGTGTGTCTGCACTGCCAGAAGCTGGGCGTTCTGAAGAGAAGTGGATGATGGTTACACCCTAGAATTCTTAAAGAGCTTAGTTCAGTTATTTCTGTCCCCATTTTCATAATATTCAGAGAATCTCTAGTGACTGGCATAGTGCCAAGGGACTGGCGCAGCGCAAATGTGGTGCCGATTTTCAAAAAGGGCTCTAGGTCTTCCCCAGGTAATTATAGACCAGTGAGCTTAACATCCATCGTGGGGAAAATGTTTGAGGGGCTATTGAGGGACTATATACAGGATTATGTGACAATAAATAGCATTATAAGTGACAGCCAGCACGGTTTTACTAAGGACAGAAGTTGTCAAACTAACCTAATCTGTTTTTATGAAGAGGTGAGCAGAAGTCTAGACAGAGGGGCCGCTGTGGATTTAGTGTTTTTGGACTTTGCAAAGGCATTTGACACTGTCCCCCATAGACGCCTAATGGGTAAATTAAGGACTATAGGTTTAGAAAATATAGTTTGTAATTGGATTGAGAATTGGCTTAAGGACCGTATACAGAGAGTTGTGGTCAATGATTCCTACTCTGAATGGTCCCTGGTTATTAGTGGTGTACCCCAGGGTTCAGTGCTGGGACCACTATTATTCAACTTATTTATTAATGATATAGAAGATGGGATTAATAGCACTATTTCTATTTTTGCAGATGACACCAAGCTATGTAGTATAGTTCAGTCTATGGAAGATGTTCATGAATTGCAGGCAGATTTAAACAAACTAAGTGTTTGGGCGTCCACTTGGCAGATGAAGTTTAATGTAGATAAATGTAAAGTTATGCATCTGGGTACCAACAACCTGCATGCATCATATGTCCTAGGGGGAGCTACACTGGCGGATTCACTTGTTGAGAAGGATCTGGGTGTACTTGTAAATCATAAACTCAATAACAGCATGCAGTGTCAATCAGCTGCTTCAAAGGCCAGCAGGATATTGTCGTGTATTAAAAGAGGCATGGACTCGCGGGACAGGGATGTAATATTGCCACTTTACAAAGCATTAGTGAGGCCTCATCTAGAATATGCAGTTCAGTTCTGGGCTCCAGTTCATAGAAAGGATGCCCTGGAGTTGGAAAAAATACAAAGAAGAGCAACGAAGCTAATTAGGGGCATGGAGAATTTAAGTTATGAGGAAAGACTGAAAGAATTAAACCTATTTAGCCTTGAAAAAAGACGACTAAGGGGGGACATGATTAACTTATATAAATATATTAATGGCACATACAAAAAATATGGTGAAATCCTGTTCCTTGTAAAACCCCCTCAAAAAAAAAAGGGGGCACTCCCTCCGTCTGGAGAAAAAAAGGTTCAAGCTGCAGAGGCGACAAGCCTTCTTTACCGTGAGAACTGTGAATCTATGGAATAGCCTACCGCAGGAGCTGTCACAGCAGGGACAGTAGATGGCTGCAAAAAAAATATTAGCTCCTATGTGTAGAAATTTTTCCTTCCCTTTTCCCGTCCCTTGGTTGAACTTGATGGACATGTGTCTTTTTTCAGCCGTACTAACTATGTAACTATGTAACTATACTTCTATACACAACGCCCAGCTAGTAAAAGAAGTAAAAACGCCCCGATGTAAGGAACACAATACACGCCCAGTTGGACTTTTACTTTAAACACGCCCAGTTGTACTTTAGAAAGCCTCATTTACATAAATATAAAAATGGTCATAACTTGGCCAAAAATGCTCGTTTAAAAAAAAAAACAAAACACGTTACTCTTATCTCTATTGCAGCGCCGATCTGCTGCAATAGGAGATAGGGGTTGCAAAATCTGGTGACAGAGCCTCTTTAAGGAAGGGGATAAAGGAAAATGCGGCCATATTAATCTTCACCTTTGAATTCACAGTAATGCACCTATGACAGTCACTTTACATACCTTGTTAATCCTGCCTCCTGAGTATGGTTTTCAACAGTTGTGGACGAGTAAGAACGCAGAGTGGGTGCATGTTGCCCGAGGGTGCCACCACACCCTACACTTAATTATCCCAAATTGTGAGAACCGGCTGCGCCTCTGCCTTGATCTTAATGAAAAGTCTTACAAGGATTTAGACACAGCTCAAGTAAAGCTGAATGGTATTAAGAAATAGAGATAAACACAAAGGTTTCCTTTTTGACATATGTTATAGCCCTATGGACGTGGAGTTTTTTGTTATTTTATAAATATAATCATATGCCACTATATACTATAAAAAGGTCCTAATGGGCACTACTATATAGTCATTATTATGTAGTCGAATATAACTATTGTATGAACGCTGCTTTATCGGTGCTACAATGTGGACACTTGTGTAGTTACAGTCTGGTACATCGTAGAAATGTGTGACCACTTTATGGTACCATTTTATCATCCTATCGTGTGTTCTTTTGATTCAATGTGGTCATTTAGGATCTGTATCCCTAATTAAACTAATTTATCTAGATTTGTCCTAAATAAATGAGCTGGTAGATCAAAATACAAAGACTGTGCATTAATAAAAGGTATTGTCAGCTTCAGGCAACGCTTTCCTATGCCATATTAGTAAGGGCATATTAGGGGAGTATTAGTAAGCTGCAGCAGAGTTGCTAGTACCTGGCATCAATGATGGTCTCTTGGCACCAATGATCATGCATACAATTGTATCTGTGTCCTTCCCATCTGCCAGTGACCCATGGACGTTGGTATCTTCAGAGTCTACCATCACCCCTCAGTAGCACTAAGAACCATGTCCAGCTTGGCTTTTAGGTTTGGAGGACTGAGGTTTCCTTTTAAAACAACAGGTGGCTCGTGATCCCAATGAGTGTCAGCTGCTTCTTCACAGATATTGACCGATCTCCCGAGCTTCCAGTCATGGCAGGTAGGATTTCCAGGTCGTGGTCTAAATAGACGTTTGGGCTTCAGATGGCGGGTATAATCATTATTGTTGTCAATCCGGGTTGGTAATAGGCGGGCAACGTCTGGTTTAGAAATCAATATCAGGAAGCAAGGTCATGGTCAGGCCAGAGCTCGGTACATGGATTTTTCGATCATGCGGAGTAAAAAAAAAGCTGGGTGAAGCACAGAGAATCACATGGAACAACAAAGAAAAACACCAGGAAAGTCGCCAACAGGGCTGAGTCAAGCAAGGCACCTTAGGAGCAGTTCCCCTTTAAAGATTTTTTCCACTTTTTGACAACTGACGATCTATCCACCGGATAAGTCATCAGTATATGATCGTGCGTGTCCGACACCTGGACCCTGCACCAATCCGCGACTCCAGCTACCTCCGTGCACCGGATGTTTGAAACGGTATGCAGTAGTTGGAGCCGGAAGCAGATGGCTCCGACCACTGCATAGCAGCCATTCAGCAGAACTGCAGCTCTGCTCCTATTCACTCGAATAGGAGCAGAGCTGCAGTACTGAAGCTCGGCTGCTATTCTTTGACCAGTGCCATCTGCTTCCGGCAATATCGACCGGTGCCCGGAAGCAGCCGGAGTGGCGGATCGGTGCAGGGTCCGGATGTCAGATCAGAGTCCAGGTCATCATATACTGATGACCTATCTGGTGGATAGATCATCAGTTGTCAGAACATGGAAAACCACTTTGAGGTCTAGAACCGATGACATCATCTACTATGGCCGGGGCTCGATTTTGCAGCTGAGCTGCCCACAGTGCAGAGAAGGGAGCAGTGGCATCACCTAGGCAATGTGACGCCCTAGCTCAAAAATGAGCCGACTGGCGATCAGCCAAGCAGATGGAATGTGTTGTAGGTTCGGAGGATTACAATCCCTGCTGGTTAAGTAGTTGGCCATAGCAATCAACCAGAATTCAGCTCTTATTTTTCAGAGGCCCTTTGGAAAATGAAAGCAGCAACCTATGAGCAACTCCTTAAATTTTTCTATTGCACCAGCTTTGATAAATCTCCCCAATCCCTTTAAAGAGACTCTGTCACCACATTATAAGTGTCCTATCTCCTACATAAGGAGAGACCACACTGTAAATGACAGGTTACAACGAGATTACGCTTGCTCTGCTGTAACTACCACAGAAACAGTAACGAAGTGCAGGGATTGTGAATAGACATCCCGTGGAATGTCTATTCACTGTCTAAACACTTCAGTATCGTTAATGTGTTAGTATAAGACAGCACATAGCGGTCTAAAAGGATCCCTATGCGCTGATTAAATGAATGGAGAGGAGTGCATGACGCTGATTGGTCAGCGTCATACACTCCCATGTACAACGCCCACTTGGTCAATAGTAAAACACGACCAGTTGTCCATTGAGCAACTCATTAGCATAGATCTAAAATCGCTAATAAAGTGGTGAAAATTGATAGTTTTTTTAAAATAGAAAGCACTGCTGTCACCTACATTATAGCGCCGATCTCCTTATGTAGGGGACAGGGCACTTATAATGTGGTGACAGAGTCTCTTTAAGCAGGTGGAGCTAGGACAACCTGTGATCATGTAGAGTATAACGATGTTCAGGAACAAAGGTCAAGGCTGCACGTGTTGATTGTCTATAACCTTTTTTTATTTTATTTTTTTTAAAATCCTACCCTAAAATCTGAAGTATGAATAAAACAAGAAAAAACGACTTGTCTTAGAAACTGTAACTGTTGCCTTAGGGTATTCTGGATCCTTGGAAAATATGTCAAAAAGTATGAGATAACCATTCCTCCCTTCCTGGAGGCTGTTTGCTAATAAAAGTTGGGTGGGTGGAAGAGAAGGAAGATTTAGCAAATCTCTGTGCCACGCCTGTGAACTCACTGAATAAATACATTGGCCAGACTCAGGTTCCTTGCAATAAAGAAAAGGCAAAAGTTTGTACAAAGTTTTATAGGGCACAGTTACCTTTATACAGAAATCCGGTGAAATATTTCCCTTTGTGAGCAGCAAATAAAAGAAACAATGTTACTCATATCAATCACTGGAAGTTAAGATAAAAATACAGCAGTTATCTAAGTAATTGCAGAAAATTCCATAGTCGAATATTATGTATGTTTTATTACTTCATATATGTTATAGTTTCTGTTATATATTGTATTTTTGCTGGTTTATATCATAGTATATTATTTCTTTTGAACAGAAGAAAAAAATAATACAATAATTATATGTGGGGCTCCTCCTAGAGTGCAAATCAATTGATTGGGCAATTTTTACAGGAAAACACAGATAGTCTTGCCTATAGTGAGATATTGACCATATGTCGGCCGTATTTCCCGAACTGAACACAGTTCTGGGATCTAGACCCCTAGTATCATAGTCATACATGATGCTGTGAGCCACTGCCTCCCCATGGAACTGTACTGAAAACATGATTACAGTATGAGATAGTAGTCCCGCGGGAAGGCAGTGACTCACAGCAGCATAGACCACTATGATGCTAGCTCCCTGAACTGTGTTTGGTCTGGGAAATACGTCTGGCATGCGGTCCGTATCTCACGGACCGAACATATCCATGTGAAGGAGGCCTTAGGATAAGTCATCAATGTGTGATCAGTGAGGATCCAACCTCTGTGACCCCACTATTTAAAAGACCAAATGGGCAGTGATGCTTCAGTGAGCGCCATGGCCCCTTTAATATTTATCCAGACACAGCGGGGCTTCCATACGTATGGCTAAAACTTTGGCTACAGCTCAGCCCCTTCTAAATGAGTCCCCCACCGATTACGCATTGATAGTCAGGGTCGGACTGGCCCACCAGAGTACCAGAGGATCCTCTAGTGGGCACAGGCTCTGACACAATTATGCGCCTCAAAGTTCTAACAAAGGACAACCCCATTTGAAGTCAATCACTTACCACTAGAGACTATGTCTTATGGGATGATATGTCCGGTCTGTGTATAATGATCACCACAATGTTTATGATGCTATTAAAAGTGGACGTTTACTGTATAGGTGGAGGGTAGATCCTCAGAACATTATCTCTGGTGGACCCAAGGAACCCCAGTCCATCACTGCTTGTAGCTTAGCCTATCGATAGCCCAGCAATGTATTTTCTCGGAAAAGGCCTTTAAAGGGGATCTCGGTGGGGAACATAATTTATTGATGACAGTAACTTATAAGTTTTTGCTCTTGCTGCAGGTATTGTCCTTGAAGCCGCCCATACATATTTCGTTGATGTCGGTCTGTGAGAAATCATAATAAACCAAGGGGTAGCTGCATTACATTTACAGATCCTAAATAAATACACAGCGCCAGGAATTCTTAGGGAGTTCGGGGTCGGCCATAGCTTTATGTACATTGATATTTTATAGATAATGGGTAATCAGGGAGTGAGGGTAGGAATATATTGCTGTCTCAACTCCACCCAGCGCCCATGAACAAATTAGGCCTTGTGGGGATTTGAGCCTGTGAAAGAGGAAAGGGGAGCAACTACCTATGGCTAGCGTCACCCCCGCCCCCACTACTTCCCCACAATCTTAGGCCCCATGCACACAAACGTAAAAACGCCCATAATTACGGGCCGTAATTACGGGCCCATAGACTTCTATTGCCACGGGTAACTTCCCGTTTGCTTACGGGAAGGTGCCCGGGCCGTTGAAAAATATGGAACATGTCCTATTTCAGGCCGTAATTACGGCACGGGCAGGCCCATAGAAGTCTATGGGGATCGCCGTAATTATGGGTGGCTACGTGTGTGCACCCGTAATTACGGGAGCGTTGATAGGCGGCGTCAGGGGATAGTCACTGTCCAGGGTGCTGAAAGAGTTAACTGATTGGCAGTAACTCTTTCAGGACCTGGGACAGTGACTACCGCTGGAGTTAATAGTATTAAAAGTCAACTTACCCAGAACTCCCTGCTTCTTCCTCCAGTCCTGCCTCCCGGGGTGACGTTTCATCCCATGTGACCGCTGCAGCCAATCACAGGCCAATCACAGGCTGCAGCGGACACATGGACTGCCGCGTCATCCAGGGAGGTCGGACTGGATGTCAAAAGAGGGACATGTCACCAAGACAACGGCCGGGGTACGTATGAAGTTCATTTACTTTCAATCGCTGCGGAAGCTCTGCCCAAAAGAGCTGCCCCTTCTCTCTATCCAGCACTGATAGAGAGAAGGGGCTGCCGATTAGTGCAGAGAAAATGGGTCCGTAAATACGGGTGGAATACTGGTGACAACGGATCCGTATTTACGGGCACGGGTCTGTAAATACTGGTGGAATACGGGTCAAATACGTGTGACAAGGGACCTGTATTTACGCCAGTATTTACGGGAGGAAAAAAATAAGTTTGTGTGCATGGGGCCTTATACAGAGTGATGCTAAACAGCAAATCCTGCCAATTTCAAATGGAAACTAATAACATGTAATGTAATGCGTACGGGGTCATCCTGACTATGCCCTCATGGCAGATTTGGAGGGAAACGATGATCGGGCATGTTTTATTTCTTCGGTTGGTGTATATCATAAGGCAAGCTGAAGATGGGATCACAATACCATTTTCTTTGTAAAAAGGCTTTTTTTCACATGAGATTAAATCTAAACCTGATTTTCCAAGCAGCTATAAGCATATTTATACACGTCCAGGGTTACTATCTGACTAAAAACTTAGAAATTTTGTAAGAAAAGCAGAAACTCAACTGACCATAGACATAAAACTTTCTTCTGACAATTAAAATGTTTATAGCATAGAATATTGATATGAACACATTATGAACAGTTCCTATGAATTGTAAAATATTAATTACAATAATTCACACAAAAACTAAAAATCACTTGACGCATCAATTTTTTTATGGACATTGGAAAAGTCTCCTATTTGAAGGAACTGTCCATGAATTCATAGGGGGTTGGCAACCATGAGCCTTATGCACACAACAGAAACATGTGCAGGGGCTGCATAGCGGCACAAGGAGCCTCTGCTTCTCCATACTATAGAGCCATCTGTTGCCATATGGTGCATGTGTGCCATATGGTGCTCCGCATTATGGACTTATTCTTTCCTGGAAGCGGTGCATCTAGGGGAGAATAGCACAGATGGCACAACTTTTTTTTCTATAAGACTTATACAGAACTCCCAAAAAATAAAAAATCTCTGTGTGACTCTGTATAATATCACAGGTATAAGGAGATACAGAAGGACCTCATAGACTGCTGCAGTATTTCCTATTGCGGCATATTACAGCTTGAAGGTTGTACAGAAGGGGACGTACTACAGCCAGGAGTCCTTAAGCTACATATATATATAGAATAGCGTTTAGCCAATAGCTTTCTCTCCTGACTCCCGAATAAGCATGAACGCTAAGATTCACTTAATGTACCTGTGTATTTCAATAGGAAGAAGAGAATAAACCACTATACCTGTATCTCCTGTGGGAACAACGGATTGAGCATGTTGGAATATAACATTCCCGATCCTTCTTTCCCCTGATACCTGCTATTCATTGACTATCGGGCTGTCCCCATACACTTTTGATCATCTGCTGATCCCATTGAGATTCCCGGGTTCGGCCATCATTTATCTAATGTGTATGGTCAGCCTTAAAGAGGCTCTGTCACCAGATTATAAGTGCCCTATCTCCTACATAATGTGATCGGCGCTGTAATGTAGATAACAGCAGTGGTTTTTATTTTGAAAAACGATCATTTTTGAGCAAGTTATGAGTTAGTTTAGATTTATGCTAATGTATTTCTCAATGGACAACTGGGCGTGTGTTAAGGATCTGCCAGGCACAGCTTCTGTATCTACGCCCATAGGTAATCAGTCTGCACCTGCTTCTATGTCTGTGAGACAGACTCCATCTTCCACCACTCAGGATGGCAGGCTTAGGAGTGGGAGAGCCTATCACAGCCTGGCTAGACAGAGCTAGCTCCCGCCCTCTGTCTATTTATACCTGCCTTTCCTGTTCCTCCTTGCTTGTGATTCTTCTCGTTTGGTTTCCTGGCCCTGCTGCAACTTCTTGAACTATTTGACCCTGCTTCATATTGACCCTGGCTTATTGACTACTTTCCTGCTCTGCGTTTGGTACCTCGTACACTCCTGGTTTGACTCGGCTCGTTCACCACTCTTGTTGCTCACTGTGTTGCCGTGGGCAACTGCCTCTTTTCCCTTGCTTCTGTGTACCATTGTCTGTTCGTCCAGCCCAGCTTCTTTCACTGCACAATCACACTGTGGTGTGGATCATGCTGGGCTGGAACAATGAGAAGTGCAGGACACTGATTGGTCACTGATTGGTCAGCCTCATACACTCCTCTGTACAACACCCAGTTGGCAAAAAGTAAAAACACGCCCAGTTGTCCATTGAGAAACTCATTAACATAAATCTAAACTAGCTCATAACTTGCTCAAAAATGATCGTTTTTCAAAATAAAAACCCCTGCTGTTATCTACATTACAGCGCCGATAACATTATGTAGGAGATAGAGCATTTATAATCTTGTGACAGAGCCTCTTTAAGGTACTTTTACACAGCTCGTTGATGGGCGCTCGTTTGCTCCTTTCACAAGGAGCTGGTATGGGGACGAGCGCTCGTTACTCTGGTCGCTCGTCCTCATACATTTGCATCATGACGGCGGCACTTCTCCCTGTTTATACATTGAGATGTGCTACCGGCAACGATAACATTTTTCACAATTAAAACGATACGATCAGCAGATGAATGAGCGTTTGCTCATTCATCTGCTCTTCGCTGCATGGTTTACACAGGGTAATTATCGAAAACGAGTGTTCTGTGAACGCTCGTTTGCCCGATAATTGGCCAGTGTAAAAGGGCCATTACTATGGACTGAAATCAGCATTCTATACATTCAATGTGTTGTTCTACCCGTCCACGTACACATTGTGATCTGTCAACGGCTGGAGCACAAAGGATGACAATACATTAAGGGCTGTTTGCTTTAAACACACTCCAGAAACCAAATGAGTTCAAAAGAGCCATTAAAGAGGCAGTTCTTATTCCACTCACTCTTGGTCGGTAAACAAGGCTTTATTTGTGGCGGTCATTAGCGTCCAATAAAGAGTGTAAATGAATACATAGCAAATCAAAGGTAATTACCTCCTCACAAAAGACCTGAAAGAATAAAAAAGGCAAAGAAAACTTTTTATGGATCATATGTGAAAATTTTGTAATAAAATTTAGTTTAGAAAATGTTAGATTCCCTATGCAGATAGAGTAAAGCATTTCAGGTACCCACTGCATAAGACCCTGGGAGACTGGATTTATTCTTGATGTGATTGTGCAGGAGGACAAGTAAAGCCAGCCATACACATATGAAAATGATCAATTAATCAATTAATCATCCGTGAGATCGTTCATATGAACGATCCCACCAGGAACAGAAGAGACTAAACTGGCCAATCAGGTGTCAGTTTTAAAAAACGGGGAATAGTAAGGCTGAGGTTAGACAGAGTTTTTTTTTGTAGTGAGCGATAAATCACTGTCCATAGGAATGAACTACAAAAAAAAAATCACTGTGATATCGCTGTCCATAGGAATACATTAGTATGTGTAGCTGGAAATATCTTCAAAATTACTCCTGACAAGTGTGTAGCTCTTAAACCCCAACATGTAGCGATTAAAAAAGAAAAATTGCTAGCACATCGCTTGACTTTCAAGCTACTTAATTCATTTCTATGTCACAGCGATTTTTTAGTAGTGAGATAATTACTGTATGTCGCTTTAGTATAATGTATTCCTATATACAGAGATTTATCGCTCACAACAAAACGAAAGTCTAGGTCTAGCCCCAGCCTAACACTCAGTAGTCAATTAAGCCTGGACTACATAGAAACTTTTTGTAGCACTTTTTGATTTTAACTATCGAGTGACACCTGCAGTCCACAAAATTACATGCAATCCAATGTATTGGTTAGCACGGCAGCTGTAGCTCTATAGTTAAAATTTATTATTTGCGTTACAAAAAATGTCCACGCAGCTCAGGCCTTATTCTTACATTTCCAGGAGGAATAACACAGGAGTGCTATAACATAGGCTTCTAAGTAAAGATGCCCCAGAATTGTTATCTCACGTGGAATACAAGTATTCCAACCACAGAAGCAACACAAATAAATTCAGATACCTGATCCATTAATCAATGCAGTCCCCAAACCAGACCCCCAAATTAAAGAGCCCAGACCAGACCTCAAACGAGATCAGACCCTAGACCAGATCACAGAGTACTTACCTCAGACCAGACCCCAGGGATCTGACCCCAGAGACCTGACCTCAGAGACCTGACTCCCAGACCATACCCAAGTCCTCAGACCAGAGCCAAGAGATGACCCTAGACCCACTCATATACTTACCCTCTTCCTCGCTCCTCTTTAGTTGCCACCACCGCCACATGGTCCTAGCGATGACAGCATCAGGACATTGTGTGCGCTGTCGTACACTACTTCCTGACACTGGATGGTGTCAGCACCCAGAGCGACGGCTCCCAGAGCTGAGCAGAGGCAGGGAGCATGGAAGGTAAGTATTGTCAGAATCGGTCACTATCTATTGGATAAATCTAGTAGATAGCAGCCGATAAAACAATTGGTGCATTACTCTGGGGGGGGGGGGGTGATTGCTCCCATTGTTCCCTTCTTAAATCCACGCCTGCTAGCATCTGTCATTTATAATACTGGGGTCTTCTTATGCAGCAGGGGGGCTTTTATGCCCCCTCGGGCACTAGGAACCAGGTGCCACTTCTGCCTCTGCCCTACCTATAGCTACGCCCATGGGTTGAACATTTTTCGTTGAGCAGTTTATAGATGTGAAGCTGAAGCTCTCTACAGAATTGTGAAGATCCCTGATGTCCCAGCCCATGCATTTACTCTGTCAATAGACCATATAGAAAACTTCAAAAGAGAGCATGCATTTAGCGGAGCTTAGGCAAACAACGACCTATATAAAGGATCATTATGGACATTGTAAAGCTGAAGCTTTTAAAAGCAGAAAATGTACAATTTCTAACATGACTAATTCTTTACTCCACAAATGTGACCTGACTTTTTCCAGTTTCCCAGTTTCAATAAGAAAAGTTTACTCATTGTATAAATCTATGCCATTTTCTAATATACTTTATGTATCAATACCTTAACATTTTCAAAGTCTCTAATTACAGTCAGCGAATAAGAACTTTTATTATTTACCGAAGATCGGTCCTGGTCATATGGTGATCACAGAGGGGCATGGCTGCGCCGTGACGGGACAAGCTCTCTTGGTGCCCAAGGCAGGGGTGTCAAAATTCGCTCCCACTTCCAAACTTAATCCTTTAAATTCAGCATGATAGCTGTGGATGAACTATCATTAAATGAATTACCTCCTGTGTCCCACCCGTTTTCCACTAATCCCTAGCATTAGGGGCATAGCAAGTGGGGTGCAGAGGTAGGGGTTGCATCCGGGCCCTGGTGCCTGAGTGGTGCCAATATTCCCTTTGCCACATAAGAAGATATCAGTATTATAAATGGTACATGGTTGGTGGGTCAGTCTTTTGCATTGGGTCCGAGGGGCTTCATATAACACCTTTGCCTAGCATTCCTATTTATAATGCATATTCACATTTCCCTTCGCTCCTATCCCCTCTACACACGTGCAGCTCTCAATGAGGGACAGCTAGTCACTCTACCCTTTTGTCTATAGCAAGATCTGCCAGCTCCTGCAGCTCCTCTCATGGCTCCACGCCTTACTTATCTATAAACTGTGCCCCACCCCCTAAATGGAGTCCTATGCTCTAGCCTACTCCACGTTGCCCTTAAAATCTGATGTGTATTTCCGTGGCGGAAATCCGAGACTTACTTTCTGCCGTTAATGTACTGGTGTGTAGCAGATCCGCAGGAGGATTCGTTCCATTGTCATTCAATTGGGTTCTTTTTCTACATTTCCATGTGGAATAAGCAGCATGCAAAAAAAAAATTTTTTGTGATTTTCCATATTGGATGTGGATTGTTGTTGGGTTCAGCGTGGATTTTGCCGCAAAATCAGTAATCAATTTCAATTTCAGATATATGGTGAACAGGCACCGCTGAAAATAATATATGCTTGGGGTGCAACAAAAAATTTGAAAAACTGCTAAATGAAAAATGAAGAAAAAGAATACATTTAAATGAATGAGCACACCCTATCCTCATAATAATTATTATTTTATTAGATACGTGATTCCACAAACAAGAATAAAAAAACACTAAAAACACATAGTCTCATGATCCACGGACAATCAAAGTGGATCTGCTGCAATATGAACCCATAAAGGTATATTATATGCAAGGGTTCATGTAATAAGGAACGAATATATGAAATATTGATCCTAACAATGTGCCCCAACAAATTAAATCAAGGTAGTAAATATTTGTAATGCAAAGGGCCAAATGCCCCCCCTGTAGAAGAGGCAAAGTATGGATATACAGACGCTGCATAGAAATCAATACCCAATATATATTGCCCAACCGTCAACAAGCCCCACATGGCTAAGAAAAAAGCATCTGGTGCATAAAACACATAATATAAATCCAATAACAATGTGACATTAAAAAAAAGGATAAGACCTAGTAGCGAAAAAAAGGTATAAAAAATAATAAATATATATAAATATACATGACCCGTTATACTGCAGTGAAGAAAAGATCCCTTGTTTTCAGCCAGAATGTCCGCTGCAGAAACTAGCAGGTAGAAAAAGAGAAAAAGATCATACTTACCCGTAGTCATGGCAACACGTCCCTCTGATGTACTGCAGCCCGGCTGCCGGTGATTGGCTACAGCGGTCACATGGGATGAAGCGTCATTCCTGGAGACCAGACTGACCGCAGAAGAAGAGAGTTCTGGCTAAGTATAATCTTTATTTTTTATTTTTTTTCTGAGTTGCGATTTTTGAGGTGGAAATTGCAGCTTTTCTGCTGCAAAAATCGCAACATCTGCTATTTGCTGCAGGTTTTACCTCCCCACTGAATTCAATGGGGAAAACATGTAACAGAAAAACAGCGCTTCCGCAACATAAATTCACATGCTGCAGAATAAAAAAACTGCACCGCAGGTCAATTTATGAAGGTTTATTGGTGGGTTTTTTATGCAGCTTGTGGATGGGATTTGTTCAAATCTCATCCACTCTGCTGCTACTGTAATATGCTGCAGATTTTCCGCAATGAAATCCGTTGCGGAAAATCTGCAGTGTTTACGCTACGTGTGAACCCGGCCTAATACACACACACACACACGCACACTCACACACACACACACACACACACACACTGAGTGCGTTTCATATCAGTGCTTCATTTGTTAACCACAGACACATACAGACACGATAACGCCAGCACTCCTAGCTTAGAAATGTAATTGCACAACATGTTTGCTGTAATATGTGCAGGAGCTTTCATGAAGCCTTTAAAAAGCAGGTGACGCAAGATATTGGCTCGCTGCTATTGTCAGTGTGATTTCTGTTTGCCCAGCCCAAATATTTGTCCAATATTACTGGCTGTTTGGAAATAAAGGAGCACTCCTTACTACGTCCATCATTGTCGCTGTCCGAGTTTATTCATTTCCTCAGTGTTTCTATGTTTGTATTCTTATACTGTACTTTTTATACATATATTTCATAATAATACACTATGTATGCACTATATTATAGTCAGAAAACTAGCTGATCTCTGCATACATTTATTATAGAATTATCTACTATATTTCTAGTATCTATCTATCTATCTATCTATCTATCTATCTATCTATCTATCTATCTATCTATCTATCTATCTATCTATCTATCTATCTATCTATCTATCTATCTATCTAACAAAATGAAACAAAACATGTATACAGGTGCAAGAACGCCTGTGCAGCGTAGGTTCCCACCTTATAAAGGTCGCCTTGTCGTGGCAGGTGGGCTCACACAATTTGATCAAAATGTGCGCTAAGAACCTCCCTATTGTAAGTAGATTTAGCAGTAATGCATATTTATTTATATTTAGTGGCTTAGGTGACATTGATGTTCGCAGTGTGATGTCGCCATTTTTTTGTGTGATCTATCTATCTATCTATCTATCTATCTATCTATCTATCTATCTATCTATCTATCTATCTATCTATCTATCTATCTATCTATCTATCTAATCTATCCATCCTACAAAAACAGCAGCACAGCCACAGTGTAAAAGGGTGCACTCCAGGGTTATGATAAAACAAAGTGTAGGTACTTTATTTACCCAAATGCAAAGTGCCACGGTCACAGGGTATGTGGACCCACTAGGCCGCTCCGCCGTATCGGGGAGGCAGCTGACCAGGTCACAGTCTACACGAAAGTCAATAGCAGATAGCAATGCTTGGGTACCTGAACTAGCCCAGACGGTGGCTGTGGCTTCAGCACGGATGGAGGTCGGTGCAGCAGGTAGCGACAGACGTGGCGGCAGTATCCGATGTAGCAGAAGACACTGGACATGGCAGAAGACACTGGACGTGGCAGAAGACACTGGACGTGGCAGAAGACACTGGACGTGGCAGAAGACACTGGACGTGGCAAACAACAGCAGGTGCAGTAGACACGACTACAACACTGGTAGGCACAGGAACAAGAGCAATACGGGATACAGGAACGGGTAACAGGGCACGGGTAACAACTGGAATGGTGAAACACTAAAGGACCATTTGCAAGACAGACTGGGATAGACTAACAACGCTCAGGTAAGGATCAGAAGGCCTGGGGCCTGGGGCCTTTTTATAGACCAGGGAATAATGGCAGTTGATGATGATGACGATTTCCTTTAAGGCCGGGCACGAGCGAGCGCGCGCACCCTACGGGACACAGCAGAACGGGGCGGAAGTGAGCGCTGGCGCCTCCTAGGAAGGAGATGGGGACCAGCGCTCACGGATCCATGGCTGCGGGCGTCGGGAGGTGAGTAAACCCAACGGCCCGCGGCCATGGATGCTACAGTATCCCCCCTCTTACGCCCCCTCTTCTTGGGGCCAGGGCGAGAGAGGAACTCTTTAATAAGAGCAGGAGCACTGAGGTTCTGTAAAGGATCTGCCAGACACAGCTTCTGTGTCGACACCCGTGGGTAATCAGTCTGCACCTGCTCCTAAGTCTGAGAGAGTGACACGATCTTCTACCAGTCAGGTTGGGAGGCTGAGGAGTGGCAGAGCCTATCACAGCCTGGCCAGACGGAGCTAGCTTCCGCCCTCTGTCTATTTATACCTGCATTTCCTGCTCCTCTTTTGCCTGTGATTCTTTTCTGTTTCCTGGCTCTGCTGCTCCTGCTATGATTATTGACCTTGCTTCATTTTTGACCCTGGCTTTACTGACTACGCTCCTGCTCTGCGATTTGTACCTCGTGCACTCCTGGTTTGACTCGACTCGTTCACTACTCTTGTTGCTCACTGTGTTGCCGTGGGCAACTGCCCCATTTCCCTTAGCTTCTGTGTACCCTTGTCTGTTTGTCTGTCATGCACTTATTGAGCGTAGGGACCGTCGCCCAGTTGTACGCAGTCGCCTAGGATGGGCCGTTGCAAGTAGGCAGGGACTGAGTGGCGGGTAGATTAGGGCTCACCTGTCTGTCTCCCTACCCCGTCATTACATAATCACAGGCCCATATACCTTTTCTACCCTGGTCCCTGACACAACTATGGACCCCCTTGAGACCCTGGCTCAGCAAATGCAGGGCCTCTCCCTACAGGTCCAAGCCCTGGCTAAGAAGGGCAACCAGCATGATGCTACCCTGGTAGTGCCCCCCACCTCACATCTTGAACCCCACCTCAAGTTGCCTGACCGGTTCCCAGGGGACCGGAAGACTTTTTTCTCCTTCCGGTAGAGTTGTAGGCTCTATTTCCGTTTAAAGCCCCACTCCTCAGGTTCTGAGAGCCAGCGAGTGGGTATAATTATGTCCCGGCTCCAGGACGGGCCCCAAGAATGGGCCTTCTCCTTGGCTCCTGACGCCCCTGAACTTTCCTCCGTTGATCTTTTCTTTTCGGCTCTCGGGCTCATATATGACGAGACTGACAAGACTGCCTTTGCAGAGAGTCAGCTGGTGACCTTACGTCAGGGTAAGAGACCCGTTGAGGAGTACTGTTCTGACTTTAGGAAGTGGTGTGTAGCTTCTCGTTGGAATGACCCTGCCTTGAGGTGCCAGTTTAGAATGGGTATGTCGAACGCCCTGAAAGACCTGTTAGTTAGCTATCCCTCTTCTGACTCCCTAGATCAGGTTATGGCTTTAGCGGTACGTCTTGACCGACGTCTCAGGGAACGACGACTGGAACGTGCCTTCCCCTCTGACCCCCCCATGATGGCTCCCGAGGTTCCGTTGCTTCATTCTTCCACGGAAAACTCGAATGAACCTATGCAACTCTGGGCCTCCGTCTCTCCCCAACAACATAGAGAGTTCCGCAGGAAGAATGGTCTCTGCTTCTACTGTGAATATGACAAGCATCAAGTGAACAACTGTCCTAGGCGTAAGAATAAGCAGCCAGAAGAACTTCCGCGCCTAAGTGACCATCGGGGAGGTCATTTGGGCGCACAGGTATTTCCCGTATATATGAAACCTAATAAGATCTTGCTTCCCTTTCAGGTCTCTTTTGAGGGTAGGTCTGCCACCGGCAGTGCCTTCGCGGATTCAGGGTCTTCTGCTAATATTATGTCTGTGGAATTTGCTATGTCTCTAGCTATGCCATTGATTGATTTGCCTAAACCTGTCCCGGTAGTGGGTATCGACTCCACTCCTCTTGCTAATGGTTATTTTACACAGCATACCCCTGTTTTTGAACTCCTTGTTGGCTCCATGCATTTGGAGCAGTGCTCTGTACTGGTGATGCAGGGATTATCGTCCGATTTGGTTTTAGGCCTTCCCTGGTTGCAGATGCATAATCCCACGTTTAACTGGAATACTGGGGATCTTACCAAATGGGGTAATGAATGCATGACGTCATGTTTTTCTGTTAATTTTATCTCTCTCCCTGAGGAGGTGAACACTCTACCTGAGTTTATTCAGGACTTCGCTGATGTTTTTTCTAAAAAGGCCTCCGAAGTGTTAGCTCCTCATAGAGAATACGATTGTGCAATCGATTTGGTACCAGGAGCTAAGCTCCCTAAAGGTAGGATATTTAATCTCTCTTGTCCCGAACGTGAAGCCATGAGAGAGTATATCCTGGAATGCCTGGCCAAGGGTTACATTCGCCCCTCTACTTCTCCGGTAGGTGCTGGCTTCTTCTTCATAGGGAAGAAGGATGGTGGTCTTAGGCCGTGTATTGACTACCGAAACTTGAATAAGGTCACTGTAAGGAACCAGTATCCCCTTCCTTTGATTCCTGATCTCTTCAATCAGGTTCAGGGGGCCCAATGGTTCTCTAAGTTTGATCTACAGGGGGCTTATAACCTTATCCGCATCAAAGAGGGGGATGAGTGGAAGACTGCGTTTAACACGCCCGAAGGTCATTTCAAATACCTCGTCATGCCCTTTGGGTTGTGTAATGCTCCCGCGGTCTTCCAGAATTTCATAAATGAGATTTTAAGAGACTACCTGGGGGTATTTCTTGTAGTGTACCTTGATGACATACTTGTGTTTTCCAAGGACTGGTCCTCCCATATTGAGCATGTCAGGAAGGTGCTCCAGGCCCTTCGGGAAAACAAACTTTTTGCTAAAACTGAAAAATGTGTGTTTGGGGTGCAGGAGAAACCATTTTTGGGTCAAATCCTCACTCCTCATGAATTCCGAATGGACCCTGCCAAAGTTCAGGCTGTGGCTGAATGGGTCCAACCTGCCTCCCTGAAGGCGTTACAGTGCTTCCTGGGGTTTGCTAATTATTACAGGAGATTTATTGCTAACTTCTCGGTCATCGCTAAGCCTCTTACGGATCTTACTCGCAAAGGTGCTGACCTCCTCCACTGGCCTCCAGAGGTGGTCCAGGCTTTTGAGGTCCTTAAGAAGTGCTTTATCTCGGCCCCTGTGCTGATTCAGCCTAACCAAATGGAGCCATTCATCGTGGAGGTTGACGCCTCCGAGGTGGGAGTGGGTGCTGTCTTGTCCCAGGGTACCAGGTCCCTCACCCATCTCTGTCCCAGTGCCTACTTCTCCAGGAAGTTCTCGCCCACTGAGAGTAACTATGATATTGGCAACCGCAAACTCTTAGCCATTAAATGGGCATTTGAAGAGTGGCGCCACTTCCTGGAGGGGGCTAGGCACAAGGTAACGGTCCTTACCGACCACAAGAATCTGGTTTTCTTAGAATCTGCCCAGAGGCTAAACCCGAGACAAGCTCGATGGGCGTTATTTTTTACTAGATTCAACTTTTTGGTCACCTATAGGGCTGGGTCTAAAAATATTAAGGCTGATGCACTGTCGCGTAGCTTCATGGCCAGTCCTCCTTCGGATGAAGATCCTGCATGTGCTTTGCCTCCAGGTATAATCATTTCCTCTGTTGATTCTGACTTAGTCTCCGAAATTGCGGCTGATCAAGGTTCAGCTCCCGGGAACCTTCCTGAGAACAAGCTGTTTGTTCCCCTGCAATTCCGGCTAAGGGTACTCAGGGAAAATTATGACTCTGCACTATCTGGCCATCCAGGCATCCTGGGTACCAAGCATCTCATTGCCAGAAACTATTGGTGGCCTGGGTTGCTTAAAGACGTTAAGGCCTAGGTCGCCGCTTGTGAAATTTGTGCTAGGTCCAAGACTCCCAGGTCCCGACCAGCAGGCTTACTATGTTCTTTGCCCATTCCCCAGAGACCTTGGACCCATATCTCCATGGATTTTATCACCGATTTGCCTCCATCTCAAGGCAAGTCGGTGGTGTGGGTGGTAGTAGACCGTTTCAGTAAGATGTGCCACTTTGTGCCCCTCAAGAAACTACCCAATGCTAAGACGTTAGCTACCTTGTTTGTCAAACACATCCTGCGTCTCCATGGGGTTCCTGTCAATATTGTTTCTGACAGAGGGGTACAATTTGTTTCATTGTTTTGGAGAGCCTTCTGTAAAAAGTTGGAGATTGATCTGTCCTTCTCCTCGGCCTTCCATCCTGAAACTAATGGCCAAACTGAGAGGACTAATCAGTGTCTAGAACAATATTTAAGGTGTTTTATCCCTGACTGTCAATATGATTGTGTCGCCTTCATTCCCCTCGCCGAATTTTCCCTTAATAACCGGGTCAGTAACTCGTCAGGGGTCTCCCCCTTTTTCTGTAATTTTGGGTTTAATCCACGGTTCT
This sequence comes from Rhinoderma darwinii, assembly GCF_050947455.1. Taxonomy (NCBI): domain Eukaryota; kingdom Metazoa; phylum Chordata; class Amphibia; order Anura; family Rhinodermatidae; genus Rhinoderma; species Rhinoderma darwinii. Next base: position 42,254,584 of record NC_134691.1, on the reverse strand, counting down.
CTTCCGTTTCACCTGGTAGTTCCAACAATCCCGAGGTAGATGTCGTTCATCAGGAACTGTGCACAGTCTGGGCCCAGGTTCAGAAGAACCTAAAGGCGTCCCAGAGTATACAAAAGACTCAGGCAGATAGAAGAAATTCTGCTAACCCCTTGTTTGTGGTCGGGGATCTGGTGTGGCTATCTTCTAAAAATGTGCGCCTTAAAGTCCCGTCCAAAAAATTTGCTCCCCGATATATAGGCCCGTACAAGGTCATTGAAGTCCTTAACCCTGTCTCCTTCCGACTGGAGTTACCCCCGTCTTTTCGAGTACACGACGTGTTTCATGCCTCCCTCCTTAAACGCTGCTCCCCGTCCTTGGCTCCCTCGAGGAAACCTCCGGTCCCTGTTCTCACCCCTGAAGGGGTAGAATTCGAGGTGGCCAAGATTGTGGACAGCAGGATGGTCCAAGGCTCCCTCCAGTACCTGGTCCATTGGAGAGGATACGGGCCTGAGGAGAGGACTTGGGTACCCGCCTGGGATGTTCACGCTGGGGTATTGCTCAGGAGGTTCCATCTTCGCTTCCCCAATAAGCCAGGTCCACCTAGAAAGGGTCCAGTGGCCCCTCTTAAAAGGGGGGTACTGTAAAGGTTCTGCCAGACACAGCTTCTGTGTCGACGCCCGTGGGTAATCAGTCTGCACCTGCTCCTAAGTCTGAGAGAGTGACACGATCTTCTACCAGTCAGGCTGGGAGGCTGAGGAGTGGGAGAGCCTATCACAGCCTGGCCAGACGGAGCTAGCTTCCGCCCTCTGTCTATTTATACCTGCATTTCCTGCTCCTCCTTTGCCTGTGATTCTCTTCTGTTTCCTGGCTCTGCTGCTCCTGCTATGATTATTGACCTTGCTTCATTTTTGACCCTGGCTTTACTGACTACGCTCCTGCTCTGCGATTTGTACCTCGTGCACTCCTGGTTTGACTCGGCTCGTTCACTACTCTTGTTGCTCACTGTGTTGCCGTGGGCAACTGCCCCATTTCCCTTAGCTTCTGTTTACCCTTGTCTGTTTGTCTGTCGAGCACTTATTGAGCGTAGGGACCGTCGCCCAGTTATACGCCGTCGCCTAGGACGGGCCGTTGCAAGTAGGCAGGGACTGAGTGGCGGGTAGATTAGGGCTCACCTGTCTGTCTCCCTACCCCGTCATTACAGGTTCTCTTCTGGCTCCCAGGATCTCTCCTCAGGACCAAACCCTCTCCAGTCCACTAAATAGAAAGTCCTTCCTCCTACCCTTTTGCAGTCCAGGATCTCCTTTACCTCGAATACATCAGAAGGACCGCTGGGAGCAACTGTGGAACTAGAAGTCTAGCTGAAGCGGTTCAGGACCACTGGTTTCAGGAGGGACACATGGAAGGAGTTGGGGATCCTGAGGGAAGGAGCAGCCGCAGCTTATAGGAGACAGGGTTGATTTGTTGCAGAATCTCGAAAGGACCAAGGAACCTGGGAGCAAATTTGTATGAGGGCACCTTCAAGTGAGTGTTTCGAGAGGACAGCCAGACTTTAGTCCCCGGAAGATACTGAGGTGGCTCTCTTCTCCTAGTATCTGACTTTCGCTTCATGCGATCTACTGCCAGCAAAATAGAGGACCGGGTCTATTGCCAGATTTGCAGGAAGTCCCCATATGCAGAGTCAGCAGCGGGTACCAGAGATGAAGTCGACACAGGAAGAGTGACTCTAGGATGTTGACTGTATACAATGTGAAATGGAGTGGAAGTGGTGGACTCACTTGTGTGGTTGTTGCATGAGAACTCGGCCCATGGAAGAAGCTGTACCCAGTTATCATGCTGTGAAGAGATGAAGTGGCGGAGATAATTCTCCATGATCTGGTTGATCCTCTCAACCTGCCCATTGGACTGGGGGTGATAGGCTGAGGAAAAGTCCAAACTCACCTCCAGGAGTTTACAGAGGGCTCTCCAGAACTTAGAGGTAAACTGAACCCCCCGGTCGGACACAATGTGAAGAGGCAAGCCATGCAAGCGAAAGATGTGTTGAATGAAGAGACTCGCCAGTCGGGGAGCAGAAGGTAGGCCGGTCAGCGGGATAAAATGTGCCATCTTAGAGAACCGGTCCACCACCACCCAGATGGTGTTGCATCCTGCTGAGAGAGGAAGGTCTGTGACGAAGTCCATTGCAATGTGCTGCCAAGGGGCATTGGGTACAGGCAGATGTTGAAGCAGGCCGGCAGGCTTGGAGTGAGAAACTTTGTTAGAGGCACACACCGTGCAAGAAAAGACAAAGTCCAGAACATCTTTATGTAGCGTGGGCCACCAGAAGTGACGAGCAATCAGGTTTTACGGACACCAGCATGCCCAGCCAGTTTAGAACTGTGTCCCCAGCGGAGAATTCTTCTCCTGTCTGCCAACCGAACAAAAATTCACCCCGGAGGGATGTCTCTAATCTGCAGCGGATTAGCGGTGACAACGCAGGACGGGTCTATGATAGTCTGAAGGGACTCCACCGTGTCTTCCATCTCAAACGATCTGGACAGGGCATTGGCCCTCACATTCTTGTCAGCGGGACGGTAGTGGAGCAGAAACTGGAAACGGGTGAAGAACAGCGACCACCTGGCTTGATGAGGATTCAGTCTTTGAGCGGACTGAAGTTAGGTAAGGTTCTTGTGTTCATTGTAGATCAAGATGGGGTGAGCTGCGCCTTCTAGAAGATGTCTCCACTCCTCCAGAGCCCATTTTTTTGGCCAGTAGCTCCCGATCTCCAATAGAGTAATTGCGCTCAGCTCCTCTGGAACAGAAGTGCACCTGCACCAACAGAGGAAGCGTCCACTTCCAGTGAGAACTGCCGAGATACGTCAGGTTGATGGAGGATCAAAGCTGAAGTGAAGGCTTTCTTGAGGCTAATGAATGCGGACTCTGCCTCTGGAGTCCACACCTTGGAGTTCACACCCTTCTTGGTAAGGGTAGAGATGGGAGCCGTCAGAGATGAAAAGTTCGGAATAAACTGGCGGTAGAAATTGGCGAATCCCAGGAACCGTTGTATGGCCCTTAGGCCTTGGGGACGTGGCCACTCCAGGACAGACTATAGTTTCTCAGGGTCCATCTTAAGACCTTGATCCGAGATGACGTAGCCCAGGAAGGGCATAGACTTATTTTCAATGACGCACTTCTCCAACTTGGCATATAGGCGATTCTATCTTAGTCGCAGAAGAACTTGACGGACATGCCTCCGATGGGTCATCGGATCTGGGGAGAAAATCAAAATATCATCGAGATAAACAACTACACAGACATAGAGGAGATCTTTGAAAATATCATTCCTGAAATACTGCGGGAGCGTTACACAGTCCGAAGGGCATCACTAAGTATTCGTAGTGCCCATTGCTGGTGTTAAATGCTGTCTTCCATTCGTCACCCCGGCGAATCCGGATTAGATTATAAGCCCCCCGCAGATCTAGCTTGTAAAAATTTTTGGCTCCTCGTATGCGATCAAACAGCTCGGATATAAGTGGAAACGGGTATTTGTTCTTGACCGTGATCTGGTTGAGACCACGGTAGTCAATGCAAGGTCGAAGAGATCCATCTCTCTTTTTAACGAAGAAGAAGCCTGCCCCAAACGGAGAGGAAGATTTTCGAATAAAACCCCTCTCCAAGTTCTCCTTGATATAGGCTGACATGATAGGATTGATAGCCTTAGGTAGTACCAGGAAGGTGATCTGTAGTGTCAATGGCTCCATGATGAGCATTATCGGATCGGGCAATGGTAGATCATTCACAGAGGCAACAGCCAGGGGCCTCTCCAGACAGACTGTGGGTAGGCGTAATCCTGCTGGATGAAATTAGCAGTCGCTCCAGAGTCAAGATAGTTGTAGGAAGGATGTGACATTTCTCCGGAGAAGATAGCCACAGGAATCGATAATCTGGAAGAGGTTTTAACGTTTGGAGACGTTCCACCTAGAGTTGCCTCTCCAACCAACCCTAGGTAATGGAGTTTCCCGGTTTCTGTTGGCATTGGCGCAAAAAATGACCCTTAAGGCCACAATACATACATAGTCCAGAGGAGCGTCTGCGCTGCTTCTCCTGTTCAGATTACCAAACTCTGTCTACCTGCATGGGTTCTTCAGGGAGCGCACTAGGGGAAGACAATAGTGGTCTCTGGACCGAGGGTGCTGGTCTGTGGGCCCGGTTCTCCTGTCGAACCTCTTGTGTGCGCTCTCGGATTCTCATATCAACCCGGGTGGCTAACAGGATGAGGGCATCCAAGGTAGAAGGAAGGTCGCGGGCCACCAGTTCGTCCTTGATGTGAGAGGACAGTCCCTGCCAGAAGGTTGCCACCAGTGCCTCATTGTTCCATGCCAGCTTGGCTGCTAGGGTACGGAAGGAGATAGCATACTCCCCTACTGTGGAGCCCTCTTGCTTGAGGGTCAACAGAGTGGCTGCGGCAGAGGTTGTTCGACCCGGCTCATCGAACACAGCACGAAAGGACTGCAGGAACAAGGCTAGGTCCGAGGATACAGGTCCTTTTTGCAGATTTGGTTTGCCCATGCGAGTGCATTGCCAGCGAGGAGGGAGATAATAAACACCACTTTGGCCTCCTCGGAGGGGAAGGGATGAGGCCGCAGCCCAAGATGAACCGTGCATTGATTAAGAAATCCTCTACATGCTCTGGGATCACCGTCGTAGTGAGGAGGAAGAGGCAGAGGAACTGTGGATCCGGAACAAAAAGGAGGAGCAACGGGCAGTGGCACAGCAACAACCTCAGGAGGAAGAACCGGGGGTGGAACAGTGAGTAGATCCAGGCGGACCAGGATAGAATTCACAGCCTCAAGGAGTTGATCCTGGCGTGTGTGTAGGTCATGCATCTCTGTCTGTATCTTCTGGACTGCGGTCTTGGGCTGGCCAGTGGGTTCCATGGCCTGAGCGTACTGTCACGGTCACAGGGTATGTGGACCCACTAGGCCCCTCCGCCGTAGCGGGGAGGCAGCTGCCCAGGTCAGAATCTACACGAAAGTCAATAGCAGATAGCAATGCTTGGGTACCTGAACTAGTCCAGACGGTGGCTGTGGCTTCAGCACGGATGGAGGCCGGTGCGGCAGGTAGTGCCAGACGTGGCGGGCAGTATCCGATGTAGCAGAAGACACTGGACGTGGCAGAAGACACTGAACGTGGCAGAAGACACTGGACGTGGCAAACGACACTGGACGTGGCAAACGATAGCAGGTGCAGTAGACACGACTACAACACTGGTAGGCATAGGAACAAGAACAATACGTGATACAGGAACGGGTAACAGAGCACGGGTAACAACTGGAACGGGGAAACACTAAGGGACCATTTGCGAGAAAGACTGGGATAGACTAACAACGCTCAGTCAAGGATCAGAAGGCCTGGGGCCTTCTTATAGACCAGGAAATCATGGAAGTTGATGATGATGACAATTTCCTTTGTACGCGCGCTGGCCCTTTAAGGCCGGGCACGAGCTTGCACTCGCACCCTACGGGACACAGCAGACCAGCGCTCACGGATCCATGGCTGCGGGCATCGGGAGGTGAGTAAAGACGACGGCCCGCGGCCATGGACGCTACACAAAGCTTCAGCCCATCTCAATGGGGCTTTTCTCCAAACCATTCCTGAACAATTGTTACAGTGTGGCAGGGAGCATTATCCTGCTAAAAGAGGGCACATTACCCAGAGTATCACACTGCCTCCGCCAGCTTGTCCCCTTCCCATAGAGCATCCTGGTGCCATCTCTTCTCCAGGTAAGCAACGCACACACGCTTGACCAACCACATGATCTAAAAGAAAACGTGATTCATCAGACCAGGCCACATTCTTCTATTGCTCTATGGTCCAGTTCTGATGCTCATGTGCCCATTGTAGGCGCTTTCGGCAGTGGACAAGGGGCATTCAGACCGGTCTGCGGCTGCACTGTCCCAAATCCAGAAAGCTGCTATGCACTGTGTGTACTGATATCTTTCTATTATACCAAGAGGTAACTTCTTCATCAATTTATTCTAAAGTAGCTTCTCTATACGACCGGATGGTCTAGCTTTTGTTGACCATGTGCATCAATGAGCCGTTGGTGCCCATTACACTGGCCGCTGGTTTACCGGTTGTCTGCCCTTGGACCAGTTTTGGTAATTACTTACCACTGCATAACAGGAACACCCTCACAAGACCTGCTGTTTTGGAGATGCTTTGATCCAGTCATGTATTGTTTACAATTTGGTCCTTGTCAAAGTCGCTCAGATCCTTACACTTGGTCATTTTTTCTGCTTCCAACGCATCAACCTCAAGAACTGACTGTTCACTTGCTGTCCCACTACTTGACAGGCACCATTGTAATAAGATAATCAATGTATCTATCTATCTATCTATCTATCTATCTATCTATCTATCTATCTATCTATCTATCTATGGCTATGTTCACACGGAGTATTTTGGGGGAGGAATATCTTCCTCAAAATTCCGTTTGGAACTTTGAGGCAGATTTTCCTCTCCCTGCACGCCGATTTTCGCGCCGTTTTTCGCCCGCGGCCATTGAGCGCCGCAGGCATAAAACAGCGCGAAATACGCTTTCTCTGCCTCCCATTGAAGTCAATGGGAGGTCAGAGGCGGAAGCGCCCGAAGATAGGGCATGTCGCTTCTTTTTCCCGCGAGGCAGTTTTACTGCTCGCGGGAAAAAGACGCCGACGCCTCCCATTGAAATCAATGGGAGGCATTTTCGGGCCGTTTTTGCCGAGTTTTGCGACGCGGTTTCCGCGTCAAAAAACTCTGCAAAATACCCCGTGTGAACATAGCCTATCTATCTATCTATCTATCTATCTATCTATCTATCTATCTATCTATCTATCATCTATCTATCTATCTATCTATCTACACCGCATTCCAAATTATTATGCAAATGTTGTTTTTCACTGATTTTCCTAAATAGTCGATGTAAATGACAGTCAGTATAATCTTCAAGCCATCAACCGTTGGAGTATAATGCGAATTTTATTGAACAAATCTCCTAATGATAACAGATTTTTTTTTAGAATAAAAAACTCAAAATGCACTGCTTCAGATTATTATGCACAACAGAGATCAAAACATTTTAAAGGTTGTAAAGAGAACTAAAATGGTTATTTGTTGAATTTGCAGTATTAGGTCAAATTTACAGAAATCAAAAGCTCTTTTAATCAAAAAAACAGGCCAAGTTACATGTTAACATAGGACCCCTTCTTTGATATCACCTTCACAATTCTTGCATCCATTGAATTTGTGAGTATTTGGACAGTTTCTGCTTGAATATCTTTGCAGGATGTCAGAATAGCCTCCCAGAGCTTCTGTTTTGATGTGAACTGCCTCCCACCCTCATAGATATTTTGCTTGAGGATGCTCCAAAGGTTCTCAATAGGGTTGAGGTCAGGGTTACATGGGGGCCACACCATGACTTTCTCTCCTTTTATGCCCATAGCAGCCAATGACACAGAGGTTTTCTTTGCAGCATGAGATGGTGCATTGTCATGCATGAAGAAAATTTTGCTACGGAAGGCACGGTTCTTCTTTTTGTACCACGGAAGAAAGTGGTCAGTCATAAACTCTACGTACTTTGCAGAGCTCATTTTCACACCGTCAGGGACCCTAAAGGGGCCTACCAGCACTCTCCCCATGATTCCTGCCAAAACATGACTCCGCCACCTCCTTGCTGACGTCGCAGCCTTGTTGGGACATAGTGGCCATTCACCAACCATCCACTACTCCATCCATCTGGACCATCCAGGGTTGCAGGGCACTCATCAGTAAACAACACGGTTTGAAAATTAGTCTTCATGTATTTCTGAGCCCACTGCAACCGTTTCTGCTTTTGAGCATTGTTTAGGGGTGTTTAGGGGTGTTTCACGCTTTTCGGCAGCAGAGAGATCCTTTTTCTTTCCCATATTGCTTGAAACCTGTGGCCTGCTTAATAATGTGGAACGTCCTTCTTAAAGGGAATGTGTTGCCAGAAAAACATGTTTTTTTTTTAAAAATTAAATATTTAGTGTGTGGGTGATTAAACATTGTTCAAATTTTTTTATTTTTTTTTGCACGAGCCAGGAAATATTATAAATTATTTATAATTTATAATACTACCCATTTTTGGTCACTAGATGGAGCTGTTCCCAAAATTGCAGCATTGCAACATTGGGTTAAAAGCCCTCGCTCTAGTGAGCTCTCAGCATCCCCCCCTCCTTTATCCTGGCTAGTGCCGGGATAAACGAGGGGTTTGAACGGTGTAACCTCCTACACTGTGTGTCGCCATTTTTTGAGCTAACCCACAGTGTAGTAGGTTTACATACAGTAGTAAACACACACAAACACGAACATACATTGAAATCTCTTACCTGCTCCTGCCGCCGCGGCTCCCTCCGGCCCGTCCGCTCCGTTTGCTGCCGCTGGTGCAAGTGCACAAATCCGGAAGCCGCGACCGGAAGTAGTAATATTACTGTCCGGCCTCGACTTCCGGTCCACAGGAAAATGGCGCCGGACGGCGCCAATTTCGAATAGGACTGTGTGGGAGCGGCGCATGCGCAGTTCCCACACAGACGCCGTACACTGCAGTCAATGGGACGGGAGCCGTTCGCAGTCCCTATGGGACTGTGGCTGCCGTATTCCATGTCTGTATGTGTCGTTAATCGACACACACAGAAATGGAACAAAAAATGGCAGCCCCCATAGGGAAGAAAAAGTGTAAAAATAAGAAAAAGTAAAACACAAACACACAAATGAATATAAACGTTTTTAATAAAGCACTAACATCTTTAACATATAAAAAAATTATTTGTGATGACACTGTTCCTTTAAGTAGTTTTCCTTTGATTGGGCACACCTGGAAAACTAATTATCACAGGTGTCTGAGATTGATTACAATGATCCAAAGAGCCCTAAGACACAATACCATCCATGAGTTTCATTGAAAAACTAATAATTAAATGTTTATGACACTTAAATCCAATGTGCATAATAATTTGGAACACAGTGTATCTATCTATCTATCTATCTATCTATCTATCTATCTATCTATCTATCTATCTATCTATCTATCTATCTATCTATCTATCTATCTATCTATCTATCTATCTATCTATCTATCTATCTATCTATCTATCTACCCATCAACTATCCAGAAGTGTATATTAAACTGTAAGGAATCTTTTATATATTAGCAAACATAGTTGTCTTCAAGAGCTCAGATGAACATTTACTGAATCCCATTCCATTCTATAAACATTTTATTCTAATATATTTTTGGATGTACGGGAAATTAATTAGACATTTCTACATCAGTTGGAGTAAACCAAACACTTACATTTACATGGTAGCACAAAACTATACTTTATCATTTCCCGTTCATTTCCTTCAGGGATTCCCTTGCGGTCCCTTCACTTGAAGTACTGGTATAAATTATCAGGGCAGCTCATTGAGCAGATGAATGTGTTGACTGGTGCTGCCCACAGTGTGACCCGCCGGCATGCTGCACACCTGCTTTACCGGTTGTATGTGAACTGCCAGATTAACATGTGTAACAGGTGTGGCCAGTCTACGCTGTATTCTAACAATCACTAGAGGGGAACTATTTTTAATACTGACTTAGATAAACTTTGGTTTTATGAACGACAAAAATAAACAATGACAAAAATGTAACGCCTGTAACACAATGAAAACCACATAAACATACACGTCATGGGCTCCTTATCAATTACACGGTTACATAATTACATTCATAAATGGTATATAATAATAATACATAATGTTAATACATCATAGGCTCCTTATCTATTATACGGTTACATAATTTTATTCATAAATGGTATATAATAATAATAATACAAAATTAATAGAAAATCTAAAAAATATTATAGATTAGGGATAATATACCCTACTAATAGTAACCGTCATCAAGAAATTTTTAGATCCAAATACAAGTCATGATACTCTTCTGTAATGTCTAATATTCTTAATAATTTTTAGTAGGGAACCTGCAGTCATTTGCATTGGAAGGGGCCTTAAAGGGATTGTTCCACAAAACACATGTATCCCCAATCCACAGGATAGGGAATACAAGTGTAATCGCTTGGGGTCCGACCTCTGGGACCCTCAGCGATTAGTAGAACGGGGAACCAAAAGTCCCCCGAAGTGCTCCATGAAAAGCTTGGGATTTCCCGGGTCTGTGTACGGCAGCTCCATAGAAATGAATAGAGCGCCGGTCACGCATGCGCACAAATGCAACTGGCGCTCCATTTATTTCTATGGAGCTGCTGGACACACAAGCCGGACACAGACCCCATAAGTCCCATGTTTAGCATGGAGTGCTTCGGGGTACTTTCGGTACTCCGTTCTCCTTATCGCTGGGGGTCCCAGCGGTCGGATCCCCAGTGATCACACATGTATCCCCTATCCTGTGGATCGGGGATACATCTGTTTTTTGGAACAACCCCTTTATTAGAAACAACATCTTGCTTTTTTTTTTCAAGGGTCATTGAGTGGAAAATAATGGTATAATGACTTGTAGAGGTGCAGTCCTTGAAAAACCAAGTAGAAATGGTGCCTTCAAAAAATGATGGTGGGAGGCTGGGGCAACTGAACACAGTGCTCTGATTAAAGGGTAACTAAAAGTTCGACAAACTTCTGACATGTCATAGTGACATGTCAGAAGATTTGATTGGTGGGTGCCCGAGCACTGAGACCCCCACCAATCGCTAAAACGAAGCGGCAGAATCGCTCACCTGCTTTGTTGCTGTTCGGCTTTTTCAGGAAAGCTGATGTATCGGAGTATGGGCTCATAGACTTTCTATTGAGTCCGTACTCCAATACATTGATTTCCGGAAAGAGCTGAACAAAAACTAAGCGGCTGAGCGCTCACACGATCACTTCTGCCGCTTCGTTTTAGCAATTAGTGGGGGTCTCAGTGCTCAGACCCCCACCAATCAAAACTTCTGACATGTCACTATGACATGTCAGAAATTGGTTGAACGTTTATTTACTCTTTAAATTCTTAAGAAATAGCACCCCCAAAACTCTAGTAATACTCTGAGCTTTAACATGCGTGCCCTGATTTTATGCCCACTGTTCAAACTTAATCTAATGTGTGGCCAGAATTACACCTTGACTTTATTCGATGGAATTCATTAAAATCCAACAGACAATGTACTTTACTCCAAATAATGGAATCACTAAATTTTAATAGTAATTGTTCTGAAACCGGTTGCTGAATGATCATGAAAAAATAACAAAAATTAAGCCCATGTGTGAAAACATGACCACTGTATTCAACGAAAACATTACAACATTCTTCTAGGTGCTAAATCCAAGCAGATGTGCCTTGGATGTAAAAATAAGTGGAGGATAGAAGATACAGTGGCAATTGCAAAAAAAATATAAAAGAAACCCCAAACTTTAGAGGGATGAAGTTTGTCTAGAGAAAGGATTGGCAACCTTGGAAATGTGGAGATCCACTGGAATAATATGGAAAGCGCTAAAAATCTACTGCAATAAAAATGAAGTATTTTCAAGAAACCATAACAAAGTACCCTTATTAAGAGTGCTATTAGTTGGACCATCAGAATGCCCTCATTAACCCCTTAAGGAAACGGCCAAACTTTGTTTTTTCATTTTCGTTTTTTCCTCCCCACCTTCCAAAAGCTATAACTTTTTTATGTTTTCGTCGATATAGCCGAGGGCTTGTTTTTTTGTGGGACAAGTTGTAGTTTTTCATGGCACCATTTATTGTACTGCATAATATACTGGAAAACTGAAAAAAAAATATTTGTGTGGTGAAATGGGCAAAAAACATTGATTATGCCATTTTTTAGGTGGTTTTGTTTTTACGGCGTCCATCAGGCGGTAAAAACTACATGTTCACCTTTTTCTATGGGTTGATATGATTACGGAGATACCAAATTTATGTTTTTTTTAATGTTTTACCGCTTTTATAAAAATAAAAACTATTTTGCTAAAAAAAAAAAGAATTGTTTTGTGACGCCATATCTTTTTATTTTTCCGTCGATTGAGTGACGTGAGGGCTTATGTTTTGCAGGGCGAGCTGTAGTTTTTATTGATACCATTGTGGTATACATGCGATTTTTTAATCACTTTTTATTCCAGAGGCAGTGCTTCAACGGAGTACAAATATGGCAGACCTGGGGGCTTTCATTAGGCCCCCAGGCTGCTATGAGAACAATCGGCACCCTGCGATCACGTCACAGGGGGGGCCGATGGCATGTCGAAGGGGGCCGCCCCCTCATTCTAATGATTTAAATGCTGCCGTCGCAATTGACCGTGACATTCAAGGGGCTAAACGGACGGAATCAAAGTGATTTTTTATTCCGCCCATTGCGTCACCCGTTAAGTATTGAGCGAGCTCAGCCCGTGAGCCCGCTCCATACGTCCCCTTAACAGTTGCCACGTTAAGAATACCACAAGAATGCCATTATTTACAAAGCCATCAGGGTATCCTAATTCAAGGGATTTTCCAGGACAGTAATACTGATGGTCCTTCCTTAGGGTAGGCTAGCAATACATGATCGAAGAGGGTCTGACTCCCAGCACCCCCATTGATCAGCTGCATGAAGAGGCGGTGCTGGATTTCCACATCACCTTCATTGTTTACACAGTGCTGTATATTCGGTTGTGGCTGTGCCTGGTACTGCAGATATCCAATTCACTTAAAAGGCACAGACAAACAATAAAGAGTGCATGGCTTTCCAGTGTTTGCCGTGAACCCTTCAAGCAGCTGATCGGCGGGGTAGCTTGGGTGTCAGATGCCCACCCATCAGATATTAATGGTCTACCCTAAGAATAGTCCCGGAAAATCCCTATAATAGTATCATCAGAGTCCATATTAACAGTAATTACCACAGGACCCCCAATAACAGTTCAAGGGAAAACAGCCTCTGATTTTAAGCCTTTTTTTAAGCAACCTGCGTTTTTTGCCACGTTTTTTACAGCCGTTTTTGGAGCTGTTTTTTTATTGAGTCAATGAAAAACGGCTCCAAAAACGGCTCAAGAAGTCACATGCACAGGAAAAAACGCCTGGTGAGAACGGAACACCGTTTTTCTCAGTGAAATCAATAGGCAGATGTTTGGAGGCATTCAGTCCCCGCATTTTTAGCCATTTTTCGGGGCGTTTATGGCCCGCAAAAACTGCTGAAAATAAGTCGTGTGATCATACCGTCACAGTCAGATGATCCACAATTTAGACGTTTTTGAAAAATGATTTGGTCATAGGATAAAAGAACAATGCTCAGCCTTCCTAATACAAGCAAAAACTGTGTTATGTAAAAAAAGAAAAAAAAAGAAAAGGAATTTTTTTCATGAATGTACAAGTAGATGAGTTGATCTTTGTCGCTGTACACCCGCTGTTTACAAAACAGAGTACATAATAATTGTTCATGGTAAAGGCCAGTAATACAAGTCTTCACCAATAAACATGATCCTGCTGTAACCAGCTCTGTTTGCTGAGCTTTTTATTGTCTTTATTCCACAGGGTGCATGCAATTCTACCAGAAGGAATCTGCTTAAAAAAAACCCCTTGTGATTTGATGTATAATCAATCACAAGTTTCTGTAAAGCAATTGTGAGATAAAAAATGAAATGTAAGTCAGTACCTATAGGTGATCATTACCTGCTATTTATTTTCCTCGGTGCTTGCTGCTTGGCTGCTTTTTTTTTTAGATCAGCTCCATTAGGGCAGAACTGTGAGCTGTGACTACAGTTCAGCTCCAGCACCTACAGGGAGTCTAAGGTAGTCTGGAACACATCTCCTGTCTCATCATTGGTTCAGGCTGCTGCTCTGTTCCTCCCACTGCAGCTCTGCCTCTTCAGATTGGCTGCTGTGTATACATTACAAGCTCTTCAGAAATCAAATCATGGAGAGCTGATTTCCCAATACAGCAAGGATAGAATGATTATCGTGCAGCGCCACTTAAGAAGATACGGGCATCATCAATGGCACATGGTAGATGGAAGGCCTTCTTAAAGATTCTGCAGCAGGGCTTTCAAGCTTCAAGTTACGTCTTTTCACCAACAAAAGCTCTGGTAATTGCGGTTGTAATACAGACGTTAAAATGTGGCCACATTAGGGTCACCTGAAGTGGCTCAAGTCTCCCACAGTTCTAACATTTTTTTAATGACCTCACATTTATTACATAACATTAAAAAAAAATCTTTATTCATTCTCAATCGAGATTAACCTCACCATTCATTAAGATTAGCACTCAACAGCAACCAACAAGTTGGGGCAGATGCTGGTGCCCCCTGCAGGATGGGGGGCACACTGTTGTCTGCCTTGAATTTATGTCCTGTGTAATTTCTCCTCTACACAGGTCTGCAGTGTTCTTAGGTCCTGCACAGTACATTGTCCCTCCGGGCACTTCTCTCACACTGGCCGAGGGGCCATTCGGGCACCTCTCTGTTCTCTGGCGGTGCTCGAGGGACGCTTATCTATATTTCATTATTTCTTAGCCTCACTTTAAAGGGAATGTGTCGCTAGAAATGTTTTATTTTTTTTAGTTAAACAGTTATTATATACATGATTTGACATTGTTCTAATTTTTTTAATTTTTTCACAAGTCAGGAAATATTATAAATTAGATTCAAATTTATAACATTTCCCTGTGCTGGTCACTAGAGGGAGCAATTCCCAAAATTGCAGCATTGGCATGTGGTAAAGCAACCACATTGCTTTATGCTGCAAAATTTGAGAAGACACACTCACTCTAGTGTCCTCAAACAATCCCCCCTCCTTTATCCTGGCTAGTGCCAGGAGAAAGGAGGGGATTGAATGTTCAAACCTCCTACACTGTGGGCCGCCATTTTTTGAGCGAATACACAGTGTAGTAGGCTTACATACAGTGGTAATCACACACTAAAACACGAACATACACAGACATAACTTACCTGCTCCTGCCGCCGCCGCTCCCTCACTCCGGTCCGTCCGCTCCCTCCGGTCCATCCGCTGCTAGTGCTTACTTCTAATCACATGTCCGGAAGCCGCGACCGGAAGTAGTCATCTTACTGTCCGGCCGCAGCTTCCGGTCCACAAGAAAATGGCGCCGGATGTCGCTCAGCCGAAGACCTTCCATTTGGACTGTGTGGGAGCGGCGCATGCGCCGTTCCCACACAGACGGCGTACACCATAGTGAATGGAACGGCTCCCGTTCGCATTCTCTATGGGGATGTATGTGCCGTATTCCATCTCTGTATGTGTCGTTAATCGACACATACAGAGATGAAAAAAAAAATCTCAGCCCCCATAGTGAAGAAAAAGATAGAAAAAAAAAAAAAGTAAAACACAAACACACAAATAAATACAATTTATTTTAATAAAACACTAAAAGCAAATTGATATAAAACATTTATATCCAGTGCTTCCGTGCGACCTGCGTGGTTTTCACGCACCCATTGACTTCAATGGGTGCGTGATGCGCGAAATATGCCGAGATATTGAACGTGTCGCGCTTTTTACGCAGCGGACAAACGCTGCGCAAAAAGCACGGACTGTCTGTACTGCCCCATAGACTTCTATTGGTCCATGCGTGCCGCGTGAAAACCACGCGGCCTGCACGGACGCAATTCACGTTCGTGTGAATCCGCCCTTAAAGATAAAGCGTTACCCCAGAAAATACAATACTTATTTTTTTGTAATACATTTTATTAAATAAACATCACAAAAGAGTAAATAACATAGACATATTCGGTATCCCAATAACCGTCACAACCCATACAATACAGTTATCACATTATTTATGGTGATTGGTAAATGGCGTAAAAAAAATAAAGGAAAATGGTAAGGCCCTGTTCACACTGAGTTTTTTTGACTAGTTTTTTGACGCGGAAACCACGCCGCAAAACTCCTCAAAAACCGCCCGAAAATGCCTCCCATTGATTTCAATGGGAATTGGACGAGTTTTTTACCGCAAGTAAAAAAAACGCGTTGCGGTAAAAAGAAGCGTCATGGCCCATCTTGAGGCAGTTTCCGCCTCCAAAACCCCATTTCAATGAGTCAGAAAGAGGAAAAAAAGCCTCGATGAGTGTTTTGACGAGTTTTTGTCAAACCACTTTGCAAAAAACTCTGTGTGAACACAGCCTAAGATTGCCTTTTTTCTAATTTCCCTCAAAATAAAAGATAATATAAATAAAACTATGAGTATGTGTTTTGCAAGATGGTGCCTAAAAAACTACCACTTATTTCACGAAAACCAAGCATAAGGCGGGATTCACACGACCGGGTCGTTCCCGAGCCCGTGTGTCGGCCGGTAAAATCGGCCATTTTGCCCGGCCGGTTTGCATTAAGTTTTGCATCCGTGCCGGGCCGGGCAGATCCGGACAGTGACATCAGCGGCACCGTGTACAGCGATGCCATTCGTCAGAATGGCATCAACTCCTCCTCCTCACATGCAATCTGCGCTGTGAGGAGGAGGAGATAGAGCGCAGGCTCCGGAAAACCCGGCCATCACTCGGGACACATCCCGGTGATGGCCGTGTATTACCCGGCCCCATAGACTTCTATGGGAGCCGGGCGGCCGGGTACCTGGGCGAAGATAGAGCATGTCCTATTTTTTGATGGCCGGTTTTTCCGCCCGTCAAAAAAATCGGTCGTGTAAATAGCCCCATTAGGGGTCTATTATTCCTAATGCAGCCGGGTGCCGGCCGATTTATGAACGGCCGGCACCCGGCCGGGAAACCCTGCCGTGTGAATGAGGCCTAATACAGCTACGTCATCTAAAGCAAAAAAAAATTAACAATTTCACCTCTCTTATTTAGGGTATGTTCACACGTGGCAGATTTGTGGTAGAAATACATGCACATGCTGCAGAAACAGACCCATTTACATGTAATTTTTAGAAATAAAAACAAAAATAAAAACTGCTCACTCAAGAGCCCACACGTATCTGTAGCCAGCGCGATTGAAAATGGAGACTTATTCCTCCGTGCTCGTGCGCTGCTCGCCCTTTTCGGGGCAGGCAATTCACATGCACTTAGGAAAAGCATGAAAGCAAAGTAAATGTTGCCGGCATCGAAGCATAAGGAGAGAATGAACGGCGCTGGCATTGAGGAGGCTGTGATCCAATAGGATGCCTCAAATCCCGGACTTCTGACGTAGACCGGGTTTGAGGCATCCTATTGGTCCACAGCCTCAATGCCCGCCCCGTTCATTCTCTCCTTATGTTTGAATGCCGGCACCATTTACTTTGCTTTCATGCTATTCCTCCATGCTCGTGCGCTGCTCGCCCTTTTCGGGGCGGCCAGCGTACAAGCACTTATGAATAGCATGAAAGCAAAGTAAATGGTGCCGGCATTAAAACATAAGGAGAGAATGAACGGGGCAAGCATTCTGGAGGCTGTGATCCAATAGGATGCCTCAAACATGGGACTTCTGACCATGGCCGGCCTTAGCTATGTTCGACCAGTGCGGTCGCACAGGGCGCCAGCCGCCACACGGCAAGAGGGGCGCCAGCGGCTGTGTGTATCCCCGCGCCGTTGCAACTACCAGCGGGGATACACACACTAACTACAGTCGCATCCGGGCTCTTCTTCACTTAGTGGCTACCGCTGTAGCAGCCATAGCGGCTGCTAGCGGTGACACCGGGCATGAGGGGAGGGCGGTTGCGCCGCTAGCAGCTGCTGTGGCTGCTATAGCGGTAGCGACGGCACTATAGCAGAGCAGGGAGATATCTCCCTCCTCTGCTGTCTACTAGCGCCACTGTAGCTCCCTTCAGCTACAGCGGCGCTAGTAGACAGCAGAGCAGGGAGATACCTCCCTTGCTCTGCTATAGTGCCCCCCTGTAGATATCAAACCCCCCCCCTTCCAGGATAGCGCCACCGTAGCTCCCTGAAGGAGCGGAATCCCCGTGTGGCCGGGGATTCTGGTCCTGGAGCGCTGCTTGATGCCCCTGTCCATATATGGACAGTGACATCCGGGAAAACTCCTGAAGCGGAATCCCCGGTCACAGCATTGCAGACTCTATGATCGGGGATTCCACTCCAGGAGAAGCCAATGACATCATGGACACAGACGTCAGGAGCTTCTCCTGGAGTGGAATCGACGGTCATAGCATCTGCAGCGCTGTAACCGGGGATTCCGCTTCAGGAGATTTCCCTGATGTCACTGTCCATATATGGACAGAGGCGTCAAGCAGCGCTCCAGGACCGGAATCCCTGGCCACACCGGGATTCCGCTCCTTCAGGGAGCTACAGTGGCGCTATCTATACTGGAAGGGGGGGGGGTTGCTATCTACAGGGGGGCACTATAGCAGAGCAGGGAGGTGTCTCCCTGCTCTGCTGTCTACTAGCGTCACAGTAGCTCCCTGAAGGAGCGGAATCTCCGTGTGGCCGGGGATTCCGCTGCTGGAGCGCTGCTTGATGTTTCTGTCCATATATGGACAGTGACATCAGGGGAAACTCCTGAAGCGGAATCCCCGGTCACAGCATTGCAGACTCTATGACTGGGGATTCCACTCCAGGAGTAGCCAATGACGCCATGGACATAGACGACAGGAGCTTCTCCTGGAGTGGAATCGACGGTCATAGCATCTGCAGCGCTGTAACCGGGGATTCCGCTTCAGGAGATTTCCCTGATGTCACTGTCCATATATGGACATAGGCATCAAGCAGCGCTCCAGGACCGGAATCCCAGGCCACATGGGGATTCCGCTCCTTCAGGGAGCTACGGTGGCGCTATCTTTACTGGAAGGAGGGGGGGTTGCTATCTACAGGGGGGCTGTGGGCTGTGTGGCACTACCTACAAAGGACAACTGTGCAGGAGCACACAAAATACCCAGCTTTCCCGGGTATAAAAAAAAGTGTGGAAATAGACTAAGATATAACCTTTATTTAATCTAGCTAAAAGGATTAATCCTTTACTCAGACTAAATAAAAGTTATAACTTAGTTTATTTCCACACATTTATTTGATAGCTGGGAAAGCTGGGTATTTTGTGTGCTCCTGCACAGTTATCCTTTATTGAATGTCTATTGCCCGCCAGCTATCGGTCATTTCGTAGTCCTTGCACTATCTACAAGGGGGCTGTGGGCAGTGTGGCACTACCTACCAGGGGGCTGTGTGGCACTACCAACCAGGGGGCTATGTGGCACTACCAACCAGTGGGCTGTGTGGCACTACCTACTAGGGGGCTGTGTGACACTAACTACCAGGGGGCTGTGTGGCACTACCTACCAGGGGGCTGTGGGCTGTGTGGCTCTACCAACCAGGGGGCTGTGGGCTGTGTGGCACTACCAACCAGTGGGCTGTGTGGCACTACCAACCAGGGAGCTGTGGGCTGTGTGGCACTACCAACCAGGGGGCTGTGGGGCACTACCAACCAGGGGGCTGTGGGCACTACCTACCAGGGGGCTGAGGGCTGTGCAGCACTCCCTACAGGGGGCTGTGCGGCGATCCCTACAAGGGGCTGTGCGGCCCTCCCTACAGGGGGCTGTGCGGCCCTCCCTACAGGGGGCTGTGTGGCACACTCTACAGGGGGCTGTGTGACGCTATCTACAAGGGGGCTGTGTGGCGCTATCTACAAGGGGACTGTGTGGCCCTATCTACAAGGGGGCTGTATGGTGCTACCTACAAGGGGGCTGTGTGGCGCTACCTGCAAGGGGGCTGTCTGGCGCTACCCACAAGGGGGTTGTGTGGTGCTAACTACAAGGGGCTATGTGGTGGTACCCACAAGGGCCTGTGTGGCGCTACCTACAAGGGGGCTGTCTGGCGCTATCCACAAGGGGCTGTGTGGTGCTACCTACAAGGGGCTGTGTGGCGCTACCTACACGGGGAATCTGTGAGTGGGGGTCTGATGGTCATTTTACTGAGTGGTGGGCTGATGGTCATTTTGATGTGAGTGGGGGGCTGATGGTCATTTTACTGTGAGTGGGGGGTTGATGGTCATTTTACTGTGAGTGGTGGGCTGATGGTCATTTTATTGTGAGTGGGGGGCTGATGGTCTTCAAGTGGTTTCCGCCTCTGACCTCCAATTGAAATTAATAGGAGGCAGAAAATACCTGCGGCGCCCGTTTGGAGCTTTTTTTCCTGCGTCTTTTGCATTCGCTTCAACAGCTTAAGAAAAAACACAAAAAAAAGGTGACACAACGCTGTCAGTTGCTGAAGGAATTTTGAGGCAGATTTTTTTTGCCTTACAAAAAACGTGTGTGAACATGCCCTACCAGTGGAGTGCTTGTTCTTAGCCGTTTTCTGTCTTTCTCAAAACAATTTTTGGTAGGGGTGCCCTGAGGAAATTTTGTTTTTCCAGTGCTGCCTCGCGTCCGAAAAGGTTGGGAAACTCTGTACTAGGGTCCCTTCATGGAGCAGCTCAGTTCGTCCTGGGAACGGGGCCTAGGTGAGTACAATTTTTGTTTTTGTTCGGGGGCACTGTCTACAAGGTGGAGGTGGGGGGCTGTATGGCGCTGTCTACAAGGGGGAGGTGTGGGGACTGTATGGCACGATCTACAAGGGGGAGGTGGGGGACTGTTTGGCACTGTCTACAAGGGGGAAGTGTGGGGGGCTGTATGGCACGATCTACAAAAAGGAGGTGGGGGATTATGGCACGGCCTACAGGGAGGCTATATGGCAAAATCTACAGGGGGCATTATACTGTGTGGGGGCCACTAAGCGGACATTATACTGTGTAGGGGTACTACAGGGGGCATAATACTGTGGGCACAATTAGAGGACAAAATACTGTGTCCTTGAAGGGGTTGTAATATATTATATTTTTAAATATTATTATTATACTGTATGGGGGCACTAAAGGGGCATTATAATTTTTTTATGGGCCATTTTTTTTTTAATGATGGGGTGGGGCGCCGAAAGATCATTTCGCACAGGGCACCATCTATCCTAGGGCCGGCCCTGCTTCTGACGTAGACCCGGGTTTGAGGCATCCTATTGGTCCACAGCCTCCTCAATGCCTGCCCCATTCATTCTTTGAATTTGCTTCAATGCCCGCCCCATTTTGTTTGTGTCCTTTCAGATAACTCAGTGCTCATTCACTGCTTATAGCAAAAATTGTGCCTCCCTGGAAAACCCCTTTAATAAAAACTGAAATTTAGAAAAAGTGTGTCCTGTCATGCAAATGAGCAATAATCAAAGACGCGAGGATTAATAATATCCTAAGGCGGTAAATCTTATAAACACAGCTCTGGGAATCACAGTGAATAGTGTCAGCCTCCAAGCAAGCGGCATTAAAGTCACAAATTTCTCTGCTAAATTTCATTATCACTGAGACATTTCAGTTGCTCGACTTGCGCGCCTCTTGTACCATGGAAATCCAACCTGAGAACTTTAGGTTCTTATAAATCTTTTAAACTTCATCAAACTAAGTTCAAGATCTCAGAGAAAAATTGTGGCATTAGAGGGTGCACCCCTATATTTTTTTTTTTGTGCTTCAATGAGGAACGAGATCAGTCGGTACTGATTGTCTTAGTATGACTATGCCTATGCTAGACTAAAAAACCTAACCGCTCAGGCTAAGATCAAAAGAGGAGGGTACTTTAAAAGGGTTTTCAAGTCATAAGAAATGGATGGCCTATCCTCAGGATAGGCCATCAATATCTGATCGTTAAGGGTTCAACTCCCGACAATCCCATTGATCAACTGTTTTAAAGGAGCCGTGGTGCTAATGCACCTGCTTGTACTGTGAATCCTCAACACACTTTTAGCCGCAGTTCACAGTGCAGAGGCGTAGCTAGGTTCTCCTGCACCCGGGGCAAAGATTCAGATTGGCGCCCCCCCCCCAACTTATTTCCTGACATCTCCTTCCCCCTAGCCATGTTTGCTTTCTCTACCAATCAATGACGTGTAATTTTTTTTCACAATTTTTTTAATGTAACTCAAGTATAAAAGCATTTCTACATTTTACAAGCTTTGTAAATAGCGCCACACTCCCCCCCCCTTGTAAATAGTTCCACATTCCCCCCATTTTAAATAGCGCCACACCCCCCCTTGTACTTAGCGCCACACTGTGAACAGACCAGTGAGCAGTAGCCTACTGCTACAACTCTCCGCTCTGCCCGGTGTGACTTACCGGAGGAGCCGAGGAGGTCATGCAGCGCAGGCAGAGGCAGAGTTCCTTCTGACTAGGGTTGGGGACTGCCAGGGCCGGCCTTAGCTTGGATGGCGCCCTGTGCGGGACTCTCTATTGCCACCCCCTACACAAACCAAAAATGAACCACATATATGGACACGCTGGAACATATATACTGTACATACATAAAGACAGATATTTAGACATACAGGGAAATATACATACACACATCTGGAATATATACATAGAGGTAAATATATAGACGTACAGACACATATACACACACACCAGCAGATAAATACAGAGACAGGGACATATACAAATACATAAAAGGCACATATATACAAGCACAAAAACACATTCACAAACAGACCTATATATACACGCACACAGGCACATATGTACACAGCTCAGATAATGTAGTTATGTCACCTGCAGTCCTATGTAACACCACAGATAATACAGTGATAGCTCTCTGAGTACAGATAATGTGGTAGATGTTGCCTGCAGTCCTATGCAACACCACAGATAACACACAGTGATAACTGTCTGAGTACAGATAATGTAGTAGATGTAAGAGACAAACACATGCAGAGACACAGAGACACAGACAGACAGAGACACACACACACATACACTGTAACATATACACATAATAAGACAGAGACACACACTGTATACACACTACACACACACATATACACACATACACACACACACACACACACAGGCACTCACCATGTCTCCTTGCTGACAGCATCACAGGTCAGGATGGGCTGTGGGCGGAGCTTCCTCTCTGCTTCTCGGCTGGCTGTGTGTAACAGCAGAGCACAGAATAGAGGCAGAGCTGGAAGAGAGCATCACGTGAGTGGACCTGTCCCCTGACCTCATGTCACTGACGTGAGGCCAGGTGACTGGACTGGTCCACTACCTGGCCGTCACAGACCCCAGCAGAACGCCGTAATTTCCTGGCTCTTGATAAAGCTGCTGCAGGTGTCCGACATACGGGGCGCCTATCAGCAGCGATCAGCTGCTCTTCGGCGCCCCCCTTCCCTACCACCTAGTTGCGCCCGGGGCACATGCCCCGCCTGCCCCCCCCCTAGCTACGCCCCTGCACAGTGCTACAGCCTTCTGCCATTCAAGCAAATGTGTGTCAGTTATTCCTAGTAAGAGCAGTGGCAGTAATGAACGGAAAGCGCTCTTCAAAACAGCTGATCGGCGGGGGTCGTGGGAGTCGGACCCCCACTGATCAGATATTGATGGCCTATCCTAAGGAAAGGCCATGAATGTCTTAAGACTGGAAAAGCCCTTTACGTACCGGGAAAGCTGGATGAATTGGCGCTCGCTGTCCCTTTTAGAAGGGAAAGTCAGTGTGTACTAGTGGCCGATAGAGGAGCTGCAGGAGAGCGGTGGCGGGAAAGGCCGCAAGAAGCTTGGACTGGGAGAGAGGCATTGTCTGGAGCCATAATATACCGGGGATTGGTACAAGGTGGTGGCAGGCAGTCATAACAGATTGAGGGCCAACTGTCCCCTGTCACCGGATGTCGAGGGACAATATCGAGATATTTTTGTTATTAAAAGAAGTGACCTACATGCCCTGCCTTAGGCAGGCTGGTATACGGGTATAAGCGGATAAAAGTTATTTTAAAATATTGGAATAATAAATAAAGCTGTGGCCGACCCTCGTGTCAACCCACGTTTAAAAGTTCAGTTGGTGTCGGTCTAATTATTTAGGTGGTGGAGGTAAACCCACCCTGGCCTGTACTCGATGGTGGTATGCGCACAGTCAGTGGTGCCAGCATTACAGTGGGGCTCAGATCTTTTCTTTTTCTATAAGGAATGAGAAGGATCAAATACATTAATGACGTTTCAATGCTTCTAGGGGAGAGCAGGAAACCGCGGGCGTACAGGGGTACCGTACAGGCTACATGGACTTGAAGGCTACGTACAAAACTGAGCTGTAATATGGCCGTGTGCATGAGGCCTTATACTCTAAAGAACAACTCCAGTGGGGATTACAATATAATTGAATTTTCAGGGGAGCCGTAGACGCCGCTTTCTCCAGGTTTAATATAAGCTAAACTGATCTGCCATCTACCTGGTTTGTAGGCAGCGTTGAAATCTCTCCTACAGGCATTCAGAGATACAGTTACAAGGCTGATAGGATCAGCAAATCTGAGGGTTATTGATAAAGCACACAAAGCAAGATTCGTTTCTTGATATCCTGGCAGCAAAATTTTGCCAAGCAATGTTCTACCAGGTTACGTGACTGTTATTAAGACTGTTTGTTGTTCTCACGCAACCTGGGCCAAAGCGTATTGTGCAAAAGAAAAAAAACTAAGAGCGAAGCTTCCTCCTTTCTTCCAGAAGGTAACGACATTGCAAATGCCTGCAAGAGCCACCAGCAAATAGAGACAGCCTGGAGGAATGATGGGTGTGTGATAGGATTACAAGTGGGGGAGGGCAAGGCCAGGACTAACATGAAGAGTACACAACATCCTATTAAAGCACTTCATGTTTGTATAGCGACACTGTATGTATAGGATCAGCCATGATAGTCATGTTAGAAATTATATCAAATTATATTACCATTAGAGTATATAGACATCATAGAGATGGGGTCCACTGCTTGGGATCGTCCCCTTTATTACCCAGAGAGGAAAGTTGCTAAAAATTAGTGGCTCCTGCTCCGGCTGACTTGGTCCGGCCATGTTTTACATAGACAACCATTCATTTGAATGGGCGCCCTATCATATTACATTTCTTGTTGGGGCCACCCCGTTAAAGGGGATGTCTGGTGTCAGCAAATTAATGGTAATTCTTGGATAATTAAAAGTTATACAATTTTCCCATATACTTTGTGCATTAATTCCTCACTGTTTTCAAGATCTCTGCTTGTTATTCAGTAGGAACCTTCATTGTTTACTTCCAGTGGATAAAATTCTGTCCATAGTCACGTGATGGACACACAGGTGCACAGCTCGTTACAGTATGTGTATCAGAGATGTGACTGGTAACGAGCTGTGCACCTGTAAATCTATCACATGACCATGGACAGATTATTATTCACTGCAAGTAAACGATGAATGTTCCTATTGAATGATGACAAGCAGAGATCTTGAAAACCACGAAGAATTAATACAGAAAGTATATGGTAAAACTTTTCATTATTCAAAAAATAACATTAATTTGCTGACACCGGACAACCCCTTTAAGGCTTGTATTAGGTGTCTTTGTGCATGTCTAATACCTAAAGAAAAAACATAAGTTACTGGTGAATATCTGCTGGTATAAATACATATAATACATATCAATCTTGCCTCATTAGTCATGCAGAACCACTATATTGTCAGCAAAATAATTTTTTCCTCTAAATGTCATAGGCAGTAATGTCAAAATTCGGCTCTGTTCACATTTGCATTATATTCTTGCTTTTAAAAATCTCAAATCCCTGACAGTAATCTGACAGACCCTCAGATCAGTTCAGATCTGCTTAAAAACGGATCCGTTAAAGTTATTGTGGCGATTACTTGAACAGATGCCATGACACTCGTACAGAACCTCAAACTTTTGTTTGAAAGTTTAGCAAAAAGTAGGGGACAGATAAAAGGGAGTATGACTGCCGGATCAGACTACAGAGTGATTGTTTGGACTCCATTACTGTGGGGGTGCATAGGTCTTCATAGGAGCTGTAAACACAAAATGATTGGACATTTTTAATCAAGATCATTTGCATTGGTGGTGCTTCATTTTCCATTTTCGATATAGTGGAGCAATGAACAGAAATGTGATTGAGAAGGCGAACATAGTCCTTAACTCTGCGGTGTGAGGACAGCCATTCAGCAGCCCAGACCGCAACTTCCTATTAATGGTATTCGGGGGATGTAAGGTTATGCTTAAAGAGGCTCTGTCACCATATTTTGCAACCCCTATCTCCTATTGCAGCAGATAGGCGCTGCAATGGAGATAACAGTAACGTTTTTTTTTGTTTTTTTAAACGAGCATTTTTGGCCAAGTTATGGCCATTTTTATATTTATGTAAATGAGGCTTGCAAAAGTACAACTGGGCGTGTTTAAAGTTAAAGTACAACTGGGCGTGTATTGTGTATGTTACATCTGGGCGTTTTTACTTCTTTTACTAGCTGGGCGTTGAGAAGAGAAGTATCATCCACTTCTCTTCAGAACGCCCAGCTTCTGGCAGTGCAGACACACAGCGTGTTCTCGAGAGATCACGCTGTGACGTCACTTCCTGCCCCAGGTCCTGCATCGTGTCGGACGAGCGAGGACACATCGGCACCAGAGGCTACAGTTGATTCTGCAGCAGCATCGGCGTTTGCAGGTAAGTCGATGTAGCTACTTACCTGCAAACGCTGATGCTGCTGCAGAATCAACTGTAGCCTCTGGTGCCGATGTGGCCGACATGATGCAGGACCTGGGGCAGGAAGTGAGTGACGTCACAGCGTGATGTCTTGAGAACACGCTGTGTCTGCACTGCCAGAAGCTGGGCGTTGTGAAGACAAGTGGATGATACTTCTCTTCTCAACGCCCAGCTAGTAAAACAAGTAAAAACGCCCAGATGTACGCACATAATACACGCCCACTTGGACTTTTACTTTAAACACGCCCAGTTGTACTTTAGAAAGCCTCATTTACATAAATATAAAAATGGTCATAACTTGGCCAAAAATGCTCGTTTTTAAAAAAAACAAAAAACGTTACTGTTATCTACATTGCAGCGCCGATTTGCTGCAATAGCAGATAGGGGTTGCAAAATCTGGTGACAGAGCCTCTTTAACTGAATTTTCGGGTTTAGGTTTTTATCAAACATTATTAGTATTTTTTAAATCTATTACACAGAATTATATAGAGGGTAGCATTCCAGGAACTGTTTGACAATGGTGGAGTTGTTGTCCTGACATTACAGATTTCAATGGAAATACTTTTCTGGAATACAAGGCAGTCAATTTATCTCCTTTTCTTAGTTCCCTAAATACTCTAGGGCGAAAACTTCAATCATGGAAAGTGGCTACATAATGTACGCTGGGGATGAAAGACTGATGCATGCGGTCACACGATATTTGTGGTTGTATCTTGTCACGGTCACAGGGTATGTGGACCCACTAGGCTGCTCCGCCGTAGCGGAGAGGCAGCTGACCAGGTCACAGTCTATACGAAAGTTTATAGTAGTTAGTAACACTTGGGTTCCTGAACTAGTCCAGACATTGGCTGTGGCTTCAGCACGGATGGAGGTCGGTGCAGCAGGTAGCGCCAGACGTGGCGGGCAGTATACAATGTGACAGAAGACACTGGACGTGGCAGAAGACACTGGATGTGGCAGAAGACACTGGACGTGGCAACGACAGCAGGTGCAGTAGACACGACACCGACACTAGTAGGCACAGGAACAAGAACAGCACGAGATACAGGAACAGGTAACAGGGCACAGGTAACGACTGGAATGGGAAACACTAAGGGACCATTTGCAAGACAGACTTGGGATAACTAACAACGCTCAGGCAAGGATCAGTAGGGCTGGGGCCTTCTAATAGACCAGGAAATCATGTGGTTGATGATGATGATTATTTTACAGGTGCGTGCGCTGGCCCTTTAAAAGCAGGCACGAGCGCGCACCCTACGGGACACAGCAGACCGGAGCGGAAGTGAGCGCTGGCGTCTCCTAGGAAGGAGATGGGGACCAGCACTCACGGATCCATGGCTGTGGGCGTCGGGAGATGAGTAAACCCGACGGCCCGTGGCCATGGACGCTACATATCTCTTAAAATGTATTTTGAAAAATGTTCAGGATGTGTCCCAGGATGTGCACTAAAGCTACTAAATGTAAAAAAAAAAAAATACCATATCTTCTCTTTCATCTCATGAACATACGCCCCTGGCGCTAGCTATTAAGGTTTCTATTAAAACCAAGTACAGAAGAGGCTGGACGCAGCTGCAGGCTTAAGGGAAGCCGACATGTCCGTCCTGGTAGGGAAAGGGTTAATGTTACGAGGTCAGGGAAAGTTGAAGGAGCTGAAGGAGGGACGGGGAGGAGTTAAGGGGGGCGGGGGGGCCGTTACTGCGCTTCCCGCTGTTTCTCGGCATTGAGCCGGAAGCAGCGGGAGGAGTAACACACAGTAAGCAAAGCTCCCCGTTGCCCGGTTTTTTAGTAATGGCAGAGGCCTTGATTTTAGAGCGGCTGCGCGCCGCTGCTGTGCACCACGGTCCCGGATGGCTGGAGGAGACCGTGGCTGCATTAACGCGGATCCCGGACGCCGTTTCGCCACGTCGGGCACGGCGTTCGGGGTCTGTTGTAAGGGACAGGCTCCCCTCCCCCGGCCCCCCTACGAGCATGGCTATGGCGGCGGGGGGGGAGTCGGCAACAACCGCTCCTGCGCTGGGCAGGCAGAGAGCGGTGGCAGGGGTGACGGCGATGCAGGCTGTGTCGACCCGTCCCTCTCGGCGGTCCCGACCTCCAGAGCGCCTTAGTCCGGAGGTAGTCCCGCGGACACGGCGTCGCAGAGGGAGCCCGATCCCGGACGCTGCAGGCCAGGCAGCTGGGAGGACCGCCCCTTCCCAGGCCCTGCGTCCTGGCAGGAATCCCAGGCCGCGACGGGGTCCGGCGGTAAGCAGGGAGTCGCAGGCCGGGCTCCCTGTCACCCCTCCCCCATCAGATGGAAGATGTCGAGAGCAAGGTACGGCCGCCCCGCATGGTGATGTTCCGGCCAGGGGGCAGGCTTCGTCAGGTTCGTCTAGACGGACGACTAGATCTGCAGCGACGTCGAGGCAACAGGTCCGGTCGGAAGTCTGGGTCCCGGCGGTCGGGCGGCAGGTTGCCGGCCCATCGGTCAGCGCGTCCTCATCCCCTTTCCGAAGATGTCGTTGGGAGGGACAGTCGTCGGCGAGAGAAGAACTGGAGGAAGGTGAACTGGACGTCTATCGTCGAGGTCAGGATGGTCCGGCTGACGGGAACACAGCGCCTGTGCAGCCCGGTGAGTGTATAACTCCATTATTGTCTTATCCAGCGATTTTTATGTCGGGTGTCGGCGGGGGGGCTGCTAGCATAGCATCGGGGGCCGGTAGTGGCGCGGGCGGACGCGACGGAGCGGGTTTGGCAGATTTAGTGGGTTGCTTACGGGAGCTGGTGGGGCGCCTTGATAGGGCCGCGGCGCCGGTTGTAACGGAAGTGTCCCCTGCGGTAGTTTGGGAAGGCCCCAGGGACGTGGGATCGTTGCAGGCGCGTCCTGTGGTGGCGGTTAGAGAGGCGGTCGCGGTGTCGGTGCAGACTGAGGCACAGAAGGACGGCGATCGAGTGCGCATGGACGATCGTGCTCGGGGGGAGGTGTATGTTTGTTTTGAGGGTCCGTTGGGGGCGCATTTAAAGCAGGAGGTGCGTGATCGGATCTGGAAAGATGAATACGTTGAAATTTTTTCTCTCTTGCCGCTGGCTAAATTCAATTTGGATAAGAGCAAGCGGGATGAGAGTAAAAAGGACGAGGAGGAACGGCGGCGGTATAGGCTTATCCCGCAGACGTTCGTTAATTGGTCGCAGGCGTTCGCCATATTGGCTAGTGTGATAGGGGAAAAGGCGCCGGAAAATTGTTCGGCGTTATTTTGTTATTTTGATGCTATTGGGGAGGCTCATAGGGCGTATGGGGGTCAGGCGTGGCTGCGATATGATGAGCAATTCCGTCAGCGGAAGGCGGTTCGGCCGGCGATTCGGTGGGACCAGAAGGATATTGCTCTCTGGTTACGGGTTACGGCTCCGGTTAGGCAGCCCTTTCCCGGGAGCGGTGGCCAGGGAGGCCAGACTAGTCAGAGTGGACCAAGCGGCGGGGGAAAGGCGGGGTTTTGCTGGCAATTCAATGAAGGCCAGTGCAAGTTTGGGGCCACGTGCAAGTTCAAGCACGTGTGCTCCGAGTGTAATGGTGCATCACACGGGGCGGCAAAATGTCTGCGGAAAAAGAGGTCCGGGAACCAGCACGGGGCTGGTCAAGGGGGTGTCGCCGGTGAGGGTGGAAAGGATGGCCCCTTATCTAAATGAGTATCCGGATAGGGCGGCAGCTAAGTTGCTTTATGAAGGGTTTAGTGTTGGTTTTGTTATTCCTCCGCCTCCTTATGAGGTTCCGGTTACGCGGAGAAATTTAAAATCGGCTTACTTGCATGCGGAAGTCGTGTCGGAAAAGTTGTTAAAAGAAGTTTCGTTGGGGCGCATGTCGGGGCCATTTGTGGAGTCGCCGGTAAAAGATTTAGTTGTGTCCCCTTTGGGTATTGTCCCTAAACGCGAGCCCGGAAAGTTTCGTTTGATTCAACATTTATCGTATCCCAAAGGTTCGTCGGTAAATGACGGGATTGATCACGAGTTGTGTTCCGTAGTTTATACCTCATTCGATAAGGCGGTGGGGTTAGTGCGGGCTGCGGGTCCGGGGGCGCTGCTAGCAAAAACCGACATCGAGGCGGCGTTCAGGTTGTTGCCGGTCCACCCAGAAAGCCAACGGCTGTTGGGTTGTTTTTGGAATGGGGCCTTTTACGTGGATCGGTGCCTTCCGATGGGGTGTTCTCTTTCTTGTGCATACTTCGAGGCGTTTAGTAGCTTCGTGGAGTGGGTAACGAGGGGAGTATCCGGGGTCGATTCGTTGATCCATTACTTAGATGATTTTTTGTGCGTTGGCCCGGGGGGTTCGCCGGTTTGCGGTAACTTGCTTCATGCCCTGCAGAAGGTGGCGAGGGATTTTGGGATCCCTTTGGCGCCGGAAAAAACGGAGGGCCCGGTAGCGACGATTTCTTTCTTGGGAATCGAAATTGACTCGGTGGCAATGGAGTGTCGGCTCCCGGCGGATAAGTTGGGTGCTTTGAGGCTGGAGGTGCGACGGGCTTGTAGAAGGAAGAAAATGTCGCTGAGGGAGCTTCAGTCGCTGCTGGGGAAGTTGAATTTCGCCTGCCGGATTATGCCGATGGGGAGGGTGTTTGGTAGAAGGTTGGCGGCGGCAACGGCGGGAGTGCGGGCGCCGCATCATTTTGTGAGGCTCAAGGAGGAGCACCGAGCTGATCTTCAGGTTTGGGATGACTTCTTGGGCCAGTACAATGGTCGCTCGCTATGGATGGCCCCAGCGCAGGATACGAGTGATCTGAATATTTTCACGGATGCGGCTGGGGCGGGTGGCTTTGGAGCTTACGGGGGGGGTCCGTGGTGCGCAGGTCAATGGCCGGCTAGCTGGGTGTCCAGTGGATTGACGCGGAATCTGGCCCTGCTCGAGCTGTTTCCCATCGTGGTGGCGGCTACCATTTGGGGGGACAGGCTCAGGGATAAGAAGGTCCGTTTTTACTGCGACAACATGGGGGTGGTGCTTGCCATTAATAACATCACGGCGTCCTCTCCTCCGGTAGTTCAATTGTTGCGACATTTAGTGTTGGTGTGTTTGTCGCTGAACGCGTGGGTGGTGGCGGTGCATGTCCCGGGTGTACGGAATTGTGTTGCTGATGCTCTTTCTCGCTCGCAGTGGGACCGGTTTCGGGAATTGGCCCCGGGAGCGGAACGTCTCGGTTTGGCGTGTCCGGATCATCTATGGGATCTGGTATCGGTCCCGTAGAGCAGCTGTTACAAAGGTCTTTGGCGCGCACGACGTGGAGGGCTTATGCTGCTTGTTGGAGGCAGTGGGAGGAGTGGGTAAGAGAGTTGGGTGATGTCAATACGGATAGAGACAGGTTGGTGGCACTTTTGTATTGGTTAGGGGATGCCTGGGAGGGGGGGTTTTCAGTAGCGAAGGTGAACCGGTTTATATCCGCGGTGGCGTTTGGGCTTAAGTTGCGGGGCTTGCGGGATGTATCGAAGGAATTTCTGGTATCGCAGGCTTTGAAGGGGTTGCGCAGAGGTAGGGTGGAGGCGGATAGTAGAAGGCCGGTGTCGTTTGCTTTGCTGGGCTTGTTGGGCGGTTCATTGGCATCGGTATGTCGTTCTTCAGATGAAATGGATTTGTTTCGGTTGGCTTTCTCGTTGGCGTTCTTCGGAGCATTTAGAGTAGGTGAGTTGGTGTCGCCAAGTACTAAACAGGCAGGGGGGCTGAGATCTGGGGAGGTGTGCCTTTTTGCAGATCGGTTGGAGGTATGGTTGCGTAGATCAAAAACTGACCAATTAGGGAAGGGAAAACTGATAGTTTTGTTCGCTCTCCCGGGGTCGGTCATGTGCCCAGTAGAGTGCATGCGGGGTTTTACAAAAAACAGGGGGTCTCCAGATTTGCCTTTGTTACGTCATGTGGACGGGTCGTTCTTGTCCAGGTTTCAGTTTGGAGCTGTTTTTAAAAAATGTTTGACGGCGGTTGGGGTTGCAGCAAGCTCATATTCATCTCATTCCTTCCGGATTGGCGCAGCAACGGAAGCAGGGCGCTGGGGGTTGGATGATGAGGGGGTGAGGCGTATTGGTCGTTGGGAGTCTAAAAGGTTTAAGTCTTATGTCCGCCCCCATATGTTGTAATTTTGTTGTTATGCTTGCAAATGTTATATGGTGGTGCCTAACTGTGTTTTCCGTTTCAGATTCGCCTCCTTGTCTGGTGTGGTTGATGGGTCATTCGTACGTGCACTGGGGGGCTTTGAGGGCGGACGTCCGCCCGGATGGTCGCCAGTTGCGCATTCCGCGACAGGATGCGGTTGTGCATTGGCTGGGGTTTAGAGGTATGTCGTGGAACAGGGTGTTGGCGGAATTCCAGACATATGTGCGGCTCGATAGGGTTCCGGAGGTTTTAGTGTTGCACGTGGGTGGGAATGACTTAGGAGTCCGCCCTTTTCGTGAGTTGGTGCGGGATATCAAACATGATTTGTTGTGTTTGTGGGTATCTTATCCCAAGTTGGTGGTAGTGTGGTCGGACATAGTCCCAAGGAAGCATTGGCGGTTAGCTAGATCGGTGGAGAGAGTCAATAAGGCTCGGATAAAAGTTAACCGGGCGGTGTCCCGTTTTGTGGCGAAGAACGGGGGCATTTGCGTGAGGCATAGGGATTTGGAGTCAGGATTGGGGAATTTCTGGAGGAGTGACGGGGTTCATCTGACCGAGGTTGGCATTGATATTTGGAGCTTGGCTATAGCAGAAGGCATAGAAAGGGCGGTGGTGGTGTGGAGGAACTCACAGGCTTAAGGTGGTCAAGGCCTGTTTCGCGGTGGCGGGGGGAGTCCTTGAGGCCAGTCAGTACAAAATGGTGGGGGGGTCGCATCGGGGGTATGCGTCCCCCAAAAAAGGTACATGGTTGAAGACTTCATCGGGTGTTATCCCTTTGAAGTGGTCTTCTGGTAGAAGGTATGTCACTTGAAGGCTTCATCGGGTGTTATCCCTTTGAAGTGGACTTCTAGTGGTCGGTATATCACTTGAGGGCTTCATCGGGTGTTATCCCCTTGAAGTGGACTTCTAGTGGTTGGAGCCATCTGCAGAGGTGAACGGTGCTTCCGAGCTGGTTTACGGCTGGAGGTAATTAGTGGTTTGCAGATGGCTAATTCGGTGTGTTCTTGAAAGGAACATCTGAAGGGGCTTCAAGGACTTCCTCTGCTCGGGTTAATGTTAACGTTTAATTGTTATTTATGATTCTGACCCATGTTGGTGTAAAGGATCTGCCAGGCACTACGTCTGTGGAGACTCCCAGGGTTAATCAGTCGACACCTGAGGCCAGACCTCTTAGACTGACACCGGCTCCCACCAATCAGGGTGGCAGGCTCAGGAGTGGGAGAGCCTATCGCGGCCTGGTCAGTCAGAGTTAGCTCCGCCCCCTGTCCATTTATACCTGCAGTTTTCTCTTCCTCATTGCTTGTTATTCTTTTGGATTCCTGGCCCCACTGCTGCTTGCTCCAGCCTGCTTCTGCCGTGCTTCTGCCTTGCTGCAGTTCTCCTTGACTTGACTTGCTTTGCTTTGCTTTGCCTTGCCCCTGGCTTGCTTCTGTCTCCGTGCCCGCTCGGGTTACTCACTTCGTCCTGGTCCTGACTGTTCGTTCGCCGCTCCGTTTCCTCGTGGCGTTCCGTGGCTACTGCCCCTTCCCTTGCGTGTTCCCTGTTTGTTTTCCTGTGCACTTAGACAGCGTAGGGACCGCCGCCCAGTTGTACCTCGTCGCCTAGGGCGGGTCGTTGCAAGTAGGCAGGGACAGGGCGGTGGGTAGATTAGGGCTCACTTTCCCTTCACCTCCTTCCTGCCATCATAGAATAACAAGCCCTTACCTAGTCTACCATTTCTCCTACGCTGTCGCTATCATGGACCCCCTTGAGACCCTGACCCAGCAGATGCAGGGCCTCTCCCTACAGGTCCAGGCCCTGGCCCAAAGGGTTGGGCGCACCACCTCACCTCTAGAACCCGACCTCAAGTTACCTGACCGGTTTTCAGGGGACCGTAAGACGTTTCTCTCCTTCCGGGAGAGTTGCAGACTATATTTCCGCCTTAAGCCCCACTCCTCAGGTTCCGAGAACCAGCGGGTGGGTATCATCATATCCCGACTCCAGGAAGGGCCCCAAGAGTGGGCCTTCTCCTTGGCTCCTGACGCCCCTGAACTTTCCTCTGTTGATCGTTTTTTCTCTGCCCTCGGACTCATTTACGACGAGACTGACAGGACTGCTTTAGCCGAGAGTCAGTTGGTGACCTTACGTCAGGGTAGGAGACCGGTTGAGGAATACTGTTCTGATTTTAGGAAGTGGTGCGTAGCCTCTCAGTGGAACGATCCGGCCCTAAGGTGCCAGTTTAGGTTAGGATTATCTGACGCCCTGAAGGATCTGCTGGTTAGCTACCCCTCGTCTGACTCTCTTGACCAGGTTATGACCCTAGCAGTACGACTTGACCGACGTCTCAGGGAACGTCAGCTAGAACGCTTCAGTGTGCTCCCCTCTGACTTTTCTGCGATCCCCCCCGAGGTCCCGCCTCCTCGCCCCTCCACGGAGGACTCGGAGGTACCTATGCAACTCGGGGCCTCCATGTCCCCTCGACAACGTAGGGAGTTTCGCAGAATGAACGGTCTCTGCTTCTACTGTGGGGACGACAAGCATCTACTGAACACCTGTCCCAGGCGCAAGAATAAGAAGCCGGAAAACTTCCGCGCCTAAGTGATCATCGGGGAGGTCACTTGGGCGCACAGGTATTTCCCGTTAATGTGAAACGCAATAAAATTTTGCTTCCCTTTCAGGTCTCGTTTGCTGGCCGGTCTGCCACGGGCAGTGCTTTCGTGGATTCTGGCTCATCTGCTAATATCATGTCTGTGGAATTTGCTATGTCTCTAAAGATGCCTTGTATTGATTTACCTTATCCTATCCCTGTAGTAGGAATCGACTCTACTCCCCTTGCTAATGGTTATTTTACTCAGCATACTCCTGTTTTTGAACTCCTGGTTGGCTCCATGCATTTGGAGCAGTGCTCTGTACTGGTAATGCAGGGATTATCGTCTGATCTGGTTTTAGGCCTTCCCTGGTTGCAGTTGCATAATCCCACGTTTGATTGGAATACTGGGGATCTCACCAAATGGGGTAATGAATGTCTTATGTCATGTCTTTCTGTTAACTCTATTTCTCCCCGGGAGGAGGTAAACACGCTTCCTGAGTTCGTTCAGGACTTCGCCGATGTGTTTTCTAAGGAGGCCTCCGAGGTGTTGCCCCCCCATAG
Source organism: Rhinoderma darwinii (assembly GCF_050947455.1). Classification (NCBI taxonomy): domain Eukaryota; kingdom Metazoa; phylum Chordata; class Amphibia; order Anura; family Rhinodermatidae; genus Rhinoderma; species Rhinoderma darwinii. Next base: position 42,218,952 of record NC_134691.1, on the reverse strand, counting down.
AGATTACGATTGCGCTATCGATTTGGTGCCTGGTGCCAAGCTTCCTAAAGGTAGGATATTTAATCTTTCATGTCCTGAACGTGAAGCCATGAGGGTGTATATCCAGGAATGCCTGGCCAAGGGTTTCATTCGCCCCTCGACTTCTCCTGTAGGTGCTGGCTTCTTCTTCGTGGGGAAGAAGGATGGTGGTCTTAGGCCGTGCATTGATTATCGTAACCTGAATAAGGTCACTGTAAGGAACCAGTACCCACTTCCTTTGATTCCGGATCTTTTTAATCAGGTTCAGGGAGCCCAATGGTTTTCTAAGTTCGATCTACGGGGGGCATATAACCTTATCCGCATCAAAGAGGGGGATGAGTGGAAAACTGCGTTCAACACACCCGAGGGTCATTTCGAATACCTGGTCATGCCCTTTGGGTTGTGTAACGCCCCTGCTGTCTTCCAGAATTTTATTAATGAAATCCTGAGAGAGTACCTGGGTAATTTTCTTGTTGTGTACCTTGATGACATACTGGTGTTTTCCAAGGACTGGTCCTCTCACGTGGAGCATGTCAGGAAGGTGCTCCAGGTCCTTCGGGAGAATAATCTGTTTGCTAAGACTGAAAAATGTGTCTTTGGGGTACAGGAGATACCATTTTTAGGGCAAATCCTCACTCCTCATGAATTCCGCATGGACCCTGCCAAGGTTCAAGCTGTGGCGGAATGGGTCCAACCTGCCTCCCTTAAGGCGTTACAGTGTTTTTTAGGGTTCGCCAACTATTACAGGAGATTTATTGCCAACTTCTCGGTCGTCGCTAAGCCTCTTACGGACCTTACCCGCAAGGGTGCTGATGTCCTCCATTGGCCCCCTGAGGCCGTCCAGGCCTTTGAGACTCTCAAGAAGTGCTTTATCTCGGCCCCCGTGCTGATTCAGCCCAACCAAGAGGAGCCATTTATTGTGGAGGTTGACGCTTCCGAGGTGGGAGTGGGGGCCGTCTTGTCCCAGGGTACCAGCTCCCTCACCCATCTCCGCCCCTGTGCTTACTTCTCTAGGAAGTTTTCGCCCACGGAGAGTAACTATGATATTGGCAACCGCGAACTTCTAGCCATTAAATGGGCTTTTGAGGAGTGGCGGCACTTCCTGGAGGGGGCCAGACACCAGGTAACGGTCCTTACGGATCACAAGAATCTGGTTTTCCTAGAATCGGCCCGGAGGCTTAATCCTAGACAAGCTCGGTGGGCACTATTCTTTACCAGATTTAATTTCTTGGTTACCTATAGGGCTGGGTCCAAGAATATTAAGGCTGATGCTCTGTCACGTAGTTTCATGGCCAATCCTCCTTCCGAGAAGGATCCCGCTTGTATTTTACCCCCTGGTATAATCGTCTCTGCCACGGATTCTGATTTAGCTTCTGATATCGCGGCTGATCAGGGTGCAGCTCCCGGGAACGTCCCTGGGGACAAACTGTTTGTTCCCCTGCAATACCGGCTGAGGGTACTCAGGGAAAACCATGACTCCGCTCTATCTGGTCATCCTGGCATCTTGGGCACCAAACACCTCATTACCAGAAACTATTGGTGGCCTGGGTTGCCTAAAGATGTTAGGGCTTACGTCGCCGCTTGTGAGGTTTGCGCTAGGTCCAAAACCCCTAGGTCCCGACCTGCGGGCCTACTACGTCCCTTGCCCATTCCCCAGAGACCTTGGACCCATATCTCCATGGATTTTATCACCGATTTGCCTCCATCTCAGGGCAAGTCGGTGGTGTGGGTGGTAGTCGACCGCTTCAGCAAGATGTGCCACTTTGTGCCCCTTAAGAAGCTACCTAACGCCAAGACGTTAGCTTCTTTGTTTGTGAAACACATCCTGCGTCTCCATGGGGCCCCAGTCAATATCGTTTCGGACAGAGGGGTACAATTTGTTTCCTTATTTTGGAGAGCCTTTTGTAAAAAGTTGGAGATTGATCTGTCCTTCTCCTCCGCCTTCCATCCCGAAACTAACGGCCAAACGGAAAGGACCAACCAATCCCTGGAACAATATTTAAGGTGTTTCATCTCTGACTGTCAATTCGATTGGGTCTCATTCCTTCCCCTTGCTGAATTTTCCCTGAATAACCGGGTCAGTAACTCGTCAGGGGTCTCCCCGTTTTTCTGTAATTTCGGGTTTAACCCAAGGTTCTCCTCCGTCTCCCCTGGTTGTTCCAATAATCCTGAGGCAGAGGAGGTTCATCGGGAACTGTGCACTGTCTGGGCCCAGGTTCAGAAGAACCTAGAGGCGTCCCAGAGCGCACAAAAGATTCAGGCGGATAGTAGACGTTCTGCTAACCCCCGGTTTGTCGTCGGGGATTTGGTCTGGTTGTCGTCCAGGAACTTGCGCCTTAAGGTCCCGTCCAGGAAGTTTGCTCCCCGATTTATTGGGCCTTATAAGGTCATTGAAGTCCTCAACCCTGTATCCTTCCGTCTGGAGCTGCCCCCATCCTTCCGCATACACGACGTCTTTCATGCTTCCCTCCTTAAACGCTGCTCCCCGTCCTGGTCCCCCTCTAGGAAACCTCCTGTTCCCGTTCTCACCCCTGAGGGGGTGGAATTCGAGGTGGCCAAGATTGTGGACAGTAGGATGATCCAGGGCTCCCTCCAGTACCTGGTCCATTGGAGAGGATACGGGCCGGAGGAGAGGACTTGGGTACCTGCTCGAGATGTTCACGCTGGGGTATTGGTCAGGAGGTTCCACCTTCTCTTCCCCACTAAACCGGGTCCTCTTAGTAAGGGTCCGGTGGCCCCTCATAAAAGGGGGAGTACTGTAAAGGATCTGCCAGGCACTACGTCTGTGGAGACTCCCAGGGTTAATCAGTCGACACCTGAGGCCAGACCTCTTAGACTGACACCGGCTCCCACCAATCAGGGTGGCAGGCTCAGGAGTGGGAGAGCCTATCGCGGCCTGGTCAGTCAGAGTTAGCTCCGCCCCCTGTCCATTTATACCTGCAGTTTTCTCTTCCTCATTGCTTGTTATTCTTTTGGATTCCTGGCCCCACTGCTGCTTGCTCCAGCCTGCTTCTGCCGTGCTTCTGCCTTGCTGCAGTTCTCCTTGACTTGACTTGCTTTGCTTTGCTTTGCCTTGCCCCTGGCTTGCTTCTGTCTCCGTGCCCGCTCGGGTTACTCACTTCGTCCTGGTCCTGACTGTTCGTTCGCCGCTCCGTTTCCTCGTGGCGTTCCGTGGCTACTGCCCCTTCCCTTGCGTGTTCCCTGTTTGTTTTCCTGTGCACTTAGACAGCGTAGGGACCGCCGCCCAGTTGTACCTCGTCGCCTAGGGCGGGTCGTTGCAAGTAGGCAGGGACAGGGCGGTGGGTAGATTAGGGCTCACTTTCCCTTCACCTCCTTCCTGCCATCATAGTTGGGTCATGTGAATTATTAGGAGGAATTCTCTGGTGGATTCCTAACTAGTTATCCGAATGTTTCGGATTTAAATTGTTTTTATAAAACTGTGAAATTAATAAACGGCTGCTGTGGCCATTTCACATCCAACCTCGGTGTCATGTGTCGTTACTAAATGGGGATGGGGGATAGTATGGTTTAAGGTTAACACACGACTCTACCTAGGCAGGTCAAGAAGAGGCTGGACGCAGCTGCAGGCTTAAGGGAAGCCGACATGACCGTCCTGGTAGGGAAAGGGTTAATGTTACGAGGTCAGGGAAAGTTGAAGGAGCTGAAGGAGGGACGGGGAGGAGTTAAGGGGGGCGGGGGGGCCGTTACTGCGCTTCCCGCTGTTTCTCGGCATTGAGCCGGAAGCAGCGGGAGGAGTAACACACAGTAAGCAAAGCTCCCACCCTCCCACCCTTGTTTTGTTACTCCTTAGGTCTTATGTACGTCTGGCTATGAGCGTTGTGTTTTATTTTGTATGCTTATTTAACATGTTTTTCTTTTTTCCGGAGTAGGTTCTGTTGTCATGGCAGCTGGCGGGGGGAGTCCTTGAGGCCAGTCAGTACAAAATGGTGGGGGGGTCGCATCGGGGGTATGCGTCCCCCAAAAAAGGTACATGGTTGAAGACTTCATCGGGTGTTATCCCTTTGAAGTGGTCTTCTGGTAGAAGGTATGTCACTTGAAGGCTTCATCGGGTGTTATCCCTTTGAAGTGGACTTCTAGTGGTCGGTATATCACTTGAGGGCTTCATCGGGTGTTATCCCCTTGAAGTGGACTTCTAGTGGTTGGAGCCATCTGCAGAGGTGAACGGTGCTTCCGAGCTGGTTTACGGCTGGAGGTAATTAGTGGTTTGCAGATGGCTAATTCGGTGTGTTCTTGAAAGGAACATCTGAAGGGGCTTCAAGGACTTCCTCTGCTCGGGTTAATGTTAATGTTTAATTGTTATTTATGATTCTGACCCATGTTGGGTCATGTGAATTATTAGGAGGAATTCTCTGGTGGATTCCTAACTAGTTATCCGAATGTTTCGGATTTAAATTGTTTTTATAAAACTGTGAAATTAATAAACGGCTGCTGTGGCCATTTCACATCCAACCTCGGTGTCATGTGTCGTTACTAAATGGGGATGGGGGATAGTATGGTTTAAGGTTAACACACGACTCTACCTAGGCAGGTCATGTAGAAGTAGCTGCTCCCTTCCTATTGCAATACAATTCACAGCATCCCTTGTTTTTTTTAAATCTTTATTGGTTGGATTTACATGTAACCTAATTTGGATCCCATTTGTTTTTTTAATATTTACCAGGAAACCAGGGACATGAACATGTGGCATATAGTGCTGCTGTAAATTTTTTGCATGGTTCCTTTTAGAAGCCCCGGTGCCCCATAACAGTGATAACAGCCAGAAGTTACTTATTGCACTTGCTACTCAGCCAGGTCTTCCATGCCTTCTTTATATATGACTTACTGATCCGCCCTTCCTCCCTCGTCCTTCAATGTATGGCGGGACTGGCCACGTTCACACTAGAGGGCGTCCCATGTAAAACGTACTATGTTGTTTTACTAGTTCCCGCTATGGTGGTTTCCTGGCTGTGACTTGTTATTTACATTACTATATCTGCTCTTTGCTATCTACCTGTCTGACCTGGGTTGACTCACTATACATTTGTTTGTGACCCCTCTGTACCTCAATTGAATTGCTACCTATGGTTTGGGCCCCTTATTGCGTTTGACTTCTGTCTCCCTCCATTCTGACTTTTTTTTAGATTTGTGCCCCCATTTTTTCCTTATCCTTTGGCGCTGTATCTGTCTGCTGACAATGAGAACCAGGTCCATTACCAATTATCATTAATGATTTCCAGTTATATTTGATTATTAATGATTAGCGCTACATCTATGGCCATCTGTATACCAGATATCCTACATTTGGTCTTAAGGCCCTTTTACATGGGCTAATTATTGGGCAAGCGAGCATTCACAGAATGCTCGCTCACGATAATTGTCCCGTGTAAACAGAGCAACCATCAGCCAATGAACGAGCAAACGCTCGTTGATTGGCTGATTGTATCGTTTATGCTGCATTAAATATTAGCGTTGTTGGTAGCACATCTCCCGGTTGAAACAGGGAGACGTGCTGCCAACATGACAGAAATGCATGGGGGGACGAGCGATCGGAGTAACGAGCACTCGGCTTCATACTGGCTCCTAGCCCTATAAAAGCTGTCTCGTTGATCGGTGTTCGTTAACACGGCCTACGTCGGGATGTGTAAGAGAATACTTATGCATACCATTAGGAAAAACCTGTTAAAAACAAATCTGCTCTCTATAGGATTTATTTATTTTTTTTGCAATTTACTTCCCACTCCAATGACATTACAAATTACCAGATGACCTTTGTCTGATAATAGAAATAGAAGTGACAAATACATATTATTTGGGCAAGCAGAATACGGAACTTTATGCTATAGCACATGATGGAGGTTGCACCTTTGTTTTGCATAAGGTTAAAAGCGAATATAATGAGAAAGCAAACACATTACGTCATCTATGCTGCGCTGCCACAATTGCTATGAAAATAAGGGAGGCGTTTCGGTTGAAAACTATAGTGTGGTCGATCTGTAGTACTGAATGTCACATGTCACACCACGACTCTACAACCAGGGAAATATATTTTCAAAACATTCTTAATAGCCCTATTATAATGTCACGGCCTCCTTTACCCTGCGGACATATCACATGATCAGATGCAGTTATATAAGCATAAGCCTCAGATACTCATCATTTCAGCCTGGCTTCAGTGTACATAACATTAACCACATATTCTATTAACAAGCACCTGTACAAAGGACGGCTGCAAATACTGTATACCATGCCAAGTCCTGAATGCCTTACATAATGCCAGAAACTGGAGATGTTTCCATAGGTATTCATCGATCCAGCAAAGTGTGGCATACTTATACAGCATGGGCCCGCCAGATAGGTCATTTGAATGACTTTTGTGATTGAGACAAATTTCCCAGCCAGATGTTACATTTCAAAATTCTTCTTTTTACAGTGTATATTGTGAGTTTTTAGATGTGCCGCCTCATTTTAAAGGAATATTATAGGAAAAACTGATAAATTGGGGCAGATTTACTAATGTTGTTGCACCTAGACTTTGTTGAAAAATGCACGAAAATGCACCGACATTTGATGCAAAAAACCTAGAGGTGGTATAAGAGAATAGTGTCTGACATGTCTATCAATATGCGCCAAATTTATCATACAGCGTGCGCCACTGTAATAAATTTGGTGCATCTTCTGACAGCCAGGTTTAAGTTTACACTGTCTAAGGCCCCATGAACACGGCCATGCCCGTAATCATGGCCTGCGACTGCCGGTCGCCCACATTTTCGGCCCGTACTCCCATACAAATTATGGGAGTACGGCCTGTAAAACACGCAAAAATGGACATGATCCATAATTCCTGGCACAGTTCTACGGCACGGACACCTACGGAAAGGTGTCCGCAGCCAATAGAACTGAATGTAATTACGGTCGAATTTACGGTCGTGTGCACGGGGCCTAAGGCTAAATGCACACGACCGTTTGTATTTTGCGGCCCGTAAACAATAGATTCATGGTGCGTTTTTGCAGTCTGTGTGTTATCAGTGTGTCATTGACATCCATTCCGTATGTCCGCAGGCACGGTGCATATTGCCTCCGTATATCATCCGTATTCAAAGTTCCACAGAAAAAACTGAAGCACGAAATTATGTTAATAGCTTGTCCCAACTCCCTGACATGACATCCGTGTGCTGTCCGTGGTTGTCATGTCACCATAGACTTGAGTGGGCGCGACTGAGCTGCAAACACAGACAGGAATAGGACCTGCCCCTTGATTTTTACGGCCCAATCCCAAGGCCCCCACTCGGATCCGTGAAAAAGACGACCCATAGAAATGAATGGGTCAGTGTGCTATCCGTTAAAAATACAGATAGCACACTGACAAAAACAATGGTTGTGTGCATGTACCCTAAATCTTAGTAAATATGCCCCATTGTGTTACAGCTAGTGCAAGGCCGTAAGGGACGGTACTTGACTCAGAGATTTAGGGAACACCAAAGATGAAAAACCATCCACTTTAATTCTCTGCACTACTAAACGTAACAGTGTATCAGTTTTTCCTCAGTTAAAGAGGTTTAGAAGGGTCCCATGAAAATAAGCTGATCTCAAAGTGTTCCCTTTTTGGGAAGCCCAGCGATCAGCTGTAATCTGTGGGGAAACCTGGTAGAAAGTGTTACATTTTCCTGCAGCGCCATCACAGGGAGAATTACGCATTACACAGCTCTCACTCAAATCAAAGGATTGTCTATGTAATGCAGGACAGGGGAGGTCCTCCAGAGGGAGTGACGTTCTTTGTAACTGCTCTCCACTCAAGAGATGAGGATCCTGAACAGAGGACCCCCATCTATTACCTCAGAATTCACTAAAAATGGATATAGAAAATGGGTTTTCTAAACTGGACATCCCCTCTTAGGAGCTTATTGCATACTGTTAGAAATTGAACTCAGTAATAACACAATGTGGTCAGCTCCCTCTAGTGGTGGCTGCATATTGTCGGGAAAATAATTTTTCCCTCTAAATGTCATAGGCAGTAATGACAAAATTCGGCTCTGTTCCCATTTGCATTATATTCTTGCTTTTAAAAATCCTGAAACCCTGACAGACCCTCAGATTAGTTCAGATCTGCTTAAAAACGGATCCGTTAAAGCTATTGTGGCGATTATTTGAACAGATGCCATGACACATGTCAAACTTATGTTTGATAGTTTAGCAAAAAGTAGGGGACAGATAAAAGGGAGTATGACTGCCGGATCAGACTACAGAGGGATTGTTTGGACTCAATTACTGTGGTGGTACGTAGGTCTTCATAGGAGCTGTAAACACAAAACGATTGGATATTTTTAATCTAGATTATTTGCATTGATGGTGTTTAATTCTCCATTTACAATATAGTGGAGCAATGAACAAAAATTTTGTTGAGAAGGTAAACATAGTACTTAAAGGGACTCTGTCACCAGTTTATCAATTACCTATCTCCTAACTAATCTAATAGGTGCTATGATGCTGATAACTAATAGCCAAATAGGAGCTGATGCTTTCTTTTCACTGGGTGATGTAATGTTCTCTGTATGACGTTGTCCAATCAGCATAGAGCTTCTCCCCCTTCCCTGCCCAGCAACACAGCCTGATGTTATAGTATACAGCTTCCATTCCCGACTGTGTATTCAACTGGCTGTGTCACAGCTAGAACATAAAATAAAAAATGTGTATGCTCACTTCATCCATCCCCTTTGCTATGCTTCTCCCCGCCGGGGAGCTCAGTAATTTCAATGAAAACTGTGTAATACCTTATTTCTCCTGTGGAGGCGTTGCAGAGGAATTGAACACTTCCTATCAGATATCCCCACAGATTACAGCTGATCGCTGGGGATCACAATACTGCACATGTCCATCCTCAAGAGCTCTAGTGATGATACATTTTGTGAGAGCATAAATCCATACTAAATGATGTGTTCAGGGGATCATCCTGTGTGCTATGTGCATGAGTGCAAATGTTGTCCATTTAACCATTTAAAGCCTTGGATGGGTGCAATAATGGGTTAATAATGAACAATGTATATTCTTCTATCCCCTTCCTGCTGCACAAAGGCTGCGGTCATCATACAGGCGCCTTACCCTAAATTACTGTTCATTTAAAAAAAATGATAGCATTTCCTAGGTTGAGGCTATAATGATATCTGTCACAGTATACAGGTGATATTACTGTACAAAGATTTAACCTGCAGCAGCGTATATGGGAAGGGACATAGGACAGCACTAACCTGTGTGACTGTTCCACGGGAGGTGGGGAATAGGGAGGAGAGACCTGGGGGCGTAGCTGTCTACCTGTCTCTCACCTTTCTGGCTGGGCTGGGAATGAAAGAAAAAAAGTCAAAGGAGGGGGGAGGGGTGGAAGGTAGAGAGGAAAAAAAAAAGAAGAATTACCAGTAGCACTTGTTCTGCCATCTCTTTCCCTTCCACACACCTTTACCTGCACAGACTTGAAAGTCCAGTTCCACCAGGGAGCTAGGGAGAACATAAAGGGAGAGTTCATTGGATCAAACATGTCACAAGAGACGGACAAGTAAGTGATCATACTGGTTTTGGGATCTGGTGGCAGTGAGAAGCTGGGAAAGTTTTTCTCATTCCTCTCTTTTCCTTGCGGTTGGATTGATCTGATGAGAGCTCCTCTGCAGACCCCCCAACCTGTGTTCACATCACCACAAACTTATCTGCGAGCATGTTGCTTTAAAAAAAGTTTTTATGACTTTATTTTTGCTTTTTTTTTTTTCTCTGCCTGGAGAGGCTCATGGAGGCCGCTGTGCTGGGAAAGGGCCCAGGAAGGGAGAGGGAGAGAGATTGGCTTTTGTGTGGAAGTAACAAAAGACTTTTCTTTTGCTGTACAAACAGCCGTATTCTGTGCTCTCTGTCAGGTGGGCTCTGGTGGGAGATCCATTAATACGACCTGCTCTACCTTTTTCTTCCTTGTAGAGACAAATGGAATGCGTCCTTATAGGTGACACTATTTTAATTAACCCTTTCATTGTATGAAGCAGAGGAGGTGCAGCTAATCACTTGTATTGTTTTGTGCAATTTTTTGGAAAAAATACACGTCGAATATCTTTTTGTGTGTTTTCATTGTCATTTTATTGTAGTAATTGTGTGTAACGTTCTGTGATGAAATGCAACATAGAAACATAGATTGACAATAGGTAAATACCAATGGGTGCATCTCGGCTGTCTGTGTATTATGACAATTATAATTTACATAAATTATGTATATTTCAGGCAGGATTAAAAGCACTTTGTTGACTTTTTTCTGCTGAAAGTCTTCCCCTAGCATTCACTACTCTTATAGTAATTGTATTCCGGATCCATCCATGTTCTAGAGTCTGAATATTTCCGATTGTATAGTCTGTACATGTGTGAGTGTCTACAATTGTGCCATATGTTGCCTAATATCAGACCACAAGATTGGTGTCTTTTTAGCAGGTCTTGTCATGGCATCCCGAGACCTTCAGTACCACAACAGCTGGGGAAACTATAGGTGGCCTATGTTTGGTCTAGCATGACATATGGGACCATACAAGATGTCCTGTCAGTTCTCGTTCACCGATCTCGGCAACTTTTGTTCTCAAATATTATTTGATATAGGATCTGTATGGAGGGATCCTCTGTCATCCATCGTTTGGCTGGTTCATGAAGATTTGTACAACTGCTCCTTTGCCCCAGGCAAAAAGACTGATGTCTCGGGAGACAAGTTGGGACAATCAATCTCCTAAATCTTGTCTTTCATCTCTTATTAGGATTGTCCTCTCATGCCCTCATTTTCATTGTTCTTGGCCTAGGATTGAATGATAGACAGACGCATTGAATGGACATTACCATAGAATTCCACGGGTGTCAAAACATCACCTTCCCCATTATCAGATACACACAAAAAAATATCTCTTTGGGAGTTCACTATGTAAATCTCGGTAAAAGAACTTTCTTCAATAAAATGACAATTGGACTTAATCCAGGGATTGCAAATCGCAATAACGGGTCCACCCATTGCAGCTATAAAACGCTGCAGGCATCAACATAGGACTTCTGATATGCTGCATCTCCTTATAGCAAGCTGAGGCAAGTTATACATCAACCTCTCAGGCATGACATAGAGTAGAGATAAAGCAGCTAAGATTTTATCCTTGTTGTCTTTGAGAATAAAATGTTCGCTTTTTTATTAACTCTATGGGATCGTCAATTTCACAATAACGCTTACCTCTTGTTTGCTTTTAACAATTAGCCTGATGATAAACTGATCACAAAGTTTTTCTGCTGGGACCCTCAGCAATCAGTTCTAAATTGTGGGGGAATTTGGAAGCAATTGTTCAATTCCCCTGTAGCGCCACGACAGGAGAAATGAAACCTCTGATCTCCGCCGTTAAGCGCTTGAATGCTGCGATCAAAACTGATCGCGTCATTCAAAGGAAAATTAGAGGGGCGGACCCCCCTTTGAACGCATCACAGGGAATACATTATATGGACAGACAGTCCAGGGTATGTTGAAGGACCCCAGGGCTATCTGACCATATTTCCTTTTGTTAGGGCATACTTAGGTTAATTTAAATGGTTAGTGACGCTTGACATCTAGGCTCGTTATGAGCGGCTGGACGTTGCCGCATTAGTACGAGCTTAGTAGTCATGCTGATCGCATGGGCACAGCAAGCGTGCCCGCACGATCAGGAGCAGGGCAACAGCTATAATACGCAGCTACAGCCCCACTCTAATGACAGAGATTAAAGAAACCTCTGATCTCCGCCATTAACCACTTGAATGCTGCGATCAAAACTGATTGCGGCATTTAAAAGAAAGTGAGAAGGGCGGACCCCGCCTTTGAACGCATCACAGGGAATCCCTGTGACACAATCGAGGGACATACCTTATATGGACAGACAGTTTAGGGTTGAAGGACCCCAGGGCTGTCTGATCATATTTCCTGTTGTTAGGGCATACTTAGGTATGTCCTAACAACTGCCTGTGTGCTATCAGTACACAGGCTAATGTACTCACATATAGATATATACCAGTACATTAAAGTTAAAAATGAAAAATCACAATTAAATATCCCCCTATGAGATTCAATTTTTTTTTAAAATTAATTTAAAAAAGTAATGTTAAATAAAAATATTAGTAAATAAAATACACAATACTGCACGTTTTAGTTTTTTTTACAAGAAATAAACTTTATTCAATATAAGTCCGAAAACTTTATACACATATTTGGTATTGTCATGCCGGTAACAACCTGCACAACAAATTTATAGTGTCATTTATGATGATCGGTGTATGCTGTAATAAAATTAATAAATGGAAACTGCAGCGGAACTGCATTTTTTTTTTTTTCTGCGTTTTTGCCCAAATAAAAATTTATAGAAATTTAAATGAAAATGTAAATGTGACAAATAATACAGAAAGTACAACTCATCCCGCACAACACAAAGTCTCAAAAAATAAAAAAAAGAGTTCTGTCCTCAAGTTCAAAAGTAGGCCGGTCCTTAAGGGGCCAATGGATATGGCAGGTCATCCACAGTAAAGGTAGCCATACAGATTAGATTAAGGTTGGCCGAATCTGCCGATTTCAGTAGAATCGCCCGACTATCTTATGTGTATGTCGGCTTCCCTACTCTCCCCTGTCCGCAGGTGTTGGGAGAAATAAGGATTGGGCAGTTAAATTTCAACATTCTTGATCCCTATGTTCTGGAGGAACTTACTCCCCTCTCCCCATGCATGTGTATTGGCGGTTAAGGTGGAATAGCTGTCGAGTGAACGAGCATTCAGCAGACAGCTATCTAATGTGTGTGGCCAACCTGAGGGACGCTCTCACTACTGAGTGCAGAATTCTCCTCTGTTACATTCATAAGCCCTAACAGGGCATATGAACAAAATTTGCCGAAGGCCATAAGCTACCGATACACTAAATTACCAATTTTGAGTGGCTAATGGTTCTGAGGAAATATTGTGTGAGCAATAGCTTATGATGTCCAACACTTATCTGGTGAAAAGTTGGTCGGTCATGTTGGATTTAATCCCCTGTTCATGGTCTGAAGTTCTCTGTGTATGGTCTTGTTGGGTGAGAACATCCCACTGTAAGTTTGCTCATGTGCGGCTCATTGCCTAGGGGGGATTTTTTGGATTTCATTCATACAAAAGATCCAACATAAAAGATATCAGCCAACAGCTTTTAACTGAATGTGTATGGCCAGCTATACAGTAGATACGAAAGGTTCAGGCAATGGATCTAAACAATTTAGACAAGTGCTGCAATAAAACCTATTTTTTATGACCCCCTTAAAGAATTAGGACATATCTTTTTCTCCCAATCTCCCCCAGTAACATGCATATGTAACCAGTATTAAATGTCATCAAATATTGGGGCGGGGGGTGGCAAAATAAATTGGCAGAAAACAGCCGATACAGCTGATTGATTTTTCCATCGCACTAGTGGGCACCCAATGGTGCATGATAGACCCCAAACCAAGGAGATCATGGTGGATCTTGTGGAAAACAAAAGGATCCACATAAATTGAAGAGGCAAAAAAAATAAACCTATGGAGGTCTTTGGGAGAAAAATGTCACTAAGTTCGCCAAAGCCAGGCTTGCCACATTTCTTTTGGTGCCGATTGAATTTATGGCAAACCACTCTTTGCAGCACCATTATAGCTATATGCCCTAATAAAGTATATGGGCAGGGGTTGTCCTAGGAGGAAAAACTATATCATTAGGACAAGTTTTCACTCCTACAGTTTGATGGTGATGACTGGTGCAATTAATGCTCTAAACCTCCTTTTACACTGGAGTTTAGCTTGATCATTGGTACTATATGCGCCCGAACGATTAATACTGCGATCGTTTGGTCCCCATATATTTTCATAATTATCGGCAGCACATCCCCGTTTACATTGGGAGTTGTGTTACAGACAACTGATGTGTTCAATGCCGGTTAAAAAAAAATCTGATCAGCTGGCAAACGAGCGTTTGCTTGTTTTTCGGCTGATCGCTAGGCTCCTCTGCTCTATCTTCGTCCTGTGAAAAAGGGCCTCAAAGGTATGTTCATGGACTACAATAACATGTTCGCTTTTGTCCAAAAACCAGTGCCACACCTGTCCATGGGTTGTGTCTAGTATTGCAGCTCAGCTCCATTAAAGTGGTCAGGGGTGGCACAGTTTTTGGAAAATAGCAGCCATGTTTTTCTAATCCTGTACAAACTCTTTAAATCTATCAGTTACGTCTTCTTTTCTTCAACTGATGACAATAATCCTGGGACCTTTAGCCTCCTCACTTTTAACCAAGAAGACTAGTAGCGTCACAGTGATCCCAGTCACATTGTTAAAGTCAAAAAGGGAGTTTCCCTTTGTAATGAATTATTAGGTTTGGCTGCTGCCTAGCAAAGCAACGGGTGACACATTCTGATCTTTATAATTATGTGAAGTTGTGCCTCTACGCTGGTGGTACATTCGAAAGGGATCGATGTAGACTGGATAACTCGATAAGGACTGAGGCAGATAAGTTGCCAACAAGGTAGCCTCATACTTGAAGATAACCTGGCAGGCAACATGCGACTCTTAAATAATGTAGTAGATGTGTAAATAGCCCCATAAAATTGCATTGGTCAGTGTGCTGTCCATTGTTAAAACGGACAGCACACGGATGAGAACCACTCTTGTGTGAATAAGCCCCTACTGTACAAAACCAACCAAAAACGAATGTACCCATACATTTTTTTGGACATATTTAAATTATTTTCACAGATGTTATTATAGGGACATCACGTTAGGCCTTATTCACATAAACTTGTCTAATTTGGGGCCACGAAAAAACGGGCCGTTTTTCATGCATATGACTGTCCGTGTTGAGTCCATGTGGTTTCCATGTGTCGTCTGTTTATCTCGTTCATGTTTCTCTTCTGCAATCACTTCCTGGATTGACTTTCCTTTTTTTCCCTGCATTACTTTAGCAACTGATGTGTGAGAAACGGACAGCACGCAGATGTCATCCATGTGCTGTCCGTTTTTATTCACACAC
The DNA here is from genome assembly GCF_050947455.1 of Rhinoderma darwinii. Taxonomy (NCBI): domain Eukaryota; kingdom Metazoa; phylum Chordata; class Amphibia; order Anura; family Rhinodermatidae; genus Rhinoderma; species Rhinoderma darwinii. The sequence continues at coordinate 42,203,907 of NC_134691.1, read as the reverse complement.
CCTCAGACTTTAATTGGCGAGTCTGGTCCGCAAAAACATCCAGAATAGGGCATGCTGTGAGTTTCTTGCATCGGACACACGCGCTGCTAAAAACACAAATGTGGGAATAGCCCCTCTGAATTGCATGTCCATGTGCTGTCTGTTGTTTAGCGGACAGCACACGGACGAGAAACATGCTCGTGTGAATAAGGCCTTACTGTGCAATTACATCCAAAAACTAATGTACTCATAAAATGTTTGGATATGTTTAAAATGCTTTCCTAGATATAGTTATCTAGTTATAATGGTGACTTGTACTGTACATCATGAGAGGTGCATATGTCATAATGTAGTGTAAGGGCTCATGTACACGGCTGCAGTACAGAGCTGCTATAGAGCTACATAGGGCCTTTACTGTACATCTGTGTGCCCCCAATTTCATACAGAGGTTTTATCTGTCAGATTCTGTACAAAACCGACATGAAAAAAAAAGTGGCATGCTCCATTGGACTTCGTATGCATGGAGGTATACTCCCCGAGAAGCAATTTCTCCATACAGAGTCCAGCAGAGCTTGTATGGGACTGCCGATCAGGGTAGTAGGAGTCAATTTTGAGGGTACGTCAAAATAGCTTCTTACGGAAAAAATAAGGTGTTGGTGACCACAGGCAAGTACAGGGACAGTCAATGTAGCTCTCCCATGTAAGGACCCCATCAAACAGCTACTCATATATTCTAGCTACCTGAACCCTACTAAGTATCGCATGAAGGAAGTCAAATATTGGGACCCTACAATTGACTCATTTGGAAGACACATGCATAATTTGACATCTCAATGGTGCAACTCTATGAAAACTGTATCATTGTGATAATTGACGATGGAAGAGGTAATTTTAATGTGAGATCCACTCCCCCTTTCTTAATTTCTTACCTAATGGATTAGTAAATCCATTCTTTCATTTCCCATGTAAGTGAACAGGTCATTCAAGAACTACAATTGTGTCGAAAATTTTCATAGTGAGATGAAGGATGTCTCATTCATATCATCAACAGTCATCAGAAGAAATGTGGTGTTTATGTCATGCCTTGCTCCAAATTGTGTAGGACACCTGTTCCTGAACAAGATATCTCTGTTTTTGTGTAAGTGAATGCTGAGATTTGTAACTTGAATCTAGAACGGGGCTTGGCGCACGGCGAATCATTATTGTCTTGGATCATATAAATACGAGTGGTGATGTAGCGTGGGAGCAGATAAGTGGAGATGGGGTTAAATCAGTATTAAAGTGGCTATATGGACACTCAGAGCAGTGAGGGCTTAGGACATGGGTCCTGTTTATAAAAGTGTGTGTGTAAATGTACTAGACTTGACATCAAGTGACTATAAATTGCGGAAATTAGCCACGAAAAGTATGAATGGACCATTTTTACAGATATGAGTATTCGAGAGGGAAGGGCATTGGAAAGCTGTGATGACGTGGCCCATACAAGCGTGCAAACCAAACATTGTTCTGGAAACTTTCACCAGTAGTGTTGCTTATATTATTTCAGAATTGTATTATTTACAAGAGCAGATTTAAAGTGGTTATACATATTATGGTAGCAGTCGATCAAACCTTAGCTGTAGCGTTGACTGTTATAAGCTCCAATGACCCGAAAACATATGTTTTGCTTGGCTGAATATGCGTGTTATTTCAATAGGGGATGGGAGATAAGCGGCTGCAAGACAGCTGAGGTGCTTTTATCAGAGATAGGTCATTCCTGTCTGACCAATGTTTCCCCCGAAAATGGCAGCCCTTGACCAAAGATTTGCCTAGCCTGTTGGTTGATTCCATTAATACAAATCTTCCATCTATGGGTAGCCTAAAGTTCGGATTAGTGTAGAACGCATATTAAAAGGAAATGGTGGAGTGATAGCTGTTCAATTCCTTTAGACCTAGGATAAAAAGACCTGCGCTTTTGGGCAGCAGGGATTTAATGGTAACCAACAAAACTTAGCTTAATTTATCAACATGTCATAAACTTTTTGTGTGTTATAAGTGTTGTCCTGTTTGGATAATTTCCTTTTTGATAGAACGTTCTCACAACGATAAACTGATGACTGCTGGGACCTCCAGCGATCAGCTGTAATCTGTGAGAGAATCCGGCAACAAGATTTCAAATTCCCTGCAGCGCCACCAAAGGGAAAATGAAGGTTTAAGGGCCTTTTACACCGGCCGATATTCGGCCGAAGCAGCGAGTGCCGATCAACGGGACATCGTTGATCGGCGCTCGTTTGCTCCTGTCACATGGAGCTATGGATAAGGACGAGCAGTCGTTACTCTGATCGCTCGGCCCCATACATTATTATCATGTCGGCAGAGCGTCTCCCTGTTTACACAAGGAGATGTGCTGCCGACAACGATAATATTTTACTTTTTTAAAACGATACGACCAGCAAATGATCGAGCACGTATGATACTGATTTATATCCATTTTTAAGGCTGTAAAGGACAATTTAGACCATTTTCTGACAATTGTTGGAGCCTTTTCAGGACAAGAAAGAGCATGACTGATGACGACTGTTGGCAGATATCTGTGGAAAAGTCAATCTCTGTTGGTGGAGTTGTTGGCATACGTGGAAAGTTAGTCATGACAAATGTCGGATGTGCAACATGAGACATTCTCATATCTATTGCGTTAGCAATAGAATCTCAGAAACAGAGAGATTTCTCCAGCTCACCAGTCTTGGTGTTTGACCCTCGATTGCGCTCGGATCTTCGAGGTGGCACTTTGTTGAATCACAATAGAACTAAAAAATATCTCGATCCAGCGCTGGGTTTAAAAGGAAATATTTTCCACTTTATTGAAGATTAGCTTAAAAATCGTAGCGAGCACAGATGGGTGGATGTATAGAGGCTCTATGTTCAGAGCAAAGCAAAGTAGACATCAAACTACCAATTGTCAATGATTTATCGTTTCTACTTATGGCGTTGCAGCCCAGAATAAAAATCTTCACATACAAACCCTGAACCACACTCCTGTATTTGGCCAGGAAGGTCCTTATTTTGTTTTTTAAAAATGAACAACCTATTCAGGTGACCAATTGGCCATACACAGCTTAAATTTTGCAGAATTTGACTATCAAGTTAAGAATCAAGCCATATATGAGGAGATATATTGTGCATTGCACAATGCACTTAACTTTGCACAAAGAGATTTTTCAACGTGAAACTTTTCTACTACAAAAATGGAAGTTCGAACCCCCTAGGTGCTGATGAAACAAGTGTCGAAAAGGGGGTGGAAGGGCTTTGGATGTTTTATTAAGAGATATTGTAAATAAGCATACACCATGTTAAGATTTGAGAAGAGGCAAGACCATGTATTTTTGGGGTTCTGTGGTAACCTAAGTTCGGTTGAGTATAACGGTAGTTGGTCAGGGTGCTAGGCCCGTAATACAGACAATAAAATGCATCTGTATTACTGCCTTCTGTAATAGGTTTTAAATGTGCCAACATTGGTATTTCTTACCCTCCTACTGTTGACACTTGGCTTAAAGATTTTGGATAGTTTTGGAATTTTATTTTGCCTTAGTTGTGGGGTTACTATTTCTCAATCTTATATTATAAGGCGTTTCATTGGTTGGAGGATCATGCTAGTGATTGGAGCCTTTTTTCTGATGAAGGATGACGTTCCCAACAACAACTCTGAAAGTTAAAACAACAAATCTCCGAGGAATCTCTGCCTTGATCTCATTGGTGGATGCAGACAACACTCGGCCCCTGTGCAGAGAAGCATATGGGACCCTACATTTCCAAATGCTATTTTTATGAGAGACTGTGTGCTAGTCGAAGTACTCCTCCTTCATGGCTCTCCTGAAAGTCCCTCACAGTTCTGCCTATCCACCAGTAATTGTTAGAAATGGAGTGAGATCACTAAGATAGTCACTTAGATGCAATATGCAATCCAAAAGAATAATAATGATGATAGTGCTCCCCAGGGGCATTGCTGGGGTCTTAAAAGATCAGGGGCACAAGCCCCAAGACATATGCTTACCCCCCCCCCCCCCCCACACTGAAAAAAATATATTTTTATATACATTTCCGAGACAGCATATCTATAAGACTAAGGCTCCTATAACTACACCACTGGATAGAATTGGATGCATTGTCTCAGCAGACAGTATCACACATGATAGGCTTAGATACATGTCCCTAGCAGACAGTATCACGCATGACAGGCTTAGAAAAAGGGCCCCAGAAGTAAGTATCCTTGTACTAACCCTCAGGGGCAAATTCAGCATTTCTGGGCCCCAAGCAAAGTTATGTCTTGGGGCTATAATCAAAGATACCTGTAGAGCGTGCCCCACACAATGCCCCCTGTATATAGTGTCACATCCCCCCTGTATGGATCCACACACAGTTGCCCCTGTAGGTAGTGTCATACACCCCCTTTGTAGACAGTGCTATGCAGTCCAGTGTGGGTAATCCCACATACCCCCCTTGTAGATTGTGCCATGCTGCCCCCTCTGTAGATAGTGGCAAACACGCAGCCCCTTGTAGATGGTGCCCCCCAAATAAAAAAACAAAACATATACTCACTCAGCCCCGTTCCCGCGATGGACAGTCTTGAGTCTTCCAGCATATGAGACGCTGAAACGGGACACTTTCGTAAGCCGGTGCGATCCAGTAACTTCATCGCACAGGCCTGCGCAGTGATAATGTCCCAGCATCTTATAGGTTGAGGACGCAGATACAATTAAATGTGGTAGTCACCTGGGGATCCCTGGCACAGGGCCAAAAATATGGTGCTAGCGACACCACTGGTGCTCCCTACCGTTTATTAAAATAGCAGTGGGCCGCCTTGTCTGCTGGGCCCCTGTGCAGTGCACACATTGCATATATGGTATGTCCTCCCTTGCTTGACCTGTAACCTGGTCTGGGTTTCTATTGATGCTTCTATTTGGTGCAATACATTGATCCGTATTTCTAGGCTGTAGTACATATTGTTATGATGGAATGAAAGCAGTTTTGGATCCTGATTGCCTTCTTCAGTGACATACAAGAACCCGTACGGAGCCAGTCTGAAAAAATGTTACTCTGTCATTGTCTGTGTACTAAACTTCACACTCCTCTGTATGTCTATTACCTCTTTTCACCTAATTGTTCTCTTTGATTAGTTCTAATCTCTCTTTTCCTGCTGTTATCTCTGTTCTTATCACGTCCAGGCTTTTGTTTTGTATTGTTGTGCACACTCATGACTTGACCTGTCTATACCTTCCTTAACGTGGACTACAGGGGATTATTTACTGAACCACCATTTAATAATTATAGATTTTTTTTTTTATATCTACAAGCAGATGTTTTCCAGAACGATCTGACTGATTCTGACGACTCTTTAGACACTAAGAATTTTTATGAAGTTTTCCTTTGCATGTTATCAGCACACTCCAAAAACATTCTATGGGGTCATTGGAATTTTTTGATAACATAAAGTGTTTAAGGTTCATTGGACCTTGGGCTATAGGCTGGTCATGCACACTGCGATCCAGCTCTGTCCTGGTTAAAACAAGAATTTGAGGTGGACTAATCTGATGCAGATATAGCAGATTTGAGGTATATTTAATTATCATGATATCAACAGATGCAGAGACGTACATAGTCTAGGGGGGGGGGGGTTATAGCAAAAAAAATAATCAGGTCCCCTCTAGTGGTACTGGTTCATGTTATCACCCCTCCCTGTGTAAACAGGGAGATGTGCTGCCGACATGATGGAAATGTATGGGGGAGAGCGATCGTAGTAACAATTGCTCGTCCCCATACATAGCTCATTGTGAAAGGAGGAAACGAGAGCCGATCAACGAGCTGTTTCATGATCGGCGCTTGTTTACAGGGCCCATATAAGGCAGAGTAAGAAGACCCAAAGGGCCCTTTTATACCGGCAAATTATCAGGCAAACGAGCGTTTGTAGAACGCTCGTTCCTGATAATTGCCCTGTGTAAATAGGGCAACGATCAGCCGTTCAGCTCGTTCATCGACTGATTGTATCGTTTAGCAGCCTAAAATATTATCATTGTCGGCAGCTGTGTATACAGGAAGACGTGCTGCCAACATGATAGAAAGGTATCAGGACGAGTGATCATAGTAACGAGCGCTCATCCCCATACTAGCTCCTTGCGAAAGGAAAAAACGAGCGCCGATCAACCAGCTGTCTCGTTGAACGGCTGTCACGTCAGGCTGTGTAAATGCCCTTTTGTACTCGCCATTTATCGGGCAAACAAGCGTTCACAGAATGTGCATTGCAAATAATTGCCCAGTGTAAACGGGGACGATCAGCCGATGAACGAGCAAACGCACGTTCATCTGCTGATCATATCGTTTTAAATGCTCAAAATGTTATTGTTGTCGGCAGCACATATCCCTGTGTAAACAGGGAGATGCGCTGCCGACATGATAGCAATGTATGGGGACGAGTGAACGGAGTAACGAGCGCACATTCCTATACTAGCTCCATGTGAAAGGAGCAAACGAGCGCCGATCAACCAACTGTCTCGTTGATCGGCGCTCGTTGCACCGGCCAATATTGGCCAGTGTAAAACCACCGTTGGACTGGACAAATAATTTTATCCATTGTTGGGGCCTTTGTTTTCTGCTTTGTTTATTCAGCCACATGCCAAGCTGGTATTGTTAGGGATCTGCCAGGTACTTCATCTAGGTATACTCCTGGGATTAATCAATCCACACCTGAGGCCAGACCTGTTCGACTGACACCATCTCCCACCAACCAGGGTGGCAGGCTCAGGAGTGGGAGAGCCTATCGCGGCCTGGTCTGTCGGAGTTAGCTCCGCCCCCTGTCCTTTATTACCTGCCCTGTTCTCTCCCTCAGTGCTTGTAATTCTTTTGGATTCCTGGCCCCACTGCTGCTTGCTCCAGCCTGCTCCTGCCGTGCTTCTGCCTTGCTGCTGTTCTGCTTGACCTGCTTGCTTTGCCCCTGGCTTGCTTCTGTCTCCTTGCCCGCTTGGGTGTACTCACTTCGTCCTGGTCCTGACTGTCCGTTCGCCGCTCCGTTTCCTCGTGGCGTTCCGTGGCTACTGCCCCTTCCCTTGCATGTTCCCTGTTTGTTTTCCTGTGCACTTAGACAGCGTAGGGACCGCCGCCCAGTTGTACCTCGTCGCCTAGGGCGGGTCGTTGCAAGTAGGCAGGGACAGGGCGGTGGGTAGATTAGGGCTCACTTTCCCTTCACCTCCTTCCTGCCACTACATAATTACAAGCCCTTACCTAGTCTACCATTTCTCCTACGCTGACGCTATCATGGACCCCCTTGAGACCCTGACCCAGCAGATGCAGGGCCTCTCCCTACAGGTCCAGGCCCTGGCCCAAAGGGTCAATCAGGGTGACGCTGCTTTAGTAGTACCCCTCACCTCACCTCTAGAACCCGACCTCAAGTTACCTGACCGGTTCTCAGGGGACCGTAAGACGTTTCTCTCCTTCCGGGAGAGTTGCAGACTGTATTTCCGCCTAAAGCCCCACTCCTCAGGTTCCGAGAACCAGCGGGTGGGTATCATCATATCCCGACTCCAGGAAGGGCCCCAAGAGTGGGCCTTCTCCTTGGCTCCTGACGCCCCTGAACTTTCCTCTGTTGATCGTTTTTTCTCTGCCCTCGGACTCATTTACGACGAGACTGACAGGACTGCTTTAGCCGAGAGTCAGCTGGTGACCTTACGTCAGGGTAGGAGACCGGTGGAGGAATACTGTTCCGATTTTAGAAAGTGGTGCGTAGCTTCTCGGTGGAACGATCCGGCCCTAAGGTGCCAGTTTAGGTTAGGATTATCTGACGCCCTGAAGGATCTGCTGGTTAGCTACCCCTCGTCTGACTCCCTTGACCAGGTTATGGCCCTAGCAGTACGACTTGACCGACGTCTCAGGGAACGTCAGCTAGAACGCTTCAGTGTGCTCCCCTCTGACTTTTCTGCGATCCCCCCCGAGGTCCCATCTCCTCGCCCCTCCACGGAGGACTCGGAGGTACCTATGCAACTCGGGGCCTCCATGTCCCCTCGACAACGTAGGGAGTTTCGCAGAATGAATGGTCTCTGCTTCTACTGTGGGGACGACAAGCATCTACTGAACACCTGTCCCAGGCGCAAGAATAAGAAGCCGGAAAACTTCCGCGCCTAAGTGATCATCGGGGAGGTCACTTGGGCGCACAGGTATTTCCCGTTAATGTGAAACGCAATAAAATTTTGCTTCCCTTTCAGGTCTCGTTTGCTGGCCGGGCTGCCACGGGCAGTGCTTTCGTGGATTCAGGGTCATCTGCTAATATCATGTCTGTGGAATTTGCTATGTCTCTAAAGATGCCTTGTATTGATTTACCTTATCCTATCCCTGTAGTAGGAATCGACTCAACTCCCCTTGCTAATGGTTATTTTACTCAGCATACTCCTGTTTTTGAACTCCTGGTTGGCTCCATGCATTTGGAGCAGTGCTCTGTACTGGTGATGCAGGGATTATCGTCTGATCTGGTTTTAGGTCTTCCCTGGTTGCAGTTGCATAATCCCACGTTTGATTGGAATACTGGGGATCTCACCAAATGGGGTAATGAATGTCTTATGTCATGTCTTTCTGTTAACTCTATTTCTCCCCGGGAGGAGGTAAACACGCTTCCTGAGTTTGTTCAGGACTTCGCCGATGTGTTTTCTAAGGAGGCCTCCGAGGTGTTGCCCCCCCATAGAGATTACGATTGCGCTATCGATTTGGTGCCTGGTGCCAAGCTTCCTAGGGGTAGGATATTTAATCTTTCATGTCCTGAACGTGAAGCCATGAGGGTGTATATCCAAGAATGCCTGGCCAAGGGTTTCATTCGCCTCTCGACTTCTCCTGTAGGTGCTGGCTTCTTCTTCGTGGGGAAGAAGGATGGTGGTCTTAGGCCGTGCATTGATTATCGTAACCTGAATAAGGTCACCGTAAGGAACCAGTACCCACTTCCTTTGATTCCGGATCTTTTTAATCAGGTTCAGGGAGCCCAATGGTTTTCTAAGTTCGATCTACGGGGGGCATATAACCTTATCCGCATCAAAGAGGGGGATGAGTGGAAAACTGCGTTCAACACACCCGAGGGTCATTTCGAATACCTGGTCATGCCCTTTGGGTTGTGTAATGCCCCTGCTGTCTTCCAGAATTTTATTAATGAAATCCTGAGAGAGTACCTGGGTAATTTTCTTGTTGTGTACCTTGATGACATACTGGTGTTTTCCAAGGACTGGTCCTCCCACGTGGAGCATGTCAGGAAGGTGCTCCAGGTCCTTCGGGAGAATAATCTGTTTGCTAAGACTGAAAAATGTGTCTTTGGGGTACAGGAGATACCATTTTTAGGGCAAATCCTCACTCCTCATGAATTCCGCATGGACCCTGCCAAGGTTCAGGCTGTGGCGGAATGGGTCCAACCTGCCTCCCTTAAGGCGTTTCAGTGTTTTTTAGGGTTCGCCAACTATTACAGGAGATTTATTGCCAACTTCTCGGTCGTCGCTAAGCCTCTTACGGACCTTACCCGCAAGGGTGCTGATGTCCTCCATTGGCCCCCTGAGGCCGTCCAGGCCTTTGAGACCCTCAAGAAGTGCTTTATCTCGGCCCCCGTGCTGATTCAGCCCAACCAAGAGGAGCCATTTATTGTGGAGGTTGACGCTTCCGAGGTGGGAGTGGGGGCCGTCTTGTCCCAGGGTACCAGCTCCCTCACCCATCTCCGCCCCTGTGCTTACTTCTCTAGGAAGTTTTCGCCCACGGAGAGTAACTATGATATTGGCAACCGCGAACTTCTAGCCATTAAATGGGCTTTTGAGGAGTGGCGCCACTTCCTGGAGGGGGCCAGACACCAGGTAACGGTCCTTACGGATCACAAGAATCTGGTTTTCCTAGAATCGGCCCGGAGGCTTAATCCTAGACAAGCTCGGTGGGCACTATTCTTTACCAGATTTAATTTCTTGGTTACCTATAGGGCTGGGTCCAAGAATATTAAGGCTGATGCACTGTCACGTAGTTTCATGGCCAATCCTCCTTCCGAGAAGGATCCTGCTTGTATTTTACCCCCTGGTATAATCGTCTCTGCCACGGATTCTGATTTAGCTTCTGATATCGCGGCTGATCAGGGTGCAGCTCCCGGGAACGTCCCTGGGGACAAACTGTTTGTTCCCCTGCAATACCGGCTGAGGGTACTCAGGGAAAACCATGACTCCGCTCTATCTGGTCATCCTGGCATCTTGGGCACCAAACACCTCATTACCAGAAACTATTGGTGGCCTGGGTTGCCTAAAGACGTTAGGGCTTACGTCGCCGCTTGTGAGGTTTGCGCTAGGTCCAAAACCCCTAGGTCCCGACCAGCGGGCCTACTACGTTCCTTGCCCATTCCCCAGAGACCTTGGACCCATATCTCCATGGATTTTATCACCGATTTGCCTCCATCTCAGGGCAAGTCGGTGGTGTGGGTGGTAGTCGACCGCTTCAGCAAGATGTGCCACTTTGTGCCCCTTAAGAAGCTACCTAACGCCAAGACGTTAGCTTCTTTGTTTGTGAAACACATCCTGCGTCTCCATGGGGCCCCAGTCAATATCGTTTCTGACAGAGGGGTACAATTTGTTTCCTTATTTTGGAGAGCTTTTTGTAAAAAGTTGGAGATTGATCTGTCCTTCTCCTCCGCCTTCCATCCCGAAACTAATGGCCAAACGGAAAGGACCAACCAATCCCTGGAACAATATTTAAGGTGTTTCATCTCTGACTGTCAATTCGATTGGGTCTCATTCCTTCCCCTTGCTGAATTTTCCTTGAATAACCGGGTCAGTAACACGTCAGGGGTCTCCCCGTTTTTCTGTAATTTCGGGTTTAACCCAAGATTCTCCTCCGTCTCCCCTGGTTGTTCCAATAATCCTGAGGTAGAGGATGTTCATCGGGAACTGTGCACTGTCTGGGCCCAGGTTCAGAAGAACCTAGAGGCGTCCCAGAGCGCACAAAAGATTCAGGCGGATAGTAGACGTTCTGCTAACCCCCGGTTTGTCGTCGGGGATTTGGTCTGGTTGTCGTCCAGGAACTTGCGCCTTAAGGTCCCGTCCAGGAAGTTTGCTCCCCGATTTATTGGACCTTATAAGATCATTGAAGTCCTCAACCCTGTATCCTTCCGTCTGGAGCTCCCCCCATCATTTCGCATACATGACGTCTTCCATGCCTCCCTCCTTAAACGCTGCTCCCCGTCCTGGTCCCCCTCGAGGATACCTCCTGTTCCCGTTCTCACCCCTGAGGGGGTGGAATTCGAGGTGGCCAAGATTATGGACAGTAGGATGGTCCAGGGCTCCCTCCAGTACCTGGTCCATTGGAGAGGATACGGGCCGGAGGAGAGGACTTGGGTACCTGCCCGTGATGTTCACGCTGGGGTATTGATCAGGAGGTTCCACCTTCTCTTCCCCACTAAACCGGGTCCCCTTAGTAAGGGTCCGGTGGCCCCTCATAAAAGGGGGAGTACTGTTAGGGATCTGCCAGGTACTTCATCTAGGTATACTCCTGGGATTAATCAATCCACACCTGAGGCCAGACCTGTTCGACTGACACCATCTCCCACCAACCAGGGTGGCAGGCTCAGGAGTGGGAGAGCCTATCGCGGCCTGGTCTGTCGGAGTTAGCTCCGCCCCCTGTCCTTTATTACCTGCCCTGTTCTCTCCCTCAGTGCTTGTAATTCTTTTGGATTCCTGGCCCCACTGCTGCTTGCTCCAGCCTGCTCCTGCCGTGCTTCTGCCTTGCTGCTGTTCTGCTTGACCTGCTTGCTTTGCCCCTGGCTTGCTTCTGTCTCCTTGCCCGCTTAGGTGTACTCACTTCGTCCTGGTCCTGACTGTCCGTTCGCCGCTCCGTTTCCTCGTGGCGTTCCGTGGCTACTGCCCCTTCCCTTGCATGTTCCCTGTTTGTTTTCCTGTGCACTTAGACAGCGTAGGGACCGCCGCCCAGTTGTACCTCGTCGCCTAGGGCGGGTCGTTGCAAGTAGGCAGGGACAGGGCGGTGGGTAGATTAGGGCTCACTTTCCCTTCACCTCCTTCCTGCCACTACAGGTATCTTAAGCTATTGTCATAGACTAAAACAATACTCAAGAGAAGGTCATTGTTAATTCTTCTGAACCTTATGGGCTATTGTGTCTTCTCTACCTTATACTAATACTTTGGCTTTTGTAATTTGAGTAAAGTAAACTGGCCTTAGACATTAGTCTATCAATAGTCTTCATCAATATTGGAGGCCAGTCATAGATGGAGAGATTACTTGTTGATCGGAGTATGCTTATTTATTTAGGAGTACGAGGAGATATATTATAATTTATGTGTATGGTCATTATTGGAAATTTGCATTGTTAGTTTTCAGGGTCCTGTGGATGACAGTCTCAGTGTCTTAGTAAAGAGGTGTCTTCTCGTGGCGTATTAATCCAGCGGACCAGCGTCTGTATACTTGCATGTCCCTTCATGGCCTCCAAAATAGATGGTTGTGTTTGCACTGTCCCCGGTAAAGTGGAGGATCTGGGGCACAAACTGTTGCTCTAACAAGTACAATATTGTGCAGACTAAGAGAAAAGGAACACTTGTGAGCACATGTACTGTTTATTATTTAGGCAATGAGTCTCTTTAATACTTTATGTCAATTGTTAAAGGGTTATTACCATCATAGACATTTATTGAATATCTACAGGATACACCATAAATGTCTGAGCACCTAGCTCCAGAATTGGGGTCCCGCATCCAGTCGGAGAATGAATGGAGAGGTGGATATGCATGTGCGTGTCTCTATCCATTGTGTTCTCTGGCATAGAGATTAATGGAAAGATTTATTCTCAGCCTGGATCTAGCGACATGGGAGTCTAGGAACCCTGTTCTAGAGATAAATGTGGGTCCTAAAGGATGGACCTGCACATATCACACATTTATGGCACATGCAGATGGTCCATGCACTGCTGCTAAAAAAAATGTCTAGAATTAAATGATCTTGTTTTCTACCCGAATCAGTGACTTGTATTCTATTCTAAGGACTGTTGGATTCTTTGCCTAGAAATATAGGTGTCCAAGACTTGCACTCATTTTCTAGTACACTACTCACTACAATATCGTCTGGTACCTCAAACCCTAATCTTGGGATAATGCGGTGGGTTTGTTTTCTTACATCTTGTTTATCCATGGTTAGAATGAAATGTTAGGAAACAAATTGTGACAGACACTATACTAGAAAATTAGATCACTACTGCTCAGTTATTCAAGGTGCATATGTACTAACAAAGCACACCTTAAAAGAATTGTCTTATCACCGACAACTCCTTTAATCTGAGACCCACTATGGCGATCAAATGATGGCTGAAGGTCCGGGGAAAGTTGCACCTGTTTGCTCATGGTCCCTGCAGCAGCCACTACAGTTGAAATGTAGTATTACATGAATGGCGCTAGGTTTCCAGATCGAGAGTTGCTCTCAGGCTCCAAGAGTGGGGGCCCAAGCGGAGGACCCACTTGTATGATGTCAATATGGCATAATTGTTCCATCAGGACAACCCTCCATAAACTTTTATCCTGCCAAATACTTTATGAGAAAAAACACACCCGAAAGGATCAAGTTTTAGGACCATTCAGTGGTTCATGTGGTGAGTAGTTGTTTCAGATCTGAAGTTATACAGGAAAGAACAAGAACATCATAAAGCTGCTGAGCTTGGCTGCACTCTGACAGTAACAGTAATGGGATGGATTACAGAAAATACAGGGCTGCCAGCCACTAAACTGGGTGACATACGTCAAAGGGACATTTATAGGATAAGTATAAAATAACAACGCTTAGCATTGACTCTAGTAAAGCTCATTTTTTCACTTTCTCTGAATATTTCTGCAAAAGCAGAGATTTTTAGGTTACCTGTAAACAAGTAAAAAAACATGTTACCCCTTATGGGCGCAGTTTTTTTTTTGTCCTTTAAATGAATGTCAGTTCTTGAATGCCCTTTATTTATACCTAAATAAGGCCAAAATTATGTGCTCATCTCAACAACCCCTTTTCAAATGCCCTATTAAGACAATTTGTTCTCATAAAGCGGGGTCTCCCCTTCATGGGCAGGAATGTAGAGCAGTGGCTCTTGCTCTAGTAGACCCGATCCATCATTTGAATGGCCGCATGTAATACTACACTTTCTCTGTGGAAATGAGCAGCAAGCTGCAACTTCCCCGGAAAGCTGATTGCCACGGTAGCTTTCATAATAAGGGGTTGTCTGTTAAGAGACAATCCCTCAAAATCTTTCAATTAAAGTACTTGCAATCACCACTAGAGGCAATTTAGCTTAGGAGTTTACTGCATATTGTTAATCCCGTAATGACCAGGCCTGAAATGGCCTTAAAGGGAATGTGTTGCCAGCAAAACATGTTTTTTTTTTTTTTTAGTTAAACAATTAGTGTGTAGGTGATTAAACATTGTTCTAATTTTTTTTTTTTTTCTTCACGAGTCAGGAAATATTATAAATTGGATTCAATTGGATTCTAATTTATAATATTTCCCATTGCTGGTCACTAGATGGAGCCATTCCCAAAATTGCAGCATTGCATGTGGTAAAGCAACCACATTGCTTTATGCTGCAAAATTGGGTAAAAAGCCCTCGCTCTAGTGAGCTCTCAGCATCCCCCCTCCTTTATCCTGGCTAGTGCCGGGAGAAACGAGAGGTTTGAACGGGCTAACCTCCTACACTGTGTGTCGCCATTTTTTGAGCTAACACACAGTGTAGAAGGTTTACATACAGTAGTAAACACACACTGAACACAAACATACATAGAAATCCCTTACCTGCTTCAGTCGCCGCCGCTCCCTCCGGTCCATCCGCTCCGTCTGCTGCCGCTGCTCCATGTGCACAAGTCCGGAAGCCGCGACCGGAAGTAGTAATCTTACTGTCCGGCCGCGACTTCCGGTCTACAGGAAAATGGCGCCGGACGGCGCACATTTCAAATTGAACTGTGTGGGAGCGGCGCATGCGCCGTTCCCACACAGCGGCGTACATGTTAGTGTATGGAACGGGCCCCGTTCGCAGTCCCTATGGGACTGGAGCTGCCGTATTCCATGTCTGTATGTGTCGTTAATCGACACATACAGAAATGGAAAAAAAAATGGCAGCCCCCATAGGGAAGAAAAAGTGTAAAAATAAGAAAAAGTAACACACAAACACACAAATTAATCCAAACGTTTTTAATAAAGCACTAACATCTTTAACATATGAATTATTTTTTTTGTGGTAACACTGTTCCTTTAATGGCCAGCTACATTTTGTTTGTTTTTTAATTTCAGCAGCCATAGCTTTTTATTTTTTCATTGACAAGGCTATGATACTTTGTTTTAGGAGAAATGTTATTCTTTTTTGAATATCATTTTTTTTTTTGATTTTTTTTACAATGTTCATGTTTTACACTAAATAACCTGGTAAATGAATTCCTCAGGTTATTAAAGTTGTGCGGATATCTGACATGTAGAATATTCACAATAGAATGTATTTTATACTAAATAATCACTTTTTTAATTTATTTCTACTGACTTTTTATTTTTTTATTAATTGATGTTTTTATTTAAAAAAAGGGATTACTATTTTATAAGTTTTTTTATGCTTATAATGTATTAGCATACTACTGTATGCTAATACATTACACTGTGTCTCAATGACAAAGGCCGCTGTTAGGGCAACAAATGAACAGACAGCCCTGGGGTCCTTTCTAGGTCCCCAGGGCTGAGTGCAGAGGGTTCCTTCAGTCTCCAATCGGGTCACTGGGTCTCTGGTCGAAGAGGGGAATCCCTTTTAATCATGCCGCGGTCAGTGATCACGGCGATCAAATGGTTAAACAGCTGGGGGTCTGAATTGTTTCCTTAGCTCCCTCTAGTGGTGGCTACAGGCCTATGGTTATGCAGGGGATTTGGAACTTTGTAAGCTAGTGTTTTATTTCTATTAATGTATATAAAATATTTATTTATAATTCAGGAATTTAAAATGAAGCTCTACCTTTGCATATACATAAGGCTACTTCCACAGTTTTGCAGTATTTTTGTCAGGGTCCGATGTTACACTGTGTCACGTTGGAAATGTTTTTACCTACTATATTAATTTACGGTTTGTCTATTTAGGTTGTTTTGAGCATGACTGGTTCTTGGGTTACTATGAATAACACACCTATAGTATTTGTATTCCAGACATGTAAGTATGTATTTACCTGGTTGGGAAATGTTGGATCTTTGGAGGTTTTCCATTTTAACAGTGTGGAATGCAAGAAATAATCTCATCTGGTCTGTTATACTTTCTCTGATGTTTCTGCGCTCTGAAGTGTGGGTGTCCACTTCTCAGTTCTCTAATGTATGAGAAATTCTCACAGAAGTAAACAAACCGGGAAGATCATCCCGAGTAATTGCAACCAGTTAATACACACATGTCCCTCACATTGCTCTCCGCCTGGGAGTTGTAGGTTCACAACAACTGGCGATCTACAGATTGGAGACCACTGGATTATACGGACACTAAGGGCACTTTTACACGGGCCAACAATCGGGCAAATGAGTGGTCATATATGAATGCTCGTTCCCGATCATTTCCCTGTGTAAACAGAGCAACAATCAGCCGATGAACATGCAAATTCTCGTTCATTGGCTGATTGTATCGTCTATGCAGCAAGAAATATTATCGTTGTCGGCAGCATATCTCCTCGTGTAAACAGGGAAATGTGCTGCAGATGTGATAGAAATGTATGGGGACGAGGGATCGCAGTAACGATCGCTCATCCCCTTACATCACTGATCATTGCTCCTTTTGAAAGAAATGAATGCCGATCAGCGAGCTGGCTCGTTGATCGGCGCTTGTTTTCACAACCCAAATTGAGCCGTCTAAGAGGAACTTAAGACTTGCAATGGATGGAGAAAACCCCCCCCTGAAAATACCAGTTTGTCTGTCTGAAACACTTTCTGCCAGCTCTTACAGAAAATATAAATCCATCTCCTGATCTCTCCAGTTGGGGAATGCATGGATTTAGCTTTCTTGGTCTCAATTGTAGACAGTGGAGCAGCTTAGGCCCATTCTTTGGTCCTAGACGTTCAGTTTTACACACTCTAGCCCCAGGAGGAGAAGGAGCCGAAAGAGGAAGAGGAGGATATTGCTTCTAGGGGAAAATACGGTGTCTCACAGACAAATAAAGTGCCTAAAGGTCCATTATCTGATCACATAGGGACTCTGTGTGCCGCCGCACATGCTCTGTACACATGTGAATCAGCTCTTGGGTTGCACAATAATAATAATATCATTGATAATAATAAAAACAATCAGTATCCATTTTTAACCTTTAATTAAATTATATTTAATTAGTTTGAGTATCATAATTAAATAAATGTTGTACATTTGGCCTATACTTTGGATTCTTTCTCATTTTCTCATGGAATAGCATTCGGTTATAAAGTCTTTTTATAATATATATATATCAGTATATGAGAATCTGGAATGGGAACCCCTAAAAGCCTCATTATCTTTTGTTGCGTCAAATTAAAAAATAAAATAAAAATATGTATAGTTTTGACATGTCCCTATAATGGAGTAATAGGTGAGAGAAGAACTGATGCATTAAAATAGGATCATTGATAATAAGTGCTATTGTGATTTCTAAGTGCACAGATAACGTGGCGATAATTGTATGGTGCATGATACCATATAAGATGTGTATAACATTATTCTGTAATATGGCAAAACATATGTATAAGGCATTTAGGCTGTATTCATACAGGCCAATAATGTTAGTCCGTTAAATAATAATAATAATAAAGTAAAGTAATGTTACATTTTTTTGGGGGAAAATAAATGTTCAGTACAGTGCTTGTGCAAAGCTTGTCTTAGGCATCATGCACATGGCTGTTTTTAGAATCTGTGTTGCTTAGATCCCTAACCTGCTATGGACATATACTGTAACTGTACATATGCGTCCAAATTTATAGTCACAGATTATTGGCATATTTGCCATATTACAGAGTAATTCTCTACTAGAAACACGGCTCCTAGGGAGGAATACAGTGCCCCGCAAAGGCAAAATACAGTGAAACACAGGGTGCCTATTGCTCCATAATACATGCCTGTAGGGACTATGTGTGCTGCCGTAGAGGGTCCTTAAGGGTCGGACTGGCCCACCAGAGGATCCTCCAGTGAGCCTAGACCCTGAAACAATAATGGGCCACAAAGGCCCAGCAGAAGAAAACTCCATTCAAAGTTGAGTTTTGAGCAAAACTTTTGCCACTACTGTCTATTTCTTATGAGTTAGTTCACTAAATACTGATTCTTAAGGCCCTTTTACACAGGCCAATTATCGGGCAAATGAGCGTTCATATGAACGCTCGTTCCCGATCATTACCCTGGGTAAACAGGGCAACAATCAGCCGATGAACGAGCAAACGCTCGTCCCCATGCACAGCTCCTTGTCAAAGGAGCAAACAAGCGCAGATCAACGAGTTGTCTTGTTGATTGGCACGCGTTGACACGGCCCATGTTGGGCCGTGTAAGAGGACCCTTAGTTCTTCTCATTGAAATGTCCTGTGTGTTCAACCATAACAAAAATTACAATGGACCCTTCAAAATATTTTCCGCTGGTGGACCCAAGAAACCCTAGTCTAACGCACAGCGCTGCTATATGAATGGGCCGTAGACCATCCTCTGTAGTTACATAGTAAATGAATCCTGCGTTTTGTGGCTGATGATTAAAATAACAAACAGGTCATTCCCCTGACCCAAACTTGATAATTCTGTGGCCAGAATTTTGACTGTAAACATTTAATAGTGTAAAACAATATACAAATAAAGATAACCACTTCAAAATAAATAAATGTTTAGTCGTCCAGAAGACCGGCTGTGCGCCATGTATAATGCCAAGTTTTGTTTAGTTAAAATTATTAAGTAAACTCATTTTCACAGGAGATAACTTTTGATAAGACACGGGAGGCAAATAAATCGTAATTCAGTGTATTCAGTGTAAAGTGGACTGTGAGCGGTTACCAGAGCGGGCACAAGACAAGCGTTCTGTCTGGAGGAGGAGAACACGATGGGCTGCCAACTGGCTCAGACATAATCATTCTTATCTATAGAGTTTTAGACGATTCTTCATATAGAGCCATGTGCGTTTTTCTGTGTTGTGTAATTACTTGTCATTCATACTCTAGTATTCTACTACAATCCAAAATCATGCCGATAAGTCAATTGGTTTCCTATAAACTGGGCCATGATGTGTTGCGTCACAGCCTCACCCACGTCACTAAGCTCTTTTCACACTAGTGTCGTGGCTTCCTTTTATAAAGGAAGCCATGACACGGTGATGGATTCATTTTCCAATATTTTCAAACTGACACTGACGAACCCCATTATCTATAGTGACATCTGCCCTGGTTCTGTTGAGTTTCTGGTATTTTTGACGGCAAAGAGTAGCACGGACTACAAATCTTTTTGTCATAAAAAATAAGGGAAAGCTTGATGGAAAACGCAGAACGCAAGTAAGACCAGAGCTTAACATGGCCAGGCACATGATTTGGTTTAAAAAGGTATGTAACAAAAAAAAATAGAAATAGCGCCACTTTTATGCATGGGCTGTGTCTGGTATTGTGGCTCAGGCCCATTCACTTCAATACCAGACACAGCCCATGAATAAGAGTGGCACTGTTTTTGGAAAAAACTTACATTTTCTTATCTCCCATATGTGTTTTTTCTTATGTCTTGATCGCTATATCGCTTCTTTTAATACATATTATAAACAATATGTCATTGTCATTAAGGAAACAGGGAAAGAAGATAGGATCCAGCGCTGTAGTGCATTTAAAATGGAAATCGACGTTTCCAAGTTTAATGTCCTGGGTTAAAAGGAAGTCCAGCCAAGTCTAAGGACGCAGCGACGTCCGAAACGCGTAGGCCACAGAGGATACCCTCTTCCCACTTCATGTACACCCTGGACCTATACCACTGGACTTCCTTTCAACCCAGGACATTAAACTTGGAAACGTCGATTTCCATTTTAAACGCACTACAGCGCTGGATCCTATCTTCTTTCCCTGTTTCCTACTTGCAACCCGTGTGCCGACACGAGGAACCGGGCGCTTTCAACGACACACAGGTGTGTGTCAGGTGAGCTGGAGGATTCCTCCACATGCTTTCATTGTCATTAACATGCAGCGAGATTACTCTATATTGAATACTTCAGTCTTTCTTATATACTGTATGTATGTAATATATATATATATATATATATATATATATATATAATATATATATCACACACACACACACTGTATTTAGCTAGTACAAAGAGTGGCTACAAAGAGGAGTTCACATGTCTATGCATTACACAGGCAGACCATATGTTTCAGTAGGAACTCTGCAATTCCTCATTATCCCTGCGGTGGCGCTGCAAATAAATCAACTTCTAACAAAAAGTGATTGTCCAAGGTCGACATCCCCTTTAAATAAGTGAAAACTGCTGAATGTAATTGTATGGGAGTCTGTATATGTACGTGCATAATCCTTACACATCCTTATACCTTACACACCACACGCAACATAAGATCATTCCCTACTGCAAAATAATGGAAAAGGATTTTGCCAATAAAGGTGGCAGCTAATACAAAGTCATTTCATGGGTCCGTTGACGCTCTTCTTTATTGTGTGGGTAGTATCTTTATTTATCCGGTGACAGTCCCATCAGTCCATAGCAGAATTAGACTCTTGGGCCAACATAAAAGATTTATTGTTTTAATTCTGGATTTTATTAAATCAGCATTGAGCCCCATCATAAAACTGTTTTCTTCCCGTCTCCCAGAGCACAGTCGCTGCACTTGGCCCATAATCTTTTTGTTCACAAGATTTATCTATATGAATCATTATGACATAATGGAAAGTAGAGGATACAGAATAATAAGGTTTGTCTATAAAAGTGCTAAGCCGTTCCTAGAGGGTAGATTTATAGTTTATCTTCTTGTATCTGTCATATAGTTGATATGCCCTGCTATATTAGAGGACATTTATTTAGTAGAGAGCCCTCCTTTTCATATGCTCTGTACAGGGAATGTGTCGTCTGTTTTTTTTTTTTCATAATCAAAACCATATCCTTTTTTTTTATATGTTTTTTATTTTATTTTAGCTATCGGTCCCGTTATATTTAGCGCACACACTCTCTCCTCTATCCTCGCTCTTGCTGTGGCACTGTCCGTAGCCGATTGGACAGTGTCACAGCCATAGTAACACGCCCCCTTGCCAGTACACGCCCCACTGACAGTTCAGGGAATTATTTAAATATCAGGCACCAAAAATAATGGCGCCAATATCTAAATAATGGAGGAGGGTAGGAAAAAAATGTAAAGTGCCCCAGGGTTTGTTCAGCCCTCCCCATTACATGCTGCACTCAGCTCCACATGTATGGGGAGGTGAAAGATTCTCTTTAAAGGACTGTACAGGATTAGAAAAAACATCGCTGCTTTCTTCCAAAAACAGCCCCACACCTGTCCATTGGTTATTTCTGGCATTGCATCTCAGCTACATTGTAGTGCATGGAACCCAGCTGCAGTACTACACACAACCTGTAGGGCAACCTAGAAATTGTTCAGCAAACAATGGATATCCCCAGGGCCGCCATCACGGCAATATTAGTGGTACTGCCACCAGAGGCCCAGCCACATGGCTGAAAAAAAGGGACCCACCGAACTGGTGGCATCCCCCACTCCCTCGCAGCCACCCTCGTCGCGGCCCGCTCTCATGGGCCCCCTAACCCCTCCCCTCGTGGGTACCTCCTCGCGCCCCCTTTGCGGGCCCCCCGTCACCCCACCCTTCGCGGCCAGACCCTCAGACCTCCTGTAACTTATCCCTCTCCTGACAGGCTGTCAGGAGGGGGAGAACAATAATAGTAATAATAAAACACAGTTTTTTTTTCTTCAAATAGCTATCTATATATCTGGACACACTCTGTTGACAAGAAGAATGGTAACGTCCATTTGTAAATGTATTCATACATTTCCAGGAGGAATAACAGAGGAACGGCACAATGCAGAGTTCTATGTGAAGATGCTCCAGCATTGTTATTATATGAGGAATGTGTTTACTATAACAGGCATTTTAGGAGAGCTGGCATGTCCTCTTTAAGCCTGTAATACAGACATTAAAATGTAGCCATACTATGAAAGTGTGAAAAATATGTTTCATTAGCCAAACAATTATGGAACCTACTAAAAAAAAATCATGTAAATTTTCAGAGAGGACCCTGTTATGTGCAAGGGCTTTTTTTTTCTTATGTTATTACCGGTGTAGGATATGAGATATGAATTATTGAGGCGTTGATCAGACTGCGGTGTCCAGTCCTATCTGTCCACCCATGACCACATCCATAGTGTTCAGCATTGATAGACCTGAGTGATAATCTGTTTTATACCAGTTATCTGATGTTGAAATAAGCCCCTATTATTTTCCTTAATATAGTAAAAGGCTTGTGGTCTTAGTCCCCAATGAAGCAGCTTTCAACACACGGCGGCCATATACCAGTGAGGATGAGGCCTGGAAGACATACTTGGAAAATCCCTTGACAGCTGCAACAAAGGCGATGATGAGTATAAATGGAGACGAGGACAGCGCTGCAGCACTTGGTCTGTTATATGACTACTACAAGGTACAGTTACTGTAAATCTATTCAAGTTCTCTTTCTACTATTGACGAACACCCTTTTTTTAGTTCTTACTCAATGTAAAATAAGAATAATTAATCCAGTGTTTACTTTTATTTTAATTAAAGGAGTTCGCTGCTAAAGAAAACAAAAAAAATTTAAAAAAAAGCTAAAATAACAAGTAAGACTATTCTCACTTTTCAAATCCACCACATCTCGAGTGGTGCCTGTGCTGTTTCTGCTTTGGACAATCCCTACTTTTGACATTAAACCCTTGACAATAAACTGATCACATAATATAGTCCAGCAAGTCTTCAATTTCTCTGCAGTGCCACCACAGGTGAAATAAAGTATTACACAGTGCTCATTTAAATGAATTGGATGTCTGTGTAATGCAGGACAGGACAGGACCTCCAGAGCAAGAGACGCTCTTTGTAAACACTCTCCACACTGGCCTAGAAATTAGTATCCTGAACAGAGAACCCCCCTTAATTAAACTCCAAATTCTCTAATGGGGTAAATAAAATTGTTGTTTTTTTCGAAACTGGACAACCCCTTTCATAACAATATGCCATTGTATTTTTGTAACTAAAGGAAAAATAGATTATGATTCATATCACAGGACACGTACAGTGATAAAATACAATCTTATGTGTACAGTGGATTTTTTTTCTGAAGAAAATATATTAGTTTTGGTTTAGTTATTTATAATGTTTTTATATTTTTAGGTCCCAAGGGAGAAAAGGTTATTGCCCTTAAATAAAATGAATGATGTCCATGACGACCAGGATAAAAGGTAAAACATGTTTATTTATGCATGTGATGGTCTGTTGTCTGGCACAAGGGTTTTAAATCTCAGATACTCTATGGTATGAATTTTTAGATTCAGATTTCTGTGCAGATTTGTTATGCTTAATATATCTTTATAAAGGTTGATGTTCTGTTATTCAGGGATAGAGCTATAAATCCCCTGCATAGACATAGATTTAAAATATAACATTCTGGTTGCCTACAGTCACCACTAGAGGGAGCTAACTGCATACTGTTATACATTGATCGCAATAATAAAACCGTAAGCTCCTAAGCTCCCCCTAGTGATGGCTGCGGACAGCCAAAATTAAAATATATATGTCTGTGCAGGGGATTTGGAGCTCTGTATCAGAAAAACCTAGCTCCTAGCTCTGACTGCTATAAAGATATATTAAGAAATTAATATTTAATTTAACAACGATTGACCTTCAGGACAAAGGTAAACAGATTATTGACCTACTTAACCCCCCCCCCCCCCAACAGCAGATGTATATAGGGGCAGTCAATCTATCCCCCAACATTAGATTGGCAGTGGATTCCTAGTTGATATGTTAGGGGTCTTTTCTTTTATGGGGAAAACCCCATTTAAATATTGCTCTGAAGGTGAAAAAAAGAAAAGTATCTAGGGATGTGCCACATTATTTAATAGAATATGAAATGGAAATCCATTGATTAGATCACTTTCCTGTTGATATGAACATTGCTTCTCTATCTCCCTGTCATTCTTTACTAATGATAAGGAAACTCATAAAACACCTCCAGGCTTTCCTGCCTCTTGTCGATAAGGGAAAATATTGTGACATTGTGTGTATTATGTATGTAAATGAAGAAGATGAAGAGGTGTGTAATGATAACAGCTGGAGGCATGCTCATAAATGTGAGTTTAGTCCATATACAGTGCTGGACCAGCCATAAATGTTACAGGTAGTCTTCTTCTTTTTCTTTCTTCTTTTAATCTTCCATGTAACTACAATATCTTTATTAAAAAAAAAAATATATATATATTTAAAATATCGAAGTTGGAACATTCATTGTTTACTTCCAGTGGATACAACTCTGTCCATGGTCATGTGATGGACACACAGGTGCTGGGATTGTTACAGTATGTGTATCAGAGATGTGTCCATAACATAACCCTGTAACGAGTTGTGCACCTGTGTGTCCATGACCATGGACAGAACTTTATCCACTGGAAGTAAACAATGAATGTTTCTACTGAAGAACAATAAGCAGAGATCTTGAAAACCCTGAGGAATTAATGCAGATGGTGCATTGGAAAAGTGTTTCGATTTCAATTATACAAAAAAATAAAAATAACATACATTTTTTGAAACTGGACAATTGCAAATCAATGCTATTAATATAAAGAAATGGTGGATTAAAATGGATCTTATTTTCTACAGGAATGGTGTTCCAACTAGTGAGTCTCAGAGTAACCTGTGTGCTGGGGAAAATCGGGTGCAAGTTCTGAAAGCAAATCCGGTGAACCTTTCCCTCAACACAGAACCTGTAGAATCCTCCAAGAGAGAACAATATAACAGCAGCTTATCTGGAAGCCCAACTTCTGCTCCAACTTCCTCGGTCGCTGTGGTAAAAGCAGAGGAATTCACCCCAGTGTTCATGTCGCCTTCAGTGACTTACAGGACAGACAACGAGGAACCAAGAGGGGTTATTTTTGAGCAGACTCACTATGGAACTCACATCAGCCAACATACGGACTACCTCAAGGATGATCAGCGCAGTACTCCGGACAGCACATACAATGAAAGTTTCAAAGAGTCCATCTCTGATGTAAGTATATCTGAAAAAGATCCATAAAATATGTAATCCCACTGAGGGTAGATGTGCCAGTGCTTGGTCTCCATAAACGATGAACAGCTCTGTTCCTTTTCTATGATGGAGATTCTCCTAACTGTGCATTGTGGATTGTCTGAAGCTTTTGTTGTATTACCTGCGCATGGTCAGATTTTCGACTACATCTCCAAATAAGTGAAGCTCGGCTATACCTAGAAATTATTTAGATAAAAGACGTTTACTGTTCATCAGTCTGCAAAAAAAGCCCTAAAAACGACTTTCAGAGAATCGGGTCCTTCATCTCCTGGTTCTCGCCATATTTGTCTGGAGCTTTAGAAGAGGAGCAGGGACTGGAGTGAGACTTTTCCTTGCTTGGTCTCCATTGTATACAGAGCAGTTAGTCTTATTTATCATGTGTACCACCATGTGTTATATGGCCGCCCATACGTTTGAATGGGTGCCATTCATTTCCAGAAGTCACCGCAGTAGAGATGTGCAGCTTGCCCTGGACTGCCGATGAAAGCTGTCCACCTGAGGTTCCCGCTGCTGGACCTGTGTGATCGCTGGTGGATTACCATGAGAAGGGGTCGTCCCATGTGGACAAATAGGTCTATAGTTCTGAGGTTTTTGTAGCACACTTTGTACAAGATGCCAGAAACATTTACAACTCCTTTAAATAACTTTTTATATAAAATTATAAAAGCCAAAGTAAACTCCTAATGTTCCAAGTTACCTGGCAACATTGCCACTGCAAAAATATGTTTGTCTGTCTATTCTTAAATTGTCAATACACCAAACAATGTTCACATTCATAGGAGTCTTGAGAATGTGTATGTTTTTTGGTTTAATTGCAAACATTAAAGGATACCCTGGCAGGTAATTTGCTATATTCTGCTCTCTTCTGGGCAGACACTGCTGTCACCTTGAGAGAAGTGGCTGCCTGGGATCGATTGCAAATAGAGACGGGATATCCTGGTTTGGGGTTTAGCGCCGATTACGCTTGATGCTTGCTGACAGGGTAGTCCAGGATTAGAAAGAAGTCTGCGGCCCGCATTTACTAAGCGGTTTTAATGCCAGTTTTTGGCATAAACTTTGCCCAAAAAAAACATTTTTCTCATCATTTGACAAATTTGAAAAGTGGACATGGACTCCAATGAGACATAGTGTAGGGCACATTTATTAAAGAGGACCTGTCACTAGGTCAAATAAGTTCAATTGGTGACTCCCTGATTCCAGCGCTGTTTTTCTTTTTTACCTGGACCCCTCTTCCCCGTTCCAGAGATATCGCCCACTGTTGTATTGACTAACTATATGCTAATTTTCTGTAGTTGGCCAACGGGGTGGAGCTAGCTTCCCTGCCTCTAAGGCGGACCAATCAGCGCAAGGCAGCATGAGGGGAGCTTACGCCCTGTTGGCTAACTACAGCAATATAGCATTGAAGGAGCCAACACAACCAGAAAGAAAAATAAAACGGCGTTGGAATCAGGACGACAGCGTCATTCAGGTGATTAAACCAGTTTACCTTATATGACCTAATGACAGGTCCTCTTTAAGTAAACTAAGTGAAAATGGTGCAAATCTGTGTCTTTTATGAGCAGACGTAGATTATATTATATTTTCTGACTGTAAGAGATTTGAAAATGCACCAAATTTATTAAGAGGTGTAAATCATTTTATATGTTTATTGCAAATAACTCCAACTAGCTCCATTACTTAGACTGGGGTAAGAGATGTGGGCAGTAAATATGGGCACCCACAAACAGCGTGACATTTGTCCATGGACTGTGTCTGGTGTTGCAACTCAAGTCCCATGCAATGAATTTGGGTGGGTTACAATACAGCCCATAGACAAAAGTGGCACAGTTTCTATAAAAAAAAAAAAAAAGCGCCTCTTTTATATTTCAGGACAACCCTTTAATATATCCAAATACTTCTAAGACTTTAAAAGTTGCATCATCGATATACTACAAACCTAAAGCTTGTTCTTTTTCTTTTTGTGTTAGAAATACCGGACTTCATCAGTAGCGGACGACTTTATGTACGATCAAACAGCAAGGTATGTTGTGAGTTTTTTTTATTTATATGGCTCATAAAGCTTGTTAAATGTAAAGATCGAATTGTGATATTGTGACTGTAACATTTAGTAATCTAGATATTTTTCTGTTTTCCCTCTATACAGCACATTTCAATATACTCTAGAAGCTACAAAGTCTCTTCGTCAGAAACAAGGGGAAGGACCAATGACTTACTTGAACAAAGGACAGTTTTATGCTGTTACTCTGAGCGAAACTGGAAGCAACAAGTGTTTTAGACATCCCATCAGCAAAGTCCGGGTAAGAAATATTATCCTCCAATCGCAATGCTGTACTTATGGATTTCATACCAATGCCTGCAAATGCAAAACTTTATATATCATCAATAATTAAATAACCATTCCCCTCTGGTCATTTTTATACTTATACCCTGTCCTTCAAGCCTTGGTGGGTTTTTGATCTGACGTGATTTTGGTCACAGTGCAAATTTTTAAACTGCTGTGAGTAGGGGATGGAAATAAAGGGGGTTTTACACTGGACGATGATTGGGCAGACGAGCGTTCATAGAACGCTTGTTCCCGATAATTGCCCTGTGTAAAAGAGGCAGCGATCAGCAGATGATTGAGCAAACGCTCGATGATCTGCTGATCGTATCGTTTTAAAGAAGTAAAAGATTAGCGTTGTTGGCAGCACATGTGTAAACAGGGAGATGTGCTGTCGACAACGATAATAATGTATGAGGACATGCGATCATGGCGACGACCGCACGTCCCCGTCCATAGCTCCGTGTGACAGGAGCAAGCGAGCGCCGGTCAACGATGTCTCGTTGATCGGCGCTCGCTCCACTGGCTGAGTGTCGGCCGGTGTAAAAGGGCCATAAAGCTTTACGTAAAATTAGAAAAATCTGATCACTAATGCAGACTCAGTAAAGAAATGGCATAGCTCGCGAAGCTGTCCGGGTCAGTTCACACAAAGTTTTTGGGCGCTGATATTGATGTGGAAACCGCATCCGAATCAGCGGCAAAAAATAGCCCATTAATTGATTTCAATGGGAGGCAGAGGCGTTTTTTCCTGGGACAGCTTGTTAAAAAACAGCGGTATGCCCTTTCTTCGAGTGGTTTCCACCTCTGACCTCCCATTACAATCAATAAAGAGGCAGAAAAACCTGCAGAGCTAGTTTCTGAGTGTTTTTTGGGCGTTTTATGCCATTCGATTCACAGGCAAAATATGGCGCCAAAAACGCGGAACAAAAAGCGTTAAAACAAAGCTAGCTGTTCAAAATCTGCCGCAAAATTTCTGAAGGAATTATGAGGCAGATATTTTCTGCCTGCAAAAAAACTCTGTGTGAACTAGGCCTTAAGCTTCTTTCACTCTGCCTGCTCTCAGCAATGTGCTCATCCAGCTGAAAAGCTAAGTCACTTGAGAAAAGTTACTAGGAATATACTGAATAACAAGGGGTTGTCTCCATAGAAACCAGTCTGTCTCAAGTCTGTCACTCAAGGCCTAATTGGCATCAAATAAAGGGCAGAGAGCGGGCAAGTCGTTTTTCCACACATTTCTCTGGACTTAGGTTGGTTTTGCACCACCGTAATATGACTACATTTTAGCGTCCGTTTTATGGTCACAAAACCTGGACCCTTGGCGGTTCTAATAAACTAAACTTAGATCACCATGGGGATTTATAGTGATCTGTTTGTTTTAGTAGAACTGCAAGGGGGTAATACAGACGCAACGAATACGGTGAAACTAATCTTATTGAGATATTAATCAAATTTTGTAAAAATAAATTTTCAGTGTAGGGCTACTTTAAGAAACTGCCACATGTGCAAGAATCGTTCATCTCTATGATCACTTTTCTAGTGCAGCAGGCCACAGCGATCACTCTGGTTCAGCACTGTAACGGAAAGCTGTTGTCATTGAATGTCCCTTTGTAGCCCGTTACAATAAAGGAGCCACTACGGGTGTTTGAGTAAACCCTTGGGGGGACATCTGCAAGTGAATTGAATGGGCATCTGAAATCTATGTATAACAGACCTGTATTTCACAGGTGATAACGTTTCCCTTTTAAGCTGGAATTGTGGGTAATGCTATACAAAGACATATACACTGAGCTCTTGCTCACATTCCTTTTCATACTCCCAATGATGCCTGTAGGCAAATACAATAGTGTTTGAACACTGATACATATGGTAAAATTATAGCATGTCTGGGTCTTTTTCATTAGACTGTCTCTGAGTTGGAGGTATTTGGCATAAACAGCAATCCTGCAATATTATATAACACTATTTTAGCTTACTGCTCTTTCTTCTTTAAAGGAAAAATGAAATTGCAGCCATTGACAGCCATTTTGAACTGACTGAGCCTTTGTCGATTGGTCACCCACCTATGTACTAATATTGAGAGATACTTCCCTGCTTTTCCCTCTGGACCCTCTCGTCTTTTGGTATATGTCAGTCTTGTATATGTAATCCCCAAAATCATACACCTTTGTGTAGACATGCCTGTATTGAGCTAGATAAAGCCGCATGACAGCCCATAAGCACCCAGGATTCTAACTATTGAAACTCAAACTTTTAGGCTCCATGCACATGCCGTGCCCATAATTACGACCCGTAATTTACGGGCATGGACGGCCATGGATAGCAGTCAGTATTTAAGGGCCGTGTTCCCAAGTATTGGAGCGGGGTCCGTATAATAAAAAAATAAGACATCTCCTCTTTTTTTTGGCAAGTTTCTATGGCACAGACACCTTCCCGTAAATATACGAGAAGGTGTCCATCGGCCATAGAAACTAATGGGCCCCTAATTATGGCCTGTAATAACGGTCCGCACTTACGGGTGATTTTACGGTCGTGTGTATGGGTCCTTAGGGTTCTCATTAATTTCAACAGAAAGAGTACTCAGACAGCAGCTATGCTATAGACTCACTGCTGTAAGCCATATGAAAAGGGAACTATACCTTAGGTAAACATTTTGACAAAGGTGATATGAATAGTGTGGCTTTGTGCTGTTATATATTAAAGGACCACTAAACCTCATAGTAAATGATAAAAATAAACCGTAGATATATTTGTCTCCACTGTTTGTCAGTTTGCAGTGGAAATCCTGCAAAGAACATAAGGGTTAATCTCTGGCTGATCTGTTCAGTTTTCATCTGGGGAATGGCTAAATCCGTGGGATTTCAACCAGGAGATGGGGCTTAATCTTTTTGTCCCTCTGCAGACAGGTCAGAAGGGGGCTCCTGCTGCAGACAGTTGTCTCACAGCCAGACAGGACAGTTAGAAGGAAGAGAACAGAAAAAATGGCTTAGCTCCCGGGACATATTTTGTTATATATTTCTCAGTTTTGATTGTAAAATGAGACAAATGGGCTCAAAGAAGAGGAGGAGGTGAAGGAGGTGCTGGGATACATCATTTTGTGCATTTTCTATGTTTATTATGCCTTTAGCCTACGGTTATTATATAGTATAGTGAGTCAATATATTTGGACCTAATTCTTGGTATGGTTGTACGTAGGTTATTGGGTATAACTTATAGAGCTTTTCGCATTAAAAAATATTTATTGCATATGAATTGGTGTGGGACTATAGACTATAATGACCCCTTTTAGGCCTTGAGCTACCCATGGACATTAGATTTTTGTTGGCGGTAATCTTGTCTCAAAGGGATGCGAGCAGGGTCAGGATGGCTCACCAGAGTGCCAAAGGATTCTCCGGTGGGCCCAGGGTCTGACACAATAATTGACTCCAAAGTCCAGCAGAAGACAACATTTTTTGGATACAATCACTTGCCCCTAGAGTTTCTTTCTCATGACTTGGTGCACAAATAACCTATTAGACATTGGTGGTGATATGTCCTGTGTGTACAATGATAACAACAATTACAGCGCAAGTAAAAGACGACGAACACATGTTCTGTATAGATGGTGGATGGGCCCTCAGAATCCGCTTCTCTGGTGGGCCCGAGGAACCCCAGGCTGCAATGGGAGGAAACAGACTGTACCTCCTTCCCGTCTTATCCTTTTGTTTTGTCTTATCCGTGTCTGCCAGCTGTTCGACCCCCTACACCCCCCACATTTGCAATAACATGCTTGTTGGTTTTAGAGGAAATTGGAATAGAGAGCTGTGCTGCTCAATTGTATGAATCTGCAATACGAGACACAACCAAGGACAACAGTGGTGCTGTTTCTGGAAGAAAGTAGCCATGCGTATTTCATACAACCCATTTGAACCCCCTTGATGTCAATGTGGGAAAGGAATACAGTGCTGTTCTTTTTTACATATCTATGGCGATGTGTGAATTGTCCACTGCAATAAATAAACTGCATTGGAAAAACTACCTCTAAATGAAATTTTTAATATAGACCGACAAATGTGGGGTTACTGCGGCCCATTGCAAGATAGTTGGGGTTTGGGTATGTTGTGTTCTGTGGTAGCAGGTCATAGAATTAAAATAGCGCTGGATGGAGTAGGTAACGGGGCTTTGTGCAGGTAACAAAAGGTGGTTTTTGGCAGAAAAAAATACAGGGTTGGGATTGGGTTAGGTGTGTAAAGATGGTAGAAAGTTAGTTGTGTAAAAGTTTTTGGGATTTACATATATAGGGGAAATAATGCATCACTATCAAGAATGTGGAAATGGTCTCTACTGTGGGAAGAAATATTAAAGGAATGCAAAAACCTGTATATTTTACCAAGGAGTGGCTGTTAATGGAAAAAACTCCTTCTTAAGAAAGTGTTTGTACACGTATGAACAAGAATTCTGTCACCAAAGACACTGGAGAGAGGGGAGTGAACAGCAGCTGTGCAGGAAAGTGCACGAGTCCTGAGATTGGAACATTATTGGGCAACGCACACTTTCCTTTTGTACCTTTTACATAGTTATATAGTTAGTAGGTTGAAAAAGTATCCATCAAGTGCCACCAAGGGATGGGAGAAAGGGAGGGGTTCGGGTAACTATAGAAATTAGTTTTACACCTATTGATCCAGGGGAGGGTAAAAAAAAAACCCACATAAGGCATTAACCAATGTGCCCTAAAAAGGAAAAATGTTCCTTCGTCTCCCACGTGGCGATCAGACTGGGTCAACGTTTAAACAAAAATTCTATATTTTACACTGGTGCTAATGTTTCTTCATTCAAATAAATGATAAAAGCCTTTTTTAAAGCCATCTACTGTCCCTGCTGTGACGGCTCCTGCGGTGACTATTCCATAGATTCACAGTAGAGAAGACTTGTCGCCTCTGGAGATGGAACTTCTTTTCTCCAGACGGAGGGAGGGCCCCCTTGTCTTTTGACGCAATTTACATGGAGCAATTTTTCACCATATATTTTGAACGGGCAATAAATACTTATGCAAGTTAAACATGTCTCCCCTTAGTCATCTCTTCTCAAGAATATAATTATTTTGATCTTTCCTTATAATTAAGTTTCTATTGCAATTTTGCCATTTTAAACACCCGCTTAAATGCTGTATTTTCTGGTTCTATGCGGCTTCAGTAATTATTTGTAGTGAATATATGTAGTTAATATATAACAATATATATTTAAAAAAAATCTATGTGGAAGGCATGAGATTTACCGCTCCATAGGGATCACGTTGCAAAATATACAGCAATATAGAAATATACACTAAATGGTCAATACAACTATACCGCAGCTCTCACAGTCCATGATGACGGGCACGACCGGCCACGGGCACGGCCGGCCACGGACAGCCCCCTGCATTTACGGGCCATACTCCCATATTACAGTCTGTAAAAAGCATGTCACATCCTTTGCGGAGCCTTTCTACGGCACGGACACCTTGCCGTAAATAAACGGGAAGGTGTCCGTGATCAATAAAAGTAAATGGGTCCGTAATTACGGGCGAAATCTATGGTCATGGGCATGGGGCCTTAGTCTGGATTGAATATTTTTAGACTACTGGATGTAATCTATAGGTGTTTAATAATACAATTCCCTATTACCACTATTTAAGGGTCCTACATGTTTTGACCTTGTTGTTTTTTTGCGTTGATATACTTAAAGGATATTTTGGTATTCATTTTTCTTTCTTTGTCCAACTTTCATTTTCTAATTCTACAGATTTTATTACACACCATAATTTTCAAAGCCTAATTTCCCTTTTTTACAGTAGGGGTTTAATTGTAGTCATTTATACTTGTTACCTATAGGAATCCCTTTTGCAGTGCATTGATGTCAATGGGAAAAACGGCGTTCTGTTCCGATCGGTTGTTTTCTGTTCCGCGAAAAAGAACTGCATGTCACTTCTTGAGCTGTTTTTGGAGCCGTTTTTCATTGACGCTATAGAAATGGTAATAATGGATGGGGATGAGCGATCGGAGTAACGACCGCTCGTCCACATCCATGGCTCCGCGTGAGAGGAGCAAACGAGTGCCGATCAACGATATATCGTTGCACCGGCCGGTGTAAAAGGCCATAAAAATAGTGAGGTAGTACTATCTGTGCCTATATAATTTATAGAGAAATATAGTGAGGTAGTACTATCTGTGCCTATATAATTTATAGAGAAAGATAGTGAGGTAGTACTATCTGTGCCTATATAATTTATAGAGAAATATAGTAAGGTAGTACTATCTGTGCCTATATAATTTATAGAGAAAGATAGTGAGGTAGTACTATCTTTGTGTAAGGGTCCTTTTACAGCAAATACATTTGTAAAAGCTAGCGCCGATCTATGATATATATTGACCCCTTAACGTTCTAAAGACATGCATTTAAATGTAACATTAATCGTATGTATTTTCGTAATTTCGGATAGTTGTTCCTCCTTTGAGCATTTAATTTAAATTTTCACATTTCTATTTACAACTAGCAGATGCCTGTTAACACGAGGGACTATAAGGCTATGTTCACACGGAGTATTTTGCAGAGTTTTTTGACGCGGAAACCGCGTCGCAAAACTCGGCAAAAACGGCCCCAAAACACCTCCCATTGATTTCAATGGGAGGCGTCGGCGTCTTTTTCCCGCGAGCAGTAAAACTGCCTCGCGGGAAAAAGAAGCGACATGCCCTATCTTCGGGCGTTTACGCCTCTGACCTCCCATTGACTTCAATGGGAGACACAGAGAGCGTATTTCACAGTGTTTTATGCCCGCGGCGCTCAATGGGCGCGGGCGAAAAACGGCACGAAAATCGCAGCGAAAATCGGCGTGCAGGGAGAGGAAAATCTGCCTCAAAGTTCCAAACGGAATTTTAAGGCAGATATTCCTCCTCCAAAATATTCCGTGTGAACATAGCCTAACACCGACAAACGATAATTTGTTGGTCATCCTAAAAGATTAGATCAACGACAAACTAGCAATTTCTTGCTGATTGTGCATTTACACTGGCCAACGAGTGCAGGCATTTGCTCAATTCTACAGTATTTGACACCATAATTTATCTGTGTAAAATACCCTTTAGTTATTTAGAGACAGGAGGCAGTACTATCTGTGCCCAGATTATTTAAAAGGAGGGTGGCAGTATTATCTTTAATGCCTAAGGCTGGGTTCACACAGAGTTTTTTGACAAGTTTTTTTACCCGGAAACCGCGCCACAAAACTCGCCAAAAAACGTCCGAAAATGCCTCCCATTGATTTCAATGGGAGGCGGCTTTCTCCCATGCCCTATCTTCGCGCGATTACGCCTCTGACCTCCCATTGAAATCAATGGGAGGCAGAGAAAGTGTATTTAGTGGCGTTTTATGCCCGCAGTGCTCAATGGCCGAGGGCGAAAAACGCTGCGAAAATCGGCGTGCAGGCAGAGGAAAATCTGCCTCAAACATCCAAACTGAATTTTGAGGCAGATTTTCCACCTGCAAAAACTCTGTGTGAACCCAGCCTATATATATATATATTATAATATTCCATGACCCAAGTGTTTCATGAAATAAATATAGTGCTTCTTAGCAAATTTGTAAATTGGACATCACAAGTTGTCAGAAATACCTTGTTCCTTGGTCATGATTGTTTCCTTCATTTGGTCTTCCACCACCTTCCTTCTTTTCTCAATTCCACCTATGTGACCAGGAGATCTACCACTAAGGGTATGTTCACACGGCAGCGTCCGTTACGGCTGAAATTACGGGGCTGTTTTCAGGAGAAAACAGCTCCGGAATTTCAGCCGTTATGGCATGTTGAGGCGCTTTTTCGCTGCGTCAATTACGGACGTAAACGGAGCTGTTTTTCCATGGAGTCAATGGAAACCGGCTCCATTTAACGTCTGAAGAAGTGACAGGCACTTCTTTGACACGGGCGTCTATTTACGCCCCGCCTTTTGACAGCGGGTAGTAAAAAAAATGACCGTCGGAACAGAACATCGTAAGACCCATTCAAATGAATGGGCAGATGTTTGCCGACGCTATCGAGCCGCATTTTCGGACGTAAATGGAGGCGGAAAACGCCCGAATTACGTCCGTAAATAAGCCGTGTGAACATACCCTAACGATGCCCCCAGAAAGCCCCTGAGATTAACCACATAAGTACTAAGTAACCACATTTTTATATTATTTTTCCCACAGAGTGTGATCATGGTTGTGTTTAGCGAGGACAAGAATCGTGATGAACAATTAAAGTACTGGAAATACTGGCACTCCCGCCAGCACACTGCGAAGCAGCGCGTCCTAGACATTGGTAACCATTGCTACTAAATGAATTTTTCCTGTTTTCTGTAAAGTCATCCATTTCATTAAAGAGTATGTTTGTAGCTCTTATTTAAGGATTTCCACCAAAACACGGAGCTTTAGAGCCTTTCAAGTAGACCCTTTCTCCAGGCCAGCGTCTGTGTGGAGAGAATATAGCTTCAGTGATACATTTTATCTCATATTTTATCTTTCTAGGTTTTAAGTCTGTCATGTTGTACTACTAGAATTCTACTGATGGATTATGAGTGTCTGTCATACGGAGTACAAATCCAAGAAGAACCGCCTCACATATTCTTAGAGTATCCAAAGCAAAAAAAGCTTCTATTTCACCATAACATAAGCGACGTTTCGACCCATGTGTTGGTCTTTCTCAATCGGGTTGAAACATCGCTTTTGCTATGGTGGAATAAAAGCTTTTTTTTGCTTTGGATACTCTAAGAACATGTGCGGCGGTTCTTCTTGTATTTGTGATTACCGAGGAGTTTTAGCAGCTACAGCTCGACACTGCTTGCACCATGTGGAAATATTTTGAAAAACCTTTTTTGATGTTTTTTGGCCTGTGATGTGCCTCTGATCTCTCTTTTTGTGATATGGAGTAGTTATTTTATCTGGCTTCTTGCCAGGGGTCTGACAGGCCATGTGCGTCTGTTACTGGGTGCCAGAGGGTGGTGCCAACAAGACACTAGCCATGGTATTAAAGGGGTTTTTCCATGAGGGACATTTATGACATATCCACAGGATGTGTCATAAATGTCAGATAGGTGCAGGTCCCACCTCTGGGACCTGCACCTATCTCTAGAACGGGGCCCCCTAAACTCTGTTCTAGCTTCTTGTGCTCACGCTGACTCCCGACCACTTTCTGATTACATGGTCGGAACGTGGTCGGGAGTTACGGAAACAGCATAACTCACTGAGCTATGCTGTTTCCGTAACTCCCGACCATGTAATCAGTAAGTGGCCAGGAGGCAGCGTGAGCACAAAAACACAAAACGGGGTTTAGAGGACCCCATTCTTCCCGGAGGTGGGACCCGTATCTATCTGACATTTATGACATATCCTGTGGATTTGTCAGAAAATGTCTTTGATGGGAAAACACCTTTTAAGGTAAAGGGCTAGGGAAGCAAAGTGAATATTTTTACTTTAAGCAAAGCCCAGTTTAGACTCTGCCCAGATGTGTAGCTATAGGGGGTGCAGAGGTAGAAGTTGCACCTGGGCCCTGGTGTCTAAGGGGGCCCAAAAGCTCCTCTGCCGCATTAGAACACACCGTACTCTACATAGCACATGGTACGTGTGGGGCCCTGTTACAGATTCTGCATTGGAGTCCAAGAACTTCAAGTTATACCTGCTCTTTGCCCAAAAGTCACAATTGAAAAACCCTAAGACATTTCTATGGATTAGATATAGGGGCGTATGGAAGAGGCTATGTAAGGAAAAGCCTGTAAGGAAATAAAAATGCTGCTGCCTCTTTTTTTAATTCGCCATTTCAATGAGTATTGGGGGAGACAGGGGCTGATTTAGACTCCTTGGCATGGCTGGCGAAGGCCCTACCTCCAAACCCCGCTTTTATCTAGTTATGCTGGCACTGCCTCTACTGGTCTCGCCCACATACCTAGTAATACAAGGTGGTCCATTTTACCCATCTCACCCCCAATACAGACCATCATCCAGGGATGTACCGTTTTTGGTACATTAATCAATTTCCACTCTATTTCACAGCGGACTATAAGGAAAGTTTTAACACCATTGGGAACATTGAAGAAATCGCTTACAACGCCGTGTCCTTCACCTGGGATGTAAATGAGGAAGCCAAGGTAACATTCTGCCGAATCATATTATTACATATACCTGTCTGTATGCAGAGGAAGCAGAAATGCACATAGCGAGGGCTCTTATTCAGTGTTATCATGAACCTCACCACTCAAGATCTCTGCTTGCAGTCAATGACTTGTAAAATATTTACTTCCAAAACCTACCCTGTTCAATTGACACAGGCGCTTGGGTCATTACAGTGTATCACAGCTGTCTTTTGCTTATGAACCATGCACCTGTGTAAGCAGGACATAGTCAGGACAGGTTTTCTTCCTCTAGATGCATACAGCAATGTTCACATATCAATTTCTGTTAATCTGTAACAACCAAGAAAATGGCGGAAATCTGTTTTGTTACATTATTTACGGTCGGATCATTAATAATTACCATTAGGCCTATGGATACAGTAATTGGAGATAGAACGTTTTCCCCTGATGGTATTGAACGAGGAGCATATCCCAACAGTAGCTACGGTATCTGCTAATATCAAGGATTTAGGTACCATTGTGACCATCCATCTGCTATTGGGCCCCTTGAGAAGGAGGGCCGAAACCAGCTTGTCTGCATCTATTATTTTAATGGGTGGTGACATGCAGTTTAGGGATCCCCTTTTCCTTACAAAGTTAGTAAACAAGGGAGTGGATAATTTAGGGGTTGTATGAGATTAGAAAAAACAAGGCAGCCTTTTTCCAAAAAATAGCGCTACTTTGTTAATGGGCTGTGCCAGGTACTGCAGGTTAGCCCCAATTCAGAGCTGAGTTGCAATACCACACACAGCCAATGGACAAGAGTGGCGCTGTTTTTTCTAATCTCATACAACTCCTTTAAGCCAAGGATGATGTCCTGCTGTCCCAGGTGGTAAAGGAGTGTGGTGAATTCAGAAGCAGGCACCATTCTAGTCTTTGCTACGGAGCACTCACTCTTTTCACCCTGCAGAAGATGCCGGCCTGGTTATAGTAGTCACTGGTATGTTATTCCCGGAATTTTAGTCATTTATTTTTTTATTTTGTGATCATTATATGTTAAAAAACTGGTTCAGACTCGCCATAATGAAGCATTCCCTTTCATAATGACCTTTGTCTTATCATTCATCAAACTTTAGACCATAAAAATCCCAGAAGGGGGCAGCTACGCCAAATAAAACCTCTCTGCCTTGTGCCTATATATATTACTAGTTTCTGTCAAACTCTGTCAGGACCTTCCAAGATCTACATCAATACCGGTGGGATCTGGGGTTCTAGTGACTTACTGGGGGCTCCTTACACAATGCTTTAGGGTATGTTCACAAAGCGGTTTTTTTCAAGCAGAAAAAAAATCTGCCTCTAAATTTCCTTCAGGATCTTGGAGGAGGTTTTTAAAATGTAGCCAGATTTTGATGCAGTTTTTGAGGTGGATTTTTTATGCTTTTTTATTCATCTGTAAAATTTGCTAGCGTTCTTTTTTTTCAAAAAAAGCGTCAAAAGCCACGTCGACCTGTCTCCATTTGATTTCAATGGAGATTCTGGAGCAAAATCCGCCACAGGATAGGGTAGAACGCTTTTTCTTTCAGTGTGCAGAAAAATCTGTCAAAAACCGCTGACTCTTATTGAAATCAATGGAAGGAAGATTTAAGCCATTTTTTTTTTACGCTGATTCCAACACGGTAATAGTGTAAAAATCAGTGTGAACATACCCTTATAATGCAGTGGCTATAGGTTTCTAAATGTACAGATTTACATATAGGCGTAGCTGGCCTGTGCCTATAGGCAACCCTGGGCAGGGTCACCCGCTGAAGGTGAAATGTACATATAAATACACTGAACTGTGCGTCTTCTAATGTAAATTATGGGTATCATATGATAATTATGAGAGGGGGACACCCAGGAATGGACAAGGGGTGGAAATAACTTTTGAATAGTCCTAGTGTTTTAGGTTTGGCCCCGTCACGTCTCGTTTTTTGCCCATCTTTAATGTATACACCAGGAAAGGCATTCAAAGTATACATTAAACGTAGACTGTGGCGGTTATTTAAGTGGCATCCATCATAGACTATCATGGGCTTTGTTTCACGGTATATGTCATTAAGAGCTTTTGAAAAGCCCACTACGGGATGCCTGTGACATATGCCGTACAGTGGCATTTGTCACCCATAGGCTGCCGCCCTGTTAAAAAAACGTATACTGTGTGGTATATGCTTTTTTCCTGGGCCTACTGCGCTATTCAATACTTTGAAAAAAAAATATGTATCCTGAAGCATGCAAGCCCGACGGAGGTGGAAAAGTGTTCTCTTTTGGCTCCGTCAGGCTAATGAAGCCCTATGGAAAAGTCTAGCGTATACCTTGGGAGCTTTATAGATGTACACGCTAGGGGCAGGGAAAAAAAACGAGATGTGAACAGCCGCTAAAACAGAGGCAGGTATAACAGAGAGACCTTTTTTGACTGTTCTGTCCCATTCTGCTGTGTCAGCGACAATAAAGGTAATAAAATAAGACGAGCGTTTCTTTATGGTTTCTAAGGATCATGTATGCAATGTCAATGTGAAGACTACAGCAGTATGCTCCAGCATGTAACAAGAATCTACTTTATGGGAATTGTTCTACTTGTTTACTGCACTCCTCCCTGTCCGGCTGCGCTGGATTATTGTTGAGTAAATATCAGATCTGATGTTTACCCAACACAGACGCACAACTTGCTGTTATTATGTTTAATTTCAACCACTTTGTGCTCTTCTGAGAAACATTATGAAGCTGTGAGTCATAATAACAAAATAACTATCAGGCTATGTTCACACGCTTAACAAAATACGTCTAAAAATTCAAGGAAAAACAGCTCCTGATTTTCAGACATTTTTTAAGCAAACTCACGTTTTTCGCAGCGTTCTTTTACGGCTGTTTTTGGAGCTGTTTTTCTAGAGTCAATGAAAAACGGCTCCAAAAACGGCTCAAGAAGTGACCTGCACTTCTTTTTTTTTCGCGGGCATTTTTTTACGTGGCCGTTTTAAAAAAAAGCCCCGTCGGTACTGAACGCCGTTTTTCCCATTGAAATCAATGGGCAGATGTGTGGAGGTGTTTTTTTGACGTTTACGGCCCGAAAAACGGCCCAAAATAAGCCGTGTGAACATACCCGTCGGAGCTTTCCGTAGTCGACTAGAGTATTCATCCGGTCAAAACGACAGAACCCTTGCACAACGGAGACAAACCGAAACCATTGGCACCGGATCCGTCAGTTTTCTACAGATCCGTCAGAAACCTACAGTTTCAGTTTGTGTCAGTCAGGGCTCCATTCCGATGGAAAGCTCAGACGGAACGGAGCCCTGATGCAGATGTGAACCCCACCATCTAGAGACCTATACAAGACTTCTCACAGCAAACACAAGTCTTGGAAACTCAGGACCTGAGCATTGTTATCCTGACATCATTCACATCTGTATTGGAGACTCTGTTAGGGGCGTCCGTCGCAGATCCGGCTGAAAATACCGGAAACAATAGTGCAGCATGCTGTACTATTGTTTGCGGTAAACCCCGTGCGCCCCGATGGAAACCTGATTGAACCCATTAAACTCAATGGATTCCGTTGACTGCCGGTGGTGTATGTCGTGCAACGGAACCAGCGCTTCTGGTATTTCCGATGTTGTGCTTCTCTGATGGAGCATAACAACAGAAAGCCAAACGCTGGTGTAAACCCAGCCTTCCACTCTGTTTACATTCATAACGAAAAACAAGACACCGTGCTGGAGCCATCCTACGATGAATGCCTCTGATCCAATGGACTAATATTGGGCTCTGTTGGGTTCCGTCCAGGTGCCCGTCATTTCAATGGAAAAGATAGTGCTGCTTGCAGCACTATGATTTATGTTCAATCTGATGGGATCTGTGACAGAGATGCTGAATGATGCCTCCAACGCAGATGTGTGTTGGTATTATTAGGGCACGGTATGGCATTATTATTTAGCCACTTTATCGCTCTCTGTTTGGGTATTGTGGCGGCATTATTTATATTGCACATTGAATGATGATATTTTTAGACACTGCACAGAATGATTTTCCCTGGGACCTCTACAGACCTTCGTACAGACCTGGTTCTATGGATTAAGACCTGAGTGTGTGTAGAGCTCATATGGATGGAGACACTATAAAGGAAGACTAAACATCAGCTTATAGCAGGAGCTGCTAATATTATCATGGGCATAAATGGTTCTAGAGGTTCTCGGCACTAAATTTTACATGGGATAATATAGTGATCATGTGTGCAGGTATTATTTTGGACGTCCTTCCACTAGTCCCATTGAGGAACACCATAGTTAGTTCTACCATGCCCCGTATGGCTACCCCTAGACAACAATAACTAAAAATTAGCTGCGCAGTAAAAATGTATAAAATAGGCTAAACCTTTAAGGTGGCCATACACATCAGATGTCCGTAATCTCCCCCAAAGGCAGATGTTGGAGGAAAGAAGGATCGGCATGTTTGATTTCAACATTGT
Source organism: Rhinoderma darwinii (assembly GCF_050947455.1). Taxonomy (NCBI): domain Eukaryota; kingdom Metazoa; phylum Chordata; class Amphibia; order Anura; family Rhinodermatidae; genus Rhinoderma; species Rhinoderma darwinii. Next base: position 42,161,739 of record NC_134691.1, on the reverse strand, counting down.
TCTCATGGGAGATTAGCCGAGTCCAAAGTCTTTTTTCCCCCTCCCCACACATAGTGGCGCCCAGTTGCAAGTTTCTTCATACATTTCTAGCAGGAATAACAGAGGAATAGCACAAGGCAGAGCTCTAGGAAAAGATGCTCCAGAAATATTCTCCTCTTTAAAATGCAAATTGTTAAAGAAGCTCTGTCACCAGATTCTCAAATCCCTATCTCCTATTGCATGTGATCGGCACTGCAATGTAGATAACAGTAACGTGTTTTTTTGGGGGGATTCAGAAGTGTCAGGAGTCTGAATACACATGACGTCCAGGCTGGAGGTCATGTGTATCCATTATCAGGACACTTGTGTATGTGGCTGCACATCGTTCTAGTAAGAACACTACGTGCTGTGTAAATGAATGGAGAGGAGTGCATGATGCTGATTGGTCACTGATTGGTCAGCATCATACACTTCTATTCACAACGCCCAGTTAGTAAAACAAGTAAACACGCCCAGTTACAAACACAATACACGCCCAGTTGGACATACGAAAAAAAACACGCCCAGTTGTCCATTTCAAAGCTCATTTGCATATATATAAAATAGCTCATAACTTGGCCAAAAATGAACGTTTTAAAAAAAACAAAACACATTACTGTTATCTACATTGCAGCGCCGATCACATGCAATAGGAGATAGGGATTTGAGAATCTAGTGACAGAGCCTCTTTAAGGCCTTTTTACACGGACCAATGATCTGGAAAACGATCGATCATATGAACACTCATTCCCGATCATTACCATGTGTGAACAGGGCAATGATTATCCGATGAACAGGGAAACGCTCGTTCATCGACTGATCGCATCTTTTATCCGCAATAAATATTATCGTTGTCAGCAGCTCATCTCCCTGTCTAAACAGGGAGATGTGCTGCCGACATTATGCAAATGCATGGGGACGAGCGATCGTAGTAACAATCACTCGTTCCCATACATAACCAATCATAGCTCCTTGTGAAAGGATCCAACGAGCGCCGATCAACGAGCTGTCTGTTTGATCGGTGCTCGTTTTCATATTGGCCGGTGTAAAAGGACCTTTTGTTTGAGCTATGATTCAAATCAGGAAGGACAGCGCTGTATGTATGACCAGGGCTGAAACGCAGCATAATAATCATAGATGGTTGGAAAATCATACGCCAGGACTCGTGTTTTTATTGACTGTGTTGGGTTAAAGTACAAACTGTCTGGGAAATTTAGAGACTCATTTAGATGAATAGCTAACAGAAATATGAAGCTCATAGTCACTTTGTATATATATACATATATACACACACACATATATATATATATATATATATATATATATAATATACACACATATATATGTATATATATATATATATATATGTATATATATATACTAAGTGACTTATGTGACATATATATATATATATATATAGAGAGAGTGAGAGAGAGAGAGATATTATATCTACTGCTTTGATTTATAAAGCTCTTCTACTATATTATATGCATTTCTGCCATTGGGGATGTATGGAACATATAGATTTTGCATTTTAAAGAAGATATATTTATATGACAGGACGCCTGGAAATATCATTTGCATTTTCAGTTTACATGACTGTTATGGTAATGTGGTAAACAATAAATGCATTATGAATTTTAGTTCAGGACTGTCCTAAGGAAATAGACTTCTTAGTGATGATTTATATCTGAGCCTTTTTACCACTGTACAGAAAGTAGATCTCGCAGTATTAAAGAATGTATAAAAAAAAGTTATATTGCTTTCCAATACGCTTTCTATGTCAATTCCTCGTTGTTTTCAAGATCTCTGCTTGCAGTCAATGAATGAAAACCATTGTTTCTTTGCAGAGGCTTAAAATCTGTCCTGGTCATAAGATAATCACATTGTATCTCCCTCATTTCATCTCCGATAACTAGTGTAATGAGTTGAGCATCGGTGTGTCTGTCACATAACCAATGTAGATTTTTTTTAACCTATGGAAGTAGACAATTAACATTGCTACTGCAAGCAGAGATCTTGAAGAGCGTATGGAATTGAAACAGAAACTTTATATTGGAAAATAGTTTTATTTGCTGAAACTAATACCCCTTTAAAAGGTGAAAAAAATAAATTGTCATACATCTTATCAGTTTTGTATTGTCTCCGATGGTCCTTTACGTGTTCAAACTGTGCGCAACGATGTTACTGCAGCAGTGATTGATCGTCACACGGGCGATACGACTGTCATTATTGCTTACACAGGGGTTCTCATCCAGCTTTCCAAGAGTCCTGTACAACTATCAGCCTAGTTATGCAGGAATACATCCCCCGCCCCATAGGCGGCAGAACTGGGCAGACTGTTTTGTGGGTGGGTAGGCTGGCTGACACTTCTGGGGAGCGATAATAAGGTCGTATAAGTTTTCCCCCCGGTTTTCTCAGACAGTAATATAACTGAGAAATGGATGAAAAGAATTTTGAACAGCAACTTTATATTTACTGATAAAAAAAATTTGTTTTATTTTAGTTTTATTTTATATCATTTATATTTATATGTATTTTATATTGTTGTGTTTCATAATCCTGTAATATGCTTAGGACAGTTGCCAGTGTTTCCCCTGCGTGGGTTGCATTATAGAACTTTCCACATTTGCTATTTCTATACAAAGCATATAAAAGATACGCCTGTAGGATTTGTAGGTAGGTGGTATTTAAAGGCTGTGGACACCTTTTTTAAATCGTTTTTGTTTTTTAATAAAAAAATGTGTATCAGTGTGTTTGGTGCAACTTTCAAAATACTTTTTATTAACAAATTTTACTTTTTGAGATGCAGCTGCTTTGTATCCTGTATATAGAGCAGCTGTATCACGTGCTAAGACCTGAATCCGTCAGGTCAGCGGGACTGACAGGTTCAGTGTCAGCGGGTCCTGGGTGTTTCTGACACGCAGGATCGAGCTATTACCGATCACATCTAAGTTCATAAGTTACATGTGATTGATAACAGGTGGATCCTGTCAGTCCCGCTGACTTGACGGACTCAGGATTCAGCGCTAGATACAGCTGCTCTATATACAGGATACAAAGCAGCTGTATCTCAAAAAGTAAAAATAACTTTTAATAAACAATATTTAGTAAGTTGCACCAATCACACTGATAAAATTTTTATAAAAAAAACAAACCGTTTTCAAAGGTGTACATAGCCTTTTAAAGGCTACTTGAGATATAATGTGTTGTAACTTGTTAGGCCTGTGAAAAAGGAGACTAGAAGAGACTTCCTAAGAAAAGTGACGGCCAATACTTCATTAAAAAGTTTTATTCCGAGGTTTGTTTACCTTTTAATATAAAAGTTGGCATTTGGTCCTTCAATGGCAGATTACAGGTTGGTTACCTGGGTGTGGTATAGGCTAAAAGTTACAATAAATGAATGTAAACACCAGCTGGAGTCATTAGCATTGCTGTAAAACTGACATCTTACTGCTCCGGAGTGACTTTTTATAGACCTGGTGTTCGTGGTTTTCCAATAAAAGTGCACTCATGTCCTCGAAGCTGAAGGGCATCGCCTTCTTCATTATTCTGGAAGAACCAGATGCCCAACTTATGTTGTTGCGATCTTTTTCCACAGCATAATTTTGTTTTTGGGCAAGTTATCCACAGTCTATAATATGGTAGAGCGCCCCCTGGTGGAGCAATCATAGACTAATGTATAGAAAAAAATGTTTAGAGAAAATAACTTTACAATGATAAATAGAAAATGTTCTATGATGTCTTGTATTACATCATATTAAATGACAACTATGTCTGTTTTACATAAACAAATTCTTATAATATAACTTTATTATGTTTTTGCTGTTCAAAATTAATTTTTCAGCCAGTTTCTACTCCCAATGTGAAAAAAAAAACAATTTGAAAACTGGAAACCATCAACAAGCAGGATAGTTGCTAAGGATGAATCTTATAATGCACATGGCAAATATTACTGATCTATGTAATAATTATTCATCTTTATCATACAGCACCCCCCAGAAATCTATGGGGCCATACTGCGCCTATGTATGTTTCAATGAATGCCATATTACGGAGGTAGCAATACTTCTAAGGGGAGAATATGGTGCAATAAAGAGCACGTGGAGTGCCTATGGATGCGTGATACTAAACCATGGGGACTCCGTGTGCAGCTATACACTTTGCACGTGCATGAGGCCTTGTTTTGTATTCTAATTATGGCTTCAGAGGTTAATGGACTTCTTTTTTAAATTAACCCTATAAAAAAGAAGGGGAAACTAGACTGCGAGCCACTCTGGGGGACAGGAACCCCCTGTGAGTGATGTCATTTAGTGTACAGCGATGAGGAACCTCAAGTTTCTCTGTATTGGATGGGCAGTCCCTACTTTTGACCCACTACCTGTTTTCCTTCTTTTAATGTCCCTCTTTTTGACCTGATTGGCACTAAAACATCCATTACATTGGTACAGAAAGTATCTGTCTGGTTCATTACTGCATATTAGACCCCTTCTTGTATATTATTTTCTACAATTTGCACCATAAAAGTCTCTATCTTTAATAATACCTCCAACCATCCTGTTTTTTTGTGGGATTGTGGCAAGAATCGGAGTTCAAAGTGGGAAGGGCTTATGCAAATTTGCTTAAAGTAGGCGTTTCTTGGCAGAACAGGGCGTGGCTCAAACTGTGGGGGGTATGATTTAGTAAAGATGATGGTAATGTGTGAATTAAAAGCTATTCTAGCGTACAGATCTTTTACACAATAAATTATAAGGTCATGTGTAGCAAAACAACAATAAAGTACAATGCAAGTAAACAGCACTTTCAAAACCACCAGTTATGTGGCAAAACATTTAGCCTAGATTTTAGCGCGTACAGTAGCATCCCTATCTGTCATGGATTTTGCGGTGAATTATGCTGTAGATTTTTTTTTGTCATGGATTTGCAGCCAAATTCATGAGCGAAATCTATCGCCACGCCTGAAAGTAGTCTGTTTTCCCAAAAAGTTGCGAGGTATAGAATGTATTGGTGCAATGTAATAAAACATTATTACAATCTGTCTTTTCTATTCTGTATACATAGAAACTGTATTGTTCTGTCTTAGCCGAGCTTTCCGTCAGATCAGCTGAACTGACGGCTCGGCTGAGATAGGGTCCTGCGTGTCTCTGACACAAGATCCAGCTAATATCAATCACATCTAAGTTCATGACTGAGATGTGATCGCTATTACCTGGATCCTCTGTGTCAGAAACATGCAGGACCAAAGCTCAGCTGAACCGTCAGTTCAAACGAACTGACGGAATCGACAGAGAGAACGATACAGCTTCTATGTATTCAGGATGCCAGGAAGCTGTAACTTTAAAAAGTTAATTTTAGTAAAAAAAAAAGTCAATTGAAAAGTTGTTTAAAATCACATAAAATATTGATTTATGAAAAAAATAAATATATCTTTAAAGGTGTACATAGCCTTTAAAGAGTTAATGAATCCATTAAGACATCTTTACATGCATTAGTTTAATGTTTAACTTTAACCAGGATGTATTATTTGCATTGTCCCATTTCCGGACATTTGCATACCTTGTTGTTCATCGTCCTCTTGCTCTTTCTGTAGATTTTCATTACGGTGAATTGCCTGAGCACTGATTTTTCCTCTCAGAAAGGGGTGAAAGGACTTCCGCTCATGATTCAGATTGACACCTATAGCTATAATAATCGCAGCAACCGACCAATCCACCGGGCCTACTGCCAGATCAAGGTCTTCTGTGATAAGGTAACCTATCAATAGATGTCTTCTGACAGCCGTGATCCATTATTTTCTTGAACGAATCGGTGGCGGACTGCTGTCAGGAGCTTTTAATGTTTTATAGATGATGTTAATTCTTCAAGCAGATCTGTGCTCCTGTTACCGATCATAGTAATAAAATCCAATATTTACACTGCCGGTGCAGTCGAAATGTCACAAAACTATATTTTATCATTTACGATTATTATATCAGAACAAAGAATTGTTTTATTACGTGATTACACATGCTATCCATGAGAAATTGCAGAGCGCCGCTACAAAAACAAACCTAAAGGATTTGCAAACTATGGCCATGAGGGGCGAGGGCCAAGAATAAATTAAGATTCTTAGAAAAGGTTTTCACCTTAAAGGGGTTTTCTAATCACAGAAACCCCATTTTAACCCTCTATAGCTGAGTAGCCGTGGCTACCCTGACCCTACAGGAGAAATGTAGTATTACATGGCAGTCATTCCAGATGCATAGCCCCCATGTAATATATGTATGGCTCAAGTCCACCAAAGTGAGAGCCGTTGCTTGTTCCGCTAGGTCTCAAAGAGGTAAGGTGACCCTATCTATCACATCCGTACTGTATGCCCTAGTGGTACTGATACTGGCACCAATCTGGGTCAATATCTCCAAATTTGTTCTCACATCTCTGTCATATGCAGGCAAACTTCTGTCTGTTGTCATAACTAATTTATTTTTCCATCGACTGAGCTGTAAGAGGGCTTGTTTTTTTGTGGGACGGGTTGTAGTTTTTATTGGTATCATTTTGGGGTACATTTTGGCACCATTACCTAATAGCAACCGAGGTCGCAAGCGCCGCATATCCTTATCCACGGACGTAATCCGCGTCTGAAGAAGATTGAATGTATAGACCGAAACATTAAACCTATTTTTGAATTACTACTTTTCGCTATATGTGAAATAAAATATCACTTATTGCATAATACCTTGGAGTGCTGAGTTCCCATTTTTTATCCGTTGGCGTGGAAGCCTACTCACGCACCCTTGAAACACGGAGTGCTGTGGGATCAAGTAAGTGTCATATCCACAAGATTTGCTATATATAAGGTGGGAAAACCATTTTTAAAGTTGGGTAAATTATATTCCGCATAATGGATTTACACTGCACACATGGGCTCTACCTGAATTTTCCAAGAGCAATTAATTTCTTTATGCAATAATAAAACATACTTTTTTTTTAAATCTTTTTTTTTTCTAAATTTATGTTTTTATTTATTTTATATTTTTAGGGAGCAGAGAGAAAAATCCGAGATGAGGAGCGAAAGCAAAACCGAAAAAAAGGAAAAAGTCAGCCTGCAAGTCAGTGCACAAATAACTGTGAGTCACCACTATGAGATTGGTGTAAAACTGGCCTATATGGTGCATGGAGAAGTGGATATGTGATTCAGAATTTAAAAGAACACTTCAGGAAGACCTGATACAAAATTGTGTTACGCCCAGTTCATGGTCTGCAGGGTTGGAGAATGACTTGAGTCGTGCACCACCCCTTAGGCCTCGCACTAGGCATAACACTGTATCAGTTTTTCCTGGTGTGTTCCTTTAAGAGTTAGCAATATAGTTTTGATCTTATGAATAAACTCTACATGTGGATTTGTTATTGCAATTATCATAAATAATGGTTGTGGGCCACGGAAATAAAACAAAATCTGTATCATAGGGTTCATAAAACATCTTCATACACCCGGACGTAAAAGTAAAACAGATTGTGACTATCTGGTCTAGGACTAGAACAATCTGTAATCCCCTGGTATCTGATTGTCCAGAAAATGGAATAATCTGACATGGTACTAATACACAGGATACTAGTGGATTACTACCTGCCCTAGTGATCCTGTCCGATCACACCTCCTCCAGTCCCCCTCCCCGGCTGTCACTAGTCACCTGACTAAAATATTTAACCTCTCTCTTTCCTCTGGTATCTTTCCCTCCTCTTTTAAACATGCCATTATAAACCCTTTACTGAAAACAACAACACTTGACCCATCCAGCGCTGCCAACTACCGACCAGTCTCTAATCTGCCCTTCATCTCCAAACTCCTGGAACGCTTGGTCTACTCTCGCCTTATCCGCTATCTCTCTGCCAACTCCATTCTTGACCCCTTACAATCTGGTTTCCGCACTCTACACTCCACAGAAACTGCCCTTACTAAAGTCTCAAATGATCTCTTGGCGGCTAAATCGGAGGGTAAATCCTCTCTCCTGATTCTTCTGGATCTCTTTGCAGCCTTTGACACTGTAGACCACAAACTCCTACTTAACATGCTCCACTCTATTGGCCTCAAGGACGCGGTTCTCTCTTGGTTTTCCTCCTATCTCTCTGACCGCTCATTCAGTGTGTCATTTGCTGGTTCCACTTCTTCTCCTCTTCCCCTTGCTATCGGGGTTCCTCAGGGATCAGTCCTAGGTCCGCTCCTGTTTTCTCTCTACACAGCTCCTATTGGACAAATCTATCAGCAGATTTGGCTTCCAGTACCATCTCTACGCTGATGACACCCAATTATATACCTCTTCCCGTGACATCACCCCTGCTCTAATACAGAACACCAGTGATTGTCTGTCCGCTGTCTCTAACATCATGTCCTCTCTCTATCTGAAACTGAATCTTTCTAAAACTGAGCTCCTTGTGTTCCCACCATCTACCAACCTCCCTAAACCTGATGTCTCCATCTCTGTGTGTGGCACTATCATAACTCCTAAGCAGCACGCCCGCTGTCTCGGGGTTATTTTTGACTCAGATCTTTCCTTTACTCCTCACATTCAATCACTTGCACGCTCCTGTCATTTTCACCACAAAAACATCTCCAGAATCCGCCCTTTTCTTACTGAGGAAAAAGCCCAAACTCTCATTGTTGCTCTGATTCACTCTCGTCTTGACTACTGTAACTCATTACTAGTCGGTCTTCCCCTCACTAAACTCTCCCCTCTCCAATCTATCCTCAATGCAGCAGCCAGGCTCATATTTATGACCAACCGCTACACCAACGCCTCTACCCTGTGCCAGTCACTGCACTGGTTGCCCATCCCCTTCAGAATTAAATTGAAACTTATTACTCTCACCCACAAAGCTCTCTACAGTGCTGCACCTCCTTACATCTCCTCCCTCATCTCTGTCCACCACCCTACTCGCGGTCTACGTTCTGCCAACGACCTTAGAATAAAATCCTCCATAATCCGAACCTCCCACTCCCGTCTCCAGGATTTCTCTCATGCTGCACCGTCCTCTGGAATGTGCTACCCCAAACAATCCGATTAATTCCCAATATCCACAGTTTTAAACGTGCCCTGAAAACACATCTATTTAGACAGGCCTATAACATTCCCTAATCTGACTCCTTTCCATGGCCCTCCTTTTAGATTAGTGATCAGAATAAGATTCCCTCACACTCCTTCTCTTCATGTCCGTCATACACGGATACTGGCTGGTGACCGGCTCATGCAGCTTTATGTTACCACCCCATGTGTATATAAGATGGCTGGACCATTGTACTGAACAAACACTTTTACACTGTCTCCCTTATTTCCTCATAGATTGTAAGCTCTTGCGAGCAGGGTCCTCACTCCTCCTGTCTGAATTGTAAATCAGCTTCGTCACTATGTAATGTCTGATATTGTTTGTTTCATGTTCCCTCTAGATTGTAAAGTGCTGTGTAATATGTTGGCGCTATATAAATAAAGATTATTATTATTATTATTACTAGTCCGAAATTCTTCTGCATTTTGAACTGTCACCTTGTCAATTCTTATCTAGCGTCTGATGCTAAGTTATCAGCTTTACCGCTGCAGAAAAAAAGCGACATCACCTTCTTCAAAACCATGTCTGACCTGGACTCCCAGCCCGTCCTCTTCATCCCAGATGTTCACTTTGGAAATTTACAGAGGACTGGACAGGTAGTTGTTATTCGTTTGCGCTCTAAAGAACATTTGGATCAATCTGTATACCAAGAGTAGTTATGAAACAAGGGCCCTATGAGCCCTTCCGGAAATTTCGCACCTTGTTGTACTTGCACTTTATAAACTTGCTTGTTCTAATGATTTAAATAACATGTGGCTAATACAATATATAAATGTTTTATTCGATTATTGCTTCCAACATTAAAACATTCATAAATAGAAATGTATTAGACTATGTTCATACTGTAGATCCTGTCACACTTGATGGGAAGTATAGTGCTGCATGCAGACACAACGGACACCGCAAAAGTAACCCGATGGATCCAATTATAAGTCATTGGTGGTCGGTGGTATCCAACATTCGACAGATTCAGCACTGTGTCCCATTATAAATAGAAACTGAGACACAGGTGCGAACAGAGGCTTAAAGGGGTTGTCCTACAAAGAAAACCCCTTTCACTAAATATAGCTGCTATAGCAATCAGCTATTCGCCAAGGGTCTGGCTCTTGGAACGCTTTGCGATCATCTGTTATTAACGGGGAAGATTTTGTGGCCCAAAATTTTCCCTGCAGCGACCACTGCAGGGTAACGATAGTACTACATGCCAGCCATTCAAATGTATGGTTGTCCATGTAATACATAGGCCCGGTCCACCAAGGAGAAGCCATTCTTAATTAGCAGCTCCCTGTTCTGGCTCATAGATGACTACGTTGCCCATAAACCTAACAGGGCATATGAACCGGGGTTGTCTTTATGAACCTTGAGGAAAACATTAGGCTCCACTTGATGTTCCATAAATATATATTTTTTTTAATTATCCTTATTATATCCTTGTATTATGTGTTCACTGCCAATATTTGTATAAGTCCTGGTAATGTCTGATCAATGATTATTACCCCCTATTAGAGTAAATCAATATAGATTGATAGGCTGTAATAATGGGAATGAATGCATTTATGTTCTTTTTCCTGTTTTATTACTTTTTGCTTTTATCTTGCAGGTGTTCTACAATACAGAGGATGAAATAGAAGGGTAAGAGATATATCATAAATTTGCTCAATAGAAAATGTAAAACAGTCCTTATTGTTATTAATTATTATTATTAAAGTGTAGCTAAACGTTCGACAAACTTCTGACATGTCATAGTGACATGTCAGAAGTTTGGATTGGTGGGGGTCCAAGCGCTGAGAACCCCACCAATCGCTAGAACGAAGCAGCTGAAGCACTCGGGTGAGCGTTCAGCTGCTTCGTTTCTGTTCGGCCTTTTTCCGGAAAGCCGATGTATCGGAGTACAGACTCATAGACTTTCTATGGAGTCCGTACACCTATACATTTATTTCCGGAAAAAGCCGAACAGACAAGAAGCGGCTGAGCGCTTCCACGAGCGCTTCAGCTACTTCGTTCTAGCGATTGGTGGGGGTCTCCGTGCTTGGACCCCCACCAATCCAAACTTCTGACATGTCACTATGACATGTCAGAAGTTTGCCAAACATTTAGCTACACTTTAAAGGGATCTTATAGATTTCCACAGAGTCTGCCATAAATATCTGATGGTAGGACGCCCAACCCCTGGGGAAAATGGGGGTCCCAGGTCACTCTAGGCTTACTTGGCACCTTCCATAACTCCTAGAGACTTGAATGAAGAGTGTGTCCACCTCTACTATTTCTAGGAAACAGGGGGTCGGAGGTGGGTCTCCCATCTTTCAGACATTTTTGGCATTTCCTGGGAATATGCCATAAATCCCTTTAATAGTAATGATCTTGAATTTCTGAATCCTGGGGCCTCCTAGAGTTTGAGTCTTCCCAATGATCTCTGTGATCGCATGATCGCTACCATCAATCATGCTGCTGGTTGTCCTCTTAATCTTCAATCATTCTGATTAAAATTTCCAATGAGCTGGGTCTTCTAAAAACACATCCACCATAAAACAATACTTCACTCTGGTCATTTGAGCTTCCAGTGGATAGTTAGGTTTGATTTTGTCAAGGATTGTTGTCCATGGTTTTCTCAAAGTCTTTACCAACACCAAAGATCAATAATCAATACCTTGCTTGACCCTGTTCTTTACTACATAGCCTTCATTTCCATAAATAACAACTAATGTCTGATTGGACAACCTCTAAATAATCTATAACTGATTTGGTTTGGACAATCCTTTTCCATCTAAAAGGTTCCCTGAGGATAACATGATGGCTAGAGGAGGACCCTCTACCGTGACCACCATGACTAGCTGGTATCTCCAAGCAGAGGCGTAGCTAGGTTCTCCAGCACCCTGGGCAAAGATTCAGTTTGGCCCCCCCCCCCCCAACCTCTTTCCCGACATCTCCTTCCCCCTCGTCGTGTTTGTTTTCTCTACCAATCAACGTGTCATTTCTTTTTATGTAACGCGAGCATAAAATTATTTGTACATTTCACAAGCAATATGGTTCTATACGCAACACCAGAACCAAGCTCGGTACATATATACAGCCCCAGCACAAAAAACAGCTCAATTTAGTGCAACCCCTGCCGTATAGGCGTAAAACTACAGCTCCCAGCATGGCCCGAACAATGATAAGGATGTGCTGGGAGATGCCGTTTCACAAAAAATAAATCCTATCATAATCATACCACCCATCATCTCGCTGCAGATCATACAGTGACTACAGTGCTGATCAGAGGCAGAATAAACATTTACATTAAGTGACTCACCGGTGACGTCTCAGATTCTAGTTCTTTTTCTCCATTTGGTCCAGACCTCTATGATGACTTCTCCCGGTCCATTTCTGCAGTTTGCCGCTCAGATGTCTTCAGCTTCTCACTTTTCCAACATTTCTGCACCTATAAATAAATATAAAGTCATCATTATACCACACACTACGCCTCTAAATATAATAGCGCCATACACTGCACCTCTAATTATAATAGCACCATACACGGTGTCCCACACACACACTGTAGATAGTGCCTGCCATAGAGCCCCGGTAGATAGTGCCCCTATATAGACCACCCCTGTATATAGTGTCCCACAAATAACTCCCCCTATAGTGCTCTACAGATAGCCCACCCCTGTATATAGCCCCCTGTAGATATAGCCCACCCCTGTATATAGAGCTCTACAGATAGCCCAACCATGTATGTAGCCCCCCTGTAGATATAGCCCACCCCTGTATATAGTGCTCCACATATAGTCCACCCCTGTATATAGTGTTTCACAGATAGCCCACCCCTGTATATAGCCCCCCCTTGTACATATAGTCCACCCCTGTAGATATAGCCCACCCCTGTATATAGTCCCCCTGTAGATATAGCCCACCCCTGTATATAGTATCCCACAAATAGCTCCCCCTATAGTGCTCCACTAGATAGTCCACCCCTGTATATAGTGCTCCACAGATAGCCCATCCTTGTATATAGTATATACAGGGGTGGGCTATCTGTGGAGCACTATATACAGGGGTGGACTATATGTACAAGGGGGCTATATACAAGGGTGGGCTTTCTGTGGAGCACTATAGGGGGGAGCTATTTGTGGGATACTATATACAGGGGTGGGCTATATCTACAGGGGGACTATATACAGGGGTGGGCTATATCTACAGGGGGACTATATCTACAGGGGGACCATATCTACAGGGGGACCATATCTACAGGGCTGGGCTATACACAGGGGGGCTATATCTACAGGGGTGGGCTATACACAGGGCGGCTATATACAGGGGTGGGCTATATACAGGGGGAATATATCTACAGGGGGCTATATCTACAGGGCTGGGCTATATACAGGGCGACTATATCTACAGGGGGCTATATACTGGGGTGGGCTATCTATGGGGCACCATATACAGGGGTGGGCTATATCTACAGGGGGCTATATACTATATAGCCCACCCCTGTATATGGTGCTCTATAGACAGCCCACTCCAGTATATAGCCCCCCTGTAGATATAGTCCCCCTGTATATAGCCCAGCAGATATAGTCCCCCTGTATATAGCCCAGCCCTGTAGATATAGTCCCCCTGTATATAGCCCCCCTGTAGATATAGTCCCCCTGTATATAGCCCCCCTGTAGATATAGTCCCCCTGTAGATATAGTCCCCCTGTATATAGCCCAGCAGATATAGTCCCCCTGTATATAGCCCACCCCTGTAGATATAGTCCCCCTGTATATAGCCTCCCTGTAGATATAGTCCCCCTGTATATAGCCCAGCCCTGTAGATATAGTCTCCCTGTAGATAAACACCCCCATAGATAAAGTCCCCCATGTAGACAAAGTCCCCCCCCCCCCCGCAGATACAGCCACGCACTTCTATTACAATTAAAAAAATAAAAATATTTCAAACTCACCTTATTCCCGCTCCCACGCCGTCCGGCAGCCATGGAGACCTGCTCTCTTCTGCGCAGGTCTCCTGGGGGTTGAACGCGGCGTCTATGAAAGGCGCTGATTGGCTGGGCAGGATGACTTTCCCTGCCAGTCAGTCAGCGCCTTTCATCGATGGAAGCGTCACTGGTACAAAAGGTACCAGTCGCTTCATTCGTGGAGAGGCGCTGAATGGCCGGGCACGGAACGTGCCCGGTCATTCATTGCTTCTAATTGTACCTGTGTCCTTGCGACACAGGTACAATTATAGTGCAGGAGGAGGGGGCTCTGGCGCCCCCCTCTGAACTGCGCCCGGGGCACGTGCCCCGCTTGCCCCCCCCTAGCTACGCCCCTGTCTCCAAGAGAAGTTACCAGCTAGCCCTTATTTCTGCAGGATACATAAAGCCTTACACAGCCGCCGTCAAAATCATTGGGCCGTCCTCTATAGGGAGAGCTTTCTTTATTGCAGACAGCCCTTCTCAGCCACTATTCGGATTAGTAGGATGTTATACAGACCAATATACAAGCAGAGAAATGTTGAAGAATATATTCATTTTGCTTTTTCTTATTATGTAGTTCATACTTACATAGGATTTTACAATCTATAGATGGTATATAGACCTTCAGCAAGAGAGACAAGAAGCTTGGCACTTGTTAGCTATGCGCTGCCCCCTTGAGATGATCTCAGGTATTACATATATCTGCTATGGTTCCCTACAGAAGCAGTGTGCTGGTAAAGAGAATGCTCCGGCCTGTGGATGAAGAATTTGGGCCTCCTGCACCTAAGCAAATGAAAGAAGAAAGCAAAAAAGGTAATTTGGACTTATAAAACAAATTTAATTTATTTATTTACTGTTTTTTAATGCAACTAGGGTCAGTCAATGAATTCTCTGAATGCCACAGAAAAGTGAAACTTTCACAGTATTAGGGCACCGTTCGATTTTAAAGGGGTTTTCTGGGATTTTATCCTTAGGATACGACATCAATGTGTGAGTGGGGGAAGTTTCTGATTTTGTTTGGGCTGTGCTGCAGTACCAAACACCGCCACGAGAATATGGGTGTCAGGTACTGCAGTGAAGGGTGCCGAGCGCCGGTGCCCATTTATTCTTCTGATCCATGTGGGTTCTTGGGGTCCCCACCGATCACACATTGATGGCCTAACCTAAAGATGGCACATCATTTTAAAACCCAGATAAATTTATTTAACCCCCTGTGGGGGTCGAAGTGTCCTTTGTCTTTTTGTTATGCCGGATTAATAAAAACAAATTGGACTATTTAGCATCTACTGTGATATATGAATGATAATATATCTCTTAGGCTCTGTTCACACTGACATTGTGACCCTCCATTAGGGGTTGAGCAAAAAATGAATATGCTATACTGGATGTCAATATGAAGAAAATACCTAGACAGAAGCCCAACAGACCCCATCGACTCATATGATGAATCTAGCGCTGCTTCATGACTTTCATTATGAATTGACGCCATTGTGAACATATCGTTAGGTGTATTACAATACAAGAAAAAACATGCATGCCTCTTGAGTGGACTTATCTTCAATACTCCACCATTGATTGGATACAGGATAGGGGTGTTCCCGCCCCTGAGTTTCCTAGCCCTGAACCCAACAACCTAGAAATAAGCCTAGTTTTACAAGACTATGGCCATTTCCCAATAAGCTTTAACTTACAAGTGTAAAAATGCCGTTTTTACAGGCGGCAGACAATTGGTAAAAGTAAATGCCAGTCGGATACATCTAATCAAGGCTATTTACAATGTTGCCCTAATTTTTAATTTTAGATGCACTAGAGCAATACAAGTAAAAGCGTTAAATGGAGACGTTTTTACCAACCATTCTTTTACTAAAGCTGATCTGTCATCATACTTTACTGCCCTGTATTTATGATAGGGACCATTGCCCCACATCCCCCTGACTCTCTCCCCTTTGTCTGACTGCTGCCATCTACCTATATATATATGGTGAGAGGGGGGGACGGCGGAGCACTTCTCTCATGCAATACAGTGGACTGATTCTTTGTTAGCTGCTATTAGCCACAATATTATTTTTGTGCCATTTTGGCTAATAGGAGATCGGACCTGTCCCCATACTATGCTGCCCTTACATAGTACAGCATGGTATGATGACAGATCCGCTTTAATATGCTTTTTTCTTTAGCGATAAAGGAACTGATATGGATTCTTGACCTTTACTTTTTGCTTTGCTGTTTTCAGTGCTACTTTATGTGAGAAAGGAAAGCGATGAAGTGTTTGACGCTCTGATGTTAAAGTATCCTACAGTGAAGGGATTATTGGAAGCTGTGAGTATATTGTAGATTTACATTATGTCCTGTGTCACTGCTCGGCATCTTGTGCTGTTGTGACTATAGTTAGGACTTAGTTAAAAGGCAAATTGTGCTACGTACTAGCCTTCGTTCGTATCTCTACGTTCTTCATTACGTTTGTCATATACGTTAGGACATGAACATATAGCCTTGACATACGAGACTGTATGCATTGCAGCTTCAAACGTCACCTATTGACGAAAAATTAAATGAAAAATATATACTGCATGGTAAAGGTTATTTTTCAGGATCCCCCTGTATTGAAAAGCATAGTTAACAGCGCTATACAATACAGTAAAAAAAAAAGTTAAACTGGCCAATTGAATGCCAAAAAAACACTCTTTAGGCATACCTCATGCCCATTATACCCTATGGACGCATTCGGGAGGAAGAAGCTACCTCAAAGAAGCTTAGTAAGGATGAGGAAAACATTCTAGGATCCTTGTCTAGCTCTATGTTCTGTCCCAGATTTGTTACCACTTTGCCGAGCAGCTTTGACCAGGATGAAATTTATGGAGCGCTACTCTACGTACATGTATGTTATGGACTGCTTTAAGTTAAGACTACAAGACATACGTGTATGTCATGGTGATTACACAGGCACAGGAGTTATGTCTGTGCAATCGATAACAGGACCCCGACTGTGATTAACAGATTGAGAGCTCCTTTTGTAATGACCGGGATCAGAAAAAAACTCAGATCCGGGCCATAAATTCCTTTGATGCCTTGGTCAATAGTGACTGCTGCATCTAAGTTGTTTAAGAGAGGGAGTGGACTTACTAGAATGGAGGAGATTATACAGCAGTAAGGAGCGGTGTAGTTGTGAATCCAGCACTGGGATGAGACCGTAAAACACTTACCAGAAGCTGCAACATCTTAGTCTCTCTCTCTGCGGTTGCTCCCTCCTCCTCCTCCCCTCTTCATAGACTTCTATGGGCAGCTATAACCTGATCTCTCAGTGGAGCTTAGAAACCGTATCCAATCTGCTCTAAGGATTCAATGAGTGAATTCTGAGTGAGTGAACAGTTCAGAAAACAGGGGTCGGGGAGGAGGAAAGGAGTCTGATAAGCGAAGAAAGAGGATTTTTTTCTCTAATAAAATATATTACGTTTGTTATCTCCGCTTATACTTTGTTTCATGCAAAGTTACTTATGTAAGCTTTAAGATCCAAACTAGGCAGGTACTGAAGGGTTTAAAAGTGCAGGTGTTCCTGCTGCTGTCTTCCTGTGAGCCCTGTGTCCTAGTGACTAGTGTAAAATACTGAGCTCATTCCATGATGGAAAGTCTACACTGTAGACTATATTTCTTCATGGACTCTGCACAATGCAGAGACCTATCTGAATTGAGCAATATACGATGCAGAAGTGGTGGAAAGTATACAACACAAAGCCCATTCCATGGGGAAAGAATACAGCACACCTATGCTGAACATCAGGGATATTAAAGGGGTCCTAGAAATGCTTCATGTAAATAGACCGGGTATTACTGAGCACATCTAGAGCACTTTTATTTTATTTTTATTGTGATGACCATTGCTACACTAAGGCCGTATTCACACGAGCGTATTTCACGTCCGTGTTACGCGCGTTAAAACAACGGACGTCACTCGGACCTATACAATTCAATGGGGCCATTCAGACATTCAGTGTTTTTTACGCAGCGTATGTCCGCTGTGTGAAACTTACTGCATGTCCTATAGTTGTGCATCACGCACCCATTGAAGTCAATGGGTGAGTGAAAATCACGGACAGCACACGGACGCACATCCGTGTGCTGTCCGTGATTCACGCAACAGTTGCTAAAGAAATTATGAGAAAAAAAACCCCACCTCCTTCAGTTTATTTTGCTGACGTAAAAAACGCGTGACATACGGATGACATACGCGCGTAAAAAACGCTGACAAGCACAATACACTGATGTCACGTGGAACCGCAACGCAGGAAAAACACTGAGTTTTTTACGCGCGCAAAACGGACACGTTCGTGTGAATAAGACCTAAGAGTCTGTGTTTGGTTTACATGTATTGATCTATATGTATGTATTATTTATTTATTTCAGTTACTTATATTGCGCCAACATATTACGCAGCGCTGCACAGAGGTCCTCTTTTACTGTCCCCATTGGAGCTCACAATCTAAATGTATATACTGTGCCCAAGTGAATGCACATACGTAAATAAATGACGCACCCCATCCCCCCACCCCTGCAGTCCCGAGATCAGCGGGACAAATTATTAATTGAGACTATATTAGTCACAGCTCTGTAGTATGAATTTAATTTACATAATTGTATATAGTGAGCCCTGAAACGGCATTATACATGTATTACATACAGATTTTGCTGTGAATTTGGCAATTTAACCCTTGCAACAGCATGGCCCGAAATTCACACAGATTTATTTTTTTTGGGCTGTGGATAAATTTGCCGCATCTGAAGATATCCTTAAAGGGTCAGTTGAAGTAAAATATGTTTGGATGAGAGGCCCCTTAGCTTGCAATGCATTGTTGTTATGTTATGTACTGCAGGTAGAGGGCAGTATAGTGCAACAAATAAACACTGATGGAGCGTAGAAAAGTAAACTACCTGTTGCATGTCTGGGTGGAGAGCGGCTCATCCTCTGATGTCTGCTTCACATTCAGCCGTGTCCACAGAGAGCGAATGTTCTCCAGCGCGATATACTCAGTTGGATCTGTTTTTATTTATAATTGTTTTTGCAGATATCTGAAAAATATGGTATTCCTGGGGAAAAAATAATGAAAATCTATAAGAAAAGCAAAAAAGGGTAAGAAGATTGACCGCTGATAGGAAATACAATTCGGTTGATTTATTTAAATTTATTGATTAAAACAATACGTCATTACATGGATTGTCCAGACTTTTATATAAATGAGCTGAATTATTAAAAAATAAAGTACAACATTTCTATATACTTTGTGTTATAATTCCTCCCAGTTGTCAAAATCTCCGCTTGCTGTCAGCAAATTGTAACATAGTTTATATTCAGAATCTGACCCCCATTGTGATCTAGCCCTGATTGCACAACTGAGGATTTGTTACTCTGTAGCAGTCTCTAAGTAATCTTCTTTTAGCTAAACAAAGCAGCAGTACAGAGTTCAGCAATCTGAACTCCCGGCTGATAGCTGTTACCCACACTGTACATTATGCCAATTCTCAGTTGTATGAGAATTTACAGCCTCTGAATATACACAAGAATGTTTATATTCACTGGCAGTAGGCAGAGATCTTGATAATGGTGAGGAATTGAAATAATAAAGTATTTTACAAAGTTGCCTAATTTATAGTTTGTGTATACAATGATTACGATTTACTCAGACAAGACTGGACAAACACTTTTAAGAACCCCGTCAGCAGGGAAGCCAAGTCTCTCCTGTCACTGCCCTCTTCCTCACTAACATAACTGCGGGATTATAATAAAAAAAAGTTGTTAGGAAGGCCCTGTTGCTACATCTTTGTAACCAATTTTTTTTATTGCTCTAATTAATAGAAAATTAAAAAAGAATCAACTCTGCAAATAGTTTGTCTCCATGGTAACAGACTACAAACAAACCCCTTTGTAGTCTGATCCTGCAGTCACACTTTCTCTCGTCTGCTCCCTACTTATTGTTTGCATACATTCTGTAGGTTAGCAAGAAGTAGGGGACAGATGAAACAAAGTATTACCACAGGATCAGACTACATGGGGTTTGTTTGTAGTCTGTAACCATGGAGACACAAAACATCTGCATAGGAGCTGTGGACACAAAATTGATTTTTAATGAAGACCCTTTTCAAAGTTGTTACGTTTTGTTTTTTTCAGATGCATATGAGCAATAAAAAAAATTGTTGCAAATCTATACGTACCCTTTAGGTGTTGTGAAGTCATACATCATGCCTCTATGGCATTGACCGCCTCAAGCTAAAGAGAATATTGGGATTTTTTTTCCATGGCAAGGTTTCTAGTGATAGCACTTTGAAGTGGAAGCACTAAAACTGAAACCTGTGAGATTTTTTTTAACTGGGCTGGAACTACTCAGTGTACTACAATGACTCATACATTAAGGGAAGTGGAGCACAGCAGTTTGTCAAACACTGGCTTTATATTTAAACAGGAGTACAAAGTTATGGTCATATCAGTGCTCGGAGTATAAATAATAAGTCTGTCCGAACTGAAATATCTACTTTATAATGCCACTGCCTTTCCTGTGAGTCTTAAGAGTCTCATGATCATGACATTAGGCCACCATTATCAACATCCTCGCAACAGAGAAAAGGCTAGCTGCTATCTGTGACCCTGGGAGGTGCCCTCTGAGGTTTAAAAGCCGCACAGCTGGAGCGGAATTTATTGTACAGAACAGTGCCCATCATTTTTCATAATCGACTGTGTTTTTGAGAATGTATTGACTTTACTGATTGGGTTTACAATTTTAACTATTTTGTGGCACATATATATTAGATTAGGCAATTCATAGCACAAGGATGAGGCTGGTTTACTTCTTTTCAGACCATGATGCTATGCAGCAAGTCTTTTGTCTCCCTATTTGAGGGGGTCTCCCAACCAGGATAGAAAAGCACTTTACACGTTTGTGATTCTAAGGCAAACCTACACATTTAATATTAGGAAATTGCGTGCCTAGCATTTCACTACTATATACTCAAAACGGGTTATCCCATGCAGGACATTTATTACCTATCCACAGAATAGGGGATAAATATCTGATCGCTGGGACCCCCACTGATCCCTAAAAAGGGCGTCCTGAGTCCCCAAACCTCCTCGCTGCACGATCGCAGTGAGAAGTTACATGGAGTGGTAGACATGCATGCCCTCTGCCGCTCCTGTCAATGTCTATGGGGGCTGACGGAAATAGCCGAGTACATCAAGAGTGACCTGATCAATAGAGCAGAGAAGATACATAATTATCTTATTATTTCCATGCATAATATTTGCATCTCTGATAATAAAGTTATATTAGGAAATTGCTTTATAAATAATCCCCATATATATTCAGATTAAGGGCTTGTCCACACGTAGCGGAATTACTGCGTATGTTCCGTGCGGAATTGCGGACGGAATATACGCTGCAGAATGTGGACATATATGGACAGTGACATCAGTGGCTACTCCTTGAGCGGAATCCCCGTTGCCGACTCTGGCTGGGGATTCCGCTCCAGGAGGAGCCCCTGACGTCAATGTCCATATATGGACAATGACCTCAGGGGTTTCCTCTAAGAGCAGAATCCCCAGCCAGATCATCGGCAACGAGGATTCCGCTCAAGGAGTAGCCACTGATGTCACTGTCCATATATGGACAGTCAAGAAGTAGAAAAAAAGAGGCAGCACTCCAAACAGATGTCGTCAGAAAAGTGGATTTATTCTCCCATCAGTGCAGTAAACAGTGCAACGTTTCAGCTGCTCAATGCAGCCTTTGTCAAGCATCTGGGCCCTGGAGGCTTCTCTTGTTCTGCTTTGATGCCCACACTCTCTTCCCATATATGGACAGTGACGTCAAGGTCTTCCCCGAGCACAGCTCTTAAAGTAGCGCTGTGCCCGGGGAGTCCTCGGCGAGTGGAGGAGCTCCCTCTGCTCCTCCGCTCTGAACTAATTCTGAAGCAGGGAGCTGATGGTTTCATGCTTCAGAATTGGGTTCAACTGTATCTGCGTCCTGAGGACGCAGATACAGTTGACAGCAGGACACCGCCTGGAATCCGAGACTGTTCTGCTGAATCCAGAACGGTTGGGAGGTATGCAAACATAGTAACTATCGCTCATCCCCAAACATGACAAATCGTTGCTCCTTGTGAAAGGAGCAAATGAGCACCGATCAACGAGCTGCTTCTTTGACCGACAATCTTTTTCACGTCCCATATTGGGCTGTGTAAGAGGACCTTAACTGCACTTTCGCAAAGCTTTTGATATATCATAGAGACATATCTCTATGTCTCTTTGATATATCAGAAGCTTTAATCGGTGGTGGTCCAGGTGCTAAGACCCCAACCATCACTGAGACAAAAGTGCAGAATCACTGAGCTGAGTCTTCTGCACCTTCGGCTGTGTTCTGCTTTCCTCTTTAGGCTGAAGACAAGCTCACAGAGAACGTCTATGAGCCCGTATTCAGCCTGACAAAGAGCACCAATCACAGCCGAAGGTGCAGAGCTGTTCACCGTTTGTGCACCTTCGTTTCAGTGATGGTGGGGGTCCTAGCACTCGGCCCCCCCACCAATCAAACTTTAAAAAAAGTCTCTATGACATAGCAAAAGTTTTGTGAAAGTGCAGTTACTTTTTACACCTTGAAAAAACCCTTTTTAGTGAGTCATTTTGCAACCTAAAGTAGTGTTTCTGTTTAAGTATAACACATGTAAGCATGATGAAGCTTAAAGAGTGTACGGGATAGTGATCAATATGCCCTAAATGTCCACTTATTAAGAGTCCAACAACTTGGATCCCCATAGATTTCCTAGAACTGGGGTTCCACATATGTGCAGTCACTCTCCATTAGGCTGAGTTCACACGTTGCAGATTTGTCGCGGATTTTGTTGCGGATCTGACACAGATCTCACCCTTTTGCATTGCAAAGTGTAAAATCGGCGACAAATCCGTGATGTGTGAACTCAGCCTAAAAGTACCCACACACTTGTCTGGAAAAGGTCTCAGCAGTACGACCCCAACCTACGTTTGTCATGGGAAGACCCATATAAACCCAAACGTCTAGTATATCTAATGGGTACTTTTCTTGTCTGTCCTCTACTTAGCATTTTGGTGAATATGGATGATAACATAATCGAGCATTACTCCAATGAGGACACCTTCATACTGAATGTGGAAAGCATGGTGGAACAAGGCTTCAAGATCACACTGACGGAAATATAACCCAAAGCCAAAGCGATGCCTGATGGGAAGGATTGTCCATGTACAGAACAGAGTAGAAATCTGTTCTCCTGCAATCCCTGCCTCATCAGAGACATTTAGGAGGTGTTTTTAGTGCCTATGACAGCAAATGCAAGATTGAATCCATGTTCTTTATAGGAAAAAAGACAGAAATAACTATTTATATTGATATTATACACGATGGAGTCTCTTTGGATGGAATCATTTTCTTGACGTGCACAAGAGTCTCAGAAGGACGTTCCAATTCCATATGCTGGAAGAGGATGGGGATTATGGATTATGTAAATGACTTCCAAATTCCTCAAGGAAGGTTCTATGCAGTATCTCCAAAGTCTACAGCAATGTAGTGAATGCATGCGGACCTAATGACATGGTCTTGTGCATTTTTTTGTGCAGTCCATCAACTTGTTTTAACCTGAATGTACAAAAAGTATTTTGTAAGTAATCTAAAAAAATGATTTTTTTTTAACACAATGTACAAATTATTTTGTAAAGTGCAATATAATATTTTCATTTATATTATTTTCTTTGTTTACTGCCACAATGATAACGACGACCACATTCTAAAATATCAGAAATCGTAAAGGTATTAAAGCCTTTCTCCATTTAGTACATAATGAGGGAAACATATAAAAATTGTCTAACAGAAAAAACTCTTGCCCATAGCGACCAATCAGAGCTCAGCTTTTATTACTAAAGCTGCTTTGTGACTGGTTGCTATGTTTTTGTGTTAATTTTAATAAATGAGCCCCAATCTCTACCACAAACTTCCATCCACAAACACAGATAACACGTAATCTTCATATTGTATTGTCCCGGCACTTTCATGTTGTTATTCTAGAACGGCATGATTGTACAATCCATTCATGCTCCCTATTCCCTGAGTGGGTGGCATCTAAAACAAGCCTGTGCAGCATGGAGAGGCAGCCTCTTATATAGTAGATAAAACTTCTTGTGACCACTTCAGCAACTTCATGAACTTAAAGAGGCTCTGTCACCAGATTTTGCAACCCCTATCTGCTATTGCCACAGATAGGCGCTGCAATGTAGATTACAGTAACGTTTTTATTTTTAAAAAACGAGCATTTTTGGCCAAGTTATGACCATTTTTGTAGTTATGCAAATGAGGCTTGCAAAAGGACAACTGGGCGTGTTGAAAAGTAAAAGTCCAAGTGGGCGTGTATTATGTGCGTACATCGGGGCGTTTTTAATACTTTTACTAGCTGGGCGCTCTGACGAGAAGTATCATCCACTTCTCTTCAGAACGCCCAGCTTCTGGCAGTGCAGATCTGTGACGTCACTCACAGGTCCTGCATCGTGTCAGACGAGCGAGGACACATCGGCAACCTGAGGCTACAGTTGATTCTGCAGCAGCATCGGCGTTTGCAGGTAAGTAGCTACATTGACTTACCTGCTAACGCCGAGGCTGCTGCAGAATCAACTGTAGCCTCTGTTGCCGATGTGGCCGACACGATGCAGGACCTGTGAGTGACGTCACAGATCTGCACTGCCAGAAGCTGGGTGTTCTGAAGAGAAGTGGATGATACTTCTCGTCAGAGCGCCCAGCTAGTAAAAGTAGTAAACACGCCCCGATGTACGCACATAATACACGCCCACTTGGACTTTTACTTTTAAACACACCCACTTGGACTTTTGCAAGCCTCATTTGCATAACTACAAAAATGGTCATAACTTGGCCAAAAATGCTCGTTTTTAAAAAATAAAAACGTTACTGTAATCTACATTGCAGCGCCTATCTGCTGCAATAGCAGATAGGGGTTGCAAAATCTGGTGACAGAGCCTCTTTAAGCAGTGGTCACCCGGGCAGGAACCTAAGTGGTTGCTAGGCAACTTGTCTGGTAATGGTTGTTTGGTCTAGAAAACCCATAATTAAATACCATTAACAAATACATTAGGGAACTCAAAATTAATAGAGGGGGTGCCGCGACATCTCAGAGGTGAGAGTGGCCAGGAGGGACTTGGTGTTGGTTTCTGCAGGGAAATTAACTCTTGCTGATGGGTTCCCCTACAGTTTCCAGCTGATCGCTGGTGATCAGTTTATTGTCAGGGGGACACTCTCAGGAAAAAGGAATTGGTCAAAGTGGACAATCCCTTAAAAAAAACACAAAAAAAACACCACTCAGAGAATAAAGGCGGGATAGAGAGAACAATGACTCTGCAAAGATAAAAAATACCAATCAAGCAGTCACTGTGGGGGAGCTATCATTATATATATATACTACACACTAGTGTGTGCGTGTGTATATATATATATAGAGTTCAACTGCAGTATGTATGTCTGTGTGTATATGTATGTATGTATATATATATATATATATATATATATATATATATATATACATACTGCAGTTGAGCTCACATATATATATATATGTGTGTGTGTGTGTGTGATAGCTGTTAATACCTTCCATAATTTCATCTCAAATCAATCATTGTGGCGAGTCTGTACATAGTTGTGTAGCATATGACTGGAAATGTGGTATTTGTATCATTATGGTGAATGTGAAATAGTTGGACAAACCTACTTTTATTTCTTAAAATATATATATTGCTTTTGAATTTTTTTTTATAACTGTGCTTCCAAACCAAATGATGGAATTGTAACATTTACTGGATTATGTTTCTGTTTTGTTTGGACTGAGGAAACCATCTTGGTATAAAGGTCACTCAAAATCAAGTTAAAAATACTATAAAACAGTGATCTCAAGCTGCAGCACTCCAGCTGTTGCATGCTGGGAGTTGTAGTTTTGTAACAGCTAGAGAGATGCATGTTGGAGATCATTGCTATACGCCCACAACTGGATTTTAAGTAATGTTTTAGCCTTTTGGAACTATTTTATTGGTATGACATGTAGGATACACTCCTGTTGTATTAAAGCAATATAACTTATTTAAAAAGAGAACTTTGCTTAATCAAAAATGAAGCAGGACCCTAAGGCTTCCATTTTCCGTTAAAATAAAGCTTCATCTTTTTCTTATTCTACATCACAAGTCGTGCTTTGTCATTTACACTCCGCAGAGTTTATAATACTTATAATTGACAAGGTTTATTTATGCCTTCTGTGCTATATGGTAATTGATACGTCATTGTCACGTGACAAGAGAACTTTAGATAGAGGCGTATTCTTAAAGGGTTCATTTAGTGCACGCTGTATTCCCTGTTTGAGCTAAATACAGCATTAGGCTCTGTTCACATCTGCGTTGGGGTCCCGTTCTGACGTTCCGTCTGAGCTTTCCTTCAGAACGAGACCCTGAGCAGACACAAACTGACACCGACGGAAACCAGAGGTTTCCGTTTCCGTCACCGTTGATTTCAATGTTGACGGATCCGGTTTCCCTTAAGGCCCTGTTCACTCAGAGTATTTTGCAGGCAGAAAAATCTGCCTCAAAATTTCTTCAGGAATTTTGAGGCAGATTTTGACCTGGCGGCAGAACACTTGCCTCGTTTTTCACTGCGTTTTAAATTGAGCGCCGCAGGCAAAAACCGCTGTGAAAACCGCGATCTCTGCCTCCCATTGATATCAATAGGGGGTCAGAGACGAAGACGCCCAACTTAAGGGCATGTCGCTTCTTTTTTCCGCTAGCGTTTTTTTACCGCTCGCGGGAAAAAAACACCTCCACCTCCCATTGAAATCAGTGGGAGGCGATTGCGGGTGTTTTTTGGCACTGTTTCCGACGTGGTTTCTTCACAAAAAACAGCACCAAAATACACAGTGTGAACTAGTCCTAATAATTTTACCTACACTGATACATTGTGGAAAACTATTGACCTCGATTCCTGGCTTACATGTCAGCAACCCACTTAGCCTATGAATGGCAGCCCTAGTATGTGATACATCCACCCCAGAATGGCCGCACTATCTTCTATACTGGTGCTGCCATCAAATTTGATGAGGGCATAGACTGCCGCCCCTATGGAACAGCAGCCCGCCTACAGAAAAGGGGTAAACGTCATTGTATGTGTCTGTGTGCGCAATTATACATGTATGCGTGTAGTGAGTCTTCATATATGATCTCTAATATGTTCTAAGATATACGTTGTGTTGATTGCGCTGTTTGGCAGTATTATTTATACACTGATATGGAGTTATCAATTATTTGATTCAGTATTTTCATATAAAAAGCTGTTTAATTGACGACCTCGCACAGGAAAAGCCGTCAATCGCTCTGCGTGGGCGGAGGAAGCGGACTCTCTGAGCCTTGGCAATAGTTAAACAGCGTTTTATATGAGAATACTGATTCAAATAATAAAAAAACTATGGGGATGATTTACTAATGTGATTGCACCAGGACTTTGTCGTAAAACGCACCAAAATGTGGCGCATAATGTTGCATGAAGTTTTGTTACTATTTATGAAGCACATGTGCAAAGAAGAAGAAATGTTTGTGCCTCACTAGACCAATTTCAAAAGAGTCTCAAAAAGGGGCGTATCTTGAAATGCACCAATTTTTTTCAGAAACTTAGACAACCAAAAGGTGGTATAAGAAAGAAAAAAGTGTCTGACATGTCTTGCAAGATGCACCAAATTTAACATACAGCAATATATATCTTTATTGGATGGATGCCAGAGGCTACATGTGCGACGTCGACGTTTCGGTCGATAAGACCTTCGTCGGGCACTGAGACGTGCTGGGGACTGGATCGGTGCAAAATATAATGCGTATGTAGCGCTGCTATAGTGAGTACTGGGCGGCTTACCGCTCTAGATGGGCGCTGGTCATCTAGAGCGGTGCAGCACCCCCTGGGTATCCGCCTCGATGGATATGTCCAGAAAATTGACTTTTTTTGTATCGGCCACATACGTCAGTTTTATGTTGCGGTCATTGACATTCAGTTCCTGCATGAACTGGAGAAGTAGAGTCTCTGTCCCCTGCCAAATGAATAATATGTCGTCAATGTACCGCAACCAGCACTGCACATGGTCCACGGCGTGGGCGCTGCCACCATGCAAAACCTGCCTCTCCCAAGCACCGAGAAACAGGTTGGCATATGACGGCGCGCACGCCGCCCCCATGGCAGTGCCCTGTTTCTGTAAGTAGAATACATCCCTAAACACAAATAGATTGTGTGTCAGGATGTACTCCAATAGTTCCACTATAAGGTCACATGTCTGGCTGTCCCAGTTGCTCATTCCCAGGAAGAGGCGGACCGCCTCAATTCCATCCTCGTGTCTAATAGAGGTATAGAGGGATTCGACGTCGGCCGTCACCAAAATCATGTCAGATTCTAAAGTAATCTCATCCAAATGAGTAAGCACATCTGTCGTGTCTCTCACGTATGAGGGAAGACATTCTACCATAGGTTTTAGGTAGTAGTCGATGAATTTACAGATGGGTTCACACAGTCCTCCAATTCCCGACACAATCGGTCTGCCAGGGGGATTTGTCAGATTTTTATGAACCTTAGGCAGTAAATAAAAAGTCGGGATTTTTGGGTAAATCACGGTCAGACCTTCCAGAATCTTTTTGGAGATTATCCCTTTTTCGAAAGCTAGACTCAAAATAAGTTTCAATTCAGCAGAAAAGGACCCCACTGGGTTGAATGTCAACTTAGAGTATCTCTATCGATTCATATATAAACAGGGCACCAAAATAACATCTGCACCCCTTGAGAAAGCTACGGGCGAAACGCGCGTCGGGGCGCTATCCTACACTGCTGGGTCACATCTCACCTCCCATACATGGGTAAGTGCATACTCTGGAAGTACATTTTGGCTCTTTGTGCCATCTGTCTTTAGGCAATAACTACTTACTTTCTAGTCACTATAGACTTTTTTCAGAGTTAGGCACATTGCCTTTTTTTACACAAATTCATACTTTGATACCATTTTCATGTTTATGCACCCCAGGTTGGAGTCATATTGAGTCATAGTAACTATGCATACCATCAGGGTTTTCTAATATATATATATATATAGACTCAATATACACTCCTGTGATCCGTTTTAGGACTATTTTTGGATTCTCTGTCTATGTCATTTTATGTATTTTATTTTTGTTCTTTAATAAAGATAGTTAGTTTCATACATTGATATATATGGACTCTGTTTCTCCGGTTTGTTACACAGGCACATATGTACACAGCACAGATAATGTAGTAGATGTTACCTGCAGTCCTATGTAACAACACAGATAACACACAGTGATAACTCTGAGTACAGATAATGTAGTAGTGTTGCCTGCAGTCCTATGTAACACCACAGATAACACAGTGATAACTCTGATTACAGATAATGTAGTAGCTGTTGCCTGCAGTCCTATGTAACGCCACAGATAACACAGTGATAACTCTGATTACAGATAATGTAGTAGCTGTTGCCTGCAGTCCTATGTAACACCACAGATAACACATTGTGCTAAATTACAATCTCAGCTCTGCTACACAGTACAGATAATGTAGTAGATGTTACCTGCAGTCCTATGTAACACTACAGATAACACAGTGATAACTCTCTGAGTACAGATAATGTAGTAGATGTAAGAGACAAACACATGCAGAGACACAGACAGACACACACACACACACACACACACACACACACACACACACACACTGTAACATATACACATACAAACACAGAGACACACACTGTATTCACACTACACACACATACACACACAGACACTCACCATGTCTCCTTTCTGACAGGTCAGGACAGGCTGTGGGCGGAGCTTCCTCTCTGCTTCTCGGCGTGTGTAGCACAGAGTAGAGGCAGATGCCTGAAGGCTACAGCACGGGAGTGGACCTGTCCCCTGACCTGAGTCATCTGACCTCCTGTCACTGACGTGAGGTCAGGTGACAGTTAAGGTGACTGAACTGGTCCACTCCCTGGCCGTCACAGACTCCAGTCAGAACGCCGTAATTTCCTGGCTCTTCCTAAGCTGCTGCAGGTGTCCGACATACGGGGCGCCTATCAGCAGCGATCAGCTGCTCTTCGACGCCCCCCCCTTCCCTACCACCGGGTGGCACCCGGGGCACATGCCCCGCCTGCCCCCCTAGCTACGCCCCTGCCATAGGCCCTGGACTATTATCCAAACTTTGGTCCCCCTTCCGCACTGTCGCCCTCCCGCACAGTAACTATTGTTGACACTACCTTTTTGTGCAAGCATTAACAAATGGGTGTTACGATTCCGCAGGATCACATGGTGCAGGGACACATCCTCCTGATAAGGGGAATTGTCTATCAGTCCTGGACTGCACAAAGACTTTTTGTGAAATACAAGGATTTCCTATAATAAACATGTCAGGAGAGGTGACAGATTCTCTATAAATCTACTTACTCACAGGTGACGACATCTCAGATTCTAGTAGTTTTTTTCCCTCTTTTCTTCTCCATCCGGTCAAGACTCCTTCTCCCGGCCATGACCCATTTCTGCAGAATTTGTCACTCAGATGTCCTCGGCTCCTCACTTTTCCAACATTTAAATACCTATAAACGAAAATAAAATTATCATGGTGTCAAACACTGTGCCCTTAAATATAATAGCACCAAACACTGCGCCTCTGAATAAAATACTACAAAACACTGTGCCCCTGAATATAATACCAAACACTGTACCCCTGAATATAATTGTGTCAAACACTGTAAAGTAATGCACCACAAACACACTTTGCCCCCTGTACATAGTGCCACACACAGCCCCTGTAGATATCACACCCGCACATATATAGTGCCACCACAGCCCCCTGTAGATAGCGTCACACACCCCCCCTGTAGATATCACACATCCCCTATAGCTAGCACCACACACATCCCCCCTAAGAGAGCACTACACAACAGCCCCCTATAGATAGCACCACACAGACCCCCCTGTAGATATCACACATCCCCTATAGCTAGCACCACACACATCCCCCCATAGAGAGTGTTACAGTCCCCTATAGATAGCACCACACAGCCCCCTGTAAAGAGCGCCACTCACAGCCCCCTGTAGATATCACACATCCCCTATAGCTAGCACCACACACATGCCCCCGTAGAGAGCATTACACACAGCCCCTATAGATAGCACCACACAGCCCTCCAGTAGAGAGCGCCACACACAGCTCCCTATAGATAGCACCACAGAGCCCCCCTGTAGAGAGCACCACACCGACCTCCCCTTCTTGTAAATAGCGCCACATACATACCCCTGTGGACAGCGCCACACACAGCCCCCCCTTGTATATAGGGCCACACAGTGGTCCCCCTAGTATATAGTGGCATACAGCGCTCCCCCTTTGTCTATAGGGCAACACAGTGCTCCACCTATTGTATATAGGATATAGGGCCACACAGTGTTTCCCCCCTTATATATGGTGTCACTCAGGGCTCCCCTCCTTTATATATAGGGCCACACAGTGCTCCCCCTTGTATATAGGATATAGGGCCACACAGTGCTCCCCCCTTGTATATAGGGGCACATAGCGCTCCCGCTTGTATATAGGGCCATAGAGTGCTCCCGCTTGTATATAGGGCCACACAGTGCTCCCCTCCCCCCTTGTATATAGAGCACACAGCACTCCCCCTTGTATATAGTGCACACAGCGCACCCCCATTTTTATATAGTGTACACAGCGCTCCCCCCGCTTGAATATAGTTCAAACAGCACTCCCCCTTGTATATAGTGCATACAGCGCTCCCCTCGCTTGTATATAGTGCACACAGCACTCCCCTCTTGTATATAGTGCACACAGTGCTCCCCCTTTGTATATAGGGCCAGACAGTGCTCCCCCATTGTATATAGGATATAGGGCCACACAGCGCTTCCCCCTTGTATATAGTGTCACACAGCACCCCCCTTTGTATATAGGGCCACACAGTACTCCCCCTTTGTATATAGGGCCAGACAGTGCTCCCCCAATTGTATATAGGATGTAGGGCCACACAGTGCTTCTCCCCTTGTATAGAGGGCCACATAGCCTTCCCCCTTCTATATAGGGCCACACAGCGCTCCCCTCCCCCTTGTATATAGTGCACACAGCGCTCCCCCCGCTTTTATATAGTGCACACAGCACTCCCCCGCTTGTATATAGTGCACACAGCGCTCCCCCTTGTATATAGTGCACACAGCGCTCCCCCACTTGTATATAGTGCACAGAGTGCTCCCCCCTTAAAAAGAATATATATATTGTACTTACCTTGCTCTGTTCCCGCTCCGGCCAGATGCATGCGCATCCGCCGGGTGGGACGAATGCACAGACCCGCGTGACGCAGTACGTCATCACGCTGGCCTGTGCAGGGAGTCTTCCCAGC
The DNA here is from genome assembly GCF_050947455.1 of Rhinoderma darwinii. NCBI lineage: Eukaryota > Metazoa > Chordata > Amphibia > Anura > Rhinodermatidae > Rhinoderma > Rhinoderma darwinii. The sequence goes on along the minus strand of NC_134691.1, from coordinate 42,129,218 downwards.
GCCTTATAGTCTGCAGGCCTAACGTGGCCTGCAGCCTTTAATATTCATTTGTATCTGGGTCCTGAGAATTTAGATAAAAGTGAATGTGGCTGTCGCGAGCAGCGGGGCCCCCTCCAGTGCTAGCAATGCCACCGGGCATGAGGGGGCCTGTGCGGTCATGTGCGGTCTGGGCGGATATAGGCCCCCTGGGTGCCTTGGGCCCCGGACGGCCTCCCGAACCGCACTAATGATGATCCACCACTGCGGGCTTAGCTCACTCCATACTTAGTAGGTGACGCTCCATACTCACTGCAACGGGCGGACTCAAAGATCAACTTTAACCCATTAGAAGCTGTGGCCAATCGCGACCAAGACCTTTAAAGCGTTAGAATAAGAGAGGCGGCCCCCTACGACGTGCCATAGCTCCCCCATGACACGATAGTCATCATACATTAGTATTTACCTATTTTTTCCCTAAAGTTATGTTAAAAAAATTAAAAAGTTAACATAACTGGTATTGCCACGTTCGTAAAACTCTGAACTATTACAATATAATGTCGTTTAGCCTGTTCGGTGAACGACGTATAAAAATGTAAAACACCCAAATTGCTGTTTTTTGGTCACCTTAGCTCTCCAAAAAAATGGAATAAAAAGTGATCAAAAGGTCGCATATATCCCAACACGGTACCAATAAAAACTACAGCTTTCCCGCACAAAATAAGCCCTCACATTGCTTAATCGGTGGAAAAATAAACCTGTTATTAGCCAAAGAAGCCCTTTAATAAATGTGTTGCATCTTACTCCAACCTTCTTTTTTTTAATTTTGTTGTGTGAAACGTCAGTCTTAATAAATACTGTTGTGTCCGCAGTGTTGACCGCCGACACGCTGTACTTACCGCCGTGACCGCGGGACACTGAGGGCTTGTTGGCGTCTCCCTCCCAGGAGACGCCAATACACATGGCTTCACTCTCCTGCTTCTGGGGTGCCCGCGCAATCATCCCCACCCTCAAAGGGCCAGCGCGTGCACCAACAAAATGTTCCCTACCTATCCCCTTTCATCCTGGACTATATAAAGGGCTCTGCCCTTCCACTCCTTGCCTTAACGTTGTTGTTCTATTCCCATGTTAGTCTAGCAAATGGTGCTTTAGTTGTATCCTGCTCCCAGTGTTCCCGTATCCTACTTCCTGTATCCCGTAACTGTGCTTGTTCCTGAGCTGTATCTAGTGTTGGAGTCATGTTGTCATCTGCCACATCCAGTGTTATCTACCACGTCAAGCATCATCTGTGTCTACTACACCATGTGCCTGCTTCTCCAAGTATCTGCCAGATTATCTTCCCAGGTCTTCTACCCCAGAGACTGTTGCTGACTGTTGTTTTGGCCAGCTGCTTTTCCGCTATAGCAGAGCGGCTTAGTGGCTCCACATACCCCACAGGTGTGACAAATACCCTCTTTACGTTTCATTTTATAAAAAAGTGTTGTTAGGTTGTCTCACCACATTTTTGGGATTACTCTACCTCTTCTTTTGTAGATAACTTTTCTTCCTTTTCTTTTTTCTGTGCAAGGTTCTAATGGCTTTTAGATGTTCATTCAACCTTAATTTAACTGCCTGGTAAGGTCATGTCCGGGAGAAGTCATCATAAACGTCCAGACCGGATGGAAAAGAGAAAAAGAATGACTCCAATCTGAGGTCATCACTGGTGAGCCACTGAATGTAAATGTTTATTCTCCCTGTGACTGATAAGTACTGTAATCACTGTATGATCTGCAGCAAGATGATGGGTGTATCGTTGTTTTTTGTGAAACAGCAACTCCCAGGATATCCTTACCATCGTTCTGGCTATACTGGGAGCTGTAGTTTTATGCTGTACAAACTTATATGGCAGGGGTTAAACTGAATTTGCAAATGATCTCTGTACCGAGCTGTATTTGTGCTTGTGTTGTATATATGTACTGAGCTTGGTTCTGGTGTTGTATATATATGTACTGAGCTTGGAGCTGTATATATGTGTACTGAACTTTGTTGTGGTGCTGTATATATGAACTGAGCTTGGTTCTGGTACTGTATATATGTACTGAGCTTGGTTCTGGTGTTGTATCTATGTACTGATCTTGGTTCTGGAGCTGTATTTATGTACTAATCTTTGTTCTGGTGTTGTATATATGTACTGAGCTTGGTTCTGGTCTTGTATATACGTACTGAGCTTGGTTCTGGTGCTATATTTATGTACTGATCTTGGTCCTGATACTGTATTTATGTACTGATCTTGGTTCTGGTGTTGTATATATGTACTGAGCTTGGGTCTTGGGCTGTATAATTGTACTGATCTTTGTTCTGGTGCTGTATATATGTACTGAGCTTGGTTCTGGTGCTGTATTTATGTACTAATCTTTGTTCTGGTGTTGTATATATGTACTGAGCTTGGTTCTGGTCTTGTATATACGTACTGAGCTTGGTTCTGGTGCTATATTTATGTACTGAGCTTGGTTCTGGTGTTGTATATATGTACTGAGTTTGGTTCTGGTGTTGTATTTATGTACTGATCTTGGTTCTGATGCTGTATATATGTCCTGTTTGTCACGGTGTGTGGGTATGTGGACCCACTAGGCCGCACTGCCGTAGCAGGGAGGCAGCTGCTCAAGCAACAGGAACCCCAGAAATACAAAGTCCCGTACAAGGGTACCTGGATAGTCCAAACAATGGCCGCAGCTCTCGCACGGATGGAGGTGGGTGCAGCAGGTAACGCCAGACGTGGCGGATGACAGCAGGTGCCGCAGGTTGCGCCAGATGTGGCGAATCCCTCTGGACGTGGCAGATGACACAGGACGTGGCAGATGACAGCAGGTGCCGCAGGTTGCACCAGACGTGGTAAATCCCTCTGGACGAGGCAGATGACACAGGATGTGGCAAGGCAACAGCAGGTGTAGTAGACACGACTCCAACTAGTAGGCACAGGAACAAGAACACAGCACGGGATACAGGAACAGGTAACAGGCCACAGGTAATAACTGGAATGGGAAACACTAAGGGACCATTTGCAAGACAGACTTGGGAATACTAACAACGCTCAGGCAAGGATCAGAAGGGATGGGGCCTTCTTATAGATCAGGAAGCCATGTGGTTGATGATTGTTTTAAAGGTGCGCTCGCTGGCCCTTTAAAAGTGGGCACGAGCGTGCGTGCGCACCTACAAGACACAGCAGACCAGAGCGGAAGTGAGCTCTGGCGTCTCCTAGGAAGGAGATGGGGACCAGCCCTCACGAATCCATGGCTGCGGGCGTCGGGAGGTGAGTAAACCCGACGGCCCGTGGCCATGGACGCTACAGTATCCCCCCTCTTACGCTCCCTCTTCTTGGGACCAGAGCGAGAGAGGAATTTCTTAATGAGAGTAGATGCATTGAGGTTATCTTCCGGCTCCCAGGACCTCTCCTCATGACCAAACCCCCTCCAGTCCACCAAATAGAAAGTCCTTCCTCCTACCCTCTTGCAGTCCAGGATCTCTCTCACCTCGAACACATCAGAAGATCCGCTGGGAGCAACTGTGGAGCTAGAAGTCTTGCTTTTTTCCTTACTTTTGAAAGAAAAGCACAGTTTTTTTCAATGAAGATAACATTATATTAATCAGAAATACACTCTATACATTGTTAATGTGCTAAATGACTATTCTAGCTGCAAACGTCTGGTTTTTAATGCAATATCTACATAGGTGTATAGAGGCCCATTTCCAGCAACGATCACTCCAGTGTTCTGATGGTACATTGTGTTTGCTAACTGTGTTAGAAGGCTAATGGATGATTACAAAACACTTGAAAACCCTTGTGCAATTATGTTAGCACCGCTGTAAACAGTTTTGCTGTTTAGAGGAGCTATAAAACTGACCTTCCTTTGAGCTAGTTGAGAATCTGGAGCATTACATTTGTGTGTTCGATTAAACTCTCAAAATGGCTAGAAAAAGAGAGCTTTCATGTGAAACTCGACAGTCTATTCTTGTTCTTAGAAATTAAGGCTATTCAATGCGAGAAATTGCCAAGAAACTGAAGATTTCCTACAATGGTGTGTACTACTCCCTTCAGAGGTCAGCACACACAGGCTCTAACCAGAGTAGAAAGAGAAGTGGGAGGCCCCGCTGCACAACTGAGCAACAAGACAAGTACATTAGAGTCTCTAGTTTGAGAAATAGACGCCTCACACCTGGCAGCTTCATTAAATAGTACCCTCAAAACGCCAGTGTCAACGTCTACAGTGAAGAGGCGACTCCGGAATGCTGGCCTTCAGGGCAGAGTGGCAAAGAAAAAGCCATATCTGAGACTGGCTAATAAAAGGAAAAGATTAATATGGGCAAAAGCACACAGACATTGGACAGAGGAAGATTGGAAAAAAGTGTTATGGACAGACGAATCGAAGTTTGAGGTGTTTGGATCACACAGAAGAACATTTGAGAAAACTGAAAAGATGCTGGAAGAGTGCCTGACGCCATCTATCAAGCATGGTGGAGGTAATGTGATGGTCTGGGGTTGCTTTGGTGCTGGTAAAGTGGGAGTTTTGTACAAGGCAAGGGATTTTGAATAAGGAAGGCTATCACTCCATTTTGCAACGCCATGCCATACCCTGTGGACAGCGCTTGATTGGAGCCAATTTCATCCTACAACAGGACCATGACCCAAAGCACACCTCCAAATTATGCAAAAACTATTTAGGGAAGAAGCAGGCAGCTGGTATTCTATCTGTAATGGAGTGGCCAGCGCAGTCACCAGATCTCAACCCCATAGAGCTGTTGTGGGAGCAGCTTGACCGTATGGTACGCAAGAAGCGCCCATCAAGCCAATCCAACTTGTGGGAGGGGCTTCTGCAAGCATGGGGTGAAATTTCTCCCGATTACCTCAGCAAATTAACAGCTAGAATGCCAAAGGTCTGCAATGTTGTAATTGCTGCAAATGGAGCATTCTTTGACGAAAGCAAAGTTTGAAGGAGAAAATTATTTGAAATAAAAATCATTATTTCTAACCTTGTCAATGTCTTGACTATATTTTCTAGTCATTTTGCAACTCATTTGATAAATATATGTGTGAGTTTTCATGGAAAACACAAAATTGTCTGGGTGACCCCAAACTTTTGAACGGTAGTGTATATATACATCTGCATTGAGCTTGGTTGTGGTACTGTATATACGTCAGATCTTGGTTCTGGTGCTGGAACTATATAGGATATATATATATATATATATAATAAGAAAATTGCAGGGCAGATGGAATTGTTTAAAGTTCATTATATATTTAATAGGAACCTGTCTGGTAGTTTTAACCTCTTGAACCGCCACCATGCAGTAATACAATATTTCCAAACATTCTCCTGTATGTTTTTTTCAGATGCAGGCAAATCTATAAATTCAAACTTTTGAAACGGCGCACACTATATGTTAATTACTAATTAAAGGATCATGGGGCGGTGCGGCTTTCCTGAAGACTCACATAGTCCTGACTCCAAACCCACCTTTCCATGCTTGATTGACATCCTCCTGGCTGTTATACATCACTACCAGCCTCCTCCAACTTTCTCAGATGCGCCATTGCCTTGCACTACTTGAGTACACACTGTGCAGCGAGGTGTACTCTGCCCAGCTTCATCGCTGCACCGCTCACGCCAGGGGAGTACAAGGCAACGGCGCATCCGCAAGCGTTGGAGGAGGCTGGCAGTGATGTAGAACAGCAAGGGGGATGTCAATCAATATCTGGGGGGCACTATTTAAATTTTTCGCCTTAGGCAGGAGAAAAGCCAGAATCAGTCCTGGACAGCAGACACTAAGGAGTTATTAAGTGCACAGGAATGGTAGTGAAATAAAATACATGTGCACCCAGCAACTAATGATGAACAGAGTAGGCGGGTAACAGACAATAATCAGCATCCATAGCATAACATACCCATTGAATGTACAGAAGAGGCTGGACGCAGCTGCAGGCTTGAGGGAAGCCGACATGACCGTCCTGGTAGGGAAAGGGTTAATGTTAAGAGGTGAGGGAAAGGTGAAGAAGCTGAAGGAGGGACGGGGAGGAGCTAGGGGGGACGGGGGGGCCGTTACTGCGCTTCCCGCTGTTTCTCGGCATTGAGCCGGAAGCAGCGGGAGGAGTAGTACACAAGAAGCAAAGCTCCCCGTTGCCCGGCTTTTTAGTATGGCAGAGGCCCTGATTTTAGAGCGGCTGCGTGCCGCTGCTGTGCACCACGGTCCCGGATGGCTGGAGGAGACCGTGGCTGCATTAACGCGGATCCCGGACGCCGTTTCGCCACGTCGGGCACGGCGTTCGGGGTCTGTTGTAAGGGACAGGCTCCCCTCCCCCGGCCCCCCTACGAGCATGGCTATGGCGGCGGGGGGGGAGTCGGCAACAACCGCTCCTGCGCTGGGCAGGCAGAGAGCGGTAGCAGGGGTGACGGCGATGCAGGCTGTGTCGACCCGTCCCTCTCGGCGGTCCCGACCTCCAGAGCGCCTGAGTCCGGAGGTAGTCCCGCGGACACGGCGTCGCAGAGGGAGCCCGATCCCGGACGCTGCAGGCCAGGCAGCTGGGAGGACCGCCCCTTCCCAGGCCCTGCGTCCTGGCAGGAATCCCAGGCCGCGACGGGGTCCGGCGGTAAGCAGGGAGTCGCAGGCCGGGCTCCCTGTCACCCCTCCCCCATCAGATGGAAGATGTCAAGAGCAAGGTACGGCCGCCCCGCATGGTGATGTTCCGGCCAGGGGGCAGGCTTCGTCAGGATCGTCTAGACGGACGACTAGATCTGCAGCGACGGCGAGGCAACAGGTCCGGTCGGAAGTCTGGGTCCCGGCGGTCGGGCGGCAGGTTGCCGGCCCATCGGTCAGCGCGTCCTCATCCCCTTTCCGAAGAGGTCGTTGGGAGGGACAGTCGTCGGCGAGAGAAGAACTGGAGGAAGGTGAACTGGACGTCTATCGTCGAGGTCAGGATGGTCCGGCTGACGGGAACACAGCGCCTGTGCAGCCCGGTGAGTGTATAACTCCTTTATTGTCTTATCCAGCGATTTTTATGTCGGGTGTCGGCGGGGGGGCTGCTAGCATAGCATCGGGGGCCGGTAGTGGCGCGGGCGGACGCGACGGAGCGGGTTTGGCAGATTTAGTGGGTTGCTTACGGGAGCTGGTGGGGCGCCTGGATAGGGCCGCGGCGCCGGTAGTAACGGAAGTGTCCCCTGCGGTAGTTTGGGAAGGCTCCAGGGAAGTGGGATCGTTGCAGGCGCGTCCTGTGGTGGCGGTTAGAGAGGCGGTCGCGGTGTCGGTGCAGACTGAGGCACAGAAGGACGGCGATCGAGTGCGCATGGACGATCGTGCTCGGGGGGAGGTGTATGTTTGTTTTGAGGGTCCGTTGGGGGCGCATTTAAAGCAGGAGGTGCGTGATCGGATCTGGAAAGATGAATATGTTGAAATTTTTTCTCTCTTGCCGCTGGCTAAATTCAATTTGGATAAGAGCAAGCGGGATGAGAGTAAAAAGGACGAGGAGGAACGGCGGCGGTATAGGCTTATCCCGCAGACGTTCGTTAATTGGTCGCAGGCGTTCGCCATATTGGCTAGTGTGATAGGGGAAAAGGCGCCGGAAAATTGTTCGGCGTTATTTTGTTATTTTGATGCTATTGGGGAGGCTCATAGGGCGTATGGGGGTCAGGCGTGGCTGCGATATGATGAGCAATTCCGTCAGCGGAAGGCGGTTCGGCCGGCGATTCGGTGGGACCAGAAGGATATTGCTCTCTGGTTACGGGTTACGGTTCCGGTTAGGCAGCCCTTTCCCGGGAGCGGTGGCCAGGGAGGCCAGACTAGTCAGAGTGGACCAAGCGGCGGGGGAAAGGCGGGGTTTTGCTGGCAATTCAATGAAGGCCAGTGTAAGTTCGGGGCCACGTGCAAGTTCAAGCACGTGTGCTCCGAGTGTAATGGTGCATCACACGGGGCGGCAAAATGTCTGCGTAAAAAGAGGTCCGGGAACCAGCACGGGGCTGGTCAAGGGGGTGTCGCCGGTGAGGGTGGAAAGGATGGCCCCTTATCTAAATGAGTATCCGGATAGGGCGGCGGCTAAGTTGCTTTATGAAGGGTTTAGTGTTGGTTTGGTTATTCCTCCGCCTCCTTATGAGGTTCCGGTTACGCGGAGAAATTTAAAATCGGCTTACGTGCATGCGGAAGTCGTGTCGGAAAAGTTGTTAAAAGAAGTTTCGTTGGGGCGCATGTCGGGGCCATTTGTGGAGTCGCCGGTGAAAGATTTAGTTGTGTCCCCTTTGGGTATTGTCCCTAAACGCGAGCCCGGAAAGTTTCGTTTGATTCAACATTTATCGTATCCCAAAGGTTCGTCGGTAAACGACGGGATTGATCACGAGTTGTGTTCCGTAGTTTATACCTCATTCGATAAGGCGGTGGGGTTAGTGCGGGCTGCGGGTCCGGGGGCGCTGCTAGCAAAAACCGACATCGAGGCGGCGTTCAGGTTGTTGCCGGTGCATCCAGAAAGCCAACGGCTGTTGGGCTGTTTTTGGAATGGGGCCTTTTACGTGGATCGGTGCCTTCCGATGGGGTGTTCTCTTTCTTGTGCATACTTCGAGGCGTTTAGTAGCTTCGTGGAGTGGGTAACGAGGGGAGTATCCGGGGTCGATTCGTTGATCCATTACTTAGATGATTTTTTGTGCGTTGGCCCGGGGGGTTCGCCGGTTTGCGGTAACTTGCTTCATGCCCTGCAGAAGGTGGCGAGGGATTTTGGGATCCCTTTGGCGCCGGAAAAAACGGAGGGCCCGGTAGCGACGATTTGTTTCTTGGGAATCGAAATTGACTCGGTGGCAATGGAGTGTCGGCTCCCGGCGGATAAGCTGGGTGCTTTGAGGCTGGAGGTGCGACGGGCTTGTAGAAGGAAGAAAATGTCGTTGAGGGAGCTTCAGTCGCTGCTGGGGAAGTTGAATTTCGCCTGCCGGATTATGCCGATGGGGAGGGTGTTTGGTAGAAGGTTGGCGGCGGCAACGGCGGGAGTGCGGGCGCCGCATCATTTGGTGAGGCTCAAGGAGGAGCACCGAGCTGATCTTCAGGTTTGGGATGACTTCTTGGGCCAGTACAATGGTCGCTCGCTATGGATGGCCCCAGCGCAGGATACGAGTGATCTGAATATTTTCACGGATGCGGCTGGGGCGGGTGGCTTTGGAGCTTACGGGGGAGGTCCGTGGTGCGCAGGTCAATGGCCGGCTAGCTGGGTGTCCAGTGGATTGACGCGGAATCTGGCCCTGCTCGAGCTGTTTCCCATCGTGGTGGCGGCTACCATTTGGGGGGACAGGCTCAGGGATAAGAAGGTCCGTTTTTACTGCGACAACATGGGTGTGGTGCTTGCCATTAATAACATCACGGCGTCCTCTCCTCCGGTAGTTCAATTGTTGCGACATTTAGTGTTGGTGTGTTTGTCGCTGAACGCGTGGGTGGTGGCGGTGCATGTCCCGGGTGTACGGAATTGTGTTGCTGATGCTCTTTCTCGCTCGCAGTGGGACCGGTTTCGGCAATTGGCTCCGGGAGCGGAACGTATTGGTTTGGCGTGTCCGGATCATCTATGGGATCTGGTATCGGTCCCGTAGAGCAGCTGTTACAAAGGTCTTTGGCGGGCACGACGTGGAGGGCTTATGCTGCTTGTTGGAGGCAGTGGGAGGAGTGGGTAAGAGAGTTGGGTGATGTCAATACGGATAGAGACAGGTTGGTGGCACTTTTGTATTGGTTAGGGGATGCCTGGGAGGCGGGGTTTTCAGTAGCGAAGGTGAACCGGTTTATATCCGCGGTGGCGTTTGGGCTTAAGTTGCGGGGCTTGCGGGATGTATCGAAGGAATTTCTGGTATCGCAGGCTTTGAAGGGGTTGCGCAGAGGTAGGGTGGAGGCGGATAGTAGAAGGCCGGTGTCGTTTGCTTTGCTGGGCTTGTTGGGTGGTTCATTGGCATCGGTATGTCGTTCTTCAGATGAAATGGATTTGTTTCGGTTGGCTTTCTCGTTGGCGTTCTTCGGAGCATTTAGAATAGGTGAGTTGGTGTCGCCAAGTACTAAACAGGCAGGGGGGCTGAGATCTGGGGAGGTGAGCCTTTTTGCAGATCGGTTGGAGGTATGGTTGCGTAGATCAAAAACTGACCAATTAGGGAAGGGAAAACTGATAGTTTTGTTCGCTCTCCCGGGGTCGGTCATGTGCCCAGTAGAGTGCATGCGTGGTTTTACAAAAAACAGGGGGTCTCCAGATTTGCCTTTGTTATGTCATGTGGACGGGTCGTTCTTGTCCAGGTTTCAGTTTGGAGCTGTTTTTAAAAAATGTTTGACGGCGGTTGGGGTTGCGGCAGGCTCATATTCATCTCATTCCTTCCGGATTGGCGCAGCAACGGAAGCAGGGCGCTGGGGGTTGGATGATGAGGGGGTGAGGCGTATTGGTCGTTGGGAGTCTAAAAGGTTTAAGTCCTATGTCCGCCCCCATATGTTGTAATTTTGTTGTTTATGCTTGCAAATGTATATGGTGGTGCCTAACTGTGTTTTCCGTTTCAGATTCGCCTCCTTGTCTGGTGTGGTTGATGGGTCATTCGTACGTGCACTGGGGGGCTTTGAGGGCGGACGTCCGCCCGGATGGTCGCCAGTTGCGCATTCCGCGACAGGATGCGGTTGTGCATTGGCTGGGGTTTAGAGGTATGTCGTGGAACAGGGTGTTGGCGGAATTCCAGACATATGTGCGGCTTGATAGGGTTCCGGAGGTTTTAGTGTTGCACGTGGGTGGGAATGACTTAGGAGTCCGCCCTTTTCGTGAGTTGGTGCGGGATATCAAACATGATTTGTTGTGTTTGTGGGTATCTTATCCCAGGTTGGTGGTAGTGTGGTCGGACATAGTCCCAAGGAAGCATTGGCGGTTAGCTAGATCGGTGGAGAGAGTCAATAAGGCTCGGATAAAAGTTAACCGGGCGGTGTCCCGTTTTGTGGCAAAGAACGGGGGCATTTGCGTGAGGCATAGGGATTTGGAGTCAGGATTGGGGAATTTCTGGAGGAGTGACGGGGTTCATCTGACCGAGGTTGGCATTGATATTTGGAGCTTGGCTATAGCAGAAGGCATAGAAAGGGCGGTGGTGGTGTGGAGGAACTCACAGGCTTAAGGTGGTCAAGGCCTGTTTCGCGGTGGCGGGGGGAGTCCTTGAGGCCAGTCAGTACAAAATGGTGGGGGGGTCGCATCGGGGGTATGCGTCCCCCAAAAAAGGTACATGGTTGAAGACTTCATCGGGTGTTATCCCTTTGAAGTGGTCTTCTGGTAGAAGGTATGTCACTTGAAGGCTTCATCGGGTGTTATCCCTTTGAAGTGGACTTCTAGTGGTCGGTATATCACTTGAGGGCTTCAACGGGTGTTATCCCCTTGAAGTGGACTTCTAGTGGGTGGAGCCATCTGCAGAGGTGAACGGTGCTTCCGAGCTGGTTTACGGCTGGAGGTAATTAGTGGTTTGCAGATGGCTAATTCGGTGTGTTCTTGAAAGGAACATCTGAAGGGGCTTCAAGGACTTCCTCTGCTCGGGTTAATGTTAACGTTTAATGGTTATTTATGATTCTGACCCATGTTGGGTCATGTGAATTATTAGGAGGAATTCTCTGGTGGATTCCTAACTAGTTATCCGAATGTTTCGGATTTAAATTGTTTTTATAAAACTGTGAAATTAATAAACGGCTGCTGTGGCCATTTCACATCCAACCTCGGTGTCATGTGTCGTTACTAAATGGGGGTGGGGGATAGTATGGTTTAAGGTTAACACACGACTCTACCTAGGCAGGTCATGATGCTGACGCTGGCGCCCACCCCAACACGTGGCAGCATTGTAGCCTTGTGTACTCATAATTTTTATTAGGTTATATATTGCATTGCTGAGCTGTTACTATTATTCCTGTCAGAGGATTTTACAGTTAGTTTATTCAGCTGCATATTTCCCCCATATAGGACAGGGAGTTGCCTTATTGGTATCAGCATATAATGTATAGTAATGGGGGTCCTGTATGTAAGGGGGATTTGTTGTCACAGGATCAGAAACCATTTGTTTTTTGTTCATGGTTCCTCTGTTGCTAACAGCTGAAGAGCATTTAGCGGGACAGTCCCGGATTCCAGGCGCTGTCCCGGTGTCCCTAGTGTAAATCGTATCTGTGTCCTCCTCTGGATGCAGATACAGTTTAATCCCATGCTGAAGCAGGGAATCATCAGCTCCCTGCTTTAGCATTTACTGTGTGAAACGGCCGTGAGTCATGAGCAGCTCAGGCACAGACAGGCGCTGAGCCACTCACAGCACAGAGCGTAGGAGCATAGGGATCTACTTCACTCGTCATGGGAAATGGGATAAGTGAGTATTTGTTTTATTATTTTTTTATTAGGCACTATGGGGCATTATACTGTATGGTGGTAGATAAGAGGGCATTATACTGTATTCGGGCAGCTAAGTGGGCATTATACTGTATAGGAACAGATAAGGAAGCATTATACTGTATGGTGGCAGCTAAGGAGACATTACATTATATGGTGGCAACTAAGGGGCATTATACTGTATTTGGCAGCTATGGGGCATTATACTGTATGGGGCAGCTGTGGGGGCATTATACTGTATGGGGATAGCTATATGGGCATTAAACTTTATGTGGGCAGTTATTGGCAGCTTTATGCTGTATGGGGGAATTTGTGCGGGCATTTCACTGTATGGCGGCATGTGTGTGGGCATTATACTGTATGGGGGCAGCTTTGGGTGCATTATACAGTATGGGGGCATCTGTGTGGCTTTATACTGTATGGATGCATCTATGGAGGCATTATATTGTATGGCAGCAACTTTGGGGGCATTATACTGTAAAGGGGCAACTATGGGGCATTATATTTTATGGTGGAAGCTAAGGGGGCATTATCCTGTATGGTCACAAATAAGGGGGCATTATACTGTGTTGGGGCAGCTATGGGGACATTATACTGTATGGGGCTTTATACTGTAAGGGGGCAGCTATAGTGCATTATACTTTATGTTGGCAGCTAAGGGGGCATTATAATGTATGGGGGCAGCTATGGGGGCATTATACTGTAGAGGGCAGCTGTGGGGACATGATACTGTATGGGGTAGCTGTGGGGGCATTATACTGTATAGGGACAGCTATAGGGGCATTATACTCTATGTGGGCAGCTTTTGGGGCATTATGCTGTATGAGGGAATTTGTGTGGGCATTATACTGTATGGGGGAATCTGTGGGCAATATACTGCATGGGGCAGCTTTGGGGGTACTATGCTGTATGGGGGCATCTGTGTGGCTTTATAAAGTATGGGTGCATCTATGGAAGCATTAAAATGTATGGCAGCAGCTGTGGGGGCAGCTATTTGGCATTATACTCTGCAGGAGGCACTATGGGGTATTATACTGTGTGGGTGGGAGCCATAGGGGCATTATACTGTGGGGAGGCACTATGGGAGCATGGTACTGTGTGGGCTGAACCGGGGATGTGTGGGCAGAGATTAAGCGTGGTTAGAGGCGTGACTTAACAGGGAAAAAAATGTGCCCTTTTTGCAATACTTGAAGGTTGGGAGGTATGCAATCATATATCTGGGATGTGCGATCCCAACACGAAAATAACACCATCAGCAATCGTCTTTTAAGGGTGGCTGGATATAAAGCCCAGTTACCTCTGTCTCCTTTATATGGCAGGCGGATGTAAGCGGGATTAGGATGGGCCACTACTCCTGAGCCAGTGTTGTTTGCTTGCAGCAAAATCTTTAAAATCCACCTTTTAAAATGGCGCACACTATATGCTAATTACTCATTAAAGGGTCATGGGGCGGCGCTGCTATCCTCTGAATAGTCACATAGTCCTGCCTCCAAACCCACCTTTCCATGTTTGAGTGACATCCCCCTGGCTGATACAACTTTCTCGGATGCGCCATGGCCTTGTGACACTATATACAAGTGGGGGGATGTGTGGCACTATACACAAAGGGGTCTGTGTGGCACTATACACAAGGGGGTCTGTGTGGCACTATACACAAGGGGAAGCTGTGTGGCACTATACACATATGGGGGAGCCGTGTAGCACTATATACATGGGGGAGCTGTGTGGCACTATATACAAGGGGCTGTGTGGCACTATCTACTAAGGGGGGCTGTGCGGCACTATCTACTAAGGGGGGGCTGTGTGGCACTATATACAAGGGAGGGGGCTGTGTGGCACTATATACAGTGGGAGCTGTATAGCGCTGTATACAGGGGGGGCTTTATGGCCATATCTACAGGGGGCTGTATGGCACTATCTCTATGAGGGGGTGGTAAGGGTGCTCTCTACAAGTGGGGTGTGGCACTGTCTATAGGGGGGCTGTATGGCACATTCTACAGAGGGCACTATCTATAAGGGGGGCTGCTTGTGGCACATGGGGGGCGCCCCAGTCAAGAGTTTGCTATGGGGCCCAGTCTTTCCTAGTTACGCCCGTGATATAATGTTTAGTAAGGGGGAGTGGGTTTCTAGCCTGCATGTAATGTATAGTAAGGGGAAGTCTCTAGTCCTCATATAATATATAGTAAGGGGGATGGGGGGGTCTCTAGCCTGCATATAATATATAGTAAGCGGGGTCTGCAGCCTGCATATAATGTATAGTAAGCGGGGTCTGTAGCCTGCATATAATATATAGTATGGGGCTGGGGGATTCTAGCTTGCATATAATGTATAGTAAGAGGAAGTCTCTAGTCTTCATATAATATATAGTATGGGGGAGGGGTGTCTCTGGCCTGCATATAATTTATAGTAAGGGAGTCTCTAGCCTGCATATAATGTATAGTAAGCGGGAGTTTGTAGCCTGTGTATTATATATAGTAAGGGAGTGGGGGTCTCTAGCCTGCATGTAATATATAGTAAGGGGGGATTTGTTGTCACAGGATCAGAATCCAAAATAGTTTTTAGTTCCTGCTCCCTCTGTTGCTAACACCTCATTCATGTATCTGGGATTTCACATGCGTGTGCGATCCCAACATGAAAATAACACCACCAGTTGTCGTCTTTTAAGGGCGGCTGGATATAAAGTTACCTCTGCCGCCTTTATACAGCAGGTGAGGTAAGCAGGATTAGGATACTCCTAGGCCAGTGCTGTTGACTTGTCCCCCCAGACGAAAATTTGCCAGCCAGCTCTGCCTGTGGTTGATCAGGCATTACCTATTATACCTAGATGCAATAATTTTTTTTGCCATGGAACAAGAACCCGGGAGATTAGTGAACGATGCACACCTTTGACTCCACTATAGCATTTTAATACTTTTTAATCATGATATTATTTTATTGTAATAACTAGAATTTTAATTATTATTGTAGTAAATATATAAGTCAACCCATAAATAAAAACATAGATCACATAATGCATGAGAGTGTTGAAACACATACTAAAAATAATATATAGGGTATGTTCACACGGCCTATTTACGGACGTAAATCGGGCGTTTTTGCCCCCCCGAATTACGCCCGAAAATAGCGCCTCAATAGCGCTGACAAACATCTGCCCATTGAAAGCAATGGGCAGACGTTTGTCTGTTCACACGAGGCGTATATTTACGCGCCGCTGTCAAATGACGGCGCGTAAATAGACGCCCGCGTAGAAGAAGTGACCTGTCACTTCTTTGGCCGTAATTGGAGCCGCT
The DNA here is from genome assembly GCF_050947455.1 of Rhinoderma darwinii. Lineage (NCBI taxonomy): Eukaryota > Metazoa > Chordata > Amphibia > Anura > Rhinodermatidae > Rhinoderma > Rhinoderma darwinii. Next base: position 42,113,588 of record NC_134691.1, on the reverse strand, counting down.
ATTCATTGACTCCAATGAATAGCAGCGCTAATTACGGCCGTAATTGACGCGGCGTTCAAGCGCCTGCACATGCCGGTACGGCTGAAATTACGGGGATGTTTTCAGGCTGAAACATCCCCGTAATTTCAGCCGTTACGGACCACCGCCGTGTGAACATACCCATAGACAGGTACCTGACAGCTAGGCATGCTGGATAATTTACATCATGATGACATCATTGCATACAGGAGATTTCAACTCCTATTTTTAAATGTCAATGGAGTGTACAGCTTTTCTGCAACCTGTAATCAGGGTCAAATTATAGGGAGGGCAAAAGGGACAGTTGTCCAGGGGCCTCCACCACCCAGGGGCCTCCACCACCTAGGGGCCTCCACCTTCCAGTTCCCTCAAGTGCTTTGTAGGAGAGATGAGTGAATCAATTCTATGCAAATCAAATTCAGTCTGAATTTCCCATAAGTTTTGTATTAGTCAAAACTCTAAACTTTTGGGGATCACGACACACAAATTGCGGCAGAATGTGGCCTATATATATATATATATATATACAGCAAACATAGAATGGTGACAGCACCCTGCGACACTAATGCCACCTAAACCACTAAATATAAATAAATATGCACTAAAGCTAAATCTACTTACAAATAGGGAGGTTCTTAGTGCACATTTTGATCAAAAAGTGTTAGCCCACCTGCCACGACAAGGCGACCTCTGTAAGGTGGGAACCTACGCTGCACATACACCCAGAACTGGGACTAAGCCTACATATATACCTGGGGATGGTAGGATCCAGCATTGAACTGATTAAAATCACCCAGGGCAGAATGGGAGGAGTGCAAGAACAACAAGTGGAGGCAGTCACTAACCCCACATATATGGATCACATAAAACACAACAAAAAGTTGAACAGCACATTCCAACTAAATGATACAAAATGTATGCAGGTGCAGGAACACCCATGACTGCAGATATACAGCAAACATAGAATGGTGACAGCACCCTGCGACACTAATGCCACCTAAACCACTAAATATAAATAAATATGCACTAAAGCTAAATCTACTTACAAATAGGGAGGTTCTTAGTGCACATTTTGATCAAAAAGTGTTAGCCCACCTGCCACGACAAGGCGACCTCTGTAAGGTGGGAACCTACGCTGCACATACACCCAGAACTGGGACTAAGCCTACATATATACCTGGGGATGGTAGGATCCAGCATTGAACTGATTAAAATCACCCAGGGCAGAATATGATGAGCTCATCACCTCCCTGCTGCTCTGTCATGTTGTCTCCTGGTCAAGAAAGGAAGCCACTAATCCAGGGTCTGGATCGTCAATTTCCAATAAAGTTTAACTCCAGGACCTGTAGGGTCTTCCGAAGTCCTAGAATTTCTTATATTCAACAAGACGTGTTAAAACCTGGAAAAGGCAAAACAAGAGATTATAAAAAGCAACTATAGCAATTTTATCAGACGTACCTAGAATACTTTTTTTTCCAGGTGAGCTTTAATAGGAAGCTAATAAATCTAAGTCTGTCATTTTTACATGCAAGGAAATTGTAGCAACCACTGACCAGAGGAAACCCATATCAATTTGAGCAAGAGTTTAGCATCTTTTGGATTAGTAAATCTCCCCATAATGTGTTGTCTACGCAAATGGAATACTTTACACTCAAGTGTTATAAATGTATTACAATAAAATAAATACATAAAAGCTAATAAACATGGTACCAATTCATAATAGATAATGAAGAATTGATATACTGATCTCTAATCTAAGGATTCATACAAATGATGGTGGAAAAAGTTAGTTTCAAAATATCTTTATTGTAGTTTTTGCAAAAAAAGGAAAGTAGCACAATTTGTTACAACAAATACCCCATACAGGGAAAGTGCAATGTTATGGCTGATACAGGAAGATCAATATGTGTTCTAACAGTGAAGACAAGGGTATTACAAGAAAACGAAACAAAATGAACAAATTTAATGGATGGTCATATATATACATCCATATATAAACTGTTACAAAAAGGTCTATAGATTATAGAAAAATGCAGGAGACATGCATTATGTTTGGACCAGATGCATTATTGATAGTAGGTAAGAAATGTTGAGTATATCTTTTTGAAAAGGTTTCGTTTTAAGAAAAAAATCCTGCATTTATTTTCCCTATATTAAAATCCACACATTCTATATTGACCTGAATAGTTTTGCCTCTTTTTTTCAATATTATTTTTATTTAAGCAAATATGTATTTACAGGCTGTTGTATAGCACAAAAAAAAAATTGTGTGGTGGTCATCTTGCTAGAAGGATTAGTACCTGCCTACAAAACACTCTAATAATAGATAGTACTGCCGGCCTGTCTCTCCCTGTGAATAATGTAGGCATAGATAGTACTGACGCCGTGTCTCACCCTATGATTGATGTAGGCATAGATAGTACTGCCGGCCTGTCTCTAACTGTGAATAATGTTGGCATAGATAGTACTGCCGCCCTGTCTCTCCCTGTGAATAATGTTGGCATAGATAGTACTGCCGCCCTGTTTCTCCCTGTGAATAATGTTGGCATAGATAGTTCTGCCACCATGTCTTTCCCTGTGAATAATGTTGACATAGATAGTACTGCCATCCTGTCCCTCCCTGTGAATAATGTTGGCATAGATAATACTGCCTCCCTGTCTCTCCCTGTGAATAATGTTGGCATAGATAGTACTCCCACCCTGTCTCTCTGTGTGAATAATGTTGGCATAGATAGTACTGCCGCCCTGTCTCTCCCTGTGAAAAATGTTGGCATAGATATTATTGTCGCCATGTCTCTACCTGTGAATAATGTTGGCATAGATGATTCTGTCGCCCTGTCTCTCCCTGTGAATAATGTAGGCATAGAAAGTACTGCCGCCCTGTCTCTCCCTGTAAATAATGTAGGCATAGAAAGTACTGCCACTCTGTCTCTCCCTATGAATAATGTTGGCATAGATAGTACTTCCACCCTGTCTCTTCCTGTGAATAATGTTGGCATAGTTAGTTCTGCCACTCTGTCTCTTCCTGTGAATAATGTAGGCATAGAAAGTACTGCCGCCCTGTCCCTCCCTGTAAATAATGTGTGTCATAATAGGCTACCTGTCAGTATAAAACTGACAGACGGTCACGTAGGGTCTATGGACCCACTGGGCCGTACCGCCTTGGCGGTATGGCAGCTGGCCAACAGGGCGCAGGTCAATGTCTATAGTTCGTATAGGGTACCTGTGGCAGCTTGGACATGACCTGCCTAGGTAGAGTCGTGTGTTAACCTTAGACCATACTATCCCCCCACCCCCATTTAGTAAAGACACATGACACCGAGGTTGGATGTGAAATGGCCACAGCAGCCGTTTATTAATTTCACAGTTTTATAAAAACAATTTAAATCCGAAACATTCGGATAACTAGTTAGGAATCCACCAGAGAATTCCTCCTAATAATTCACATGACCCAACATGGGTCAGAATCATAAATAACAATTAAACGTTAACATTAACCCGAGCAGAGGAAGTCCTTGAAGCCCCTTCAGATGTTCCTTTCAAGAACACACCGAATTAGCCATCTGCAAACCACCAATTACCTCCAGCCGTAAACCAGCTCGGAAGCACCGTTCACCTCTGCAGATGGCTCCAACCACTAGAAGTCCACTTCAAGGGGATAACACCCGATGAAGCCCTCAAGTGATATACCGACCACTAGAAGTCCACTTCAAAGGGATAACACCCGATGAAGCCTTCAAGTGATATACCTTCTACCAGAAGACCACTTCAAAGGGATAACACCCGATGAAGTCTTCAACCATGTACCTTTTTTGGGGGACGCATACCCCCGATGCGACCCCCCCACCATTTTGTACTGACTGGCCTCAAGGACTCCCCCCGCCAGCTGCCATGACAACAGAACCTACTCCGGAAAAAAGAAAAACAAGTTAAATAAGCACACAAAATAACACACAACACTCATAGACGGACGTACATAAGACCTAAGGAGTAACAAACCAAGGGTGGGAGGGTGGGAGCTTGCTTACTCTATGTTACTCCTCCCGCTGCTTCCGGCTCAATGCCGAGAAACAGCGGGAAGCGCAGTAACAGCCCCCCCCGTCCCCCTTAACTCCTCCCCGTCCCTCCTTCAGCTCCTTCCAACCCAACTTTCCCTCACCTCATTAACCCTTTCCCTACCAGGACGGTCATGCCGGCTTCCCTTAACCCTGCGGCTGCGTCCAGCCTCTTCTTGACCTGCCTAGGTAGAGTCGTGTGTTAACCTTAGACCATACTATCCCCCCACCCCCATTTAGTAAAGACACATGACACCGAGGTTGGATGTGAAATGGCCACAGCAGCCGTTTATTAATTTCACAGTTTTATAAAAACAATTTAAATCCGAAACATTCGGATAACTAGTTAGGAATCCACCAGAGAATTCCTCCTAATAATTCACATGACCCAACATGGGTCAGAATCATAAATAACAATTAAACGTTAACATTAACCCGAGCAGAGGAAGTCCTTGAAGCCCCTTCAGATGTTCCTTTCAAGAACACACCGAATTAGCCATCTGCAAACCACCAATTACCTCCAGCCGTAAACCAGCTCGGAAGCACCGTTCACCTCTGCAGATGGCTCCAACCACTAGAAGTCCACTTCAAGGGGATAACACCCGATGAAGCCCTCAAGTGATATACCGACCACTAGAAGTCCACTTCAAAGGGATAACACCCGATGAAGCCTTCAAGTGATATACCTTCTACCAGAAGACCACTTCAAAGGGATAACACCCGATGAAGTCTTCAACCATGTACCTTTTTTGGGGGACGCATACCCCCGATGCGACCCCCCCACCATTTTGTACTGACTGGCCTCAAGGACTCCCCCCGCCACCGCGAAACAGGCCTTGACCACCTTAAGCCTGTGAGTTCCTCCACACCACCACCGCCCTTTCTATGCCTTCTGCTATCGCCAAACTCCAAAGATCAATGCCAACCTCGGTCAGATGAACCCCGTCACTTCTCCAGAAATTCCCCACTCCTGACTCCAAATCCCTATGCCTCACGCAAATGCCCCCGTTCTTTGCCACAAAACGAGACACCGCCCGGTTAACTTTTATGCGAGCCTTATTGACTCTCTCCACCGATCTAGCTAACCGCCAAAGCTTTCTTGGGACTATGTCCGACCACACTATCACCAACTTGGGATAAGATACCCACAAACACAACATATCATGTTTGATATCCCGCACCAACTCACGAAAAGGGCGGACTCCTAAATCATTCCCACCCACGTGCAACACTAGAACCTCCGGAACCCTATCAAGCCGCACATATGTCTGGAATTCCGCCAACACCCTGTTCCAAGACATACCTCTAAAACCCAGCCAATGCACAACCGCATCCTGTCGCGGAATGCGCAACTGGCGACCATCCGGGCGGACGTCCGCCCTCAAAGCCCCCCAGTGCACGTACGAATGACCCATCAACCACACCAGACAAGGAGGCGAATCTGAAACGGAAAACACAGTTAGGCACCACCATATAACATTTTCAAACATAAACAACAAAATTACAACATATGGGGGCGGACATAGGACTTAAACCTTTTAGACTCCCAACGACCACGCCTCACCCCCTCGTCATCCAACCCCCAGCGCCCCGCTTCCGTTGCTGCGCCAATCCGGAAGGAATGAGATGAATATGAGCCTGCCGCAACCCCCACTGCCGTCAAACATTTTTTAAATACAGCTCCAAACTGAAACCTGGACAAAAACGACCCGTCCTCATGACGTAACAAAGGCAAATCTGGAGACCCCCTGTTTCTCGTAAAACCCCGCATGCACTCCACTGGACACATGACCGACCCCGGGAGAGCGAACAAAACTATCAGTTTACCCTTCCCTACTTGGTCAGTTTTAGATCTACGCAACCATACCTCCAGCCGATCTGCAAAAAAGGCTCACCTCCCCAGATCTCAGCCCCCCTGCCTGTTTAGTACTTGGCGACACCAACTCACCTATTCTAAATGCTCCGAAGAACGCTAACGAAAAAGCCAACCGGAACAGATCCATTTCATCTGAAGAACGACATACCGATGCTAATGAACCCCCCAACGAGCCAAGCAAAGCAAACGACACCGGCCTTCTACTATCCGCCTCCACCCTACCTCTGCGCAACCCCTTCAAAGCCTGCGATACCAGAAATTCCTTCGATACATCCCGCAAGCCCCGCAACTTAAGCCCAAACGCCACAGCAGATATGAACCGGTTCACCTTCGCTACTGAAAACCCCGCCTCCCAGGCATCCCCTAACCAATACAAAAGTGCCACCAACCTGTCTCTATCCGTATTGACGTCACCCAACTCTCTTACCCACTCCTCCCACTGCCTCCAACAAGCAGCATAAGCACTCCACGTCGTGCGCGCCAAAGATCTTTGTAACAGCTGCTCTACGGGACCGATACCAGATCCCAAAGATGCTCCGGACAAGCCAAACCGAGACGTTCCGCTCCCGGGGCCAATTGCCGAAACCGGTCCCACTGCGAGCGAGAAAGAGCATCAGCAATACAATTCCGTACACCCGGGACATGCACCGCCACCACCCACGCGTTCAACGACAAACACACCAACACTAAATGTCGCAACAATTGAACTACCGGAGGAGAAGACGCCGTGATGTTGTTAATGGCAAGCACCACCCCCATGTTGTCGCAGTAAAAACGGACCTTCTTATCCCTGAGCCTGTCCCCCCAAATGGTAGCCGCCACCACGATGGGAAACAGCTCGAGCAGGGCCAGATTCCGCGTGAGTCCACTGGACACCCAGCTAGCCGGCCATTGACCTGCGCACCACGGACCTCCCCCGTAAGCTCCAAAGCCACCCGCCCCAGCCGCATCCGTGAAAATATTCAAATCACTCGTATCCTGCGCTGGGGCCATCCATAGCGAGCGACCATTGTACTGGCCCAAGAAGTCATCCCAAACCTGAAGATCAGCTCGGTGCTCCTCCTTGAGCCGCACAAAATGATGCGGCGCACGCACTCCCGCCGTTGCCGCCGCCAACCTTCTACCAAACACCCTTCCCATCGGCATAATCCGGCAAGCGAAATTCAACTTCCCCAGCAGCGACTGAAGCTCCCTCAGCGACATTTTCTTCCTTCTACAAGCCCGTCGAACCTCCAGCCTCAAAGCACCCAACTTATCCGCCGGGAGACGACACTCCATTGCCACCGAGTCTATTTCGATTCCCAAAAAACAAATCGTCGCTACCGGGCCCTCCGTTTTTTCCGGCGCCAAAGGAATCCCAAAATCCCTCGCCACCTTCTGTAGAGCATGAAGCAGATTACCGCAAACCGGCGAACCCCCCGGGCCAACGCACAAAAAATCATCCAAGTAATGGATCAACGAGTCGACCCCGGATGCCCCCCTCGTTACCCACTCCACGAAGCTACTAAACGCCTCGAAGTATGCACAAGAAAGGGAACACCCCATCGGAAGGCACCGATCCACGTAAAAAGCCCCATTCCAAAAACAACCCAACAGCCGTTGGCTTTCTGGATGAACCGGCAACAACCTGAACGCCGCCTCGATGTCAGTTTTTGCTAGCAGCGCCCCAGGGCCCGCAGCCCGCACTAACCCCACCGCCTTATCGAATGAGGTATAAACTACGGAACACAACTCGTGATCAATCCCGTCATTTACCGACGAACCTTTGGGATACGATAAATGTTGAATCAAACGAAACTTTCCGGGCTCGCGTTTAGGGACAATACCCAAAGGGGACACAACTAAATCTTTTACCGGCAACTCAACAAATGGCCCCGACATGCGACCCAACGAAACTTCTTTTAACAACTTTTCCGACACGACTTCCGCATGCAAGTAAGCCGATTTTAAATTCCTCCGCGTAACCGGAACCTCATAAGGAGGTGGAGGAATAACAAACCCAACACGAAACCCTTCATAAAGCAACTTAGCTGCCGCCCTATCCGGATACTCATTTAGATAAGGGGCCATCCGTTCCACCCTCACCGGCGACACCCCCTTGACCAGTCCCGTGCTGGTTCCCTGACCTCTTTTTTCGCAGGCATTTTGCCGCCCCGTGTGATGCACCATTACACTCGGAGCACACGTGCTTGAACTTGCACGTGGCCCCGAACTTGCACTGACCTTCATTAAATTGCCAGCAAAACCCCGCCTTTCCCCCGCCGCTTTGTCCACTCTGACTAGACTGGCCTCCCTGGCCACCGCTCCCGGGAAAGGGCTGCCTAACCGGAGCCGTAACCCGTAACCAGAGAGCAATATCCTTCTGGTCCCACCGAATCGCCGGCCGAACCGCCTTCCGCTGACGGAATTGCTCATCATATCGCAGCCACGCCTGACCCCCATACGCCCTATGAGCCTCCCCAATGGCATCAAAATAACAAAACAGCGCCGAACAATTTTCCGGCGCCTTTTCCCCTATCACACTAGCCAATATGGCGAACGCCTGCGACCAATTAACGAACGTCTGCGGGATCAGCCTATACCGCCGCCGTTCCTCCTCGTCCTTTTTACTCTCATCCCGCTTGCTCTTATCCAAATTAAATTTAGCCAGCGGCAAGAGAGAAAAAATTTCAACATATTCGTCTTTCCAGATCCGATCGCGCACCTCCTGCTTTAAATGCGCACCCAACGGACCCTCAAAACAAACATACACCTCCCCCCGAGCACGATCGTCCATACGCACTCGATCGCCGTCCTTCTGTGCCTCGGTCTGTACCGACACCGCGACCGCCTCTCTAACCGCCACCGCAGGACGCGCCTGTAACGATCCCACGTCCCTGGGGCCTTCCCAAACTATCGCAGGAGACACTTCCGTTACTACCGGCGCCGCGGCCCTATCCAGGCGCCCCACCAGCTCCCGTAAGCAACCCACTAAATCTGCCAAACCCGCTCCGTCGCGTCCGCCCGCGCCACTACCAGCCCCCGATGCAATGCTAGCAGCCCCCCCGCCGACACCCGACATAAAAATCGCTGGATAAGACAATGATGGAGTTATACACTCACCGGGCTGCACAGGCGCTGTGTTCCCGTCAGCCGGACCATCCTGACCTCGACGATACACGTCCAGTTCACCTTCCTCCAGTTCTTCTCTCGCCGACGACTGTCCCTCCCAACGACCTCTTCGGAACGGGGATGAGGACGCGCTGACCAATGGGCCGGCAACCTGCCGCCCGACCGCCGGGACCCAGACTTCCGACCGGACCTGTTGCCTCGACGTCGCTGCAGCTCTAGGCGTCCGTCTAGACGATCCTGACGAAGCCTGCCCCCTGGCCGGAACATCACCATGCGGGGCGGCCGTACCTTGCTCTCCACGTCTTCCATCTGATGGGGGAGGGGTGACAGGGAGCCCAGCCTGCGACTCCCTGCTTACCGCCGGACCCCGTCGCGCCTGGGAAGGGGCGGTCCTCCCAGCTGCCTGGCCTGCAGCGTCCGGGATCGGGCTCCCTCTGCGACGCCGTGTCCGCGGGACTACCTCCGGACTGAGGCGCTCTGGAGGTCGGGACCGCCGAGAGGGACGGGTCGACCCAGCCTGCATCGCCGTCACCCCTGGCACCGCTCTCTGCCTGCCCAGCGCAGGAGCGGTTGTTGCCGACTCCCCCCCCGCCGCCATAGCCATGCTCGTAAGGGGGCCGGGGGAGGGGAGCCTGTCCCTTTCAACAGACCCCGAACGCCGTGCCCGACGTGGCGAAACGGCGTCCGGGATCCTCGTTATTGCAGCCACGGTCTCCTCTAGCCATCCGGGACCGTGGTGCACAGCAGCGGCCCGCAGCCGCTCTAACATAATGGCTTCTGCCATTTCTAAAAAACCGGGCAACGGGGAGCTTGCTTACTCTATGTTACTCCTCCCGCTGCTTCCGGCTCAATGCCGAGAAACAGCGGGAAGCGCAGTAACAGCCCCCCCCCGTCCCCCTTAACTCCTCCCCGTCCCTCCTTCAGCTCCTTCCAACCCAACTTTCCCTCACCTCATTAACCCTTTCCCTACCAGGACGGTCATGCCGGCTTCCCTTAACCCTGCGGCTGCGTCCAGCCTCTTCTGTAGCAAGGCAGGCTCGGCTGGAACTAGGCAGCAGGTAGACGTCAGGCGTGGTGAAGCAGGTCAGGCGTGGTATACAGCAATGCATGAATTTGGCTCAGCACAGTACTCGACCAGGATAGTACGGAATGCAGGGAACAGGAACAGGAACTCACTAGGAGACCATTGCATAGACAAACTAGGGAAACAACAACACTGCTCAGGCATCGAAACAGGGGGCTGGACCCCTCTTATAGTCCAGGGTAATCACGGCCTGATGCTTCACGGCTGAGGTGAATGGTAGCGAGCGCTGGCGTCTCCTTAGGAGGATACTGGGGATAGCACTCGCCGACACGTGGCTGCGGCTGTCATGGGGAGAGTGGCGCTGATGGCCCGCAGCCACGGACATGACACAGGCATAATACGCTGCACTCCATAAGTAGTGCAGTATATTATGGAAGCAATCAAAAGATTGCATGTTCAAGGTCCATAGTGGGACTATAGAATATTGTAAAAAAAAAAAGCTCAATAAAGTGTACAAAAAGAACACAAAAATCCCAAGTGAAAAACAAAACAAAAACATTTTTTGCCCTTACAAAATGCTTTGTTATAGGAAAAATAAAAATAATAAAAAAACTATACAAAATTGATATAGCTGCATCTGTACTATAAAATGATCATGTTATGTGAACTCTGCAAAAAAACAAACCATAAAAACTATGCTAGAATTGCTGTTTTTTACTCCTCCAGCCTCTCAAAAAGGGGAAAAAATTTATTATAAAGTCACATGTACCCTAAAATGGTACCAATGAAAACTTCAACCTGTTATGCACAACAAAAATGCCGGACCGGCGTCTTCATCAGGCCAATGTGTACAATACAATAAAAGCTCCTTTATATACATGAGGGAATTTAACAACAAGATGAAAAAAACCGCCAAATATAGATTGACAAAATAAAAATATTCAACCTTTCCAAATACACGTTTAACCTCAATGAACAAAGCCTACTTTCCAAAGGTCTGTCCTTTTGTCCCACCTCATCTCCAGATGACTTCGAGATTTTCATGGACCTTAATAAATTTTTACGCAAAATAACTCTGTTACGTCATTTTGCCATCTGCCCCCCCACGGCCCTTACGGCTTCTCTCCCAGTAGACATCTCCATGCCTGTTAGGACCAATGTACAGCCCAAATCCCATTTTTACCCCCTCCATCACCGTGGCCCTGCAATTGAAACATTTTCCAATTTAATAAGCAACGATTTCAAAACGTTAGAACATTTTATCCCACCATCTGACAATTTATCCTACTCTCAACGTAAAGGGCTTAAAAATATACAAAAAAATCACAATATAGTGATACGATCCGCGGATAAAGGGGGAGGTATCGTGGTACAGGACCGTTTAGACTATGTTAACGAAGCCTTAAGATTACTTTCCGATACATCATTTTATGAGAAATTAAGTTCTAATCCCATTCCGAAATACGAAACAGAATACAAATCCCTCATTGATTCTGCTTTTGCTGATGATCTGTTATGTAAAAAAGAAAAACTTTTTCTAACGGTCCCTTTTCCTGCAACCCCTTTCATGTACCATCTGCCAAAAATACATAAACATCTGTCTAATCCCCCAGGCCGACCCATTATTTCAGGGATAGGGTCTTTAACCAATAATCTATCACATTATATCGATATTCATCTCCAACCCTTGGTTTTAAAATTACCTTCTTACCTAAAAGATTCAACACAGCTAATTAGAGAATTATTACAACTACAACCCTTATATAAACTATCCGATTTGAGTTTCCTTACTGCAGATGTTTCGTCGCTTTATACCAACATTCCACACACACAAGGTATGGAGGCTGTTTCCTCTTTCCTTACGCTAGATCCCCGTATTCCAAATAGGCAATTGACTTTTCTTATTGATTGTATTGATTTTATTCTAACACATAATGCTTTTACTTTTGAGGACGTTTTTTATAAACAAATTAAGGGTTGCGCAATGGGGACTCGTTTTGCACCGTCATATGCAAACCTCTACATGGGGTCCTTTGAGGATTCTTTCATCTGGAATGAACATATATTCAAAAACCATATTATTTACTATAAACGGTACATCGATGATCTGTTTTTTATCTGGAGAGGGGACACATCCGCTGCTAAAGCTTTTATTGATTATTTAAATAAAAATACATTTGGCCTTACTTTTACATACACTTATTCAGCTACTATCATTGATTTTTTGGACATAACAATTAAAAATAATGGGAACCTTTTTTCCACCAGTACCCATTTTAAGAGTGTGGATGTAAATAGTTATCTGGATTTCACAAGTGCACACCACACACCCTGGCTAAAAAATGTCCCGTTTGGACAATATCGGAGGATAAGAAAAAATTGTTCTGATGATATTAGTTTCAATAAAGAATGCAAGATTCTCAATAAAAGATTTCTAGAAAAAGGTTTTCCCAGGAGCCTAATCAAGGGTGCAGAGATAAGAGCAAGAAGTATGACCCAATCTGAATGCATTAAAGAACCAATACCGTCTAATACTACCAATGGTGAAAAAACTACAAAAAATAAATTTAACAAACAGAATGTAAATTTCATCACCTCATTTAATAAAAGTAACAAGATTATTTTGTCCATTTTTAGAAAGCATTGGCACGTTTTAACCAACGATCCTTTTTTAAAAACATTACTCCCCGCGAAACCCCTAATCACTTTTAGAAGATCTAAAACTTTGAAAAATCTACTAGCCCCTAGCAGGCTACATAATAACAATAAGACAGTTATGAATTCTTCAACACAAAATGGCTCTTTTTCATGTAAACATGCTAGATGTTTGTGCTGTAATAATATTGCAAAGAAATCCACGCAATTTCATTCTCTAAAAACCAATATGTATTATCCCATTCAAAGCCATTTAGACTGTGGCAGTACTTACGTTGTGTACCTCTTACAGTGTACATGCAACCTACAGTATGTAGGTCGCACCACCCAAACGTTAAGAAACCGAATCAACAAGCATAGATTCAATGTCAAGCAAGGTTTTTTAAAACAAAGTGTGTCACGCCATTGTGCTCTCAAACATAATTGTAGTTTTACTGATTTAATTGTTACCCCGATCGAACAGATTCCTGCGGATACCCCTAATAGGTTTACCAAACTCAAACAGAGAGAGAATTTCTGGATCTTCAAACTGGAAACCCTGCACCCAAATGGCCTTAATGATCTCATAGAAACGTCCCTAGATTAAGATACTCTTGTCCCTATCTTTTTCCCAACGCATACATATATATATTTCCTCCAAATTCCCTATGGTATCCCTTCCCCATGGTAATTTCATGGTTTTCTCCCTTCATTACTGCATTTTCCGCAAATTGCATTTTGCGGAAATGTGGTCATATATATATACATACATATTATCTCATCCTCATGGTCTTTCTAAATAATCAACCGACATATCAAGTTCTTATACCAACTTTTTTACCAATTTTTATACTAATTTTATAATATTACGGTCCGCAATACACTCTCCCATCATCATCCTTTTAAGTGGTTTGGAAAACTTTTAAATACTCACTGTGTTCCGGTTCTTTCGCCCTTCTAATCCTGCGTTTTAACATCACAACGGCGGTTCTTATTTCCTTACCCCATGTGACCCATTGATGTCTAGTCCATTCATTTATAAATCAACTCCGTTTGTTTGCGGTCCACCTTGCGGCTCACTCCCCTACGTTGAACTGTTTGCGTTCCAACATTTGCGTGTCACCGGCTCCTCTCTCCCGTTGCTCCTTTCCTGTCGCTTTTGCGATCCAACATTGTGACGACAGTCCTCTCCTACACTTCATATGACTCACCAACCCCCTGTTGTTTTTCAGTCCATTCATTCACAAATCGACCCCTTTTGTTTGCGGTCCACCCTGCGGCTCAACTCATTGTGGTGAACCGCTTTGCGTTCCAACTCTGCATTTCACCGGCCATCCCTTAGTTTCTCCTTTTCCTTACAAAAATTCATCTTATGTTTTTCTTGTTTAAGATAGGTTGTAATATATTGAATATATTTAATATATTTACCAAATGGTTTATATCATGTTATTACATTTGTATAGTTTTATGTAACTTTTAGAATCTGTTTGTTTACATTTGACAAAACGCTGTGTGTGACCTTTGACCCGCCGTTTTGGCGGTTTTTTTCATCTTGTTGTTAAATTCCCTCATGTATATAAAGGAGCTTTTATTGTATTGTACACATTGGCCTGATGAAGACGCCGGTCCGGCGTCGAAACGCGTAGCCTACTCCATTATCAATAAATTCTATTTATTACATCCTCTTTCATCTGACGTCCTTCCTGAGCAGCGCCGCAATTTGGTCCCATTTTCTCTCTTGGATATACTATTTCTCGACAACAAACTGGTTTGTTTGTGTTTGGACCTGGCAGCAGCTCCCCTACCTTTATGACATCCTAACCGGTGTCCACCTTCCTAGGTGAGCAGTTTACCATACTTTGCCCCTGGGGCTTTTTATCGTTATTTTGCAGTTTCTGGCGCCGTGTTTTTTATCTGTTTTCAATGCACAACAAAAGTCCTCCTGAAGCTCCATCGATGGAAAAAGAAAAACATTAAGGGTATGTGCACACACACTAATTACGTCCGTAATTGACGGACGTATTTCGGCTGCAAGTCCCGGACCGAACACAGTGCAGGGAGCCGGGCTCCTAGCATCATAGTTATATACGATGCTAGGAGTCCCTGCCTCTCTACAGGACAACTGTCCCGTACTGTAATCATGTTTTCAGTACGGGACAGTAGTTCCACGGAGAGGCAGGGACTCCTAGCATCGTACATAAGTATGATGCTAGGAGCCCGGCTCCCTGCACTGTGTTCGGTAAACTACTTGCGGCCGAAATACGTCCGTCAATTCCGGACGTAATTAGTGCGTGTGCACATACCCTAAGACTCGAAAAGGGTTTTTATTGTGCAAAAGCAGTAAAAAAAAAAATAACTTACAAATATGGTATCACCATAATCGTATCGACACACAGAAAAAAGTTATTGTGTTTATACCGCACAATAAATGCTGTAATAGCAAATCCCAAAAAAACAATGGTAATACTGCTGGTCCGCCCACCCCCAAAAAATGTTATTCTATATATTATATGTAGCCCAAAATAGTACCATTAAAAAATACAACTCGTCCCAAAAATATGTCATCATACAGCTAAGGCCCCATTAACATTGCGTTTGTGCTATCCGCCGATCGTATTTGTTTTTAAACACTAAAAAAGTATTGAAACGTATAGCTCGGCGTATACATAGACTATAATGGGTCAGAAGTACACCAAAATAGCATCCGTTTGGTCTATGTTTGCCATGGTTTACATTGGGATACTCTTTTTTGAAAGTACTGAAAAGCTTAGTCTGCTACACTATTCGCAACGTAACGTTTCTTTTTTAGCATTGATCTCAATGGACGACGTATGCAAACGTAATGCTATACGTTTGTAACATACAGTAAATCTTTCCGTTTTTTTTTTTTTTTTTCTATCAGTGTTCACTTTAAAAAAAAACGTAAATGGATGGAAATGTATACCGACGTATGAGTATACGCTAAACGTACACGCTATAAAAAACACAGACGTAAACAGAAAATGGTACACGTTTGTACACATTTTCAGAGGTCCACGTTTTTAGAAAAAAAACTATACGCTCGGGTAGCACAAACGTGATGCGAATGGGGCCTAAGTCAACGGAAAAATAATAAAGTTATGGATTTTGAAATGAGGAAATGAAATAAATCACTGCGTCTTTAAGGCCCAAACTAGGCCGCGTCCTTAAGGGGTTACACAACATAACATTTGTATATCCATTGATCCTTCTTAATGCATACAACCATACAATGACAATGACTTGTGCAAATATTTATCACTTTATGAATAGGAAGTTGTGGTTCTCTAGAGCTGTAAATCAGACGAACCATGCAGTTTACCAAACCCTTTCCCCTAAACTATTTTCTGAAGCCATGCATTAATAAAATATGCTTAAAAAGCTGAGCCCTGGAGGGAAAATCTGCCAGTAAATGAATTTTCACTGCTCACATACAACGCAGTCTCACTAAGATTTTATAAGCCGCAGAATCCTTTTATCCAGAGTACTGGATTTTCATGTCGGCGTGGTCCCTGTCCATCACTTTGTGTGTAAACGCTTCTCTTCAGAAATTCTGCAATACATTGAGAGATGTTCACCCTCCTCACGCTGCCTGACTGATGCCCCATATGGGTGACAGGAGAGCTCAATGTGCCCTAGTATGTGATTCACACCCGCTGAGTCATAAGAGGAAAGACATAGCTCCACCAGTATCTCCATCTTAAAGAGACCCTCTGGTCGTGGCATAAAAATTTAAATGTGATGCGGTATATTGAGTAATATTACCTGGTACCCTTCAGATGCACCCCTCTGCCATTGATCTATCGTTTTAGGGTCCCCTCTGTGTTTTCCCAAAATGGCCACAGCACTTCTCTGACTACTCTGGCCAACAGAGGAAGTGTTTGTGGGAAGCGCTGTGGCCATTTTGGAACAACACTTGGGGAACCCTAAAATGGCAGATTCACAGCAGAGGGTCGTAACTTGGGGGCACCAGGTAATATTACTCAATATACCCTATCACATTTCAAATATCATTAATGCCCAGTCCACATTGCGTTTTTTCCCCCCATCGGAGGTATAGATAAAATATAGCAAATATTATAAAAAATTAAATGGCAATTAAAGGTGGACATTCGTTTTAAGAAAAGTAGTCATTCAGATGGACAGCCTTTAGGCTATGGCTACAGGGTGACTTTGGCCGATACACAGGTCACGCAGCCAAAGATCACTGTGTCGCCCCATCTGCATCGCAGGTAATGAAAGTCAATGTGGCCGCGTTGTGACCCACAGGTTGCCACAACCGTGACAAATGAGAAATCCGAAACTGCTAGATTTTTTGCATCTGTTGTGTTGCGGTGGTGGCATCCCGCAGGTCAAAACGGGGCCAAGGTTGCCGTGTAGCCCTAGCCTTAGAGTATAAGATGCCCTATCAAAATTCCAATCAGGGGCCGGAGGAAGTGATTCGTGTCTTCTTGACTCTCTAGACGCACTGCGCTTCACATTTCTTAGTAGTCACAGGTGCAGGAAAATGTTTGTGTAAAGAAATGAACAGATCCTTGTGTTTTGCTTTTGATTCCATCACTGATTTGCTAAGTACTTTCTACATGCAGCTTCTATGCCTAAAAAAGTCCACTAATGTCCATTATAAAAGCATGACATGGGTATTGTTGATTCCTTACATCTCACAGCCCGTCACCCCATAAATAATGACACAACTACTGAATGGAATGAATTGGCCACAGCAGCCATTTTATTAAATACATAACATAATAGTTAACATATGACCACTTTTCCATGAGATCTTTACAACCCAACCACAATCCCAACATTTCCCAAACATACAATAACATTCCATATATGAACCAATACTGTAAAAAAAATAAGAAGACAAGGGAGGGACCTCGAAGCCCACAACACTGGCAGTAAAATTCAACCCCTCACTCGGTCTAATTACCTTCGGACACTAATCTCTGACTCGAAAGCACCTAGTGCACGACCTTGTGTGTCTCCAGGTTATTACCTCTCCCGCTAGACCTTTAGGCCCAACCTCCACCATATCCAAAGCTAAACATCATCACGTGGAGTCAGCCCAGACCCTTAGTGGCTTCCTCCCTCAACCTCTAAACCATTATTTTCCTTTCCAACTTTGATGAGTGCAAGTGGAGAAAGTTTGGATCTATAATGGCGCTGCTGCGTGGTGTAGACAGGATAAAATCCAGAGGCCAGGTAAACGTAAATGTTTTATTGCTATGCAACGCGTTTCAATGCCTGACGAAAACGCCAGTTCGGCGTTGAAACGCGTTGCATAGCAATAAGACATTTACGTTTACCTGGCCTCTGGATTTTATCCTGTCTACACCACGCAGCAGCGCCATTATAGATCCAAACTTTCTCCACTTGCACTCATCATACCCAAGCGGTCACCTCGGTAACCGGCCCGGATCTGGCAGCAGCTATTTCGTGGACCCTTCAACTCTCCTAACCTCACGGTGAGCATTTATATACCGTTTATTCCTCACCTCCACCTTCTTTGATCCACACCAAGTGGTGCCGTGGTTTCTTGCTCTTTCTCCCCTTTCCAACTTTGATAGGGCCCAACGACCAACACCTATGACTGCCATCTTTACTCAAATGTTTAACCACGTCCTGTAACCGAACCAAATTAAAAACAAGAGAGGTTCTTCACTATGGGGCTGGTACACATGATGGCTCCAGACCCTTCTACTCTCCACACTTTTATTCCTTAATCCCCCTCACTATGGCCTCAAAAAGCCCACCCATAGACTTTTTATTCTCTCCATTTCCCTATAACAAACTTGTCATGTTGGCTTCCCCCTAGCTCTGAGTCCGGGCCCTCTGGAGAGCAATGACGGCATCAATGAAAGCCTTCAAAGATCAGTCACACCAAGTGCATAAAAAAATAGGTAGGCAATATACAGCTTTCAATATGATCTGTAAGTTTGATGTCACTGAATAACGATGATATCCTGCTTCTGTGATTGACTTTGAGTCCTGGACATAATTTTTTGTATTACAGAGGTCATGCTCTTGGGGACTTATGCAGAATTATTAAGATTTACAGATGCAAAATCAGTGAATGTGAATTCTGCCTTGCATGACTGAACTCTTTTGAGTAAGATATTCTATTTCTGGAGGAATGCTTTAGAAGGATAGTGCACGAGGAATAATGTCAGCCCATGTCCGATATGAGGCCACTGAGGAGAGTGTCCAGAGGCTCTACATGGTTAACAAACAAGTGTTTCGAGAATTAACCCACGTTAATGGGGTAGGACAAAAAAGCATCGTGTTCTCCTGTCTGAGGTGGTTAGAGGTGTGGTGGTCTTAACCAGCACTGGAAGAGGGCCCAATTTTAATCTTTGCTAAGGGTCCTCCTGATCTCTCTGTACCCCCCTGACTTGAGTACAACCTTTATTTAATTGACTTTTCTCATCAAGACAACCCCTGTCCATATACCCTATAAGGACTATTGGACTTTATAAAGCAGCGTCCCCAACTCAGGACTCCTCCTCTATAAGGCAGCTCCCATTCTGGCAAATTTCAGCCGTCTATGTAATAGATGTTCGGCCAATAATCTGAATGGCCGCCATGTAATACCACATTTCACCTGCAGTGATCCGCTACAGGGGAAATTCCTATCTGGCCTTGGCTTCCTCACGCAAAATCACCTATTTCTGTCTCCAATAACAATAGGGATATGTCTGATGAGACAATCCCGTTAATAAATTCTATACCATGAATATAGTAATACAGCGGCAACACTTGAGGATGGCCGTCGATTATTACTTTAGTTGGATGCTGTAAAAACCAAGGAGGAAACCATATCCAGCATCTGAATATACCCTGTTTTTTTTATGTAGAGCCACAAGATAAAATAAGATCTTCTGCTGTTATTGTTTGATTCTTTCTTACAGTTTTAGAATCTGAAGAAAGAAAACCAAAGTTCTATTATGGATCATGATATAAGTATATTGGTTGCAGTGGTAGAGACGCATGGTCTGTCTCTTTGGCATCTACACCGTTGCACATGGAGTATATAATGAAAAAGAGATAAATGCGGGACATAGGAATCTTATAGTGGGTAGTCCTCTCACTTTAAATATCCTGTTTTTTCCGAAGCGTTTGTGTTATAATACAGACAAAAGTATTTATTTTTGCATTTTCCTGCCGTCTGAGTTATTGAATGTGAAACGTGGGTTTCTTCCTTGCTCTGTGCTCCACATTTGGAAGCACACGCAGTTAAGTATAAGTGGCACTTCAATTTGTTCACTCTTTCAGAAAGGGAAATTGAATTTTAATTTAATCCCTACAGGCAAACTGACAAAGTGTTAGAGGAAGGGGGTTGGGAGAGAGAGAGTTTTTACCTAACACTTTGTTTACTAAGGGAGAGAATATACTTACTATACTGTTCACCCGTCACTCCACTCATCAGAAGTTCGGTAATCCATGTTTATTAGGGTGGATTCACACGAACGTGTATTGGGTCCGTGCGGGCCGCGTGGTTTTCACGCGCCACACACAGACCAATACAAGTCTATGGGGCAGTACAGACAGTCCGTGCTTTTTGCGCAGCGTTTGTCCGCTGCGCAAAAAGCGCGACATGGTCAATATCTCCGCGTATTTCGCGCATCACGCACCCATTGAAGTCAATGGGTGCGTGAAAACCACGCAGGTCGCACGGAAGCACTTCCGTGCGAACTGCCTGTTTCGCGCACCAGCTGTCAAAAGGATGAATGTAAACAGAAAAGCACCACGTGCTTTTCTGTTTACAAACATCCAAACGGAGTGTCTTTGAGATGAGCGAACCCGGACAACCGAACTTCACCGGGTTCGGCCGAACTCGTTTTGGCCGAACCCGGCAAAAAAATTTCCGGTACGCGACGTCAGGAGATAGTCACTGTCCAGGGTGCTGAAAGAGTTAAACTGTTTCAGCACCCTGGACAGTGACTTCCGATCCCAATATACATGAACGTGTAAAATAAAAAAGAAGTTCTGACTTACCGATAACTCCCGGCTTCTTCCTCCAGTCTGACCTCCCGGGATGACAATTCAGTCCAAGTGACAGCTCCAGCCAATCACAGGCCAAGCACAGGCTGCAGCAGTCACATGGACTGCGGCGTCATCCAGGGAGGTGGGGCCAGATGTCAAGAGAGGCGCGTCACCAAGGACGCGTTACCAAGGCAACGGCCGGGAGGGAAGTTCTCGGTAAGTACGAACTTTTTCTTTTTTTTTAACAGGTTTCTCGATATTGTGATCGGCATTCACTGTCGAGGGTGCTGAAAGAGTTAACTGCCGATCAGTTAACTCTTTCAGCACCCTGGACAGTGACTGACGTCGACTAGACTCATCTCTATGATGGCGGCTGCGCGAAAATCACGCAGCCGGGCATCATACACGGATGACACACGGAGCTGTCAAGTGGTTTTTTTACGCGCGCAAAACGCCGCGTTCGTCTGAATAAGCCCTTAAGGTGAGGTCAAGTGTTGAGGTTTTATTTCAGTTGTTTGCCTCGATTTTGGGAAAATTGCGGCTAAAATGCTGCAGTCTTGACAAATTTTTAGGAAAATCGCAGCAAAATTACGATAGAACTGCTACATGTGGAATCTTACTGTTATTATTTTCACTAATTTGCATGCAATACAAACTAATGACTGAATATCCAAAACAGGATATGTTACATTTTTCCCGTTGGCCACTGGATCGGACACAATAGCCTGACATTTCCTGTTTTCTGTCACTTTCAGCTTTGATGTGTATGCTGGGACAGGGTCAGCAGGTTTATCTCAAATTCATTAGAGGTCGGGGGATTTCATGACAGCAACACTTTGCATTATACACACTCTGGATCAAAGAGTTAGATATGAGAAAGGTTGAATTTTATGGGTTTTTTTCAACATACAGTAAGTAATTAAGTAACTATAAGGCTATATTCACACATCGCAGTCATATAGCGGGTTTTTTGTCATTATTTTCGTAGGTTTATATGAATCCTCCCTGTCACTCCTTGGTGTGTGGAGAGAGGCAATGCTCCATCCCTTTCTGGACACTATAGTATATTGAAAGTATATACTTTTCTGCTCATTAAGGCCCCATGCACACGACAGCAAAAAACCTCAGTTTTTGCGGACCGCAACTGCGGTCCGCAAAAACGGAGCCATTCACTTTCATTGAACACTGACACCTTTCCGTAGCACTACGGAAGGGTGTCAGTGACGTGGAAATGTTCCGGGAATTATGGAACATGTCTGTTCTTTCGCATTTTGCGGGCCGTGCTCCCATACTTTGTATGGGAGCACGGCCCGAAAATGCGGCTGTCAGTCAGCGGCCAGCCGTGCCCGCAATCGCGGGACGTGATTGCGGGCACGGTCGTGTGCATGGGGCCTAACTCTCATGCTGGGATCCAGGGGCGTAGCTAAAAGCTCATGGGCCCGGGTGCAAGAATTCAGCTTGGGCCCCCCTACCCCTCCCCAGCACCACCATCATCATCAGACCCCTGCGCGCTCCTATGCCCAGACGCCGTGCCCAACAGCCCCCATAGTATAATGCCCCCACACAGTTAATGCTCCCATAGCTGCCCCCACACAGTATAATGCCCCCCCATAACAGCCCCATACCGTATAATGCTCCACATATCAGCCCCCCATACAGTATAATGCCCCCATATGTGCATAATTACTTACCTATCCCCGTTCCCACGTCGAGTGGAGGATCCTTCGCCTCCTCCAGTGTGTGGTATGAGTGACTCAGCGCAGGCAGGCGCGATGATGTCGCTACATCCCGCCTGCCTGCGTCGAGCCGCTCAGGGCACAAGGAATGCTAGATCATGGAGATGTCAGCTCCTTGCTCCAGCATTGATTGGAACCGGGACCTCGGTGAGTGACTCGCAACCCCCAGGGGGACGCGACCCACAGTGTAGGGATGTCCCGATACCAAAATTTGGACATCGATACCGATACTTCGTTTACTTTGCCAACAGTAATAAAAAAAAAAAAAGTTCTTTCGTTTTCTAATGTTAGGCACAAGGTGTGATGATGAATTTTGAATGTCTCACATTAATAGTAATTAACCCCATCATGTTTCTCAGTCATAATGGGTTAATGTGTAAGGTACATGATGGGGTTAATTACTATTAATGTGAGGCACATGGAGGTTAAATTCATCATCGCACCTCGCGTCTCACAATTAGGCCCCATGCACACGGCCGTAGATAACCTCCGTTTTTGCGGACCGCAATTGCGGTCTGCAAAAATGGACCCATTCACTTTCATTGAGCGCAGACACATTTCCGTAGCGCTATGGATGGGTGACCGTGCCGTAGAGATGTTCCGAAAATTATTGAACATGTCCGTCCATTTGGATTTTGCGGCCGTGCTCCCATACTTTGTATGGGAGCATGGCCCGAAAATGCGGGTGGCAGTCGGCGGCCGGCCGTGCCCGCAATCGCAGGCCGTGATTGCGGGCACGGTCGTGTGAATGGGGCCTAAATGATAGAAAGCAATTTTTATTTTATTTTTTTACAGAGTACACATAAATGATGCAAAAAAATAGTTGTGCAGGTTATTACGGCCGCGCCAATACCGATTATGTGTATGTTTTATGTATTGAGACTTTTTTTAATGTTTATTGTAAAAAAGGTGAATGTGTATTTTTTTTATTTAACATTACTTTGTTTTTACTTTATTATTAAACTTCAATGTACTGGCCTATAGCTATAGGCCAGTACATTAGCCTTTGTATGTATAGTACACAGGCAGTTGTTAGGACATACCTCAGTATGCCCTAACAACATGAAATATGGTAAGACAGCCCTGGGGTCCGTCAATAGACCCTGGGCTGTCTGCCCATATATGGTATGTCCCTCAATCGCGTCACAGGAATTCCCTGTGACGCGATCCAGGGGCATCCCCCCTTCTCATTTTCCCCTGAATGCTGCAGTCAGCTTTGATCGCAGCATTCAGGAGAATAGCGGCGGAGATGAGAGGTTTCTCTGATCTACGCCGTTATAGAGCGGGGCTGCGGCTGTGTGATACAGTCATTGCCCCGCTCCTGACAACAAGTGCACGCGCGGTCAGCATGAGGTGATGCGGCCGGCGGTGCAGGCACTGAAGACAGAACATGGGGGTGTTTTGTAGAGCGCCCGCCATGTTCTGTCTTCAGTGCCGCAGATCATTAGTGCAACGCTGGCCGCATCGCATCATCCTGACGGCGCGCACATGTCAGGACTCAGGAGCGGGGCAGTGACTGTATTACACAGCCGCAGCCCCGCTCTCATCGTCATGTGTACTATACTGTATTGTGCCGTTTGCGGTGGAGGAGGGGGGGGGGGGGGCTGTGATTTAACGCCCCCCCCCCTCTCCACCGCAAATAACACAATACATCACAAGGCATCACAACACAATACATTACATTACAATACATAACATTACATTACATTACATTACACTGCAGCTTACCTTGAGTCCTCCGCACCGACTCTTCTGCTCCGTCTGGAAGTCGTGTCACGTGACAACACGGTCACATGGTACACTATGGTACACATGGTACACCATGTGACCGTAGCCAGGAAGTGCCGGCTTCACGGCACAGAAGATTGTTAGGAAACATGCTGTATGGCAACGGGGGCCCGTGGGCCCCCCAAGCTTAGGGGCCCGGTCGCAACTGCGACCGCTGCGACCCCTATAGCTACGCCACTGCTGGGATCCCTGGTTGCTTAAAGGAAATGTATCACCTATATATTTTTTTACTAATTAAAACCAGTTTGTGAAACAAACTCTGTTTATCTAATCTGTTTTTATTTTTGTCTTATTGTAGATTTTTTTTGTCTGTTTTCTGTATATGACTATAAAGGCAGCCATCTTGCCTGAGCTGCAGCATTTAGAGTTATGCTTTACAGCAGCCACGTGAACCATAGGAAGCAATAAGCTGAAACTGACCCATTGTCTTTTATGGGAGAGTGTTGTGAGCATGCTCTGTGACCTGTGAAGAGGTCATTGTGCAGGGAGGGGGAGGAGGGCAGCTGTGTCCATCACCTATAGTCGATGATGGATCCTGTGTTATTTATATAGAGGTGTTATCTTTCATTGTAATCCTGTCTGTGATAATAATGAGATGTCTGCTGAGAAGTGATCTCTACAGAACAGCAAGGGTCAGTCTATTGTGATCATAATGAGATGACTGCTGAGAAGTGATCTCTACAGAACAGGAAGTGTGTCTATTGTGATCATAATGAGATGACTGCTGAGAAGTGATCTCTACAGAACAGGAAGTGTGTCTATTGTGATGATAATGTGATAACTGCTGAGAAGTGATCTCTACAGAACAGGAAGTGTGAGTCTATTGTGAGTGGCCAGAGCGAAAAGTGCAAGATTTCAGATTTTTTTTAAAACGGGGAGCCTTTGACTTGTGGCATTGTGGTACTTTAAGGAGGGGAGTGGGAGCATTTTTGTGTTCCGCAGCTCTATTGGCTTAAGGTCCCATGCTGTGGGCTTTATGTTGGAGATGAAGAGGAGGTCCCTTCCTCTTTAGACCCCTCCATAGCCAATTGACACTAAAGTTTAGTTTTTATTGTAGTTCTTCTAATATATTTGATTGGTTCCTATGTTTTGCTTTTGGAAGATCGGGACTTGTAGGTACACAATTTAATATATATTTGTTTTCATATTAGGTGTGACAGTACTCGCATGGCAGGATCTTGTCCCATTTCGATTGTCAGTGAATAAGAGCATGCTTGTCACCTGTTGGACCAAGAAAGACATGCACACCGTGGCTGCAGTGGTCAGGCATACATGGCGACAAGTTGTATACAACTTAATTGATTGGGCAAGGTTATCCATATCTTTTTGATAAAATTTTGGCCAACCCCCACTTACTAAAGAGTGTGTTTGTTATTATTATTACAAATATTACGTTGTAACTTTATTATGCTGGCCACATATTTCATAAGGGATTGTTAAATTGCCGCCAGTCTTTATACAGGTACTATAAAGAACACACCCTGCCATACAGACAATACATTTGAATACCAAATTACGTCAAGACCCTCCCAATAGCAGCCCTTGAAGCTACCTAGAAATGCTCTTTTCTATGCAAGTTTGAATAAATTCTAGACCTTTAAGGCTAAAACAGCGGAAACCCCCCAAAACTTACCCATTTTTTAAACTACAGCCCTCAAGGAATATTTCTAGGGGTATAGTTAGCATTTTGATCCCACACGGTTTTTGCAGAATTTATGAGAATTATGCCGTGAAATTTAAAATCTATAGCGATAGCTGCATCTAAGGGGTTAATTGGCCGGATCGGAGCCTAGCTCCGGTCCTGGCCGTTAGAGCACGATGTCAGCTGTGACATCATGGTTGCCGACAGGCTAGAAGACACTTCGATGCAGCGATCGCTTTGATAGCTGCATCTAAGGAGTTAATCGGCCTGATCGGAGCCCAGCTCCAGTCCTGGCCGTTACAGTGGGGTGTCGGACAGCCGATAACCGGCGGTGATGGCGCTGGCTCAGCTTCTGAGGCATATAACATAACCATAAGAACTAACCAGGATTCATTACAGACTATCATGATGACTGGAATGTAATGTTAAACATCTTTAATAAACACTGGCATGTCTTGAAAACGGATGTAGACCTTAATAAAATCTTGGGAGGTAGTGTCCCTCGGGTTATTGTAAAGGGAAGAGCATATCTGACCTTCTTATCTCCAGTCATTATTCCTGTACAAATACTAATGTAACAACTTCAACCCCAGGATTCTTTCTGTGCAAATTATGCAAGTCTTGTAGAATCCTTAAAACTACAAAAGAGTTTTTACATGGCTCTGGGAAAACATATGAGAGCATATTAGATGCACATCAGAAGGTGTAATGTATTGCCCAGAGTGCCCATGTGGCATCAGAAATGTAGGCAAGACCACAAGGGAACTTAGGATTCGGATTAGAGTGCACATTGGCTCCATCACAAATTTTGACAAAAATGAGAGAGAAAGTCAGGCCCAGAAAAAAACTTTTACTCCAACTCCAATTGCTAGTCATTATAAGCACAGTCATCACCTTGACTGGACAAGTCTCAGATGTTGGGCAATCTGTCAACTCAAATTGGGGATGAGGGGAGGAAGTCTGGATGAGGCTCTCCTCAAGAGGGAGAGACAATGGATCTTTCAGAAGAATTCCATCAATTCTCATGGCCTTAATGAGAGTTTCAATTTTGGATGCTTTCTGTAAGTAGTCCTCCCAAATTCATTTGCTCAAATTATCCATCTTCGATCTTTTATTTCTTCCCATCAACCATAATGGCCATGGCATATAATTCTCAATCTCTCCTTTTTATTCCTCTCCTTCCAATCTCCCTTTAACACTTTGTCCCGTATTAGTAACCTCTCAGTATCAGTGAGACGATTTATAACATGTCGTATTGGTCTTATACTTTCCACTCAAGGTTTGAATAACGTCTAGCTGTGAATTTGTATATGTCAAGGGACAAATTATAATATTTAATACTCTTCTTACAACTGACTTTTGTTGTAAGTATTTCTCCCATGGCTTATTTTTCTTTAAAACGTAATCCAATGAATTTAGATATAGAGAGAACAAAATTGAATTTAGTGCAGTATAAATATTCATAATCGTATTAAATAATAGTCACATATCTCTCTTATCTGCACTAGCTTTGCAATTCTTTAAATTCTTTGAATTCTTATATTTAAAACACTTGTAAATTTCAGTTACATTCCACTGTTTCCTTTGATCAGTTTTCATAATTTTGAGCCTCTCACAAAGCTATGTAGAAAACGAGATTTGTTTTAACACACTGAAAGATAGTATTCTTTTGATTGTAATCCTATTGGCCCTTGAGGCTGTCAATCAAATTTTGACCTATTTAAGGGCTGTCAAATCGGCGGTTGCCACCCATAGAAAAAGCTGGAAATGCCGGAGAAAAGTGCAGTTTTTAGTTTTAACGTGTCCAAATGTTAGGTTCTGCTTCTTAATCCAGCAGTACAATCATTTAATTGCAGCAGTGTTCACTGACAGCATTCACTTGCTCTGTTATCTCTTGCTGCCACAGTGGTGCGAGTAAGAGGCGGCATAGCAGTGCCCACCATCAGGTGATACAATACATAATGCAGGGGCGTAGCTAGGGGGGCAGGCGGGTCATGTGCCCGGGGCGCAAGTTAGTGGGGGACGCCAGGGCCACACCGTCCATGACAGCGGCCTGCTGCCTCTCTGAGGGGTTGGCGGCGCCACCGAAACCAGCCACCGCCACCCCCTTCTGCACTATAATTGTACCGGCGTCTAAAGGACACAGGTACAATTCAAAGAAATGAATGGCCGGGTACCTTCCGCTATTCAGCACCTTTCTACGAGTGAAGCAGCACAATACTAGTCATTCTGCCCTGCCAATCAGCGGCCTTTCATAGACGCAAGCGGCGCAATCACGTCACCCCCTGCTTGCGTCGTTCAACCCCAGGAGACCTGCGCAGAAGAGGGCAGAACTCCATTGCCACTGGACGGCGCGGGAACGGGATTAAGGTGAGTTTGTATATTTTTTTTTTTTATCCTAATAAAAAAGTGTGTGGCATTATCTACGGTGGGTGGTTTTATCTACAGGGGGCTTTATCTATGGGGGGGCTTTATCTACGGGGGGCTCTATCTACGGGGGGCTATATACTGGGGTGGGCTATATGTGAAACACTATATACAGGGGTGGGCTATATGTGGAGCACTATATATAGGGGGGCTATATCTACAGGGGGCTATATACAGGGGTGGGCTATCTGTAGAGCACTATATACAGGGGTGGGCTATATGTGGAGCACTATCTACAGGGGGCTCTATGGCAGGCACTAGCTACAGGGGGCACGGTGTGTGTGTGTGTGTGTGTGTGTGTGTGTGTGTGTGTGTGTGTGTGTGTGTGTGTCGGACACAGTGTATGGTGCTATTATATTTAGGGGCGTAGTGTGTGGTATAATTAGAACTTTATCTTTTTTTATAGGTGTAGAAATGTTTGAAAAGTGAGAAGCTGAAGACATCTGAGCGGCACACTGCAGAAATGGGCTCATCATGGAGGTCTGAACCGGATGGAGAAAAAGAACTAGAATCTGAGATAGTCACCGGTGAGTCACTTAATGTAAATGTTTATTCTGCCTCTAATCAGTACTGTAGTCACTGTATGATAAAAAAAAGTCACTGAATCTTTTCTGTGAGATTCCAGCAAGGCAAGCGTAATCTCGTTTGAAATGACAGGTTACATCGTAATCTCGCGAGATTACGCTTGCCTTGCTGGAATCTCACAGACAAGATTCAGAAGTGTCACATGACACGATTCTGAATACACATGACGTCCAGGCTGGATGGTCATGTGTATTCATTATCAGGACACTGTAGTAATGTTAGGGTTTGTGTATGTAGCTGCACATAGTGAAATAACTATATCGCTAGTGCAGTGTAAATGAATGGAGAGAAGTGCATGATGCTGATTGGTCAGCGTCATACACTCCTCTGTAAAACGCCCACTTGGTCTAAAGTAAAACACGCCCACTTGGACATTAAGAAACTCATTAGCATAAAAATCGCTCATAAAGTGGTTTAAAATAGATAGTTTTTCAAAATAAAAAGCATTATTGTCACCTACATTACAGCGCTGATCTCCTTATATAGGAGACAGGGCACTTATAATGTGGTGACAGAGCCTCTTTAAGATATTCACCACGTCCCAGAGCATTTCTCATTTCAGGGCATTAAATCCATAGTGATATCATCCCTGGCTATTACACTTGCTGTCAGGGGCGGATTAAGGGTACCATGGGCCCCGGGCATTTTTTCAAGTCTGGGCCCCTCCCCGAACTCTGAAGACAGAACTTTGAAGACGCTGTACCGTATATATTTGCAGATTTTTGTTTAGGCGGCCACAGGTCTGGCACGGTTTTGAATTAGCTGTAAAAGCAGAATGAGCCATACAGAAGAGAGAAAGCAGAATATTTTGAGACACTAAAGTCGTCAGGAGCTTTATGACATTTTTATTTTTGCGTCAATGGAGTGGTGTGTGAAGGATTACTTTTTTGCGGGAGGAGTTGTCGTTTTTATTGGCACCATTTAACTGGTTGCTGACACAGGACGAGAATGCTCGTCCTGAGCGGCGAGTACTTCGCGCATTAGGACGAGCATTCTCGACCTGTGTGACAGCCGTCTGTGCTCGCGATCGAGAGCGGGACAATGGCTGTAATACGCAGCCACGACCCCGCTCTGACAGCGGAGAGGAGAGAAACATCTTCTCTCCGCCGTTAACCCTTTGAACGCAGCGATGAAAGCTGATCGCGGCGTTCAAGGAGGGGGGACTGCACTTTGATCGCGTCACAGAAGATAACTGTGACGCGATCAAAGCCCACAACTCATATGGCAAGACAGCTAAGGGTCCATTGAAGGACCCCAGGGCTGTCTGAACATATTTCCTGTTGTTAGGGCATACTGAGGTATACCCTAACAACTGCCTGTGTACAATCAGTAACAGGCTAATGTACTGGCATATAGATCTATGCCAGTACATTATAGTTACAAAATCAAAATCAAAATGATAAATCCCTTTATGAATGTAAAAAAAATGTATGCTAAATAAATAAATAAAAAGTAAAAAAATACACAGAAACTTTTTAAAATATAAGTCCCAAAACATGAAATAATATAGACATATTTGGTATCGCCACGACCGTAACAACCTGTACAACAAATGTATAACATTATTTATGATGATCGGTGTATGGTGTAAAAAAATAAATATTACAACTTCAGCGGAACTGCTTTTTTTCTGCAATTTCGCCCAAATAAAAATTTATAGAAATTAAACGATAATGTATTTGTACCAAAAATGGTACCTACATAAAGAACAACTCGTCACGCAAAAACCATAGTCTCATACAACTACGTCGTACAAAAAATAAAAGAATTATGAGCGTCGGGATGCAAAGGGCGAAATCTAAAAAAATTGCTCTGTCCTCAAGGCCAAAATTGGCCGTGTCCTTAAGGGGTTAAAGTACCATATAATGGGTGAGTTGGAAAAAACTGAGATTCCTCCATGGTTTTGTGGGTTTAGTTTTTAGTGTATATATTTACCTTCTCAGACCCAGAACCAAGCTCAGTACATAAATACATCCCCAGAACCAAGCTCAGTACATATATACCACACCAGAACCAAGCTCAGTACATATATACCACACCAGAACAAAGCTCAGTACATATATACAGCCCCAGAACAAAGTTCAGTACAAATATACAGACCCAGAACCAAGCTCAGTACATATATGCAGCAACAGAACCGAGCTCAGTACATATATACAGCACCAGAACAAATACAGTTCAGTACAGAGATCATTTGCAAATTCAGTTTAACCCCTGCTGTATAAATTTGTACGACATAAAACAGCTCCCAGTATAGCCTGAACAATGGTTAGGATATGTTGGGAGTTGCTATTTAACAAAAAAGAAAGCTACCATCCGTCATCTCGCTGCAGATCAGACAGTGACTACAGTACTGATCAATCACAGGGAGAATAAACATTTACACTGAGTGACTCACAGGTGATGTCTCAGATTCTTTTTCGTACTTTTTCTCTTTTTTTCTCCATCCGGTCCAGACTTCTTCCGGGCACGTCCCATTTCTTCAGTTTGCAGCTCAGATTTCTTCAGCCCCTCACTTTTCCAACGTGTCCGCATCTATAAATGAAGATTACATTTCTCATGATGCCACACTCTATGCTTTATCATAAACAGTGCCCCTGAATATAAGGGTATGTGCACACGATAAGTGGCTTTTACGTTTGAAAAGACAGACTGTTTTCAGGAGAAAACAGCTGCGTCGTTTGAGTCGTAAAAGCTCCTCCTCGCATTTTGCGAGGCGTCTTTGACGCCTGTAATCTTGGGCTGCTCTTCATTGACTTCAATGAAGAACGGCTCAAATTACGTTGCAAAGAAGTGTCCTGCACTTCTTTGCCGAGGCAGTCATTTTACGCGTCGCGTAAATGACAGGTTGTCTGCACAGTACGTCAGCAAATGAATGGGCAGATGTTTGCCGACGTATTGTAGCCCTATTTTCAGACGTAAAACGAGGCATAATACGCTTCGTTTACGTCTGAAA
Organism: Rhinoderma darwinii; assembly: GCF_050947455.1. Classification (NCBI taxonomy): domain Eukaryota; kingdom Metazoa; phylum Chordata; class Amphibia; order Anura; family Rhinodermatidae; genus Rhinoderma; species Rhinoderma darwinii. The sequence continues at coordinate 42,081,732 of NC_134691.1, read as the reverse complement.
ATAGGTCGTGTGAACCCAGCCTAATAGTACTATGCACTGTACTCCTGAATATAATAGTACTATACACTGTGCCCTGAATATAATAGTATTATACACTGTGCCCTGAATATAATAGTATTATACACTGTACTCCTGAATATAATACTACTATACACTGTACTCCTGAATATAATAGTATTATACACTGTGCCCCTGAATATAATAGTACTATACACTGTGCTCCTGAATATAATAGTACTATACACTGTGCCCCTGAATATAATAGTACTATGCACTGTACTCCTGAAAATAATAGTACTATACACTGTGCTCCTGAATATAATAGTATTATACACTGTGCCCTGAATATAATAGTATTATACACTGTACTCCTGAATATAATAGTACCATACACTGTGCCCTGAATATAATAGTACTATACACTGTGCCCTGAATATAATAGTATTATACACTGTACTCCTGAATATAATAGTACTATACACTGTACTCCTGAATATAAAAGTACCATACACTGTGCCCTGAATATAATAGTACTATACACTGTGCCCTTAATATAATAGTATTATACACTGTACTCCTGAATATAATACTACTATACACTGTACTCCTGAATATAATAGTATTATACACTGTGCCCCTGAATATAATAGTACTATACACTGTACTCCTGAAAATAATAGTACTATACACTGTGCTGAATATAATACTACTATACACTGTACTCCTGAATATAATAGTATTATACACTGTGCTCCTGAAAATAATAGTACTATACACTGTGCCCTGAATATAATAGTACTATACACTGTGCTCCTGAATATAATAGTATTATACACTGTGGCCTGAATATAATAGTATTATACACTGTACTCCTGAATATAATAGTACCATACACTGTGCCCTGAATATAATAGTACTATACACTGTGCCCTGAATATAATAGTATTATACACTGTACTCCTGAATATAATAGTACTATACACTGTACTCCTGAATATAATAGTACCATACACTGTGCCCTGAATATAATAGTACTATACACTGTGCCCTTAATATAATAGTACTATACACTGTGCCCCTGACTATAATAGTACTATACACTGTGCTCCTGAATATAATAGTACTATACACTGTGCCCTGAATATAATAGTTTTATACACTGTATTCCTGAATATAATAGTACCATACACTGTGCCCTGAATATAATAGTACTATACACTGTACTCCTAAATATAATAGTACTATACACTGTGCTCCTGAATATAATAGTACTATACACTGTGCTCCTGAATATAATAGTACTATACACTGTACTCGTGACTATAATAGTACTATACACTGTGCTCCTGAGTATAATAGTACTATACACTGTGCCCTGAATATAATAGTACTATACACTGTGCTGAATATAATAGTATTATACACTGTACTCCTGAATATAATAGTACTATACACTGTGCTCCTGAATATAATAGTACTATACACTGTGCTCCTGAATATAATAGTATTATACACTGTACTCCTGAATATAATAGTACTATACACTGTACTCCTGAATATAATAGTACCATACACTGTGCCCTGAATATAATAGTACTATACACTGTGCCTTTAATATAATAGTACTATACACTGTGCTCCTGAATATAATAGTACTATACACTGTGCTCCTGAATATAATAGTACTATACACTGTGCCCTGAATATAATAGTTTTATACACTGTACTCCTGAATATAATAGTACCATACACTGTGCACTAAATATAATAGTACTATACACTGTACTCCTAAATATAATAGTACTATACACTGTGCTCCGGAATATAATAGTACTATACACTGTACTCGTGACTATAATAGTACTATACACTGTGCTCCTGAATATAATAGTACTATACACTGTGCCCTGAATATAATAGTACTATACACTGTGCTCCTGAATATAATAGTACTATACACTGTGCCCTGAATATAATAGTACTATACACTGTACCCCTGAATATTATAGTATTATACACTGTGCCCCTGAATATAATAGTACTATACACTGTGCCCTGAATATAATAGTACTATACACTGTACCCCTGAATATTATAGTATTATACACTGTGCCCCTGAATATAATAGTACTATACACTGTGCTCCTGAATATAATAGTATTATACACTGTACTCCTGAATATAATAGTATTATACACTGTACTCCTGAATATAATAGTACTATACACTGTACTCCTGAATATAATAGAACTATATACTGTGCTCCTGAATATAATAGTATTATACACTGTACTCCTGAATATAATAGTATTATACACTGTACTCCTGAATATAATAGTACTATACACTGTACTCCTGAATATAATAGAACTATACACTGTGCTCCTGAATATAATAGTATTATACACTGTACTCCTGAATATAATAGTATTATACACTGTACTCCTGAATATAATAGTACTATACACTGTACTCCTGAAAATAATAGTATTATACACTGTACTCCTGAATATAATAGTACTATACACTGTACTCCTGAATATAATAGTACTATACACAGTACTCCTGAATATAATAGAACTATACACTGTGCTCCTGAATATAATAGTACTATTGTAATGGCAGGGTAGGGAGACAGACAGGTGAGCCCTAATCTACCCGCCACTCAGTCCATGCCTACTTGCACGGCCCGTCCTAGGCGACAGCGTACAACTGGGCGACGGTCCCTACGCTCAATATGTTAATAAACAAAAGTGAAAAAGGACACGGCGCCAGAATGGAATTTGAAGATGTGAAGTAATTCGGGGAAATTGCTTCCCTTTCCAAAATGCAAATACTGGCAGGTATATGCAATGTAGTGCAAGCTGCTGCCGATCCCCAAACGCAAACACCTTAAGGAGTTGCCTTACATGGAAAATGCATAGAAACAAAACAAAAAAGAGGGATACTGTAGGCGCCCGCTTGGTTGTAAATGAACAGTTGGTTTATTGCATAAAAGCAAGGTAAACAATATGCCAGTCCGGCGTTGAAACGCGTAGCATATTGTTTACCTTGCTTTTATGCAATAAACCAACTGTTCATTTACAACCAAGCAGCGCCAACAGTATCCCTCTTTTTTGTTTTGTTTCTATGCATTTTACGCTCAATATGTGTACGACAGACAAACAGACAAGGGTACACACAAGCTAACGGAAATGTGGCAGTTGCCCACGGCAACACCGTGAGCAACAGGAGTAGTGAACGAGCCGAGTCAAACCAGGAGTGTACGAGGTACCAAACGCAGAGCAGGAGCGTAGTAGTAAAGCCAGGGTCAAAATACAGCAAGGTCAATAATAATAGCAGGAGTAGCAGAGCCAGGAAACAGGAAAGAATCACAGGCAAAGACAAGCAGGAAGTGAAGGTATAAATAGACCGAGGGCAGGAGCTAGAACCATCTGGCCAGGCTGTGATAGGTTCGCCCACTCCTGAGCCTACCAGCCTGAGTGGTAGCAGATCGAGTCATTCTATCAGACCTAGGAGCAGGTGCAGACTGATTACCCACGGGCGTCGACACAGAAGCTGTGTCTGGCAGATCCTTTACAACTATACACTGTGCTCCTGAATATAATAGTACTATACACTGTGCTCCTGAATATAATAGTACTATACACTGTGCTCCTGAATATAATAGTACTATACACTGTGCTCCTGAATATAATAGTACTATGCACTGTGTCCCTGAATATAATAGTACTATAGACTGTGCCCCTGAAAATAATAGTATTATACACTGTGCCCCTGAATTAAATTGTGTCAAACACTGTAAAGTAAAACACCATACACACACTAACAATGCCCTCTGTACAAAATGCCCCCTGTAGATAGTGCCAGTTACAATGCCCTTTTTAGATAATGTCCCCTGTAGATAGCGCTAGTTAAAATGCTCTCTGCAGATAATGTCCCCTGTAGATTATGCCAGTTACAATGCCCTATGTAGATAACGTCCACTGTAGATTGTGCCAGTTACAATTCCTTATTTATATAACGTCCCCTGTAGATAGCGTCACTTACAATGTCCTCTGTAGATAATGCCCCCTGCAACTTTTACCCTCAACGCTGCCCAGAACAAAAAAAACATTCTCACCTGTCCCCGTTCCCGCTTCTTCCTCCAGCGACGCAGGACTGGTCAGAGACCAGGGGGCGTCATCCAGCGTAATGGTGCAGTCGGTGTGATGACATCATCACGCCGACTATGTCATTAGTAAAGCGCCGAATGGGAGGAAGGGAACAGATAGTTCCCTGTCTCGCCAGCGCTACAGTAAGCAATTGTATCCGCATCCTAAGGATGCGGATATAATTGGGGGAGAAGTCCCGCTTCACTCCAGTTCTCTGAACCGGCTGTAAATTTAACAGCCGGTACGGGAGAACCGGGGCGAACTGGGCCCCCTTCCAGCCTCGGGCCACGGGCACTTGCACAGATTGCCCTCATTATAATCTGCCCCTGCTTGCTGTCTTCAAGTACTATTGATGACACTAGGGACATAGAAATCGTATAATTTGCATTCATGGTGTCGGGCATTCTATAATATTAGTGATCACTGTTTATAGAACCACATACTATTCCTCTCTTTCCCCTCCTATTACTTACTGTATAACTACTGGTGGACTGGTGGTGTACACCCTGTGTGGTTCCCTCTATTTACTTGCAAACTTTCCCTATAAGAAATCTCATCCACACGCTGCGTATGTGATATGTGGAGATTCTACACACAAATTGACCCGTGGAGCATTTTTTTTTAAGCCGCAGCATGTCAACCAGTGGTTGCGGAATCTCCGGGATTTTGTTGCGGGTTTTCCCTACTGAATTCGATGGGGATCTAAAAGTATTGCGACTTTTACGGGGGAATCGCGGCAATGAAACGTCATCCCAGGAAGCCAGCCCTCTGACGCCATCCAAGCCGGCCCCCTGGGATGACGTCAGCAGGACTGCTAATGCCGCAATTTTCCACAGCGGACGATCCGGGCGGAAAACTGCGCCACAATTAGGTGCGGTTTTTCGCCAGGAATTTCCTGCAGGCACCGGGCGGATATGCTGTGTGCCTTTACACAGCGTATCCGCCCCTTTGTAAACTTACCCTAAAACATACCCAGATATCAGAAGAATGTTACAGCTGCAAATAACTTTTCTTAAATTGAAGAAATATTTTTTGCCTACAGGAGACTAATAAACAAAGCTTTTTATACCCGACTGTGCGTCTCCCATCGCCTGCCTGTCATAAACTGACAGGTGTGACAGCCCAGTGCGGAATGACACAATTACAGAGAAAGTAATCTGTGTTGTGTATGTGAGGTTGCAGCACGGCGTGAACCCTATGTTACATGCTGCTTGTTTTTTAGTTTGTTGGCTTTTCGCTATACTTGAAATCCGACAGCAAATGAATTCTTGTGGACATATTGGATAAGCAGATAATCCAGCTCTCTGGATTATGGTCAAGGTTAATTGGCAGTAAGTTATCTGAAAGGATGTAAGAATGAGATACTGGAAATGTAATGGCCGCAGAAGGCTTTACTAAATTACATTCTGCAGAGCAGGAACGTCCCTAAAATCATATGTAGTACTGACTGATCTGCCTCCCCTGACACTTTCAGGCACTGATACTGTGTAGGTGACAACATTTATTATAATGTAATAGTTGTCACTAAATACTTACTAGATGGAAAAGCAGTGCATACAGCCGTGGTTACCAGCCAGGGTCCCGGGGAACCCTGGATATCCCTAGAACCTAGTAAAGGGTTCCCTGGATAGCTTCACTATAAGTGCAGGGATTGATCTTCAGCTTGTTCAAAGAAGCTTGGCATTGGATGGACATTTAAAGGGAATGTCCAGGATTAGAAAAATGCTGCTTTTTCTGAAACAGTGCCACTCCTGTCTATGGGCTGGCTCTGGTATTGCAGCTCAGCCCCATTTCTTAACTGGTAATGAGCTGCAATACTATGGGCAAGATTGGTGCTGTTTCTGAGGGAAAAAAGAATACCCCTTTTTCTAATTCTAATGATTCCTTTAATGCTTTCGGTGCCCTCACATTGACTGTTTCTGATATTGATATAAGTGCAATGTAAATTGTGGTAAATTTGGCCCTATGTTATATACCAGCATAGGAGAAGTTTGTGTTGTATGTGCAATAGACTGATTCATTGTAGTACGGTTTCCTTTGTAGTAGGATGAGAAAATATTTTCCTCAGGATGAAAAGGTTGGGAATTACTGGTTAACACTTTTATTCTCTGTTTGTGCTGTTCACAGGGATTTTTACTCTACCACTATTTAAATATATATATATTCATTCTTGTTTGCCACCATTTGCATAGTATTTAAATAACATGTCAATTTTTGATATTTCCCTGTGAGCTATCAATGGAGCAGAAGTAGTAGTAGTAGTAGTGATAGTAGTAGTAGTAGTAGTAGTAGTAGTAGTAGTGATAGTAGTAGTAGTAGTAGTAGTAGTAGTATTCTAGTAGTAGTAGTAGTAGTAGAAGTAGTAGTAGTAGTAGTAGTAGTAGTAGTAGTAGTATTCTAGTAGTAGTAATAGTAGTATTCTAGTAGTAGTAGTAGTAGCAGAAGTAGTAGTAGTAGTAGTAGTAGTAGTAGTAGTAGCAGTAGTAGTAGTAGTAGTAGTAGTAGTATTCTAGTAGTAGTAGTAGTAGTAGTAGACCTAGTAGTAGTAGTAGTAGTAGTAGTAGTAGTAGTAGTAGTAGTAGTAGTAGTAGTAGTATTCTAGTAGTAGTAATAGTAGTATTTTAGTAGTAGTAGTAGTAGTAGTAGTAGTAGTAGTAGTATTCTAGTAGTAGTAGTAGTAATAGTAGTAGTACTAGTAGTAGTAGTAGTAGTAGTAGTAGTAGTAGTAGTAGTAGTAGTAGTAGTATACTAGTAGTATTCTACTCCAGCGACACTGTCACTTGAGTGAAAGGAATCCTGTAGGCCCATTCACTTACTGGGGCCCTTCCCGGTTTGTTACTGATATACACCTAATATAGAAGGAGATCAAGGCTCAAGGGAAGACTTCTTGAGCAAAAATTAAATTTAGTGCCCTCTCCAGTTGTGGTTCCCAAGACTATAGTCTGGGAAAATAAAGCGTAAGCATGTCTACTACTATATTTTAGCCCAATCCATATACTCTTGAAGTCATTGGACCCCTTTAAACGTGCCCAGTGCACTAGATGGTAAAGCTAAAATAACTTCACTATGTGAACTTTTTAAAAATAAAAATTCTAATGACAAGTATTCACTAAAATATTTTTATCTTAAGGTGCTAACGTTTTTATTAAATAAAACAAGTACCCTATTAGTAATGATGCAGTAAGCTCCCTCTAGTGGCGACTACAGGCAGCCTGAATTTTATATTTTAATTCCAATTCTATGCATGTGATTTGGAGCTCTGTATCAGAAAAATGTAACGCCAACCACTAAGAAGATATATTAAAAATTTATCACCACAGAATAGTTGGATCTAAAAATAACATGATGCTAAAATCTGGACGTTTCCTTCAAATTATTCATTTGTACACAGAGTAAAATAACCAGTTTTAGGCTCTGTTCACATTAAAAATAACATTAGCCCCTCCTTATTACTTCATTAACAGAATGAACATTTTCCCTGGAATGTTAAAATTGTGATTCTTGATGTTGAAAAATAGTAATGGGAAAATGTTATTTAAGCCTCTTCCCGACAGCTGGAGTTTGCTAAACGTGAAACGTTTGAAAAGTTGCCATTTAACTTCAGCGAATGTTTGCCTCCATCTCCTCACACTTCATCTGTTATAGAAATACAGATGTGAAACAATGTCATGGAAAATTATTTGTTTTTAAAGAGTAGTTCCAATTTTCAAACATATTGCGGTTAGTAAATTCACTGATTTTCTTTCTATTTGTGGGTAATATTCCCAGATTGAGCCAATTCTATAATGCAGACAAATAGACACAGTAACCGTAATGGCATAATTGAAAAAAAATTTTTTTACATTGTGGAAAAAGTTGTGCAACTGTCTTCAAAGCCAGTAATGCAACATATGCCATGTCATCTTTAGTTTAAACATAGTGTCCATCTTGGAAGTCTTTTTCTTCATTGAAGAATGTCCTATTGTTTTGTTTTTACAGCCCCTATGCAGACCTGTGTGTCTCCATGGTACCAGACTACAAACAAACTGTGTGTAGTCTAGCCTGTTTCACTGACTCCAGTTATGTTGGCCTTCTTCAGTTGAATTTTCTTGTTCTCTTTTTTTATGTTTTTTGGGATGTGTTCTTCTATTATTATTTATTATTATTATTGTTATTATTATTATTAATATGCCAATAAAAGAAAAAATAATTAAAAAAACAAACCTCTGTGTAGTCTGATCCTGCAGTCATACTCTCTTACATCTGTCCCCCCCACTTCTTGTTAATCTGCCAAATGTATGTTATAATAAAGTAGGGGAGAGATGGAAGGGAGTATGAACTCAGGATCATCAATCATTGTAGCCTGGGCAAAGGAGAACGGGCCCTATAACAAGAGCAAAATGGGGCCAACTCCTGGTTCTGGTTCATGTCACCATGTCATCCTTCTAACAGGACAGTTTGGTGCGTGTTAATCCTTGGCCTGTTTTTCCATTTGTTTATTTGATCTGTGGAGAGGAAGCCTTGTGGATTTTCATACTACCAATGGAGAAAAAAGGCAACCCAATTTGGGTCCCTTCCTCCATTTGCCCCATAGTAACCGGCTTGGTATGCACTTCTTTGATTGTGGCCTATCTATTGACCACTCTTCCAAGTGCTTCACCATCAAAGTCTTGTAACCTTACTGATAGTGGATGCTAGTTATGCTTTGGACTGCCCCTTTAATAGCAGTCTGTCACTTTTAGGTTTAGAAACTATTACTCAATGGGGGGGGGGGAGTTTAAAAAAAAACACATTTCTCTACTAGTTTGGCATAGAAAAGACGCAAAAATGACTAACTTGGGCCAAAAACTTTTGTAAATGATAGCAGAAATAACTGTTGCATCTTACTCCTGCTGGTTTCTTATTAAGACTGTTGTCAGAAACGCCAGTCTCAACAAATCTCCCGCAATATGTTTTTAACCACGCATAGGACTATATATAACATAAATAGGTTACACAGCTTTCTGTAGCTTCCTGTACCAGGAACCAAGATAGAAACTACAAGTTCCCTCAACCTCCTGTTCTTTAATCTGTTTGGTGAATACAACTGCAAAAATGTGTACATCAAACCACAGAACTCAGTTTGTAGTCCATATTCATGGGCGGTTAATGGTTAATGACTTCACTGGTGTCCAAATGGGTCATAATGAAGTGATTCAAGACATACTTTTCTCTATTAGTCTCAACCAAAGAACCCAAAAATGTAGACGGGTCCTTTAAAAAACTAGAGGAATAGTCAATCCTTAGATCACTAATCTGACAGGCACTGGTGCTTAACACAGAAGGGAAGATGTACAATAGCCCAGGAGCATGTTCTCTTCCATGGGATTTTCTGAAGCATGTACAGATTCTTAAGACAAATGCTTCTGTCAAGACCTTCAGGCTAAGATCTGTTTATAGAGCTGAGACAAGGGAAAAGTAGTCTGATTTATTTCTTTATAATAAGATTTGATGCCCACTTCTGCTGTGATGACTTCCGCTGTATTGGATATTGACAAGAATGTCGGATTCCAATATAAACCCATTTATTTTAGAAGCCAAACAACAACAGACTATTAGGGAATGTGCAAATGGTCTTTGCAATCAGCTGCTATCACTGGGGGGAGCCGCGGCTGACCAAACATCTCCCCTGCAGCGCCCACTGCAGGGGGAATTTAGCATTACATGCCAAACAACTGAATGGCTGACTATTTAATATATGAGCAGGCTGGGTCTGCTAGAGTGAGAGTTGCTCTTTGTTAGTTTCTCTGACATAGAATGGAGTCCCCGAATGGAAGAGTACCCTCTATTATGTTCAAATGCCATAAAAGGGCATATAGAAAGTGGGTGTCTTTATAATGGCTTATTCAGACAAGTGTGTGACAGACGTTTTTTTTTACGGCTGTCACACGGCTGCATGTACTTTTGTGGGACTGTTCACACGGCAGTTGTTTTATTGGACTGTGTGAAGGGCCTGTGAAAAGTAGGACATGTCATATTTTTGTCCGTTTTCACGGATCCCTCAATAGATTCAATGTAACATCCACGGCTGCGGACTGTCGTGGTTTCTTACCCCTCGACGGCCACAGCCATGGACGTGTGAGTGCTGGTTCGCATCTCCTCCCCAGGAGACGCCAGCACTAACTTCTGCTCCGCTCTGCAGTGTCCTTTAGGGTGCAACCCACACTCGTGCCCGGCCTTAAAGGGCCAGCGTGCACATGAAATTATCCCTAATCACCCTGGACTACTAAAGGGCCCCTGCCCTTTCACTCCTTGCCTGAGTGTTGTTTGTATTCCTCTGTTAGTCTTGCAAATGGTCCCTTACCCTGTTTCGAACGTTCCGATGCCCTGCCACCTGTATCCTGTATCCGGTGCTGTATTTGTTCCTGTGCCCTCTATAGTGTTGGAGTCGAGTTCTGCCGTCTACCACGTCTGCTGTGTTACACCACGTCTGGTGTCATTTGCCATGTTTTGCATCACCTGCCGTCAAGATCCCATCTGTGCCTAAGTCGCTGCCATTGTCTGGACTTTTACAGGTACCCTGGTGCTTGGACTTTATATTGACTTGGTGCACTGTTGTTTGGCCAGCTGCTACCGTGCAACGGCAGTGCGGCCTAGTGTGTCCACATACCCACAGATCGTGACACTCAAGTGTATGAGGGATCCGTGAAAACGGGTTCCGCACATGTGTGAATCGGACGTGAGAAACTGCCGTTTTTCCCAGCCGATTTGACACACACTCGTTTGAATAAAGCCTAAGACATTCTCCCTAAATTATTATTATCTAGCCATACAAATGATTTTTAAGGATTTATGTTTGAAACAGATCAGTTTATGTGTCTACAGTACGTGCACTGCTGAAACCTTCTGGAAAAGGAGAGGTAGTATTATAGTGTTTGCTTTATATTCGGGCCAGATTATAGTGAGGGCAGAAAGGGCACGTGCCCCAGGGCCTCCACCACCTTAGTGTCATTGTGGACGGAAAAATAAAAAAGTTATGGCTTTCAGAATATGGTGACATAAGACTATTTATTTTTTTTACAAATAGTTTTTTTCTTTGATAAAGTAGTCGTGAATATTTTTTTATAACTTTTGATATTGCCGTTATCATAGTGACCTGAAAAATACAGTTAACCTATAGTTTTTAACTCTCAGCTAACGCTGTAAAAACAAAACCCGAACAACAATGGTGGAATCACTGTATTTATTCCCCATTCCACCACACAAGTAATTTGGTTTTAGTTTTTAAGTACATTATATGGTATAACAAATAATGTGGCTACTACTATGGGCCAAGTAGTCCAGATTCCACTAGCCTTTATAATCTGGCCCTGTGTACAGTCCCTTCATGTGTTACTGTTACGTATCTATTGCTTAGTAACATAAACTTTTCATATTATACATATTTTTTTCATTTATATATTCTACTAATAACATTTATTAAGTCCTTATTTTTCTAGACTACCTGTAATTAATTTCTTCATTCTTTTATTCTCTGCAGAACTGTGTGCACTCTCAGTAAGTGTTTATTAAGACATAAAGGCGGAAAATCAATAGAAGTACTAAATAGATGTAGCTAAATATGACCATATATGAATATTCATGTCCACTTGCTTTGGACTCCATCTACATTAAATCCCACATCCTATATACAAACCACTGTCATTTCCACATATGAAAGGTTGGTTAAAGTGCAAAGTGCTCACACCTCAAGAATGCTTTTACGTCTCCAGTTGCCTTTTTGTATTGGCATCCATTACCAATGTCTAAACCATAATGCAATACTTACAATACAACCGGCTTTAGATTACCGAAAAAAACAGAAAAATAAAACAGGGATCTATTCAATCACACACACAAGATTTTAAGTAACCCAGAGGCGTAGCTAGGTTCTCCAGCACCTGGGACAAAGATTCAGTTTGGCACTCCCCCCCTTATCTCTTTCCCGACATCTCCTTCTTCTTCGCCATGTTTGTTTCCTCTACCAATCAATAAGATGTAATTTTTTCCCATTTTTTTAATGTAACTCGAGCATAAAGCCAATTGTACGTTTTACAAGCAATACAGTTCTATATACAACACCAGAACCAAGCTCATTACATATATACAGCACCAGAACAAAGCTCATTGCATATATACAGCCCCAGAACAAAGCTCAGTACATATATACAGCCCCAGAAGCAAGCTCATTACATATATACAACACCAGAACAAAGCTCATTACATATAGACAACAACAACCAGAACCAAGCTCATTACATATATACAGCACCAGAACAAAGCTCATTACATATATACAATACCAGAACAAAGCTCATTACATATATACAGCATCAGAACAAAGCTCATTACATATATACAGCACCAGAACAAAGCTCAATACATATATACAGCTCCAGAAACAAGCTCGGTACATATATACAGCACCAGAACAAAGCTCAGTACATAAATACAACACCAGAACAAAGCTCAGTACATAAATACAACACCAGAACAAATACAGCTCAATTTAGTGCAACTACTGCCATACAGGTTTGCACTAAATTGTATACAGCTCCCAGCATGGCCCAAACAATAGTAAGGATATGCTGGGAGATGCTATTTCACCCAAAAAATCATACCACCCATCATCTCGCTGCAGATCATACAGTGACTACAGTGCTGATTAGAGGCAGAATAAACATTTACATTAAGTGACTCACAGATGGCGTCAGATTCTAGTTGTTCTTTTTCTCTTTTCTTCTCCATCTGGTCCAGACCTCTATGAAAACTTCTCCCGGCCACAGCCCATTTCTGCAGTTTGCAACTCAGATGTCTTCAGCTTCTCACTTTTCCAACATTTCTGCACCTATAAACAAAGATAAAGTTCTCATGGTGCCAGACTCTGCCCCTAAATATAATAGCGCCATACACTGCACCTCTAATTATAATAGCACCATACACTGTGTCCCACACACACACCGCGCCCCCTGTAGATAGTGCCCCCCATAGATCCCCCTGAAGATAGTCCCCCACATAGATCCCACCGGTAGATAGTGACCCCCATAGAGCCCCTGTAGATAGTGCCCCACAAACAGCCCACTGTAGATAGTGTCCCACATATAGCCACCCCTGTATATAGTGCCCACATATAGCCACCCCTGTAGATAGTGCCCTACATATAGCCCCCCTGTATATAGTACCCCACATATAGCCACCTCTGAAAATACTGCCCCACATATAGCCCCCATGTAGATAGTGTTCCACATATAGCCCACCCCTATATATAGTGTTCAACATATACCCCACCCCTGTAGATAGTGTCCAACATATCGCCCACCCCTGTAGATAGTGCCCTACATATATCTCTCCTATAAATAGTGCTCCACATATAGCCCACCACTGTGTATCGTGCCTCACATATAGCTCCCCCTATAGTGCTCTACATATAGCCCACCCCTGTATATAGCCCCCCTTTAATATAGTGCCTCACATATAGCGCCCCCTATAGTGCTCCACAAATAGCCCACCCCTGCATATAGCGCCCCCTGTAGATAGAGCTGTGTAGATAAGGCACCCCCCCTATAGATAACGTCACTAATATTTATTAGGATAAAAAAAACAAAAAAACGTTACATACTCACCTTAATCCCGTTCCCACGCTACCATCCCGCTCCCGCGCTCTTCTGAGCAGGTCTGCTAGGGTTGAACGACGCAAGCGTTCACATCATTCTGCCCTGTCAATCAGCATCATTCATAGACCCAGGCGGCGCGATGTCGTCATCGCGCCACTTGCGTCTATGAAAGGCGCTGATTGGCACATCACTAAGACTTGCCCTGTCAATCAGCGCGTTTTAACGAAGCAAGCGGCGCAAAGAATTAATCGCGCCATTTGAGTCGTTGAGAGGCGCTGAATGGCTGGGCACGGAACGTACCCGGCCATTCATCACCTATAGTGAAGGAGGGGGTGGCGGCTGGTTTCAGTAGCACCGCCGCCCCTTCAGAGAGGCAGCAGGCTGCCATCATGGACGGTGCGGCCCTGGCGCCACTCCACCCACCTTTCCTCTTAGTTGCTCCCAAGGCATATGCCCCACCTGCCCCCCTAGCTACGCCCCTGAGTAACCGCATCAACAAATGCATAATCTGCAAAGAATGATATTACATTCATGACTTTCCACCAATACCGATTACTTCTTGCTCACAGACTTCCCAGCACTAATAGTATATGAGGTCTTCTTGATCATAGTCCTCTGTGTTCAATTTAAGGCTCATGCACATGACTGCATTACAGATCCATGGTGTACGGATCAATGATATGGCACCGGTAGAAATCTATGGGCCCATTCTGCACCCCTATATGCCTCCGATTTTATACAAGGGCATAAGAAAGGTCTCTAACGGATTTATACGAAATCTGTAAAAAAAGAAAAAATGTTGGTATTTTTCTTTGGATTCCATATTAAAAAGGAATTCGCCCAAATGGTGTAGGGAGAATACGGTGACATACAGAGGCACCATACAACAGCACACAGGGTGCCTATGGCTTGATAACATGGAATCGTAGGGGCTTCAACGGCTGCCATATAGGCACATATTTTGGTCTAGAGCAGCCACTGATAAAGAAGTGTGGAATAGAAAGTTCTCTAAGGTTCTGTGCATGCTACATTTTGGCCCTACGTTTAGCGTGTATGTCAGTAAAGCTTCGGACATTACACGGTAAATGGTTTTTTAACATAGGAGCAGGGGCGTAGCTAAAAGCTCATGGGCCCGGGTGCAAGAATTCAGCTTGGGCCCCCCTACCCCTCCCCAGCACCACCATCATCATCAGACCCCTGCGCGCTCCTATGCCCAGACGCCGTGCCCAACAGCCCCCATAGTATAATGCCCCCACACAGTTAATGCTCCCATAGCTGCCCCCACACAGTATAATGCCCCCCCATAACAGCCCCATACCGTATAATGCTCCACATATCAGCCCCCCATACAGTATAATGCCCCCATATGTGCATAATTACTTACCTATCCCCGTTCCCACGTCGAGTGGAGGATCCTTCGCCTCCTCCAGTGTGTGGTATGAGTGACTCAGCGCAGGCAGGCGCGATGATGTCGCTACATCCCGCCTGCCTGCGTCGAGCCGCTCAGGGCACAAGGAATGCTAGATCATGGAGATGTCAGCTCCTTGCTCCAGCATTGATTGGAACCGGGACCTCGGTGAGTGACTCGCAACCCCCAGGGGGACGCGACCCACAGTGTAGGGATGTCCCGATACCAAAATTTGGACATCGATACCGATACTTCGTTTACTTTGCCAACAGTAATAAAAAAAAAAAAAGTTCTTTCGTTTTCTAATGTTAGGCACAAGGTGTGATGATGAATTTTGAATGTCTCACATTAATAGTAATTAACCCCATCATGTTTCTCAGTCATAATGGGTTAATGTGTAAGGTACATGATGGGGTTAATTACTATTAATGTGAGGCACATGGAGGTTAAATTCATCATCGCACCTCGCGTCTCACAATTAGGCCCCATGCACACGGCCGTAGATAACCTCCGTTTTTGCGGACCGCAATTGCGGTCTGCAAAAATGGACCCATTCACTTTCATTGAGCGCAGACACATTTCCGTAGCGCTATGGATGGGTGACCGTGCCGTAGAGATGTTCCGAAAATTATTGAACATGTCCGTCCATTTGGATTTTGCGGCCGTGCTCCCATACTTTGTATGGGAGCATGGCCCGAAAATGCGGGTGGCAGTCGGCGGCCGGCCGTGCCCGCAATCGCAGGCCGTGATTGCGGGCACGGTCGTGTGAATGGGGCCTAAATGATAGAAAGCAATTTTTATTTTATTTTTTTACAGAGTACACATAAATGATGCAAAAAAATAGTTGTGCAGGTTATTACGGCCGCGCCAATACCGATTATGTGTATGTTTTATGTATTGAGACTTTTTTTAATGTTTATTGTAAAAAAGGTGAATGTGTATTTTTTTTATTTAACATTACTTTGTTTTTACTTTATTATTAAACTTCAATGTACTGGCCTATAGCTATAGGCCAGTACATTAGCCTTTGTATGTATAGTACACAGGCAGTTGTTAGGACATACCTCAGTATGCCCTAACAACATGAAATATGGTAAGACAGCCCTGGGGTCCGTCAATAGACCCTGGGCTGTCTGCCCATATATGGTATGTCCCTCAATCGCGTCACAGGAATTCCCTGTGACGCGATCCAGGGGCATCCCCCCTTCTCATTTTCCCCTGAATGCTGCAGTCAGCTTTGATCGCAGCATTCAGGAGAATAGCGGCGGAGATGAGAGGTTTCTCTGATCTACGCCGTTATAGAGCGGGGCTGCGGCTGTGTGATACAGTCATTGCCCCGCTCCTGACAACAAGTGCACGCGCGGTCAGCATGAGGTGATGCGGCCGGCGGTGCAGGCACTGAAGACAGAACATGGGGGTGTTTTGTAGAGCGCCCGCCATGTTCTGTCTTCAGTGCCGCAGATCATTAGTGCAACGCTGGCCGCATCGCATCATCCTGACGGCGCGCACATGTCAGGACTCAGGAGCGGGGCAGTGACTGTATTACACAGCCGCAGCCCCGCTCTCATCGTCATGTGTACTATACTGTATTGTGCCGTTTGCGGTGGAGGAGGGGGGGGGGGGCTGTGATTTAACGCCCCCCCCCCCCTCTCCACCGCAAATAACACAATACATCACAAGGCATCACAACACAATACATTACATTACAATACATAACATTACATTACATTACATTACACTGCAGCTTACCTTGAGTCCTCCGCACCGACTCTTCTGCTCCGTCTGGAAGTCGTGTCACGTGACAACACGGTCACATGGTACACTATGGTACACATGGTACACCATGTGACCGTAGCCAGGAAGTGCCGGCTTCACGGCACAGAAGATTGTTAGGAAACATGCTGTATGGCAACGGGGGCCCGTGGGCCCCCCAAGCTTAGGGGCCCGGTCGCAACTGCGACCGCTGCGACCCCTATAGCTACGCCACTGCATAGGAGTCTATGGGTGACATATGCCACTGTATGGCATACATCACAGGTATACATTTAATGTATACGTC
The DNA here is from genome assembly GCF_050947455.1 of Rhinoderma darwinii. Classification (NCBI taxonomy): domain Eukaryota; kingdom Metazoa; phylum Chordata; class Amphibia; order Anura; family Rhinodermatidae; genus Rhinoderma; species Rhinoderma darwinii. Next base: position 42,064,500 of record NC_134691.1, on the reverse strand, counting down.
ATGAGCTTTTCAATAGCCTTTTATGACATATACATTAAATAGATACCATTATAGTGTATGGGCAAAATCTGTGTTAAATGGATAACTAACAGGGACATCCATCCCCCATAGATTGTATCCATTTAACGTTTACGTCATGAACAGGATCATGAGAGTTCATGCCGTATACATTCACCATTAAACTCTATGGTTACAGATGCCACTATTGAGCACCCGTCACAGCCTATGTATAACATAGGAGTTTTTCCCGGTGTATACGTTAAATATAGGCCAAAAATGTGATATTCACAGAGCTTAATTTACCAATTGCTGGGCTCTCCAGGGTATAATACCACCGCCTATAATCGCAGTTCTATTATGATACATAAGTATACAGGGAAGTTCTGGCTGGACATGTCCCATATGTATCAGAAATAAGAATGTTCCCAAAAGCATTATCTTATTTTGTCACATACAGTTTCTGTTGAAACGTTTTACACTAGTGTCTCTTCATCAGGGCCACCTTCTATGTTGTTGACCTGTATATGTTAATTCACACATTGGTCAATTCTAGGATAAGCAGGTAAATATGTTTCTTATATGAATGTCAGGATCCCGGACATTACAGAGGGATTCACATGAGATTATGAACATTTCTTGTAAATCCTTAGAAGCAGTTTTGGCAGGAAAATTTCCCGCCTTTTCTCTGGCCGTCTCTTGGCAGATTTTGTCTAGGAAAAGGTCAGAGATTGATTGGAAATGTTTATGACCTATCAGTTTCTGTTGCAGGGCGAGAAGGTTTCTTTGTCCCCAGCAACAGCAGCTCATTGGTTTCCTCTGGAACCCATGTGACCTGTTTGGTACAAAAATTGTCTATTTCAGCTCACCCAGCCATTGAGGAGTTTTAAGAAGAGGTGCATCCCACCCCCCCCCCCCCCCCCCCATATTCTGTTGTTTGTATTTACTGCAATGTCACAGCCTCTTTGTTAAGAGTCTGGGTAAAGTCTCTCAATTGTTTAGTGGACTATTCAGTGCTGGTTAATGGTTGCGCTTGAGCATTTGCATCTCACCTGTTTGCAGACGGATGTGACGCAATGCATACTATGGCAAGATGTCATGTTGCTAAGTGATGACATTGCATCCCATGTCACCATCTATCTCTAGTCTTAAAGGGTACCTCCAATGTTGCTGACGCTCTCGGGTCCCACCAGAAGCTAAAATCTGACGTTGCTAGATACAGCTAGCAGATCAGGCGTTATATGCAGGAGAGGCTTCAGGAATCTACAGTTGCCTCGGTAACAGTACCGATCGATCTGCCGGCCGTGTCATCCGCCGAGCGATTTAAGCTTTTGGTGGAAGGTACCTTTTAAGCTGGCCACTCATTCAGCCGATAGCTGTCTCTCCCAAACTCCACATTAACAGGCATTGTCATTATTTCAATGGAGAGAGGGAGACAAGCTGCTGAGAGACATTTCAGAGAAGAGCTTATATTTCGGTCGAACGACGAATTGGACATATTAAGATCCAACATGCCCGATCTTTGTTTCCTGCATCTGAAGGACAGTTAAGAGGCACCAAATAGTTGTGCTAAGTTTTTTAGATACATTGGGGAAAATCTTGCAATAGTGTCGTAAAATGGCTTATTGTTCAAATTGCACCAAATTTGTCAAAATGGCGCATGCAGAATGATAAATTTGGTGAAACCTGCTGGACATGTTAGACAGTTTCCTCGTCCTTTACACCCCCTTATGGCTAATATTCTTTACACCATTATTATGCGCAAAAAAAAAAGGCGCACATCATTAATAAATTTGGCGCATTTTAACTCTCCTCTTAGCCTTGTCTGTTTTTCTAGACACTTTTCTAAACAGTCAAGGAAGTGTATAAAACATATAGTGGGGAAATTTATTAGGACTGGACGGCGTTTCAATCTCAAGAACGTTGACGTAAAATGCGCCTATTTCATTAAGAGGCGCACACCTCTTAATAAGTTAGGCGAATCTCTGGCTGTCTGTGCGCCAGAAAGTAAAATCTACACCAGCTATAAACTGTAATTCGTGATATGCACCATCTTATTTGTTAAGCTACTCCGATTTTGAAAAATGGTGGACGTGGCGTAAAAGTGAAAATAGTTGGCAATTTTTGCACAAAACAAAATTTTTGCAAAAAATTCAAAAAGGTTTAACAAATGTAAAAATATTTAAAAAGGTTGCACTATCCTGGTCCTAATGATGAGATCAAATTGGCAAGTCTTAGGCCCCATGCACACAACCGTAATTTTGATCCACAATTACGGATCCGTAATACTGATCCATTCATTTCTATGCACCACGGACATCTTCCCGTACATTTACGGGAAGGTATCCGGGCCATAGAAATGACCCTAGAAAAATAAGACATGTCCTATTTTTTTTAAATTTACGGATCATACTCCTATACCTATAATGGGAGAACGCCCCTCAAATGCGGGTGACAGTCAGCGACACAACTATAGAAGCAGAAACAGACAACAGAAATGTATATCATGATAGATTAATTTCAGTTACCATGGCGACAGGACCAATTCTAGCTTTTCTGCTGCCTGAGGCAAAAATTGAAATGGCGCCCCCAAGATTTTGATTGACATCCCCCTGGCTGTTCTACATCACTACCTCCCACCTCCAACTCTTGCAGATGCGCCATTGCCTTGTACTCCCCTGGCGTGCGCAGTACAGCGATGAAGCTGGGCAGAGTACACCTCGCTGTACGCTGCGTGCCCAAGTAGTACAAGGCAATGGCGTATACGAGAAAGTAGGGGGATGTCAATCAAGCATGGAAAGGTGGGTTTGGAGGCAGGACTATGTGACTCTTCAGGATAGCGACACTTCCCCATGACCCTTTAATGAGTAATTAGCATATAGCGTGCGCCGTTTTAAAACTTGATTTCATATATTTTGCTGCATCTGAAAACAACATACAGGGGAATGTTTGGAAACATTGTCAGGTCATGTATTATCGCATGGTGCTGGTTCAAGGGGTTAAAACTACAGACAGGTTCCCTTTAAATATACAATGAATTGAAAACACTTTCATCTGCCCTGCAATTTTGTTATTATAAAGATATAAGCTCAGTACATATATACAGCACCAGAACCAAGATCAGTAAATAAATACAGCACCAGAACATAGCTCAATACATAGTTAGGTCCTCAATTTTTTGGACAGTGACACAAGTTTTTGCATTTTAGTTGTTTACCAAAACATATTGAATATACAGTTATATAATTGATATGGGCTTAAAGTTCAGACTCACCGCTTTAATTTGAGGGTATTCATATCCTAATTTGAGGAAGGATTTAGGAATTACAGCTCTTCAATATGTAGCTGCCTCTTTTTCAAGGGAACATATGTAATTGGACAATTATCTCAAAAGCCATTTAATGGGCTGCATGGTCTATTTCCTTGTTAATCTTTCATCAATTAAGGAGGTAAGAGGTCTGATTCCAGGTGTGGCATTTGCATTTGGATGCTGTTGCTGTGAACCCACAAGACGAGGTAAAAGGAGCTCTCAATGCAAGTGAAACAGACCATCGTTAGACTGAAAAAAATGAAGAAATCTATCAGAGAGATAGCACAAATTTTAGGAGTGGCCAAATCAACGGTTTTGTAGATTCTTGAAAAAAAAGAGCGCACTGGTGATCTCGTGAACTCCAAAAGACCTGACGTCCACGGAAAACAACAGTGGTGGATGATCGCAGAATCCTTTCCTAAGTGAAGAAAACTCTCTTGGAAGTAGGTGTATCAGTATCTATGTCTACCATAAAGAGAAGACTTAATGAGAGCAAATGGGTTCACCACAAGCTGCAAACCATTAATCAGCCTCAAAAATAGAAATGCCAGATTATACTTTGCCAAACAACATCTAAAGAAGCCAGCCCATTTCTGGAACATCATTCTTTGGACAGATGAAACTAAGATCAACCTGTAGCAGAACGATGGGAGTAAGAAAGTATGGAGAAGGCTTGGAACAGCTCATGATCCAAAGCACACCACATCCTCTGTAAAAAATGGTGGAGGCAGTGTGATGGCATGGGCATGCATGGCTGCCAAAGGCACTGGGTCACTAGTGCTTACTGATTATGTGGCTGAAGACAGAAGCAGCCGGATGAATTCTGAAGTGTTCAGGGATTTACCTTCTGCTCAGATTCAATCAAATGCAGCATGGTTGATTGGTCTTTGCTTCACAGTACAGATGGACAATGACCCAAAACATACTGCAAAAGCAACCCAGGAGTTTTTTTAAGGCAAAGAAGTGGAATTTTTTGTAATGGCCAAGTCAATCTCCAGATCGCAACCCGATCGAGCTGCATTTCACTTGCTTAAGACAAAACTTAAGGTAGAAAGACCCACATACAACCAACAACTGAAGACAGCTGCAGTAAAGGCCTGGTAAAGAATCACAAAAAAGGAAACCCAGCGTTTGGTGATGTCCATGGGGTCCAGACTTCAGGCCGTCATTGCCTGCAAAGGATTCTCTACAAAGTATTTAAAAAAAACATTTTATTTATGGTAATGTTAATTTGTCCAATTACTTTTGAGCCCCTGAAAAGAGGCTCAAAAGTGTAGCAAAATGGTTACAATTCCTAAACGTTTCATAGGATATGTTTGTTCAACCCCTTGAATTAAACCTGAAAGTCTACACTTCAATTGTATCTCAATTATTTCATTTCAAATTCAATGTGCTGGCATGCAGTGCTCAAATCATGAAGATTGTGTCACTGTCCAAACAATTCTGGACCTAACTGTATATACAACATCAGAGCCAAGCTCAATACATAAATATAGCACCAGATCCAAGCTCAGTACTTTTATGCAACACCAGAACCAAGCTCAATACATATATACAAGACCAGAACAAAGGTCAGTACATAAATACAGCACCAACACAGCAATTTAGTACAACCCCTGCCGTATAGGTTTGTACGGCGTAAAACTACAGCTCCCAGCATGGCCTGAACAATGGTAAGGATATGCTGGGAGTTGCTGTTTCACAAAAAAAAAACATACCACCCTTCATCTCGCTGCAGATCATACAGTGACTACAGTACTGATTAGAGGCAGAGTAAACATTTACATTAAGTGATTCACTGGTGACATCTTCTCAGATTCTAGTTGTTATTTTTCTCTATTCTTCTCCATCCGGTCCAGACCTCTATGATGACATCTCCCAGGCAAAGCCCATTTCTGCAGTTTGCAGCTCAGAAATCTTCAGCTTCTCACTTTTCAACATTTCTGCACCTATAAACGAAGATAAAATTCCCATGGTGGCACACACTACGCCCCTAAATATAATAGCACCATACACTGTACCTCTAATTCTAATAGCGCTATACATTGTGTCCCTGATTATAAGAGCACCTAACACTGTGTCCCTGATTATAATAGCACCATACACTGTGTCACACACGCACACACGCACACATGCACACATTCACGCACGCACACACACGCACACGCACACACACACACACACACTGGATAGTGCCCCCTGTGGATAGTGCCCCTCATAGAGCCCCCTGTAGATAGTGCCCCCTGTAGACAGTGCCCCATTTAGAGACCCCTGTAGACAGTGCCCAACATAGAGCCCGCTGTAAACAGTGCACCACATAGAGCCCCCTGTAGACTGTGCCTCACATAAATCCCCCTGTAGACAGTGCCCCACATAAAGCACCCTGTAGACAATGCCCCACATATATAGTGTCCGCTATAGGGCCTCCTGTAGATACTTCCCCCATAGAGCCCCTGTAGGTAGTGCCGTACATAGATCCCCCTGTAGTGGCCCCCATAGACTAATAGAATCCCCTGTAGATAGTGCCCCACATACAGCCATCTGTAGATAGTGCCCCACATATAGCCCCCCTGTAGATAGTGCCCCACATATAGCCCCCTGTAGTTAGTACCCCAGATATAGCCCTCCTGTAGTTAGTTCACCGCATATAGCCCCCCTGTATATAGTGCCCCACATATAGCCCCCTGTAGATCGTACCCCACATATAGCCCCCCTGTAGATGGTGCCCCACATATAGCCCCCTGTAGATAGTGTCCCACATATAGCCCCATCTGTAGAAAGTGCCCCACATATAGTCCCCCATGTAAAAGTTGACATACTCGCCTGATCCCATTCCCACGCCATCCTTTTGCAATGCAGCCTTGTTCTCTTCTGAGCAGGTCTGCTGGGGTTGAACAATGCAAGCAAGCCTCCTGGATACTGATACTGCCCCCATAGAGCCCCATGTACATAGTGCCCCCCATAGGGCCCTTGTATATAGTGCCCTACATAGATCCCCCTGTAGTGGCCCCCATAGAGCCACCTGTAGTTAGTACCGGACATATAGTCCTATAGACACAGATACAATTATAGTGCAGGAGAGGTGGCTGGTTTCAGGGACATCGCACCCTCAAAGAGGCAGCAGGCCACCGCCTGAGGCGATAAACTCATCTCGCCTCATGGACAGTGCGACCCTGCATGGCGATAGTTAATATTTATTGAAAAAAGTCGCTGCAGGTCAAATCATACAGCACATTTCACTAGATGCAATCAAAATTAGTTGGAAAATTGTAGTGTGGAAACACAAACTAAAGCCTCTAACCTAAGTGATTACAAGCACGGACGGTCGTGTGCAGTGGACCTCAGGTTGTGTTTCCACACTACAATTTTTCTGTTGGATCCAATTAATATCGATTGCATCTAGTGAAATGTGCCGTATGATTTGACCGGCAGTGACTTTTTTCAATAAATATTAACTATCGCCATGGTAACTGAAATGAATCTATCATTATATACATTTCGGTTGTCTGTATCTGCTTCTATTGTTGTAATATAAATTCTCAGCATAACAAAGATTGGTCTCCCACTCTGATTAATGTTATAATGGAATTTTACATCCTATGGAAAAGTCGCTGTCCCGTACAGAATTTACGATGGGCTAGGATGTTATGGGTTAATATATAGTACCTTGGAGGTCTAGGGTGGATAACATTTAGTAATATATAATTATTTAGTTTATTATTATTATTATATGGCTGAGGTTGGTAAAATGCAACCTATAGTTTAATTTTATTTAATCCAAATAGGTCCAGAATTCAAACACACTGCATAGACATAGGGGTAGATTTACCTACACTGGCATTTCATACCTCAGTCATAGACCTCATGCACATGACCGTAAGGGTTTTTACGGTCCGTAAATACGGATGCACATCCTTAGCTGTCCATCAATTGCGGAAGCGCCCATAGAAGTCTAGGTGTTCGCAATTGCGGACAAGAATAAGACATGTTCTATATTTTGCAGTACATTTCTACGGCCTGGACACACATCCGCAATATTATCCATAATTACCTGATCCGTAATAGAGAGGAGAAGGCATTAGATTCATAGAGCACTGTGCTGACTTTTCATTGGGGTACAAACTGTATTCTGCAGATAATTGACACCTAAATGGAAGGGGCTCCGCTGTGCTGGGGAGAGAATTCTAGCTGGGGTGGCAGAGTATTTAAACTAGAGCAGAGGAGGGAGGTAAATATAGAAAATAAAGCAGTAGTCAGGTTAGAGAGGGGTCAGAATATATTGGTGGGGGAGAAACAGACTGTCAGGAAAGGACTAGACAACAGGATAAGGAGATCCTTTTGTTACAAAACAGAAATGAAAGCAAAAATGCCCAAATAATGTCAAATAATCACATTTCTGATACTGAAAGTGAAAAATTAAAAGGCAAGTTAAAGTGTATGTTCACAAATGCCAGAAGTCTAGCAAGCAAAATAGGGGAGCTGGAGGCCTTGGTACTGGAGGAACATATAGATATAGTTGGTGTTGCTAAAACATGGTCAGACTCTTCACATGACTGGGCTGTAAAGTTACAGGGCAAATAGAAAATGCGGTGGTGGTATGTCTGTATGTGAGAAGTGATATGAAGGCGGTGGTGTACGTCTGTATGTGAGAAGTGATATGAAGGCAGTGGTGTATGTCTGTATGTGAGAAGTGATAAGAAGGCGGTGGTGTAAGTCTGTATGTGAGAAGTAATAAGAAGGCGGTGGTGTATGTTTGTATGTGAGAAGTGATAAGAAGGCGGTGGTGTATGTCTGTATGTGAGAAGTGATAAGAAGGTGGTGGTTTAAGTCTGTATGTGAGAAGTGATATGAAGGTGGTGGTGTATGTCTGCATGTGAGAAGTGATATGAAGCTGAGTGTGAAAGAGACATTAGAGGGCGAAGATGGTGAGGAGATTGAAACCTTGTGGGTGGAATAACAAAGGGAGGTAAACACTGAAAAAAATTATTTTGGTGTAATCTATAGGGCCCCCAATATAACTGAGGAGATGGAAGGTCGGCTATATAAACAGATGGTACAGTAGTGATAATGGGACATTTTGATTACCGGGATATTAATTGGGGTCATGGTTTGGGTTCAACTGCAAAGGGGAGAAATTTCCTCAACCTATAGCAGGAAAATTTTATGGGCCAGTTTGTGGAAGACCCGACTAGACGTGAAGCTCTGTTGGAACTGGTAATTTCCAATAATGCAGAGCTTGTTGGGAATGTCAATGTTCGTGAAAACCTCTGTAACAGTGATCACAATATATGTGGTGTTGTTCAGATAGCACTAGTTTTTCTCAAGTGCTCAGAATAGGGTCCCAACCCAGTTGAAGATAGAAAGAATTGTATTCGGCACACTCTTGGAATGTTAACGTAAATTTATTTCTATTTTTTTCAATTTTTTCGTAATGCCAGTGGCTACATGTGCAACGTTTTGGTCGTGAGACCTTCGTCGGGTACTAAAGAAACATATACAGGTGATTATAGTATAATATAAAGATTCTATAAGTGAATACAGGATGTATGATATGCAGATTTACATTGAAATGCATTAGAGAAAATATATACAAAGGAGATGAGTACAACATTGGGTAATATAAAAAAGGAAGGAACAGTGTCTAGCATCATGAGACAGTGAAGCGCATCAAGTGGCTTGGAGGTATCATTATAGAAAAATTATTTGTTTTGTATGTATAAATACATCTGTACATATATGTGTGTGTGTGTTCCAACAGCAGTAAATGACATATATTCGCCTTACAAGGATTGACGGTTGGGTCCCATACTCATACCATAGCTGCATTCGCTGATGATCTTTTAGTTTTAACTACCAATCCAGCTGTTTTAATCCCTCATCTGATAAGTTTATTTGAATTGTTTGGTAAAGTGTCCAACTTTAAGGTTAATTTTGGGAAGTCGGAGGCCCTGAATGTGTCGGTTCCTGATGCACATATTGCACTTCTTAAGGCTAGTTCTCCCTTTCAATGGCTTTCTAATACCATAAAATATCTAGGCATTCACCTCACAAAAGATCCTTCTCAATTATATCGGTGTAACTACCTCCCTTTATTGACCTCGGTACAAAAACAACTACATAGTTTTAAAGTCCCTTTTCGGTCTTGGATGGGTCGTAAGGATCTGCTCAAGACTTTCAAAGTACCTAAATTTTTGTATTTGTTGCAAACATTGCCCATTTGGTTACCTAGATCCTTCTTTGACAAAACTAGAAAATTGTTTTCCAAGTTCTTATGGAATAATAGTAGACTTAGACTTAATTATCAGTGTCTTATTCAGAAACCTAAGTTGGGTGGTATTGGGGTTCCTGATGTACTTACATATTATAAAGCTAACCAATTAAATAGATGGACAGATCTCATTAAAAGTTCCAACCTCACTTAATATAATGAACTGGAAAGGGACCTTATTTCATTGCCAGATAAATTATTCTTATGGAATTTATGAAATTTTTCACCATCGATGACTTCCTCTAGTGTCTTATTGAAGGGTATACTCCTAGTTGGGCAGAGGATCCATAATACACTTCCTCTGCTATCTAAGAATTATCCGTTCATGCCTTTGAGTCTTTTGCCTTATTTGGTTCATCCTAAACGTCCTCCACAATCAAGCTTTTGGGATAGAGTAGGAGGTGTAAATCTCTCCTTTTTTGACACAGACGAACAGGTATCCACTAATCTCTTATTTAGAAAGACGGGTCTTATGTTAAAGGGTTTTTACAGATAAATGATTTTCTGACTGTACTAAATATGTTGTTATGTATACTTCTTTGTATTCTTCAGGGGCGTAGCTAGGGGGGGCAGGCGGGGCATTTGCCCCGGGCGCAAGGGAAGGGGGGCGCCGAAGAGCAGCTGATCGCTGCTGACAGGCGCCCCGTATGTCGGACACATGCAGCAGCTTAGGAGGAGCCAGGAAATATAGGGCGTTCTGACTGGGGTCTGTGACAGCCATGGAGTGGACCAGTCCAGTCACCTGACCTGTCACCTGACCTCACGTCAGTGACATGAGGTCAGATGAACTCAGGTCAGGGGACAGGTCCACTCCCGTGCTGCAGCCTCCCTGCATCTGCCTCCTCTCTGTGATCTGTGCTCTGCCGAGAAGCAGAGAGGAAGCTCCGCCCACAGCCCGTCCTCACCTGTCAGCAAGGAGACATGGTGAGTGTCTGTGTCGGTGTCTGCGTCTGTCTGTGTGTGTGTGTGTGTGTGTGTGTGTGTGTGTGTGTGTGTGTGTGTCTGCATGTGTTTGTCTCTTATATCTACTACATTATCTGTACTGTGTAGCAAAGCTGAAATTGTAATTTAGCACAATGTGTTATCTGTGATTTTACATAGGACTGCAGGGAACACAACTACATTATCAGTACTCAGAGAGTTATCAGTGTGCTATCCAGTGGCGTAACGGCTGCTACGGTGCCCGCGGCATGAGGGGGCCGGTGTCGCCCGCCGGCACGGGCCCCCCCATGGCCGAAGGCTCCGCTAGCTGCCGCTATGGCTGCTACAGCGCGACGACACTGAACACTACGGCAGAGCAGGGAGGTATCTCCCCGCTCTGCCATTAAACAAAAGACATGTATCCCCTCTCCACAGGATATCCACAGGATAGGGGATACATGTGTGATCGCTGGCAGCGATAGGGAGAACGGGGGACTGAAAGTCCCCTGAAGTTCTCCATCACATACCTCAGACTTCCGGGGTCTGTGTCGGCTTCTCCGTAGAAATGAATGGAGCGCCGGTCGCGCTTGTGCGCATGCGTGACCAGCGCTCCTTTCATTTTTATTGAGCTGCCGACACAGACGCCGGAAGTCAGAGGTTAGTCATGGAGAACTTCAGGGGACTTTCAGTCCCCCGTTCTCCCTATCAATGCCAGCGATCACACATGTATCCCCTATCCTGTGGAGAGGGGATACATGTCTTTTGTAGACACACTGTAGGTCGGATTTTTTTGGTAGGGGGGACGCTGTATGGCGTTCCCTACAGGGGGGGCAGTATGGTGTTCTCTACAGGGGGCTGTATGGCGTTCTCTACAAGGGGGGCTGTATGGCGTTAGCGCCATACAGCCCCCTCTGTAGATAACGCTCTACAGCCCCCCTGCAAATAACACCATACAGCCCCCCCCTGCAGGGAACACCATACAGCCCCCCCTGTAGAGAACGCCATACAGCCCCCTGTAGAGAACGCCATACAGCCCCCCTAAGGGAACGTCATACAGCCCCCCCCCCTTGTAGGGAACGCCATACAGCCCCCCCTGTAGAGAACGCCATACAGCCTCCCCCCTGTAGTGAACGCCATACAGCCCCCCTCTAGATAACGCCATACAGTCCCCCCTGTAGATAACGCCATACAGCCCCCCTGTAGATAACGCCATACAGCCCCGCTGTAGATAACGCCATACAGCCCCCTCTGTAGATAACGCCATACAGCCCCCTCTGTAGATATCTACAGGGGGGGCTGTAAAAAAGGTACTATCTACAAGGGGGGGGGGGTTGTGTGACACCCAGGGGAGGGGGGGCCCCAGTCAAAATATGCTATGGGGCCCAGTCTTTCCTAGTTACGCCCCTGGTGCTATCTGTAGTGTTACATAGGACCGCAGGTAACATCTATTACATTATCTGTACTGTGTAGCAGAGCTGAGATTGTAATTTAGCACAATGTGTTATCTGTGGTGAAAGAAGAGGAGTATTTTGATCCAGCGCTGCGTGGAGTTTAAAATGGAAGCAGATTTCCAAGTTTAATGTTCTTGATTTAAAAGATAGTCCAGAGGTATAAAGTCCAGGTGTGAGGGTAAGCGGGCGGTGATGTCCTCAGAGCCTACGCGTTTCGGATGCTTCTGCGTCCTTAGTCTTGGCTGTAATGGACATTACAGCCAAGACTAAGGACGCAGAAGCATCCGAAACGCGTAGGCTCTGAGGACATCACCGCCCGCTTACCCTCACACCTGGACTTTATACCTCTGGACTATCTTTTAAATCAAGAACATTAAACTTGGAAATCTGCTTCCATTTTAAACTCCACGCAGCGCTGGATCAAAATACTCCTCTTCTTTCCCTGCTTCAGACCGTGTGCCGACACGAGGATCCGGGCGCTGCTGTGACACAACCCACAGTGTCAGGTGAGCTGGAGGATTCCTCCCCCCTCTTCCTCTATTTTTGTTATCTGTGGTGTTACATAGGACTGCAGGGGACACAACTACATTATCAGTACTCAGAGAGTTATCACTGTGTTATCTGTGGTGTTACATAGGACTGCATATACTACATTATCTGTGCTGTGTACATATGTGCCTGTGTGGGTATATATGTGTCTGTTTGTGAATGTGTCTTTGTGCTTGTATATTTGTGCATTTTATGTATTTGTATATGTTCCTGTCTGTGTATTTATCTGTGTGTGTGTGTGTGTGTGTGTGTGTGTGTGTGTGTGTGTGTGTGTGTGTGTGTGTATATATGTGTTTGTACGTCTATATATTTACCTGTTTGTATATATTCCTGATGTGTGTATGTATATTTGCCTGTATGTCTAAATATCTGTCTTTATGTATTTACAGTATATATGTTCCAGCGTGTCCATATAAGTGGTTAATTTTTGGTTGGTGTAGGGGGCGGTAATAGAGAGTCCCGCACAGGGCGCCATCCAAGCGAAGGCCGGCCCTGGCTGTCACCAACCCTAGTCAGAAGGAACTCCGCCGCTGCCTGCGCCGCATGACCTCCTCGGCTTCTCCGGTAAGTCACACCAGGCAGAGCGGAGAGTGGTAGCGGTAGGCTACCGCTCACCGGTCTGTTCACAGTGTGGCGCTAAGTACAAGGGGTGGGAGTGTGGCGCTATCTACTAGGGGGGAAGCGGGCTGTGTGTGGCGCTATCTACAAGGGGGGCTGTGTGTGGCCTCTTTAATTTATTTTCTTTTAATTTATGTTTATGTTAATTACATTATATAACTATATCGCTTGTAAAATGTAGAAATGCTTTTATACTCGCGTTACATTAAAAAAATCGTGAAAAAAAATTACACCTCATTGATTGGTAGGGAAAGAAAACATGGCGAGGGGGAAGGAGATGTCGGGAAATAAGTTGGGGGGGGCGCCAAACTGAATCTTTGCCCCGGGTGCAGGAGAACCTAGATACGCCTCTGTATTCTTTAACTCAATTTGAGAATGAATAGCAATGCTCTGCTCCCCAAAAGAAGGTACTGGCCACCTCATATGAGTTTTTGTTGCATTCAGAGACTGAAGGGCAAGTTATAAATCTTAGAGAATGGGAAAGAACTTCAGATTTATTTTAGTGAAACTGATCTCAAAATTATATTGAAGCATTCACATGGGTTTTCCCAAAGTATTAAATTTAGAGAAAATTTGTATAAACTTTTTTCACGTTGGTATAGAACTCCTGAGTGGCTAAATAGGGTTAATCCTGATATTCCTGCAACCTGTTGGAGGTGTCAATCAGACATCGGCTCTTTATTACATATTTGGTGGCAATGTCCATTGATACGCTCATATTGGGTTGAAGTGATTGATAAGATAAATGCTATTTGTTCCTCTTCTGTTCCATGCTCTCCTTCTGCGATTCTCTTATGGTTGCCTACAGATTCCTACGTGCCAAAACGTCACGACCTTTCAACTTTTTTGATTGCTGCAGATAAACTTCTCATTCCTTTATGTTGGAAGAGTACTTCCTCTCATACAATTGAACAGTGGGAACTCAAAGTTCCATAAATTTTTAGATTGGAGGAACTTGTCCACTGGGAACGCGGTACTACGGCTAAGTTCCTTCGTATATGGTCCTCTTGGCGTGTTTACTTTGATAGTACAAAGTCCTCTTCTTGATAACATTTTTAGGTTTGGGTCATTGTTTGCTTGGAATATTGGTACATCAGTCATACATTCATTGCCATTAATATCTCATTAAGGCTTCTTGTGTTGAGGACTTGAGACATTTACTTTTCTTTCTTTCTTTCCTAACTCCTATCCTTTCTTCCCTTCCCCATGCTTCCTCTTACTCTTTATTTTTCCTTCCCCGTGTCTTTCCTTTGCTTTTCTTCACCTTTTATTTGTTAAACTCCGTCTGTTTAGCATGTATCGGCTTAATTTTGGATTACTATGTTGCTGTTAACATATAAAAAATTAAAATAAAGTTATGTAGGTATGATTCAATATTCTACATGATTTTGGATCTTATTTTAATTTTGTATTGTACCTGCTGACTAATAAAAATAGTTTGAAAACAAAATAAATGACATATATTTGACCCTCTACAGGTAGTAGTTAGAGGAAACAGGTGTGCCTGTCTGGAATGAGCAGGCAAAGTGTGTTAATCTATCTATTGGTTGCACACAAAGAAGTTTCATGGAATGGGTGTTAAGGCCCATGTCACGTGCGTATCTAAGAAGCAGTTGAGGAAGTAGGTGTACACTTTAGATACAAGAAACCAACGGATGCACATATGTGAGATACATAGGGGTGCACTTAGGTACAAGGCAGTATATGCATAATCACAGAAGCAAAATACATATATAGGGAAACGATAAATAAATAAATCAATAAAAGAAGGGAAAATAAAACAAAGAGGTAAAAAGATAACATACCTGAGCCGTACTGGGGACTGGTTTAGCGATTTGGCTGGCGCTAAATCTATCATGGCAGCTTACCGCTCTTAGTGGCGCTAGTTGTCCCTGGTAATGTCCTGCTTTATATATCCGGAAAGCAGAGACTATGGCGCTCAGGTGTGTGAGGACGTCACAGAGGGCGTCGGCGCATGCGCAATGGAATGCACGGCAAGATGGCCGTGCGTTTCACTGTAGTGATGCAGTAAGGGGCGTGGAACGCATGGGGGCGCACAGAGCGTAGTCTGAAGCGACGTTGTCTAGGTGATGTGAGATGCAGTCCAAGGCCTCACCGTTAAAGTGAAGAGACGGCGATGCAGAGAAAGAAGAACACGGTAACGTAAATTTGTAGGGAATATCATGGATATTAATAAAAATGTGATAAATAGAAGAACTGGCATGAATAGGGTAATATGGAGTGGGCAAAATTGATAAATAGGCAGAACGTAACTTAAATGTATAGAGTGTGAATTGGGGTGGGGGGAGGGGAATGCTTACGCTAGTAAGCACCTATTATTCAAAGGCTACAGTGTCGTTAGCGTATAGATCAGATAGTCGAAAAAGCAGTCCCCCTTGCGGTACAGAGAGGCTCAGCGAGTCTATGATAGGAAAATAATATATATTAGTGCATAATATGTTACATTCACATGGCGTCAGTGAAACAATATAGTCAAAATAACTGTTATACGACAGCATATAGATGGCAAATGAAAATAAACATTCTCTTAGTGGATGTACTTAGAGGAAACTACTAATTTCATACTCCCTGTTCAGACCTTTTGGTTCCAGAGTCTGGAGTTTATGTATCCAGAACGCTTCCCTACGTTTAAGGTGTTTGATTCTATCACCTCCTCTTCTAGGTGCTGGAACGTGTTCGATCACATGGAACATCAGTTGTGAAATGTTATGTTTATATTTTGAAAAGTGTGAAGGAATGGGTAGTAGCGTTTTGCCACAGCGTATATTTGACTTGTGTTGGCCAATCCTATCTTTGATGCGTTGTGTGGTTTCCCCTACATATGCTAGGCCGCAGGGACATTTGATCATGTAGATGACATAGTTTGTGTTACAATTGAAATAGTCACGCACTGGGATACTCTGGCCAGCAGAGGATGATGGATTTTGTCTCCCCTGATAATGTGTGAGCATTGTAAACATGATCTGCAGGGAAAAGTTCCCATCTTGAGTGTGTTGAGGAATGTTTGTCTGGATGGTCTCTTGGATGAGCCGACATCCGCTCCAACAATTTTATCTCTAAGATTTTTTTGTTTTTTTTGAGCATGGTAAGAAAGGGGATTTGAATTCTACAATTTGGGAGTATGCTTCCCTGAGTAGGGGCCAATGTTTCCCAATGATGTGGTGAATTCTGTATGCGCACGGGTGTTATACATGTCTAAATGGAATGCGGTTTGGTTTCTCCCTAGTACGAGGGGTGTTCGGTAATTGTGTGAGGGTAACCTCTTTCAAGGAATTTCGCCGTCATGTTCTCAATTCTATGATTGCGTAGAGAGGGATCTACAATGCGAGAGACCCGTGTGTATTGGGATCTCGTATTTAGTGGCCAGTGGATGGCAGCTGGAATAGTGGAGAAGGCCATTTTTGTCCATCTCCTTGGTATACAGGCCTGTGCTAAGTTTGCCACATTCGTCCTTTTTTACTATTGTGTCTAGGAAGCTTATTTCTGACATATTGTGGCTAAGACTGAATTGCAACTCGGGCCAGACATTGTTAAGATAAGTCGCAAAGTTTTGGAGGCTGTCAGTGGGGCCATCCCACAGGCAAAAATACATCGTCGATATATCTTTTCCATAGGCGGGCATGTTTTTATAAAATGTTCTTCAAAGTAGGCCATGTAGCAGTTGGCGTAGGGGGGGCCACATTAGATCCCATTGCCGTGCCTTGTAATTGTACATAAAAGGTGTCTTCAAAAAGAAAATAGTTCTCAGTTAATATTACATTCAGCAGATCATAACATAGGTTCATGATATCTGGATATATGTCAGCGTTAGTAAGCATCTCCTGTACTGCTCTCAAACCTTTGTTGTGCTGGATGGATGTGTAAAGGCTACAGACACCAAATGTGACTAGTATGGACTAGTATGGTTCCAATTGGTAGTTCCTCAACTATTAATCAACTTATTTATTAATGATATAGAGCAGGGGTCTCAAACTCGGCTGGGTAAGTGGGCCACATATAGAAAAAATGGGAAGTTGACGGGCCGCATTACTTTCAAATTTGATACAATACAAAATTATTGTTAATCAATTAGTTATTTGAACTACTATAACACTATATTACTATAATAATAATACTACATTACTATGATAATACCGCTAGGTTTAAAATTTGAGATATTTCTCCACATGCTTATTTCAACAATCCAGTTTTCCAGTTTAAGTGTCGCTAAATGCTGTCCGGCGGCTCAGTTAGCAGCATTTGGCAGACACACATGTCAAAATTGGGCAGCCCTTTTTAGATAGTGCCACAGTGCCCTCGATGGATGCTGCCACAGTGCCCTCTGTGGATGCTGCCGCAGTGCCCTCTGTGGATGCTGCCGCAGTGCCCTCTGTGGATGCTGCTGCAGTGCCCTTTGTGGATGCTGCCAAAGTGCCCTCTGTGGATGCTGCCGCAGTGCCCTCTGTGGATGCTGCCGCAGTGCCCTCTGTAGATGCTGCAGCAGTGCCCTCTGCAGATGTTTAAGAAACATGAGAAAAAGGAGTCATAAGCCAAAAGTACACAAAAAATATATATAATTTTATTATTACATCAAACAAACAAAATATAAAAACACAACGAGGTATTAAAACTGAGAGTAAACCAGCGGATCAATCATCCAAAACACCTCCACATAGGTATGCTGAAAATACTATCTAAGAAACGGTTCTGTTTAGCTGAGAGTAAATGGGGGAAAGGAAAAACGCACCGCTGTCCCATACAGACAATGCTGAATAACTGCAACAGCATGTGCGTAGTCCTATCACCAAAAGACACATATAGGATAGTCACAGTAAAATAGCGTCTGACTCAGCTTAATGCATGGTCTTGGATACCGGACAGGGAATAGACGTAACCTGAAGTGACCCGATATAACAAAAAAACCAAAGTCCGCATAACAGACACCGGTACATAAAGAATAGCAGCTTACCCATGGAGGACTTAGAAGTAAAAGGATCCGCCTAGTGTTCAGAGGCACCCCGACGCGCGTTTCGCGTATGTCGCTTCCTCAGGGGGTGTAAATTGGTGTGTCCTGGTCGTATATATAGCCCTTACTATTACTTGTGAGTGTGATCCGGTGTATCCTCTTCCTAGGTCCATGGCGCATGTGCGGAAGTGCTCGAGGTCACGGGACCTCCATCCCCCGTCGTCACACGGGCACCGCGCCTGCGCACCTCCAAAGACGCGTCTCCTGGGAGACAGCGCAGGCGCAGAGCCAGTGACAAGACAAAGGGAGACAGAGACGGACTCCCGGCATCCCCGCAACATGCGCAACCCCATGGAGGAGGATAATGTAAGTATGCGCAGCCACCGCAGTGATCCATAAACCAAAGTGTATTCCCATATCGTCAGTCCAAGACCATACTTTAAGTGCAAAAAACAGATCCATATCATAGTGTGATACAGCACAATATAAATAAATAAATTAATAAGTGTCCTATATATAAAATAATGAAAAAAATAAAAATAAAATGAAAAAAATGAAAAAAATAAACCAAAATGACAAATGTGAATATACGGGGATGACAGAAAACACATCCCAATGTATGGGTACATTTCGATATAGCACATATTACAAATATTGATTAGTACCAAGTGAAACACTAAATAAAAAGCAAAATAGATAAATAAATAAGTACATGAGTGAATACGTGAAACAATGATTAATAAAAATAAATTAATTACATGTATAATTAAATACAATGTGTGGAAATAGTGCAAAAAATAAAATAATTGCATATATGCTGTGGTGCATAGTGAATACTATTGGTGAATAAATGAGTACCTAGATAAACAATAACTAAGTCAGTTAATAAAAAAATAATAATAAATAAGTGAGTACATAAATGAATAGTAACAAAATGAATTAAAGTTTGGGGAGGGAATCTGTTCTATCAAATGATCACTGGTAATTAATTAGTAGTGTGAATTTATGAATAAATCCACATCCAGCTCGGATAGTCAGATGGCTGTTCATCATGGTTTTGTCCAAATCTTCTCAGGACATCCTGGAAACTGCCTTAAGCAGATGGAGTCCAGAACTAAACTCAAAAAATCAAAAAGCACAATTACTATCATACACAGAGCAGGACACACATTTAGGGCCTCTATAAATAGAAAATTTGTTTATTTACTTAAAAAACTAGCAATGGGTTAATGCAATATTATAAAAAGGCAGAAAAACTCAGTTGTTCGTTCAACCCAAATGGAGTCAGAGTGCCTAAGGTGGTAATCCATCGACACTCTTTTTGTTCCAGAATCTTCTTTGCGTTACCACCTCTGACACCACAATGCACCATATCTATCCCCCAGGCCATAAAGGTCTTAGGGTCACATCCATGGTGTATTTTAAAGTGTTTAGGGATTGTCTTTAGTATGGACAGATCATCAATCTCTTTGGCGGCCCTAATGTCTCTGACATGTTCTCTTATCCGAATTCTAAGCTGTCTCGAGGTTAAACCGATGTAGATTTTTGAACATCCGCATTTCGCATAATAAATGACATGAGTAGAGCTGCATGAAATGTAATGCAGGATTTTAAAACGGCGTCCGTTCACAGAATCAAAAGTTGCTGTCCGTGATATATTGGTACATGCCACGCAATCGCCGCATGGATAACAACCCTGAATAGGGCCTCGTTTTGAGAAAGGGTTAGGTTGTATAGGTACGTAGTGACTTTTTACCAAAATGTCTTTGAGGTTTTTACACCTTCGAGCAGTCATCTGAGGTTTAGCGGGTAAGGCCATCGCCAGGGCGGGTTCAGTACTTAGAATAGGCCAGTGTTTTTCTAGTATTGACTTCATAGCTTGCCACTGATTATTGTAGGTTGAAATGAATCTGATCTTATTGTTAGCCACATTGGTCATTTTTGTTCCCGTTGAATGTAAAAGATGTTTCCGTTCCGTATTTTTGGCTCGGTTGTATCCTTGTTTGATACTTCTCTTGCTATAACCCCTTTCGCGGAATCTATCATGAAGATCCCGAGATTGGGTTTCAAACTTCTCGTTAGATGAGCAGATCCGCTTCATCCTCAGGAACTGACCAACTGGGACAGCCTTCACTGTGGAGTACAGGTGTGATGACGAGGCGTGTAAAAGTGAGTTGACAGACGTCTTTTTCCTAAAGACGTCTGTCTGTAGCATCCCCTCCTCGTCTGCCTCAATGGACATATCTAAAAAATCAACCCTTCGTCTATCAAGGATGTGTGTCAATTTTATATTCAATGAGTTAACATTCAGCTCATGCATAAATTCAGTCAGTTGAGCTTCTGACCCCTGCCAAATCATGAGCACATCGTCGATGTAGCGTAGCCAGCACAGCACATGGTCAACGGCGTAGGCGCCGCCACCCTGCAAAACCTGTCGCTCCCAAAAACCGAGGAACAGGTTTGCATATGACGGCGCGCACGCCGCACCCATGGCCGTGCCTTGTTTTTGCACATAAAACACATCCTTGAAGACGAAGAGGTTGTGTGTGAGAATGTACTCTAGGAGTTCAACAATCAAATCACACACCTGACTGTCCCAGTTGCTCGTCCCCAAGAAGAAGCGGACCGCGTGAATACCATCATGATGCTGAATGCTCGTATATAACGACTCGACATCGGCCGTCACAAGTAGCATATCAGGCTCAAGACATATCCCATCAAGTCTGGTAAGTACGTCAGTGGTGTCTTTCACGTACGAGGGTAGACACTCAACCAGAGGTTTTAAGTAGAAGTCTATAAATTTACATATCGGGTCGCATAACCCCCCTATCCCTGACACTATGGGACGACCTGGCGGTTCCACCACATTTTTATGAACTTTAGGAAGTAAATAAAAGGTAGGGATTTTAGGATATTGGACCATCAGTCCATCAAAGATTTTTTTCGGGATTATCCCTCTATCCAGGGCCAGGTTCAACAATTTCTCTAATTCCGAAGAAAAAGGGCCAATGGGATTATATGTCAGTCTCTGGTATGTCTGTTTGTCCCTCAATTGTCGGAATGCCTCTTTTTCATAAAGTTTGATTGGCCAAATCACAATGTTCCCCCCCTTGTCCGCAGCTTTATATACCACATCTTCATATGTTTGAAGTTCCTTAAGGGCTAGCCTTTGGGCTGCCGTCAGGTTATCAAGTTGTTTATTGATGGTGATTTGTTTAAAATCTTCCATTACGAGTTTAGTGAAAATTTCCACTTGTGGGCACAAGGACAAGGGGGGGAACCTTGTTGATTTGGGAACAATAGAGGTTGGGAACCCACCTTGTTGAGGAGGAATCTGTTCCTGTAGTAGTTCCTCCAAGGCTGACAGGGTTTCTTTTTCCATAGTACTATTCAAACCCACATCTATTTCTCCCCTGCTGTGAAGTTTTCTCAAAACCAGCTTACGTGAGAATAGCTGAAGATCTTTTAATGCTGTGAAGTAGTCAAATGAATTGTTAGGAGAGAAAGTAAGTCCCTTACTCAAGACTTCACATTGTGTGTCAGAGAGGGTATGCGCAGAAAGATTAATTACCTCCAAGAATTTAGATTTTTTCCCTCTTTGATAGGGGGATGGGGACTTGCGCTTTGCTGCTTGTCTCTCTTTATTCCTCCGCGGCAGAAATTGGTCTTGCCTATTTAGACTAGTTTCCCCGTTCCATCTGTTGCCAATAGGTTCATCAGAGGTCTGGGATGATAGGGACCCTGATCTCGAGCGGGACCGCATTTGGGATCTTCCCTGTCGCCATTTATACACTCTACCATGTTGAAAATCTTGTACGTCCCTCTGGAACTTTTTAGTTTTAGTGGAACAGATCTCCTGTTCCCACTTCAAAAATTCCTTCTCTAGGTCTATATTTAGTTTGTCAAGTGCTTCACTCGAGAGGTCTTTCTTGAGGACCAGTTGTATTTCCTCTACCTCTTTCTCAATGGTCGCCAGAGACGCCTGGTTTGATTGGACCAACAGGTCCATAAAACCTCGTGAGCATGTTGTAGAGAGTGTCTCCCATTTATCTTTAAAAATTTCCTCTTCCATATGGAAAGACGGAAAAACTTGGATTCTGAGACCCCTTGGGATAAGGCCCTTACTCAGGTATCTATCGAGAAAGGCCTTATTCCACCAGATCTTCGTTCTTTGTTTAAGCAAGTCTTTCAGCCTGCCAATTAGTGTTTGCATATCTTTCCCATTGCTATCTAAAAGCACGTTAAAATCATCTTTAAAAACCTCGTTGAGTTGCGAGATCCAAGATTGGTCTCGCAAGCGAAAGTCCATATTAGACCTGGAGCCAGAAGCTGTGAAAAACACAGAAAAATACACAATTAACAAAAAATGTCTCACAGGTATATTAATTAGGCTAGATGTCACCCACGCAGTGGTGTTGAGACACCTCCAAAAATATCACTAGAAACTAGCGAAACTCCAAAATTGCATAAGAAACATGAGAAAAAGGAGTCATAAGCCAAAAGTACACAAAAAATATATATAATTTTATTATTACATCAAACAAACAAAATATAAAAACACAACGAGGTATTAAAACTGAGAGTAAACCAGCGGATCAATCATCCAAAACACCTCCACATAGGTATGCTGAAAATACTATCTAAGAAACGGTTCTGTTTAGCTGAGAGTAAATGGGGGAAAGGAAAAACGCACCGCTGTCCCATACAGACAATGCTGAATAACTGCAACAGCATGTGCGTAGTCCTATCACCAAAAGACACATATAGGATAGTCACAGTAAAATAGCGTCTGACTCAGCTTAATGCATGGTCTTGGATACCGGACAGGGAATAGACGTAACCTGAAGTGACCCGATATAACAAAAAAACCAAAGTCCGCATAACAGACACCGGTACATAAAGAATAGCAGCTTACCCATGGAGGACTTAGAAGTAAAAGGATCCGCCTAGTGTTCAGAGGCACCCCGACGCGCGTTTCGCGTATGTCGCTTCCTCAGGGGGTGTAAATTGGTGTGTCCTGGTCGTATATATAGCCCTTACTATTACTTGTGAGTGTGATCCGGTGTATCCTCTTCCTAGGTCCATGGCGCATGTGCGGAAGTGCTCGAGGTCACGGGACCTCCATCCCCCGTCGTCACACGGGCACCGCGCCTGCGCACCTCCAAAGACGCGTCTCCTGGGAGACAGCGCAGGCGCAGAGCCAGTTTCAAGACGAAGGGAGACAGAGACGGACTCCCGGCATCCCCGCAACATGCGCAACCCCATGGAGGAGGATAATGTAAGTATGCGCAGCCACCGCAGTGATCCATAAACCAAAGTGTATTCCCATATCGTCAGTCCAAGACCATACTTTAAGTGCAAAAAACAGATCCATATCATAGTGTGATGCAGCACAATATAAATAAATAAAGTAATAAGTGTCCTATATATAAAATAATGAAAAAAATAAAAATAAAATGAAAAAAATGAAAAAAATAAACCAAAATGACAAATGTGAATATACGGGCATGACAGAAAACACATCCCAATGTATGGGTACATTTCGATATAGCACATATTACAAATATTGATTAGTACCAAGTGAAACACTAAATAAAAAGCAAAATAGATAATTAAATAAGTACATGAGTGAATACGTGAAACAATGATTAATAAAAATAAATTAATTACATGTATAATTAAATACAATGTGTGGAAATAGTGCAAAAAATAAAATAATTGCATATATGCTGTGGTGCATAGTGAATACTATTGGTGAATAAATGAGTACCTAGATAAACAATAACTAAGTCAGTTAATAAAAAAATAATAATAAATAAGTGAGTACATAAATGAATAGTAACAAAATGAATTAAAGTTTGGGGAGGGAATCTGTTCTATCAAATGATCACTGGTAATTAATTAGTAGTGTGAATTTATGAATAAATCCACATCCAGCTCGGATAGTCAGATGGCTGTTCATCATGGTTTTGTCCAAATCTTCTCAGGACATCCTGGAAACTGCCTTAAGCAGATGGAGTCCAGAACTAAACTCAAAAAATCAAAAAGCACAATTACTATCATACACAGAGCAGGACACACATTTAGGGCCTCTATAAATAGAAAATTTGTTTATTTACTTAAAAAACTAGCAATGGGTTAATGCAATATTATAAAAAGGCAGAAAAACTCAGTTGTTCGTTCAACCCAAATGGAGTCAGAGTGCCTAAGGTGGTAATCCATCGACACTCTTTTTGTTCCAGAATCTTCTTTGCGTTACCACCTCTGACACCACAATGCACCATATCTATCCCCCAGGCCATAAAGGTCTTAGGGTCACATCCATGGTGTATTTTAAAGTGTTTAGGGATTGTCTTTAGTATGGACAGATCATCAATCTCTTTGGCGGCCCTAATGTCTCTGACATGTTCTCTTATCCGAATTCTAAGCTGTCTCGAGGTTAAACCGATGTAGATTTTTGAACATCCGCATTTCGCATAATAAATGACATGAGTAGAGCTGCATGAAATGTAATGCAGGATTTTAAAACGGCGTCCGTTCACAGAATCAAAAGTTGCTGTCCGTGATATATTGGTACATGCCACGCAATCGCCGCATGGATAACAACCCTGAATAGGGCCTCGTTCCATCCCCCGTCGTCACACGGGCACCGCGCCTGCGCACCTCCAAAGACGCGTCTCCTGGGAGACAGCGCAGGCGCAGAGCCAGTGACAAGACGAAGGGAGACAGAGACGCATAGTGAATACTATTGGTGAATAAATGAGTACCTAGATAAACAATAACTAAGTCAGTTAATAAAAAAATAATAATAAATAAGTGAGTACATAAATAAGTATAAATGTTTATCTAGGTACTCATTTATTCACCAATAGTATTCACTATGCACCACAGCATATATGCAATTATTTTATTTTTTGCACTATTTCCACACATTGTATTTCATTATACATGTAATTAATTTATTTTTATTAATCATTGTTTCACGTATTCACTCATGTACTTATTTATTTATCTATTTTGCTTTTTATTTAGTGTTTCACTTGGTACTAATCAATATTTGTAATATGTGCTATATCGAAATGTACCCATACATTGGGATGTGTTTTCTGTCATCCCCGTATATTCACATTTGTCATTTTGGTTTATTTTTTTCATTTTTTTCATTTTATTTTTATTTTTTTCATTATTTTATATATATAGGACACTTATTACTTTATTTATTTATATTGTGCTGTATCACACTATGATATGGATCTGTTTTTTGCACTTAAAGTATGGTCTTGGACTGACGATATGGGAATACACTTTGGTTTATGGATCACTGCGGTGGCTGCGCATACTTACATTATCCTCCTCCATGGGGTTGCGCATGTTGCGGGGATGCCGGGAGTCCGTCTCTGTCTCCCTTCGTCTTGTCACTGGCTCTGCACCTGTGCTGTCTCCCAGGAGACGCGTCTTTGGAGGTGCGCAGGCGCGGTGCCCGTGTGACGACGGGGGATGGAGGTCCCGTGACCTCGAGCACTTCCGCACATGCGCCATGGACCTAGGAAGAGGATACACCGGATCACACTCACAAGTAATAGTAAGGGCTATATATACGACCAGGACACACCAATTTACACCCCCTGAGGAAGCGACATACGCGAAACGCGCGTCGGGGTGCCTCTGAACACTAGGCGGATCCTTTTACTTCTAAGTCCTCCATGGGTAAGCTGCTATTCTTTATGTACCGGTGTCTGTTATGCGGACTTTGGTTTTTTTGTTATATCGGGTCACTTCAGGTTACGTCTATTCCCTGTCCGGTATCCAAGACCATGCATTAAGCTGAGTCAGACGCTATTTTACTGTGACTATCCTATATGTGTCTTTTGGTGATAGGACTACGCACATGCTGTTGCAGTTATTCAGCATTGTCTGTATGGGACAGCGGTGCGTTTTTCCTTTCCCCCATTTACTCTCAGCTAAACAGAACCGTTTCTTAGATAGTATTTTCAGCATACCTATGTGGAGGTGTTTTGGATGATTGATCCGCTGGTTTACTCTCAGTTTTAATACCTCGTTGTGTTTTTATATTTTGTTTGTTTGATGTAATAATAAAATTATATATATTTTTTGTGTACTTTTGGCTTATGACTCCTTTTTCTCATGTTTCTTATGCAATTTTGGAGTTTCGCTAGTTTCTAGTGATATTTTTGGAGGTGTCTCAACACCACTGCGTGGGTGACATCTAGCCTAATTAATATACCTGTGAGACATTTTTTGTTAATTGTGTATTTTTCTGTGTTTTTCACAGCTTCTGGCTCCAGGTCTAATATGGACTTTCGCTTGCGAGACCAATCTTGGATCTCGCAACTCAACGAGGTTTTTAAAGATGATTTTAACGTGCTTTTAGATAGCAATGGGAAAGATATGCAAACACTAATTGGCAGGCTGAAAGACTTGCTTAAACAAAGAACGAAGATCTGGTGGAATAAGGCCTTTCTCGATAGATACCTGAGTAAGGGCCTTATCCCAAGGGGTCTCAGAATCCAAGTTTTTCCGTCTTTCCATATGGAAGAGGAAATTTTTAAAGATAAATGGGAGACACTCTCTACAACATGCTCACGAGGTTTTATGGACCTGTTGGTCCAATCAAACCAGGCGTCTCTGGCGACCATTGAGAAAGAGGTAGAGGAAATACAACTGGTCCTCAAGAAAGACCTCTCGAGTGAAGCACTTGACAAACTAAATATAGACCTAGAGAAGGAATTTTTGAAGTGGGAACAGGAGATCTGTTCCACTAAAACTAAAAAGTTCCAGAGGGACGTACAAGATTTTCAACATGGTAGAGTGTATAAATGGCGACAGGGAAGATCCCAAATGGGGTCCCGCTCGAGATCAGGGTCCCTATCATCCCAGACCTCTGATGAACCTATTGGCAACAGATGGAATGGGGAAACTAGTCTAAATAGGCAAGACCAATTTCTGCCGCGGAGGAATAAAGAGAGACAAGCAGCAAAGCGCAAGTCCCCATCCGCCTATCAAAGAGGGAAAAAAATCTAAATTCTTGGAGGTAATTAATCTTTCTGCGCATACCCTCTCTGACACACAATGTGAAGTCTTGAGTAAGGGACTTACTTTCTCTCCTAACAATTCATTTGACTACTTCACAGCATTAAAAGATCTTCAGCTATTCTCACGTAAGCTGGTTTTGAGAAAACTTCACAGCAGGGGAGAAATAGATGTGGGTTTGAATAGTACTATGGAAAAAGAAACCCTGTCAGCCTTGGAGGAACTACTACAGGAACAGATTCCTCCTCAACAAGGTGGGTTCCCAACCTCTATTGTTCCCAAATCAACAAGGTTCCCCCCCTTGTCCTTGTGCCCACAAGTGGAAATTTTCACTAAACTCATGATGGAAGATTTTAAACAAATCACCATCAATAAACAACTTGATAACCTGACGGCAGCCCAAAGGCTAGCCCTTAAGGAACTTCAAACATATGAAGATGTGGTATATAAAGCTGCGGACAAGGGGGGGAACATTGTGATTTGGCCAATCAAACTTTATGAAAAAGAGGCATTCCGACAATTGAGGGACAAACAGACATACCAGAGACTGACATATAATCCCATTGGCCCTTTTTCTTCGGAATTAGAGAAATTGTTGAACCTGGCCCTGGATAGAGGAATAATCCCGAAAAAAATCTTTGATGGACTGATGGTCCAATATCCTAAAATCCCTACCTTTTATTTACTTCCTAAAGTTCATAAAAATGTGGTGGAACCGCCAGGTCGTCCCATAGTGTCAGGGATAGGGGGGTTATGCGACCCGATATGTAAATTTATAGACTTCTACTTAAAACCTCTGGTTGAGTGTCTACCCTCGTACGTGAAAGACACCACTGACGTACTTACCAGACTTGATGGGATATGTCTTGAGCCTGATATGCTACTTGTGACGGCTGATGTCGAGTCGTTATATACGAGCATTCGGCATCATGATGGTATTCACGCTGTCCGCTTCTTCTTGGGGACGAGCAACTGGGACAGTCAGGTGTGTGATTTGATTGTTGAACTCCTAGAGTACATTCTCACACACAACCTCTTCGTCTTCAAGGATGTGTTTTATGTGCAAAAACAAGGCACGGCCATGGGTGCGGCGTGCGCGCCGTCATATGCAAACCTGTTCCTCGGTTTTTGGGAGCGACAGGTTTTGCAGGGTGGCGGCGCCTACGCCGTTGACCATGTGCTGTGCTGGCTACGCTACATCGACGATGTGCTCATGATTTGACAGGGGTCAGAAGCTCAACTGACTGAATTTATGCATGAGCTGAATGTTAACTCATTGAATATAAAATTGACACACATCCTTGATAGACGAAGGGTTGATTTTTTAGATATGTCCATTGAGGCAGACGAGGAGGGGATGCTACAGACAGACGTCTTTAGGAAAAAGATGTCTGTCAACTCACTTTTACACGCCTCGTCATCACACCTGTACTCCACAGTGAAGGCTGTCCCAGTTGGTCAGTTCCTGAGGATGAAGCGGATCTGCTCATCTAACGAGAAGTTTGAAACCCAATCTCGGGATCTTCATGATAGATTCCGCGAAAGGGGTTATAGCAAGAGAAGTATCAAACAAGGATACAACCGAGCCAAAAATACGGAACGGAAACATCTTTTACATTCAACGGGAACAAAAATGACCAATGTGGCTAACAATAAGATCAGATTCATTTCAACCTACAATAATCAGTGGCAAGCTATGAAGTCAATACTAGAAAAACACTGGCCTATTCTAAGTACTGAACCCGCCCTGGCGATGGCCTT
Source organism: Rhinoderma darwinii (assembly GCF_050947455.1). Classification (NCBI taxonomy): domain Eukaryota; kingdom Metazoa; phylum Chordata; class Amphibia; order Anura; family Rhinodermatidae; genus Rhinoderma; species Rhinoderma darwinii. The sequence continues at coordinate 42,035,608 of NC_134691.1, read as the reverse complement.
ACCCGCTAAACCTCAGATGACTGCTCGAAGGTGTAAAAACCTCAAAGACATTTTGGTAAAAAGTCACTACGTACCTATACAACCTAACCCTTTTTCAAAACGAGGCCCTATTCAGGGTTGTTATCCATGCGGCGATTGCGTGGCATGTACCAATATATCACGGACAACAACTTTTGATTCTGTGAACGGACGCCGTTTTAAAATCCTGCATTACATTTCATGCAGCTCTACTCATGTCATTTATTATGCGAAATGCGGATGTTCAAAAATCTACATCGGTTTAACCTCGAGACAGCTTAGAATTCGGATAAGAGAACATGTCAGAGACATTAGGGCCGCCAAAGAGATTGATGATCTGTCCATACTAAAGACAATCCCTAAACACTTTAAAATACACCATGGATGTGACCCTAAGACCTTTATGGCCTGGGGGATAGATATGGTGCATTGTGGTGTCAGAGGTGGTAACGCAAAGAAGATTCTGGAACAAAAAGAGTGTCGATGGATTACCACCTTAGGCACTCTGACTCCATTTGGGTTGAACGAACAACTGAGTTTTTCTGCCTTTTTATAATATTGCATTAACCCATTGCTAGTTTTTTAAGTAAATAAACAAATTTTCTATTTATAGAGGCCCTAAATGTGTGTCCTGCTCTGTGTATGATAGTAATTGTGCTTTTTGATTTTTTGAGTTTAGTTCTGGACTCCATCTGCTTAAGGCAGTTTCCAGGATGTCCTGAGAAGATTTGGACAAAACCGTGATGAACAGCCATCTGACTATCCGAGCTGGATGTGGATTTATTCATAAATTCACACTACTAATTAATTACCAGTGATCATTTGATAGAACAGATTCCCTCCCCAAACTTTAATTCATTTTGATACTATTCATTTATGTACTCACTTATTTATTATTATTTTTTTATTAACTGACTTAGTTATTGTTTATCTAGGTACTCATTTATTCACCAATAGTATTCACTATGCACCACAGCATATATGCAATTATTTTATTTTTTGCACTATTTCCACACATTGTATTTAATTATACATGTAATTAATTTATTTTTATTAATCATTGTTTCACGTATTCACTCATGTACTTATTTATTTATCTATTTTGCTTTTTATTTAGTGTTTCACTTGGTACTAATCAATATTTGTAATATGTGCTATATCGAAATGTACCCATACATTGGGATGTGTTTTCTGTCATCCCCGTATATTCACATTTGTCATTTTGGTTTATTTTTTTTCATTTTTTTCATTTTATTTTTATTTTTTTCATTATTTTATATATAGGACACTTATTAATTTATTTATTTATATTGTGCTGTATCACACTATGATATGGATCTGTTTTTTGCACTTAAAGTATGGTCTTTGACTGACGATATGGGAATACACATTGGTTTATGGATCACTGCGGTGGCTGCGCATACTTACATTATCCTCCTCCATGGGGTTGCGCATGTTGCGGGGATGCCGGGAGTCCGTCTGTCTCCCTTCGTCTTGTCACTGGCTCTGCGCCTGCGCTGTCTCCCAGGAGACGCGTCTTTGGAGGTGCGCAGGCGCGGTGCCCGTGTGACGACGGGGGATGGAGGTCCCGTGACCTCGAGCACTTCCGCACATACGCCATGGACCTAGGAAGAGGATACACCGGATCACACTCACAAGTAATAGTAAGGGCTATATATACGACCAGGACACACACCAATTTACACCCCCTGAGGAAGCGACATACGCGAAACGCGCGTCGGGGTGCCTCTGAACACTAGGCGGATCCTTTTACTTCTAAGTCCTCCATGGGTAAGCTGCTATTCTTTATGTACCGGTGTCTGTTATGCGGACTTTGGTTTTTTTGTTATATCGGGTCACTTCAGGTTACGTCTATTCCCTGTCCGGTATCCAAGACCATGCATTAAGCTGAGTCAGACGCTATTTTACTGTGACTATCCTATATGTGTCTTTTGGTGATAGGACTACGCACATGCTGTTGCAGTTATTCAGCATTGTCTGTATGGGACAGCGGTGCGTTTTTCCTTTCCCCCATTTACTCTCAGCTAAACAGAACCGTTTCTTAGATAGTATTTTCAGCATACCTATGTGGAGGTGTTTTGGATGATTGATCCGCTGGTTTACTCTCAGTTTTAATACCTCGTTGTGTTTTTATATTTTGTTTGTTTGATGTAATAATAAAATTATATATATTTTTTGTGTACTTTTGGCTTATGACTCCTTTTTCTCATGTTTCTTATGCAATTTTGGAGTTTCGCTAGTTTCTAGTGATATTTTTGGAGGTGTCTCAACACCACTGCGTGGGTGACATCTAGCCTAATTAATATACCTGTGAGACATTTTTTGTTACCTCTGTAGATGTTGCAGCAGTGCCCTCTGTAGATGCTGCCACAGTGCCCTCTGTAGATGCTGCCACAGTGCCCTCTGTAGATGCTGCCACAGAGTCCTCTGTAGATGCTGCCACAGTGCCCTCTGTAGATAATGCCACAGTGCCCTCTGTAGATAATACAACACACTCCTAGATAATGCCACAGTGGTCTCTGTAGATAATGCAACACACCCCTAGATAATGCCACAGTGTCCTCTGTACATACTGCCACAGTGCCCTCTGTAGATGCTGCCAGTGTCCTCTGTAAATGCTGCCACAGTGTCCTCTGTAGATGCTGCCACAGTGCCCTCCGCAGATGCTGCCCCAGTGCCCTCCGCAGATGCTGCCACAGTGCCCTTCACAGATGCTGCCATAGTGATGTCAGGGGCTTGCCCAGAGCTGGAGTCCCGGAGCAGAGCCTCTTCTAGCACTCTGCCTGGGATTCCAGCTCTGCTCCTGACATCACTGTCCATATATGGACAGAGGTGTCAGAGGCAACTCCAGAGCTGGAGTCCCGAGGAGAGCGCTAGTAGGCTCTTCCTGGGACTCCAGCTGTGCTCCTGACATCACTGGGACTCCTGCTCTGGGGAAGCCCTTGACATCATTGTCGATGTATGGACAGCGATGTCAGAGGCTTCCCCAGAGTCCCAGAGCAGAGCCTATACTAGCGCTCTGCCCGGGACTCCGGCTCTGAGGAAGCACCAGACATCGTGTGTCCAAACATGGACACCGATGTCAGGGAATTCCACAGAGTCCCGGAGCAGGGCCGATACTAGCGCTCTGCCCGGGTCTCCGCTCTGGGGAAGACCCTGAAACACTGTCCATATATGGATAGTGATGTCAGGGAATTCCACAGAGTCCCGGAACAGAGCCTATACTAGCGCTCTGCCCGGGACTCCGATCTGGGGAAGACCCCTGACACACTGTCCATATATGGACAGCGATGTCAGGGAATTCCACAGAGTCCCAGAGCAGAGCCTATACTAGCGCTCTGCACGGGACTCCGCTCTATGGAAAACACTGACACACTGTCCATATATGGACGGCGATGTCAGGGAATTCCAGAGAGTCCCGGAGCAGAGCCTGTACTAGCGCTCTGCACGGGACTCCGGCTCTGGGGAAGCCCCAGACATCGCTGTTCAAATGTGGACAGCGATGTCAGGGAATCCCAGCGTCTCGGAGCAGAGCTGATACTAGCGGCTCTGTGTCCTGCGGGTCGCAGATGACAGCCCCGGGGGCCGCATGCGGCCCGCGTGCTTGAGACTCCTGATATAGCGGATGGGATTAATAGCACTATTTCTATTTTTGCAGATGACACCAAGCTATGTAGTAATGTTTAGTCTATGGAAGATGTTTGTAAATTGCAAGCGGATTTAAACAAACTAAGTGTTTGGGCGTCCACTTGGAAAATGAAGTTTAATGTAGATAAATGTAAAGTTATGCATCTGGGTACCAACAATCTGCATGCATCATATGTCCTAGGGGAAGCTATACTGGGAGAGTCACTTGTCGAGAAGGATCTGGGTGTACTTGTAAATCATGAACTAAATAACAGCATGCAATGTAAATCAGCTGCTTCGAAGGCCAGCAAGATATTGTCGTGTATTAAAAAAAGCATGAACTCGCGGGACAGGGATGTAATATTACCACTTTACAAAAGCATTAGTGAAGCCTCATCTAGAATATGCAGTTCAGTTCTGGGCTCCAGTTCATAGAAAGGATGCCCTGGAGTTGGAAAAAATACAAAGAAGAGCAACGAAGCTAATAAGGGGCATGAAGAATCTAAGTTATGAGGAAAGATAAAAAAAATTAAACCTATTTAGCCTTGAAAAGAGACGACTAAGGGAGGGACATGATTAACTTATAGAAATATATGAATGCCACATACAAAAAAAAATGGTGAAATCCTGTTCCATGTAAAACCCCCTCAAAAAACAAGGGGCACTCCCTCCGTCTAGAGAAAAAAAGGTTCAATCTGGAGAGGCGACAAGCCTTCTTTACTGTGAGAACTGTGAATCTATGGAATAGCCTACAGCAGGAGCCGTCACAGCAGGGACAGGAGATGGCTTTAAAAAAAGGCTTAGATAATTTCCTAGAACCAAAAAATATTAGCTCCTATGTGTAGAAATTTTTACTTTCCCTTTCCCATCCCTTGGTTGAACTTGATGGACATGTGTCTTTTTTCAGCCGTGCTAACTATGTAACTATGTAATTACAGATGAAAGCTACGGTCGTGTGCATGGGACCTTAGACTGTAGCCCACAGGAGTAAGATGCAGCCAATTTATTAAGAGGTGGATGCCTCCTAATAAATTGGCTGCATAGTGTGCTATCCATGCACCTGAAACTGAGAACTATGCCATGAGCTGGCATAGATCTTCGTTATAATTTACGAGATTCTGGTGTAAATTATATTAAATTGGCCGGGCTGTGATTGACCCTTCCCCTAACTCTTAGTTCCGTCCATTTTTGTTAAAAGTGGCGACAATTGCGTAAAACGGCAAAAAATAAATAAATTGCAAATTATTGCGCAATATGGTGTATGCCATAATTTGCTACTTTTTAACGGGTGTAAAGCTGTTCTTAAATTCCCCCTATAGAGTTAAATGATATTCTGAGCTCCCTCTCTGGCCTGCAGCCACCACTAGAGGGAGCTCAATTCATAGTGATTTATACAGATCCTATTGAACTAAATAATAAAATAATATGCAGTGAGTTCCCCCTAATGGTGGCAGAAATATATAATTTTTCTATTTTCTACTAAAAATACACTAAGTTTGCGCATGACATAGCAGAAACCTTAAGTTAAAAATATATACTGCATACAAACTGCATATCAAAATGATACTCAGAGCAAGGAAGTATTAGGGCATGACCACACATGGCGGAATTCCTCCGCAACTGTCCGCATCAATGCCGCACCTAATCCGGGTTGCGGATTACGGCTGCGGATCTGCACAAAATGTGCAGAAAATTGATGCGGACTAGCTGCTGCGGACTGCGGGAAAAGTGCTTCCCTTCTCCCTATCAGTGCAGGATAGAGAGAAGGGACAGCACTTTCCCTAGTGAAAGTAAAAGAAATTCATACTTACCGCCCGTTGTCTTTATGACGCGTCCCTCCTTCGGCATCCAGCCCGACCTCCCTGGATGACGCGCCAGTCCATGTGACCGCTGCAGCCTGTGCTTGGCCTGTGATTGGCTGCAGCCGTCACTTACACTGAAACGTCATCCTGGGAGGCCGGACTGGAGACAGAAACAGGGAGTTCTCGGTAAGTACGAACTTCATTTTTTTTTACAGATACATGTATATTGGGATCGGTAGTCACTGTCCCGGGTGCAGAAACAGTTACTGCCGATCGCTTAACTCTTTCAGCACCCTGGACAGTGACTATTTACTGACGTCTCCTAGCAACGCTCCCGTCATTACGGGAGCCCCATTGACTTCCTCAGTCTGGCTGTAGACCTAGAAATACATAGGTCCAGCCAGAATGAAGAAATGTCAAGTAAAAAAAGCAAGACGCATCCGCAGCACACATGACATGTGCATGACAGCTGCGGACTTCATTGCGGAACTTTGAATCTCCATTGAAGTCAATGGAGAAATTCCGCCATGAGTCCGCCACTGCTCCGCAACAGACAGAGCATGCTGCGGACACCAAATTCCGCTCCGCAGCCTATGCTCCGCAGCGGAATTGTACGCATCGTGTAAACGAACACTGCTAAATTAAAGTGAAAGTCAATGTAGAAACGGCTCCGCTGCGGATTAACGCTGCGGAGTGTCCGCAGCGGAATTTAAGTGCAATTCCGCCATGTGTGAACCCGCCCTTAAACAGGTTTTCCAGTGAGAAGAATTTGATGGCCATCAATATCTGATCGTGGGGGTTTGACTCTCGGCACTCCCACTGATCAGCTTTTTTGAAGGGGCTGCAGTACTCATGTGAGCTCTGCTTCTCCTTCATTCCTGTCATTGTCCCTGTACTGTGAATCGCCGACACACTTGTAGCGGCGGTTCACAGTATTACAGCCTTCTGACATTCACAAGTGTGTTGACGATTCACAGTACGCAGCAGGTAAGTAATCAAGGGAAAGCAACACTCACATGTGCGCTGCAGCATCTTCAAAACAGCTGATCGGCGGGGGTGCCAAGAGTCAGGCCCCTACTGATCACATATTAATGGCCTTTCCTGAGTATAGGCCATTAATTTCTACTCACTGGAAAATCCCTTTAAAATAAATCTCCACATTGGATCTGAAAGCCTGGCTTAAAAACCATTTTCGAAATACCCTATAAGTGAATTCTGGGTTACCCATTTAAAACCCTCATCTATTAACGAGAAAGTAGGGCAGCTTCAAAGAGGGTGTAACGTGGCCGTGGACATGTGTGTTCCCTGCAGCGTCGTCCTCCTGGGAGGCGCCGGCACTCACTTCCTGGTATCAAGACTGTCTCCAGAGGGCGCACCTGCGTGTGCACGGTCTTAAAGAGCCAGTGCGCGCATAATTGCAGGAAGTCTGCAATCAAGCCCAGAATGCTACTCGACTATAAAAAGGGCTCTGCCCTCTTGTTCTTGCCTGAGCATTGTTCGTTACCCAAAGTTTGTCTTGCTAATGGTCTCCTAGTGTCTTCCAGTTCCCAAGTGTTCCCTGTTCCTGTATCCTGTATCCTGTTTCCCGTGCTGTCCTGGTCTAGTGCCGTGCTGAAGTTGTTGTCGTGTTCTGCTACTCCACGCCTGATGTCTACCTGCTGCCGGGTCCCAGCCGAGCCTGCCTTGTTAAGCTGGGTTCACACGACCATGTTACGTCCGTAATGTACGGAACGTTTTTCGGCCGGAAGACCCGGACCGAACACAGTGCAGGGAGCCGGGCTCCTAGCATCATAGTGATGTACGATGCTAGGAGTACCTGCCTCGCTGCAGGACAGCTGTCCCGTACTGTAATCATGATTTCAGTACGGGACAGTAGTTCCACGCAGAGGCAGGGACTCCTAGCATCGTACATAACTATGATGCTAGGAGCACGGCTCCCTGCACTGTGTTCGGTCCGGACGTAACATGGTCGTGTGAACCCAGCCTTACTGTCCGAGTTGCCACAGGTACCCGGTTTTCTGGACTATAGACTCTGTGCTATACCTGTTTGGCCAGCTGCCATCCCGCTACGCGGTATGGCCCAGTGGGTGCACACCCCGCATCAAGACAGAGGGTTGACCCAACACGTCTGTTCATTACACAGAAAGCCCATTGATTTGATTGAGCACCTTTTTATGCTTCATTTCCCCTGTGGTGGGGGCACTGCGAGGAGACTGACCACTTTCTAAAAGATTCCCCCACAGATTGCAGCTAATCATGGCGTTCCATCGGTTAAATGCGCTAAAATTTGCTTATTGTCACTGGACTCTTCTGCCTAAACTTAACAAAAAGCAGACACTCTCTTTAAATAGTTCTCTAATATAATGTTATTGCGGAAAATTCTTCCTTTACAATGCGAGCTGGTCACTGAACCTGGTTAGAGGATATGTCCAGTGGCCATACTAGATCTTTAGAATGGTGTGTATCTTCTACCACCATCGTAGATAGCTTTATAAAACTTTTATTTAAACAAGGTATGACCATTGACAAGTAAAACATTTTACACCACATTTCTCTGGTGAAAGATTCAAAAAAATTAAAAAAATGAGTCTGGGTTTTCTTAAGTCTTCCACAAGGAATATGCCACTTTGACCCACATATAGCTTAAATGTACCATGAAAGACCAGTAAATGCAAGGAACATTCCAGTTCACATGATTATTTCTCTCTGGTATCACAAGTAACAAACATAATGAAGGTAAAGAACAAGTAACAATTTATTGTAGATAAAGAACATATGAAACCTGAACTATGAAGATACCTTATATCATTTGTAATATTCCAGGCCAGTTTTACCTTGACCGTGGGATAAACAGAGTAGGGTTCCGTAACCCTTAAAACATTAACTGCGTGTGACATTTCCAACTCCCTTAAGCTACCCTTTACCTTTCTTTCACCAAAAGATGAAACTGAAACTTAGAGCTGGAATTAATTGGCCACAGCAGCCATTTTATTAACAAAACAGTAAGAATAAGTAATTAATAAATACCAGCAACAAATACCAAATAAATAACCATAACGTAATAAAATTTCAATGCAAACCCCCCATACAAACATCATTCACGTGAAAACCATACATCCCCATATTTGGAAGGTCCTTGGAGCGAATAAAAAGGATCTGGCACCATTCTGCCTATATCTGTATTTTTTACCCCCAGCAGTCCTGCTACAGGCTCAGGGGCACCGCACGAACCGCAGATGGCTAAAGCATTTCCATTTTGCTCCCCGGGATCCCACCCAGCAGGAGCCCATATAAGCCAGATCCCCCACCATGTATAATCTGGGAGGGACCATCACCAGTATGAATCCCTCCCCCACCAATTTTAACCAACTCCAAGCTGCCATGACACCTGCCCAAACAACACGGACCCCTAAAACATAACCCACAAACAACAAATAGGGAGGGAGGGTGGGATAACTGCTCCTTGCTGTGTTTCCGGACAGACTGGCGCTCAAACCAGAGCCCCGCCTGTCCGCATGGTGTCACAAGCTCCTCCCCTTCCTGTTTCCCCGATCATGTGACCTCCTCTTATGCCCGGGGCTCAGCTCAAGCCATTCTATAGGCACAGTAGGCCTTTGTCTATAGGCAGTCCTGGCATAGGGCCACCTGATGTAGAGAACATTTACATAGAGTACAATGTACAGTATGTATTCCTATGGAAATTCAGTGTATTTATATGTTAACTAGGTATTCAGAGTGCTGTACTACAACTCCCAGAGAGGGACAAGGCGAGGGCTGCAGAGGGAGCTAAATGATGTGAGAAGCGCACTTCAATGTTCTGCCTTATCTTTTTAGAGCAGACAAAATGTGCCAGAGGTCGAAACCCCAACAATCATAAAGTGATGGCATATCCTAGCAAAATGCCATCACTTTATAAGATGGAAATTCCCATTTAAGTTGTGGCCTTCTTAATGGGCGGAGTCAAACATGCCAAGCAATCTATTTGGAACATCTGGTACTGGGGGAGTTTAGGAAATTATATAGTTTTTTTATGTGGTTCAATGGGCTGTTGAAATCCGCTTTTAGTAATCTCCCCCTAGTGGTGGCTAAAAGCTGCCAGAATGTTATTATTTAACACAACAAGGGGAACACGTCAACAGGTTAATGCCACTTTAGTGGCATAATTTTACATTTTGGCACGTGCCTGCTTTGCACAAAAAAATTGGGATTTATTTTTTCCCTTTTACGCCACTCTGGCCGCTTTAAAAAAAAAAAGTGGGTGTTGCTTAGCGGAAAAGGGCAGGACCACCATGGCCTAGGAAATTGATTATAATTTATGCTAGAAATTTGTGAAAATTAGAGCGGAAATCTATATTAGTATTCTAGATTTTAAAAACATGCCTTCCCTATAGCACCCGCTGACCTTCATTCATTATGGCAGTATGTCAGTACGTGACACAACCGCAGAGGGGACACCCTCTATGTGCAATGTAGGGGAGCATGCAAAGACCTGAGCTCTGCTGTAATGTTTACATGTAGAGGTGCTTGGATCTGCACATGTTCCCCTGCCCTTACTCTCTAGACAATGTACGGGAAACCCATACATTGCACATACAGGGTGTCCCTACTGTGGCCAAGTCACATACTGACACACTGCCTTACAGACCGGAGGAAGGGCGAGCATGTTTTTTTTAAATAAAATGGGATTTCTTATTCTTTATAAATAATAGGGCTATGTGAAAAAAACAAACTGGAAAACCCCTTTTAGGAGAAGGTACAATAAAAAGGGAGATTTGGTACCTTCTCCCTCTATCTGCAACCCCACTCTTAGAAGGGTGAAGCCCTGAACCAGGATGAACCTGAGAGATATTGATGTGTGAGGCGTGAGGAGCAGGGCTGTCTATTGCAGATGTCACACAGCTGTCTGTTCATCCAAGGATACTAGGCGGACATATAGATGTGATCATTGTCATGTCCTCCATATGGTTCATAGAGTAATCCTCATCAACCGCGTTTAGACTTTTAATCAGAGATCTCGCAGCTACCAAAAATAGAGCAATTTTTTTTTACACATGGTAGAACATATATGGGCCCTGGGATTGATTTAAGTGCTACCAAGTTATCCGAGCGGGCCTGATGATGTTATAATGCCCATATTGGGGTGGGATGAAGTGGGAAATACAATGTATACTTGCATACCTTACATAATACTTTGAAACCTTCATGCCACCAAGATGATTGAGCCAAGAGGACTACCCAACACTGAATGCTGATTGTTTTCCCATCATTCTAGATACATTCTTTCAACTTTTTATGCAGAAAAATCCCAACATGTATCCAGTTCTTCCTTTTTTAAATATTACTAGCCCTTTAATTCCTCCAAGTAAGAATGATGTATCATAGGAAATTAATCTCATTCTAAATCAGCAGATGGAAATTGATGGACAGACTGCATAGATTTCTTGAAATGCAGTGTGATTACAAGTGGCAATTTGGCGAGTAAAGTAATTCCTGCAGAGACCATTATCTTTCTTCCCTGCGGCACATCCGTCCACATCCGAGAAAAACGCCATCATTTCTCCATTCAGGTTTTTTTTTAAAGTCATGATTGCCTATTTATACTCTCCATTTATAGCCACTGGACTGTATGAGCTTAGAGACCAACCATTCATTACCACTGACTCGAAGGTTTCCGACTGAGTCCGAAGATATAAAAAGATGATAATGGAACTCAGTGCATGGCCACGTTATCTGCTGCTGCATGACAGATGACTATGTAGACTGTTTAATGTCCCGTCCTCCCAGGGACTGCCATTACATTTCTGCCTTAGATATTTGTGGATTTTACTTGGGATATTTTAATAGTAATAAAGACCAAAATAGAAAATCTCTCCCTTGAGATGAAAAAGAGGGTTTCACAGGGAAGCGAGAGAGAGAGAATGATGAAAACGTCCTCTAATAGGATTCCTGTTTAATTGTCCCTCTGAACTAAATATGCCATTAGTCATTGACCTGTTAGCGGTAGGATTATATGATTTATAATGGCGAGGCTTTGACATTTAGTTTAGCATACAATGGGAGGACAGCAAATATCAACGCCAAGTATCATTAGCACAGAAAATTTCCTCATAAAGTCAAAAAAGTCTTGGAAGTTTGTGTTCTTATTCTGTCATTCTCTTAAAGGGACACTACAGTTATAATCATGGTAACAGACTACAATCAAACTCTGTGTAGTCTGATCCTGCAGTCATACACCCTTCCATCTGTCCCCTACTTCTTGATTATGTACCCAATGTATGTTAGTAAGGCTACATTCAGACGAGCGTGTGTTTTTCACGTCCGAGGTTCACCCGTGCGGGACGTATTATCACGGATCCCTCATAGACTAGAGTCTATGGAGGGATAGCGTGAAAACGCAAGAAAATAGGACATGTCCCATTTTTCCACGGACCCTTCACACGCTCCGTTGAAAGAACGGCCCCATTGAAATATATGTGTCCGTGTGACGGCTGTTGTTTTAACGGCCATCATACGGACGGCTTACACGCTCGTCTGAATGAGCCCTTAGAAATAGTCTCAAATGGAAGGCAGTATGACTGCAGGATCAGACTAAAAAGCGTTTCTTTGTAGTCTGTTACCATGGAAACACACAGGTCTGCACAGGAGCTTTTTAAACAATAGGAGATTTTGAATTAGGACTGTTTACAAAGTTTCTTCATTTCTCATTTTAGATGCGGTGGAACACTAAATAAATGGCTGTGAAGGTATACATAGCATTTAACACCTCCAGTGTATACGCTTAGAAAAGGAGGCGCAGCTTAGGTGTATGTTTTTTCTGACATGACCATGAGGAGATGGGTCCCTGTTTTCTGTAGCAGATTTTTGCATTACTGTTTGTTTCATGACCTCAGGCCTTGAGTATACAGCAGAGCCGTGTGCATGGAGCCTGTTTGTATCCCTATGTGGCACCATCTTAGGGAGATATTCTCAAAGAAGCAATGCTTTTAGAAAGGAAGACCTCTTTAATACAGCATCCAATGGAGCATGGCACAATTTATTTTTTTAATTGCTTCATTCGGGTTCTGAATCCACAAGAAAAAACCTCTATAAGCTTTTGCATGAAATCAGAGACCTACAGAGGTACAGTTTGGGTTCTATAGACATCTACAACAGCCGTGTTCAGGAGGCCTTACAAAAAGTTTTGCGGACTGACAAATAGGTGTTTATTCCTCATTCATCTCTAGATTTAGTGCTCCATTAAAGTTGTAAATCTCATAAAAAACAAGTTTTTTTAATTTTTTTAAATTAATATTTATTTTTTTACTTAAGAAAAAAAAACAGCTAAGTAACGTCATTTATGTAAACTTCAAAACCACGTTGTTTTTGCATACCAGAAATATTCACAGTTTGGAAAATGATATGTCATGCATTAGAAACTGCAGCTGAATTATCTGACATTACAGAATCTGTGCAATGATAAGCGAGAAAAGAAACAGGTGGGGAAGGGGAGGTCATCTTTTGGGTCCGTTAAGGTAATGTTGAAGTCACATATCCCTCTGGAAGAATTAGGTAGAATTCATGTCCTTTTATAAAATCTTATATCTTCTTTTAAAGCTTCTTATTTATACTGAATAGTTAAAAAAAAAAATAATAATGATCTTGCAATAAATCATGCTCACATGAATTACACTTGTTAGAATCCCATATGGGAAAGAATAAATCCATCACGGGGTTGTTTTAAATATTTGACCCAAATTCACAAGACATACAAAATTTTCAAATACGATAAAAGTTACAGGTGTACAAAGTGGGGAACACTACTTGGAAATGTCAACTAGAAAGAACTACAGGTCCGTACTACACAGTATGGAGCACAATGATATGAGGTAACCGTCCAATTAATTGTGACTGCATGGAACTATGGGAAAATTGAATGCAATGGTGGAGGAAGGCGTGCATAGCAAATAATCAGGTATTAGCCCTATGGATTACAACATATTATGACTCTCAGCACCCTCTTAGTGAAGGAGGTCTTTGGGGTCAAGAGCAATGTGGCAACCCATAGTAGCTAATCATCTATTAGTTTCTAGGAAAAAACACTCAGGTGCTTTAAGGGGGATCATACTTTTGACGTACTGGAATAATATAACTGAGCATTGAATATGCTTCAGGTTTGTAATATACATTAGGACAGATTTTGCTCCCGTTTTCCGGAGTAAAAAAACTGAAAAATATAGTATTCGGGCCGAATGCCATATTTATGAAGCCCCTACACCACCACGACTGGGCAGGACTTCACAGCGCGACTCATATCCATTTTCCTGCCACTTTTCATCAGCAACAGGGTGTACATACTGTATACTGGGGGAGAGACTGGCGGAGAACTCGGACGATGTGCTAGTATTAATAAATGTCTTAAAGATCCAATGTTGCCATCTCAGGCAGATAGCGTATTTATTAACTTAAGTGCATATAGCAATCTATACAGATGCAGTTATTTGGACATGTATGATCAAATACCCTCACCCCATCCGTGATGCCCAATACCAACACTTCAGGACCAAATTTATACATAAAGCATTTGGCAAAGATGATTTGTTCAATTGTATAAGCCCAATACGTGAAAAGTACAGAACCACTTTATTTCATAGCAAGCAATAAACTATTTACTCCAAAAAAAAGAGCAACAATATATTGCAGCTTGTGTAGACCGTATAGCAACCAATCCCGTTTTCTGTTTAAGTCTACATTAGCCTATAAAAGCTGATATGTAATTGGCTGCTTCGCAGTATATCGCACCATTGCATTGGTGACCAAGTTATTTGTTAAATGGGTTATCCAGGACAGGAAAAAGGGTCGGCAATGTGTATTTTTTCTTATTTATGTTATTTATATAGCGCCGATATAATCCGCAGAGCTATACAGAAGTTGTCATTACTTATTATTCCCGGAGGAGCTCACAATCTAAACACCTTAACTGTATTTTTTTTAGAGTGTGGGAGGAAACCCAATCAAACACGGGCACAACATACAAACTCCATACAGATGTTGTCCTTTGTTGGATTTTACCCATGGGCCCCAGTACTACAAAGCAACAGTACTAACCACTGAGCCACCAAGTGAATGGGGCTGAGCATCAATGCCAGACAAAGCCCATAGAAAGAGTAGAGCTGTTTCTACAGAGACTTTTTTATAATACTGGACAAACCCTTTAAAAAGGACCGGCCACCTCTCTTGACATGTCCGTCGTATTGTATTCCCCATGAAATAACAATTCTGGGACATCTTTTCTTCGAACTCTGCATTGAGCCGTTCCTCTGTTATTCCTCCTAAAATGTGTGAATGAATTGACAACTGGGTGTAACTATTTCCCTTGTCAAAGGGGCGTGTCCCTACACAATCTTACTTGGTCAGCACTGATTGGACATTGTCAGTCTGTATAGGGACACACCCCCAACTGGTAACACCCATTTTATTCTTGAATTTCGGCACAACGTAGCGCTCTCAGAAAAGATGCTCCAGAATTATTTACTAAAACAGACATGTCAGGAGAGGTCATAGGCCCTCTTTAAGAGCAACTCCAGAACCAACTGATAATAACATCAATAGTAACAATATAGTCAATTTCATTGGTGAGGAAATTTTAAAACAAATATATTTTTACTTTTTGGTATACAACTATCATTGCAGGAAGAGTTCAAATTATCTTTACCGTTTGATACTTTTTGCCAAAGGTTGAGCTATATACTGTGCAAGACCCGCAGTGAGGAGTTGGGAAAGGAATGATAACTGCCATTTCTGTTTCTGAAATATAATTGTCCATCTATTTGAAGTCCATTTAGCCACTAACCTGAAAATCTACATTGGTTATTTTTACTATATATCAATGACTATGCTGGTACACCCGAGACAAGAATAGGGATAAGACCAAGTAGAGGAATATAACTGGCGTTGCTCTTGACCACTTGTGTCTAAACTAATGTTAGGTTTCTCCTTCAAATGGACACCTATTAGGTTTCATCCTCACTAACTTTTTAGGTTTCTTTCAGATCCATTGATACCTTAATGTGGAAGGGATCGATGCAGCTTTCCCCAGTACGGTTTCACCTAAGAGCCCATTGATGTGGACGGGACCCCCTTAGTGTAACTATTCCTAGAAACGAACAAATTGGTGGTTGATGAATCATTCAGTTTGTTATATAATAAATGAAATGACAAGTAACATCATGGTATACTCCAAAACTAGGAAAACACACATCCAGTCTTGCCATTGAAGTGCCAGTAATGCAGCTGAGAGCAGAATAAAATAGTCTGAAATCCACTGAATCCACTAATGTGTCATATCCCAAATTTGCAGCTCTGTCATGCCGCCAGTTTGTGCCAAACTGTGCAAAATTTGCAGCCTCCATATTTTTATTGCAATTATCGCATAACATACTGATCTAACAATGATACTTCATCTACGCAGAGTGTGTGCAACCATATTTTGTGAAGAACCAATACTATGAGAGTGAAGCTTATATAGAAATTAGGATCTACTGACCCTGAGGCACAAGGTGCTGACTGTTCATGCCTCTATGATGTCTAAAGTTCATAGTGAATGAACAGGAGTTCATATTAAAAGTATTGATTTAGCCCAAAAATGGTTGCCTTAACTGGCAAAGAGTCTTTTTGTATATAAATTGAAGGAACTGAACAATGTTGATGACACTCACCTACCGTATGTAGGTTCTTTTCTAATCTATGTAGATCGGTGGCTTCCAACCTGTGGCTTTCCATGCCAAATACCGGCGTGCACATTGAGTTGTGGTTTGGCAACAGCTGGAAAGCCGCAGGTGGAGACCACTCTTGTAGATTATAGAATTCTTCCATCTGCAAACATTGGCTAAAACAACTAAGGAGTTACTGAACTATCTAGGCCAAATCTTAACCACAGCCATCTAAAATTTGTTTGTGAGCTCCATAAAAAGTCCATGAGGTGTGGCGGAAGTCTGAGTTATCCATTTACATAGTAAAATGGCAAGAATACCGGGCGCAACAGTACAGAAAATTGTCTTCACTGATTGGTGACAACATTCACCATTCTTCGCCATCCAAAACAAAGATATCATAGAAGGAAGTAGATATGTTTGGCCATAACATGTCAACACCACAACAAATTTAATTTTGGCAAAAAATAAAACAAAAAAAATTTGACGCGTTTTATCCAAAAATAAAATGTTCAGAACTGTCCGGCACTGCTTGGGTCACATTGGAGTAAGCGGACGATTGACGGATCGCTCTTTGCCCCTTTGATAAACTCCTCCAGGGAAAGTTTTCCTGTGGATAAGCAAAATTACAGATTATTTTTACTTAAAATATGGTAAAAAGTGTCGAAAATGCTTGAAGGCTTTGTTAGTCTTAAATGGACACTAACTGTTCAAACAACTTATGGTTATCTAATAGTATACCCGATATCAACTTTAAAATTTACTTACTGATAAAATTCAATTGTTTTATCCATACAAATTCTGTGGGAAATTACTGCCACTAGGCGTCTCCATTCATGTAATCTGCTGTTCACCCCCTGTTGTCAAGCAAACTCTGTCCCTGGTTACAGAGCAGAAAGTGAGGGGGGTCTCTTCACTGCATGTCAGTACAAATGTATGGAAAGGGGAGATGGGGAGCAGGAGGAGGGAGCAGGAAGAAAGAGACACAGACACGTTGCCAATACAAGTCCATTGAGAGGGGAGGGGGAGAAGGAAGAGTTAGTAGGAGCAGAGCGAGACACGCTGCCCATAAAAGTCTACTAAGAGGGAAGAGGAAGCAGGAGGAGGGAGCAGGAGCAGAGTGAGATTTCTACGTCATATATATATATATATATATATATATATATACCAAAAATGTCAGCCGCACAGTCGCCAGATGTGGATGGGTGCAAGCCCGCCAGGGTCACGACCACGGACCCAAACAAATATATCCAGAAATTAGGCACTACTCCAGAGATAAAATGAAAAAAGTTTAAATCCAGAGATTTTTTACTGGACCTTGTTGGGGTGCTGCAACCTTTTTTCTCATACGGTATTTTGAGCTGTGGATTAACCTCTAGCTGCTTTGCACCCCACCCACTACTTTATTACATGAGAGCTGTTTCAATTGAATAATTTTGGTACTATATAGATATATAATGTGATAGAAAGAGATTAGAGAGCAGGATTCTCCTCTTCTATATATGCAGTGTATAGAAGACATATGACAGCTGTTATCAGAGATAGAATTAGAGATAAAATCTGCACCGGGAAAGACTGCTAAATGATCCAGAAAACAAGTCATATAATGACCAGACAAAAGTGTTAATCCTCATGCACACACATATGATAGCTTATTCTAAAAAGTGCCCTGGAAAGTTAGGTAAGCTTTAAAAGTACTTAAATACATTTCCCGGTTAAAAAACAAGATATGCTTTTTCCTCCAGAAACAGCACCACATTTGTCCATGGGCTGTGTCTGGTATTGCAGTTCAGCCCCACTCACTTGAATAGGGATCAGCTGCACTACCAGATGCAGCCTATGGACAGATGTGGCACTGTATCTGGCAAAATGCAGACCCTTTAAAAAACAATATGGAAGAAAGACATAATGCACCCCACCCTCCAGAAAAAATAAAAATCCCAAATTCCATCATTAAAAAAAAATCTGAATAATTGCAAATGTTAATAATCAATAAGCCACTAGCTCTTCTCCATCATAATGAATGGCACCACTCATCACTCATCACTCATTTTCAATGTGGTATTTGCCAGGTAGCAGGCAGCATAGCAACCAGATGTGCAGGGCAAATGGTAGGTAAGTCTAGCTGGTCATGTCAATTTGATGTTTATATGGTAATAAATAACCTTTTTAAGTGAAGAAAATTTTTTCTTTAAAGGGCATTAACACCATTTTAAAGTTTATAAATATATATATTCTGTACAAAAAATTGAGTAACTTTAAAAATAAATTACCGTATTTTCCGGACTATAAGGCGCACATAAAATGTTGAGAATTTCTCAGAAATAGAAAGTGCGCCTTATAATCCGGTGCGCCTTATATATGAACCCGACAGTAAAGAGAGGGGTTCATACAGGATCCTTTACCTCTATCGTGGGCGGCAGGGGTCGGCGGCGGCATACCACAGCACACACCATGCTCCTCCCCCCCGTGCGCCTATGAATTTATTCTTCACTTGGGTTTTTACAGTATCCATAAATGGATTGAGCATTACGGCCACCGTAATCAGGAGCCACACTGAGTGATACTTACAGCTCTGTAGGATCCTTGCAATATATCTTTGCTTTAGCGTTAACTATACCCACTACCCCAAAAAATGCCTCCTGTTAAGAGACATGCTTATGATGCAGGTTTCAAGCTTAAAGCTATAAGTTATGCAGTAGAGCATGGAAATAGGGCAGCTGCAAGAGAATTCAACATTAATGAATCCATGGTGCGTAAGTGGAGAAAACAAGAAGATGACCTCCGCCAAGTAAAGAAGACCAAACTGAGTTTCCGAGGAAACAAAGCAAGGTGGCCACAGTTGGAGGACAAAATAGAACAGTGGGTTATGGAACAGAGAAACGCATGTAGAAGCGTCTCCACTGTCTCTATTAGACTCAAAGCCACTGCTTTAGCACGTGACATGGAGATCAAGGACTTTCGAGGAGGTCCTTCATGGTGCTTTCGTTTCATGCAAAGGCGTCATCTCTCCATTCGCACCAGAACTACTGTGTGCCAGCAATTACCAAAGGATTATGAAGAGAAGCTGGCCATTTTCCGCACCTACTGCATAACCAAGATAAATGAAAAGAATATCCAGCCAGAACACATTATTAACATGGATGAGGTTCCCCTCACTTTCGATATCCCCGTAAACCGTACTGTTGAGAAAACAGGGACCAGTACGATATCTATACGTACCACAGGAAATGAGAAGTCATCTTTCACTGTAGTTCTCGCTTGTCAGGCTAATGGCCAGAAACTACCACCCATGGTAATTTTCAAGAGGAAGACTTTGCCTAAAGAAAATTTTCCTGCTGGTGTCATCATTAAGGCTAACCCAAAGGGCTGGATGGATGAGGAGAAGATGAGTGAGTGGCTGAGGGAGGTCTACGTCAAGAGACCGGGTGGCTTTTTTCACAAATCCCCATCCCTATTGGTCTGTGACTCGATGCGCGCCCACTTGACCGATACTGTCAAAGCCCAAGTGAAGAAAACTAATTCGGAGCTTGCTGTCATCCCTGGTGGATTAACCAAAGAGCTCCAGCCGCTAGATATCAGCATCAACAGGTCATTTAAAGTTAAATTGCGAGCTGCATGGGAGCATTGGATGACAGAAGGTGACCACACATTCACCAAAACAGGGAGGCAACGCCGTGCGAGTTATGCCACTATGTGCCAGTGGATCGTGGATGCCTGGAAGAATGTATCAGTCTCCAGTGTCATCCGAGCTTTCAGGAAGGCTGGAATCACCACTGAAGAGCCTAGCAGCAGCAACGAAACCGACTCGGATAATGAAGAGGAGGACCCCATGCTTGATGCCGAAATCGCCCAACTGTTCAACTCCGACACTGAAGATGACGGATTTGATGGATTTCTGGTGGAGGAATGAACTGAAAAAGTACGGTAAGGGTATGTGCACACACACTAATTACGTCCGTAATTGACGGACGTATTTCGGCCGCAAGTCCCGGACCGAACACAGTGCAAGGAGCCGGGCTCCTAGCATCATACTTATGTACGACGCTAGGAGTCCCTGCCTTGCTGCAGGACAACTGTCCCGTAGTATAATCATGTTTACAGTACGGGACAGTTGTCCTGCAGCGAGGCAGGGACTCCTAGCGTCGTACATAAGTATGATGCTAGGAGCCCGGCTCCTTGCACTGTTCGGTCCGGGACTTGCGGCCGAAATACGTCCGTCAATTACGGACGTAATTAGTGTTTGTGCACATACCCTTAACGTTTTGATTTGCAATTACAGCTGAACCAGTTGCAAGTTATTGTTAAAAAGTGTAATAAATTTTGACTTGCAGTCTGAGCAATGGTTTATTTAACGGTAATGTGCTGCGCCTTATAATCCAGTGCGCCTTATATATGAAACATGATTGCTTACAAGGCGCTCATAGAAAGTGCGCCTTATAATCCGGTGCGCCTTATAGTCCGGAAAATACGGTACTTTAAATTTTTAGTACTCATCCAGAGTTATAAACTATGAGCCTGTATTACAGCCCAGAGCTGCATTTATAATTCTTCTGGTCGTCACTGGAAACAGATGAAAAGCTTGTAGTTAGATACATCTTTAATAACTTAGCTGAGGTCTTATAATGCAGGGGGGAGTTTGTTTTTTCTTAAATCACATAACAGAGCCTCATGTGAACACGATAAAATGCAAGCCCGTAGAAGAAACTCCGCACAGAAGAATTATGAATGCAGCTCTGGGTTATAATACAGACTGTCAAGATAAGTAATGCAAGGTATTTACATTTTTATAGATGATGAAATACAAGAGCCTGTACATGAAAGGAACCTTCTACAAACTCACCAGAAAAGACTAAACAATGATCATAAAAGGCCTAACAGTCCAACAGTATTTTGTTTAGTTTAAAACAATAGAATTACATTCAAAATAAATGTATCCATTAATATTTTACTTAACAATTAGACAAAAACAATTAACCTCCTAAATTTAAAGTGCACCTTCCATGACACAGGAGTCCTTTCAATAACAGCAAACAAGCTCATCCACTATATTTGCCCCACAAATAGGAACCTGGGGGGCCATATGCTGTTCCATCTTGCCAAATTTATCGGCTGGGGTTGCAAACAAAGTGAAGCCCAGTCACTGGCTCTTGGCGAAGCAGCAACGCCAGGAGAACTCTTACCAATGGGATTCACACTGTAATCCTCATGCTTTGCAATAGACAATAAATTCAGCTGTGTTAGAATCCTTAAAGGGGTTGTCTGCTTTAGACAATCTCTTTTTGTTAGAAGGATTCCCAGAAAATAAGTAGATCACAGTGTATTTCACTGTTGAGACCCCCAGTAATCATCTGTAATCTGTGAGTGAACAGTTCTGCCACAGGAGAAATTAAGCATTACACTGTTTCCATTCAAATCAATGGGGTGGGGGGGGGGGAGAGGGAGGAAGGGAGAGGGAGAGAGAGAGAGAGAGTGAGTGAGAGAGACATTTTGTAGCCATTCTCTGCTCTGGCTATTAGATGAGTATCCTGAATGAGGAACCCACTCTGTTAACTCAGTTATCTAATAGGGTATTTAAAATGTCTAAAACCCTTTAAAGGGAATTTGAGGCAAATTAAAAAAAATGTTACTTATTTTTATTATATTTTTTTCGTTTTTTTGTTTATTTTTGTTTCTTCCACAAGGTGGCAAGTATTAAAAATGAAATAATAATTTCACATGTTTTCCTATGTTGGCCACCAGAGGGAGCTCTTCCAAGAATTACAGCAAGGTGAGTCAGGCAAAGCAACCTGACTTACAGCTGCTGTAAATGTGGGAGGGAGACTTACCCCCTCTTTATTTTTGGCTCCAAGCCAGGAAAAGGTGTCTTCAAATTGCTAAGCATTGTCCAGCTCCCATTTATGAAGATATTGTACAAATGGTAGCTGGCAGCAGCTGTAGGACACAAAAGGCTAAGGGCTTGTCCACACGTAACAGAATTGCTTGAGAATTTTTTTTTTCGGTCTGCAATTGCGGTCACTGCACCGATCCATTTCAATCACGGTCATGTACATGGCTCCATAGAAAATAATGGGTCTGCAATTTATCCGCAAAAATACAGTTGTGTGCATGAGGCCTAACTTGAGTCAAGATAAGGATTGTTCCATATGTATCACATAAAACCCATAAGAAAAAAACTTCTTTATTCAAACTTGTTCACTTTCCGGTGCCATACGTAGAGCGTTATTCATGTGTCTATGTCTGTGACCACCATAGTCATGACGTTTGACTATGAATAGAGCGGCTCTACTACATAAATACATTCCTATAAAGTCCCAGGGTTTCTATGGTATTTTTTGCAAATCGGAATTATACTCAACCTTGCATGACCCAATACAAAGCACCCGTGATCCTCTGCCTTCTGAATGCTGACCGGCTCTGAATAATTCAGAACAGGGTGAAACCTGTGGGTTTATCTTCCTCGTACTTAGAAACAGATATGGCATGTTTCAGCCAAGGTAACTGGGACACGGGCTGTTCTGAGAAGGATTACTCCGTTTTATATAAGGTTAACAGCACAAAGGTCTTAAAAGTCCAATCTAATTGTCATTGTTTTATGTTTATCCCGTAGAGGACAAAACCCAGATTGAGGCCGAGATCCCACGTTGAAGTGGTGTGCCACACGGTTTTTACAAGCGGAACATGTTAAAAATTGCGTCAATTTGCTGTAGAACACGTGTGGAGAACATTTTTTGTTCGCACGGGACACTACCGCAACATGTAAACCTGGCCATATACCTTAGACAGCCTTCTGGCTATTCCTCCTGACCCCCCATATACATGCACACTTCGCTCGACCGAACGTACCTATGTTCTCAATGGGGAGAGGGGAAAAAATGCTGCTAGACACCTCTGGCGGGGGCATATCTCCGGGGAGTACAAAGAATCCTTCTTTTACCCAACATCTGCCATCAGATTATAATCGTGACACCCACATACACATTAGATGGCCGGTCAGTCCCGCTGGAATCGATCAATGTTCATTTTATGTGTATCGGCCCCTTTTCACTACCTGAACCTCAAAGGTAAAACATTACCTACCCAAGTCCAAGTAAAGAATATTTATCCAGGTTTAAATTGGTAGTTGTATTATTATGATACAATTCCTGATGGATTTGCTCTACTACCACCCTCATCAGTAAACTTTACTCTCTTACTACAGATGTAGCCATCTTTATCTTGACTTTTAATGCATTAAATACAGTGTCAAGAAACTTTAACTTGATATTTTCAATGTTTTTTCAATGGCTTTTGTTGTGTGATATCACGCTGCAGCAAGTTATCAGAGTCAAGATAAAGATGGCTACATCTGTACCTCCACATGTGTTTCTTATGAATAGTTGATCAATCAAGTAAGGGTGGATTCACACGCAGCAGATCTTGTTGCAGAAATTTATGCGACTGACGTTGAGCATTATCTTTCATCAAGATGGCATTGTGGGGAATCTTTGAGCTAGAAGGAGCTCACACTTAAAGGGGTTATGTGGGGACCAAAAAGTATTAGCAGTGTAGTCAATGCAGTATGTGATAATATACATTCCAGTCCCAGTCACGCTGATTCCATGATATTTATAGATTTTTATAGTGCTGCCGGGTAACCCGAAGTCTAGTTGCACAGTCTCCTTTGATAACGATATGATTTTTCATCACGTGACCGATCCCGCTGTACTCCATGTACAAGCAGGAGCAGTAGAACAGCGCGTACATGGAGTACAGCGGGTCGGCACGTGACAAATTTAATGGCTTTAAAGGAACACTACAGGCAAACTGATACACTGTAATATACTGAAAGTATGGCTTGAGGAGGGGCGGAGCATGACACAGACATTTTCTCTTTGGTGTCATTTAGAAATGCTGTGTTATGCTCCGCCCCCTCAGTAGCTTAACTAGGCATTACACAAATATAAATATGAATGCTAGGGGCTTGTGGGATGGGAGGCAACAGGTTAATATTCAATGAACTTCAGGGTCCGAGGGTGGTTGGGCACAATCTGAAACTTGTCCTACGCTTGGTCGATGGTATTACATAGGACTGGTGAACCTATTATGTTCCCTTTAAGAGTTATTATTCTGCCCCACAGGGTTAAATAACACATTCAGCTCTGCTACATCTGTAGCAAACATATTTATAGTGTTTATCAAAAATAAAAACAAATTCTGTCATTTTCATTTTTCATTTGTTGTTTTCTGAAAAATCAATTAATGTGATGACGTCTGCCTGAATTGTGTTGTTAGTCAGACACGTACCATCTCGGTTGGTATCCATTTGCCGAAAGATTTTTTCCGTTCTTTTTTCAGGCGTAGACTCGTCCTCTGGCATTTTCATTACTGAAGAAACCATCTTGTAGATCGCCTGTTAGATAGAAAGATTGACATATAAATTTTGCTTGTATTGTTGGCGATGCCGCGAATACTATTCATACTATAATAACTCCCTCGCATCTGTAGTTATATAAATAGTCTAGTGAGCGAGGACACGAGCCACCGCATAGAGTACAGGCATATCTCATCGCTGACAGCTGCCGTCTCACCTAAGTTTGTGGCACGCAGGGGAAATTAAGGAGTCAATACAAAGATATGAATGAAGGCAGAGAATAAACAGGAGCATTTCCATTATGAGATTTCTTTGGAATAGATTTGTTTTTTCACAGTAAAAAGGTCAAACACCACTAACTGAATGTAGACTGAAATCATAGGGCCTCATAGCAAAACATAGTATGGGCCCCATCTCCCACTGAGAGCTCTGACAAATCTCCTATGTTTTTGTTGATTTAAAGTGATTATGTGCCCCTTTGAAATCGGTTTGTTTTTTTTAAATTAAAATATCTATCAGTGTGTTTGGTGCAACTTTCTAAATACTTTTTTATTAAAAAATATTTTTAGTTTTTGAGATACAGCTGCTTTGTGTCCTGTATACAGAGCAGCTGTATCTTGCACTAAGACCTGAATCCGTCAGGTCAGCGGGACTGACGGGTTCAGTGAAAGCGGGTCGTGTGTGTCTCTGACATGCAGGATCCACATGTTATGGATCACATCTAAGTTATGAACTTAGATGTAATCGTTAACAGCTCAATCCTGCGTGTCAGAGACATGAAGAACCCTGCTGTCACTGAACCCGTCAGTCCCGCTGACCTGACGGATTCAGGGTTCATTGCTAGATACAGCTACTCTGTGTACAGTGTACAAAGCAGCTGTATCTCAAAAAGTAATAATAATTTTTAATAAAAATTTATTAGAATTAAAAAGTTGAATCAAACACACTGATACACATTTTTAATAATAATAATAATAATAATAATAAATTGTTTTCAAAGGTGTACATAGCCCTTAATATTCAACATAACAGCTCTGTTAACACTAAATCACCATGTGAGTAGCGTGCCAGCATCTCCTGCCTGCGCAGCGTGTCTCAAATTGGGGTGCCCGTTCTATTGTTCAATCTGGCTTAGGCTAAAAACGCAAGGTGGGACTTTTACCAACACTTTTGTAAGTATTTTGTTAATAAACAAGTTGTGCTCTGCATGACTCTGAAGCCATGCCAACTTTACCTGACTCATATGTCGCAAAAAGTGGAACTGGTGCTTCATAAATGATGCTTAGTCTGAACACTGTACATGATAAAACTGCCTACTCGCAGCCACCACTAGGTGGGACTTCCTGCATATAAATTTATATAGCTACCATTGAACTCAGCAAAAACTGTAAACTGTATGTACTAAGCTACCTCTAGTGGTAGCTGCAGGAAAATGCTATGGCTCTATGTCAGGAAGTAGGAGGAGCTCAGGACGGGACCTCCCCTCTCATAGGTTTTTCTCTCTGGTGAGTAGACCACTAGTATAGACCATGAGATTGGAGAATGTAGTGGAGCAATGTAATAACACATCTCTGATAGACTTGAGTTTAAAGCGGTGAAGAACAGATGATGTTTTTCTAGGCCATAGTTTTTTTTCCCTTTTGGTCATTATGCTTTTTTAACATTAGACTCAAAGTGTAACAAATACAAACTTAAATCCTCACATATGGAATCTCTGTGGAGCTTTTACCTTTACATCTCAGCTATATGTGCTCCAGAACTCACCAGGGAGGAAGGTATTTTCAGGTACAGTGGAGTTGTAGCCCCGGTCCTGGTCACTTTGTCTACATGCCTGCTAGCACACATTACACTTGTCACCTCTCACACAGCCTACAGAATGAGATACAGCCTGCTTGAATCAGTGCCGATGCTGCTATGATCACAGGACTTTTTAGCTAGCAATTTCCTTCTGCAGACAGCTTGTTTGGGTAAGAAATGTAGGCTACTTTAGCTTATCTATTACTTTCTCTTGTCCCCTCTCTCCCTCTCTGTAAGGAGAATGTGAAGTGTTACAATAATTTAAGTCATCTCCTACTCATATGAAATCAATGGAATGTGCAGCTTTTAGAGAGAGCACTCTTTGTCTCCTAGGCAAGGGGGATCCAGGAGAAAGAGGACCTCCCAATGACAGGCACCTATAAGCAGGTGTGAGGCCACCTGACTCCACCCCAGATAATGAGTGTGGGCCTTATAAAAGGAGCAGGTTCTGCTCTGCAACACATTGCCTGTAACAGTGGCGGACACAGACTGCAAAAGGCCCCTGTGCAGATAATGTGCCAGGGCCCCCCGCCCCCCCCCCCAATACCGACAAAGTTACCTAAACATATATATGCATATAAAAATAAACCTTACTAATAAAAATTATGAAGGAAGATTTATATTGTACATTTTATTACCAGTTTAGAACACAAGTAACACATTTTTTTCCGGGTTAAATTCTTATCTAAACTAAGTCCCTAAATGTGGGCAAAGAAAATGAAAAACCTATACTCACCTCCTCCGGCGCCTCCGTTCCCCCTCCGCAGCCCCTATCCCTTTCTGTGTTTACAAAGCTGCTGTGGTGACGCGCGGTCGATGGCACATGACCGCTGCAGCCAATCAATGCCCTCAACAGCGATTTGCTGTGGAACTACTGTCCTCAGCAGCACACCAATGAGGATATCTACAGAGGGGGCTGTATGGCGCTATCTACAAAGGGGGCTGTATGGCGTTATCTACAGGGGGGACTGTATGGCGCTATCTACAGGGGGGGCTGTATGGCGCTATCTACAGGGGGGGCTGTATGGCGTTATCTACAGAGGGGGCTGTATGGCGTTATCTACAGGGGGGACTGTATGGCGTTATCTACAGGGGGGACTGTATGGCGTTATCTACAGGGGGGACTGTATGGCGTTATCTACAGGGGGGACTGTATGGCGTTATCTACAGGGGGGACTGTATGGCGTTATCTACAGGGGGGACTGTATGGCGTTATCTACAGGGGGGACTGTATGGCGTTATCTACAGGGGGGTCTGTATGGCGTTATCTACAGGGGGGACTGTATGGCGTTATCTACAGGGGGGACTGTATGGCGTTATCTACAGGGGGGACTGTATGGCGTTATCTACAGGGGGGACTGTATGGCGTTATCTACAGGGGGGGTTGTATGGCGTTATCTACAGGGGGGCTGTATGGCGTTATCTACAGGGGGGCTGTATGACGTTATCTACAGGGGGGCTGTATGGCGTTATCTACAGGGGGGACTGTATGGTGTTATCTACAGGGGGGGGGGTCTGTATAGCTTTCCCTACAGGGGGGTCTGTATGGCGTTATCTACAGGGGGTCTGTATGGGGTTCCCTACAGGGGGGGTCTGTAGGGAACGCCATACAGCCCCCCTGTAGGGAACTCCATACAGCCCCCCCCCCTGTAGGGACCGCCATACAGCCCCCCTGTAGGGAACGCCATACAGCCCCCCCTGTAGATAACGCCATACAGCCCCCTGTAGATAGCGCCATACAGTCCCCCCTGTAGATAGCGCCATACAGTCCCCCCTGTAGATAGCGCCATACAGTCCCCCCTGTAGATAGCGCCATACAGTCCCCCCTGTAGATAGCGCCATACAGTCCCCCCTGTAGATAGCGCCATACAGTCCCCCCTGTAGATAGCGCAATACAGTCCCCCCTGTAGATGTCTGTATGGCTTTCCCTACAGGGGGGTCTGTATGGCGTTATCTACAGGGTGTCTGTATGGCGTTCCCTACAGGGGGGTCTGTAGGGAATGCCATACAGCCGCCCCTGTAGGGAACTCCATACAGCCCCCCCCCTGTAGGGACCGCCATACAGCCCCCCTGTAGGGAACGCCATACAGTCCCCCCTGTAGGGAACGCCATACAGCCCCCCCTGTAGGGACCACCATACAGCCCCCCTGTAGGGAACGCTATACAGCCCCCCCTGTAGGGAACGCCATACAGCCCCAACCCCCCCAAAAAATGCGACCTACAGTGTGAAAAGACAAAAGACATGTATCCCCTCTCCTCAGGATATACACAGGACAGGGGATACATGTGTGATCGCTGGCAGCGATAGGGAGAACGGGGGACTGAAAGTCCCCTGAAGTTCTCCATGACTAACCTCTGACTTCCGGCGTCTGTGTCGGCAGCTCAAGAAAAATGAAAGGAGCGCTGGTCACGCATGCGCACAAGCGCGACCGGCGCTCCATTAATTTCTACGGAGCTGCCGACACAGACCCCGGAAGTCCGAGGTTTGTGATGGAGAACTTCAGGGGACTTTCAGTCCCCCGTTCTCCCTATCAATGCCAGCGATCACACATGTATCCCCTGTCCTGTGTATATCCTGTGGAGAGGGGATACATGTCCTGTGGAGATCCTGTGGAGAGGGGATACATGTCTTATGTTTAATGGCAGAGCGGGGAGATACCTCCCTGCTCTGCCGTAGTGTTCAGTGGTGTTGCGCTGTAGCAGCCATAGCGGCAGCTAGCGGAGCCTCCGGCCATGGTGGGGGCCCGTGCCGGCGGGCGACACGGGCCCCCTCATGCCGCGGGCCCCGTAGCAGCCGCTACGGCTGCTATAGCGGTAGTTACGCCACTATGTTAGGGGGAGTTCACACTGAGTTTTTTTACGCGAAAACCATGGCAAAAAACGTCAGAAAGTGCCTCCTATTGAAAACCATAAAAAACGCCTGCGGGAAAAAGAAGCGTTAGGCTATGTTCACACAGAGTATTTTGCAGGAGGAATATCTGCCTCAAAGTTCCGTTTGGAAGTTTGAGGCAGATTTTCCTCTGCCTGCACGCCGATTCTTGCGGCGTTTTTGGCCCGCGGCCATTGACCGCTGCGGGCATAAAACACCGCGAAATACGCTTTCTCTGCCTCCCATTGAAGTCAATGGGAGGTCAGAGGTGTAAACACCCGAAGATAGGGCATGTCACTTCTTTTTCCCGCGAGGCAGTTTTACTGCTCGCGGGAAAAAGACGCCGACGCCTCCCATTGAAATCAATGGGAGGCATTTTCTGTCAGTTTTTGACGAGTTTTGCGACGCGGTTTCCGCGTCAAAAAACTCGTCAAAATACTCAGTGTAAACATAGCCTAATGCCCTTTCTTCGGACGTTTCTGTCTCCAACTTCCCATTGACAACAATGGCAGGCAGAAAATGCATTTTTTGCTGCGTTTTTCTGCCCACGGCCCGAAGGCCGAAAAACGTCACCAAAAAACGCAACAAAAACGCGGGAAGTGTTCAAAATATGCCTCAAAATTCCGGAAGGAATTATGAGGCAGATTTTTCTACCTAAAAACTTTTCCCTTCTCAAATGAACTTTTTTATTTGATGTACATCATGTACCTGTCCTCTGCAGTCTGCACGTCCTCCGCCCGTCCTATGGGATGCTAGTACTCCGGCAGTCCTGACTTTACTCCGGCAGTCCTTGGCTCCTGACTGTACTGTCCTCCGCCCTAAGTCTCGCGTCGGTCGTTTAGCTCCGCCCCCTGTCCTCTCCCCTGCCTGAGCGCTCCTCCTACCATGTCCTCTTCCACTGTGTGTGGGAGGACTATCAGTGGAGTGCACAGTGTGCAGTGAATATCACCGTGCCCCCGGACACCCCCCCCCCCCCCCCCCGTGGCTGTCACCGGGCCCCCCCCCCGGATGCCTAGTGTAATGTTAGTGACTCGTGATGTTCGTGACTCGTGATGCTACTACTAGGCATGAGGGGGCCCGTGCCTCCAGGCCTGGCAGTGGCATATAATGTAATGTGCCTGACTGTCAGGGCGACACGGGCCCCCCCATGCCCCGGGCCCCGTAGCAGCTGCTACTGCTGCTACTGTGGTAGTTACGCCACTGGCTCGCAGCTACTGTCCACGGGCCTCTGTCTCAGTCCTCAGCATCGCGCAGCTGAGAACTGAGTCGGCCAGCAGAGGAACGGGCCCCCTTCCCACGCGGGGCCCTTGTGCAGCTGCACCGGCTGCACATGCGGTATGTCCGCCCCTGGCCTGTAATACTTTTAGTAATAAAAAATAATTGTGAAAAATACATAAGCGTTCCAAGTTTTATCCTCTCTTTGAAGCAACAGTGACCCTGCAAATCTTCATTTTCGACAAATGGCTGAACTGGTCCTAAGAGGATCCGGGAAGAAACAATGGCTGCAGCTTCATAAACTATTGTGACACGTCCTGTACGCTGTTCAGTGCGCCACACAACAAGCCCAGATGAGAACCTGTGATGTCACAATCAATTTTCAATTATATTAAACACATTATCAATATTTCAAAGAACCAAATAGTATTTCAAGACAGTCAACATAATCATAATTCCACTATGTATGAGAGTAAAGAGAATGTTCTCTTAGAACAGTATCATAGAAAATTACATATTATTTAAATCAGGTTTTTATTTACATATCTATTTATTTTTCTACATTTTGATAGTGTATTTTGTTTTTTTGTTGCTATTCATTTAAAAACATATCTTGAAATATCCAAGTCTTCACATTGGCCACTAGATCAGTCACAATAGATGGACATTTCCTGTTTTCTGTAGCTCACTTGTCAGCTTTGCTTTATAGGCTGGAGCAAATGAGCAGAGTCATCTCATTCACATTAGATGTAGGAGAGTTAATGACAGCTCTATTATACTGCTGGAGGACTAGATAATGCAAGATAGTAACACTATACACACAGATAAGTTTCCGTATGCAGCTCCCCTGTCTCTCCCTAGTCTCTGGGGAGGGGGCTGCACTCCATCACTTCCTGGAGACTGTAATAATCTCTGTAATATCTGTCAATTGACTCTTATTTATTTCAGCTGCCATAAAGTTCACACACCCTGCTGCACTGTCTATAGTGAATACAGCAAGGAAGTGTGTGTCTCTAAAATGGCCACCCCTAGTGGTGCTTTTGATAATACTACTGAAATAGCTACATTAAAAAAACAAAACACACACATTGGCCACATTTATTAACAATGGTGTCATTATAGCCAATGTCTAAATTAAAGCTGGACTACATTAATTGACAAATTTTGGACAGCATCTGTCACAATATATATCACTATAATTAACTTTCACACTGGCTAAAATTACGCCACTTTTTTTTACGCTAGGATCTGTGAGGAGTAGAGATGCAACTTTTAGGGCATGACCAGACGTGGCGGAATTGCTCTGGAAATCCGCAGTGTACACGTTTCTCCATTGCCTTCCACAGCTTTTTAGTAGGGTTCGTTTACACGTTGCGGACAATTCCGCTGCGGAGCATAGGCTGCGGTGCGGAATTTGGTGTCCGCAGCATACACTGGTTGTTGCGGACGTGTCGCAGACTTGTTGCGGACTCATTGCGGAATTTCTCCATTGACTTCAATGGAGAGTCAAAATTCCGCAATGAAGTCCGCAGATGTTATGTGTGCTGCGGAGCGTATTGGTTTTACTAACATGACATTTCTTCATTCTGGCTGGACCTATGTATTTCTAGGTCTACAGCCAGACTGAGGAAGTCAATGGGGCTCCCGTAATTACGTGAGCGTTGCTAGGCGACGTCAGTAAATAGTCACTGTCCAGGGTGCTGAAAGAGTTAAGCGATCGGCAGTAACTGTTTCAGCACCCTGGACAGTGACTTCCGATCACAATATACATCAACCTGTAAAAAAAATAGAAGTTCATACTTACCGAGAACTCCCTGCTTCTTCCTCCAGTCCCGCCTCCCAGGATGACGTTTGAGTCCAAGTGACGGCTGCAGCCAATCACAGGCTGCAGCGGTCACATGGACTGTCGCGTCATCCAGGGAGGTCGGGCTGGATGGCGAAAGAGGGACGCGTCACCAAGACAACGGCCGGTAAGTATGAATTTATTTTTACTTTTACTAGGGAAAGTGCTGTCCCTTCTCTCTATCCTGCACTGATAGAGAAGACAAAGTACTTTCACCTCAATACGCAACGGCCAGTCCGCATCAATTTAATGCCCATTTTAGGCAAAGCCGCAACAGAATCTGCAACGCAGATTCTGTGCGGCATTGATGCGGACAGTGTATGCAGAACTCCGCCACGTCTGGGCATGCCCTTATAGATATAGCAAAGAATAAGCATCTAAGAAAATACACTTCTATAACAGCTAATTTTGGCCTTCAGGATGCAGAATATTTTTACATTTTTAATTCACCGCAATCGGAGAGTTATAACTTGAACATTTTTTGCTGAAGTTGCTTTGTTAAACTTTTTCATTTTTGTATATTACATTAAAATTTGTGTTTAATTAAAAGTTGTGACTAAGGGTAAGTTCACACTACCGTAAGTATACGTTTACCTCTCTTCCGTCAGAGGAAGAGGGGATCGAAACATTAAACTGAAAGCAACAGTTCTGTTAGAATTACCATAAATTTCAATTGTAAGGGCATGGCCAGACGTGGCGGAATTGCTCTGGAATTCCGCTGCGGCCAGTCCGCTGCGGAAATCCGCAGCGGACATTTTCTCCATTGCTTTCCACAGCTTTTTAGTTAGGTTCGTGCACACGTTGTGGAAAACTCCGCTGCGGACCATAGGCTGCGGTGCGGAATTTGGTGTCCGCAGCATACACTGGCTGTTGCGGACGTGTAGCGGACTTGTTGCGGACTCATTGTGGAATTTCTCCATTGACTTCAATGGAGATTCAAAATTCCGCAATGAAATACGCAGATGTTATGTGTGTTGCGTTGCGTATTGGTTTTACGAACATGATATTTCTTCATTCTGGCTGGACCTATATATTTCTAGGTCTAAAGCCAGACTAAGGCCCCATGCACATTAACGTAAAAACGCCCGTAATCACAGGCCGTTATCACAGCACGGGCAGGCCCATAGAAGTCAATGGGGCTCCTGTAATTATGGGTGACTACGTGTGTGCACCCGTAATTACGGGAGCGTTGCTAGGCGACGTCAGGAGATAGTCACTGTCCAGGGTCCTGAAACAGTTAAACGATCGGCAGTAACTGTTTCAGCACCCTGGACAGTGACTTCCGTTCACAATATAGATCAACGTGTAAAAAAAATAGAAGTTCATACTTACAGAGAACTCCCTGCTTCTTCCTCCAGTCCGGCCTCCCGGGATGACGTTTCAGTCCATGTGACGGCTGTAGCCACTGACAGGCCAATCACAGGCTGCAGCGGTCACATGGACTGCCGCGTCATCCAGGGAGGTCGGGCTGGATGTCGAAAGAGGGACGCATCACCAAGACAACGGCCGGTAAGTATGAATTTATTTTATTCTTTTACTTTTACTAGGGAAAGGGCTGCCCCTTCTCTGTATCCTGCACTGATAGAGAGAAGGGAAGCCCTCTTCACCTGAATACGCAACGGCTAATCCGCATAAATTTACTGCACATTTTAGGCAAAGCCGCAACAGAATCTGCAAAGCAGATTATGTGCGGCATTGATGCGGACAGTGTCGGCAGAAATACGCCACGTGTGGCCATGCCCTAATTCTTTTGTTTCACTTGCTTTCCGTTTGTCTCCGTTCGCTAGATTGCCGTTTTTTTTTAAACTAAAACAAAAGTTCTGCAGACTGCACTTTTGCTTCCGTTCAAAAAAAAAAGGAAACCTAGCGAACGGAGTTAAACGGAAAGCAACTGAAACAAAAGAATTACCATTAAAATCAATGGTAATTCTAACGGAACCGTTGCTTTCCGTTTAATCTTTCGATCCTCTTTTCCTCTGACGGAAGAGAGGTAAACGTATACTTACGGTAGTGTGAACTTAGCCTCACCAATCACAGAGGGGCAAACAATTGCACTGGTCTGTAAGGGTAAAATCACTGAAGTGACCCAGATTATACACCAAATATATTTATGTGAGACATAAACTCGATATCTACAAAGTAATATTTTTGGGATGGTTTTTCCAATTTTAACCCTTTCCCTGCCAAACACCTTGCAGGGAGGCACATCAGTAACCAAGGCTAGATTGCATCTAGAGCTGCGATCTAGGTCTTGTTTTTTAAAGCTAAGATTCTTGACTTTAAAGTAAGACCTAGCTCTAGCTGTGATCCAACCTGAGCTGGAGCAGGTTGAAGTGAGAGCTGCATATACTTGCAGCTCTCACTTCAACCCATGCTTCTGAATGCAGGCTAGATCACAGTATTACTGCCTTCTCCCCATCACTTCATTGGGAGAAGGCTGTAATACTGTGAACTGCCGCTACAAGTGTGTCAGAGATTCACAGTACAAACAGATAAGGAATGAAGGGGAAGCAAAGCTCGTAAGAACGCTGCGGCCACTTCAAAACAGCTGATCGGTGCGGGTCCCGAGAGTCAGACCCCGACCGATCGCATATTGATGGCCTATCCTGAGGATAGGCCATCAATTTTTAGGGACTGGACAGCCCCTTTAAAATATATGTTTAGAAAGTGATTTCATTTATTGCTGGAATACTTTTTTTGGTGAGTTACATGGAAACATCTGTCTTACTGTAATTCAGCTACAATGTGACCAAGATCATTTACCTGTACTATTTCCAACATTTCCGATTTGCTGATGTAGCCATTTCCATCCAGGTCATACATACTGAACGCCCACTTCAGCTTCTGTTCCAGCTTTCCTCTGGACGTCACACTCAAAGCTATGATAAATTCTCTAAAATCAATTGTCCCATCGCCATTAGCATCAAAAGTACGGAATACATGTTCTGCAAATTTGGAAGCGTCCCCATAAGGGAAAAAATTCCCATATATTTTCTTAAATTCCTCCATTGTTAAATGTCCACTTGGACAGTCTCTCAAGAAGCCTTTGTACCACTCCTGGATCTCATGTTCTGTAAAGTCTGTGCTTTCTAGTAAGTCCTGCATGACCTCAGGACGCAGCTTGCTGTTCTGTTTCCCCATGATGGCGTGTCGTTTTCTACTATAAAAAGAAAAAAGACGATAGAGGTAAATATTTTATAAAAATGTAAATACATGTATATGAAATTATTACTTTTTTTTTGTCAAGAAGCAGCGCCACTATTGTTATTAGGCTGTGACTGGTATTGCAGCTCTGCTTCTTGAATTGGGCTAAGCTGCAAAACCAAACAGCCCATGAACAAGTGGCACTGTTTCTGGGAATAAAAAAAGCAGATCATTTATTCTAATCTCATACAATCTCTTTATGTTTTTAAAAGGGATAATCCTCCTCTAGGAAAATGCCAGTTTTTAGGGGGGAAAATAGGGGAAATTGCCCTGTGGCCTCCACCACCTAAGGGCATGAGAGGGCGTCCACCATCCCCAATTTAAAAATCACTCATACAACTGAATGTTATTAATCACAATAGTTTATTAACTTACAATATAATTCTGCTGAAGTATTAAACATTCATTTTGTTTTATATTACTAGCTGTAGCCCACAGACAGTGCCGAGAGTTTATCCTTGGCTCGGCCACTCTCTTTGTTTGCTAGCCACGAGGTGCCAACAGTACCACCTTGGCCAACATTCGTTTTCTTCTGCACTATGATTGAATAAAAGGGGTCAGTGATATCATATACCCCGATGTATAGTATGAGAATAGAATATAAAAAATAAACCGCCATCATGATGACATATGCAGTTATTTGAGATACATTTATACGCTCGGTTTTCTATCTTCCAAAAAGAGGCCTCCAACTAATATTTTGCCCTGGGCCTTCACCAGCATTGATCTGACCCTGAATACTCCTCTACATGTAGTTATCAAAAGTGAGGTCTCATGTGCAACCATATTCACTAAAACACAATGGTGGATCACAATGCAGATTTCAGACCCCCATATAAAGGAAAGGTGACTGCTTGCACATGGCCCTCTCAACTGAAGTTCTACAGGAGTTATGGAGCCAGACACGACCTAAGGCATCATGCACATGACCGTAGTTTTGCGGCCGTATACTATCCACAATTGTAGATAGTATAAAACACATGCTAACCTATGGGTCAATGCACATGACTGTGGTTTCAAAAGTCCGTGCATTGCCCGGATCCTGGACCGCAAAAAAATAGGACATGTCATTATACAGTCCGCAATTGCGGTCCGGGCTCATTGAAATGAATGCACTTCTCGTGTGTTCACGGTCCGTGATTGTGGACAGCCTGCAGATGACACTCCGCGGCCCGTCCGAGACGTAATCACGAAACATAGACACGGCTATAGTCGTGTGCAACAGGCCTTGACTTCAGAAAAGATATCCATAGGCATGCGTGGCCCTCTCTTCTCCACCATATGATCACAAAACGGAGGCGGAGGCCCCCAAGCTGGTGAAAGATCCCGGGACACGTGACCTCCCTATAATCCAGCCTTATAGTTAAGATATTGAACTTATAGGACTTTCTTCATAACCTTATTGAATTATTCCTGACTCATACTTAAATTTTTTTTAAATGTCTACTACAATTTATCATTTGGTGGAAACTTGCTTCTTTCCGTGCTATTTTAAAGCAAGTTTGTGAGAATGTAAAAATTGGACGCCAGGGTAAAATTAACCTTTGTAAATTTAGAGCAAAGCAAGATTTATTTTTATATGTTTTGTAAAATTATGTGTAAAAATAAATAAATAAATCAAGACTGTTTTCAGATGAAATATATTGTTTAAAAAAGCAGGGTTGGTGGCGAATAATTTTTGACAAAAGTCTTACTCTGCACTACGCCTTCTCCATATACATATCGGCGGGGATTTACTAAGACTGGTGTTTTATACACCAGTCTTAAACAGAAGTCAACTGGAGTAAAATGAGCCAAATTTATTAAGAGGCACATGTCTCTTAATAAATTTAGCACGCCTTGGGTTGTCCATGCGCCACAAACTGCAATCTACACCAGCTATAAGCTGACCTAGATTTCTGATATAATTTATTCCAATTTCTAATTTCTGTAAATTTGTGAGGCTGCTGGTGGACCCTCGCCTCCCACTAAGCCCCACCCACCTTTTTTTTTAAAGTGGCAAGAGCAGCGTAAAAAGTTGCACATTTTCACGTAAAACAGTCATTCATTTTATAATAATAATGCCTTATGCATGTGTGATAGGCTTTGTTGTCCATAAACACCAAAATCCATGTTTCATTTTTCCAGTGTGGTCTAGAAAATAAAAGCTGAACTCTAATTGTTTGATTTGTGCGATTAGTGCAATTAGGCCTCTTCTCTAACGCCTCATGCACACGACTGTTGTGCCACTCGGGCTGTTTTTGACGGCATCCGAGTGGCACCCGATAGTCTTCACGAACCATTCACTTTAGCGGGTGAATCGGGTCCGTGAAAAATGTTCTATCTTTCCTCGGATCACTGACGGGACTCAGCCGGCGCACACGGTCGTGTGCATGAGGCGTAAGACAGTAAACTGAGTTTAGGTAACCATTGAAGCAATGAAATGGTAAGCTGGCCATAGACATTAGATAAAATTAGTCCGAACCCGCTGATTTCGGTGGGATCAGCCAATGATCTAATGTGTACAGGGGCCACCCGATTGTCCACCGATGGCAGATGACGGGGAAATAAGAATCATGTTGGATTCAAAATGCCTGACTTTTTGTTCCCGTGGTAGATAATCAGGACATACGCTTATTCCCCTCTCCCTATTTAAATAGACATGCACGGGTCGGGTCAAATAGCTGTCAACCGGGCATGCATGGTTATTTCAATGAAGAGAGGGGAATAAGCCGATACCAGACACCTTTGGCAGCAGCTCATACCTCACCTGAACAAAGGTTCGGGCATGTTAAATCCAACATGCCAGATCCTTTTTTCCCCCGACATCCGAGCAGAGTCCGGAGACTCCATAGACATTTGATAGCTGTCCGATCCTGCCGAAATCGGTAGGTTCAGATGACATATCTCAAAATTGCCTTTACTATATTCCCAGTTCAATTATTATCATTATTTGCATAATGAGGACATAATAAACTAAATAATATCTTTGGAGCGAAGAACATCTGAGGAGACCTCAATAACCAGCAATGTCTTATAGAAGCTGTCTACTCACACAGAAGCTGTATTGTTCTGCTAAACATTCAAATGTCATGAACAGGTCAACAACAAAAAATTATTTCACCATATAAACCTAGTAGAGACATCCAAAAATGCAAACTCCTAAACTACAAAAACACTAACTGGCCTATCGAAGGTTGCAAATGAGGGATTACATAAACTATTTATAGGTGAAAACTCTGCTCCCACAATGTCCCTTTTCATGCTCGGAATAGACTATGTAATATGGCTGCTGTATAAATAATATATATCCTAAAGTATGTTCTCCTGAGAAGAAGTACTTAGTTTGCCCACTGTTCTACTATACAAAAACTGTCATACTGTGTCAATTGCTGTAAATGCTGTAGTTTCACCAAAGGTTATTTACAAGATTTTTGATTGGTGTTTCAGATGTGCTGTGACTTCCTGCTGTGGTAGGGGTAGAAAGACCTATATCATTCAGTATCTAGTGAAATCTATATCATTCAGTGTTCTAGTGAAATCAATATCATTCAGTATCTAGTGAAATCTATATCATTCAGTGTTCTAGTGAAATCTATATCATTCAGTATCTAGTGAAATCTATATAATTCAGTATCTAGTGAAATCTATATCATTCAGTATCTAGTGAAATCTATGTCATTCAGTATCTAGTGAAAGCTATATCATTCAGCATCTAGTGAAAGCTATTCAGCATCTAGTGAAAGCTATTCAGAATCTAGTGAAAGCCATATCATTCAGTATCTAGTGAGAGACAATCTGAAATACAGTAATGGTAGAATCATAGTTTTTGTATTTACAGCCCCTTTAACATATGAACAGCTATAGGGTGGCATTGGTTAATTTGCTAAGAAAGAGGAACCTAAATGTGACTTATTAACATACTGTTCATTCTACACCCACGTATGAAATACATATGACAGGGCCATTATCCTTTCCAGATGATCATTGCAAAAATATATATTTTTAATGCCACTGACACTCGAATGACGTACAAGAAAATTATTTTTGTATTGTACTTGAGGACAATAAACTTTGCTTTATGGTCATGAACAAGGAAATATATTTCCATCACAAAAATGGCATTAGGCATATAAAATGTTTCTGGTTGAATATTTTTTATTATTTTCCTGATATGTTAATAAGACATTTACCATTACGGTGCAGTAATGTATTACCAGTGCATTTAAATGTCATATTAATATATGAAACTAATGAATTAAGTGATCATATCATCAATCTTTATTGGTATCACTGTCACTTACATGTATAAAGCTTCCGTATCTAATCTGATAAGTACTATGACAGTTAGGCAGGGGCTTCACTAGCACGGGACCTCCGGTGCCCAAGCCCCGGATCTATGACCCGGTGCCCCGGATCCCCGGGTGACTGCCGCCACCAGGGGTACCAGGAAGAGCTGGGTACGATCCAGTACCCGACCATCTGCAGTGATGGTCGGATACTGGGGCGGCTGCAGGCTGGTATTATTAGGCTAGGAAAGGCCAGAAACAGTGGCCCCCTCCCACCCTGGTAATGCTATGCCGCTGTGTTGTATCTGTCTGGTTATCAAAAATGGGGGGGCCCCATGTAATTTTTTTTCTTAAAATGGAATAAACGTTGTGCGGTCCCCATTTTTCATATCCAGCCAGATACAACATAGCAGCAGCAGCCTAGCAATACCGGGATGGGAAGGGCCACTGTTTTTGGCCTTTCCCTGCCTAATAATACCAGACTGCGGCCCTCCCAGTACCTGACCTGCACTACAGATGGTCGGGTACTGGATCGTACCCAGCTCTTCCCGGTAACCCTGGTGGCGGTGGGTATCGGGGTAATGATGGGGGTTAGGGTTATTCCAATCATGTGTGATACTGTCTGCTGAGCCACTGTATCTAATCCTATCCATCTATAGGGTCATATAGCTATCTCATATATATGTATACATATATATATATATATATATATATATATATATACAAGCACACACATTTATTTTTTGGAGGGGTGAACATATGATAGTACAAGGATACTTACTGCTGGGGCCCTGTATCTAAGTATCATGTGTAATACTGTCTGCTGGGCCATGTATCTGCACATTTTTCACACACTTGCAAGCTCTTTTTTTTACAGTGTAATTGATGCGTGAAACACGGGCAGCACACAGATGTCGTCCATGTGCTGTCCATGGTTTTCACGCACCTATTGACTTCAATGGGCGGCTAGGTGCATGAAAAACACCAATATAGGATATGCAGTGAGTTTCACACAACGGACACTTGCTGCCTGAAAACTCACGCATGTGTGAATAGCCCCATTGTTTCAACGCACAACACACAGACGAGAATCACGCTTGTCTGAATGAGCCCTAAGCCTACCATGTGTGATACTGTCTGCTGGGGCCATGTATCTAAGCCTATCATGTGTGATACTGTCTGCTGGGGCCATGTATCTAAGCTTATCATGTGTTATACTGTCTGCTGGACAATGCATCCAATTCTATCCAGCAGCGTAGCTATAGGAGCCTTAGTCTTATAGATATGTAGCCATCTTTAACTTGGTTCTGATAATTTTCTGCAGCGTGATATCACACAACAAAAGCCATTGAAAAAGTCAAGATAAGAGATCTAGCCATTGTTTATTTAATACGTTAAAAGTCAAGGTAAAGACGGCTACATCTGTATCTCTGATATCCATGTGAAAATGTTTTTTTTTGGGGGGGGGGTGACAAATATATGTCTCGGGGCTTGTGCCCCTTATCTTTTAATACCCTAGCAATGCCCCATCAGTTAGGAATCATGCACATGGCCGTATTACATTTCGTATGGAACCACAATACGGCAAAAATAAAACTAGATGGGCCCTGTTGTACTTCCGTATGCCTCTTATTTCATATGGAGGTGAACAGAGGATTTATCGCTTGCCATATTATAGAGGCATTCTCTTCTAGTTTCTAGGAGAGAATATCACCAACAAGAGCAATCAAAAGAGCATAATATGGTGGAAAACAGAGTCCCTGTGTCCCCAAAGTACGAAGCTGCAGGTGACATGTGCCGCTGCACATGGGTCTGCTGTTTGCATGAGGACTAAGACATAGAGATAATGTAGTCTGAGTAATGACAAGTTTCTTTCCCCCTTTTTTTACCACCACCAAATCATGGCACGCTCCATCAGTTGCCGTGTTAGAGGTATAGTCTCCTAGATGCATTGCTCCGAGGAGAGAAAAGTGTGCAATACAGTGCCACATGGAGTGCTACAGCCCCGTAATATGGAACCATAGGGTCTCCATGGGTCACTATACCATCTCATGCACAAAGCAGAGGCCTGTGCACGTAGCCTGTAGGGCTCCTTAGTGCGGAGCCATGTACAGTATGTTCAGTCTCGGTGTGCAAAGAGATATTCTCCCTTAGAACCATTACTTCTAGAGGAAAATACTTCCATACATACAGAGTCTGACAGAGCGTGTCACATATGTGCCAGACAAAGTGGGCTTCACGCCAAACGGCCGTCGTCTTGTGTGCCCTCCTACATTCTCAAGCTGTAATACCCGTTTTCGATCACAATAAAAAATAATTTTTTGAAGACGACTATCTAGTTGAGTGCCGCTTCTTTTTTCTACACACTTATATTTTTTCGTAAAAAACATTATTTACGATGATCTGTAAATGTCGTAAAGAAAATGGCAGAATCGCTTTTATTCCTGCATTTATACCAAAGTATAAAATAATACAGAATAAACATTAACTTATAGGTATCACAAAATGTCGCCTAAAAACAACAAAATATTCTTCCTGTCATCTGAACAAATAAAGAGTGAAAGGGTTAAGCTGCCTCTTTCCCTCACGTATGTTCACGTTGGTGAAAATAACGAGAAAATATATTCATGTAATTTTGTTTAAAAAAAACCTGTATGAGGCCTCATGCACTCGGTCGTGCCCATAATCACAGCCCGCCTGTGCGCCACATTTTCGTTCTGTGCTCCCATACAATGTATGGGAGCACGGCCCGCAAAATCTGAAAAGTAGGACATGCTCCGTATTTCCCGGCACGGTTCTACGACACGGACACCTTTCCGTAGCGCTACGGAAAGGTGTCCGTGGCCAATAGAACCGGGCAGGTCCGTAATTGCGGACCGTATTGCGGTCCGCAATTACGGAGTTTTTTCACGGTCGTGTGCATGAGGCCTAAGGGAACCCACCTATCACCCAAGGTCTCACATAAAACTGGAGCCGGCCCTGCATGTGAACAACTGTTTGGAGAAATTATTTTAGGCCGAAAATGCGCCAAAATACTGGCACAAACTTCTGACGCAAAATAAGCGAAGGTGCTGTAAGGAAGAGAAAAGTGTCTTACAGGTCATGCAAGATGCGCCAAAATTATCATGCAGCATGAACCACTGTGATAAATTTGGTGCCTTTTTTAACTGCGTGGTCAAAGTTTATGCCGTCTAACTACTAGACAGCATTAGTAAATGTGGGTCACTGTTTTTGCAAGGGGGCCCTCAGTTCTCTGTGTCCGCCTCTGGGCTGCTGGGGTAAACACGTAAGCTAAATGCACCCAAAAAAAAATTCATACATTGATTTTATCTCTTCAAATTGAAGTTTTCTGTTCCGGCTGTCAGACATAATACACTCAAGCGTCAATACAAGGTAAAAAAAACTGTAAAAAAGTATTTCTTTAGCATAAGCCGAGCTTATACCGAGATTTGTCTACTTTAAACTCATCTACAATGCATGTGAGGAGGATGCGCTGCGTTACATGTTCAGCTGTATAAATATTCATGTAGGGTGAGTCACCGGCTGCAGTACAGAATCTTCCTGAGGAAATCCAGCAGAAATATATTATGTTAACATTCAGCACAAACAATACCGTCAGCTGTGGTATAATAAGCCGTGTTCCCCCTCCAACATTACTGCCGTACCTGATTAATTAGTGCCGCTCTGTAACGAATGTCCAAAAACAATGGAGTCGATATCGAATATAATTCTATAATCTATAATTAATCTACATAATATCCTGCGAAACACAGTAGCTAATAGTGTATGTAGTTTAAATGCTTTTACATTTTCTAATTTTCAGTTATATTTCGAAAAAATATTATACAAAAAATGTATAGAATATGT
Organism: Rhinoderma darwinii; assembly: GCF_050947455.1. Lineage (NCBI taxonomy): Eukaryota > Metazoa > Chordata > Amphibia > Anura > Rhinodermatidae > Rhinoderma > Rhinoderma darwinii. The sequence continues at coordinate 41,992,036 of NC_134691.1, read as the reverse complement.
ATGTATAGTCAGGAACTTTGTCTTATATGCACCATAGAGGCAGCCAATGAAGCTGCTATGGGGCCCTTTGGAGAGAAAGGGACCATTCAAGGTTGGTCCCATCCCCTTTACTACAGGGTGTTGAGAATCTGCAAAGGACTTTTTTGTTCATAGACATTGCAGCATCCAAAGAAGGGAGAAAACAATTGTCCCAAGGGTCATGGAAAGGGGATGGGAATGGCAAACAAGCATCAGGCCGTTGTGTCCTGGTTGGCGTTACTCATCACAATGATTGTGGTGTTATTGATCTGTAATTTTGGAAAATCTTTTTGAATTGATGCAATCCCCCCCCTTATGTGGAATGAGAAGACAACTTTTCAATTGACTTATACTGGAAGAAAAAGTGGGTGCCATTCTTATGTTGTCCACCAAAAGCCCAAGCAACACAGTGGCATTTGTCAAATATTGTTGACAAATAACGTCTATGGCCAGGGGTCGTCGTTCAGACTTACCCTCTGACGGCCCCGGCCATGGACATCTGTCTTCACAGCGTCAGCTCCCTCCAGGGAGACGCTGGCACTCACTTCCGGGTCCTCGGACTGATTCCGGCAGGGAGCGCGTGCCTGTGCTGCACGGCCTTAAAGGGCCAGTACGCGTCCAGCTGTCACCCATCAATAACTAGCCCAAATGGCTGCTGGACTATAAAAAGGGGCTCTGCCCACTTGTTCCTCGCATGAGCGTTGTTGTTTACCTAAGTTTGTCTTGCAAATGGTCTCCCAGTGTTTTCCAGTTCCCAGTATTACCGTTCCTGCCGCCTGTACCCTGTATCCCGTGCTATCGTATCTACTGTGAAAGTCAAGTTGAGTCTTCCTCTGCATCCACGGTGCCACCTGCAGAGAAAGTCAAGTCGTGTCTTCTGCTGCACACACAGTACCACCTGCTGTGAAAGTCAAGTCAACATTGTTTTGTTCCTTGTTGGCCAGCTGCTACCCTGCTACGCGGTACGGCCCAGTGGGTCCACACCCCGCGCCGAGACAACCACGGAGCCACTATGCCACCCAATACATATCACTGGGTTGGCACATACCACAAATGAGGTGTATAAGGGTTCACAAAGCTAGTAGATATAACTCTATTAACTTGTTACAATTAAGCCACAATGAGAATTTTACTAGAGCCACCAGCAACAAACTATCTTAACAACATGGCTATCTTAGCTGCATATTAAATCTTTTGTTTCCTGTTATCAGTCATTTCAGGATGTGGATAGGCTTATTGTAGTATTAAACATAGTAACACTGTATGTAAGGCTGTTAAAAAGACATAAGTCCATCTAGTTTAGCCTATTCTCCTACAACATTGATCCAGATTAAGCCAAAAACCCCCATGAGACAGAAACCAATTTTCAGAATAAATCCCTGGATCAACAACCTATCTCCCGTAATCTACTACATAAAACTTGTAATATTACTCAAGACAGGCTCTAAGGCTCCTTTTAAACTGTTCATTGAATTAACCATGACAATTTCCTCTGGCAGAGAATTCCATAGTCTCACTGCTCTTACAGTAAAGAATCCTTTTCTATGTTTGTGTAGAAACCTTCTTTCCTCTAGACATAGAGGATGCCCCTTGTTATAGTTACAGTTCTTGGTATAAATCGATCATGAGAGAGATTTCTGTATTGACCTTTGATGTATTTATACATAGTTATTATGTCACTCCTCAGCCGTCATTTTTCTAAACTAAAGAACCCGAATGTTGATAATCTTAAGTGTTGTTCAATAGGATTACTGACAGGAGGTCCAGAAAAATCCTTGCCCCTATAATCACTACTATCTCACATATGTGTCCATTTCTGAGAACCTCCAGAAACATTTATATCCATATGTGTAAATGCTATTATGAAATTGAAGAAAAATTGGCTTCTGTCTCATGCCGGATTTGCCTTAATCTGGATCAACATTGCAGAATAATAGGCTGAACTGGATGGACATATGTCTTTTTTCAGTCTTACAAACTATGATACAGTTGATCATATGATATTAGCAGCTCTCATATACGTTGCACATTTATAAGCTTTAGTGCTTATATAACAACCCAGAGCAGCTGCGTCCATCCGTGCCGATGTCTCCAAAACGAGGAACTTTAAGACTGTCACACCTCTGGCTGTATAATTGTGGCATGCATGTGTTCTCAGTTATTTAATGCCAGAAAGCCACAAGCCACCCAATGTCACCCTCTCATCTCCTAATGTTGCCAGCAGTGTACCACACACCAATGATAAAGTGAATTGACATATTTGTACTATATTTGCTATAAAAGTAAATTAAAGAAGAACTCCTAAAGAGAGGCATCAAGTCCCCTGACAGATTGACTCAACCCCTCTCCAGAAGAACATTAGAAAACCCACTGAGATAACATTTACCAAATGCTATAGTGGTAGCTGCCTTGGGGGGGGGGGAGTTCTGGGGGTGCATGTCAATATTTGCTGGCAGAACTTCATCTGATTTTGGGTTAGACATTCACAAGAGCCTGGCTCCACTCTGGCTCATAGAGGGTAGTCCCGAAAATGAGATCCCCTTCTATGGCGTCCATGTTTCCTAATCGGACATATACAGTACACAGGGAATGTCTTCAGGGGTTCTGGTTGACTTGAGCCACCCATGTATTACATGGAAGGGCAATCACTTGAATGACTGCCATGTTATTTCTAAATTTCTGCGGCTTCCCCTGGCAAAATCCGCAGTTTGCCGGGGTGCTGGGAGCTAGAACCACGGCATTGAGCTAATTGAAATGGGTTGCCCCCAATGAGAAGACCCCTTTAAGCAATGGCCAGAACATATTCATGTGTGAGTTTAGTCACAGCAAAACCAATAGGGAATAGTTACTAAAGGGAACTCTTCATCAGTAACTTTTTGTTGTAAAAATATATAGACTTTTTTGTCGTTTGTGTATTTGTTAGTTTTTTGTTTCATAACATTTAAATAAAATACATGTAAAAAAATACGCCCAAAAAATTATATTCATGTGTTTCTCTTTTTCATATCATAAAATGCTGGTTGACAACCATTGTGGCCAATATTCTTTCTCCTAAAGTAATGTCATCTAGCTTTTCTAGGGTCCTAGAGTGCAATTCCGAAGTTTGGGAAGGCTGGGTGATAACAATAATACAGGCCGAGGCAGATTTCACAGCATATCAGTCGAAAAGTATAATGTCAACTTAACCTAAATTTCAGACCAAAGAACACCTGGATCTGTCATTATTACTATATTAATGTTTAAAGCAGACGTCTTCCTACACATGCAGGAACATCTCTTGGAAATAAAAAGGGATTTCTCCAAACATTTTCCCTGAGGCTATGATCACACAGCTTATTTTCGGCCGTTTTTTGGGCCGAAAAATTGGAAGCAGAACGCCTCCAAGCATCTGCCCATTGATTTCAATGGGAAAAACTGCGTTCTGTTTCAACGGCAGAGTTACTAAATGGGTTCTTTAGCTCTGTATATACAACTGAAGAAAGAGCAGCTGATGTAGCCGGTCACAGTGCTGTTAATATATCAGTTGATATACTGAATTGGATGAATGTAGAGATGGTCCAAGCTAAATTAAATAAAATAAATGTCCACAAGGCCCCGGGACCAGATGGGTTACACCCTAGAATTCTTAAAGAGCTTAGTTCAGTTATTTCTGTCCCCCTTTTCATAATATTCAGAGAATCTCTAGTGACTGGTATAGTGCCAAGGGACTGGCGCAGGGCAAATGTGGTGCCTATTTTCAAAAAGGGCTCTAGGTCTTCCCCGGGTAATTATAGACCAGTAAGCTTAACATCCATCGTGGGGAAAATGTTTGAGGGGCTATTGAGGGACTATATACAGGATTATGTGACAAAAAATTGTATTATAAGTGACAGCCAGCACGGTTTTACTAAGGACAGAAGTTGTCAAACTAACCTAATCTGTTTTTATGAAGAGGTGAGCAGAAGTCTAGACAGAGGGGCCGCTGTGGATTTAGTGTTTTTGGACTTTGCAAAGGCATTTGACACTGTCCCCCATAGACGCCTAATGGGTAAATTAAGGACTATAGGTTTACAAAGTATAGTTTGTAATTGGATTGAGAATTGGCTCAAGGACCGTATCCAGAGAGTTGTGGTCAATGATTCCTACTCTGAATGGTCCCCGGTAATAAGTGGTGTACCCCAGGGTTCAGTGCTGGGACCACTATTATTCAACTTATTTATTAATGATATAGAAGATGGGATTAATAGCACGATTTCTATTTTTGCAGATGACACCAAGCTATGTAATATAGTTCAGTCTATGGAAGATGTTCAGGAATTGCAAGCAGATTTAAACAAACTAAGTGTTTGGGCATCCAGTTGGAAAATGAAGTTTAATGTAGATAAATGTAAAGTTATGCATCTGGGTACCAACAACCTGCATGCATCATATGTCCTAGGGGGAGCTACACTGGGGGAGTCACTTGTTGAGAAGGATCTGGGTGTACTTGTAAATCATAAACTCAATAACAGCATGCAGTGTCAATCAGCTGCTTCAAAGGCCAGCAGGACATTGTCGTGTATTAAAAGAGGCATGGACTCGCGGGACAGGGATATAATATTACCACTTTACAAAGCATTAGTGAGGCCTCATCTAGAATATGCAGTTCAGTTCTGGGCTCCAGTTCATAGAAAGGATGCCCTGGAGTTGGAAAAAATACAAAGAAGAGCAACGAAGCTAATTAGGGGCATGGAGAATCTAAGTTATGAGGAAAGATTAAAAGAATTAAACCTATTTAGCCTTGAAAAAAGACGACTAAGGGGGGACATGATTAATTTATATAAATATATTAATGGCACATACAAAAAATATGGTGAAATCCTGTTCCTTGTAAAACCCGCTCAAAAAACAAGGGGGCACTCCCTCCGTCTGGAGAAAAAAGGTTCAAGCTGCAGAGGCGACAAGCCTTCTTTACTGTAAGAACTGTGAATTTATGGAATAGCCTACCGCAGGAGCTGGTCACAGCAGGGACAGGAGATGCTGCAAAAAAGGGTTAGATAATTTCCTAGAACCAAAAAGTATTAGCTCCTATGTGTAGAAATTTTTCCCTTCCCTTTTCCCGTCCCTTGGTTGAACTTGATGGACATGTGTTTTTTTTCAGCGGTACTAACTATGTAACTATGTAACGGGGCATTTTTCAAAACGGCCACGTAAAAAAAACGCCCGCGAAAAAGAAGTGCAGGTCACTTCTTGAGCCGTTTTTGGAGCCGTTTTTCATTAACTCTATAGAAAAACAGCTCCAAAAACTACCATAAAAAAATGCCACGAAAAAAAGCGAGTTTGATTAAAAAAAACGGCTGAAAATCAGGAGCTGTTTTCCCTTGAAAACAGCTCCGTATTTTCAGACTTTTTTTGCTAAGCGTGTGAACATACCCTTATCCTTTTACTTTGTTCTTCTCCAACAGATCTTTAATAAAGGGCACTTCCACCCAAAAGGAAAAAGAGAGCATACATTAGTAAATCAGAAGTAACAACGATCATCAAAGCTAATTAATAACATTTCGAATTACTTTCAGAGTTTAACCCCTTAATGAGCGGCCTATTTTAAACCTTAATGACCGAGCTATTTTTTACGTTAGTCCATCGTCGCATTCCAACAGCTATAAAATTTTTATTTTTGCGTCGACATAGCTGTATAAGGTCTTGTTTTTTTATGGGACAAGTTGTATTTTTTAATAGCACCATTTTGGGGTACATATTATTTGTTGCTGAACTTTTATTAACTTTTTTTGGGGGTAATAGAAAAAAACCAGCAATTTCGCCACTTTTTTATTGCGTCCTTTTTTACGACGTTTACCGTGTGGTGTACAGATGTAGCCGTCTTTACCTGGACTTTTAACGCATTAAATAAACAGTGGCTAGATCTCTTATTCACTTTTTCAATTACCTTTCAATGGCTTTTGTTGCGTGATATCACGCTGCAGCAAATGATCAGAATCAGGTAAAAGATGGCTACATCTGTAAATGACATAATACATTTTTATTGATTGATTTATTTATTAGTCCCCCAAGATTTGAGATTTGTTTCAGCGACAACTGCAGATTTGTTCTTGTTACCCAATACATGTTTGGACTGCTGCTATGGAAACTCGCAAACATCTTGGTGGTAGACATGACATTTTTTTTTTTACACACTCGATGGGGGCAGCCAGAAAGTTCCCCAACGTCACCAGTTTAGGGATTGGACAGGATGAATTTTAACCCATCTAACCTTTTATTTTCTCAAGATATTAATTATGTCTGCCACCTGTCCCCTACATAGAAATGACCTGCCTGGGGTGACAAGTTAGGTCAGGGAAGATAGCAATGTATGATAATGGATAAGGACCAATTTGTACGTTTCCACTATGAGCTGTAGTAAATTCAATCAATTGCGTGAAATCAAAAACACCCTCCATGAGAAAATGGTCTGCAACTAATTATGGGAACGCTCCTACCGGAACCTGCGTTTTCTTAGGCTACAGTATTGCTCTATTTTATACATTGGTAACGGCAGTATGTTTTTTGATACTACTACAATACTGATGTAACTGTCTAATCATGCAATGGATGAGACAGACACAGAAGGCTGATGGCATAAAACCATGCATACCTGGCACATGATGTGGGCATGATAAATTATCACCTTATTTAGCTAAGCTGGGAACACGATGAGATACTCACATTTTATTCTTTATGACTCAAGTGCCAACAGACTGTGCAGTGCTCAACACAAAGGAACAAAAATAAAACTTCTGGCATCAGTTAGGTTTCTCCAAACTTCACACACAGAAGGTACAAAAGTTATTTTCCCTGTGTCTAATTTTTTGGAACATGACCGTGCTGGAAATGCTTCCGAGGACATAGAAGGGATTGTTCATTAAAGTCCATAACAGCTGTTGTATGGATTAGAGACACCGACATCAAAGACTGTCTCCAAAGGGAGTTTCCAGCCAGCAGACAAGCCGCATTCAGTTCTGCTTACAGACATAGTACAAGGTGCTCCACTGAACCATTATAAGAGCAGGGGGAAGTGATGGACTCAAACGTTGTATCTAGTAATATATTATCAGAGGTGCTATAGAGCTGTATGGCGTTGCTGTCATCATCACATATTCTAATAATATCACACTGCGACACTAATCAAATGAATGATCTGGAAGTTGCTCCTGTGTAGACATTTCAAATAAGAATTCTACTTCTCCAATATGTATATCCCTATATTTACCCCACTCTACATTTCTATCTTTGATGCTCCAAAGGATATCAAATAAAATTAAGCAACTTTGTAATTTGTGCTGATTAAAAAAATCTCCTCCTGTTTTGTGTATATAGCTCCCTTGCAGAACAATGTGTCTCCATGGAAAGTAACTAATGAAGAAACCCTCGGTGTAGTCTTATCCTGTGTGTTATTCCAATGCCTTTGTTTCCTCTTGCTTACCTACAAACAGTAGAAGTGGAGGCATATAATATGTAATTATAGATGACTGAAGAATCTGACTACACAAAGGTTTGCCATAAACGTTTCCATGATGTGGGTCCCATCTCTGCGACCTGTACCTATCTCTAGAACTGAGCCTCCTGACCCGCGTCCTGCCTTCTGCCACTGTCGCTGGGCACAGGCTCCTGGCTGACAACGTGGTTTTCTGGAGACAGCCCAGCGCGTTTTACTACGCTGTTTCCGGAAGAAAAGAAACAGGCCTTTAGAGTGAATCCACCCTTAAACACCAAGTTGTCTTTTTTAATCCAAATAAGTTGAAAATTCTGTGCTGATTAATTTTATAATATATCTGATACTGGTTTTTCTAATGATGAGCTCCAAATGCAACGCATAGACATGGAACTAATTAAAAAAATTAGGATGCCTGCAGCTACCACTAGGTGGAGCTGATTGCATACGCTTTTTATAAATTAAACTCAATAACAAACCAGTATGCAATAAGTTCCCATGCTCCCCCTAGTGGTGGCTGCAGGTAGATAGAATTTTATCATTTAACCCTATGACTTTGCAGGGGATTTGGAGCTCTGTACCAGAAAAACTAAGCTCCGACTGCTGTATGAGATATATTCTAAAATTAATCAACACAGAATGTTGTACCTATAAAGGACATAATGTTAAAGGCGGAACCTACATTTTAACGGAGCCTCCGATAATGATGTGAACAGAGCCTAAAAACTTTAGGAAAAAATAACAGGGTAAAAGGCGCAATAACAAAATAATTCTAAGTAAATCACAGTCATAGTCAATAAAGCATTTCCGCCCTACAGTAAATAATCATCAGCCACGCTGTATTTAACAATTGTGTAATCTGCCCTGTGGTGACCTACTAATTTGATATTCGGGTGATCATAAACCATTGTCCTGTCTGAGTCAATAAACAGTGCCCTTCGCAGATCTGTTTGTATCCATCTTCATGACAGTGGTGAGGCTTGACACAGAGCACTTATGTCTTTACTGTCAAGCCAGTGACAACTATGGAGTAATATGTTCACAGCAGCACAAATAATCTAATTTGCCCTTTTTCTGAAAGCCCGGTAACATCTTAATGCAATGCTGTCAGTTCAATATTAGATAACATTGACCCACAAGCCGCCGTGGTTATAAAGTGCATTGAGCATCATTTTTTTCCATCCTCCCTGTAATTGTGCATTTAAGAGAAGCGCTGGGTAGGAAATACAATCTTTCAATTTGCAAGGCTTCGAAGAAAATCATTTTCATTACTCACATGGCTAATGGGTGCAGCTTTTTTCCATACATTACTTTTAATCTGTTGTAAAATTGGTTTACATTTGCTGCAAGTCGCTGAGAGAACGATGAAATATAGTGATGCATGTTAAGGGCTTATGCACACGGGGGCGTATTATGACACCATACAACATCCGAGTTGTAGAGCGCCATAATATGGCAACGATATGAGGCTATATTCTACCTCTTTATGCCTCCGAACATCATGGTATTGGATGCTGTATTACGAAGATATTGTTCCCTAGAAGCCTTACATCTCCACGATACCGTGCCTCTCATAGTGTCTATGACTAAATGGTGATAATGATCATATCTATAGGATCTGCTCTAAGCAACATAAAAGTAATATAATCAGTGATCGAAACGGAACGGGGAATATAAGGGATATATTCTGTTATGTTTTCATCCTGCCAAAATACTTTTACAGGGTTCGATATCTCAATATTGAATTACCTGGCTATCCATCTGATTGGGGTGAATGCCCCTTAGTATGTTTTTCAGAACTAACTAAATGAAAATGATGCGGTATATGGACCCACAATGGTGTCTGACCCCAACCAGGTATTGATCAAGGCCAACAAATGTTATACAAAAATATACATTCTTCATTATAAATCTAATGTACTGACACATGGTTTGCACTATGCTGTATTCAGTGGAGCACCCAATTGCAGTGGATAAAGTCTAGTAATCCACTCAGATATATATATCTTGTGTGCTGTATAAATTTGCAGTCACAGGCGTTCTTGCACCTGTATACATGTTTTGTTTCATTTTGTTGGAATGTGCAGTTCAAACTTTTGTGTTGTTTATGTTATTCATATTTGTGGGGTTAGGCCTCATGCACACGACCGTATTTTTTCCCACCCATAAATACTGGCGTAAATACGGGTCCGGTGTCACACGTATTCGACCCGTTTTGCACCAGTATTTACGGACCCGTGCCCGTAAATATGGGTCCGGTGTCACCCGTATTCCACCCGTATTTACGGGCACGTTTTTGGCTGCAAAATAGCACTGCACTAATCGGCAGCCCCTTCTCTCTATCAGTGCAGGATAGAGAGAAGGGGCAGCCCTTTCTGTAATAAAAGTTAAAAGAAATTCATACTTACCCGGCCGTTGCCTTGGTGACGCATCCCTCTCTTCACATCCAGCCCGACATCCCTGGATGACGCGGCAGTCCATGTGACCGCTGCAGCCTGTGATAGACCTGTGATTGGCTGCAGCAGTCACATGGGCTGAAACGTCATCCAGGAATGTCGGGCCGGATGTCGAGAGGGACGCATAACCAAGGCAACGGCCGGGAGATCGGACTGGAGGAAGCAGGAAGTTCTCGGTAAGTATGAACGTCTTTTTTTTTTTTTTTTTTTTTTTTAGAGGTTGCTCTATATTCTGATCGGAATTCACTGTCCAGGGTGCTGAAAGAGTTACTGCCGATCAGTTAACTCTTTCAGCACCCTTGACAGTGACTATTTACTGACGTCGCCTAGCAATGCTCCCGTAATGACGGGTGCACACATGTAGCCACCCGTCATTACGGGAGCTCCATAGACTTCTATGGGCTGTCCGTGCCGTTATTACGGCCTGAAATAGGACATGTTCTATCCATTTTCAACGGCACGGGCACCTTCCCGTAAGAAAACGGGAAGGTACCCGTGGCCAATAGAAGTCTATGAGCCCGTTATTACGGGTCATAATTACGACCCGTAATAACGGGAGTTTTTACGGTCGTGTGCATGAGGCCTAAGTGACTGCCTCCATTTTTTGATCTTGCACTTCTCCAAATCTGGCCTGGGTGATTTTAATTAATTTAATGCTGGTTCCTACCATCCCCAAGAATATGTACATTTAGTCCCAGTTCTGGGTGTATGTGCAGCGTAGGTTCCCACCTCTTGGAGGTCGCCTTGTCGTGGCAGGTGGGCTCACACAATTTGATCAAAATGTGTGCTAAGAACCTCCCCATTGTAAGTAGATTTAGCAGTAATGCATATTTATTTATATTTAGTGGCTTAGGTGGCATTAGTGTTCGCAGTGTGCGGTCGCCATTTTCTTGTGTGCTGTATATATATATATATAAAGATTATATGCAATGAGGCTACACACTGTATAGTCTGGATAAAAATTGAACACACTGACTCCAGGAAATGTTCCTCACCATCCCCAATATCAAGGAGGTCAGATGTGGTAGATGAAGTATCAGAACACGCTTGGTGTTTCTACTGCATGGTCTCCCGGCCTTCACATAAAGTGGTTCTGGAATGGATAAGAGCAGACAAACATAGCGCAGACTGCAGCATTGGATAAAATCTTTTGCTACATTATTCCATACACTCACAGAGTGACAGAGTAAAAAGTGCTTGTAAATATTTAAAATCTCCACGTTGCACGCCAAGCCTCTCCTGCCCGGCCCAGGGTTTTGACTATACAGTGTGTAGCCCCATTGCATATAATCTTTATATACTGCATGTACTTAATTATAAATGAATTCAATATTGGACTGGGGCTCCTTACGCCCACCAGAGGAAATTACTTTGAGGGTCCACCCTCAGCATATACAGAACATGTCATGTCTACTTTTAACTGCTTTATAATCTTTGTTGTTATCATTGTACACACAGGACATATCATCCTTTAAGATCTAATAAGATATTTACGAATAATCCCATAAGGAATACACCCTAGGGACAAGTGATTGGCTCCAAAGCCTGCTCCAGATGAAGTTGTCTTCTTCTGGACTTTTGGAGCCCATTGGTTTGTCATAGCCTGTATCCACCAGATGATCATCTCACATTCTGATGGGCCATTTTGACCCTCTATGGAATAGTAACCATCTTTAATGGAGATCACCACTATATGACGACGGACTAGCAAATTATCAAATCCTACTGATCTACTAATAAGAAGCTAAAAATGATTAATGGCTTTTCTAGAACAGGAAACTACGATTTTATTATGATTATTAATAATATTATTATTATTATTATGTCACAGTATTCTGGAAATGAAGTCTTTTGGTTTCTTTCTGGTACCACATAGCTCTGCAGAGTCCACACAGTGTTATAAACACTAGACCTGTACGAATCTAACTTGCAGAAATAAGCAGCATATAAAAAGCCAAGTTCCTGTGGATGATATATTTTTGCTGTACAAAGTACTAATATTCCAGGAACCTCAGGAACTTTTCACTAAGCCAAGGAGCTATGGAAGCAGAGACATCTTATTTTATGATGATTTACAATGTGTTTTGCAGAACAGTCACAGTGATAGACAAGGCTTAGATTGCAATCCCTAAACGTAATTCTGGCTGCTCTTCTCTTTCTTACATTGCAGCTTTAGCTTGTGACTTTTTTACTATTTTGGTCTAATTTAACTCAAAACCGCATGTTTTTGGTATTCAACTGCATCGTACTCTCATACTATTAAGGAAATGTATCATCTTATACCTTACACATAAATTACCTGTTCACTTCTATAGGAGAGTGTTGTGGGCATGCTCTGCGACATGTGCGGAGGTCACTGTGGAGGGAGGGAAGAGGGAGGAGGAGCTGAGCTGTCCCCATCACCTATTGTCAATGGTTTTGTAACGTCCATGGTCGCTAACCACAAACTCCTTCCATCCAGTCGACGCCCTTCTCTCAAGAGATGTCTGCACATACGACAATTCTGCTCCACAGTGACCACCAGGGTGCGCTCCCGAGCTCAGTCCAGACTTGAGAAGCCAGAGCGCAAGCATGTTTGGGATTGAGCTAATTGGTCCAGAGTACCCTGGGCTATAAGGAGGTCCCAGCCCCATCCTCCCACACCTGAGCTTTGTTGTTGTATTCCTAGTCTGTCTTGCAAATGGTCCCCTAGTGTTTCCTGCTCCCAGTGTTTCCTGTTCCTGTAACCTGTATCCTGATCTAGTGCCGTGCTGAGCTGTAGCCGTGCTGTGATGTATACCACGCCTGTCCTGCTTCTCCACGCCTGACGTCTACCTGCTGCCTAGTTCCTGCCAAGCCTGTCTTGCTACTGTCCGAGCTGCCACAGGTACTCTATATAAACTATAGACTCTGACCTGTGCCCTGTTGGCCAGCTGCCATACCGCCAAGGTGGTACGGCTCAGTGGGTCCACGAACCCTATGTGACAGGTGTTATCCTACCATCTAATGGTAATAAGATGACTACTGACCCTGCTCCCAGTGTACACAGCACAAGCTGAAAAGTAACAGGTAGTGTCAACCTATTGTGGGAACGCAGCGGCTAGTGTGAAAACTGGGATATTTCAAAAACATTTTTAATGTAGTGACATGGAATATTAAAAATATTAACTTCATTTTAAAAATTTCAATTTTCGGACAATAGATTCCCTTTATAATGGATCTTGTTACAATGTGATTTTCTTTGGACACACATCAGCTATTTTTATGCTATTATTGTACCCTGAAAAACATAAAACCCATAAATTGAACATCATATTTTTTTGTTGTTGTTTTTTTTTGTGATAACAGTAAAGTTATTTAATCCTTCATATTTCCAATATAATTATTGTATGTGCAAACTACCAAAGGACTTTGCAATATGAAAAATATCTTGACTTGGCTCAGCTGGGTTTCTTACAACACGCTCTTAATTTTCTGGCATTTGACACTATGTGCGGACTGAGAGCTATGTGTGTCCTTATATTCTATCACCAGATCGCATGTTACAAGAGGACACTCTAGAGATGTCTTCTTATGTCGTTTTCCAAAACCCATAATGTGGCCTTTCAACTCCTCAGTGTCATTCATCTCGAGCTATAGCCTGGAGTTTGCATTAGCTTCCATTGCTATTCCAGTTATTCCATTTACTCTTTGAATAGCGGACATGTAAAATGACCCAATAATATATTTTTACACATTGCTATTTGCCTCTATGGATATTTACTTTGATGTATCCTATTTCATTCGGCAACCCTCTGCACAGATAAATTCAATGAATTCCAGCTAATACTGCAATCTTCATGATCACGTACTATACCATACTATCTTATACTATATTATCCTATACTATACTATACATAAACGCCTATATCTATATTTAAAGTGTAGCTAAACGTTTGACAAACTTCTGACATGTCATAGTTTGGATTGGTGGGGTCCGAGCACTGAGACTCCACCAATCGCTAGAACGAAGCAGCTGAAGTGCTCATGTGAGCGCTCAGCCGCTTCGTGTCTGTTCGGCTTTTTCCGGAAAGCCGATGTATCGGAGTACGAGCTCATAGACTTTCTATTCAGTCCGAGCACCGATACATTTATTTCTGGAAACAGCCGAACAGACACGAAGCGGCTGAGACCTCACACGAGCGCTTCAGCTGCTTCATTCTAGTGATTGGTGGGGGTCTCAGTGCTCGGACCCCCACCAATCCAAACTTCTGACATGTCACTATGACATGTCAGAAGATTGCCGAACGTTTAGCTACACATTAATAATTGGAAAGGGTCCCAGGATAATTCTGCAGAATTTTTGAAAAATATCCTCTATACTGGGTATGATGATTGAAATCCCCCATTCCCCAAGACAGGACCTAATAGGTAGTATTGCAATGTATATTAGGACAATTTTTACAGTAAGTGGATGTTTCTTTTAAATACTGTTAATAAAAATAGTGTCCAAAAAAAAAAGAATAAATGACCCCATTTTATTATCTATAAAAACGTAGTTTATTGTGCAAAAGTAGTAAAAAAAAGTTACATATTTGATTTTGCCGCAATTCTAATGACCCAGAGAATAATATTAACATATTTATATAGCATGGTAAAGGGCGAAAAAAAAATCCCCAAAACATTTTTTTTTTATCAATACCAAAAAAACATAATAATCAAATCAATAAATTAAATGGTGAACTAGCCCCCTAACAATCAAGCCCTTATACAGATAGATTAATGGAAATATGATATAGGTTATGGCTCTCGGAATGAGGTTATGCAAAATAAAACCTAAAAAAAAAAAACATCACAGCGTCTTGAAGGACCTTAAGAGGATAAAACGCATAATTTTACGAGATGGTGAAAATGAAACAAATCGTGCAAAATTGTTTAAACTGTTCAAATGAGAGAAACTCTCTAGTCATGTTATAAACTTTTTTTATTCCTTATGCTGCCTCCTAATTGGCGTACATTTACACCAATATTTTAAAGCAAAAAATGGCGCACATGTCTTCTATTAGCCATGCCTTTTAACGTTACACTTTTAAAAACTTCATGGTAGTCGTAAAAAGTGTCCATAGCATAAAATATTTATCCCAATTATTTTGAGCATTTTGTTATTAAATCTCCCCATTGTGGGCGGTATTTTTTCATTTACATTTTCCGTGGTTAGAGCCCCTTGGATCCTCTTTGGAACCCGGTAACATTCTTATCCAATAATAATGTGATCTGGTGCACATTTATAAGCAACCAAAAACTAATAGGGCAGAAATAAAATGCTAACACAAGATATCTCTAGACAATTTAACTTTTTTTTAATTTCCACGTACAATCCCGTAAAATTAGGTCAGTGAATCTGCTGGCACAGGGGCAGGATCCAGTAGTGCATTAACTATGTATTGGAATGTGAACTCATTCTGTCATTGTACTGGCTCTATCAATGTTGATGGCTCATGCGCAGCGATAAACCAGTCAACCAGAGCAACCGGGGGATTAACAACTTATCAGTGCAAGTGTGTGCAATATAATATACAATGCATTATTTTCTATCTATCTATCTATCTATCTATCTATCTATCTATCTATCTATCTATCTATCTATCTATCTATCTATCTATCTATCTATCTATCTATCTATCTATCTATCTATCTATCTATCTATCCATCTATCTCAGGGGTCTCAAACTCGGCCGGGTAAGTGGGCCGCATATAGAAAAAATGTGAAGTGGTTGGGCCGCATTACTTTCAAATTTGATACAATACAAAATTATTGTTAATCAATTAGTTATTTGAACTACTATAACACTATATTACTAGAATAATAATACTACATTACTATAATAATAGCGCTAGGTTTAAAATTTGAGATATTTCTCCACGTGCTTATTTCAACAATCCAGCTTTCCAGTTTAAGTGTCGCTAAATGCAGTCCGGCGGCTCAGTTAGCACACATGTCAAGATTGGGCAGCCCCTTTTTAGATAGTGCCGCAGTGCACTCTGTGGATGCTGCCGCAGTGCCCTCTGTGGATGCTGCCGCAGTGCCCTCTGTGGATGCTGCCGCAGTGCCCTCTGTGGATAATGCAACACACCCCTAGATAAGGCCACAGTGCCCTCTGTAGATAAGGCCACAGTGCCCTCTGTAGATAAGGCCACAGTGCCCTCTGTAGATAAGGCCACAGTGCCCTCTGTAGATAAGGCCACAGTGCCCTCTGTAGATAAGGCCACAGTGCCCTCTGTAGATAAGGCCACAGTACCCTCTGTAGATAAGGCCACAGTGCCCTCTGTAGATAAGGCCACAGTGCCCTCTGTAGATAATGCAACACATCCCTAGATAATGCCAGTGTCCTCTTCAGATACTGCCACACACCCACTTGTAGATAATGCCACAGTGCCCTCTGTAGAGGCTGCCACAGTGCCCTCTGTAGAGGCTGCCACAGTGCCCTCTGTAGAGGCTGCCACAGTGCCCTCTGTAGATAAGGCCACAGTGCCCTCTGTAGATAAGGCCACAGTGCCCTCTGTAGATAAGGCCACAGTGCCCTCTGTAGATAATGCAACACATCCCTAGATAATGCCAGTGTCCTCTTCAGATACTGCCACACACCCACTTGTAGATAATGCCACAGTGCCCTCTGTAGAGGCTGCCACAGTGCCCTCTGTAGAGGCTGCCACAGTGCCCTCTGTAGAGGCTGCCACAGTGCCCTCTGTAGAGGCTGCCACAGTGCCCTCTGTAGAGGCTGCCACAGTGCCCTCTGTAGAGGCTGCCACAGTGCCCTCTGTAGAGGCTGCCCCAGTGCCCTCTGTAGAGGCTGCCCCAGTGATGTCAGGGGCTTGCCCAGAGCTGGAGTCCCGGAGCAGAGCCGCTTCTGGCACTCTGCCTGGGATTCCAGCTCTGCTCCTGACATCACTGTCCATATATGGACAGAGATGTCAGGGGCAACCCCAGAGCTGGAGTCCCAGGCATAGCTCTAGTAGGCTATTCCTGGCACTCCAGCTGTGCTCCTGACATCACTGGGACTCCTGCTCTGGGGAAGCCCCTGACATCATTGGCCATGTCAGGGAATTCCACAGAGTCCCGGAGCAGAGCCGACACCAGCGCTCTGCTCGGGACTCCGGCTCTGGGGAAGCCCCAGACATCGCTGTTCATATGTGGACAGCGATGTCAGGGAATTCCACAGAGTCCCGGAGAAGAGCCGACACCAGCGCTCTGCTCGGGACTCCGGCTCTGGGGAAGCCCCAGACATCGCTGTTCATATGTGGACATCGATGTCAGGGAATTCCACAGAGTCCCGGAGCAGAGCCGACACCAGCGCTCTGCTCGGGACTCCGGCTCTGGGGAAGCCCCAGACATCGCTGTTCATATGTGGACAGCGATGTCAGGGAATTCCACAGAGTCCAGGAGCAGAGCGAACACCAGCGCTCTTCTCCGCTCTGGGCAAGACCCTGACACACTGTCCATATATGGGCAGCGATGTCAGGGAATTCCACAGAGTCCCGGAGCAGAGCCTGTACTAGCGCTCTGCCCGGGACTCCGGCTCTGGGGAAGCCCCAGACATCGCTGTTCATATGTGGACAGCGATGTCAGGGAATTGCAGAGTCTCGGAGCAGAGCGATACTAGCGGCTCTGTGTCCCGCGGGCCGCAGATGACAGCCCCAGGGGCAGCATGCGGCCCGCGGGCCGCGTGCTTGAGACCCCTGATCTATCTCATATCCATCTATCTCATATCTATCTATCTCATATCTATCTATCTATCTATCTATCTATCTATCTATCTATCTATCTATCTATCTATCTATCTAATCTATCTATCTATCTATCCATTCCTCTATTCATCTATCTCATTATACATGGTTATTTAATTTGAAAATTGTTCATTCATTTCATTCTCTTTCAGGCCTAGCTGGGGGGCCATCTGTGCTTTATTGGTGGAACAAATCTTTCCTGACCACATAAAGCAGTCTGATAATTTCCCTGGATCTATAAGGGTGCCCATATGTGTAGCAGTCGTGCTGCAAGGCTGAGAACTGTGTGTGATTTTACCACAAATTGCCATGGTATTCCGATGCGGTTTTAAGACGAATCCATCTGAATTGAAAGCATGTGCTTCACCTATATGTATGGCAGAAAAACGTTGGACGGGCACCCTTAAACATCATTTATCATATTAATTATAACTCTTAATGCACTTATTAATGAGATGTTTGCGTTGCCTTCCCTCCAGAAACCTGACTTGGCATCTGATCGGAACCTTTTACCGTTTTGACCATTAACGATGGATCCATTAGAAGTGAAAGCCTTGACGCCACTATGAACTGAGCCTTATATCGTATTGTTCACACTTATAGTTTACATCTATGTCAAGTTTTAAATGAATTGAAACGTAAAGCACAAGGGATGCTAATGGATGCCTTTCATTTTAACCTGCTACTTCATTGGTAGAAATAATGGAACCTCAGTTTTCTGTTTTCTTGATGGATATAATAGTGTAGCAGGCAATGCCATTGTATCTGCAAAAGTAGGTTTCCTGACAGTCCAAGGCTAACTGATGACTAATGTCGTTTGCCCTATGAAAAATCTCACTGAAATCAATAGGGCCATGAAATAGGGCCTAGTAATACAGCTCAGCTTATTCAAGTGAACAGGACTGAACATTTGTTTATGTCTCTCTGTAAAAACATTGCAAAATATTAATAGAGACAAACGCGAATGTGAACATAGTCATAGTCTATGCCAGGGCTGCGTAGCCAGGTAGCCACAGCTCCTAGAAATTTGCTTCTGGTGCCTAACATTTTTTTTTAATTGGTGTTCTATAAACTGGTAACTGGGTTGTATGAGATTAGAAAAAAAATAATTGTTTGTTTTCTTTTTTTTTTTTTAGAAACAGAGGCACTCTTGTCTATAGGCTGTGTCTATTCCCGGATGAGCTGCAATACCAGACACTGACATGGACAATAGTGGCACTATTTTTAGAAAAAAAAAAAATTAGGTAATGTTTTTCTAATCTCATGCAAACCCTTTAACCCCTTAACCCATCATGACATAACTGTACGTCATGACAGGTAAGGAGAAGTGTGGAGCAGCCTCACGGGCTAAGCCCGACTTGTATGCTACGGGTTTAAGCTGTATGTTACAGCTGACACCCTACTCTAGCGGCCGGGATCGGAGATAACTCAGATCCTGGCCGTTTAGCCACTTCGATTCTGCGATCAAATGCAGGGCTTAATAACAGGCTATTAAAACTACCATACATTACAACCCATAGGTATTGCAGTGTATGGTACCATCGATCGTATATTTGCATATTTAAGTCCCCTAGGGCAGCTTAAAAAAAGTGAAAATACATTTAATAAAGTTTTAGACAATATACAAACAAATATTGTAAAGTAAATAAAAACCTTCTTCCCATTTTATAAAATAAAGTAATGTAAACAGAAAATAAATAAACGTAAGTCTGAACTATCAAAATAATGTTATTTATCCCACGTGGTGAATGTCATAAAAAAAATTCAAAACGTCAAACATTCCTGTTTTTTTGGTCACCTCCCCCAAAAATGGAACAAAAAGTGATAAAAAAAGTTGTATGTACCCCAAAATAGTACTATTATCTGCAGCTCGCCCTACAAAAAACAATCCCTCACACTGCTCCTTCCACGGAAAATAAAATAGTTATGAGGCTCGGAATATGGTGATAGACAACAATTCTTTTTTAACAAATAGTTTTTTCTTTGTAAAAAGAGTAAGACATCAAAAAGCGATATAAATTAGGTATCGTCGTAATCGTATTGACCCGCAGAATAGAGATAACATTTTGTTTTTAGTGCACGCTGAATGACGTAAAATGAAGCTCAAAAATCAACGGAGGAATAGCTGTATTTTTACAATTCCGTCCCACAAAATAGGTTTCTCAGTACATTATATGGTACATTAAATGGTGCCAATAGAAAATACAACTCGTCCCACAAAAAACAAGTTCTCATACGGCTATGTCGACGAAAAAAACAAATATAATTATGGCTCTTGGGAGGAAAAAACGAAACGAAAAAACTAAAATAAGCTTAGTACTTGAAGGGGTTGTTCACACACGCACAACTGATGACATATTAAAAGTATATGATCGGTGGGGGTCTGACATCCGGACCCCACACCGATCAGCTGTACCGACATGCAGTATTTGCAGCCAGAAGCAGATGGCTCAATACATTGAATAGCGGCCATGCTGCAGAACTGCAACTCCTATTCACAGTACTGCAGCTTGGCCGCTATTCCCTGCCTGGAGCCATCTGCTTCCGGCATGGACATCCGGTGCCTGGAGGCAGGCGGAGCAGATGATTGGTGCAGAGTCCCAGTGTCAGACCCCCACCGATTGTATACTGATTACCTATCCTGTGGATAGGTCATCAGTGGTCCGTGCGTAGACAACCCCTTTAAGTTTTTAAATATTATGACTTATTATTTATGTCTCAAATCTTTCCAGAAACAGTGCCACTCTTACCCCTGAGCTGTGTCTGGTACTGCACCTCAGTATCATTTCCTGAACTGCAATACCAGGCATGGACAAGGGTGGCGCTCTTTCGAGAAAAAAGTAAACCCCTGTTTTTTTCAGACTCATACAGCCCTTTTAATCTCTCGCTACCTTTGATTTGTTTTGGAGGCTGCATTTTTTTATAGGAAGGCTGATGTGGGTAGAAATAACCTTCACAATGTGAATATGTACTACTTGCTAGTTATGCATAGGGATCCCATTGTATTGCAGAATCCAATATATTTTTATATTAATGCGCAAATGTTATCTATTGCCATGCCTCAGTATATCCTCCTGTAATGTACATTAGTATATATTTATTCTAAGGTGTTAACGCAGCTAATATTGATCTGACAGGTATCTTGGTGATGTCTTATTATTGGAACTTACGTGAGTTTTTCTTAATCTTTTGTAAACAATTCAATAAAAACATTTAAAGATGTGGTGAGACCAAAACTGCAGAAGGCTTGACACAGACACGTGAGGCTAAGAATAACCTCAAAGACACATCCAGAGCTACAGTATGTCCTAATCCAAATCTTATCCTAATACAATACAGCAGGCTGTTCTCCTAACTCCGAGTGCCAGAGACAACAGCGAAGTTATCTCATAAGGAAAGAACGGCCCAAACCAAACTTTTACTAACACCGTGTAATGTTACCCAGATATTATCATAGAGTAGAGTAATGCTATTATTTCACCTCTGTCTCATGTTCACAAACTTTTTTCATATTTTTTGCCAAAAACACCTATACTAAAGAGCCTTTCCATAGGATCATATGTAAGTAAATGAAAAGTAAGAGCAAAGTTGATCACATTAGAGGGGTTGTCTAAGACATTGATATCGTATTGCAAGGATACGCTATGAATGTCCAATTGGTAGGGGTCTGACCGCTTTTAGGCTACATACACACAAACGTAGCCCAACTCGGACGTGAAAAACTGCCGTTTTCCACATCCGAGGTGGGCCATGCGGGACGCGTTGTCACGGATCCCCCACAGACTTCAGCCTATGGAGGAATGCGTGACACGTCCTATTTTTCAATGGACCGTTCACACGCTCCATTGAAACAACGGTAGTGTGAACGGCCCCATTGAAATACATGAGTCCGTGCGACGGACGTTGTTTTAATGGCCGTCTCACTGACGAGATTCACAATCGTGTGAATGAGCCCTAACTCTCTCCAGCAAATTGATTGCTAAAACAGTGGTAGGAGCTAGGAAAGCACCGTGTCCCTTCATCTACTGTCGACTCTTTGAGGCTTTTTCTGGAGAAAACATAGTCAGCAGGGAGACCACATAGTCAGCAGTTTTTGTAAGGGAAATTTTTATTTTATTTTTAAAAAAGAGCATCTATAAGATTCTCACAGTATTATGCTTCACAATCCCCCCAATGGCTCTACTTAAGGTCCTTTGCACGGGCCAATGATCGGTCAAGCGAACGTTCATATAAACGCTGCTCGTCCCCTATCATTGCTCTGCGTAAACACGGCAACGATCAGCCGATGAACGAGCGAACACTCGTTCATCGGCTGATCGCATCTTTTATACAGTACCAAATATTATCGTTGTAGGCAGCACATCTCTGAAATGTATGCGGACAAACGATCGCAGTAACGATCCCTCGTCCCCTTACTTAACCAATCATTTATGCTTGTGAAAGGAGAAAACGAGCGCCGACCAATGAGTTGTCTCGTTTTCACAGCCCATCTTGACCAGTGTAAAAGGACCCTTAGGCTGGGTTCACACTACCTATTTTCAGGCGTAAACGAGGCGTTTTACGCCTCGAATTACGCCTGAAAACACGGCTCAAATACGTCGGCAAACATCTGCCCATTCATTTCAATGGGTTTGCCGACGTACTGTGCCGACGACCTGTAATTTTACGCGTCACTGTCAAAAGACGGCGCGTAAAATAACAGCATCGTCAAAGAAGTGCAGGACACTTCTTGGGACGTAATTTGAGACGTTTTTCATTGATTCCAATGAAGAACAACTCCAAATTACGGCCGTAATTGACGCCTCGCAAAACGCGAGTACGAGCAATTACGTCTAAAATGCAGGAGCTGTTTTCTCCTGAAAACAGCTCCGTAATTTCAGACGTAAATGCAGTTATCGTGTGCACATACCCTTAGACTCCTGTTAGGCGCACCAATAAAAAGGGTGTGCTGTATGCTAATTACGCCGTATATCGGCTTCATGGGCAGCTGTGAGTATGAGCATGAGCAACCACGTGGTGCCTCTCAGTCATTCATACTAGGAGATGCAATAAGCATACGCGGCCGAAACTCCCACTGGAGCACAATACTATGAGCATCGGGGTCTGGTGACAAATTCCCTTTAAAAATATATTGGTTTAAGGATAGATAGTCTAAAGCTAGAGGTGCTAGGCTTACGATGCGCCAAATATTTACAATAACATGCACGCTGTATGATAGATTTGGCACATCTTGGCGCATGTTAGACTCCTTTTCCTTCTTTACATCCCCTATTGGGGGGCATACTTTAACCAGTACTCTGTCGTATTCTACAACTCGACAAATCCATGGTCATATTTTAAGTATGCGACTCGACGTGGCGATCATGCCGCAAGTCAAGGTTCTTTCTGGCGCACACATTAATAAATAAACAATACATGCACCAAGTAAATAGGAGCACGAAACCGAGGTGCAAAGATAATAATAAATCTGCCGCATTGGACCTCATTTATAAAACCTGTCTACAGAAATAGCAACCAATCGAAGCTCAGTCATTTGTATCTAGTGTAAATTTTAAAAAATAGTGAACTCCCTACAAAAATTAACGCAAGTGAAAACTAAACTTAGCAATTGTCCAAGTCATAGCCGTAATGAGATTCTTCCCTGCACTTGATCTGTAAAGTGATTTCACCTGTTAAATGTCTCCATAAATGAATAATTGGCCTATATTCAATCCCTTAAGTGCTTGATGTTGTCTCGGAGCAACCAAGCACAAAGCATGAAAGAGGCAGAACGCTGAGTATACCGTGAAACAAAAAACTATTTCTATGTGTGCGACAAGTTAACAGGATATAATGTATGACTCAACAAGTATTTTCTGGTTATTGGCATGTATACACCAGTGATAAACTGTAATGATAGGAAAGTAACATAAGTGTGAGGAAAATGCGACGGAAACCTGTGGCTTACAGTTGTGGCCTATTTAGACAATAAAAAGTTGGTCTTCACAGGACAACCCCTTTAGATATTCCCTATCAAGATGTCATAGAGGTAGGTCAGCCGCTCAGGACCTTTCCTCATACCGGTCAGCAGTCCTGCTTTTTTGCAGGACTGCCCCACGTTATAGGCCTCAAAAGGGGCTAAGCTTATGCAACTTTTTTTTTTTTTCTACTTATTTTGGCTTTTTGGCTTATGCAACTTTGTATAAAAAGGTGGATGACTTAGGTGGACGATTGTATAGAAAAGTATAGCAGGCTACGTTTTCCAATATAGCTAAAAAACGTATGCCGACATATACCTGCCCAGTTAATGCCAAAAGGACACTCTTTTGCCATCTGTCTGGTCTTTAGGAAGTCTATGGACTCGTTCAGTTTATGCGGCAGGAGTATCTCCCAACACATATGCTGAACCTAGATACCTAACGTGGAGTGAACATAGCCAAAGATTTGTCAACTTTGTTGTACATTTCATCAATAAGATATAATAGATTATTTGTGAATCAACCCATCAGAAATAGACCCTAGTGCCAAGTAACTGGCTCCAGATACAGCTACAAGTATTCTGCAGGACTTTTAAGGCCCATTATTGCGCCAGAGCCTGGGCCCACCAGTGGATTCTCTATCCTGGATAAAAAAATCTGATTATTTCTCTAGATTTACACCTCACACAGGTATATGGTACATACAACAGAAAAACGCATAACTTTCCTCTTATTTCACTTAATTTGTCAAACTAATTTGGAAGCACAAAGACAATGAAATCCTATGAACCGCCACAAATTTAACCCTAGTGGTCTAGGAACACGAGTTCTCCAAAATTTGATTAAATAGCCATTTTTATCCGTTTTGTGGTTCTTCTAAATACATCCAGAATTTTTCTAATCAATTTTCTAGCTTTTTGGATTAATAAATGGACAAAAATAAATGGACATGAAGAAGTTGCATGATTTATAAAGCATGATGACAGGTTGGTTCATGAAAAAGATGGTTTGATATCAGTAGTGCCCATATAACACATATGGTACTCACACTGGCAAATAGATGAGGGTCTTCTTGAGAAGACCCCCATCTATTATCTAAAATTCCCTAATAGGGCATTTACAAACACGTTTTCTAAACCAGACAACCCCTTTAAGTAGGGTGTTTACACTGGAATGCCCCTTTCACATGAATGGCGTCTTGCCGTGGATTTACAGCCACAAGTGCCGCTCATACACATGGTGCTAATATGTGGCACGTAATCCCTGTACGTCAGACAGGCTGAAGAGTCGCAACCCCAGAATGTCAGCAAATCCCTCTCTTTACAGTGTGAACTTGTAAAAGATTTCAGCTGGCAACACACCGTCTCATATGTCACCTAATAGCAAAATACATATTATCCCCTATTCCAAATGGCCACAAATCTTTTGCGTGAACTGAGGGGTCTGTATATATTTAGTATAATGACCCTCGTCCTAACGTAACATTTCACAGTATTAAATAGAGTGTTCGATTTTTCTGTAATGTTCTTAAAACTATAGTCGTAAACCTCCATATACGACAGCACAGCAAAACAGCTCGCTTTACTGCATACCTGTGTTATGGAGAGTAATGTATACGTAATGCAGCAATGGAGTCAACACGGAGTCATTGGCCTGATACTGTGTAATATAAGGCATGGAGAATACCCTCTACCTCAATAAGGAGCCCTCAAAGCAAAGTATATATTAGGAAATAGCTTTTTCAGCAATTCCCGATCATATAATTTTTAGTCTGAATCCCTCCCTCAGGTGGTGCTTACGGACCCTCATTCTGTCATTAGAGAGATGAGAGGGTCTGTCATGATGGCTTTCAGCACTTCACCACAGCCGTCTACTCTCTCTAATGACAGAATATATTCTGTGGACTGCGCTGAGAAGAATAGGAGCAGGGATTTGGGTTTCTGCCGGTGGCCTAATGGAAGATTCTCACCCAAGGGATGTAATTTGGGAAAAAAAATGTAGATTGGATATTGTTTACCTGCTTAATTCTATTGATTCCCTCAGAGGTTGGTGATACCTGGAAATCTCTTGTCTTCATTGAAATAACTTACTCCAAACTTAGCCCCGCTCCAGCACTGAGGCCGCATTCTCCGCCGCTCCAGTCCCAGAAGCTCCTGCAGCAGTCATGTTCATGGCAGTACCACCCCTGAGGCCAGTGATTGGCTGCACCGGCATGTAACCGATGAATGGCACTTGACCGCTGTAGGAGCTTCCAGGATCGGAGCAGTGGAAAACAGGGACTCAGTGCTGGAGAAAGGGGCACTTCAGGGGGTAAATATCTGATGGATTACTACTTTATACCGTCCCCTGCCCTACTAGCATTTTAAGCCCCTGATAATTCCTTTAACCAGCAGTGTTCCCGTGTCTTTTGGAGAGAATTAAGAAAGGTTTTCAGTATCTGGTTGTAACCAAGAATTTTTCCATTCATTGAGAGCAAGCAAAAATCTTGAAAGTGGTGAGAAATTGAAAAAAAAGGAATATTAAAAAGTTGCATAACTCTTTATTATACAATGATAACATTTCATTGAAAATAAAAACCTGAAAACCCCTATACGTTAAGTATACAAATAATAAACTTGTTGTTTATATTTTATGGAAACTATTTTGTGCTAAAAGATTTATTTTATGTGTGAATTATCCAAGTTTAGTTTTTCATGTTTGCCTTCGGATGGAAGGATAATTGTCTTTATAACGACACTGTAATTCTTCAAAAGCCAATAATCCAGCCTGAATTAGCCAGGGATACAGCCATTAATGATGTTTACCAATAGCCGTCAAGATGACTGATAGATCGGGATGTGACAGGTGATTAGTCACATTTTTCTCATTCAGCGACTGCTAAATCTGCAATTATTAAAACGTATACACCTGCCCATATATCTCCAGGCGTCAGCGTAGTTGTCACATGGTAATGATTTCTTGCCATCGATTTGCTGTGGTGACTTGGATCAATCCCTGCGTGTCTGAGCTAGGACATAGACATTAAGGGCAAAGCCACACGTGGCGGAATTGCTCTTGAATTCCGCTGTGGACACTCCGGAGCGTTAATCCGCAGCGGAGCCGTTTCTCCATTGCCTTCCACTTCTTTTTAGTAGGCTTCGTTTAGACGAGGCTGAAAATTCCGCTGCGGAGCATAGGCTGCGGTGCGGAATTTGGTGTCCGCAGCATACAATGGATGTTGCGGACCAGTGGCAGACTGGTTGCGGACTCATGGCGGAAGTTCTCCATTGACTTCAATGGAGATTCTAA
The DNA here is from genome assembly GCF_050947455.1 of Rhinoderma darwinii. Taxonomy (NCBI): domain Eukaryota; kingdom Metazoa; phylum Chordata; class Amphibia; order Anura; family Rhinodermatidae; genus Rhinoderma; species Rhinoderma darwinii. Next base: position 41,965,127 of record NC_134691.1, on the reverse strand, counting down.
GTCCGCAGCTGTCATGCACATGTTATGTGTGGTACGGATGCGTCTTGCTTTTTTGACATGACATTTCTTCATTCTGGCTGGACCTATGTATTTCTAGGTCTACAGCCAGACTGAGGAAGTCAATGGGGCTCCCGTAATTATGGGAGCGTTGCTAGGAGACGTCAGTAAATAGTCACTGTCCAGGGTGCTGAAAGAGTTAAGCGATCGGCAGTAACTGTTTCTACCCCCTGGACAGTGACTACCGATCCCAATATACAGCAACCTGTAAAAAAAATAGAAGTTCATACTTACCGAGAACTCCCTGCTTCTTTCTCCAGTCCGGCTTCCCAGGATGACGTTTCAGTCTCAGTGACGGCTGCAGCCAATCACAGGCTGCAGCGGTCACATGGACTGCCGCGTCATCCAGGGAGGTCGGGCTGGATGCCGAAAGAGGGACGCGTCACCAAGACAACGGCCGGTAAGTATGAAATTCGTTTACTTTCACTAGGGAAAGTGCTGTCCCTTCTCTCTATCCTGCACTGATAGAGAGAAGGGAAGCACTTTTCCCGCAGTACGCAGCAGCTAATCCGCATCAATTTACTGCACATTTTGGGCAGATCCGCCACAGAATCTGCAACGCAGATTCTGTGCAGCATTGATGCGGACAGCTGCGGAGGAAAACCGCCACATGTGGGCATGCCCTAATAGTCACTGCATGAGTAGAGCCAACTTGTACATACCCAACTCTGCTACATCTGCATACCACAGATACCCAACCAATCCTTATACTGTTAGGAAGATGTAGCATAGCTGATTTTGGAATCCCTATGATATTATGATGTGTTGTACAAAATGACACACTCAGCTTTGCTAATCTGACAATGCACACTGAAATCCATAAACCCATCATGTACCTCCCTACGCCTTTCATCTTATAGGAGGCACACAGAGGGGTATTTTTATTCTCATATAGTCATGCATAATCTATGAGAGAGAAAATAACATGGCATCCTCTTTCAGATACGGTGCTGCCTGGAGCCACCATACATTGGCACGCGGACTGCCTATAGCTTCCTAATACGGAACCGTAGGGACTCCATGTGCCGCCGTACAGGCTTCGTGTACACGGCTTTGCTTTGAGCATTTGTAGGAGTAAAAGTGTCTGAATCATTGAAAAAAAATCACCATGGAAACTTCCAATCATTCCATGAAATGAGAGTCGGAGGTAATCTTCCTTCTGTATTCTAAATCCTTACAGAGCTGCGTGATCTGAGCAGGAAGAAATCAATTGGCATTGTCTCTATGAGAAACACAAAGCAGACTGGACAGGGTGCGCCTCACTGCAACCCAGAAAATACCCTGAGCCTATTATGTGACCCACTGTCGTATATGAGCAGCCGACAGAATACCATGAATCCAACACAGTCACATACAATGCTGGTTTATTGCTATTACAGGTTTATACCTATTTATGTCACATTTTCCATTTACACTCTCAATACTATTCTTTATTATATAGAACCAGTCTATTCTACAGCAATGTGCAACAAATGTGCTCAGATTAGCGTAACCGAGGATCAGGAAAGGAAATGATTTTGCTATCTATCTATCTATCTATCTATCTATCTATCTATCTATCTATCTATCTATCTATCTATCTATCTATCTATCTATCTATCTATCTATCTATCTCATATCTATCTATCATCTATCTATCTATCTATCTATCTCATATCTATCTATCTATCTATCTATCTATCTATCTATCTATCTATCTATCTATCTATCTATCTATCTATCTATCTATCTATCTATCTATCTATCTCATATCTATCTATCTATCTATCTATCTATCTATCTATCTATCTATCTATCTATCTATCTATCTATCTATCTATCTATCTATCTATCTATCTATCTATCTATCTATCTCATATGTATCTTTCTGTTGGCATGCTGGATGTAAACAATGAGCGTTCCCCCTGTAGCTGCAGAGCCTGATATCTGCTCTGAAGAACAGAATGGCTCAAAAAATGTACCAAAAATCCTGTCCATGTCCCAAGTATTTTTAATTAACCATTCAATATAAATTGAGTAAACAAATGTGTCCTGGCAGGACATGCAGATGTGATTGTTACCATGTATTGTTTGCTGACTACACCCATCCAAAGACAACTATAAAATGAGAGGTATTTATGGCGCTTGTCCTGAGGGGACACGTGGAAGCATGTGACACAGTTTCCCACTAAGATTTCTTGCTCCAAATTCGGCTGTGCCCTACAATATGACAAGGGCAGGAGAGGAGCCGGACTGGGAGTGACTTATCCCTCCGCAGGGAGTTACATGAGTAAGCGTGGTATACATGGTAATTCCAGCTCACGCTATACACAGAGGGATTCACAGTCACTGAACAGCTAAGGGAATCCCAATTCGAGGATAGAACTTGCGTGTTACTGAGAGGGTTGATCCCAGAAATATTTTTAAAGCTTGTTTTCATCATCCTTTTATTATTTAACAGATTTATAAACTTTATTACAGAAGTCTATGAGACCCTACTGTACGGCCGTATGCCTCCAACTTCAAACAGTGGGTTTTTTTTCTGTCGAATTCCATATGAACCAAAGAGAATAAAAAATGGTGGCATGCTCCATCGGATGTCGTATTCCAACCCCCAAATACAGTTCCATGTGCCATTTATAAAATACTGGTGTCTGCTTATAGGGTAAGGGTGATTTTAGGGTTCTCTCAGACACCAAAGCCCGGTGCACCCCTTATAGTTATACCCCTGCACCACCTATAGCTTTACCCCGGCACCATATGTCAGCACTGAATACATTTTATATATATATTTTTTTAGGGGTGTTAATACAAAACAATGAATTTTACCATTATTTTTAGAACACAAAATACATTGCAACATAACATCACTAAACAATGATCTTTCTTTCCATAGAAATGATAAAAATAGCGTGTGACAGGTCCGCTTTAAGGAAGTGAATAGAGAAAGGAATGTCACATCTATGACTCCTATTATTTCAATCACAACTGATAGTATTGTCAGCCGATCTCTACAAGTCATGAGTATTTCCAAACGACATATTTGCTTATTTTTACCAGAAAGTCGCTAAAAAAATTCAAATCAATTTTCTGGAGTTCTAGACACAGTGGGTCAGATTTGTGAAAAACTGGCGCTGTATACACCAGTCCTAGTATAACGCTCGCAGGAGTTATTTGCGACAAATTTACTAAGCGGCGCAGGCTTCTTTAATAAATTTGTTGCATCTTTGCTGTCCATGCGCCGTTAAAGGAAATCTATGCCAGTTACAAGCTGGCATAGATTTCTGCTATAATTTACAAATGAAAGTGAATTTGGTGAACTGTGATGGCCAAGCCCCTCACATTAACTCCCACCCACTTTTATTTTTTATTTTTTTAAAGTTGCAATGGTGAATTACTGTGCAAATATAGTGGGTCCCCCACCGATCACCAAAATGGGAGTCCCGACCCCGCTCCTCCTCACTGCACATCACCGTGAGGAGGATCATTAATGGAGCAGCAGTTGCGCATATGCACTTCCGCTGTATTCAATGTGGCCACTCGGCCTGTTTTTGTCTGCCCCATAGACATTGAATAGAGCGGTAGAACACATGCGCGACCACTGCTCCGTACACAATCCTCCTCACTGCGCTCGGGCAGCGAGGAGGAGGGATCTCAGTGGTGGTTCTCCCAGGTCATACATTTATCACCTATCCTGTAAACGGAAAGTTGCAGAACTTTTAACTAAATGGTTAGAGGGGTATTTCCGACCATTGATATTGGTAGGAACCTATTCTGACAATCAAAATAGCCGACAGTGCCCTAAAAAGGTAGGAGAGCTGGAACAAAGCAGGCCATTGCACAAATGGGTTCATGGGACCACCCTTCTTCTTTCAATTGAAATCGGCCGCAGATGTGGAGCCTGAGTATTACGCTATGTTTGCAGTATAGCCTTAATTTCTGCACTAGTTTTTGTACAAGAAGTTCTTCTGTTACTATATACAGTATAATGTTTGCCCAAATGCTACTAATTATAAAATAAAAATAATAACTTTCTATGACCATGATTAAATAAATAGAGACAGGCCATAATAAACATGCATTATTTAGATAGTGGTGCTGTATAGTGATGTGAAATATGGAGGAAGTCAAGTTCACTGACAGGCCAAGGCTGTGTGTGACGGCCGCCAACATCAATGGCAAGATCCACCGTTCTCTATTTCTGCCAAAGGTGACGTGTATAGAAGGAATCTCCGAAGCTTTATTTATGGAGGATTTTAAAACTGGAGTAGGGAGGAAACAAGGTTGAATACAAACATTAAAGTTTTTTTTCAGTTTCATGTAAATAAAGCTTAATCACCAATAAATAAAAAGTTCTACAACTTTCTAATATACATTGGCCCAGATTTACTAAGACTTGCGTTTCGTACACCAGTCTTAAACAGAAGCCTTCTCGAGCAAGATCCGACAAAATTATTAAAAGGTGCACGCCTCTTAATAAATTTGTCGCTCTTGGGCTATCCATGCGCCACAAGCTCCTACAGTTATGTGTCTGCAACTCCTAATCAGACCATGTGTCTCCATGGTTACAGACTACAAACAAACCCTGTGTAGTCCCATCTGTGTTCAACTTCTTGATAACCTACAGAATACACAAGACAGATGGAAGGCAGTATGGCTGCAGAATAAGACTACACAGGGCTTTTTATAGTATATTGCTTTGGAGACACATAGCTCTGCATAGGAGCTGTAGACACAATGTGTTGCTTTATTGTTTATTTGCAAAGCTGTACAATTCCTAAAGCCTAATCCACCACAAACCTAAAAATGCAGGTATATCTGCAATTAACCCCAATATCTCACTCCTCCATTCTCACTCAGAGAATTCCAGGAAGCTGAGAAATGGGATGCTTTTAGGTGGAATCCTCACATTGAAGAATGTGTTTTACATAAGTCATCTTAAAGGGGTTTTCCAGTAACACAATTATGACTTGGCAATCATATGGGATCACTAAACTCAAGGGGATCCTATTCTGTATGTGTAGTGGAGCCATGGTGCTATACATACTTCCAAATTTTATTAAATATTTCGCTCTTATCTCAGGGCTCCACCACTGTCCTCTTCTAGGCCTCAACTGAAGCTCGCGCCAGGCCACAACTACTGAGCAACTTCATAATGGGCCACCCGGGAGTCTGGATAAGAAATACTACATCGGCAGCATAACAACTTGCTCTGGAGTCAAGACCAGGTACAGACTTTACCTGAGGCCTAGAGCTGATCTACAGAATGAAAGCAATCAGAGACCAAGTCGTTGAGGGCATAACACTGGACAAATGACCCCTGCGTAGGGCGTGCCACCGGCGTTGCAGTTACAAAATTGCTTTAGCTTGTGTAGTATGCATTCTATGTGTGTGACAAGTATAACAGGAAACAGCATATTGTGGGTCATGAGGTTACATGATGAATGTGAACTGGAAAAAATGTCTAACTCTGTCTTACGACATAGCCTTTGATGTTCAGAGCTTTTCGGGGATTGTCACACAGTAGAACTGTAAGAGAGTAACAACTACAACATGCTGCAATACACCTAGAAAATGGCAGCAACAAAAAGGAGTCAACAACATTATTTTGTGACTATTATTAATTTCCCTTCGGGGATCAATAAAGTCTTTCTTATCTTCTTATCTTAACATACAAATAAAAGGACGGCAGTATGATGAGGCCTACCATTTTCCAATCTCTGGAGGCAAGTAATAAATGTATTCAATATTTGGTTGTGTATATTTCTTTGCATGCAGTGGATCTCAGGAGTCAATCATTGAAAATCAGAAAATTGGCACTATAAAGTCGGAAAATACAGCGCCTTTTCCAGGTAAGTATTGATTCCAAGAGGCTTGACGGTCGTAACATTCCAACAAATATATAATCAGATTACACTAAGTAGGTGCAACAAAAAAACCTGCAGGTTGGACATGTATCAACAGACAAGACTTGTCGCTACAGGCTTCACCCAGTTCAAGTTCCAGGATCCCACTCTTTTGGGTGGCATCATATGACGCATTTGATACCCCACCCTCAGTTTGTGGCTCAGTATTCCTGTCATGTATATAAATCAGTATGCACCATCTTGTTTTATTTTTGTCCTTATGGGCACTATCACAACCATCCATTTGTCTTTTCCAGAAGATGCTGTGACAGAAAGTGGAGCTTCTCTCAAGATACTTGGCCTCCTCTGAACGTGTCTCTGATGTCAGTCCATTCTAAGCTCTGACATATCCTCTGTATATGTTGGCAGAGGCAGAAAACCTGTTCGTATTACAGTACTAGAAAGAGTGTAAGACTGGGAGACTGAAAGAGAATCTACTGAAAACATCTATTTTTGGGCTTAAATGAGTTGTGTCTTCAGAAACAACCCTTTTCAGAATGCAGCACCTGAGGCAATTAGCTGATCGCCCCCGGTCCTGCTCCAGTCCAGACAGGCATTTACCCTGCAGCGGCCGCTGCAGGGTTGATGTAGTACTACATGGGGGCCATTTAGATAAATTCCAAATCTTAATACTAGGACAGCTCAAGTCCACCAGATCTCTCTATTTTGGCTCATAGAGGGAGGGGGCCCCCCTCTCTATGATGTCCATATGCCCTAATAGGGCATATGGACAGGTGTTGTCTTTAATAAGACAACCCCTTTAAGAAAGGGTATTCCCACCTCAGACATTTATGGTATACTCATAGGATACTCCATACATTTTTGATAGGCTAAGGATCCTATTGGGAAAACATGGGCTCTATCATCCTATTTGGCAAGCCATCTGACAGCGACTGCATATAGGTGTGGGTGATGTGAAGAGGTATTAAAGTGTATGGACATTACGGAAAAATGCAAGGCTCTATTGAATCCGTGACTCCCACAGTATTTAATAAAGAGAGCCACGCACATGTTTGGCCACGTTTCCACCTTATCTCTTATATGCAACTGCCAAAAGTGGGACCCACCCTGTCAAATAATTTTGGCATCTCCCGGGAAATGCAAGATATAATTAATGTACAAGATGTATTGTTATGCCAATAATGCCACTAAAGAAGAGTACAGCTAGTGCTAACCCAGCCTCAGTGAGTTTAGACACCAAACTGTCTAAGGGGGAAATGTATTAATTTATACATTTTCCCCTTCCCCCGGGCTGCCTTTAGGCACGGGCTTACTGGGCCTATAGCTAAATCGGGCCTTGCCTAACAATATACAATCTTTTAAATGCACATAGGTCACAACTTGGGTATTGCCTTTTGCTTTTATCACTTTTTTTGGGCACTTTTTATTATAAAGTGTCAGCGCTCTGGAGTTAAAAAGAATACACATCATTTATAGAAACCAGAGAACATCTATAAAGGGCTTCCCTAGTGACAAGTCACCTTTAAAAATGAATGGTCTACAAAATGAATTCATTAATGAATATAAAATCAATCAATTAGTGGAACATCTTGCTCACACGTGTCATAGGGAAGAATGTGAACAATATGGCCAAAGTCTGCTGACCTTGCACAATGTTGCCACGTGCTGAATATAGAGCTAGTTCTATTCTGGGTGCATTACAGTGTGAATGGACAGCAGGCGGCATAGTCATAGGTCTTTTTTAATCCTTCACTTTTTTCACATGGGATGGAATGGGGGGGTTACCACAGCGAGCTCACTATAGTCAAAACTAACTCCCATCGTGTCCCTGGGGCCTGGCATGATAGCCAAACTTCTAATAAACAAGCAATAACCCGCTCTTCCATCATTGATAATGAATTGAAACTCACTTAAATATTAAATTCTATTTTTCTCGGGTTCAATGGCCATGTCTACATATGGTGAAAAGAACTGAGAACTGAGTACATTTAATGCCCTAACTCCCGAGTAGAGATTTGGTCACAAAATGATCGTCTTGAGGACCACGTCTATAGGGTGTTATTGTATGTTTACATGCTGCCCTTGCAGGCGTGGTGATAAAGATTGTTCTGTAGGCATCAGGATGAGATAGATATGGACGAGACTGCAGGGAGCTCATTTATTTTTCTTCTTTTTTATTTTTTTATCATTTATGTATTTCAGTTTTCAGCAAAATGATATTATACTATTAACAGTAAATTATTTTCTATAGTAGCCTAAGGCCTGACTCATGACTGGACCATGTGCGGCAGCACTTGGAGTCCCTATGGGTTTATATTATGGTACTATTGGCACTTTGCATGCCGCTGTATGGTGCCTCTACGATGGAGCATGTCACGGAAAAAATGCTTTGTGCCTCCATATATAATTGGTGGTCCATAAAGGGGGAAAGTATGAGCTATGGCTGCTGTATTACTGATCTGCATAACACGGATCAGTAATATGTGATATCTGCACGAAAAAAAAACTACTTGCTTCTCACTTCAGCTTCCATTCTTGGACCAACTGTTGTGCTCTACCCTGCATCCTATATACCAAACACTTCACCAAAACACCCGGCATGGAAGTTTGATGTAAAAAATGTATATTCACTGAGACAGAGACACATAAAGCCTTATGTGAACCTAATACAGACCTGTCCATTGTAAAAAAAAAAATATTAATTCCCCCTTGTGATTAGAAGCTCCTGCTCCGTCTGTGTATTCTAGATCTGGTCCAGTATTATTTGGCGCCTGGCAAATGCCCTTTGGCACTGAACTCTGATATTAGTATTGCAAGTTATCAATTATTTGCTACGGTGCCCACTAGGATAAAGCAACAACATATTATAAGGCTGATGTCAGAATTCAACAGCCGAAGGGTCTGGAGATCCAAGTCTCTATGTAAAAAGAGTTCCTGCTGTCCACTTGTTAAAGATCCCCTAGTGCTTACACCTTCATGACTGTACCCCCTGGTAATATCTATTCCAAGTCCGACATCATCTACACTCAGATTCATCTATACTTTCCTTGAAAATACAGCAACACTTGCAGACAAGGATGAACTTGAAGAAGACCAAGTTGTTTACTTCGGCTTCATAGTCTTCAAAGTCTTGGCCGACATTACTGTTTTTGTTTTCAGGAATCTAAAAATAAATGTATTATTCAGATTCACATAATTGTACCTATAATTTTTAGTTTGTTAACATTTCCTGCTAGAAATCTACACACCAGCAACATTTCCTGGAAGACCTACATTCTATGACCACATTTCCATAAGCCGAAATGAAACGTGAAAATTTCCCTTTACCTCAAAACATTAGTAATAAACTTTGGATTAATTCTGAGCTCTTGCCAATTTTGCTTGTTAAGGAAAAACAGAGCAATTATCCATCATTTCTCATAGATGAACCCCTGTGACCAACAGCAAACTTCCTTCTGATGTGAATATCTCAATCTACTTGAGTAGGTTTCAATAGCATGAAAAGAACTCCCTGAACAATGGGGCTGTCTCCGCCATGGCCTTTGAAGCTGAATTAATTATATTTCATTTAATAATACAATGCACACATTCCCCTTCTCCCTCCACTCCTAAAATATGTAGTAAAACAATATCTCAGAGAGCATATTATGTGTCGGAAAGAACCATGTGCTAGATATATACGGAGGACCACAAGATACACAGACATATCAGGTACAGAAAGTATATAACAGGATTTAGATGCAAAGTAGGGAACATTTCCAGTTATCTGCTCGAAGATTCTTGTAGTCATGTTACTCATGGGGAACTATTAGGCTCGGTTCACACTGGAGTTATTCTCTTATCATCATGGGTTTCAGGTATTTTTGATGGCAAGAATGGCACATTCTAAAATACCATTCTTGCCATCAAGAATAAAGGAACTCCGGCGGAAATCTGATGCACCATAATTGAATGGGATCCACCCAAATTTGTTCTGATGTTTTTGAAAATTGATCTGGCATTGCTGCCATGGCTTTGTTTTAGAAGAAGTGTATGTGGGCTGTATATAGAGTATAAATATTTTTGCAATGGGAGTCAATGGGACTGCGTTAGGTGGGGCTATATGTCTAGCATATTTATAAGTAGATATTCCCGGCGTATACGCCGGACTGACACCACATGCGATGTGTGGATAGAGCCAAGCATATATATATATATATATATAAATTTCAATACATAGAGTAAGAGGAGGAGAGACCAGGGTAGGTTCTTTGGGGCCATTAAAGGGGTATTCCAATAACAGAAATGGATGAGATATTGCTAGGATATGCTATCACTTTCAGATTGGTAGGGGTCTGACTGGGGACCCTAACCAATCCTGAGAATGAAGATGCTGCAGCGCTACACACTCTGCAAGAAATTGCGACAAATCACCATTCATGTAAATGGGGCAATGCTGTAGTTTGCTGCACAGGTGCTTGTCGGGAGCGTCGCTGTGCTGGAAAAAAACTGTAAGGGGGACATAGCGCTAAGGCTGGGTTCACACTAGCGTTTGGATTTCCGTTGTTCTTCTCCGTCAGACGAGCAGTACATTGGAAATACTGGAAGCGCTGGTTCCGTTACATGGCGGACACCACCGGCGGCGAACGGAAACTATTGACTCTAATGGGTTCCATTGGGTGTCGGCAGGGCTGTCCGTGGTTTTACCGTAAACAATAGCGCAGCATGCCACGCTATTGTTTCCAGTATTTTCGGCCAGATCTACAACGGAGCCTCCAATGCAGATGTGAACGAGGCCTAAATCTTCATTGACAGAATCGTGGTAGTCCCAGCAGTTGGACCCCCACCAATCAGAAAGGGTTGGCATATCCTAGTGATATCCCATCACTTTCTTTGATGGTAAAACTCCTGTAACTTCAGGAATATATAGAAAGGTAAATGCTGATAGTCACCTCTGTATTTAACATGCAAAGAACCAGAAGAATAATTGATGCTTTCAAGTTGTCACAGCTGCTGCTCACGTCAGATTGGTAACTATCTGTCAAACTGCCAGCCCAAGGGTTTGTAGCCTTTCTGCCAATACACTAGGATGGAAACATATTGATTCCCTTCAGTCAATGCTACACGTCTTATTCAGTTACATATCTTTATTCATTGCAAACTTGATTTAAAAACTTTTCAAACCGCCCCCAAATATATATGAAGTACACAACAAGAATTCTTATGCCATTTTTTGCAATTCTATCATCTGGTGACGGTCTATATTTTTTACAAAGTAACAAGAAAACCAGAAGCAATGACAAGAGAAGAGGAGTAAATAAAGAATTAGTTTGGAATAGTTTAGCTGATAATGTAAGCATGATGGATGAACCCATTACACACACTGAAAAAACCGCAGGATTCCTAGAATTACATAGAGGATTCTGCTTAAAAAGGGCATAGGCAAGAGCTAGGATTAATGGGATGAAGTTTACAATCTATTTTTAAAGAAAGAGTGACAAAGCCAGGGCTGGGCATGAAGGGTCTCAGGGCTGATAATGAGCTGGATATGTGACTGAATTCATTTTGAGTTTCGTTTTCTATCGAAAACTTTTGCAACCCCTATCTGCTATTGCAGCAGATAGGCGCTGCAATGTAGATTACAGTAACGTTTTTATTTTTAAAAAACAAGCATTTTTGGCCAAGTTATGACCATTTTTGTAGTTATGCAAATGAGGCTTGCAAAAGTCCAAGTGGGTGTGTCTAAAAGTAAAAGTCCAAGTGGGCGTGTATTATGTGCGTACATCGGGGCGTTTTTAATACTTTTACTAGCTGGGCGTTCTGATGAGAAGTATCATCCACTTCTCTCTTCAGAACGCCCAGCTTCTGACAGTGCAGATCTGTGACGTCACTCACAGGTCCTGCATCGTGTCGGACACATCGGCACCAGAGGCTACAGTTGATTCTGCAGCAGCATCGGCGTTAGCAGGTAAGTAGCTACATCGACTTACCTGCTAACGCCGATGCTGCTGCAGAATCAACTGAAGCCTCTGGTGCCGATGTGTCCTCGCTCGTCTGACACGATGCAGGACCTGTGAGTGACGTCACAGATCTGCACTGTCAGAAGCTGGGCGTTCTGAAGAGAAGAGGATGTTACTTCTCGTCAGAGCGCGCAGCTAGTAAAAGTATTAAAAATGCCCCGATGTACGCACATAATACACGCCCAGTTGTACTTTTACTTTTAAACACGCCCACTTGGACTTTTGCAAGCCTCATTTGCATAACTACAAAAATGGTCATAACTTGGCCAAAAATGCTCGTTTTTTAAAAATAAAAACGTTACTGTAATCTACATTGCAGCGCCGATCTGCTGCAATAGCAGATAGGGGTTGCAAAATCTGGTGACAGAGCCTCTTTAACTATATTATATAAAATATATGCCAGTGATAAATTGAGGTACCCTGGGTCCAACAGAGGGTCTGATCTCCAGCTATCCAGAAACAAATTTCTTCAGGAGTTCGGGATCAAGTGACCCAGTCCACTGTCAACTTGAGAAGGCGTTGTCCGCTGCTAGACCTCATAAACCCTATTGTGTCTGGACCTCATTGTCATGTCATCACCTGAACTCACCGGAGGATCATCAGGTCTCCTGGTGGACCAATTTAAACCCTAGTCATATGCCGCATTCACCGGTACTTTACTTTGACTTTTACAAATAGCAGAGTAAAAATAATCCTAGGAGAGAAGTTATATTCTGCCGTACATTCTTCTTCCTGCTGTCAGATAAAGGAGGCCACATATTGGCAGACGTTTCACTCCTATGGATGGAGAGAGTAAGACATGTTTCCATGTTTTTAAATAAGCTGATAGGAGAAGACAACTCGTGGACTGAAGGACTCAAGAATTATTTTTTTTAGGTGGAAATGATCTTTAAAGTTAAAATAAAGAAGAGTTGCCTATTACGTATAAAATATACGATTTTGTAAATTATAGTATTAATACAAAAATAAAGATAAGGAGTGAAATCACGGCATGTTTATTAAAGGGGCTGTCTGAGGTTTGGAAGAAAAAAATTCTCATCCTGTTCCTGCCAATATTTGCTACTGGTTCCCATCAGGCCTGTGTTTTTTTAGTAGTCCTAAGTGGTTTTGCATCAACAGTGACAAGGCCATGTCGGCCAATCATTGCAGGCCGCAGTGATGTTTTGTCCGACTGAATCCAAAGGCCTAGAAAGTTTAAAAAAAAATAATTCTTACAGATTTCTGGTATTTGGGGGAAATGTCCTAATTTTGGAAACTCCTTAGAAATCCTCTATGGCGGCTGATAATATAATGTTCTCTGTTCTGTCTGACCAGCTCCTAATAACCTCTGACACCTCCAACCGTCACACAAAGAGCGGGCTCTTCTAGTCTCATACAATGGCATTTTTTTTTTCAAATCATCAATGGGGGGGGGTTGAATGTCTGGGTCTCCCTCTTTTCTTAAGTTCTTGACTATGAGAAAATGTCTAGAAAAAGAAAAATCAGCAAAAGAATAAAACATGTTTTAAACCTATGTGAGACTAAAGTGTCCACAAAGACGGAGGGAATTCCAACCCATTCTGTCAATGAAGTGTTTACATGAGATCTGTAGATTCGTGGAATAACAGATGCTCGTAGCTACTAAGGATATTGATAGTCCAGCTATTAATGCACAGGAGTCTAGGAAGACAGCGAGCTCTTTGCAAGTCAGGTCATTGGAAGTGTCAACTCCTGTTGGCACTAAAAGTTTTGCGGCTAGATTCCAGGAGGGGATAAAATTCCATAGGGATCCTTTTTAAAGTTACAGTGAGCAGCGGCCTGATTATCAAACACACTTCTACCCCTCTGATAATGCAGGGGTCCCCATGAGCTACAAATGCCAGCATGTCTAGCGAGAAACTGAATAAACCCGAACATACACATTAGATTCATATGGTCCAATTTTTGGGATCGAATATGTTTGGGGGATGGGTGGTTGCCTGACCATGTTAAGAATCTACTCTTAGGAAAGGAAGTAGACAAGCAGTGGCTCTGAATATGGGGGTGTGATAGGGTGACCAGGAAGGCTACAATTAATGTGTTGCCTTTGTATGTACGCCCCCGCATAGCAGCCTGTTTGGCCAAGTCAAAGACAGAGGTTAATGGAGGAAGCAGCGGATACATTTTCCCTTACAGCAGACTGTTATCTTACATCTATGTCGCATGGCATGCGCTAAGTCTAGATCAAGTGCTCATTTAAAGGAATGGTCTCAACAGGACACTCTTTTTTTAAAGGAAAGCTACCTGTCAATCAGCTGATCTCCATGGGTCTGACCCCAGCGATCGGTTGATATCACTGGGGAAGTTGCGGCAGCCACACATTTCCCCTGCAGCGGCCACTAGAGGGGAGATGTAGCATTATATGGCACTCATTCAAATAAATGGGCGGCCATGTAAACAATTTCCGGCGGAGAATGAGCCACTCTCTCTTATCAGCTCTCTGCTTTGACTAGTAGGGAACTCTCAGGAACCCCTCTATACCCTAATACTCCCTATGAACAGGTTTTGTATACTTTAGACAACCCCTTTAAGTGTAAGGTAATTTTTGATGACTTTTTCAGCATTTTTTTCTTCTTATATAATATAAAGTATCACCTTCAGGGCAGAATGGCAAAATTTAGATGTTTCACTTATGACTGTTTTATGACAGTCTGTAGTCTCCATCCAATTCAGGCAACATGAGGGATAAGGGAACTTACAGGAAGGTTGATTTCATTATTATTTAGTAATAATAATAATAATAATAATAATAATAATTTAAAAAAAAAGAAACACTCCTGCAGCATAAGTATGAGCTCATTCTTACTGACAGGTGAGATGAAGAAGTCACTGATCAATGTCCACATATCAAACAGATATTCTATAAATTAGTGTAACTAAACTTTTAAAAAACTTTTGACATGTCATAGTGACTTATCAGAAGTTTTTGATCGGTGGTGGTAGTCCGAGCACTGAGACCCCCACCGATCGCTAAAACAAAGTGGCAGAAGCGCTCAGTTGAGTGCTGTGCCGCTTAGTTTCTGATGGGCTCTGCTTGGCTTTCATCGGAGCAACATATGGTCTCAATAGAAAGTCTATGAGTCCCTACATCGCTCCCTACATTGAGTCCCAATCAGAAAAAATAGCGGCACAGCGTACACCAAAGCGCTTCTGGCGCTTTGTCTTAGCGATCGGTAAGGGTCTCAATGCCCGAAACCCCCACCGATCAAAACTCCTGACGTGTCACTATGACATGTCAAAACTTTTTTTTTAATTTAGTTACCCTTTAAGAAATATTTTTCTTTTTTTGTCTAATGGTATAATACCAATGTTGCAACAGGAATGCCTCTCATTAATGCATGTACTAATTGTATATGGACCAATGCAGTATTACAAGGACGTGCACAGTTGTTTATTAAGGTGTAACTATAATGCAAATACTTAAAATATATATATATATATATATATATATATATATATATATATATATATATGTATGGGATAATACCAAGACCATATAAGAGTGCGAGGCTGCATTTATACAGTCGGAGGTCCGTTATTTCTTATAATAGACATTTCAGCTGCGGAAGACCCTGTTTTTGAAAGGTAAAGGTAAGCTTCCTGTCTACCATTGAATGATCAACATAAAACGCCCTCGTGCTTTTCAACAAGACAGGCTGCTGCAGCATCTGAAGAGTGTATTATGTTCTGCAGCAGCAGGGACACAAAACTGATCTGTGACAGACTGCTTGTACAGGAAGAGATAAGTAGCGCCTATGTATTGCCGCTCATCTCTACATAATCACCAGGTTCTGACATCATAATGTGACGTTTATATAAATATTATTCACAGACATGTCAATGGAGAATTTCCATTAATGTGTATTATATGCCTATTATCGCATTTGCTTCCTTTAAAGTCACAAGGGATTGTAATTTCTGAAGAGAGAGGCTATCAGCAGGAAGGTCTGTGAACAAAAGATTGCCTGGATTGGATACAATAGTAGCTAGGATACAATAGTTTAAGAAGTATCAAGCCTGTATGAGGCTTTTAGTCTTTGGTCAAAAAGAATTGTCTCATTTATTGACAGCAAGCGGAGATTGAAACACAAAGTATATTATAAAGTTGAAGAACTTTTCATTGAACAGTGATTAAGCTTTATTTATATAAAACCAGAACTCCCTTTAACACTGTATGTATTAACTTAATCCCTTGCGGAAGAAAATTTGAAAAATGGCGACATTTTGTAACCACGAAATCTAAACAAAAAAATAGTCAAGAGCAAACCAGGCACCAAAACCACAGAGCAAATGTCAAGGTGGCTAAACATACAGGCGACATTGTTTAAATGCAGAACAGATACATTGATACAGAAACGTCAGCTCAGGAAGTTCATCAGCGAATGTTTTGTAGACAAAGGTTTGTTATTAAAATAGGTGTAAAATTACATATTTAATAACCACAAACATTTGCTTTCATTAGATCACGAGCATTAGAGCGATGAAAGCGAAATATTCATTGCTCACTATTGTTACCGCACAGCACAGGATTACGTGTAATACTCCATCCATTAAAGCGTAGTCGACTACACTATTGCTTCCGGCAAAAATACGGGTCCGGTGTAAAACAGGCGAGGCAAACGGAAACCACGGGGCATGGATCCGTCACCATTGAAATCAATAGTGATCAAAACGGAAACCTCTGGTTTCCGTCTGTGTCAGTTTGTGTCTGTTCAGGGTCCCGTTCTGATGGAAAGCTCCAATGGAACCTCAGAACGGGACCCCAACACAGATGTGAACGAGGCTTAAATCATGTCCCCTTTTTCCAACTCTTATGAAAACTTCTTAAGGGCATGCCCCCACGTGGCGGATTTCCTCCGCAACTGTCCGCATCAATGCCGCACAGAATCTGCCCAAAATGTGCAGTAAATTGATGCAGACTAGCTGCTGCGGACTGTGTTACATAGTTACATAGTTACATAGTTAGTACGGCTGAAAAAAGACACATGTCCATCAAGTTCAACCAAGGGAAGGGAAAAGGGAAGGAAAAATTTCTACACATAGGAGCTAATATTTTTTTGTTCTAGGAAATTATCTAACCCTTTTTTAAAGCCATCTACTGTCCCTGCTGTGACCAGCTCCTGCGGTAGACTATTCCATAAATTCACCGTTCTTACTGTAAAGAAGCCTTGTCGCCTCTGCAGCTTGAACCTTTTTTTCTCCAGACGGAGGGAGTGCCCCCTTGTTTTTTGAGCGGGTTTTACAAGGAACAGGATATCACCATATTTTTTGTATGTGCCATTAATATATTTATATAAGTTAATCATGTCCCCCCTTAGTCGTCTTTTTTCAAGGCTAAATAGGTTTAATTCTTTCAATCTTTCCTCATAACTTAAATTCTCCATGCCCCTTATTAGCTTCGTTGCTCTTCTTTGTATTTTTTCCAACTCCAGGGCATCCTTTCTATGAACTGGAGCCCAGAACTGAACTGCATATTCTAGATGAGGCCTCACTAATGCTGTGTAAAGTGGTAATATTACATCTCTGTCCCGCGAGTCCATGCCTCTTTTAATACACGACAATATCCTGCTGGCCTTTGAAGCAGCTGATTGACACTGCATGCTGTTATTGAGTTTATGATTTACAAGTACACCCAGATCCTTCTCAACAAGTGAATCCGCCAGTGTAGCGCCCCCTAGGACATATGATGCATGCAGGTTGTTGGTACCCAGATGCATAACTTTACATTTATCTACATTAAACTTCATTTGCCAAGTGGACGCCCAAACACTTAGTTTGTTTAAATCTGCCTGTAATTCATGAACATCTTCCATAGTCTGAACTATATTACATAGCTTGGTGTCATCTGCAAAAATAGAAATAGTGCTATTAATCCCTTCCTCTATATCATTAATAAATAAGTTGAATAATAGTGGTCCCAGCACTGAACCCTGGGGTACACCACTTATAACCGGTGACCATTCAGAGAAGGAATCATTGACCACAACTCTCTGGATACGGTCCTTGAGCCAATTCTCAATCCAATTACAAACTATATTTTCTAAACCTATAGTCCTTAATTTACCCATTAGGCATCTATGGGGGACAGTGTCAAATGCCTTTGCAAAGTCCAAAAACACTAAATCCACAGCGGCCCCTCTGTCTAGACTTCTGCTTACCTCTTCATAAAAACAGTTTAGGTTAGTTTGACAACTTCTGTCCTTAGTAAAACCGTGCTGGCTGTCACTTATAATGCTATTTATTGTCACATAATCCTGTATATAGTCCCTCAATAGCCCCTCAAACATTTTCCCCACGATGGATGTTAAGCTTACTGGTCTATAATTACCCGGGGAAGACCTAGAGCCCTTTTTGAAAATAGGCACCACATTTGCCCTGCGCCAGTCCCTTGGCACTATACCAGTCACTAGAGATTCTCTGAATATTATGAAAAGGGGGACAGAAATAACTGAACTAAGCTCTTTAAGAATTCTAGGGTGTAACCCATCTGGTCCCGGAGCCTTGTGCACATTTATTTTATTTAATTTAGCTTGGACCATCTCTACATTCATCCAATTCAGTATATCAACTGATATATTAACAGCACTGGCACCGGCTACATCAGCTGCTCCTTCTTCAGTTGTATATACAGAGCTAAAGAACCCATTTAGTAACTCTGCCTTCTCTTGATCTCCTGTGATCAACTCCCCATTACCACTATCTAGGGGTCCTACATGTTCAGACCTTGGCTTTTTTGCATTTATATACTTGAAGAATTTTTTGGGATTTGTTTTACTATCCTTGGCCACCTGCCTTTCATTTTGTATTTTTACTAATTTTATTACATTTTTACAGATTTTATTAAGCTCTTTATATTTTACAAAGGCTACAGCTATACCCTCAGATTTGTATTTTTTAAATGCCCTTTTTTTGTCATGTATCCCTTTCACAGAAGGTGTAAGCCATGTGGGGTTTAATTTGAGTCGTTTATACTTGTTACCTATAGGAATAAATTTTGCACTATAATAACTCAAAGTAGATTTGAAAATCTCCCATTTATCATTTGTTCCATTATTTGACATTAGTTCTTCCCAGTCTATATCCTGAATTGCAGCCCTCATCCTGGGGAAATTGGCTTTCTTAAAATTAAATGTTTTTGCCCTCCCAGCCTGCGTTTGTTTTTTACAGTATAGGTAAAATGTAACTATATTGTGATCACTGTTACCGAGGTTTTCACGAACATTGACATTCCCAACAAGATCTGCATTATTAGAAATGACCAGATCCAACAGAGCTTCACCTCTAGTCGGGTCTTCCACAAACTGGCCCATAAAATTTTCCTGCAACAGGTTGAGGAAATGTCTCCCCTTTGCAGTTGAAGCCGAACCATGACACCAATTAATATCCCGGAAATTAAAATCTCCCATTATCACTACAGTACCCGCCTGTGCAGCCCGCTCCATCTGTTTATATAGCTGAACTTCCATCTCCTCAGTTATATTGGGGGGTCTATAGATTACACCAAAAGTATTTTTTTCAGTGTTTACCTCCCTTTCTAGTTCCACCCACAAGGTTTCAACCTCCTCACAGTCTTCACCCACTATTGTCTCTTTCACACTCGCCTTCATATCACTTCTCACATACAGACATACACCACCACCTTTCCTATTTGTCCTGTCTTTACGAAAAAGTGTAAAACCCTGTAGATTTACAGCCCAGTCATGTGAAGAGTCCAGCCATGTTTCAGCAACACCAACTATATCTATGTTAAAAGTGCTTCCCTTCTCTCTATCAGTGCAGGATAGAGAGAAGGGACAGCACTTTCCCTAGTGAAAGTAAACGAATTTCATACCTACTGGCCGTTGTCTTGGTGACGCGTCCCTCTTTCGGCATCCAGCCCGACCTCCCTGGATGACGCGGCAGTCCATGTGACCGCTGCAGCCTGTGATTGACTGCAGCCGTCACTTAGACTGAAACGTCATCCTGGGAAGCCGGACTGGAGACAGAAGCAGGGAGTTCTCGGTAAGTATGAACTTCTATTTTTTTTACAGGTTGCTGTATATTGGGATCAGTAGTCACTGTCCAGGGTGCAGAAACAGTTACTGCCGATCGCGTAACTCTTTCAGCACCCTGGACAGTGACTATTTACTGACGTCTCCTAGCAACGCTCCCGTAATTACGGGAGCCCCATTGACTTCCTCAGTCTGGCTGTAGACCTAGAAATACATAGGTCCAGCCAGAATGAAGAAATGTTATGTCAAAAAAGCAAGACGCATCCGCAGCACATATAACATTTTCATGACAGCTGCGGACTTCATTGCGGAATTTAGAATCTCCATTGAAGTCAATGGAGAAATTCCGCCGTGAGTCCGCAACCAGTCCGCCACAACTCCGCAACAGCCATTGCATGCTGCGGACACCAAATTTCACACCGCAGCCTATGCTCCGCAGCGGAATTTTACACATCGTCTAAACGAACACTGCTAAATAAAAGTGGAAGTCAATGGAGAAACGGCTCCGCTGCGGATTAACGCTGCAGAGTGTCCGCAGCGGAATTCAAGAGGAAATCCGCCACGTCTGGCCATGCCCTAAGTGTCATAAAAACTGTTGTGGGGCTTGATAAATATGATGCTCAGCCAGAGTGCCGTTTTTTTTAATACAATTCCGTAAAAAAAAAAACTAGCAGATATGCACAATTTCTTCACTCTGGGGCTACCAAATAATGTTGTTATCCAAGGTATGTTCATAACATTAGAGTGCGGACTGTAGAGCGCTTCAACATATAAGCCTCTAGCGCATTTGTGTGCAGTGATCTCCAAACACAGAACTATAGAACAAATACTAAAATCTGAATTGTCAATCCCACTGCAGGCCAGACCCAAATTGAGATGCTCAGCAATGTAAATATTGGGGCAAGTAAGGAATATTTTTTTTTTATTCAACTGCACCGTTCTCTTTATAATATGCCATAATATTTTTACAATTTGTGTTAAATTTCTAGAGGGCCCATTTAATATTTTATTTTTGAATTGTTTTGGGGAAAGGTGAATCACAAGTAATATAAAATTCATTATAGAAACCATAGGTGTGGTTGCCCAGCTTTCCTTAAAAGCTATGTACTCTTTTACAATTTTTTTTTTTTTTTATTGAATCAATGTGTTTTTTGTGTTTTTAAAAACTTTTCTAATTGACTTCTATTAATTAGTTTGTTTTTTTACTTTTTAGTGATCTGTCAGTTGAGCTGAACTGACTGATTTGGCTGAGAGAAAATGATACAGCTTCTATGCATACAGGATACATAGAAGCTGTACCAAAAAAAATAGATAAAAGTCAATTAGAAACACAAAAAAATGTATTTAATAAAAAAATATATATAATTCATTTAAAAGTGTACGTGCTGAAAGGCAAATCTGCCTACTTGTATAGTGATGCTGGAGCAATGTACCAATGAATAATTAGGCAGATTTGCATTAAAAGAGTTGCCTGTATTAAGACACTTTATTTGATGCTCCAGTATCACCATATATGCAACATTTCAGACATACAGACCGTCCCCGCCAATTTGCACAGCCCCTTTTTGTTACAATGGTCCCCATCAATAAGCTGATGACACAGCATGTGCTGGGATCTGCAGTGATAAACTGTAATCTGTTGAGGGAACTAAAAGCAAGTGTTCAATTTCCCTGCAGCACCACCACAGGAGAAAGGGAGTATTACAGAATTCTTATTGAAACCAATAGGCAGTCTGTGTAATGCACATATGTGCTGGGTCCTCCAGAGTGAGAGATGCTCTTTGTAGAGCCACTCTTTGCTTTGGCTAATGGGTGAGAGAAATACATAAGGGGTCCTCTCTATTAACTCAGAATTCCCTAATGGGTTTTCTTAAACAGATAACCCCTTAAAAGATTCTAGAAAAACTTTTTACCAGAGGACTGCTCAATGACTAACATTTCCAGCTGACTTTTTATTTAGGGGGAAATTGCGATTTATAGAACAAGATAAAATCTTGTTGACATAATATAAGAATAAGGGTGTTGAATCATTTATATGTATGACTAATGCCACAGCTACAGATGTAATAGTGTCCTGAGACCATATCAAATCTTACTGCAAACCTTTTACGCACACATATAAGCCTGAGCCACCCAAACATCTGTAAGATGTTTTACCACTATGTACGCCTTCTGTATCTTAAAGGCTGTCTAGATAGATAGATAGATAGATAGATAGATAGATAGATAGATAGATAGATAGATAGATAGATAGATAGATAGATAGATAGATAGATAGATAGATAGATAGATAGATAGATAGATAGATAGATAGATAGATAGATGAGACAGATAGATAGATAGATAGATAGATAGATAGATAGATAGATAGATAGATAGACAGATGGATATGACATAGATAGATAGATAGATAGATAGATAGATAGATAGATAGATAGATAGATAGATAGACAGACAGACAGACAGACAGACAGACAGAGAGAGAGAGAGAGAGAGAGAGAGAGAGATAGATAGATAGATAGATGATAGATAGATAGATGGACAAATGTATTTTTATTGAGTCAATATAGGTGTACACACAGATGTAGCAGTGCAGAGTAGCAGATGTAGCAGACTAATTTTGGCCGATGTAGTGAGCGCCGATCAACGAGACAGCTCGTTGATCGGTGTTCGTTTGCTCCTGTCACAAGGGGCTATGCATGGGGACGAGCGGTAGTTACTGCCATCATTCGTCCCCATACCTTATTAACATGAACTCTTGTCTACCCGATAATTGCCCAGTGTAAAACCCCCTACAGTCTACAAGATTTACCAAAGATGTGTTTGTAATATACCAATATGTTGTGTTATCTAAGTTTGCATGAAACTAAGGGAAACCTGCTGCATTATCTTAACCCACACAGTCATCATGATGCTGAAAATGACCCATCTATATTTATCTATCTCTGACATAGGCCGGGATTAGAATACTTAGCATAGATAAATCCTATTCTCACAAGCAAATCAAATCTATACTGAAAAAGGGAGTTACTGCATTTCAAAAGCAAATATTAGATTGTAATATAATGTACATAAGGCAGTCCTAGCTGCAGTAGTACCAAGCCTTGCCAGCTGGCACAGCCCTATCTACAGGCATAAGTAAAGTTCCTGTGGTTAACATTTAGCTATATGTTTATTTTTCAAGCTCTATGTGACAAGCAACAGCTGAAATGCCATAGAAAAGCTGTGTAACTGCTCCACAGCCCCAGTGACCAAGTCTCTGCCCAACAGATTGCATCATATAACTATCAGGCTATGTTCACACGCTTACTAAAAAATGTCTGAAAATACAGAGCTGTTTTCAAGGGAAAACAGCTCCTGAATTTCAGCCGTTTTTTAAGTAAACTCGAGTTTTTGCAGCGTTTTTTTACGGCTGTTTTTGGAGCTGTTTTTCTATAGAGTCAATGAAAAACGGCTCCAAAAACGGCCGAAAATAAGCCGTGTGAACATACCCTCACAATCCACCCACATCACAGGTGGCAACTACTTATACTTTATTATAATTTTTTGCAAGCAAATCTGGATAATCTGCAAACCCCGGCAATAGTCACATATAGACATTAGTCAAGTGTTACATAGGTGCAATGTACCAGAATATGGGTGTAATATACTGTAATATTGTACAATAAAGTGTTATATCAGTACATACAATACTGTGCTTTTTAGGTGCAATACACAAAGTAGTAGTGGCATATTGGCGCAAAACAGTGCTACACATGGATAGTGCTATATGGGTGTAATATATAGTGTTATTATGCTGGTGAAATACAGTCCTATCTGGATTCATTATAGTGATACATGGGTGCAATATATAGTGTAATCTAGGTGCAATACAGTGCTATCTGGATACTCAATAGTGCTACATTGGTGTAATATATAGTCTAATGTAGGTGCAATACAGTGCTATCAAGATACATTATAGTGATACATGGGTGCAATATATATAGTGTAATGTAGGTGCAATGCAGTGCTATCAAGATACATTATAGTGCTACATGGGTGCAATATATATAGTGTAATGTAGGTGCAATACAGCGCTATCTGGATACATCATAGTGCTACGTGGGTGTAATATATATAGTGTAATGTAAGTGCAATACAGTGCTATCTGGATACATCATAGTGCTACGTGGGTGTAATATATATAGTGTAATGTAGGTGCAATACAGCGCTATATAGATACATTATAGTGCTACATGGGTGCAATATATATAGTGTAATGTAGGTGCAATGCAGTGCTATCTAGAAACATTATAGTGCTATATGGGTGTAATATATAGTGGAATGTTAGTGCAATACAGTGATATCTGGATACATCATAGTGCTACATGGGTGTAATATATAGTGTAATGTAAGCGCAATACAGCGTTATCTGGATACATTATAGTGATATATGGGTGCAATATATAGTGTAATGTAAGTGCAATACAGCGCTATCTGGATACATTATAGTGATATATGGGTGCAATATATAGTGTAATGTAGGTGCAATACAGCGTTATCTGGATACATTATAGTGCTACATGGGTGCAATATATAGTGTAATGTAAGTGCAATACAGTGATATCTGGATACATTATAGGAATATATGGGTGCAATATATAATGTAATGCAGGTGCAGTAGATTGCAAAATGAAAAGTAATAAAGGGATGCAATATGTAGTTTAATATAGGTACAATACAATGTTATATGGATGCATAATAGTTGCTATATATTTGCAAACGACATAAAATACAGAGCTATATACTGTAAGTGCTGTGTAGTACAGATGCAATAAAGGTACCATATAGATTTATGTGGGTGCAAGATTGTACTATATAGTGTGATTTTTGATAGATTACACTGAATATGTAACTATATGGAAGCAACAGATATGGGTGCAATTTAGTTCCTTATCTTATTTCAATACAGAGCTGTATATGTGCCATACAGTTCTAAATGGGTGCAGTATAGTAGAGCATAGGTAGAGTTTAGTGCTATATCTGTCTGTACACACACAGCATGTATTTATGTGACACACTCACTTACATGTTGCTAATCTGGAAACTATGTTTGCAATTAATAAATAAATAAATAAACAAAAACAAAATGTTACTAATAAAAAAGCAGCGCTGCTGTGCACAATCAATGGTAGAATTATAATAGCCATATGCAAGAGTTTCCTTCCTGAGGGCTGCACTGAATGAGACTACTACTGTACAGCACTTACAGAATGTCTGAGTTGGACTGAAATAGAACTATGCATGAGATATGTGGCCACTTCCTTCTGCCTTGTGTTGCAATCTGACAATCTACAGAAAGTGCTGATCGCATGTACATGTGCCTGAAAGTTGTGCCTGCCCGATACAATGTTGCAAGCAGGGAACAGAATTCGATGGAATGTCAATAATCTGCTTACCAGATGCAACGGTGATCAGATATTTAATAGTCCATTCTCCTGCAGACAATGAGAAGCCTCAGTAGTAGCAGCAGCAGCAGCAGCAGACAGATCCTCCTGCTCCACCATGCAGCACATTCACAAGCCTCTGGGCTGTGTGGCTTAATGCTCAGGCTCTGCCTCCTGTTGACGTCAAATTCACTGTCACATAAGCCAAGAGAGCACTGGTTGTCCTAGCAACTCCAGGGCTGCTCTGAAATGATTTCAATAGGGTCATCCTTCATACTGTGTGCACATTGCAATCATTACAGAACCTCCAGCCTCATCTACATAGCAGATCACAACTTGTCCTACACTTTCTAAGAATGTAAATATTTGTTTCTTTGCAGGATTTTAGGAAATACTATGTAGCCAATTATTAGTTTGGTGGGAATGGGGGATAAAGGGGCTGCAGAGGGGTTAATTTGCATGACAGGCATGGAAGGGGGCTTGTATTATGTCCAGTGTGCGGTATAATAATAGGGGTCTGCTAGGCAACTGGTCAAGCTAAATTGGAAAAAGCATCTTGTGTTCAGTAGTGGAATGTGGATGCAGAGAATAGAACTACAATCACAGTGTGCTTTATGGGAGAGGAGGTAGAACCTGCAGCCCCCATAAACCTATATGTGCCTATAAGCATGATTTTTTTTTTCTTTTTTTTTTTTCTTTCCCCAAAGCTTTGGAACATGCATACCCTTTTCAATAGTGTGGGGGGAAATGAATGGATGCAAGACCCCTGTGGTACGTAGCTCATCTCAATAGGAAACAATAGGATCAGATTTGAAAAAACCCAACTATGTTTCCCCTTTATGATCCACATAGACATTAGATTGTCGATAGATGCCATCAATATGTCATGGATACACCTTCAAAATGTTAATCTATATGGGCAGATGTCGTGACATCACCTGTTACATATCTCATATGTACCGTATAGGAAGCTGTAGACCATCTGATATGGTCGGAAAATATGATTGATATGGTCGGATATGATATGCTATGGTCGGAAAATATGATTGATATGGTCGGATATGATATGCTATGGTCGGAAAATATGATTGATATGGTCGGATATGATATGCTATGGTCGGAAAATATGATTGATATGGTCGGATATGATATGATATGGTCGGAAAATATGATTGATATGGTCGGATATGATATGGTCTGAAAATATGATTGATATGGTCGGATATGATATGATATGATAGATATAGTCGGAAAAAAAACAAAGGTCCATTAAGCCCAACCTATCAAACACACACAGACTGAGAGAGCGCTCTCTGCAGAACCACCAGCCTGTGTGTTTTCTCGCGGGAGGGAACACAGCGCAAGCCAACCTGACACTGTCCGTAGCTGATTGGACAGTGCGGAGCGAAGAGATCGCGCCCCCTTGCCGTTTAGTTAGATAGAGATGCCCCATTGACAGTTCAGGGGCTTATTTACATATCGGGCGCCAAATATAACAGCACCGATATCGGCGATATGTAAATATCGGAGGAAGAGAGGAAAAAAATGTAAAGTGAGACAGCGTTTGTGAAGCCCTGACTATTACATGCTGCACTCAGCCGCACATGTGTCGGCAGGTGTAAGGTTCTCTTTAAGAGAAAGACCTGAAAAGGAATGGCTATCCTAGATAGGAATTTTTACTGATGGAAGTAGTTGCAACATAAAGATGGGACAAGTGCAAAGGATGCAAAGAGGAACGCTGAAGAAACGGAACGATCAGACTAATGAATAGGAATATTTTTTTTCTTACTTCCCCTGCAGATGGAGTCTACTCATCTATGCTGACATGCTACTGCAGAGGCTCTGCTCCTTCCCTGACAAGCAGGACAGAGAGCTATTTCTATTGGCTGATCTGCAGTGAACAGAGAATCACTATGCAGAGACCTGGCTGATGGGAAAGTGACTAAACATGTGTGTTCACCAGCCCTCAGCTCATTAGGTGGACATGCGCATTGCTATAAATTTTGAACAGCAGGTGGCACCATACTTTGTATGTAAATGTCACAACTTTTCACTGGATTGTTTTGTTTTTTAACAGAATGTATATGGCAAACGTTGTTAATTTACAATGAATATGATATTTAATTGTGGGACAACCACTTTAACACGAGGATTGCAAAAGAGATATGATATGATCGATGTTTTGTAAGATTGTTGGTTGAAATGACAATGAGAAGTAGAAGAAACTTACAGTATTACAAATACTATACAGTATTTTGAGCCAGTGAACTACAAGGGTGAGGTTCTTTATGAAAAGGTTTTGCAGACATAAATATAATGATGACATTCCTAGTATGGAAGAGAGGCTGAGCTATTAGGAAGAACAATGGGAACAGTTGTGAGAGAATTAAGACACATAAAGAAGGAAGGCACACCTTTGTTGGCTTTGAAGGTTATTGTTAATGGTTTAAATTTTATGCAAGAACATACGAGGTGCCAGATTAGAAGATTACACACCAAAACATAATAAGATTATATTGGTGAAATAGATTAGCCTGATAGCATTAATCTAAAGGGGAACTCCAACTAAAAGTGGAGTTCACCATTATTTGTATTTAATATGGGGTCCTTCAGAATCTCCAATCAATAGAATGGCCCGGCCTGAATATATTTGGGACAAGTGGAAAACAAAAAGGAGAACAGTAAAAATCACTGAAATAAGGAGTGATAAGAGAGTGGAGCTAAAGTATATATGTTTACTTTTGAACATCATTTCACAGTATATGGATGCAAACTCCATAATCTTATTTTTATACTGATACTAAAGTACTGGGTATTTGGGTGTTACAGAGAGGGGTTCCAAATTTGGGACTCCCATCTATGGGCCAGAGCAAAGAGTCACTAGAAACTCCCACCTTAGCGGACTCAGCGCGACCATGTGCCACATGGTTGCCCATTCATTTACAATGAGTGGTTTCTCCTGGAACGACTTCATTCATGTCCAGTTGTGGATATGAAGGGAGATGGACATTTGCTATATTCGCCTGGTGTCCAAAACCTCAGACCCCATAACTTTACTGGTACAGAAATTTAGTAGCGTTCAGTTCAGTGATACAGTTCAGTACAATATTATTATAAGACCAAGACCATTGAAATTGTGTATAACAATGCTTCATAGACAAACAAATTCCCAATGTCCCGAAGTCTCTATAGTCCCACAAGAGTAAAGGCCCTTTTACACTGGCCAATTATCGGGCAAACTAGCGTTCACAGAACGCTCGTTCCCGATGATTGCGCTGTGTAAACAACGTTCATCAGATGAACGAGTAAACGCTCGTTCATCGGATGATTGCATCGTTTTAAATGCATAAACGTTTATCGTTGTTGGCAGCACATCTCCCTGTGTAACGTGCTGCCAACGCGATAGAACTGTCTGGGGACGAACGATCATAGTAACAAGCGCTCGTCTTCATACATAGCTTCTTGTGAAAGGAGCAAATGAGCGCCGATCGCCGAGATGTCTCGTAGATCGGCGATCGTTTACACAGCCCACGTCAGGACGTCTAATACTACCTTTAGGCTGGGTTCACACGAGCACATTAACGTCCGTAATGGACGGACGTATTTCGGCCAGAAGTCCCGGACCGAACTCAGTACAGGGAGCCGGGCTCCTAGCATCATAGTTATGTACGATGCTAGGAGTCCCTGCCTCTCCGTGGAACTACTGTCCCGTACTGAAAACATGATTACAGTACGGAACAGTTGTCCTGCAGAGAGGCAGGGACTCCTAGCATCGTACATAAGTATGATGCTAGGAGCCCGGCTCCCTGCACTGAGTTCGGTCCGGGACTTCCGGCCGAAATACGTCCGTCCATTACGGACGTTAATGTGCTCGTGTGAACCCAGCCTTAGACTCCCACAGGTACACAATTTCAAGCTGCAAAAAACCAAAAAAAAACCTGATCTGTGGATGAATCAGGTTCATTTCAGTGGGACTTAATTGGATGCTGAAGTATATCCTCGTGCATCAGTCTCATCATGATCAGTGTTTTTGTAGGACCTGTCTCGATCAATTTTTTTCTATTTTGTATAATTGAAATCAGTAGGTGATGGACCGAACAACTGATAGAAATTGATTACAATTTGTCAGCACTTTCTCAAATCCCCAAAAAGTGTGAACTTTTGCCTTACGCTGGTTTCCCAAGAACGCATGTCCGTATGATTAGGATCCATATTATAGCGGCAACACCTTGACCCCCCACAGATGGACGGAATCAAACTTAGGTCTAGATATGGTGTATGTAATATAGATACTGAAATGCTGCCAAATTACAGAAGTGTGAAACCAGCCCTAGCCATTTTCCATATTCTATAATAAGAGATGCAGCTTATGTGCCAGACATATCTAGATTTATGAGATAACTGGAGCAGAAATGATGTCCCTTCTGTCTCTTCAAATAGCTAGAATATTTATATAGCCATTTAAAATGCTAATATTTTCGTATCCCCTATTCTCCACATACCCGCTTATTAAACCTGATCTTCCCTGTGGAATTTCAAAATCCCTAACTCCAAATTTTGGTAGTGCCCAAGACAATAAAAAAGGATTTCCACTTTGTTAGTCAGGAATTATGAAACCTATGCGAGAATTTGATGAATAAATTCCATTTTGTATATCTCAACTAGTGAGTGACTCAGGAAATATATGTCCGACATATATCAAGTCATGTCTAAATTATGAGATCCCATATGGTGGCCGATTCCTTATACAACAAAGGTTATAATAGATTTGTGTAACAGAAATCGACATCACTGACACAATTTGTGCTATGAATAGAATTACTTCCCGTGACAAATTGTTTTGATCATGGCAAGAATCGCTACACTTACATTGTCACGTGTAGGAAAGTTCTGGCTGATTATCATCATACCGTATGTCTATGAAATCTACTGATCTTATCACTGTTTGCTGTGTTGTCTTCGTTTGTCATCCAGTTACACCTCTGACTACTTCTTCATCTTATAGCTGGTTCCAGGTAGTATTTACGTTACAGTTATAGAGTTATCCTTTTGTCACAGGGTCACCTAGGCTTCATAGAAATGTCAAGTCCCTGCACTCTCCTCCCTACTTCCCCTTCTCTCTGTAATTATTTTTTTTTTTTACAACAAAATCATAGTGCTTTATGGTCTTACAAGTACAATCTCTTTTGGATATGAAATGCCTTGCGATTAAGTTGCAGCCAGATTAACATTTCACCATGAAGCGATCAGCTATAAACTTCAAGTAAATGGCCGTCCATTTAATACAACAACAGACCAGGTCTGCCAGAGCAGGAGTTGCTGATACTTACTCTGGATCATAGAGGGAACATATATGCGGAAACCCCCACTATAGAGTACACATGCCCTAATAGGGCATATAAAAAAAGGGTTATCTGGGGGAGACAACCCCTTTAATGGGGGGACATCTCCAAATAAAGTTTTAAATCAATACCTGGACATCCGATTTAACTATTTTGACCAAAATAAGGTTTTAGATCCACATATTTTATAGTAATACCTGGAAATCCACTTTTTAGGCCAGGATCACACAAAGTTTTGATGCAGTTTTTGCGCCAGTTTTAATCTCAGCTTTTTGAACAAAAGTGGATCCAAATGGAGGGAAAGGTAGAAAGAAAAGACAGATGTATCTCCCTTCTTTTGTGTCCACTCCTGTGTCTGGCTCAAAAAAACTGCCCCAAAAACTGTGTGTGTGATCTTGGCCTAAGGGTGGATTCACACATCCTGTACTTGTTGCAGAATTTCAGTTGCGGAATCCACACCGAAATTACAAATACAGTACAATGTTAGTGAATGAGGTTTTAAAAGAACAAAACATTCACACAGTGTAAAATATCAGATGGGAATTGTAGGCATGCTGCGGATTTTCAAATCCACTTCATTTAAACTCCTCCTAGCCGCTGTCTTGTGGCTGGGGGAATGGGGGACCGGGGTACCAAGTTCTAGCGATCGGTGGGGGCAGAGGCGTAGCTAGGCATATGCCACAGGCGCAACTAGGAGGGAGGGTAAGGGGGCGCCAACGCACTAGCCGGGGCTCCCTCTAGAAGCAAAATCCCCGGCCAGAGCGTTGTCCATGCTCTGGCCAGGGATTCCACTCCTAGAGGGAGCCCCTGATGTCACTGTCACATATATGGACAGCGACATTAGGGGCTTCTCCATCAGCAGAATCACCAGCCAGAGCATATCTGGCCATATATGGACAGGAGAGGAATCCCTGGCCAGAGGGTCGACAATGCTCTGGCTGGGGATTCCACTCCTATAGGGGGGCTGTGTGGTACTATCTACAAGGGGCTGTGTGGCAGTATCTACAAGGGGTGTATGTGGCACTATCTACTGGTGGGGCTGTGTGGCACTATCTACAGGGGGGCATTGTGGCACTATCTACAGGGGGCTGTTTGGCGCTATCTACAAGGGGTTTGTGGTACTTTCTACAAGGAAACTGTGTGGCACTATCTACAAGGGGGGTGTGGCACTATCTACAGTGGGATGTGTGGCACTAGCTACAGGAGGGGCTGTGTGGCAATATCTACAAGGGGGTGTGGTACTATCTACAAGGAAGCTGTGTGGCAGTATCTTATTTCACTATATAGTCTCATTAACCTCAGTTATACAATCTGTTTTAGTGAGGCACTGACCACTTTAATTTATTTTCTTTTGATTAATTATTACATTAATTACTTTATATAACTATATTGCTTGTAAAATGTACAAATGTTTTTATGTTCGAGTTACATAAAAAAAAATTGAAAAAAAAATGACACATCATTGATTGGTAGAGAAAGCAATCATGGCGAGGGGGAAGGAGATGTCGGAAAAGAGGTTTCGGGGGGGGGGGCGCCAAACTGAATCTTTCCCCTGGGTGCAGGAGAACCTAGCTATGCCCATCAATCGGACCCTGACTGATCTTGCACTTTTCACCTATCCAGTGGATAGGTGAAAAATGCTGAAGGCTAGGATACCCCTTTAAATCTGTCCAGTTTTAATTTTACAACTTCATGAAACGTAAATGGTAATGTTGGTTCTTCCAGTACACAAGAAAAAAAATAAAACAAAAAATATAACGCTATATTCTATAAATAGAATTAACTCATGAACTTTGCAGAAAAAGTGAAGCGTTGCCTTGTAATCATAATAAAGTGTATAATAAATACACATTATTAATATTCTCTGACGTAATTGGACCCAACTGATATTTCCCCGTGGATAGCTGTTATGGCAGAGGTAGCCTCCAATTATTCCTGAAAATACATTTAAAATGAAGGAACATTTTTGCTTGTGCTTTGTTTTCCTGTGTTTGTTCCAAAATTCCTTTGGAGATGTTGTGCATTGAAAAGAACAGCGCCCCGCGCACTTATTCTGAAGAACATTATCCTGTTGAACAATGAGGCAAAGATCTTTTTTAGCTTTGGGGAAAAAAAAGAGGTTAGACGTTTAAGAAAGGACTATTTCCGCTAACGAGGAATGAAAGAGCTTAGGAAAATAAAAGGTGAAAAATGCTGGAGGGGAAAGTGTTTTAACAAGCAAGGACGAGGAATGTTAATACACGGTGAGACATGACCGATTTATTAAACTCTACAAAATTCGATCTTTTCATTGCGTTTAAGAATTTTCAGGAAGGCCTCATTTATTAAAACTGTCTGACAGAAAACCAGGCCTTGTTCTCTATAGGAACCAATCACAGTGCAGCTTTCATTTTACCAGAGCAGGTTAAGAAATGAAAGCTGAGCTCTGATTGGTTGTTATGGGTAAAAAGGCCAGTTTTTCTGTTAGGTCCCATGCACAATTACGGACCGTAATTGCTGATCAAAGTACGGACCGATTAATTTCTATTTCCCACGTCATCTTCCCGTATAGTTATATACGGGAAGGTGTCTGGGCCGCAGAAATGACCCTCAAAAAATAGGACATTTCTTATTTTTTGATTTTACGGACCGTGCTCCTGTACTTTATAATGGAAGCACAGCCCGCAAATGCTGATTGGTTGCCATGGGCTACTCCTCGCTACTTGTCTGCACTTGTTCTTATGCATTAATATGTATATAAAAGAAAAGATGGCCCCTATAGATGAATGCACATCACCCAGATAACAGACAATAACTAAATAAAAATGTATGAAGATACTTTGTACAATTTGTATCCATAAGGAGAAAAATTGGGTAAGATGTAAAACTCCCAAATGAGGTAGAGACCCAGATAAGATAAAGGAACCAAGTAAACCAGAAGGTGAAATTACAAAAAATAAAAAATAATTAGAGATCCCTGTACAGCTTCTTACCACCCATTTAAATAAGGAATACAGCCAACCTTGGCTGGGGCCCCTCTCCCCAGGGGCCCCTATAGCTGCCATATTGGATACCTCTATAGTACATGCACCCTACATTTGTTGGTGACAAAATGGTTTGGGAAAAACTAAAATAGAGACTTCTGTACAATTCCCCATTGGTTTACATATAGCTATATTTAAATACAAACACCTTCCAGTGTTTTTGGCGGCAACAACAGCACAGTCTGTAAAAATATCCTTGCTGTCAAAAACATTGGAAATCCGATGGAAACCTGACCTACTCCATTATAAGTCAAGATCTGTCAGAATTTGTTGGAATCCATTTGAAAATAAATCCATCACAGCTGTCATGGCTCCATTAAGAACGGAAGTCATGATGGTAGTGTGAACAGAGCCTTGCTCACTGCATATGAGAGCAAAAGAAAAGATGGAAGTGTTCATAGGACCTTTAGGCTGTGCTCACACAGTTTTTTGCAGGCGGAATTTCTGCCTCAAAATTCCGTTTGGAAGTTTGAGGCAGATTTTCCTCTCCCTGCACGCCGATTTTCGCTGCATTTTTCGCCCGCGGGCATAAAACGCAGCGAAATACGCTTTCTCTGCCTCCCATTGAAGTCAATGGGAGGTCAGAGGCGTAAACGCCCGAAGATAGGGCATGTCGCTTTTTTTCCCCGCGAGGCGGTTTTACTGCTCGCGGGAAAAAGACGCCTCCGCCTCCCATTGAAATCAATGGGAGGTATTTTGGGGGCCGTTTTTGCCAAGTTTTTTGGCGCGGTTTCCGCGTCGAAAAACTCGGCAAAAAACTCTGTGTCAACATAGCCTTAGGCTGGGTTCACACGTCAAAGAAAACATCTAAAAGTATACAAATTCTTTTGCATATTTGTACAAAACCTTCTAATAGAATTAAAGGAACCGTCCAGGCAAAACTTATTTACTTTGTTGTGCCCACTGCACAGCCTAAGGGGGTGGCACATGACACAGGGATTAGGTTTGCCCAGAGTGTTTCTTTAAGTGTTCCAAAAATGTTCTTAAAGAGGCTCTGTCACCACATATAAGTGGCCTATATTGTACATGATGTGATCGGCGCTGTAATGTGGATTACAACAGTGTTTTTTATTTAGAAAAACGATCATTTTTGACGAAGTTATGACCTATTTTAGCTTTTATGCTAATGAGTTTCTTAATGGACAACTGGGCGTGTTTTACTTTAGACCTAGTGGGCGTTGTGGAGAGAAGTGTATGACGCTGACCAATCAGTGACCAATCAGCATCATGCACTTCTCTCTATTCATTTATACAGCACTAGCGATATAGCTATATCGCTATGTGCAGCCACATAAACACACTATAACATTACTGCAGTGTCCTGATAATGAATATACATTACCAGTGGCGGATTAAGTGTACCATGGGCCCTGGGCTGTTGATACAACTTGGGCCCCCCTCACACAGAGTTCACAGCAGCACAGAATCTGCACGCTCCTCTCCTGAAATACTCTGTGCTGCTGTGAACTCTGCTCTTACCATTACGTGGTGACTTGCCAATCATTTGAAGGTGTTATTGAGGACAGGAGTGGAGGAGTGGTAACAGACTGAGCTACGTAATGGTAAGAGCAGAGTTTACAGCAGCACTGAATCTGCACGCTCATCTCCTGAAATACTCTGTGCTGCCTTAAACTCTGTGGACAGGTCAGGATCCTGTTTTTTTTTAAATGCTGCACTGTAGCGCAGCCTTATATAATGGATCGAGCGGGTTCCCCAGCAGCATTTAAAAGAAACAGGATCCTGACCTGTGCACAGAGTTTAAGGCAGCACAGAGTATTTCAGGAGAGGAGCCTGTGATTGGCTGCAGAGGCCGCTGCAGCCTGAGATTGGTTGCAGAGGCCGCTGCAGCCTGTGATTGGTTGCAGAGGCCGCTGCAGCCTGTGATTGGCTGCAGAGGCCGTCACGTGGGATGAAGCGTCATCCCTGGAGGCCGGCCTTCTGACGTCATCCTGACGTGCGTGACCGCCACTACAGCCTGTGATTGGCTGCAGCGGCGACATGGATGACACGTCACCGCTGGAGGCCGAACAGGAGGAATGTAAGTATGAACGTATTTTTTATTTTTTTTTATTACATTAAAATTGTATTTTCCGTGCGCCGAGCATGTACTGTCAAGGTTGTTGAAAGAGTTAGTGCAGCCCATTAACTCTATCAGCACCCTGGACAGTACCATGCTCGGCGCACGGAAATTACAGGTTCGGTCCGAAACAAACTTTTTCGTGAAATTCGGCGAACTAGCCGAACCGAACTTTTCAGAAGTTCGCTCATCTCTAGTCATAATGATGGCGGCTGCGCGAAAATCTCGCAGCCGCGCATCATACACTGATGACACATGGAGCCGTTAAGTGCCTTTTGCGCACGGAAAACGCCGCAGTTTTTGCGTGACCAAAACGCACACGCTCGTGTAAATGAGGCCTAAAGGGTAAGTCAATTTTTAACAAACTTCTAACATGTCATAGTGACATGTCAGAACTTTTGATGGGTGGGGGTCCGGGTGCGGAGACTAAGCGGCAGAAGCGCTCATGTGAGCAAAGAGCCACTTCATTTCTGTTTGGCTTTTTCCGGAAAGCCAAAGTAGCGGTGTACGGGCTCATTGACTTTCTATGAGCCCGTACATAAGCTGCTCAGCTTTCCGGAAACAGAAACCAAGTGGCTCAGCGCTCACACGAGTGCTTCCGCCGCTTAGTTTTAGTGATCAGAGGGAGTCGGCGAGAGACACTGCTTCCGTAACCATCATTCAGTTTTATGGGACTTACGGATGGTGGATATGTCATACATTTTTCTTATGGGAAAACTGAGGGCTGTATGGGGGGATTATATTGCAAGGGGAGGTGAGTTTGTCTGACTTCTGGGGGCTCTATAGGGAGGTCTGAGTGTCTGATTCTGACATCTCTGTGGGGGGGGGGGGGTAGCCCCCCCCATAGAGCCCGTCGCTCAGACCCCCCTATACAGCCCCCAGAAGTCAGACAATTTGACTTACCCTTGTAATATATTAGTAACTAGTGAGGGCTCTATGAGAAGGGGGGATTATACTGAATGGGGGAGGGGGGTTCTAACCATCTAAGTGACTCCAGAGGACTCCATGAAGGGGGGAATAACCCCCACATCCCATCCCCCATAGAGCCCTCAGTATTTCAGTATTTATTATACAGCAGGGAGATTTGAGCGTGTAACTCACTGCTGAGTGTCTATGGAGGGAAATTATTGTCCCCCCATAGAGTCCTCTGCAGTGAGTTACACCGCTCAAAACCCCCCTGCTGTATAATAAATACTGAAATCCTGAGAGCTCTATGGGGGATGGGATGGGGGGTTATTCCCCCTTCATGGAGTCCTCTGGAGTCACTTAGATGTAAATTAAGATGGAGACGAACATGAACACTAACCTCCTCGTTGCTCGACCACCGCCCTTCTCGTCTGTTCCTCACTGGCGGTACGTGAAGCGTCAGAGGGGCGTGTTCTACCACGACTAGCAGACGCACGTCTGCTAGTCCTATCCAGACATTGATATCCATCCCCCTCCTCCTCATCAGCACTGCGCTGCCCTCTGCTGCAGTCCGCCCGCCCCTCCCTCTCAACGGCCATTAGCGGCGCTTCTTGTGAACGGCCATTAGTGAGTCCGACCGGATTTAAAATGATGTGCGTTTCGGGTTGCGATGGGCCCCCTAAAAGCTTGGGCCCCGGGCGGCCGCCCAAAACGCCTATATTATAATCCGCCACTGTACATTACCTCCAGCAAGGACGTGATGTGTATTCAGAATCCTGACCACTTCTCTGCACTTCTCTGTGATTTACAGCCATTTTGGGGTACTCGCTGTAAATGACAGTTTACAGCGTAATCTTGCGAGAACTACGCCTGCTGTGCTGTAAATCACAGAGAAGTGCAGAGAAGTATCAGGATTCTGAATAAACATCACGTCCTGGCTGGAGGTAATGTATATTCATTATCAGGACACTGCAGTAATGTTATAGTGTGTTTATGTGGCTGCACATAGCGATATAGCTATATCGCTATGTGCAGAGTAAATGAATGGAGAGAAGTGTATGACGCTGATTGGTCACTGATTGGTCAGCGTCATACACTCCTCTCCACAACGCCCACTTGGCCAAAAAGTAAAACACGCCCATTTGTCCATTGAGAAATTCATTAGCATAAAAGCTAAAATAGGTCATTGCTCTGTCAAAATTGATCGTTTTTCTAAATAAAAACCACTGCTGTAATCTACATTACAGCACCGATCACATTATGTACAATATAGACCACTTATAATGTGGTGACAGAGCCTCTTTAACCCCTTAACCCCTTCCCGACCACCCCACGTAGATTAACGGGCTGCAGAGCTGGTCCTTGTGCCTGTAGCCCGTTAATCTACGTGTGCTCCTAACAGAGCACACAGACGCTCCCCGCAACCCGGCATCTCCCAGTACAGGCTGCTACTAGCAGCCTTAGGCCTCATTCACATGACAGGGTTTCCCGGCCGGGGGGCGGCCATTCATAAATCGGCCAGCACCCGGCTGCATTAGGAATAATAGACCCCTAATGGGGCTATTCACACGACCGATTTTTTGACGGCCGGGAAAACCGGCCGTCAAAAAATAGGAAGTCTATGGGGCCGGGTAATACACGGCCATCACCGGAATGTGTCCCGAGTGATGGCCGGGTTTTCCGTGGCTTGCGCTCTATCTCCTCCTCCTCACAGCGCAGAGTGCATGTGAGGAGGAGGAGTTGATGCCATTCGGACGAATGGCTACGCTGTACACTGTGTGGCAGGGCCGGGGTGTACAGCAGGTGGAGGGAGCGCTGCGCTGGCTCCCTTCCCCTGCTTGTTAAAAGCGCCCTGGCCCGGCGACACCTTCCATGGCGCCGCTAGCAGCTGCTGCTGCGGCTGCTACTATTGCAGCGACGCCACTATAGCAGAGCAGGGAAGTATCTCCCCGCTCTGCTATGTGCTAGCCCCACTTTAGCTCATTGAAGGAGCGGAATCCCCGTGTTTTCGGGGATTCGGCTCCTGGACAGAGCGCTTGATGTCTCTATCCATATCTGGGCAGTGACATCAGGGGAAACTCCTGAAGCGGAATCTCCGAACACATGGGGATTCCCCTTCAGGAGTTGCCGTTGATGTCACTGTCCAGATCTGCCCGGCCCGGCACGGATGCAAAACTTTATGCAAACCGGCCGGGCAAAATGGCCGATTTTACCGGCCGACACTCGGGCTCGGGCAGGACCCGGTCGTGTGAATCCCGCCTTAGTACTGGGGGAAAACATCGGGTCGGATCACAGCGGTGATCCGAACCGATTAACCACTTAATTGCGGCAGTCAATAGTGACTGCCGCATTTAAGTTGTTATAGCAACATCGGCACCCCGCTACGCGATTGCGGGGGGCGATTGTTGCGGGGGGGGAGGGGATTGCTATGGCAACCGGAAGCCTAAGAAGGGCTTCGGGTCTG
Organism: Rhinoderma darwinii; assembly: GCF_050947455.1. Lineage (NCBI taxonomy): Eukaryota > Metazoa > Chordata > Amphibia > Anura > Rhinodermatidae > Rhinoderma > Rhinoderma darwinii. Next base: position 41,925,978 of record NC_134691.1, on the reverse strand, counting down.
CCATCTATTGAAGGCGATTACGTCCTTCCAGAGGCAGGACCTAATATACCTCCTGTCAGTGTGAAACTGACAGGTATAATACGCTGCAATACATAAGTATTGCAGGGTATTATAACAACGATCCAACAATTGGATCTTCAAGTCCCTAGAAGCACTAAAAAAAAGTAAAAGTAAAAAAAGTTACAAAAAATGTACAAAAGTAAAATGTCAAAATAATAAAATTTAAAAATGGCCTTTTTTCCCTTATAAAGTCCTTAATTATTAGAAGAAAATAAATAAACTATGCATAATTGGTATCGCTTCGTCCGTAACGGCCTGAACTATAAACATATAATGTAATTTATCCCGCACGGTGACCGCCATAAGAAAATAATTAAAAACGATACCGGAATCGTTATTTTTAGTCACTTCAGCGCCCAAATAATTGTCATAAATAGGGATCAAAAAGTCGCATGTGTCCAAAAATTGTACCAATAGAAACTACAGTTTGTTCCTCAAACAACAAGCCCTCACACGGCTTTCCTGATAGAAAAATAAAAACGTTGTGGCTGTTAGACTATGGCGACACAAAAACGAAATAATTTTTTTAAAACCGTGATTTTATCATGCAAACACCATAAAGCATAAAAAACTTATATACAATTGGTATCGCCATAATCGCATCAACCCACAGAATAAACAAAATATGTCATTTCTAGCGCACGGTGAACGCCGTAAAAAAAAAGAATAAAAAACAATAGAAGTTTTGACGGCCTAATTCCACTAAATTCAGCAGAAAAACTATGGGATCAAAATGCTCACTATACCCCTAGATAGATTCTTTTTAGGGCTGTAGTTTCCCAAATGGGGTCACTTCTGTGGGTTGTCCACTGTTTTGGTCTCTCAGGGGCTTTGCAAATGCGACATGACACCCGAAAACCAATTGAGTAAACTTGAGCTCCAAAAGCCAAATAGCGCTCCATCGCTTCTGAGCCCTGCCGTGTGTCCAAACTGCAGTTTATTACCACATATGGGGTATTGCCGTAATCAGGAGAAATTGCTTTACAAATCTTGGGGTGCTTTTTCTTCTTTATTGCTTGTAAAAATTTATAATTTCTAAGTTTTATTGAAAAAAATTTAGATTTTCATTTTTACAGACTAATTCCACTAAATTCAGCAAAAAACCTGTGGGGTTAAAATGCTCACTACACTCCTTGATGAATTCCTTGAGGGGTGTAGTTTGCCAAATGGTTTCTTTTTAGAGGTGTTTCCACTGTTTTGGCACTACAAAACCTCTTCAAACCTGACATGGTGCCTAATATACAGTATATTCTAATAAAAAGAAGGCCCCAAAATCCACTAGGAGTTCCTTTGCTTCTGAGGCCGGTGCTTCAGACCATTAGCACACTAGAGCCACATGTGGGATATTTCTAAAAACTGCACAATTCGGGTAATATATATTGAGTTGCATTTCTCTGGTAAAACATTTTGTGTTACAGAAAAAAAATTTATTAAAATGGATTTTCCGACAAAAAAAAAGAAATTTGTAAATTTCACTTCTACTTTGCTTTAATTCATGTGAAATACCTAAAGGGTTAAGAAACTTTCTAAATGCTGTATTGAATACTTTGAGGGGTGTAGTTTTTAAAATTGGGTGACTTATGGGGGTTTCTATATATAATGCTCTCAAAGCCACTTCAGAACTGAACTGGTACCTATAAAAATAGGTTTTGGAAATTTTCTTGAAAATGTGAGAAATTGCTGCTGCTAAAGTTCTAAGCCTTGTAATGTCGTAGAAAAATAAAATAATGTTAAAAAAACAATGCAAATATAAAGTAGACATATGGAATATGTGAAATAGTAACTATTTTGTGTGGTATTACTATCTGTCTTACAAGAAGATAAATTTAAAATGAGAAAAATCATAATTTTTGCACATTTTCTTTAAATTTTGGTGTTTTTCACAAATAAGCAATGAATTTATTGACCACATTTTTCCACTAGCATAAAGTACAATATATCACGAGAAAACAATCTCAGAATCGCTTAGATAGGCAAAAGCATTCCAGAATTATTACCACATAAAGTGACACGTCAGATTTGAAAAAATGGGGCTGGTCCTAAAAGCCAAAATGAGCTCGGTCCTGAAGGCCAAAATGAGCTCGGTCCTGAAAGGGTTAAAAGACCAGGCCAATTTGAGTTTTTGATTTTCGTTTTTCCTCCCCGTCTTCCAAAATCCATAACTTTTCTATTTCCTCGTCGACATAGCCATATCTGGGCTTGTTTTGTGCGGGACAAGTTGTAGTTTTCATGGCACCATTTATTACACCGCATAATGTACTCGGAATCTGAAAAAATAATATTTGTGGGGTGAAATGGGCAAAAAGCACCAATTTTTTGGGGGTTTTGTTTTTACAGCGTCCATCAGGCGGTAAAAACGACATATTCACCTTATTCTACAGGTTAATACAATTACGGCAATACCAAATTTATATGGGTTGATTTAAGTTTTGCCACTTTTAAAAAAATAAAACAATTTGCTAAAAAAAATTATGTTTTGTGTCGCCATATTCTAAGAGTCATAATTTTTTAATTTTTCCATTAATTTAGAGGTCTTGGGAATTTTGCGAGGCAAGCTGTAGTTTTCACCTATGCCATTTTGGGGTACATACAACTTTTTGATCACTTTTTCTTCCTTTTTTTGGATAGCTAAGGTGACCAAAAAACAGCAATTTGCATGTTTTATATATGTTTTTTTATGCTTAATAGCGCTATATTGTTATAGTTCTGACTTTTACGGACGCGGAGTTATGTTAACGTTTATTTTTTTAAACATTGCTCTAGGGAGAAAAAAATGGGAAAAGGTAAGTTTCTTGAACTTTTAATATTTTTTTTTGGTACATTATAAAAATCTTTATTTAACTGTTTTTTACTTTTTTTATTAGTCCCCCTAGGGGACTTGAAGCAGCGATCGTTGGATCGCTTGCATGATATACTGCAATACGAATGTATTTCAGTATATCGTGATTGTGACAGTCTCCCTTGAAGCCCTGCCGGAGGCAGTTCTTCAAAGGAGTACAAAGTTGCCGGACCTGGGGGCCTTTATTAGGCCCTCAGGCTGCCATACAACCACTGTAAATGACCAGTCGTGCCGTGGGGGGGGGGTGCGATGCGGGGAGCTCAGCCCGTGAGCCCGCTCCATACTTCCCCTTAACGGCTGCCGCGTACCAGTACGTGACATGTCGTTAAGGGGTTGATTACGTTCTCCAATAAAAAGTGACTTCATGTCTCCCCTCCTGTATAATTAATAGAATATAAGCACCCTTTACTGAGAATGTGGAGCAGACTGGGGTGTATATACAGAACAGAGTGTGAATTCAGCTTATTATGCAGAGGTGCTGCTGTGAGGGATTGGAATTCCCTGCTGCTGGCCCGGTGAGGCTAGGTTCACACCATGTACAGGCAATCCAATCCTAGACTAGAGTTGTTACGATACCAAAATTTGGATTTTGACACCGATACTTTGTGTAGTATTGCGATTCTCGATACCAAAATGATAAATGCCAATAGTAATAATAATAATAATAATAATTTTAAAAAAAGTCCTTCCATTTGTGATGAATTTTGAACCTCCATAGTAATTAATGTTTCTCAGTTATAATGGACAAAATTGGGTTAATGTGTGAGGTACATGATGGGGTTAATTACTATTAATAAGAGGCACATGGAGGTTCAAAATTCATCACACCTCGTGCCTCACATAAGTGAATGAAAGCAGTTTTTAGTTTGTTTTTTTACAGCGTAAACATCATAAATGATGCTATAAATTTGCTGTGCAGGTTATTACGGCCGCGAAGATACCGAATATGTGTATATTTTATGTATTGAGACTTTTATTTAAACGTTTATTGTAAAAAATGTGTGTGTATTTTCTTAAATTTTTTTGAAATTTACCATTACTTTATTTTTTTTTTACTTTTTTATTTTTAAACTTTAACCAGTTCAGGCCCGGGCTATTTTGAGCCTTCAGGACCAGACACCGTTTAGCCATTTTTAGAACGCGTTAGTTAAACAGCTATAACTTTTTTATTTGTTGGGCTAGCGACGTTATTTTTGCGATGTTTTTTTCGTAGACAATGCAGGTTTCTTTTTTCACATTTTTATACACATCCTTTTTGCTATTTTAGAATTTTTAGGCTTAAAGTTTGAAAATAATAGTAAAAAAAATAAGTTTTTTCAGTTTTTTTCTGGTAATAACATAGTTTTACCCTAAAATAGACCTATTATTTGTGATGGTCATTGTCTACCATAAATTTTAATGTATTACATGTCTATTTTAGGGTAATTGGTTCAGGGCTAGCGTTACAAGAATGATTAGCGGGGGGGGGGAACGTTTTTTTGGGGGTGGGTATTTTATGCATATTTATAATAAAAAAATGTTTGCAATTTATTTTACTTTTATTTTTTTATGATTATGGTCTGTCCCTTAAAATTCAGAAAAGACCTTTGAGGGACTTTCTTTCTTCTTCTCTTTTTTCTTTCACGCCATGTTTTTCCACTGTGCAGCCCCAGTTACAGGGGAAATCAGCCCTCTTATAGTGACTATTGTCACTAATAGGGCTGTGCATGGTCTAGTAAGACCCAGCAGCAGCCTGCCACTAACGGCCTCCCGGTGATCATGTGACCAGTCACATGATCACCAGGACCAATAGAGACAGTGGCGCTGCTTCTGCCTCTATTCATATACACAGCGCTCATTGAAAGCTGCTTCTATCTTCTACTCAGGGTGCCCAGCAGTCAGACTGCCGGACACCCGACATTCAGCTGCCCGATCACTCGGGCAGCAAGCTAAAACTCGCGCAGTAAATAGTCTATGGCACGGGTTTTAAGGACCCTGACCGCCGGCCGTAAATACACAGACAGCAGTCGGGAACCGGTTAATCAACTCGCATATATCCATATACCAGTACATTAGCCTGTGTACTGATAGTATGCAGGCAATTGTTAGGACATACCTCAGTATGCCCTAACAACAGGAAATATGGTCAGACAGCCCTGGGGTCCTTCATTGGACCTTGGGCTGTCTGCCCATTTATGGTATGTCCCTTGATTGCATCACAGAAATTCCCTGTGATGCAATCCAAGGGGCATCCCCCCCCTTCTTATTATCCCATTGAATGCTGCGGTCAGCTTTGATCGCAGCATTCAAGGGAATAGCAGAGAAGATCAGAGGTTTCTCTGATCTCCGCCGTTAGAGCGGGGCTGCGGCTGTGTAATACAAGGGGCTGCGGCTCCTGACAAATGTGCATGCGCGGTGAGCATGCTGTGATGAGCGGCAGCGCCGGTGCTGAAGACAGAACATGGGGGTGTTTTGCAGTGCGCCCGCCATGTTCTATGTCTTCAGTGCCGTTGCTCATTAGTGCAGCGCCGGCTGCATCACCTCATGCTGACCGCGTGCGCAAACTTGTTGTCAGGAGCGGGGCAATACACAACCGCAGCCTCGCTCTGACTACATTCATGTATTACAATACTAAGCTGTGCCGCCACACAGCTTAGTATTGACATACATGAATTAACGGTATTAAACCGTTTAGGGTGCACGGCATCAAAATAGTATCAATATTTCGATGCATCGTGCAACCCTGTCCTAGACATATGCAGCTTTATGCTTCTATGCCTATACTGTAGCTCATGTCTGCCGCTAACTCCCTTTTAAAAAATGTATACCTTGCCTTATACTTTTTTATGCTTATATGTGTATTGAAAGTGTAGTCTACTGCTGTATAGACAGTTGAGGCAAATGTATACAAAAAGGATACTCTTTCGGCATATGTCTAGCTAATGATAGTCTATGTTAGCCGTATACATTGGGAGAATTTCCCAGCATATAAACTGAACGTTGATTCTAAATGTTGTTTGAACCTAACCTTAATTGAATCACAATGGTGTATATTAGGCAATTGCTCAATATGCCAAGATCTGGAAAAAGGTTTTGCTTGTTTTCTAGAAACAGCACCACGCCTGTCCAAGGGTTACATCCGATATTGCAGTACACCCTCATTCACTTGAATGGAGATCATCAGCAGACCTGGAAAACCCCAGAAGAAACAGTGAATGTAATGCGGCCCCCCGTATCACGACTATAAAAAGTTACTACAGTAACTGGGGCCTATGTAGTAAAATACACGGGCCCTGTTACTATAGTAATAACAATATACTTACCCTCCTCATTCCTGAGCGCAGCGGAGGACCTGGCGTCTCTTCGCGGCATGATGTCACGACGGTGTGTGCCGCGAATGACATCACGACGCTGGATGGCGTCAGGACGTCCGCTGCTCCCGGAGCCAAAGAAGAGGGTAAGTAAAACATTACGGTCTGCTGGGGCCCTGTATGTAAGTCTACCATGTGGTGTGATCCTGTCTCCTGGGCTATGTATCTAAGCCTACCTTGTGGTAGGTTTAAATACAGGGTCTAACAGACAGTATCACACATGGTCCCTTTATCTAAGCCTACCACATGTTTTACTAATGTTTTGTTTTGTGTTTGTGTTTTTCTACAGGTTCGGATGTTAGACTACGTCAGATTCGAGGACTACTTCGATGATGTTTTTTTTTTATTTTAATAAAATGGTTGACGAGGGTTGTGTGGGTTTTTTTTATTTCAATATAATATATTTTCAATGGCTTTGTATTTTTTGAAACTTTATTGCTACTGCCTTAGTAATGGCAACTGGCAGATTGACCACGTCGATTACTAAGTCAGGGCTTAGTGTTAGCCGGTGAAAAGGCTAACACTAACCCCCATGATTACCCCAGTACCCGCCACCACCAGGGGTGCCGGGAAGAGCCAGGTACGATCCAGTACCGAAACATCTGTAGTGATGCTAGGTTAATGGGGCGGCCGAAAGCTGGTATTATTAGGCTGGGAAAGCCCAAAAAGAGTTGTTGTATCTGGCTGGTTATGAAAAATGGGGGGTACCCCATGTCATTTTTTATAACCAGCCAGATACATCACTATCGTGCTGCCGCCCCAGTACCCGACCATCACTCTTCCCAGCACCCCTGGTGGCCGGAGATCCAGTGATGCAGCTGAAAGCTGCGGGTAGTTGGCCATGAGAAGTTGGGGGGTGGCCCCAAGTAGGACTTTTGCATCGGGCCCATGGGTCTTTAGCTACGCCCCTGCCTCTAGCAAGGAGCCCAATAAAATCACTACTCTGTATCACAGGTACCCATAATCCATCAATAGAATTCCAGTAGTACAATATGAGTTAAAAACTAGATATGTAAAATATAAGACAAAATGTATCACTGAGGCTATATTCTCTCTGCTCCCCCTATAGCTACGCCCCTGAAGTTATTTTATACGATGGCATGTGACAGTATTGGCAATTTGGTAGGGACTCAGTTAAAAATATTTTACACCAGAGCCCAAGAACTTTAAAGGGGTTTTCCCATCTTGGACAATTATGGCATATCCACAGGATATGCCATAAAAGTCAGATAGATGCGGGTCCTGGTTGGATGGCCGGGAGTTACGGAAACCACCGAGCACACTTAGCTACGCTGTTTCTGTAACTCCCATAGAAGTGAATGGGAGTTACGGAAACAGCATAGCACGGCTAGCACTCGGTTATTTCCTTAAATCCCAAGCACCTAACCAGGAAGTGGCCTTGAGGCAGCGGAGCCGAGTAAGCTGGAATGGGGTTTAGGTGGCCCCATTCTAGAGATAGGTGCGGGTCCCTGTGGATATGCCATAAATGTCCAAGATGGGAAAACCCCTTTAAGCTACACCACTGAATTGTAAATGGTCTCTATAATACTGTGGAAGGTGAGGCACAACTGAGAAGGAATTCCATAAAAGTCACAATAAGTTATAGGCCCGTGCAGTGCAAGTTAATAGTATTCTAAATAATCCTATGGGATTGTACTGTAAAGGCCAGCGCTGCATGCTCTCCCAATAGCATGAAGTATGAGGATTCTCCTGGACGTCATGAATCATTGTGTGTTACCATTTTCAGTTGATTCATGCCTGACAAAGTATTGGCAGTGTAAAGGAATGCACACACAAGGAAACAATGCGCCTTTGTTTAAATTCGTATTCAGAATGTCTTTCTACAGGAGCAGCAGACCGTGCTGTAAAGGAGAATGTTCTCAAAACGACAAGTAATCAATTTATGAACTTTTTATGGTACTTTTTTCAATATACAACCTGCGTGTACTTGCTGAATTTCTTCCTACTGCTGTATAGACGGGCCGCACAGTAACACCAAACAGACGCTAAGGTGTCCGATATATATATAGTGAAGGCAACTAATAAACATCGTAAAAACCCATCTAATTTCTTCAACCCTTAATGGCCAAGACTGTTTTGGCCTTAAAGACGCAGTAAATTTTTCGAAAAATTTTTTTTGCCTCTCCGCATTAGCCCAGCCATTACTTTTTTATTTTTTCGTTGACTTAGTTTTCATTTTTTTATTTTTCTTTGAGGGGCATATACAGAAAAAAGCAATTTTTACATTTTTTTGTTTATTTTTTTACACCGTTCACGGATAACACTAAATGACCTCAAGTTATTGGGGATAGCCCATGTGTATTTTGTTTATTTTTATGTAGCACATGGGTAAGAAACTTTATTTCATTTTAAATAATTGCATTTATCGTATTTTTTATTTTTTGCAGACTTTTTTTATTAATATTATTTTGGTAAAATAATAATGACCTTTTTTTAAATCACATCCCTTGACACATTATCACATACAGGTCAGTGATAAGCGGCATAGGAAAGTATGGAGGGCGCTGACTGGCTGAGCGCGCTCCATACCCTGCGGGTATCAGCTGTGTTTTACAGCTGACACCAAGGACTAACGGCCCGGGAACAGCGATTGCGCTGTTCCTGTTTGTTTAACCCCTCAAATGCTGCAGTTGATCGTGACTGCAGCATCTGAAGCGATGAAAAGAGGGGGGCGGCCCCCTCTGACAGCTCATTGGCACCCCCACACTGTGATCGGGGAGTGTCGGTGCTTGTTATGGCAGCCCAGGGGCCTAATGAAGGCCCCCAGGTCTGCCTTTTGTCCGCCTCTGTTAAGCCATGTCTCTGGCACGGTTTAACAGAAGCCCGTAAAAATTACAATATACTACAATACATTAGTATTGCAATATATTGTACCAGCGATCTAACGATTGCTGGTTCAAGTCCCCTAGGGGGACTAATAAATGGTGTAAAAAAAAAAGTTTCAGAAAGTTATTAGTACTGGAAAAAAATAAAAAAGTATTAAAAGTTCTAAAACTTTTCCCATTTATCCCTCTAAAGTAATATGTAAAATGTTAAAAATAAACAAAATTGGTATTGCTGCGTCCGTTAAAGTCTGAACTATTACAATGTAGCATTATTTAACACGCGCGGTAAATGCATAAAAAAACTAAAAATTTGAACTGCCAAAATCTTTGTTTTTTGGTCACCTTAGCTTGCAAAAAAAATGTAATAAAAAGAGAGAAAAAGTTGTACGTACCAAAAAATAGTACCAATCAAAACTACAGCTCGTTCCGCAAAACATAAGCCATCACAACGCTCAATCCACGGAAAAATAAAAACGTTATGGCTCTCAGAATGTGATGAAACAAAACCTTTTTTTTTCTTTTAACAAAAAGTTTTTTTTTTTAAAGTAATAAAATATAAAAAAGCCTATATAAATTTGGCATCTCCGTAATCGTATTGAGCTGCAGAAGTTTTTACCGCATGGTGAAAGCCGTAAAAACAAAAAACAATGTAGGAATCGCCATTTTTTCCAGTTTCGGCCAGCAATAAAAAAAAAACAGTTTCCCAGTACATTATATGGTACTTTAAATGATGCAATTAGAAACTACAACTCCTCCCACAAAAAATAAACCCTCACACCACTCACACACGAAAAAATGAAAAATGGTTCGGTCCATAAGGGCTTAAGGGATTTTTATTTTGAAATTATAATGTATTAGTATATTTCTGTATGGTAATACATTATCCTCTGTGTCATTACACACGAGCTACGCAGTTTCTGGAACGTGAGGTTAAATTTAGAGATGGCCTTATAACTCTGAAGCAACAATTGCCTCCCTTAGGTCATGGCTGATATTCATTCTTCTAGGCATGATGTAGATGCACGCCTCAGTGCTCCAGTACACCTATCTGCCAAATGTTCTGATTGTATAGAGGTACTTACACTTCCTGATGATGAGCTATTTTTTTCCACCTGGTTTCTGAGTTGCAAATATCCACTGCATTTTTTTTCTCTGTTGTTTATAGAAATTGGTGAGGCAAGTTGCTGTCAAGGGGTGGGAAATATAAGAGGGCAGGTGAACAGTCTTTTTTTGAATTTGAGGTGTAGGGAAAATGGGCAAGTGTAAGGATCTAAGCGACTATGACAAATGTCGAGGCGACTGGGTCAGAGGATCTCCAAAACGATATGCAGCGGTTAGTACTTACCAAAAGTCGTCCAAGGGAAGACAACCAGTGAACCGGCGACAGGGTCCTGGCCACCAAAGGCTCACTGATGAGCGTATGGAGTGAAGGCTAGCCCATCTGGTTCAATCCCACAGAAGAACTACTGTAGCACAAATTACTGAAAAAGTTACAGGCTGGAGACTGCACCTTAAAGAGGCTCTGTCACCACATTATAAGTGCCCTATCTTGTACATGATGTGATCGGCGCTTTAATGTATATTACAGCAGTGTTTTTTATTTAGAAAAACGATCATTTTTGACTGAGTTATGACCTATATTAGCTTTATGCTAATGAGTTTCTCAATGGACAACTGGGCGTGTTTTACTATATGGCCAAGTGGGCGTTGTACAGAGGAGTGTATGACACTCACCAATCAGTGACCAATCAGCGCCATACACTTCTCTCCATTCATTTATACAGCACATAGCAATATAGCTGTATCGCTATGTGTTGCCACATACACAAACACTAACATTACTGCAGTGTCATGAGATTACGCTGTAAGCTGTCATAAACAGCGAGATCTCGCTGTGCTGTGTTGTAAATCACAGAGAAGTGCTGAGAAGTGGTCAGGATTCTGAATACACATCCTGTCCTGGCTGGAGGTAATGTATATTCATTGTCATGACACTGCAGTGATGTTAGTGTTTGTGTATGTGACAGCACATAGCGATATAGCTATATCGCTATGTGCTGTATCAATGAATGGAGAGAAGTGTATGACGCTGATTGGTCACTGATTGGTCGCTGATTGGTCAGCGTCATACACTTCTCTCCACAACGCCCACTTGGCCATATAGTAAAACACGCCCAGTTGTCCATTGAGAAACTCATTAGCATAAAGATAATATAGGTCATAACTCCGTCAAAAATGATCGTTTTTCTAAATAAAAAACACTGCTGTAATCTACATTACAGCGCTGATCACATCATGTACAATATAGCCCACTTATAATGTGGTGACAGAGCCTCTTTAAAGAAAACAGCTCCGCTCCTCAATTGGGAAACAGATCTTGCTAAAAAATTATTCTCCTCAGACTATCCCGCATTTACCCTAGTTCCTCTGGAGAGGCTGCGAGCGCTAGGCTCACTATTCCATATACAACCTATATTATACCTCCAGAGCATGGAATTCACATAACCTATAAAATAACCCACCAAAAAGAGAGCAGGAATAACCACAGAACAATATGTATACGAAAATACAAAATTACATTTTACTGAGAAATAATATATTAATACATCACAAAATATCTAAAATATGGGGAAAACCCTGATGGGACCAGAAAGATGAAAAAAGGGCCGAAAAATACTAATGGCAGTGGCCTCTATCAGCAGGATAGATTGAGGAACATGACAAAGAGTTCAAAGCGTTGACTTGGCTTCCAAACTTCCCAGGTCTCCATCCGATCGGGCATCTGTGGGATGTGCACCGCACAACTTACAAGACTTAAAGGACCTGTTGCTACCATCTTGGTCTCAGATACCACAGGAACCTCCAGAGATCTTGTGATGTCCATTACTCGAATGGTCACAGCAGTTCTGGCTGCAAGAGAAGGACCTACACAATATTAGGCAGGAGGATTTGCTGTTATGGCTGTGTAGTTGTGATGTGTGTGGGTATATATATATATATATATATATATATATATATATATATATATATATATATACATATATATATACATGCGCATATATATTTACAAGATTTCCTTTATAGAATCACAGCTCCCATGCTGTTTAGGCTTGGGAGCTGGTGACTATAGGGTATGTCCCCTTAAGGGATTTACCCAGCAGGCTTATCCCCTAGGTAGGGTGGGGTTGTTGGGAGTATCCTGGGTATCCTCCCACCCATATAAATTAGGCTACACGGGGGAATTGCTTCCTCTTGGACCCCCCTTTGGATCGTGGAAGGAACCCTCCCGCCCGCCCGCCCTGAGAAGTTGTATTTCAAGGGCTTGTAACATTGTTAAGAATGTTGTAGTTTTCTGTCAGCTCAAATTCTGTTAATGTATGTAACTTGGTTGGTTGGCAAGTGTGCCTTTGTGTTCTGTGTGTAAATTATATTTTATTTACTTTGTCCCTTTGTTTATTTGTTCCTAGTCACAGCTGGCGGTGTGGAGGGGCTTTGTCCGGTCAAGCTAGGGACGACGGGAGTACAGTCACCTGCCGTATCAACTAGGACGTGCCCACCGCGGCAGCAGTGGCGTGACACGCGAGGTGACTGTTATTGTCAACGAGATCAAGATCTTCCGGTTTTAGCTGCGGACAAGATTTTTCCCTCCATGCTATAAATAATAAAGCTGTGGCCTACCCCCACTTTATACCCACGCTCAGTCTATTGTGTCAATTATTTGGAGAAGACAGACTGTTTCACTTATATCCCTTTAGTCCTGTAGCTCTGCTCTATATTACACGTGTGAATACACAGATGTAGTCGGATACAGAGTGCATAATGCAGAACTTCCTGCCTGATATTAACATTGTGAAGTACTTATATACTGTTTACATTTCATGTAGGAGGATTTATTTCTTCTTTTGAATCTGAGAATCTGAATTTTTTTAGAAACAGCAATAATTTCACATGGGATCTGCTCTATTTTTAGCTGTTAACTAAAACTTTTCAGGGGGAACCCGGCTGCTTAATATTTATGCCTTTGGTTTACTTTCCTTGATATCATCTCGAAATGTTATTACTACCCTCACTACCTAACGCTGGTACATTAAACTAATACAATTTCTTTAACCCCTAGATGATATTTGACGGAACTGTACATCATAGTTGGTATGGGGTTCCTGTAATTTGTGGTTCAACAAGCTGATGTCGTGGGTCAGAAGTTGAGCCAGTACCATCTTCCGCGATTGTCAGCTGAAGCTAGCTCCGATCCTGACCGATTAACCCCTTAGATGCTGCGGTCAATAGCGACCACAACATCTAAGTGGTTTGTAGCTCCTCAACACCCATGCGCCGCAACTGCAGGGTTACCGATGGTTGCTATGTCAACCAAAGGCCTGACAATGGCGTCCAGGTCTGCCGTGTCTATTAGGCCTTATTCACATGAACGTGTCCGTTTTGCGTGCGCAAAAAATGGTGCGTTTTGCGCGTGCAAAAGTTCTGTGTGGCATGAGTATTTGGTGCGTGCCTGCGTGATTTATGCGCATATGGCAGCGTGATGACACTCTGTTTTTATGTTTACAAACATGAAAGCAGGAGGTGCTTTTGTTTTTTCATTCATTTATTTTACTACTGCAGCGCGAATCACGTGCGTCAGACGGAAGTGCTTCCATGTGCCGTGCGCGATTTTCACGCACCCATTGACTTCAATGGGTGCGTGATGCGCGAAAAACGGCCAAGTATAGGACATGTCGTGAGTTTTACGCAGCGTGCATACACTGCGTGAAAATCACGGACTGTCTGAACGGCCCCATTCACTAGCATAGGTCCGTGTGGTCACGGACGTAATACACGTTCGTGTGAATAAGGCCTTAGGCCCGGCACTTGGACTAATAGGCTGCCTGTCGGTGTAAAAGCGTCACTTGTAACACATTGCACAACATAAGTAGTATTTGCGATCAGGGGTTCTGGCCTTCAAATCCCTAGTAAGACTAAAAAAAAAAAAGTTAAGAAAAGTAAAAAAAAGTTAAAAAAATAAAAAAAGAATAAAAGTTTCAAGTAATAACATTTTTACAAAAAAAAAACTTTTTTCCCCTTTCAAGTCCTTTATTATTGGATTTTTAAAATAATGTTTAATAAATTAAACATAATTGCTATCGCCGCATCCATAACAACCTGAACGATAAAAAAATTATATTATTTATCCCACGTATTGAATGCTGTAGTAAAAAAACTAAATGCCAGAATTGCTGTTTCTTTGGTCACATTGCCTTCCAAAAAAATGTATAAAAAATAATCAAAAAGTTGCAGGTACTCCAAAATGGTACCAATAAAAACTACAACAACCTGTTCTGCAAGAAACAAGCTCTCACACAGCTGTGGACAGAAAACGAAAAAGTTATGGCTCTCACAATATGGCGACACAAAAACATGATATTTAAAAGACGATGTTCTATTGTGTAAAAGTATTAAAACATAAAAACGATATAAATTTGTTATTACCATCATTATAATGACCAACTGAACAAAGTTAGTATGTCATTTATACAGCACGGTAAACACTACATTAAAAATAATATATACAGGAATTGCTGTTTTTTGATCATCTTGTCTCCCACAAAATGGAATAAAACATGATAAAAAAGTTACATGTACACCAAAATTGTACCAATAAAAATGTCAGCATGTTCTGCAAAAAACAGTCCTCATACCCCTACGTCTATGAAGAAATAAAAAAGTTATGGCTCCCGTAAGTCGAGGATGAAAAAAAACCTGATGTGCAGGCCAGAGGGGAACATTACAACAGTTTCAGGAGGCGATTATCAAGGTTCTAATATTAGGCAACCAGGAAGGGGAGGGCTCAAGCACATCTGCTGGAAGTGAGGGTGCCCGTATTATACCAGGACAACACTTTGCCAGCTAAATTTCCCAAACTGCAAAGGTGCCGAGTATGGACCAAAAGGGGGATAAGAAAGGACACCATTTATCAGTGAGACACCGGCCTGTGCAGAAAGGATTGCTTCACAGTGTAACACACATCTATGGATTATTTTATTGTTTTTTTTTTACCCCATTATTATACCACCTGACTATGCCCCAGATGTACTCTGCCCAGCTTACAGGTACCCCCATATTATAAATTGAAATACCAGTGAAACTCCAAACAAAACTACTGCCAAGCAAAATCCACGCTGCAAAAGTCAATAGCACTACTTCTTTTCTGAGCCCTACAGTGTGCCCAAACAGCAGTTTATTACCACATGTGGGGTATTGCTGTACAGAATTTGTTTACAAATGTTGGGGTGCTTTTTCTCCTTTATTCCTTGTAAAGATGAAACATTTTGAGCTAAACTACATCTTATTGTAAAAAATTTCAGTTTTCATTATCCACGCCTAATTCTAATAAAGTCAGCAAAAAAACGTTGGGGGTAAAATGCTCACTACACCCCTAGATGATTTCTCAAGTGGTGTCGTTTCCCAAATGGAGTCACTTCTCAGGGGTTTCCATTGTACTGGTACTTTAGGGGCTTTGAAAATGCGGCATTGTGGCCAAAAACGTAAAATCTGTGCCCCAAAAGCCAAATATAGTTGCATAAAGAAATGCCCAGGCTCCGTGTTGCTGCATGGAGGGAGGACTCTACCTGCCAGCAGCGCTGAAAATCTTCTTCACATACATAAGAATTATTTTGCGCATGCTCATGCTGTAAAATTCAGTACTACAGCAGTAACCATTGGTAACTATCCTCCAACTATGATAGGATTTGGGGTGCTTGGGAGAAATGTATCTTTTGAGCAATGCAATTTTGATAAAATATGTAATTTTATATTACACATTATTATTTCTTTAAAATTCTAGATATTAGTTCTAGATAATAGGACATGATATTTATTTTGGGAATACACCTTTAAATAAGCACCTCAGCTTTTTTTCGCCCCCATTTGCAAATGGGATGTTGTGCAATCTAGTCATGTGTATCGGCTTACCTTAACGGGCAGCCACTTCGTACTTGGCCGCCGTTAGGTCATGTGATCTTCAGTCTAACTTCCTGTATCCTACAGCGTCATAGACTTTTATTGAGAGACTGACCTCCGGTTCCTACAGAAGACGCTGTAGGATACGGGGAGTCAGACTGAAGATCACGTGATCCAACCTGGTAGGGAGCAGCTACCCATAAAATACAACACTAGGTGAGCCGATATACATGACTTCATGGCTCCCATGCTGTTTAAGCCTGGGAGCTGGTGACTAGCGGATATGTCCGCAGCCTGGGTTCCAATTTGAAGAGTTGGTTTGTTCCACAGATAGGGTGGGCCCTCCCATCCATATAAAATAAGCAACCTGGGGAGTCTCTTCCTCTTTGACTCCCCTCTAGCCCTGGAAGAGAACCTCTGAGTATTTCTGCTAGTGTAACATGGCCGATAATGCATTATTAGCTCTCCTAAAGGAGAAATTAGATAATGAAGGCACAGGCTGGCTTACCCCCTTGATTGCTGCTCCCGCAGGTCCGTCTTCTGAGGCGTCCGGATGGAAAGTGACTAGCTAGGTGCAGCCTACACGGCGCTGACGCCCCCCTCCCGTCTGAGCACTTCTCCTGCTCTGCCTCATCGGAGAGGCCGAGCGCCGTCTAGAACCCCCCGGGCAATGCCTAGCTCCCCTCCGGCGGTTAGAAACGCCGAACCACGTGATCGCTTATTACTTAGTACGGAGCGGCGCGTGGGGCCCCCTACTGTTCCCCGGTCAGCTTTCCCTGCCGCTACACAGCAGGAGGAGGATAGTGGCATAGCCATGGTTGCTCCTAAGGAACATCCAGTGGTTAAACCGCCAGGCAGACCGGCGAGATGGTTTGGCCGGGGTAAGAACCCTCCACCTCCCCCTCCCCCACATCTCCCCCCACCTCTACAGTCTATTGCTTCTGCTCCATCTCAAACTACGATTGTTAACAATAGGCAATTGGCAGAGCAAGATAGAAATATTGATAATGTTGTCCCCTGCTGAGCTAGGCTCTCCGGCCATTAACAGCTCAGATGACTTTTTTGATTGTGTGCCTGGCACGCCTAGTTATGGCGCTCAGGTCCCCATTGCTGAACGGCGTTCTGTGACATGACATACATTCCAGAGAGATGGGTCCCGATATGGGCATAGTCAAACCCTGTCTTAAGCTGGGTCTGATCATATTTCTGCTAATAGGCATAGAAGGCTCTCTCGTAAAGGGGAACGTAGGAGCGCTTATAGATGCCGTTCCAGGAGCAGACACAGTAGGAGATATACCAGCAGTTCCCGCAGGGGCTGGTCTGGTCACCATTCCTCCTCATCGTCTGTCAGCAGTGGGGAAAGTCGTCACATGAGGCATTCGCACGGGAGCCGGAGACAAGGGCGAAGTAAGCGGTTCGACTACCGGGGGCTGGAGAGACAACCATCTGCACCTGCTGCGGTTTCCACAGTTCCTCTGCAGCCTACCTTGCAGACTCCTGATGCACTACCCTCCACGCATCTGACCGGTGAGTTGTCCTGTGTGCAAGCTTGGAATAAGGCCGCGATTTATCTACAGAAACCAGAGAACAGATCAAAAAGTTTGAATTTGCTGATTTGTGGTCGCTGTTGTCTATTGACCAGTTAACTGTTGATAAGGAGAGGAGATTTGAGAAAACAGAGGATAAGAAGTCGAAGGTGGCAAAAACCTTTGGTAACTGGGTACAAGCTTTCGCAATTATGTCTAGCATTATTAGTCAAAAACACAGCTTTTGAACTATTTACATATTTAGATACGATTTATTCGGCTTATAAATGACATGGAGCCATGGCTTTGTGGAGATATGACGAGGAATTCAGACGACGACTGGCACTGTGGCCGGAAGTCAGTTGGTCCTCCAAGGCCAGGGATGTTTGGATTCAACTTATGTTGTCCCAAAACCCGTCAAATCCTTTTCAGTCATCCGCCGCTACGGGAGATTCACTGTCTGCGGCGGCGGGTAGACACCCCGGAGCATGCTGGCTATTTAACGAGGGCCATTGCAGGTTTTTTGCCTCATGTAAGTTCAAGCACGAATGCTCATTCTGCAGGGGTTCCCACATAGCCTTACGCTGTTTTAAAAAAGGCAAGATGCCCGCCAGACTCGTGGCTTCAGGTAAACCAGAGGACCCCGGTGAGCATACTAAAGATGCACCCGTGGCATGACAGGTATCACAGGATAGAGGAGGCCGAAATGCTAATTAAAGGTTTCACAGAAGGTTTTTATATACCACATGTTGGTCATCCGGCCGTTGTTTTTTCAATTAATTTGAAATCGAATCGGGATTTCCCCAATGTTGCGCAAGAAAAATTAGATAAAGAGGTTTGCATGGGCTGTGTGGCTGGCCCATTAATGACACCCCCTTTGGAGAATTTTAGGATATCTCCTTTGGTAGTAGTTCCCAAAAAGGATCCTGGCAAATACAGACTCATCCATCATTTGTCCTTCCCAGAAGGTGATTCCGTCAATGATGGTATACCTAAGGAAGAGTCTGTCGTGTAATATGTGTCTTTTGATTGGGCAGTACATGTGATATCGAAGGCAGACCCTGGAGCCCTATTTTCAAAGTCTGATATAAAATCCGCCTTCCGACTACTTCCTGTCCATCCTGACTGATTTCATCTGCTGGGTTGTCAAAAGGACGGCTTGTAGAAATATACAAAAATATCTTTCACAGCTACTTATGGAAGCAAAAACACGTGGCATTTTAGATGACAAAGAATTTAGTTATCTGAACATCAAATTTCCTAAGACACCAGTTATTTACTACCTACCTAAGGTACATAGTAATCAATACCACCCACCTGGGAAACCAATAGTGGCGGGTACTGATTCGTTAGCCAGTCGCATTTCTGAATATATTAATATATTGACTACTACCTTCAGGGCTATGTTGTTCACACCAAATCACATTTAAAAGATTCTGCTCATCTAATCAGCATAATGAAGGAGACTACTATAAACTCTAATATTTTGTTATGTACATGTTATGTATGTGTGATGTATCTTCATTATATACAAGTATTCCACACAATCTAGGAATAACAGTCGTACAATGTTTTTTGAATAAAGACATAAATATGCCCATAGGGTGAACCGCGCACTCTAGCAAGTGTCTCCATTCCTCTAATGCCAACATGACAGCCAGCAACTCCCGATCCCTGATTGAATAATTGCGCTCTGCCGGGGGAAAACAATTTCGAGAAGCCACAGGCCACCATCTAGCCCTTAGAGTTCTTTTGACATAGTAGTGCTCCAGCACCAACGGAAGATGCGTCCACTTCCAGAAAGAACTGCCGCGAAGCATCAGGGTGGTGAAGTACAGATGCTGAAGTGAAAGCGCTCTTGAGCTTAGTAAGTGCCGATTCTGCATCTGGATTCCAAACCTTGGCGTTCACCCCCTTCTTGGTGAGGGCAAAGATTGGAGCAGTCAGAGATGAGAAGTTCGGGATAAATTGCCGATAGAAGTTTGCGAACCCAGAAATCAATGTATGGACTGAAGACCCTGTGGGCGTGGCCACTCTAAGACGGATCTCTCCTTCTCTTGGTTCTTCTTGAGGCTACGGTCAGATACAATGTAGCCCATGAAGGGCAGAGAGTTTTTTTCGAACACACATTTCTCAAGTTTAGCATATAGACGAATCTCCCTCAACCGCGACAGAACTTGGCGAACGTGCCCCCCATGTGTCATCAAATCAGGTGAGTAAACCAGGATTTCGTCCAGATAGTCCACCACACAGACATACAGCAGATCCCGGAAAATGTAATTTACAAATTCTTGGAACACAGCTGGAGCGTTACACAGACCAAAGGGCATCACAAGGTATTTGTAATGGCCGTCACGGGTGTTAAATCCGGTTTTCCATTAGTCTCCTCTGCGGATACGGATGAAATTATATGCTCCGCGTAGATCCAGCTTTGTGAATACCTTGGCCCCACGAATTCTATCACAAAGTTCTAAGATGAGCGGCAGGGGAAACTTATTTTTAACTGTAATTTGGTTCATCCCCGGTAGTTGATACATAGATGAAGAGATCCGTCCTTCTTTTTCACGAAGAAGAATCCGGCTTTGGCTGGGGAGGAAGATTTCCGGATGAACCCACTCTCGAGGTTCTCCTTAACATAGGCAGACATGGCTAGGGTCTCTGGGAGGGAAAGAGAATAAACTAGCCCCTGAGGCAGTGAAACGTCAGGGAGTAAGTCAACAGGGCAGTCGGAGTAGTAAGTAGTAAGTCAACAGGAGGAGTAACGGGCAGTGGAACAGCAGCAGCATCCGGAGGAGGAGGAGCAGTGAGTTGAACCAGTTGGGCGATGATGGAGTTTACAGCCACGAGGAGTTGATCCTGGCATGCACGTAGGTAACGCATATCCATCTGTATCACCTGAACTGCGGTCTTAGATTGGGTTCCATGGCCTGAGCGTACTGTCACGATCTAGGGTATGTGGACCAACTAGGCCTCTCTGCCAAAGCGAAGAGGCAGCTGGCCAAATTACAGTCTATGCACAGTCTTGTGGAAGAGATGCGTAGCACAAGGGTATCTGAGATAGTCCAGACAACGGCAGGGCTCCGGCACAGATGGGGCTAGGTGTGCCGGTTACGCCAGACATGGCGGATGGCACCAGGGATGGCAGATGACACTAGATGTGGTGTATCCAGCAGGCGGCATGACACGACTCCGATACAAGGCAGGATCAGGAATGAAACACAGCGCGGGACACAGGAGATAGGATGCAGGGAACGGGAACACTGGGAGCAGGAAAACACTAAGGGACCATTTACAATACAGACATGGGAAAAGTACAAACACACTCAGGCAAGCAGTGGAAGGGCGGTGTCCTTCTTATAGTCCAGGATGAACAGGGGTTAATTAGGGAACTTTAACATGTGCGCACACTGGCCCTTTAAGGACGGGACCAAGCACAAGCACTTTAACACTCAGATTAGGGCCGGACGGCCGCGAGTGCTGGCGTCTCCTAGGGGGAGACGCTGGCCGGATGTCAACGGTCTGTGGTCGCAGCGGTCTCAATGTAAGGAATGGCTTTGGTCCGCAACCACGGCCATGACACTGTAAAGAGGTGGGTCATAATAGAATTAAAGATGTATGCAAAACATTTATGGATGCACAAAAAAGGAATATTAACAAAATTGACAGCTTTATTACTTGTTACACAAAAGGTGTGATTTACGCCATAGAATGTCCCTGTGGACTTATATTAGTAGAACCGAAGGAAAATGTAAAAAATACAGAACGTAACACTGTAATAACTTCAGAAAAGGGAAAACTGACCACAGTGTTTCTGCACATTTTTTAAAAGACCACAATAAAAATCCAAGGGGTATAAAATGTTACACTATAGAAATTGTAGCTAATCACTGGAGGAGTGACAATTACATAAAGAAAATGAGCCAAAGGGAAACATTTTGGATTTACCAGCTGAAATCCCTATACAGTTTTGGCCTTAATTCAGACTTCAAGTTTAAATGCTTTTTGTAATTGTATTTTTAAAAACTGTACATCATAATTTCAGGAGAATAGATAGTTTCTCTGACAATAGTGTAATACACAATATTTGAGGATAAGGATTATGCTATAGTGGCGTTATTGCTCCTTGTATCAACATAGATTTTTTGTTACATAGTGTACATAATTTTCACTTTATAGTATTATTTTGTTTCTATATTTATTATTATTAATATTTTGGCATATTTTCATATTACTTTTGGTGCCACTTTTATAATATTTTGAATAGAAGGAAAGCAGTAATCCCCTTCCCCCACAATGTAAGCAGAGAAAATTGGTGTAATCATACGAATTCTTCGTACGAGTCCATAACACACTATTTAGGGTTATATAGTAAATTGATTGGTGGATTATTACTATGGTAAATTGAGAGGATCAGGAAAATAATTGCGCGATAGCGCGGTGATAAAGGACCTCGTGTTAAAATAAGGTCTTTTTTGGTTAAGGTTTATATTCTATATTATTGTATTTTTATTTATTTTTCCTATTTAAAGTAATAAATATCTGGATATTCTTTAAAATTACAGCTGAGAACGTTGGTGCGGTTATAATAAATTTCCTTGTAGGGTGCAGTGCACTTCTAGTCCAGCACAACATTTGAAGCTGGAGTCTTTTCTTGTGGTAAAAGATGATTGAACAAGAGCTGACAACTAAATAAAAAACTAAATATAAAAGTGGTAATTATAAAAAAAAAAATGATATAGTGAATATAATAAATGATAAGAGAGGTTTTCTATTTAAAATTGGTGTCAAGTGGGTTAGATATAGATTAGAATAGCATCTATAACGGAATTGTCATGTGTCTCTTTTTACTAATGTATATCATTGAGATACGTTTTATATACACATAATAGAATGTGTTTATATTGTGGATTTAATTTTAGACAAAATGCATTTTTATGTTTATTACATTGTATGCTAGCAGCTATTTAACTATGCCATTTTGGTAAATGCCTCACAAGTGCTGGAAGGAGCTGGAAGGGCGGAATTGAGGGTCGGGCGGACATTGTTTGGCGTGCCGCATTATAATTTTTTTTTTATATGCCTTAAATTTCTCATCTTTTGTGAGTATGGAAATAAATTGCGTGGAGTGATAATATGTCCAGAGGTTTTGCACTATACTTTGTTTTTAAATCTATAGAAGTATACAATCTGTAAGGGTAAGTTCACACTACCATAAGTATATGTTTACCTCTCTTCCGTCAGAATCGAAACATTAAACCGAAAGCAACGGTTCCGTTAGAATTACCAATCTTTGGCTACGTGTAGAGGCAAGTTTTAGAAGACCTGTGAAGCTGCACCATTTGGACTTTATTTTATTTCCTATCTGCATACGTGCTGGGGAAAGTTCTATTTTCTAAGGATTTTCAACTGGATTGTCGTTTTAGAAACCGTCCGAACGGTACATATATACATATATATATATATATATATATATATATATATATATATATATATATATATATATTTTATTTATTTTTTTATTTTTTTTTATTATTATTTTTTTATTTCTTTATTTTTTTTAAATTTTTTTTGTATTTATGTTTGGGGAGTTGGATTTAACCCTTTATATACATGCTCCGGTTTGTGAGATTTAAGAAGTGTGCAGCAAGGAACCATTGAAGTTTTGTATATATTATTAACCCTTTCCCATCACGGCCGTTTTTTAGATTTTCATTTAGATTTTTTCCTTCCTACTTTCTTAAATCCATAACTTTTTTATTTTTCCATCAATAAAGCCATATGAGGGCTTGTTTTTTTTCCGGACATGTTGTACTTTCTTAATGGCACCATTTATTGTACCATATAATGTATTGGGAAACTGGAAAAATATTCTTTGTGTGGTGGAATAGGAAAAAACTGTGATTTCTCAATTTGTTGAGGGGTTACGTTTTTACTATTTTAACCGTACAGTAAAAATGGCATGTTATCTTTATTCTACCGGTCTATACGATTATGGCGATACCAAATTTATATTGTTTTTTTTTTTATGTTTTACTACTTTTGCAAGGGAGAATTGAATTGTTAAAAATAAAATCTGTGTTTTGCCGCCACATTCTGAGAGCCATTAAAGGAACAGTGTCATCACAAATTATTTTTTTATATGTTAAAGATGTTAGTGCTTTATTAAAAATGTTTATATTCATTTGTGTGTTTGTGTTTTACTTTTTCTTATTTTTACACTTTTTCTTCCCTATGGGGGCTGCCATTTTTTGTTCCATTTCTGTCTGTGTCGATTAACGACACATACAGACATGGAATACGGCAGCCACAGTCCCATAGGGACTGCGAACGGCTCCCGTCCCATTGACTTCAGTGTACGGCGTCTGTGTGGGAACTGCGCATGCACCGCTCCCACACAGTCCAATTCGAAATTGGCGCCGTCCGGCGCCATTTTCCTGTGGACCGGAAGTCGCGGCCGGACAGTAATATTACTACTTCTGGTCGCGGCTTCCGGATTTGTGCACTTGGACCAGCGGCAGCAAACGGAGCGGACGGGCCGGAGGGAGCCGCGGCGGCAGGAGTAGGTAAGAGATTTCAATGTATGTTCTTGTTTGTGTGTGTTTACTACTGTATGTAAACCTACTACGCTGTGTGTTAGCTCAAAAAATGGCGACACACAGCGTAGGAGGTTACACCGTTCAAACCCCTCGTTTATCCCGGCACTAGCCAGGATAAAGGAGGGGGGGATGCTGAGAGCTCACTAGAGCGAGGGCTTTTAACCCATTGTTGCAATGCTGCAATTTTGGGAATAGCTCCATCTAGTGACCAAAAATGGGTAGTATTATAAATTAGAATTAATTTATAATATTTCCTGACTATTTCCTGACTAGTGAAAAAAATAAAAAAAATTTGAACCATGTTTAATCACCCACACACTAAATGTTTAATTTTTAAAAAAAAAACATGTTTTTCTGGCAACACATTCCCTTTAACTTTTACATTTTTCTGTAGATTCAGTGGTATGAGGGCCTATTTTTTGTGGGGTGTGCTGTAGTTTCTATTGGTACCATGCTGGGCTACATGAAACTTTTTGATCATTTTTTATTTAATTTTTTGTAGGATATGAAGTGACCAAAAAACAGCCATTCTGGCGGTTTAATTTCTTATTTTTTATGGCATTCACCGTGTGGGTTAAATAATGGTATATTGTAATAGCTAACGGACAATTTCTTTTCTTTTTTACATTACTTTGGAGGAAAAATGTGAAAAGTTTTTTTTTAACTTTTATATATATATATATATATATATATATATATATATATATATATATATATATATATATATATATATATATATATATATGTGTATATATATATATATATATGTATATATATATATATATATATATATATATTTTATTTTTTTACACTACTAAAAACTTTATTAAACTTTTTTTACACATTTTATTAGCCCCCCTAGGGGACTTGAAACAGCGATCATTAGATCACTGGTACTATACACTGCAATACTAATGTATTGCAGTATATTGTCATTTTTACAGGATCCTGTTAAGCCCTGCCAAAGACAGGGCTTAACAGGAGATGAAGTAAGGCAGTCCTGGGGGCCTTCATTAGGCCCCTGGGCTGTCATGTAAATCATTGGCATCCCGATCGCATTGTGGGGGCACCAATGAGCTGTCAGAGGGGGGCGCCTCCCCTCTTTCTAATGACTTAGATGCTGCGATCATGATTGATCGCAGCATTTAATTTTGCTGCAATTCATTTTAATAGCGGTTGCTATAGGTAGACATAATTACATAGCTCTATGGCTATACAGGGGATTTGGAGCTCCGTGACTAAAAATAGAGATCCCTTATAAAGGTATATCATGAAATTAATCAAAACAGAATTTGAGACCTATTTACTTTACGTTTTACCACTAAACTAAGTGATGGCATGTCGCTGGAGTATTTTTTTAATTTACTGATCATTGGGGTCCAACCTTCCGGACTCTCACCAATCCATAGAAATAAGTGATATGCGGGAAACTTAAACTCACTGGACTGACGCAGAGTTCACACGTTTTTTGCCTGCAATATGACAGAAACCTGTGAACACAGACTTATAGTTCCTGCAATGTCCTGGATAAGGAGTCATTGAAAAAAATTCAAGGGGGTCCTTGTACTTTTCTAGAGCTCGGACCCGTACAGGTCAGTAACCTATAGCATATCTTAGTAATAGGTAACAACTAAGGTGGGAGGACCCATTTAATGGAATATAAAGCGGCTTTGACATGCAGAGTTATATTCCATTAGAATGCAGATTCAAGCGCCATTCTATGAGCAAGTTAATTGATGCAATTTGTGGTTGTCACCCAATGTCTGAAATCTGTGTGAAAGACCAAGATAGCCTAAAAGATATGGCGGATATAGATACCCATAACTGCAAATTATGTTCTGGATCTGTAGATACAGATCTACTTCATGTATTATGGGATTGTGCTGTAGTGTTTTCAGTCTCGTGTATAGCATAAGGATAAAGGACATATTAACTAGAGGTGGTCAAGGTTGGACATTCTTGACTTGGAATTCATTGTATGATGTGTTTTCTCAAGATACATAATCATAATGTTCTCACACCTCTAATATTTACTCTGCTATAACACTTCCTCCCAGAATATTCTACACTAATCCCCTCACTTTACTTGTAGTCATTTTTGGATTTACTCTATAAACTGACCCTGCATACTTTAAGAAGATCAAGAAATAGAAGTTACAAGGTCATTTGTTTTAATTTCCCTGAATTCTGGTTTATTTCAGTTCATAGAACAATGGGACATATTTATAAAAAAAATTAATGGTACTCTGGACCATTCATTTCCCTGCAGAAGTATGTACTCAGCTTGAACATTTGTGTTCTGCTTAATCCTGTAAAGTTCCGATATGGATCTGGCCCAAATCTCTGCAAAGCCTCTTACTGCTCTAATCAGTTGCTGCCTGCGCAATCTGCAGACCGATCGTGGTGGGAGAAATATCCTCTGTTCCACCCTCCTCGACGGGGGTCTACAATCGAAAGAGAAGTTGAGATGTAAAGATGATAATGACTATGTTAAAGTCACAGTATCAGGATCGGTCAGCTGAGGGCGGTGCCCACTAGTCAAGAGTGCTAGAATAGCAGAGGGGATGTGAAGAGGAAGTGGTGCGCACCGTTAGTTCCAGTGAGAAGGCGGGAGTGTGGTTCGGGAGCTGTGCAAAAGAGTCTGGCAGCAAGTAGAGCAAGAGCTCCCTGCAGAGAGTGTAACAGGGTCAGACTAGCCCACCAAAGTACCAGAGGATCTCTCGGTGGGCACAGGCTCTGTCACAATAATAAGCCCCGAAGTTCTAGCAGAAGACAACCATATTTGGAGGTAACTTTGGAGCGAATACTTGCCACTAGAGTGTATTTCTTTTAAGTTGTGTAACAGGTTGAGGGGGTTAATCTGCCAAGGGAGATATATCCCTAGATGCCTATTAAGGGGTTAACATAGGGTCTTCCCTCCACACAGGTGGAGGGTAATTAACTAAGAGAAAAAGCACTGCTGGAAGTGTGTGTCAGTGAGAGAGGGGAAGCAGGAAGGTGAAGACCGGTTTTGCTGCTGAACAGATCTGACATTTACAGAGGGGTGAGTGCTAACCCCTGCAAAGGGCTGGACTGTGTGAGTTATACCTGGACTTTTGATACGTTAAACGTTTCTTGCAATTCTAAACTTTGTGTATGCTGATGAGGCAAGCTACCGTTGTGTTTATTGGATTTCCCTACCTGAATGAGAACTAAAGCTTCTATAGTCCTATTTAAACAAGAATACTGCGCTGAGAGTGTCTCATTCCCTAGCTACATTCCCAAAACTGCTACATATGGTGGAGAATGCGGGCATACTGTCTGCGCTAGTTCGTGGTTGCTAGGCGCAACAACAGAAAGAAACACTTTCAAGAGCCAGCGGTGAATATATGTCATGGGTGAAAGCTGCTACCCTGATGTCCAGACCATCCGCCAACATGGAGGAGTTAATCCAGCAGCTTGTACAGGCCAATGGGCAGCAACAACAGGCTCATGCTGAGGCCATGCAGGCCCAACATCAAACCAAACAAGTCCTGTTTAAACAAGAATACTGCGCTGAGAGTGTCTCTTTGCCTATCTACATTCCCCAAACTGCTACAGTTGATTAACAAATAACCTATTAGACCTTATTGATAAAATGAAAGGGGGATAACATCTATTGGGTCAAAAGAACCCCAGTATAGGAATCTCCTATAGCTACGCTCCTGCTGGGCTCATGAATACAGCTTATGACTACAAAGGGGCAAATAACTTTTTGCGCTGTTTAGTATAACAGTAAATCATGTCTCACCTAATAATATTAGGAAGGATATTTTTATGACAGATCCACTTTATGTGTTCGTCTTTGTGTTGAACTCTTGCTCATTAATGGTCTATATATCAGACTACCTGTGTTTTGCAGTCAGGTCCTCTCATGCAGTAATAGATTGTAAGAGGTCATTAATGAACCACGAAAGTGCAAAAACCTTAGCACTAATGTCCTCTTTCAACACAAATTTTCTGTTGGGCTGGCATCAATAATGGGCTGGCAAACTGCTCAGGGGAACTAGATGCCCTGCTCCATTAGGTTTATAATAGCTGCTGTGCAATTCAATGCCCAGTGGTGCACAATGGATTATCTTGCCTCTCACTGTCTAATTGCAGTTGGAAGCAGTCTCGCTTAATTGGCATAAATTAGCTTTCCAGGTCTTGATATATTAAAGCGGTTCTGCACATTGTCAAGTCTCAGGCTACATTTATACAACCATATTTTGGTCCATGTGAGCTCTATATATTTTTTTACAAGAAGGCTGATATTAAAATAGATGAACCACTGGCTGGATGTAAGAGGGTAAAGCATCAGGAAGTGTATTGTGTCTCTGTTGCCCAAGGGCCCATAAAAAACCATGAGTCAGCCCTGAGTGTGAATCTTGTACATACCAGGAGCTAGTCTCTCCTACAGTCAGAAGTGTAAACAATGGGGGACAATACAGCAGTGGCCAATAAAATATTCTCTAACTGCATGCTCCATATACTCATGTGTGTGTGCAGACAGCCTCCCTCTTTGCCCCTCATCCTCCCCCTATCTCACAGTCTCCCTGTTCTGCATAATATGGTCCCTCAGTGAGAAGCTTATATCTTATGGTCTACCTAGTTTTTAAGTGAGTGCAGAGATTCTGAAAAGTTACAGACAAGTGCAATAGCCAGGTATAAGGGTGAAAAAGCGGGACAAACCGTCATTTTGTGTTCATCAAAAACAATATTTCTATTTCTTGTAATGGTTACATTTCTCTTTACCTAGAGCCACACCCATGCAGGTGAATGTAAAAACCCACGCCCTTAGCAGAGAGCCAGCCTTTGTCTATATGTTAAAGATGAGTTCTACTCCTGTTATTGGATGAGAGAGCAGATGTAACCATACAATGTATATACCATTTACTTCCTTATTCTAAGGCTTTATAAACCCTGAATGCAGGGACAATAAAGCAGAACGAGCTTGATTTACACACAAACACTTGTGTCTGTGTGTTCTCGGATTCTCTCAAGAGCACTTGATAATTAGAACTTTGTACGAGAACTAGGCCAGATAGCCATTGCCTACCAACCCAAAAAGATGAATTAAGAAAATTACTCCATCAAGGGCATGTTCACATCTGCATGGAGGCTGCGTTAGGAGCCTCCGTCAGAGATCTGGCCGAAATTAACAGAACAATAGCGCAGCATGATACACTATTGTTTCCGGTAAAAGCCACAGACACCACGATGGAAACCAGACAGAACCCATTAAATTCAATAACTTAGAAGTAATCGATAGCAGCTCGATCCTGGACCCACTGACACTGAACCCGTCAGTACCGCGGACCTAACAGATACAGGATTTAGCGCAAGATACAGCTGCTCTGTATACAGGATAGAAAATAATTTTTAAATAAAAAATATACTAAAACTTGCACCAGTCACACTTTTTATAAAAAAAAACAAAAATTATTTCAAAGATCTACACTCCTCAACATTGAAATTGCGACACCAAGAAGGAAAAGTTTTGAAATTGTGGAAATCACAGGATGGATAAACATGTTAATGATATGCAAATACAATTTAAACAAAGTATTCCAAACATCTTGATTTATTCAGTATCGAGTATGAGTGCCACTCGCAGAAATACACACACTTACAAGCCTTGGCAAGCTATCAATGTGGTTATTAATGGTTGTCTGAGGAATGTTATGCCATTCTGAATGCACTTGGGCACGCAAACTATCAAGATTGGCTGCTGGCAGCACCTTTTGAAATTGCCGACCAATGACGTCCCAGATGTGCTCGATGGGAGACAAGTCCAGAGAGTCTGCAGGCCATAGTAGCATGTTTAGGCCACGCAGGCTGCTCACAGTTGCACAAGCAACAAGCAGGCTGGCGTTGTGCTGTTCAAAAACAGTTTCTAGGACACTTTGGAGAAATGGTCGTACCACTGGTTCCATGACCAAATCAATGTAACGACGAACTGTTAGCGTACCTGAAATAAAGACTAGAGGGGTCCAGCTACTGTACATTATACCCACCCCATAATCCCGGGAGTAGGACCAGTGTGATGTTCCCTTGTGAAGACATCTTTATGACGTTGCACACGTGGTCTCCAGACGAATCTTCAGCTATCATTGCATCCGAGGCAAAAGCAAGACTCATCACTGAAGAGAATAGACCTCCATTCCAGCCTCCATTGCCATCTTGCTGTGCACCATGATAGCCTTTGAGAGCAATGGTGTATGGTCAATGGAACACCGTTAGCTGGACATCTGGCTCGTAGCCCAATGTCGTGTAAACACCTTCTGATGGTTTGTGTCAACACTAGTTGCTGCCCTAGCCTTGGAATGTGACGTCGAATTTCACTTGCAGTGCAGAATGGAGCCCTACCCACCATTCTTTCAATCAGACGATCCGTCCGTGCAGAGATCGCCTCCGCACACCCCTTGCTGTTATTCCCGTTCGTTGTTGCTCTTCCAACCTCCGGGACACGCAACATTGACAACATTGAACAGTGCTGACATCTTGGCCTAAATGCATAGAGATCTGCCGGGGTGATAAACCAAGGTCTCTCAGTTCAAGGATTCTGTCCCTCTCAATTTGCGGCACAATCATCCCGCACAACTTGATCCGATTTTTGAGGTTTCATGTGGCTAAAAAACTATGCTTTTAATCTGGTTTTCATGCCCCTCTAACATGCCACAGATTGGAGCTAGGTGCTTGAAAATTTGTTCATTTGCCAATCTTAGCGACATCTGCTACTTTCTCGATTTGCATAATCATACGGTTTGTCCTTTTTGGTGCTGCAATCTCAATGTTGTGGAGTGTAAATATATATGTGTATATATATATATATATATATATATATATATATATATATATAAAACTTACGTGTTTCTAATACATTTTCTAAGAATCTAATTCTAAGTAATAGCACTGCTCATGATTAGCTTGTGATGGGAAGTAATTCAGCTTCACAGCATTCTCACTCTTCCCAAGTCCAAATAGTAGACATGAGTGGCAAAACTTATCACTCGTATGAGCGGCGCAGAGAAATCACTCCGGCATCCTCAAGATACCCACAATTTTAGCGAACCACTTAAAATATCACAATACTCGGTAGATTGCAAGAATCAGGCCTCCATTCATCCGTTGTTGAAGGCAACAAGCTTGGGTTAGGGTCATTTTGAGCTGAAATGTCGCTTTCTACACCGGGTGAATAAAGATTTGATTCCTGCTATCTATTGAGTGCCTCAATCTATTCCAAGCAGGTTCCTCCCAAGTCTTGCTCAACCTTATGTACCGCTCAGTAAAACAGTGGAGTCAATAGGAGTAAAACACACTGTAATACACACATGCCCTCAACATAGCTATTTCTAATTTGTTAGATCTATCTCCAGCCAAAAATGAAAAATGATTTGTGACCCATGTTTCTAAGTTTGAGGATTCTAAAGCCCAATGCAACACTAGACCGACTGTAGCTCTATTCCATATATAACTTTCTCAACAGGCCAGAAGACATTATTTCACCATACATGATGCAGGGCTGAAGGATGAATTTTAACATTTTGGCTAAAAACAAATATTTTTTGAGAGACATTTTTTTTTCTTGATAAAAAAGCCAATAGTTGACATTACACCCAATAACCTAATCACATGTACATTTCATATAGTAGATGGCAGTCACTGAAACTAGGCGGATCCATGAATCATATATACCTAGTTTACGTGTACAGATGTCTGTTCAGTTTTGACTGTCGTTGACAGATATTCTATCAGTGATAACTATTACTTAGTGACATATACTTACAGTGACATTTCCATAAATGACAATTCTTTGACGTCTAATAGAGAAAGACAGAAAGAGGCTTATTAGCAGCTTCCAGCAAGACTCAATTGTATGGCAATACCTATAAGTCTCATTATAAAAGTTAAGATTCACCTTCAACAAACATTAACTATACAGTTAGAACTTGTAAATCTGTAAAATATAATCTAGCATCTTTGTAATATATATAACTTATTTGCTGTTTTCACTTGCGTAAGTGCAGAAATAAAAACTCCTGTTGCTACATTGAAACAAGCAAGTTCCTGTTGACAGATCTTATTATGAGTTTATGTGAAGGATCTGCCAGGCACAGCTTCGGGGTTAACGCCCATAGATAATCAGTCTGCACCTGCTTCTATGTCTGTGAGACTGACTCCATCTTCCACCACTCAGGGTGGCAGGCTTAGGTGTGGGAGAACCTATCACAGCCTGGCCAGACGGAGCTAGCTCCCGCCCTCTGTCTATTTATACCTGCCTTTCCTGTTCCTCCTTTGCTTGTGATTCTTCTCGTTTGGTTTCCTGGCCCTGCTGCAGCTTCTTGTACCATTGTCCTTGCTTCTTATTGACCCCGGCTTGCTGACTACTCTCCTGCTCTGCGTTTGGTACCTCGTACACTCATGGTTTGACTCGGCTTGTTTACTACTCTTCTGCTCTGCGTTTGGCACCTCGTACTCTCCTGGTTTGACTCGGCTTGTTCACTTCTCTTGTTGCTCACGGTGTTGCCGTGGGCAACTGCCCTTTCTCCCCCTAGCTCTGTGTACCCTTGTCTGTTTGTCTGTCGTGCACTTATTGAGCGTAGGGACCGTCGCCCAGTTGTACCCCGTCGCCTAGGGCGGGTCGTTGCAAGTAGGCAGGGACTGAGTGGTGGGTAGATTAGGGCTCAATTGTCTGTCTCCCCACCCCCGTCATTACATAATCACAAGCCCATATACCTAGTCTACCCTGGTCCCTCTCACTACTATGGACACCCTTGAGACCCTGGCTCAGCAAATGCAGGGTCTCTCCCTACAGGTCCAGGCCCTGGCTCAGAGGGTCAACCAGCCTGATGCTACCATGGTAGTCCCCCTCACATCACCTCTTGAACCCCACCTCAAGTTGCCCGACCGGTTCTCAGGGGACCGGAAGACTTTTCTCTCCTTTCGGGA
Organism: Rhinoderma darwinii; assembly: GCF_050947455.1. Classification (NCBI taxonomy): domain Eukaryota; kingdom Metazoa; phylum Chordata; class Amphibia; order Anura; family Rhinodermatidae; genus Rhinoderma; species Rhinoderma darwinii. The sequence goes on along the minus strand of NC_134691.1, from coordinate 41,892,858 downwards.
GAGTTGTAGGCTCTATTTTCGTTTAAAGCCCCACTCCTCAGGTTCTGAGAGCCAGCGGGTGGGTATAATTATGTCCCGGCTCCAGGAAGGGCCCCAAGAATGGGCCTTCTCCTTGGCTCCTGACGCCCCTGAACTTTCCTCCGTTGATCTTTTCTTTTCTGCTCTCGGACTCATCTATGACGAGACTGACAAGACTGCTTTTGCCGAGAGTCAGCTGGTGACCTTACGTCAGGGTAAGAGACCTGTTGAGGAGTATTGCTCTGACTTTAGGAAGTGGTGCGTAGCTTCTCGGTGGAATGACCCTGCCTTAAGGTGCCAGTTTAGTTTGGGTCTGTCGAAAGCCCTGAAAGATCTTCTAGTTAGTTATCCCTCTTCTGACTCCCTAGACCAGGTTATGGCTTTAGCGGTACGACTTGACAGACGTCTCAGGGAACGACGACTTGAACGTCTTGATGTTTTCTCCTCTGACTCCCCCATGATGCCTCCCGAGGTTCCGTTGCTTCGTTCCTCCCCGGAAGACTCGGAGGTACCTATGCAACTCGGGGCCTCCGTGTCCCCCCAACAACGTAGAGATTTCCGCAGGAAGAATGGTCTCTGCTTCTACTGTGGGGATGACAAGCATCAAGTGAACAACTGTCCTAAGCGTAATAATGCAGCCGGAGAACTTCCGCGCCTAAGTGATCATCGGGGAGGTCACTTGGGCACACAGGTATTTCCCGTAAATATGAAACGTAATAAAATCTTGCTTCCCTTTCAGGTCTCTTTTGGTGGTAGGTCTGATACCGGCAGTGCCTTCGTGGATTCAGGGTCTTCTGCTAATATCATGTCTGTGGAATTTGCTATGTCTCTAGCTATGCCTTTGATTGATTTGCCTAAACCTGTCCCGGTAGTGGGTATCGACTACACTCCTCTTGCTAATGGTTATTTTACACAGCATACCCCTGTTTTTGAACTCCTTGTTGGCTCCATGCATTTGGAGCAGTGCTCTGTACTGTTAATGCAGGGATTATCGTCCGATTTGGTTTTAGGCCTTCCCTGGTTGCAATTGCATAATCCCACGTTTGACTGGAATTCTGGGGACCTTACCAAGTGGGGTAATGAATGCTTGACGTCATGTTTTTCTGTTAATTCTATTTCTCCCCCTGAGGTGGTGAACACGCTACCTGAGTTTGTTCAGGACTTCGCCGATGTTTTCTCTAAGGAGGCCTCCGAAGTGTTACCTCCTCATAGAGAATATGATTGCGCAATCAATTTGGTACCAGGAGCTAAGCTCCCTAAGGGTAGGATATTTAATCTCTCTTGTCCCGAACGTGAAGCCATAAGAGAGTATATCCAGGAATGCCTGGCCAAGGGTTACATTCGCCCCTCTACTTCTCCGGTAGGTGCTGGCTTCTTCTTCGTAGGGAAGAAGGATGGTGGTCTTAGGCCATGCATTGACTACCGTAACTTGAATAAGGTCACTGTAAGGAACCAGTATCCCCTTCCTCTGATTCCCGATCTCTTTAATCAGGTTCAGGGGGCCCAATGGTTCTCTAAGTTTGATCTACGGGGGGCGTATAACCTTATCCGCATCAAAGAGGGGGATGAGTGGAAGACTGCGTTTAACACGCCCGAAGGTCATTTCGAATACCTCGTCATGCCCTTTGGGATGTGTAATGCTCCCGCAGTCTTCCAGAATTTCATAAATGAGATTTTAAGAGACTACCTGGGGTTATTTCTTGTAGTGTACCTTGATGACATACTTGTGTTTTCCAAGGACTGGTCCTCCTAAATTGAGCATGTCAGGAAGGTGCTCCAGGTCATTCGAGAAAACAAACTGTTTGCAAAGACCGAAAAATGTGTGTTTGGGGTGCAGGAGATACCATTTTTGGGCCAAATCCTCACTCCTCATGAATTCCGCATGGACCCCCCCAAGGTCCAGGCTGTGGCGGAATGGGTCCAACCTGCCTCCCTGAAGGCGTTACAGTGCTTCCTGGGGTTCGCTAATTATTACAGGACGTTTATTGCTAACTTCTCGGTCATCGCTAAGCCTCTTACGGATCTCACTCGCAAAGGTGCTGATCTCCTCCACTGGCCTCCTGAGGCGGTCCAGGCTTTTGAGGTCCTTAAGAAGTGCTTTATCTCGGCCCCCGGTGCTGGTTCAGACCAACCAAATGGAGCCATTTATCGTGGAAGTTGACGCATCCGAGGTGTGAGTGGGGGCTGTCTGGTCCCAGGGTACCAGGTCCCTCACCCATCTCCGTCCCTGTGCCTACTTCTCCAGGAAGTTTTTACCCACTGAAAGTAACTATGATATTGGCAACCGCGAACTCTTAGCCATTAAATGGGCATTTGAAAAGTGGCGCCACTTCCTGGAGGGGGCTAGGCACCAGGTAACGGTCCTTACCGACCACAAGAATCTGGTTTTCCTAGAATCGGCCCGGAGGCTAAACCCGAGACAAGCTCGTTGGGCGTTATTTTTTACCAGATTCAACTTTGTGGTTACCTATAGGGCTGGGTCTAAAAATGTTAAGGCTGATGCACTGTCACGTAGCTTCATGGCCAGCCCTCCTTCGGAGGAAGATCCTGCTTGTATTTTGCCTCCAGATATAATCATTTCCGCTATTGATTCTGATTTAGTCTCTGAAATTGCGGCTGATCAAGGTTCAGCTCCCGGGAGTCTTCCTGAGAACAAGCTGTTCTCTAAGGGAGCTGTTCGGCTAAGGGTACTTAGGGAAAATCATGACTCTGCACTATCTGGCCATCCAGGCATCCTGGGTACCAAGCACCTCATTGCAAGAAACTATTGGTGGCCTGGGTTGCCTAAAGACGTTAAGGCCTACGTCGCCGCTTGTGAAGTTTGTGCTAGGTCCAAGACTCCCAGGTCCCGACCAGCGGGCTTACTACGTTCTTTGCCCATTCCCCAGAGACCTTGGACCCATATCTCCATGGATTTTATCACCGATTTGCCTCCATCTCAAGGCAAGTCGGTGGTGTGGGTTGTAGTAGACCGCTTCAGTAAGATGTGCCACTTTGTGCCCCTCAAAAAACTACCCAATGCTAAGACGTTAGCTACCTTGTTTGTCAAACACATCCTGCGTCTCCATGGGGTCCCTGTCAATATTGTTTCTGATAGAGGGGTACAATTTTTTTCATTGTTTTGGAGAGCCTTCTGTAAAAAGTTGGAGATTGATCTGTCCTTCTCCTATGCCTTCCATCCTGAAACTAATGACCAAACTGAGAGGACTAATCAGTCTCTAGAACAATATTTAAGGTGTTTTATCTCTGACTGTCAATATGATTGGGTCTCATTCATTCCCCTCGCCGAATTTTCCCTTAATAACCGGGTCAGTAACTCGTCAGGGGTCTCCCCCTTTTTCTGTAATTTTGGGTTTAATCCACGGTTCTCATCCGTTTCACCTGGTAGTTCCAACAATCCCGACGTAGAGGTCGTTCCTCGAGAACTGTGCACAGTCTGGGCTCAGGTTCAGAAGAACCTAGAGGCGTCCCAGAGCATACAAAAAACTCAGGCAGATAGAAAACGTTCTGCTAACCCCTTGTTTATGGTCGGGGATCTGGTGTGGCTATCATCTAAAAATTTGCGTCTTAAGGTCCCGTCCAAGAAGTTTGCTCCCCGGTTTATAGGGCCGTACACGGTCATTGAAGTCCTCAATCCTGTCTCCTTCCGACTGGAGTTGCCCCCATCTTTTTGAGTACACGACGTGTTCCATGCCTCCCTCCTTAAACGCTGCTCCTCGTCCTTGGCTCCCTCGAGGAAACCTCCGGTCCCTGTTCTCACCCCTGAGGGGGCAGAATTCGAGGTGGCCAAGATTGTGGACAGCAGGATGGTCCAAGGCTCCCTCCAGTACCTGGTCCATTGGAGAGGTTACGGGCCTGAGGAGAGGACTTGGGTACCCGCTCGGGATGTTCACGCTGGGATATTGGTCAGGAGGTTTCACCTTCGTTTGCCCAGTAAACCAGGTCCACTTAGAAAGGGTCCGGTGGCCCCTCATAAAAGGGGGGTACTGTAAAGGATCTGCCAGGCACAGCTTCGGGGTTAACGCCCATAGATAATCAGTCTGCACCTGCTTCTATGTCTGTGAGACTGACTCCATCTTCCACCACTCAGGGTGGCAGGCTTAGGAGTGGGAGATCCTATCACAGCCTGGCCAGACGGAGCTAGCTCCCGCCCTCTGTCTATTTATACCTGCCTTTCCTGTTCCTCCTTTGCTTGTGATTCTTCTCGTTTGGTTTCCTGGCCCTGCTGCAGCTTCTTGTACCATTGTCCTTGCTTCTTATTGACCCCGGCTTGCTGACTACTCTCCTGCTCTGCGTTTGGTACCTCGTACACTCCTGGTTTGACTCGGCTTGTTTCCTACTCTTCTGCTCTGCGTTTAGCACCTCGTACTCCCCTGGTTTGACTCGGCTTGTTCACTTCTCTTGTTGCTCACGGTGTTGCCGTGGGCAACTGCCCTTTCTCCCCCTAGCTCTGTGTACCCTTGTCTGTTTGTCTGTCGTGCACTTATTGAGCGTAGGGACCGTCGCCCAGTTGTACCCCGTCGCCTAGGGCGGGTCGTTGCAAGTAGGCAGGGACTGAGTGGTGGGTAGATTAGGGCTCACTTGTCTGTCTCCCCACCCCCGTCATTACAGTTTCTTTTCTAATCTAGTTAGCAATGTGCACAGAACCTTATGAACTATGGAGCCATAGGCACTTCGTGTGCCGCCGTATGGTGGCTCCAGTGGCAGGATATTTGCGTAATATTGCAACCAATAAAACATGGTACAATTTTGTTTTCTAATGGATTCCATATGCATCTGACAGATGCACTGGTATTTTCACATTTAAAAGCTTCCTAGATTCAAATCCTGTGATCCAAATTTGTATTGTTTCATAAAAAGTATTTCACTATCACGAAATATTTTTGTTTAATTATTATATTTATTATATTTGTTATATTATATATGTCTTATGCTATTTTTTATGTTGGACTTTATGTAATTACTTCTTATTGATGGTTAGTTTACTGCCTGATTAGAACGATTAAAATTTATTTTAATGATAAGGTATTAAAATATGGCTCATATAGCCCAATAAGACATATGTTCAGGCTCAGACAAGTGGTCAGGGATAGGAGATGGTCTATTCAACTTCTCATGTGTAGACCAAAATCTCCTCTTATAACATACAGCCCTGACAGCCACTTGCTGAAAAATGATTGTTCCAGCCCACCAGGCTCACAGCATGTGGTCAAAGAGAAAGGGTCTATCAACAGTCCTGTTAACAGACCGATACTACCCTTAGTAATTTTACACTCTGAGAACACCTGCTGAACAATTGCTTTCAACCCTACGCGTTTCAATGTCACTATTGGATGTGACAAATCATCAGGGATTGTTTCAAGTTAGTTAGATGCCGGTTAGCACGATTTTTGTGCTGACATTATTTCTCCCGGCTTGTGCACGACTCTAATACAAATGGCCGCACACGAGCCGGCGAGACTGGGTGCATATGAAGGGCTAGAGCCCTCCCCCCGCACTGACGAGGCTGCCGATTCACCACCAATCACAAACAGACACGTCACAGAAGTGACGTATCCGGACTGTGGCGAGCCTCCTTACAGCCTGGCCAGTCAGGATGAAGTGTGACGACATGGCGTCCCTAGTAACCCTGGAGACCTACAGCGGATACACCTACATGCTCGGGACAAGGACAAGGATAAAGAGGGTAAATATACTTAAGAAAATATTAAATACGAGTCACAAAGTGCTGGACAGTGACTATTGATCCACTACTTGTCGGATAGGACCTAAGTGGTGTGGACACACGGCCATTAGTATATAATAGAGGTACTAGACCTCATCTACCAATGTAATATTGTGGATAAACAAAGTTGAGGGCTGATGGTATTGATGGTTACTCCCATGACCCTTACCTGATAAAGTAAGGTGCTGACTGCCATGCATGATACTTTTTACTTGACTACATATAGATAGCGCACAAGTGTTTTAGTTCCGAATAAACAGTCCTGGATTCTGCGGACTGTCCCATAGTCCCGTGTCCCTTCTCCTGGCCTCAGGGGCCTAGCTAGAGGGGGTGTAGAGGTTGCAGTCACACCGCAGCCCTGAAGTCCGGGCGAGACAACAATATTATAGAATTAAAGATAGCACAGGGCAGGTGCGGAGGAAAGGGGGATGGGGAAAATGGGCTGGCATAGTTTTTTTTATTAGACAGGAGCAGGGGCTAATACAGGATTTTAAAGCAAAAAAAGCAAAACAAGCCTACAACATACATTTTAAATGACAAGCTACTGCATTTTACCATATAAAGGTTTTTTCTACAATTAACATTTATCCACAGGGAGCCTCACGATCTCTAGAACGGGTTCCCGACCTCCATTCCTCCTCACGGCACGATCACAGTGAGGATTTTGAATGGAGGGGCAGATGTCAGTCAATTCAATGTGTATGAGGCCGACAGAGAAAGCCGTGTACAGCGCTTACCTATATCCGTCATTCCCATAGACTTAAAAAGTTGCGACAGTACACATGCACGACTGCTGCTCCATTCGAAATCCTTCTCACTGCAATTGTGCAGCGAAGAGGAACTGGGGTCAGGACACCCTAGAGATCGGTTGGGGTCCCAGTGGTGAGGCCCGAGCGATCATACATTTATCACCTATCAATTTCAGGAGGGGTTTTATTATGTATATGAAGTAATGCCAACTCATTCAGGGGATTTGGCCCCATAGAGCTGAGCAAATGTGTTTTTAGGATTATTAGAGAGCTAAAACTGCACCCAGTCTTACAGGTTGTTATTATTGGAGGGGCACATAATATCTTAATCAGGGTGTTAATATTAGGATATGCTAGATTACTAGCATGGCATAAAGCGGCAGAAGGAGTTGAGGGTAGAGGTGTACTGTCCTGGGCCTTCCAATAATTTTTTCCATAAAATCATCTCAGCATGAAATGTTCTGGGTGAAGACAGATCGTCCTAATACATTTCAGCAAAATTATTCAGAATTTGGATTGGATTCTCGCTGTCTGTAACAAGTACAGGTGGAATTATATTGAGTGTCATCAGAGTTTTTTTTTTATTTTAAAGGTTAAAGAAATACATGTCAAGCTTCGAAATCAGGTGATCAAGAAATGGTACAGTAACAACACGACTAATACATTTCTGGAGATTTAGCTGGCACATTATTTCTAGTTCATTTTTGATCTGGGGAATTTGGAGGCCAAGTCAACTCCCTGAACTCATTTTTCTGCCGAAAGGCCCCACTGCCAGTAGAACATTGCCCATGGCATTACACTATCTCATGAAAACGTGATTCCTTGGACCACTTTTGGTGAGTACTAATCAGTATACCGGGAACACCCCACAATACCGGCCGTTTTAGAGATGCTCTGACCCAGTTGTCTAGCCAAAACAATTTGGCTCTTTGTCAAAGTCACTCAGATCATTATGCTTGCCCATTTCTCCTGCTACCAAGACGTTAACTTCGAAAACTGACTGTTTATTTGCTGCCAAATTTATCCCATCCCTCAGCAGGTGCCATTGTCACCAAGATAATCAATGTTATTCACTTCACCTGTCAGTGGTTTGAATGTAATGGCTGAAAAGTATATGTCAGGCCCTGTTCATATCCCGTTATAGCCTTCCATTGGAACTATACATCAGGAGGACTTCCAATGTATACCTCCGACAGAAGACTAAAATGTATACTTAGTATACAGGGGGATGTGTCGACCGAACCCCCTGGACAGAGCACTACCTAAAGCGATGTACCCGAAGAAGCTATTGACGTCACTGTCCATTTATAGACAGTGATGTCAGGAGCTACAATGCCGGTGTGAACCGCAATGCTCTGGCCGGGAATTCCGCTCCTAGAGAAGTCCCTGACGTCACTGTTCATATATAGACAGTCACATCAGGAGCTTTGCGATGCCGGAATCCCCCAGCCAAAGCAGAGTGCTTCCTATGGATGGCGGAGAAAGGCTTCAATGAAGAAGCCTCCATTGCTGTTGCCTCTGCTAGCACCGCCATTATTCTCCTTGGCATTGTCGTTGCTCTGATTTATTGTATCAAATACTCATAAGTATTATAAATAACAAATTGATTTTCTGCATTTAACATTGTGACTGTTGTGTCCATCTACATTATGCATTAAACATGATTTCTAATCCTGGTCCGTTTCTGTTGTGGGCATCTTAGTAGCTCGCTTTGCTATAGTGTTATGGATTTACAATACCCTGAAGCCCATAGAATACAAAGTAGACCTATAGATTGAATAAAGAAACATATGAACTAGTGCAGATAAAAAGTAAATCACTTACCCGTAGCAACTAATCAGGTTATTTTCCAATCTGTAATATAATAAGATCGATCGTATGATTGGTTTCCATGGGTAACTACCTGCTCTACCTTTACCTACCCTGTTTTTATACCTAAGGCCTATAATGCTTTTACTATATTTTGTAGAAAAGTTAAATAATATGTTTTAATACACTACAATATTATTATCGCCTTTACAATGACCTTCACAGTATGAAAACCAAAGGAAGTCAGAGGGGCAAAGAAATAAATTGTAAGTGCAATGTAACAAATTGCGTATATACTTCTAAGAATCTAAATGACTTTTATTTTACTTCAAAGTATTCATTACTGTTTAGTTACAGTTCCCCTGACAACCCTGCTTTATTGTCAGGTATTTGACTGCCTGGAGTAATGATTCTGATAATATTGATGTGCCAAAATCCTCTAATATTTCATGCACCCAATACCTACTCCTAGGATGAAGCACAATCACTGTCACGTTCTGTGGGTATGTGGACCCACTGGGCCGTACTGCCGTAGCGGGATAGCAGCTGGCCAAACAGTGTACCAAGTCAATGTCTATAGTCCGAGTAAGGGTACCTGTGGTAGTTCAGACAGTAGCGATGGTTAGGCTCGGATGGGACCTTGGCAGCAGACACCAGGCATGGTGTAACAGAGCAGACAAGTTCGGTGGCACAACACGACTCCAACTCTCTAAGGCACCGGAACAATTTAGCACGGGATACAGGTAGCAGGTAAACGAGTAAACACAACAACGCTCAGGCAATAAAGGAAGGGGCAGGGCCCTTCTTATAGTCCAGGGTGAGTATGGGCTAATCTTCTGATTTACTGCATGTGCGTTCGCACCCTACGGGACACAGCAGAATGAAGCGGAAGTGAGCGCTGGCGCCTCCTGAGGTGGAGATGCGGGCCAGCACTCACAGATCCAGGGCTGCGGCCAAAGGCGGGTGAGTAATCCCGACGGTCCGTGATAATGGGCGTTACAATCACTTCCACCACACTGTCAGCTCTTCTAATCTTAAATACTATATTTGTGTTGCAAGAGATTATAACAAAGATTATCTTTAAATTGATGATGATGAAGATCATGGACAGGCTGCACTGAGGCGGCACTAAAGGCCCCAATACATGCCTGCCTGCCTCCATGGATGTCACCATCTAGATCAGCCAAGATGGTCAGGATTGCTCCTTTGGCAGTTCTCACATACCTCCCAACGTCCCGTTTTTCACGAGAATGTCCCTTAAAGTGGACATAGCTTATGGATATCTGCATAAAAATTGTCATTTTGTGGACGTTCCTGAGCGGATTGATGACAGGGCATAAAAGTGTCCCACGAATAGGGATGCAAAAGTTGGGAGGTTTGTTTCTCAGGGTTTTAAGGCAGTTTTTTAATCCATGGCATAAATGGAATAAAAGGTATGGGCCATACCTAGAAGGGTTACCCACAAATGCCCCATATGAAATGAATGAGAGGAGATGAAATTTATAAACATTTATAAAAAAACAGTTGTTTTCCTGTCAGTTCTGTGTTACCAAAGTGTCACACATTTTATTTGCCTTGGAATTGAAATTAATGTGTTAAATAAATATGGCATCATTATATACACCATGTTCTGCATCATCTCTACTCCCAAATATTGTCCAGACCATTATTTATAAATGAAGCCATGTGTCTGTGCTGGAGAAAAAGAAGAGCAAAGAACAAGTTTCCATGGCAGATGAGTCTTATGAATAGGCTAAAAAAAGGAGGCGATCTTTAAAAAGGCTCTGTCACCAGATTTTGCAACCCCTATCTCCTATTGCAGCAGATCGGCGCTGCAATGTAGATAAGAGTAACGTTTTGTTTTTTTAAAAACAAGCATTTTTGGCCAAGTTATGACCATTTTTATATTTATGCAAATGAGGCTTTCTAAAGTACAACTGGGCGTGTTTAAAGTTAAAGTACAACTGGGCGTGTATTATGTGCGTACATCTGGGCGTTTTTACTTCTTTTACTAGCTGGGCGTTGTGTATAGAAGTATCATCCACTTCTCTTCACAACGCCCAGCTTCTGGCAGTGCAGACACACAGCGTGTTCTCGAGAGATCACGCTGTGACGTCACTCACTTCCTTCCCCAGGTCCTGCATCGTGTCGGACGAGAGAGGACACATCGGCACCAGAGGCTACATTTGATTCTGCAGCAGCATCGGCGTTTGCAGGTAAGTCGATGTAGCTACTTACCTGCAAACGCTGATGCTGCTGCAGAATCAACTGTAGCCTCTGGTGCCGATGTGTCCTCGCTCGTCTGACACGATGCAGGACCTGGGGAAGTGACGTCACAGCGTGATCTCTCGAGAACACGCTGTGTGTCTGTGCACTGCCAGAAGCTGGGCGTTGTGAAGAGAAGTGGATGATGCCGATTCGTCAGCATCATACACTTCTATTCACAATGCCCAGCTAGTAAAAGAAGTAAAAACGCCCAGATGTTACACACACAATACACGCCCAGTTGTACCTTAACTTTAAACACGCCCAGTTGTACTTTAGAAAGCCTCATTTGCATAAATATAAAAATGGTCATAACTTGGCCAAAAATGCTCGTTTAAAAAAAAAAAAAAAAAGTTACTCTTATCTACATTGCAGCGCCGATCTGCTGCAATAGGAGATAGGGGTTGCAAAATCTGGTGACAAAGCCTCTTTAAATACTATGTAAACAGTTGAAGGCACATTTTTTTTATTATTCAGTGATTTATTTAATTTTGAACAACATGAATTGTTTTCTTTCTAAAAAAAAATTATTATTATTTTTTAGTTACAGACTCTATGTATCCTGTATCATCAGGTCAGGTCACACAGGATCCAGCTATTATCGATCACATCTAGATGTGATCATTATTAGCTGGATCCCGTGTGTCAGGCCTTATGCACACTAGGAGAGAGGAAAAGGCATATGTACAAAATTGCGTACACACAAAATAATAAGAAAGGGATACGAAAAACGACATCAGGGGCGTTGCTAGGGTCTTAAAAGATCAGGGGCACAACTCCCGAGACATATATTTACCCCCCTCACCCTGAAAAATATTTTTTGTTTACATATATATCAGAGATAGCTTATCTATAAGAGAAAGGCTCCTATATCTACACCGCTGGATAGAATTGGATGTATTGTCTCAGCAGACAGTATCACACATGATAGGCTTACATACATGGCCCCAGCAGACAGTATCATACATGATAGGCTTAGGGATCATTCAGAGAAGCGTGAATCTCGTCTGTGGGCTGTGCATTGAAATAACGCACAGCACACGGCCCACTGATTTGAATGGGGCTATTCACACGTGCGTTGGATTGTTAAAAATTATACACCCGACGCGCGTTTCGCCGTCATTCCGGCTTCCTCTAGGGGTGTAACCCGCCGGTTTTGACGCCCTTAAATATGGTAAGTATTGATTGACAGCTACAAGGGCCAGTAGAAAATTGTAACGCAAATGCAATGTATCAGTTCAGTGGCGGATTATCATTAGGGCGTTTCGGGCGGTCGCCCGGGGCCCAAGGCTCCTAGGGGGCCCAAGGCTCCCAGGGGGCCCATGACCGCCCGAACCCCCTCATACCCAGTGGCGTCGCTAGCACCGGAGGGAGCCCCGGTGCCAGGACCGCACCTGTCAGGCGAGGGGAGCTTCGCTTCTACTTAGCAGCCATGGTCTGCTGCTTTAGAAGCTCCCCCTCCAGCCCCCCTTCCTGCTCTAAACATCTCTCCTCTGCTGCTAGCTGTCGGGACATGGGGGAGGGGAGACTGTCGGCGGGCTCTGTGCTGTGAGCAGGAGAAGAGCTGCAGTGAAGACATAAAAGGTAAGTGCATGTGTGTTTAATGTCCATATTCATGTGTGTTTAATGTCCATATTCATGTGTTTACAAGGTGTACTTTGTGTATAATGTGCATACTCGTGTGTACTTTGTGTACTATGCATACTTTGTGTATAATGTGCGTACTTTGTGTATAATGTGCCTACTTTGTGTACTTTGTGCATAATGTGTGTACTTTGTGTACTGTGCGTACTTTGTACTGTGCGTACTTTGTACTGTGCGTACTTTGTGCATAATGTGTGTACTGTGCGTACTTTGTGCGTACTTTGTGCATAATGTGTGTACTGTGCGTACTTTGTGCATAATGTGGTACTTTGTGTACTGTGCGTACTTTGTGCATAATGTGCCTACTTTGTGTACTTTGTGCATAATGTGCCTACTTTGTGTACTTTGTGCATAATGTGCGTACTTTGTGCATAATGTGGTACTTTGTGTACTGTGCGTACTTTGTGCATAATGTGCCTACTTTGTGTACTTTGTGCATAATGTGCGTACTTTGTGCATAATGTGCGTACTTTGTGCATAATGTGCGTACTTTGTGCATAATGTGCGTACTTTGTGTACTGTGTGTACTTTGTGCATAATGTGCCTACTTTGTGCATAATGTGCGTACTTTGTGCATAATGTGGTACTTTGTGTACTGTGCGTACTTTGTGCATAATGTGCCTACTTTGTGCATAATGTGCCTACTTTGTGCATAATGTGGTACTTTGTGTACTGTGTGTACTTTGTGCATAATGTGCGTACTTTGTGCATACTTTGTGCATAATGTGGTACTTTGTGTACTGTGCGTACTTTGTGCATAATGTGCCTACTTTGTGTACTTTGTGCATAATGTGCCTACTTTGTGTACTTTGTGCATAATGTGCGTACTTTGTGCATAATGTGGCACTTTGTGTACTGTGCGTACTTTGTGCATAATGTGCCTACTTTATGTACTTTGTGCATAATGTGCGTACTTTGTGTACTGTGTGTACTTTGTGCATAATGTGCCTACTTTGTGTACTTTGTGCATAATGTGCGTGCTTTGTGCATAATGTGCGTACTTTGTGTATAATGTGCGTACTTTGTGCATAATGTGCGTACTTTGTGCATAATGTGTGTACTGTGTGTACTTTGTGCATAATGTGCGTACTTTGTGCATAATGTGCGTGCTTTGTGTACTTTGTGCATAATGTGCGTACTTTGTGCATAATGTGCGTACTTTGTGCATAATGTGGTACTTTGTGCATAATGTGGTACTTTGTGTACTGTGCGTACTTTGTGCATAATGTGCCTACTTTGTGTACTTTGTGCATAATGTGCGTACTTTGTGCATAATGTGCGTACTTTGTGCATAATGTGCGTACTTTGTGCATAATGTGCGTACTTTGTGTACTGTGTGTACTTTGTGCATAATGTGCGTACTTTGTGCATAATGTGCGTACTTTGTGTACTTTGTGCATAATGTGCGTACTTTGTGCATAATGTGCGTGCTTTGTGTACTTTGTGCATAATGTGCGTACTTTGTGCATAATGTGGTACTTTGTGCATAATGTGGTACTTTGTGCATAATGTGCGTACTTTGTGCATAATGTGGTACTTTGTGCATAATGTGGTACTTTGTGCATAATGTGGTACTTTGTGTACTGTGCGTACTTTGTGCATAATGTGCCTACTTTGTGTACTTTGTGCATAATGTGCGTACTTTGTGCATAATGTGCGTACTTTGTGCATAATGTGCGTACTTTGTGCATAATGTGCGTACTTTGTGTACTGTGTGTACTTTGTGCATAATGTGCGTACTTTGTGCATAATGTGCGTACTTTGTGCATAATGTGCGTACTTTGTGTACTGTGTGTACTTTGTGCATAATGTGCCTACTTTGTGTACTAGTGTTTAGGTAGTGTTAGCAATAGTTACGGCGCGGCAGGGTGGTGGTGGAGAAGGGGGGCCCAAGTTTGGGTAACAGCCCAGGGCCCATGGTCTTCTTAATCCGCCACTGTATCAGTGTATTTAGAACAAAGTAAGTTGAATACAGTTATTTGTCAAATGCTCAATATTATGCATTTGTAAATAAAAACCAAATTATATAAAGACTATAACTTTACAGGAACAATTAATTCATAAAGAGATTATAATTGAGGGATAATGATGAATATTACCAGAAATAGTGTGGAGTTGGGTACTTTATACAGAAAAGTCCCATAATGTATAATAGAAAACTTCCAAAAAATGTTTAAAATGTATATCTTTATTGATATATTGTATGTTATGCAAGATTATATGCTGAACTCCTTTATAACTGTTCTTTTATTTTAACAAGACAGACTTGAATTGATGCCTTGCTGTACTGTTGTACTGTTTTATATGTTTGAAAAACTTCAATAAAAATTATTTGAATTAAAATGTATATCTTTCTCTACAAAGAATTTTTGGATGAGAAAAGAAAAATCCTTTCTATAACACCAAATTAAAGGACTAGTATTATACAAAACCTCAGATGACTACCTCACATTCAAGTTTACTATTGTACAAAGCAATGTAGTTTATTTAGAATTTTTATTATTAATTACAACTTCACAATAGATTCCAAGTTGTATCATTGGAAAAGACTTGAAATTCTTATACCCACCTAAATCATAGGATGTCATTTTATGTATTGAATTATTAAATTATTTATTTCAATCCCAAGGGCAACTAAATCCCTATTCTTAAATTGTGAGGTCACAAAGACCTATAAATCATCTCTCACGAAGATAAGTCTGGTCATAACTTGTAGAGAAATTTTCAAAAAGCAACCAAAATTGAAACTCTCATTGAGACCATGGGGATTGACAGAATTCATCTGAAAAATCCACTGACTCTCTCTTTTTAGAAGGGCTTCATCCAAATTGCCCCCTCTAATGCCCATTGTAAGTTGGCAAATTGCGCAGCCTTTAAGGCTTGTCCAGTCTAAGTTAAGATGTTGTTTATAATGCCGGGCAATTGGGGCCGGGGTTAAAGGTTTGTTTTGTGCCTGACTTTCTTTCTTATTTTTCTCATAATTTAAGATAGAGCCAATATGTTCTCTGATTCTGATCCTCAGTTCCCTTTTGGTCTTGCCTACATATCTGAGACCACAAAAGCACTCCAGGCAATAGATCACACCTACTGATGTACATCTAATGTGCTCCCTAATAATATAAATTTTGCCTGAACCGTCCAAAAAGGTTTTTGTACTTTTCAAAATCCTACAGGCACTACATAATTTGCATGGATAAAATCCTGGTGTGAGGGTTGTTTGTTTATTATTTGTACGGGAGAAATGACTTGAGACAAGCATGTTGGATATGCTTCTACCCTTGCGATAACCTGAGGGGATTTTATCTCCAAAAATTTTACCAAGATCTACATCTGTTTTTAGAACATGCCAATGTTTATTCAAAATATCTAGCATTATGTTCCAATCCTCATGGTAATCAGTAATAAATCTCGGTTGGCGAGGGAAGTCAGTGTCTCTTTTCTTTGGAGTTAGAAGATCCGTTCTATTCAGTGGCGGATTAAGAAGACCATGGGCCCTGGGCTGTTACCCAAACTTGGGCCCCCCTTCTCCACCACCACCCTGCCGCGCCGTAACTATTGCTAACACTACCTAAACACTAGTACACAAAGTAGGCACATTATGCACAAAGTACACACAGTACGCACATTATGCACAAAGTACGCACATTATGCACAAAGTACGCACATTATGCACAAAGTACACACAGTACACAAAGTAGGCACATTATGCACAAAGTACGCACATTATGCACATTATGCACAAAGTACGCACAGTACACAAAGTACCACATTATGCACAAAGTACACAAAGTAGGCACATTATGCACAAAGTACGCACAGTACACAAAGTACCACATTATGCACAAAGTACGCAAATTATGCACAAAGTACGCACATTATGCACAAAGTACACAAAGTAGGCACATTATGCACAAAGTACGCACATTATGCACAAAGTACACAAAGTACCACATTATGCACAAAGTACACAAAGTAGGCACATTATGCACAAAGTACGCACAGTACACAAAGTACCATATTATGCACAAAGTACGCACATTATGCACAAAGTAAGGACATTATGCACAAAGTACGCACATTATGCACAAAGTACACAAAGTATGCACATTATGCACAAAGTACGCACATTATGCACAAAGTACACAAAGTACGCACATTATGCACAAAGTAGGCACATTATGCACAAAGTACGCACATTATGCACAAAGTACACAAAGTACGCACATTATGCACAAAGTATGCACAGTACACAAAGTACCACATTATGCACAAAGTACGCACATTATGCACAAAGTACACACATTATGCACAAAGTACACAAAGTACGCACATTATGCACAAAGTACCCACATTATGCACAAAGTACACAAAGTACGCACATTATGCACAAAGTAGGCACATTATGCACAAAGTACGCACATTATGCACAAAGTACGCACATTATGCACAAAGTATGCACATTATGCACAAAGTATGCACAGTACACAAAGTACCACATTATGCACAAAGTAGGCACATTATGCACAAAGTACACACATTATGCACAAAGTACACAAAGTACGCACATTATGCACAAAGTACCCACATTATGCACAAAGTACACAAAGTACGCACATTATGCACAAAGTAGGCACATTATGCACAAAGTACGCACATTATGCACAAAGTACGCACATTATGCACAAAGTATGCACATTATGCACAAAGTATGCACAGTACACAAAGTACCACATTATGCACAAAGTAGGCACATTATGCACAAAGTAGGCACATTATGCACAAAGTACGCACATTATGCACAAAGTATGCACAGTACACAAAGTACCACATTATGCACAAAGTACGCACATTATGCACAAAGTACACACATTATGCACAAAGTACACAAAGTACGCACATTATGCACAAAGTACCCACATTATGCACAAAGTACACAAAGTACGCACATTATGCACAAAGTAGGCACATTATGCACAAAGTACGCACATTATGCACAAAGTACGCACATTATGCACAAAGTATGCACATTATGCACAAAGTATGCACAGTACACAAAGTACCACATTATGCACAAAGTAGGCACATTATGCACAAAGTAGGCACATTATGCACAAAGTACGCACATTATGCACAAAGTATGCACAGTACACAAAGTACCACATTATGCACAAAGTACGCACATTATGCACAAAGTACACACATTATGCACAAAGTACACAAAGTACGCACATTATGCACAAAGTACCCACATTATGCACAAAGTACACAAAGTACGCACATTATGCACAAAGTAGGCACATTATGCACAAAGTACGCACATTATGCACAAAGTACGCACATTATGCACAAAGTATGCACATTATGCACAAAGTATGCACAGTACACAAAGTACCACATTATGCACAAAGTAGGCACATTATGCACAAAGTAGGCACATTATGCACAAAGTACGCACATTATGCACAAAGTACGCACATTATGCACAAAGTAGGCACATTATGCACAAAGTATGCACAGTACACAAAGTACCACATTATGCACAAAGTACGCACATTATGCACAAAGTACGCACATTATGCACAAAGTACGCACAAAGTACGCACATTATGCACAAAGTACGCACAAAGTACGCACATTATGCACAAAGTACGCACAGTACAAAGTACGCACATTATGCACAAAGTACGCACAGTACACAAAGTACACACATTATGCACAAAGTACACAAAGTAGGCACATTATACACAAAGTATGCATAGTACACAAAGTACACACGAGTATGCACATTATACACTAAGTAGGCACATTATACACGAGTATGCACATTATACACAAAGTACACCTTGTAAACACATGAATATGGACATTAAACATACATGAATATGGACATTAAACATACATGAATATGGATATTAAACACACATGAATATGGATATTAAACACACATGCACTTACCTTTTATGTCTTCACTGCAGCTCTTCTCCTGCTCACAGCACAGAGCCCGCCGACAGTCTCCCCTCCCCCATGTCCCGACAGCTAGCAGCAGAGATGTTTAGAGCAGGGAAGGGGGGCTGGAGGGGGAGCTTCTAAAGCAGCACAGACCACAGCTGCTAAGTAGAAGCAAAGCTCCCCTCGCCTGACAGGTGCGGTCCTGGCACCGGGGCTCCCTCCGGTGCTAGCGACGCCACTGGGCATGAGGGGGTTCGGGCGGTCATAGGCTCCTTGGGCCCCCTGGCAGTCTTGGGCCCCGGGCGACCGCCCGAAACGCCCTAATGATAATCCGCCACTGGTTCTATTAGTTCGTAATGCTATATTGTATCCTTCTTTTATACTTCTATTCGAATAATTTCTCATTTGCAATCTAGATTTCAATTCTGTAGCTCTCTGGGGATCCCTCTTATGGTATTGTGAGAGTGTGCGCACTCAGCATCCAGTAGGCTGTTGGTAGCGGTTTCTTTTCTGTAGAGATCAGTGTTGAGCTCTCCATTTTCATCCTCATATATTTTAATGTCCAAAAAAGGTATTGAACCGTAGCTGAAATCCAATGTCAGTTTCAAATTGAAATTGTTATCATTGAGCTGGCGTATGAATTTTTGAAGACTGGAGGCAGTACCACTCCAAACCACCAGAATATCGTCTATAAAACGCCGCCATAGGCTGACATGGTTGGTAAATTCCTTAATTTTGTCATTAAAAATGATCATTTCCTCCCACCAACCCAAATAAATGTTAGCAAAGGTTGGAGCAACTGCCGCTCCCATGGTAGTTCCACATATCTGTAAATAAAAACGACCATCAAACAAAAAATAAATGCGTGTAAGGATAAATTTAAGGGCACGGAGGACAATGTTTTTTCGTACAGGGCTGTAGTTAACCGCTTCCCGACCGCCCACTGTATATTCACGTCGGCATTTGCTGGGCTCTGTGCAGTGCCGACGTGAATTCACGGTGGGTGTTAAAAGCACGATCCGGGTGTCTCAGAGTAGCGCTGACACCCGGATCGCGCTGTTATCACCTACCTCTGTTCCCGGAGATATGATCGGGACCTGATTAGTTCAGGTCCCGGTCATGTGATCGCAGGGAAAGTGTGTTGTAGCAACGAACTGGAAAGTTTGTTGCTATAACAAACTGGAAAGTTTGTTGCTACAACAAACTTTCCCGGGGACCGATTGCAGGTGCTGCAGTCGGTTATAAGGCAGAACCGGGGGCCATATAACAGCCCCCGGGTCTGCCATGCACAGCAGCCTATGAGAACCAGCCGGATGCTGGTTCTCATAAGCTTCCTGTCAGTGTGACTCTCAGCGTCACACTGACAGTTTATAATACGTTACACTACCTAGGTAGTGTAATGTATTATAGCAGCGATCAGTGCTGCCAGGCTTCAAGTAAAACAAGTAAAAAGTAAAAAATAAAGTAATAAAAAAGTTTTATAAAAGTGTAAAAACAAGTTATAAAAGTTACAAAAAGAAATAATGCTTTTTTTCCTATAATAAGTCTTTTATTATAGGAAAAAAATGAAAATGTTAAAAAAAAGTACACATATTTGGTATCGCCGCGTTCGTAACGACCCAACCTATAAAACTATAATATTATTTTTCCCGCACGGTGAACACCGCAAAAAAAATAATTAAAAAACAATGTCAGAATCACTTTTTTTTGGTCATCAACCCTCCCAAAATATAGAATAAAAAGTGATCAAAAAGTCGCATGTACCCCAAAATAATACCAATAAAAACTACAACCCGTCCCGCAAAAAACAAGCCCTTACACCGCTTTTTTGACGGAAAAATATAAAATTATGGCTCTCAGAATATGGTGACACAGAAAAATAAATAATTTTATCAAAGTGATTTTATTGCGCAATCGCCACAAAACATAAAAAACCTATATACATATGGTATCGCCGTAATCGTACCGACCCGCAGAATAAAGTAAAATGTCATTTATACCGCACGGTGAATACTGTAAAAAAAAAAATACAAAAAACATTGTTAGAATTTATGTTTCTTTGTCACTTTGCTTCCAAAAAAATCTAATAAAAAGTGATAAAAAAAAATCACATGTACCCTAAAATGATACTAATGAAAAGTACAGATTGTCCCGCAACAAATAAGCCCTCACACGGCTCCGTTGGAGAAAAAATAAAAAAGTTCTGGCTCTCAGAATATGGCGATGCAAAATGTGCAGAGTGTTCCAAAAGCGGATAGGATCAGGCGCCATTTATCAGTGTGACACAGGCCACATATCTGCGAATTATTATTTATGTACCCCATTATTATACCCTCTTATTATGCCCTGATGTACCCCGCACAGATTACATATACCCCCACATCATAACTGAAATACCAGCAAAACCCCAAACAGTTACCAAGCAAAATCTGCGCTCCAAAAGCCAAATGGTGTTCCCTCCCTTCTGAGCCCCACAGCGTGCCCAAACACCAGTTTACGTCCACATATATGACATTTTATATCCGGGAGAACCCGCTCAACATTGTATGAGGTATTTGTCTTCAGTGGCACAAACTGGGCACAATATATTGTGCATTAAAATGGCATATCATTGGAAAATTTTAATTTTCACTTTGCACCATCCGCTGCGCATTAACGCCTTGGCGCACCACGACTTAATAGAATGTCGTGGTGCGAGGGGTTATATATGGAGCGGGCTCACGCGCTGCGCCCGCTCCATATTCTGCAGCTGTCAGCTGTGTATTACAGCTGACACCCGGGACTAACGGACAGGAACAGCGATCGCGCTGTTACAGGAGCCTGTAAAATGACATTATACTGCAATACATTAGTATTGCAGTGTATTGTACCAGCGACCTAATGATCGCTCGTTCCAGTCCCCTAAAGGGACTTTTGGGAGGTTTCCACTGTTTTGGTACCTCAGGGGCTTTGCATATGCGACATGACACCCGAAAACCAGTCCAGCTAAATTTGAGCTCCAAAAGCCAAATATTGTTCCTTCCCTCCTGAGTCCTGCCGTGGGTCCAAACAGCAGTTTATTACCACATATGGCGTATTGCTGTAATCAGGACAAATTGCTTTACAAATTTTGGGGTAATTTTTCTCCTTTATTCATTGTAAAAATTAAACATTTCTATGTTTTTTCAGAAAAAAGTAGATTTTCATTTTCACGGCCTAATTCCACTAAATTCAGCAAAAAAACTGTGGGGTCAAAATGCTAACTATACCCCTAGAACAATTCCTTGAGGGGTGTGGTCTTCAAAATGGGGTCAGTTTTGGGGGGATTCCACTGTTTTGCTTACTCCAGGGAGTTGCAAACGTGACATGGCACTGAAAACCAATCCAGCAAAATCTGCGCTTCAAAATCCAAATGGCGCTCCTTCCCTTCTGAGCTCTGCTGTGGGTCCAAACAGCAGTTTAGTACCACATATGGGGTATTGGCGTAATCGGGAGAAGTAGCTTTACAAGTTCTGGGGTGCTTTTTAATCTTTATTCCTTGCAAATATTATTTTTTTTAAATATTTTTTCAGAAAAAAAGTAGATTTTCACTTTCACAGACAAACTCCAATAAATATAGCAGAAGACCTGTGGGGTCAAGATGCTAACTGTACCCCTAGATAAATTCCTTGAGGTGTGTAGTTTCCAAAACCGTCTCACTTTTGGGGGATTTCCACTGTTTTGGTACCACAAGACCTCTTCAAACCTGACATGGTGCCTAAAATATATTCTAAAAAAAGGAGGCCCCAAAATCCACTAGGTGCTACTTTGCTTCTGAGGCCTGTGTTTCAGTCGATCATCACAATAGAGCCACGTGTGGGATATTTCTAAAAACTGCAGAATCTGGGCAATAAATATTGAGTTGCATTTCTCGGGTAAAACCTTCTGTGTTACAGAATTTTTTTTATTACAAATGAATTTCAGCAAAAAAAATAAAATTTGTAAATTTCACCTCTACTTTGCTTTAATTCCTGTGAAGCGCCTAATGGGTTAAGAAACTTTCTGAATGCTATTTTTAATACTTTGAGGGGTGCAGTTTTTAATATGGGGTGATTTATGGGGTCTATCTAGTACATAAGGCCCTCAAAGCCACTTCAGAACTGAACTGGTCCCTGTAAAAATGGCCTTTTGAAATTTTCTTGAAAATGTGAGAAATTGCTGCTAAAGTTCTAAACGTTGTAACGTCCTAGAAAAATAAAATAATGTTCAAAAAACTATGCAAATATAAATTAGACATATGGAATATGTAAAATATTAACTATTTTGTGTGGTATTACTATCTGTTTTACAAGCAGATACATTTAAAATGAGAAAAATCATAATTTTTGCAAATTTTCTCTAAATTTTGGTATTTTTCACAAATAAGCAATGAATTTATTGACCAAATTTTTCCACTAACATAAAGTACAATATGTCACGAGAAAACAATCTCAGAATCGCTTGGATAGGCAAAAGCATTCCAGAGTTATTAACACATAAATTGACACATGTCAGATTTGAGAAAATGGGGCTGGTCATGAAGGTCAAAATGAGCTCAGTCTTGAAAGGGTTAATATCTTTAGATAGAAAGAATTCAACTGCTCTACATCCTCTGGTATGGTCAATACTTGTGTAAAGACTTTCCACATCACAAGTTACCAAGATCTCGTCTGGGTTCAGATTTATACCTTCTATTTCTTTCAAAATTTGCATAGTGTCTCTGGTGTAGGAAGATAGCTGGTGTAATGACGGGGTAGGGAGACAGACAGGTGAGCCCTAATCTACCCGCCACTCAGTCCCTGCCTACTTGCATCGGCCCGTCCTAGGCGACGGCGTACAACTGGGCGACGGTCCCTACACTCAATAAGTGCACGACCGACAAACTGACAAGGGTACACAGAAGCTAAGGGAAATGGGGCAGTTGCCCACAGCAATACAGTGAGCAACAAGAGTAGTGAACGAGTCGAGTCAAAACAGGAGTGTACGAGGTACAAATCGCAGAGCAGGAGCATAGTCAGTAAAGCCAGGGTCAAAATGAAGCAATGTCAATAATCATAGCAGGAGCAGCAGAGCCAGGAAACAGGAAAGAATCACAGGCAAAGGAGGAGCAGGAAATGCAGGTATAAATAGACAGAGGGCGGGAGCTAGCTCCGTCTGGCCAGGCTGTGATAGGCTCTCCCACTCCTAAGCCTCCCAGCCTGAGTGGTAGAAGATTAAGTCAATCTCTCAGACTTAGGAGCAGGTGCAGACTGACTAACCACGGGCGTCGACACAGAAGCTGTGTCTGGCAGATCCTTTACAGTACCCCCCCCCCTTTTATGAGGGGCCCCTGGACCCTTTCTAGGTGAACCTGGCTTATTGGGGAACCGAAGATGGAACCTCCTGAGCAATACCCCAGCGTGAACATCCCGGGCGGGTACCCAAGTCCTCTCCTCAGGCCCGTATCCTCTCCAATGGACCAGGTACTGGAGGGAGCCTTGGACCATCCTGCTGTCCACAATCTTGGCCACCTCGAATTCTACCCCTTCAGGGGTGAGAACAGGGACCGGAGGTTTCCTCGAGGGAGCTAAGGATGGGGAGCAGCGTTTAAGGAGGGAGGCATGAAACACGTCGTGTATTCGAAAAGACGGCGGGTAACTCCAGTCGGAAGGAGACAGGGTTAAGGACTTCAATGACCTTGTACGGCCCTATATACCGGGGAGCAAATTTTTTTGACGGGACTTTAAGGCGCAAATTTTTTTAAGATAGCCACGCCAGATCCCCGACCACAAACAAGGGGTTAGCAGAACGTCTTCTATCTGCCTGAGTCTTTTGTATGCTCTAGGATGCCTCTAGGTTCTTCTGAACATGGGCCCAGACTGTGCACAGTTCCCGATGAACGACATCTACCTCGGGATTGTTGGAACCACGAGGGGAAATGGAGGAGAACCGTGGATTAAACCCAAAATTGCAGAAAAAGGGGGAGACCCCTGACAAGTTACTGACCCAGTTATTAAGGGAAAATTCGGTGAGGGAAATGAAGGAGACCCAATCATATTGACAGTCAGAGATAAAACACCTTAAATATTGTTCTAGAGACTGATTAGTCCTCTCAGTTTGGCCATTAGTTTCAGGATGGAAGGCCGAGGAGTAGGACAGATCAATCTCCAACTTTTTACAGAAGGCTCTCCAAAACAATGAAACAAATTGTACCCCTCTCTCAGAAACAATATTGACAGGAACCCCATGGAGACGAAGGATGTGTTTGACAAACAAGGTAGCTAACGTCTTAGCATTGGGTAATTTCTTGAGGGGCACAAAGTGGCACATCTTACTGAAGCGGTCTACTACAACCCACACCACTGACTTGCCTTGAGACGGAGGCAAATCGGTGAAAAAATCCATGGAGATATGGGTCCAAGGTCTCTGGGGAATGGGCAAAGAACATAATAAGCCCGCTGGTCGGGACCTGGGAGTCTTGGACCTAGCACAAATTTCACAAGCGGCAACGTACGCCTTAACGTCTTTAAGCAACCCAGGCCACCAATAGTTTCTGGCAATGAGATGCTTGGTACCCAGGATGCCTGGATGGCCAGATAGTGCAGAGCAATGATTTTCCCTGAGTACCCTTAGCCAGAATTGCAGGAGAACAAACAGCTTGTTCTCAGGAAGGTTCCCGGGAGCTGAACTTTGATCAGCCGCAATTTCGGAGGCTAAGTCAGAATCAACAAAGGAAATTATTATACCTGGGGGCAAAATACAAGCAGGATCTTCCTCAGAAGGAGGGCTGGCCATGAAGCTACGCGACAGTGCATCAGCTTTAATATTTTCAGACCCAGCCTTATAGGTGACCAAAAAATTGAATCTAGTAAAAAATAACGCCCATCGAGCTTGTCTTGGGTTTAGCCTCCGGGCAGATTCTAAGAAAACCAGTTTCTTGTGGTCGGTAAGGACTGTTACCTGGTGCCTAGCCCCCCTCCAGGAAGTGGCGCCACTCTTTAAATGCCCATTTAATGGCTAAGAGTTTGCGATTGCCAATATCATAGTTACTCTCAGTGGGCGAGAACTTCCTGGAGAAGTAGGCACAGGGACGGAGATGGGTGAGGGACCTGGTAACCTGGGACAAGACAGCACCCACTCCCACCTCGGAGGCGTCAACCTCCACGATGAATGGCTCCATTTGGTTAGGCTGAATCAGTACAGGGGCCGAGATAAAGCACTTCTTAAGGACCTCAAAAGCCTGGACCGACTCTGGAGGCCAGTGGAGGAGCTCAGCACCTTTGCGAGTAAGATCCGTAAGAGGCTTAGCGATGACCGAGAAGTTAGCAATAAATCTCCTGTAATAATTAGCAAACCCCAGGAAGCACTGTAACGCCTTCAGGGAGGCAGGTTGGACCCATTCAGCCACAGCCTGAACCTTGGCAGGGTCCATGTGGAATTCATGAGGAGTGAGGATTTGACCCAAAAATTGTATCTCCTGCACCCCAAACACACATTTTTCGGTTTTAGCAAACAGTTTGTTTTCCCGAATGGCCTGGAGCACCTTCCTGACATGCTCAATGTGGGAGGACCAGTCCTTGGAATACACAAGTATGTCATCAAGGTACACCACAAGAAATACCCCCAGGTAGTCTCTTAAAATCTCATTTATGAAATTTTGGAAGACCTCGGGATCATTACACAACCCAAAGGGCATGACGAGGTATTCGAAATGACCTTCGGGTGTGTTAAACGCAGTCTTCCACTCATCCCCCTCTTTGATGCGGATAAGGTTATAAGCCCCCCGTAGATCAAACTTAGAGAACAATTGGGCCCCCTGAACCTGATTGAAGAGATCAGGAATCAAAGGAAGGGGATACTGGTTCCTTACAGTGACCTTATTCAAGTTTTGGTAGTCAATGCACGGCCTAAGACCACCATCCTTCTTCCCTACGAAGAAGAAGCCAGCACCTACCGGAGAAGTAGAGGGGCGAATGTAACCTTTGGCCAGGCATTCCTGGATATACTCTCTCATGGCTTCACGTTCGGGACAAGAGATATTAAATATCCTACCCTTAGGGAGCTTAGCTCCTGGTACCAAATCGATTGCGCAATCGAATTCTCTATGAGGAGGTAACACTTCGGGGTCCTTTTTAGAAAAAACATCAGCGAAGTCCTGAATAAACTCAGGTAGAGTGTTCACCTCCTCAGGGAGAGAGATAAAATTAACAGAAAAACATGACGTCATGCATTCATTACCCTATTTAGTAAGATCCCCAGTTTTCCAGTTAAACGTGGGATTATGCATCTGCAACCAGGGAAGGCCTAAAACAAAATCGGACGATAATCCCTGCATCACCAGTACAGAGCACTGCTCCAAATGCATGGAGCCAACAAGGAGTTCAAAAACAGGGGTATGCTGTGTAAAATAACCATTAGCAAGAGGAGTGGAGTCGATACCCACTATTGGGACAGGTTTAGGCAAGTCAATCAATGGCATAGCTAGAGACATAGCAAATTCCACAGACATAATATTAGCAGAAGACCCTGAATCCACGAAGGCACTGCCGGTGGCAGACCTACCCTCAAAAGAGACCTGAAAGGGAAGCAAGATCTTATTAGGTTTCATATTTACGGGAAATACATGTGCGCCCAAATGACCTCCCCGATGGTCACTTAGGCGCGGAAGTTCTTCCGGCTGCTTATTCTTACGCCTAGGACAGTTGTTCACTTGATGCTTGTCATCCCCACAGTAGAAGCAGAGACCATTCTTCCTGCGGAACTCTCTACGTTGTTGGGGAGACACGGAGGCCCCGAGTTGCATAGGTTCATCCGAGTTTTCCGTGGAAGAATGAAGCAACGGAACCTCGGGAGCCATCATGGGGGGGTCAGAGTGGAAGGCACAAAAACGTTCCAGTCGTTCCCTGAGACGTCGGTCAAGACGTACCGCTAAAGCCATAATCTGATCTAGGGAGTCAGAAGAGGGATAGCTAACTAACAGGTCTTTCAGGGCATTCGACAGATCTAATCTAAACTGGCACCTCAAGGCAGGGTCATTCCACCGAGAAGCTACACACCACTTCCTAAAGTCAGAACAGTACTCCTCAACAGGTTTCTTACCCTGACGTAAGGTCACCAGCTGACTCTCGGCAAAGGCAGTCTTGTCAGTCTCGTCATATATGAGCCCGAGAGCGGAAAAAAAAAGATCAACAGAGGAAAGTTCAGGGGAGTCAGGAGCCAAGGAGAAGGCCCATTCTTGGGGCCCGTCCTGGAGCCGGGACATAATTATACCCACTCGCTGGCTCTCAGAACCTGAGGAGTGGGGCTTTAAACGGAAATAGAGAGTACAACTCTCCCGAAAGGAGAAAAAAGTCTTCCGGTCCACTGAGAACCGGTCAGGCAACTTGAGGTGGGGTTCAAGAGGTGAGGTGGGGGGCACTACCAGGGTAGCATCATGCTGGTTGCCCTTCTGAGCCAGGGCTTGGACCTGTAGGGAGAGGCCCTGCATTTGCTGAGCCAGGGTCTCAAGGGGGTCCATAGTTGTGTCAGGGACCAGGGTAGAAAAGGTATATGGGCCTGTGATTATGTAATGACGTGGTAGGGAGACAGACAAGTGAGCCCTAATCTACCCGCCACAGTCCCTGCCTACTTGCAACGGCCTGTCCTAGGCGACGGCGTACAACTGGGAGACGGTCCCTACGCTCAATAAGTGCACGACCGACAAACTGACAAGGGTACACAGAAGCTAAGGGAAATGGGGCAGTTGCCCATGGCAACACAGTGAGCAACAAGAGTAGTGAACGAGTCGAGTCAAACCAGGAGTGTACGAGGTACAAATCGCAGAGCAGGAGCATAGTCAGTAGAGCCAGGGTCAAAATGAAGCAAGGTCAATAATCATAGCAGGAGCAGCAGAGCCAGGAAACAGGAAAGAATCACAGGCAAAGGAGGAGCAGGAAATGCAGGTATAAATAGACAGAGGGCGGGAGCTAGCTCCGTCTGGCCAGGCTGTGATAGGCTCTCCCACTCCTAAGCCTCCCAGCCTGAGTGGTAGAAGATGAAGTCAATCTCTCAGACTTAGGAGCAGGTGCAGACTGACTAACCACGGGCGTCGACATGGAAGCTGTGTCTGGCAGATCCTTTACAGCTGGTAAACAATTTCTCTAAGTTCTTGATCCAACCAAATACTACATTTCTCAGTGAGATTTCCCACACCAGAGACAATGGGTCTTTTCCGGGAGGATTGTCCTTGTTCTTATGTATTTTGGGAAGCAAGTACAAAGTTGCTACCCTAGGATCCTTTACTAGTAAATAATTATTTTCATTAAAAGTGATTGCTCCTGAACTGTACCCTTCTTCAATCATTGTTTTGTATTCTTGTACAAAATGTAGCGTGGGGTCACCCCGTAGAGAATATCTTTACTGACCAAATCCACAAAAACTTTTATCACTGGACAAGTTTCCATTGGTGGCATAACAGTGGATTTAGGTTTAAGGTGTTTCCTAGTTCCAAATATTGGATTATCAATTTCCTCTTGATTAAGCTTTTCAGATAATAATTCCTCCAAATCCCTGATAGTCTCCATTTCCTGTTCCAATATTGTTTCTACGGGTGACATCATGATTTGATCTTCTAATTGTTAAGGATCTGCCAGGCACAGCTTCTGTGTCTACGCCCATAGGTAATCAGTCTGCACCTGCTTCTATGTCTGTGAGACTGACTCCATCTTCCACCACTCAGGATGGCAGGCTTAGGAGTGGGAGAGCCTATCACAGCCTGGCCAGACGGAGCTAGCTCCCGCCCTCTGTCTATTTATACCTGCCTTTCCTGTTCCTCCTTGCTTGTGATTCTTCTCTTTTGGTTTCCTGGCCCTGCTGCAGCTTCTTGAACTATTTGACCATGCTTCATATTGACCCTGGCTTACTGACTACTCTCCTGCTCTGCGTTTGGTACCTCGTACACTCCTGGTTTGACTCGGCTTGTTCACTACTCTCCTGCTTTGCGTTTGGTACCTCGTACACTCCTGGTTTGACTCGGCTCGTTCACCACTCTTGTTGCTCACGGTGTTGCCGTGGGCAACTGCCCCTTTTCCCTTGCTTCTGTGTACCCTTGTCTGTTCGTCTGTCGTGCACTTATTGAGCGTAGGGACCATCGCCCAGTTGTACCCCGTCGCCTAGGGCATGTTGTTGCAAGTAGGCAGGGATTGAGTGGCGGGTAGATTAGGGCTCATTTGTCTGTTTCCTTACCCCCATCATTACACTAATAGGTTATTTTGTACATTTTTGGCAAAAATCTTCTTATATGTAAGTTTGCGCCCAAAGAGGTGCAAATCCTTGATTATTGAAAATTTATTTAGTCTAGTTGCCAAACAAAAATTCAAACGTCTTTTTAAAACTTTCGTTTGTGCCCCAGTCAAAGAATGTTTAGATAGGTTAATAACCTGTAGTGAATCTGAGGGTGCACTTACATTATTATGAGCTACACCCTGTGATGTGTTGAATTTTTTCTTTTCCCTCTCTGGGATGCCCTGAAGCCCCATCTCCCTCTGTCCCGTAAAAAAGGGACTTCTGGGTTTGGGTTTACTTCTTTGTTTGTTTCTAAATGTCTCTTAGGGAGACCCTTGTGTCTATTCCTAATACTCTGTGATGAATGTCCAGATTCCGATTCTGAGGCTTCTGTTACTTCTGTATCAGTATCCGTGAAGTTATGCGTTCCAATATAGTCAGAATTATTTATCCTATTTTTATTATTCAAACGAGTGGACTTCTTTTTACCCCATTGGTATACTTCCCCTTTCAAATAGTCAGATTGATCTCGCAAATATTTCCTCCTTTTTCTGTTTTTTACTTTCGTCTCCACAGTATCAACGTGGTCCAAAACTTTCTTAAAAGCTTCCTCAAAGCCACGTGCACCTTCATGAGTTTGTAATTCTTGAGTAAGTGTTTCTAGTTCTTTTTCCACTTTCTCCAAAATGAAGGACTCATCTTCAATCAATATCCCCATCAATGTTTTGGAGCAATCTGTCAAGGCCGCT
The DNA here is from genome assembly GCF_050947455.1 of Rhinoderma darwinii. Classification (NCBI taxonomy): domain Eukaryota; kingdom Metazoa; phylum Chordata; class Amphibia; order Anura; family Rhinodermatidae; genus Rhinoderma; species Rhinoderma darwinii. Next base: position 41,862,712 of record NC_134691.1, on the reverse strand, counting down.
TCCCATTTCTCCCTCAGTCCAGATTTTGACAGTTCATATAAGGGAAAAAGGGAAATGCGTAACCCTCTGGAAATTAGTCCTTGCTCCAAATATTGTGTCAGGGTTGATTTAGTCCATGTGGACTGTATTTGTCTAATCTGTAGATCCTTAAATTTTTTAAGGAGTTCATCAACATCCAGATTTTTATCTGGACGTTGCGGATCCAAATCTGTATTCAAGGAGAAAGCATTAGAGAGTTCCTCTCTCTGTTTTAAAAGTCTTGAATTAATTTGGTCTGTGATTTGGTCAGACGTTTTTTGTGCCACTCGCGATTTTCGCAGCGTTTTTCGCAGCGCTTTTTACAGCCGTTTTTGGAACTTTTTTCAATAGTCTATGGAAAACGGCTCCAAAAACGTGCCAAGAAGTGTCCTGCACTTTTTCGCGGTCGTTTTTTACGCGTAAAAAAACGCAGCGAAAAACGCTCCGTCGGAACAGAACGCCGTTTTCCCATTGAAATCAATGGGCAGATGTTTGGAGGCGTTCTGCTTCTAATATTTAGACGGTTTTCGGGCGTTTACGGCCCGAAAAACGGCCGAAAATAGGCCGTGTGAACATACCCTAAAAATGAAATAGGAAGAAAACCAGACAGAAATCTCAAATAGGATTCCAAATGGGACAGTATGAGCCAATATCAAAAGAATACAATACAATAGCCGTATAAATGTATTATGTGCAACTAGTAAATAATAAAGCTGCAAGGTAACCACATGCTGAACCACACAAGAATACAAAGTGCAAGATCATATCTATACCCCAATGAGGGGAAACTATAGCCACACAAATATGAAAATATCTATTTATATATATCTGCTTGGTGGACCGATCTGCAATAGGCGGGTACAGCACGGACCACTCGTCGCCACAAGCAGTGCGGCCCTAGGCACAAAAATCAGATGCTTTTGGATCTAAAAAGAAATGATCATCATAGAGAAAATTGATACATGACCCAAATAGGCTGTGGAATAAGGACAGACGGCCCCACGCGAATCGCTGCCTCTGGCTGCAGCTTCGTCAGGGGTGAGTGAAATAAGCCAATTAGTGTAGAGCATAAAATAGATGTTTAGGCAATTAAACAACATTAGAAACAGATAAGAAGATTGAATCACTCAAAAGATTAACAAACCCAAGTTGCAGTTACCTCCCAATGCAGCTCCTACACAATGCTCTAACACCAGGACGCGAGCGGCATCCGGATATCTGCACCGCGCATGTCAAGGGCAAAAAAACGGAGCATTCGCAGCATGGGCAAGCCCGACGCCGCCTGCAGATGATGGCAGAGAGAGAAATAAAAACCCAATGCCCGTTTGCATTTGGACAGAATAAACCTGAACCTATGTAAGATTTATACTGATAATGAGTGAATCATCAGAAATTTGAGTATCAACAAGATACAAATAACCCAAGGGGTAGCGCTACAATTGAGGCTGGATTCACACGAGCATGTTCGGTCCGTAAAGGAAGGAACGTATTTCGGCCGCAAGTCCCGGACCGAATACAGTGCAGGGAGCCGGGCTCCTAGCATCATAGTTATATACGACGCTAGGAGTCCCTGCCTCTCCATGGAACTACTGTCCTGTACTGAAAACATGATTACAGTACGGGACAGTTGTCCCGCAGCGAGGCAGGGACTCCTAGCATCGTACATAACTATGATGCTAGGAGCCCGGCTCCCTGCAGTGTGTTCGGTCCGGGACTTGCGGCTGAAATACGTGCTCGTGTGAATCCAGCCTTAAGGGAAAGGTGATAGTAATAAATTATCGAAATAGTATAATTGTCAAGCACTAGCTGGTGTGTAGAATTTTGAGAACTAGTCAGAAAAAAACACATGCAAAAATAAGAAAATTGGTTGCTAGTTAATTGCTATACAGAAGATTTACTACTGTACAAAGGAGGTTCACATAAAAAAAAGTTATGTGCATGTAGCTGAGCTGTGTGTGTAACGTATATCCAGCTGAACTGTGTGTAATATGAAATAAAAGAAAAAAAATCGAAACTTTTTTTGAAGAATGATGCTAATAAAATTTAAGCCATGAAGAGTCTCCACAAACAACGAAGGAGCAATCCTGTCCTTAGTCAGACCAAAGAACATCCTCGGAGGGGACACAAACACAATGGAGGAAGACAATCTCTTCAAGTCCCTGGTCCCTTAATATTAATTCACATATCCTAAAAAAAAGAGAGAAGTCACAGTAAGGCCGTATTCATACAAGCAAAAAACGCTGCATTTTGCGCGCGTAGCAGTTCCGTGTGGCATCAGTGTTTGGTGCGTGGCTGCGTGATTTTCACGCATATGGCATCGTTATGACACTCTGTTTTTATGTTTACAAACATAAAAGCAGGAAGTGCTTTTATGTTTTCATTCATTTATTTTACAACTGTAGCGCGAATCACGCGCGACACCCGGAAGTGCTTCCGTGTGCTGCGCGTGATAATCACGCGCCCATTGACTTAAAAGAAAACGGCCAATGTATCGGACATGTCGTGAGTTTTACGCAGCGGACACACGCTGCGTGAAAATCACGGACAGTCTGAACGTCACTATTGCCTAACATAGGTCCGTGCGACGCGCATGATTTTCACGTGCGTATCACGGACATTAAATACGCTCGTGTAAATAAGGCCTAAGTATAAGTTCAGCAGTCAGGTAGGATAGAGGAAGACCAATAAGGGAATAAAACTATTAGAATATATTTAATAGTTAAAATATTAGGCTGAGAGTTTAAGAGATGTCAATACATAATGCACTTGCTATATTAAACTAAGTTAACCAAAAACAACAAAGAAAACATAGGCATAGAAGAAAAAGGGCTTACCCGAGGAAACCAGTGAATAGCAGTTCTTCGTTAATACCATATGATGTCACCGAATTTAACAAATAGATCCACTTTGATTCCAGACGCAGGGGGCTATTGCATGGGTCACCTCCTTGTATGCCAGTGGTAGATTTTTCCAAACCTACAACCTTCATGCCTTTGGATCTCCCATTGTGGCATTTGAGAAAATGAAGTGCCACTGATCTTAGTGTTTTGTCCATTTTTATATCCCGCTGTGCCAGTGCAATAGTGGAAACATGTTTTTGGATACTTTTGTGTAACTCCTGTGTTGTTTGGCCCACATATACCTTTCGACACGGACAAGTGATAGCATAAATGACCATTTTAGTTCTGCAGTTAATGTATCTCTTAAAGAGGCTCTGTCACCAGATTTTGCAACCCCTATCTGCTATTGCAGCAGATAGGCGCTGCAATGTAGATTACAGTAACGTTTTTATTTTTAAATAAACGAGCATTTTTGGCCAAGTTATGACCATTTTTGTAGTTATGCAAATGAGGCTTGCAAAAGTCCAAGTGGGTGTGTTTAAAAGTAAAAGTCCAAGTGGGCGTGTATTATGTGCGTACATCGGGGCGTTTTTACTACTTTTACTAGCTGGGCGTTCTGACGAGAAGTATCATCCACTTCTCTTCAGAACGCCCAGCTTCTGGCAGTGCAGACACAGCGTGTTCTCGAGAGATCACGCTGTGTCGTCACTCACAGGTCCTGCATCGTGTCAGACGAGCGGGGACACATCGGCACCAGAGGCTACAGATGATTCTGCAGCAGCATCGGCGTTTGCAGGTAAGTAGCTACATCGACTTACCTGCAAACGCCGATGCTGCTGCAGAATCAACTGAAGCCTCTGGTGCCGATGTGTCCGACACGATGCAGGACCTGTGAGTGACGTCACAGATCTGCACTGCCAGAAGCTGGGCGTTCTGAAGAGAAGTGGATGATACTTCTTGTCAGAGCGCCCAGCTAGTAAAAGTATTAAAAACGCCCCGATGTACGCACATAATACACGCCCAGTTGTACTTTTACTTTTAAACACACCCACTTGGACTTTTGCAAGCCTCATTTGCATAACTACAAAAATGGTCATAACTTGGCCAAAAATGCTCGTTTTTTAAAAATAAAAACGTTACTGTAATCTACATTGCAGCGCCTATCTGCTGCAATAGCAGATAGGGGCTGCAAAATCTGGTGACAGAGCCTCTTTAAGCCTAAATTCTTCACCATTGCCGGGATTCACAAACACTGTTGTAGAATTAAAGAATTGACACAAGGTGCAGTTTCCACAAACTTCATACCTTTTCCCAAACTAACAGTAGGTCTATGCAATATTCTAAGTATATTATGTCAAACTTGCATAAAGGCTCCAAAGAACATTAGGCCTCAAGTATGAAACCCAGTTCAAGCAGTAACTGAAATTGTTGCCATTAGCTTACAATCCCGCTCTTAGTTTTTCAAAAGAAGGCTGGAAAATGAAACCTGGAATTTACTTGTTTTCTATAGGCAACTCCTCCATTTTTTGGTCTGTAAAGTAAGTCCTGTAACAATTTGCAGATTTAGTAAAGGAGGGTGGCACGACAAAGTAACAGCAGGAGCAGCATAGAAATAGGTAGGGCAGTGCTGGCAGGGGAAGGCAGCAAGGGGTTAGTACATATGAATGGAGGCAGGAGTTGCAAGGAAAGGGTTAAAAGGCGAGCTACTTGGAAGGGGTTTTAGTTTAGATTGGAGCTTGGCAAGTTTTGCCTGCCCAGCCGCACTCTTTTTAGAAAGTGACTCATTTTGCATGTTGGGTCATACAGTGCTGTGGTAGTCTGATGGGAATGGGTCTTTGAAGGCAAACCAAGACAGATCAGTTGGATTCTCTATATAACTGAGTGCTCGATAGAATTAGCTACCCGTTATAGTGAGCAGGGGTTTACCCAGTTGGAGTTTGGGTTATGGTTAGGCAGGGTCCGAGGGGATCAAGATCTCTTGTAAAATGGTGACATCAGGTCAATTGCTAATGGCTGTGGGCAATGCTTGAGACCAAAATTAAAACAAAGGAAGAAATTATCCCTTAAAGGGGTATTTCTATCTTAAGCATTTATGGCATATTCACAGGATATTTCATAAATGTCTGATAGGTCTGTGCCCCATCTTTGGGACCCTCACCAATAAGAAGAATGGGGTTACGGTGACTCCCGTTTTCCAATTCGTGGCTACCTCCATCTCTATACCGTTTATTGGAGAGGTAGCCACACCCCCACTCTTTTTCTTTGGATTTGATTTATTTTGTATGACGGTGGTACTGTGATAGAGTTTTTATTTGCTCTTCTATCATTGAGTAAAATATTCCCATCAATGTTATACTCATTTACCTTTTTACAGCTAGACTTTCCATTGCCCACACAGATTTTCTTTGTACAGTTAACACATTTCCGAAACACAGTGCAGATACTCAAAAAGCAGGCGGTAACATAGCAAATAGACAGGCTGGGGATGAGCAAACCTTCAAAAAAACATTGTCAGAGTATATTCTGGTGTGTGAGGTTATAGAGAATTGGGGACACAAGTCACAGTCATCGTGGGTGGTTTATTTAAGATCTGGACTGTAGTGATTTCTTTTTCTAGAGAATGTTTTAATAAGAAACCCTACGTGTGCGCCCTATTTTGTTACTATTTTTTATTTAGCATTAGCTACCATTTGATTTCTACATATGAGTTATTGTTGATTTTTTTCAGACACGCTTTACTTAAAGGGGAGCTCTTTAACTGGAATTATTGAGTCACTTGTACTCCCTAATAAATAATATTTTTTTTGCCGTCTTGTTTGCTAACCAGCAGCATGAATATATCAAGTGGTTGACGCATTGAAATCTAGAAGAGTCCACAGATTAGTCCATAGTAATGCATCCATAGGATAATTGAATGGACTAAAGATGGCGTCAGTCATGTGACCCGCCACCTTCATACACATCATGTGACCACTGGCATTCATGTGAGGCTCTGTTTACACTGTGTTTGCAGTGTACGTTTGAGGTATACGTGCAAAGAAATTCTGATGTGTACCTTCAAACCAAGGTTGTGACGTATCCCACTATATAGGCATACAGTGGGATACATCGCACAAACCCCCCGGCCACAGCGCTCCCCAAAATGATGTGGCCGGGGAAGCTTCTGACGTCTTTCTTTATATGGATGTCAGGAGCATTACAATGCTGGAGTCCCAAGACAGAGCATCGGAAGAACTCTGGCCATGGACTTCAGACAGCACACGCAAGGCAGCCCTATATCCCCTGTGGCAGCAAGAACTTTAAAGCTGCCAGAGTCCTCGGCTGCTATCTCTGTCTGGAGAAGCTATGTCACTAGAGCTTCCCTGGGGTAGCTCTAGGGACGTAACTGGCCACTTATGTGAAAAGGGCTATCCCAGGGACGCTCCAGGCATGTAGCTTCCCTGGGCAGAGATGGCACCTGGGGGACTCCGGCTGTAAAGAAGAGGCTGGACGGCAGCACGGAGGGCTTAACGGGAAGCCTCCATGACTGCCATAGGAGGGAGGGTCGTCAGCCAATAGGAGTGAAGAAGGTTAGGTGAGGCAGGGAGAGGGAAGAGGGAGAGAGGGGAGGAGCCGGGGTGTGGTATCTGCTCCTCCCGCTGTTTTCGGCATTGGGCCGGAAGCAGCGGGAGGAACAACAAGTAAAGATTAGTTAGCTTAAGTTGCTCCGCTTACCTGCAATGGCGTCTCTGGTCCTGCTGCTCGATCAGCTGCGGGCAGCAGCTGCTTACCATGATCCGGGCTGGCTGGAGGAGATTGTTGCGGCGCTGGCCCGGATCCCTCAGACGGGCCCGTCTTCTGTGTCAGCAGTTCGCACTGATGCGCTCCCCTCCCCCGCCCCCCTCTCAGACGCTGGTGATATGGCGGTGTGGGGAGAGCTGTTAATTCCTGCCCCTGCTATGATAAAGCAGAGGGCTTCGGCGGGAGCGGCGGTTGCTCAGGCTAGGTCACCCCGCTGCTCCCGGAGGTCCGGCCCACCAGAGCGTCTGAGTCCAGACGTGGCCCCGCAGGCCAGGATTCGCAGGGGGAGCCCTTCTAAGGACGCTGCAGGCCAGGTTGCTGGGACGGGCGCCTCCTCCCAGGGCCTGCGTCCTGGCAGGAGTCACCAGCCGCGACGGGGCTCGGCGGTTAACAGGGAGTCGCAGGCCGGGCTCCCTGTCACGCCCCTGCCTTCAGACGCAGTGTTCGGAGTGCAGTATACGGCCGCCCCGCATGGTGATGTTCCGGCCAGGGGGCAGGCTTCCTCGAGAGCATCGGTGAGGACGCCAAGATCAGCGACGACGGGGAGGCAACAGGTCCGGTCGGAAGTCTGGGTCCCTGCAGTCGGGCGGCAGGTTGTCGGCCCATCTGCTAGCTTACCGGGATCCCCGTGTCGGAGATATCGGTGCGAGTACCAGTTGGCGGCGAGAGAGGATTTGGAAGATGGAGAGCTGGATGAGTCGCAACGCGGTCAGAATTTTCCGGCTGGCGGGAATACAGCGCCTGGGCAGCCTGGTGAGTGTGTAACTCCTACGTTACCGTATCCAGCAATTTTCATGTCGGGTGTTGGGGGTGGGGCAGCGAGCGGGGAGGTAGCGGCTGTCGGTAGTGGCGTTGCCAGCACGATGGCTTAGCGGATTTAGTGGGTTGTTTGCGCGAGCAAGTCGGGCGCTTAGATAGGGCAGCGGCGCCTGTATTTCCGGCGGGGTCCCCGGTCGTGGTCTGGGAAGGTCCTCGTGTTCCATGGTTGGGGATGTCCCGGGGGTGGCAAAAGAAGCTGTAGCAGTGTCTGTCCAAACCGAGGCGCAGAAGGATGGGGATAGGATTCGGCTTGATGATCATGCTCGGGGCGAGGTTTACGTCTCTTTTGAGGGCCCTTTAGGGGCTCACCTTAAGCAGGAGGTCCGTGAACGGATTTGGAAGGATGAGTACGTGGAAATATTTTCTCTTCTGCCGCTTGCGAAATTCAATTTGGATAAGGGCAAGCGGGATGAGAGTAAGAAAGAGGAGGAGGAAAGTCGGCGGTATAGGCTTATCCTGCAGACGTTCGTCAATTGGTCGCAAGCTTTCGCTATTTTGGCGAGCGTGATCGGGGAAAAGGCGCCGGAAAATTGCTTGGCGTTGTTTTGTTATATTGATGCCATCGGGGAGGCCTATCGGGCGTAAGGGGGTCAGGCGTGGTTGCGGTACGATGAGCAATTTCGCCAGCGGAAGGCGGTCCGGCCGGCGATCCAGTGGGATCAAAAGGATATTGCGCTGTGGTTACGTGTTACGGTGCCGGGAGCGTTTACCAAGGGGGTCAGTCTAGTCAGTCTGGACAGGGTTCCGGGTCAAAACTTGGGTTCTGCTGGCAATTCAATGATGGCCAGTGTAAGTTCGGGGCCACGTGTAAATTTAAACATGTCTGTTCAGAGTGCAACGGCTCCTCGCACGGGGCCGCAAAATGTATGCGGAAAGGTAGGCGGTCAGGCCCTCAGTCCTCTTCAGTTGGTCAAGGGGCGGTCGCCGGTGAGGGTGGAAGGGATGGCCCCGTAGCTAAGTGAATATCAGGATAGAGTTGCGGCCAAGTTCATTTATGAGGGGTTTTTGTTTGGTTTTGTTATCCCCCCCCCCTCCATATGAGGTTCCGGTTACACGACGCAACCTTAAGTCGGCTTATCTGCACTCGGCGGTCGTTTCAGGAAAGCTTTTGAAAGAAGTGTCTTTGGGCCGGATGGCTGGGCCTTTTGCCGAGCCGCCGATTGAGAATCTAGTGGTATCCCCCTTGGGAGTTGTGCCAAATTCCGTTTGATCCAGCATTTGTCTTTTCCCAGGGGAGCGTCGGTGAATGATGGGATAGATCACGACTTATGCTCGGTTGTTTACACGTCATTTGACAAAGCGGTGGCGTTAGTGCGGGAGGCTGGGCCCGGGGCGTTGTTGGCAAAGACTGACATTGAGGCAGCTTTTTGCTTGCTGCCGGTACATCCAGAAAGCCAACGGCTGTTGGGTTGCTTCTGGAACGGGGGGTTTTATGTCGATAGGTGTCTTCCAATGGGGTGCTCCCTTTCTTGCGCATACTTTGAGGCGTTTAGTAGTTTTGTGGAATGGGTGACGAAGGGTATAGCGGGGGTGGATTAATTAGTACATTATCTTGATGATTTTTTGTGCGTCGGCCCTAGCGGTTCCCCAGTTTGCGGTAACTTATTGTATTCCTTGCAGAGGGTTGTGACGGATTTCGGAATCCCTCTGGCGCCTGAAAAAACGGAGTACCCGGTCTCTACCATCTGTTTTTTAGGGATCCAAATTGATTCAGTTGCAATGGAGTGCAGGCTTCCTGAGGATAAATTATTGCCATTGCGGCAGGAGGTGAGGCGGGCTTGCCAATTGAAGGAGATCACTTTGCGTGATCTTCAGTTGCTGCTGGGAAAGTTGAACTTTGCCTGTAGAATTATGCCAGTGGGTAGAATTTTTAGTAGGAGATTGGCGTCAGCGACGGCCGGTATCCGGGCGTCCCATCATTTTGTGAGGATTGGTTGGGATCACAGGGCGGATCTGCAGGTCTGGGACGCGTTCCTCGGGCAGTATAATGGTAGATCGTTGTGGATGTCACAGGTACAGGAGATGGGCGAGTTGGAGCTGTTTACTGACGCGGCAGGGTCTGGTGGTTTTGGCGCGTATGCAGGAGGTCAATGGTGTGCGGGGAACTGGCCGGACAGCTGGGTGACCAGTGGTCTTACGCGAAATCTGGCCCTGCTCGAGCTGTTCCCCATCATGGTGGCGGTGAACATTTGGGGGGACAGGCTCAGGGATAAAAAGGTTTGTGTCCACTGCGATAACATCGGGGTGGTGTTAGCAATTAACAACTTATCAGCATCTTCTCCACCGGTGGTTCAGTTGTTGCGTCACTTAGTTTTGGTGTGCTTGTCTTTAAACACGTGGGTGGTTGCGGTGCATGTACCTGGGGTTTCCAATTGTATTGCTGATGCTCTTTCTCGCTCGCAGTGGGATCGTTTTCGTCAATTGGCACCGGGAGCGGAGCTGTTCGGTTTGGCTTGCCCGGAACATCTCTGGGATCTGATTTCGATCCCGTGGGACGGTTGATTGAAAGGTCGTTGGCTAGCGCGACTTGGAGCGCTTATTTGGCGTGTTGGCAGCAGTGGGAGGAGTCGGTAAGAGTGTTGGGTAACGTCAGCACGGAGCAAGACAGGTTGGTGGCATTGTTGTACTGGTTGGGGGATGCTGGGGAGGTGGGGTTTTCCCTGGCAAAAGTGAATCGTTTTGTCGCTGGTTTGGCGTTTGGATTTAAATTAATTTCCAGGATGTGTCCAAGCATTTTTTAGTAAGGCAAGCTTTGAAAGGTTTGCGTCGCGGCAGGGCTGAAGCAGATCAGAGGCGACCCGTTTCATTTTCCCTCCTTGGGTCGTTGGGCGCATCGCTGGGGGCTGTTTGTAAGTCGCCTTATGAGGTAGTGTTGTTTCATTTGGCCTTTTCCCTCGCATTTTTGGAGCACTCAGAATTGGGGAGGGCTGGGGGATTGCGGCAGGCGGATGTGGGTCTATATGGGGATAGACTCGAGTTGTTCTTGCGGCGGTCCAAGACTGATCAAGTGGGTCGGGGTAAGCGGATAGTGTTGTTTGCCCTCCCGGGGTCGCCGATGTGTCCAGTTACTTGTATGGTGGCTTTTAAGCCACAGGATGGGGTGCCTGAGTCGCCATTGCTCCGTCATGAGAATGGCTCATTTTTGTCCAGGTATCAATTTGGTGCGGTATTTAAAAAATGCTTGGCTGCAGTTGGCGTGGGTCAGGAGTATTACTCGTCTCACTCGTTCAGGATCGGCGCTGCTACTGAAGCTGGGCGTTGGGGGTTACATAGTTACATAGTTTGTACGGTTGAAAAAAGACACATGTCCATCAAGTTCAACCAAGGGATGGGAAAGGGGAAGTGGGATGGGAAAGGGGAAGTAAAAAATTTCTATACATAGGAGCTAATATTTTTTTTGTTCTAGGAAATTATCTAAGCCTTTTTTAAAAGCCATCTACTGTCCCTGCTGTGACCAGCTCCTGCAGTAGGCTATTCCATAAATTCACAGTTCTCACAGTAAAGCTTGTCGCCTCTGCAGGTTGAACCTTTCTTTTTCCAGACGGAGGGAGTGCCCCCTTGTTTTTGAGGGGGTTTTACATGGAACAGGATTTCACCATATTTTTTGTATGTGCCATTCATATATTTATATAAGCTAATCATGTCCCCCCTTAGTCGTCTTTTCTCAAGGCTAAATAGGTTTAGTTCTTTTAATCTTTCCTCATAACTTAGATTCTCCATGCCCCTTATTAGCTTCGTTGCTCTTCTTTGTATTTTTTCCAACTCCAGGGCATCCTTTCTATGAACTGGAGCCCAGAACTGGACTGCATATTCTAGATGAGGCATATTCTAGATGAGGGTGTTCGTCGCATCGGCCGGTGGGAGTCCAACAGGTTTCGGACTTATGTGCGCCCTCATTTGTTGTGAGTGGGTAATGTGGCTTTGATTGTTTGACATGTGAGGTGTTTGTTCTTTCTTTTCAGATCATCGCCCTTGCTTAGTGTGGATTTTAGGACATTCTTTTGTGCACTGGGGGGCATTGCGGGCGGACGTTCGCCCAAACGGCCGCCAGCTTCGCATTCCGCGGCACGATGCGGTTTTACACTGGCTGGGATTCCGAGGTATGTTGTGGAGCCGGGTACTGGCAGAGTTTCAGACATAGTCTCGGTTAGATAGGGTTCCGGAGGTTCTGGTATTACATGTGGGGGGGAATGATCTGGGGGTGCGCCCGTTTCGTGAGTTAGTGCGGGATATAAAACACGATCTATTGTGTTTATGGGCATCTTATCCGCGCTTAGTTATTGTGTGGTCGGACATAGTTCCGAGGAAGTTTTGGCGTTTAGCAAGATCTGTCGAGAGGGTTAACAAAGCCCGCATTAAGGTAAACTGGGCGGTTTCACGTTTTGTTGCCAGGAACGGGGGCATTTGTGTTCGACACAGGGACTTGGAGTCAGGAGTCGGTAATTATTGGAGGAGTGATGGAGTACATTTGACCGAGGTTGGAATTGATTTGTGGAGCCTGGCTTTAGCAGAAGGAATTGAGAGGGCGGTGGTGGTTTGGAGGGACTCACAGGCTTAAGGTGGTCAAGGCCTGTTTCGCTGTGGCGGGGGGAGTCCTTGAGGTTGGTCAGTACAAAATGGTGGGGGGGTCGCATCGGGGGTATGTGTCCCCCAAAAATGGTAGATCATTTGAAGACTTCATAGGGTGTTATCCCTTTGAAGTGGTCTTCTGGTGGTTGGAGCCATCTGCAAGGGTGAGCGGTGCCTCCGAGCTGGTTTACGGCTGGAGGTAAATAGTTGGTGGTGGTTTGCAGATGGCTAATTTAAAGGAAATCGGAAAAAATGGCTTCAAGGACTTCCCCTGCTCTGTTTAGTGTTAACTGACCCATGTTGGGTCATGTGAATTATAGTAGGAATTCTCTGGTCGAATTCCTAAAAGAGTTATCCGAATGTTTCGGATTAAATTGCATTTAATTAATGTTAAATAAATAAACGGCTGCTGTGGCCATTTCACATCCAACCTCGGTTGTCACGTGTCTTTATTGGGAAGGGGGCGAAAGAAGGGGAATAAAAGGTAAAATGGTTAATCAGCGCATGACTCTACTTAGGCTAGTCAAGGTCTTACAGTCGCGGGGGATAGGGCCGCTGTGTTGGTGGGCAGGGCGGCATCTGCTGCGTCAGGAAGCTCCAGCAATAACTGTTCATATATGGACGCCATGTTTAGTCATATTCAGTTAGGCCTCATGCACACGACCGTAAAAACTCCCGTTATTACGGGTCGTAATTACGACCCGTAATAACGGGCTCATAGACTTCTATTGGCGACGGGTGCCTTCCCGTTTTCTCACGGGAAGGTGCCCGTGCCGTTGAAAAAGATAGAACATGTCCTATTTTAGGCCGTAATAACGGCACGGACAGTCCATAGAAGTCTATGGAGCTCTCGTAATGACGGGTGGCTACATGTGTGCACCCGTCATTACGGCAGCGTTGCTAAGCGACGTCAGTAAATAGTCACTGTCCAGGGAGCTGAAAGAGTTAACTGATCGGCAGTAACTCTTTCAGCACCCTGGACAGTGACTACCGATCAGTATAAACCTGTAAAAAATAAAAATAAAAGACGTTCATACTTACCGACAACTTCCTGCTTCCTCCAGTCAGGTCTCCCGCCCGTTGCCTTAGTGACGCGTCCCTCTCGACATCCGGCCCTACGTCCTGGATGACGTTTCAGGCCATGTGACCGCTGCAGCCAATCACAGGTCAATCACAGGCTGCAGCGGTCACATGGACTGCCGCGTCATCCAGGGATGTCGGGCTGGATGTGAAGAGAGGGACGCGTCACCAAGACAACGGCCGGGTAAGTATGAATTTCTTTAACTTTTATTACAGAAAAGGCTGTCCCTTCTCTCTATCCTGCACTGATAGAGAGAAGGGGCTGCCGATTAGTGCAGTGCTATTTTGCCGCCAAAAACGTGCTCGTAAATACGGGTGGAATACGTGTGACACCGGACCCATATTTATGGGCACGGGTTCGTAAATACTGGTGCAAAACGGGTGGAATACGTGTGACACCGGACCCGTATTTATGCCAGTATTTACGGGTGGGAAAAAATACGGTCGTGTGCATGAGGCCTTAGTATGTGGATGTGTTTCACAGGACAAATCTGTGGGCTATACCATTCTACTGTGACAGGGGCCTCATGCACTATAAGAATTTTTTGCAGAATTTCTAATACATGTATATCAGAAAACTGTATAATTTACTTTTCTACAAATTCTACAAAACTGGACAACCCCTTTAAAGGGATCCTGTCATCAACATCTTACCTGTTAAACTCACCTGACCCCTCAATGGCCGCAGCTGTCCAGAGTGCGTTCCTGTTCTCTTCTTTCCTGAAGTCCTCCTCTGTCAGTAAATATAGTCGTTTAAACTTTTCCCGCCTTTTATGGTAATTATTTTTCCCTCTGGGATGCAGCTTCTTAACCACGCCCACTGCCACCACCTGTCCGGCCCTGACTGGCTAAGGAGCTATTAAATCAAAAAGAAGGAGGTGGAGTCCACTCTGAGATGCTGGAGGAATGAAAATCTGACTCTTTTCAGATGGAGATTTGACTCTTTTCTGCTCATTTGCATACGACGTGGGACCACTGAAAAACGGAATACTAAAGCTACAGAGCTCACTTAGAACATATTTATAGCTTAGATGACAATGATTTTTCACCCACTTTCACCAGGTATTGCTGGCTTTATAGCTAAAATGCTGGTGACAGGATCCCTTTAAGTCGTGTAATGTTGGCTTTCAAATGTTTGCCTGCTCTTGCAAAATAAAGCAGAACTGTGCTCTTCTCACAACATCTAGCGCCAGGGGTGTAACAAGAAAGAGCCACCCCCTGCTGGTCTCTATACCCTCCCGGATCGGACCCACCCCCAGATCGGACATAATAAAAATAATTTACTCCACCCCTCTTGTCAGCAAGGGGCCCGTCCTGGATCCCATCAGGCTGTCACATTAAGCCATGGTGCATTCAAGTCCTGACTCCGGGCAGCATCAGGATGTTATATGTGACACAGCACCCATTCCCCTCATCATATGCTGCATCCCATACAACGTCCTGACCCTGCCCGGCGTTAGGACCTTGTAATGCACCACGGCACATACTATTGTCACAGGGCCTGATGTGGCAGCCTGAGGGGATCTGAGGTGGACCTCCTGCAGGCCCCTTTCCCCTATGGGCACAGTAGCACGCCCTGCAACCGCAATTGTTATCCCACAGTCTACCGCCCTTTGCAACCTCCCCCTTGTCTCTTCCTGGGTGTCCTGCTGTAATGCAAATGCAAAATTCAGGGAGTTGCCCTTGAGCACAAGATCTAAGGAAGTGTTTATTCTATACACCACACTAATAAAGCCTTGTGATACTGCCGCTCAAGGGCCACTCCCTGAATTTGGCGCCGGCGTCTACGGATGCTTCATACATCATTATGACAAGCACGCTCTGATGTAGAGGATGCTCTTTCACATAACATGGCTGGAATATAGTATGCATGTGCCGGCGGGCATTCAAATAATGAAGTATTGTTGCTCTGAAAAACAAGGGAAGGTCTGTCCAGCTGGAGCTTATTTTTCATTTTGTATAATGATTTATGATTGGTGGGATTGGATTTTAATTCCTGGTTTGGTAAGTCAACAGCCACTCCAGTCGAAGCCGTTGGCGAAACGCACGTCGGGTGTATTGGGTGTCTGCAGGACCTAAGATATTCATTTTTTCTTTAGTTCTTACATTGGATTAATTAGACTACAGATATATCTATTTCGTTGTCTATATCGTATATATTTCTTTGTGCATTTGTTGTCATATACATATATACAATGTTTTATCATTTATATAGAATCTTTATATGCGCTTACACTTCACCTGATGATGCAATATGTTTAAATGTATTTGTTATATCAAATATCACGCATTATTTATATGAAACCCTTCTTGTTGACAATTATATAATGTATTGCCCCGATTGGCGCACCTGATTTTTGGTACATCTGAATTGTCCTTTTTGCATTGATTAGATCAAATGTATTGTTTTCATACGAACCAGGGCAGAAATATTTTGTTGCTCTGTTGGTGATGTATATATACTGTATATCCCCCTCTATTGGGGATTTTCTTATAATGCAGTGGGATCCTAGGAGACAGAGCCAACACTCTCTGAGTTTCTGTACATGGAATTTGGGAAGTCTGTGATGTTCTATATCTGATGGAGCATATAATTTTAATAAAGCATCTAAAGTACAACCACAAACACTGTATGGACAAAAGTATTGGGACACCTACACATTACACCTACAGGAGTTTTTATGACATCCTATTCTAAATCTATAGGTATTAATATGGAGTTGGAGCTTTGTAGCTAAAACATCTTCTACTCTTCTGGGAAGGCTTTCTACAAGATTTTCTAGCATGTCTGTGGGAATTGTTTCCCATTCATCCAGAAGAGTGTTTGTGAGGTCAGACACTGATGTTGGGGGAGGGGGCCTCGCTCACAATCTCTGTTCTAGTTCATCCCAAAGTTGTTGGATGGGTTGAGGTCAGGGCTCTGTGCGGCCAGTCAAGTTCTTCCACACCAAACTCACCCAACCAACCAACCAACCATGTCTTTATGGATTTTGGGCACTGGGGCACAGTCATGCTGGAACAGAAAAGGGCCGAACCCCAAACTGTTCCCACAAAGTTGCAATACAATTGTCCAAAATGTCTTGTTATGCTGAAGTATTAAGATTTCCCTTCACTGGAACTAAGGGGCCTAGGCCAACCCCTGATAAACACCTCATAGCATTATGTCTCCTCCACTAAACTTTATAGTTGGCACAATGTAGTCAGGCAGGTAACATTCTCCTGACATTCACCAAACCCAGACTCGTCCATCAGACCGCCAGATAGGGTAGCGTGATTCATCCCTCCACAGAACATGTTTCCACTGCTCCAAAGTCCAGTGGCAGCGGCTTTACAACCCTCCATCCGATGCTTGGCATTGTGCTTGGTGATGTAAGTCTTACATGCAGCTGCTCGGCCGTGGAAAGCCATGACATGAAGCTCCCGGGCCACAGTTTTTGTGTGGATGTTAATGTCAAAGAAGGTTTGGAGCTTTTATGCACTATGCACCTTAGCACTCGGCGAACCCACTCTGTAACTTTATGTGGTCTGACACTTCGTGGCTGAGTTTCTGTGGTTCCTAAATACTTCCACTTTGCAATAATACCACTCACAGTAGATCATGGAATATCTAGGAGGGAAGACATTTTAGGAATTGACTTTTTACAACGGTGACGTCCTATTACAGGACCACGCCTAAATTCAGTGATCTCTTTACAATGACCCATTATTTCTCAAATGTTTGTAAAGGCAACTGCATGGTGAAGTGCTGGATTATATATACCTGTTTCAATGGGACGGAAGGAAACACCTGAATTCAATGATTAAGAGGTATGTCCCAATACTTGTGTTCACATAGTGTATTATTGATAATATGTAATTCGAGGCACATTTTAAAGAGGCTTCAAAGCCGAGTCTCACTTTAACTTGGGTTGCACAATGTCAAATTATAAAATCCATAATAGTGTTACCAATGAATACCGCAGATGTACTAGAGCAACCAAGGGGTATGTGATCTTAATCATGGCCAGCCTTGGATAGGTTCGACCAGTGCAGTCGCACAGGGCGTCAGCCACCACACTGCAACTACCAGCAGGAATACACACACTAACTGCAGTCGCCTTTCAGCCCCGGCGATTCTTAACTTAGTGGCCGTCGCTACCGCTGTAGCAGCCATAGTGGCTGTTAGCGGTGACACCGGGCATGAGGGCGGTGGCGCCGCTAGCAGCCGCTGCTATAGTGGTAGCGACGGCACTATAGCAGAGCAGGGAGGTATCTCCCTGCTCTGCTATCTACTAGCGCCACTGTAGCTCCCTGAAGGAGCGGAATCCCCATGTGGCCGGGGATTCCGCTCCTGGAGTGCTGCTTGATGTCTCTGTCCATATATGGACAGTGACATCAGGGGATACTCCTGAAGCAGAATCCCCGGTCACAGCGTTGCAGATGCTATGACCGGGGATTCCACTCCAGGAGAAGCCAATGACGTCATGGACACAGACGTCAGGAGCTTCTCCTGGAGTGGAATCGACGGTCACAGCATCAGCAACGCTGTGGACGGGGATTCCGCTTCAGGAGTTTCCCCTGATGTCCCTGTCCATATATGAACAGAGGCATCAAGCAGCGCTCCAGGAGCTGAATCCTGGCCACATGGGGATTCCGCTCCTTCAAGGAGCTACAGTAGCGCTATCTATACTGGAAGGGGTTGGGGAGGTTTCTATCTACAAGGGGGCTGTGGGCTGTGTGGCACTACCTACAAAAAAGGACAACTGTGCAGGAGCACACAAAATACCCAGCTTTCCCAGCTATCAAATAAATGTGTGGAAATAAACTAAGATATAACTTTTATTTAATCTAGCTAAAAGGATTAATCCTTTAGCTAGACTAAATAAAAGCTATATCTTAGTTTATTTCCACACATTTGTTTGATAGCTGGGAAAGCTGGTTATTTTGTGTGCTCCTGCACAGTTGTCCTTTTTTGAATGTCTATTGCCCGCCAGCTATCAGGGTCATTTCGTAGTCCTTGCACTACAAGGGGGCTGTGGGCTGTGTGGCACTACCAACCAGGGGGCTGTGGGCTGTGTGGCACTACCAACCAGGGGGCTGTGGGCTGTGTGGCACTACAAACCAGGGGGCTGAGGGCTGTGTGGCACTACCAACCAGGGGGCTGTGAACTGTGTGGCACTACTAACCAGGGGGCTGTGGGCTGTGTGGCACTACAAACCAGGGGGCTGTAGGCTGTGTGGCACTACCAAACAGGGGGCTGTGGGGCACTACCAACCAGGGGGCTGTGGGCAGTGTGGAACTACCTACCAGGGGGCTGTGGGCAGTGTGGCACTACATACCAGGGGGCTGTGGGCTGTGTGGCACTACCAACCAGGGGACTGTGGGCTGTGTGGCACTACCAACCAGGGGCCTGTGTGGCACTACCAACCAGCGGGCTGTGGGGCACTACCAACCAGGGGGCTGTGTGGCACTCCCTACCAGGGGGCTGTGCGCTGTGTGGCACTCCCTACCAGGGGTCTTTGTGGCACTCCCTACCAGGGGGCTGTGCGGCACTCCATAGCAGGGGGCTGTGCTGCACTTCCTACCAGGGGGCTGTGTGGCACTCCATACAGGGGGCTGTGTGGCACTCCCTACAGGGGGCTGTGTGGTGCACTCTCTGGGGGGCTGCATTGCGCTCTTTACAGGGGGCTGTGTGGCGCTATCTACAAGGGGGCTGTGTGGCGCTATCTACAAGGGGGCTGTGTGGCGCTACCTACAAAGGGGCTGTCTGGCGCTACCTACAAGGGGGCTGTCTGGTGCTACCTACAAGGGGGCTGTGTGGTGCTACCTACAAGGGGCTGTGTGGCGCTACCCACAAGGGGGCTGTGTGGCGCTACCCACAAAGGGCTGTGTGGCGCTACCTACAAGGGGCTGTGTGGCGCTACCTACAGGGGGCATCTGTGAGTGGTCGGCTGATGGTCATTTTACTGTGAGTGGTGGGCTGATGGTCATATTACCGTGAGTGGGGGGCTGATGGTCATTTTACTGTGAGTGGTGGGCTGATGGTCTTCAAGTGGTTTCCGCCTCTGACCTCCAACTGAAATTAATAGGAGGCAGAAAATACCTGCGGCGCCCGTTTGGAGCTTTTTTTCCTGCGTCTTTTGCATCAACAGTTTAAGAAAAAACACAAAAAAAAGGTCACACAACGCTGTCAGTTGCTGAAAGAATTTTGAGGCAGATTTTTTTTGCCTTACTAAAAACGTGTGTGAACATACCCTACGAGTGTAGTGCTTGTTCTTAGCCGTTTTCTGTCTTTCTCGAAACAATTTTTGGTAGGGGGGCCCAGAGCAAATTTTATTTTTCCAGTGCTGCCTCGAGTCTGAAAAGGTTGGGAAACTCTGTACTAGGCTACAGGATCCCGTCATGGAGCAGCTCAGTTCGTCATGGGAACGGGGCCTAGGTGAGTACAATTTATGTTTTTGTTTGGTGGCACTGTCTATAAGGGGGAGGTGGGAGACTGTATGGCACTATTTACAAGGGGGAGGTGAAGGACTGTATGGCACTGTCTACAAGGAGAAGGTGGGGGACTGTATGGCGCTGTCTACAAGGGGGAGGTGGGGGGCTGTATGGCACGATCTACAAAAAGGAGGTGGGGGATTATGGCACTGTCTACAGGGAGGCTATATGGCAAAATCTACAGGGGGGCACTATACTGTGTGGGGGCCACTAAGCGGACATTATACTGTGTAGGGGTACTACAGGTGGCATAATACTGTGGGCACAATTAGAGGACAAAATACTGTGTCCTTGAAGGGGTTGTAATATATTATTAAATATTATTATTATACTGTATTGGGGCACTAAAGGGGCATTATAATTTTTTTTTTAATGATGGGGTGGGGCGCCGAAAGATCATTTCGCATAGGACGCCATCTATCCTAGGGCCGGCCCTGATCTTAATGACTTGTTGTCATGACTGCATTCACATGCCCAAAACCCAAAAATGGTTTTAAGAAGAAAAGAAAATTGCTAATTAAATCTTGAAATATGCAATATTTGTCCTCCCAGCATCTAGCATTTCAACCTAGAAACCTCACACTACATAGTCAGAAATTGTTATTGTTGGAATTGTTCCCTTAACCCCTTAAGGACGCAGCCTAGTTTTGGCCTTAAGGCTCAGAGCCCATTTTTCAAATCTGACATATTTCACTTTATGTGGTAATAACGTCGGAATGCTTAAACCTACCCAAGCGATTCTGAGATTGTTTTCTCGTGACACATTGGGCTTCATGTTCGTGGTAAAATTTGGTCGATATATTCAGTGTTTATTGGTGAAAAATTGCAAAATTTAGAGAAAATTTTGAAAAAATTGCATTTTTCAGAATTTAAATGCATCTGCTTGTAAAACAGACGGTTATACCACCCAAAATAGTTACTAGTTCACATTTCCCATATGTCTACTTTAGATTGGCATCGTTTTTTGAACATTCTTTTATTTTTCTTGGACGTTACAAGGCTTAGAACATAAACAGCAATTTCTCATATTTTTAAGAAAATTTCAAAAGCCTTTTTTTTAAGGTACCTCTTGAGTTCTGAAGTGGCTTTGTGGGGCCTATGTATTAGAAACCCTGATAAAACACCCCATTTTAAAAACTAGACCCCTCAAAGTATTCAAAACAGCAGTTATAAAGTTTTTTAACCCTTCAGGCATTTCACAGGAATTAAAGCAAAGTGGAGGTGAAATTTGCAAATTTCATTTTTCTTGCTGAATTTCAATTTTATTCATTTTTTTTTCTGTAACAAAGAAGGTTATACCAGAGAAACACTACTATATATGTATTGTCCAGATTCTGCCGTTTTTAGAAATGTCCCACATGTGGCCCTACTGCGCTCGTGGACTAAAAGACAAGCCCTAGAAGCAAAGAAGCACCTAGTGCATTTTGAGTCCTCTTTTTTATTAGAATATATTTTAGGCAGCATGCCAGGTTTGAAGAGGTGTTGAGGTGTCAAAACAGTAGGAATCCCCCAATAGTGACCCCATTTTGTAATCTACACCCCTCAAGGAATTCATTTAGGGTTGTTGTTACCATTTTGACCGCACATTTTTTTCACAGCACGTATTTGAATTGGGCTCTGAAATGAAAAAAATGTCATTTTTTCCAATAAAATGTCATTTGTGATCAAAATTTCTTATTTTCACAGGGAACAAAATACCCCATTTTGTTGCCCAATTTGTCCTTAGTGTGGCAGTACCCCATTTGTGGTGATAAACTGCAGTTTGGGCCCATGGGAGGGCTCAGAAGGAAAGGAGCGCTATATGTTTGTTGGAGTCCAGATTTTGTTGGATTGGTTTTCGTGTGCCATGTCGCATTTGCAGAGCCCCAGAGGTATCAAAGCAATGGAAACCCACCAGAAGTGACCCCATTTTGGAAACTACACCCCTCAAGGAATTCATTTATGGGTAATGTGACCATTTAGACCCCATAGTTTCTTCACAGAACTTATTTGAATTGGGCTGGGAATTTAAAAAATATATATTTTTTCCAATAATATGTCATTTTAGCTCAAAAATTCTTATTTTCACAAGAAATAAAATACTCAATTTTGTTGCCCAATTTGTCCTGAGTGCGGCAATACCCCATTTGTGGTGATAAACTGCCGTTTGGGCCCATGGGAGGGCTCAGAAGGGAAGGAGCGCTGTGTGTTCTTTGGAGTACAGATTTTGTTGGATTGGTTTTCGGGTGCCATGTCACATTTGCAGAGCCCCAGAGGTATCAAAGCAATGGAAACCCACCAGAAGTGACCCCATTTTGGAAACTACACCCCTCAAGGAATTCATTTATGGGTAATGTGACCATTTAGACCCCATAGTTTCTTCACAGAACTTATTTGAATTGGGCTGGGAATGAAAACAAAATTATTTTTGTCAAATAATATGCAGTTTTGGCTGAAAATTTCTTATTTTCACAAGAAACAAAATACCCCATTCTGTTGCGCAATTTGTTCTGAGTGCCGCAATACCCCATTTGTTGTGATAAACTGCCGTTTGGGCCCATGGGAGGGCTCAGAAGGAAAGGACCACCATTTGGCCTACTCGGGATTTTCTAGTGCGAAGTCATGTATGCAGAAGCCCCTGAGGTACCAGTACAGTTGAAACCCGCAAGAAGTGACCCCGTTTTAAAAACTACACCCTTAAGGCATTCATCTAGAGGTGTAGTGACCATTTTGACCGGAGACCTACACCCCATAAACTGTAATGTGGGTTCTCCCGGGTATGGCAATACCCTACATGTGGCTGTTATCAGCTGCCTGGACACACAGCAGGGCCCAGAGGGGAAAGACGAGGGGGGATAAGCTGTGCGGAGTGCATCAGGGTAAGTAAAATTGGGGTAAATTATAAACCAAGGGATGTATGATAAATTTTAAAACACTTTCATACAGAGCTCTGGTTATTCGGGACACGTGTCACATTGATATATTGTGTCCTCCCTTATCCCCCTCTTATAGCAGACTTTGCACCTCTTTTTACTTTTTCCCTTCTTGCCAGTTTGGGGAACTTCCCCTGGAAAGTGTTGCCCTGGTACGATGCGTGTGGGCTCGCTTCCACAAGTACTGGGTGCCCCCCCTTCTTGGTCCCTAAAGATTAGGTTCTTGATAATCACCTCTTGAAATTCCAGGAAAGTTCCCGTCTGGCCTGCACATCGACGTAGCACGTACGCATTGTACAAAGCCATCTGTATGATGTGCCCGGCCAGCTTCTTATACCACACCGCATGGCGCTGTAGGGCTTCAGGGCTTGATCTTACAAGTCCATCACTCCCATGTACCTATTGTAGTCCAGGATGCAGTCTGGTTTGGGGGTGGCCTTTCCTTCATATATCCTAAACCTGTAGGTATACCCTGATGCACTCCCACAGCTTATACATCTTCACGCCATACCTTGCCCTCTTACCCGGCAGGTACTCGCGGAATTAAACCCTCCCTTTAAAATGTACCAGGGACTCATCAATAGAAATACACTTCTCGGGGGTGAATGCTTGGGAAAACCGGGCACTGGAACGGTCTAATAGGGGTCTCCGTTTAGACAAACGGTCAAAACTGGGGTAATCTCGGGGTGGGCACGGCTCATTATCAGTATAATGTAAGAAGCGAAGTATTGCCTCATTTATTTATTTTTCTAGGTTCCAGTTCAGTTCTGAAGTTGCTTTGAGGGGCCCATATATTAGAAACCCCTATCAAATACCCCATTTTAGAAACTAGACCCCTCAAAGTATTCACAACAGCATGTAGAAAGTTTATGAACCCTTTAGGTGTTTCACAAAAATTTAGAGCAAAGTAGAGGTGAAATTTACATATTTTTTTTGTCAGAAAATCCTCTTTATACCATTTTTTTTATAACACAAAAGGATTTATCACAGAAACGCAACTTAATATGTATTGCCCAGATTCTGCAGTTTAGAGAAATATCCCACATGTGGCCCTTGGGCGGTAATGGACTGAAGCGCCGGCCTCCGAAGCAAAGGAGCACCCAGTGGATTTTGAGGCCTCTTTTTTATTAGGCACCATGTCCGGTTTGAAGAGGTCTTGTGGTGCCAAAACATTGGGAACCCCCAAAAGTGACCCCAATTTGGAAACTAGACCCCTTGAGGAATCCATTGTAGTTTTCTTGGGGTGCATGCGGCTTTTTGATCAGTTTTTATTCTATTTTTAGGTGGCGTGGTGACTAAAAAACAGCAATTCTACTATTGTTTTTTTTTTCGTTTTTTTTTACAGCGTTCACCGTGCGCTTTAAATGACACATTCACTTTATTCTGCGGGGCGATACGATTACGGCGATACCAGATGTTTATAGTTTTTTTTTATGTCTTATGGCGTTTGCACAATAAAATACGTTTTGTAAACAATCATTCACTTTTTGTGTTACCTTATTCTAAGCGCCATAACGTTTTTATTTTTCAATCAATAAAGCCGTGCGAGGACTTATTTTTTGCGTAACGAACTGTAGTTTTGATCAGGACCATTTTTAGGTACATGCGACTTTTTGATCTCTTTTTATTCCATTTTTTGGGAGGTGAAGTGACCAAAGAATTGTGATTGTGGTTCGGTTTATTATTATTTTATTTTACGGCGTTCACCGTGCGGGATAAATAATGAAATAATTTTGTAGTTCAGGCCGTTACGGACGCGGCGATACCAATTATGTATAGTTTATTTGTTTGTTTATATATTTTTATTAATAATAAAGGACTGATAAGGGAAAAGGGGGGATTTTTACTTTTATTACTTTTAAATCTTTTATTTTCTAATTTTTACACATCTTTTTTTAACTTTTTTTTCACTTTATTACTTTGTCCCACTAGGGGACATGAGGGCAGGAGGCTCTGATCGCTATTCTAATACACTGCACTACATGCGTAGTGCAGTGTATTAGAACTGTCAGCTACTCACTGACAGCAAGCATAGTGGGTCCTGACTTTGTCAGGACCCACTAGGCTTCCGTCTATGGCATAGCCGGACGCCATTGTTTGGTGTCCGGTTGCCATAGTCACCATCGCCGGCCGCTATCGCGTAGCAGGCCGGCGATGGCAGCTTAACCCCTAAAAAGCCGCGATCTCTATAGAACGTGGCTTTTAAGGGGTTAATCAGCGGGGACACAGCGATCGGTCCCCGCTGTAGGAGCTGTGACAGCTGCTGAACAAGACAGCAGCATCACAGCTCCTGAATGTGTCGGGAGGACGGCCGAAACGGCCGTTACTCCCGAGACGTACTATTACGGCATGGAGCGCGAACGATACAGCTGCCATGACGTAATAGTACGTCAAGGAGCGGGAAGGGTTTAAGGAACATGACCATATTATAAATCTGGGTCAGAAATATAGCACCCATAGAAGTCAATGGGCCAAGCACCTGCTGAACTGCTGCCCATGAGCCCAATCTGTGGACCCAAACTGCACATGGAGTGTCTACGGGTCCAGCATAAAAAGCCACAGGGACTTAATGTGCCACCGTACAGCTCCATGCTCATGGATTTGCCATGATTCTTAATGCTGATATTCACCCTACAGGACTGCAAGAAGTATAAGTACTATTTATAGCAGTCTATATTCTGTGAATTGAGCCATTAAAAACAAATAGCATTGGCTACTTCCTAAGGAGGGGCTTGTGAAGATGAAACGGTCATGGTGCTACCTGTACCACACCAGAGAGGCAGCGGGAGATTAGGGACTAAAGAACTGGTGTAGAAAGGAAGGGTTTGGTTTCTTTGAGAACTGGGCAACTTTTCTGTTGGCTACAGACACTACAGTAGGGATGGGCTGCACCTGAATAGGGAGGGTGCATCAGTGTTGGGGAAGAAGATGGCCAGAATGTTGGAAGAGTGTTCAAACTAGGGAACTGGGGAGCTGGCAGTTACTGTATAGGAGGGGAGGACAGCGTAGCTAGTGAGCTGGGGCTAAGAAGTAAACATAGGGGTGAAATTAAGAAAAGGGTTAATAGGAATAAGAGTAAAAGTGATACGGATAAACATCAACGTGCATGTATACTAATGCCCGAAGCCTCACTAACAAGATTGAGGAATTAGAATTGATAAAAAGCCGGTAGAGAATTATGACATAGTGGGGATAAGTGAGACATGGCCAGATGATCGCTATGACTGGGCTGTTAATTAGCAGGGTTACAGCCTGTTCAGAAATGATCGTATTAATAAGAAAGGGGGGGAGGTTTGCTTATAGGTAAAAAGCTGTCTAATACCCATCCTGAGTGATGATGTCTATGACGGAAGTGATCGTGTGGAGTCCCTATAACTGGAAATTAGAGGGAGGAGAAAGAATAATAAAATACTGATAGGTATAACGTCCACGGTCCCACGGTCGCAGACCGCAGACTCCTGTCATCCTGCAGACGTCTTCCTCCCCAGAGATGCCAGCACATGCGGCCGTCCTGTCCTGCAGTGACCACCAGGGTGCACGCTCGTGCTCATTCCCGGGCTTAATGGGCCAGAGCACACACATGTTTTAGATTTGACTGATTGCTCCCAGATCACTCTGGATTATAAGAAGGGCCCTGCGCCTCTGATCCTTGCCTGAGCGTTGTTAGTATTCCCATGTCAGTCTTGCAAATGGTTCCTTAGTGTTATCCTGTTCGTATTGTTACCCGTGCCCTGCTTCCTGTATCCTGTGCTGTTTCCTTGTTCCTGAGCCTGTTAGTGTTGGAGTTGTGTCCTATTGCACCTGCTGTCGTCTGCCACGTCCAGTGTGATCCGCCACGTCTGGCGCAACCTGCTGTTCCTGCTGTCATCCGCCACGTCCGGCGTAACATGCTGCACCATCTCCATCCATGCTAAAGCCTCGGCCACTGACTGGACTATTCAGGTACCCTAGCGCGGGACTTTGTATTGTTTGTGTGCTCTGTTGCTTGGCCAGCTGCCTCCCTGCTACGGTGCTGCGGCCTAGTGGGTCAACATACCCACAGACCGTGACAATAGGGGTTTGTTATAATTGTCCAAGTATAATGGAAGAAGAAGAAAATAAACTAATAAGGAAAATAGATGAGGCAGCAAATCATAATGAAGTCATTATTATGGGGGACTTTAACTACCCTAATATAAACTGGGAGGCAGAAACCTGCAGGTCCAACAAAGGAAACAGATTAGGGATAAAGTAAATTCTCCACTAAATGTCACCTGCTTAACCCAGAAAGTAGTGCAGCGCCACCTTAAAAACACTAAAATAGACAAATCCCAGAGTCCGCATAGTACACACCCCCGCATTCTGCAGGAATTCAGTAGCGTGATAGACAGACCCTTATTTCTGATGTTTAAGGATTCTATCATGACTGGGTCTGTTCCATAGGACTGGTGCATAGCAAATGTGGTAACAATATTCAAAAAGGGGTCAAAAAGTGGGCCCGGAAAATATAGGCCTGTAAGTTTAACCTCCATTGTGGGTAAAATATTAGAAGGTTAGACATGCTATCCTGGAGTATCTTAATTAGAATAAACAAATTAATGCAGCATCAGCATTGGTTTATGAGGGATCGGTCCTGTCAAATTAATCTGATCAATTTCTATGAGGAGGTAAGTTCTAGACTGGAAAGGGGCTAAGTCATTGGATGTTGTATATCTGGACTTTTAACAACTGGCTCAGTGATAGAAAACAGAGGGTGGTTATTAATGGTACATCCTCACAGTGGGTTGCAGTTACCAGTGGGGTTCCACAGGGGTCAGTATTGGGTCCTCTTCTTTTTTAATATGTTTATTATTGTCCTTGTAGAGGGTTTAAAGTGTATAATTTCCATATTTGCAGATGATACTAAGCTCTGTAATGTATTTAACACAGAAGATGATAATATATTGCAGAGGAATCTGGGGTTCCTCCTTGAGGCTTGGATGAAAAATAATAAGAATAATTTTTCCCCTAATGAGACAAATGGCGTTTGCCTCTTGGGTGTTTTTGCCTTCCTCTGGATCAACACAGTAGGATTATAGGTTGGACTTGATGGATCTGTGTCTTTTTTCAACCTTATCAACTATGTAACTATATTTGTACCTAGAATGTAACATAGACAACTTTACATTTTGCTCTCTGCATTATGTGGAAAATAGAGACTGCAAGGACCCATTATCCACTTTACCTGCCCAGGACCTTAACCATCCTTCTTTGAATTAACACACCAACACCTTCTTTATGCAAATGTGGAAGTGGCCACAGCTTTATTATTATTTACAACCATCGGCATGAAGACATATATATATATATATTTATTTATTTCCTCTCCTCCTGAAATGCCGATGCTCCCTGTCTCCATCAGGCATGTAGGGTGCTACCTCCGTCTTCATCTGCCGTACTTTCCGCCAGCTGTGACATCTACGAAAAAACCAGAAAAACGCCAGAACAAGAATATAACCGTAGAAAAATTTTTTAAAAAACAAAACCAAAACCACCAGGGGAGGGAGGGCGGGTGTTTCTTCCACTGCAGCTTGAAGGTAAGAGGGCTTCCTGCTCCAAACCTCTGCCTTATATCTTCTTAACCACGCCCCTCTTACCCCTTGTTGACCAATCCTGATCCTGGGCATTATTTTAAACCGTTCCATCCTTTCTTAACCCCTTGCAGTCCCTGACACTCTCCCTAGGCGCTTCAGTGTCTACAAAGACATATGACAACCTGATAGGATCGTGACTTGCTCCACTTTTTATGAACCATTATATGTTACACTGGACTGGATCACTTCATCATCTCCAAAGACTGGAAACTTCTGATAACGAGTAGAAAGATTGGCTACAAAGAACTGTGGCTTGTTATCAGTGGGCACTGTGTAATGCTTCATTTCCCCTATGGTGGCATTGAAGGAAAATTTAAAACGTGCTACTGGGTTCCTGTGCAGATTACAGCCGATTGCTGGGGTACCCAGCAGCAGGTAGTCGAATAATTGTGGTACGCTTTATATTAATGGGGATCATTATTCCTTATATTAATGGGGATTATTATTCTATATAATATATAAATAAAGATGATGTCTTTATATTATATTAACCCCTTCCCTCTTTGGCCACTTTTGACCTTCCTGACAGAGCCTCATTTTTCAAATCTGACATGTTTCACTTTATGTGGTAATAACTTTAGAATGCTTTTACCTATCCAAGCAAAAATTTAATGAAAATTTGCTTGGCACATTTAGTATTTAATTGTCAAAAACAGCAACATTTTGTGAAAAATTGCAAAAATTAGCATTTTTCTAAATTTAAATGTATCTGCTTGTAAGACAGGCAGTTATACCACACAAAATAGTTGCTATTTAACATCCCCATATGTCTACTTTAGATTGGCATAGTTTTTTATCCATTATTTTATTTTTCTAGGACGTTACAAGGCTTAGAACTTTAGCAGCAATTTCTCACATTTTTAAGTAAATTTCAAAAGGCTATTTTTTCAGGGACCAGTTCAGTTGTGAAGTGGCTTTGAGGGCCTTATATATTGGAAACCCCCAATAGGTCACCCCATTTTAAAAACTTCACCCCTCAAAGTATTCAAAACAGCATTTCTTAACCCTTTAGATTTTTCACAAAAATCAAAGCAAAGTAGAGGTGAAATTTACAAATGTAATTTTTTTTTTGCAGAAATTCATTTTTAATCCATTTTTTTTGTGACACAGAAAGTTTTACCAGAGAATCACAACTCAATATTTATTGCCTAGGTTCTGCAGTTTTAGGAAATATCCCACATGTGGCCCTAGTGTGCTACTGGACTGAAGCACCGGCCTCAGAAGCAATGGAGCACCCAGTGGATTTTGGGCCTCCTTTTTATTAGAATATATTATAGGCACCATGTCAGGTTTGAAGAGGTCTTGTAGTTCCAAAACAGTGGAAATCCCCCAAAAGTGACCCCATTTGGGAAACTACACCCCTCAAGGAAATTATCTAGGGGTATAGTGAGCATTTTGACCTTATAGGTTTATTGCAGAAATCAATAGAAGTAGGCCGTGAAAATGAAAATCTACATTCTTTCAATGAAAATGCAGGTTTAGCAAATTTTTTATCATTTACACAAAGACTAAAGGAGAAAAAGTACCACAACATTTGTAAAGCAATTTCTCCCTAGTAAAACAATACCCCATATGTGGTCATAAACTGCTGTTTGGGCCCATGGCAGGGCTCAGAAGGGAAGGAGCGCCATTTGGCTTTTGGAATGCAGATTTTGCTGGATTGGTTTCTGGGCTCTATGTCGCATTTGCAAAGCCCCTATGGGACCAAAACAGTGGAAACCCCTTAGAAGCGACCACAGTTTTGGAAACTACACCCCTCAAGGTATTCACCTAGGGGTGTAGTGAGCCTGTTAACCCAGCAGGTGTTTTGCAAAAATGAGTGCACTCGATGTTGCAGAGTGAAAATTAGATTTTTCAATAGATATGCCAATATGTGGTGCCCAGCTTGTGCCACCATAACAAGACAGCTATCTAATTATTATGCTGTATTTCCCTGTGTTTACCCTACATGTGGCTCTAATCTTTTGCCTGGACATTTGACAGGGCTCAGGAGTGAAAGAGTACCATGCGAAGTTGAGGCCTAATTTGTCGACTTTGACAGTATTGGTTCACAATTGCAGAGGCTCTGATGTGAAATAATAAAATAAACCCCTGAGAAGTGACCCCATTTTGGAAACTTCACCCCTCAAGGCATTTATTAAGGGGTGTAGTGAGCATTTTCACCCCACAGGTCTTTTCCATAAATGATTGCGCTGCGGATGGTGCAAAGTAAACATTTAAATTTTTACCAGATATGCCAATTCAGTGGCAAATATGTCATGCCCAGCTTATGCCACTGAAGACGCACACCGCAAAAATTGTTAAAAGGGTTCTCCCGGGTATGGCGATGCCACATATGTGGAAGTAAACTGCTGTTTGGGCACGCGGTAGGGCTTTTGAAGCATAGATTTTGCTTGGTAGTAGTTTTGTTTGGAGTTTTACTGGTATTTCAGTTTATAATGTGGGGGTACATGTAAGCTGGGCCGAGTACATCAGGGGCATAACGAGGTGGTATAATAATGGGGCAAAAAAAACAATAAAATAATCCATAGATGTGTGTTACGTTGTGAAGCAATCCTTCCTGCACAGGCCGGTGTCGCACTGATAAATGTTGTCCTTTCTTATCCCCCTTTTGGTCCACACTCGGCACCTTTTCAGTTTGGGGAATTTTGCTGGGAAGTGTTGTCCTGGTTTAATACGGGCACCCTCGCTTCCAGCAGATATGTTTGGGCCCTCCCCTTCCTTGTTCCCTAATTTTAGGGCCTCGATAAATCGCCTCTTGAAGAAATGTTCCCCTTGGGCCTGCACAACCGTATATTTTAATTTCCTGACTTAATGGAGCCTTAACTAATTATTATTTTTTTTATAGACGTAGTGGTAGGAGGGCTGTTTTTTTACGGGACAAGCTGTAGTTTTTATTGGTACCATTTTGGGGTACATGCGACTTTTTGATCACTTTTTATCCTATTTTTTTGGGAGGCAAGGTGTCTAAAAAAAAACAATTCTGGCAGTTTTTTTTTTTTTTTATACAGCGTTCACCACACATCATAAATTACATGTTAGCTTTTTTCTTCGGGTCAGTCCAATTCCGGCGATACCTAATTTATAGCACTTTTTTATGTTTTATAACTTTTTGCACAATAAAATTAATTTTGTAAAAAGAATGCATTTTTTTCTGTCGCCAAGTTGTGAGAACCGTAACTTTTGATTTTTTTAGTCGACAGAGCTGTATGATGGCTTGTTGTTTTGAGAGACAAGCTATAGTTTTTATAGGAATAAATAACATAATATTTTAAGCCGTTATGGTCGTGGCCATACCAAATATGTATGGTTTATTTTTATTTTTTTTTAATAATAAAGGACTTAAGGGAAAAAGGGCGATTGTGTTTTATTTTATTACTTGAAACTTTTATTATATTTTGTACAACTTTTTTTTTTAACTTTTTTTACACTTTTTTTTTAGTCCCACTAGGGGAGATTTTTTTTCTAATACATTGCACTACCTATTTCACCTATTTCATTGCTGGGGTGCCGATGAGCTGCAAACACCTTAAAGGCAGCAATCGCTTTTAACTGCTGCATTTAAGGGGTTAATGGCAGGGTGTCTAAGCTAATTTTGGTCCCCGCCATTACAGCAGAGTGTCAGCTGTAATATAAATTTGATGATGGGTGCTGTGCACCGATTCAGCTTCTGAACCGGTGCCATGCATTTGTCGTAAGTATATGACATTTTGCGGGAAGCACTGGCTTTCCATGACGTATACTTACGACAAATGTCAGGTAGGGGTTAATGGGGATTATTTGTCTATAAATGATGTTAATAGGGATTATTAGTTGCAGGGGCGTAACTAGGAAAGACTGGGCCCCATAGCAAACTTTTGACTGGGGCCCCCGTCCCCTGGGAGTCACACAACCCCCCCCCCCTTGTAGATAGTGCCTTTTTTACAGCCCCCCTGTAGATAACGCCATACAGCCCCCTTTGTAGATATCTACAGAGGGGGACTGTATGGCGTTATCTACAGGGGGGACTGTATGGCGTTATCTACAGGGGGGACTGTATGGCGTTATCTACAGGGGGGGCTGTATGGCGTTATCTACAGGGGGGACTGTATGGCGTTATCTACAGGGGGGGGTCTGTGTGGCGTTATCTACAGGGGGACTGTGTGGCGTTATCTACAGGGGGGACTGTATGGCGTTATCTACAGGGGGGGCTGTATGGCGTTATCTACAGGGGGGACTGTATGGCGTTATCTACAGGGGGGTCTGTGTGGCGTTATCTACAGGGGGACTGTGTGGCGTTATCTACAGGGTGGACTGTGTGGCGTTATCTACAGAGGGGGACTGTATGGCGTTATCTACAGGGGGGACTGTATGGCGTTATCTACAGGGGGGACTGTATGGCGTTATCTACAGGGGGGGCTGTATGGCGTTATCTACAGGGGGGACTGTGTGGCGTTCTCTACAGGGGGGACTGTGTGGCTTTCTCTACAGGGGGGACTGTGTGGCGTTATCTAACGCCATACAGCCCCCACTGTAGAGAACGCCATACAGCCCCCCCTGTAGAGAACGCCATACAGCCCCCCTGTAGATAACGCCATACAGTGCCCCCCCCTGCAGGGAACTCCATACAGCGCCCCCCCCTGCAGGGAACGCCATACAGCGTCCCCCCCCTCAAAAAAAAATGCGACCTACAGTGTTGTTGTGTCCTACAAATAACATGCATCCCCTATCCACAGGATAGGGGATACATGTGTGATCGCTGGCAGCGATAGGGAGAACGGGGGACTGAAAGTCCCCTGAAGTTCTCCATGACTAACCTCTGACTTCCGGGGTCTGTGTCGGCTTCTCCGTAGAAATGAATGGAGCGCTGGTCACGCATGCGCACAAGCGCGACCGGCGCTCCATTCATTTCTACGGAGAAGCCGACACAGCCCCCGGAAGTCCGAGGTTTGTGATGGAGAACTTCAGGGGACTTTCAGTCCCCCGTTCTCCTTATCGCTGCCAGCGATCACACATGTATCCCCTATCCTGTGGATAGGGGATACATGTCTTTTGTTTAATGGCAGAGCGGGGAGATACCTCCCTGCTCTGCCGTAGTGATCAGTGGCGTCCCGCTGTAGCAGCCATAGCGGCTGCTAGCGGAGCCTGCGGCCATGGTGGGGGCCCGTGCCGGCGGGCGACACGGGCCCCCTCATGCCTCGGGCCCCGTAGCAGCCGCTACTGCTGCTACGGCGGTAGTTACGCCACTGATTAGTTGTATGCTACATTCATGGAGATAATTTGTTTTTTTTAGTCTTTCCTTTGACATCATTATGTGAGATTGATGAGAATTAAAGGGAATACATATTCTATGACTTGTTCAGAATAAACAGATGTGTTAGCATGCAAGCGTTACATTTTAAAGCAATTATAGTATTATTATTATTTACAGCTTTATTCCATAATGCCGCTGCCAATCAGGACTGTGTTACCATGACAACATTTATATTCTTTTTTTTTTTTTTTATAATGAACAGTCTGTATTATCTATCCATGATGCACATCAGCAGCTCATCTCTTATATGTCTACATCTTATCTGCACTTAGTCTGTGTATCCACCTTTATATCAACTAAAGAGCAGTTTATATCTCCACTTCTATCCATATTCTTCTTGATTTATCCATTAAAGGGGCTAATCGCAATGGGTCCGGCTTCTAAATTCCCCGGGGAAATGTAGTATTAGGGTATGTTCACACGGGCTATTTTCAGACATTTTTTGGGCCACAAACGCCCCCGAAAAGCTGCTAAAAATGTGGGGGCTGAACGCCTACAAACATCTTCCCAATGGGGCGACCTGCTGGTTTTGCCGTCTTCGACTCTGTTGGGTCCCATGCGCTTTCAATGGGAGGTGTGGGAAGCCTGTAAACAACGCTTTCATTTGGCGTCGGGTTGTCCGCCATTGACCTCAGTACTATATACTCCCACTATTCCGGGGGGTACTACCTCCCGGGTGATACGATTGTGGACGGGGCAGAGGTATTCCACTTGGCCGATATGGTTGATCCTCACACGCTAGAGCTTCACCCGTCTTCATATTTCCAACAGCATCATAACATCCCCTCTTCTACATTTTTCCACTATCTTCAGATTAGACACTACATGCAACAAACTTTCGGATCCACTCGGGTCACTACACCTACGAGCTTTGAAATGCTGTGTCGTCATACTACCACTTCTAAAGGGCTTATATCGGCTATTTACGCGATACTGCTGTCCCCGGATAACTCCCCTCCACCTGGGCATAGATATATGTTAAAGTGGGAGACCCTGTTGAATAAATCTATCCCTCCCTCATTGTGGCAGATTATCTGGTCACAAGCAGCTAAAACTTCCATCTGCACTACTTATAAAGAAAATCAATACAAAATTCTTATGTTTTGGTACCATACCCCGGCCTTATTGCATGGGTTCAATCCGGGTATTCCATCGGATTGTTGGCGATGCAGAGATCAGAGGGGTGACCTGTTCCATATTTTTTGGAGCTGTTCCCTGGTGGAGGTTAGGAATTTGGCGGTGGCGGTGTTACAGCAGGATATTCCTCTAGACTCTCTTCATTATCTCCTGAATGTCCCTCCTAGGTCCTTGGAGAAACCACAAGCTCGACTTTTTCGGCACTTTCTAACTGCCGCTAAAACCTTGATTGCTTGGAAGTGGAGACAGACTGCTCCTCCTTCTCACATCGACTTACTGACTAGAATTAGGGAAATTCACACTATGGAGTATATGACGGCCTCCATTGACAATACTCTTGACAGGTTTAGAGTGGTGTGGGATCCGTGGGATAAGTATTGGCTACCGATATCTCAGGGTTAGGCCGTGGATTGATCTCTGATTGTCCCTTTTTTTTTTTTTGTTTCCCCCCCCCCCCCCTCACTTTTGTCTTTTCCCCGGTGTCTTGTTTTGTCTGTTTGGATTTTCTGCTATGTCAAATCGATTGCATGACTTGCCCATGCTTCCTTATGTCATGTGTGTATTTCGAAAACTTTCAATAAAAATACAGTTGAAACCAAACATCTGCCCATTCATTTGAATGGCAAAAACAGCGTTCCGTTCCCACGTGGCGTTTTTTAATGCTGCCATTTTTAAAAACCACCGCGGAAAAAAACACCTCGTAAAAAGAAGTGCATGTCACTTCTTGAGCTGTTTTTGGAGCCGTTTTTCATTGACTCCAAAAACGGCCATAAAAAACACTGCAAAAAACGCTAGTTGCTTAAAAAAACACTTGTTCTACCTGTATAAACGTTTAAAATAATTCTTTAATGATAATTTATTAAAATGTAGTAGGGCACAGAGTGCCAAAAGATCCAAATACAGGCGTTGGCAGCCAGATCAAGAGTGCACAGTAAGAGGAATGTGAAGTAGACAATCAACATGCACTGATTAAACAGTGCCTGACAAGTCTGATGTAATTTTCAACACCTCTTGAGATGTGCTGGCAAATATTGGTAAGATCTGATTGCCACAGATTACAGGCACACTTCCCTACGCGTTTCTGCACCACATTAGGGGAGCGTCCTCAGGGGTATGAATTGCCTGATATTACTCGTATTTGTTCACGAGATGCCGGTCAGCTGATATTCAGCTGTTCAAGTAGTATAACGGCGCACACGAGACACTGATGTCGGTCTGACCGACATCAGTGTCTCGTGTGCGCCGTTATACTACTTGAACAGCTGAATATCAGCTGACCGGCATCTCGTGAACAAATACGAGTAATATCAGGCAATTCATACCCCTGAGGACGCTCCCCTAATGTGGTGCAGAAACGCGTAGGGAAGTGTGCCTGTAATCTGTGGCAATCAGATCTTACCAATATTTGCCAGCACATCTCAAGAGGTGTTGAAAATTACATCAGACTTGTCAGGCACTGTTTAATCAGTGCATGTTGATTGTCTACTTCACATTCCTCTTACTGTGCACTCTTGATCTGGCTGCCAACGCCTGTATTTGGATCTTTTGGCACTCTGTGCCCTACTACATTTTAATAAATTATCATTAAAGAATTATTTTAAACGTTTATACAGGTAGAACAAGTGTATTTCAATAAATTTAAACGTATACCTTTATATCACTGATTTTGGACCAATTTTGCTTAAAAAAACGGCTGAAAATCAGGGTCTGTTTTTCATTGTAAACAGCTCCGTATTTTCAGCCATTTTTTCTTAAACGTGTGAACATACCCTTACATGGCGACCATTCATTTACAGGGTGTGTAACATATGGACTAAGAACCTGCATGAAGGAAAACCCCTCTATGATGTTGATATGCCCTTATAGGCCATATGGAAACAGATGGTCTTAGTGAGACAATCCCTTTAAAACGTTTTTACAAAAAGAAGCTTCTGGTATAGAACTTGTAGTCATTCTATATGACAGGAAATTATTTTACTCCTCTTTAATCCTTTCAAACTTCATGTAAATTCATATAAGAATTGTATGCTTAAAGCCAAATAAATTAATAAATTTATTAAATTAATCTATTATAAGTCATTGGATAGTCCTTTTCAGAATGGTCCCAATGCATGATGGCATGGACTCTATATGATGTGTGAAATGTGCAGCATGGATGATGGTCATGCTGATGAATTTGCCATTAGAATCATTTCCCATTATACTGCATGCAACCAGTTGCAATTCATCCACAATGATCAATTTATTCGACTTCCATATTCTGACCATTTTTAATAGATTTACGTGGGTCAAGAGTAATTGGGCCATCATTATCTGTGAAAATGGCCTAGAGTTAATCACTTGTCCACCATGCTCACATGCAGAGGCCATTGGGTGTCATCTGCTATACATTGCTGTACAGGAGTAATAAGGGGGAGAGAAGCATTGGAGAAGAGAAAAGGGGCTTTGCATTTTTATGAAGCCTGGGTGACTCTGTGACTAAATGATAGTGGCATAGCTGCTTAAAATGTCTGCTAAAACTTAGATAATTTATTGACCAGCTAGAAGAAGAAATTGTGGTCAGAAGCATAACTGGTTGAGTTCTGAATTTTGAGCAGAAATTCACCTTAAGGACAAATGTTTGGATAACTTTTGGATATTATAAATATATCAGACTCCTCAAAGTTATGCACAGTATAAATTGCGTCTAGTAAAAAATATAATCATTTTCTTATTCTAAGCAAATACTTGAGCCTGTCTCATGTTCTCAAAACGTATAAAAAAAAGTATCACTCTTGTTGCGGCTTAAAAAACATCTTCTCGACTAAATTTAGACATTATATTAAAATAATTTATTACTGTTTGACATAAATATGAATGGAGTGTGCCTTCCCACTTAATGCAGGATTATTATGTCTCCGCGAGTGTTAGTATAGAGAACGGCAAGTTTATCTACCTCATTTTCCTATAAATTCATGTGTCTGGAATGAACCTTTATATCTATTTTTTTTCTTTTTACTTTTTGCTCTTGTTTAATATAAACATTTATTTAAGAATATCTAAAGTATTATTATATGAGACCACCGGAAGGCAGCCAAAAAGTCCTGCCGATTTTAGGCAGTAAAGGACATAGCTTTAGCTTAAAAAAAAAATAATTCTCAACAAATAAAGGAAAAAAAGAACCCCAACATTTGTAAAGCAATTACCCCCGAGTACGGCAGTACCCCATATGTGGTCATAAACTGTTGTTTGGGCACACGGCAGGGCTCAGAAGGGAAGAGGCGCCATTTGGCTTTTGGAGTGCAGATTTT
The DNA here is from genome assembly GCF_050947455.1 of Rhinoderma darwinii. Taxonomy (NCBI): domain Eukaryota; kingdom Metazoa; phylum Chordata; class Amphibia; order Anura; family Rhinodermatidae; genus Rhinoderma; species Rhinoderma darwinii. The sequence goes on along the minus strand of NC_134691.1, from coordinate 41,824,888 downwards.
GCTGGATTGGTTTCTGGGCGCTATGGCACATTTGCAAAGCCCCTGTGGGACCAAAACAGTGAAGTGACCACATTTTGGAAACTACACCCCTCAAGGTATTCACCTAGGGGTGTAGTGGGCATGTTAACCCCGCAGGTCTTTTCCATAAATGATTGCGCTGCGGATGGTGCAAGGTAAAAATTAAAAGTTTTCCCTAGATGTGACATTTCAGTGGCAAATATGTCGTGCCCAGCTTGTGCCACTGGAGACACCCCAAAAATTGTTAAAAGGGTTATCCCGGGTATGGCAATGTCCTTATATGTGAAAGTAAACTGCTGTTTAGGCACGCTGTAGGGTTCAGAAGGGAGGGAGCGCCATTTGGCTTTTGGAGTGTGGATTTTGCTTGGTAGTGGTTTTGTTTGGAGTTTTACTGGTATTTCAGTTTATAATGTGGGGGTACATGTAAGCTGGGCAAAGTACATCAGGGGCATAGTCAGGTCGTATAATAATGGGGTAAAATAATCCATAGATGTGTGTTCCGCTGTGGAGCAATCCTTTCTGCAGAGGCCATTGTCGCACTGATAAATGTTCTTTCCTATCCCCCTTTCGGTCCACACTCAGCACCTTTGCAGTTTGGGGAATTTTTCTGGGAAAGTGTTGTCCTGCTATAATGCGGGCACCCTCGCTTCCAGCAGATATGTTTGGGCCCTCCCATTCCTGGTTCCCTAATTTTAGGGTCTTGGTAAATCGCCTCTTGAAGCAGAATAAATGTTCCCCTCTGATCTGCACAACTGGATATTTTTTATTTCCTGACTTATTGGAGCCTTAAGTAATTTTATTTTTTCATAGACTTAGTGGTATGAGGGCTGTTTTTTTTTTGCGGGACGAGCTGTAGTTATTATTGGTACCATTTTGGGGTACATGCGACTTTTTAATCACTTTTTATCCTATTTTTTGAGAGACAATGTGACCAAAAAACAGCAATTCTGGCATAGTTTTTTTTTTTACACCGTTCCCCATGCATTATAAATTACATGTTAACTTTATTCTGCGGGTCAGTACAATTCCGGCGATACCAAATTTATAGCACTTTACATTTTACAACTTTTTGCTCAATAAAATTACTTTTTTTTTTCTGTCGCCAAGTTGTGAGAACCGTAACTTTTTCATTTTTTCGTCGATGGAGCTGTATGAGGGCTTGTTTTTTGCGAGACGAGTTATAGTTTTATAGGTACCATTTTTGGATACATGCAACTGGCATTGTTTTTTTATGGGGGATTTTTTACGCCGTTCACTGCGTGTAATAACTAACATAATTTTTTTTATAGTTCAGGTCATTACGGGCGCAGCGATACCAAATATGTAGGGTTTATATATTTATTTCAATAATAAAGGACTTGATAAGGGAAAAAGGGCGATTGTATTTTATTTTATTACTTGAAAATTTGATTATATTTTTTACAACTTTTTTTGGCCTTTTTTCCATTTTTTTCCCCCACTTTTCTTTAGTCCCACTGGGGGACTTGAAGGTCCAACTGTCAGATTCTTTTTCTAATACATTGCACTACCTATACTGTATAGTGCAATGTATTAGATCTGTCAGTCATTCACTGACAGCAAGCCGATTAATTGCAGAGTAGGAGGCCATTGTTAGGCCTCCTGTTGCCATGCCAGCAGTCTGCAGCCCTGCTGTAGCATGGCAGTGCTGCCGACTGCTACCAACCACAAGGATGCAGCAATCGCTTTCGATTGCTGCATCTAAGGGCTTAATGGCAGGAATTGGAGCTAGGTCCGGTTCCTGCCGTTACAGGTGGATGTCCGCTGTAACATACAGCTGACATCCAACGCTGATGACACCGGCTCAGCTCCTGAGCCGGCGCCATCTTGCCAGCGGCTACGGAAGCCTTTTAGGCCCCGCCTCCGGTTGGGGCCTGAAATTCTTCCATACTAGGCATACCAGGAGGCCAGTGTTAGGCCTCCGTTTGCCTTTGCAGCCACTGGCACCCCGGCAATTTCATTGCTGGGGTGCCAATGAGCTGCAAACACCTTAAATGCAGCGATCGCTTTTGACTGCTGCATTTAAGGGGTTAATGGCAGGGATCAGAGCAAACTTCGATCTTCGCCATTACCCCAGTGTTTCAGCTATAACATGCAGCTGACTCCCGGGGATGGTGGCACCGACTCAGCTTCTGAGCCGGTGTCCACCATTTGTCGTATGGATACGGCAAAAAGCGGGAAGCACCAGCTTTCCATGATGTATCCATACGACAAATGTCGGTAAGGGGTTAAACCTAATTTCGCCACTGCCATAAAATATCGTAGTAGGAAAATCACCACAGTCTCGTCCGGTGTGAACCCGTACTTCCACTCTTGAACAGCGTTCACTGAATGAACCCGGTCTTCTTATTATTGGTGCTGTTAGCACAACAGAGGCAGCAAGTGTCTTCTTCAAATTGCTATGGATGGAGACTTTCAAAGTCAATGCTTTGCGAAGACACTTTGTACATATTTACTTCACAGAGCTGGATGGATAATATTTAGCTGTCACGCCTAATGCAAAAATTGTCACCGCTTTCTGGCACGCTCCCGCTGGCAAACCTTTCACACATGATACACAATATAGACCAAGCTGTGTGCAGGTCAATATGAGGATCTCTTCCCCGCAGTGTCTCTGCCCCGAGTTTCTCGGCCTGTGACACTGAATCTGTGTCCTTGTACCGAGGGAGATGCTCCATTATCTGTATCCTTCAATTTGTCAACTTGTCAGGAGAAAACAATAAATGATGCTCGACTGTATCCCAGCAGTGAGGATAATGATGAAACCGCTCAGTATCTGATTTACGGATTAGCTAGAAGTATGTGAAGGATTCCAGATGTCAAATAAGAGAATGTGTTCATAAAAGCTACACAGGGGCAATTTATTGGCACCGTTCACAGGGCAGTTGTTCACACCTGATTGTTTGGGGGTGTTCTGTTTTACCAGACCAGATGTTCCTTATGTGTAAATGGGTTTTGTGACAATTTTTGGTGTCACATGTGTAAAATTAAGCTAATGGGCCCCATTGCAAAACCTATCACAGCCCCCCAACTGTCGCATATCATTTATAGCATTGCACAGAGACCCATACCTTAGATCTTTGGCCCAGTGACTGCCACATTCAATTGTATCTGCGTCCTCCCGTTCTCTTGAGGCAACGGGTCCCCTCAGGCAGCTGGACCCGGGTGCCACCTCAACCTCAGCATGCTTTAAAATGACGTCCTTGTTTGTGGTGGACTAATGTCTGTAATAAGCGTCCCATCTGATCACTCTGATACATTACTCTCACTAGTAATAATCCAGGACGTTTCTTATAGAAACACTAAAGGTCATATATTGCGTAAATAGCGCAGATTTTCTGCAACGGAATTCGTTACGGAAAATCTGCAGCAAATACAGCAGCGGCAATGTGGATGAGATAAAAACAAATCTCACCCGAATGCTGCATAAATACTGAGCTCAGAAATTGACCTGCGGTGCGGAATTATATTCCACAGCATGTCAATTGTATTTGCGTAAACGCTGCTTAATTGTTGCGGGTCTTCCCCAATACAATGTCTTCCCCAATACAATGGCGAGGTAAAAACCGCAACAGATAGCAGTTGTTGCTTTTTTTTCAGCTGGTTTGCAGCGATTCCGTTGCAAAAAACACAATTCAGAAAAAAATTAATCTTATACTTACCCAGAAGTTTGTGTTCCTCCTTCCAGCGCGGCCTCCTGGGATGGCGTTTCATCCCCGCTGCAGTCACACGGGATAAAAGTCATCCCAGGAGGACGGCTTGGATGATGTCAGAGGGACAGCCTCCTGGGTTGATGTTTCATGCCATGTGACCGCCTGTCATTGGCTGCAGCTGTCTCCTGGGATGAAACGTCATCCCAGAGCGGCTAAGTGCTGCAGTTTTTCGCAACGAACATTCCGTTGTTGAAAGGCGCTGATTGGCAGGGCAAGTTATTCTGCCCTACCAATCAGCTCCTTTCAACGACACTAGCATCGGTCAGCCCCAGCAGACCTGCTTAGAAAAGAGCAGGCCTGCATTGACTCAGGCAGGGATGGGATCAAGGTGAGTATTTAACTTTTTTTTCACTTAAAAGTGTAAGTGGCATTATCTACGGGGGGAGCTATATGTGGGACACAATCTACTGAGGAATCTATATGTGGGACACTATCTACTGGGTGTGCTATATGTAGAGCGCTATCTACACGGGGGCTATATATAGAGCGCTATCTACAGGGGGCTATATGTGGGGCACTAGCTACAGGGGGGCTATATGTGTGGCACTATCTACAGCGGGATCTATGGGGCCACTAGCTTCAGGGAGCACTGTGTGTGTGACACTGTGTATGGGGCTATAATACTCCAGGTGCGCCATGTGAGTGGCAGCAAGCAGGAGCAGCTCCCATTTCAGAACATGTCAGTGTGTCTGTCTGTCTTTGTACTTGCTGAAAAAGCGTGTCGTTTTCGGTGTAGAGGACGAGCGGGTCGGAGGATCCAGGAGGAGAGGCGGTCCGTCGAAGGTGGTAGCCCCCGAGAGTTTGGAGTGGGTGTTTGAGTCGGCAGTTGAGTGTCATGACTCACGGCAGTGCAGTGCGGCTGTGTAGCCGTGAATGAGCCGGCAGTGAGTGATCTGGCGCGCTGGATGACGAAAGGAGAGGAGTCGTGAGGAGTTCTAGGGGGACGTCTCGGTGAACCAGCGCTCCAGCAAAGGGGTAGGAGGAAGCGGTGTTCTGGCTGTGAGAGAGAGACAGACCTCCAGGTACGTGTGCTCCAGGTGGTGTTGGTCTGGCTGTGAGAAAGCCTGACCACGTGGTACACAGACCGACAAGTGCAGGTGAACAGCTGTGAGATTCGGTGGGGTGCCTGGAGAGAAGGAGGCACGGCGTTGGACAGCTGTGAGAGAGCAGGACCGCATCGTGCATTGACCTAAACCACAGGGGGCCGGCAGTCACGGCCGGCCTTAGCTATGTGCGGTCGCACAGGGCGCCGGCCGCCATGCTGCAAGGGGGGCGCCAGTGGGTACGAGCAGAAGAGAGGAGAAATGTTCCTCCCTCTGCACTGCTGCGTGAAGTGAGCGCTGATTGGAGGAGCAGCAGGTGCTTCTGTCTGCTCCACCAATCAGCACAGCCTGTACTGCAGTGTCACAGACACTCAGCACCTCACGCAGCTCCTTCCTACTGTGCTGCTGCCCCAGTGAAGACTCCTCCACGGAGCTCCAGAGTCAGGTAAGAAGAGCAGCAGCTTTAGCTTAAAGAGGCTCTGTCACCAGATTTTGCAGCCCCTATCTGCTATTGCAGCAGATCGGCGCTGCAATGTAGATTACAGTAACGTTTTTATTTTTAAAAAACGAGCATTTTTGGCAAAGTTATGACCATTTTTGTAGTTATGCAAATGAGGCTTGCAAAAGTCCAAGTGGGTGTGTTTAATGTAAAAGTCCAAGTGGGCGTGTATTATGTGCGTACATCGGGGCGTGTTTACTACTTTTACTAGCTGGCCGTTCTGATGAGAAGTATCATCCACTTCTCTTCAGAACGCCCAGCTTCTGGCAGTGCAGACACAGCCGTGTTCTCGAGAGATCACGCTGTGTCGTCACTCACAGGTCCTGCATCGTGTCAGACGAGCGGGGACACATCGGCACCAGAGGCTACAGATGATTCTGCAGCAGCATCAGCGTTTGCAGGTAAGTAGCTACATCGACTTACCTGCAAACGCTGATGCTGCTGCAGAATCAACTGAAGCCTCTGGTGCCGATGTGTCCGACACGATGCAGGACCTGTGAGTGACGTCACAGATCTGCACTGCCAGAAGCTGGGCGTTCTGAAGAGAAGTGGATGATACTTCTCGTCAGAGCGCCCAGCTAGTAAAAGTATTAAAAACGCCCCGATGTACGCACATAATACACGCCCACTTGGACTTTTACTTTTAAACACACCCACTTGGACTTTTGCAAGCCTCATTTGCATAACTACAAAAATGGTCATAACTTGGCCAAAAATGCTCGTTTTTTAAAAACAAAAACGTTACTGTAATCTACATTGCAGCGCCGATCTGCTGCAATAGCAGATAGGGGTTGCAAAATCTGGTGACAGAGCCTCTTTAATCTATTTCTATTTATGTGCAGTGTGAGGGAGGGGGAGAGAGGGGGCTTTATGTGATGTGTAACAGGATGTTTTTTTTTGTTTTTTTTTTAAAGATCGATTTTGTGGGGGAGGGGAGACTAGGTTATAGGTGCTTTGAGTGTATCTTTTACAGATCGATTTTGAGGGTGAGGGGATATTGCCCTAAATGCTATAGGAGTGTGGGGGGATTCTTTATACATGTATTTTGTGGGGAGGGGGACTTCTGTATAGTTTATTTTGTGGTGTAGGAGCTTATTATGAATCATGGGGGAGGGGAACTTAGCGTTATGTATGGGGAGAAAGGATTCTTTAGGGTACGGCCTCACACTGTCGCAACGCGGCCAACAACCGCGCTGGCACTATGTAGGAGCGGCTGTCCAATACCTTGTTAAGAGGTATTCCGGTTACACGCTCATGCGCACTGCCGCTCCATTCATTCTCTATGTGAGCGCCGGAGATAGCCGAGTGCAGTGTTCTGCTTTTTCCGGCGCTCCCATAGAGAATGAATAGGAGGTAAGTTGTTGTAATTTGCAAAATCGTGCGTCCATGAAGGGTGTATTAATTCATGGCCGCACGTTAACGCGGGTAAACCATCCCTTTATCTGCAAAATCGTGCGGCCTCACGATTTTGCAAATTACAACAACTTACCCCCTATTCATTCTCTATGGGAGCGCCGGAAAAAGCAGAACACTGCACTCGGCTATCTCCGGCGCTCCCATACAGAATGAATGGAGCGGCAGTGCGCGTGCGAATGTAACCGGAATACGTGCGGCCACTAACAGGCTGTTTGACAGCCGCACTGAACATGGTGACGGCGTGGTTGTTAGCTGCGTTGCAACCGTGTCAGGGCCGCTCCGTGTGGCCTTACCCTTAGGCTGGATTCACATGAGCGTGTGCCTTTTGCGCACGCAAAAAACACGGCATTTTGCCTGCGCAAAATGCATTTGACAGCTCCGTGCGGCAGCAGCATATGATGCGCGGCTGCGTGCTTTTTGCGCAACCGCCATCATTATGACACTCCATTTGGATGTTTGTAAACAGAAAAGCACGTGGTGCTTTTCTGTTTTCATTCATCCTTTTGACAGCTGTTGCGCGAATCACGCTGTTCGCACGTTAGTGCTTCCGTGCGGCATGCGTGGTTTTCACGCACCCATTGACTTCAATGGGTGCGTGATGCGCAAAAAACGCTCAAAGAACGGACAAGTCATGACTTTTACGCAGCGGACTCACGCAGCATAAAAATCACACACATGTCTGCACGGCCCCATAGACTAATATAGGTCCGTGCAACACGCATGAAAATCAAGCGCGTTGCACGGACGTATATCCCGTTCGTCTGAATAAGCCATTAGAGATAATATTTGTGGGGAGAGCAACTTGATTATAAGGGTAGGAACACACAGGGCGGATACGTAAAACTACACAGTGTATACGTCCTGAGAACCGCAGGGAATTTCACCTGAAAAACAGCACCAAATTTTGGTGCAGTTTTTTGGGCGGAAAGACTGCAAAGATAAATAAAAAAAAAAGCTAATACTCCCGGCCGTAGTCCTTCTCTCTCTCTGAGCGTAGCCCGGCCTCCTGTGATGACGCTGTAGTCCATGTGACCGCTGCAGCCTTTGATTGGCTGCAGCTGTCACATGGGATGAATCGTCATCCCTGGAGGCCGGGCTAAGCTCAGAACAGAATACGCATCGCTATGACTACGGCCGGGTGTATTACCTTTTTTTTTTCTCATTAGAGATTAACGATAAGCATAGTTTTTATCATTGATCTTCCCCTTTGTTAACACTGACCAAATATCATTATAATTGGTCAGAAACTGGCGAATCATGATGATAATTGGCTAAACTAAATAGGCCTTTAATGGGGGTATATTCAGGCTTAGTGCCTAGGCCAGCGTGAGTTGTAAATACGGCCCTGCTAAAGACGCAGATACTATTGAACACTATAGCAGAGGTATCTCCCTGCTCTGCGATCTACTAGGCTGGTGGTTCCCAACATGAGGTTCCCATGAGAACCCTCCAGGGGGGCCGCGACACTCCTCTGGACAACTGCCACGGACGTGCTTTCTCTCCTCCTCCTCAGGAGCGGAATCCCCAGCCACAGGGAGCTACAGTGGCGCTATCTACAGGAAGGGAGTGCTACCTACATGGGGGCTGTGTGGCACTACCTACAAGGGTGTGTGTGGCACTACAAGGGATCTGTGTGGCACTACCTACAAGGGGGCTTTGCGGCAAGGGGGGGATTTGTGGCACTACTTACTAGGGGTGCACACTGCATCGAAACTTCGATACTGTGCATCCCCATATGGTTCGAGCCACACCGGTAAGTATAGTAATACATGATGAATGAGAGCGGGACTGCGGCTGTGTAATACAGCCATTGCCCCGCTCCTGAGTCCTGACAAGAGCGCGCCGCGAGGATGATGCGATGCGGCCAGCGCTGCACTAATGAGCGGCGGCACTGAAAACAGAACATGGCGGCCGCACTGCAAAACACCCCCATGTTCTGTCTTCGGTGTCTGCGCCGCCGCTCATTAGTGCACCGCCGGCCGCATTACCTCATGCTGACCGCGCGCACACTTCTGTCAGGAGCGGGGCAATGACTATTACACAGCCGCAGCCCCGCTCTATAACGGCGGAGATCAGAGAAACCGCTCATCTCCGCCGCTATTCTCCTGAATGCTGCGATCAAAACTGACTGCAGCATTCAGGGGAAAGCGAGGAGGGGGATGCCCCTTGGATCGCGTCACAGGGAATTCCTGTGACGCGATTGAGGGCCATACCATATATGGGCAGACAGCCCAGGGTCTATTGAAGGACCCAAGGGCTGTCTTACCATATTTCCTGTTGTTAGGGCATACTTAGGTATGTCCTAACAACTGCCTGTGTACTATCAGTACACAGGCTAATGTACTGGCATATAGCTGATATATGCCAGTACATTAAAGTTTAAAAATAAAGTAAAATCATAAAGTAATGTTCAATTTAAAAAAATACACATACACCTTTTTTTTTACAATAAACCTTAAAATAAGTCTCAATATATAAAATATACACATTCGGTATTGGCGCGGCCGTAATAACCTGCACAACAATTTTTTTGTCTCATTTATGATGTGTACGCTGTAAAAAAAAACTTCTTTCACTTATTAATGTGAGGCACGAGGTGCGATGATGAATTTAACCTCCATGTGCCTCAAATTAATAGTAATTAACCCCATCATGTACCTCACACATTAACCCATTATGACTGAGAAACATGATGGGGTTAATTACTATTAATGTGAGACAAATGGAGGTTAAATTCAGCATCACACCTCGCGCCTCACATCAGAAAATGGAAGAACTTTTTTTTATTACTGTTGGCAAAGTATCGTTTTGGTATCGAAATTGCAATACTACACGAAGTATCGGTATTGAAGTCCAAATTCAGGTGTCGTGACATCCCTACTACCTACAAAGGGGCTGTGTGGCATGACCTACAGGGGGCTGTGTGGCACGACCTACAAGGGGCTGTGTGGTACTATCTACAGGGGGCATCTGTGAGTGGCGGGCTAATGGTCATTTTACTGTGAGTGGGGGGCTGATGGTAGTTTTACTGTGAGTGGGGGGCTGATGGTCATTTTACTGTGAGTGGGGGGCTGATGGTCATTTTACTGTGAGTGGGGGGCTGATGGTCATTTTACTGTGAGTGGGGGCTGATGGTAGTTTTACTGTGAGTGGGGGGCTGATGGTAGTTTTACTGTGAGTGGGGGCTGATGGTAGTTTTACTGTGAGTGGCGGGCTGATGGTCATTTTACTGTGAGTGGCGGGCTTATGGTAGTTTTACTGTGAGTGGGGGCTGATGGTAATTTTACTGTGAGTGGGGGCTGATGGTAGTTTTACTGTGAGTGGCGGGCTGATGGTCATTTTACTCTGAGTGGGGGCTGATGGTAGTTTTACTGTGAGTGGGGGCTGATGGTAGTTTTACTGTGAGTGGACGGGCTGATGGTCATTTTAGGGTATGTTCACACGGCAGCGTCCATTACGGCTGAAATTACGGAGCTGTTTTCAGGAGAAAACGGCTCCGGAATTTCAGACGTAATGGCATGTGCAGGCGCTTTTCGCTGCGTCCATTACGGACGTAATTGGAGCTGTTTTTCTATGGAGTCAAGGAAAAACGGCTCCAATTACGTCTCAAGAAGTAACAGGCTTTTCTTTGACGCGGGCGCAAAAATGACCGTCGGCACAGAACATCGTAAGACCCATTCAAATGAATCTGCAGATCTTTGCCGACGCTTTTGAGCCGCATTTTCGGACGTAATTCGGGGCTAAAACGCCCGAATTACGTCCGTAAATAGTGTGTGTGAACCCAGCCTTACTGTGAGTGGGGGGGGGGCTGATGGTCATTTTACTGTGAGTGGTGGGGGGGGGCTGATGGTCTTCAAGTGGTTTCCACCTCTGACCTCCAATTGAAATTAATAGGAAGAAAATAGCTTTGGCGCTCTTTTGGACCTTTTTTTGCTGCGTCTTTTGCATTCGCTTCAACGGCTTAAAAAAAAACCGCTAAAAAACCCCATCAAATAACGCTGTCAATTCAAAAGCAGATTTTTTCTACCTTCCAAAAAATGCTGTGTGAACATACCCTAAGAATGTAGTGCTTATTTTTAGCTATTTTCTGTCTTTCTCTAAACAATTTTTGGTAGGGGGACCCTGAGGAATTTTTTTTTTCCAGGGGTGGCTCAAGTCCGAAAAGGTTGGGAAACTCTGTAACAGGCTACAGAGGTGCCTGCAGCCTATGAGGCGCAGGGACAGGATCCCTGCGCAGTCGGCGTGATGACATCTCTGGATCAAGCCGGCCTACGCAAGGATCCTGTCAGGTGGAGGTGGGGGGCAGTATGGCACTGTCTACAAGGGGGAGGTGGGGGCTGTATGTCACTTTCTACAAGGGGGCGGTGGGGGGCACTGTGTACAAGAGGGAGGTGGGGCTGTATGACACTACAAGGGGCAGATGGGGGGCTGTATGGCACTACATGGGGCAGATGGGGGCTGTATGACACTACAAGGGGCAGATGGGGGCTGTATGGCACTGTCTACAAGGAGGAGGTGGGGGATTATGGCACTGCCTACAGGGAGGCTGTACGGCACAATCTACAGGGGGAACTTTCTACTAGGGGGGCTGTGGGGGCATTATACTCTGTGGAGGACATCATACTGTGTAGGGGCACTACAGGGGGCAATATAATGTGTGTGGCACTTAGGGGGCATAACACTGTGTGGGCACAATTAGAGGACAAAATACTGTGTCCTTGAAGGCGTAATAATATATTACATTATTAAATATTATTATTATACTGTGTGTGGGGCACTAAAGAGGCATTACACTGTGTGGGGGCACTATATAGGGCATTATACTGTGGGGAGGAATTATGCTTTTTTATGGGGCATTTTTTATAATGGCGTGGGGCGCCAAAAGATAATTTCGCACGGGGCGCCATCTACCCTAAGGCCGGCCCTGCCGGCAGTGAAAGACTGTGGAGTGTCTGGAGTGAAGTTGCAGGAAGTGCTGGTCCGGCTGTGAAAGAGCACAGACCAGCAGTGACTTTGAATTCCTGCTGGAGAGGTGAGAACCTGCTGGTAAATTACTGGAGGCCTGCTGGAGAGGTGAGAACCTGCTGGTAAATTACATGAGGCCTGCTGGAGGGGTGAGAACCTGCTGGTAAATTACTGGAGGCCTGCTGGAGAGGTGAGAACCTGTTGGTAAATTACTGGAGGCCTGCTGGAGAGGTGAGAACCTGTTGGTAAACTACTGGAGGCCTGCTGGAGAGGTGAGAGTTGCATTGGGTTGGGGTCTGTATCCACAACTGACCAGGAGGAGTTGGTGGAGGTATCGGGGGCAGTGTCACGGATTGTCGTGAATATACGAGTGCCTGTTTTTAGGGACTACAGGTGCCTGTCCACCATTACTTGACATTCATTGCCAGCACGGACAGAGGGGCCCATGCCAGGATTGATGAGGCAACCAGTGCGGAAAAGGATGGAGAGATTAGGAGGGATTTTTTGCCAAATGATGTTTTCCATTTTTCCCATACTTCCAATATTATCGTTATTGAGGATGCAGTTAGGGGAATCTGATTTGTCATCGTGCCTTAAATCATCTAGTTATTCCATGGAGATATTTGACACTCAGGACTCTGGAAGTCCAAAGGGACCTCGGTATTCTGGAGGCATAATGGAGGAACTGTTGGCGGATTTTAAACAGGAATTGAATTGTTTTTGTGGTTTTTAACAGTGGTACCGTTGTTGGGATTAAATATTCAAGGAGAGAGTTAATACAGCTTCGCAAGGATATGCCGAAAGGTATTACTAAATTAGTGAGGATTCCTAGGGATGTGTGGAGGCCGTTTAGGGGGTGCAGGGCGGGCCATAAGGTACGGGCAAAAAGGAGGTATAAACCGGCGGTTCCATCTGTTCTAATGGGGAATGTGAGGTCTCTTGGAAATAAAATGGACGAGCTGGTAGCAATGGGGTTGTTTGTTCGTGATGTGAGGGAGTGTAGTATTTTGGCTTTTACCGAGATGTGGCTCCACAGTGATATAACCGATGCGAGTATTGAAGTTCCAGGGTTCTAATTATTAAGAGCGGATAGAAACTTTGAGAGTACAGGGAAGAAAAGAGGGGGAGCAGTGGTACTGTATATTAATAGTAAATGGTGTCATCCAGGGCATATCACTGTGAAAAAAGACATATTGTAGTATCAATATCGAATTGCTTGTGGTGGGAATAAGACCATATTACTTGCCGAGAGAATTTAATGTTGTGATGGTGGGGGTGGTGTATATTCCGCGGTCTGGGGACGCTAAAGTAAGCGTGTGATGTTTTATCATCTGTAATATCAGGTATCATGACTGAATATCCTGACTGTTTTTTATCATGTGTCATTGAGTGGAGTCTTACCAAATTGTATGCAGTATGTGGAAGGTGCAACAAGAGACGACAGAACGCTGGACTTGTTGTATGCCAACGTGAGGAATGCATATCGTACTGATATACTACCTCCGGTGGGTCATTCGGACCATAATTTGGTATTAGGTCGGCCTGTATATTGCCCAATGGTAAAATCAAACCCGGTTGAAATTAAACATGTAAGAAAATGGACTAAGGAAAGAGAGGAGAGGTTAAATGCCTGTTTTGAAGTAACGGATTGGGGAGTTTTTGGCGTTGGGGTAGATGGATGTGATATTAAGATTAGAGATCGGGATGATGAAGCAATCAAAATAGTGAAAAGTGAGTTGAAGTATAACATAAAAGAAGGTAAGGAGGAGTATAAAAGGAAACTAGAGCTCAAACTTGCTACAAATAATGTGAGGGAGATTTGGTCAGGAATGAAGGCCATAACAGGGATGAAGAACAAGCAGGGTATACTCGATATGAATGAGGAAAAATTTAATGAACTGAATGTTTATTTTAACAGATTTTCAAATGTTGGGGGTGGTATAGTGGATCCTATGATTAAATCTAATATGATGGGAATAGATGATGCAATTAATAGAGATGGATGTGGTCAAGGGGTTTTTATTGTGTCAGCGGACAATGTGAGAGAACAGTTAAAAAAACTAAGTGTAAGGAAGGCACCAGGCCCGGATAGGATTAGTACTAGGGTACTAAAAACTTGTGCTGATGCATTGTGTGAAATTACAGCAGATTTATATAATTGGAGTTTCATGATGGAAAAAGTGCCGAAGGTATGGAAAGCATCTTGTATAGTCCCAATTCCTAAAATAGCAAAACCCTGAAGGGTGGGTGATTATCGACCGGTGGTATTAACTTCTCATATGATGAAGGTGTTAGAAGAGGCTGGACGCAGCCTGCAGGGCTTCAGAGGGAAGCCTCCATGACGGGACCTAGTAGGGAAAGGGTTAACTAGAGGGAGAGGGAAGGGGGAGGTAGATGAGAGGCAGGGAGGAGTTAGGGGACGTTACCAGGCTTCCCGCTGTTTTCGGCATTGAGCCGGAAGCAGCGGGAGGAGTAACACGCAATTTTCATAAGCTCCCTCTGTTGTCCTGGCTCTGTGCTGACCTGCCATGTCGGAGATCGGCATACTCGAGCAGCTGCGTGCGGCAGCTGCATTCCACGGTCCCGGCTGGTTAGAGGAGACCGTGGCGACACTTACTAGGATCCCGGGGGCTGAATCATCGCCACGTCAGGCCCGGCACCCGAGGTCTGTTGCGCAAGGGGCCAGGCTCCCCTCCCCGGCCCCCTCCCTAGTAGTAATGTGGCGGCGGGTGGGGAGTCGGCAGCACCCGCTCCTGCTCAGAGGAGGCAGAGAGCGTCGCCAGGGGCGACGGTGGCTCAGGCCGGGTCTCCTCGTCGGTCCCGGCGGTCCTGCCCTCCAGAACGCCTCAGCCCTGAGGTGGTCCCGCGGACACGGCGTCGCAGAGGGAGCCCTACAAAGGACGCTGCAGGCCAGGCAGCTGGGAGGGCCGCCTCTTCCCAGGCCCTGCGCTCTGGCAGGAATCCACAGCCGCGACGGGGTCCGGCGGTAAACAGGGAGTCGCAGGCCGGGCTCCCTGTCACCCCTCCCCCATAGGATGCAAGAGTTGGAGGACAAGCTACGGCCGCCCCGCATGGTGATGTTCCGGCCAGGGGGCAGGCTTCATCGAGACCGTCAAGACGGACGCCTAGAGCTGCAGCTACGACGAGGCAACAGGTCCGGTCTGAAGTCTGGGTCCCAGCGGTCGGGCAGCAGGTTGCCGGCCCATCTGTCAACGCGTCGTCGTCCCTGTGTAGGAGATGTCGGTGGGATGGCCAGTCGTCTGCGAGAGAGGATCTGGAAGAAGGCGAGCTGGACGATTATCGGTGAGGTCAGGATGGTCCGGCTGACGGGAACACAGCGCCTGTGCAGCCCGGTGAGTGCATAACTCCGTCTTTGCCATATCCAGCGATCTTTATGTCGGGTGTCGGGGGGGCCCGCAAGCGAGGTATCGGCTGCTGATAGCGGCGCGGTCGGGCGCAACGGCGCGGGTCTAGCAGATTTAGCGGGAGCTGGTCGGGCGTCTAGACAGGGCGGCGGCGCCGGTAGTTACGGAGGTGTCCCCGGCGGTAGTTTGGGAAGGCCCCCGGGAAGTGGGATCGTTACAGGCGCGTCCCAGGATGGCGGGGGCGGCTAAGGAGGCGGTCGCGGTGTCAGTACAGACCGAGGCCCAAAAAGATGGCGATAGGGTGCGTATTGATGATCGCGCTCGCGGGGAGGTGTATGTTTGCTTCGAAGGTCCGTTTGGGGCGCATTTAAAACAGGAGGTGCGTGAGCGGATCTGGAAGGACGAATATGTTGAGATTTTCTCTCTCCTGCCGCTTGCTAAATTCAATTTGGATAATGGCAAGCGGGACGAGAGTAAGAAGGAGGAGGAGGAACGTCGGCGGTATAGGCTTATCCTGCAGACGTTCGTCAATTGGTCGCAGGCGTTTGCCATATTAGCCAGTGTGATAGGGGAAAAGGCGCCGGAAAATTGTTCGGCGTTGTTTTGCTATTTTGATGCCATTGGGGAGGCTCATAGGGCGTACGGGGGGCAGGCGTGGCTAAGATACGACGAGCATTTCCATCAGCGGAAAGCGGTTTGGCCGGCGATTCGGTGGGACCAGAAAGATATTGCTCTTTGGTTAAGGGTTACGGCTCCGGTTAGGCAGTCCTTTCCCGGGAGCGTTGGCCAAGGAGGTCAGTCCAGTCAGGCCGGGCAAGGTGCAGGGGCAAAATTGGGATTCTGCTGGCAATTTAATGATGGCCAGTGTAAGTTCGGGGCCACGTGTAAGTTCAAGTACGTGTGCTCAGAGTGTAATGGTGCATCCCACGGGGCTGCAAAATGTATGCGGAAGAAGAGGGCAGTGAAGCAGTCCTCCACGGGTAGTCAAGGGGTTGTCACCAGTGAGGGTGGAAAGGATGGCCCCTTATCTAAATGAGTATCCGGATAGGGCTGCGGCCAAGTTAATTTACGAAGGGTTTTGTTTTGGTTTTATTATTCCTCCGCCTCCTTATGAGGTCCCGGTTACGCGGAGGAACCTTAAGTCGGCCTACTTGCATGCCGAGGTAGTGTCGGAAAAATTGTTTAAAGAGGTTTCATTGGGTCGCATGGCGGGGCCTTTTGTTGATCCGCCAATAAAAGATTTAGTGGTGTCACCATTGGGTATTGTCCCAAAGCGTGAGCCCCGGAAATTTCGTTTGATTCAGCATTTATCGTTTCCCAAGGGTTCGTCGGTAAATGACGGGATTGATCACGAGTTGTGCTCCGTAGTGTATACCTCATACGATAAGGCGGTGGGGCTGGTTCGTGCTGCGGTCCCGGCGCGCTGTTAGCGAAAACCGACATTGAGGTGGCTTTCAGGTTGTTGCCAGTTCATCCAGAAAGCCAACGGCTGTTGGGTTGTTTCTGGAATGGGGCTTTTTACGTGGATAGGTGTCTTCCGATGGGGTGTTCCCTTTCTTGCGCATATTTCGAGGCGTTTAGGAGCTTCGTCGAATGGGTGACGAAGGGAGTAGCCGGGGTCGACTCTTTGATACATTACTTGGATGATTTCTTGTGTGTCGGCCCGGGGGGTTCGCCGGTTTGCGGTAATTTGCTTCATTCCCTGCAGAAGGTGGCGAGGGATTTTGGGATTCCCTTGGCGCCAGAGAAGACTGAGGGCCCGGTATCGACGATTTGCTTTTTGGGAATTGAAATTGATTCGGTGGCGATGGAGTGTCGTCTGCCTGTGGATAAGTTAGGGTCATTGAGTCAGGAGGTACGTCGGGCTTGTAGGTTAAAGAAAATTACGTTGCGTGAGCTCCAGTCGTTGCTGGGGAAGTTGAATTTCGCTTGCCGGATTATGCCAATGGGGAGGGTAGACGTTTGGCGGCTGCAACGGCGGGGGTGCGTGCGCCACATCATTTTGTGCGGCTCAAGGAGGAGCATCGGGCTGATCTGCAGGTCTGGGATGAATTCTTGGGTCAGTATAACGGTCGCTCGCTATGGATGGCTCCAGCGCAGGATACGAGTGATTTAAAAATTTTTACGGATGCGGCTGGGGCGGGCGGTTTTGGGGCGTACGGGGGGGTCCGTGGTGTGCAGGTCAATGGCCGGCTAGCTGGGTGTCCAGTGGACTCACACGGAATCTGGCCCTGCTCGAGCTGTTCCCTATCGTGGTTGCGGCGACCATTTGGGGGGACAGGCTCAGGGATAAGAAGGTTCGGTTTTATTGCAACAACATGGGGGTGGTGCTGGCCATTAATAACATTACTGCATCCTCTCCTCCGGTAGTTCAGTTGTTGCGACATTTAGTTTTGGTGTGCTTGTCGTTGAACGCGTGGGTGGTGGCGGTGCATGTGCCGGGGGTACGGAATTGTATCGCTGATGCTCTTTCTCGCTCGCAGTGGGACCGATTTCGGCAATTGGCACCGGGAGCGGACCGTCTCGGTTTGGCTTGTCTGGAACATCTCTGGGATCTGGTCTCGGTCCCGTAGAACGATTGGTGGAAAGGTCTTTGGCGCGCACGACGTGGAGTGCTTATTCTGCTTGTTGGAGGCAGTGGGAGGAGTGGGTAAGAGAGTTGGGTAACGTCAGCACGGATAGAGACAGGTTGGTGGCACTTTTGTACTGGTTGGGGGACGCCTGGGAGGCGGGGTTTTCGTTGGCAAAGGTTAATCGTTTCATGTCTGCGTTGGCTTTTGGTTTTAAGTTACGGGGCTTGCAGGATATATCTAAGGAATTTTTAGTGGGGCAGGCTTTAAAGGGTCTGCGCCGAGGTAGGGTCGAAGCGGATTGTAGGAGGCCTGTGTCGTTTTCTCTGCTTAGCTCGTTGGGCGTGTCATTAGTATCGGTCTGTCGTTCTTCGTCCGAGGTGAAGTTGTTTCGGTTAGCATTTTCCTTAGCGTTCTTCGGGGCACTTAGAATTGGTGAGCTGGTGTCACCTAGTACCAAACGGGCAGGGGGGTTGAGACTGGGGGAGGTGAGCTTATATGTGGATCTGCTCGAGGTATGGTTGCGCCGGTCGAAAACTGACCAATTGGGAAAAGGAAAGCTGATAGTTTTGTTCGCCCTCCCGGGGTCGGCGATGTGCCCGGTCGCTTGCATGCGGGTTTTTCAGCCACAGGGTGGGTCTCCCGAGTTGCCGTTGCTATGCCACAAGGATGGGTCATTTTTGTCCAGATTTCAATTTGGCGCGGTGTTCAAGAAATGCCTGGCGGCGGTCGGTGTCGCAGCGGGCCCGTACTCATCTCATTCCTTCGGGATTGGCGCAGCAACAGAGGCGGGGCACTGGGGGCTGGATGAAGAGGGGGTGCGGCGCATCGGTCGTTGGGAGTCCAACAGGTTTAGGTCCTACGTGCGCCCCCATTTGTTATGAGTCATGTTGTTAGCGTTTAAAAATTATTTGTGTGCTGGTATCTAACTTTCTTTTCCGTTTCAGATCAGCTTCCGTGTCTTGTGTGGTTGTTGGGCCACTCTTACGTTCATTGGGGGGCTTTGAGGGCGGACGTCCGCCCGGACGGTCGCCAGTGGCGCATTCCGCGGCAGGACGCGGTTTTGCATTGGCTGGGATTTAGAGGTATGTTGTGGAACAGGGTGTTAGCGGAATTCCAGACATACTCCCGGCTGGATAGGGTTCCTAAAGTCTTGGTGTTGCACGTGGGCGGGAATGATTTGGGGGTCCACCCCTTTCGTGAGTTGGTGCGGGATATCAAACACGATATGTTGTGTTTGTGGGTTTCTTATCCCGGGTTAGTTATAGTGTGGTCGGACATTGTTCCAAGGAAGCATTGGCGGCTGGCTAGGTCAGTGGAAAGAGTCAATAAGGCTCGCATCAAAGTTAATCGGGCGGTGTCCCGTTTTGTAGCCAAAAATGGGGGCATTTGTGTGCGGCACAGGGATTTGGAGTCAGGAGTGGGTAACTACTGGAGGAGTGATGGGGTTCATTTGACCGAGGTTGGGATTGATCTGTGGAGTCTGGCAATAGCAGAGGGAATTGAAAGGGCGGTGGTGGTGTGGCGAGACTCACAGGCTTAAGGTGGTCAAGGCCTGTTTCGCTGTGGCAGGGGGAGTCCTTGAGGTCGGTCAGTACAAAATGGTGGGGGGTCGCATCGGGGGTATGCGTCCCCCAAAAAAGGTACATGGTTGAAGAATTCATCGGGTGTTATCCCTTTGAAGTGGTCTTCTGGTGGTTGGAGCCATCTGCAGAGGTGAGCGGTGCCTCCGAGCTGGTTTACGGCTGGAGGTAAGGTCTTGGTGGTGTTGCAGATGGCTAACTCGAGTTTTTTAAAAGGAATATCTAAAATGGCTTCAAGGACTTCCCCTGCTCGGATTAATGTTAACGTTAAATTGTTATTTATGATTCTGACCCATGTTGGGTCATGTGAATTATTAGGAGGAATTCTCTGGTTGGATTCCTAATTAGTTATCCGAATGTTTCGGATTTAAATTGCACTTTTTTTTTTAAAAACTGTGAAATTAATAAACGGCTGCTGTGGCCATTTCACATCCAACCTCAGTGTCATGTGTCTTTTCTCAAAGGTGGGGGTGGACGGGAAAGAAGGGATAAGTGAAGGTTCATTAACACACGACTCTACTTAGGCAGGTCATGAAAGGCTGATGTTGGGGTACCTTAAATCAGCTGTGGTAGAATACGAGGATCCGCTACAGTTTGCTTATAAATGTAGAATTGGGGTGGAGGACGCAGTTTTAATTTTTTTTCATAGGGCGTACTCTTTTTTTGAGACGCGGGGGTGATAGTGAAAGTAATGTTTTTTGATTTTTCCAGTCCTTTTAACTTGATAAGGCCGGACCTAATGAAAAATAAATTTGAAGGAATGCAAATTAACTCTAGAGTGTCTAACTGGATATTTGATTATTTAAGGGGACGCCCCCAGTGTGTGCGGAGTGGGGAATGTACATCGAGGATAGAAATAAGTGATATTGGAGCACCACAGGGGACTGTTTTTATTTGCGCTATATACGGCAGATTTTAGGTACAATACTGGAAGTTGTCATCTGCAGAAATTCTCTGATGATTCCGTAATTATGGGGGCAGGATGTGATAAAGAATATAGGGATGTGATATCTGAATTTGTTAAATGGAGTGTGGATAATGGGTTGGAATTTAATATTGGGAAAACAAAAGAAATGATTATTGATTTACGCAGAAAAAAAGAGATAGTGGTGCCGGTGTCTGTTCTAAATCAGGAAGTGGAGAGAGTGACATCATACAAATATTTGGGTATATACTTGGACCAGAATTTGGATTGGATCGAGAATACAGAAATGGTGTACTAAAAGGCAATGAGCCGGTTGTATCTTTTACGTAACTTGCGCTCGTTTAATGTGTGTGATAAAATGATGTTAATGTTTTATAACTCTGTGGTCGCTAGCGTTATATTTTATGGTGCTGTTTGTTGGGGAGGTAATATCAGAGAAGCAGAAAAGAATAAATTGAATAAGGTGATCAAGAAGGGAAAAGCGATTATGGTTAGTGAGGTGCCTTTATTTGAGGAGGTATTAGATAAAAGGTTATTAAGGAAGATTAGTGCAATTAAAGTAGAGGAGTTGCATCCGTTACATAGCATTTTAATCGATAAACAAAGCTGTTTTAGTAGATCGATTGCTACAATTTAGTTGTAGAAAAGAACGATTTAAAAGATCTTTTATGCCAAAAGCTATTGCACTTTATAATATGTCTTTATAGTGTGTCATGATGCTTTTTAATACACATTTTATTATATGTTGTCGATGTATGTTGTATTGTGTTGTATAATATGTACTGTAAATGGGAGTTACATCTGTAAACCAATTTCCCATTGGGGATAAATAAAGTATCTATCTAATCTCAAGATGAAGGAGGAAATGATCCAGCGCTGGTGTTGGTTAAAAGGGAAAAACAAGTCCCATGTTTTTTCAGGAAATTCTTAAAATCAGAAGGGAGACGCAGTCCCAAGGCAGAAAGGTAGGAGTAGTTGGGGTGAATGCCCAAGCCTACGCGTTTCGAACGCGGTCTGCGTTCTTAGTCATGACTAAGAACGCAGACCGCGTTCGAAACGCGTAGGCTTGGGCATTCACTCCAACTACTCCTACCTTTCTGCCTTGGGACTGCGTCTCCCTTCTGATTTTAAGAATTTCCTGAAATAAACATGGGACTTGTTTTTCCCTTTTAACCAACATCAGCGCTGGATCATTTCCTCCTTCATCTTGCTATTTCATACCGCGGGCCGTCGCGGGGATCCGTTTGACGCTGCTTGAAGACGCAGACCGGTGAGCTGGAGGTTTCTCCCTGCTTTTCATATTATCTATCTAATCTATCTATCTATCTATCTATCTATCTATCTATCTATCTATCTATCTATCTATCTATCTATCTTAATCAGGGAATCATTGTATGGTGCTATTATAATCGGGGACACAGTGTATTGTGCTATTATAATTAGATGTGCAGTGTATGGCGCTATTATATTTAGGGGCATAGTGTGTGGCACCATGAGAATTTTATCTTCGTTTATAGATGCAGAAATGTTTAACAAGTGAGAAGCTGAAGACATCTGAGCGGAAAACTGCAGAAATGGGCTGTGGCCGGGAGAAGTCATCATAGAGGTAGATTCTGAAAAGGCGTCACCGTTGTGCCACTTAATGTAAAAGTTTATTCTGCCTCTAATCAGTACTGTAGTCACTGTATGATCTGCAGCGAGATGATGGGAGGTATGATAATTTTCTTGTGAAACAGCAACTCTCAGCATATCCTTACCATTGTTCGGGTCATGCTGGGAGAAGTTGTTTTACGCCGTGCAAACCTATACAGCAGTGGTAGCCTGGCTGGTATATACAGGGATGATGGGGTTTATATACAGGAATTATGGTTGTTATATACAGGGATTATGGTTGTTATATACAGGGATTATGGTTGTTATATACAGGGATGATGGTTGTTATATACAGGGATTATAGTTGTTATATACAGGGATGATGGTTGTTATATACAGGGATCATGGGTAGTCCAGCCATCATTCCTGCATTAACTCCCATCATCCCTGTGTATACCAACCATCATCCCATTATATAACCCCCATCATCCCTGTATATAACCCCCATCATCCCTGTATATACCAGCCATCATCCCTGTTTATAACCCCATCTTACCTGTATATACTAGCAAGGCTGGTATATAGAGAGATAATAGGGGTTATATACAGGGATTATGGCTGGTATGTATGAGGATGATGGGGGTTATATACAGGGATGATGGCTGGTATATTCAGGGATGATGGGGGTTATATACAGAGATGATGGGGGTTATATACAGGGATGATTGCTGGTATATAATTAGAATGCCCCTCTTCAGTTATAAACATGCATTAGGGGGGCCCACTCAGATATGTTTTGCCCACCCTGTGCTAAATCCCTAGCTACGCCTCTGAATCACAGCCTTGGGTCAATGTAAGCAATGGCTGTTGAAATATGCTCTGGATGTGCTCACCTTTTGTAATATGTTTTAAGAAGCTCTACGACTGATGTGTTTACATAAAATGCCTCCACAGACAAGGGATGTATATACATAATTCTATGTGTTTATTCCTATATTGTGGACACTGGATGTAAGGACATATCACATATCAGGACCTGTATCTGTACCTGATCACACGGGAATGATTTATTAGAAAATGTAAGCATGTGCTGCGCTCAGCTCAGTAACCGCTATTTATGATGTTCCCT
Organism: Rhinoderma darwinii; assembly: GCF_050947455.1. Classification (NCBI taxonomy): domain Eukaryota; kingdom Metazoa; phylum Chordata; class Amphibia; order Anura; family Rhinodermatidae; genus Rhinoderma; species Rhinoderma darwinii. The sequence continues at coordinate 41,802,051 of NC_134691.1, read as the reverse complement.
AGGACCCCTTTAAAGGGCATTGACGGCCTTTGTTTAGGATGCAGCTGTGCCTGGTTTTGCAGTTTAGTCCCAATAAAGTGAATGGTGCTGAGCTGCAATACCAGGCACAGACACATGTATGAATGCATCTGTGGAGCTCCAACCCCTTCATTCTGCTGATCAGTTGGGGTCCTGGGGGTCAAACCCCCACTAATCACACATTGATGGATAGGCCATCAATGTGTATTCCTGGAAACCACTTTGAGTTCTGGTGAATCCTCCACATATGAACTGTATCATTCAGCCTGGATCAGGGCTGGGACGCTTGGTATGCAGAGTAGGCAGTAATCTAGGGCACCATTAAGGCGGATACGATAGGGCACCAATAAGGTGGATAGGTGACATATATAAAAAAAAATGATGCTCCCTCTGTTTAAATTATTTTTTACAACCAATTGGATATTGTGTTCAGCAACGCCAAGCGTGTATTTTACTTGAATCATGGTTGATAGCATGACTATTGGGCACCATCAGAGCTTGTCTCATCCCTGGCCTGGATGTACAGAATATCTATAGACAAGGAGAAAAAACACCCGGTGCACATCGTGCATCATCTCTTGTTTAAAGGGACAAAGAGTCAGGGGTAAGCGGTTGTGCTTACCTTGTGGTTCTGTGCTAGGAGCACAACACCCAGAAGTGCCTGTATGCTCTCAATGGACTGCAACTGGTAAATCCGTGCAGGGGCTGTCAGGGCTCCCTCCGTAGATCGACATAAATGGAGAAAAAAGGGGATAAAATTCCCAAGCGCTGTCCAAATGTTGTGCAATTGAAGGATTCAATCCAAGGCAAGAAGTTTAAATAAGAATGGATAAGAATGCTACGCGTTATGAGATCGGACCGATCTCTTCATCAGGCGAAGAAATTGGACAGCGCTGGAGAATTTTATCTCCTTTTTTTCTCCATTTATCAGGATGTACAGAATGACTTATAGGGTTAATTCTCATACACATGGTGCCGAATATGGACATTTCCCTGCAAAATAAGATTAGATCTCATTTATCACCATCAACAGTTGATAAGTTATCATACATCAAATGAGAAATGTTTACCACCATTGGGGTGTGTTTTTCACGTCCTTACTGTGTTAGTAGCAATCAGCCGTCCCGGAGTGGGGTGTGTGTGTAGGTGTGTGCGTGAGGGTGTGGGTATGTGTGGGGGCAAGGGTATATGCGAACGCATGGGTGTGGGTGCAGGTGTGTGGGTGTGTGTATGGGTAGGTGTGTGGCTGTTTGTTTGTGTGGGGGGGAAGGGTGTGTGTATGTTTTTGTGTGTGGGACGGGTGGGGGTCTGTGTATATGTGTGTGGTTCCAGACTCCTACTGTGTTAGCAGCACTATGCACTATGCTTTATTGAGCTGCTATTTTTATATTATATGTAAAATGAAAAACAAACTGGCAATAAACAGCTCATTTCACCCTGGATTTATACTGTTGCATAAAGCAGGATCCCTCCCATCTAGAACATTAGCTGTGTCCCCTTTCTGCCCATAAATTATTTATTGTTCATGCAATTGGTGCCCGCTGGTGAATTTCACATTACGCCTGAGTGGATGCCATCAGCTCCAGGAAGGTTTGCTGCATCTGTTAAAATAACGTCAGCTGCATGAGAATTGCATAATATAACTGGGAATTGAGAGAGGAAAATTTATTTGTAAAAAAGTCATATGAGGACATCAAATGTAAATTATATAATGCCTGCCCTGGCATAACCGAACCTTACCCACCCATAGCAATGGGCCACCACAATGACCAGCTAGTGTACCACCATTGATGATTGCAGGGACATCTCACGCCAAAAGTTAAAAGGTTCCTAGGCAACCACATGACACTGGAAGTCCCACAATTTAAAATGCGCAAGATTTATTAACAACGCGTGACACTTTCTAGTGTAAAATATTGGTGTATACAGTATATGTATATGAGGCAGCGTAACGAAGAGATAATTGTCTTACATGCAAATGAGTTGTGCCAAATTTATTATGCCACATGCACCCTAAGCCTAAGGGTAGGTGCACACACAAAATCAAAAATGTCTGGAAATACGGAGCTGTTTTCAAGGGAAAACTATTCCTGATTTTCAGACTTTTTTTAAGCCACTCGCGTTTTTCACGCACGTTTTTGGAGCTGTTTTTCTATAGAGTCAACGAAAAACGGCTACAAAAATGACTCAAGAAGTGACATGCACTTCTTTTTCGCAGACGTTTTTTACACAGCAGTTTTGAAAAACGGCCACGTAGAAAACGCCCTGTCGGAACAGAACGCCGTATTTCCCATTGAAATCACTGGGCACATGTTTCTAGGCGTTCTGCTTCCGATTTTTCAGCCGTTTTTCGGAACATTTACGGCTTGAAAAACGGCTGAAAACACTACGTGTGAACATACCCTAACCCTTATCAAGCATTAGCCTTCACTTAAAGGGGAATCGATCACTTACATAATATTTTACTAATTAAAACCAGATAGTGAAACATATTATTTTTTAGCTGCTCTGCTCTATTAATAGTTTTTGGGGATATACTTCACAGTAGCCATATGGACCATAGGATACAATAGACTAGATGACCCATTGACTTCTATGTGTACATCACTTATTATCAATGATGGATCCTGTGTTATCTATTTATCTATCTATTTATCTATCTATCTATCTATCTATCTATCTATCTATATATATATATATATATATATATATGTGTGTGTCACCTTTTTTTGTAATCCTACCTGTGATGATAATGAGATGACTGCGGAGATGTGATCTCTACAGAACAGGAAGGGTCAGTCTATTGTGAGGCTCAGTGGTCAGAGTAAAAACTGCAAGAGTTCAGGATTTTTTAAAATATATATATAGTGACATGTAAAATAAAAACATAAAAAACATCACAAAAATTTCTTATCAATATGTTTAGCATTAAAAATGATTTAAAGGGTTACTAAACTTTTAAAAAACCTTTGACATGCTGAGTACTGAGAACCCCACCGATCACTAAATCTAAGCGGCAGAAGCACTCGGGTGAGCGCTGTGACACTTCGTTCCTGATTGACTCTCCTCAGAGGGGTGCATGGGCTCAATAGAAAGACTATGAGTCCATACACCACTCACTCAGCTTTCTGAGGAAAGCTGATCAGAAACTAAGCAGCACAGCGCTCAACCGAGCACTTTTGTGACTTTGTTTTAACCGATGGTGGGGCTACATCCCGCCTCTGTGTATCATGTATTATATACCCAGCCACGTTACCACTGAGCTTAATGGCTGATTGCAAGTGGCAGTGCCACCCACTTATTTCAGTATATTATGTCCATGTGCAAAAGAGACACCAAGATATCAGTTTCAGAGGACTGAGTGTGGCTGGCAAGCAAATAAAACTTCCGCTGGCCATGCCAGAATGATAAATAGGGAAATGGTGAAAATGTTGAATAAAAGTGTAAAAATAAAAGTTTCACGTTAAAAAAAACAAACACTGCCTTTTTTCCTATTATAAGACTTTTATTATGGGAAAAAAATGAAAACATTACAAAAAAGTACACATATTTGGTATCACTAATGACCGTCAGTAACGACCCAAGCTATAAAACTAATAATATTTTTCCGGCACGTTGAAAACCGCAAATAAAATTAATAAAAAACAATGCCAGAATTGCTATTTTTTTGGTCATCACCCCTTCCAAAAACATAGAATGAAAAGTGATAAAAAACTTGCATGTATCCCAAAATAGTACAAATAAAAACGACAGCCCGTCCCGCAAAATACAAGCCCTTACACAGCTTTTTTGACTGAAAAATAAAAAAGTTATGGCTCTCAGAATATGGTGACACAGAAAATAAATTTATTTAAAAAAAAAAGGGATTTCTGTTTCAATATGTCTTTATTAAACAGTTGAGACATCAGAAAATATATGCGAACAGTTCTACTCGCAGGTAGAAGTAAATAGTTTGTCTCAAATAATAATTAAATCGTTAATTCCTATACGTTTTAACATTTTGAGAAAATGGGATTCAAAATAATATGGATAATAAAAGAAAGGTAAATAAAATAAATGTTGTGAAGAACGTATACAGGTCAGAAAGAAAAAATTAAATGTATACAACAGACAACGTATGAGCTCCCACTAGAGAGGGAGAGGTACGGCATATACAGAATTATTCCAACACATCCAATCTTTACAGAACCGGTCATGTCTTTGTATGCTACAGGCATAAATATATTCATATTGATAGTTTGTATTGACTTTTTTAATGATGTCTGTGATGGTCGGGATGTTACATGTTTTCCATCTGAACGCTACAGCTGATGTGGCAGATATGACATGACATATTACAGTTTGGAATTGTTTGGGAATAACATCAATTCCAAGGCGTAGTAACCCAAGTTCCGGCGTGAGGTTGATATTTTGAGTTGTAATCTCATTTAGTAACTCGCTAATTGATTGCCAAAAGGTTAATAATAAAGGACATCCCCAAAATATGTGAAGTATGGATCCCAAATGGTTACAACCTCTCCAACATTGGGGCGATGCATCACTATATATTCTGGAAAGTTTATACGGAGTGAGATACCATCGATAGAATATTTTATAATATAATTCTTGATGATTAGTACAGGAAGAGGATTTAAGAGAGATGGAGAATGCTCTTAACCACTGGTCTCTTGAAAATTGGCCGTTCAGATCTCTATGCCATTTAGATATATGTGTTTGATTTTCAAATGTAAGTGATTGGGAACCAATCTGATAAAACGTGTGAATACCTTTAATTGTTTTTAATTGGTTATTTAGGTACGTAGAAGCCGGCATTTGTAGGGAGAGTAATGGATATGGAATTTCTCTCATAATCGTTCTTATCTGCAGAAATTTGTAGAATTGAGTTTAATCTAGTTTGTATCTGAATGATAAGTCAGAGAAGCAACAGAGATTATTTTCCACCTATAGATCATCTATATATGTTAAGCCTGCGTTTATCCAGCTGTTTATGTCTAGATCTGGAAGAAAGTCATTCAAGATTTGGAATGGGATTTTCTCTATTTTGGTAGGCATATCAAGATGTTTATTTTTAGTAAAATTGTTCCAAATTTGTAAAGTAGCATGTACTGTAAATGTGGAGCCGTCTTCTGGCCTATATTTAATGGCTTTTGAGTGCAATATATTTTTTAAGTTATCTACTCCTAGGGAAGCTTTTTCTATGCCACCATTCTTTGAGTTGGTCTAGTATGGCAGCATGGTGATATAGCTTGATTCGGAACACTAAAACCTCCATCAGATTTATGTTGTGACATCGTTTTTAAAGCTATCCTTGGTTTTTTGTCCGACCAGATAAAGTTAGACATTTGTTTATGTAGTTGGTTTATTATATGGAGGGGGATAAGAATGGGAATTGTTCGTAATTTATATAGTATAACAGGTAAGGTCATCATTTTATATAACACAATTCTACCACACCAGGATGGTTCAGATTTACTCATATGATCTAAATCTTTCTGAAGTTGAACAATTAGAGGTTTAAAGTTCTTATCAATCAAGGCCTTGATTGACGAGGTTTGTTCTATATTGCGCAAATGCTGCAAAACATAAAAAAAACTATATAGACATGGTATAGTCGTAATCGTATCGACCCGCAGAATAAAGTAAAAATGTCATTTATAGCCCACGGTGAACACTGTAAAAATAAAAAAGAAAGAATAAAAAGCTTAATTATCCAGAATTGCTTGTTTTTGGTGACCTTGCTTACCAAAAAATGGAATAGAAAGTGATAAAAAAATCGCATGTACCCCAAAATGGTACCAATGAAAACTACACACTGTCCCGCAACAAAAAATCCCTACAGCTGCGATGGAGAAAAAATAAAGAAGTTCTGGCTCTCAGAATATGGCAGCGCAAAATGTGCAGAGTGTTCCAAAAACTGATAAGATCGGGCACCATTTATCAGTGCAACACTGGCCACACATCTGTGGATTATTATTTATATACCGCATTATTATGCCCTGATGTACTCAGCACAGATTACATATGCTCCCACATTATCAACTGAAATACCAGTAAAAACCCAAACAGAACAACAACCAAGCAAAATCCAAGCTCCAAAAGCCAAATGGCGCTCCTTCCCTTCTGAGTCCTACAGTTTGCCCAAACAGCAGTTTGCGTCCACAGATATGGCATCGTCATACCTGGAGAACCCGCTTAACAGTTTATGAGGTGTTTGTCTTCAGTGGCACAAACTGGACACAACATATTATGCACTAAAATGGCAATTTTTACTTTGCACCATCCGCTGGGCATTAATTTCTAATGAAAAAAACACCTGTGCGGGTCAAAATTCTCACTTCACTACACCCCTTAATAAGCCCTAAGGGGTGTAGTTTCCAAAATAGGGGTCACTACTTGGAGGTTTGTTTTACTTTATGACCTCAGAGCCCTGCAATTGTGGGCCAATGCTGTGAAAATCGCATGGTGCTCTTCACTTCTGAGCCCTGTCAAATGCCCAGGTAAATGATAAATGCCTTGAGTTGTGTAGTTTCTAAAATGGGGTCACTTCTCGGGGGCTTCCACTGTACTATGGTACCTCAGGCTTTTGCAAATGCGACATTGCACCCAAAAACCAAATCAGCAAAATCTGCATGCCAAATAGCGCTCTTGCATTTTTTAGCCCTGCCGTGTGTCCAAACAGCAGTTTATGATTGCATATGGGGTATTGCCATAAGCGGGAGAAGTTGCTTTTTAAATGTTGGGGTGTTTTTTGTCCTTTATGCCTTGTAAAAATTTAAAATTTCTGTTTTATTGGAAAATTTTATGTAGATTTTAAATTTTACAGCCTAATTCCATTAAACTCAGCAAAAAAAGATGTGGGGTTAAAATGCTCACTATACCCCTAGATAAATTCCTTGAGGGTGTAGTTTGCCAAATGGTGTCTTTTTGGGGGTGTTTCAACTGTTTTGGCACCACAAGAACTCTTCAAATCTGACATGGTGCGTAAAATATAATATAATAAATAGGAGTCTACAAAATCCTCTAGGTGTTCCTTTGCTTCTGAGGCCGGTGTTTCAGTCCATTATTAGGGCCACATGTGGGATATTTCTAAAAACAGCAGAATTTGGGCAATATATATTGAGTTGGGTTTCTTTGGTAAAAACCTTCTGTGTTACAGGAAAATAAAGATTAAAACAGATTTTCTGCTAAAAAAATTTAATTTGTAAATTCACATCTATATTGCTTTAATTCCTGTGAAACGCCTAAAGGGATAAGAAACTTTCTAAATGTTGTTGTGAATACTTTGAGGGGTGCAGTTTTTAAAATGAGGTGATTTATAGAGGGTTTCTAATATATAAGGCCCTCAAAGCCACTTCCGAACTGAACTGGTCCATAAAAAAAAAAGGCTTTCCAAATTTTCTTGAAAGTGTGAGAAATTGCTGCTAAAGTTCTAACCCTTGTAACGTCCTAGAAAAAGAAAAAAATGTTCAAAAAATGATGCAAACATAAACTAGACATATGGGGGATGTTAATTACCAGCTATTTTGTGTGGTATTACTATATGTCTTACAAGCGGATGAATTTAAATTGATAAAAATGCTAATTTTTGCTAATTTTCTCAACATTTTGGTGTTTTTCACAAATAAACACTGACTGTATCGACCAAATTTTACCACTAATTTAAAGTACAATGTGTTACGAGAAAATAATCTCAGAATCGCTTGAAAAAATAAAATCATTCCAAAGTTATTACCACATAAAGTAACGCAAAAATCACCCGGTCCATTAGGCAAAAACAGGCTGTGTTTTTAAGGGGTTAAATACACTCAAACATTTCCATTAGATGTCTGTTTGTATTTACATGCTTATCTGCAATGTAATCCTGATGTACAAATATTGTGATTCTGACAGTTCTGCACGAAATATTGGTTGGAATTGTAGATCAAAAGAAACTATTAATGATACATTACGGCGGTGTGTGATCCTCGCTCTCGCTGTTTACAAGATGATGCCGGATGACACAAAGAATAGGATTGTCACAAATACAACAATGGGCTCCTGTGTTTTCAGCTGTTCTTTTCACTAGAATAACCGTCATCTGTCATAAGTAGTCAGCCACAGACCAAAGCCCTAATACCCTCAAATGTCATGGGAGAATCCCCCACCCCCAAAGACTTTCTATGAGCCCATACACTATGATATGTCAGAAGTTTTTTGAAAGAACAAGTACGCGCTAATACATTTATAGCTGGTTATGGGATCATGGCAATAAGTGGTGCAGAGATTGCAGTCGCGGGATCTGATGGTAGAGGGGGCCTGAATACCTCTGAAGGCTTTCCATAAGATTTCGCAATGTGTCTGTGGGAATTTGTACCCATTTAGCCAAAAGAGCATTTGTGAGGTCAGACACTGATGTTGGATGAGAGGATCTGGCTCACATTCTATGTTCCAATTTATCCAAATTCCTTTGGAAAAATGTTGAATGAGTTTGAGGTCAGGGCACTGTGCCGTCATTCAAGTTCTTCCACACCAAACTCACCCAACCATGTCTTTGTGGATCTTGCTTTGTGCACTGGGGCATGGTCATGCTGGAACAGAAAAGGGCCGAACCCCAAACCGTTCCCACAAAGTTGGAAGCTACAATTGTTCAAAATCTCTTAACATTAACCGTCACATGAAATAAGGGGCCCAAACCCTGAAAAACGGTCCCAGACCATTATCCACCAAAATTGACAGTAGGCACTATGCATTCCAGTAGGCAGCGTTCTGATCGGATCCGCTAAGCCCGGATTCATCCATCAGACTGCCACATAGTGAAAAGTGATTCATCTCTCTAGATTACATGTTACCACTGCTCCAATGTCCAGTGGCGACATGCTTTACACTATCTTGTTATTACCCCACAAAAACAATGTTCTTGCACCTGGGTGGTTCTCCCCATCTCCTGGATCCCATAGCAGCTGTTATGGTTGCAATCACTATAGTTACGCCTATGGGCATGTTAAAATCCAACATGCCCGATCTTCTTTCCTCGTCATCTGCGTTGGGGGAGAATTGGGACATCACCTTACACATTAGAAGGTCGACCGGTCCCGCTGAATTCGGTGGATTTGGCCAACATACATCTTATGTGTATGGCCTTCTTTAGGCTTGTGTGCAGCTGCTTGACTATGGAAACTCATTTCATGGTGCTGTTGACACTGAGTTACTAAGCTCTTCAGTGTGACTCATACTACTACTACTACCAATGTTTTTTTTATATGAAGATTGCATGTCTATGTGCTTGATGCTTTTATGTACTTGTTTGCAATAGGTGTTGTGGAAACACCTGAAGTCAATATTTAGGAAGGGTGTCCACATACTTTTGGCCATACAGTGTACTATCCCCATCAACCCAAATCCCTCCATTATGTCTTCATAGCTGGACATTTGGTGGAAAGATAAAAGATAAATGGCCAAAGAAATTCAATATGGCCGATACTGTTTTGTGTCAAGAATGGTTGGATATCTAGGGATACCCTGAGGATTGGCTTATGTTCCTTTAAAAATGTAACTTATTTTACGCTATATAACATAGATTGTACCAGCACTGAGACTGAATAGCTGAGAATAACAATTCACTTGTGTATTTCAGAGGTCGGATTCATCTCAAGTTTGTGCCGTGAGTGAAGGCCGTAACACCTAATGATCCAGCCTTGTAATGTGACAATTTCTGTCTCACCACAAGACAGAACCTGCCAGAGAGATATAGAAATGCGTCCCCAGGGAAGCCAAAGTTCAGTTGTTTTCATTACATGACAGATACAAACAGAAATTATAAGTGATGACAATGAGGCGGAACACCGAAGCACAAGTTCAAAAAGGCCACAGATTAATAGACAGGACAGGGTTGTGAAAGACAATCTCTAATAGGGTCAGGCGGACAATTGTATAGTAGGATACACAAAAGTTCCATCACTTAAAGGCTATGTACACTTTGGATTGGATTTTTTGTTTTTTATTGAATCGAAGCTTTTGTGTTTTTAACCCCTCAAGGATAATTTTTTCATTTTCGTTTTTCATTTTCGTTTTTTCACTCCCTGCTTTCAAAGAGCCATAACGCTTTTATTTTTACATCAATATAGTGGTGTAAGGGCTTATCTTTTGCAGGAGGAGATGTAGTTTCTATTGGTAGCATTTAAAGTACCACGTAATGTGCTGGGAAATTTTTTTAAAAATTATTTGCTGGCTGATATTGGAAAAAAACTGTGATTCCCCCATTGTTATTTGGGTTTCGTTTTTACGGCTTTCACCATGCAGTAAAAATGACAGCTTAACTTTATTCTGTGGCTCAATACAATTACGGTGATACCAAATTTTTATAGGTTTTTTAAATTTTACTAATTAAAAAAAAACAAAAATATTTTGTTAAAAAAAATAATTGTTTTGTTTCACCACATTCTGAGAGCGATAATGTTCTTATTTTTCCATAGATTGAGCGGTATGGGGGCTCATTTTTTGCAGGGCGAGCTGTAGTTTTTAACGGCACCATATTTTTGGTACATACAATTTTTTTAGCACTTTTTATTACATTTTATTTTAGAGCTAAGTTGACCAAAAAAATAGCGATTTTGGGGTTTTAAATGTTTTATGTTTTACGGAGTTCACCGTGCGCATTAAATAACACTATATTGTAATAGTTCATACCTTTACAAACGCAGTGGTACCCATTTTGTTTACTTTTATTTTACATTACTTTAGAGGAAAAATGGGAAAATTGATTTTTTTTTTGAACATTGAATATTTTTTCAAAATATTAAAAAAAGCTTTATTTAACTGTGTTTTACTTTTTTTTATTAGTCCTTCTAGGGGACCTGAACAAGCGATCATTGGATCGCTTGCATGATTTACTGCAATACTAATGTATTGCAGTTTATCGTGATACTGACCGTCTCCTTAGAGGCCCTGCCAGAGGTAGGGCTTCAAAGGAGTACAAAGATGGCTGACCTGGGATGGCGGATCCAAGTGTACAAAGATGGCGGACCCCCCTTCATCAGGCCCCCAGGCTGCTATGACAACCATCGTCACCCCCTGATTGCCTCCGGGGGGCGATGACGCGATGGAGGGAAGTGCCCCCTGTTCCTAACAATTTGATTGTGGCATTTAAGGTGTTAAACGGGCTAAATCAAGGTGATCTTTGATTCCACCCATTGCAGTGAGGTGTTAGCTGTATGACACAGCCGTCACCCGCTGAGTATGGAGCTCGCTCAGCCTATCAGCGTGCTCCATACTTCCCCTTAACCCTTATCACGTACAGTTACGTGATTGGGCGGGAAGGATTAAGCACATTTTTAGTTGACTTTTATTTAAATATAAATGTATTGTGTATGCATAGAAGCTGTATCGTTCACTCTCAGCCGATTCCATCAGTTCAGCTGAACTGACGGCTTGTCACCATTTTAGGCTACATAAAACGTATTAATTAACATTTATCAATTTTTTGGGAGAGAGGGATAAAAACATCTTGCCATTGTTTTTTATGATTTGGTTTTCACGTCAGTCACCATGTGTTATAAATAATGTATTTTTATTCAACAGGTCATTATAATTTTCACAATATAAAATATGTATTTCTCTTTTTAATTTTTTAATACTTTTACAATAAAGCATTTTGATGGAGAAAATATTATTATTATTTTGGAACAATTTTTTTATCACATGTTTTTTTAAGCCTACTAGATTTGATTTTGGGATCTAACATCAGCTGCTGATGGTGCAGGCACAGCTCCTATGCCCATACCATCACTGCGCCTTATGAGTATGATTTAGAGGAGGAAGGGTTTAACCAAGGGATTGATTCAATAACAATCTGTAAGTCAGAAGAGAATTAAAAATTCAGTGTGATTGTCCTGCACAAAAGTGTAACCTTGGCGCCCAATAGCAAAACTTGAAATTGGGCCTCGCTCTGTCATGATCTCCATGTAATACTGGGGTATGGTCTTCTTCGTTGTGCCCTGTAACTTTTCCCCACCATTATCCACATTGATCACCTTGGAGGTTTCTTTTTAACATATGTGGTGGGTCTTCTTAGCTACTGGACCCTATGGCAGCTACTATGCCTGCTACTCTGGTAGTTACATCCATGGATCTGCAGATACAAGCTATTTAAAGGGATTCTCCACTTTGGACAGTTCCTACTTGTTAGCAGGATCCCTTGACAATGAGCTGATCACAAAGTGTACCCTACATGGGACCCCAGCAATCAGATGTTATGTGTCGGGAAACCTGGAGGAAAGCATTCAATTTCCCTGCAGTGCCACCACAGGGGGAATTAAGAATTACACTGTGCCCATTCCAATCATTGGGCTGTACTACAGGACAGGACAGGTCCTACAAAGTGAGAGACACCCTATGTAACTGCTCTCCACTCCCCCTTTATTAAACCAGAATTCCCTAATGGGGTGTAGCGCCCATGGCCGCGGGCCGTCGGGTTTACTCACCTCCCGACGCCCGCAGAGATGGATCTGTGAGCGCTGGCCTCCATTTCCCTCCTTGGAGATGCCAGCGCTCACTTCCGCTCCGTTCGGCTGGATCCCGTAGGGTGCGCGCGCACGCTCGCGCCCGGCCTTAAAGGGCCAGCGCGCGCAATTAGGAAATCGTCATCACCATCAACTGCCACGATTTCCTGGTCTATAAGAAGGCCCCTGGCCTTCTAATCCTTGCCTGAGCGTTGTTAGTCTTTCCCAGTCTGTCTCGCAAATGGTTCCTTAGTGTCTTCCGTTCCAGCTGTTACCCGTGCCCTGTTACCGTTCCTGTATTCCGTATTGTTCCTGTGCCTGCCACGTCAAGTGTCTTCTGCCACGTCAAGTGCCATCTGCCACGTCAAGTGCCATCTGCCACGTCAAGTGTCATCGGATACTGCCCGCCACGTCTGGCGCCACTTACTGTCTACCATTTACTTCTGGTCAGCTGCCGGAGCGGCCTAGTGGGTCCACATACCCTGTGCCCGTGACAGTACGCTCAGGCCATGGAACCCGCTGGCCAGCCCAAGACTCCAGTACAGAAGATTCAGACAGAGATGCAGGACCTACGCACACGTCAGGATCAACTCCTTGAGGCGGTGAATTCTATCCTGGTCCGCATGGATCTACTCGCTGTTCCACCCCCGGTTCTTCCCCCTGAAGCTGTTGCCGTGCCACTGCCTGTTGCTCCCCCTTTTTGTTCCGGATCCTCAGTTCCTCTGCCTCTTCCTCCTCGCTACGACGGTAACCCCAGAGCATGTAGAGGATTTCTCAATCAATGCACGGTGCATTTTAGGCTACGGCCTCATCTCTTCCCCTCCGAGGAGGCCAAAGTGGCATTTATTATCTCCCTCCTCGCTGGCAAGGCTCTCGCATGGGCGAACCCAATCTTGGAGCAACAAGGACCTGTATCTGCGGACCTAGCCTTGTTCCTGCAGTCCTTTCATGCCGTGTTCGAGGAGCCGGGTCGAACATCCTCTGCCGCAGCCACTCTGTTGACCCTCAAGCAAAAAGGCTCCACAGTAGGGGAGTATGCTATCTCCTTCCGTACCCTAGCAGCCGAGCTGGCATGGAACAATGAGGCACTGGTGGCAACCTTGTGGCAGGGACTATCCTCTCACATCAAGGACGAACTGGCAGCCCGCGACCTTCCTTCTACCTTGGATGCCCTCATCCTGTTAGCCACCCGGGTTGATATGATAATCCGGGAGCGCTCTCTAGAGGTTCGTCAGGAGAGCCGGGCCCACAGACCAGCACCCTCTGCCCAGAGACCACTATTGTCCACTCCTAGTGCGCTACCTGAGGAACCCATGCAGGTAGACAGAGTGCGGTTATCTGAATAGGAGAAGCAGCACAGACGCTCCTCTGGACTTTGTATGTATTGTGGCCTCAAGGGTCATTTTGTGCGCCAATACCCACAGAAACCGGGAAACTCCAGTACCTAGGGTTGGTTGGAGAGGCAACTCTAGGTGGAACGTCTCCAAACGTTAAAACCTCTTCCAAATTGTCGATACCTGTGGCCATCGTCACCGGACAGACATCACATCCTTCCTCCGCCTATCTTGACTCTGGAGCGGCTGCTAATTTTATCCACCAGGATCTAGTGGATCGGTTTCAACTACCCACAGTCCGTCTGGAGAGACCCCTGGCAGTTGCTTCTGTGAATGGTCTACCGTTGCCTGATCCGATCATGCTCATCACTGAGCCGTTGACATTACGGGTCGGAGCTCTTCACTCGGAACAGATCTCCTTCCTGGTACTACCCAAGGCTATCAATCCTATCCTGCTGGGTCTGCCATGGCTCCGTCTACACGCCCCGACACTCGACTGGAGTTCTGGAGAAGTTCTTCAATGGGGTTCCAGATGCCATAGCCATTGCCTGTCACAAGTCCGTCCTGTTATGCCCCCTCTGCCTCAGTCACTCTCCGATCTACCTTCTCAGTATGCCAGTTTTGCGGATGTCTTTTGCAAACGAGAGGCTGAGACGTTGCCTCCACATCGGAATTATGACTGTCCCATTGAACTGGTTCCCAATGCTTCTCTTCCTTGTGGACGAGTATATCCTCTCTCCTTGCCAGAGACGTTATCGATGTCAGCCTATATCAAGGAGAAATTGGAGAGGGGTTTTATTCGAAAATCTTCCTCCCCGGCCGGGGCAGGATTCTTCTTCGTTAAAAAGAGAGATGGATCTCTTCGACCCTGCATTGACTACCGTGGTCTCAATCAGATCACGGTCAAGAACAAATACCCGTTGCCACTCATTTCCGAGCTGTTTGATCGCATACGAGGAGCCAAAATTTTTTCCAAGCTAGATCTGCGGGGGGCCTATAATCTAATCCGGATTCGCCGGGGTGACGAATGGAAGACGGCATTTAACACCCGCGATGGGCACTACGAATACCTAGTGATGCCCTTCGGACTGTGTAACGCTCCCGCAGTATTTCAGGAGTTTGTTAATGACATCTTCCGAGATCTCCTCTATATGTGCGTTGTAGTTTATCTCGATGATATTCTAATCTTCTCCCCAGATCTGATGACCCATCGGAGGCATGTTCGTCAAGTTCTTCTGCGACTAAGAGAGAATCGCTTGTATGCCAAGTTAGAGAAATGCACCTTTGAAAAGAGGTCTTTGCCCTTCCTGGGCTATGTCATCTCGGATCAAGGCCTTAAGATGGACCCTGAGAAGTTAAAGTCTGTCCTGGAATGGCCACGTCCTGAAGGCCTAAGGGCCATACAGTGGTTCCTGGGATTCGCCAATTTCTACCGGCAGTTTATTCCGAACTTTTCTTCTCTGACGGCCCCCATCTCTACCCTTACCAAGAAGGGTGTGAACGCCAAGGTGTGGACTCCAGAGGCAGAGTCCGCATTCATTAGCCTCAAGAAAGCCTTCACTTCAGCTTCAATCCTCCATCACCCTGACGTATCTCGGCAGTTCTCACTGGAAGTGGACGCTTCCTCTGTTGGTGCAGGCGCACTTCTGTTCCAGAGGAGCTCCAAAGGAAAGGCAGTAGTATGTGGCTACTACTCAAGACTGTTTTCCTCTGCTGAGCGCAATTATTCCATTGGAGATCGGGAGCTACTGGCTATCAAATTGGCCCTGGAAGAGTGGAGACATCTTCTGGAGGGCGCTGCTCACCCCTTCCTGATCTTCACCGACCACAAGAATCTTACTTACCTTCAGTCCGCTCAAAGACTGAATCCTCGTCAAGCCAGGTGGTCACTGTTCTTATAATGTAGTGAAAAACTACGTTCACCGTAAAATCAACACGTTAAATATTCTGTGGCTCAATACAATCGCGGTGATACCAAATTCATAAAAAAAAATTATGTTTCACCCCAATATAAGAACAATTTGTTAAAAAAAAATAGTTTTGTGTTGCCATGTTCAGAGAGCCATATTTGGGGCAAGCTGTAGTTCTTATTGGTACCATTTTAGGGTACATATGACTTTTTAACCACTTTTTATTAAATTTTTTAGAGAAGTGGAGGTGACTAAAAAACTGCAAATTTTCTCTTAGGGTATGTTCGCACGCAAACTCAAATACTTCTGAAAATACAGAACTGTTCTCAAGGGAAAACAGCTCCTAATTTTCAGAAGTTTTTTAAGCCACTCGCGTTTTTTGCAGCGTTTTTTACGACCGTTTTTGGAGCTGTTTTCAATAGAGTCTATGAAAAACGGCTCCAAAAACGTCCCAAGAAGTGACCTGTACTTCTTTTTCGCGGCCGAAAATAGGCCATGTGAACATACCCTTACAGTGTTCACTGAATAAATAACATTTATATTTGAATAGACTTTTACCGATGCGGCAATATCAATTATGTTTGTTTTTATTGCTTAGAATATTTTACAATGAAAATGGGAAAGGGTTTTTTTGTTTACTTTTTTGGGGTTAAATATTTTATAAAAATGATTTGTACATTTTTTTTCCGTCCCACTAGGGGACTTAAAAGGGATCTGTCACTAGTTAAGTAATGCCCTATCTCCTAGCTAATCTAATAGGCGCTGTCACACTGATAATACTAGTGAAAATTGTGTCCCAAAAAGTCTATTAATTTAAAAGTTATGTTTTCTAATTATGCAAATGAGCCTATAATAGACAAGTGGGAGGTAACACCAGCGATTCTCCTGAGGTGGAGCCTCCTCACAGCCTCTGACGCTGTCCTATCAGCACGAAGCTGCTTCACACAGTGTGAGAGACTGAGGCTGGAGGGAAGGGGGATCACTTCAAATAGCCATATCTCTGGCTGTGGACCACCTAGAACAGCGGTTTTGGCGGCATATGAATGATGAGATCCTAATCTTTCATATTGGATTGCAGTTGGAGCTGTGAAACAACCAGAGATAGGAGATAGGGCATTGATAAACTAGTGACAGATCATCATTAAACTTGCAATCATTCGATTGCTGGTACAATACACTGCAATACTATGTATTTCAGTGTATTATCATTTTAACAGTCCAAAAGGAGGACCAAAATGGCAGATATTGGGCCTTCACTAGGCCCCCGGCTGCCATGGCAACCATTGGCACCCCGTGATTATATTGCGGAGAAAGGGGCACTTATAATAATGGCTTAGATACCACAGTCAACATCTTAGGAGTTAAGTGACTTAGCTCCTGATCCCGCCCAATACTTCGATGTAAGCCAGCATGTAGCCTCAAAGTGACAGCTGCCATAGAAGACACAGACACTCGGCGATCTCATCGCCTTGTGTCGGTGGGATGAGAGGGAGCTCCCTCCCACTCTCCAAAACAACTCAGATGCGGCGCTCGCTATTGAGCACCGCATCTGAGGGGTTAAACGGGTGAGATCGATACTAATATCGATCTCACCCTTTAGACCAGGGATACCCCCAGGCCTCAGCTACCTCTGGTAGCTGAGAGCAGGGAGATTTGACAGCTCCCTGCTCTGTTTACTTATTCCGATCTAGCGGCGTAAAAAGGCATATGCATCAGAATAAAGGCCATTAGTGCCCCCCTTAAAAACACTATGGGGCGGTCACTAACGGGTTAAAGGGTTTTCCCACTATTACAAGTGATGGAATAACACTGGGATATCTGATCCTCAGAATAAAGGTGCCATTTAAAAAATAAACTTTAGTTCCATGTTCTTGAATCGCCTTAAAGATATCAGAACATAACTTGGGATGCATCACTACCTCCTCCTAAATTTTACAACCTCTCTTTATGCAAATGTATGTATCTTGAAGTTTTGTATTCACTGAATATATGTCTTGTCGATGGATGGAAATATCTTTTTTCTTTTAGGGTTGTCACGATACCAGAATTTGGACTTCGATACCGATACTTCATGTAGTATTGCGATTTTTAATACCAAAACGATACTTTGCCAATAATAGTAAAAAAAAAAAAAGTTCTTCCATTTTCTGATGTGAGGCACGTGATGTGATGAATTTTGAATGTGCCTCACATTAAGGCCGGATTCACACGAGCGTGTGCGTTTTGCACAGCTCCGTGTGTCATCACCATATGATGCGCAGCTGCCATCATTATGACACTCTGTTTGTATGTTTGTAAACAGAAAAGCATGTGGTGCTTTTCTGTTTTCATTCATACTTTTTACTGCTTTTGTGTGAATCACGCGTGTCACGTGATTCCGTGTGGTGATTTTCACGCACCCATTGACTTCAATGGGTGCGTGATGCGCGAAAAACGCACAAATATAGGACATGTCGTGAGTTTTACGCAGCGGACACATGCTTCGTGAAACTCACGGACTGTCTGAACGGCCCCATTGACTAACATAGGTCCGTGCGAGTCGTATATCACGTTCGTCTGAATAAGCCCTAATATTAATTTGCCCCATCATGTTCCTCAGTCATAATGGGTTAATGTATAAGGTGCATGATGGGGTTAATTACTATTAATGAGAGGCACATGGAGGTTAAATTCATCACACCTCGTGCCTCACAATAAGTGAAAAAGTGGTTTTTATTTTATTTTTTTACAGCGCACACATCCTAAATGCTGCAAAACCATGTGTATGTTTTATGTATTGAGACTTATTTTAATGTTTATTGTAAAAAAGGTGTATGTGTATATTTTTTTATTTAAAATTACTTTATGTTTTTACTTTATATTTAAACTTTAATGTACTGGCATATATCTATATTACAGTACATTAGCCTGTGTATGGATAGTACACAAGCAGTTGTTAGGTCATACCTCAGTATGCCCTAACAACAGGAAATATGGTAAGACAGCTCTGGGGTCCTTCAATGGACCCTGGGCTGTCTACCCATATATGGTCAATCGCGTCACAGAGATTCCAAGGGGTATCCCCCTTTCTCATTTTCCCCTTGAATGCTGCAGTCAGCTTTGATCGCAGCATTCAGGGGAATAGCGGCGGAGATGAGAGGTTTCCCTGATCTCTGCCGTTAGAGTGGGGCTGCGACTGTGTAATACAGCCATTGCCCCGCTCCTGACATTAAGCGCGTGCGCGGTCAGCATGAGGTGATGCGGCCGGTGCTGTAGTAATGAGCGGTTCAGGCACTGAAGACAGCACATGGGGGTTTTTTGCAGTACGTCCGCCATGTTCAGTCTTCAGTGTCGCTGCTCATTAGTGCAGCGTTGGTCGCATCACATTATGCTGACGGCGCGCACTTGTCAGAACTCAGGAGCGGGGCAATGGCTGTATTACACAGCCGCAGCACCGCTCTCATACATTCATGTATTACTATACTTAGCTGTGCGGTCACACAGCTTAGTATCGAAATACATGAAATAACGGTATCGAACCGTTTGAGGGTTCACGGCATCGAAACAGCATCGAAGTTTCGATGCATCGTGCATCCCTAATTTCTTTATGCACTCAATAAAAAGAAAAATAATAAATAGTCCGCAATATTAGTAATGTTCTACGGCTCTTTTCTTTAAATTCCCTGTTTCCCCTGCATAGAGCCAAAAGACTTCCTCCCCTTCACACTCCCCTTCACACTTTATGTAGAAGTAAACACAAAACAATTACGTTATTCTTTTTGTTTGCAAAAAATATTTCTTTTTATCAAAAAAATCAGTGTCATGTTGTTCACATACAGAGAATAAAAATTAAAATCAACCAACGTGTAAAGTCCATAATATATCCGGATGAATTCTTCCCGGTAGTTGTATGGTTCGTTTGCAGAGACTTTATGTGGAGGAAAGTTTGGGTAGATGGGGCTGAGCTGTGCGGGAAATTTGCTGGTGGTCTCTGCCCCTTTATTCTCAGGATCAGCAGTGGTCCCAGAAGCCAAAATAACCACTAATCAGAAATCGATGGTAAATCCTAGTAATATGCCCTCACTTCTTAAAATAGGAGTACCCCTTTAATATGTGGTCATTTAAAAATGGATTAGACTAATTATCAAGCAATTAGCAAACTCCCTGTTTCCGAGTGACAATGGGCGCGCAATTACAGATTTGTCAGTAAATATATTCTGATGTCATAACAGACTCACGGATACTTCCATTTATGAAGTGACTTCTATTGATTCTCATGAGCTTCCTAGTAAATGAATTTATGATTAATCTTGGCTTATTCTAATAGGGTCACAGCCTCATCAACACTTCTCATTACATCAATTTCCAGCCTGGTTAGATTAAGCAATGAACATTTGGGATAAATATGAGCTTTGGTTTGAATCGTGCTGGAAATGGCATATTCCTATTTCTAATTAGGATATTATCAATGCCCCCATTTCATTGACAATAAAAGGCTCATTACTTCACGTAGTGTGGTGAGAGAGGGCCGCTGCCTCCTGAAGTGCTATCGAATGCTCTGTAAAACACTGATATTTTTAAGACATTTCATGTTTTAACAAATTCATTATTTGATGATGACGATAGTAGCGTTTTTTTCCCCTAAGTCCTCCAATAATCCTTTGATGAGGTATTTTTACAGTGATCAATAAAGGGGTTGTCCCACCATTAAATACCATATTCATTGTATAGATCATAAAAAATTAACAACGTTTGCCATTTACAAAAATTATCAGTTTTTTTTTACATAGTATGGCGCCATCTAGTATTCAAAGTGTATAGCAATTTGCATGTCCATCTAATGGGCTGGTGGACATGCATGCTAAGTTTCTCTCCCCACAGCCAGTACTCTGCATAGAGATCCTCTGCTCACTGCAGAGCAGCCAATAGCAATAGCTTTTTTTTCCCTGCTTGTCAGGGAAGGAGCAGAGTCTCTGCAGTATCATGGCAGTATAGATGAGACTCCTTCCACAGGGTGAGAAAGAAGGGACAATATTGTCAGCTGCCGGAGGGGGAAGGACACTGATTCAGTCAGATCCCCTCCCCTACCTACAGTTTAGCAGTAGCACCAAGGGGGACACAGGAAAGAACAAAATAATGGAAAAAAAAAAAAATTTATGCTAGAAACACTGCAAATTATTTTAAAAGAGCTATTAACCGCATTTTAGTAATTTTAGTATAAATATTGTTCATGGGATAACCCTTTTAAGAGAATTGTGTTTTTACAGCACTGCAGAATAACGGCTGCACGCAAGATTGTGCAGTCATGGGTTGGGTGCCTGGCTGTCAAAAACTTCTGCCAGGCACCAACAAAAGAAGGCAGAATTGATATTTTACCATTTCTGCCTTTAACATCACTGTATACACAAAGCTCATATGAGCAACGTGTATAAAATGGAGGCAGTGGTACTGTGTGGGACAGGTCATATCACCATGCTACTAAGTCTTACCAGATCCAGAACAGACCTGATATTGACAGTTGTCAGGGTTTTCCCCTGTAACTGCTCCAATTATATTGGAAATGTGGAATGTACTGTCAAATAAAAAAAATATTAAAATCTTTTCTCACCTTTTGAGGAACACAGCGAACTAAAAATTAAGTAAAAGTACAAAACAAACAAACAAACAAACAAACAAACCACAAAATGCTAATAATAATAATAAAAAATAAACCTTTGCTATCCAAATGCAAAGCCCTGCCCCTGACACATTGAGTACTAGGGCATGGTATATATCAAAATGACCAATCGATAATAGTGGGGAAACATGTAATTTCTATTTTAAATGTTTTTCTTTTATGTAATTAAAATCTATTTTTACACTTTTTTATGGCATGTAAGGCCAATATTTTATTTTAAAAAAACAAACAACTGCTATTTGGTAGCAAAAATAATACAAGAAAAGCCCTATTTTTCACAAACAATTAGCTAAAATGTATTTAATAACCTAAAAAATTATAGCCGTTTGACTAGTATAATGCAAAAACATGCAAATATTATTCTGGTCATCGAGTCCTTAAGTAGTCTGGGTAATAAGGGGTTAATTTCATATTGTGTAGTTGAACATAGATCAGAAAAATTTCTGAAAAATTGTAGTCATTGATCATACATCTGTCCTAATACTCTATCCTTGGGTCAGTGCTTCCCTGCTGTTTGTTCTTGGCTGCTTTTTTAGATCCGCTCCATTAGGACAGATGTATGATCAATGATTCCAGCTCAGCCACAGTGTACAATATAGTCTATCCCAGTCAGAAACCTACCTCCTGTTTAATCTCTGCTTTTAAACACTGTTTTTCTTTTTACATAGTGTGAGGCAGATGCCTCATGAAATAGACCAGTAAGCCACATTGTGATCAGCCTTGGTATATGTATAGATTTTATATATATATATATATATATATATATATATATATATATACAGCAAAGCAGAAGATCCAGCAGCATCGGGTTAAAGGTGTGGGTGCAAGCCCATGGGAGCAGACCAAGTTCCCAGTTATATAGAAATGAAAAAAATAGGCAGCACACCGAAGTTTAAGTGAAAAAAAGAGGGTACTTTATTGCCCCAAAGTACCCTCTTCTTTTCACTTAAACAGTGACAGGTTTTTGTCTGTCTGTATCTGCCACTAGGGGGAGCTTGCTACATATGGATTTATACAGCTCCTATTAAGTTCATTGGTAGCTGTAAAGATCTGTATGCAGTGAGTTCCCCTAGTGGTGTCTGCAGGTACACAAACGTTATCATTTAAAGGGTTATTCCAGCCTACGGCATTTTTTACCTATCCATTAGATAGGAGATTAATGCTAGATCGGTGGGTGTCTCATCGTTGGGACCACTACCGATCACCCCCTTCCCCTCCAACTGCAAGACGGCGGCTAGGAGGAGTTTAAATGGAGCGGAGGCAAGGCATGCTTGCGGCTGGCAAGACTGGGGGACAGGATCCCCCATTCTGGCAATGGGTGGAAGTATAAATCAACCTCCATGTTTAGAGCCCAATTAAAGGGGTTTTCCACCCAAAATATTTTTTTGAAAATTAATATTGGGCTGTTCGGATTTATAATGGACAAGACGTTTTATTCTTTCTTTGCTGGCAGCACAGTGACAGTACAACTTTAAGTCACGTTTATAGGTTTCTAGGGATATATTGCTTAACAACCATAATGGGGTTGTTAGGCAGCACATCCTTAGTAACCACTCTCAGATTACACCGGTCTTGAGTTTAAAGGTCAATGAGTTTTCCTGACATGTCCGTGTCAAACCACCTTTAGCTACAACCCAAACTGATTATAAATGATGATTCACTTACATCAAACCTACATAGATAATTATTGTTTAGCTGTTTTGAAAAGTTAGCCCCAAACTAAGACCAAATTTTACAAGGTTAAAGTGGTTGTCCCCTTTGAACAATCCTTTATTCTTAAAAGAATCCTCAGACAATAACCAGGTAACATAGACGCCCAGCGAACAGCTGTAATCTGTGGGGGAGACCAGCAGCAAGGGCTCATTTCCCCTGCAGCACCTCCACAGGTAAAGTTAAGCATTGCATGGTGCTTATTGAAATTAATAGAAGGTCCTATTGGTCATGGTCATGGTGGGTCCTCCAGAGAATTAACCGCTCTTTGTTTCTGCTAATTAATGTAGGTCCCAAATGGGTGACCCCCCCCCCCCCATTCTCTATTAGCAAAAGTATTCCCTACTGATACATTTATGGCATATCCAAGGGATAAATGTCTTATAGATGCGGATCCAAGCTCTGGGACCTGCACCTATCTTCAGAACAGCGGTCACGCATTTCTGTAACTCCCATAGGAATAAATGGAGAGAGCTGCGCACATTTTAGGCCATCTCTGGAGGATGCCTCCCCAGGTGGGACGGGGGTCGCATAGGTGTGGATCCTAGAGCTGGAACCTACATCTATCAGACATTAATGGCATATCCCACAGATATGCTATAAATGTTTAAATTGGGAGTACCCCTTTATTTCAGAAATGCCCTAAAATGATGCTTGAAATGGGTTTCTAAACCAGACAACCCCCTTAGGCTATGTTCACACGGGGTATTTTGCCGAGTTTTTTGACGCGGAAACCGCGTCGCAAAACTCGGCAGAAACGGCCCGAGAACGCCTCCCATTGATTTCAATGGGAGGCGTCGGCGTCTTTTTCCCGCGAGCAGTAAAACTGCCTCGCGGGAAAAAGAAGCGACATGCCCTATCTTCGGGCGCTTCCGCCTCCGACCTCCCATTGACTTCAATGGGAGGCAGGAGAAAGCGTATATCTCGCTGTTTTATGCCCGCGGCACTCAATGGGCGCGGGCGAAAAACGGCGCGATAATTGCCGCGAAAATCGGCGTGCAGGGAGAGGAATATCTGCCTCAAAGTTCCAAACGGAATTTTGAGGCAGATATTCCTCCCCCAAAATACTCCGTGTGAACATAGCCTTAGTGACTATTGAATTAAAAAATGTTTCCAATGGAATAACTAATGTAAAGGTACTGTTCTCCAACTCTGTTGCCCAAACCATTGACCTCAGCATTACAGTCACTCAACTTTTTTTTTTTCTACCTGTTATGGCGGAAAGCTCAGCACAATCATAACAGTCTGGGAGTTTCGCTCGTGAAGTTTGTTTTGACAACAAGCAGAAATTGTTAGGGAACAAATGTAGGTGGTAATTTCCTGGCTGAGAGGTAATGGAGAGATTTATGTTCTGCTCCTGTAGTAAACACAATTGTTCTCAGCTGAGGGCAGTGCGTGAACTACCACAACCTCATAAATAGCGCCATGAACTCCGGTTTTATTTCGCTGGTGGATCATAAATAACAGAATGCTCAGAATCCATGTTTGCCCAATAAACTGGTGTCTGTGTGTGACTTGTCTCCTCTCCCACAGAAGCGATCTTGGCAATGTAGAGCCACTGTTTGTTCTCGATATGAAAATGTTTCCGTTATTTTTTTGCTCAGTTCAGCTTCGGTAGAAACACATATTGCAGTTTGTCTTCAATACTGGAGAAGCAAGAGCAAAAATCCGCAGCATGTCGATTTGTCTTCTGTTTCCGTCTCAGAATTTTATCGGACAGGTCTATAAAAAAAAATGCGCCAAAATCCGCAACTTAACATTTAGACCTGATTCATCATCAAAATGTAAAATTGCCTGTGAAATTACCTGCGTTTATCTGCGGTTATGATGTAAATTTTCCGCATCAAATTCCGGAACACGTGCATGTACCCTAAGGGTATGTTCATACGCTTAACAAAAAACGTCTGAAAATACAGAGCTGTTTTCAAGGGAAAACAGCTCCTGATTTTCAGACGTTTTTTGAGCAACTCACGTTTTTCGCTGTGTTTTTCGCTGCGTTTTCGCTGCGTTTTTACAGCCGTTTTTGGAGCTGTTTTCAATAGAGTCTATGGAAAACGGCTCCAAAAACGTCCCAAGCAGTGTCCTGCACTTCTTTTGACGAGCCGTCATTTTACGCAGTTTTTACTTTTTACCAACTGGGCGTTGTATGACGCTGACCAATCAGTGACCAATCAGCGTCATACACTTCTCATTGTTCCAGCCCATTGTTACAGTGTGATTGTGTAGTGAAAGAAGCTGGGCTGGAACAATGAGAAGTGTATGAGGCTGATTGGTCACTGATTGGTCAGCGTCATACACTTCTCTGTACAACACCCAGTTGGTAAAAAGTAAAAACACGCCCAGTTGTCTATTAAGAAACTAATTATCATAAATCTAAAATTGTTCATAACTTTGTCAAAATTGATCGTTTTTCTAAATAAAAAACACTGCTGTAATCTACATTACAGCGCCGATCACATTATGTAGGAGATAGGGCACTTATAGTCTGGTGACAGAGTCTCTTTAAGTAAATAGGAGCAGAGCTGCAGTAGCCCAGCACGGCCGCTATACAGTGGTCAGAGCCATCTACTTCCAGCACAGACCACTACATAACATCCGGTGCCCCAAGTCAGTTAGAACAGCTGATCGGTGCAGGGTCCAGGTGTTGGACCCCCACCAATAGTATACTGATGACCTGTCCTGTGGGTAGGTCATCAGTATGAAAATCCGCCCCGTGCCTGGACAACCCTTTTTAAGCTATGCAATATGGACAAAAGTATTGGGACACATAAGTTTATTAATTATCATCTTATCATTCATTATATTTAACCAATTTGTCCGTAATTTTTTTTTGCAGTCAGTGACTTTTGGATAAGTTGTCCGGTTGGCGACCCTGGTGGTATGCCCTCCCTCTATGGCCCTGCAGATCAGTAACAATGGAGAAATTTGAGAGCCCACAAGTTCTCCTGCAATAACATCTCTCAGGATCTCTCCAGTGTTGCTGATCTGGTCAGTGCTATGATGGGCTTCTAACCAAGAGCAAGTCAGATAATAGATAACCAGCCAGCATGTATTTATACTGTATGTTAATTCTGATAAAGCCGTTGTGAATAAGTGGAGCTTGCTATAATGAAAAGAAATATAAGCTTCCATAGTACGCCATCTCAGGTCAACTATAATTGAGAGACGAACAAAAATAAATGCTTAATAAGGTCTTGGCTCTCAGTGTTGCATCCATCGTCTTCTGTAACGTCTCACGTTGGAAGTTCTTTAACTTCCAGTCTATGGTTGGAGGATTAGACTGTAAACACCGGAACGCGATGTG
Source organism: Rhinoderma darwinii (assembly GCF_050947455.1). NCBI lineage: Eukaryota > Metazoa > Chordata > Amphibia > Anura > Rhinodermatidae > Rhinoderma > Rhinoderma darwinii. Next base: position 41,775,643 of record NC_134691.1, on the reverse strand, counting down.
TTAGTCTTTAGGATCAACACCTTTAAATGATAAAAACAATATAAATTCAGTCAAGGACACTTCATAAATCAAGATTAAGTGTTCTTATCGCACTGTAACGAATAGTAAGAGCACCAAATATTGAAGCCAGAAGACGTCATCCCTATAAACCCATCATTAAATGTGCGCAATATATATTCATCTTTGTAAACCTTTGAAAGGCAGGTTGTTGTTGTTTTTTAAAGGTCAATCAGTGTGATTGGTGTAACTTTATAATTATTTTTTATTAAAAATTATTTTTACTTTTTGAGATACAGTTGCTTTGTATTCTCTATACAGAGCAGCTGTATCGTTCGCTGTATCGACACTGGTTTAGTGTCAGTGGGTCCACGCAGGATCCACCTGTAATCTATCACATCTAAGTTATGGACCTGCTTTCACTGAACCCGTCAGGACCGCGGACCTGACGGGAGCAGGATATAGCATACGATACAGCTGTTCTGTATACAGAATACAGAGCAGCTGTATCTCAAAAAGTTCAACTAATTTTTAATAAAAAACTAATTATAAAGTTGCACCAGTCACACTGACTGACCTGTTTATTAAAAAAAAAAAATACCTGTCAAAGGTGTAAATAGCCTTTAACACTCACTGAGTTGTTTTTGTTTTAATTCGGACACCACCACGCTGACACGATAATGTCACCCCTGGTGATATCTTACCTTCCCCATGGCCGTACTCGCTCCGTCGCCTTTTTTTTATATTTCCGGCCTGCTTCCTTTATTACCAAGTGCCTTATCCAGCTGTGATCAAAGCAGGCAGCAGGGTGTGATATCGCAAGTTTCGTTCATTTTGAATTTCACACATCCCAGATATTTGTATTTTGTGGCAGACATTACTAAAACAAATGAAAGTTTCCTGAGACATAGCTTGGGGGGGGGTGGTTTACGGCATGTGCCCCATGTGCAGTGGCGTAATGATCGCGGTCACTGGGGGTGCAACCGGTCCCTGCAAGTTGCAAGACCATTCACCAGCAAAGGTCTGCACCTGCAGTGCATACAAGGTGCAGACGCTGGGAAGCTTCAGGACCTTGTATGGGAAATGTGCTTCGTCTCACATAATGTCCTGGCACTACTCAGTGTAGGTACCTTGTGTGCGTTGCGGCACAGACCTTTGGCAGGGCCAATGGGATCTGAGGACAAGAGAAGGCGGTGAGTAATTTTTTTTTTTTTTTTTATGTCCGGTCAAAGTGGTCTAGTTGGGGTTTTCAATTGGGGGTTGGGTATGGGCTGCTGGAGAGGGGGCACTAAACAAGCCACTCTGCCTTGGCCAGGGTATTTAGATGCAGGGCTAGGGCAGAAAACTAGATATTTGCCCCATGTGACGGAAACCTACGACTCTGACAATTTCAGGCATTACTAAAACTAAGTATCATTTTTAACTTATCCCAGAAACATTATTGCAAAATGTGCCCACTCTTTTAAATGTTCCAGACCAGCAGCTGGCATCAGATGGTATCATGCAGGTGGGTGTTCCACGCCAGTTCTGTCCACATTGTGCAAATATTTACATAAACGCCGCTAGCGTCGGTTCCTGTACTTTGTGCAATGCTGTTTAAATAAACTTCACATTGTTTTAAATCTAGAACAAATTACTTTTATGGACTTGTTGCCAAACAATCTGTAACCAAAGTTATGATTTTAATTTATGTCTAAAAACTAATTAAAGGCTTTGCCACCCAACCACCAGGTATTTAATGTTGAATAAATGAAAGACATCCAAAAACATAGGTGGGCTTGTTTAAACATGATGCAATAAATTGTAATAAAACCAATGCAAACGGCTTCACATAAAAATGTTTTGCAGGGAATTAATGAGACTTTAGCACAGAGACTTCAGATAAAAGCTGATGTTTTATGACAGAGTTTGGCTTCACTAAATACTTTTTCCATACCGGCTCCGGCACACTTGAATGAGTGAGTCACTTGGGCTTATTGTGAAAACTCAGTGGAAATGTCAGTTCTGTTTATTCTCAGAAACGTACGGGGAACTATATCCTTACTATACCTACAACAAAGACGCACAACGGCTGGCATGCAAAAAGGGCAAAAGATTTAACCCCGCTCCAATACCATTGAAAACAGTAGTAAAACCTTTGGTCCTCGGCAGGCAAATGTAGGCGATGAGTGGTAGAAAAGCAGCTTAAGCACAGACCATACGTATAAGTGGAGCTGTCAATTAGCTATTAACCTTTCACATTCTGTTGTTTATTTTGCATGAAACACATATTATATCAGAATTGTAATCAAGGTTTGTAAAAAAAATACTCAGGAAAGCATTAAATTTTTTTAACGACACAGGTAATGGTAATGCCAACCAAAACAGAATGGCCTGGTGCTTTTTTGCCCTTCCCAACCCCCTTACATGAATCTTGTGTCAATTACCCCGATCCTTTGTTTGCTAACATTCAAGCACCTATGGAGAAGAGACTCCTACACAGGTTCCTACCACCCTATAGCAAAGTGGATGGGACCAACCAATGACTAGGGCCCATGGCAGCCACATTGGCTACCTCTATGGTACGTACGCCCTTGTAACTATAGTAAAGTATGAGTAAGATAAGCAAATAATCAGTTAAGTGCATATTAAATTGCAAATATTGCCTGTGGCAAAAATGATGGATTTGGCTTATGCCATTTAGGACAGCGCTACATGACTTAAATTCTCAGAAGATGTCATTGGTGGAGTCCATGTGTTCACACTCCAGTTATTTACAAAGCTAAAGAGCTTCAGTGGTTCATATGGCAAACCCATTTTGCACACCTTATACACATCTATAACTAGAAATCTGCAACACAACATGATTTTAGTGTAACCAAGTGGAGTAAATCTAAGAGTTTAGCCAAAGAAGGACGTTATCAACCTTTCTACGCCAATTTTCTGGTGTAAAAAGTCTCAAAAATCTCAAAATTCACAATTTGCACCTTTTGGCCTTTTTATGGCTCCCTTGCCAGTTTTGTGAAAAGGGGCGTGGCTTCCCAAGAGACATTGCCAGTTACGCAGCATTGATGACGTTGAGTTGCAATTATGGCGCACAGTCGGCCGAAAGATGCAACACATTAATTAAGAGGCATTTGTATCCTAGTAAATGTGTCACAGCTTACTACAACTTTCTTTATATTAGGACTGGCATAAAGAATACCTTCATAGAGTTCAATGGTAAGATTCTGGCTTCCCACAGTTGCCACTAGGGGGAGCTTAAGCGTTTACTGCATACTGTTTAAACATTGAACTCAATAATAAAACAGACTGCTGGATCTTCTTCGCTGCTGTGTGTCCGCATCCTTTCATGGATAACCTTAAGTGACACGTAAATATATTACGTTTACTGGCCTCTGTTTTGTATATTACTCCCTAATGTTTTACTGCTGTGTTTTCCTTGATCCATGTTTCTTTCTCCTCCGTCCTTTATGGGATATTTTATACCTCCGCAATTTAGTGTCCTTTTTATTTACTTTGAATGTAACTCCCAAATAATACAGTACTAGTTACTGTGTTTATTCTTCTTTATGTTTTATTGATGTATTTTGAATCAACATCTGTTCCCTGATGACGTCACTGACAGTTGCACTTTTCAAAAAAATATTTTTGGCGGTTCTTTCTGGTTGCAAATTCTGTAATCCTGTTTTAGATGGGTATATAAGATGTCATTTTTATTATCATGTCCTGTGTTGAAACGCGTAGCCATGTATTAAAATTAATAAATTACTTTACTGCTATTTTATTCCTTATCAGAAGCGCTTTCCATTATATCCAAATATTTTACTTTTAAATCACCTCCTGTTGCGGTACCATGCTTATGCTACTGGTTTATGGATTGGAGAGCTGCAGCTGATTTTATTACTACATGCTTGCGGTGTTGTACCTGAATTGTACAACCTCTATAGGTGAGCGCAACTGCTTCTCCTTGTATTTTATTCTCCCTACTAACCAGGTTTTTCTTGCACCATGTGGCGCTGTGTACTATTTTTCTCCTTTTAGATTAGACTCACATATAGACTCTTGACAAAGATTTTGCTTCCAAAGAAATGTATTTTCCTTCCAACAAATGCAATGATGTTTTAGATGTTTTATTTGTTTTTTTCTTGTAGTTTCGTAGTAAAGTAAAAAAGCTTGAAGCAGAGCCTCTAGCAATGGGAAGACGTGTCTCTCATAGGAAATAACCTCAGTGAAAGCATTGTACTTCCAATAAACTACAAACTCACATTTTTCTTGATGCATGTTTTTTATGTTTTTATTGTTTTAGTTGTTATAAGTTTTATTACACTGCAGTACCACTTGTATCCACCAGATATTAGAGCTGCAGTAACGAACCGTTGAAAACATTGTCAAATATGCGTTCATGAATGATTTCTTATGGAGTTTTAAGTCTTGATGCCGAGAGAAAAATTCCATTTTAAGATTGCTGCATTCTAAAAAAAATGTTTTTATTATTTCTTAGTCTACCCAAATTTTATATTTGTGAGACTCATTGAGCTTTAAAATTGTTGAAAATTGGAGCCAATATTTTTTAATTTTGTAGGTCTTACACGGGGGAAAATGGGCAGAAACAGGAAAAATATTTTCATAGTCTGTTGTAAGGTAGTTGGTTTAATCTACAATATTTACCCCAAAAATGTATCTCCCAATCCTTCTCTAAAGGTGATGCCAAATATATGTACATCGTCTAATGTATGACGCCGCTATAGCGCTACAGGAGCAAAGCCCCCATTTAAATCACCACACTGTCCCGGAGCTTTATTATACTTCAATTCACTATCACACTATAGGATGGGGCTTTAAAAATGACAGCCTGGATCAGTTATAGGCTACGTGTGCAGGAGTCAGCAGTTCCTTCACAGAGCGCGTAAAAAGGTGGGGACTGTGCAAGTAGCCGACAAATTTTAGAGGGGCAGGTAGTAAAGGGTTAATAACTAATTACTATTCGCCAAATGTATGACTGTTTTATTTAGCAGCTTCTTTCTCTCCTCAGATCTGACTCTGACAGGAGACGGGAGAGAAGGAATTTTATACAGAACAGACCACGAGAAAATGTGTTACTATAACAAACTTTTCCTACTTTTCCATACTATGGAGCCCCAAGGACTCCGCGTGCCAATGTACGATGTTCCGTTGGATGCTGTAGGTGGGAGACATTATTTTCTAGAAGCAAACGTTTTAGCGGAGAATGTCTCCTTAACACGACATGCGATGGAGCATGGTACAATTTTTTCTGTTGGCTTCAGTATAAAATAGTTTTATATGCCTCTGTATAAAATTAAAGGCATACGGAGGTATTACTGACACTGCATGCACCTCTATAGGTGCTCTGTTACGGCTCTGTACAAAATACTGTAGCTGTAATACAGCCATCTGCTTGAGGCTGAAAGCCATACCTCTCATCAAAGAATGGACATGTCTTATTACGGCCGTGTTCTGCGGTCCAGGCTCATATCAAATAATTGCCGCGGCCATGTGCACGGCCCGCGATTTGCGGGTGGCTCGCGGGTGGCACTCCGCCCCCGTTGACCCGAAAATCACGGCCGTGCACATGGCTACAGTCGTGTACATGAGGCCTTATGCTGATAATAATATTTGTAATGAGAAATACTTGATTAAATATTTGTAAAATACAAACACTTTTGCTAGTTACTTTAGACTTTCAGATCTTACTGTGTGCGTATATAAATCCTGAGTTCTAGCTCAGCAAGAACAATAAGGCTGGGTTCGCACGACCATGTTACGTCCGTAATGGACGGAACGTATTTCGTCCGGAAGACCCGGACCGAACACACTGCAGGGGGCCGGGCTCCTAGCATCATAGTTATGTACGATGCTAGGAGTCCCTGCCTCTCCGTGGAACTACTGTCCCGTGGTGAAAACATGATTACAGTACGGGACAGTTGTCCTGCAGCGAGGCAGGGACTCCTAGCATCGTACATAACTGTGATGCTAGGAGCCCGGCTCCCTGCACTGTGTTCGGTCCGGGTCTTCCGGCTGAAATACGTTCCGTCCATTACGGATGTAACATGGTCGTGTGAACCCAGCCTAAGAGATGGCAACTTCCTCATATGAGTGACAGCCTCAGTGCCCCTATAAGAGTGACAGCTAGAATGCCACCATTAGTGCAAGCCATAATACCCCCATGAGTTCTTGCCACAGTGTGCACGTGAATGTGAATGCTAGCCACAATACACCACGATGAATAATAGCCACAATGTACAAGCTGTGAATTTGTTTTCTTTGGGTATAATAGTGATGTAGTTATGTAGGGGTGAGACAAGCTTTTAGCACCCAAGGAAAGCGTGCAAAAATAAGACCCCATACATGCCCCATTTTATAAGCCACAATGACTCCATAACAGTGAGAAACACAGTACCATAATAACAGAGACAGACACAGCTTCCCCAAAATAGTGCCGCAACAGTGCACCATAACAGTAAAAGCAATAGCACCCCATTAGGGCACGGCCAGACGTGGCAGATTTCCTCCGCAGCTGTCCGCATCAATGCCGCACAGAATCTGCGTTGCAGATTCTGCGGCGGATCTGCCCAAAATGTGCAGTAAATTGATGCGGACTAGCTGCTGCTGACTGCGGGAAAAGTGCTTCCCTTCTCTCTATCAGTGCAGGATAGAGAGAAGGGACAGCACTTTCCCTAGTGAAAATAAACGAATTTCATACTTACCGGCCGTTGTCTTGGTGACGCGTCCCTCTTTCGGCATCCAGCCCGACCTCCCTGGATGACGCGGCAGTCCATGTGACCGCTGCAGCCTGTGATTGGCTGCAGCCGTCACTTAGACTGAAACGTCATCCTGGGAAGCCGGACTGGAGACAGAAGCAGGGAGTTCTCGGTAAGTATGAACTTCTATTTTTTTTACAGGTTGCTGTATATTGGGATCGGTAGTCACTGTCCAGGGTGCAGAAACAGTTACTGCCGATCGCTTAACTCTTTCAGCACCCTGGACAGTGACTATTTACTGACGTCTCCTAGCAACGCTCCCGTAATTCCGGGAGCCCCATTGACTTCCTCAGTCTGGCTGTAGACCTAGAAATACATAGGTCCAGCCAGAATGAAGAAATGTCATGGCAAAAAAGCAAGACGCATCCGCAGCACACATAACATGTGCATGACAGCTGCGGACTTCATTGCGGAATTTAGAATCCCCATTGAAGTCAATGGAGAAATTCCGCCATGAGTCCGCAACCAGTCCGCCACTGGTCCGCAACAGACAGAGCATTCTGCGGACACCAAATTCCGCTCCGCAGCCTATGCTCCGCAGCGGAATTTTACGCATCGTCTAAACGAACACTTCTAAATAGAAGTGGAAGTCAATGGAGAAACGGCTCCGCTGCGGATTAACGCTGCGGAGTGTCCGCAGCGGAATTCAAGTGAAATTCCGCCACGTGTGAACCCAGCCTTATAGTGACAGTCACAGTGCCTTCATAACAATGAAGGTTACAGCACTACATAATTGTGGCCGCCAGTGCACTTAAAATAGTAACAGCTGTAGTGCCCCCATAATAGTGACAGCAACACGATAACGTCTCGTGACCGCTGAATGAGCATCCAGAACTAGATCAACGGAGAACCGGGCCTCAGTGATGGAGAGGAGGGGACTTCAGCGGGTGAGTATCTGCTCATTTATTATTTTAATCCATCCCCTGCCCCGCAGATGATTTTGAAAAGTCCTGGAAAACCCCTTTAAAGAGGCTCTGTCACCAGATTATCAAATCCCTATCTCTTATTGAATGTGATCGGCGCTGAAATGTAGATAACAGTAAAGTTTTTTGTTTTTTTTAAACCGATCATTTTTGCCCAAGTTATGAGCAATTTTAGATTTATGCAAATGAGCTTTTCAATGGACAACTGGGCGTGTTTTCTCGTTTTACCAACTGGGCGTGTATTGTGTTTTTACCAACTGGGCGTGTTTACTGGTTTTACCAACTGGGCGTTGTGAATAGAAGTGTATGACGCTGACAAATCAGCGTCATACACTTCTCATCGTTCCCACCCAGCTTCTTTTACTGCACAGACACACAGCGTGTTCTCGCGAGATCACGCTGTGACGTCACTTCCTCCCACAGGTCCTTCACCCCATCAGACGAGAGAAGACACATCGGCTCCAGGCGTCCAAGAGGGTAAAGTTGAATCTGCAGCAGCATCACCGTGTGCAGGTAAGCATAGTGAACTCCCTAGAGACGAGCATATTACCCTCTCGGATGCCTGGAGCCGATGTATCTTCTCTGTCCGACGCCAAGGTTGAAGGACCTGTGGGTGACGTCACGCTGTGTGTCTGCAGTGAAAGAAGCTGGGTGGGAACGATGAGAAGTGCATGACGCTGATTTGTCAGCGTCATACACTTCTATTCACAACGCCCAGTTGGTAAAACCAGTAAACACGCCCAGTTGGTAAAAACACAATACACGCCCAGTTGGTAAAACGAGAAAACACGCCCAGTTGTCCATTGAAAAGCTCATTTGCATACATCTAAAATTGCTCATAACTTGGGCAAAAATGATCGTTTTTCCAAAAAAAAAAAACTTTACTGTTATCTACATTGCAGCGCCGGTCACATTCAATAGGAGATAGGGATTTGATAATCTGGTGACAGAGCCTCTTTAAGTATAAAAGGAGCTGTATAATTCTGTAGCATGCTCCCCCTAGTGGTGGCAGAAGGCAGCCAGAATAATTTTATTTAACTGTGGCTATACAGGGGATTTCGAACTCTGTATCAGAACAGCAGAGCCTCAGACTTAAAAAATATATATATTAGGATATGAATCAGCATATCAGACCTATCTAGAGTTAAAAGGTTAAAGAAGAGGGAGTTTAGCCATACTCTGTATGTAAGATTATAAATGATATGTGCAAATACTACAAATTACAGCCAGCCGGTGTTAACAGAGGAAGCAATCTTGGATTATCTCACGTGTCACTAACTTTTGATCTGCCAACCACTTCAAACATGGATACCACTGCCGTATAATAGTGATGAGCGCACTTTAATTGAATTTTTTCCCGTGCTTCTTGGCTAGTTCACTCTCTCCGCTCTTTATTCTGTCATGCGCAATTAATCTTTATAAAGTGATTAAGAGTTTACAAAAATACTTTGTAGTTGGCCAAACTTCATACACCAGGTGTCACAAGACAAACATTAGATGTTCTTCCCGGAGATGTGAACTGATCTAGACCAAGAACCTGTAGGTAAACAGAGCGTGAAAACAATGAATTAATGATGAGCAAAGCATGTTCAAGGAATGGAGGTGCTCCAGTCTTAGAAGTCAGGATCTATAATATCAACATCAAGCAGCTTCTAGTAAAGACTTGTGGGTTTAAGTTGTGGTGATAAAACGCACAATTCTGCATGTAGCAGGAAAAGATAAATCACACTTCTCAAATACCTTAGTAGATTGCAATTGAGGCTGCTTAGCAAATCAGTAACCCGATCTAGACGTGGTTCTATATATTCTATCTGTATTCTCTATACAGAGCAGCTGTATCTAGCGCTAAATCCTGTTCCGTCAGGTCCACAGGACTGATGGGTTCAGTGATAGCGAGTCCTGCGTGACTCTGACATCCACCTGTAAACTATCATATCTAAGTTCATACTTACAGGTAGATCCTGCGGGTCAGAGACATGCAAGTACCCGATGATACTGAACCCATCAGGTCCACAGAAGTGGCGGATTCAGGTCATAGTGAATGAGTAGCTGCTTCTCAAAAAGCAAAACAAGTTTTTTGTAAAAACTATTTCGAAAGTTGCACTAATCACACTGACTAAGCTTTTTATAAAAAAAATAAAATTGCCCTCCAAAGGTGTACAACATAGCCTTTAAGCCCAGTGGGCCTTGGCATTTGAACAGTTTTGCTTGGTCCTCTTGGCGACCCTGCTATTGTTGACATATATTGGGTATATGGGACCCAAAAGACGGTCAAAAACAATCAAGTGTGCACTAGCATTTGCATAATTAGAAAAGACATAGGCATTAAAATATTTTAGGTACAGGTATGTAGAAGATATATTTGTCCTTGCCAAACTTCAAATGACCCGGTAACAGGTCAAGGACTGAATACAAAACAATTATTTTACATATAGCCTTCAGTAATGCCCAATTGTAATAATGGAAAATTGACTAGAACGGTATTTACTAGTCCAAAAGTTATAGACAGTTGAATTAGGGCTTAGCTTTGGAAGGGGGTGGGGGATACCACCCAACTAATGATATTTCCGCTAAGATCAGTTAGATATATATATAAACTGACACATAATACTGAAAATAAATTAATGATCTTCCAGCTAAAGTAGTCAAAGAAAATCACACCATCACAGGATGTCATCATGTTTTTTCTTGGTGGAAATTGTTAGTTATTATTAAATATCACCCATAAATAAAGTGCAACGTTTTGCAAAATAATTTGCCTATTTCAAAAAGTTTTCTGCCAAAATTATGCACTTATTTATGGGTGTTATCACAAAAAGCAATGGCAAAATTTCAGTTTTTATCCACTACCCCCCAAAAAGAGTAAAAGTTAATCAATAAATTATATGTACCCAAATATCGTGCTAATAAAAACTAAAAAACTAAAAATAATACTAAGCCCCCGCCCCCCTGATGAATATTAGGCGAGGGAGTGGCTGTTCATCAGTATTTTGCACCTGTGTAACCTTCCTCCATGTGGCATTGTCTGCCTCCTGCTGGCGATTGAGCCTGCCCTTGTATCAGTAAGTATGGCTTATTTCTGTAATAAAAACAACAACTCATCCCACAAAAAAAACAAAACAAGCCATTATACAGCTAAGTCTACGGAAAAATAAAAAAAAGTTAGGGCTCTTCGAAAGCATCAATAAAAAAGGATTAAATGGGTTTTCCAGTCCCATAAAATTGATGGCCTATCCTCAGGATATGTGATCGGTCGGGGTCTGACTACCGGCACGCCTACTGATCAGCTGTTTTGAAGCATTGAGGCTTTCATGGAGGCATTGTGGCTATTATGGAGGGCACTCTAGATATCATGGGGCAATCTGTGGCAGTCATGGGGGCTAAAGCAAGGAGAAAAAGATGCCTGGGCAGCAAATTCTGCAAATGTGTGTGTTAGCCGGTAGTAGTCTTCATGCACGTCTGAGATGAATGGAAAAGATAGGGAAAGCAAGCAAAAACAAAATATCAACTGTAAATCGTTGTATTTAATTTTTGTTTATTTTCTGACTGCACTTGATAAGAACGGTATTTACCGGTGCGTTGTATGGTGGTATTTGATCATGTTGTGACGGTATTATTTATTCTACCTATATTTAGAGGTATGCTATACATCCTTTTAATGAGTATTTTGGGGTGGGGCTAAAATGGGACACATGTCTATGGGGCAAAAAATTTGTAGCCATGCCACATGTTATTCCTGCAGCAACATGATCTCTGCCACCTGGCCCTATAAACCAGTGCCCCCAGTCTTTACTTAACAACACCCTTTTCTATACTTATCTGGTGCTGATTTGAAGCAACATGATATTTCTCCATTCAGATATAAAGCTAAATTTAAAGTTCTGCAAGTTTCCTGTTACTAGGGAGAAGGCGGCATTTACTGTCCAATGTTATGCTGTATTTGCATGGCTACACACCCACACGCATGGTCATAGTCACAGCCTTAGCTAGGCTTTCCTTTACTTGGGGCTAAAAGTTTGCTGCACTAGCCTTGTATCTAAATACTTCAGAGCAGAGTGGCTTGATGTTACCTCCCTGGAACCTAGCACCAGGATGCCCAGCCCAGCCAGACCCCCATTAGCTATACCCTTAGTCATGGCTGTAACAGCCGCCTGCCCTGCAGTGACCACTAGAGTGCTCGCGCGAGCTTGTTTCCCGCCTTAAAGGGACAGTGCACGCACGTGTAAAGCATTAACTAATTATCCCCGAATCGCTCTGGACTATAAAAAGGGCCCTGATCTTTCACTCCTTGCCTGAGCATTGTTTGTATTCCTATGTTAGTCTTGCAAATGATTCCATAGTCGTATCCTGTTCCCAGTGTTCCCGTGCCCTGCTACCTTTATCCTGTGCTGTGTTTGTTCCTGTGCCCTCTCTAGTGTTGGAGTCGTGTTGTGCCCTCTGCTACACCTGCTGTCTTACACCACGTCTGGTGTCATCTGCCACGCCTGGTATCTCCTGCCACGTTTTGCATCACCTGTCGTCAAAGTACCATCTGTGCCTAAGCTGCTGCTACTGTCTGGACAATTGCAGGTACCCTTGTGCTTGGACTTTGTATAGACTTGGTACACTGTTGTTTGGCCAACTGCTACTCCGCTACGGCGGTACGGCCTAGTGGGTCCACATACCCACAGATCGTGACAATGGCTTTGTGAAAAACTTGGAATGTGGTAACCTGGATATTTTTAATAATACTGCCTACAGCCCCGACGACTTAAAAATGTTAAACATCGTTTTATTAAATAAATACAGAAAAATCTTAGGCCCCATGCACACGACCGGAATTTTTAGCCGCAATTATGGACTGTAGTTGTGGATCAAAATACTGATCCATCCATTTCTATGGCCAACGGCACTTTCTCGTATATTTACGGGAAGGTGTCCGGGCCGTATAAAGCATCCGTAAAAAACAGGAGCACGGCCCGCAAATGACTGGTGGGTGACCAGCCCTGGCCGGCCGTGCCTGTTATCACTGGCCACGCACACGGCTATGGCCGTGTGCAGGGGGCCTAAGACATTCAACCCCAAGATGAAATATTTACAAAATATTTTTTTTTCTATGGTTCGTCCTAATTTTGTTTAAAGCTAGTGAACACTTTGGATGGGACACATATTCCAGCCTGTCAGTGTTCACATTTATTACCCTGTCACAACAGCATTATCAAGTGTTATGTAGAAATATAATTAATCATCTTTCCGTTCTGTGTTTTCCTGCTCGAAGCTCAACCATTCATTTGCCAAAAAAAGAAGACGTGAATTTTTAATTAAAAAACACAATTTAATATCCTCGAATGTACTCATTAATTTGTTCCAGATGAATCGCTGATGATATCTTTAGGTTAAGATGCATTCTCTTCAGTTATGAATAGCGCGTGCCAACGTTTTGTTAAATTAACTTATTTCTAATTTCAGAGTTTTATTTTCTTAAGGAAAAACATCTACCACTTTCAGCATCTAATCTAGAGACACAGAATGAGCCTATTGTTCACGTACCGTTACCTGCAGTGTTACAGATCTCAACTTGACTCGGTTTTTCCAGGGTTTGTTCCATTGCAACTGTAATTTTCCACTTTACATCTTGAAGATTGTTAAATGAATTAACGTCTACATCCACCTGCAGATATTTCATGATGGAGGACTTTATTCATGCAGGACTAATGAAGCAAAGGAAGAATTAAGATAGTATGGGTGGAAAGGAGAGAATTATGTAAAGAAAACATTGGGTTTGGAGATGCACAGACTAATATAAATCTGAATTTTTATGACTACGATAGTTCATTATATTTGACTGTGATGGTTTATATTCCGGTCTGGTAGTACTACTTAATATTTTTTTTTTTATATGATATATAAAATTAATAGACAATTTTACCAAATTATACAACAGAAATTAGCCATAAAGCATCTGTCATTCTGCCATTGATGGAAGTTGTTTGCTTCAATCCATGATAAAAGAGTGACGACAATTAAATTATCTTCAAAGGCTTTTTTCCTATTTGGTTTCAAAGAGAACAGACCGGTCATTTTATCTTGAATTTAATTGATTATGAAGTACTGTTGCTAATTGACATGAGTATCTGCAGCCTAGCGACTGTTAAAGGATCACTGCTAAAGATTAGTTTTATTTTAGTATTTCATACGTCAAGACCTTTAATCCCACAATAAGGCCCTGTTTACACAGAGCATTTTGGCATAATTTTGATGCGTGAAATCGTCCGTCATTGATTTCAATGGGAGGCAGAGGGTTTTTTTTATCTTGGGCGGCTTTTAGCCATTTGCGGGGAAAAAAAACTGAATGCCCTTTCTTGCAGTTCCGCCTCTGACCTCAATGGGAGGCAGAAAAAACATGCGGCGTTGATTTCCTTGCGTTTTTTACGGCGTTTTTTTCCAACTGTCCTTGCTTCAATGGCCGCGGGCATAAAACGCAGCAAAAACGCAGAGAATACCATGGCAAAAAAAAATCGCAGGCAAAAGTCCATGCCAAAAAACTCTTTGTTAATAGGGCCTTATACAAAATGTAAAAAATATAGTGTAATAGTACATACGAACAGATCACCTTTATGTGAAAGTAACAATTTTGATCAGCCATTTTTAATCTTTACAGTTTTCATAGTGAGCGTTCAAGTTACTGCTATTCTGTCGTCTGATATGACAGTACTGTCAGGGCCGCCATCAGGGGGGTATTAGGGGTACTACTGTAGGGGGCCCGGCCAAACTTAATTGAAAGGGGGGCCCGGCAACTGCCGCGACTTGCCTTTGGCAGAAAAAAACAGGCCCCTGCAATGGGGCCTGTTTTTTTCACCAAAACAATGTCGTGAGCTGCGGGCCCCCTCTCGTGAAACACCGCCGTGAGCTGCGGGTCCCCCTCATCACCGCCGCGAAACACCGCCCGCTTGCGCGCGTACGAGCGAGCGCGCGACCGCGTGCGCGAACGACCGCAAGCGCGCGCGCGCCCACGCGCGAACGACCAGGCGCGCCGCCGAGAGGGAGGCGGTGCACCCGCAACACAAGATCTAGGGGGAAGGACAGCCACACTGGACAGCGGCGCAGTCTACTTACCTGCTGGCCCGCCTCCGACTCGTCCTCCTCGTCCGCCTCCGCCTCCTCGTCCAACTCCGCCTCCTCGTCCGACTCCGCCTCCTCGTCCAGAGCGTAGCTGCGTAAGGAGAGGGGGAGGAGTCTAGTTGTTCTACGATTGTTCTACGATCCCCGCCATTTTCTGGAGCCTGGAGGTGAAGGACGACATCTGGACCGAAGACATCGCCTGAAGAGGACTGGAGTGGGAGCAGCTCTTCTGACACGGTGAGTAAAGTGTCTCAAAGTGCTGTTTATGTATGGCCCTGTTCACACAGAGTATTTTGCAGGCCGAAAAAGTCTGCCTCAAAATTCCTTAAAGAATTTTGAGGCAGATTTTGACCTGCCCACACTATCTTGCCGCGTTTTTTGCTGCGTTTTTTGCCCGCTGCGATTGAGGACAGCAGACAAAAAACGCAGCGAAAAATGCATTTTCTCCCTCCCATTGATTTCGATGGGAGGTCAGAAGCGGAACCGCGGCAAGAAAGTACGTGCTGCTTTTTCTTTTTTCCGCGACTTACTCCCATTGATTTCAGATTAAATCAATGGGAGGCGGTTTTGGAAGTTGTTTGGTGCTGATTCTGACGCAGTGTCCGAGTCAATATCAAGGCACAAAAACTCTGTGAACTGGGCCTTATTGTTAGGGCTTATTCAGACGAACGTGTAATACATCCGTGCAACGTGCGTGATTTTCACGCGCCTCACACGGACTTATGTTACTCTATGGGGCCGTGCGGACTGTCAGTGATTTTCACGCAGCGTGTGTCCGCTGCGTAAAACTCACGACATGTCCTATATTTGTGCATTGTTGGCGCATCACGCACCCATTGAAGTCAATGGGTGCGTGAAAATCACGCCCAGCACTTCCGCAGCCGTATAGACTATGAGTCAAAACCGAAAAGCACCACGTGCTACAAACATACAGAGTGTCATAATGATGGCGGCAGCGCGAAAATCACGCTGCCACG
Source organism: Rhinoderma darwinii (assembly GCF_050947455.1). Classification (NCBI taxonomy): domain Eukaryota; kingdom Metazoa; phylum Chordata; class Amphibia; order Anura; family Rhinodermatidae; genus Rhinoderma; species Rhinoderma darwinii. The sequence goes on along the minus strand of NC_134691.1, from coordinate 41,759,884 downwards.
CATCATACGCTGCTGACACACGGAGCTGTTATGGACCTTTTGCATGCGCTAAACGCCACGTTTTTGCGCACACAAAAAGCACACGCTCGTGTAAATCCGGCCTTAGGGTAGGAACACACTAGGCATGAACACTGCGGATTTTATGCAACACATTTTATTGTGGAAAATACGCAGCGTATTACAGTCGCAGCCGAGTGGATGGGATTTGAACAAATCTCATCCACACACTGCAAAAAAATGGACCTGCAGTGTGGCTTTTGGCTTTTTAAGCCGCAGCATGTCAATGTATTCTGTGGAATCGCTGCTCCTCTGTTGCGGAAATGCTGCGGTTCTGCCGCAAAAATCACACATGAGAAAAAAAAAAGGTACTTTTTTACATTTATAAAAAAGTTTAGACTTGCCCCGGCCGTAGTCCTGGTGACGCGATCCTCTATTCTTAGCGCAGCCCCGCCTCCTGTCATGACGTTTCATCCCATGTGACCGCTGCAGCGGTCACATGGTCTACAGCATCATCCCAGGAGGCGGGGCTACGTTCAGAAGAGAGATGCGTCACCAGGACTACGGCCGGGGCAAGTCTAAACTTTATTTTCCCTGCAGGATTCCCGCAGCGGACATGCCTCACCAAACCAGCGCCACTATTTGGTGCGGTTTTGCTGGCAGAATTCCCTGCGGCTACCGGGGCGGATAAGCTGTGTAGTTTTACTCAGCATATCCGCCTAGTGTGTCCCTTATGATGTCGCTCCTGGAGCTGCTGCCGGTCTCTAAATAGGCAGTTGGTCCAGTAGAATTTGGAATTATTTTTTTTTGTGAACCAGCTTAAAAAAACACAAAACTTTTGTGTTAGGGCCTGTTCACATCACCGTTCGCTTCCGTTCCGGGGTTCCGTCTGAGGTTTCTGTCGGGTGAACCCCGCAACGGAAAGTGAAAGTGACAGCACAGCTTCCGTTTCAGTCACCATTGATCTCAATGGTGACGGAAACATCGCTAATGGTTTCCGTTCGTCACCATTCCGGCAGGTTTTTGGACGGAATCAATAGCGCAGTCGACTGCGCTAATGGTGACGGAAGCTGTGCTGTCACTTTCACTTTCCGTTGCGGGGTTCACCCGACGGAAACCTCAGACGGAACGGAAACGAACGGTGATGTGAACAGGCCCTAACACAAAAGTTTTGTATTTTTTTAAGCTGGTTCACAAAAAAAAATAATTCCAAATTCTACTGGACCAACTGCCTATTTAGAGACCGGCAGCAGCTCCAGGAGCGACATCATAAGGAACACACTAGGCGGATATGCTGAGTAAAACTACACAGCTTATCCCGAGAGCCGCAGGGAATTCTGCCAGCAAAACCGCACCAAATAGTGGCGCAGGTTTGGTGAGGCATGTCCGCTGCGGGAATCCTGCAGGGAAAAAAAAGTTTAGACTTGCCCCGGCCGTAGTTTAGGTGACGCATCTCTCTCTTCTGAACGTAGCCCCGCCTCCTGGGATGACGCTGTAGACCATGTGACCGCTGCAGCAGTCACATGGGATGAAACGTCATGACAGGAGGCCGGGCTGCGCTAAGAATAGAGGATCGCGTCACCAGGACTACGGCCGGGGCAAGTCTAAACTTTTTTATAAATTTAAAAAAGTGCCTTTTTTTTTTTCTCATTTGTGATTTTTGCGGCAGAACCGCAGCATTTCCGCAACAGAGGAGCAGCAATCCCACAGAATACATTGACATGCTGCGGCTTAAAAAGCCACACTGCAGGTCCATTTTTTTTGCAGCATGTGAATGAGATTTGTTTAAACCTCATCCACTCTGCTGCGACTGTAATACGGTGCAGATTTTCCACAATAAAATGTGTTGCATAAAATCCGCAGCATTCATGCCTAGTGTGTTTCTACCCTAAGGCCGGATTTACACGAGCGTGTGCTTTTTGTGTGCGCAAAATCGTGGCGTTTTGCGCATGCAAAAGGTCCATAACCGCTCAGTGTGTCAGCAGCGTATGATGCGCGGCTGCGTGATTTTCGCGCAGCCGCCATCATTATGACACTCTGTTTGTAGCACGTGGTGCTTTTCTGTTTTCATTCATAGTTTATACTGCTGCGGAAGTGCTGGGCGTGATTTTCACGCACCCATTGACTTCAATAGGTGCGTGATGCGCGAACAATGCACAAATATAGGACATGTCGTGAGTTTTACGCAGCGGACACACGGACACACGCTGCATGAAAATTACTGACAGTCTGCACGGCCCCGTAGAGTAACATAGGTCCGTGTGAGGCGCGTGAAAATCACGCGCGTTGCACGGATGTATTACACGTTCGTCTGAATAAGCCCTAACAATAAGGCCCAGTTCACAGAGTTTTTGGGCCTTGATATTGACTCGGACACTGCGTCAGAATCAGCACCAAAAAACTTCCAAAACCGCCTCCCATTGATTTAATCTGAAATTAATGGGAGCCAGTCGCGGGAAAAAGAAAAAGCAGCACGTCCTTTCTTGCCGCGGTTCTGCCTCTGACCTGCCATCGAAATCAATGGGAGGCAGAAAATGCATTCTTCCCTGCGTTTTTTGTCTGCTGTCCTCAATCGCCGCAGGCAAAAAACGCGGCAAGATAGTGTGGGCAGGTCAAAATCTGCCTCAAAATTCGGTACGCGGTTCCAGGCGGTCGCGGGTGCGCATGCGCGGGAGTTTGCGGGTGCGCACGATCGGTCGCACGCGCTGCAGTGTTTGACGGCCCCCATGACTACCCCCATGCTACCCAGGGCCGCCATCAGGGGGGGTATTATGGGTACTGATGTGAGAGGCCCGGCCAAACCTAATTGAAAGGGGGGCCCGCAGCTCACGACATTCTTTTGGTGAAAAAAACGGGCCCCATTGCAGGGGCCTGTTTTTTTTCTACCAAAGGCAAGTCGCGGCAGTTGCCGGGCCCCCCTTTCAATTCGGTTTGGCCGAGCCTCTCACATCAGTACCCATAATACCCCCCTGATGGCGGCCCTGGGTACCATGATATAGTGCTGGACGGAGTACCGTTAACAGGCGGTGCCACGGTAGGGGGGCCCAGAAAATTTAGCTGTAGGGGGCCCTGAAATTCCTGATGGCGGCCCTGAGTACTGTACTCAGGAGCTTAAAGGGATTTAGGCCATCAATAGCTGATCGCTCGGGGTACGACTGCCGGGACTCCTAAGGATAGGCCATCAATTTTTAGGGACTGGAAAACCCCTTTAAAGGTTATGAACGCATCTGCAACCATTTTTGCAACTGGTTTAAAAATAAATACATAAATACTGCTTTGTGTCTAGAGCTTTTATGTAGATCTATGTGTCTCTATGGTTACAGACTACAAACAAGCCTGGTGCAGTCAGATCCTGTAGTTATATATTACTCTCTTATATCTGCCCCCTCTTCTACGGTATGTAGGATACAGAGGCACAACTTGAAACTTCTGGGCCCCAATGCAAAATTTGTAACTGGGTCCCCACCTACTGTGTAACAGATGGGCTTTTAAACCTCCTCAGGCACCAGGGCACAGGTGCAATTGCTACTTGTGCACCCCCTATAGCTACACCGCTGGTTATGTAGCAAGAAAAGGGGACAGCGGGAAAGGAGTAAAGGCCCTTTTATACTGGGAGATCATTGGGCAGACAAGCATTCTTATAAAGCTTGTTCCCGATAATCGCCCTGTGTAAACAGGGCAGCAATCAGCAGATGAACGAGCAAACGCTCAAAAAATCTGCTGATCGTTTCGTTTTCAAAAAGTGAAATATTATCGTTGTCGGCAGCACATCTCACTGTTTAAACTGGGGGACGCGCTGCTGATATGATAATAACGTTTGGGGACGAGTGATCGGAGTAACGACCGCTCGTCCCCATACATAACTCCGTGTGACAGGAGCAAACGAGCGCTGATTAACGATGTTTTGTTGATTGCGCTCGCTGCACCGGCGGCATGATGGCAGGTGTAAAAGGCCCTTAACATATGACTGCAGGATCTGATTACAAACAGGATTTGTTTGTAGTCTGTAACCATGGAGATAGATTTTGTAGATCTGCATTATAGCTGTAAGTACAAAAGACTATTGTAAAGTTGCTTAATTTTTTTTATTTTAGATGCATTAGATGCAAGAAAAAAAAGTAAACTACATATTCTTTAACAAGTGGCAATGGGGCTCCATAGCAAAACTTGGACTGTAGGACAGGGGCTTCAACATCTCCATGATGATTACAAGCAACAAATCAGTTCAGGAAATAGAAAAGTTTTCATTGTAATGTCCTTGCACCCTAAACTCCAATTTTCACTGCTGGGGCTATTGATTTTTTTTTTAATACAAACAGGTAGTCTATGTGCGGTGATAGATACCCAGGGCCGGCCTTAGGGGTGTGGGACCTGTGCCAATGCACAGGGTGCATTACTCCAGCAGGTGGAAGGGGGTGCTGCTCTGGCTCCCTTCCCCTGCTTGTTTCAGAAGTACCTGGGCCCGGCGACTCAGCAGCTGCCTTTTCGCCAGGGCGCTTCTTCTCTCAGTGGCGCCTGCTAGCGACAACAACGGGCATGAGGGCGCCCATGCCACACATTGAGACTGGCCCCCCTATGGCCGGCGGCGCCTCTAGCAGCCGCTGCTGCTACAGCGGTGGCGATGCCACATTCAATGGTATTATTGGACACTATAGCAGAGCATGGAGGTATCTCCGTGCTCTGCTATCTACTAGCACCAATGTAGCTCCCTGAAGGAGCGGAATCCCCACATTTTAGGGGTCCGATTAATTTTAGGGGCTGGTCTTGGGTATGAACTAAATTTAGCGGAACGGTCTGGGGGTCTAGACAGATAGATTATAGTTGAAATAAAAAGAAAGCAGCACAGCTTCAGATAGTGGGTGCAAAAAGAATCCTCCTGGACTTTGTCTAAGAGTCCATAGATAAAAAGAGAAAAAAATGAGTGCTGCCTCTAATTTTTGCTAGATAGATAGATAGATAGATAGATAGATAGATAGATAGATAGATAGATAGATAGATAGATAGATAGATAGATAGATAGATAGATAGATAATAGATAGTTTCAAATTAAACATTCCAAGTTCACTCATCTTTATATTTCTCTTTTTTCATAAGGTCAGTTGCATTTCCATCAGAGTTGGGTGATTTCAGCTCATTAATAATTGGTCTTCTTCCTCGTTTCTTCTTCCCGTTGTGTGCCTTTTTTTCTCTATGGCTTCGATGCAGATTACATGGCGGCCTAGGATGATTATGCCATATAACGTAAAACTGTCTCATATGTAGCCGGTAATGAGCTGCTACGATGTGTGTTTGATTTGACGTGACATACCCTACTTTCCATTATATTCGATGATCTTCTTTTAATGAGGAGCTGCACACATCATTATTAATCTTCTAGCCTGACATTTACTGAAGACCTTTTCAGGCAATCTTCCAGAATAAATGCTGCGTTGGAAAGTATGTAAAATAAAAGTACAACAGTTAAGGGTAAGAAAGTTGAATGAATTCTGTTACATGCGGTGAATAGTGTCACTCTGTGACATTAGCTCTGTAGACTGAAATGGCGCAAAGTGAAAATCCTATAGATTTCACTTAAATTATGTTATCTGTAAAGGCAGTATGTATGGATAATAGGCAGTCAAGTGGACCACTCACCATTGCACACAAGGAAGCCGCCATTTTTAAATGAATTGGATAAGGTTATGTATCTGTATGTAAAGTAAAGGACTTAGCACATGTAAGTCATTTTACCATAAGTGGTGCTGGATATTAAAAAATGCTGCTCTCTTCTATACCAGGAAGGAGGGGTATGTTTTTGGGAATCACTAAGAGAGGGGCCCGTTATGATTTTGCTATGGGGTCTCCTCTTCAATAAATGTTGTTCCCTATTGACACCCTGCAACAAACAGCTGGTGGGGGGCACTTACAGGAAGGAGTAAGACCTCCACCATCAAGAGCAGCATGCAGTGATTAATTTTTTGTGGTCAGAGGGTGTGTCTGGTGCCAATATGTATCGAAGACTGTGCACAGTATGGAGAAAATGTTTTGTCGCGAAGAAGTGTGTATGGATGGATGGAGAAGTTCAAGGAAGGTCACACAAGTATCAGCCATGAAGAAGGAGCCGGACGCCCGTCCATGTCCATGACTGAAGACGAAATTGAGCGCGCACATGAACTGATTCTATTGGATAGACGAGTATCAGTGGATTATGTGAAGCCCTACGAGGACGAAGATTCACGTCTGATGAAGAGGTGAAGACAGCGATGGATTTGTGGCTCGCAGCTCAGCCTAAAACATTTTTTAATGTGGGAATACGAAAGCTTGTTGATGGATGGACAAAGTGTATTGAAAAGCAGGGAGGTTATGTCGAAAAATTATGTATTTGTCTTTTCTGAAAGTTGATTAAAATAAATTCTACATCCGAAGTGCGGATAATTTTTGACTCACCCTCTTGTGTCGCATATGAGGTTTAACATCTGATTTCCATGTCTCCTCAATATCATTAATTCCTGATCAGCCTAAAATGGAGAGAGAGTTGGAGAATAAAATGACCAGACCGTACCCAAATAAATAGTTACATACAGTGCCCAGATAATGCCATACAGTGCCTATTAAAGCCATGCAGTGCTTAGATAGTACTTTAGAGTGCCCCATTGGTAGGTAGAAGGCCTAGATAGTGTCATACATTGCCCAGGCAGTGCCATACAATGCTTATATTGTACATATATTGTCTAGTTAGTACAGTGCCCAATTAGTGCATACAATGTCCACATAAGTAGTGTAAACTTCCAGGCCTCCGATCCATGGGTTCCATAGCATTACATTCATTGGCACCATATTAAATTACTTAACAGTGGCCAGTTGTGCCATTAACAAAACAATTATTTATTGGGGCAGTAATGATTTTGTAATCTTTGCCTTATAATCACCAGTCAGAACTATTCTTTTATTTTCAACCAAAAGATAGAATCTGATTGAGAGAATCTTGGATTGCTGATTCAAGCATGAGGAGAAATCTTTGGCTGATTTATTATTCAGACATGGCAAGATGACTTTTTTTTAAAGACGTCTTGAACTTGACACAAAAAAGGGAAAGCTGTGTGGGATTCTTTCAATGCTACTTCCAAGAAAATCTGAGATTAAGAGTAAACAATCCTGTCCATGTGCAATCAATAAACTCAATAGCAACTGTATGCTGATAGTTCTGTAAGATACTGTTGTAACCAGCAGGTTGTGGACCCACTGTGCTGCTCAACCGGTTTGACTTAGGGCCACCTCTAACGGCATTTAAGTAGCCGCTTTGGTATTCACCCTTTAACCCCCGGTCATCTGGGCTTCACTTCAGGTCGCTACCTCTTGAGGTGGTCCCGATGAGAGTAGCAGCAGGCCCAGTGGACCAGGAGACAATAGTGCAGTACACCGTGGGTACAGGCACAGGCAGATGATACCGTGGCAGATGAGTATAGATCTGAAGTCACAGTTCGTAACAGGTAGCGGGTCTTCAGGATCGCAGAAGGACACAATTTGCCAACAGGTAGTAGGCCTTAGGCTCGTTTCAGGTAGCAGGATACAGACTAGCAGCCAGCAGCAAGATGCAGACTGGTAGCTGGTTGCGGGATACAGACTGCCAGCGGGTAGCAGGATACAGACTGGTAGCAGGATGCAAGCTGGTAGCAGGTAGCAGGATACGGACTGGTAGCAAGTATTGGGGTACAGACTTATAGCGGGTAGCAGGATACTCACTGATAGCGAATAGCGAGATGCGGACTGTATAAAAACAGGAACCTTTGTAGGAAACAACTAAGTTCAACCAAAGTTGCTCAGGCACCAGGTGACCAGAGCAGCTGCCTTATATAAGCCCAGAGCATCAGGGATTGGCTCGGGAAGATTGTGAATGGGCGCGCTGGCCCTTTAAGATATGGCTAAGAAGCGCACGCGCCCTATGGGACATGTGGCAGCAAGCAGGAGGAGGAGTGTGGCCACAAGAGGTAGAGCAGAAGTGCCAGTGGCCACGAGCAGCAGAGGGGCCAGCACGCAGACGGGGAAAGTGAGCTGCTCAAAAAGTTTACTATAGAAGTATTATTGTAAAATATATTGCTCTATGTCGTTTTTGTTATTTTCTTACTGAATGGAGTTCTTTACTATTATTGTTTCTGGTTGTGGGCACATACTATGTTTGTAGGGTCTTCCTGGGATGCATTGCAGATACACAGAACTGAATCAGTAAAATTGATTGTAGACCATTAATAATGTCTAGGGGCCTCCCCACTATGGCTGCTGATGATCATTTAATAGCATTGTTAACGTTGGGCTCTATGAGGCACTTTATGGCAGTATCATTTCAGCACTATTTCTTGCTGATATTTAAGCAATCTTTTGACCACTTAGCTATGTTCTGTTTCTTCAGTGTAACAAAAGGGAAAGGCATGGGGAGCAGCCCAGGTTTTATCCATCTAGGTCTTCGCTGGGTGCTTCACAGAACTTGATCTGGCTCTATAGGTACATCATACCTTCATCCTATAGATCTGCAAATGAAATGGAGTGATATTACCTAGGTATGGATTCAACATCCCAGAAAAACTGTGATGGGAGGAATATGTCACTGTAGACTATAGGCACTATCTGTTTTGGCAATGTATGGCACTATCTGTGCACTGTTTGGCAAGTCACTTTGTAGATACTGTTTGCACTGAATGACTATGTGGGTAAATTATGCCACAATTTCTTAGGCAGTATGTGGGTACTGCATGGCTACATTTGTGCTCAGTATAGCACTCTGTGTTATGACCATTTGGTCACAGTATGGCACTCATGGGCACTGTCTGGTACTATGTGGACACAAAGTATAATGTGGGCAAAGTATTGTACTCTGTGAACTGTTTACCTGTATCTTTGCACTTTATGGCTCTATGTGGGCACAGAATGGCACTATGTGGGAAAAGTATCACACACTGGGCACAGTGTAGCATAATATAGGCACTATTTGGCTCTAAGTAGTCACAGTATGGCACCCATGGGCATTGTATAGCTCTATGTGGGCACATAACAATATTATGTGAGCATTATATGCCACTTTTTGACTCGATGTGGGTAGAGTGTGGAACTTTGTGTGTAAAGTATGTGCACTGTTTGATACTATATGGACACAGTGATGCTCTATTTGGAACCTTTCAGTACATTATATGCACCTTATGACAGAGTGTCTATGTATTGGCACAATATAAACTCTGGGCACATTGGCACTGTGTGGGGACTTTATGTGGTTAATAATTACACTTTCAGAGTAATGTTTGCCTTTATTTGGTCAGTTTATAAATATGTGCAGTAGGGAACTCTGGTCACTGTTTGGCACTATATGGGCATTGTAAAGCTCTATGTGGGCACAATGTGGCATCACGTAGCCACTTTATGGCAATGTTTAGCTATATTTGGGCAAAGAATGTCACGATATTGACACAGTGAAGTTCTATGTGGGCAAAGTAAGGCACCCTGGACACTATTTTGGCACTGTGTGGCTCTATGTGTGCACCATTTGGCACTATGTGGGAAATATAGGACTCTATTTACCATTTGGGGTTATGTGTATTAGAGCTGCTTTTTTAATTCTGCAGGATACAGAGATCAAATTTCAGAAATCTTGAACTGAACAGTAGTTGTTACATTTTTTCAAGTCACCTTCGCATACCTCCCAGTGATCTGACATTAGCAATGTCTGTGTAGTGACCACTTGCATACAATGTCCTACTGGTCATAATAAACTGGCCACCATGTAGAATTCTCATCAATGATTGAGCATTTTTTCAAATGAATTATATTACTGACCTTGTGCTGATCCTGAGCTAAAACTGTATTATAGCCCAGGTGCATTCATGCTGGCCCAGTGTCTGTACAGAGCTTGCACTAAGGAATTCTGGGAAATATAGTTTGATGTAAGAAATACTAATTACCCCACTGCATTTTAGGAGGTCAGCTAAGTTGTAAGGAATGTGTCTGTGGGAAAGCATGTCAACCAGCAGAATTGTAAATACAGCTCTGGATTATAATACACATTGGAATGGGAATTGTACAAGATAAGTAACGTAATGTATATCTGTTTGTAAACTAAAATTATGTTCAAACAGCTTCTCTCTCTCTCTCTCTCTTTGGAGGACCCTGCCTGTTTGTGCATTACATGCCATTTCCATTGATTTCAATGAGAACCATGTAATGCTTTATTTCACCTGTTGTGGTGCTGCAGATTAACTGAACAATTGCTCGCAGCAGCAGGACACCCTGTGATCACCATTTTTGTCTAAAAAAAACAAAAAACGGGGTTCTCCAAAGTAGGGAACCTCTTTAACGTATGGAATTTTGACCTCAAGGACCCAAAATAGCCCCATTAATAATTTTTTTTTTTAGAAACACGTGCCCAATGATCGCAATCAACATTAAGCATGTCATATGAGTAATTAGAGGACCCCTCCACACACACTCACAAATACATTTCCTGTGTTTTCTGTTTCTGAGGAAAGATTAATGTAAATTGCCAAGGCTAAAGTATTAATTATCTCTGAAGAGAAAGTGCAATTTATGCTTTTAGACCTTGTGTCATTTAATGTAGAAGCTGCACTTTCTGAAAGTCTCCTCATTAGCATGCAGAGTCGACTAACATTAAATCTGCAAACCTAATACGGTCTGAACAACAAACTCATATGAAATCTTTATATAACAATATACTGTAGATACTATATGTAACATGTTTATAGGTAGAGCTATAAACTAGAGCAGACAAACACTATATATAACACTATTATTATTATTATTATTATTATTATAATAGCATATGTTCCCCGTTTGGCTTTGTGTTTGTATTTGTATTCGTTATAATCTTTTATGTTATTCATTTAATTATTTACGCTCTGTATGTATTTTTTATGCATTGCATAGTGGTATCATTGTGCTGCATGTTTAGGGCCACATATTGGGCCAGGGCCGCACAAATAAAAAAAAGGGCCGCTGCCCGCTGTCCACCACTGCCTGCCATCTACCGCCATCAAAATTATCCCCAGCGGTATTTCGTTTAGAGAAAGAAGTATAGGGGTGGTCTGGAGTGTAAATTAATTTAGGGGTTTGGTTAGTGGTCTGAAATATTTTGGGGGGGTCTGGGGTCTATATTAATTTAGGGGTCTGGTGCAGGGCCTGTAATAATTTAGGGGTCTGGTGTCTAAATGAATGTAGCAGTCTGGTCTGGGGTCTAATAATTTAGGGAGCTTGTCTGGGGTCTGAAATTATTTAGGGGTCTGGTCCGGGGTCTGAATTAATTTAGGGGGTCTAGTCTGGGGTCTATATTTATTAAAAGGTCTGGTATGTGGTCTGAATTAATTTAGGGGTCTAGATGGGGGTCTTAATTAATTTAGGTGTCTGGTTGTGGTCTGGATTTATTTAGGGGTCTGGTCAGCGGTCTGAATTAATTTATGGATTTGACCGGGGGTCTGAATTATTTAGTGGTCTAGTCGGAAGTCTAAATTAATGTAGAGGTCTGGTCAGGGCTCTGAATTAATTAAGGGGTCTGAATTCCTTCTGTCATCTGATCTGCTGTCTACGGGTGCGACGTGTAAGGAGTAGGCAGAGTCTTCATCGAGGCGTGCCATGGGGGTGGAAGATCATAGAGCCTACAGGATCCAGAAGCAGCAGTCAGCACTGCAACTTGGTGAGTGACTCTGCTGTGTTAAAGCAGCATCTTTAGTGCAATGTGTAATGATAGGGGTAGGGAAACAGACAAGTGAGCCCTAATCTACCCGCCACTCAGTCCCTGCCTACTTGCAACGACCCGCCCTAGGCGACGGGGTACAACTGGGCGACGGTCCCTACGCTCAATAAGTGCACGACAGACAAACAGACAAGGGTACACAGAAGCTAAGGGAAATGGGGCAGTTGCCCACGGCAACACCGTGAGCAACAAGAGTGGTGAACGAGCCGAGTCAAACCAGGAGTGTACGAGGTACCAAACACAGAGCAGGAGAGTAGTCATTAAGCCAGGGTCAGTATGAAGCAGGGTCAAATAGTTCAGAAGCTGCAGCAGGGCCAGAAAACCAAACGAGAAGAATCACAAGCAAGGAGGAACAGGAAAGGCAGGTATAAATAGACAGAGGGCGGGAGCTAGCTCCGTCTGGCCAGGCTGTGATAGGCTCTCCCACTCCTAAGCCTGCCATCCTGAGTGGTGGAAGATGGAGTCAGTCTCACAGACATAGAAGCAGGTGCAGACTGATTACCTATGGGCGTAGACACAGAAGCAGTGCCTGGCAGATCCTTTACAGTACCCCCCCCCCTTTTATGAGGGGCCACCGGACCCTTTCTAGGTGGACCTGGTTTATTGGGGAACCTCCTGACCAATACCCCAGCGTGAACATCCCGGGCGGGTACCCAAGTCCTCTCCTCAGGCCCGTATCCTCTCCAATGGACCAGGTACTTCAGGGAGCCTTGGACCATCTTGCTGTCCACAATCTTGGCCACCTCGAATTCCACCCCCTCGGGGGTGAGAACGGGGACAGGAGGTTTCCTCGAGGGAGCCAAGGACGGGGAGCAGTGTTTAAGGAGGGAGGCATGAAACACGTCGTGTACTCGAAAAGATGGGGGCAACTCCAGTCGGAAGGAGACAGGATTGAGGACTTCAATGACATTGTACGGCCCTATAAACCGGGGAGCAAACTTCTTGGATGGGACTTTAACCACTTCCCGACATCCGCCGTATATATACGGCGCACGCCGGGTGGGGGAAAATGGAGCGGGCTCACGGGCTGAGTCCGCTCCATAGTGCGAGTCTGTCGGCTGTGTGATACAGCCGACTCTTCCGGGTTACGATCGGGATTGCGCTTTAGCGCGATCCCGCTTGTTTAACCCGTTAAATGCCGCGTTCAATAGAGATCGCGGCATTTAAATTACTAAAAACAGGGGGGCGACCCCCTGTAACGTCTCAACGGCCCCCCCGTGGCGAGATCGGGGGGAGCCGTTGGTTCAAACGGCTGCCTGGGGGTCTGACGAAGTCCCCCAGGTCCGCCATCTTGGTACTCCTATGAAGTTCTGCCTCCGGCAGGGCTTCATAGGAGACTGTCAGAATCACGATATACTGCAATACATTAGTATTGCAGTATATCGTGCAAGCGATCTAACGATCGCTGGTTGAAGTCCCCTAGGGGGACTAATAAAAAATGTAAAAATGAGTTAAATAAAGTTTTTTTCTTGTGTGTAAAAAAAAAAAATATTAAAAGTTCAAAAAAAAAACCTTTTCCCATTTTCCCCCTAGAGCATAGTAAACAATTAAATAAATAAACATAATTGGTATCTCCGCATCCGTAAAAGTCTGAACTATCACAATATATAATTATTTAACCCGCACGGTGAACGCCGTAAAAAAAAAAAATTGTAAACGCCAGAATCTCTATTTTTTGTTCACCTAATCTCCCACAAAAAATGAAAAAAAAAGTGATCAAACCGTCACATTTACACCAAAATGGTATTATTAAAAACTACAGCTTATCCCGCAAAAAATAAGCCCTTATACCACTTAATCGACGGAAAAATAAAGACGTTACGGCTCTCGGAATTTGGCGAAAAAAAATAAATTTTCTTTTTTACACTTAGGTTTTAACTTGTAAAAGTAGTAAAATATAGAAAAACCTACACATATTTGGTATCGGCGTAATCGTATTGACCCATAGAATAAAATTAACATGTTTTTTTAATTGTACAGTGAATTCCGTAAAAATGGCGCGCAAAAAACCATGGCGGCATCGCTGTTTTTTTCATTTTCTACCCCACAAATAATTTTTTCCCCGTTTCCTAGTACATTATACGGCAAAATAAATGATGCTACAAAAAACTACAACTTGTCCCGCAAAAATCAAGCCCTCATAGTACTATATCGACGGAAAAATAAAGGCGTTATGGCCTTTGGAAGGTGGGGAGGGAAAAAACGAAAATGAAAATCTGAAAAAGGGCTGCGGCGTGAAAGGGTTAAGGCGCAAGTTCTTCGACGATAGCCACACCAGATCCCCGACCATAAACAAGGGGTTAGTAGAACGTATTCTATCTGCCTGAGTTTTTTGTATGCTCTGGGACGCCTCTAGGTTATTCTGAACCTGGGCCCAGACTGTGCACAGTTCCCGATGAACGACCTCTACCTCGGGATTGTTGGAACTACCAGGTGAAACGGAGGAGAACCGTGGATTAAACCCAAAATTACAGAAAAAGGGGGAGACCTCTGACGAGTTACTGACCCGGTTATTAAGGGAAAATTCGGCGAGGGGAATGAATGAGACCCAATCATATTGACAATCAGAGATAAAACAGCTTAAATATTGTTCTAGAGACTGATTAGTCCTCTCAGTTTGGCCATTGGTTTGAGGATGGAAGGCAGAGGAGAAGGACAGATCAATCTTCAACTTTTTACAGAAGGCTCTCCAAAACAATGAAACAAATTGTACCCCTCTGTCAGAAACAATATTGACAGGGACCCCATGGTGACGCAGGATGTGTTTGACAAACAAGGTAGCTAACGTCTTAGCATTGGGTAGTTTCTTGAGGGGCACAAAGTGGCACATCTTACTGAAGCGGTCTACTACAACCCACACCACCAACTTGCCTTGAGATGGATGCAAATCTGTGAAAAAATCCATGGAGATATGGGTCCAAGGTCTCTGGGGAATGGGCAAAGAATGTAGTAAGCCCGCTGGTCGGGACCTGGGAGTCTTGGACCTAGCACAAACCTCACAGGCGGCGACGTAGGCCTTAACGTCTTTAGGCAACCCAGGCCACCAATAGTTTCTGGCAATGAGGTGCTTGGTACCCAGGATGCCTGGATGACCAGATAGTGCGGAGTCATGATTTTCCCTAAGTACCCTTAGCCGGAATTGCAGGGGAACAAACAGCTTGTTCTCAGGAAGGTTCCCGGGAGCTGAACCTTGATCAGCCGCAATTTCAGAGACTAAATCAGAATCAATCGAGGAAATTATTATACCTGGAGGCAAAATACAAGCAGGATCTTCCTCCGAAGAAGGGCTGGCCATGAAGCTACGCGACAGTGCATCAGCCTTAAAATTTTTAGACCCAGCCCTATAGGTAACCAAAAAGTTGAATCTGGTAAAAAATAACGCCCATCGAGCTTGTCTCGGGTTTAGCCTCCGGGCAGATTCTAGAAAAAACAGATTCTTGTGGTCGGTAAGGACCGTTACCTGGTGCCTAGCCCCCTCTAGGAAGTGGCGCCACTCTTAAAATGCCCATTTAATGGCTAAGAGTTCGCGGTTGCCAATATCATAGTTACTCTCAGTGGGCGAAAACTTCCTGGAGAAGTAGGCACAGGGACGGAGATGGGTGAGGGACCTGGTACCCTGGGACAAGACAGCCCCCACTCCCACCTCGGACGCGTCAACCTCCACGATAAATGGCTCCATTTGGTTGGGCTGAACCAGCACCGGGGCCGAGATAAAGCACTTCTTAAGGACCTCAAAAGCCTGGACAGCCTCAGGAGGCCAGTGGAGGAGATCAGCACCTTTGCGAGTGTGGTCCGTAAGAGGCTTAGCGATGACCGAGAAGTTAGCAATAAATCTCCTGTAATAATTAGCGAACCCCAAGAAGCACTGTAACGCCTTCAGGGAGGCAGGTTGGACCTATTCCGCCACAGCCTGGACCTTGGCGGGTTCATGCGGAATTCATGAGGAGTGAGGATTTGACCCAAAAATGGTATCTCCTGCACCCCAAACACACATTTTTCGGTCTTCGCAAACAGTTTGTTTTCCCGAAGGACCTAGAGCACCTTCCTGACATGCTTAATGTGGGAGGACCAGCCCTTGGAAAACACAAGTATGTCATCAAGGTACACTACAAGAAATACCCCCAGGTAATCTCTTAAAATCTCATTTATGAAATTCTGGAAGACCGCGGGAGCATTACACAACCCAAAGGGCATGACGAGGTATTCGAAATGACCTTCGGGAGTGTTAAACGCAGTCTTCCACTCATCCCCCTCTTTGATGCGGATAAGGTTATACGCCCCCCGTAGATCAAACTTAGAGAACCATTGGGCCCCTGAACCTGATTAAAGAGATCAGGAATCAAAGGAAGGGGATACTGGTTCCTTACCGTGACCTTATTCAAGTTACGGTAGTCAATGCATGGCCTAAAACCACCATCCTTCTTCCCTATGAAGAAGAAGCCAGCACCTACCGGAGAAGTAGAGGGGCGAATGTAACCCTTGGCCAGGCATTCCTGGATATACTCTCTCATGGCTTCACGTTCGGGACAAGAGAGATTAAATATCCTACCCTTAGGGAGCTTAGCTCCTGGTACCAAATCGATAGCGCAATCGTATTCTCTATGAGGAGGTAACACTTCGGAGGCCTCCCTAGAGAAAACATCAGCGAAGTCCTGAACAAACTCAGGCAGCGTGTTCACCTCCTCAGGGGGAGAAATAGAATTAACAGAAAAACATGACGTCAAGCATTCATTACCCCATTTGGTAAGATCCCCAGTATTCCAGTCAAACGTGGGATTATGCAACTGCAACCAGGGAAGGCCTAAAACCAAATCGGACGATAATCCCTGCATCAACAGTACAGAGCACTGCTCCAAATGCATGGAGCCAACAAGGAGTTCAAAAACAGGGGTATGCTGTGTAAAATAACCATTAGCAAGAGGAGTGGAGTCGATACCCACTACCGGGACAGGTTTAGGCAAATCAATCAAAGGCATAGCTAGAGACATAGAAAATTCCACAGACATGATATTAGCAGAAGACCCTGAATCCACGAAGGCACTGCCGGTAGCAGACCTACCACCAAAAGAGACCTGAAAGGGAAGCAAGATTTTATTACGTTTCATATTTACGGGAAATACCTGTGCGCCCAAGTGACCTCCCCGATGATCACTTAGGCACGGAAGTTTTCCGGCTGCTTATTCTTACGCCTAGGACAGGTGTTCACTTGATGCTTGTTATCCCCACAATAGAAGCAGAGACCATTCTTCCTGCGGAACTCTCAACGTTGTCGGGGGGACACGGAGGCCCCGAGTTGCATAGGTACCTCCTAGTCTTCCGTGGAAGAGCGAAGCAACGGAACCTCGGGAGTCATCATGGGGAAAACACAAAAAAGTTCAAGTTATCGTTCCCTGAGACGTCGGTCAAGTCGTACCGCTAAAGCCATAACCTGGTCTAGGGAGTCAGAAGAGGGATAGCTAACTAGCAGGTCTTTCAGGGCGTTCGACAAACCCAACCTAAACTGGCACCTTAAGGCAGGGTCATTCCACCGAGAAGCTACGCACCACTTCCTAAAGTCAAAGCAATACTCCTCAACAGGTCTCTTACCCTGACGTAAGGTCACCAGCTGACTCTCGGCAAAGGCAGTCCTGTCAGTCTCGTCATAAATGAGTCCGAGAGCAGAAAAGAAAAGATCAACGGAGGAAAGTTCAGGGGCGGCAGGAGCTAAGGAGAAGGCCCATTCTTGGGGCCCCTCCTGGAGTGGGGCTTTAAGCGAAAATAGAGCCTGCAACTCTCCCGAAAGGAGAGAAAAGTCTTCCGGTCCCCTGAGAACCGGTCAGGCAACTTGAGGTGGGGTTCAAGAGGTGAGGTGAGGGGCACTACCATGGTAGCATCAGGCTGGTTGACCCTCTGAGCCAGGGCCTGGACTTGTAGGGAGAGACCCTGCATTTGCTGAGCCAGGATCTCAAGGGGGTCCATAGTAGTGTGAGGGACCAGGGTAGACTAGGTATAAGGGCTTGTGATTATGTAATGATAGGGGTAGGGAAACAGACAAGTGAGCCCTAATCTACCCGCCACTCAGTCCCTGCCTACTTGCAACGACCCGCCCTAGGCGACGGGGTACAACTGGGCGACGGTCCCTACGCTCAATAAGTGCACGACAGACAAACAGACAAGGGTACACAGAAGCGAAGGGAAATGGGGCAGTTGCCCACGGCAACTCCGTGAGCAACAAGAGTGGTGAACGAGCCGAGTCAAACCAGGAGTGTACGAGCTACCAAACACAGAGCAGGAGAGTAGTCAGTAAGCCAGGGTCAGTATGAAGCAGGGTCAAATAGTTCAGAAGCTGCAGCAGGGCCAGGAAACCAAACGAGAAGAATAACAAGCAAGGAGGAACAGGAAAGGCAGGTATAAATAGACAGAGGGGGGGAGCTAACTCCGTCTGGCCAGACTGTGATAGGCTCTCCCACTCCTAAGCCTGCCATCCTGAGTGGTGGAAGATGGAGTCAGTCTCACAGACATAGAAGCAGGTGCAGACTGATTACCTATGGGCGTAGACACAGAAGCAGTGCCTGGCAGATCCTTTACACAATGATTTTATTTGTGTTGCCCCCCTGCACACATACTGTCTCCGCTGTCCCTTCACAGAGCCCCTCTAAGGGTGCGTATCCCCCGTGGCCCCACTCCCACCCCACTTTCCACTCTCTTAGCCATCCCCTCCCCACAGAGCCACTGCCCACATAGTCTGTCCCCCTGTCCTCTGAGAGCTGCTGCCCGTCTTCTGTCTCCTCCCTGATCCTCCACAGAACCACTGTCAGTTTTGATCTCACCACTGCCCCCTCCTGCCACTTTCCTTTGCCACTGCGGCACCACATCCCCCAGTAAGGATTGGCCCCAGACGCCTTGATAGAGCCCATACATTTCTGATGGTGGCCCTGAACATGTTGGTGTTGTTTGAGTATTGTATGGCACTACTATTTTTGCACCGTATGGCGGTATTATTTTGCCACTCTATGGTACAGTTAATTTGCCAATGCATGGAGGTATTATTTTGGTACCATATGATGTCAGTTGGGCAGTCCGATACTATCCTATCCGCTCCCATATTTTGCAGCATAGTGTGGTGTACCAGAACTGCATCGCCTTTTACGTGGCTCCTCCAGGTTTACACCTTTATTATACAGGTATAGATGTTACATGTTACATGAAGATTCTGGTATTTTGCAAGCAGAAAATTATTCATCAGATAGGTTATGTCTTCGTCCATGTTATAGAGGAACACTACGTTAGTGGAGATTTTTCTCAGACAATCGTCATCTCCAGAGCTAATGTCTGGGTTGCCATAGTATTAACAGAGAACTGACTTTATAGGGACTTTCAATTAAAGTATATTTTATCCCCTGGAAAATAAGAAGCGACGTTGTAAAGCACAGCGCTGCTTTTATGATGTTCTGCTCTCAGCATTTCCAGATAGAACTTTGATTGAAATAATCTCACATAAGCGAGGCCACTATACAAAGAGAATAGGAAATTGTCTGACTCGGAAGCTTATTCATATTTCCAGTACTCAATCCTCAATTGTATTTCCTATGTCTAGATTTGACCTACATACTTAGGAATTATTCATGGTCAATTAAATTATTATTTTTTTTAAATGGGGAAAAATAAATGTAGAAGATGCCATTATTATGGCTTCTGATGGTAATAAAAATAATAATAAAAATAATAATAATAATATTAATAAAAAACTATAATAAATAAAATGATTCTTTAATTATTTTATAAACATTAACATATTGTACACATCTTTACAATTAGACAAGGCAGTAAACATACAAAAAACAATAAACATCATTATTGGGGGAATGTTTTATTCGTTCTACGCCGATTATTGCTGTTGAAAAGTCGCAAATGCCTCAAAAGTTCCAATTTGCACAACAAATTGCATCTTTTGAAGCATTCGCGCCACTCATGCCACTTTAAAAGTGGATGGGGCTTAGCAGAAGGGAGAGTGGCATTCCACAGCTCGACAAATTTACTATACTTTACATCTGAAATTGGCGTAAATTAAAGTGCCAATGTACTATAGCTCAAAGCTGGATTATATTTTTCATTCTGGCACATTGACGACCAGAGATGCAGCTAGTTTATTGAGAAGCGTGCGCCTTTTAATAAATTAGGCCGCGGCGCTTCTTATTCCAGTGCTCTTTACTTTAAGACGAGCATCTGAAATGCTTATAACTATGCTTATGAGAAAGAGAAGTTTCCCCCCTCAATAAACGAAGCTGACATCATCACCATATTAAAAAAGGGAAAGATCTCCTCCTTGTTGAGTCTTATAGACCAATTTCCCTTTTAAATACAGATGTTAGAATTTTTTGCAAAAGTGCTCGCAAACCGTTTACTGAAAATGATACCGGTAATAATACATCCGGGCCAATCTGGGTTTATGAAAGGGAGATCTTTTAACATCATAAGAGCCTTTGAAAACTTGCAATATGCATCTGAACATTTAAGGAGGGGAGGACTTCTTTCCCTAGATGCCATGAAGGCATTTGATATGGTGGAGTGGCCTTTCCTTTGGGAGACCTTGAGCAGGTTCGGTCTTGGAGGCAGTTTTTTAAAATGGTGTAAAATATCAGAATTTGAAATACATGCAAAAGTGGTTATTAATGGGGTGATGTCTCCTTTTTTTACCCTGGAAAGAGGCACGCGACAAGGGTGTCCTCCATCCCCCCTATTATTTAACATTGTAGTCCAGGTGTGAGCAATCAAAATCAGATCACATACTCAGGTTAGTGGATTCTCTTTTGGACCCTATGAGGACAATATTTCTCTATATGGTGATGACATGTTCCTGTTCCTCGGAGACATGGACTCTGTGGAGCATGTCGTCCGCATATATGAGGATTTTGGTGCCTGTGCCGGAGTCAGGATCAACTGGAGCAAATCCAGCCTGATAACATTTGACCCGACCTCCGTTCCTCCTATTAGCTCACAAATGAACTTGTGAAGAAATTACCTATCTGGCTATAAAAAATGTTAAAACTTTACAGGATTATAGACATCTAAACATAATCCCACTATTATCTGAACTAAAAAAAAAAAAAAGTGAAGTCTTGGAGTTGACTGCCAATATCAAGAGCGTCTAGGATAGCCCTAGTTAAGATGGTACTGTTGCCAAAGATACTCCATTTCCTTACGAATAGTCCAGTATGGATAGCTAAAAAAATCTTTAAAACCTTTGACTCAATTATAAACGACGTCATTTGGCGTAGTTTGGGCCAAATTATAAATAATGTCCAGGTCAATGGATGAGGAAGGATTTGCACTACCTAATTTTTTTTTTTTTGTATTTCATATCTGCACAGTAACAACACTTTAAGGCTATGTTCACACGGAGTATTTTGGGGGAGGAATATCTGCCTCAAAGCTCCAAACGGAATTTTGAGGCAGATATTCCTCCCCCAAAATACTCCTTGTGAATAGCAATGATCGCGCCGTTTTTCGCCCGCGGCCATTGAGCGCCGCGGGCAGAAAACACGCTTTCTCCTGCCTCCCATTGAAGTCAATGGGAGGTCGGAGGCGGAAGCGCCCGAAGATAGGGCATGTCGCTTCTTTTTCCCGCGAGGCAGTTTTACTGCTCGCGGGAAAAAGACGCCGACGCCTCCCATTGAAATCAATGGGAGGCGTTCTCGGGCCGTTTCTGCCGAGTTTTGCGACGCGGTTTCCGCGTCAAAAAACTCGGCAAAAGACCCCGTGTGAACATAGCCTAAATGTTGGGAACACAGGATAGTAAACAAACACTTTCTAACAATAGAGGGTAATGGTAAATAGAAGGATATGTATGAAATATTGGAGACTGCAAGGACCCATTATCCACCTTACCTGCCCCAGGACCATATACCATCCTTCTTTAAATTAACACACCAACACCTTCTTTATGGAAATGTGGAAGTGGCCACAGCTTTATTATTATTTACAACCATCGGCATGAAGACATATATATATTTATTTTTCTCTCTCCTCCTGAAATGCCGATGCTCCCTGTCTCCATCAGGCATGTAGGGTGCTAACTTTGTCTTCTTCTGCCGTACTTTCCGCCAGCTGTGACATCTACGAAAAAAACAGAAAAACGCCAGAACAAGAATATAACCGTAGAAAATATTGTTTCCAAAAACAAAACCAACACCACCAGGGGAGGGAGGGCGGGTGTTTCTTCCACTGCAGCTTGAAGGTAAGAGGGCTTTCTGCCCCAACCCCCTGCCTTATATCTTCTTAACCACGCCCCTCTCACCCCTTGTTCACCAATCCCGGTCCTGGGCATTATTTTAAACCGTTCCATCCTTTCTTAACCCCTTGCAGTCCCTGACACTCTCCCTAGGCGCTTCAGTGTCTGCAAGACTGCAAGGACCCATTATCCACCTTACCTGCCCCAGGACCATATACCATCCTTCTTTAAATTAACACACCAACACCTTCTTTATGGAAATGTGGAAGTGGCCACAGCTTTATTATTATTTACAACCATCGGCATGAAGACATATATATATTTATTTTTCTCTCTCCTTCTCCTGAAATGCCGATGCTCCCTGTCTCCATCAGGCATGTAGGGTGCTAACTTTGTCTTCTTCTGCCGTACTTTCCGCCAAGAAGGGGAACTGAGACACCTACTCAGTCCCCCGACCACCCCCACCAAGCAACGCCAGGCCTCTCTCAGCACCATCCAACAGGTCCAATAAAAAGATATCAAGCCCGATATCATTTAGATGCACTCCATCCGGCGCCAGCAAATCCGCATTATCCCCCTCCAGCGATTGGTGCCGCAATCCAATTCCCCCTATAGAGCGAATGAACCGCGACACCCGCACATTAATCAGCCTGCGCACTCTCTCCAATGCCGCCATGTTCCTCGCTCCTCGCCACACCGTGCGCGCCACTATCTCGGACCAAACCACAACACAACGGGCGAACAGGTCCTGAAATCGCGCCAAATCAGTCCGTATAAACGATAATAACTCGGCCATTTTTTACTTGGCCGATATCATTCCCCCCAGCATGGATGATCAGGACAACAGGTCCGTATGTGTGCCTCGTAACTGCCACTACCTCTGGCAGTAACTGCACCCACCGTAGTCCCCGGACACCTCTCCAATGGACGTCAGCCTGTGAGAGGCCCAAATTCGGACCCAACGGCCTCCGTCCTGCACGAACCGCTGCCCAATGTACATAAGAATGTCCCAAGATCCACACCTGGGGGCGCTGAGACCCTAACAAAGGAAAAATCAAACTACATTCCGGTCAAATGAAGATACATGCAGGATTAGCATAACACGATACCCAAGAAAAACGAGGAAGGAAAAAAGGGGGGGGGGGTTGGGTGGGTGGGAGAGCTAACCTGGGAACCTCCGAGCTTAATCACACTTTAAAACCAGATCAGGTAGCACATACGACTTATAGCTATTAGAACGCCATCTACCCAGACGCATGATAGCCCCTGAATCCAAGCCCAAGGCATCCGCCTCAGTTGCCGCCCCAATCCTAAACGAATGCGTACCAAACTCGCCTGGTGGCAAACCCAGGTATTTCAACCCGGCCTTAAAAACCGCCTCAAATTGAAAACGCAACATTGCTGAACCATCCTGATGTATCAAGAATTGGGCCCCGGGCACTCGGACTAACACGAATTCCTGAACCCATTTCACCGGGCAATTCTGCCCCCCCAATGCGCCCAATCGACAACCAAGCTCCCCCCCTGCCGTGTCTGTCTTTGACCTCCGAACGCAGACCCGGAGAGAATCTCCCAACGCCACTACATCAGATCCGAGAAGCCCACCGCTTGCGCCCACGCTGGGCGGAACCAGCTCACTGACCCGTAATGCGGCAAAGAAAGCCAAAGAAAACGCCGCGCCAAACAAAGACACCTCATATTCATCCCGGCACACAAAACATAAAACGGCTAGAAGCCGACCCAGGAGCGAAAAGGATACTGGACGCCTCGTGTCCCTGGAACACGCCTCTTTTTTTTAACCCTTTTAAAGACTGCCTAACAACAAATTCTTTTGTAACATCTCTGCATCCCCACAACTTTAACATAAAGGCCACACCTGCTAAAAACTTGTTTGCAGTGGCCGCACTGCCCCCCTCCTGACGTAATTGTACCAAACTTGCCAACGTGACCTCAAGGTGACAACCATCCTGTGATGGGAAGTTATCCCCCACAATCTCCAACCACCGATCCCACGCTCTGCAATGACTCTTCCAAGTCGCCGGTACCACCGAACCCCTCAACAGTCTCATAAGCTGTCCTCGACCAGGGCCCATAAGTGAAGGGGGGGGGGGACTCCCCTTCTGCCAAAGCTGCCGGGTGCAATTCCCGAAACCAGGACATCTGTGAACGAGACAAAGCATCAGCCATCACATTACGGACTCCCGGAACATGTTTTGCACGAAACCACACATTCAACCTTAAACACTTCAAAACCAACCGTCGTAATAAAGCTAATACCGGCAATGAACTAGACGACAACCCATTCACCGCATGCACAACCGCCATGTTGTCTGTCCAAAATACAATCCGCTTATTCACCATCACGCTACCCCACAACTCTACTGCAACTATAATAGGAAACAATTCTAATAACGTCAGATTACGTAACAATCCTAACTCACCCCAATGCAAGGGCCAAGGGGACCTACACCAACTTCGGCCCAAAATTGCTCCAAAACCATCACTTCCAGCTGCATCCGTAAACAATTCCAAGTCTATATTAGACAACTCCGCGTCCTGACACACCGACCTCCCATTAAACGTACTCAAAAAAGAATGCCAGACAAACAAATCCTTCTTCATCCAGGAAGTTACCTGGATGAAATGATTCGGTTTCAATATACCCCTAGTGGCTAAAGACAAACGCCGAGAAAAAACACGACCCATTGGAATTATCCGACAAGCAAACACCAGCAGTCCCAATAACGACTGTAACTGTTTCAACGTCACTTTCTTAGACCCCATGACCTGGTCAACTTGCGACACCAGCCTTGCCAATTTTTCATCAGGCAAGCGAAAAATCATCTGCTCGGTATCTATTTCGATACCCAAAAATGACAACACAGTTACCGGGCCTTCCGTCTTGTCTTCAGAAATAGGTACACCAATTTGAAGTCGATCAATGAGAATGTTGGCATTGCGCGTCTAAAATTGGCAAAAGAAGTGGAATTAGGGAGAATGCCACCTTCCGCAACAGAACTTCCGCCATCGTCCTGAAAGATTACGCTCCGAAACCTCACAGCAACAGCAAAGGTGTTTCTTCCACTGCAGCTTGAAGGTAAGAGGGTTTTCTGCCCCAACCCCCTGCCTTATATCTTCTTAACCACGCCCCTCTCACCCCTTGTTCACCAATCCCGGTCCTGGGCATTATTTTAAACCGTTCCATCCTTTCTTAACCCCTTGCAGTCCCTGACACTCTTTCTAGGCGCTTCAGTGTCTGCAAATATGGGGTTTTTCTACACTTGGTGGATAAGGACAAGTGTGTATATAAATGAATGCAAAGGATTTGGTTTGCTCTTAGAGAGATGGACGGTATTCACACATCTATTGAAAACATCACGATGGAATAATCCTATGTTAGGCTTCGTTCACATCTGCGTTAGGACTCCGTTCATGGGTTCCGTCGGAGCTTTCCATCAGGGGAATCCATGAACGGAATCCAAACTGAAATAAATGGAAACCACAGGTTTATATTTGCATCACCATTGATTTCAATGGTGACGGATCCGGTGAAAATTGTTTCCGTTTGTCACCATTGTTTAAGGGTTCCATCGTTTTGACGGAATCAAAACCGTAGTCGACTGCGCTACTCATTCCATCAAAAACTATGGAACCCTTACACAACGGTGACAAACGGAAACCCTTTGCACCTGATCATTGAAATCAATGGTGATGCAAATAGAAACTTCAGTTTGGAGTCCATTCATGGGTTTCAGTGGCATAGCTATAGGGGTCGCAGCGGTCGCAGTTGCGACCGGGCCCCGTAGCCAGGGGGCCCGTGACCCCTTGCACCACATCAATAAAAAAGTTACTATAGTAAGTGGGGCCGCGGGCCCCTGTTACTATAGTAACTGACAGTACTTACCTGCCTGGTTCCGGAGTGCAGCGGAGGTCCTGACATCACAGCGCTGTGCGCAGCGCATGATGTCACAAAGCTATGCGCCGCGCACAACATCCCGACCCTGGATAGAGTCAGGACAGGACCTCCGCTGCGGCTGAAGAGGAGGGTAAGATTAATATCCCTGTCTGCTGAAGCTGATAGGTCGGGGTTCCGACTCCCGGGACCCCGCCAATCAGCTGTTTTGAAGGGGCCGCAGCGCTTGTAAGAGAGCTGCTTCCCCTTCATTCTGGTCACTTGCTCACACTGTGAATCCGTGTCGGCGACTCACAGTGTGAGCGAGTAAGATAAAGGAAGGGGAAGCAGCTTTCGTACGAGCGCTGCATTCCCTTCAAAACAGCTAATTGCCGGAGTCCCGGGAGTCGGACCCCAGCCCATCAGCTATTGATGGCCTATCCTGAGGATAGGACTTCAATGTTCTAAGCCTACACATGTGGTAGGCTTAGATACAGGGTCCAACAGACAGTATCACATGGGCCCTGTATCTAAGCCTACCACATGTGTTATTAATAGTTTTTTTTGTGTTTGTTTTTTTACAGGTTCGATCGTTGGATTTCGTCGGATTCGAGGACTACTTCGATGACAATTTTTTTTATTAATACAAAGGTTAATGAGGTTGTGTGGGGGTTTTTTATTTCAATAAAATATTTTTTCTATGTCTTTGTTTTTTTTAAACTTTATTACTACCGCCTTAGTAATGGCCGCCGGCTGATTGGCAGCGTCCATTACTAAGGTGGGGCTTAGTGTTAGCCGGTCCTGAGGCTAACACTAACCCCCATTGTTATCCTGGTACCCACAGCCACCAGGCGTGCCGGGAAGAGCCGGGTACGATCCAGTACTTGACCATCTGTAGTGATGGTCATCGGATACTGGGGCGGCTGCGGGCTGGTATTATCAGGCTGGGAAATGCCAGAAACAGCGCCCCCCGCCCCCCCCCCCCCGGTAATGCTGGCCTGCTGCCACGGGCCGTCGGGTTTACTCACCTCCCGATGCCCACAGCCATGGATTCGTGAGCGCTGGTTCCCATCTCCTTCCTATGAGGCACCAGCGCTCACTTCCGCTCCGTTCTGCTGTGTCCCGTAGGGTGCGCGCGCAGGCTCCTGCCCGGCTTTGAAGGGCCAGCGCGCGCACATGAGGAAACAATCATCATTATCAACCACATGATTTCCTGGTCTATAAGAAGGCCCAAGCCCCTCTGATCCTTGCCTGAGCGTTGTTAGTTTATCCCAGTCTGTCTTGCAAATGGTCCCTTAGTGTTTCCCGTTCCAGTTGTTACCCGTGCCCTGTTACCTGTTTCTGTATTTCGTACTGTTTTTGTTCCTGTGCCTACCATTGTAGGAGTCATGTCTACTGCACCTGCTGTTTTTTACCACGTCCCGTGTCTTCTGCCACGTCCAGTGCCTTCAGCCACATCGGATACTGCCCACCACGTCTGGCGCTGCCTGCTGCACCGGCCTCCATCCGTGCTGAAGCCTCAGCCACTGTCTGGACTAGTTCAGGTACCTAAGCGTTACTATCTACTATTGACTTTCATATAGACTGTGACCTGGTCAGCTGCCTCTCCGCTACGGTGGAGCGGCCTAGTGGGTCCACATACCCTGTGATCGTGACAATACTACCAGCCTGCGGCCGCCCCAGTTCCCTACCATCACTACCCGGCTCTTCCCAGTACCCCTGGTGGTGTTGGGTAATGGGGCAATAATGGGGGGTTGGTGTTAGCCTCTGCATCGTCATAACATTAAGCCCCGCCTTAGTAATGGACGCTGTCAATCAGCCAGCAGCTATTACTAAGGTGGTAATAATAAAGTTTTAAAAAAATACAAGGACATAGAAAAAATATTTTATTGAAATTTAAAAAAAACACACAACCCCCATTAACCATTTTATTGAGAATACAAAAAATGATATCATTGAAGTAGTCTTTGAATCCGACATAGTCCAACGACCGAACCTGTAAAATAACACCAACACACAAAAATAATTAGTAACACATAAAGAAGCAAAACAATTATTATTCTTACCTTTCCTGGGTCCAGCGCTGGTGCCGCAATGTCAGCGAGCTGGGCCCTATATCTGAGCCTATCATGTGTGATACTCTTCTGCTGAGCCACTGTATCTAATCCTATCCATAGTTTATAGGGTCGTAGTGCTATAGATATGCTGTCTCCTATACACACATATACACACACACAGTTTCTTGGGGGGGGGACATATGTATTGGGGCTATTTCCCCTGACATTTTAAGACCTTAGTGACGCCCCTGGCTGCTAGTGTTGCATTGTTGCGTCTCTTAGGAGACCCAGCGATGCAACTGAAAGCTGCGGACCGTCGGCCATGAGAAGTTTGCAGGGGGGGCCCAATAAGAACTTTTGCATCGGGGCCCATGAGCCTTTAGCTACGCCCCTGATGGGTTCCCCTGATGGAAAGCTCAGACGGGACCCATGAACAGAGTCCCAACGCAGATGTGAATGAAGCCTTAGAGGCATTCATGAAACTGCCTGATGTCTCTTTTTGTCAGAAATATAACATCATGAAAATGTCACAAATATCCTGAGGATAAGCCATCAATTTTTATAACCCGGATAACCGCTTTAATTGTACCAGGTCTTGTTTTTAACTTTGTTCAGTGGAGTGCCATAATAGTTCTCTTTATGAATGTGATAGAAGTAATCCATCATTTTCTTCATTTCTCCCCCTAGCACTTTTGATAGAACACCAGGCTTAGATGTTGTGTTCAATTCATTTAGTGCAGATAACTTTATGTCTGGAAGTTCTACAGCCGATTGATAGGGATGGAAGTTTTCATTAATTGAGATTGTTTAGGGTCTATTCACACATGCTGCACAGCAAAATCGTATGCTCTTTTACCGCAAATTGTCTTTTATATGTGTTTCTTAGCACAGTAATTACAGGTGCAACATGTTACAACATATATATTTTAGATTTTGTCTAACTATGAGCACTTTTTACACGGCTGTAATACCACCTCATTTGAGCGTATGTAGCACCAGACCTCCAGCGGATCACTAAAATATAGCCACATTACAACAGTTGGAATGAGGTCTGAGGCTGGGTTTATAAGTAGTGATTTTCACTAACATCCAACCAGAAGTAATTGTAGCACTAATCTAACTACATTAGCGGACCAATATTGGCCGAGGCTCCTGGGCAAAACGATTGTGGGCCAAGGTGCATCTTGCTGCACCTGTTTCCTAACAGAGACAGGTAGTGGTAGCCCTGGGGCAATTGTCCCAAACCCCCTGCCCATGATCCATCACTTTCCTTTTGATTAAAGCGACCTGGGTTGCCCTGCAGTGAAGTCCAGATCCCTATACAGGGGTTAAAGGGTGAGGACCAGGGGTCCCCTTAGACTTCACTCCCCAGTTTAGCCCCACGTCAAATCCCTTGGTGACAAGGTGGGTTCGCACTGCCCTCACCTGGCCTCGTGACAGAAAATCCCACGGGCTCCGTGACATTGTTCCTCTTGATTCTTATGTTCTGTGAAATAAAAATATGGATTTTCTATTTATACTTAAAAAATATAGAAAGGCAACAAAACTTCAGCATCTCTCATTCAAGAATAACTAGGTATTAAAGAGTTTAAAGTGACTATATGTCTGGATTCTGCATTACAACATCTAGAAATAGATCCGAGGAGACAAAAATCATGATAGAAAGAGGGATCCTAAGACTTTTCACATTTTTGGGGACAATGTTTACATCACTGCTTTAAAGATGTCTATACACATAAAACAAAGCTTGGACAAATCTACCGAATTCTTTTGAATTGACCGATGCTTTAATGTGCATAGCGGCCACCCAACAATCCCACAACAGCAGATGTCAGGGGAAAGAGGGATCAGACA
Source organism: Rhinoderma darwinii (assembly GCF_050947455.1). Lineage (NCBI taxonomy): Eukaryota > Metazoa > Chordata > Amphibia > Anura > Rhinodermatidae > Rhinoderma > Rhinoderma darwinii. The sequence continues at coordinate 41,730,146 of NC_134691.1, read as the reverse complement.
TGTTGGATTTTAACTTGTCTGAGCCTTTGTTTTCATTGAAGATGAGCCACAGAGCTGTCTGGGAATGGCCTTTACCCTTTTCTCTTTTGAAATAAACATGCATGCTCGGCCGATCATGTTTATGAGGGAGCCTTCAGCCGACAGTTATTTAATTTGTATGGTCACCTTAAGGTTTGGTCCTTTTCTGGTCACACAATGCTCAACAGATACCTAGACTTCAGATTTCTTTTCATTTTTCCCAAGGTCTAGTGTCTAGGACTGCCATATGTTTCAGAAACTGATGGCCTGAAGGTTCATAAAACTTACCATGGACAACATTGATTACATTTTTAAAAAATATATAATTGAACAAGTAAATATCTAAGGGTTTAGTAGTAGAGCAAAGACGCAGAGTATGGGTTAACATGTCTTGGAAAAAGCAAGGCCACTTCACGTCATTGGATTACTTGGCTAGAAAGTTAGGTTTGTCTGTCTCCAAATAAACACAATTTCAATCAGATATGCAGAAGCAAAATCATAGCGTTGGAAAAGTAAAAATAAATCATGAAGTGTTCACAATTATCCAGAATGCAATCAGGCTCCATATTAAGCCGTTTTCATATGTCCATGTATGGACACTTAAAAACATTAGAAAGCCCTTGGCAAGGAACATAAAAATCTTTTAATCTTGCAGTTTTTACTCTGGCCACTGAGCCTTACAATAGACTGACACTTCCTATTCTGTAGAGATCACATCTCCGCAGTCATCTCATTATCATCACAGGCAGGATTATAATGAAAGGTAAAACATCCATTATAGAACTGGATATAGATAACAAAATATCACACAATTGAGAATAGGTGATGGGGAAAGCTCAACTCCTCCTCCCTGCACAGGGACATTCTTACAGGTCACAGAGCATGCCCACAACACACAAGTGACTGAATATTTTTATGTCCATGTGAATGCTTTGAAGCAACTCTTTGGAACTGCTGTTCACAGCTCAAAGCAGCAGCTCAGGCAAGATGGCTGCCGCTATAATAATGTAAGGAAATTACCATGGCTAGCAGGTGACAATATTGACCTTTATGCTATTCAAATCTATCTATCTTATAACTATTTGTCTATCTATCATCTATCTATCTATCTATCTATCTATCTATCTATCTATCTATCTATCTATCTATCTATCTATCTCTGTCTCTCTATCCCATATCTAACTATCTATCTCTCATATTGTTCTATCTATCTCATAACTATTTATCTATCTGTCTATCTCATATCTCTCTAATCCAGGGGTCACAAGCATGCGGCCCCTGAGGCTGTCATCTGCGGCCTGCGGGACACAGAGCCGCTAGTACAGGCTCTGTTCTGTAAAGAGAGAGAGCAAAAAACACGGCGCCACCTTGTGCAGGTCAATATGTTGATTGGGTGAAGCAAGGGGGCAATTACCATGCTCACCTAGGTAGGGTGTTTAAAGCGTAAGGATAAATCCACAATGCTGCTGCCAGATCCGGATCGGTTCCCAGAAGGGACCGCTTGGTTAACGGAGAGAGAAGGAGAAAAAAATGGATCGTATGGAGGCGCTGCTGCGTGGCGAAATTTGTAGAAATGACGGTGAAGTCCAGATAGAATAATAAGAATCGTTTATTTCAATGAGTCGCTACGCGTTTCAACGCTGAACGAGCGTCTTCCTCAGGCCATGTACACATTGTGCTTCCAACACTTTATATAACATAATGAGTTCAAATTAACAGGAGTGAAAAACCGCCAAATCCGCCGAGGTCAGAGTGCAACCGTGATGTCACACCCGGTTTTTTCCACAAAAGAGCAGTTAAAACAGAAATGAGACATTATAAAAATAAATACATTCTTTTGTTTGCGAAACATAGACACTTGATAATAGGGATACAATGGGATGGTGCCTGAATTATATAATTTACAAAAATGACCTAAAAGTAATGGTTTTTAAGAACCGGGAGTGTGTCATTATCTGCAGTGCATTAAAAAAGGTGTATTAAAACCAATAAAACAAGCTCTAAATTGACATTTTTATGTTCTTGTACAAATGGTTAGTGAAACTTACAATAACGTTAGTAAGTTTAGCATAAAATAACTTTGTAATGAAAGTGGTTGTGTTGCTAGGATTAGCAATGGCTTTTGGTGATCAGCTTGTCTGAAATTTCAGACAACCTGATCACCAAAAGCCATTGATAATATGATAATATGTTTATAACATCCAAAATGAAAACAAAATGAAAATAAGAATAATATTATCTATAATGGGTATTCCTTCCGGTATACCTACTATCTTACATCAAAATCAATGTAAACCATTTGATGTTTTAACTAAAGAGTTTGTCACTATCTGATCACCATTCATTATCTCATATATGCCAAATAAATACACGTAGAAGTACTCTCACTTCTTCATTAACTTACCTGCAGTTCATTTGGCCCGTCTCGTTCCCCTTGACGTCTCGATCTTCCTTGGTTGTCCTGGCAACGGAGGCGCGTCTCGGCATCCTCAGTGTAACCTAGCAACACAACCACTTTCATTACAAAGTTATTTTATGCTAAACTTACTAACATTATTGTAAGTTTCACTAACCATTTGTACAACATAAAAATGTCAATTTAGAGCTTGTTTTATTGGTTTTAATACACCTTTTTTAATGCATTGCAGATGAGAACACACTCCCGGTTCTTAAAGACCATTACTTTTAGGTCATTTTTGTAAATTATATAATTCAGGCACCATCCCATTGTATCCCTATTATCAAGTGTCTATGTTTCGCAAACAAAAGAATGTATTTATTTTTATAATGTCTCATTTCTGTTTTGTTTTTTTTTTTTTTTTTTTAAACATTACATTTTTATTGATTTTAAACATAGAAAACATAGGAAACATTTTTGTACAGAAGCAAATAAATTATATCATCAAAAAGATGTTAGTAATATTATCCTGTACAACTGAGGTAGGCAACCTGAAAAACCTTATCTCGTAAGGGAAGGTGGGGAGGAAAGGGAGGGATAGGGAAACAGGGAAGGCTTTCTCAGAACATTCTCATATCCTTTAATGTGTTCCACCATTATTATTAACCCCTTCTCTTATTGCTTTGTAATCCACGTGTGAGTCCCCATTGTACCTTCGCCTGTCCTAACCTGGGAACATGTCAGTCCACCTTTGCCACTGAGCTTCGAATCTATTCATTCTATTCTGACGAAGTGCAAATAATCTTTCATATACACAATGGGATGAGACCTCTTCTATAATTTCCCTCAAAGACGGGACCGAGACTGACTTCCAGTTTCTGGCCACCAATAATTTAACCGACAGACAAATATGGCAAAACAAGGCTCTATCTTCTGGTGAAATTATTCCCATATTTAGAGACAAAAGGGCTAGATCTGCATTTGGTGTCACTTGAACCTCCAACAGTCTGGAGGCCAGATTGAACACTGAAACCCACACCGGAGCGATAATGGGACATTCCCAAAATATATGATGTAGGGTCCCCAGTCCTCCACACCCCCTCCAGCACTCCGCGTTAGCCCCTGGGTATATCTTGGAGATCTGAAGGGGGGTATAATACCATCGTAACACCAGCTTATGATATACTTCCAGGAGGTTCGAGTTCACGGTGGACCTTAACGTCCACTTAATGGCCCTGGACCAATCCTCTATGGTATAAGTAGATCCCAAATCCCTCTCCCATTGTAGCACATATTTATTTTTGGCCATCATCATATCTCCCAATAGTTCTTGATAGAAGGACTTTGTTAAGCTAGATTCTATGACTGATGTCTCGAATAGCAGATGATGTATCTTAGAGGGGATGCAAACCTGTGCGTGTTCCCTTGTCGGGAGGAGATGTCGAATCTGCAAGTATTTAAAGAATTCGGAATGAGCCAAGGCAAATTCTTCTCTTAATTCTGAGAAAGGTTTAATGCTATCTTCTCCATAAAGATCTGCCAGCGTTGTCACTCCTAACCTGACCCAGTTACGTAGATTCAGATCAGGAATTAACAGTTCAAGAGCATCTATTGGTAAAAAGAGTTTGTACCCCGGATTAGAGGAGGGTGTCCCTGTCAGGATATGTCTCCATGCTTGTAACGATACTCTTACTGTAGGAAATTTAGGAAGTACCTTCCTTGGAAACTTTGCATGAGCTAATAGTAGCGAGGTCAGGGGAATATCCCCTATCAAGTGTTGCTCAATCGTCGGCCAACTAGAGCCAAAGGATGCAGTGCACCAGTATCGCAATTGTCGTAACACTATGGCCTTATGGTAGGCCTCTAGGTTCGGTACTCCCATCCCTCCTCTCTGTCTATGTATGTATAGACTTTGTCTGGCTACCCGAGGTTTCTTATTTTTCCATATAAACCGCATCAACTGATCTTGTAACTTACGGAGAATAAAAGCCGGTATAGGCGCCACCACTGTCCTAAACACATAGAGTATTTTGGGGAGAATAAGCATTTTATACAGGATTATTCTGCCCATCCAGGATGGTTCCGTATCTGACAAACGCTTTAATTCGTCTTGCAATTTATCCTGAAGAGGAAGAACATTAATATGAGCCAATTTAGATGTTGGCGAGCACAATTTTATGCCTAAATAAGGGATCGACATCTCCTCCCAGCCAAACGGAAACTCCCTCTGTATATCTTTTCGCAGTGTCCATGGTATGGCCACTCCCAATATCTGAGACTTGGAGGCATTAACTTTATAATAAGACACGTTGCCAAATTGTGCTAAAATCTCTGCTACTCTGCGGAGAGAGGACAATGGTTCTGTGAGGGTCAGTATGACATCGTCCGCAAACAATCCAATCTTATGCTGTCTATGTCCTACAGAGATTCCCCGCACCCCCATATCCATTCGTATCAGTTCCGCCATCGGCTCCATTACCATAGTGAAGAGCAGAGGAGATAATGGGCAGCCCTGCCTTGTTCCATTGGTGATACTAAATGGCTCAGACAGCATCCCATTAGCCAACACCCGGGCTGAAGGTGCAGAGTACAGGGCCCCGATTGCTCCTAGGATGGCTCCCGAAAAACCAAATCTCCTCATAGTTTCAAAGGCAAATCCCCAGTGTATCCTATCGAACGCCTTTTCTGCATCCAGAGTAAGGAGAACAGAGGGCGTTCGACTTGCCTCCACCCTGGAAATTAGATTTATAATGCGCCTTGTGCCATCTGGCGCCTGTCTCCCCTTAGTGAATCCCACTTGATCGTTATGAATCACTGTGGGGAGTATTGTCAAATGACGTTGGGCCAATATTTTTGCATAAAGCTTTGTGTCGCAATTTAACAATGAGATGGGTCGGAAATTGGCTGGGAGAGTCGGGGATTTCCCCTGTTTAGGTATTGTTACAATAGTAGCCTGCAACATCTCGGCCGGGAGGCTTCCCCTCTCTATAGCTACATTAAAAATACGAGCTAAGTAAGGGGTCAAAATAGATTCGTTAAATTTGTAATATTCGGATGAAAACCCATCCGGCCCCGGGGCTTTACCTAGTTTAACTAATTTTATAACTTTGGACACTTCGCCTGGTAAAATAGGAGCGTTTAGCTGCTCTAGTTGAAGAGGAGTTATTTTTGGCAACTGAATCTGATCTAGAAATCTATCTATTGCCTCTGCTGTAGGTGGCATTATACTGGGGTCTCCCCGCAAGTTGTATAATTTGGAGTAGAACTGGCTAAACCTATCCGCTATCCCTTGGGGATTCGAGATTTTTGGCTCACTTCCTTCCGCTATCAAAAACGGTATCCTCCACTTCTGCCGTCTTTGTTTCACCCTGTTTGCCATATATTTACTCGCCTTATTGTGTGAGGTGTAGTATGTCATGCGAAGGGAGGTCAAACTTTTATCAAAGTCTGCAATCAGTACTTCTCTCAATTCCCGTCTTAGTTTAGTCAGAGCATCGTGAACCGTAAAAGACGGGGAGGATTGCTGTTGCATCTCCAGGGATTTAATCTGTGCTAGTATGCGGTCTGTGTTCAGCTGTTTTTGCTTTTTATAATGAGAGCTTTGTTGGATCAACAGCCCGCGTATCACCGCCTTATGGGCGTTCCACAGCACAAATGGGTCTATGTCCGGTGAATCGTTTAGGTCAAAATAGTCCTTTATCTGGGAGGAAATACGCCCTCTATACTGGGTCAAGGCCATCAGAAAAGTATTGTTCCTCCATGACCTATGCGGGCGACTCCAGGGTGACAACGCTACCTGCATGGAGACCGGAGCATGGTCCGACCACGTAATGTCTCCCACCTCAGCTTTTATCACCGAATTCAGCAACCACTTATCTACCAAAAACAAGTCTATCCTAGAGAAAGTATGGTGACAAGGCGAGTAAAAGGAGAACTCTCTTGTCGAAGCATTGTGACATCTAAACACATCATATATGTCTTGTTGCTGAATCCACCCTGACAAAGTAGGGAGAGACCTCTTGCTCCTACTGGTAGAATCCAAAACTCTGTCTGGAATGATATTGAAATCTCCACAGAAAATAAGCTGTCCCTGCTGGATTTTGCGAACTTTCTTTATGGTTTTGTTTAGAAATCTAATCTGAGAGACATTAGGAGCATATATATTGACTAGTGTGACTAGGGTATCATTAATGGAGCATATCAGAGCAAGAAATCTCCCCCCCTCATCCACCCGGGAGTCCACCAATTTAAAATCTATCGTATCTCTGATAGCTATCAAAACTCCCGCCTTTTTTTTCCCCGCATTAGACATAAAAACATGAGGAAATTTAGCATTTGTAAAGGCCGGACAATTCGATTGCTGAAAATGCGTTTCCTGCAGACACATAATGTCTGCCCCAGATTTCAAAGCCTCCTTCCAGGCTGACGACCTTTTGAAAGGGCTATTTAGACCTTTGACATTAAGAGACATTATTTTAACCGCCATAATCTCTATTACAAAGCTGCGATATAACATACATAAGGCACTGAATCATTTTTACATTACATCTTTGGACTGTACTGAAAAGGAAATTCTTGAAAAAGCTGCTTGGATAAAACAACCGGGAAAAACAGAAACATAAAAAAATGCATTCTTTTTTGAAGAACAACATTCTCCGGAACCAGGAACAGTTCCAGTAGGATCCCATCGACCTTGGCGATCCCGTAAAGGTTTCGGGGGTGAAAGTTCGGCTAGATGAGACTCGACCTCTCGTTTAGCCAATAAAGCCAGTCTTTCATCTAGTATCTGTGCTCCTTGACCACTCTGGGGAGATCCTCGCCGGTCCCCTAGGCGATATTTTCCGCTGTGGACCCGGGAGCAGGAACCCCCAGTCTGACATCAATTTTTCTCCATCAGCAGGTTTAAACAATACATGGGTGCGTTCATCTTTCCTTATCAACAGCTTCGTAGGGAAGCCCCACTTATAAGGTATTTTCTGATTCCGAAGTACCAGGGTTACCGGAGAGAAGGCCCTCCTTGCTTGGAGCGTAGCTTGCGAGAAATCCGCATATAAGTGGACCCCTCCAAATGGATCTGGTAAGGGCTGCCTTTTCCGCGCAGCAAACATCAAGGCCTCCTTGACATGATAAAAATGAATGCGGGAGATCACGTCACGTGGTATGTCCGCCGGCAAAGCTTTGGGTTTAGGCAGACGGTGAGCACGATCAATAATCCAATCCGGAGGATGGGTGTCGGGTAATAAGGTTTTAATCAGCTTCTGGAGATACCCCTGAAGATCTGCTTGTGCCACCGATTCCGGAATTCCTCGAAACTTAATATTGTTCCGTCTGTTTCGGTCCTCCATATCCGCCATTTTATTTTTTATAGCTTCCACCTCCTCTTCTAACACATAGTGCGCATCCACCAGATCATTATGGGCCTGCGTGAAATCACCCATCTTGTTTTCCACGTGATCCACTCTAGTACCTAGATCTTCTATGGAGGTATTTAGTTTGGCAGTGATTTTGGCCATATCCTGCTGCAAAGATCCTCTGAGCGCCATTACAATGTCCTTAATAAACTTTTCTGACGCCACCTGATCTGTGGTGGGCAGATTAGATATGGGGTCACCGTCCCCTGCAGCCCCTTCCTCCAAAACCCCTAGACTCTGTTTGTCAGGGTTTGCTATATGCCCGTCTTCCTCTCTTTCCAGCCTCTGATCTTCTGCCCCGTCAGCATGCGATATTGGCCCAGGGCTAGTTGCAATTACCCCATCTCCTTCTCTCTCCTTAGATCTCTGTCTGGGGCACACCGGAGTGTGTTGTGACTCACCCAGAGAAGCTGCAGGAGAAGCTGGTCCGGAGCCTCTGCCACAGGCGCTGGAATCTCCTGGAGAAGTCTCGCCGGCGCCATCTTGGATCTCTTCCCGCCTCATGCTGCGGGTGGAGAAGAAGTCCGTCAGACGCTTCGGGCCGGTTTTATTGCCCCTCTTCCTGGTCATCATCTCGCCTGCACTCCGGGACTCCGGTATAAGTCAGGTAAGTCGGCTTTCTGTCGCTTATTTAGTGTCGCTTAGAGGTCTGAGGACGGAGCTCCGAATCAAGCGTCCGCCACAGTCAGCATCCAGGCCACGCCCCGTCTCATTTCTGTTTTAACTGCTCTTTTGTTGAAAAAACCGGGTGTGACGTCACGGTCGCACTCTGACCTCGGCAGATTTGGCGGTTTTTCACTCCTGTTAATTTGAACTCATTATGTTATATAAAGTGTTGGAAGCACAATGTGTACATGGGCTGAGGAAGCCTCTCGTTCAGCGTTGAAACGCGTAGCCACTCATTGAAATAAACGATTCTTATTATTCTATCTGGACTTCACCGTCATTTCTACAAATTTCGCCATGCAGCAGCGCCTCCATACGATCCATTTTTTTCTCCTTCTCTCTCCAGGCTCTGTTCTTGGAATCTGTGGAATTCCCTGACATCGCTGTCCATATATGGAAAGTGTTGTCAGGGTCTTCCCCAGAGCAGACTCCCGGGCAGAGCGCTAGTACAGGCTCTGCTCCGGGACTCTGTGGAATTCCTTGACATCGCTGTCCATATATGGACAGTGTTTTCAGGGTCTTCCCCAGAGCGGAGTCCCGGGCAGACCGCTAGTACAGGCTCTGTTCCGGGACTCAGTGGAATTCCTTGACATTGCTGTTCATATATGGACAGTGTTGTCAGGGTCTTCCCCAGAGCAGAGTCCCGGGCAGAGCGCTAGTATAGGGACTCTGTGGCATTCCTTGACATCGCTGTCCATATATGGACAGTGTTGTCAGGGTCTTCCCCAGAGCGGAGTCCCGGGCAGACCGCTAGTACAGGCTCTGTTCCGGGACTCAGAGGAATTCCTTGACATCGCTGTCCATATATGGACAGTGTTGTCAGGGTCTTCCCCAGAGCGGAGTCCCGGGCAGAGCGCTAGTATAGGCCCTGCTCCGGGACTCTGTGGAAACTCCTGACAACGCTGTCCATTTATGGACAGTGATGTCAGGGTTTTCCCCAGAGCGATGTCCCGAGCAGAGCGCTAGTATAGGCCCTGCTCCGGGACTATGTGCAATCCCCTGACAACGCTATCCATATATGGACAGTGCTGTCAGGGTCTTCCCCAGAGCCGAGCCCCGGGTAGAGTGCTAGTATAGGCTCTGCTCCGGGACTCTGTGGAATTCCTTGACATCGCTGTCCATATATGGACAGTGTTGTCAGGGTCTTCCCCAGAGCGGAGTCCCAGGCAGAGCGCTAGTACAGGCTCTGCTCCGGAACTCTGTGGAATTCCTTGACATCGCTGTCGATATATGGACAGTGTTGTCAGGGGCTTCCCAGCGCGGAGTCCCGGGCAGACCGCTAGTACAGGCTCTGTTCCGGGACTCTGTGGAATACCCTGACATCACTGTCCATAAATGGACGGTGTTGTCAGGGTCTTCCCCAGAGCGGAGTCCCGGCAGACCGCTACTACAGGCTCTGTTCCGGGACTCTGTGGAATTCCCAGACATCGCTGTCCATATATGGACAGTGTTGTCAGGGTCTTCCCCAGAGCGGAGTCCCAGGCAGAGCGCTAGTATAGGCTCTGCTTCGGGACTCTGTGGAATCCCTTGACATTGAGCTGTATTTGTGCTGGTGCTGTATATATGTACTGAGCTTGGTTCTGGTGTTGTGTATAGAACCATATTGCTTGTAAAATGTAAAAATGTTTTTATGCTCGCGTTACATGAAAAGAAATGACACGTCTTTTGGTAGAGAAAACAAACACGGTGAGGGGGAAGGAGATGTCGGGTAAGAGGTTGGGGGGCGCCAAACTGAATCTTTGCCCCGGGTGCTGGAGAACCTAGCTATGCCTCTGTATCTATCTATCTATCTATCTATCTATCTATCTATCTATCTATCTGTCTGTCTGTCTGTCTGTCTGTCTGTCTGTCTGTCTGTCTATCTATCTATCCCATATCTAACTATTTATCTATCTCATATCTATCTATCTATCTATCTATCTATCTATCTATCTATCTATCTATCTATCTATCTATCTATCTATCTATCTATCTATCTATCTATCTCATATCTATCTATCTATCTATCTATCTATCTATCTATCTATCTATCTATCTATCTATCTATCTATCTATCTATCTATCTACTATCTTCTAATTGTTAAATAAATAGTTCTGAGAATCAAGATTACAGATTTGGTTTGTGGTCTAATGGTCTCACTATGTCATCTCCACATCAGTAATTTTTACCTTTCTGCTAATCAACTGCTAAACTTTTATTTTTACCATTCTCAGTGTACTCTGCATGTTAAAGTGTTTGAGATGTGGCTTTTCAAAGAAATACAAAGATACATATAATTAGCGTAGCATTTTTTGGTGTGGTTAGACTTAAAGAGGCTCTGTCACCAGATTTTGCAACCCCTATCTGCTATTGCAGCAGATAGGCGCTGCAATGTAGATTACAGTAACGTTTTTATTTAAAAAAAACGAGCATTTTTGGCCAAGTTATGACCATTTTTGTAGTTATGCAAATGAGGCTTGCAAAAGTCCAAGTGGGTGTGTTTAAAAGTAAAAGTCCAAGTGGGTGTGTATTATGTGCGTACATCGGGGCGTTTTTAATACTTTCACTAGCTGGGCGCTCTGATGAGAAGTAACATCCTCTTCTCTTCAGAACGCCCAGCTTGTGACAGTGCAGATCTGTGACGTCACTCACAGGTCCTGCATCGTGACGGCCACATCGGCACCAGAGGCTACAGTTGATTCTGCAGCAGCAACAGCGTTTGCAGGTAAGTCGATCTTACCTGCAAACGCTGATGCTGCTGCAGAATCAACTGTAGCCTCTGCTGCCGATGTGGCCGTCACGATGCAGGACCTGTGAGTGACGTCACAGATCTGCACTGTCAGAAGCTGGGCGTTCTGAAGAGAAGAGGATGTTACTTCTCTTCACAGCGCCCAGCTAGTAAAAGTATTAAAAACGCCCCGATGTACGCACCTAATACACGCCCACTTGGACTTTTACTTTTAAACACACCCACTTGGACTTTTGCAAGCCTCATTTGCATAATTACAAAAATGGTCATAACTTGGCCAAAAATGCTCGTTTTTTAAAAATAAAAACGTTACTGTAATCTACATTGCAGCGCCTATCTGCTGCAATAGCAGATAGGGGTTGCAAAATCTGGTGACAGAGCCTCTTTAAGGCTGGGTTCACACGACCTATTTTCAGGCGTAAACGAGGCGTATTATGCCTCGTTTTACGCCTGAAAATAGGGCTACAATACGTCGGCAAAAATCTGCCCATTCATTTGAATGGGTTTGCCAACGTATTGTGCAGACGACCTGTAATTTACGCGTCGTCGTTTGACAGCTGTCAAACGACGACGCGTAAATGGACTGCCTCGGCAAAGAAGTGCAGGGCACTTCTTTGCCACGTAATTTGAGCTGTTCTTCATTGAACTCAATGAAGCACAGCTCAAGATTTACGAGCGTCTCAGCCGCCTCGTAAATTACGAGGAGGAGCATTTACGTGTGAAACGAGGCAGCTTCTAACAGTCTGTCTTTTCACACGTAACTGCCTCTCATCGTGTGAACATACCCTAAAGGCAATGTGTTGCGAATTAAACCTTTTTTTTTACGTAAGTTGCTTATTTTTATTATATCTTTTAAGTTTTTTGCTGTATTTTTTTTTTTTTCTTCCACATGGTGGAAAGTATTACAAATTAAATAATAATTTGACATGTTTTCCTATGTTGGCCACCAGAGGGAGCACTTCCCAGAATTACAGCAAGGTGAATAATCAAAGCAACCTGACTCACAGCTGCTGTAAATGTGGGAGGGAATCTCACCCCCCTCCTACAAGCCAGGAAAAGGTGTCTTCAAACTGCTAAGCAGTGTCCGGCTGTCATTTTGGGTGTGATTGTTGAAATGCAGCTCGCAGAAGCTATAGGACACAACAAAAGGCTAAGGGTATATTCACACGCTTAATAAACAAAGGGAAAACATCTCCCGATTATCAGCCATTTTTTAATCAAACTCACGTTTTTTACGGCCGTTTTTGGAGCTGTTTTTCTATAGAGTCAATGAAACACGGCTCCAAAAACGTCCCAAGTAGTGATATGCACTTCTTTTTGGCGGGCGTCTTTTTACGTGCCACTTTTGGAAAATGGCCGCGTAAAAAAAACGCCCTGTCGGAACAGAACGCCGTATTTCCCATTGAAACGGCTGAAAACACTGCATGTGAACATACCCTTAAAATGATGAAAGTGTAGTGAATGACTTTTCAGTTGACAGGTTCACATGGCGTGTATTTGACACGTTGTTTTTTTTTCCGCATTTTACATGCCTTTCTTGCTAAATGTTTTTATCCCTCCATCCTGCTGACAATCTCCTCCAGCATCACTGTAGGCAAGATTGTATGGTGACGCTTTAGGAGACTGTCAGCAATATTGGGTGGTGATGCTGGAGGAGACTGTCAGTAGGATTGTATGGTGACGCTGGAGGAGACTGTCAGCAATATTGGGTGGTGATGATGGAGGAGACTGTCAGCAGGATTGTATGGTGATGCTGGAGGAGACTGTCAGCAGGATTGTATGGTGACCCTGGAGGAGACTGTCAGCAAGATTGGGTGGTGAAGATGGAGGAGACTGTCAGCAGGATTGTATGGTGATGCTGGAGGAGACTGTCAGCAAGATTGGGTGGTGATGATGGAGGAGACTGTCAGCAAGATTGGGTGGTGATGATGGAGGAAACTGTAAGCAGGATTTTATGGTGATGCTGGAGGAGACTGTCAGCAGGATTGTATGGTAACGCTGGAGGAGACTGTCAGCAAGATTGGGTGGTGACGCTGGAGGAGACTGTCAGCAAGATTGTATGGTGATGCTGGAGGAGACTGTCAGCAAGATTGGGTGGTGATGCTGGAGGAGACTGTCAGCAGGATTGTATGGTGATGCTGGAGGAAACTGTCAGCAGGATTGTATGGTGACGCTGGAGGAGACTGTCAGCAAGATTGGGTGGTGATGCTGGAGGAGACTGTCAGCAGGATTGTATGGTGACGCTGGAGGAGACTGTCAGCAAGATTGGGTGGTGATGATGGAGGAGACTGTCAGCAAGATTGGGTGGTGATGATGGAGGAGACTGTCAGCAGGATTGTATGGAAACGCTGGAGGAGACTGTCAGCAAGATTGGGTGGTGACGCTGGAGGAGACTGTCAGCAGGATTGTATGGTGACGCTGGAGGAGACTGTCAGCAAGATTGGGTGGTGATGCTGGAGGAGATTGTCAGCAGGATTGTATGGTGATGCTGGAGGAGACTGTCAGCAAGATTGGGTGGTGATGATGGAGGAGACTGTCAGCAAGATTGGGTGGTGATGATGGAGGAAACTGTAAGCAGGATTTTATGGTGATGCTGGAGGAGACTGTCAGCAGGATTGTATGGTAACGCTGGAGGAGACTGTCAGCAAGATTGGGTGGTGACGCTGGAGGAGACTGTCAGCAAGATTGTATGGTGATGCTGGAGGAGACTGTCAGCAAGATTGGGTGGTGATGCTGGAGGAGACTGTCAGCAGGATTGTATGGTGATGCTGGAGGAAACTGTCAGCAGGATTGTATGGTGACGCTGGAGGAGACTGTCAGCAAGATTGGGTGGTGATGCTGGAGGAGACTGTCAGCAGGATTGTATGGTGACGCTGGAGGAGACTGTCAGCAAGATTGGGTGGTGATGATGGAGGAGACTGTCAGCAAGATTGGGTGGTGATGATGGAGGAGACTGTCATCAGGATTGTATGGAAACGCTGGAGGAGACTGTCAGCAAGATTGGGTGGTGACGCTGGAGCAGAGCTGTCAGCAGGATTGTATGGTGATGCTGGAGGAGACTGTCAGCAAGATTGGGTGGTGATGCTGGAGGAGACTGTCAGCAGGATTGTATGGTGATGCTGGAGGAGACTGTCAGCAGGATTGTATGGTGACACTGGGGGAGACTGTCAGCAAGATTGGGTAGTGATGATGGAGGAGACTATCAGCAAGATTGGGTGGGGACGCATCACCATACAAGGGGGTCTGTGAGAGAGAGAGAGAGAGAGAGAGGGACAGACAGAGACACACACACCTTACCTGCAGTGCAGCTGGTCTTCATAATGGCGCCTGCTATCTCCCTGCTAGCTGCTCTGCTGTGTAACTGAACTGCGTCTGCGCAGTACAGAGCCAGATAGCAGAGACAATGGATGGCTCCCGTTCATTGTGTCCTATGCCCTGAGCTGCCGTATTCCATCAGTGTATGTGTCGTTAACAGACACATACACACATGAAGTGTGAAAAATTAAGTAAAGTCAATATAATATTTTATTAAATAAAAACACAGAAATTAATTTAAAAAAATTCATGACACTGTTCCTTTAAACAGTAATGGAACAAAACATCTGTCGAAAATTCTCTAAATCAGTGGTCTCCAACCTGTGACTCTCCAGCTGTTACGAAACGAAAACTCCCAACATCTGGCTGTCAGGGCATGTTGGGAGCTGTAGTATTTCACAACAGCAGGGGAGCCACAGCTTGGAGACCACAACTCGAAATGATTGTACTTTATTCTGCAATAAATTCTCTACATTTCTTGCATGGACACTTATGTAGCGTTCATCTAGAATGACATTGTCAGCTACAGTGGCAGATATATCATTTGTCATTATATAACATCATTCTATGGTATGTTTGTACTTAGCAATTACTTTAATTTAGTTTATTTTAAAAAAATACTCTAAATTATATTTAAGGATGAATTTCTTCAATAACTTCTGGTCATCCTGGCCTTAAGGACCAACAGAATTCTTTCGTTTTGGCCTCCTCACGTTCCGTCAGACATTACTTTTTTATTTTTAAGGCTCTGTAGCTATTTGAGGCCAGAAGTCAGACTTTTTTTCTGCAGTATTTTTGGGTAACTATATGGTAACATAAAATTTGTATGAATTTTTTTGTATGGAGAAATGAATAAGAAAAGCAATTCCACAGTTTTTTATATTTTTATTTACATTGTTACGTTTAATAGAGGGCATAACTATTGTTTGAGACAAGACAAGTGGGGATATATATCACAAGTACATTCTTCATATATTTTTTATACTTTGAATAAAATAGATATTTTTTATTTATTTTTAAATACTTTGTATTAATTTGAGTTGCAGCGGGTTTTTTTTAATCGTCTATTTTATTTACATTTTTTAAAAATATATATATTTTTTAGTCCCCATAGTGGACTATTACTATTAACAATTTTTTTATTTTCAAAACATAATATACTGTCATATATCTATATGACAGGACATTGCTGCAGGTGCATGTAAAATGCACAGCCATCTGTTATGAATACCGTAGAGGAGGTTACCAGAGAGCCCTGAAGGCCTTTATTAGGCCCACGGCTGGCATCGCGATTTCCCAGTCAGCCCTGGGTGATCACGTGTGGGCTGATAGTGACGGAGCAAAAGGAGCCCCCTTCCTTTGTCAGCACTGCAGGCTTCATTTATCACGGTGCAGAAAGGGTTAAACAGCCAGGATCTGAGTTTTCTCTGATCCCAGACATTAGTGCTGGCAGACAGATGTCCTCCAGCTCCAGCCACTGTGCCCCCATCATGTACATGTATGTGACGATGCAGGAAAGAAGGCGTTAATGAAAAATTAAATTTTGCATAAGATATTTAAAACAACCCATAATTTAAATCTAAATAAGATGCTGAATATATTCTCAAACATTTAGCTTTTTTTATTTTGTACAGCTTCTTTATTACATGGTGTTTTATCCTCCATTCTGACTGAAAGACACATTTAGAAGTATACTAGAGCAGGCTGTAAAGTCGCATGACTGCCTGCAGGGGGCAGATAAATCACATACAGTTTCCAAAAAGGACCCAGAAAATTTTTACTTTTGCTATTCATGTGGATGGCAAACAGAATGACATATAGCCAGGGGGCCGAAACAATGTTGATGGTGCCCCTGGGTAAATTATTGGGTGGTGGGCCCTCTCTATCACTGACCCGTTATACTCAATCACAGTGCAGAAGTAAAAATGAATGTGGGTCAAGGTGGTTCTGGTGGCACCCTGTTCCTAGAGACATGGATAAAATCTTGGTGTTGTCTGCGGGCATTATATTGATAATACTGATCAATTGTTTGAGTGATTTTTAAGTGTAGTATGGTGGAGAGCCCCTCAGGTCCTCAGATGTTGGAGGCCCTAAGGCAATTGCCCCATTTGCCCTCCCTATAATCCGGCCCTGCATCTAGTAGAGGAATGTACAGTATTTACATTTTAATTGTGAAAAGTTGTTTAAAAGTGGAAAAAGAAGTTATCTTATAAAGTGTTCTGTAGAGGTGGTAAAATCCTTTTTTGAGGTTCGAAATTTTTATCAGTTAATCATAGGAATTTGCAATACGAGAATCAATGTAGAATAGAATCTGTAAAAGGGTTGTCTTGCCTTTTTGAAATGCAGTCGGCCCGGAAATCACCTGATCACAGCGGGTAAGGCTTCTGAAAACCCCAGCGATCAGCTGTCATCTCTGGGGTAAGTTACGGCCAGGGACCACCGCAGTGGGAGCAGCTCTGGCTAATAAAGGGGGTCGTGAGCGTTGAAGCGCTCTCTATAAAGAACTATTAGGGCGTATGGAAAGCAGTGTGAGACAATCCCTGTAAATATCGGTTTATTTCTAATGCTCTGTTCCTGACATGATATTTGCACCAGGCTAATATTTGGTCTCACGACAATATATACCAAGCATATGACATATTGATCAATTCAATCAGTCTAGTACATATTAACCAAGCAAATATTTGTAGAATTGTGTACATAATATATATTTTAGAAAAGCTATAATAAAACATAACTTCACATGGAGATTTTGGCATCATCGCTCAATGACCAACCTGTGTGGTGGCATCAAGAATGCCACATATTTAGGAAGTGACATTTTTAGTAAACAATTATAGAAAAGTTGAAAAAAATGAGAATATAGTTGGATATGTGGAAAATAGTCTATTTCTAATGGTGCCATCTTTAGTAAGTGCTGACAATGTAAACTGTGAAAGAACAATCGCCAGCTCGCAGCATGGGCACAGAAGCAATATGGGCTCACAGCATGGCAGCTGTCATCACTTCTTCACATCACAGCCAGAGCGATTTTTATCCACTGACGATTCACCCAATTGGATCACATGCTCTAAGCTACGCTGTAATAGCAATATCAGCCACTTTTCTATTATTTTTTTTTCAATAGAAATGGTGGATGTGAGTTTGATGCTGCCCTGGAGGATTCATAAGAAATCAGATATATCATAAATAATAGTGCAATCTGGAAACTCATTACTCATGTCTTCAGCTCAATGCAGAACGCCACCGGTGGGCAGAGAAGGGACAATGAGGCTTGGTAAAACTAGGGCAGCCATTCAGTTAAATGGCCAGCATGTAATACTACATTTGGGAAATGTATGGCTGGGCTAGCCTCAATATGAAAGGGATTGTCTTGATACGAGAATCCCTTTAACCACGATTTTTACATATATATATAGATATATATATATAGATATAGATATACATATATAAAAATAATTAAAAATCCTTTTCCCACAAGTTTTTTTTAGAACCATTATTTCTAATAATAGAGGGATAAAGGAAAAAGTGAAGCTCCACCTTTGATCAATATTTGTCCCTATTACATGCAAATGTACAGTCTAATATTTCTGCATAAAGTTTCCGCTGTTTTCATTTATTTTTCATATCCTTTTACAGTGTACAAAAAAAAATACTTGGAAACTGTCAACATGCTGCTGTTGTAGATGCATAATTATTATTACCAAATGTGTCTGTAAGTAGTACTCATAATGGTGTCCTGCTATGAAAGAGCTGTGAGTTTCAATAAAAGGTTTTCCAGTTTTATGTAATAAAACTTCATTGTTCTATAATGAAACGTTCCGCAACTCTCTAATGTAATTTGTACTTTAATTCTTCACCATTTGGAAGATCTCTGTTAGTGAAAGTGAATGGGGATGTTCTTTACATCCAGAATCTGAAAATCTGTACCGACCTAGTCCTGATCACAGATAAGGCCTCATGCACATGGCTGTAGAATTCGTCCGTAATTGCGGTCCGCAATTACGGACCCATTCATTTCTATTGACCACGGAAATCTTCCTGTATATTTACGGGAAAGTGTCCGGGCCGTAGAAAGCCACCACAAAAGACAGGATATGTCCTATCTTTTGCTTTTTACGGACCGTGCTCTCATACTCTGTATGGGAGCTCGGGCCAAAAATGCGGGTGGGTGTCGGCCTCCATGCCCGCAATCACGGGCAGTGATTACAGTCATGTCCGTGTGCATGAGGCCTAAGAGTAAGTTAGAATTTCATATAATTGCAGCAAACTCTCAGCTGTGGTGTTCAGTAGCCGTGGTCTCTCCTATGTGACCTCCCCCAGCTGGTGTCCAGTAGCCTTATATGCACCACAGATTTATCATCTTTTCAAAGAAAGACAGGGACTAGGGTCACACTGAAATGTAAGTTTAATTAACTGAGTAATTGGTTTATGTCACATACGTGGTAATATTTTGTCTTATATGACTTCATGTTTGCGTGGCACACTGAATACTTCATCATTGATTTATTTTTTTTTATCGGCACGCCACACTAAATAAGGTTGCCTACCCCTATATTAATGCATAAAACGTATAGAAATCTGAGTGATAATACATCTAGCTCAAAATCCAGACAATATTATAATTTGCGATAATGTGGTCACAATGCGGGCACCAGCACCAATTTTCTTTAGTAACACTATGAGTTAAAATGAAACAGTAGTTAGGAGGCAAAATAGGTAATTATGATACATCACAAAGTGATGCACTTTCATATTTTATAGCTGATGGTCCCAACTTGTGTAAACTTAAAAACATTCACTGCAAAGTATAATAAGGTACTCAAAATGTTTTTGAAAAAAAGGATGGAATCGCCTGAACCTCTGACATAAATGAGATAGGAAGTGGATTTATGACTCTACCAGACTACAATGAACGCTGCAGTTAAAGGTGGAGTCACTACTTTTATCTCCTGAGGGTATGTTCACACGGCCTATTTACGGACGTAATTCGGGCGTTTTTGCCCCGAATTACGTCCGAAAATAGCGCCTCAATAGCGCTGACAAACATCTGCCCATTGAAAGCAATGGGCAGACGTTTGTCTGTTCACACGAGGCGTAATTTACGCGCCGCTGTCAAATGACGGCGCGTAAATAGACGCCCGCGTCAAAGAAGTGACCTGTCATTTCTTTGGCCATAATTGGAGCCGTTATTCATTGACTCCAATGAATAGCAGCGCCAATTACGTCCGTAATGGACGCAGCGTTCAAGCGCCTGCACATGCCGCTACGGCTGAAATTACGGGGATGTTTTCAGGCTGAAACATCCCCGTAATTTCAGCCGTTACGGACGCCCTCGTGTGAACATACCCTAATGGAAAAATAAGACGCCCTGTAAAAAGAAGTGCATGTCACATCTTGAGCCATTTTTGGAGCTGTTTTTCATTGTCTCAATAGAAAAACAGCTCCAAAAGCGTCCATAAAAAACACATACAAAAACGCTTGATGCTTTAAAAATGGCTGAAAATCAGAGGCTGTTTTCCCTTGAAAACAGCTGCGTATTTTACAGTTGTTTTTTGTTTAGCGTGTGAACATACCCTAAAGGTCCAACAGAAGGCAACCCCATTTCCCATTAGGGTCCAGTTAGATCTTATTGATGATATGTCCTGTGTGTGCTATGAGCAAACAAAGATGCAACTAGAAGTGGACGTGCACGTGTTCTGTATAGATCCAGGGTGGACCCTCAGTATCATTAGCTCTAGTGGGCCCAAGGAACCCCAGTCCAACACTGCTGTTAAATCATTTTGTGGTAAGGAAACATTGAAAAGGAGCTGTCAGGACAAATAATACTCTGCAGTCAATATTGCTGTTCCTTGGCTTCCAAATATGAAGATAGGGAAAATATTTCCTGAGACAGACACAGAATTCAGAAGACTGCCAAAAAAAGAATGGCACACGAAAGCAATTAAAATAACTAAAATGTCCAAGAACCTTGGAGAAGTTAAATTACTATGTGAAGCATACTCACAGAAAAAGGAGGAATCTATCTTGCTTTCTACGCCAGTTTCGGACCATGGAAAAAAAAAAATTTAAACTCACCGTCAGCAATCCTCTTTGCTTCTTCATTCTAGTTTCCTCAGACTCCCTCAACATGCTGTGACTCAAACAACGTACTGATGACGGGCAGCGCCAGGATGTTGCCTTTGACCCCACATTTAGAACGTTGAGTGCTGCGTCGCATAAAAGGCCCTGATGCTGCTCGGTGTCAGAATATTGTATGAGCCGCGGCCGGTAGTGAGAGCTAGAGGGGACCCGGAGAGGCGAAGCATAGAGGAGAGGTGAGCATCTGCTCTGCGGATGGCACAAGGCGGTGATCGTTGCTTAACATCGGCCCCATAAGCATCTAATCTGTTGTGTCTCCCTTAGGGTATGTTCACACGGGCTATTTTCGGACGTTTTTCGGGTCGTAAATGCCCTGAAAAACAGCTGAGAGGTCGGAAGCAGAACGCCTCCAAACATCTGCCTATTGATTTCAATGGGAAATACGGCATTCAGTTCCGACGTTTTTTACACGGCTGTTTCTCAAAACGGCCGAGTAGAAAAACGCCCGCAAAAAAGAAGTGTATGTCACTTCTTGAGCCATTTTTGGAGCCGTTTTTCATTGACTTTATAGAAAAACAGCTCCAAAAACGGCTGTAAAAAACACTGCAAAAAACGCGAGTTGCTTAAAAAACGTCTGAAAATCAGGAGCTGTTTTCCCTTGAAAACAGCTCCGTATTTTCAGACGTTTTGGATTTTGCGTGTACACCTACCCTAAGAGTAACAACCACAGTGCCCCCATTACACACCCACATCAATAGTGCCCCCCATAATAGTGCTATCTACAGTGTCTTCCTAAAAGTATCAGCCACAATGCCTTAATAATACAGATACATTAATAGTAACACCATAACCGCGCTATCTACAGTGTCTCCACAATAGTAGCCGCCACATTGCCTCTATAACAGAGCCACACAGCAATATGTACTTACTCCTGCCTCATCCAGAATCTATGTGAAAACATAGTGGATCATAGAAATGTATTGTTTATCAGTAACTTTTTTGTGCTGGCACTTTTTTATATTCTCATATTATAGTTGTTTTGTTGTGGGGTATTACATGTGTTTCGTAAGAATGAACCATGTCTGTCCTCTCTCCGCTCTTCTATTATATCATTACTTTCTCAAGAATAAGTCTGATTATTGCAGCTATGAAATATAACGGCTCATAAACAGAAATAAATTGCTTTGAGCAGCTTTTGTTTCCTGGAAGAATAAATACAATGTCGGAGGCTGAAATTGTTAGTCATTGTGCATTTTATGCTTAAATTACTGCTGTTTTGTACTAGATAACAGCGCTGTCTTAAACACAATCTGGGAAGATACATTTGCATGAATAAGGAACAAATAATTATAGAACAAAATGTTAAAAAAAACAACATACATATATATACACACACATACAGTATATATATATACAACCACGCGATTAAGTATTTAGCACTAGGTACCGTATGTACGAGCCTCCTCAGTTATTGCCTAGCAACCTCTCGCGGCTTGACAGAAACCAACACTGGATCTCGGAGAACAAAAAACAGCCGAGCTTTACTCCTCATAACAATTGCACGGCACATCTAACTAAAGACAATTCTTCCCTCGTCAGCTGCTTCGATGAATTTCCAGGGAAATATTTATTAGGTAATATAACAGTTGTTTTGTTGCTTCCATTAAAACAATTTATTAATTTCTTATAAATGTTTTAATGTTTTAGACTATATGCTCACCTGTATATATTTGTGGAATGGGATTGACCCAGAAATGCTCCCATCTAATAGGTCATAGGTCCATAGATGTCTGGCTCCATGTGTTTGCTCTGCGCCAAACATCAATGTTCCATTATAGTAATAGCACAGCAGGCAATACATAAATCCACAGTAAAAGAATGCACAGTGGAAGCCACCACATAAGTATTTTCTATATGCCAAGCATCCGATTCCCATGAACTCCTTGATAGGAACATTTCTGGATCTATGTGGTTTTCTACCCCTACCCTGAAATTGAGAAGGAGCAAAGGAGGACCCTTACAACATACGAATAAAAGTGTGAACATAGCCTAACATCATTTTTAGATATAGCGGTCAATGACGTTTCATTGTCTTCTCCTCCAGCGTATAATTGTTAGTGCAATCTGCGGACTCTTGGGGTGTGAAGTCTGGGGTCTGAATTTGTTTTTTGGATCTGAAGTCCAAAATAATTTTGAGGTCTGGGGACTGCAATTTGGGGTCTGAATTAACTTTGAGATTTGAGGAGCTGATGAAGTGTCGTGGGCACTACTCGGGCATTAGGTGCGTGGAAAATTGAAAGAGACATGACATATTTCCATAAAAATCTTGGGTTGTCCGTAATTTTTAGCCTAGTATTGAGATGTCATTAATACTGATGACATCACCTTGCCACGGTGGTAAATGGACAAAACAACCACGGTGGTCTGGGAACTTTTCGTCCATATGGAGAATGGGTTGGGATTTGGCAGTGGGGTCTATAGCTGGTTTGGGGTTCCCGACAACCCCTGTTAATATTGGACTGGAGGATGGATATTTTCAGTTTTCTCAATTAAAGCTATGAATTGGTGAGAATTATTTTTTTTTAATGATTTACACATTACGACCCTGGCCCATGTTCATACAGTTAAATTACCAATAGTTCTTGTGCAGCCTCCTCGTGAAGCACCTGGTGCATAATTCAATAGGCCACTTCAGACCACTTCATGCTAATAGAAAAATAGTTGGCACTCTGGTAAATGTAGAGTGTTTATTGCACCAACAAAAGCAAAATATCTATTGTATCTACAAAAGAGTCATGGCTCTAGCAGCAGGCAGCCATTCTGCAAGCTGAACTACACATACATCATAGCAGACGGCTGTTTATAGAGACAAATCAACACAGGGGACACGCCATCCAGCCAGAAAGTAAATGAATTCAATGCTCTATGTGCCCGGGCATGCTTGGCCATTCATCAGGAGCTCCTACTTGTAGCTTCTTAAAGAATTCCCATTACAAGTAAAATTAACGTGACTGGTAGAGTAAATATAAATTACATAGTAGAGAGACATTTTATACAGTAAATTTTGCTAAGAGATTTTTCAGGATTGGAAATCCAGGATTAGATTATTTTTTTTTACAAGAAACAGCGCCACTCGTGTCCAGGGGAGGTGTCTGGTATTGCAATCCATTCTCATTCACTTGAATAGGGATAGGCTGTTATACCAGACACAGCCCATAGACCTGAGTGCTGCTGTTTCTGGAAAAAAAAACAAAAAATATTTTTCTATTCTCAGACAACCCCTTTAGTACCAATTTATATATTAATTCATATATCATCTTTTGTATACTAATCAGTTTATTTATAGAAGTGATCCACATAAAAAGAGTAATTCTGTAAATATATTATATCACTTATTTTGTACTGATCCTGAGCTTCTGCCTGTATAATATTGTAGTCTAGGGCTGTATTCACAATTCTTCAGACTTCAGAGCTGAAATCATCCTTGCTGCATACAACATATGCATAGTGCTTGCTCTGGTGATACACATTGCAAGTTTCCACTGCATTATAGGATTAGGGATGTGTCTGATAGCAAACTTGTTCTAGCAGCAACCCGTAGTATTATAAATGCAGCTCTGGGGTTTAATAAAGTCTGCAACGCTGGATCATTACAAGATAAGTAATGCAATGCATGTACAACATGAAGGCCACATGCACACTGGTGTGTGCATTTTGGCATGTAATAAGGTGCACAAGTGCACCGTATTGAAGCCACTTTATTTTTAGTGAAGGTCCATATTTGGGATCTAGTTTTCCTCTAGAAGTACTGAATTTAATGCTTCTAGGGGAGAACTTGGCCCGAGGTACTGTATGCGATACCGCAATTTTTTAATGCAAACTCTGCATTGCGTATATTTACCTCCATGGTCATATGGATAGCCCCATTGAAATGCAGCAACCAAATGCCACCACTTTAACTCCTTCCCGACATTTAATGTATCTATATGCCAAAGTCGGGTAGCGGAAGTATGGAACGGGCTCACGGAGTGAACTCGCTCCATACGATGCCGTGTCGGCTGCATGTTACAGCCGACACTTCAGAGTAACGAGCGGCATCACACTCAAGCGCGATCCCGCTTGTTTAACTCGTTAAATGCCGCGGTCAATAGCGACCGCAGCATTTAAATTGTTAGAAAGAGGGGGAGCGACCCCCACTAACAGCTCATTGCGCCCCCCAAATTGCAGTCGCGGGGTGCGATGGTTGCTATGGCTGCCTGGGGGCCTAATGAAGGCCCCCAGGTCCGCCATCTTTGTGCTCCTATTAAGCCCTGCCTCCAGCAGGGCTTAATAGAAGCCTGTCAGTATCACGATATACTGCAATACATTAGTATTGCAGTATATCTTGCAAGCGATCTAGCGATCGCTGGTTGAAGTCCCCTCGGGGGAATAATAAAAAAGGTAAAAATTTGTAAAATAAAGGGTTTTTTTAATGAAAAAAAATAACAAGTAAAATGAAAAGTTAAAAAAAAAAACCTTTTCCCATTTCCCCCTAGAGCATAGTAAAAAAATAAATAAATAAGCATCATTGGTATCGCCACAGCCGTAAAAGTCTGAACTATTACAATATATCATTATTTGTTTTCAAACTATTTTTATTGAAAATGTCAAAAAATCATGAAAAATCATGTACTGTACAATTTCACAAACTCATTTTTCCATTTTGAGAATAAACATTTCTGAAAAGACAGCCAATGTACAAATGTATTTCATGTAGAAAATACATGAGAACAAAGAAAATGAATACAATAGAAAAATAAAGAAAGAAATAAAAACAAAAATTTGTCATGTGGTATAAATTATAAAACCTCAAGAATTTGTGGAGTAATCTTTACCCATTATTAATTTAACAATTGGCAATGTTTGGGCATAATCAAAGATACCACCAGAGAAATCTGTCAGGGAGATCTAGATCTATCCATATAAGTCAACCAAGGAGACCAAATATGAAGAAATTTTAGCTCTAGTCTGACTGTCCCAGTGCATTAGCTCCTCAAATCTGCGGATTTCTTGTACCTTCAATTCCCACTCCTCAACATTAGGGGGCCTAGAAGACTTCCAAAGTAATGGAATCAACAATTTAGCAGCAGTAATTAAAATTGTGGCTAGATCATGTCTCCTGGGAGTAAAGGAATCCGAGGACAACCATAAGAGAACTACTTGAGGAAACAAAGGAATTGACGTGGAACAAACAGAATTTATTGTAGTAATGACCTTCCTCCAATATCCCTGTATCAAGAGAACACCTCCAGCATTTATCCGTTATATCAGAGTTTACCATATTCAGCCACACTGGAGTTTTATACCACCGGCATATAAGTTTATAAGAATTTTCCTTAATTTTAATGCACTGCGAGAAACCATCGGAACGCTTCAAGATAGTTTGTTGGTCTTCTGCTGTAAAAGTAGATTGTAAGTCCTGTTCCCACCTCGAGATTAGATCTAATTTGCCCTCTTTCTCACCCAGCAACAATAAATCATATGACCTAGCATGGGATATAGTATTCTGTAATTTACGTTCAAATTAGGTCAAATTGTGTAAAGCGGCATAATGTGATTTGTACCTATCACTGTAAAGGATCTGCCAGACACAGCTTCTGTGTCGACGCCCGTGGTTACTCAGTTTGCACCTGCTCCTAAGTCTGATAGAGTGACTCCTTCTTCTACCACTCAGCCTGGGAGGCTGAGGAGTGGGAGAGCCTATCACAGCCTGGCCAGACGGAGCTAGCTCCCGCCCTCTGTCTATTTATACCTTCATTTCCTGCTTCTCCTTTGCCTGTGATTCTGCTTGTTTCCTGGCTCTGCTGCTGATGCTTGTACTATTTGTCCTCTGCTTCTTATTGACCCTGGCTTTACTGACTACTCTCTTGCTCTGCGTTTGGTACCTCGTACACTCCTGGTTTGACTCGGCTCGTTCACTACTCTTGTAGCTCACGGTGTTGCCGTGGACATCTGCCCCCTTTCCCTTAGCTTCTTTGTACCCTTGTCTGTCTGTCTGTCGTGCACATAGTGAGAGTAGGGACCATCGCCCAGTTGTACGCCGTCGCCTAGGATTGGGCCGTTGCAAGTAGGCAGGGACTGAGTGGCGGGTAGATTAGGGCTCACCTGTCTGTCTCCCCACCCCGTCATTACAATCACATACAGTTTGAAAATCTTGTATTTGAATAAAATACGATAAAAGAAGACCTGTAATCCTAAACAATAAAGAAGCCAAAACCTGCGACTCAGTATCAAAAAATTTGGATACCGTCGTGTTGCCTAGGTGTTTCCAAAAGGAGGTTACAGGAATTCTCTTGGGATCTACAAGAAAAGGCAAAAGACTCAAAGGCAATAGTGGATAATTGTCAGATAAGAGAGACTCACGCGTATTAACCTCCTGCCAAACCCTTATAATGCCCTTCAATAATATACTGGAACATGTAGAATTCGGAGAAAAGGGTCTCAATCCCCAAATAAACAGCTGGTCAGGTAAACCGAGAAGCTTTCTCTCCAATTCCAGATATAGAGTAGACTGAGATGTGTTAATCAGAAATTGCCATCTATTTAAGTGATTTGCCTTATAATAAGTAAATACATCCGGTACTCCCAAACCTCCAAAATGCGGTTTCTGAATGAGTAACCGATATTTCAGGCGTGGCCTAGCATTGTTCCACAAAAATGCAGAAAACTGTTTCCTAACTTTATCAAAAAACATTCTAGATCGGAAGTGTCTGTATCAAATATAGAAGTTTAGGCACTAGAAAAGTTTTTAAAAGATTTTTGCGTCCCATCCAAGACAAATATGGTACTTTAAGTTCTCTTAATTGGGTCTGTATAGACGAGAATAAAGGCGTATAATTACAATTATATAATTTTGTTGGATCTTTAGTAATTTGAATACCCAAATACGTCAAATTGCTATCTGGCCACTTAAACAAAGAATTCACCTTGAGAAGATTAATAACAGAATCAGGAGTGGAAATATTTAATATCTCTGACTTCCCAAAATTTACTTTCAAATTTGAAACTACCCAAAAAGCATGAAACAGGCTTGTAAGATGAGGGATCGAAGTCGCAAGATTAGTGGTCAAAATCAATAAATCGTCCGCAAAAGCTGCAGTGGTGTGTGTGTAAGAACCAAGCCTAATGCCCTGCACCTGAGAATCCTGTCTTATTCTTTGAATCAAAGTCCCCATAACCATAATGAACAAAGAGGGCGATAAAGGACAACCCTGCCATGTGCCATTGTTAATATTAAAAGGTTTGGAGAGGATCCCATTAAAGGGAATGTGTAGCTAGAAAATTATTATTTATTTTTTTAGTGTATACATGATTAGACATTGTTATAATTTTTTTTATTTTTTCACAAGTCAGGAAATATTATAAATTAGATTCTAATTCCCTGTGCTGGTCACTAGAGGGAGCAATTCCCAAAATTGCAGCATTGGCATGTGGTAAAGCAACCACATTGCTTTATGCTGCAAATTTGGTGTAAACACACACACTCTAGTGAGCTCACAGAATCCCCCCTCCCTTATCCTGGCTAGTGCCAGGAGAAAGGAGGGGATTGAATGTTCAAGCCTCCTACACTGTGTGCCGCCATTTTTTGAGCTAACACAGTGTAGTAGGCTTACATACAGTGGTTAAAACACAAAACATACATAAACAGAACTTACCTGCTCCTGCCGCCGCTGCTCCCTCCGGGCCGTCTGCCTCCTCCGCTCGCTTCTGAACACATGCCTGGAAGCCGCAACCGGAAGTAGTCATCTTACTGTCCGGCCGCAGCTTCCGGTCCACAAGAAAGTGGCGCCGGATGTCGCTTGGCCGAAGACCTTCCATTTGGACTGTGTGGGAGCGGCGCATGCGCCGTTCCCACACAGACGGCGTACAGCATAGTGAATGGAACGGCTCCCGTTCGCATTCTCTATGGGGCTGTATGTGCCGTATTCCATGTCTGTATGTGTCGTTAATCGACACATACAGAGATGAAAAAAAAAATGGCAGCCCCCATAGAGAAGAAAAAGTTTGAAAAAAAAAAATGTAAAACACAAACACACAAATAAATAAACTTTTTTTTAATAAAACACTAAATGCAAATGTATCTAAAAAAAATTTTTTTTGCGACACCCTTCCTTTAACCCTAATTCTCGCACTCGGGTCCTTATATAAGCAAGATATCGCTTGAGTAAACGTTTGAGGGACACCAAATTTCTTTAGGGTGACTTCTAAATAAGCCCAGCTGACCCTATTAAAAGCGTTCTCGGCGTCTGTACCCATGAGGACCAGGGGAATCTTGTGAAGTTTAGCATATTCAATCAGTCTAAGAACTCTACATGTGTTGTCTTTACCCTGTCTGTTTAGAATAAAACCAGTTTGTTCCCGTCCTAAAATCCTGGGAAGCAGGGGTCCTAGTCTAGCTGCTAAGGCCTTAGCCCACCACTTTATGTCCGTATTCAAGAGGGAAATGGCTCTGTAACTACTACAACATGTAGGATCTTTCCCTTCATTAGGTAATATTGTAATATGAGCCTCTAATGCCTGTTTTGGGAGAATATCACCTCTCAGCAGGGAGTTACAGAGTGCAGTGACGTGAGGAAGTAATGTGGATTTAAACTTTTTATAATATCCCACTGAAAAGCCATCTGGGCCCGGGCTCTTCCCAGAAGGAATGGTCATCAAAATTTTTTCTAATTCTAGTTCTGTAAATTGACATGTAAGAGTATCTAGATCCTCCCCCTCTATTTTTGGAAGGACAATGGTCGTCAAGAAATTAGAGATCAAGGAAACCTCTTTTGTAACCGATGGGGCAGACCCAGAAGAGGGCTGTAAATTATATAAATTATAGTAAAAGGCTTGAAAAGCCTCTGCAATATGAGCAGTGTCTGAAACAACTCCCCCTGTCTCTTTTTTAATCTCTGGGATAAAAGTCTTTGCTTGTTGTTTGCGAAAAAGGCCGTCATCATTTTATTCCCCTTGTCACCATGAGCATATTGCTTATATTTTGAAATTTGGATGAGTTGGGCTGATTTAACATTAAGAATGTCTTTCACCTTATCCCTAAGGCTGGTCAATTCCGCTAATGAAGAGATGGCCACTGCCTTCTTGTGTACACCCTCCAGAAGAGCAATCTGAGAAAACAGAGAATTTAGTACAGCATTGGTCTTTTTCTTTACATGTGTTCCCAAGAAAATAAGCTCACCTCTGATCACCGATTTATGAGTCTCCCACACAATCGGATTCGAAATAGAGTCTGAGACATTATGAGCGAAATATTGAGATAAATAGCTCTCAACAATCTGGGCATTTGTCTTATCCGCTATAAGAGTGTCATTGAGTCTCCAACACCATTCTCCCTTAGGAATACCTACTAAACTTATAGATACTGAAATCGGGGCATGATCTGATAATAAAATATGGCCTATATCCGCAGAGTGGACTAGTGAAGTATATTTCTGCGAAAGAAAAATATAATCTAATCTGTGATACGTATTGTGAGTGGGTGAAAAATAAGAATAATCCTTATCTAACGGGTGTATTAATCTCCAGACATCTGTCAAGTGCAGGGAATTCAAAGCCTTGTTCAAGTGACTAGTGTCGTATACGAGGCGTGCCGTGATCCCGTGGTGTCCAAAATCGGATTAAGGGGTAAATTCAGGTCTCCACCCACCACCAAAATCCCTTCAGAAATATGACGTAAAATGTTCAGGGTCCGAATAAGCCAAGAAGATTGACCAACATTAGGAGAATATAGATTAGCGAAGGTATACACAGCGTTACCAATCTTCCCTTTTATAAACAAGTATCTACCATCCGCGTCTTCTAATTGCGTTAGCAACAAAAACGGAATGCAATTATGTATAGCTATGCTAACCCCTCGGGCTGCAGATAAGGGCAATGAAACCATAAGTTAAAATCTCTGGCAGGGAGAGTAGGGAGTTTTGTACGTTTGAAATGTGTTTCTTGTAAAAGAACCACGTGTGCAGCCTGCTTTTTCAACAATCTAATAACTTGACTGCGCTTCTGCGGCACATTCAGACCCCTCACATTATGCGACACAATCTTAAGTTCCGCCATATTCCACAAGAATCCACCTCAATATCTTCTTATTCCACATGACATTACAAAAATAACAGAAAATTATTAGAATCGTAAATAACCTTATTCTATAAAGGAATAAAACAATAACTATGGAAGAGGGTGCCGTTTCAATAGCTAGAGAAACAATCAGCAGAACCTAAATAAAGGAGAAATACACAGGCAAGAAAAGAGTTGGGGGGTCACTATAGAATACATGAGATTGACCTCAAGGCACGACAACCCAAACCCAACCCAAGCAGCTTTTTATAATTCTATTGGAATACCAATAAGACACTTCAAGTACAATTATAATACATTATACAATCAAATGTGAGGACCATGAAACAATCAATAGTCAACTTATAGCAATTTAGATATGACTAAAAATCACCCGAATCCCGTACATATTTACTATGGAGCGACTAAGAGTCCTCAGGTCGAATCCACTCTTTGGGTCATGGGAGTGTTTTTCTTCCCTCTCGGCGAGCAAGGTCCAGACACCCTTGTCCAGGGATCAGCCTCACGTAGAGTAGGTATCCTCAGAGGTTGAGCCAAAGGAAGCCACGATGGAATGTCTATAGGTTGTAAGCTAAGCAAATCCCAGGCAGCACGAAGATCTTCTGGTTTCCTAATCACTATTTGCTTATCCTGTTTAATGATCGCCACTCCAAAAGGATACAACCAACGAAACGGGATGTTGTTAGCCTGCAACATATCCAACAACGGCTTCAATATGCGACGTTTGGCAAGAGTTGAAGACGCCAAATCTTGGAAAATAAGAATAGAGGTTCCTTCATGGTGAACTCCGTCTGAAGCCCTTCCCTGTTTTAGAAGTGCTGCTATATCTACATAACTAAGTAGACCACATATTACATCTCGAGGTGGATCTTGTGAACGTGGTTTAGCCCTCAAGGCCCGATGTAAAAGTAGTAAAATATAGAAAAAACTATATATATTTGATATCGCCGAAATCGTATTCACCCGCAGAATAAAGTTAACATGTTGTTTTAATTGCACAGTGAATTCCGTAAAAACGACGCACAAAAAACAATGGAGGAATCACTGTTTTTTTTTCATTTTCTACCCCACAAATCATTTTTTCCCCGTTT
Source organism: Rhinoderma darwinii (assembly GCF_050947455.1). Taxonomy (NCBI): domain Eukaryota; kingdom Metazoa; phylum Chordata; class Amphibia; order Anura; family Rhinodermatidae; genus Rhinoderma; species Rhinoderma darwinii. Next base: position 41,698,324 of record NC_134691.1, on the reverse strand, counting down.
CCTAGTACATTATATGGCACAATAAATGATGCTACGAAAAACTACAACTCGTCCCGCAAAAATCAAGCCCTCATAGGACTATAAAAAGGTTATGGCTTTTGGAAGGTTGGGAGGAAAAAACGAAAATGAAAATCTGAAAAAGGGCTGCGGCGGGAAGGGGTTAAGAATGGTTGGGGTCCGGCTGCCGGGACGTGAACTCCTCCTGAGAATGAAGGGGACACATTGCTGGTTTAGTGCTGCATCCCCTACACTAAGTTTTCCTGCACAGTAGCGTTCACGGCCATCAACTGTGCAAGCAACTGCCGTATGTCCCCATTTAAGTCCCCTGCAGAGCCGGTGACTGTGAGCACCCTTTTGCAGGGGGAACTTCTATGTGACGCAGAGCTAAAGCAGCACTGTGGCCTCTTTATTCTCACGATCAGTGGAGGTCAGTGGTACTCTACTGGTCTCGAATTACTAGGCCTCAGTGATGGCATGCCATATTCAACAAGACCGTGGCAGCCAAACTAGTTACTGTAGTGATGTGCCGTCACCAGTAATTGGCTGCCATGGTTACGTGTTATGTATAGCATATCATTGATGAGGCAAAAAAACAACAACTGGTGGAGCACCATGGAAGCACTGGCACGGGAACGGTGCATAGGTTGAAAAGTAGGTATGTAAATATGAGGTATTATTAGTTATATGTTTCTTATATTAAGGTTTTAAAAAAAAATTCAGAAACCCCCTTTAATGTACCTCTGTATGAAATTGACATTGTGCATCCAACATGTATTCTTAGTTCTTTTTTTCCAGCTTTATGATGCAAGACGCATTTATACAGTCTGTTTTTCTTTGCTCTTCCTGTCATTTCCAAGCAGATTTGCTGTATCCAAGACTTTTTGGTAGATGTACTCTCATCAAATACTCTCTGAATTCAGGATGATTCTACTAATCACTTCTGGTTTACATCTAGATTTACATAATGGTTCTGGCTTGGACCTCATCTCCAGTAATTAAAGGCAGTGACCTCTGGGTTACTTTTATTCAGGAGAAGAATTTATTGTGGAAATATTTATGCTGAAATATTCCATATAATTGGGAACCATATCTGATGTATTGTGATTGGAAAAGCAAATGTCTCAGATGCCACAAAGCTTTGTGTAAAAGCATTGAATGGAGTCTTAGTAATTTAAAGGGGTTGTCCCCTATGGACAATTCCTTTTTGTTAAACGGTTTGCCGGTTTATAAGCTGATCACACAGTGTCCTGCTGCAGGAACCTTTAATGATTAGTATTTATCTGTGGGGGAACCCGGCAGCAAGTGTACAGTTTCCTTTTAGCACCGCCACTGGGGAAATTAAGTATTACACAGTTTGCATTTAAAGGAACAGTGTCATCACAAATAATTTTTTTATATGTTAAAGATGTTAGTGCTTTAATAAAAACGTTTATTTTCATTTGTGTGTTTGTGTTTTACTGTTTCTTATTTTTACACTTTTTCTTCCCTATGGGGGCTGCCATTTTTTGTTCCATTTCTGTGTGTGTCGATTAACGACACACACAGACATGGAGTACGGCAGCCACAGTCCCATAGGGACTGTGAACGGCTCCCGTCCCATTGACTGCCGTGTACGGCGTCTGTGTGGGAACTGCGCATGCGCCGCTCCCACACAGTCCTATTCGAAATTGGCGCCGTCCGGCGCCATTTTCCTGTGGACCGGAAGTCGCGGCCGGACAGTAATATTACTATTTCCGGTCGCGGCTTCCGGACTTGTGCACATGGAACAGCGGCAGCAAAGGGAGCGGACGGGCCGGAGGGAGCCGCGGCGGCAGGAGCAGGTAAGAGATTTTAATGTATGTTAGTGTTTGTGTGTGTTTACTACTGTATGTAAACCTACTACACTGTGGGTTACCTCAAAAAATGGCGACACACAGTGTAGGAGGTTAAACCTTTCAAACCCCTCGTTTATCCCGGCACTAGCCAGGATAAAGGAGGGGGGGATGCTGAGAGCTCACTAGAGCGAGGGCTTTTAACCCAATGTTGCAATGCTGCAATTTTGGGAACAGCTCCATCTAGTGACCAAAAATGGGTAGTATTATAAATTAGAAATAATTTATAATATTACATGGACTCGTGCAAAAAAATAAAAAAAATTTGAACAATGTTTAATCACCCACACACTAAATGTTTAATTTTTAAAAAAAAAACATGTTTTTCTGGCAACACATTCCCTTTAACTCATTGGGCTGTCCGTGTAATGCATGGACATGATGGGTCCTCCAGAGGAAGAGACGCTCTTTGAGCCATTTTCCACTCTGGCCAAAAGAGGAGGGTCCTGAATCGGGAAAGTCGTCAAATATCCTTCGGGTCAAATCTAGATTACAACAGCACCACAGTGAGGAGGACATATCTTCATTGGTTATAAATTTATATATAGTCCTTTTTTTTTTTCAACTGCATCTTTTGTAACTCTAAACCCATCAGACATCCATTCATGGGACAAAAGAGGATTGGGCATGTTGGATTTATCGTCCAGACGTCTTCTGAGGGGGTGAGCAGAATCAGAGGCGCTTGCCTGCCAATTACGTCTCCGCCCCCCCCCCATGGATATACTTGCTCATTCATCAAGCTAAACATGTAAGTTGGTAAATATTGGGTATCAGGGGTGATAGCTGTTGATCAAAAAGTTCAGCCAATAGTTATCCTATATGTATGTCCGTCTTAAAATAAACAACTAAACTAAGACCCATATATATATATATATATATATATATATACCAAAGAAACTGACCGCAATACTTTACTACGATTTGACAGTTGTCATCCGAGGAACATGGTCAGGTCCTTGCCCTATAGCCAGATGATTAGGGCCAAACGTAACACTGACAGACAGGAAGATCTTGATACATCTTTAGATATTATGATGGGCAATTTTCTTCAAAGAGGCTACCCTAAAGCACTACTGTGTACATATAAAAATAAGATTGACAATACAGCGAGGGATAGCTTGCTACAACCTAAAAAAACTCTAGTGGGTGGAAAACGGAAACGTATTCCATTCATTTCAACTTACAATGATATAAGTGGGGATATTTCTAAGATTATGGACAGACATTGGCCAATTATTAGCAAGAGCTTTGGACACATTGAGGAATTGAATAATAATCCTCTTATGTCTTATAGACGTTCTCAAAATCTTCGTGATAGACTGGTGAAAACCAGAGTGTCAGAACAAAAGAAAGTATCACAATCAATCTTTAAACCCCTGAAACCGGGTAATATTCCGTGCTACAGATGTATTAACTGCACTTTGATGTGCAAGGGTGATTCCTTTAAACATCCAGTTACTGGACAACAATTTAAAATTAGACACAATTTCACTTGTGATTCGGATTGGGTCATATATGTGCTATGGTGTCCCTGTGGCCTCCTATATGTAGGGGAGACTACTTGTGCTTTCAAAACCCGATTAAATAATCATCGTTTCTCGATACGCAAAAAGAAACTTGACTTACCTGTGTATAAGCATTTTTCGGAATATGGTCACAATGAGAGGGATCTAAGATTTATGATCCTTGATCATGTTCCTATACTACAATTAGGCGGCGATCGTCATGCGATATTACATAAAAAAGAATTGAGGTGGATATTCCAATTAAATACATTGAAACCATTTGGACTTAATGTTGAATTTGCTGTAGATAGGTTAGCTGTATGACGCTCACATATCTCTCTCCTTGAGTTCTTTGATGTCCTCCTTAGTATAAAGAATGATGACACACTAGTATTTGTATTTCTTATGATGAATTTCTTGTCAATATGTGATTAATACTAATTTTTATATTTTTGTATTTTTCTAGATCGAAATACCACTCCCAACAGAATTTCGGAATCTCTTTCTTTATTTTTAATAGTAGAATTACGATATTAGGGATACCTGACACGGCTGTGCCATATTCATCTTGTCTTATGATATCAATAAAGATATTTATCATTTGTTGAATTTTTTCTAGTCTCCTACTGTGGTGTTAAGTGATGTAGAGATATTTATATATAAAAGATTTCTTTTAAAAAATGAAAAAATATATGTATATATGCTTTATGAGAAATGGGGTCGTTGATACGACAATCTTGGTCCGTTACACGGATGAGGGGGATGGGACATCATATGCACGTGAAGACGATGCTATGTGGTTCCTAAAACCCTAGGTAGAAGGATGCTCTGAATACTTAATTGTGGACAGAGCTCTTTGTGCCAACGTGTGGATCATTCATAAGAAGCTGATATAATAACATAATATTGCCAAACTATTTTAATATCTCCATTCTATTTTAATATCTCCATTCCTCACCATGAGGAGCATTGATTTATTTACTTGTTTTGGTTACAATACAGACTTTTTGTCCGACACAGCCGTGTTACTAGTTATCCGTTACATAGTTGCATCAGTTGCTTGGCAACCTATGAAGCCGCTTCACACATGACCAGTTTAGTGGAACGCATTGACACGCATTACATCATTTTGATGCGTCCGATGCGTCTCGCTATTGATCGACGATACACTTCTGTCTCTTGGCTTTATACGTATGTATTAAAGTCTAATGACTTTAGGTGTGCAGCGGTTTGCTACAATGTATGCTTACGAATTTATATACTAATGATTCACCTGATGTATCTGGAGTTCTGGTTGGTGAGTGTGGTTATGACGATTGATTCTAACACCACTGAGGCATAAATGATTATGTTGTAATCAGTTGTTTTTAACGTTTGTGTCACTGTACATTGCCACTTACACTGTTATATATATACATTCGCACTTTCTGTAACATGTTTGTGTTTCATAATGATACCTTATAACATGCATTGTATGAGTTTTTCAACACTGTATACTTGATTGTATTATAATGAGACTAATTATGTTAAGTAGTCTCAACCCTATATTAGTTTCCTGTAGTAGATGTGTCACTAGGCTTGATGAAGATCCTATTGTAGGATTGAAACGTTGCTGTTGTTCTTGGATTGAATAAACCACCACTTTTTTCACATTGGAGTGCTGCAAATCTTCTTTCTTTATATATCAATACACGTCCGAGGATCGGGACGTTTTGCTTGGCACCTGATCGATTGATTCCATGTGAGTGCTGCTGCTTTCTTGTTTGCTATATATATATATATATATTTTGTTGTCATGTTATTATTACAAGCATGATATATTTGGCCTACCCGATTTGCAATTTATAATAGCCTCATTATTGCTTTTTCCATCGATGTTCTTTATATAATGCCGATTCTTGTCTAGTTATTCTTCAAACGTAAACAACCAAAAAAAATCATAGACATAGGCTAGATTCACACGAGCGTGGGGAAACTCGGACGTGATAAAAGTGACGTTTGTTACGTCCAAGGTGCCTCCGTGCGGGTTCCGTTTTGACAGATCCCCACAGACTTGAGTCTAAGAAGGGATCCGTGAAAACTGAACAAAATAGGACATGTTTTATTTTTCACATAGGTCTGTGTGATGGTCATCACCGGGACATATTCAACGCTCGTGTGAATCAGGCCTTATAGTCATTCTGAGAGTACAAAATTAGAGATGCGAGGGCTGGAAGACTCCTAAAAGGCACAGATAAACCGAAATACTGCTGGGATCACCTCCAACTTGGCTTTAGGGATTAGAAGAAAATATGAAACTTCTATTATCATTTATTATACTTTTTCGTGTTGCATCCAGAACCTGTATTCCTCATCATTGGATACCTCCTTAAGTATGCAGTTCACATTACATACTCGAAATCAGTAATGGTACGTGTGATGCCCTTTAGTATAGTGATGGGGTCACTATTACACCTATGAATGATCCTCCTGTACTTCATCTAAAAAAATATTTTTAAAAGCCCAAAATCATGCCACATCAAACAAACGAAAAGATAATGCCACATGATTTCGTTGCTCACCTTTGTATAGCATGCAACCTATATACAGTATATCTGTGGAATATGTAGGTTGCATGGAATCACAAACCCTTTGATCTAAGGGATAAATGAAGTGAGTGGGTAGATGTCACATCAGAAAGAACTCTTAGACAACAAGCTCCGGGTCTTTGGCAACAAAAAGACATCAGCTTTATATTTTTTCCTTGGTTATACCAACCTGTCAATTATTCTGAAGGTCTCTGACTCTTACTATTCCCCATTGCAAATATTACTTTCTAAATCTATCCGGGAAGCACAGATCAAAAGAACATTGAGGGATTCTCAAGTAGGATATTCTTATAATTCATCTCTTGAAATCCACACAGCTCTTCTGTCCTCAATGTATGAACTTTAACTTGTACCTATACACGTTAAAGCAATTTTCAGTGATACCATAGAAAATACAGGTATAGCTAGAGTTTTATTTTCTTATGTTTTTTTTTCCATATTTCTCATTCTCATCCCATCCATTGCTTTGGCATACACTTTTCTAACAATAGAATTGCAAAGAGGAGGAGTCTGTAGCTGAAGGAAAGATCAACTTCCTCTATCTGCTGCATCATTCTTTCTCCCATAAGCCCATAATTGAACTACAAAATGAGGCAAAAGTTTTGCCAGGCTACAAAGATAAGAAGAAATTCAGGTCCAATAAGGTTTCATGAAGTTTTCAGATAGAAATGATAAATTACTAAGACAATGTGACTATTGTTTGTCTTGTAATATTGCAATAACCCTTACTCTATTGTGTAATTTTATATGAAGATTTTGTTATATTTTACAGTATTACAGTTCCCACACTTTTCAGATGAGAGATCAGAAACCTCGACTGTTAAATTCTGTCCAGAGGGGAAGGATGGACCAGATCCTTCCTATGCGGTCCTCCATTGACAGCAATGGCCACAGCTTCTGCCGAAGATGCATGCAACTCTTCTCTGTCAGGCAAAAACAGATGTTCAACATAAAAATTTACATTTTAGCTCTCTTTTTATAGAAAACAATTTTTATATGAACAATGGGATTCATTTAGACCTCAGTTTTCCTCAAATGTTGTATACGTGTGACCTAGCCCTTACCTTGCCCTTGGCATCACGATTGGCTTTTTTGAGCTTGTTCACATCAGTGTTGGACTTCCATTCATCAGTTCCGTCAAATCTTTCCGTGGGAAGAACCGATAAACAGAAAGTCGAATGGAAACCATAGCTTCCGTTTGCATTACCATTGATTTCAATGGTAATGCTTCCGTTGCAACTTTACAGAACGGAAACAAATCGAAACCAACTGCAATGGAAGCATTACCATTTAAATCAATGGTAATGCAAACGGAAGCTCTGGTTCCCGTTTGGCTTTCCGTCCATTGGTTCCTCCGGCAGAAAGGTCGAACCGAACCGATGAACGGAAACCCAACGTTGATGTGAACACACCATTATATCTTTTTTTCTTTTATTTATTTATTTTTTATTATCATATAGAGCCATATTTCGAATTGCAAAATGTACCTATATGAAAATAATTGAATGCATAACAATTCGCTACAATTACCATGACATATAAAACATCACTGTAAGAGTCTATTGCCACATAGATAGTCAATACGAGATCACCCTTGTCTGGTCAAGGTGTTTCAAGTGAATGCAGTGCAAATATATCCCTATCTGGAAGATTTAACTGGTGATGAATCAGTTTCCTGACATAAGGACAAAAGAGTAGTCCCATCATCTCAGTAAAAAACCTATTATACAAACATACAGTACCAGTCATGGGGTTAAATGAAAAAGTCCATACGAATACCTTTTATAAGCTCTGTACAAAATATTGAGAGACATGGGGAGAAGAGGTTGTAGCAGGGATGTCTTTGTGTATACCTGTATACAAGTTGGGTGATCAGATAACCTAAGATAGTTTTCCATAGCTTCCAAATGGGTACCTATGGTCAGTGACCCTAGTGCTTGATGATATACTTGGTGTCCAGAATGCAGCTACATTGCCTAGTTTATTGATTTAATAAACTATTTGGCAGTATTATTATGACACCTTATGACAATATTATTTGTACACTGTATAATCTTATTATGTGGGCACTAAATGATACACAATATGGGGGTCATCAATGGAAGTTGCTACAAGGGGCACCGACCAACCTTTGGCCAGCCCTGTCTGCAATACGGCATTCCTAAAGGAAATTCATGGTTAAATATTTCTAATGGTGTGAATGACAGTTATTAACGTCTTAAAGGGGTTGTCCGATGACACAAAACACCAATTAATCATCTATTCTAATGTAATGAAGCACTTTACAAATTTATTGTTCGTCATGTAAATGTAGAGTTACCCCGTTTTGTCCGCTGGTCACATGATGTAGCTTTCCCAAAATCCTTTTGTTCCGCTTACCTCATGCACATATCCCCATAATGCTGTTTGCCGTTGTGTACGTTATCGCTGAGTACACCCACAGTGTTCCGTCTTTTCTACCTGTATAACTGAGCACACACCAATCGGCTTATCAGTTGTATGCTTAGTTCAACGCTTCCATTGTGCCTGCACCAGAGAGAAGGTGGCGCACGAAGGTGAAGTGGGCGGACGCTGGGAGGTGTAGGACGTTATCACATGTGGGTGTAGTATGCGGTTGCAGGGAGGTAGAGAAGGTGGGCACAGGGAGGTGGAGTAGATGGGAAAAAGGGATTGAGGTGTGCGGGCCAGCCTTATATTCAGAGGTGTTTGGTCAGATATGGAGAGGGAAGAGACGTTATCGCTATGACGTAAACGGAAATTGACGCTGATCGGAAATGTACAAGACAAACAAACAGATTTGTTGGATTGTATCATGGAAAGCGTCAGAAAAACGTAAAAACAGGTTAAGGGTGCCTGTACAGAGCTGTAAGCAGTTTAAAAAATATTGAAAAAACTTTCGGAAAACCCCTTTTATCATAAAGTTGGTAGCCTTTGGGCCTCTGTGATGTAATCTACATTCTCGGTTATAATAGTTATAATAGTCATCTCGTCATCTGCTCACGACTGAGCGGACTTTAACAAATATTAAATGTCAAAAATAATGTTTCTTCAATTCACTGGAGAAAACAAGCACACTTAGGATGTTGAAGCAATGTCCCCGGTATGGAAACCTCCCTAGCAATTTGACAATATAATACGAAAATCTATTCAACGTGTTTATTGCCAGTGATCAGTCTTGGCAGAAACGTTGAGAACAAAGTAATATCTTCTGAAGCCCAGGCGGTGCTCTTGCCAAGATATAATTACTACAATCAATTCAGGAAATAACACAAACCAGAACCAAAGAAGTGGAAGAAGATGGCGACATTGCACATATTTAACTTTTAGTATCTAATTATGATGGGGGGGGTTCACTGATTTGGGGATCTTACTCGGGTAAATACAACTTGTATTAATTAATATGGCATTTACTTAGCCGAACATTTGTTTGTAATGTGTCATTATCTTTTTTTCTCCATATTTTTTACACTTCAGTTATTATCGGAATGCGTGTTATCCATTACAATTTTTTTAAATTCAAAAGGGTGTGATCATTTTAACTATTTATTGTTCTTTACTTATGTAGCATCCAGTGCCGGTCTTAAAAGCGTGTAAACTGTGTTGTTGCACAGGGTGCATCATCTGTCACTATTTAAAGGAAACCTGTCACCAGCATTTCACCTATTGAACTCTACTCACCCCTCTCTGGCCGCTGCTGTCAAAAGTTCATTGCCGTTATCCCCTCTCCTAATCTCCTCCTCCGACTGTAAATCATGGTCTGCAAACATTTTACACCCCTTTTAAGGTAATAATCCGTCAGTCTCGTTCGTTCCTCTTCTTATGCCCGCCCACCGCCGAAAACTGTCCTGTCCTAAATGCCGAAATTTCGTCCCAGAAAGAACGCATGCGCCATTCATGTATGGTCCGACACCCTTCCGTGCTTCGTCCGGGCCTCAACTCTAGTTACTGTGTATGCGCCGCTATGGTGTCCCTTTGTGCGCACGCACCAGAACAGGATATCGATGAGCAAGAGCAGGATTTCGTGTGTGCTCGGGGGAGACAAGGAGCTGTCAATCAAAAGTAAGGAGGCGGGTTTAATCAGAAAGGCTTGAGGAATGATGATATGACTCTTTTCGAACGAAGATATCTCTTTTATGCTCATTAGCATATGGTGTGGGAACACTAAAAAACTGAATACTAAAGGTACAGAGCCGCCATAAAAATTTTTTTTTTTTTTACCCACTACCACCAGGTATTGCTGGTTTAATAAGTGAAAAGCTGATGACAGGTTCCAGGTTAAGGGGTGACACTGTCCTGATGGTCTTGGCATTAGAGCATCCCTAATTTACTGATTGATCAGTGGTACTCGAGCACCTTCCCACAATGTTATGTGGGCAGTGTATGGTACACCATAAGAGGGCGATCAGGAGAAGGTGCTGCATGGGGCACCAATGAACCCTGAAGCATTTCCAGAACATATATATATATATATACACACAGTTAGTGCAATTTGAACTAGATATTGGTATTTTTTTGGGGTAAGGAAAGCGATAAGGGTACCCAGAGAGCCCACCAAGCATGAGAACAAACAGACTCTATGTAGATTTTGACATGGTAGTGTTCGAATCCACAGCCACCAGTGCTGTCATAAAGGGAAAACTAATACTTGATGAGATTTATCTAAGGTTAACGCTTACATACAAATAAATATATGGTAAATATAATTTCTATACGCTTCTCATGGAGTAACCAAGGTTGCCAGCTGTCTAATAATTCATACAGTCCATAAAAATAGGGAGCGTTTGGTCAGAGTCCATGATAAAAAAAATAATAGATACGTGATTATTTAAAAGCTGGGGGTTTAAGTATTCTGAGCTACAGATGTATATTATGTCCAATCTTTGTGAATTATTTTCTTTTCCAATTGGTCTAAAAAATGTTGTATTTTCTTATATTTGTGTAATACATGTGGGTTATGCTGCAGATTTTCTGCAAAAAGAGGCATTTTTTTTCAGGCATGTCTGGACTTAACAGATAATCAGAGGTGAGCACCGGTCTGTCCCTTTAAGATATTTACATAGTTACATAGTTAGTACGGCTGAAAAAAGACACATGTCCATCAAGTTCAACCAAGGGAAGGGAAAAGAGAAGGTAAAAATGTCTACACAAGATGTGGCAGAGCTTGCCCATGCACCACTATAGGGAGGCCGGCGAGAGTGCTACAAGGAGAAGGACGTCGGCAGCACATTATGTAGTTGGCCATATACTAAAACTATACAGACTTGTATTGATAGTGAAAATCTTTTCCTAGAAACTTCCTATAAATGGATGAGGGCTAGAATGGTTTGCATAGGTCACTTTTCAGTTTCTGTCTGCCACATCCTCATCTTCCTTTATATATCCATTAACTTGAATGGAGCTATATTGCAGTTTCCAGCACATCGGTGAACCCTGTCAAGGAGACCTCTGTCCCTTTGTTTGTGGGATTAATGAGGTTCCCAAAGGTCCAACCCTCACCAATCAGAATTCTATAGCATATCCTAGTGATACGCCATAACATTCTCAGATGGAAATACACCTCTATGTGTAGGGTCTGCAGAGAAATAAAAAAGAAAGGCCCAATACATATCAAGTTTATTGTGGGTATAGTGGTTGCCCACCCACTTTCAGAATGAAGCCAAAAACAGCCAGGCATTTCTACATACCACTGCAAGGAAAAGGCAGTATTAAATGGCGGCCATTAAAATGGCACCAGAACAGGAGCTGCTCTTATAAAGTGGCTGTTAATAGACAGGTGCCACAATGACGTTCATATGCCCTAATAGTACATATAGACAGGGCTTGTCTTTAACCCCTTTAATGCATATGTATATTTGCAAAATGTATAAAACCACACACAAACAAGGTGTTCATAAAACCACTGATGTACACTCTGAGTTATTTTAAGCATTTAGTGAGTCATCTCTACCCGGCGTCACACACCAGTGTTCACAGTATATGCTGCAGTCCTCCTATGTACATCCCTACAGATGGCTTCTATATAAACTATACAGCAGTAAAGTTGTGTGTGCCACTTACTCACTCTTATTCCATATAATGTTCATCAATATGTCAGAATATCTTTTTTTTTTTGCTCTGTAGAACAGTGTAGTCTACTATGCTTTTCTATGCAGAGGGATCCCGCAAAAAAACAACAACAAATACACCACATGGGAACCTATGGCCAGCATATGTCACTGTATGTCTAAACAGTTGCAAGCGTCAGACCCAGACGTATAAGTCGGGTAATTACTCCTGATCAGGGTCGTAACTAGGAAAGACTGGGCCCCATAGCAAACTTTTGACTGGGGCCCCCCCCTCCCCTGGGTGTCACACAACCCCCCCCCCTTCTAGATAGTGCCTTTTTTACAGCCCCCCCTGTAGATAACACCATACAGTCCCCCCTGTAGATAACGCCATACAGCCCCCTCTGTAGATATCTACAAAGGGGGCTGTATGGCGCTATCTACAGGGGGGCTGTATGGAGCTATCTACAGGGGGCTGTATGGCGCTATCTACAGGGGGGCTGTATGGTGCTATCTACAGGGGGGCTGTATGGCGCTATCTACAGGGGGGCTGTCTGGCGTTATCTACAGGGGGGCTGTATGGCGTTATCTACAGGGGGGCTGTATGGCGTTATCTACAGGGGGAGGGCTGTAAGGCGTTATCTACAGGGGGCTGTATGGCGTTATCTACAGGGTGATGTATGGCGTTATCTACAGGGAGGCTGTATGGCGCTATCTACAGGGGGGCTGTATGGCGCTATCTACAGGGGGGCTTTATGGCGCTATCTACAGTGGGCTGTATGGTGCTATCTACAGGGGGCTGTATGGCGCTATCTACAGGGGGGCTGTCTGGCGTTATCTACAGGGGGGCTGTATGGCGTTATCTACAGGGGGGCTGTATGGCGTTATCTACAGGGGAGGGCTGTATGGCGTTATGTACAGGGGGGCTGTATGGCGTTATCTACAGGGTGATGTATGGCGTTATCTACAGGGGGGACTCTGTATGGCGTTATCTACAGGGGGGACTCTGTATGGCGTTATCTACAGGGGGGACTCTGTATGGCGTTATCTACAGGGGGGACTGTATGGCGCTATCTACAGGGGGTGTCTGTATGGCGTTATCTCCAGGGGGCTGTATGGCGTTATCTACAGGGGGACTGTATGGCGTTATCTACAGGGGGACTGTATGGCGTTATCTACAGGGTGGACTGTATGGCGTTATCTACAGGGGGGACTCTGTATGGCGTTATCTACAGGGGGGACTCTGTATGGCGTTATCTACAGGGGGGACTCTGTATGGCGTTATCTACAGGGGGGACTCTGTATGGCATTATCTACAGGGGGGACTCTGTATGGCGTTATCTACAGGGGGGACTCTGTATGACGTTATCTACAGGGGTGACTCTGTATGGCGTTATCTACAGGGGGGAATCTGTATGGCGTTATCTACAGGGGGGACTCTGTATGGCGTTATCTACAGGGGGGACTCTGTATGGCGTAATCTACAGAGGGGACTCTGTATGGCGTTATCTACAGGGGGACTGTATGGCGCTATCTACAGGGGGTGTCTGTATGGCGTTATCTCCAGGGGGCTGTATGGCGTTATCTACAGGGGGACTGTATGGCGTTATCTACAGGGGGACTGTATGGCGTTATCTACAGGGTGGACTGTATGGCGTTATCTACAGGGGGGACTCTGTATGGCGTTATCTACAGGGGGGACTCTGTATGGCGTTATCTACAGGGGGGACTCTGTATGGCGTTATCTACAGGGGGGACTCTGTATGGCATTATCTACAGGGGGGACTCTGTATGGCGTTATCTACAGGGGGGACTCTGTATGACGTTATCTACAGGGGTGACTCTGTATGGCGTTATCTACAGGGGGGACTCTGTATGGCGTTATCTACAGGGGGGACTCTGTATGGCATTATCTACAGGGGGGACTCTGTATGGCGTAATCTACAGGGGGGACTCTGTATGGCGTTATCTACAGGGGGACTGTATGGCGCTATCTACAGGGGGTGTCTGCATTGCCTTATCTCCAGGGGGGCTGTATGGCGTTATCTACAGGGGGACTGTATGGCGTTATCTACAGGGGGACTGTATGGCGTTATCTACAGGGGGACTGTATGGCGTTGTCTACAGGGGGACTGTATGGCGTTATCTACAGAGGGGGCTGTATGGCGTTATCTACAGAGGGGGCTGTATGGCGTTTTCTACAGGGGGGACTGTATGGTGTTATCTACATGGGGTCTGTATGGCGTTCCCTACAGGGGGGGGTCTGTAGGGAACACCATACAGCCCCCGCTGTGGGGAACGCCGTACAGCCCCCCCTGTAGGAAACGCCGTACAGCCCCCCCTATAGGGAACGCCATACAGCCCCCACAGTAGGGAACGCCATACAGTCCCCCTATAGATAACGCCATACAGTCCCCCTGTAGATAACGCCATACAGCCCCCGTTGTGGGGAACGCCGTACAGCCCCTCCTGTAGGAAACGCCGTACAGCCCCCCCTATAGGGAACGCCATACAGCCCCCCCAGTAGGGAACGCCATACAGTCCCCCTGTAGATAGCGCCATACAGTCCCCCTGTAGATAACGTCATACAGTCCCCCTGTAGGGAACGCCATACAGCCCCCCCCCCCGTAGGGAACGCCATACAGCCCCAACCCCCCAATAAAATGCGACCTACAGTGTGAAAAGACAAAAGACATGTATCCCCTATCCACAGGATAGGGGATACATGTGTGATCGCTGGCAGCGATAGGGAGAACGGGGGACCGAAAGTCCCCCCAAGTTCTCCATGACTAACCTCTGACTTCCGGCGTCTGCGCAGCTCAATAAAAATGAATGGAGCGCTGGTCACGCATGCGCACAAGCACGACCGGCGCTCCATTCATTTTTACGGAGCTGCCGACACAGACCCCGGAAGTCCGAGGTTTGTGATGGAGAACTTCAGGGGACTTTCAGTCCCCCGTTCTCCTTATTCCTGCCAGCGATCACACATGTATCCCCTATCCTGCGGATAGGGGATACATGTCTTTTGTTTAATGGCAGAGCGGGGATATAACTCCCTGCTCTGCCGTAGTGTTAAGAGGTGTCGCGCTGTAGCAGCCATAGCGGCTGCTAGCGGAGCCTCCGGCCATGGTGGGGGCCCGTGCCAGCGGGCGACACGGGCCCCCTCAAGCCACGGGCCCCGTAGCAGCCGCTACTGCTGCTACGGCGGTAGTTACGCCACTGCTCCTGATGTATATGTCTGACTGAAGGCTCAGACATAATGGGAACATGATCTTGTATCTGTAATACACTAACCATTGGATTATATGGGTCCATACTGTACCACCATGGGCATTAGATTTTATATTTCAAAGTTTTTATTATACTTTTCAACATCTTAACCAAATGTTCACTCATTGCATAAGAGGTAACAAGTATGATCTCAAAGCACAACAATCAAATTACAGGCCTATTTAAATAGCTGAAGTTAAGCAGTCAGCTCCCTGCTACATCATTCACTCACTGACCCCTGACAATGAAGTGACATAATCTGCACCGATCCGCCAACTGCACAGGATGGGAGAGGCCTAAAGAGTGAGCTGCCCAGTTCGTTGTGGGAGCAGAGATAGGTGAGTATTACTTTTATTATTTTAAGGGGCACTTTTTCTGGATGATGGAAGCTCTAAGGGGCATCATTACTGTGTTGAGGGCACTAAGGGGGCATCACTATTGTGATGGAAGTAGTAAGGGGGCATTATTAATATGTGGGGCATTAAGTTTGCCCAGCCTTTTCTAGTTAATCCCCTGATTGAGAACAAATGTCTCCTTTCTCACAAGGCTGAGTAAGGCCTCATTATGGATCCGTAATTACCGATGAAAATGCAGACCCATTAATTTCTATTGGCCACGGACACCTTTAAGTATATTTACGGATGTGTGTCCAGGCCGTAGAAATGATCCACAAAATATAGAACATGTCCTATTCTTGTCCGCAATTGAGGCACGGACTTGCCCACATAAGTCTATGGGCACTTTCGCAGTTGTGGTCAGCTACGGATGTGTAGCTGTAGCTGTCGGATCCGTATTTGCGGACAGTAAAAATCTTTACGGTCGTGTGCATGAGGCCTAAGTTGTCTCAAATTATCTCCCACTGTACAGATGAGGGTCAAGTATATTTAGGTGTCCACAAGTAAACAGCTGTGCCCCAAAACTTCACTATCATTTGCCTACAAAAAAATGGTCTGAAACATTAAAATTGATCTTGTGCTCTGTCTCACAATGATGATGGCCGGCCTTCATGTGAATAAAGAACATAACCCATTTTTGTGTGAAAGAAATTGAAACTCCTGCATAATAACCAAGACCTTGCCAGGAAGAATAATGTGACATTTTCATTTCTATGCCCAATTTGAATAAATCTGACATTAATATTTCTTGCAAATATGGAAATAAGCTTGATGCTAAATAAAACAGTCTTTAGAAACGGATATTGAGGTTGATTTTATTAGAAAATTAAATTCCCTGAACCTTTAAGGTTCTTTTTACCTAACACAAGGCTGTGTGAGATGTAGAAAAAATCTGATTATTAAAAATTGAAATCATTTTATTTTGTGCTGTGCATTCATCTTCTCACACCTAAAGAGAAGGAGGCCTGAATGCTGGAAGATTAGAAAGTAAGACATTTGTGTGAGTCATTCTATTATGGAAACACTTCAAATAATAACCGTAATATAAATATATATATACAGATGTAGCCATCTTTATCTTGACATTTAACATATTAAATACACAGTGTCAGAAAACTTTAACTTTACTTTTTAAATTCTTTTTTAATGGCTTTTGTTGTGTGATACCATGCTGCAGCAAGGTATCAGAGTCAGATAAAGTTGGCAACATCTGTATACAGGGCCGGCCTTAGGGGTGTGCGACCTGTGCCATTGCACAGGGCGCATCACTCCAGCAGGTGGAAGGGGGCGCTGCGCTGGCTCCCTTCCCCTGCTTGTATTTCATATGCTCCTGGGCCCGACGACTCAGTAGCTGCCTTTCTGCCCGAGCACTTCTCTCAATGGCATCACTACTGCTGTATCGTGCCGCCCGTCGTGACGCCACATTCAATAGTATCTGCGTCCTTACGACTCAAATACTATTGAACACTATAGCAGAGCAAGGAGTTATCTCCCTGCTCTGCTATCTACTAGCAGAAAGAGGGAACAGCAACACATCACAATTCCAGCATTCATGGAGAGTAATTCTACCAATGCTTCATGCATCCGGTGCACGCAGTATGGGAGTTGTAGCCCGTCGACTCCAAACAGACATCAAAGAAAGGAAAACTGCAGCACACGTGTATTGAAGGTATCAAAAAGGCACAGGAAGTTTATTTCACCATCACAGCGACGTTTCGACCCTAGTGTGGGTCTTTTTCAAGCAATTAAACAAAGTGCAGTATATATAGGGGATATGACATCATCATTACAATCAAATATGCAAATCCACAAGTGAAACAGTTACATAATAAAAAGTGTACAACAATAGACATACAAGCATCAAAAATGAATGGAGTCACTTACATGACTCATTTTTGATGCTTGTATGTCTATTGTTGTACACTTTTTATTATGTAACTGTTTCACTTGTGGATTTGCATATTTGATTGTAATGATGATGTCATATCCCCTATATATACTGCACTTTGTTTATTTGCTTGAAAAAGACCCACACATAAATGGACAGAGACACCAGGAGCTTCTCCTGGAGTGGAATCCCCGGTCACAGCGTTGGCAACGCTGTGGTCGGGGATTCCGCTTCAGGAGTTGCCTCTGATGTCACTGTCCATATATGGACAAAGACATCAAGCGCTCCATCCATTAGCGGAATCCCCGGCCACAGGGGGATTCTGTTCCTTCCGGCAGCTACAGTGGCACTTTCTACAGGAAGGGGGGTGGTTGCTATCTACAAGGGTGCTGTGTGGTACTACCTACAAGGGGGTGTCTGGCACTACCTACAAGGGGGCTGTGTGGCACTACCAACTAGGGGGCTGTGCGGCACTACCTACTAGGGGGCTGTGCGACACTATCTACAAGGTGGCTCTGTGGCACTACCTACAAGGGGCAGTGTGGCACTACCTACAAGGGGCTGTGTGGCACTATCTACAGAGGGCTGTGTGGCACTAACTACAGGGGGCATCTGTGAGTGGTGGGCTGATGGTCATTTTAGTGAGAGTGGCGGGCTGATGGTCATTTTACTGTGAATGGGGGCTGATGGTCATTTTAGTGAGAGTGGCGGGCTGTTGGTC
Organism: Rhinoderma darwinii; assembly: GCF_050947455.1. Classification (NCBI taxonomy): domain Eukaryota; kingdom Metazoa; phylum Chordata; class Amphibia; order Anura; family Rhinodermatidae; genus Rhinoderma; species Rhinoderma darwinii. The sequence continues at coordinate 41,680,042 of NC_134691.1, read as the reverse complement.
ATTTTACTGTGAGTGGCGGGCTGATGGTCATTTTAATGGGGGGCTGATCTTCACTTTATTGGGGGGGCTGATGGTCATTTTACTATGAGTGCGGGGCTGATGGTAATTTTACTGTGAGGGGGGGCTGATGGTCATTTTACTATAAGTGGCAGGCTGAAGGTCATTTTACTGTGAGTTGGGGGCTGATTTTTTTTTCCAGTGGTGCCTCGAGTCCGAAAAGGTTGGGAAACTCTGTACTAGGCTACAGGATCATGCCGGCCTATGCAAGGATCCCGTCGTCGGCGTTGTGGAGCAGCTCAGTTCATCGTGGGAATGGGGCCTAGCTGAGTAAAAAAATTTTTTTTGGGGGGCACTGTTTACAAGGGGGAGATGGGGCTGTCTTCATGGGGGTGGTGGGGGGCTGTATGGCACTGTCTACATGGGAAGGTGGGGGATTATGGCACTGTCTACAGGGAGGAGGTGGGGGATTATGGCACTGTCTACAGGGAGGCTGTATGGCATAATTTACAGAGGGGCACTATATGAAAGGGGGGGCTGTGTGTGGCAGCCAGAGTGGGGCATTATACTCTGTGGAGGCCACTAAGTGGGCAATACACTGTGTGTGAGATTTAGGGGGCATAATACTGTGTGGGCACAATTAGAGGACAAAATACTGTCTCCTTGAAGGGGATTATATATATATATATATATATATATATATATATATATATATATATATATATATACAAGTCTATGGGGGCATGCAGACAGTTTTGCTCAGCGTGAGTGCGCTGAAAAAAACTCACGACATGTTCTAAATTTCTACGTTTTTCGCGCATCACGCACCCATTGAAGTCAATGGGTGCGTGAAAACCACGAAGGTCGCACGGAAGCACTTCCGTGCGAACTGCGTGATTCGCGCAAGAGCTGTCAAACTCTGAATGTAAACAGAAAAGCACTACGTGCTTTTCTGTTACAAACATCCAAACGGAGTGTCTTAGAGATGAGCGAACCGAACTTCACCGGGTTCGGCCGAACTCGTTTTGACCGAACCCGGCAAAAAATGTTCCGGTACGCGACGTCAGGAGACAGTCACTGTCGAGGGTGCTGAAAGAGTTACTGCCGATCAGTTAGCTCTTTCAGCACCCTGGACAGTGACTGACGTCGACTAGCCACATCTCTATGATGGCGGCTGCGCGAAAATCACGCAGCCGCGCATCATACACTGATGACACACGGAGCTGTCAAATGCCTTTTGCGCACGCAAAACGCTGCGTTTTTTTGCGTGCGCAAAACGCACACGCTCGTGTAAATGAGGCCTTATACTGTATGGGGGGCACTAAAGGGGCATTATACTGTGAGGGAGCATTATACTTTTTTATGGGGCATTTTTTTTAAGATGGGGTAGGGCGCCAAAGATAATTTTGCACGGGGATCCATCTATCCTAGGGCCGGCCCTGTCTATAAATGGATGTTTTGCATGATCTAGCAAAGTAATATCAAAATTAATCCTTTACATTTCACATGTCCCTATCTAAATAAAAAAAATCCTGAATGTTTTCACATTGGTCACTGAACACTCATTATATGCTAAACCTTCCTTTTCACTTTTCAGCTTGTGCTAAGTACACTGGGGGGGGGGTCCACAGTCACCTCATTATCTTCACAGGGCAGGATTACGTTGAAAGGCAATGCCTCTGTTATAAAGCTGGAGGCAGATTACACAAAATCACAATATTCACAATGATTTATGGGGACAGCTCAGCTCCAGCTCCCTAATCCCTCTCCCTGCACAATTACTACTGCACATGTCACAGAGCATGCTCCCATAGAAGTCAACAGGTCATTGGGGCAAGATGGCTGCCCCCAATGTAAAGAAAATAGAATAATAAAATATACTTTCGGAAAATAAAAACAAATTAGGACAATAGAATATGTTTCAGTATATTTTTGTAATTAAGAAAACAATAAGGTGATAAATTCCCTTTAAGGGATCAATTTCAATGCTTCTGAGTTGAATAATACTAAAGTTTTATTGGTGGTGTTCCTATCAAAGTCAATAATAACATCTCTGGAGAAAAACTAAGGGTGCAAGACCTTAACATAAGATGTTTTTGTTTTTTTTGTTTTTTTAAATATAATACAATTGCAATTAGAAGGCAACTTCCACTAGACAGCCATATGCTATCAATTCTACACTCTTCTCAACTGCATATTCCACTGTTCTCCAGTACATAAAAAGAAACCCCCAAAAAGACCTTCTTCTTGGGGATTTATCCTACATTTTAGCCAACAACCCTTTTCCCTGAATATGGAGTAAGGCAAGAGTTGCTCTAACCTTGAGACCAGTGACCCTGCCAGAAATGAAAGGAATGGAGGACGAAAACAAAAATGAGAGTAAGGCAAGCAAAGGAAAGAAAAGTGAAGGCAAAAGCTAAGAAAGGCAGGGAAATGGAAGGTGGTAGTATTCTGACGCAAATTTCCAGATTTGGATGATTCTGTCAAAGATATCACCTTAATTTTCTGATGTTGACCCCATTTTCTTTTTAATGTCCTATTTATATTTAGCCAATAATTGCTTAAAAAACACATCTATATAGAGAACTCTCACACCATCTGTATCCAGAATAATACTTCACCTTGAACAAATTACCCCTTCTTAAACTACATAGTAAGGGTATGTTTAGACTAAAAACGTCTGAAAATACGGAGCTGTTTTCAGGCGAAAACAGCTCCTGATTTTCAGACGTTTTTGTAGCAACTCGTGTTTTTCGCAGCGCATTTTACGGCCGTTTTTGGAGCTGTTTTTCAATGGAGTCAATGAAAAACGCCTCCAAAAAACGTCCCAAGAAAGGTCCTGCACTTCTTTTGACAAGCCGTCATTTTACGCGCCGTATTTTGACAGCAACGCGTAAAATTATGCCTCGTGAGAACAGAACACCGTAAAACCCATTGCAAGCAATGGGCAGATGTTTGTAGGCGTAATGGAGCTGTTTTTTCAGGCGTAATTCGAGGCGTAAAAAGCCCGAATTACGTCTGAAACCACTGCGTCTGAACATACCCTAACACTCTTTTTCCTTTTTCTACATGTACAAACCCAACATCCAAATTGTATTGTTTAGCAAAGAAACTAGTGAACACAAATAGTAAATAGAATCAAATTCTAGCATTAGTTGTTCCAGTGCAATTTAAAAAATAATCCAAATAATACCACCATACAGTGCCCAAATAGTGCTGCCATATAGTGCCCATGTAATACACTTCAAATAACAGTGGCAATGCCCTAGTTTGCCAAGTCTCTGAATGCTGAAGCATCAAGGACCTATAGTAATCCTAGTTGGGAATCCTTCTTTAAAAACTTGAAGGCCACTAGATGATAAATACTCCGGGGGATTATTCCCATTACCCATCCTATGATCCAACTTGGTCCTTAAAGGGAGTGCATTCAGAAAATTACCTATTGTTTAAATCACATTTTTATGTTAAAAATATTTTTTCTTCTATTTATTTTGTCATCTATCTAAAAAACATAATCATGTTGCAGTTTTCACTCTGGCCACTGAGACTGACATTTCCTGTTCTGTAGGGATCACTTCTCAGCAGTCTCATTATCATCACAGGCAGGATTACAATATAGGTAACACCTATGTAAAGATAACACAGGATCCACCATTGACAATAGGTGATGTACACAGCTCCCCTCTTCCTCCTCCCTGCACAATGACCTCTGCACAGGTCACAGAGCATGCCCACAACACTCTACCATAGAAGTCAATGTGTCAGCTCCAGACTATTGTTTCCTATGGTCCATGTGGCAACTATAAAACATATCTATAAATTCTGTTAAAAGCAGTTTAGGCAAAATAGTGCCCCCATAATAATGTACAGAAAATAGAATAAAAAAACTGCAATAAAAAAATTAAAACAGATTAGAAAAAAGAATATGTTTCAATATCTGGTTTTAATTAGTAAAAAAAAAAATTTTTTCAAAAAATCGCTGATATATTCCCTTTAAAATTTCAAACATGGAATAAATTGCATTACTAACCAGCTCTCTTGTGTCATTGAACAATAGCGCATCACTTAAGATACCCATAGTAAAAAAACAAAAATGAGCAGTGCTTACTAGGACATGTCGACTTTACACAGGGAATATTCAAATAGGAATTGTGTAAGACAGGAAGCAAAGAATAATAGACAGTAATAACGTTATTTAGACCAACATTTAGTTCAATCAGTGGGTTTAATACATGAAATTCCAATGCCGTATTGTATCCTACAAGTTCTAAGTATCTACGAGACATAATTATTGAATTTATCTGAACTAGAAAATAAAGGCAGAGAAGGGAGCCATGTGCCCTCAACATTGTTCCAATCACCATGAACTACTTTTGAGATTCATTTAAATGTAAAACAGTCTTGTCCGAGCTGAAGAAGTTGCGGTAACTCACAGCGCGCCTGTAGCAGCTGTTTTATGGCTCTTTTCAATAAGCAAAGAAAATGGAAGAAAAACTCTTATCCGTAATAAGATGACAAAACAGCAAGAGGCAAATCGAGTCTTCCACCTTCTATAAAGTCAGATATCTTAAGAAAAAAAAGTTAATAGACATTTAAAAAAGTACCAAGCGGGAAATGAGTTTCAATCCCTCCATTCGGTTTGGCTCACAGGTGTTATAATGATGAGGTCTAGTATCTTCTGAGTTGCTGTTGTGTGAAAAACTTTTTTTTTCCGCAGTCTTTTGCTATAAATAAAACTTATCGCACAGAATTAATTGAGAAGGAGACACTTGGAAAACAAGCTACTACCTGTGTTAATGACGCAATTGAAGGATTTCTGTTTGTTTCTTAAGCGGCAGATACAGTCTCATTAAATCTTAATGAAGAATCTTCCCCATTGTATTCTACAGGTTGGGCCACGAAAATAGACCCTTGTTTCTCTTGTGTGGTTTGTACAGGATATTGCTTATCGGGCCTCATTCATTAAAACGGTCTCAGGCTTTGCTCACATCTGCGTTGTGACATTCTATTGTTCTGCTCCGTGAGAGGAACAGAACAAGGGAATAACGGAAGCAACGGTTCCGTTGCACAACGGACACTGCCGGTGGCCGACGGAACACATTGACTTTACTAGGTTCCTCTCGGCGTTCCGTCGGGGTGTCCGTGATTTTACCCAACACAATAGCGCAACATGCTGCGCTATTGTCTCCGCTAATCTCTGGTAATCTCTGCCAAATTTGCGATAGAGGCCCCTATCAGAGCCTCCAACACAGATGTGACGAAACCTTACTGTAAAAATCTTGTTGCCTATAGCAACCAATTGGTGCTCAGCTTTCATTTTACCAGAGCAGTTTAAGAAATAAATGAGGCCCTTCGTATCCTTCCCCGTCAGTCGAGTGGTATTCTTTGGGGAGGGCAGTAGTGTTGTGTGTGAGTATGTCCAACATGCCGTATTCGATTTAATAAAGAATTGCGATAGTGGCCTATGTACGCATAGGCTAATTCAATGAAATGCAGGACTGTTTCCCAGATCAATTTCTCGACCTTCCCGTTCCAGCAAAAAGCAGTATACATTGTTTTATTAGGAAGTGGCATAACCTAGGATCTGTGGCCGATGCCCAAAAAATAGACAAACATATTTTCGTCAGCAGAACAACCATACCACTAAACTTTCAAGCCCCCATACAGTATAATGCCCCGATAGCTGCCCGCATACAGTTTAATGCCCCCTTAGAAGCTACCATACAATATAATGCCCCCACAACTGCACATACAGTATGACCCCATAGCTGCCCCATAGCTCCCCCTCATACAGTATAACACCCTCATAGCTGCCCCCATACAGTATAATGCCCCTTTAGCTACCACCATACAGTATAATGCCCCATAGCTGCCCCATACAGTATAATGCCCCTTAGCTGCCTCTAGTGCCAGTACCCATATATAAAGTGCCAGTACCCATGTAGATAGAGCCACAGTGCCCATGTAGATAGTGCCACACACCCTTAAAGATAGTGTCACCCCCCTGTAGATAGCGCTACCCCCCCTGTAGCCATTGGGACTCCGTCTAGGGCCGGAATCCCAAGCCAGAGCATCAGCAACGCTCTGGCAGGGGATTCTGCTCCAGGAGGAGCTAGTGACGTAATTGTCCATATATGACAGTGATGTCAAGGGCTTCCCCGGTCTCTGCACTTAAAGTAGGGCTGTGCGCTGCAAGGGGAGCTGACAGTTCCCTGCTTCAGCATTGGGTTCAACTGTATCTGGATCTTGAGGACGCAGACACAGTTGACACTGGGTGTCTGGGCCATACCACCGGCCGCCCGGGACAGCGCCCGAAATCCGGGACTGTACCGCTGAATCCGGGACGGTTAGCAGGCATGGATCAACATGTCAAGGTGTACTGAAATCTCATTACGTGAAGCCATACCGAGTATCAGTTGTGCAAGAGTTAAAGGAGGGGGATTCATAGAAGTGTGTGGCGTATTGCAATTGACTACTGGTTGTGATTGTAGTTGGCCATTTAGACCCATTGCAATACATCATGTCCGATGAAGCGTGGTTCCATCTAACCGAGTGTGATAATTTGAAGAACAATAGGTGCCGGCACACAGAAAATTCATACAAACTGCACAAACATCCACTTCATGATTCAAAAATCAACATTTGGTGCGTAAATATGAGTACGTGGATTGTGGGTCAAATATTGTTTGATAAAAATGTGAACACAGCGGTGTACGTGGACATGTTTGAGCAATGCTATGCACAGTTAACTGATCCAGAGCGTGAGTCTACGTCGCACGCGTTCCTATGTTAAGTTCATGCAACATTCACAGTACGGTGAGCAAAGGGTTGTGGCCTTCACGTCACCAGACCTAACTGTGTGCGACTTTTATCTGTCGCGTTACCTGAAGATTAGGATTTATGAAACGAATCCCCAGATAGTGGCCGAACTGAAACAGCAAATTGAATAGCATGTCCGCAATATGGAACGTATGGAAGGTGTTTCTGAACATGATAAGACATACACAACTTATGAATACGCCATTCTTTCATTATCTATTATCCTGCACAAAACACACAAGGGCAAAAGGGTTCTATTTTTCGTGGCCCACAAAGCATAGACAGGGGCAGACATACCAGATGTGCAACCAGTGAAACTGCACAGGGCCTACTGCCACCTTAAATGCAACTCCCTATTGTCTTGCATTTTGCTTATAGGGGACCTGGGAGAAATAACTTTTTGGAATCACAATTGCCGACAGATTGTGGGAGGGCCATAAGATGCTCTATGATTAGCTTTTGGAGGACAAGGGGCCCATATACTGTTCTTGGACAGGGGCCCCGTTCTGTCTGTATCTTCCCCTTTATTTAAGTATAATTTTTTATTTTTTTTCAATGGTTAATACTACTGCCCAAGCACCAGGGCCAGGGCTAGAACCCAGCAGATAAACAATGCACATCTGTATATAGAAAGTGTGCATATGTGTACTAAACTTCATGTAGTAAGCGTGCATGTATGTTTATACTGAGCATTTATATGGGCATGTAGTGTCTTTTGGGCACCATTATAATTATAAAAATAATTGGCGCCATTATTTATACACTGTATGGTGGTATCTATTCACTTTCATTTAACCACTGTACTGCCATGTGTCAATATTCTATATCTGCTGAATTACTTTTTTTGGACACAGTATGACACCATTTTTAGGAAGTTTTATGAACGGACTTATGTGGATGCTGCATAAATGGGAGAGTAAATAGAAAGCGGCATTCATAAGCCTACTGGCCCTGCCAAGCGTTTCAAGTTTGTAAAGAGTGGCATTGTGCAGAGACAAACCCAAAGAGTCCGCAGCCCTTTTGTTCTAGGGATCGTGGAGTTTATATTGGTCTGACCCACAATGATCAGTAAGTTATTTGTGGGAAACCCTATTTTGTGTTTAGTCCATGAATGCACTTTTTAGGGAGTTGTTTTCCCTTTGACATGTTGCTACACCATGAAAGATGGGGAATGTCCTAGGGGATAAATCATTTTTATAAGTTCCCTATGTTTAATATATATCTTTTAATCAATTGTAGATTTAAATAAATGTTTTAAAAACGATAATAATTTTATATTTAAAGGAACATACCAGGCAAAATTGATACAATGTGTTATGCCTAGTACAGGGCTCGAGGGGACGCTGCATGACAGGGATTAAAGGAGATCATGCATCGCCCCTTGGACCCTGCACTAGGTATAATACAGAATATCAGTTTTAATTTTTTGGAACATTGGTCTCCATGACATGATAGAAATGGCTTAATAGATTCAGACAAGGCCTTGGTAACAAGCTTGTTCATTTCATGAGAATTTGTGGTTATTTGTTTTAGAGCAAGGTAAATGTCACTGATCTATTTTTAGTCTCTCGTAAGAAACATAAGGTCATCTGTACAACGTATTTTCATTTCTTTACTTATTGAGTATTAAATACCTCTTCCTGCTAGCCCGCAAAATGTTCTATGCACTCTTAAAATTTCTAAATGTCTTAATGCCTTGTTCACACTATACAGTATGATGGACTGTTTTGGCCAAATCAGTTGTAGTTCCTAAATACAAAAATGTATAAAGAAGAGCAGGGGTGTTTTGGGGCATGTTCCAGGGCGGTGGATGCCAGGGGTGCGCGACAAACCAATCTGCCTTGGCCAGGGTAATTAGATACAGGGCAGAACAAGGTTCAGTCTCAAGAGATGACAAGCCTTCCTTATCATAAGGACTATGAATCTCTGGAATAGCGGAACAGTAGATGGCCTTAAAAAAAAAAGGCCCAGATAATTTCTTAGAACAAAAAAATCTCAGTGCTGTGTAAATGTGTAGATTTCAGGTTTCAATCTTGATCCAGTCTCATCGGCACTTGGGATCAGGAAAGAAACATTTCCCTTTTAGAAACCCTCAAATTAGTAATTGGATTAATAATTTTTGCATCTGTGGTGGCCATAGGACAGATGGAAATGTATTGGGTCTGCTGACAAAAAATGTCAGCATCAATTGTGTCATTTTTGGTTACTCAATCAGGAATCTCTTATGTTGGGGATATGCAAAAAATACTTGTAAAAATACATAATTTTTGCTAAAACTAGGGAATGTTGTTTACTAATTATAGCAAAATAATTTCAGATATTTGGGGATATTAGATCAATTATCCAATATTGAATAAGTACCAGATCATTCATAATGATTCAAGATGCAAATTAAGCTAAAAGGGGTTCTCTGCCTTTTAACGTCATGTCATTTTTAGGTCCAAAAATTATTAAAACTAATTTCTTAGTATATCTTCATAGCAACTGCAGCTCTATTTTTCTGATACAGAACTCCAAATCCCTTGAATAGACATATAGTTAACCCTAACACCTTGCAGTTAAAATACTTAATATCTTATCTCCACTGCTTCCCCTAACATTTTTTTTCTGTTTGTTAATATAAGTATTGAAAAATCTTGTTAAATAAAGAATTAAAACAATATATATATATATAAAGATCAGAGATCTGAGTTATCTCCAATCACGGCCGTTACAGTGAGGTATCGGCTGTAACATGCAGCCGAAGACAGCTAGGAATGGAGTGGGCTCCGCCCACTGCATACTGGTCCCCTACCGACTATGACGCACAAGTATGTCAAATGTAAGTTAGGGGTTACATGATACAATTCTGGTTGCCTAAAGCCACCACTAGGGGGAACTTAGGACCTTACTGTATACTGTTTTATTATTGAGTTCAATGTATCAACAGTATTAACTAAGCTTCTAAGCTCCCCCTCGGGGTAGGAGAATATAGAGGTCTTCAGGAGCGAATTCAGTATTTATACAGTTGTCTCAACCAGACCGCCCTGTTGGCGGCTGCATCTCCAGAGCGGCTTTGAGCATCGTACAGTTGGCAACCGGACCACTCTCTCTGACACAATTTTCGGCAGGATATGTGGCTAAGAGTTTGGGACTGTGTCAGTTTAAGTTATTCCTCCTTGGTATTACTGAAGGAGGTCCTAACTAAGTAACTTTACTTAAAATTATTAGGGCGTTTCATAGCACACAAGGTTAACATAGGCATTATATCAGTTGAATGCAAATTGTTACAGATCATCGGTAAACATTGTGTTATTAGGCGACCTGGTGGTCTGTGCTCTGAATTTACGGATCCTGTTGAATCTGGGTCAAGGCGTCATGTAATAGCTGTTCATGGTTAATGTCTCTGTGTTGGAGGTCTGGAAACAGCAGGCGAAGGAAACAAGACTGGTATTAAAGAACTTAGTATTGCTCATGTAAATGTAAGCACGCTAATGAAGTCATTTGTAATTTTCTGCTGAGATTATAACAAAACTCAATTAAATTGTACTTTTTCTAAACATTTTTTCTACTCGAAATACCAGATGTTTGGGTTTGGTGAATTGAAGAAGTGAAAATAACAAGTCATTTACATTGGAAGAGACCTCTTAACAAGCTCCCCTCAAAATAGCTAATGAGTGTTATTATGTCTACTTAGACTAGCTTGTTATCTTATTATAGGTTTCCAAAATGTAACTTTCTTCTCTCAGACAACTCAATAAATTAAACCCAAGAGATTCTGACGCCTGCAGATGGCGGCCGCAGACATAATGACTGTGCTATGAAAACAGATTCACACTTCCACCCATACATCCAAATGATAGTCTTATCTACAGAGGGTGCAGAGATAGCAGTCGCACCCAGGCCCTGTTGTCCTACGGGGCCCAAAAGCCCCTCTGCCTAGTAAGAAGTCATCAGTATTAAAAATAACACACGGCATGCGGGAGCGAGCCCTGTTACAGATTTTGCACTGGAGTCGAGGAGCTTCAAGTTACACCTCATAACATCCCATACAAATGTGCAAAATAAAATGAATGTCAATTATTGAATGATTAGATAGGTGAGATCCCTAGGCCTTATGTTTTACAAACCTGATTAATACACCAACGATTGGATTGGAACTGGCAAACATGAGATGTGGAGTCTAAAGAATATCCCCTATGCGGTCCTTTGACTCGAAGGAAGTAACGCTGTGGCCCTCTTGGACGAGAACTAGAGTTGGAACCTAGAAGCAGACAGGAACCAGGAGCTGGAGCCAAGACACAACATTGACAGCATTAATACGAAGGATGAGAAAAAAAATTGAATAGCCTACTGCTTGCCATTGCAAGCTGACGCTACTATCGGAGGGAAGTAGAGGTGGCCACCTCAAAATAGGCAAATCTTCTTCACTTCATTAATTCGGTAAGCTGGCCATTTTTATTTGATCCTCTCCTCACCACTATTTGGTTCCATAATTTACCCCTATATTACAAGAGGAAAATGCATTGGGAAGATTCATCGGACTCTGACCTCAGCTATTTACTTATTTACGTAATATGACTATTTGTGGTTTTGGTTAGGGCGGCTCTTGAAGAAGTGTGGCATAACCACCAAAAATAACAGTGAGCAGGACAGTTTTACTTTCCTAGGAAACGAATCTTCTCTACTGACAGATGTGATCTATCAAAGATTGCTTCAACCAGGAAGACATTCTCCTATGCAGATTGGCAGCTTGACTTTTCTTCATCAGAGGCAAAGATGTTCGGGCTCTTTCTAAAAAACCTGAGATGATTCCCTTCCAATTGTATCACTCCACAAAGTTGACACATGGCTGGTTTGATAGATTCTTACAGAAAAGCAAATATAAATTGACTCAATTTTGACTTTCCTTTTCCCAAAAATGTTTCTTTCAAATTAATGTATTTTTTAGAAAAATCTGATTAATAATGCATGCTAGCATGGGAATGGTATAATGTAACTGTAGTGGCCACTGCAGGGGAAAAGTATTATTACAGGGTGCCTATTCAAATAAATAAATAACTGGCCATGTAATATATGGTCGCACTGTGTCCGCCTGAGCCACTCTGCTCTGGCTCATAATGGAGGGTCCAGATCGGAGACCCTTCCCCATGATGTCATATGTTCAAATAGATGGGACAACCCTTTTACTCCGGCAATACCCCTGTTTATATATTAAATTGTTCAGCTCTAGTCGGCTCACATGAAGCTCTTACTAATCTGGTGTATAGAGGTGGAGCGGGGTCATATTCCCCACTATACGTCTAACATGGACGCAGTGGTAGCGGTTTGAAAATCCTGGGTTGTGATCATGGGTGAAAAGGACAGTGACAGTAAGGGTATGTGCACACACACTAATTACGTCCGTAATTGACGGACGTATTTCGGCCGGAAGTCCCGGACTGAACACAGTGCAAGGAGCCGGGCTCCTAGCATCATACTTATGTACGATGCTAGGAGTCCCTGCCTCTCTGCAGGACGACTGTCCCGTACTGAAAACATGATTACAGTACGGGACAGTTGTCCTGCAGCGAGGCAGGGACTCTTAGCATCGTACATAAGTATGATGCTAGGAGCCCGGCTCCCTGCACTGTGTTCGGTCCACTACTTGCGGCCGAAATACGTCCGTCAATCACGGACGTAATTAGTGTGTGTGCACATACCCTAAATGGTCTCCTTATATACCACTGTGGAGAAACACAAATCAGTCTGAACTGGTAAATTTAGAACAACCTACAAGCACAGGGAACATAGCACCCAATAAGAATATAGAAATATGTAGCTAACACGTATCGTCAAAAATAGGAATCTTTATTGATAATAAATAACAACAATACATGGTATCACATAAATATATATAAATGAACACAATAAAACAGGTCATATACAAAGAGCAGCACCAGAGAGGTATAAAAGAAGAGAGTTTGCAGCCAAAGATATATTAAACATACACAATTTTATTGGTAACATATAGAAATACATTTAAGTAAAAAATATATATGTATACAAAAACATATATTGAAGGACAAGACTCTAGACAGAAAGTTTCAAGGAGCAGGTATCGCTGGTAACAGTATGCAAATTTGGGTCAGCTGAGTTGTTGTAAAGTCAAAGTCTCTCAAATGTAGTGGGACAAAGTCCCTCTTAATGGGTATAGTCACATTTATAGGCTGCTCGGTCAGGATTAAACCAAGCCCAATATTACATGGAGCCCAATACAGGGAGACAAATTTTATAAAGGTCTAAGAGCCATTTATAGCGTCTAGATCAGATGACTTCCTAGATTGGGTAGTAAAAGAGAGAGTGTTTTGAACAGAGCTTACCCATATTGCCGTGATAGTCCGATAGTGCTCCTAGCTCAAGCTTGAGAAAGGTTCAGGTGTGAACCGAAACGTTGCTCATTCTTCCACCTGGTGGTGAATAAACCAACATCTCCCCAACGCTGAAGTCCTGGTGCTGTTACTTGCTCTTTTGTCTTTTTGGTATATAAATATATATATATATTAGTATGTGTGTGTATCAGTGTGATTGATTGATTTTATTAAAAAATATTTTTACTTTTTGAGATACAGGTGCTTTGTTTCTGACAGGATCAGTGACACGCAGGATCCACCACAAATCTATCACATCTAAGATTATAATTTAGCGCAGGGCCCGTTTCACTGATCCCGTCAGTCCTGCTGACCTGACGGATACAGGATACAATGCAGCTGTATCTCAAAAAGTGAAAATATTTTTTAAGAAAACGTAATTACAAAGTTGCACCAAACACACATTTTTATTAAAAAAATAATAAAACCGACGTGATTTTTGCAACGTTTTTCCGTAGACAATGCAGGTTTCGTTTTTTAGCAGTTTTATACACACCTTTTTTGCAATTTTAGAATTTTTATTCATAAAGTTTGAAAATAATAGTAAAAAAATAAGCTTTTTTACGTTTCAGCTATTTTTTTTTTGGTAATATAGTTTTACCCTAAAATAGACCTTTTATTTGTAATCGTCATTGTTTACCGTAAATTTTTATATATTACATGTCTATATTAGGGTAATTGGGTCAGCGCTAGCGTTACAAAAATGATTGGCAGGGGGAACGTTTTTTTTTGGGGTGGGTATTTTGTGTATCTATTATTTAATTTTTTTTTGCACTTTACTTTACAATTTTTTTATTACTATGGTCTGATCCTCAAAGGTCAAAAAAGACCTTTGGGGAACTTTATATATACTTTTTCTTTCTTTTACACCATGTTTTTCCACTGTAACTGGGGCTGCACAGCAGCCCCAGTTACAGGGGAAATCAGCCCTCTCATAGTGACGATTGTCACTAATAGGGCTCTGCTGGGTCTAGTTAGACCCAGCAACAGTCTGCCACTAACGGCACCCGGCGATCATGTGACCAGTCACATGATCACCGGGAGGAATAGAGACAGCGCCGCTGCTGTTGTCTCTATTCCTGTACACAGCGCGCATTCAGCGCTGTGTACAAGTGATCAGAGAAGACAGAAGCAGTGAAAGCTGCTTCTATCTTCTCCTCAGGGTCCCCGGCAGTCACTGACAGCCGGAGACCCGACATTCAGCTGCCCGATCACGCGGGCAGCAAGTTAAAACCCGAGCCGTAGAAAGTCTATGGCTCGGGTTTTAATGACCCGTTCCTGACCGCTGGCCGTAAAAATACAGCCAGTGGTCGGGAACCAGTTGGGCAGGAGGTTAAGCCAACTAACCTCAGCGCCGGTGATCGCCCGCCCGGCTCTTCTCTTGCTGCTTTGGAGTAACAGAACAGCCGTCCGTCGCTGTTCTGTTACTCAATGGCGGCGGCCTGCACTTGTCAGGGAGGCGTGTCCTACCCCTTTCCCGGCCAATTCCCTGCTCCTCCTCATCTTCGGCAGTTAGCAGCGCTAGCGCGCTGAATATATTTATAAGATGATGTGCGGTTCGGGCTGCCATGGGCCCCCTGGAAGCCTCGGGCCCAGGGCGGCCGCCCGAACCGCCCATATGATAATCCGCCACTGCGTACATATGTTGCTAAACAACAATGGACAAATAACCAAGTGTAAAACCTATAGGTAGGCAGAATAATTGGTGCATACGCTGCGAGATTATTCCCCATCACTCTTGAGTTCCTTTTCTTCATAACAGAATTTGTCCAGGATTCATTCATATTCACAAAAATGACCGATCGGGAGAGATTGCACATACAATGGTTTGATGTACAGAAATCTAAATTGGCTGTGGACGGAGCCTTTATTTATAGGTTCATGCTTTCACTTAACACACATTAACCAATCAGATGATGCCAAGTACATATAGGCATACACCCAAAAATACTTCCATATAAGGTAATGACTTTCTTCCTAATATATATATATGAATCCTGGTACTCATTAGTTTGGAATGCCAGATGATGTCATCTTTACCCTATCTTAGATGACAGGGAATACATTCATTTAAGAGACGATTAAAAACATATCTAATACATATCTCAAACAATATAATGCAGTCATTTTGATAATAATACAATATATACATTACCGTTCAAAAGTTTAGGGTCACTTAGAAATTTCCTTCTTTTTTAAAGAAAAGCACAGTTTTTTTCAATGAAGATAACATTAAATTAATCAGAAATACACTCTATACATTGTTAATGTGCTAAATAACTATTCTAGCTGCAAAAGTCTGGTTTTTAATGCAATATCTACATAGGTGTATAGAGGCCCATTTCCAGCAACCATCACTCCAGTGTTCTAATGGTACATTGTGCTTGCTAACTGTGTTAGAAGGCTAATGGATGATTAGAAAATACTTGAAAACCGTTGTGCAATTATGTTAGCACCGCTGTAAACAGTTTTGCTGTTTAGAGGAGCTATAAAACTGACCTTCCTTTGAGCTAGTTGAGAATCTGGAGCATTACATTTGTGGGTTCGATTAAACTCTCCAAATGGCTAGAAAAATAGAGCTTTCATGTGAAACTCGACAGTCTATTCTTGTTCTTAGAAATTAAGGCTATTCCATGCGAGAAATTGCCAAGAAACTGAAGATTTCCTACAACGGTGTGTACTACTCCCTTCAGAGGACAGCACAAACAGGCTCTAACCAGAGTAGAAAGAGAAGTGGGAGGCCCCGCTGCACAACTGAGCAACAAGACAAGTACATTAGAGTCTCTAGTTTGAGAAATAGACGCCTCACAGGTCCTCAACTGGCAGCTTCATTAAATAGTACCCGCAAAACGCCAGTGTCAACGTCTACAGTGCAGAGGCGACTCCGGGATGCTAGCCTTCAGGGCAGAGTGGCAAAGAAAAAGCCATATCTGAGACTGGCTAATAAAAGGAAAAGATTAATATGGGCAACAGCACACAGACATTGGACAGAGGAAGATTGGAAAAAAGTGTTATGGACAGACGAATCGAAGTTTGAGGTGTTTGGATCACACAGAAGAACATTTGTGAGACGCAGAACAACTGAAAAGATGCTGGAAGTGTGCCTGACGCCATCTGTCAAGCATGGTGGAGGTAATGTGATGGTCTGGGGTTGCTTTGGTGCTGGTAAAGTGGGAGATTTGTACAAGGTAAAAGGGATTTTGAATAAGGAAGGCTATCACTCCATTTTGCAACGCCATGCCATACCCTGTGCACACCTCCAAATTATGCAAGAACTATTTAGGGAAGAAGCAGGCAGCTGGTATTCTATCTGTAATGGAGTGGCCAGCGCAGTCACCAGATCTCAACCCCATAGAGCTGTTGTGGGAGCAGCTTGACCGTATGGTACGCAAGAAGTGCCCATCAAGCCAATCCAACTTGTGGGAGGGCCTTCTGGAAGCATGGGGTGAAATTTCTCCCGATTACCTCAGCAAATTAACAGCTAGAATGCCAAAGGTCTGCAATGCTGTAATTGCTGCAAATGGAGCATTCTTTGACAAAGAAAAGTTTGGAGAAAATTATTGTTTCAAATAAAAATCATTATTTCTAACCTTGTCAATGTCTTGACTATATTTTCTAGTCATTTTGCAACTCATTTGATAAATATAAGTCTGACTTTTCATGGAACACACAAAATTGTCTGGGTGACCCTAAACTTTTGAACGGTAGTGTAAATCTAACAGGTATTAGATTTATTACTCTGACAACGCATAAGGCCGGACCTAAATACAGCAATTTCAATATAAGCTAGTGATGTATCACCAAAAAATAGGAAACCATACCTAAAGACATGGTAGAGGGAGGTGGGCATGTCAGGAGATGTGGCACAGAAAAAACTCCTCGACGCGCGTTTCGCCTAAATTTGCCTAACTTTGAGTTTTGGCCACAAAAAGGCATTAGGTATCTTACTCAATTATATGCTGATGGTATTTTCAGCTTGTTTGCTGACTTAGAGCAAGATTTAAATTTTTAAATCCACAACATGTTTTAAAGAAAAAATGCACCAAAATCCGCAGCATAAATCCACACTTATTTCCGCATCAAAATGTAAAAAGTGCACCTAAAAACGCATAAAAAAATGTTACCTGCGGAATTACCTGAAATTCCCTAACATGTGCATTTAGACTAAAGGGGAAGTGAGGATATATTGTGAATCAGTTATCGTAAATCTGCAAAACGGGTGGATAATTTTGCTTTACACCTAATTTTTTATGGCACACTGTATATATAAGGAAATCTGATATTGCCCTTAGTTAAAATAAATGTTCAGATTCCCACTAGCTGCCATTCATGCTACATCGTGATCCATAAAGTTGGCAGTGTTATTATCCTCCCACATGCTGTAAGTGAAGGTCTCTGTGAAGTCTTGCAGACTTTTCTTCCTCTGTCTCTTGAATTCAGTTCTCATCTAGTCAAGAAACACCTTTGGTCTGATTAACACAACCTCGGGCAACGCACACGCCGGGTCCTGTGCCAGTGTGCCTTAATATAGCTTTAATGAGCCACCTGTGGCTTAGTCAGTCACAATTTCAGAATGTACTATTCATCACCTTGTATGGGAAATTTCACTGAACTGCAATGAAAGCAATTAAGTCTTCAATATCCTAACACATGATAGTAACGTTCACTTCCCACACATCTAGTATTGAATTAGATAAAGTACTAGAAGGTAGGACATGTTTCCAGCATGATGGTGAATATTGAATATAATATGTTAACAGGTTATAGACAGGTCCGCTATCAGGATCGGACTGGCCCACCGGAGGATCCTCCAGTGGGCCCGGGCTCCGACCAATGAAATGGTGGACAAATCAGCTCCTCCGCGGCACCGGGAGTCGGCCGGGCCGGGAGATGCTAGCGCCTGTGTTTCTTCTCTGCTGCTTACCGCTATGTGCGGCTGTAAACACTGTAGCACTGGATGCCTGATCTTCAGCAAATCAGTGCTATGCTTGTATTTGCTCCCCCCCCCCCCCCCCCGGCTCAACTGCTCAAGCCCGTGCAGTCTGGTGCCGCATAGGATTTAGGAGGGACTCCATTTCCTGCAGTAGGTGATTCATTTTCGACAGCATATTCTCTCTATAAATGCCTGCACAGTGCCCTGCTCTGAAGGGGTGGGCCTCAAGCAGTGTATGGGGTCCCCCACACAACCCCCCCCCCCCAGCCCTCAATGCCCCTCCACCCCACAACCCCCACAGCCCACTACAAACCACCTCTCCCCCACAACCACCCCAGCCCACTACAAACCCCCTCCACCACAACAACCTTCATACACTGGTTTTCTAAGAGATATTAGGGTACGTACACACACGGGGGGATACACTGCGTAAAAGGTACACAGCGTTTCACCCTTGTGACCACAGGGAATTCCGGGGCGAAAAACCGCACTAAATTGTGGTGCACTTTTTCGCCTGGAATGTCCGCTGTGGAAAACTGCAGAAATAGCAGGCCTGCTGGGATAACGTTTCATACCATGTGACCACCGCTACAGACTGTGATTGGCTGCAGCGGTCACATGGGATGACACATCATCCCAGGAGACCGGCCTAGAGAATGTCAGAGGTAAGTATAAGGTTTTTTGTTTTTTTCTAAATTGCTATTTTTTGTGGCGTAATCACTGCGATTCCGCTTCAAATGTCACAACACTTGACTGTTTGTTGCGGGTTTTCCCATTCAATTCAATGGGGATCTAAAATCTGCAACAAACTACCGGCGATTCCGCAACCAAAATGGACATGCTGCGGCTTAAAAAAAAACGCACTGCGGGTCAATTTGTATGAGGGATCTCCGCATATCATGTATGCAGCGTGTGGATGAGATTTTAAATCTCATCCACTCCTCTGCTACTGTATTATGCTGTGAATTCTCCACAACTAAATACATTGTGGAAAATGCGCAGTATTTACGCTACCTGTGGACTAGCCCCATACGCACTATATATCATCCACAAACCAACTGAGCACCCATACACTACTTGGTGGGAAAGGGGGCCCTCAATCAGAAAATTGGCGATGTGGAGCTCCCTTGAATGGGTTGTCCGGGCATGGGGCGGCTTTGCATACACCCCTGTAAGTAGTGTTCAGGGGTGGCCCCCTTTCACATGCCATCGGCCCCCCAGATGCAGGACTTATTAGGTGCATGTCAGAAGCACAATATATTAGTATTGCAGTTTATTGTGTAAGCGATCCAACGATCGCTGGTTCAATTCCGCTAGGGGAACTGGTAAAAGAAAATTAAATAAAACATTTTTTTCATAAAAAATTTAATATTAAAACTTAAAAAAATAAAAACTGTTCCCATTTCCCGCCCAAAGCAATCTAAAAAACAAAAAAAAAACATTAACATAACTGGTATCGCCGTAAAAGTCTGAACTATTACAATATAACATTATTTAACCTGCACAATGAACGCCGTAAAAAAACAAAAAAAAAAAAAAAAAAACCCCCAAAGTCTCATGTACCCCAAAATGGTACCAATAAACTCTACAGCTCATTCTGCAAAAAATAAGCCCACATACCTCTCAACCAACGTAAAAATAAAACTTCTGGCTCTCAGAACGTGGCGACACAATACTATTTTTTATTTATAACAATTAGTTTTTTCCTTGTAAAAATAGTAAACATAAAAAAACTATATCAATTTGGTATCGCCGTAATCGTATTGACCCCTAGAATAAAGTTAGCATGTAATTTTTGAACACCATAAAAACGAATCCTCCCAAAAATGGAGGAATCGCTGTTGTTTTTTGACATTCCACCTCACAAATAATTTTTTTTACAGTTTCCCAGCACATTATATGGTACAATAATAATAATATGGTGCCTTAGAAATCTACAACTCGTCCCGCAAAAGGTGCTGCCTCTCCTTCCTACATGTGTAAAACGAAAGGGACACCACCAGATGTGACCCCCACAAATCTGATTTGAATTAATTTTGGGGTCTGGTGTTTGATGTCATTTTACATTTCCTACTAATGTGCAGCGCTGGGGCCTGGGTTCAAATCCAACCAAGGACATCTGCATGGAGTTTGTATGTTCTCCCCGTGTTTGCGTGGGTTTCCTCCGGTTTCCTCCCATACCCCAAAAACATACCAATAGGGAATTTAGATTGTGAGCCCCAATGGGGACAGTTTGTAAGGACCACTGTATAGCGCTGCGGAATATGTTGGCGCTATATAAGTAACAGAAATAAATAAATAATATCATTGTTTGTGTTTTATCCAACCCCTTAGATTTTTTCCTAAATTGGCCCCTTGGAACAGCATGTCACATCAAATGGATAGCTAGTGAGCAGAGCCTGAAGGGGTGAAGTGTAGACTACAGCACAGAGAAAAAAAACTTAAAAAAGTGAGTAAAACTTGTTTTGGCAGAGTGCACCCGCATCTCTCCTCCACAGGGCGGTCCTTTAGGTGGAGCAAGTGGGACCCATGCTCTGGGCCGCACACCTGCGCTTCCACATCCATGTACAGTGAAGGAAATAAGTATTTGATCCCTTGCTGATTTTGTAAGTTTGCCCACTGTCAAAGACATGAACAGTCTAGAATTTTTAGGCTAGGTTAATTTTACCAGTGAGAGATAGATTATATAAAAATAAAAAAAACAGAAAATCACATAGTCAAAATTATATATATTTATTTGCATTGTGCACAGAGAAATAAGTATTTGATCCCCTACCAACCATTAAGAGTTCAGCCTCCTCCAGACCAGTTACACGCTCCAAATCAACTCGGTGCCTGCATTAAAGACAGCTGTCTTACATGGTCACCTGTATAAAAGACTCCTGTCCACAGACTCAATTAATCAGTCTGACTCTAACCTCTACAACATGGGCAAGACCAAAGAGCTTTCTAAGGATGTCAGGGACAAGATCATAGACCTGCACAAGGCTGGAATGGGCTACAAAACCATAAGTAAGACGCTGGGTGAGAAGGAGACAACTGTTGGTAACACATTACGCCGTAATGGATTAAAATCCTGCAGTGCCCACAAGGTCCCTTTGCTCAAGAAGGCACATGTACAGGCCCGTCTGAAGTTTGCAAATGAACATCTGGATGATTCTGAGAGTGATTGGGAAAAGGTGCTGTGGTCAGATGAGACTAAAATTGAGCTCTTTGGCATTAACTCAACTCGCCGTGTTTGGAGGAAGAGAAATGCTGCCTATGACCCAAAGAACACCGTCCCCACTGTCAAGCATGGAGGTGGAAACATTATGTTTTGGGGGTGTTTCTCTGCTAAGGGCACAGGACTACTTCACCGCATCAATGGGAGAATGGATGGAGCCATGTACCGTCAAATCCTGAGTGACAAACTCCTTCCCTCCGCCAGGACATTAAAAATGGCTCTTGGCTGGGTATTCCAGCACGACAATGAGTGGCTCAAAGGAGTGGCTCAAAAAGAAGCACATTAAGGTCATGGAGTGGCATAGCCAGTCTCCAGACCTTAATCCCATCGAAAACTTATGGAGGGAGCTGAAGATCTGAGTTGCCAAGCGACAGCCTCGAAATCTTAATGATTTACAGATGATCTGCAAAGAGGAGTGGGCCAAAATTCCATCTAACATGTGTGCAAACCTCATCATCAACTACAATAAATGTCTGACTGCTGTGCTTGCCAACAAGGGTTTTGCCACCAAGTATTAAGTCTTGTTTGCCAAAGGGATCAAATACTTATTTCTCTGTGCACAATGTAAATAAATATATATATAATTTTGACAATGTGATTTTCAGTTTTTTTTTTTTAAATATAATCTATCTCTCACTGGTAAAATGAACCTAGCCTAAAAATTCTAGACTGTTCATGTCTTTGACAGTGGGCAAACTTATAAAATCAGCAAGGGATCAAATACTTATTTCCTTCACTGTACATACCCTCCATGCTCCTGAGTTAGGAGGTCCTCTTGGGATCCTCGTGCAGTGCTGGGTTCTGACACCGTTGAGCATCAGAACGTTGTATACGCAGTGCAGAGGAATCAACAGGGAGACTTCGGGAGTGGGGAGGTTAAGTATATGGATACTGACTGCTAGGGCCCTGTATCTAAGCCTATCACATTTGATACTGTCTGATGGAGCCCTGGATCTAAGCCTATCATTTGTTCACAAAATGAATAAATTAAATGCCTTGCCTGGCAACCTGGTGACTGGTTTTCCTGGTTGGACTAGTAAAAGAGTAAAAAAAAAAGTTTAATAAGGTTAATAAAAAATGCTTTATTCTGAAAAGTTACACATATTTATTATCGCCACGTCTGTAACGACCCCAACTATAAAGTTATTACATTATTTAACCCGCACGGTGAACGGCGTAAAAAATAAAATAAAAAACAATGCAAAAAGTGCTGTTTTGTGTTAATCCTGCCTTAAAAATAATGTGATGAAAAGTGATCAAAAAGTCGCATGTACTCCAAAATGGTACCAATAAAAACTACGAGTTGTCCCGCAAAAAAAACAGCCCTCACACAACTGCATTGGTGGAAAAATAAAAAAGTTATGGCTCTTGAAATATGGAGACATAAAAACAAAGAATTTTGAAGAAAAAGTGTTTACTGTGTAAAAGTAGTAAAACATACAAAATCTAATAAATTTGGTATAGTTTCAATCGTAACAACCCGCTGAATATAGTAATTTTGTTATTTATACCACACGGTAAACGGCGTAAATTTAGGATGGAAAAAAGTGTGGCGAAATTGCTGTTTTTTTTCTATTCCCCGCCAAAATAAAGTTGATAAAAGTTAATCAATAAATTATATGTACCCCAAAATGGTGCTATTAAAAAATACAACTTGTCCCACAAAAAAGCAAGACCTTATAGCTCTTTGAATGACGATGGAAAAACTTAAAAAATGGCTTGGTCATTAACCCCTTCCCTCTTTGGCCACTTTTGACCTTCCAGACAGAGCCTCATTTTTCAAATCGGACAGGTTTCATTTTATGTGGTAATAACTTCGGAATGCTTCTACCTATCCAAGCGATTCTGAGATTGTTTTCTCGAGACACATTGGACTTTATGTTACTGGCAAAATTTGGTCGTTATATTCAGTATTTAATTGTGAAAAACACCAAAATGTAGCGAAAAATTGCAAAAATTAGCATTTTTCTAAATTTAAATGTATCTGCTAGTAAGACAGGCAGTTATACCACACAAAATAGTTGCTAATTAACATCCCCCATATGTCTAATTTAGATTGGCATCGTTTTTTGAACATCCTTTTATTTTTCCAGGCTTAGAACTTTAGCAGCAATTTCTCACATTTTCAAGAAACTTTCAAAAGGCTATTTTTGCAGGGGCCAGTTCAATTGTGAAGTGGCTTTGAGGGCCTAATATATTAGAAACCCCCAAAAAGTCACCCCATTTTAAAAACGTCACCCCTCGAAGTATTCAAAACAGCATGTAGAAAGTTTCTTAACCCTTTAGATGTTTCACAGGAATTAAATCAATGTAGAGGTGAAATTTACACATTTAATTTTTTTGTTGGGCCTCCTTTTTATTAGAATATATTTTAGGCACCATGTCAGGTTTGAAGGGCTCTTGTGGTTCCAAAACAGTGGAAATCCCCCAAAAGTGACCCCATTTGGGAAACTACACCCCTTAAGGAAATTATCTAGGGGTATAGTGAGCATTTTGACCCTACAGGTTTATTGCAGAAATTATTGGAAGTAGGCCGTGAAAATGGAAATCCACATTTTTTCAAAGAAAATGTAGGTTTGGCTAATTTTTTCTCAGTTCCACAAGGACTAAAGGGGAAAAAGCACCACATCATTTGTAAAGAAATTTTTCACGAGTAAAACAATACCCCACATGTGGTCATAAACGGCTGTTTGGACACACGGCAGGGCTTAGAAGGGAAAGAGCGCCATTTGGCAACAATACCCCACATGTGGTCATAAACGGCTGTTTGGGCCCACAGCAGGGCTTAGAATGGAAAGAGCGCAATTTGGCTTTTGGAGCTCAAAATTAGCAGGAATGGTTTGCGGAGGCTATGTCGCATTTGCAAAGCCCCTGGGGGACCAAAACAGTGAAAACGCTCAAAAAGTGACTCCATTTAGGAAACTACACCCCTTGAGGAATTCATCTAGGGGTGTAGTGAGCATTTTGACCCCACAGGTGTTTCATAGAATTTATTAGAATTGAGCAGTGAAAATAAAAACAATCCTTTTTCTTTAATAAGACGTAGCTTTAGCTAATTTTTCATTTTCTCAACAAATAAAGGAAAAAAAGAACCCCAACACTTGTAAAGCAACTTCTCTGGAGTACGGCAATACCCCATATGTGGTAATAAACTGTTGTTTGGGCACATGGCAGGGCTCAGAAGAGAAGGAGCGGCATTTGGCTTTTGCACAGATGTTGCTGAATTGGTTTCTTGACATAATGTCGCTTTGCAAAGCCCCTAAGGTACCAGTACAGTGGAAACTACCCAAAAGGGACTCCATTTGGGATACTACAACCCTTGAAGAATTCATCTAGGGGTGTAGTGAGCATTTTTACCCCACAGGTGTTTCATAGATTTTATTTTAATTTTGGCAGTGAAAATAAAAATTACATTTTTTTTCCAATAAGACGTAGCTTTAGCGCAACATTTTTCCTTTTCTCAAAAACTAAAGGAGAAAAAGAACCTGAACATTTGTAAAGCAATTTCGCCCGAGTACGGCAATACCCCATTTGTAGGCATAAACTAATTTTTGGGCACATGGCATGGCTCAGAAGGGAAGGAGCGCCATTTGGCTTTCGGAGAACATATTTTGCTGGAATGGTTTCTGGTCGCTATGTCGCATTTGCAAAGCCCCTGTGGGACCAAAACAGTGGAAAGCCCCCAAAAGTGACCCCATTTTGGAAGCTACACCCCTCAAGGTATTCACCTAGGGGTGTAGTGAGCATGTTAACCCCGCAGGTGTTTTGTAGAAATTAGTGTGCACGCGATATTGCAGAGTGAAAATGGGATTTTTCAATAGATATGCCAATATGTGGTGCCCAGCTTGTGCCACCATAACAAGACAGCTCTCTAATTATTATGCTGTGTTTCCCGGTTTTAGAATCACCCTACATGGGGCACTAATCTGTTGCCTGGACATTCGACAGGGCTCAGGAGTGAAAGAGTACCATGCAAAGTTGAAGCCTAATTTGGCAACTAACACAGTATTGGTTCACAATTGCAGAGGCTCTGATGTGAAGTAATAAAAGAAAGCCCTGAGAAGTGACCACATTTTAGAAACTACACCCCTTAAGGCATTTATTAAAGGGTGTAGTGAGCATTTTCACCCCACAGGCCTTTTCCATAAATGAATGCGCTGCAGATGGTGCAAAGTAAAAATTAAAATTTTTCCCCAGATATGGCAATTCAGTGGCAAATATGTCGTGCCCAGCTTATGCCACTGGAGAGACACACCCCAAAAATTGTTAAAAGGTTTCTCCCGGATATGGCGATGCCATATATGTGAAAGTAAACTGCTGTTTGGGCACGCTGTAGGGCTCAGATGGGTGGGAGCGCCATTTGGCTTTTGAAGCGTACATTTTGCTTGGCAGTAGTTTTGTTTGATTATTGCTGGTGTTTCCGTTTATAATGTGGTGGCACATGTAATCTGTGCAGAGTACAACAGGGGCATAGTCAGGTGGTATAATAATGGGGTAAACAATAAAATAATCCATAGATGTGTGTTACGCTGTGAAGCAATCCTTTCTGCACAGGCCAGTGTCGCACTGATAAATGGTGTCCTTACTTATCACACTTTTGATCCACACTCCGCACCTTTGCAGTTTGGGGAATTTTTCTAGGAAGTATTGTTCTGGTATAATACAGGCACCATCGCTTCCAGCAGATATGTTTGGGCCCTAACCTTCCTGGTTCCCTAATTTTAGGGACCCAATAAATCGCCTCTTCAAACAGACAAAATGTTCCCCTCTGATCTGCACAACCGCATATTTTTTATTTCCTGACTTATTGGAGTCTTAAGTAATTTTTTCATAGACATAGTTGCATGAGGCCTGTTTTTTTGCGGGACAAACTGTAATTATTATTGGTACCATTTTGGGGTACATGCGATTTTTTGATCACTATTTATCCTATTTTTTTGAGAGGCAAGGTGACCAAAAAACAGCAATTTGGCACAGCTTTTTAGGGGTTTTTTTTATACAGCGTTCATCATGCGTTATAAATTACATGTTAACTTTATTCCGCGGGTCAGTACGATTCTGGTGATACCTAATTTATAGCACTTTTTCTGGTTTACAACTTTTTGCACAATAAAATTATTTTTGTAATGAGAATGTATTTTTTCTGTCGCCATGTTGTGAGAACCATAACTTTTTAATTTTTTCATCGACGGAGCTGTATGGGGGCTTGTTTTTTGCGAGACGAGTTATAGTTTGTTAGGTACCATTTTTGGATACATGCGACTTTTTTATCACTTTTTATTTAAATTTTTGTAGGGCAAAGTGACCAAAAACCATAAATTCTGGCATTGTTTTTTACGTTTTTTTTACGCCATTCACCACGTGGAATAAATAATATAATATTTTTATATTTTAGGCCGTTACGGTCGTGGCAATACCAAATGTGTATGGTTTATTTTATTTTTTTCAATAATAAAGGACTTGATAAGGGAAAAGGGCGATTGTGTTTTATTTTATTACTTGAAACTTTTATTATATTTTTCAAAACTTTTTTTCACTTTTTTTTTTTTTCACTTTTTTTTTTACACTTTTCTTTAGTACCACTAGGGGACTTGAAGTTCCAACTGCCTGATTTTTTTTCTAATACATTGCACTACCTATGTAGTGCAATATATTACATCTGTCAGTCATTCACTGACCGCAAGCCGATTAGGCTTCGCCTCCGGGCGGGGCCTAATCGGCTTCTGTAGTGGCAGACAGGAGGCCATTGTTAGGTCTCCTGTTGCCATAATAGCAGTCGGCTATTGTGCGATTGCAGGGCACAGCTGCCGATCTGCTAACAACCACAAAGATGCAGCGATCGCATCCGATTGCTGCATCTGAGGGGTTAATGGCAGGGATCGGAGCTAGCTCCGGTTCCTGCCGTTACAGGTGGATGTCAGCTGTAATATACAGCTGACATCCACCGCTGATGACGCCGGCTCATCTCCTTAGCCAGCGCCATCTTGCCGGCGGCTACGGAAGCCTTTCAGGCTTTTCCATGCTAGGCACACCGGGAGGCCAGTATTAGGCCTCCGTTTGGCAATGCAGCCACCGATACCCCGGCGATTTCATTGCTGGGGTGTCGATGAGCTGCAAACACCTTAAATGCAGCGATCGCTTTTGAAGGCTGCATTTAAGGGGTTAATGGTGGGGATCGAAGTTAACTTCAGTCCCTGCAATTACAGCAGGATGTCAGCTGTAAGATATGATGATGGCACCGACTCAGCTTCTGAGTCGGTGCCATGCATTTGTCGTAAGTATACAACCTTTTGCGGGAAGCACTGGCTTTCCATGACGTATACTTACGACAAATGTCGGGAAGGGGTTAAGGGCTTAAGGTTATAGTCACGCATAGCAGATTTTTTCCCCATAAATCACCAACAATTTAAAGCTCTTGACCTCTTTAGTGTCTCAAAGTATTCTGCTTTTTCTCTTGGCTCATTGTGTTTTTACAGCGAATTCAAAACCGTGCCAGATCTGTGGCCCATGGTACCCTTAATCCGCGCATGGGTCTGGGGCCTGTATTTTGTTATGGGGTCTTGTCTGGGTCTGTATTTATTTAGGGGGTCTGGTCTAGGGTCCTTATTTATTGGAGAGATCTGGTCTGGGGTTTGTATCTAGGGGGTCTGATCTGGGGTCTGTATTTATTTTTAGGGTATGGGGTCTGGTCTAGGTTACAAAGCAGAATAAACTGTGCCATCTAATCCAGCGTTACTTTTGATCGAGAAATGTTTGGATTTCTTTTGGCAGCAGCCTGGAATAGTGTCATTTCTCTGTGCGGCTGGAGACCGCTACTTCAATTTACCTCTTATGACCCACTGCTGTGAATATCTGAACAATCCAAAGATCTGATTGGACACTAAACATAGGACATATGGACGGGGAGAAGATAAAGAATGAATACAATACAGTATCTGAAAAAGTAATAGCACTTCTCTAAACGCCCCACGTATCAGTTATGCAATCATAGCCTCACCTGACTGCAAGGTGTAATGATGGATTCTCTCCGACCGCTGTGCCGCTGTTCTAAGACACAGAAAAAGAATTGGAAAGAAAGTGACGAGTGCCTGTAATTATCTAGTTTAATAAAAAGCATCATTGTGGGAAATGAAAGCAATAAAATATATGTTGTTTGGATTGTTGGAAATAAGAAGGTAATTGATTAACCCCTTCCTTCTGCATCCAATTTTCGCATTTTCATTTTTCGCTTTTTCCTCCACACCTTTATTTTCCCGTCTATTTAGCCGTATGAGGGCTTGTTTTTGTTCGGTACGAGTTATAGTTTTTCACTGCACGATTTATAATACCATATAATGTACTGGGAAACTGGAAAAAATTGCTGGGGATTTGCAGTGTGGAATATGCGTTGCAGAAGGGCCGAAAATCTGCCACGTCGGGCCTCACCCCAGATTTCTCCCTCTCTGGGTGGAATACAGAACACTCTATTTAATATCGGCCAATCAGAAACTATACATTTCAGCTAACACAACAGAGTCACCGCAAATCCTAAATAGACAAGATCTGGTCTTAAACGCTAAGGCTGGGTTCACACAACCTATTTTCAGGCGTAAACGAGGCGTATTATGCCTCGATTTACGCCTGAAAATACGGCTACAATACATCGGCAAACATCTGCCCATTCATTAGAATGGGTTTGCCGACGTACTGTGCCGACGATCAGTAATTTACGCGTCGTCGTTTGACAGCTGTCAAACGACAACGCGTAAAATGACTGCCTCGTCAAAGAAGTGCAGGACACTTCTTTGAAACGTAATTTGAGCCGTTTTTCATTGAAGTCAATGAAGAACAGCTCAAGATTACGGGCGTCAAAGACGCCTCGTATATTACGAGGAGGAGCTTTTACGTCTGAAACGAGGCAGCTGTTTTCTCCTGAAAACAGTCTGTCTTTTCAGACGTAAAAGCCACTTATTGTGTGCACATACCTTAAAGGAACAGTGTCACCAAAAAAAATTGTTTCATGTCAGTTTTATGTTAGTGTTTTATTAAAAACGTTTTTATTTATTTGTGTGTTTGTGTGTTACTTTTTTCTATTTTTTCACTTTTTCTTCCCTATGGGGGCTGCCATTTTTTTTTCCATTTCTGTATGTGTCGATTAACGACACATACAGACATGGAATACGGCAGCCACAGTCCCATAGGGACTGCGAACGGGGCCCGTCCCATCTACTTCTGTGTACGCCGTGTGTGTGGGAACGGCGCATGCGCCGCTCCCACACAGTCCAATTTGAAATGCGCGCCGTCCGGCGCCATTTTCCTGTGGACCGGAAGTCACGGCCGGACAGTAAGATTACTACTTCCGGTCACGGCTTCCGGACTTGTGCACTTGGACCAGCAGCAGCAGACGGAGCGGACGGGCCGGAGGGAGCCGCGGCGGCAGGAGCAGGTAAGAGATTTCTATGTATGTTCGTGTTTGTGTGTGTTTACTACTGTATGTAAACCTACTACACTGTGTGTTAGCTCAAAAAATGGCGACACACAGTGTAGGAGGTTAGACCGTTCAATCCCCTCGTTTATCCCGGCACTAGCCAGGATAAAGGTGGGGGGGATTCTCAGAGCTCACTAGAGCGAGTGCTTTTTTCCCAATTTTGCAGCAAAAAGCAGTGTGGTTGCTTTACCACATGCAATGCTGCAATTTTGGGAATAGCTCCATCTAGTGACCAGCACTGGGAAATATTATAAATTAGAATCTAATTTATAATATTTCCTGACTCGTGAAAAAAATTAAAAAAATTAGAACAATGTTTAATCACCTACACACTAAATGTTTAACTAAAAAAAAAAATACATGTTTTGCTGGCAACACATTCCCTCTAAGCAGCCAGAGTTCCTTCAAAATGCTGAGCAGCGTAGATAGTTAGTGATCCCTGATAATGATGAAAGAAGAGAATTAAAGAAAATGGAAACTTGAATGGAGATCTCAAGGAAAAGACACAGATGTTCTACATGAAGTCACGTTGGAGTGGGGTCACACTCACGTTCCAAATTTCCAAATTTTGCTATGTTGCCCCATGGTTATTTGCTCTGCAGATCGATAGATAGATAGATAGATAGATAGATAGATAGATAGATAGATAGATAGATAGATAGATAGATAGATAGATAGATAGATAGATAGATAGATAGATAGATAGATAGATAGATAGATAGATAGATAGATAGATAGATAGATAGATAGATAGATAGATAGATAGATAGATAGATAGATAGATATAGATGCAATGTCGTTGAGTTTATTTTTGCACAATACACAACAATATGAGTACATAAGTATATCATTTTCTTAGTATAATTACTTAACAAGTTGCATGAAAAATGTACTTTTTATTATATTATAGGCGATGACTCTCATATACATTTACGTAATCTAAACTGATATTACAGAAGCGTCCAGGGTGCCTGCTGCAGCATCTCTCATTATATGACTCAAAAGGGGCTTTGGTTCTTATTTTAGCTGTTGGCCGAACATGATGACGTCAAGAGAAGTGAAGTAACGTGTAGTGATTCATGTCACCCGGTCTATTCTTGTTATACCTCTACCAGCTTTGTGACATGTGGACATTAGTTACATGCTAGCTGTCTGGCATCTTGGAAATGGTTTTATATCTCATATTATTTGCCATGAGCTTTGCAGAAAAAGTCTTGATTTGCGATTTTTTAATTCTGTCCTAAATTTAGAAAGGATAAAACTAGACCAGACAAACAAAAACTATGCTAAATTTATCAAAATGGCGCACGCTGTATATAAAATTAGCCCATCTTGCTTTACTTATTAGATACTTATCTTTTTCTTATGCCACGTTTTGACATAATATATACCAGTATTTTGTGCCAATAAAATCACTCAACATTAATAAATCTTCGCCATAACCCTTTTCTACACACTGTTCAAAATGGCTGAGGAAGGTGCAAAAAGTGTCTAAAACACATTTTAAGGCGCATAATACGTGTGCCACTTTTTTGCCACAATTTTCATCAAAATTCAGGTGCATTTTGCTAAGTAAATCTCCCCCAACTTATAGAGACCAGGACCGGCATTAGGTGTAATGTCGGGGTAGGGAGACAGACAGGTGAGCCCTAATCTACCCGCCACTGAGTCCCTGCCTACTTGCACGGCCTGTCCTAGGCGACGACGTACAACTGGGCGACGGTCTCTACGCTCAATATGTGTACGACAGACAAACAGACAAGGGTACACAGAAGCTAAGGGAAATGAGGCAGTTGCCCACAGCAACACCGTGAGCAACAAGAGTAGTGAACGAACCGAGTCAAACCAGGAGTGTACGAGGTACCAAACGCAGAGCAGGAGCGTAGTCAGTAAAGCCAGGGTGTATATGAAGCAGAGGTCAATAGTAATAGAAGGAACAGCAGAGCCAGGAAACAAGAGAGAATAACAGGCAAAGGACAAGCAACAAATGAAGGTATAAATAGACCGAGGGCGGGAGCTAGAACCGTCTGGCCAGGCTGTGATATGTTCTCCCACTCCTCAGCCTACCAGCCTGAGTGGTAGCAGATCGAGTCACTCTATCAGACCTAGGAACAGATGCAGACTGATTAACCATGGGCGTCGACACAGAAGCTGTGTCTGGCAGATCATTTACAGTATCCATCCTTTTATGACGGGCCACTGGACCCTTCCTAGGAGGACCTGGCTTATTGGGGAACCGAAGATGGAACCTCCTGAGCAATACCCCAGCGTGAACATCCCGGGCGGGTAACCAAGTCCTCTCCTCAGGCCCGTATCCTCTCCAAGGGACCAGGTACTGGAGGGAGCCTTGGACCATCCTGCTGTCCAAAATCTTGGCCACCTCGAATTCTACCCCTTCAGGGGTGAGAACAGGGACCGGAGGTTTCCTCGAGGTAGCCAAAGACGGGGAGCAGCGTTTCAGGAGGGAGGCATGAAACACGTCATGTATTTGAAAAGATGGGGGTAACTCCAGCCGGAAGGAGACAGGGTTAAGGACCTCAATGACCTTGTACGGCCCTATATACCGGGGAGCTAATTTTTTGGACGGTACTTTAAGGCGCAAATTTTTTGAGGACAGCCACACCAGATCCCCGACCACAAACAAGGGGTTAGCAGAACGTCTTCTATCTGCCTGAGTCTTTTGTATGCTCTGGGACGCCTCTAGGTTCTTCTGAACCTGGGCCCAGACTGTGCACAGTTCCCGATGAACGACCTCAGGATTGTTGGAGCCACCAGGTGAAACGGAGGAGAACCATGGATTAAACCCAAAATTACATAAAAAGGGGGAGACCCCTGACGAGTTACTGACCCGGTTATTAAGGGAAAATTCGGCAAGGGGAATGAAGGAGACCCAGTCATATTGACAGTCAGATATAAAACACCTTAATTATTGTTCTAGAGACTGATTAGTCCTCTCAGTTTGGCCATTAGTTTCAGGATGGAAGGCCGAGGAGAAGGACAGATCAATCTGCAACTTTTTACAGAAAGCTCTCCAAAACAATGAAACAAATTGTACCCCTCTGTCAGAAACAATATTGACAGGAACCCCATGGAGACGCAGGATGTGTTTGACAAACAAGGTAGCTAACGTCTTGGCATTGGGTAGTTTCTTGAGGGGCACAAAGTGGCACATCTTACTGAAGCGGTCTACTACAACCCACACCACTGACTTGCCTTGAGATGGATGCAAATCGGTGATAAAATCCATGGAGATATGGGTCCAAGGTCTCTGGGGAATGGGCAAAGAACATAGTAAGCCCGCTGGTCGGGACCTGGGAGTCTTGGACCTAGCACAAATTTCACAAGCGGCGACGTAGGCCTTAACGTCTTTATGCAACCCAGGCCACCAATAGTTTCTAGCAATGAGGTGCTTGGTACCCAGGATGCCTGGATGGCCAGATAGTGCAGAGTCATGATTTTTCCTGAGTACCCTTAGCCGGAATTGCAGGGGAACAAACAGCTTGTTCTCAGGAAGGTTCCCGGGAGCTGAACCTTGATCAGCCGCAATTTCGGAGACTAAGTCAGAATCAACAGAGGATATGATTATACCTGGGGGCAAAACACAAGCAGGATCTTCCTCCGAAGGAGGGCTGGCCATGAAGCTACGCGACAGTACATCAGCTTTAATATTTTTAGACCCAGCCCTATAGGTGACCACAAAGTTGAATCTAGTAAAAAAACAACGCCCATCGAGCTTGTCTCGGGTTTAGCCTCCGAGCAGATTCTAGGAAAACCAGATTCTTGTGGTCGGTAAGGACCGTTACCTGGTGCCTAGCCCCCTCCAAGAAATGGCGCCACTCTTCAAATGCCCATTTAATGGCTAAGAGTTTGCGGTTGACCACGTCATAGTTACTCTCAGTGGGCGAGAACTTCCTGGAGAAGTAGGCACAGAGACGGAGATGGGTGAGGGACCTGGTACCCTGGGACAAGACAGCACCCACTCCCACCTCGGAGGCGTCAACCTCCACGATGAATGGCTCCATTTGGTTAGGCTGAATCAGCACTGGGGCAGAGATAAAGCACTTCTTAAGGCTCTCAAACGCCTGGACCGCCTCCGGAGGCCAGTGGAGGAGATCAGCACCTTGGCGAGTAAGATCCGTAAGAGGCTTAGCGATGACCGAGAAGTTAGCAATAAATCTCCTATAATAATTAGCAAACCCCAGGAAGCAATGTACACCTTCAGGAAGGCAGGTTGGACCAATTCAGCCACAGCCTGAACCTTGGCAGGGTCCATGCGGAATTCATTAGGAGTGAGGATTTGACCCAAAAATGGTATCTCCTGCACCCCAAACACACATTTTTCGGATTTAGCAAAGAGTTTGTTTTCCCGAAGGGCCTGGAGCACCTTCCTGATGTGCTCAAAGTGGAAAACACAAGTATGTCATCAAGGTACACTACAAGAAATACCCCCAGGTAGTCTCTTAAAATCTCATTTATGAAATTCTGGAAGACCGCGGGAGCATTACACAACCCAAAGGGCATCACGACGTATTCGAAATGACCTTCGGGCGTGTTAAACGCAGACTTCCACTCATCCCCTTCTCTGATTCGGATAAGGTTATAAGCCCCCCGAATATCAAACTTAAAGAACCATTGGGCCCCCTGAACCTGATTGAAGAGATCAGGAATCAAAGGAAGGGGATACTGGTTCCTTACAGTGACCTTATTCCAGTTTCGGTAATCGATGCACGGCCTAAGACCACCATCCTTCTTCCCTACGAAGAAGAAGCCAGCACCTACTGGAGAAGTAGAGGGGCGAATGTAACCCTTGGCTAGGCTTTCCTGGATATATTCTCTCATGGCCTCACGTTCGGGACAGGAGAGATTAAATATCCTACCCTTAGGGAACTTAGCTCCTGGTACCAAATCGATTGCGCAATCGTATTCTCTATGAGGAGGTAACACTTTAGAAAAAACATCAGCGAAGTCCTGAATAAACTCAGGTAGAGTGTTCACCTCCTCAGGGAGAGAAATAAAATTAACAGAAAAACGTTATGCATTCATTACCCCACTTAGTAAGATCCCCAGTATTCCAATTAAACGTGGGATTATGCATCTGCAACCAGGGAAGGCCTAAAACCAAATCGGACGATAATCCCTGCATCACCAGTACAGAGAACTGCTCCAAATGAATGGAGCCAACAATGAGTTCAAAAACAGGGGTATGCTGCGTAAAATAACCATTAGCAAGTGGAGTGAAGTCGATACCCACTACCGGGACAGGTTTAGGCAAATCAAACAATGGCATAGCTAGAGACATAGCAAATTCCACAGACATAACATTAGCAGAAGACCCTGAATCCATGAAGGCACTGCCGGTGGCAGACCTACCCTCAAAAGAGACCTGAAAGGGAAGCAAGATCTTATTAGGTTTCATATTTACGGGAAATACCTGTGCGCCCAAGTGACCTCCCCGATGGTCAACAGAGGAAAGTTCAGGGGCGTCAGGAGCCAAGGAGAAGGCCCATTCTTGGGCTCCGTCCTGGAGCCGGGACATAATTATACCCACTCGCTGGCTCTCAGAACCTGAGGAGTGGGGCCTTAGATGGAAATAGAGCCTACAACTCTCCCGAAAGGAGAAAAAAGTCTTCCGTTCCCCTGAGAACCGGTCAGGCAACTTGAGGTGGGGTTCAAGAGGTGAGGTGGAGGGCACTACCTGGTTAGCATTACGCTGGTTGCACCTCTGAGCCAGGGCTTGGACCTGTAGGGAGAGACCCTGCATTTGCTGAGCCAGGGTCTCAAGGGAGTCCATAGTTGTGTAGGAACCAGGGTAGAAATGCATATGGGCCTGTGATTATGTGATGTCGGGGTAGGGAGACAGACAGGTGAGCCCTAATCTACCCGCCACTCAGTCCCTGCCTACTTGCACGGCCCGTCCTAGGCGACGGCGTACAACTGGGCGCCGGTCCCTACGCTCAATATGTGTACGACAGACAAACAGACAAGGGTACACAGAAGCTAAGGGAAATGAGGCAGTCACCCACGGCAACACCGTGAGCAACAAGGGTAGTGAACGAGCCGAGTCAAACCAGGAGTGTACGAGGTACCAAACGCAGAGCAGGAGCGTAGTCAGTAAAGCCAGGGTCTATATGAAGCAGAGGTCAATAGTAATAGCAGGAACAGCAGAGCCAGGAAACAAGAGAGAATCACAGGCAAAGGACAAGCAGCAAATGAAGGTATAAATAGACCGAGGGCAGGAGCTAGAACCGTCTGGCCAGGCTGTGATAGATTCTCCCACTCCTCAGCCTACCAGCCTGAGTGGTAGCAGATCGAGTCACTCTATCAGACCTAGGAACAGATGCAGACTGATTAACCACGGGCGTCGACACAGAAGCTGTGTCTGGCAGATCCTTTACATTAGGGGTGTTAGACCTGTGCAATTGCACAGGGTACATCACTCCAGCAGGTGGAAGGGGGCGCTACTCTGGCTCCCTTCCCCTGCTAGTTTCAGAAGCGCCCGGGCCCAGCGGCACCCTTTCCGGCGGGGATGGAAACCCCATGGCCGGCGTACCCGCTAGCAGCCGCTGCGGCTGCTACAGTGGTAGCGACGCCACTATAGCAGAGCAGAGAGGTATCATCCGGCACTGCTATATACTAGCGCCACTGTAGTTCCCTGAAGGAGCGCAATCCCCATTTGGCCTGGAATTCTGCTCCTGGACGGAGCGCTTGATGTCTCTGTCCATATATGGACAGTGACATCAGGGGCAACTCCTGAAGCGGAATCCCCGTCCACAGGGTTGCCGACTCTGTGACCGGGGATTCCACTTCAGGAGAAGCCCTTGACGTCACTGTCCATAAATGGACAGAGACGTCAGGGGTTTGTCCTGGAGTGGAATCCGCGACTCTTAGACCGGGGATTCCAGTACAGGAGAAGCCAGTGACGTCACTGTTCATAAATGTATCA
Organism: Rhinoderma darwinii; assembly: GCF_050947455.1. Classification (NCBI taxonomy): domain Eukaryota; kingdom Metazoa; phylum Chordata; class Amphibia; order Anura; family Rhinodermatidae; genus Rhinoderma; species Rhinoderma darwinii. The sequence goes on along the minus strand of NC_134691.1, from coordinate 41,643,271 downwards.
AAAGAGAGTATGGGCAGCACAGCAGAACATAAACCTCAAGGGTATCAGGGTGCAAGCCTCCAGGGATCCGACTTGTAAATCCCCAAATGTAAACAAAATAGAAAAAAGAGGCAGCACTCCAGAGTTCATATCAGAAATAGAAAAGGTTTTTTATTCACCCATCAGTGAGAAAGGATAGCAACGTTTCAGCTGCTCCATGCAGCCTTTGTCAAGCAATAATACAACTAACACTTCAGTGCATTTATACAACCCACATTGGGAGGAGTCGACATAAAAAAATTAGCATATAGTAAAAAGATTCAAACTTTATAAAAGCATAATCAACTGATCATACCGGTACATCGTGTCAAGATAGTGTAGCAATGTGCGCATGTGAGAATAGACTTCTTAAGAGAAGTAAGGTAGAATGGATCTGTAAACTCAACACGTTACAACCAAATGGACTCAACTTTGAGTATAATTTGAAGGCGTTTCAATAGGATGTACAGGGTGGGCCATTTATACGGATACACCTAAATAAAATGGGAATCGTTGGTGATATTAACTTCCTGTTTGTGGCACATTAGTATATGGGAGGGGGGAAACTTTTCAAGCTGGGTGTTGACCATGGCGGCCATTTTGAAGTCGGCTATTTTGTATCCAACTTTAGTTTTTTCAATGGGAAGAGGGTCATGTGACACATCAAACTTATCGAGAATTTCACAAGAAAAACAATGGTGTGCTTGGTTTTAACGTTACTTTATTCTTTCATGAGTTATTTACAAGTTTCTGACCACTTATAAAATGTGTTCAAAGTGCTGCCCATTGTGTTGGATTGTCAATGCAACCCTCTTCTCCCACTCTTCACACACTGATAGCAACACCGCAGAAGAAATGCTAGCACAGGCTTCCAGTATCCGTAGTTTCAGTTGCTGCACATCTCGTATCTTCACAGCATAGACAATTGCCTTCAGATGACCCCAAAGATAAAAGTCTAAGGGGGTCAGATCGGGAGGCATTTCTTCTGCGGTGTTGCTATCAGTGTGTGAAGAGTGGGAGAAGAGGGTTGCATTGACAATCCAACACAATGGGTAGCACTTTGAACACATTTTATAAGTGGTCAGAAACTTGTAAATAACTCATGAAAGAATAAAGTAATGTTAAAACCAAGCACACCATTGTTTTTCTTGTGAAATTCTCGATAAGGTTGATGTGTCACATGACCCTCTTCCCTTTGAAAAAACTAAAGTTGGATACAAAATGGCTGACTTCAAAATGGCCGCCATGGTCAATACCCAGCTTGAAAAGTTTCCCCCCTCCCATATACTAATGTGCCACAAACAGGAAGTTAATATCACCAACCATTCCCATTTATTTAGGTGTATCCATATAAATGGCCCACCCTGTATATTCTGAGGGATAGGGGATGTGGTCGCTTACCCTAGGTCACCATTCAGGGGCATTATTCTATATGATCCCCTTAAGTAGTAAAATGCATAATATCTTTTAAATGTTTTATTAGGGGTCTTGTGTATACTGTTTTCACTTGATTTTTTCATCTTTATTATTATTATTCTACAGTATATTTATAGGATATTCCTATAATACCATGCATCTTTTTTTGATTATTTAACTCTACTTTCTCCTTATTGTTATTTTTATAGGTTTGCTCACAGTCTTTGAATTGGACCACCCCACTGAACGCTGACCCAGGCTGAGGGATACATTTGTGCTAGGTTCTTTATGTGGATATATGTCTGTTTTTTGGGTTTTTCTTCTGCTTATATCTGGATCGATGGAGCCCTATATAGTGTAGCATTTTGTGGCGCGATTTTTCGCTGCCAGATTTTGCTGATACATTAGACTCTTTGCTCTGTGTGAACATTTTTGAGTTGGGCCAAAGTATTCTTATAAATAAATTAGACTCAGACATACTTTTGTCTCTTCGGACTTTGTGTGTCCTTTGCAATGCTTCTGTGTGCATGCGCTGTCCACTGTGACCATGGTTACCAGCTGTCTTGTTAGACGCTGAGACTCATGGGCTTGACAGCCGATCATGTCACGTGATTTTTTTGAGCATGCACCGTTGTATTCTATGGATGCCGGAACTAGAACAGTGTGACGCACTGAACCTACCAGCTTTGTAACCCCTTGCTTTCGGGTGAGTGACAGTGATGAGACATATGCATGTACTATTTCCTATACACCTGTGAACCTACAGCTGTTCTACATAAGTTTGTAATTACGGTTTGGAGAATTGTGATGGTATTTCTATGGATGTTTCATTGTGCTACTTACATTTTCATATATATTCTCACATGCGCACATTGCTACACTGTCTTGACATGATGTACCGTTATGATCAGTTGATTATGCCTTTCTAAAGTTTGAATCTTTTTACTATTGCTAATTTTTTATGTCGACTCCTCCCAATGTGGGTTGTATAAATGCACTGAAGTGTTAGGCCCCATGCACACGAACGTATTTTATCCTGTCCATAAATACTGGCGTAAATACGGGTCCTTGGTCACACGTATTCGACCAGTATTCCACCCGTATTTATGGGCACGTTTTCGCTGCAAAATTGCACTGCACTAATCGGCAGCCCCTTCTCTCTATCAGTGCAGGATAGAGAGAAGGGACAGCCCCTTTCCGCAGTAAAAGTAAAAGAAATTCATACTTACCCGGCCGTTGTCTTGGTGACGCGTCCCTCTCTTGACATCCAGTCCGATCTCCCTGGATGACGCGGCAGTCCATGTGACCGCTGCAGCCAGTGATTGGCCTGTGATTAGCTGCAGCGGTCACATGGGCTGAAACTTCATCCCGGGAGGCCGGACTGGAGGAAGAAGCAGGGAGTTCTGGGTAAGTATGAACTTATATTTTTTTTACACGTTGATCTATATTGTGATCGTTAGTCATTGTCCAGGGTGCTGAAAGAGTTACTGCCTGTCGTTTAACTCTTTCAGCACCCTGGACAGTGACTATCCCCTGACGTCGCCTAGCAACGCTCCCGTAATTACGGGTGCTTCAGCTGTGGTTATAATAACCATTGGATCTTAGGAGGAGTAGTTGACATGCCGACTCTCCTGGTTTTACTGGCAGTCACCCTATCTTTAGCCTCCCTCCCTACCTCGGTCACACGGTGATATATAGTTTTCGCCAACTTCCCGAGGAGGTAAGGCTAAAAATAGGGTGCAGGAGCAGAAAAAAAACCGGCATATATACTTACCCTCAGGGCCCATTCTAGCTTTTCTGCTGCCTGAGGCAAAAATTGAAATGGCACCCCCTAGATTTTGATTGACATCCCCCTGGCTGTTTTACATCACTACCTCCCTCCTCCAACTCTTGCGGATGCGCCGTTGCCTTGTACTCCCCTGGCGTGCGCGGTGCAGCGATGAAGCCGGGCAGAGTACACCTCAATGCACGGTTCCCGCCCAAGTAGTACAAGGCAACGGCGCATCCGTGAAAATTGGAGGAGACTGGTAGTGATGTATGTCAGCCAGGGGGATGTCAATTAAGCATGGAAAGGTGGGTTTGGAGGCAGGACTATGTGAGTCTTCAGGATAGCAGCACCGCCCCATGATCCTTTAATGAGTAATTAGCATATAGTGTGCACCATTTTAAAAGTTGATTTGATAAATTTTGCTGCATCTGTAATAAATACAGGGGAATGTTTGGAAACATTGTCAGGTCATGTATTATCGCATGGTGGCGGTTAAAGGGGTTAAAACTACCTGACAGTTTCCCATTAAATATACAATGAATTGAAAACAATTCCATCTGCCCTGCAATTTTGTTATTATAAATATATCCTATATTATTACAGCATCAGAACCAAGCACTGACATATATACAGCACCAGAACAAAGCTCAGTACATATATACAACACCTGAACCAAGCTCATACATATATACAGCACCAGAACCAACCACAGAACATATATACAGCCCCAGAACCAAGCTCAGTACATATATACAGTACCAGGACAAAACTCAGTACATATATACAGCACCAGAACCAAGCTCAAGACATATATACAGTACCAGGACCAAGCTCAGAACATATATACAGAACTAGAACCAAGCTCAGTACATAAATACAGCACCAGAACCAAGCATATAGCGTTGTACATGCCAGGTCTATTTTGCCTATATATGAGTGATTTAGATGTGGGTCCTTATAAATACACTAATTATGTATATTTATCATTTATTGTGACATACCACAAAAATATGGGAGGCACAAATATTTAATGTCATGATGGGATTCATAATATCTATTTGGATTTATTACATTAAGCATAGTATTTAAATATAGATCTGATTATTTTGGACTATATTTGGTATCATAATCCAGTGTTTCCTTGGACTTATAGATGACGATCTCGTCCTCATCCTCGGGCTACTACCTTAACTAAATATGAAATATATGCTCACATGCTTGGATCTAAAATATATATAGATATCCAGATTGGTACCAACAGCATGTGGATCCTGCATGTGTTTATACTTTTTTGTATTAACAAAGTAACATAACATAGTTTAACAATTATATTTTTCCATTCTTATTTCTACAAAGAAATGTTTTTTATAAATCGTTTTGCCTAAAATGTACCATTTGTGTTTTTTCTGTATATTAATATGGGCTTCACATCCCTACATGATATATTTCAATACATACAGAGTTAACTTATGTATTTTTCTTATGCTTATCACTTTTTGTGTCTTTCTAATTGAGATCACTCACGGGTAAGAAGAGACCGTACTGCAGATGAGAAAAAGAATAAGGGGAGGCCTCCATGACTTAAATAGATGGGAGGGATGGTGAGTTGGTTGGCCTATGGGAATTTAAGGATAGGGATTGTAGGAGGGTTATTGGGATAAGGGGAGGAGTGTTAAGGGGTAGTACCTTGTTCCTTGTGCTCTTCTTCCCTCTCTTCAACAGGACACAGAAGCAAGAACATGTTCTCGCCCATCCGCCCTGGAGTGGATTGGAGTATTGCGGTAAAGGTTGCTGCTGGTGGTTGTTCATGGCCAGAGGATTTACGATGATGATGTATGTCTTCGGTGGTCAGGATATTTTGTCATTGCAGCTGCGGGGGAGAGTCCTTGAAGTAGGTCGTAAAAAGTGGTGGGGGGAATGAATCACGGGATGCACCCCCAATTAGCCGGCTTCTTAGGGTGTTACGTCTTTTGAAGGATATGTTATATATGGTGGCCATCTGCAAAAGGTAATTGGTGCCCCCGAGCTGGGTTACGGCTGGGGGTAAGGTATTGGTGGGCAGATGACCAGTAAATAAAATATCGGTGGCTTCAAGGACTTGCCCCTGTCATTCTGGTTGCTAAACAATGTGATGACCCTGATAGGGTCGCAGTTGGTTATTTAATTTAATGAAGAATTCCTTTCTGGGGATTCAAAAGTTATGCTATTTAAAATTGCTTGTTATTTAAATAATAAACGGCTGCTGTGGCCATTAAAATCCAACTCTGTTTCGGTGTCTGCTTTAATTAATGTTAGGTTTCATATAGGGAGACACGACTCGACTTATTTGAGTCATGCTATCTATTACAGGGCAGTTTAGATGTGTGCAGTCTAGACTGCACACAATATTACATTGTATGCAAGTTTTTATATAAAAATTCTGGTAGCCAAGCCTGGTTCTGGTGGATATACACGGGCATTCTTAGATCATTATTACGTTGTGGAGGTGTTGTGCGAACTCGCCCCCAGTGTGCCGCACTGCGCAAGCGCAGGGTGACGCATCATGTGTTTGTGGTGATGTCCCTAGCACATGCGCACTGCGTATGGGTTTCCCCGGTCTGTCGCGATGCGTATGCGTGGGGTGCCGCATTGCATGACTGTGGCGACGGCCTCAGCGCGTGTGCAATGCGCACGGGTCATCTTGGCCTGTCGTGCTGCGCATGCAGGGTACCAAGTCAAGTGGACATGCCATCGGCCCTGGCACGTGCACATGGCGGTTTTGAGTGTCTGCCTGTCACGCTGCGCATGCGCGGGGGCCATTACGCTTGTCTTTGGCGGTGGCCTCAGCGTATGCGTACTGGGTACGTGCGGATGCCGTCCAGCGCCGCAGTATGACATTCACTGGCGAGAGAGGGGGAGTAGGTAAGTGTGTCTGATTATGCACACAGCTGATTCCTACAAATGTGTAACACACAGAGTACTTAAAACTGAAATGTAGCCCATGTTAAGATTACCCCCGAGGAAACCACATAGTGGCGATACGTGTGGGACTTTTAGTCCCCTTTCTCCTCTTTGGATACTGCGCTTCATGCATTCCTCATTCCTATGGTCTGGTATAATTTATCCATTAGATTCATTCATGGTTATTACTAGCTATTCCTATTACTAGCTACAGCTGTAGAGGGGTATTTGTGGTTTGTGGGGGTATCATTTGGCAACCCCCAAAGAGTTAAAGTTTAGCATGTGAATGTTATTTAATTGGATATAAATCTGTACATGTGGTATATTTATTGGAATAATTTTTTTTTTGTGTTATATATCATGACTTTATAGTTTCTTTGCTCTTACATACCCATTTGTTTTTTTCATTCAGTAGTTTACAGGGTTTGTGGCAATATTTGTACAGTGCCCGCCGGGGATAGGTGTCTGGTCTGGGGTCCAGTGGCGGATCATCATTAGGGCGGTTCGGGAGGCCGCCCGGGGCCCATGGCTCCAAGGGGGCGCATGGCCGCCCGAACCACACATGACCGCACGGGCCCCCTCATGCCCGGTGGCGTCACTAGCACCGGAGGGGGCAGGGCCGCCATCAGGGGGGGACTGGGGGTACTGCAGTGAGGGGCCCGGGCATAAATTTAAAAAAAAGGGACCCGCACTCTGCCGCTGGAATTAATATACTCACGGCAGTGTGACTCTTACGATTTCATTTCGGTGAAAGGAACAGGTCCCATCACGAAGCAGGGGCCCGTTCATTACATCAGAATAAAACCGTAAGGGCCCGCTGGAGAGTGACATGTGCCTGCCCCTCCTCCTCCGCAACAGCGTGACAGCGTGTGGGGAGGAGACAAGGGGTGGAGACATCACAGCAGCGGGAGTTATGAGCTCAGCCTCGGAGGATACGTCCAGCAGCAGCAGCAGTCGTCGTCTTCTTCTTCAGACACAGTGAGTACTAACTTATGTCTGTGTCCGGCTGCTGCTGCCCGGAGCCTCCTGAAAAAATCTCCTCCTGCCCCCATAGAAAGTAAATATCTTACCCCCCTCTGTATTATGTTAACACCGCAGCATAGGATTGTATCAGCTCTGCGGCTCTTATCTCCCGTACTGTGTAACATGTGGCAATAAACCTGTCTTCTCCCTCTGTTTACACAGGACAGGAGAAAAGAGCCGTCGTGGAGCTGAGTGATACAATCCTATGCTGCAGTGTGAACTAATACAGATGTGGGGAAGATTTTTGCTTTCTATGGGGATGGGGTAGAGTTAGATGATAATGGGGGCAGGGAGATGATAATGGGGGCAGGGAGATGATAATGGGGGCAGGGAGATGATAATGGGGCAGGGAGATGATAATGGGGGCAGGGAGATGATAATGGGGGCAGGGAGATGATAATGGGGGCAGGGAGATGATAATGGGGCAGATAGATTATAATGAGGCAGGGAGAGGATAATGGGGGCAGATAGATGATAATGGGGGCAGGGAGATGATAATGGGGCAGGGAGATGATAATGGGGGCAGGGAGATGATAATGGGGCAGATAGATGATAATGAGGCAGGGAGATGATAATGAGGCAGGGAGATGATAATGGGGGCAGGGAGATGATAATGGGGGCAGGGAGATGATAATGGGGGCAGGGAGATGATAATGGGGGCAGGGAGATGATAATGGGGGCAGGGAGATGATAATGGGGGCAGGGAGATGATAATGGGGCAGATAGATTATAATGAGGCAGGGAGAGGATAATGGGGGCAGGGAGATGATAATGGGGGCAGGGAGATGATAATGGGGCAGGGAGATGATAATGGGGGCAGGGAGATGATAATGGGGCAGATAGATGATAATGAGGCAGGGAGATGATAATGAGGCAGGGAGATGATAATGGGGGCAGGGAGATGATAATGGGGGCAGGGAGATGATAATGGGGGCAGGGAGATGATAATGGGGGCAGGGAGATGATAATGGGGGCAGATAGATGATAATGGGGGCAGATAGATGATAATGGGGGCAGGGAGATGATAATGGGGGCAGGGAGATGATAATGGGGGCAGATAGATGATAATGGGGGCAGGGAGATGATAATGGGGGCAGATAGATGATAATGGGGGCAGATAGATGATAATGGGGGCAGGGAGATGATAATGGGGGCAGGGAGATGATAATGGGGGCAGGGAGATGATAATGGGGCAGATAGATGATAATGGGGGCAGATAGATGATAATGGGGGCAGGGAGATGATAATGGGGGCAGGGAGATGATAATGGGGCAGTGAGATGATAATGGGGCAGGGAGATGATAATGGGGGCAGGGAGATGATAATGGGGGCAGGGAGATGATAATGGGGGCAGGGAGATGATAATGGGGGCAGGGAGATGATAATGGGGGCAGGGAGATGATAATGGGGGCAGGGAGATGATAATGGGGGCAGGGAGATGATAATGAGGCAGGGAGATGATAATGAGGCAGGGAGATGATAATGGGGGCAGATAGATGATAATGGGGGCAGGGAGATGATAATGGGGGCAGGGAGATGATAATGGGGCAGGGAGATGATAATGGGGGCAGATAGATGATAATGGGGGCAGATAGATGATAATGGGGGCAGATAGATGATAATGGGGGCAGGGAGATGATAATGGGGCAGGGAGATGATAATGGGGGCAGGGAGATGATAATGGGGGCAGGGAGATGATAATGGGGCAGTGAGATGATAATGGGGCAGATAGATGATAATGGGGGCAGATAGATGATAATGGGGGCAGGGAGATGATAATGGGGCAGGGAGATGATAATGGGGGCAGGGAGATGATAATGGGGGTAGAGTTAGATGATAATGGGGGCAGGGAGATGATAATGGGGGCAGGGAGATGATAATGGGGCAGGGAGATGATAATGGGGGCAGATAGATGATAATGGGGGCAGGGAGATGATAATGGGGGCAGGGAGATGATAATGGGGGCAGGGAGATGATAATGGGGCAGGGAGATAATAATGGGGGCAGGGAGATGATAATGGGGGCAGGGAGATGATAATGGGGCAGGGAGATGATAATGGGGGCAGGGAGATGTTAATGGGGGCAGGGAGATGATAATGGGGGCAGGGAGATGATAATGGGGGCAGGGAGATGATAATGGGGCAGGGAGATGATAATGGGGGCAGGGAGATGATAATGGGGGCAGGGAGATGATAATGGGGCAGTGAGATGATAATGGGGGCAGGGAGATGATAATGGGGGCAGGGAGATGATAATGGGGGCAGGGAGATGATAATGGGGGCAGGGAGATGATAATGGGGCAGTGAGATGGCATTGGGTAGGGAGGGAAATGATGCTAGAGTGGGAAGGAGATAATAATGGAGGGCGGATGGCACTTGAGTAGGGATGCACGATGCATCAAAACTTCGATACCGTGCACCCCCAAACGGTTCAATACCGTTATTTCATGTATTTCGATACTAAGCTGTGCGGCCGCACAGCTCAATATTGTAATACATGAATGTATGAGAGCGGAGCTGCGGCTGTGTAACACAGTCACGGCCCTGCTCCGGAGTCCTGACTTGTGCGCGCCGCCAGGATTATGTGATGCGGCCAGCGCTGCACTAATGAGCGGCGGCACTGAAAACAGAACATGGCGGGCGCACTACAAAACACCCCCACATCTTCTGTCTTCAGTGCCTGAACCGCCGCTCATTAGTGCAGCGCCGCCCGCATCACCTCGTGCTGACTGCGTGCGGGGCGGGGCAATGGTTGTATTACACAGCCGCAGTCCCACTCTATAAAGGCAGAGATCAAAGAAACCTCTCATCTCTGTCGCTATTCCCCTGAATGCTGCGATCAAAGCTGACTGCAGCATTCAGGGGAAAATAAGAAGGGGGGATGCCCCTTGGATCACGTCACAGGAATCCCTGTGACGCGATTGAGGGACATACCATATATGGGCAGACAGCCCAAGGTCCAATGAAGGACCCCAGGGCTGTCTTACCATATTTCCTGTTAGGGCATACTCAGGTCTGTCCTAACAACTGCCTGTGTACTATCCGTATATAGATATATACCAGTACATTAAAGTTTCAAAAAGAAAGTAAAAACATAAAGTAATGTTAAATTTAAAAAAAATACACATACACCTTTTTTACAAAACACATTAAAATAAGTCTCAATACATAAAATATTCACATTCAGTATTGGCGCGCCCGTAATAACCTGCAAAACAATTTTATTGCATCATTTATGATGTGTACGTTGTAAAAAATAAAATAAAAACTTCTTTCACTTATTAATGTGAGGCACGAGGTATTATGAATTTTGAACCTCCATATGCCTCACATTAATAGTAATTAACCCCATCATGTACCTTACACATTAACCCTTTATAATTGAGGAACATGATGGGGTTAATTACTATTAATGTGAGGCACATGGAGGTTAAATTTACCATCACACCTCGCGCCTCACATAAGAAATGGAAGAACTGTTTTTTTTTTTTTATTACTGTTGGCAAAGTATCGCTTTGTTATCGAAATCGCAATACTACACAAAGCATCGGTACCGAAGTCCAAATTCTGGTATCGTGACATCCCTCCACTGGAGGAGGCATTATACAATGGGGGGGGGGGGTGGGGGGGTAATAATTGGGTGAAAAGTGATGATATCTGAAGGGAGGGGAGAAATTATACATGGGGAGGGGTAGAGGAAGGAGAGAGTATACCTGGGTAGGGGGAGAAAGCTTATACCGGAGGCATAGTTAGCAACAGTCCTGAATTTGCAGGGACTGTCCTGAATCTAAAGAGGCAGTCCCGGCAAATTACTGTCCCAGACGTGTCTCAGCCACTGCCATATTCAATTGTATCTGCGTCCACAGGATGCAGATACAATTGAATACTATGGCAGAGCAGGAAAGTATCAGCTTCCTGCTCTGCCATTCACCCATCCAGGAGCGGAATCCCCGGCCAGAGAGTTGCCGACACTCTGGTCGGGCATTCCTCTCCTAGAGGTAGCCCCTGAGGTCACTGTCCATATATGGACAGTGAGGTCAGGGTCTCCTCCTGGACTGGAATCCCCTGTAGAGAGTGCCACACACTCCCCTGTAGTTAGCGCCGAACATACCCCCTGTAGATAGCGCCACACACACACTCCCCTGTAGATAGTGTCACACACTGCCCCCTGTAGATAGCACCACACAATCCCATGTAGATAGCGCCACACAATCCCATGTAGATAGCGCCACACCCACCCTGTAGATAGCGCCACACACCCCCCCTGTAGATAGCGCCTCACCCACCCCTGCAGATAGCGCCACACACAGCCCCCTGTAGATAGCGCTACACACAGATAACGTGTGTGCAGCGTGTGAAGAGAATGCAAAAGCATCATCCAGACATGCCCGTGGCGGTGGGAGATCTTAGGGACTACATTTTGGTGAGTGACTCTGCTGTGTATAGGGCTTCAGTGCAATGATTTTTGTTTATATTGCCCTCCTACACCCTGACAGATTGTACATACACACACACATACACACACACTCACTTTCCCTTTTTGCCCCCCACAGAGCCGCTGTCTCTTGTCTCTTCCTTGTCACTCCACAGAGCCCCTGTGAGGTTGCGTCTCCCCCCTGGCTACCACTGCTACCTTCAGTTCTCCCAGCCCTGGCACTTAGTTTCTCCCCTTTGCCCTCCGACACCCACCTCCTGTCTCTGCCCTGCTCCTCCAAAGAGTTTTCTTTTTAATGTGCCCTACCTCCCGCCCCTTTACGATTTCACACCCCCTCCTAATAATGAGGGGGGCGGGGGCCCAGACTCATTGGCAGTATGGGGCCCAGAAATTCCTGATGGCAGCCCTGGGAGGGGGCTCCGGTGCTAGCGGCAGCCAGATTCATTTGTATCTGTCCTCAGGACTCAGATACAAATGAATATTATAGGCTGCAGGCCACGTTAGGCCTGCAGCCTATAAGGCGCTGGGAAGACTCATGATGAGGTACTGCATCACGCCGGTCTGCGCATGTATCTAGTCCGGAGGATTCACATGCGTCCAGCTGGAGCGGCCGTCACGGGGCAAGGTAAGTTAAACATATATTTTTTATTAGGTGGGGTAGCGCTGTGTATATGTTCAAGAAGGAGGGGAGTGCTCCGTGACAATATATACAAGGGGGGAGGGAGTTCTCCGTTACACCATATACAAGGGGAGAGTGCTGGGTGGCCCTATATACAAGGGGGAGGGTAGCGCTGTGTGGGCCTATATACAAGGGGGAGGGGAGCGCTGTGTGGTACTATATACAAAGGGGGGAGTGCTCTGTAACACTATATACAAGGGGGGAGTGCTCTGTGACACTATATACAAGGGGAGGTTCTCCGTTACACTATATACAAGGGGGGGAGTGCTGTGTGACCCTATATACAAGGGGGGAGGGGAGCGCTGTGTGGCACTGTATACAAGGCGGAGCGCTGTGTGCACTATATACAAAGGGGAGCGCTATGTGGCCCTATATACAAGGGGGAGCTCTAAGTGGCCCTATATGCAAGGGGGAGCGCTAAGTGGCCCTATATACAAAGGGGGGAGCGCTGTGTGACACTATATACAAGGGGGGGAGCGCTGTGTGACAATGTACAAAGGAGCAGGGCTGTGTAGCACTATATACAAGGGGGGGCTAGGCAGCGCTATTCACAGCGGTATGTGGGTGGCGCTCTTTACAGGGGGCTCTCTGGTGCTATTTACAAGAGGGGGAGGGCTGTGTGGCGCTCTCTATGGGGGGCTGTGTGTAACACTTTCTATGGGGGGGATGTGTGTGGTGCTAGCTATAGGGGGGATGTGTGATATCTACAAGGGGCTGTGTGTGGTGCTATCTATGGGGGTGTGTAATATCTACAGGGGCTGTGTGTGGCACTATGTACAGGGGGCTGTGTGTATGTGGTGTTTTACAGTGTGTGGTATTATTATATTCAGGCGCGCAGTGTTTGGTGCTATTATATTTAGGGGTACAGTATGTGGCACAATGATAATTTTATTTTCGGTGGGGAAATGTTGGAAAAGTGAGGAGCTGGAAACATATGAGTGGCAAATTCAGCAGAAATGGGTCATGGCTGGGAGAAGACGTCATGAGCTCTGGACCGGATGGAGAAGAGAAGAGGGAAAAATACTACTAGAATCTGAGAAATAGTCACCTGTGAGTCACTAGATTTATAGAGAATCTGTCACCTCTCCGGACATTTTTTTTATAGGAAATGCTTGTATTTCACAAAAAGTCTTTCTGCAGTCCAGGACTGATAGACAATTCCCGTTGTCAGGAGGATATGTCCCAGCACAGTGTGATCCTGTCAGTATGTAGGGACACAGCCCTGTGACAAGGGGAATCGTAACACCCATTTGTGAATGCTTGCCCAAAAAGGTAGTCTTAAAAATAGTTACGACGCGGCAGGGCGGCGGTGTGGAAAGGGGGCCCAATATTGGGTAACAGCCCAGGGCCTATGGTCTACTTAATCCGCCACTGCTGGAGTCTTATATCATTCTAGGGGTCTGATCTGGGGCCCGATATTAATATAGGAGGTCTGAAAATATTTAGCAGGTCTTGTGTAGGGGGAGGAGAATTAATTAAAAGGTCTGGTCTAAGGTCTGACCTTAATTTAGGGGTCTGGTGGGGTCTAAAACTAATATATGGAGTGTGAATATTTTCAGGGGGTATGGTCTGAAGTGCTTTTATTTTTTCCTTCATTTCTTTATCTACTGTTGCGCAAATCACGCGCGACACACGGAAGTGCTTCCGTGTGAGATTTTCACGCACCCATTGACTTCAATGGGTGCGTGATGCGCGAAAAACGGCCAAGTATAGGACATGTCGTGAGTTTTACGCAGCGGACACACGCTGCGTGAAAATCACTGACTGTATGAACGGCCCCAATGACTAACATAGGTCCGTGCGCCACGCGTGTTTTTCAGGCGCGTATCACGGACGTTAAACATGTTCGTGTGAAGCCTAAGTCAGAGTAGTCAGGCAAGCAAGCGTTCATGTGCACTACTCAGGATTCAAGAGCAGTTATTGTTTAGGGGCAAAAATTTGATGCAGTGGACTTTGTGCGCTGCCAATGATTTCTTCCGGTAGTAATTTCTGAAACGTAAGTAAGCAAGTATGGTTCAGGATTTTTTTCGTATCAGTGGCATTGAACTTTAACCCCTTAAAGGGGTTGTCCACGAACGGACAACTGATGACCTATCCACAGAGTAAGCAGTAGTTGGAGCCGGAAGCAGATGGCTCAGACCACTACATAGCAGCTGTTCTGCAGAACTGTAGCTCTGCTCCTATTCACAGTACTGCAGCTCGGCCACTATTCCGTGACCGGGGCTATCTGCTTCCGGAATAGACGTCCGGTGTCTGGAGGCAGCCGGGGCAGCTAATCGGTGATTGGTCTGGGTGTCGGACCTGCACCGATCATGTACTGATGACCTATCTTGTGGATATGTCATCAGTTGTCCTTTCGTGGACAACCCCTTTAAAGGAGTTTTCCAGAATTATAAATTATCACATATCCACAGGATAGGTGATAATTTTCTCATCGCTGGGGGCCCCACTGCCAGGACCGCTATCGATAGCGAGAACAGGAGTCCAGAGTTTCCTGTTCCTCCTCAATGCTCTACCGCACTTAGGCCTTATTCACACGAGCGTATTTCACGTCCGTGTTACGCTCATTAAAACAACGGACGTCACACAGACCTATGCAATTCAATGGGGCCATCCAGACATTCACTGCATGTCCTATACTTGTGTGTTTTTTGCGCATCACGCACGGTGCGTGAAAATCACGGACAGCACGCGGATGCACATTCGTGTGCTGTCCATGATTCACACAACAGTTTCTAAAGAAATTATGAGAAAAAGAAAAACACCTCCTTCAGTTGTTTTTGCTGACATAAAAAAAACGTGTGAGATACGGATGACATACCCGTGTAAAAAACGTAGATGCGCACCGTATACGGATGCCACACGGAACTGCAACACAGGAAAAAACGCTGTGTTTTCTACGCGTGCAAAACGGGCACGTTCATGTGAATAAGGCCTTAGGAGGACATTGAATGGAGCGACGATCGGGCATGCGTGCTGCTACTCCATTCAAAGTCTATGGGTGTGACGGAAACAGCCAAATACAGCTCTCAACTGTTTCCATCATTCTCATATACAGTGAATGAAGCGGCGGACACATGCTCGACCGCCGCTCTATTTATACTGCACGGGTGCAGTGAGGAGAATCTGGGGGTTTGGGACCACCCCATTCTCAAGATCAGTGGGGGTGCCTTTATGTAAAAATTTTCTTCTGACGTGTCTCTTTCACTTGTATGAATTTTAATTTTTCCTGGACATCACCGTGAAGGTGTGTAAATCTTATTTCTTCTGTAACCTGCTCAGGAGAAGGGATCTTCTGCTGAATACCGTGCTCTGTTTGCTCAAGCAAAAAGGAATCATGATTTTCTTTCTTGTCAAAACACCAACCTCCATTCCTTCCTCTCCTCGGGTGAAATCACTTGAGACAATGACTCAGTATCCCGGGAAACTACTATCACATGAAAATATCTTCATGTACATTCCCGCAACCTGCCAACCTATTCCACTAAGGGAACCATCGTACTGTGAAATGGAATCACAAGTCGATAAAAGGGCGGTGGAATCACAGTATCCCCGTATTTCTCTTGCCGTTTCCCATATTTGTGTTTTTGTATCCGGATACATTTAATAATTTACGTTATAAAATGACTTTGCTTTCGGAACATTCCAGATGTAAACTGCCGCCGTCTCTATGAAACAGATTATTGAACATTGTAAAAAGCTAACAGAAAACAGTGGACGGATCCAGAATGCGTGCACACCATCGCCATGGAAACCAGCGCGCAGTGTTGTCTAGTCTCAAGTAATCAACCTTTCTTCTTTATTATCCTAATAAATTAGTAGAACTTCCCATGTAATACCACCAATTCCCTGGTGTGCCAGGACGTCAGTGCTTTATTATGGTCACGCTAAATTTCACATTTGACTTTTTTGCCGGAAGGAGAACAAAGAAAATGTAAAGGTTCATTAACCCTGAGTTGACTAATACTGGACATGGTTGAGATTATGAGAGCCTGGACTGCTAAATTTATGTTCGCAGTTATAACAGGAACATTGCTCATGTCAATAGATTCACCCCGGAGGACATGCTTTGGTCATCGTGTGCATGAATACATATAATAATGGCGGATGCACTAAAGGAAAACTTCAACCCATAACTGAAACTCTGTTATCACCTACTCTGCAAAGTTATACTCCCTAGGGACCCCCACTTTGAAGACAGACTAATGGGACCTGCTACAGACTCGTCACCACTTGTCTTAGGCTACATTCAGACGAGCGCAGCTAACATCGGGCTAACCTCAGACGTGGAAAAACTGCAGTTTTTCACGTCCGAGCTGCACCTGTGCGGGGCGTGTGGCCACGGATCCGCCATAGACTAGAGTCTATGAGGGATGCGTGACACGCAGTAAAATAGGACATGACCTATTTTTTCACGGACACTTCACACGCTCCGTTGAAACAACGGTTGTGTGAACAGTCCCATTGCAGTACATGAGTCCGTGTGACGGCCATTGTTTTAACAGCCGTCACACGGACTACACATACACTCGTCTGAATGAGCCCTTACATGATGACCAGTAGTTATGCATCCTGTCTGTGAAATAGGGGAGCTGCCACATAGTTAGTACGATTGGAAAAAAAACATGAATGAAAACATGAATGAAAAATGAGAGTAAGGGCTGACGCACATGGCAGAGACGGACATGGCAGAGACGGACATGGCAGAGACGGACATGGCAGAGACGGACATGGCAGAGACGGACATGGCAGAGACGTGTGCGCGGAGTCTGTATTGCAGTGCACGGAGGCCCTAATATGTAGCCGCACGGCCTGTCTCTCTGTATTGCAGTACAGGCTCCATCGTAAGATATTCTCCTTCAAAAACCTATGGAGCATGCCACAATTCTTGTTCCGTCAGATTTAACAAAAGAAAAAATAGTGTGAATCGAAGGCATACGGAGGGATAGTAAGGGCCTAACCACAGAGATAGCTCTTTACTTTTAGGCCTCATGCACACGACCGTATTAATGATCCATACAAGTTCTAAGTTGTACAGAGTTGAAATACAGCTCCCATAGTAATCTATGCTCCCATACTGCACCTCTGTATACCATCGATTTCTTATGAAGGCTTATGTTTGTTTTTTTTTCCTCATGGATAAAATTGTGTTATGTTCCATCGGATACCGTGTCATGGAGGTTTCCATTGCTTCAAAGGGCAAATGCCTGTGCCATATGGAGGCACCATGCAGCGGCACACATGGACCGTTTTTCATGACCAGAACTCGGTCGTGTACAAGAGGTGTTAGTGTACGTCCATACAGTCAGGGCCGTATTTACAGCTCACGCTGCCCTAGACACTGAGACCGCGTACGCCTCTGTTTAGTCAATGGAGATCATCTATAAATAAAATGACACCACTTTTCTGTTTTACTTGTAAAGAAAGAAATGGTGTTTTCCATGTATAGTACAGGTTGTTGCAGTCATGGGTAAACCAATGTGTTGGGGTTATGGTGTACGTTTTTATTTAAAAAAATATATTTTAAAATATGTTTTCGTTTAAACCTGTTTCTTTTGCTTTGCCGTGACACAAGAATGATGGATGAGGATTCATTATGATTATTTTTCTCCCCTCTATGCAACGTAATGTGATGGACAATAAGTACATTAATGCACAAACCAGCCCCTATAGAAACTTTTACATAATACCTTTTTCTATAGAGGTTAAAGGTTTATTACTATATCGGCCATTTATGGCATAGCCGTAGGATGTCCCACCTCTGGGAACGGCACCACTCGCTACACCTGGACCCCCTGACCACCGTCCTACCTTCTTCTGCTGTTGCTAGGAGTACGGAAACAGCCGAGCTTACTGAGCTCCACTTTTTCTGTATCTCCCATAGAAGTGAAATAGAGTTATAGAAACAGTGTAGCACCACGAGCTCGGATGTTTCCGTATTCCCAGCAATTCTGCCATCGTTTTTTAGGTTTCATTTGTGCGGAATTCACTGTGTGGTAAAAATTATATGGTAACTTTATTCTGCGGGTCAGTATGATGAAAGATGATACCAAATTTTTATTTGTTTTTTTAAAAAGAAAACAGCAATTCTGGAATTTTTTTTTCCAATGGCGTTCATCTATGACTAAGATAACATGTTGTTTAGTTTAGACTTTTATGAATGCCGCAAAAACAATTCTGTTTATTTTTTTGTTATTTACATTTTTATGTGAAATATGAGAAAATAATTTTTATTTTTGAACTTTTACTTTTTTTGTCTTTTTTTTTATTAAACATTTTTTTACTATTTGTTTTTAGCCTGCCTAGGAGACTTTTCACTGCGATTGTTAGATCGCTTATGTAATACACAGCAATACTTATGTATTGCCTATTTCTGTGCTCTACTATTAAGTTCTGCCTCTGGCTAGGCCTGATAGTGGGACACAGACGGCAGTCCTGGAGGCTTACACTAAACCTCCGGCCGCCATGGCATTGACTGCGACATCTGAGGTGTTCAAAGGCTGGGATTAAAGTTATCTCTGCCATTGGCCGTTGCAGGCGGGTGTCAGCTTTTTAAAACACCGGCACCTGACGCGTATGGTGCAGGTTCAGCTCCTGAGCCCAACCCATATTGTGACAATGCAGATCTTCTGCACATGTAAGTTGGATGTCGGAAGGGGTTAAAGACACGCTATTCATTTATATTCCTGATATATTAGTGTAAGTTCTCCAAAAGTTAATTTAAAATTAAATTTTTAATGTGGAAGAGTTTAAGCTGTAGAAATAACGCCACCTGCTGGTAGAATCTAGGTACTGCTCATTCTGAGAAAGGCCATGGCTCAAATATTAATGGTTGTGCTACATATTTGTTGCTTATGGAGAGCCCATTTAATTCCTGTTCTCTTTGCTGAAATTGAGAAATGAAAATGTAAAGAATAAAAAGTAACAGCTCTTGGTGTAAATTTATTCTACATTATCTAAGGCAGTACTTACTTACTATAGAAGTAGCCACTGTGGCTGCTGCTATGGTGCAGGGCTTGTGGAGTGGTGGGGTCCCGCTCAGTTTTGTCCTATGCCCCCATCATGGATGGCATGAACCTGTGCAGGGTTTCCTCTCTCCTAAAGTAACCAGCCAGGGTTAGGCTCTGTTCACACTTGTGTTCAGCGATTTATGTCAAGCTTTCCACAGTATTTTACTGCAAGAGTAGCGCATTCAGAAGTTAAAGAGGTTTTCCCTTTAGAGACATTTATGGTATATCCACAGGATTTGCCATAAATGTCAGATAGATGCGGCTCCCCATTCTAGAGATAGGTGCTGGTCCCAGAGGTGGGACCCGCATCTATCTGACATTTACGGCATATCCTGTGGATATGCCATAAATGTCCCTGATGGGCAAACCCCTTTAAGTCTGGTTGAAACCCAATGGCCCTAATTGTAGTCAATGGGGTTCATCAGTTTGGATCTGTTTGAATTCTGATCCCTTTTACATGGGCCAATGATCGGGCAATCAAGCATTCATATGAACGCTCGTTCCCGATAATTACAGTGAAAACAGGGCAACGATCAGCTGATGAAGGAACAAACGCTTGCTCATCGGCTGATCGCATAGTTTATGCAGCAATAAATATTATTATTATTGGCGGCACATCTCCCGGTGTAAACAGGGAGATGTGCTACCGACATGATGGAAATGTATGGGGGCGAGTGATCATAGTAACGATCGCTCATCCCCATAGATTACTGATCAGAGCAAACGAGCGCCGATCAATCAGCTGTCTTGTTGTTCAGCGCTCGCTGTAAGGCTGGGTTCACACGACCACATTAACGTCCGTAATGGACGGACGTATTTCGGCCGGAAGTCCCGGATCGAACTCAGTGCAGGGAGCCGGGCTCCTAGCATCATACTTATGTACGATGCTAGGAGTCCCTGCCTCTCTGCAGGACAACTGTCCCGTACTGTAATCATGTTTTCAGTACAGGACAGTAGTTCCACGGAGAGGCAGGGACTCCTAGCGTCGTACATAACTATGATGCTAGGAGCCCGGCTCTCTGCACTGAGTTCGGTCCGGGACTTCCGGCCGAAATACGTCCGTCCATTACGGACGTTAATGTGCTCGTGTGAACCCAGCCTTATGGATAAAATGGGCCGGTGTAAAATCACTCTTAGGGTATGTGCACACACACTAATTACGTCCGTAAATGACGGACGTATTTCGGCTGCAAGTCCCGGACCGAACACAATGCAGGGAGCCGGCCTCCTAGCATCATAGTTATGTACGATGCTAGGAGTCCCTGCCTCTCCGTGGAACTCCTGTCCCGTACTGAAAACATGATTACAGTACGGGACAGTTGTCCTGCAGAGAGGCAGGGACTCCTAGCATCGTATATAACTATGATGCTAGGAGCCCGGCTCCCTGCACTGTGTTCGGTCCACTACTTGCGGCCGAAATACGTACGTCAATTACGGACGTAAATAGTGTGTGTGCACATACCCTTACTTTACCTAACAGAGGAGAAAAAGAATGAGCAAGTATCAAACGTTCCTGTCCTGGGATAGATGTCTTAGCAGGAACCAAAACTAGGAATGATGTACATTATTTATCGGCCCTGTCTCCACTATGTACAATGTCTACTGATCTCTTATATTTTGTTATTATTCTAGTCAGAGATTTTGACAACTATTGGGCCAGATTCAGACAAACGAGTGTAAACTCCGACGTGAAAAACTTCGGTTTTTCACGTCCAAGTTGCACCTGTGAGGGTCCCGTTTTCACGGATCCCCATAAACTTGAGTCTATCGAGGGATCCATGAAAATGGATGAAAATAGGACATGTCCTATATTTCAACAGACCCTTCACACGGTCCATTAAAACAACGGCCGTATGAATGGCCCCATTGAAATACATGCGTCCGGGTGACGGCTGTTGTTTTAACGTCCATTACACGGAGGAGATGTACGCTCGACTGAATTCAGCCTAAGGCTGTGTACACATATCGTGTCTGAAACACCGTTTTTGTGGTTTTGCAAAATCTCTTGAGTTTTTTCGGGCAGTTTGCACAGAATCGTGGAAAGAAACAAATTCAACCGCAATGTGTAAACCCAGCCTTAGCATCTGGCATATTGTACAAGACAAAGGTCGTCACTGTACTATTAAAGCCAAACTCCGTTGCAGTATCTGGATACACATAGTATAATAAGCAACAGATACAAGATCTCTGCTTACTCTTCTTGAAGCTTTCCCCCACCGTTGGTGTATACTGCAGGCTGTAGTAGTTCAAGTTGCTTAGCAACCCCCTGACTTTCCTTCATTCTCCTGCATGTAGCGGCATACACTGAAGTGGTCCCAGGAAGCTATTTCTGTTATCACAATACATTGGAGCGCCACACTTTACAAGATGGCATTAAATCCGGCTCCGGCAAGAGGAAGGATGAGAAGTCTGCACATAAATCATTCTGCTTCAGGGTGAAAACAATTATAAGAAGGGGAAACCGTGTGCTATCTCTGTACTTAGAGGGAGGCCTGGAAAAGAGATTTGGGAGAAGCTGCAGTTTTTCCAATGCTCACGTGGAGTACTGGAAGGGGTCGGTGCTTCGCTAAATGGGAGAAGTTTAACATACCCGTATATATCGGCGTACAAGACGACTTTTTACACCCTTAAAAAAATGTCAAAAGTGTGGGGTCGTCTTATATGCCGGATATTGTCTACATTAGGGATGCACGTTGCAGCCGCACAGCTCAGTATAGTAACACATGAATGTATGGGAGCGCGGCTGCGGCTGTGTAATTCAGCCACAGCCCCGCTCCTGAGTCATGATAAGTTCGCGGGGTCATGATGATGCAATGCGGCCAGCGCTGCACTAATGAGAGGCGGCACTGGAGACAGAACATGGCGGGCACGCTACAAAACACCCCCATGTTCTGTCTTCAGTGCCTGAACTGCCGCTCATTAGTGCAGCGCCGGCCGCATCACCTCATGCTGACCGCGCGCGCACTTCCTGACAGGAGCGGGGCAATGGCTGTATTACACAGTCGCAGCCCCGCTCTATAACGGCGGAGATCAGAGAAACCGCTCATCTCCGCCGTTATTCCCCTGAATGCTGCGATCACAGCTGACTGCAGCATTCAGGGGAAAGTGAGAAGGGGGGATGCCCCTGGATCGCGTCACAGGGAATTCCTGTGATGCGATCGAGGGCCATACCATATATGGGCAGACAGCCCAGGGTCTATTGACGGACCCCAGGGCTGTCTTACCATATTTCATGTTGTTAGGACATACCCAAGTATGTCCTAACAACTGCCTGTGTGCTATCCGTCCACAGGTTAATGTACTGGCACATATCTGATATATATATCAGTACATTAAAGTTTAAAAATAAAGTAAAAACAGTATTGTTAAATCTAAAAAAAAATACACCTTCACCTTTTTTACAATAAACATTAAAATAAGTCTCAATATAAAAAATATTCACACAATCAGTAATGGCGCGCACAACAATGTTTTTGCATCATTTATGATGTGTACGCTGTAAAAAAAATGAAATAAACACGGCTTTCATTCACTTATTAATGTGAGGCGCGAGGTGCGATGAATTTACCCTCCATGTTCCTCACATTAATAGTAATTAACCCCATCATGTACCTCGCACATTAACCCAATATGACTGAGAAACATGATGGGATTAATTACTATTAATGTGAGGCGCGTTCAAAATTCATCACACGTCGCGCCTCACATCAGAAAACGGAAGAATTTTTTTTTTATTACTGTTGGCAAAAGTATCGAAATTGGTATCGAAATCGCAATACTAAACGAAGTATCGGTATCTAAGTCCAAATTCTGGTATCGTGACATCCCTAGTCTACATATTGTCTACACACAGGTTGTGTGTTACCTTGTGAGCCTGCAGTCCGGTACACAGGCTCCCGGGATGCACGGAATCCGCCACGGATCTGAGGGAAGCCGGTATTAGCCGCCAGGGAACATCTCTGTAAGATCCTCTGGCCCGCCCTTTCCTCATTCCCTGCCTCTCAGATCTCGCGCGATGAAGCAGCCTATCTGCGCATGCGCGAGTTCAAAGAGACAGAGAGTCCTGGGTCCTGCCGCCGATGGCCATAGTGAAGCGCTCCTGCACGAAATGGTGAGTATATCTTAAATTCTATATTTTAAGGGTAAAAGTTGGGGGTCGTCTTATACGCCGACATATACGGTATCTTGCAGCCAGAGAAGGGGGAGAAGGTTTCTGCTGCAGCAAGCTGCCTCCCATAACTTATTGCTCATGTCTATATCACTGCTAACACTGGGGTTGGGAGGAGAATAAGCAAAATGGCTCCTCCAGTAGAATATACCAAGACCTTTATTTTAATTTTCATGACTGAAAGATAAGCATATAACTTCTGCTAGCATTTTTTTCCTTTAATAATTTTTTTAGCTATCCTTTTGTACGGAAATATAACAAAAATGACTGATGCAATTTTTCAGTTTAAAATTGAAGAAAAATATTATACAGGAAGATATATTTATTAACAATATACCAAAACAAATTTTCACAATGCTCTCATTATACCGCAAAATCCAGGGAAAATCTCTGCAGGATCAGCAGCAGAAATCAGAGGTTTATCTCAGATTTCTGCTGCTGATTTGCAACATCATGTGTGGCAGATCCGAACGCAGATTAGCCCCCTTATAATGGGGGCTGTCCGTGCTTGGAAGTACGCCGGCTTTTCCGTGTCAATAAATGACATCTCCCACACAATAAATTTCTGCCATGTCTGAACAGAGATGCAGATTTCCCATTAATGTCAATAGAAGGCGGATTTCACACAGAATCCTGAACATGTGATTGTGGCCTATAAATTCAGCTTAGCGGTAAGTGCTCTGAGTAAGTTAACACCGATGTTTTGTATTGAGAAAGCCTCAATAGTAACACAGAGGTTGTATTTTATAGAAATACATTGGGTGGCACAAAAGTTATATACACGTGACCATGAAGATAGTTTATGTAAGAGGGAAAAGGAGGCAGTACTATCTGTGTCTACATCATCTTACAGTAAGAGGTAGTACTATCTGTGCTTATCTCATTTGCAGGGGGAGATGGGGGTCAGTAGGCAGTACTATCTGTGGCTTCATCAATTACAGTAAAAGACAGGTAGGCGGTACTGTCTGTGCCTTCATCAATTACAGTAAAAGACAGGTAGGCGGGTCTGTGCCTTCATCAATTACAGTAAGACTACATACAGACGAGCGTGTTTAATCTGCAGCATTTTTCCTACATTTGATGCCGTGTGCGTTGCGTATTGGCATCAGTGTGTTTTGCGTGTTGCTACTTTTTTTATTTATTTACCTCTCTGCTTTTCTATGTAACTGATTCGTGAAACACTGACAGCACACGGATGTCGTCCATGTGCTGTCCGTGGTTTTCACGCTCCCATAGACTTTAATGGGCGACTAGATGCACAAAAACGCACCAATATAGGACATGCAGTGAGTTTCATGCAACAAACACTCGCTGCGTGAAAATTCACGAATGTCTGAATGGCCCCATTGAAATTAATGGGTCATCGTGCTGTCAGTTATTTCATCACACAGCACACAGACGAGTATTATGCTCGTCTGAATGAGCCCTAAGGGATAGGGAGGCAAGACTATCTATGCCTTCAGTTACAGTAGGAGCCAGGGAGGTAGTACTATCTGTGTTTCTCATTTGCAGGGAGAATGTGCCGCCATCATTTACAGAAGGGGTGGGGAACGTCCGGCCCGCGGGATCGTTTGGTTCGGACGACCTCACTCTGACCACTGCTGCCGCCGTGAGTCCACCCTACTCACTCACATTTAGGAGGAGATGGGCGGACGGAGTCAGGTATTGCGGCGCTCTGAGTAAGGATGGTGCATGCCAGCCCAAGAGTGGATCAGATCCAACCAGGACGGGATGTCTATTCACAATCCCGACACTTCGGTAATGTTTGTGTGTGAATTACTCACACAGCGCATCGAGATCACGTTGTGCTTTCATTTACAGCGAGATTACACTTGCTGTGCTGTAAGTCCTACACAAACGTTACCGAAGTGTCGGGATTGTGAATAGACATCGCGTCCTGGTTGGACGCGATGTCTATTTACTGTCAAGACACTTCAGTAACGTTAATGTGTGTGTATGTGACTGCACATAGTGAACAAATGGATGAATGGAGAGAAGTGTATGACGCTGATTGGTCACTGATTGGTCAGCATCATACACTCCTCTCCACAATGCCCACTTGGTCAAAAAGTAAAAACACGCCCAGTTGTCTATTAAGAAAGTCATTAGCATAAAGCTAAAATAGGTCATAACTTGGTGAAAATAGATTGTTTTTCTAAATAAAAAAACACTGCTGTAATCTACATTACGGCGGCTATCACATCATGTACAATATAGGCCACTTATAATGTGGTGACAGAGCCTCTTTAAGTAAGTGAGAACAACTTACTGCTGCAAGTTCTTTTCAAAACTTACCATTGAAAGTGTTAACTGCGCTCCAGACTGCCCGACGCAGTAGTATCATCATCAATACCGGGTAACATCACATGGCTCACCAAAGAGAAGCAGTTCCAGCCATCACATTAGGGGTGAATTTTGTATGGCCCGCGAGTTATGTTATAAATATCCAAATGGCCCATGGCAGAAAAAAGGTTCCCCACCCCTGATTTACAGTAATAGACAGGGAAATACTATCTTTGCTTATCTCATTTGCACCGAGAAATGGAAAGTAGTACTATCTGTGCCTTTATCATTTACAGTAAGAGATAGGGAGGCAGTACTATCTGTGCCTTTATCATTTAAAATGAGACAGTGAGGCAGTACTATCTTTGCCTGTATCAATTTACAGGAAGAGGCATTTCTCCCTGTGCTTTAATAATTTAAAGGGAAACATAGGGAGGCAGTACTATCTGTGTGTATCTTAAATACTGGGAGAGGTGAGTTTTCTTTTATCTACTTTTCAGACATAAGTCTCTTTTTATTAAAAAATAAACAATTAGGCAAGAGTTCTTTCATTGCAAACTTTATTACATGTAACTACAAAACTCATCTAATATACTACATTCATAAATACATGTATCATAAGTTAACACTGTACAGTGCTTGACTTTCCTTGAAATTCAGCATCTTAAGTTTTCGAAAACAAATCATATATTTTTGACAACCCCTTCTCAGAATGTAGTGCCCCAGTGATCAGCTAATAGTCAAGGGCCTGACTTCTCTAACAGGTAATATCACCAGAGAAGGCTCCGTGGTCATTTATTTTGTGGAGCCTTTCCCTTTAAAGTTCAGCCGCTTGTGTTGCAGAATTCTCTTTCTTCCTAATTGGCTAACATGAAGTTGTTATCATTGTCTACCATGTTACAGAACAGTGGAGCTGCAGCCTGGTCACCGGTCACTGATTCTACACGCCTGTTAGCTCAGGTTACACGTGCCACCCCCACCCCCCATAGCTGTCATTACACTTCTACACACTGCTTGAATTAGTGCTGAGGCTTCTGTGTGCACAGGATTTTATTAAATAGCAACTTCTCCCTACAGACACACAGAATGGAGTGTGCAGCCTGCAAGTGGATGAAGCTACCAAACAGCATAGGATTCAAGAATAGAAACCTAAATTTACACCATTTCTGCACCCTGAATGAAATGGGGACACTGGCACAGTGTGGAGGTACACTTTAATTATACCCAGTGGTCAATATCAAAATGGGCAGCTCAAGTGCCCTTTCTATGACCCTTAGGATAATCCTGCACCCCTATGCGCAATGTACAAACCCCCTTGTTTGTACATTGCAATTCTGGGAGTCCTATATATATATATATATATATATATATATATATATATATATATATATATATATATATATATACATATATACATACCCTATGACAGATATACAATCACATTCATAATTGGAGAGAGTAATATACTGTTTCAAATTAAAATTTCTGGAAATCCAGCTGTAGTAGTGGTGCACGTTAGTGCTCAAATATTAAAAAGTTTCCAAATATTACACATCTCTTCCCAACGGTCCTTGGAAGCGAATCAATTGACTGCCCTTTATTTACAACATACAATTATTGATCATATATTGCTATTCCATGACATTAGTGGGTGGGGCTATGACAACCTGCAGTCATATCATTTAACAAAATAATCGTATAAATATGATTTGAACATCAGGATCTAAGGCAATGCTGACACCTGGTGGTCATCACTGGTAGTGTTTACAAACGGCAAAGTCCCTAATGTGCCAACTTTAGCATTTCAGTTGAAGAAATTGAGCTATTGTATAAACTTGTAATATATAATATATGTAAAGAAAAATAAAAAAAATAATCCGGGGGGATTAGGGGATTATCATCCTGTGGCACTAACTTCAAACGTCATGAAGGTATTTGAACGTTTGGTTCTGCGGCATCTGTCAGGTATGTTGGGGGGGCATCTCGATCCACTACAATTTGCCTATCGTTGTTTTCCTGATCGTCCGTCGGCAGCACACATATGAGATGTTATCTCCCTAGATATAATTAGAAGAGAACAGGTTAACAAGCAATAACCAATTAACTAGTAATGCAAGGACCTCCTATATAAGGCCCAGGGAAACCCCACCTCCTTGTATTTTTATTTCTCTTCATGGTTAGAAGACTACAGGTGGGACTCTTTGGAGTCCTTATTTAGTTCTTTTCTTCCTTCCTTCTTTATCTATCATGCCGGGCTGTATACCAGAAGAGTTTCAGGTCCCTCGGCCCGAAGAGCCATTATGCCCCTTTGTTTTTTTTATTTCTTTATTTTAATTTAAAACTCTATGGCTGTGCTGCATTTGCTGCACGAATGTGTGTGTCCAACTTGCATATTGGACACACAAATATACCAGTGTCCTGCTTAGGCAGCCGTACCTGGTTTTCCCTTCTCAATGCACTTCCTGGGAATCGTGCAAAGAAGGTGCCGGTGTTTGACCATCTGACTCCGGGCAAAGATGGCGCGGGCACGATCTCGCATGCCATAAGATGATGCCATCTAAGGTAAATCCCTTGCTTGTTTCCGTGTGCGGGATGTAGTCGCAGTCTGGGTTTGGACGCGCGCATACATGGGATTTCGGAGGATATTTAAACTTTGGCGCTATGTGTTTGATTACACCATTGCCTAAACAGGAGAATCCTTATTCTTACAATTTCATGGCAAAGCCAAAGACCAGTGAAGCTACCCTGGCTAGATGGATAAAAGACACCATCAGTCTGTTATTCTCTGTCCGGGCAGATGGCTCCGATCCATGTAAAAGCTCACTCCACTCGTTCTATTGCAACCTCATGAGCAGAATTTGGTCTTATGCCCTTAGAACAGATCTGCAAAGCAGCAACTTGGGCATCACCTTCAACCTTCATCCGTCACTATAGGTTGGACGTTTCTGCTCCCGTGTGTTCAGCCTTTGGCAAAATGGTGTTAAATAAAGCGACTGGATCTCCCACCCCATAAATATTGCTTTACAAATCTCATATGTGTGCTGCCGACGGACGATCAGGAAAGCTGAAATTTGCTTACCAAAATTTTCATTTCCTGGAGTCCGGAGGCAGCACAGCTTCCCACCCTAATTAATTATTTTAACTGCTACATACCATACAAGGAGGTGGGGTTTCCCTGGACCTTATATAGGAGGTCCTTGCATTACTAGTTAATTGGTTATTGCTTGTTAACCTGTTCTCTTCTAATTATATCTAGGGAGATAACATCTCATGTGTGCTGCCTCCGGACTCCAGGAAATGAAAATTTCGGTAAGCAAATTTCAGCTATATGGATGTAGAGGATGTGGTGAGTTACCTGTTGCAAAGGGTATATTCACATTTGGAGGGGCAGGGAAATTCTGTTAGGATTGCCTACTTCGATTTCTTTAGTGCTTTTAATACAATTCGACCTGGTGTGCTGCGAGATAAAATGATTCTATGGAGGGTTGATCAAATAATTGTGAATTGGGTTCATAATTATTTAACTTCGAGACCACAATGTGTTCGCTTAGGGCTATGTATGTCGGAGATACACGTAGGGGCCCCGCAGGGAACGGTTTTAGCGCCGTTTCTTTTTTCGTTGTACACTTCGGATTTTAGATATAATTCATCTACCTGTCATTTAGAAAAGTATTCAGATGATACGGTTGTGGTCGGGTGTATTGTTAAAAATAACAACCACGAGTATAGAGAACAGGTGGCGAGGTTCTGTGCATGGTCGAAGGTAAGCTATCTGGAACTGAATGTGGGGAAAACAAAAGAGATGATAATTGATTTTAGTAAAAAGATTAGGGAGCCTGAGCAGGTTGAAATTAATGGTCAGTTGGTGTCAAGAGTAGATAATTATAAATACTTGGGTGTGTATGTGGATGATAAACTGGATTGGAGGAGAAATTATGATGTACTATACAAAAAGGGATGTAGCCGTTTGTATTTTCTGCGCCAATTAAGATCATTTGATGTGTGCGCTAATATGTTATATATGTTCTATATATCGGTTGTGGAAAGTGCAATATTGTCTGCGGTGGTGTGCTGGTACGGCAATGCGCGGACTATGGATATTAATAAAACGAAACAAGTCGATTAAGAAGGGAAGTAGTGTTATCGCAAGGAAAGTGGACCCTTATCTTTATATATATATTATTGTAATAGAGAGACATTTCCTGCTCTACAAACTCTGCTGTGGTTTCTGCACAGCCATAGATATTTAAGGCGTAAATGAGAATTCACGGAGCAAAAGTTAAGGAGAAAAAAATGAAAGTTCGGGGTGGCATTTAGTTAGCAGGACATTGGCTCTGATGTGACATTTACCGTTTTGGTCTCCGGATATGACGGTATATAGTGAATGTGCGCTAATAAGTCCTGTATGTCTCATCATATCTTAGTGAACTGAACCAGAAGATAAATTTACATTTGTTAGGTGTATTTTTCGTACAAATGTGACCATGAATTGTTTATGAGAATCTTGGCTTTCTGCGAGCCTCAACCTTAAAAATGTTTTCTGCTATTGTACAAGCAAAAAAATAAATAAATGAAAAAAATAAGAAAGCCCAAAATGTAAAGAAAACCAATGCAGCGTTCTCATCTAAAGAAATGTAAACTATCCAGTACTCACAGCCACGGGGCTGCCATTAGCTTATACTACCACGATATCAGCAGCAAGGTCATGCCACGTAAGAAAAGTTCTCCCAACATCTCCCGATGTCTTCTGAGGACTAAAGGAGATAACAGTGCAATTCAGGACACCAAAAACAGACACACGACTTTAAAGCTCCACCTTGCAAGCCAATATAAAGGGGTCTTCTGGAGAAATCTATTGAAAGCCTATGATCTGATCGGTTGGGGGTCCAATTAACCATTCAAGTGAATGTGGCTGAGCTGCCGTACCAGGCGAATGCGTCACTGAGCCTTTATAAACATTGAACGTCCCATTTGTTCTGCTGATTAATGGGGGTCCCAGGGACCAAACGCATAGTGATGGTCTCTCCTAAAGATAGGGAATCGATGCATATTACTAGAAAAACCCTATAGCTAATATCATAAGGAACTGCATTGTGATAAATTCCCAAACATGATCCGGTTACCTGTATCACACCATTTACAAAAAGGAGTGAGAAGATAGAGCAGCGGTGGGGGACACAAATTCCCCATGAATGCTCTGCCTGGCTTTTCAGCAGGTTACAAGCACAGTGGGTGGAGCAGTTTTTATCAGCTTTATGTATTCCGCTTACAGCGCAGGTGGAGCAGCAGCAGGGAATTTGAGGTGTATTATTGGAATCTCTCCTGTTTATGACGGGGGAACTTCTGATAATGCAAAGGTGGAGTGTCACTGTATTACTTGCATAGAAAATAAAACTATCCGAAATTAAAACTAGATATGTCTGGATAGATGAATAAATAACTTCTATCAACCCTAAAAATTATACCTAATTTCCACAGGGTTGGACAGCAATCTTCATATCAACAGTCAACTGATCTCATAGGAAACAGCAATCATCAGGATCATCTCCAATTTTTTGGATGAACACTATTGTTTCCTCTAAAAATTAAAGGCTATGTACAACTTTGCAGCCATCTTTTTGTATTTCTCCAATGCTCTAAAATAAAAACTATAAAGCAGATTTGCAAATAGTCTTAATAAAAAAACAAGATTCTACCTTGTTGTGTCTACAACTCCTATGCAGGGCTATGTGTCTCCATGGTTACAGACTTTAAGCAAAACTCATGAAGTCTGAAGTCATTTATTACTCCACTCTGCCACCCCTTTCCTGTTGGTAGGTTAGCCAAAAAAAAAGATTAAAGGAGGAACACGCTCTGTTTTTGTTTGTAGTCTGTAACCATGGAGACTCATAGGTCTGCATAGGAGCTGTAGACACAAAATGGTAAAACATTTGCAATACAAAATACAGTTGCATAGGTGGACGTATTCTTTAAATTCAGTCATGGTAATAATAATCATATCTCTGTGATTATAAGTGAGTGGTCTTCATACATAAGATATTTCATGGTTAATGTAGAGTCTTTGGCGTATTATATAGCAGCATCCACTTGTTAAAACACACGGGGGATGAGGATACGGGCCTAAGATTGCAGTGGCCTCACACCCACTTGTGCACACTGCTGTACTTATATGGGATATGATACAGCCATGTTAAAGGGGTATTCACCACAATAGACATTTATCATCTATCCAAAGGACAGCCCATAAATGTTGGATGGCTGTGGCCCCCTCCTTTGGAACAGGAGTCGGCTGACGGAAACAGCTGATTGTTGTACTGAGCTATTTCCGTCTGTCCCGTAGACTTGGAATGAAGCGGCACCAAGCATGCTCGACCACCGCTCCATTCAAACTGCTCCTCACTACGGTCGTGTAGTGAGGAGGAACGTGGGGTTTAGAAGCCGTGTCCTACTGATCGCTAGGGGTCCCAGCAATCATACATTTATGGCCTATATTGTGGCTAGGTGATAAATGTAATTTATGGGAAACCTCTAAGTACGCTAAGCACCCCTGCAGACAATCAGAAATCTGCATCCAACGTGAAGACATTATCCGCTGTTTTAGACATAACAGCAAAACGTTGATAATCAGACACACGCTTCTCAAAAAAATTGGTTTTTCCCTCCAGAGAAATATTCTCCATGAAGTCAAATGGATTTTCTGCATTAAATGCCTGGAATGAAAGAAAAAAAACGAAAGATATAAGTACACATTTCATGATCCTTTTTTTGATGCAAAATTCTGTGCTGATTAATTTCTTAATATATCTTTATATGAGTTAGCAATTAGTTCTTCTGAAAATGAGCTCTTAATCCCCTGCATAGACGTAGGTCTAAAAGATAACATGCTAGCTACCTGCAGCCACCACTAGAGGGAGCTCACTGCATACTGTCTTATTATTCACTTCAATGTAATGCAGTAATCTCCTGAGCTCCCTCTAGTGGTGGCTGCAGGTATCTAGCATGTAATCTTTTGAATCTATGTCTATGCACGGGATTTGGAGCTCTGCTTCCGAAAAAAAAGGTTCCAACCGCGATATAAGAAAGGTAATTTCCTGATATATAATCTATATCAATTTATCAGTTTAAATACCCCATGGCACCTCCCAGGCACTGGGTATAGCTGCTAGAACATGAGAACATGATGTCAACTTAATACAGTCACCATTAATGGCAGCTTTCATTCAGGATTAAATGATGCTAAAAGAGCATAAAGTGGTTATCCAGTTAAATATATTTGTAGAAAAATCTGATTAATAGTTTATGTTGAGAGACAGAATGCCATTGCGTAACTTCTGCCAAGCTACTTTTCTCCATCTTTGCGCTCAGTACAGTGCCAATCCAGATTTATACTGACAAGGAGGCTTGGCAGGACATAAACCAGACCTTCCTCTGTCTCTCACTGCAGTATTAATACTATTTCTGTAAAAAAAAATCATATTGTTCTTGGAAACAGTCAAAGAACTTGTTGACGGCTGCATTCCCTTACCACTCAGCTGAGCTCCAATAATGCATTGCGACAGTTGATTTTTCTGACATCAGATTACTAATCAGTCCCTGAGAGATTTCAGCTCTGGAATCTACAGAATTGTGAATGCAGCTGTAAAGTGTTCGGAGATGTTTACTGTCATGTAAAGTGTTCAAAACTCCAACATAAAAAAGTCCTTTCATAGGCACCTTTTTGAAGTTATTAAATATTGTATTAAGGGGTTGTCCGGGCACAGGACGGTTTTTCACACTGATGACCTATCCATAGGATAGGTCATCAGTAAATGATCGGTGGGAGTCTGAAACCCGGACCCCCGCTGTTTTGGCTGCCTCCGGGCAGCAGATGTTATGCAGTTATCGGTGTCAGAAGCAGATGGCTCCATACACTGTATAGCGGCCACGCTGTAGTATTGCAGCTCTGCTCCTATTCACTTGAACAGGAGCAGAGCTGCAGTACGGCCGCTATACTGTGACGGGTAGCCATATGCTTTCGGCATGGGCATCCGGTGCCCGAGTGCAGCCACAACAGATGATCGGTGTGGGGTCCTGGTGTCAGACCCCCACAATCATATACTCATGACCTATCCTGTGAATAGGTCATCAGCATGAAAAACCGCCCCGTACCCAGACAATCCCTTTAAGCTATATCTGGTTAAGAGAAAGCTGAGTGACAACCAATATACACAGAATTGTGGCTAGGTATGCTGGGAAAGCTGGGTGACTCCTGTCAGAGGTATAATAATGTCCATAATGGTGGCTGACCACCTTTCCCAGACAGCTCTACCTCCTGCTGCAAATGGGGACAGCTCGCTACGGTCTCCCCGTCGGTCACTATATCTTTCAATCTTGTATATCTGACATATATATATATATAATTTTAAATAAGTAATAGAGTATCAATGATGTGTCTACAAGAAACCTCGAATAACTGGAAATAAATGACATTTACCTTTGAAAACCCGAGTTCCCCCAGCAGTCGATCTGCCACAAATTCTATATAAGTCTTCATTAAGCTGCAGTTTATGCCAATGAGACCCACGGGTAAAGCTTCCGTCAGAAACTCCTGTGCAGAAAAAAAAGGTAATGAAACGCTGATCAAATGGATAATGTTCCCAATGCAACAAGGGTTATTAACCTTTATCCAGCGGCAGAGTTAATTCTTCAATTCCAAAATGATTGCCAACACCCGACTCGGTATTTATTATTAAAGGGCAGAAATTTTGTAAAAAGTTCTTCAAATGAAGCTTCAAAATCACAGGCAGCGGGATCATTCAATAATCATAGATACAGCTGTATAATCTTTTACATTTAACAGATTTAGTGCGACTTCTGTATGTAACTATTAATAATGAAATCATGAAATATACATCATACTCACAATATTCCTACAAAAAGTCTGTGTGTAGCCTTAGACTAGGATGTATGTAGTTTACAATCCTTCTATCCTTGCTGTGAATAATTCATCTGAAGAGGCACTGACTTTCTGGAGAGCTTGTGCTTCTACATAACAGAAAATCAGAGCACACAGAACTGCAGTGTAAAGCATGGGGGAGGGAAAGAGCAGTAATTTGAGCCACTGATGAGACAGGGTGTGTGTTTCAGGCTACCAAGCGGCTGATCTGCAGTCACTGATCATAGCTGTGAACTAATGTAACAGAGTCAAAAAGCAGCCAAGTTGGCAGAGAGTTACATGAGTGGGCACTTTGTGATACTTCACGGAATTTTCAATTTGGGTGGAGACATGTTTAAAGGGTCCCCAGACACATAGCTATACGATGCCCTAACAGAAGGTTTGGAAGGAGCTCCTCTGATTGGATGAGACTGCTCATGCTCCTTAATTACCATAATGCACAAAGCGCAGACGCTCTTACCAATCTCTATGTTATGGGCACCCTACAGATTCACTAACATTATAGGGTCTGTCTAGTGATAAGGGGATTTCCTGAATATGGCGATTGTGTGCTGGTGATGGCAAAAATTAAAAACCTACCAATTGGGTTTTACTAAAAATTATGCTCAGGGCCCCTGGCGCCCGTCACACCCATCCCCGCACATAACAAAGTCACATGACCAAGTCATCCAATGACATTGCTGTCAATATTTTTATATCACCATACTTCCGGACAGCCCCTTTAACCCCTTCAGGACTGAGCCACTTTTGGACCAAATGACAGAGCCTCATTTTTTAAATCTGACGTGTGTTACTTTATGTGGTAATAACTCGGGAATACTTTTACCTATCCAAGCGATTCTGAGACTGTTTTCTCGTGACATATTGTACTTTAAGTTAGTGAAAAAATTTGGTCGATATATTCAATATTTTTGTGTGAAAAACACCAAAATTTAGAGAAAATTTGCAAAAAATTAGCATTTTCTAAATTCAAATTTATCTGCTTGTAAGACAGATAGTTATACCACACAAAATAGTTACTAGCTAACATTTCCCATATGTCTACTTTAGATTGGCATCATTTTTTGAACATCCTTTTATTTCTCTAGGACATTACAAGGCTTATAAGTTTAGCAGCAATTTCTCACATTTTCAAGAAAATTTCAAAAGCCCATTTTTTTAGGGACCAGTTCAGTTGTTAAGTGGCTTTGAGGGCCTTATATATTAGAAACCCCCACAAATCACCCCACTTTAAAAACTTCACCCCTCAAAGTATTCAAAACAGCATTCAGAAAGTTTTTTTAACCCTTTAGGCGTTTCACAGGAATTAAAGCAATGTAGCGGGGAAAACTACAAATTTCATTTTTTTTGGCAGAAATTCCATTTTAATCCATTTTTCCTGTAATACTGAAGGTTTTTACCAGAGAAACACAACTGAATATTTATTGCCCTGATTCTGAAGTTTTTAGAAATATCCCACATGTGGCCCTAGTGCGCTACTGGACTGAAACAAAAGCCCCAGAAGCAAAGGAGCACCTAGTGGATTTTTGGGCCTTCCTTTTCTTAAATTATATTTCAGGCACCATGTCAGGTTAGAAGAGGTCTTGCGGTGCCGAAACAAAGGAAACACCCCAAAAAATACCCCATTTTGGAAACTAAACTCCTTGAGGAATTCATCTAGGGGTGCAGTGAGCATTTTGACCCCACAGGTGTTTCATAGATTTCATTAGAATTGGGCAGTGAAAATGAAAAATTACATTATTTTCCAATACCATGTATTTTTACCTCAAAATTTTTAATTTTTTCAACAAATAAATGAGGAAACGCACCCCAACATTTGTAAAGCAACTTCTCCAGAGTACGGAAATACAAAACATGTGGTCATAAACTGTTGTTTGGGCAAGCGGCAGGACTCGGAAGGGAAGGCACGCCATTTCGCTTTTGGAGCGCTGATTTTGCTGGATTCATTTCTCTGAACCATGTCGCATTTGTAAAGCCCCTGAGGTACCAGTACAGTGAAAACCCCCCAAAAGTGACTCCATTTAGGAAACTACACCCCTTGAGGAATTCATCTAGGTGTGCAGTGAGCATTTTGACCCCACAGGTGTTTCATAGATTTCATTAGAATTGGGCAGTGAAAATGAAAAATTACATTATTTTCCAATAAGATGCAGCTTTACCTCAAAATTTTTATTTTTTTCAACAAATAAATGATGAAAAGCACCCCAACATTTGTAAAGCAACTTCTCCAGAGTACAGAAATACCCAACATGTGGTCATGAACAGCTGTTTGGGGAAGCGGCAGGACTCAGAAGGGAAGGCACGCCATTTAACTTTTGAAGTACAGATTTTGCTGGTTTGATTTCTCGGCACCATGTCGCATTTGTAAAGCTCCTAAGGTACCAGTACAGTGGAAACCCCCCAAAAGTGACTCCATTTGGGAAACTACAACCCTAGAGGAATTAATCTAGGGGTGTAGTGAGCATTTTGACCCCCCAGGTGTTTCATAGATTTCATTCGAATTGGGCAGTAAACATGAAAAATTTCATTTTTTTCCACTAAGACGTAGCTTTAGTTAAAAATGTTTCATTTTCTCATCAAATAAAGGAGAAAAATCACTGTAACATTTGTAAAGCAACTTCTCCAGAGTACGGAAATACCCCATATGTGGTAATAAAGTACTGTATGAATACACATCCGGGCTCAGAAGGGAAGGAGCGCCATTTGGCTTTTGGAGAGCAGATTTTGCTGGATTGGTTTTTCTGCGCCATGTCGCTTTTGCAAAGCCCTTTAGGTACCAGTACAGTGGAAACTACCCAAAAGTGACTCCATTTGGCAAACTACACCCATTGAGGAATTCATCTAGGGGTTGTAGTGAGCATTTTGACCCCACAGGTGTGTCATATATTTTATTAGAAATGGGCAGTGAAAATGAAAAATTACATTACTTTCCAATAAGACGCAGCATTAGTTAAAAAATTTTCATTTTCTCAACAAATAAAGGAGAAAAAGCAGCGTAACATTTGTAAAGCAACTTCTTCAGAGTAGGGAAATACCCCAGAAGTGGTCATAAACTGCTATTTGGACACACAGCAAGGCTCTAAAAGGGAAGGAGCGCCATTTAGTATTTGGAGTGGAGATTTTACAAGATTTGTTTTTTGACACCATGTTGCATTGAGCTATAGTACCAGTACAGTGGTACCCCACAAAAAATTACCCCATTTTGGAAACTAGATGCCTCAAAGAATTGATCTAGGGATGTAGTGAGCATTTTGACCGCACAAGTGTTTTGCAAAAATGAGTAAACAATAGATGTTGCAGATTGAAAATTGCTGTTTTCCACAAATATGCCATTTCAGTGCCCAATGTGTTGTGCCCAGCTTGCACCACCGTAGACACACATGCCATAAATTGTTAAGCGGGTTCTCCAGAATACCCCATATGTGGTCATAAATTGCCATTTGCGTACACTGCCAGGCTCAGTTGGACCACCATTTGGCTTTTGAAGCGCAGATTTTGCTTGGTGTATTAGTGGTATTTCAGCTTATAATGTGGGGGCATATGTGAGCTGGGCGGAGTACATCAGGGTATATGTAAGCTGGGCGGAGTACATCAGGGTATATGTAAGCTGGGCGGAGTACATCAGGGTATATATAAGCTGTGCGGAGTACATCACGGTATATGTAAGCTGGGCGGAGTACATCAGGGTATATATAAGCTGTGAGGAGTACATCACGGTATATGTAATATGCGCGGAGTACATCAGGATATATGTAAGCTGTGCGTAGTACATCAGGATATATGTAATCTGTGGAGTACATCAGGGTATATGTAATATGTGCGGGTACATCAGGCTATATGTAACATGTGAGGAGTACATCAGGGTATATGTAAGCTGTGCGGAGTACATCAGGGTATATGTAAGCTGTGCGGAGAACATCAGGGTATATGTAAGCTGTGCGGAGTACATCAGGGTATATGTAAGCTGTGCGGAGTACATCAGGGTATATGTAAGCTGGGCGGAGTACATCAGGGTATATGTAATCTGTGCGGAGTACATCAGGGTATATGTAAGCTGTGCAGAGTACATCAGGGCATATGTAAGCTGTGCGGAGTGCATCAGGATATATGTAATCTGTGCGGAGTACATCAGGGTATATGTAAACTGTGCGGAGTACATCAGGGTATATGTAAGCTGGGCGGAGTACATCAGGATATATGTAATCTGTGCGGAGTACATCAGGCTATATGTAAGCTGGGCGGAGTACATCAGGGTATATGTAATCTTTGCGGAGTACATCAGGTTATATGTAATCTGTGCGGAGTACATCAGGGTATATGTAAGCTGGGCGGAGTACATCAGGATATATGTAATCTGTGCGGAGTACATCAGGGTATATGTAATCTGTGCGGAGTACATCAGGGTATATGTAAGCTGGGCGGAGTACATCAGGGCATATGTAAGCTGGGCGGAGTACATCAGGATATATGTAATCTGTGCGGAGTACATCAGGGTATATGTAAGCTGGGCGGAGTACATCAGGGCATATGTAAGCTGGGCGGAGTACATCAGGGCATATGTAATCTGTGCGGAGTACATCAGGGTATATGTAAGCTGGGCGGAGTGCAACAGGTCATAATAGGATGATGTAATAAATGGGGTGAATGAATAATTCATGGATTGGTGTGGTACGCTTGGAACCAATCCTTTATGCACAGGCCGGGTTTATTGGGTATTATACAAAATATCTGCGCTCCAGTATTGCCTTATATTTGACTTCTTCACTAGCCCTATAAGCCGCACAAGGCCCTAAAGTTTCCTCATCTCTGCTGCGTCTACAGGGTCCAGCAAATGACGATGTGGGGTATTTAGTGAAATTCTACTGGACCTAAAAATGAGTCTGGGCCGTCATTTAGAATCATTTTGCACCATTGCGTTTTGAGAGTCATAACGTGTTATTTTTCCGTTAGGGCGTGTGTGAGGGCGCGTTTTTTGTGGAACGAGCTGTAATTTTTATTGGTTCCATTTTGGGGTACATGCGATTTTTTTATCACTATTTATTCCATTTTTTGGGAGATGAGGAAACCAAAAAACAGCCATTCCAGCACGTTTCTCTTTTGGTTTTTTTGACAGTGTTCACCATGCCGTATAAACAACATGTTAACTTTATTCTGCGGGGCGATACGATTACAGCGACACCAAATTTATATCGTTTTTTTACGTTTCACTACGTTCCCACAGTAAAAATACTCTTCTAAAGAAATCATGTTTTAGTGTCGCCATTTTCTGACAGCCATAACTTTTTTATTTTTTAGTTGATATCGCTGCGGGAGGGCTTGTTTTATGCGTGACGAACTGTAGTTTCTATTGGTACCATTTTGCGTTACTTGCAACTTTTTGATCACTTTTTATTACATTTTTTTTGAGACAAGATGACCAAAAAATAAAATGCGGTCATTGTTTTTTACTAAAAAATTTTACGATATTCACCGTGCGGTAAAAATAATGTGATATTTTTATAGATCAGGCCGTTCCGAACCCGGCGATACCTATTATGTATAGTTTTTTTTCATATTTTCATGTTTTCTTTAATAATAAAGGAGTTGATCAGGGAAAAAGGGCAAGAGTTGTTTTTATTATTTATTTATTATTTATTAACTTTTATTTATTTATTTTTCTTTCACATTTTTTACTTTTTCTTTTACACTGACCTGGGGACTGGAAGATCTGGTCTTCTGATCCCCGGTACGATGCACTGCACTACTTATGTATGTACTTATGTAGTGCAGTGCATCGTAACTGTCATTCTTCATTTGACAGTTAGCGTATTAGGTCCTGCCTCGGGCAGGGCCTAATAGGCTACCGTACCTGGGCAACCAGGAAGCCTAGTAACGGCTTCCTGGTTGCCATAGCAACAATCGCCACCCGCGATCCACCGCGGGGGGGCCCGGGGGTTACAGAGGGAGCTCCCTCCCTCTGTAAACCACTTCAATGCGGCGGACGTCATTGACAGCCGCATTGAAGGGGTTAAATGGCTGCGATCGGCGGTAACAGCCATCGCAGCGGCATGTCAGCTGTGTATAACAGCTGACAGCCGCTGAAGATAAAGCGCGCACCGCTCCTGTGCTCGCTTTATCTGCAGGGCGTAACTGTACGCCCGTCTGCGGGAAATCACTTTGATTTCGGACGTATAGTTACGCCCAATCGCGGGAAGGGGTTAAGGGTATTTCCCAGGTTTCTATAAACATAGTTAGCGACGCTGATCACTCTGTGTGTATGGCTGTGTGTGTGTATACAGCAGGAAGATACATAGGAGGAGATTCATTATATTTCCAAAAAGTGGGTGGGGCTTAACAGAAGGGCGTGGCCAGACACAGCCCAATAGATTTACTTGATATCGATGGTGACGGAAACATCGCTAATGGTCTCCATTCGTCACCATTTCGGCAGGTTTCCGGTTTTCCGACCGAATCAATAGCGGAGTCGACTACCATTGATACCAATGGTGACTGAAACGGAAGCTGTGGTTTCACTTTCACTTTCCGTTGCGGGGTTCACCCGACGGAAACCTCCGACGGAACCCCGGAACGGAAAGCGAACGGTGATGTGAACAGGCCCTTAGTCAAGTTGGGCTATAGAATTCAAGAACAAACTCTAGAAAGTCAGGGTCCCTATGTGTAATAGTGAATAATACATAATAATATTAATAGCAAAGAAGACTGAATAATAACATTTTCTTCTTATACACTAGTACACGGGCATACATACAGTACCATAGAAGCAGAACATGCAGATGCTATAGGGACCAGCCCCGGTTGGCCCCATCCCCTTGGTTCCTGGGTAGCTGGGTCCGGAGCAGGACCCCCTCTTCAGAGGAACTACATTGTAAGCAAGGGGCGGGGGAATTAGTCTAAGGGTCATGGAAAGGTGGGGGAGGGGGAAACAAACACCGGGCCCTTGCATTCTGGGTGGCAAAACTCAGCACCATGATATGGCAGGGCATTTTGTTCTCTCTTCTCGGTGTGCCACTGCATAGAATAATTCCTATTACTTAGAAAACGTATTACCTGTTCTATTGTCACGGCACTGGCTATGATATCGGTGACTTGCTGTTGTGCGGGTTTATTCACCAGGTGGTGAAACATTAAACACGCAAAATCACAATGTAGACCCTGCAAATGAAAACAATGTCAGATATTACAGCCATGCAATACTGTACACATTTTTACATCAGGGAATTGTAATATAAGCAATTCCTTACAGGCCCTTTTAGATAGAAGCCAGCGTATCAATGAGATATTGCTTGGAGTTCGCCATCTCTCTGACCCCTAGTGATCTGCTGGGAAGTTACATCTGGCCATTCATTGGCCGCTGCGTGGGATATGTAGCTTTATATGCTGACCATTCAATCAAATGGGCAACCATGTAACGCAAGGACAGGCCGGCTCCGTCAGCGCGGGAGCTAGTCTTATGGAGCGGCTCTCCATTCTGGCTCATAGAGGGTGGCTGCGAGTGGCGGACCTTTCTATGGGTCCATATGCTCTAACAGGACACATGGACAAAGAATTGTATTCTAAGATATGTTTACATGGAGAATTCAATTCCACGGTTTCCACCTGATTGATTGTGCGGTTTACTCCCCTTCTAAGGTCCTAATACGGCCGCAACACATAGACCCCCCTTGGTTCAAACTGATCCTAGATCACCATAGAACCTTATTGGACTCTAAGTTCTGGTGAGTAGAACCGCAGATATTGGTTTTAGTAAAACTGTGGATAAGGAATGATGCCCTCCTTAGGTTTAAACTATAAGGCTATGTTTACACAGGTCGGTTACTCTGCGGAAAAAGTCTGCAGTGTATCTGACCAAGATCCCTCAGGGAATTCCGGCTCAAGGTTTGCAATCAAATTGTGTTTAATTTGTTGCCGATTTTCGGACCGAAAAGGCTGCTGTAGAAAGCAGAGGCTAAAAAAAAAAGTCCATACTCACCTCTCATTGCCACAGTGACACATCCCTGCCCATAACGTCTCGTCTCCATACAGCCGGCCTCCTTTGAATACGCTGCTTCCTATGTGAGCTTTGCAGCCTGTGATTGGCTGTGGCAGTCACATGGGACACAGCGTCATCATGATAAGCCGACAGCACAGAAAACTGCAGAGAGGACAAGGAGCCAATGCAACACCACGGGAGGTGAGTATGGACTTTTTTTCTATTTTAAATGGGAATTTAAAAAAATTCTGAATTACAGAATTTTTTCTGTTCCCTACTTGCGATTCTTGCTGCAGCTTTTCCGCGGCAAAAATTGTGACATTTTTTTTTCCCCATTGAACTTAATGTGAAAAATTTGCAACAAAAATGCAACGATTTCGCAACATAAATTGACAAGCTGTGAATAAAAAATCCACATCGCAGGTCAATTTATGAACGTATTTTTTCTGCAATTTGTTAAAATCTCACCCACTTTGCTGCTACTATAATAAACTGCAGATTTTCCATTCCCAAATCCAGACGGAAAATCTGCAGCTGATGCCTCTGTGAATATACCCTAAATATTATAAATGACATCAGAGTATACAGTATATGCACACAGCTTGCGGACTCATCCGTTACTAAGGACACCCAGCTCATTGGTGACGTCTTATATTCTTACAGTAGGGGGGACATTACCCCATATATAATATTAGGTTTAGATCTTATATGGACATGTGGTCCTACCTCATCCCGGCTGATCAGCTCATTGGAGAAGGTAAGTCCGGGCATCAAACCTCTCTTTTTCAGCCAAAAAATAGCAGCAAAGGATCCAGAGAAGAAAATCCCTTCTACAGCAGCAAACGCCACAATCCTCTCTCCTACAATGAAGACAATATGAGCCACAATTCTAGACCCACAGGTGGTTATAGACATGGGATAGCTGTCAACCATGAAGAGCTGACCGTTATCCGAATTAATTCCCTTATCAACTTGCATGTTATTTCAAAATATTGTGGGAGATAAAAGGAGGTCAGACACATGCCATGCCGCTTATCTCAGGAAGGGGGAATTATAGGACTAAACTGGTCAAATCCATTGCCTAATAATTCAGAAAATCTGATAACCCAGCACTGGTTTCCAGCACAGAACTGCATGATAATTTTGAAGAAGGGAAGAGAGCGCTGCATATTTTGTAATGCCACTTTCCATGTATTTTGGGCAGTCTTCCTCGAGCCTCTCTAATCTTTCAACTAAAGTTTATATGACTGTCAAATAATCAAAAATGTCTGATGGCACATTAATGCCAGATTAAGGCCTCATGCCCACTTCCGTTTTTTCCTTCAGGGTGCTAGCCGTTTTTTTTACGGTTATCCCCCTGACCCATTCATTTCAATGGGACCATGCACACTTCAGGTTTTTTTAACGGTCCCATTGTTCCGTTCCGACAAAAGTAGAGCATATCCTACTTTGGTGCAAGATTCCGTGACCGTGAGGCCCATACAAGTCAATGGGTCAGTCAAAAAAACTGAAGGCACACGGAAGGCTTCCGTGTGCTGTGCGTGTGTGATGGAGCCGTTGCCTAGCAATGGCCGGGCGGGCAGAAGTACACGTAGAGAGACATATTGCACTGCACTAATCGGCAGCCCCTTCTCTCTATCCAGCACTGATCGTCAGCCTCTTCTCCCTATCCAGCTCTGATCAGCAGCCTCTTCTCTCTATCAGTGCTGGATTGAGAAAAGGTGCAGCCCTTTCGGGCAGAGTTTCCGCAGCGGAATGCAGCGATAGAAAGAAAAAGAAGTTCATACGTGCCCCGTCCGTTGTCTTGGTGACACGTCCCTCTTTTGACATCCAGTCCGACCTCCCTGGATGACGCGGCAGTCCATGTGACCGCTGCAGCCTGTGATTGGCTGCAGCGGTCACATGGGATGAAACGTTAACCCAGGAGGCCGTACTGGAGGAAGAAGCAGGGAGTTCTGGGTAAGTATAAACTTATTTTTTTCTGAGTTGTGATTTTTGCAGCGGAAGTCGCTGCACTTGACTATTTGTTGCGGGTTTTTGAAGGAAACATTAGAAATCTATAGTGAGCGCCGCGCATGGTACTCACTGTCCAGCGGTAGTCACTGTCCAGG
Source organism: Rhinoderma darwinii (assembly GCF_050947455.1). Taxonomy (NCBI): domain Eukaryota; kingdom Metazoa; phylum Chordata; class Amphibia; order Anura; family Rhinodermatidae; genus Rhinoderma; species Rhinoderma darwinii. The sequence goes on along the minus strand of NC_134691.1, from coordinate 41,598,517 downwards.
GTGCTGAAAGAGTTACTGCCGATCAGTGCAGCCCCCTCTCTCTATCCAGCACTGATCAGCAGCCTCTTCTCTCTATCCAGCACTGATCGTAACTCTTTCAGCACCCTGGAAAGTGACTACCGCTGGACAGTGAGTGCCATGCGCAGAGCTCACAATATAGATTTCTAATGTTTCCGGACCCTGTCGCTGTCCATGCTGTGTTCCACTACTCACAATGAAACGCTGTGCCTGCACTGATATCGGGTGCATAGTGTGAATGGGAATTAGTTTCCTCTCGGAAACGGAAACACGGAAGTGTACACGGAGTACACATGGGAACCACACTGATATAATCACGGACACACGGATCCGTGAAAAACGGCCGTGAAAACGGTGATGGAAGTGTGCATGAGGCCTAAAGGAATTTCTCTGTTTCTTAAGGCTCTCAGAACTGAAGATAAGATAAAAGTAGTGATAATAGAGTAGGAATTCTTCTGGACATCCAGTTAGTAGTCCTATTGAAGAGCACTACAATCAGCCTCTCCCCTGCCTGAAAATGGCTGATAACTGGGAACTATAGTTTGGAACAATACATTACCTTCACCTGCAAAGCAAATAGAGATAAAATAAGCATTAGGTTACGTTTCTTCACACGTTAATGATTTGCTGTGAATTTGCAGTGTTGATTCCACACTGAAAATCCACAAAAATATACAATAAGATGCAGGTGAATGGGATTTTAGAAAACCCCAACTCTGGCACCATGCACACGGGACGGAAATACTGCCGAATTTTCCATGCAGATTACAGCACTAGCTATGTGGATGAGATTTGAACATTTTACGCACGGAAATCAGAGCATGCTCATTCTGTCTGTTCCGAAAGTTCACAGCGAATGTATCCCTTTTCAATATACAGATTTGAGAGCATGCTCAGGAAATTTAAATCCAAAGCATGCCCTATCTGTCGCAGATCTAATCCATTGTATTGTGAGGAGTGAAAACCATGCCAAGATCTGCAGATTTACTTATTTACTGCTACGGGAAAAAGAGTCTGCAGTGTGTGAACGTACCCCAAAGGTCTTCTCATTTGTTATATATAAACTCCCTTATTAAAGGATACAATTATCTTTATTTTATGTGTGTTTCTACATAGATGGGTGGATGTTTTACATGGATTTAAAAAGTAATAATTTTCGGTCTTACTATTTATTCTATACAGTTATTTCCAGAATTATTTGGACAGTGACAGAATCTTCATGATTTGGGCTCTGCTGCCACCACATTGGATTTGAAATGAAACAACTGAGATACAATTGAAGTGAAGACTTTCAGGTTTAATTCAAGGGGTTGAATAAAAATATCCTGTGAAATGTTTAGGAATTGCAACCATTTTTCTACACAGCCTCCTCATTTCAAGGGCTCAAAAGTAATTGGACAAATTAACATTACCATAAATAAAAAAAAATGCAATACTTTGTAGAGAATCCTTTGCTGGCAATGACTGCCTGAAGTCTGGACCCAATGGACATCACCAAACGCCGGGTTTCCTCCTTTGCTAGGCCTTTACTGCAGCGGTATCCTTCTCTTGCACTGTCCGTAGCAGTGACACGCCCCCTTGCCGCAGCTGCAGAGGGGGCCCGTAATCTATTGTATTGCATTGTGCTCTGTGTTTGCGGTGGAGAGAGGAGAGGGGGCCGTTAAATTACAGCCCCCCCTCTCCTCCGCAAACTGCACAATACAATACAAACTGTGGGTCGCGTGAAGAACTCCATGGGGGGTTGCGAGGTCCCAGTTCCATTCAATGCTGGAGCAAGGAGCTGACATCTCCTTACTCCAGCATTTACTGTGCCCTGAGCAGCTCAACACAGACAGGCACGATGTAGTGACGTCATTGCGCCAGTCTGTGCCCAGTCACTCATAGCACTGACCAGAGGAGAAGGAGGATCCTCCACCCGGTGTAGGAACGGGGATAGGTCAGTAATTTTATTCTTTTTCTATTGTGCACAAATGGGGGCATTATACTGTATGGGGGGCTGATATGGCGGGGGGAATAATACTGTATGGGGGCTGGTATGGCGGGGGGCATTATATTGTATCAGGAGCTGATATGGGGGGGCATTATACTGTATGGGGAGCTCATATGGGGGGCATTATGAGGGCATCTAAACATCATACAGAAGGGTCTCCTGCTCAGGCATTCCTTCTATTAGCGAGAGCGGAGGGCCGCAGCAAAGAGTGGCAAACTGCAGGACTTGGCCCAACCACATATTCCATGGCTGTATATTCATTTGAATGGGCACAAAGAATTACCAATGTGTAGCCACCTGCAGTTTCCCCCCAGTTGATCTCCCCGGTTTCAGCTGCCAAACCCTGCAGTGATCAGCTAAACCTACTGGGTCTGCATTCAGAAAAGAAGTTGTTCTGATGGGTCAACCTCTGTATATACTGTATATATGATAAATCTAAATATATAGTCTGTGGTTCTTCTAATGTTGTTTCTAAGAAGCCAAGAAAGTGTAAGAAGCATGTAAGGAACATACGTCACGATATGAGTAGCTCTTTCTATAGCTCTCAAACGCAGTAATACATACCAAAAGAAGCTGTCCTGTTTGATATCCACTGCAAGGCCCACTCTGCTTTTTTTCGAATGCACGGCATTGTTTCAATAGCATTAAATAAAAAATCGCTAAAAAAATAAATTAAAAAAAATTTGTTAATTGTAAAACATCATTTATAAAACACTTAAAAAGTGTGCTCTTTCACATGTCAGTATTCTAGTCCGTGTGTTGGATCAGTATTTGTAATACGAAAAATGGATCCATAACACGGAAGATGTATAAAAGTTTTTATTATACTTTTTCCAGGTTTTGGCTTCCAAATACTGACCAAAAAACTGCTGTGTGAAAGTAGCCGAAAAATGCATATTAATATACAAACCTGATAGGAGGGGCACCTTATTACGTATGACAAATGCCCCAATTACACTGGAAAGTACAACTAAAGGCTCCTAAAGTGCCAATGGTGGGGTTGGTAAATAGCATACCCCATATACTCCTTCCCTGTGGCCTCTCAGACCTTATAAAGATAGACATGACCCTATGATGTATCCACCATATGACAGATCTAAATGGTCGCAACTGACCTCAATTGACCCCATTGGGGTTTCTATTTGTTTGACAATAGCTCTGCATATTGCGTAATTCCTGCCATTAAAAGTGACTGAAACCCTGAAAGATTCCTCCACCAAGTCGTTCAACACAGATGTGAACATACTTGGCTTTGCATATCTTCCATTGCTTTTTAATCACAATTGTATAATATTTTATTTTAATATGTTATCATTTGGTCAAATACAACAGTAAAGGGTTTGTCCGGTTTTTAAAAAAAAAATTATATGCCCTTTTAGGGAATTCTGAGTTAATGGAGGGGGGTCCCCTGTTCAGGATTCTCATCTCTTGGTCAGAATGGAGAGCGGTTACATAGAATTTGTCTAGCTCTGGAGGACCTGTCCTGTCCTGCACTACACAGACAGCCTATTTATATGCCTGGACACTGTGTAATGCTTAATTTCCCCTGTGGTGGCACTGCAGGGAATTTGAATACTTACTGCCAGGTTGCCCCACAGATTACAGCTGATCGCTGAGGGTCCCAGCAGGGGGACTCTTTGTGATCAGCTTATTGCCAACAGACCCGTCTAACAAATCAGAGTTGTCCAAAGCAGAGAACACCTTTCAATTTGAAATTCTGAAATATCAGAGAGCAGTGCACTGTGGGAGCTTAGACAAAAGTTATTAGGTCACATGACTGTCTGCGGAGCGCAAATAAGCTGAATACATATTAGTAATAGAAATAAGCAGAACGGATACTTTGGGTGGGAAACAGAACAAACAAAATCAATACAAGAGAAGTAAAAGAAAGTATTTATAAAGTTACTAAATTTTTTATGTGGATTTTAACTGTGGAGTTTCACTTTAAACAATATCTTGAGAACTAATCTAGCTAAAACGTGGTAACGTCTAGAAAATTAAATGATTAAATGTATTCCCAGCTTGTAATCCCTCCGTACCGTCTCCGAGGATCCTTGATATATGTCTCAATTAGCAGGCTGTACATTTCAGAGTGAATATTCTCAATGAGAATCTGAAAGCCATAAAAACATCGAGCTTCTGGTATCTGGACCTCCTGACTGAATCTTTCCACCTGAGATTAAAAAAAAAAACATTCATTAGGGCTTGTCCACGCATAGCGGAAATGGTGCGTATTTTCCCTCCGAAATTTCGGATGACAAATACGCAGCAGCAAAGTGGGTGAGATTTAACAAATCTCATCCACACGCTGCGCAATAATTCTGACCAGAAATTGACCTGCGGTGCGTAGTTTTCATAAGGCATCACGTCAATTCCTGCTTCGGAAAGTGGCCAGAATTTCTGCATTTTTCAGAGGAACGTCTGCTAGTTTTAACGGAAATGCTGCAGAAATTTTCTGCAGCGATTCAGTTATGTTTGGACAGGAACTTACAATGAACTAGATCACTCAGTAGTAGGGCTCATTCAGACGAGCGTAACACACGGACCCATGGATTTCAATGGGGCCATTCACACATGCAGGAGTTTTCACGCAGCGTGGGTCCGTTGCGTAAAACTCACACGCGTGAAACTTATACGCTCGTGTGAATGTAGCCGTAGAATTACAGTCAGAGCACATGCCATAGAGTAGAACCTGGGCTTTAAGAACGTGAAACATCTGTTTTTTTGGACGTCCTTCAGGCAGCACAGAAGGGTTAAATTTAATACGACACCTATAGGACAGAAGATAATAGATTAATTTAACAATCAAGATGTGGCCACACTCCCTATAAGGACCCCGGGAGACAATTCGTGTTTTTTTCTTCTGTTGGATCTGAAGATAAAAAGAAAAGATGTCTGACTCCCTGTTTCCTGGCCTTGAGAGGTCCTGCCTCAGGGACCGCCGCTGTTTGACGCCTCATGTCATGGGATAAAGCGGCTAAGTTGCATATAATGTGTAATCATTGTGCCTGGACTTTGGGCAGCAAGGATGTTTATATATTTATTTATTTTTATGTTTATCACTTCTGTACATTAATGCGGTCATTCCGGCTCTCCACAGCGATATTATCATGTTGTCTGATTGCAGGCTCTGCACAGTCTCAGCACTGCTGCATATCTCTATGCTTCCATCTTACCCGGCTTGTGGCTACTGGGCATGCCCAAATGGTCTGTAGTATGCAGTACTGCACATGTGCAAGTTTTTGTGAGTTCTCGCGAGACCTTGGGGATTTAAAATGACAGCGCGCTGTTGCTAATGTGCACTCAGCCAAACGAGCAGAGCCTGCTAAGCCATCACAGTGAGGGTATGTTCACATGGCTTATTTTCGGCCATTTTCGGGCCGTAAACGGCTGAAAAATCGGAAGCTGCATTGATTTCAAATGGGAAATACAGCGTTCTGCTCTGATGGGCCGTTTTTTTATGCGGCCGTTTTTAAAAAAGGCCCGCGAAAAAGAAGTGCATGTATGTCAGTTCTTGAGACTTTTTTGGAACCTTTTTTCATTGACTTTATAGAAAAATAGCTCCAAAAACGGCCATAAAAAACGCAGGGAAAAACGCGAGCTGCTAAAAAAAAGTCTGAAAATCGGGACCTGTTTTCCCTTGAAAACAGCTCTGTATTTTCAGACGTTTTTGGTTAAGCGTGTGAACATAGCCTTAGACCCCATGCACACGACCGTAAAATCGCCCGTAATTACGGTCCGTAATTACGGACCCATTAATTTCTATGGCCGACGGACACCTTCCCGTATGTCTACGGGAGGGTGTCCATGCCGTAGAAACCTGCCGAAAAAAATAGGACATGTCCTATATTTTTATTTTACGGACCGTGCTCCTATACTTTATAATAGGATCACGAACCGTAAAAACGACCGGCTGTCCGCGGCCGTCACAGCCAGAAATTACGAGTCGTAATTACGGGCACGGTCGTGTGCCTGAAGCCTAAGGCTGGGTTCACACGACCTATTTTCAGGCGTAAACGAGGCGTATTATGCCTCGATTTACGTCTGAAAATAGGGCTACAATACGTCGGCAAACATCTGCCCATTCATTTGAATGGGTTTGCCAACGTACTGTGCAGACGACCTGTAATTTACGCGTCGTCGTTTGACAGCTGTCAAACGACGACGCGTAAAATGACTGCCTCGGCAAAAAAGTGCAGGACACTTCTTTGCAACGTAATTTGAGCCGTTCTTCATTGAACTCAATGAAGAGCAGCTCAAGATTTACGAGCGTCAAAGACGCCTCGCATAATACGAGGAGGAGGAATTACGGCTGAAACGAGGCAGCTGGTTTCTCCTGAAAACAGTCTGTCATTTCAGCCGTAAAAGCCTCTCATCGTGTGCACATACCCTCAGTGTTCGTTCCCTGCTCTGAGTTCTCAGCAGGTGAACGTGTTTTCCTCTGACATACTTATTTACATATGTTTATTGTATTATAGATGTCTAGCACTGGGAATAGTGAAGCGGAGGAGGAGGAAGAGTAGACACAGGATATGTGTAAAAGGGAATGTGTCACGAACTAAAACATTTTTTTAGTAACTTACTTATTTTTATTATATTTTTGTTGTTGTTGTTGTTTTGGTGTATTTTTTTTTTCTTCCACAAGGTGGGAAGTATTAAAAATTAAATACGAATGACACCAGAGGGAGCGCTTCCCAGATGATGAATGATGAACGTCAAGAGGGAGACCCTGTGATGAATGACTTTTCAATTGACAGGTTCACACGGCGTGTATTTGACTCGTTTTTTGGTGCATTTTACGCACCAAAAAACGCATCAAAAAAGCTTGATTAAGCTTCCCATTTACATCAATGGGAAAGCGTCCCGTAATACATAAAACACGCTTTTTTTACGCAAGCGTTTAAAAAAAACGTGTTGCATAAAAAAGTGTCGGGTCAATTCTTTTGCACGTCAAACAAGCCAAATGTTCCCATAGTCAATGGGAGTCCTAATTCCGTGCCAAAAAACGTGCAAAAAGCACACACAAAACGCGTCAAAAGACAAGCGAAAAACACTTTAAAAAGCCTGTACTTTAATAGGCGCTTCACAAGACACACTAGTGCATTTGACACGTTTACACGTAGTGTTTTTTAGCGCTGTGTGAACATGCCCTAAGGAAATTTTTTTTCATTGGCCACAACTTTATATTGCGGCACAGGGGAGAAGACAGAAGTCTGCTCTGTAGGCGAGTATAAGATTTTTATTTTTCATGTCACTAACCTTATTTTTTTGTTTTGCAGGTTCCGCTGGACCGTTTGGACTATGTTGTAGATTTATTAGGACTACTTCAATCTACGTTTTTTGTTGTGTTTTTTTTTTTTGTTTTAATAATAATATGGTTACCGAGGCATTTGTGGGGTATTTCAGTAAAAAAATATTTTCTTAGGGTGTATTCACAGAGTGTGGTTTTGCTGTGTGTTTGCCACGTGGCCGAAAATCGCATTAAAAAAAATTGTGGTAAAAACGCATGTGGTTTTCAACGGCGTGGGAAAACCGCGGCACAACCGTACTGTGTGAATACACCCTTAGGCCCTGTTCACACAGTTTTCTTGCAGGCAGAAAAAAATCTGCCTCAGAATTCCTTCAGGAATTTTGAGGCAGATTTTTAACTGCCTGCACTTCTTTTCTGCGGTTTTCGCAGCAGTTTCGCCCGCGTCCATTGAAGCTAATGCAAGGTTCACAGGCAAAAACGCCCCGAAAAACGCTCGGAAACAAGCACTGCAGGTTTTTTTCTGTCTTGATTTCAATGGGAGGTCAGAGGGGGAGGCTGCGGCAAGAAAGGACACGCCGCTTTTTTTCTCACAAGCGGCCAAAAGCCACCTAGGAAATGAACGCCTCTGCCTCCCATTGAAATCAATGCGGGGCGATTTCAGGTGTTTTATGGCACTGATTGCGACGCGGTTTTCCGCATCAAAATTTGCACCAAACAACTCTGTTTTTTAATACTTTATTAGCGCCTTAGTAATGGCAGCTGTTTGACAACGTCCATTACTAAGGTGGGGCTTAGTGTTAGCCAATAAAAAGGCTGCAACTAATCCCCAATTATTACCCCGATACCCACCACCACCTGGAGTATCGGGAAGAGCTGGGTACGATCCAGTACCCGACCATCTGTAGTGACCACTACAGATGGTCGGGCACTGGGGTGGCCACAGGCTGGTGTTATCAGGCTGGGAAGGGCCAAAAACCGTAGCCCATCCCACCCTAGGAATGCTAGCCTGTTGCTGCTATAGTGTATCTAGCTGGTTATGAAAATGAGAGGGACCACATGTCATTTTCGTCAATTATTTACTTAATTTTTATTTTTTATGGCGACGTAGGGTCATGCCTTATAACTAAGTAAGCTCCTCCCCAACCATTTTCTCAACGTTCCCAAAAGCCGAGTGGTCCCTCTCCTACTCCAAGAATTTGTCCTCAAGGCCCTAGAGCAAGTACCATCTTGCCAAAGGGGATGTGGAGTTTACTCCAGAATATTTCCAGTGCCAAAACCAGGCGGAAAATGGAAATCATAAAATCTGTAACTACAGTATTAACAAAAGGGGACTATCTATCCTATCTGTCCCAATCCTTTAACCACACAGGAGATTTCTCCAGTTGGCCCTGCGTCAAGGGTATTCCACTCTCCATTTTCAATTCACCTGCCTTCCATTTGGGCTGAGTTCAGCCCAGAGAGTTTTTACCAAAATAACAGTAGTCTTAACAGCAGCTCTGAGAGTGAGGGGTATATACATCATACCATATCTGGACGACTGGCTAGTGAAGGCTCACTCTAGAGAGTTACTCCTGTACCAAGATAGCATTGAAAATTCTGGAGGACCATCGTTTCCTAAGAAACAGGGAGAAACCCTGTTTGACTCCATCAACAGTGAGAAGGTTCCAAGGGTTTATCATCTATTCGGAACTAATGACCCTGGAACTCTCACAGGAAAGAATCATCAAGCTCAAGTCAGCTGTCAGATCTTTGATTTCTTGCCCCACAGTCTCAGTCCGCAAAGCCATGGCTGTCCTTGGGATGTTGACGTCTTCCATAGATGCTGTCCCATGGGCAAAAGCCCACATGAGAAAATTACAGTGGGACATCTTCAGTCAATGGTCTCATTCCCCCAAGACCTTAGACAGGTTGATTTCTATAAAACCCAAGTCCAGAGCAGAACTCATATGAAGTGTCAGAACACCCCTGTACGGCAGGTCTCTTCCCCATCATCCTCCGATAGTCCTCACATCAGATGCCACAGATTGGGTTTGGGGTGCCCATGTTCAAGACCTTTTGGGTTCAGAAAAGATGGTCTAGTCTGGAGTTAAGCTTCCCATCCAATCTGAAGGAATTAAGTGCAGTCCGATTAGCCCTTCTTCACTTTCGACCTGTTCGACAACTTGGCAGTGGTATTCTATATCAACAAACAGGGGGGCACGAGAACTCATGCTCTTACGTTGGAATGCTCTCTCCTAATGCAATGGGCAGAAAAGGTAGTGAGAAACATCTTAGCAGTCCATATTCGGGGGTTCCTTGAATGTGAAGGCAGACTGGCTCAGTCAGAACCCAATCAAGCCTTCAGAGTGGTCCCTCAACCAGCAAGTGTTTCAAATATTTATCCAAAGGATGGGTATTCCTCTAATGGATCTAATCTAATGGCGACAAAAGAGAACTGCACCAATTTTGTTCTCTGAATAGAGCAGATCACCCGCATGCAGTAGATGCTCTTTCCATCAGCTGGGAGAAGAAATTCCTTTGTCTTTCTACTAACTCCAAAAGTACTTTAGAAGATAAAACAAGAAAACGCAGTGGTAATAGCAGTGATAACATTCTGGCCCAGAATACAGAGAATACTGGGAGATGCCACTCAGAAAGAACCTGCTAACACAGAAAGGATTATTTGATCCAGACCCATCTCGACTACATCTTACTGCTTGGAAGCTGAAAGGGGGAACTTAAAGAGGCTCTGTCACCAGATTTTGCAACCCCTATCTGCTATTGCAGCAGATAGGCGCTGCAATGTAGATTACAGTAACGTTTTTATTTTTAAAAAACGAGCATTTTTGGCCAAGTTATGACCATTTTTGTAGTTATGCAAATGAGGCTTGCAAAAGTCCAAGTGGGTGTGTTTAAAAGTAAAAGTCCAAGTGGGCGTGTATTATGTGCGTACATCGGGGCGTTTTTAATACTTTTACTAGCTGGGCGTTCTGATGAGAAGTATCATCCACTTCTCTTCAGAACGCCCAGCTTCTGGCAGTGCAGACACAGCCGTGTTCTCGAGAGATCACGCTGTGTCGTCACTCACAGGTCCTGCATCGTGTCAGACGAGCGAGGACACCGGCACCAGAGGCTTCAGTTGATTCTGCAGCAGTATCGGCATTTGCAGGTAAGTCGATGTAGCTACTTACCTGCAAACGCTGATGCTGCTGCAGAATCAACTGTAGCCTCTGGTGCCGGTGTCCTCGCTCGTCTGACACGATGCAGGACCTGTGAGTGACGACACAGCGTGATCTCTCGAGAACACGGCTGTGTCTGCACTGCCAGAAGCTGGGCGTTGTGAAGAGAAGTGGATGATACTTCTCATCAGAACGGCCAGCTAGTAAAAGTATTAAAAACGCCCCGATGTACGCACATAATACACGCCCACTTGGACTTTTACTTTTAAACACACCCACTTGGACTTTTGCAAGCCTCATTTGCATAACTACAAAAATGGTCATAACTTGGCCAAAAATGCTCGTTTTTAAAAAATAAAAAAACGTTACTGTAATCTACATTGCAGCGCCGATCTGCTGCAATAGCAGATAGGGGTTGCAAAATCTGGTGACAGAGCCTCTTTAAGAAGATCAGGGTTTTCAGATGAAGTTATAGAAACTCTATCTGCTGCCAGAAGGCTTAACTCTGTCAAAATATATAATTGTGTTCGGAAGACCTTTGCTAAGTGGTGTAGTTCCTACTTCAGTTCCTTCTTCAGTTCCAGTCCTCTTACAGTTTATTCAAGAAGGTCTTCAGAAGGGGCTCAAGCTTAACACCTTAAAAGTCCAGTTTACTGCCAAAAAAATCATCCTTAGAAGGACAGTTTTCAAATAATCTACTTATAAGAAGATTTTTTTTAAGGCTGTGAACAATATTCATGCTCAAGCTCAAGTTCATGCACGGTCTCTATCTAGGGACTTATCACTGTTTCTCAAATGCATATCCCAAACACCATTTGAGCCGCTTGAAACACTCAGCCTTCCATATATTTCTTGGAAAACACTATTTTTAGTTGCATTTTCTTCTGCCCGCCAGATAAGTGAAATCCAGGCCTTCTCCTATAAGGAGCCATATTTTAGAGACCTATCTGATTGTCTAGTCCTGTTTTGTTTTTTATACCAAAGGTGGCTCCTCAACTAGCCATTAACCAAGAAATCTTTCTTCCTGTATTATGCTCAAAACCTGAAAATAAGGAACAAGAAAAACTTAATTTCCTTGATGTGCAAGGTCTGTGCTATGCTACTTGGATGAAGTAAAAGATTTCAGAAGCTATGAGGCTTTGTTCTTACAATATCAATGGGACAACAGGGGAAGAAGGCAAGCAAGTCTACTCTGGCCAGGTGGATCCTAAATGTAATCTCAAATTGTTACCAGCTAGAAGGCCTCGAATTCGCTGTAGATATCAAGTCACATTCCACTAGACCCACATCAACTTTGTGAGCTGAATTTGCTTACATATCACTGGACCAAATATGCAAGGCTGCTGTTTAGTCAAGACCAGATACATTTGTAAGGCACCACCGTCTAGTTGTTAATACCGCAGTAGGCTCGGCCTTTGGCAAGAAAGTGATAAAAAAAGATGCTGTATCCCACCCTTGAGGATTGCATTGTAACTCCATTCTGTGATGCCTGAAGGACGTCCAGGAAAATGAAAACTTACCGAAATTTTCGTTTCCTGTAGTCTGGAGGCTGCACAGCCCGCCCCCCCACCAAATGGATTTACTGCTACATAAAAACACGTATTGTCTCCAGGGGTCCTTTATAGTGAGTCTGACCACATTTTGATTGTTAATAATTAATCCATTATCTTCTATCCAATAGGGGTCATATTAAACTTAAGCCTTCTGTGCTGCCTTCGGACTACAGGAAACAAAAATTTTGGTAAGCAAATTTTGATTATACTAATGCTGCCAATCTATTGCCTATACCAAGAGGTAACTGCTTGTAAATGGGGCATTGGGACTGATAACTGTCAGTCAAGCAATCGTTCAACATTTATATAAATATTTCCCTCTCTTGGTCATAGATATCAAATAAATTAACTGGACAACCCCTTCTCAAGAGTAAGCAGCCCTGGACATTAGCAGTTATAACTGGCGGAAGCTGCGAATGGCCTGCCCCGGAAATGTAGTACTGTACAGTGAATAATGCATATGGACATGGGTTATACAGTGAATAGTACATATGGACAGAGGTATACAGTGAATTTTATATATAGACAGGGGTTATACAGTGAATAGTACACATGGACAGAGGTATACAGTGAATAGTACATATGGACAGAGGTAAACAGTGAATAGTACACATCGACAGAGGTATACAGTGAATAGTACATATGGACAGGGGTTATACAGTGAATAGTACATATGGACAGGGGTTATACAGTGAATAGTACATATGGACAGGGGTTATACAGTGAATAGTACATATGGACAGGGGTTATACAGTGAATAGTACATATGGACAGGAGTTATACAGTGAATAGTACATATGGACAGGGGTTATACAGTGAATAGTACATATGGACAGGGGTTATACAGTGAATAGTACATATGGACAGGGGTTATACAGTGAATAGTACATATGGACAGGGGTTATACAGTGAATAGTACATATGGACAGGGATTATACAGTGAATAGTACATATGGACAGGGGTTATACAGTGAATAGTACATATGGACAGGGGTTATACAGTGAATAGTACATATGGACAGGGGTTATACAGTGAATAGTACATATGGACAGGGGTTATACAGTGAATAGTACATATGGACAGGGATAATACAGTGAATAGTACATATGGACAGGGGTTATACAGTGAATAGTACATATGGACAGGGGTTATACAGTGAATAGTACATATGGACAGGGATAATACAGTGAATAGTACATATGGACAGGGGTTATATAGTGAATAGTACATATGGACAGGGGTTATACAGTGAATAGTACATATGGACAGAGGTATACAGTGAATAGTACATATGGACAGGGGTAATACAGTGAATAGTACATATGGACAGGGGTTATACAGTGAATAGTACATATGGACAGGGGTTATACAGTGAATAGTACATATGGACAGGGGTTATACAGTGAATAGTACATATGGACAGGGATAATACAGTGTGTAGTACATATGGACAGGGGTAATACAGTGAAGAGTACATATGGACAGGGGTTATATAGTGAATAGTACATATGGACAGAGGTAATCAGTGAATAGTACATATGGACAGGGGTTATACAGTGAATAGTACATATGGACAAGGGTTATATAGTGAAGAGAACATATGGACAAGGGTTATGTAATGAATAGTACATATGGACAGGGGTTATACAGTGAATAGTACATATGGACAGGGGTTATACAGTGAAAAGTACATATGGACAGGGATAATACAGTGTGTAGTACATATGGACAGGGGTAATACAGTGAAGAGTACATATGGACAGGGGTTATATAGTGAATAGTACATATGGACAGAGGTAATCAGTGAATAGTACATATGGACAGGGGTTATACAGTGAATAGTACATATGGACAAGGGTTATATAGTGAAGAGAACATATGGACAGGGGTTATACAGTGAATAGTACATATGGACAGGGATAATACAGTGAATAGTACATATGGACAGGGGTTATACAGTGAATAGTACATATGGACAGGGGTTATACAGTGAATAGTACATATGGACAGGGGTTATACAGTGAATAGTGCATATGGACAGGGGTAATACAGTGAATAGTGCATATGGACAGGGGTTATACAGTGAATAGTACATATGGACAGGGGTTATACAGTGAATAGTACATATGGACAGGGGTTATACAGTGAATAGTACATATGGACAAGGGTTTTATAGTGAAGAGAACATATGGACAAGGGTTATGTAATGAATAGTACATATGGACGGGTTATACAGTGAATAGTACATATGGACAGGGGTTATACAGTGAATAGTACATATGGACAGGGGTTATACAGTGAATAGTACATATGGACAGGGGTTATACAGTGAATAGTACATATGGACAGGGGTTATACAGTGAATAGTACATATGGACAGGGGTTATACAGTGAATAGTACATATGGACAGAGGTATACAGTGAATAGTACATATGGACAGGGGTTATACAGTGAATAGTACATATGGACAGGGGTTATACAGTGAATAGTACATATGGACAGGGATAATACAGTGAATAGTACATATGGACAGGGGTTATATAGTTAATAGTACATATGGACAGGGGTTATACAGTGAATAGTACATATGGACAGGGGTTAAACAGTGAATAGTGCATATGGACAGGGGTAATACAGTGAATAGTACATATGGACAGGGATAATACAGTGAATAGTACATATGGACAGGGGTTATACAGTGAATAGTACATATGGACAGGGATAATACAGTGTGTAGTACATATGGACAGGGGTAATACAGTGAAGAGTACATATGGACAGGGGTTATATAGTGAATAGTACATATGGACAGAGGTAATCAGTGAATAGTACATATGGACAGGGGTTATACAGTGAATAGTACATATGGACAAGGGTTATATAGTGAAGAGAACATATGGACAAGGGTTATGTAATGAATAGTACATATGGACAGGGGTTATACAGTGAATAGTACATATGGACAGAGGTATACAGTGAATAGTACATATGGACAGGGGTTATACAGTGAATAGTACATATGGACAGGGATAATACAGTGAATAGTACATATGGACAGGGGTTATACAGTGAATAGTACATATGGACAGGGGTTATACAGTGAATAGTACATATGGACAGGGGTTATACAGTGAATAGTGCATATGGACAGGGGTAATACAGTGAATAGTGCATATGGACAGGGGTTATACAGTGAATAGTACATATGGACAGGGGTTATACAGTGAATAGTACATATGGACAGGGGTTATACAGTGAATAGTACATATGGAAAAGGGTTATATAGTGAAGAGAACATATGGACAAGGGTTATGTAATGAATAGTACATATGGACGGGTTATACAGTGAATAGTACATATGGACAGGGGTTATACAGTGAATAGTACATATGGACAGGGGTTATACAGTGAATAGTACATATGGACAGGGGTTATACAGTGAATAGTACATATGGACAGGGGTTATACAGTGAATAGTACATATGGACAGAGGTATACAGTGAATAGTACATATGGACAGGGGTTATACAGTGAATAGTACATATGGACAGGGGTTATACAGTGAATAGTACATATGGACAGGGATAATACAGTGAATAGTACATATGGACAGGGGTTATATAGTTAATAGTACATATGGACAGGGGTTATACAGTGAATAGTACATATGGACAGGGGTTAAACAGTGAATAGTGCATATGGACAGGGGTAATACAGTGAATAGTACATATGGACAGGGATAATACAGTGAATAGTACATATGGACAGGGGTTATACAGTGAATAGTACATATGGACAGGGGTTAAACAGTGAATAGTACATATAGACAGGGGTTATACAGTGAATAGTACATATGGACAGGGATAATACAGTGAATAGTATATATGGACAGAGGTATACAGTGAATAGTACATATGGACAGGGGTTATACAGTGAATAGTGCATATGGACAGGGGTTATACAGTGAATAGTATATATAGACAGGGGTTATACAGTGAATAGTACATATGGACAGGGGTTATACAGTGAATAGCACATATGGACAGGGATTATACAGTGAATAGTACATATGGACAGGGGTTATACAGTGAATAGTGCATATGGACAGGGGTTATACAGTGAATAGTATATATAGACAGGGGTTATACAGTGAATAGTACATATGGACAGGGGTTATACAGTGAATAGCACATATGGACAGGGATTATACAGTGAATAGTACATATAGACAGGGGTTATACAGTGAATAGTACATATGGACAGGGGTTATACAGTGAATAGTACATATGGACAGGGGTTATACAGTGAATAGTACATATGGACAGGGGTTATACAGTGAATAGTACATATGGACAGGGGTTATACAGTGAATAGTACATATGGACAGGGGTTATACAGTGAATAGTACATATGGACAGGGGTTATACAGTGAATAGTACATATGGACAGGGGTAATACAGTGAATAGTACATATGGACAGGGGTTATACAGTGAATAGTACATATGGACAGGGGTTATACAGTGAATAGTACATATGGACAGGGGTTATACAGTGAATAGTACATATGGACAGAGGTATACAGTGAATAGTACATATGGACAGGGGTTATACAGTGAATAGTGCATATGGACAGGGGTTATACAGTGAATAGTACATATGGACAGGGGTTATACAGTGAATAGTACATATGGACAGGGATAATACAGTGAATAGTACATATGGACAGGGGTTATATAGTTAATAGTACATATGGACAGGGGTGATACAGTGAATAGTACATATGGACAGAGGTAATACAGTGAATAGTACATATGGATAGGGGTTATATAGTTAATAGTACATATGGACAGGGGTTATACAGTCAATAGTACATATGGACAGGGGTTATACAGTGAATAGTACATATGGACAGGGGTTATACAGTGAATAGTACATATGGACAGAGGTATACAGTGAATAGTACATATGGACAGGGGTTATACAGTGAATAGTGCATATGGACAGGGGTTATACAGTGAATAGTACATATGGACAGGGGTTATACAGTGAATAGTACATATGGACAGGGATAATACAGTGAATAGTACATATGAACAGGGGTTATATAGTTAATAGTACATATGGACAGGGGTAATACAGTGAATAGTACATATGGATAGGGGTTATACAGTGAATAGTACATATGGACAGGGGTTATACAGTGAATAGTACATATGGACAGGGGTTATACAGTGAATAGTACATATGGACAGGGGTTATACAGTGAATAGTGCATATGGACAGGGGTTATACAGTGAATAGTGCATATGGACAGGGGTTATACAGTGAATAGTGCATATGGACAGGGGTTATACAGTGAATAGTACATATGGACAGGGGTTATACAGTGAATAGTACATATGGACAAGGGTTATATAGTTAATAGTACATATGGACAGGGGTTATACAGTGAATAGTGCATATGGACAGGGGTTATACAGTGAATAGTACATATGGACAGGGGTTATACAGTGAATAGTACATATGGACAGGGGTTATACAGTGAATAGTGCATATGGACAGGGGTTATACAGTGAATAGTACATATGGACAGAGGTATACAGTGAATAGTACATATGGACAGGGGTTATACAGTGAATAGTACATATGGACAGAGGTATACAGTGAATAGTACATATGAACAGGGATAATATAGTGAATAGTACATATGGACAGGGGTTATATAGTTAATAGTACATATGGACAGGGGTTATACAGTGAATAGTACATATGGACAGGGGTTATACAGTGAATAGTACATATGGACAGGGGTTATACAGTGAATAGTACATATGGACAGGGGTTATATAGTTAATAGTACATATGGACAGGGGTATACAGTGAATAGTACATATGGACAGGGGTAATACAGTGAATAGTACATATGGACAGGGGTTATATAGTTAATAGTACATATGGACAGGGGTAATACAGTGAATAGTACATATGGACAGGGGTTATACAGTGAATAGTACATATGTACAGGAGTTATACAGTGAATAGTGCATATGGACAGGGGTTATACAGTGAACAGTATATATAGACAGGGGTTATACAGTGAATAGTACATATGGACAGGGGTTATACAGTGAATAGTACATATGGACAGGAGTTATACAGTGAATAGTGCATATGGACAGGGGTTATACAGTGAATAGTGCATATGGACAGGGGTTATACAGTGAATAGTACATATGGACAGGGGTTATACAGTGAATAGTACATATGGACAGGGGTTATACAGTGAATAGTACATATGGACAGGAGTTATACAGTGAATAGTGCATATGGACAGGGGTTATACAGTGAATAGTGCATATGGACAGGGGTTATACAGTGAATAGTACATATGGACAGGGGTTATACAGTGAATAGTATATATAGACAGGGGTTATACAGTGAATAGTACATATGGACAGGGGTTATACAGTGAATAGTACATATGGACAGGAGTTATACAGTGAATAGTGCATATGGACAGGGGTTATACAGTGAATAGTACATATGGACAGGGGTTATACAGTGAATAGTACATATGGACAGGGGTTATACAGTGAATAGTACATATGGACAGGGGTTATACAGTGAATAGTGCATATGGACAGGGGTTATACAGTGAATAGTGCATATGGACAGGGGTTATACAGTAAATAGTGCATATGGACAGGGGTTATACAGTGAATAGTGCATATGGACAGGGGTTATACAGTGAATAGTACATATGGACAGGGGTTATACAGTGAATAGTACATATGGACAGGGGTTATACAGTGAATAGTGCATATGGACAGGGGTTATACAGTGAATAGTACATATGGACAGGGGTTATACAGTGAATAGTACATATGGACAGGGGTTATACAGTGAATAGTGCATATGGACAGGGGTTATACAGTGAATAGTACATATGGACAGGGGTTATACAGTGAATAGTGCATATGGACAGGGGTTATACAGTGAATAGTGCATATGGACAGGGGTTATACAGTGAATAGTACATATGGACAGGGGTTATACAGTGAATAGTACATATGGACAGGGGTTATACAGTGAATAGTGCATATGGACAGGGGTAATACAGTGAATAGTGCATATGGACAGGGGTTATACAGTGAATAGTACATATGGACAGAGGTATACAGTGAATAGTACATATGGACAGAGGTATACAGTGAATAGTACATATGGACAGGGGTTATACAGTGAATAGTACATATGGACAGGGGTTATACAGTGAATAGTACATATGGACAGGGATAATACAGTGAATAGTGCATATGGACAGAGGTATACAGTGAATAGTACATATGGACAGGGGTTATACAGTGAATAGTACATATGGACAGGGGTTATACAGTGAATAGTACATATGGACAGGGATAATACAGTGAATAGTACATATGGACAGGGGTTATATAGTTAATAGTACATATGGACAGGGGTTATACAGTGAATAGTACATATGGACAGGGGTAATACAGTGAATAGTACATATGGACAGGGGTAATACAGTGAATAGTACATATGGACAGGGGTAATACAGTGAATAGTACATATGGACAGGGGTAATACAGTGAATAGTACATATGGACAGGGGTTATACAGTGAATAGTACATATGGACAGAGGTATACAGTGAATAGTACATATGGACAGAGGTATACAGTGAATAGTACATATGGACAGGGGTTATACAGTGAATAGTACATATGGACAGGGGTTATACAGTGAATAGTGCATATGGACAGGGGTTATACAGTGAATAGTACATATGGACAGGGGTTATACAGTGAATAGTGCATATGGACAGGGGTTATACAGTGAATAGTGCATATGGACAGGGGTTATACAGTGAATAGTACATATGGACAGGGGTTATACAGTGAATAGTACATATGGACAGGGGTTATACAGTGAATAGTGCATATGGACAGGGGTAATACAGTGAATAGTGCATATGGACAGGGGTTATACAGTGAATAGTACATATGGACAGAGGTATACAGTGAATAGTACATATGGACAGAGGTATACAGTGAATAGTACATATGGACAGGGGTTATATAGTGAATAGTACATATGGACAGGGGTTATACAGTGAATAGTACATATGGACAGGGATAATACAGTGAATAGTGCATATGGACAGAGGTATACAGTGAATAGTACATATGGACAGGGGTTATACAGTGAATAGTACATATGGACAGGGGTTATACAGTGAATAGTACATATGGACAGGGATAATACAGTGAATAGTACATATGGACAGGGGTTATATAGTTAATAGTACATATGGACAGGGGTTATACAGTGAATAGTACATATGGACAGGGGTAATACAGTGAATAGTACATATGGACAGGGGTAATACAGTGAATAGTACATATGGACAGGGGTAATACAGTGAATAGTACATATGGACAGGGGTAATACAGTGAATAGTACATATGGACAGGGGTTATACAGTGAATAGTACATATGGACAGAGGTATACAGTGAATAGTACATATGGACAGAGGTATACAGTGAATAGTACATATGGACAGGGGTTATACAGTGAATAGTACATATGGACAGGGGTTATACAGTGAATAGTACATATGGACAGGGATAATACAGTGAATAGTGCATATGGACAGAGGTATACAGTGAATAGTACATATGGACAGGGGTTATACAGTGAATAGTACATATGGACAGGGGTTATACAGTGAATAGTACATATGGACAGGGATAATACAGTGAATAGTACATATGGACAGGGGTTATATAGTTAATAGTACATATGGACAGGGGTTATACAGTGAATAGTACATATGGACAGGGGTAATACAGTGAATAGTACATATGGACAGGGGTAATACAGTGAATAGTACATATGGACAGGGGTTATACAGTGAATAGTACATATGGACAGGGGTTATACAGTGAATAGTACATATGGACAGGGGTTATACAGTGAATAGTACATATGGACAGGGATAATACAGTGAATAGTACATATGGACAGGGGTTATACAGTGAATAGTGCATATGGACAGGGATAATACAGTGAATAGTGCATATGGACAGGGGTTATACAGTGAATAGTACATATGGACAGGGGTTATACAGTGAATAGTGAATATGGACAGGGGTTATACAGTGAATAGTGCATATGGACAGGGGTTATACAGTGAATAGTACATATGGACAGGGGTTATACAGTGAATAGTGCATATGGACAGGGGTTATACAGTGAATAGTACATATGGACAGGGGTTATACAGTGAATAGTACATATGGACAGGGGTTATACAGTGAATAGTACATATGGACAGGGGTTATACAGTGAATAGTGCATATGGACAGGGGTTATACAGTGAATAGTACATATGGACAGGGGTTATACAGTGAATAGTGCATATGGACAGGGGTTATACAGTGAATAGTACATATAGACAGGGGTTATACAGTGAATAGTACATATGGACAGAGGTTATACAGTGAATAGTACATATGGACAGGGATAATACAGTGAATAGTACATATGGACAGGGGTTATACAGTGAATAGTGCATATGGACAGGGGTTATACAGTGAATAGTGCATATGGACAGGGGTTATACAGTGAATAGTGCATATGGACAGGGGTTATACAGTGAATAGTGCATATGGACAGGGGTTATACAGTGAATAGTCCATATGGACAGGGGTTATACAGTGAATAGTACATATGGACAGGGGTTATACAGTGAATAGTACATATGGACAGGGGTTATATAGTGAATAGTACATATGGACAGGGATTATACAGTGAATAGTACATATGGACAGGGGTTATACAGTGAATAGTACATATGGACAGGGATTATACAGTGAATAGTACATATGGACAGGGATTATACAGTGAATAGTACATATGGACAGGGGTTATACAGTGAATAGTACTTATGGACAGGGGTGATACAGTGAATAGTGCATATGGACAGGGGTTATACAGTGAATAGTACATATGGACAGGGGTTATACAGTGAATAGTACATATGGACAGGGATTATACAGTGAATAGTACATATGGACAGGGGTTATACAGTGAATAGTACATATGGACAGGGATAATACAGTGAATAGTACATATGGACAGGGGTTATATAGTTAATAGTACATATGGACAGGGGTTATACAGTGAATAGTACATATGGACAGGGGTAATACAGTGAATAGTACATATGGACAGGGGTAATACAGTGAATAGTACATATGGACAGGGGTAATACAGTGAATAGTACATATGGACAGGGGTAATACAGTGAATAGTACATATGGACAGGGGTTATACAGTGAATAGTGCATATGGACAGGGGTTATACAGTGAATAGTACATATGGACAGGGGTAATACAGTGAATAGTGCATATGGACAGGGGTTATACAGTGAATAGTGCATATGGACAGGGGTTATACAGTGAATAGTGCATATGGACAGGGGTTATACAGTGAATAGTGCATATGGACAGGGGTTATACAGTGAATAGTACATATGGACAGGGGTTATACAGTGAATAGTGCATATGGACAGGGGTTATACAGTGAATAGTGCATATGGACAGGGGTTATACAGTGAATAGTACATATGGACAGGGGTTATACAGTGAATAGTACATATGGACAGGGGTTATACAGTGAATAGTGCATATGGACAGGGGTAATACAGTGAATAGTGCATATGGACAGGGGTTATACAGTGAATAGTACATATGGACAGAGGTATACAGTGAATAGTACATATGGACAGAGGTATACAGTGAATAGTACATATGGACAGGGGTTATACAGTGAATAGTACATATGGACAGGGGTTATACAGTGAATAGTACATATGGACAGGGATAATACAGTGAATAGTGCATATGGACAGAGGTATACAGTGAATAGTACATATGGACAGGGGTTATACAGTGAATAGTACATATGGACAGGGGTTATACAGTGAATAGTACATATGGACAGGGATAATACAGTGAATAGTACATATGGACAGGGGTTATATAGTTAATAGTACATATGGACAGGGGTTATACAGTGAATAGTACATATGGACAGGGGTAATACAGTGAATAGTACATATGGACAGGGGTAATACAGTGAATAGTACATATGGACAGGGGTAATACAGTGAATAGTACATATGGACAGGGGTTATACAGTGAATAGTACATATGGACAGAGGTATACAGTGAATAGTACATATGGACAGAGGTATACAGTGAATAGTACATATGGACAGGGGTTATACAGTGAATAGTACATATGGACAGGGGTTATACAGTGAATAGTACATATGGACAGGGATAATACAGTGAATAGTGCATATGGACAGAGGTATACAGTGAATAGTACATATGGACAGGGGTTATACAGTGAATAGTACATATGGACAGGGGTTATACAGTGAATAGTACATATGGACAGGGATAATACAGTGAATAGTACATATGGACAGGGGTTATATAGTTAATAGTACATATGGACAGGGGTTATACAGTGAATAGTACATATGGACAGGGGTAATACAGTGAATAGTACATATGGACAGGGGTAATACAGTGAATAGTACATATGGACAGGGGTTATACAGTGAATAGTACATATGGACAGGAGTTATACAGTGAATAGTGCATATGGACAGGGGTTATACAGTGAATAGTACTTATGGACAGGGGTTATACAGTGAATAGTACATATGGACAGGAGTTATACAGTGAATAGTGCATATGGACAGGGGTTATACAGTGAATAGTACATATGGACAGGGGTTATACAGTGAATAGTACATATGGACAGGGATAATACAGTGAATAGTGCATATGGACAGGGGTTATACAGTGAATAGTGCATATGGACAGGGATAATACAGTGAATAGTGCATATGGACAGGGGTTATACAGTGAATAGTACATATGGACAGGGGTTATACAGTGAATAGTGAATATGGACAGGGGTTATACAGTGAATAGTGCATATGGACAGGGGTTATACAGTGAATAGTACATATGGACAGGGGTTATACAGTGAATAGTGCATATGGACAGGGGTTATACAGTGAATAGTACATATGGACAGGGGTTATACAGTGAATAGTACATATGGACAGGGGTTATACAGTGAATAGTACATATGGACAGGGGTTATACAGTGAATAGTGCATATGGACAGGGGTTATACAGTGAATAGTACATATGGACAGGGGTTATACAGTGAATAGTGCATATGGACAGGGGTTATACAGTGAATAGTACATATGGACAGGGGTTATACAGTGAATAGTACATATGGACAGAGGTTATACAGTGAATAGTACATATGGACAGGGATAATACAGTGAATAGTACATATGGACAGGGGTTATACAGTGAATAGTGCATATGGACAGGGGTTATACAGTGAATAGTGCATATGGACAGGGGTTATACAGTGAATAGTGCATATGGACAGGGGTTATACAGTGAATAGTGCATATGGACAGGGGTTATACAGTGAATAGTCCATATGGACAGGGGTTATACAGTGAATAGTACATATGGACAGGGGTTATACAGTGAATAGTACATATGGACAGGGGTTATATAGTGAATAGTACATATGGACAGGGATTATACAGTGAATAGTACATATGGACAGGGGTTATACAGTGAATAGTACATATGGACAGGGATAATACAGTGAATAGTACATATGGACAGGGGTTATACAGTGAATAGTGCATATGGACAGGGATAATACAGTGAATAGTGCATATGGACAGGGGTTATACAGTGAATAGTACATATGGACAGGGGTTATACAGTGAATAGTGAATATGGACAGGGGTTATACAGTGAATAGTGCATATGGACAGGGGTTATACAGTGAATAGTACATATGGACAGGGGTTATACAGTGAATAGTGCATATGGACAGGGGTTATACAGTGAATAGTACATATGGACAGGGGTTATACAGTGAATAGTACATATGGACAGGGGTTATACAGTGAATAGTGCATATGGACAGGGGTTATACAGTGAATAGTGCATATGGACAGGGGTTATACAGTGAATAGTACATATGGACAGGGGTTATACAGTGAATAGTGCATATGGACAGGGGTTATACAGTGAATAGTACATATGGACAGGGGTTATACAGTGAATAGTACATATGGACAGAGGTTATACAGTGAATAGTACATATGGACAGGGATAATACAGTGAATAGTACATATGGACAGGGGTTATACAGTGAATAGTGCATATGGACAGGGGTTATACAGTGAATAGTGCATATGGACAGGGGTTATACAGTGAATAGTGCATATGGACAGGGGTTATACAGTGAATAGTGCATATGGACAGGGGTTATACAGTGAATAGTACATATGGACAGGGGTTATACAGTGAATAGTACATATGGACAGGGGTTATATAGTGAATAGTACATATGGACAGGGATTATACAGTGAATAGTACATATGGACAGGGGTTATACAGTGAATAGTACATATGGACAGGGATTATACAGTGAATAGTACATATGGACAGGGATTATACAGTGAATAGTACATATGGACAGGGGTTATACAGTGAATAGTACTTATGGACAGGGGTGATACAGTGAATAGTACATATGGACAGGGGTTATACAGTGAATAGTACATATGGACAGGGATAATACAGTGAATAGTACATATGGACAGGGGTTATATAGTTAATAGTACATATGGACAGGGGTTATACAGTGAATAGTACATATGGACAGGGGTAATACAGTGAATAGTACATATGGACAGGGGTAATACAGTGAATAGTACATATGGACAGGGGTAATACAGTGAATAGTACATATGGACAGGGGTAATACAGTGAATAGTACATATGGACAGGGGTTATACAGTGAATAGTACATATGGACAGGGGTTATACAGTGAATAGTGCATATGGACAGGGGTTATACAGTGAAAAGTGCATATGGACAGGGGTTATACAGTGAATAGTACATATGGACAGGGGTTATACAGTGAATAGTACATATGGACAGGGGTTATACAGTGAATAGTGCATATGGACAGGGGTAATACAGTGAATAGTGCATATGGACAGGGGTTATACAGTGAATAGTACATATGGACAGAGGTATACAGTGAATAGTACATATGGACAGAGGTATACAGTGAAAAGTACATATGGACAGGGGTTATACAGTGAATAGTACATATGGACAGGGGTTATACAGTGAATAGTACATATGGACAGGGATAATACAGTGAATAGTGCATATGGACAGAGGTATACAGTGAATAGTACATATGGACAGGGGTTATACAGTGAATAGTACATATGGACAGGGGTTATACAGTGAATAGTACATATGGACAGGGATAATACAGTGAATAGTACATATGGACAGGGGTTATATAGTTAATAGTACATATGGACAGGGGTTATACAGTGAATAGTACATATGGACAGGGGTAATACAGTGAATAGTACATATGGACAGGGGTAATACAGTGAATAGTACATATGGACAGGGGTAATACAGTGAATAGTACATATGGACAGGGGTAATACAGTGAATAGTACATATGGACAGGGGTTATACAGTGAATAGTACATATGGACAGGGGTTATACAGTGAATAGTACATATGGACAGAGGTATACAGTGAATAGTACATATGGACAGAGGTATACAGTGAATAGTACATATGGACAGGGGTTATACAGTGAATAGTACATATGGACAGGGGTTATACAGTGAATAGTGCATATGGACAGGGGTTATACAGTGAATAGTGCATATGGACAGGGGTTATACAGTGAATAGTACATATGGACAGGGGTTATACAGTGAATAGTGCATATGGACAGGGGTTATACAGTGAATAGTACATATGGACAGGGGTTATACAGTGAATAGTACATATGGACAGGGGTTATACAGTGAATAGTGCATATGGACAGGGGTAATACAGTGAATAGTGCATATGGACAGGGGTTATACAGTGAATAGTACATATGGACAGAGGTATACAGTGAATAGTACATATGGACAGAGGTATACAGTGAATAGTACATATGGACAGGGGTTATACAGTGAATAGTACATATGGACAGGGGTTATACAGTGAATAGTACATATGGACAGGGATAATACAGTGAATAGTGCATATGGACAGAGGTATACAGTGAATAGTACATATGGACAGGGGTTATACAGTGAATAGTACATATGGACAGGGGTTATACAGTGAATAGTACATATGGACAGGGGTTATACAGTGAATAGTACATATGGACAGGGGTTATATAGTTAATAGTACATATGGACAGGGGTTATACAGTGAATAGTACATATGGACAGGGGTAATACAGTGAATAGTACATATGGACAGGGGTAATACAGTGAATAGTACATATGGACAGGGGTAATACAGTGAATAGTACATATGGACAGGGGTAATACAGTGAATAGTACATATGGACAGGGGTTATACAGTGAATAGTACATATGGACAGAGGTATACAGTGAATAGTACATATGGACAGAGGTATACAGTGAATAGTACATATGGACAGGGGTTATACAGTGAATAGTACATATGGACAGGGGTTATACAGTGAATAGTACATATGGACAGGGATAATACAGTGAATAGTGCATATGGACAGAGGTATACAGTGAATAGTACATATGGACAGGGGTTATACAGTGAATAGTACATATGGACAGGGATAATACAGTGAATAGTACATATGGACAGGGGTTATATAGTTAATAGTACATATGGACAGGGGTTATACAGTGAATAGTACATATGGACAGGGGTAATACAGTGAATAGTACATATGGACAGGGGTAATACAGTGAATAGTACATATGGACAGGGGTAATACAGTGAATAGTACATATGGACAGGGGTAATACAGTGAATAGTACATATGGACAGGGGTTATACAGTGAATAGTACATATGGACAGGGGTTATACAGTGAATAGTGCATATGGACAGGGGTTATACAGTGAATAGTACATATGGACAGGGGTTATACAGTGAATAGTACATATGGACAGGGGTTATACAGTGAATAGTACATATGGACAGGGATAATACAGTGAATAGTACATATGGACAGGGGTTATACAGTGAATAGTGCATATGGACAGGGGTTATACAGTGAATAGTACATATGGACAGGGGTTATACAGTGAATAGTGAATATGGACAGGGGTTATACAGTGAATAGTACATATGGACAGGGGTTATACAGTGAATAGTGCATATGGACAGGGGTTATACAGTGAATAGTGCATATGGACAGGGGTTATACAGTGAATAGTACATATGGACAGGGGTTATACAGTGAATAGTACATATGGACAGGGGTTATACAGTGAATAGTGCATATGGACAGGGGTTATACAGTGAATAGTACATATGGACAGGGGTTATACAGTGAATAGTGCATATGGACAGGGGTTATACAGTGAATAGTACATATGGACAGGGGTTATACAGTGAATAGTACATATGGACAGAGGTTATACAGTGAATAGTACATATGGACAGGGATAATACAGTGAATAGTACATATGGACAGGGGTTATACAGTGAATAGTGCATATGGACAGGGGTTATACAGTGAATAGTGCATATGGACAGGGGTTATACAGTGAATAGTGCATATGGACAGGGGTTATACAGTGAATAGTGCATATGGACAGGGGTTATACAGTGAATAGTCCATATGGACAGGGGTTATACAGTGAATAGTACATATGGACAGGGGTTATACAGTGAATAGTACATATGGACAGGGGTTATACAGTGAATAGTACATATGGACAGGGGTTATACAGTGAATAGTACATATGGACAGAGGTTATACAGTGAATAGTACATATGGACAGGGATAATACAGTGAATAGTACATATGGACAGGGGTTATACAGTGAATAGTGCATATGGACAGGGGTTATACAGTGAATAGTGCATATGGACAGGGGTTATACAGTGAATAGTGCATATGGACAGGGGTTATACAGTGAATAGTGCATATGGACAGGGGTTATACAGTGAATAGTCCATATGGACAGGGGTTATACAGTGAATAGTACATATGGACAGGGGTTATACAGTGAATAGTACATATGGACAGGGGTTATATAGTGAATAGTACATATGGACAGGGATTATACAGTGAATAGTACATATGGACAGGGGTTATACAGTGAATAGTACATATGGACAGAGGTATACAGTGAATAGTACATATGGACAGGGGTTATACAGTGAATAGTACATATGGACAGGGGTTATACAGTGAATAGTACATATGGACAGGGATAATACAGTGAATAGTGCATATGGACAGAGGTATACAGTGAATAGTACATATGGACAGGGGTTATACAGTGAATAGTACATATGGACAGGGGTTATACAGTGAATAGTACATATGGACAGGGGTTATACAGTGAATAGTACATATGGACAGGGGTTATATAGTTAATAGTACATATGGACAGGGGTTATACAGTGAATAGTACATATGGACAGGGGTAATACAGTGAATAGTACATATGGACAGGGGTAATACAGTGAATAGTACATATGGACAGGGGTAATACAGTGAATAGTACATATGGACAGGGGTAATACAGTGAATAGTACATATGGACAGGGGTTATACAGTGAATAGTACATATGGACAGAGGTATACAGTGAATAGTACATATGGACAGAGGTATACAGTGAATAGTACATATGGACAGGGGTTATACAGTGAATAGTACATATGGACAGGGGTTATACAGTGAATAGTACATATGGACAGGGATAATACAGTGAATAGTACATATGGACAGGGGTTATACAGTGAATAGTACATATGGACAGGGGTTATATAGTTAATAGTACATATGGACAGGGGTTATACAGTGAATAGTACATATGGACAGGGGTAATACAGTGAATAGTACATATGGACAGGGGTAATACAGTGAATAGTACATATGGACAGGGGTAATACAGTGAATAGTACATATGGACAGGGGTAATACAGTGAATAGTACATATGGACAGGGGTTATACAGTGAATAGTACATATGGACAGAGGTATACAGTGAATAGTACATATGGACAGAGGTATACAGTGAATAGTACATATGGACAGGGGTTATACAGTGAATAGTACATATGGACAGGGGTTATACAGTGAATAGTACATATGGACAGGGATAATACAGTGAATAGTGCATATGGACAGAGGTATACAGTGAATAGTACATATGGACAGGGGTTATACAGTGAATAGTCCATATGGACAGGGGTTATACAGTGAATAGTACATATGGACAGGGGTTATACAGTGAATAGTACATATGGACAGGGATAATACAGTGAATAGTACATATGGACAGGGGTTATACAGTGAATAGTGCATATGGACAGGGGTTATACAGTGAATAGTGCATATGGACAGGGGTTATACAGTGAATAGTGCATATGGACAGGGGTTATACAGTGAATAGTGCATATGGACAGGGGTTATACAGTGAATAGTCCATATGGACAGGGGTTATACAGTGAATAGTACATATGGACAGGGGTTATACAGTGAATAGTACATATGGACAGGGGTTATATAGTGAATAGTACATATGGACAGGGATTATACAGTGAATAGTACATATGGACAGGGGTTATACAGTGAATAGTACATATGGACAGAGGTATACAGTGAATAGTACATATGGACAGGGGTTATACAGTGAATAGTACATATGGACAGGGGTTATACAGTGAATAGTACATATGGACAGGGATAATACAGTGAATAGTGCATATGGACAGAGGTATACAGTGAATAGTACATATGGACAGGGGTTATACAGTGAATAGTACATATGGACAGGGGTTATACAGTGAATAGTACATATGGACAGGGGTTATACAGTGAATAGTACATATGGACAGGGGTTATATAGTTAATAGTACATATGGACAGGGGTTATACAGTGAATAGTACATATGGACAGGGGTAATACAGTGAATAGTACATATGGACAGGGGTAATACAGTGAATAGTACATATGGACAGGGGTAATACAGTGAATAGTACATATGGACAGGGGTAATACAGTGAATAGTACATATGGACAGGGGTTATACAGTGAATAGTACATATGGACAGAGGTATACAGTGAATAGTACATATGGACAGAGGTATACAGTGAATAGTACATATGGACAGGGGTTATACAGTGAATAGTACATATGGACAGGGGTTATACAGTGAATAGTACATATGGACAGGGATAATACAGTGAATAGTGCATATGGACAGAGGTATACAGTGAATAGTACATATGGACAGGGGTTATACAGTGAATAGTACATATGGACAGGGGTTATACAGTGAATAGTACATATGGACAGGGATAATACAGTGAATAGTACATATGGACAGGGGTTATATAGTTAATAGTACATATGGACAGGGGTTATACAGTGAATAGTACATATGGACAGGGATAATACAGTGAATAGTACATATGGACAGGGGTTATACAGTGAATAGTACATATGGACAGGGGTTATACAGTGAATAGTGCATATGGACAGGGGTTATACAGTGAATAGTACATATGGACAGGGGTTATACAGTGAATAGTGAATATGGACAGGGGTTATACAGTGAATAGTACATATGGACAGGGGTTATACAGTGAATAGTGCATATGGACAGGGGTTATACAGTGAATAGTGCATATGGACAGGGGTTATACAGTGAATAGTACATATGGACAGGGGTTATACAGTGAATAGTACATATGGACAGGGGTTATACAGTGAATAGTGCATATGGACAGGGGTTATACAGTGAATAGTACATATGGACAGGGGTTATACAGTGAATAGTGCATATGGACAGGGGTTATACAGTGAATAGTACATATGGACAGGGGTTATACAGTGAATAGTACATATGGACAGAGGTTATACAGTGAATACTACATATGGACAGGGATAATACAGTGAATAGTACATATGGACAGGGGTTATACAGTGAATAGTGCATATGGACAGGGGTTATACAGTGAATAGTGCATATGGACAGGGGTTATACAGTGAATAGTGCATATGGACAGGGGTTATACAGTGAATAGTGCATATGGACAGGGGTTATACAGTGAATAGTCCATATGGA
The DNA here is from genome assembly GCF_050947455.1 of Rhinoderma darwinii. NCBI lineage: Eukaryota > Metazoa > Chordata > Amphibia > Anura > Rhinodermatidae > Rhinoderma > Rhinoderma darwinii. The sequence continues at coordinate 41,566,272 of NC_134691.1, read as the reverse complement.
CAGGGGTTATACAGTGAATAGTACATATGGACAGGGGTTATACAGTGAATAGTACATATGGACAGGGGTTATACAGTGAATAGTACATATGGACAGGGGTTATACAGTGAATAGTACATATGGACAGAGGTTATACAGTGAATAGTACATATGGACAGGGATAATACAGTGAATAGTACATATGGACAGGGGTTATACAGTGAATAGTGCATATGGACAGGGGTTATACAGTGAATAGTGCATATGGACAGGGGTTATACAGTGAATAGTGCATATGGACAGGGGTTATACAGTGAATAGTGCATATGGACAGGGGTTATACAGTGAATAGTCCATATGGACAGGGGTTATACAGTGAATAGTACATATGGACAGGGGTTATACAGTGAATAGTACATATGGACAGGGGTTATATAGTGAATAGTACATATGGACAGGGATTATACAGTGAATAGTACATATGGACAGGGGTTATACAGTGAATAGTACATATGGACAGGGGTTATACAGTGAATAGTACTTATGGACAGGGGTGATACAGTGAATAGTACATATGGACAGGGGTTATACAGTGAATAGTGCATATGGACAGGGGTTATACAGTGAATAGTGCATATGGACAGGGGTTATACAGTGAATAGTGCATATGGACAGGGGTTATACAGTGAATAGTCCATATGGACAGGGGTTATACAGTGAATAGTACATATGGACAGGGGTTATACAGTGAATAGTACATATGGACAGGGGTTATATAGTGAATAGTACATATGGACAGGGATTATACAGTGAATAGTACATATGGACAGGGGTTATACAGTGAATAGTACATATGGACAGGGGTTATACAGTGAATAGTACTTATGGACAGGGGTGATACAGTGAATAGTACATATGGACAGGGGTTATACAGTGAATAGTGCATATGGACAGGGGTTATACAGTGAATAGTATATATAGACAGGGGTTATACAGTGAATAGTACATATGGACAGGAGTTATACAGTGAATAGTGCATATGGACAGGGGTTATACAGTGAATAGTACTTATGGACAGGGGTTATACAGTGAATAGTACATATGGACAGGAGTTATACAGTGAATAGTGCATATGGACAGGGGTTATACAGTGAATAGTACTTATGGACAGGGGTTATACAGTGAATAGTACATATGGACAGGAGTTATACAGTGAATAGTGCATATGGACAGGGGTTATACAGTGAATAGTGCATATGGACAGAGGTATACAGTGAATAGTGCATATGGACAGGGGTTATACAGTGAATAGTGCATATGGACAGGGGTTATACAGTGAATAGTGCATATGGACAGAGGTATACAGTGAATAGTGCATATGGACAGGGGTTATACAGTGAATATTATATATAGACAGGGGTTATACAGTGAATAGTGCATATGGACAGGGGTTATACAGTGAATAGTGCATATGGACAGAGGTATACAGTGAATAGTGCATATGGACAGGGGTTATACAGTGAATATTATATATAGACAGGGGTTATACAGTGAATAGTGCATATGGACAGGGGTTATACAGTGAATATTATATATAGACAGGGGTTATACAGTGAATAGTACATATGGACAGGAGTTATACAGTGAATAGTGCATATGGACAGGGGTTATACAGTGAATAGTGCATATGGACAGGGGTTATACAGCGAATAGTACATATGGACAGGGGTTATACAGTGAATAGTATATATAGACAGGGGTTATACAGTGAATAGTACATATGGACAGGGGTTATACAGTGAATAGTACATATGGACAGGAGTTATACAGTGAATAGTGCATATGGACAGGGGTTATACAGTGAATAGTACATATGGACAGGGGTTATACAGTGAATAGTGCATATGGACAGGGGTTATACAGTGAATAGTACATATGGACAGGGGTTATACAGTGAATAGTGCATATGGACAGGGGTTATACAGTGAATAGTGCATATGGACAGTGGTTACACAGTGAATAGTACATATGGACAGGGGTTATACAGTTAATAGTACATATGGACAGGGGTTATACAGTGAATAGTACATATGGACAGGGGTAATACAGTGAATAGTACATATGGACAGGGGTTATATAGTTAATAGTACATATGGACAGGGGTTATACAGTGAATAGTACATATGGACAGGGGTTATACAGTGAATAGTACATATGGACAGGGGTTATACAGTGAATAGTGCATATGGACAGGGGTTATACAGTGAATATTATATATAGACAGGGGTTATACAGTGAATAGTACATATGGACAGGAGTTATACAGTGAATAGTGCATATGGACAGGGGTTATACAGTGAATAGTACATATGGACAGGGGTTATACAGTGAATAGTATATATAGACAGGGGTTATACAGTGAATAGTACATATGGACAGGGGTTATACAGTGAATAGTACATATGGACAGGAGTTATACAGTGAATAGTGCATATGGACAGGGGTTATACAGTGAATAGTACATATGGACAGGGGTTATACAGTGAATAGTACATATGGACAGTGGTTATACAGTGAATAGTACATATGGACAGGGGTTATACAGTGAATAGTGCATATGGACAGGGGTTATACAGTGAATAGTACATATGGACAGGGGTTATACAGTGAATAGTGCATATGGACAGGGGTTATACAGTGAATAGTGCATATGGACAGTGGTTACACAGTGAATAGTACATATGGACAGGGGTTATACAGTTAATAGTACATATGGACAGGGGTTATACAGTGAATAGTACATATGGACAGGGGTAATACAGTGAATAGTACATATGGACAGGGGTTATATAGTTAATAGTACATATGGACAGGAGTTATACAGTGAATAGTACATATGGACAGGGGTTATACAGTGAATAGTACATATGGACAGGGGTTATACAGTGAATAGTGCATATGGACAGGGGTTATACAGTGAATAGTACATATGGACAGGGGTTATACAGTGAATAGTACATATGGACAGGGGTTATACAGTGAATAGTGCATATGGACAGGGGTTATACAGTGAATAGTACATATGGACAGGGGTTATACAGTGAATAGTGCATATGGACAGGGGTTATACAGTGAATAGTACATATGGACAGGGGTTATACAGTGAATAGTACATATGGACAGGGGTTATACAGTGAATAGTACATATGGACAGGGGTTATACAGTGAATAGTACATATGGACAGGGGTTATACAGTGAATAGTGCATATGGACAGGGGTTATACAGTGAATAGTGCATATGGACAGGGGTTATACAGTGAATAGTGCATATGGACAGGGGTTATACAGTGAATAGTGCATATGGACAGGGGTTATACAGTGAATAGTGCATATGGACAGGGGTTATACAGTGAATAGTACATATGGACAGGGGTTATACAGTGAATAGTACATATGGACAGGGGTTATACAGTGAATAGTACATATGGACAGGGGTTATACAGTGAATAGTGCATATGGACAGGGATTATACAGTGAATAGCGCATATGGACAGGGGTTATACAGTGAATAGTACATATGGACAGGTATTATACAGTGAATAGTGCATATGGACAGGGGTTATACAGTGAATACTACATATGGACAGGGGTTAAACAGTGAATAGTGCATATGGACAGGGGTTAAACAGTGAATAGTACATATGGACAGGGGTTATACAGTGAATAGTACATATGGACAGGGGTTAAACAGTGAATAGTACATATGGACAGGGGTTAAACAGTGAATAGTGCATATGGACAGGGGTTATACAGTGAATAGTACATATGGACAGGGATTATACAGTGAATAGTACATATGGACAGGGGTTATACAGTGAATAGTGCATATGGACAGGGGTTATACAGTGAATAGTATATATAGACAGGGGTTATACAGTGAATAGTACATATGGACAGGAGTTATACAGTGAATAGTGCATATGGACAGGGGTTATACAGTGAATAGTACTTATGGACAGGGATAATACAGTGAATAGTACATATGGACAGGGGTTATATAGTTAATAGTACATATGGACAGGGGTTATACAGTGAATAGTACATATGGACAGGGGTAATACAGTGAATAGTACATATGGACAGGGGTAATACAGTGAATAGTACATATGGACAGGGGTTATACAGTGAATAGTACATATGGACAGGGGTTATACAGTGAATAGTACATATGGACAGGGGTTATACAGTGAATAGTACATATGGACAGGGATAATACAGTGAATAGTGCATATGGACAGGGGTTATACAGTGAATAGTGCATATGGACAGGGATAATACAGTGAATAGTGCATATGGACAGGGGTTATACAGTGAATAGTACATATGGACAGGGGTTATACAGTGAATAGTGAATATGGACAGGGGTTATACAGTGAATAGTGCATATGGACAGGGGTTATACAGTGAATAGTACATATGGACAGGGGTTATACAGTGAATAGTGCATATGGACAGGGGTTATACAGTGAATAGTACATATGGACAGGGGTTATACAGTGAATAGTACATATGGACAGGGGTTATACAGTGAATAGTACATATGGACAGGGGTTATACAGTGAATAGTGCATATGGACAGGGGTTATACAGTGAATAGTACATATGGACAGGGGTTATACAGTGAATAGTGCATATGGACAGGGGTTATACAGTGAATAGTACATATGGACAGGGGTTATACAGTGAATAGTACATATGGACAGAGGTTATACAGTGAATAGTACATATGGACAGGGATAATACAGTGAATAGTACATATGGACAGGGGTTATACAGTGAATAGTGCATATGGACAGGGGTTATACAGTGAATAGTGCATATGGACAGGGGTTATACAGTGAATAGTGCATATGGACAGGGGTTATACAGTGAATAGTGCATATGGACAGGGGTTATACAGTGAATAGTCCATATGGACAGGGGTTATACAGTGAATAGTACATATGGACAGGGGTTATACAGTGAATAGTACATATGGACAGGGGTTATATAGTGAATAGTACATATGGACAGGGATTATACAGTGAATAGTACATATGGACAGGGGTTATACAGTGAATAGTACATATGGACAGGGATAATACAGTGAATAGTACATATGGACAGGGGTTATACAGTGAATAGTGCATATGGACAGGGATAATACAGTGAATAGTGCATATGGACAGGGGTTATACAGTGAATAGTACATATGGACAGGGGTTATACAGTGAATAGTGAATATGGACAGGGGTTATACAGTGAATAGTGCATATGGACAGGGGTTATACAGTGAATAGTACATATGGACAGGGGTTATACAGTGAATAGTGCATATGGACAGGGGTTATACAGTGAATAGTACATATGGACAGGGGTTATACAGTGAATAGTACATATGGACAGGGGTTATACAGTGAATAGTGCATATGGACAGGGGTTATACAGTGAATAGTGCATATGGACAGGGGTTATACAGTGAATAGTACATATGGACAGGGGTTATACAGTGAATAGTGCATATGGACAGGGGTTATACAGTGAATAGTACATATGGACAGGGGTTATACAGTGAATAGTACATATGGACAGAGGTTATACAGTGAATAGTACATATGGACAGGGATAATACAGTGAATAGTACATATGGACAGGGGTTATACAGTGAATAGTGCATATGGACAGGGGTTATACAGTGAATAGTGCATATGGACAGGGGTTATACAGTGAATAGTGCATATGGACAGGGGTTATACAGTGAATAGTGCATATGGACAGGGGTTATACAGTGAATAGTCCATATGGACAGGGGTTATACAGTGAATAGTACATATGGACAGGGGTTATACAGTGAATAGTACATATGGACAGGGGTTATATAGTGAATAGTACATATGGACAGGGATTATACAGTGAATAGTACATATGGACAGGGGTTATACAGTGAATAGTACATATGGACAGGGATTATACAGTGAATAGTACATATGGACAGGGATTATACAGTGAATAGTACATATGGACAGGGGTTATACAGTGAATAGTACTTATGGACAGGGGTGATACAGTGAATAGTACATATGGACAGGGGTTATACAGTGAATAGTACATATGGACAGGGATAATACAGTGAATAGTACATATGGACAGGGGTTATATAGTTAATAGTACATATGGACAGGGGTTATACAGTGAATAGTACATATGGACAGGGGTAATACAGTGAATAGTACATATGGACAGGGGTAATACAGTGAATAGTACATATGGACAGGGGTAATACAGTGAATAGTACATATGGACAGGGGTAATACAGTGAATAGTACATATGGACAGGGGTTATACAGTGAATAGTGCATATGGACAGGGGTTATACAGTGAATAGTACATATGGACAGGGGTTATACAGTGAATAGTGCATATGGACAGGGGTTATACAGTGAAAAGTGCATATGGACAGGGGTTATACAGTGAATAGTACATATGGACAGGGGTTATACAGTGAATAGTACATATGGACAGGGGTTATACAGTGAATAGTGCATATGGACAGGGGTAATACAGTGAATAGTGCATATGGACAGGGGTTATACAGTGAATAGTACATATGGACAGAGGTATACAGTGAATAGTACATATGGACAGAGGTATACAGTGAAAAGTACATATGGACAGGGGTTATACAGTGAATAGTACATATGGACAGGGGTTATACAGTGAATAGTACATATGGACAGGGATAATACAGTGAATAGTGCATATGGACAGAGGTATACAGTGAATAGTACATATGGACAGGGGTTATACAGTGAATAGTACATATGGACAGGGGTTATACAGTGAATAGTACATATGGACAGGGATAATACAGTGAATAGTACATATGGACAGGGGTTATATAGTTAATAGTACATATGGACAGGGGTTATACAGTGAATAGTACATATGGACAGGGGTAATACAGTGAATAGTACATATGGACAGGGGTAATACAGTGAATAGTACATATGGACAGGGGTAATACAGTGAATAGTACATATGGACAGGGGTAATACAGTGAATAGTACATATGGACAGGGGTTATACAGTGAATAGTACATATGGACAGGGGTTATACAGTGAATAGTACATATGGACAGAGGTATACAGTGAATAGTACATATGGACAGAGGTATACAGTGAATAGTACATATGGACAGGGGTTATACAGTGAATAGTACATATGGACAGGGGTTATACAGTGAATAGTGCATATGGACAGGGGTTATACAGTGAATAGTGCATATGGACAGGGGTTATACAGTGAATAGTACATATGGACAGGGGTTATACAGTGAATAGTGCATATGGACAGGGGTTATACAGTGAATAGTACATATGGACAGGGGTTATACAGTGAATAGTACATATGGACAGGGGTTATACAGTGAATAGTGCATATGGACAGGGGTAATACAGTGAATAGTGCATATGGACAGGGGTTATACAGTGAATAGTACATATGGACAGAGGTATACAGTGAATAGTACATATGGACAGAGGTATACAGTGAATAGTACATATGGACAGGGGTTATACAGTGAATAGTACATATGGACAGGGGTTATACAGTGAATAGTACATATGGACAGGGATAATACAGTGAATAGTGCATATGGACAGAGGTATACAGTGAATAGTACATATGGACAGGGGTTATACAGTGAATAGTACATATGGACAGGGGTTATACAGTGAATAGTACATATGGACAGGGGTTATACAGTGAATAGTACATATGGACAGGGGTTATATAGTTAATAGTACATATGGACAGGGGTTATACAGTGAATAGTACATATGGACAGGGGTAATACAGTGAATAGTACATATGGACAGGGGTAATACAGTGAATAGTACATATGGACAGGGGTAATACAGTGAATAGTACATATGGACAGGGGTAATACAGTGAATAGTACATATGGACAGGGGTTATACAGTGAATAGTACATATGGACAGAGGTATACAGTGAATAGTACATATGGACAGAGGTATACAGTGAATAGTACATATGGACAGGGGTTATACAGTGAATAGTACATATGGACAGGGATAATACAGTGAATAGTGCATATGGACAGAGGTATACAGTGAATAGTACATATGGACAGGGGTTATACAGTGAATAGTACATATGGACAGGGGTTATACAGTGAATAGTACATATGGACAGGGATAATACAGTGAATAGTACATATGGACAGGGGTTATATAGTTAATAGTACATATGGACAGGGGTTATACAGTGAATAGTACATATGGACAGGGGTAATACAGTGAATAGTACATATGGACAGGGGTAATACAGTGAATAGTACATATGGACAGGGGTAATACAGTGAATAGTACATATGGACAGGGGTAATACAGTGAATAGTACATATGGACAGGGGTTATACAGTGAATAGTACATATGGACAGGGGTTATACAGTGAATAGTGCATATGGACAGGGGTTATACAGTGAATAGTACATATGGACAGGGGTTATACAGTGAATAGTACATATGGACAGGGGTTATACAGTGAATAGTACATATGGACAGGGATAATACAGTGAATAGTACATATGGACAGGGGTTATACAGTGAATAGTGCATATGGACAGGGGTTATACAGTGAATAGTACATATGGACAGGGGTTATACAGTGAATAGTGAATATGGACAGGGGTTATACAGTGAATAGTACATATGGACAGGGGTTATACAGTGAATAGTGCATATGGACAGGGGTTATACAGTGAATAGTGCATATGGACAGGGGTTATACAGTGAATAGTACATATGGACAGGGGTTATACAGTGAATAGTACATATGGACAGGGGTTATACAGTGAATAGTGCATATGGACAGGGGTTATACAGTGAATAGTACATATGGACAGGGGTTATACAGTGAATAGTGCATATGGACAGGGGTTATACAGTGAATAGTACATATGGACAGGGGTTATACAGTGAATAGTACATATGGACAGAGGTTATACAGTGAATAGTACATATGGACAGGGATAATACAGTGAATAGTACATATGGACAGGGGTTATACAGTGAATAGTGCATATGGACAGGGGTTATACAGTGAATAGTGCATATGGACAGGGGTTATACAGTGAATAGTGCATATGGACAGGGGTTATACAGTGAATAGTGCATATGGACAGGGGTTATACAGTGAATAGTCCATATGGACAGGGGTTATACAGTGAATAGTACATATGGACAGGGGTTATACAGTGAATAGTACATATGGACAGGGGTTATACAGTGAATAGTACATATGGACAGGGGTTATACAGTGAATAGTACATATGGACAGAGGTTATACAGTGAATAGTACATATGGACAGGGATAATACAGTGAATAGTACATATGGACAGGGGTTATACAGTGAATAGTGCATATGGACAGGGGTTATACAGTGAATAGTGCATATGGACAGGGGTTATACAGTGAATAGTGCATATGGACAGGGGTTATACAGTGAATAGTGCATATGGACAGGGGTTATACAGTGAATAGTCCATATGGACAGGGGTTATACAGTGAATAGTACATATGGACAGGGGTTATACAGTGAATAGTACATATGGACAGGGGTTATATAGTGAATAGTACATATGGACAGGGATTATACAGTGAATAGTACATATGGACAGGGGTTATACAGTGAATAGTACATATGGACAGAGGTATACAGTGAATAGTACATATGGACAGGGGTTATACAGTGAATAGTACATATGGACAGGGGTTATACAGTGAATAGTACATATGGACAGGGATAATACAGTGAATAGTGCATATGGACAGAGGTATACAGTGAATAGTACATATGGACAGGGGTTATACAGTGAATAGTACATATGGACAGGGGTTATACAGTGAATAGTACATATGGACAGGGGTTATACAGTGAATAGTACATATGGACAGGGGTTATATAGTTAATAGTACATATGGACAGGGGTTATACAGTGAATAGTACATATGGACAGGGGTAATACAGTGAATAGTACATATGGACAGGGGTAATACAGTGAATAGTACATATGGACAGGGGTAATACAGTGAATAGTACATATGGACAGGGGTAATACAGTGAATAGTACATATGGACAGGGGTTATACAGTGAATAGTACATATGGACAGAGGTATACAGTGAATAGTACATATGGACAGAGGTATACAGTGAATAGTACATATGGACAGGGGTTATACAGTGAATAGTACATATGGACAGGGGTTATACAGTGAATAGTACATATGGACAGGGATAATACAGTGAATAGTACATATGGACAGGGGTTATACAGTGAATAGTGCATATGGACAGGGGTTATACAGTGAATAGTACATATGGACAGGGGTTATACAGTGAATAGTGAATATGGACAGGGGTTATACAGTGAATAGTACATATGGACAGGGGTTATACAGTGAATAGTGCATATGGACAGGGGTTATACAGTGAATAGTGCATGTGGACAGGGGTTATACAGTGAATAGTACATATGGACAGGGGTTATACAGTGAATAGTACATATGGACAGGGGTTATACAGTGAATAGTGCATATGGACAGGGGTTATACAGTGAATAGTACATATGGACAGGGGTTATACAGTGAATAGTGCATATGGACAGGGGTTATACAGTGAATAGTACATATGGACAGGGGTTATACAGTGAATAGTACATATGGACAGAGGTTATACAGTGAATAGTACATATGGACAGGGATAATACAGTGAATAGTACATATGGACAGGGGTTATACAGTGAATAGTGCATATGGACAGGGGTTATACAGTGAATAGTGCATATGGACAGGGGTTATACAGTGAATAGTGCATATGGACAGGGGTTATACAGTGAATAGTGCATATGGACAGGGGTTATACAGTGAATAGTCCATATGGACAGGGGTTATACAGTGAATAGTACATATGGACAGGGGTTATACAGTGAATAGTACATATGGACAGGGGTTATACAGTGAATAGTACATATGGACAGGGGTTATACAGTGAATAGTACATATGGACAGAGGTTATACAGTGAATAGTACATATGGACAGGGATAATACAGTGAATAGTACATATGGACAGGGGTTATACAGTGAATAGTGCATATGGACAGGGGTTATACAGTGAATAGTGCATATGGACAGGGGTTATACAGTGAATAGTGCATATGGACAGGGGTTATACAGTGAATAGTGCATATGGACAGGGGTTATACAGTGAATAGTCCATATGGACAGGGGTTATACAGTGAATAGTACATATGGACAGGGGTTATACAGTGAATAGTACATATGGACAGGGGTTATATAGTGAATAGTACATATGGACAGGGATTATACAGTGAATAGTACATATGGACAGGGGTTATACAGTGAATAGTACATATGGACAGAGGTATACAGTGAATAGTACATATGGACAGGGGTTATACAGTGAATAGTACATATGGACAGGGGTTATACAGTGAATAGTACATATGGACAGGGATAATACAGTGAATAGTGCATATGGACAGAGGTATACAGTGAATAGTACATATGGACAGGGGTTATACAGTGAATAGTACATATGGACAGGGGTTATACAGTGAATAGTACATATGGACAGGGGTTATACAGTGAATAGTACATATGGACAGGGGTTATATAGTTAATAGTACATATGGACAGGGGTTATACAGTGAATAGTACATATGGACAGGGGTAATACAGTGAATAGTACATATGGACAGGGGTAATACAGTGAATAGTACATATGGACAGGGGTAATACAGTGAATAGTACATATGGACAGGGGTAATACAGTGAATAGTACATATGGACAGGGGTTATACAGTGAATAGTACATATGGACAGAGGTATACAGTGAATAGTACATATGGACAGAGGTATACAGTGAATAGTACATATGGACAGGGGTTATACAGTGAATAGTACATATGGACAGGGGTTATACAGTGAATAGTACATATGGACAGGGATAATACAGTGAATAGTGCATATGGACAGAGGTATACAGTGAATAGTACATATGGACAGGGGTTATACAGTGAATAGTACATATGGACAGGGGTTATACAGTGAATAGTACATATGGACAGGGATAATACAGTGAATAGTACATATGGACAGGGGTTATATAGTTAATAGTACATATGGACAGGGGTTATACAGTGAATAGTACATATGGACAGGGGTAATACAGTGAATAGTACATATGGACAGGGGTAATACAGTGAATAGTACATATGGACAGGGGTAATACAGTGAATAGTACATATGGACAGGGGTAATACAGTGAATAGTACATATGGACAGGGGTTATACAGTGAATAGTACATATGGACAGGGGTTATACAGTGAATAGTGCATATGGACAGGGGTTATACAGTGAATAGTACATATGGACAGGGGTTATACAGTGAATAGTACATATGGACAGGGGTTATACAGTGAATAGTACATATGGACAGGGATAATACAGTGAATAGTACATATGGACAGGGGTTATACAGTGAATAGTGCATATGGACAGGGGTTATACAGTGAATAGTACATATGGACAGGGGTTATACAGTGAATAGTGAATATGGACAGGGGTTATACAGTGAATAGTACATATGGACAGGGGTTATACAGTGAATAGTGCATATGGACAGGGGTTATACAGTGAATAGTGCATATGGACAGGGGTTATACAGTGAATAGTACATATGGACAGGGGTTATACAGTGAATAGTACATATGGACAGGGGTTATACAGTGAATAGTGCATATGGACAGGGGTTATACAGTGAATAGTACATATGGACAGGGGTTATACAGTGAATAGTGCATATGGACAGGGGTTATACAGTGAATAGTACATATGGACAGGGGTTATACAGTGAATAGTACATATGGACAGAGGTTATACAGTGAATAGTACATATGGACAGGGATAATACAGTGAATAGTACATATGGACAGGGGTTATACAGTGAATAGTGCATATGGACAGGGGTTATACAGTGAATAGTGCATATGGACAGGGGTTATACAGTGAATAGTGCATATGGACAGGGGTTATACAGTGAATAGTGCATATGGACAGGGGTTATACAGTGAATAGTCCATATGGACAGGGGTTATACAGTGAATAGTACATATGGACAGGGGTTATACAGTGAATAGTACATATGGACAGGGGTTATACAGTGAATAGTACATATGGACAGGGGTTATACAGTGAATAGTACATATGGACAGAGGTTATACAGTGAATAGTACATATGGACAGGGATAATACAGTGAATAGTACATATGGACAGGGGTTATACAGTGAATAGTGCATATGGACAGGGGTTATACAGTGAATAGTGCATATGGACAGGGGTTATACAGTGAATAGTGCATATGGACAGGGGTTATACAGTGAATAGTGCATATGGACAGGGGTTATACAGTGAATAGTCCATATGGACAGGGGTTATACAGTGAATAGTACATATGGACAGGGGTTATACAGTGAATAGTACATATGGACAGGGGTTATATAGTGAATAGTACATATGGACAGGGATTATACAGTGAATAGTACATATGGACAGGGGTTATACAGTGAATAGTACATATGGACAGGGGTTATACAGTGAATAGTACTTATGGACAGGGGTGATACAGTGAATAGTACATATGGACAGGGGTTATACAGTGAATAGTGCATATGGACAGGGGTTATACAGTGAATAGTGCATATGGACAGGGGTTATACAGTGAATAGTGCATATGGACAGGGGTTATACAGTGAATAGTCCATATGGACAGGGGTTATACAGTGAATAGTACATATGGACAGGGGTTATACAGTGAATAGTACATATGGACAGGGGTTATATAGTGAATAGTACATATGGACAGGGATTATACAGTGAATAGTACATATGGACAGGGGTTATACAGTGAATAGTACATATGGACAGGGGTTATACAGTGAATAGTACTTATGGACAGGGGTGATACAGTGAATAGTACATATGGACAGGGGTTATACAGTGAATAGTGCATATGGACAGGGGTTATACAGTGAATAGTATATATAGACAGGGGTTATACAGTGAATAGTACATATGGACAGGAGTTATACAGTGAATAGTGCATATGGACAGGGGTTATACAGTGAATAGTACTTATGGACAGGGGTTATACAGTGAATAGTACATATGGACAGGAGTTATACAGTGAATAGTGCATATGGACAGGGGTTATACAGTGAATAGTACTTATGGACAGGGGTTATACAGTGAATAGTACATATGGACAGGAGTTATACAGTGAATAGTGCATATGGACAGGGGTTATACAGTGAATAGTGCATATGGACAGAGGTATACAGTGAATAGTGCATATGGACAGGGGTTATACAGTGAATAGTGCATATGGACAGGGGTTATACAGTGAATAGTGCATATGGACAGAGGTATACAGTGAATAGTGCATATGGACAGGGGTTATACAGTGAATATTATATATAGACAGGGGTTATACAGTGAATAGTGCATATGGACAGGGGTTATACAGTGAATATTATATATAGACAGGGGTTATACAGTGAATAGTACATATGGACAGGAGTTATACAGTGAATAGTGCATATGGACAGGGGTTATACAGTGAATAGTGCATATGGACAGGGGTTATACAGCGAATAGTACATATGGACAGGGGTTATACAGTGAATAGTATATATAGACAGGGGTTATACAGTGAATAGTACATATGGACAGGGGTTATACAGTGAATAGTACATATGGACAGGAGTTATACAGTGAATAGTGCATATGGACAGGGGTTATACAGTGAATAGTACATATGGACAGGGGTTATACAGTGAATAGTACATATGGACAGTGGTTATACAGTGAATAGTACATATGGACAGGGGTTATACAGTGAATAGTGCATATGGACAGGGGTTATACAGTGAATAGTACATATGGACAGGGGTTATACAGTGAATAGTGCATATGGACAGGGGTTATACAGTGAATAGTGCATATGGACAGTGGTTACACAGTGAATAGTACATATGGACAGGGGTTATACAGTTAATAGTACATATGGACAGGGGTTATACAGTGAATAGTACATATGGACAGGGGTAATACAGTGAATAGTACATATGGACAGGGGTTATATAGTTAATAGTACATATGGACAGGGGTTATACAGTGAATAGTACATATGGACAGGGGTTATACAGTGAATAGTACATATGGACAGGGGTTATACAGTGAATAGTGCATATGGACAGGGGTTATACAGTGAATAGTACATATGGACAGGGGTTATACAGTGAATAGTACATATGGACAGGGGTTATACAGTGAATAGTGCATATGGACAGGGGTTATACAGTGAATAGTACATATGGACAGGGGTTATACAGTGAATAGTGCATATGGACAGGGGTTATACAGTGAATAGTACATATGGACAGGGGTTATACAGTGAATAGTACATATGGACAGGGGTTATACAGTGAATAGTACATATGGACAGGGGTTATACAGTGAATAGTACATATGGACAGGGGTTATACAGTGAATAGTGCATATGGACAGGGGTTATACAGTGAATAGTGCATATGGACAGGGGTTATACAGTGAATAGTGCATATGGACAGGGGTTATACAGTGAATAGTGCATATGGACAGGGGTTATACAGTGAATAGTGCATATGGACAGGGGTTATACAGTGAATAGTACATATGGACAGGGGTTATACAGTGAATAGTACATATGGACAGGGGTTATACAGTGAATAGTACATATGGACAGGGGTTATACAGTGAATAGTGCATATGGACAGGGATTATACAGTGAATAGCGCATATGGACAGGGGTTATACAGTGAATAGTACATATGGACAGGTATTATACAGTGAATAGTGCATATGGACAGGGGTTATACAGTGAATAGTACATATGGACAGGGGTTAAACAGTGAATAGTGCATATGGACAGGGGTTATACAGTGAATAGTACATATGGACAGGGGTTATACAGTGAATAGTACATATGGACAGGGGTTAAACAGTGAATAGTACATATGGACAGGGGTTAAACAGTGAATAGTGCATATGGACAGGGGTTATACAGTGAATAGTACATATGGACAGGGATTATACAGTGAATAGTACATATGGACAGGGGTTATACAGTGAATAGTGCATATGGACAGGGGTTATACAGTGAATAGTATATATAGACAGGGGTTATACAGTGAATAGTACATATGGACAGGAGTTATACAGTGAATAGTGCATATGGACAGGGGTTATACAGTGAATAGTACTTATGGAAAGGGGTTATACAGTGAATAGTACATATGGACAGGAGTTATACAGTGAATAGTGCATATGGACAGGGGTTATACAGTGAATAGTGCATATGGACAGAGGTATACAGTGAATAGTGCATATGGACAGGGGTTATACAGTGAATAGTGCATATGGACAGGGGTTATACAGTGAATAGTGCATATGGACAGAGGTATACAGTGAATAGTGCATATGGACAGGGGTTATACAGTGAATATTATATATAGACAGGGGTTATACAGTGAATAGTGCATATGGACAGGGGTTATACAGTGAATAGTGCATATGGACAGAGGTATACAGTGAATAGTGCATATGGACAGGGGTTATACAGTGAATATTATATATAGACAGGGGTTATACAGTGAATAGTGCATATGGACAGGGGTTATACAGTGAATATTATATATAGACAGGGGTTATACAGTGAATAGTACATATGGACAGGAGTTATACAGTGAATAGTGCATATGGACAGGGGTTATACAGTGAATAGTGCATATGGACAGGGGTTATACAGCGAATAGTACATATGGACAGGGGTTATACAGTGAATAGTATATATAGACAGGGGTTATACAGTGAATAGTACATATGGACAGGGGTTATACAGTGAATAGTACATATGGACAGGAGTTATACAGTGAATAGTGCATATGGACAGGGGTTATACAGTGAATAGTACATATGGACAGGGGTTATACAGTGAATAGTACATATGGACAGTGGTTATACAGTGAATAGTACATATGGACAGGGGTTATACAGTGAATAGTGCATATGGACAGGGGTTATACAGTGAATAGTACATATGGACAGGGGTTATACAGTGAATAGTGCATATGGACAGGGGTTATACAGTGAATAGTGCATATGGACAGTGGTTATACAGTGAATAGTACATATGGACAGGGGTTATACAGTTAATAGTACATATGGACAGGGGTTATACAGTGAATAGTACATATGGACAGGGGTAATACAGTGAATAGTACATATGGACAGGGGTTATATAGTTAATAGTACATATGGACAGGGGTTATACAGTGAATAGTACATATGGACAGGGGTTATACAGTGAATAGTACATATGGACAGGGGTTATACAGTGAATAGTACATATGGACAGGGGTTATATAGTTAATAGTACATATGGACAGGGGTTATACAGTGAATAGTACATATGGACAGGGGTTATACAGTGAATAGTACTTATGGACAGGGGTTACACAGTGAATAGTGCATATGGACAGGGGTTATACAGTGAATAGTACATATGGACAGGGGTTATACAGTGAATAGTACATATGGACAGGGGTTATACAGTGAATAGTACATATGGACAGGAGTTATACAGTGAATAGTACATATGGACAGGGGTTATACAGTGAATAGTACATATGGACAGGGGTTATACAGTGAATAGTGCATATGGACAGGGGTTATACAGTGAATAGTGCATATGGACAGGGGTTATACAGTGAATAGTGCATATGGACAGGGGTTATACAGTGAATAGTACATATGGACAGGGGTTATACAGTGAATAGTCCATATGGACAGGGGTTATACAGTGAATAGTCCATATGGACAGGGGTTATACAGTGAATAGTACATATGGACAGGGGTTATACAGTGAATAGTGCATATGGACAGAGGTTATACAGTGAATAGTACATATGGACAGGGGTTATACAGTGAATAGTACATATGGACAGGGGTTATACAGTGAATAGTACATATGGACAGGGGTTATACAGTGAATAGTGCATATGGACAGGGGTTATACAGTGAATAGTACATATGGACAGGGGTTATACAGTGAATAGTACATATGGACAGAGGTTATACAGTGAATAGTACATATGGACAGTGATAATACAGTGAATAGTACATATGGACAGGGGTTATACAGTGAATAGTGCATATGGACAGGGGTTATACAGTGAATAGTGCATATGGACAGGGGTTATACAGTGAATAGTACATATGGACAGGGGTTATACAGTGAATAGTGCATATGGACAGGGGTTATACAGTGAATAGTACATATGGACAGGGGTTATACAGTGAATAGTGCATATGGACAGGGGTTATACAGTGAATAGTACATATGGACAGGGGTTATACAGTGAATAGTACATATGGACAGGGGTTATACAGTGAATAGTACATATGGACAGGGGTTATACAGTGAATAGTACATATGGACAGGGGTTATACAGTGAATAGTGCATATGGACAGGGGTTATACAGTGAATAGTGCATATGGACAGGGGTTATACAGTGAATAGTGCATATGGACAGGGGTTATACAGTGAATAGTGCATATGGACAGGGGTTATACAGTGAATAGTGCATATGGACAGGGGTTATACAGTGAATAGTACATATGGACAGGGGTTATACAGTGAATAGTACATATGGACAGGGGTTATACAGTGAATAGTACATATGGACAGGGGTTATACAGTGAATAGTGCATATGGACAGGGATTATACAGTGAATAGCGCATATGGACAGGGGTTATACAGTGAATAGTACATATGGACAGGTATTATACAGTGAATAGTGCATATGGACAGGGGTTATACAGTGAATAGTACATATGGACAGGGGTTAAACAGTGAATAGTGCATATGGACAGGGGTTAAACAGTGAATAGTACATATGGACAGGGGTTATACAGTGAATAGTACATATGGACAGGGGTTAAACAGTGAATAGTACATATGGACAGGGGTTAAACAGTGAATAGTGCATATGGACAGGGGTTATACAGTGAATAGTGCATATGGACAGGGGTTATACAGTGAATAGTACATATGGACAGGGATTATACAGTGAATAGTACATATGGACGGGTTATACAGTGAATAGTGCATATGGACAGGGGTTATACAGTGAATAGTGCATATGGACAAGGGTTATATAGTTAATAGTACATATGGACAGGGGTTATACAGTGAATAGTGCATATGGACAGGGGTTATACAGTGAATAGTGCATATGGACAGGGGTTATACAGTGAATAGTACATATGGACAGGGGTTATACAGTGAATAGTACATATGGACAGGAGTTATACAGTGAATAGTACATATGGACAGGGGTTATACAGTGAATAGTACATATGGACAGGGGTTATACAGTGAATAGTACATATGGACAGGGGTTATACAGTGAATAGTACATATGGACAGGGGTTATACAGTGAATAGTACATATGGACAGGGGTTATACAGTGAATAGTGCATATGGACAGGGGTTATACAGTGAATAGTGCATATGGACAGGGGTTATACAGTGAATAGTACATATGGACAGAGGTAATCAGTGAATAGTACATATGGACAGGGGTTATACAGTGAATAGTACATATGGACAGGGGTTATACAGTGAATAGTACATATGGACAGGAGTTATACAGTGAATAGTACATATGGACAGGGGTTATACAGTGAATAGTACATATGGACAGGGGTTATACAGTGAATAGTACATATGGACAGGGGTTATACAGTGAATAGTACATATGGACAGGGGTTATACAGTGAATAGTGCATATGGACAGGGGTTATACAGTGAATAGTACATATGGACAGGGGTTATACAGTGAATAGTGCATATGGACAGGGGTTATACAGTGAATAGTGCATATGGACAGGGGTTATACAGTGAATAGTGCATATGGACAGGGGTTATACAGTGAATAGTACATATGGACAGGGGTTATACAGTGAATAGTACATATGGACAGGGGTTATACAGTGAATAGTACATATGGACAGGGGTTATACAGTGAATAGTGCATATGGACAGGGATTATACAGTGAATAGCACATATGGACAGGGGTTATACAGTGAATAGTACATATGGACAGGTATTATACAGTGAATAGTGCATATGGACAGGGGTTATACAGTGAATAGTACATATGGACAGGGGTTAAACAGTGAATAGTGCATATGGACAGGGGTTAAACAGTGAATAGTACATATGGACAGGGGTTATATAGTGAATAGTACATATGGACAGGGGTTAAACAGTGAATAGTGCATATGGACAGGGGTTATACAGTGAATAGTACATATGGACAGGGGTTAAACAGTGAATAGTACATATGGACAGGGGTTAAACAGTGAATAGTGCATATGGACAGGGGTTATACAGTGAATAGTACATATGGACAGGGGTTATACAGTGAATAGTACATATGGACAGGGGTTATACAGTGAATAGTGCATATGGACAGGGGTTATACAGTGAATAGTGCATATGGACAAGGGTTATATAGTTAATAGTACATATGGACAGGGGTTATACAGTGAATAGTACATATGGACAGGGGTTATACAGTGAATAGTACATATGGACAGGGGTTAAACAGTGAATAGTGCATATGGACAGGGGTTATACAGTGAATAGTACATATGGACAGGGGTTAAACAGTGAATAGTACATATGGACAGGGGTTAAACAGTGAATAGTGCATATGGACAGGGGTTATACAGTGAATAGTACATATGGACAGGGGTTATACAGTGAATAGTACATATGGACAGGGGTTATACAGTGAATAGTGCATATGGACAGGGGTTATACAGTGAATAGTACATATGGACAGGGGTTATACAGTGAATAGTACATATGGACAGGGGTTATACAGTGAATAGTGCATATGGACAGGGGTTATACAGTGAATAGTGCATATGGACAAGGGTTATATAGTTAATAGTACATATGGACAGGGGTTATACAGTGAATAGTGCATATGGACAGGGGTTATACAGTGAATAGTGCATATGGACAGGGGTTATACAGTGAATAGTACATATGGACAGGGGTTAATATGGCATTATGTGCATGTTCCAGGTAAGTATAAATGGTATTTAATCATAGGCCTGCTAAATATATTATGAAGGATTTCCATCAACAACATGTTCATAGTACTAAGATTGTTTGTGCTCTGAAGGGATAAGTGGCCTGAAGTCAAGAGTAATCTATAGTAACACAACATATACAATCCTACACCTACCAGATTCTCGTTGACAATGCCATCGCTAGCAGCAAAGAAAGCCAATACATGGGATATAAAGTGCTTCTCATCTGATGTCAACTTCTCCCAGTGAGCAGTATCTTTGGATAAATCCACCTAATACAAAGAGTATATAATATGCCAGTATTATAATAAACAGCAGATAATATTCATCAATGATATTTGCTAGATTTATATTTTGCGAGTAATATAATAAACGGTAGATAATTCAAATCTATTCTAATATACAGCAGATTATATACAGTAGAAAATATGGCAAAATTACAATACACATCGATTACAATATACAGATATTCTAATATACAACAGATTTTATACAGCAGGTCACATGCCAGTATTATAAAAATCAGTAGATAATATGCATCTATTACAATATTTATAATATACAGTATATTTTATACAAGCAGATGGTTAGTAAATTCTCTGAGAATATGTAATTGTAAAATACTGGTTTCCTGTCTGCTTACATCTGTAATGTAGAACCAGGCCCCAAAACTGAACATTTCTGCAGGTGCGTTTGGTAAAGTATAAAGCGATGGTAGCGGCATAAATGTTGTCAATTACCAACCAGTAACAAGATCACTATTATGTTATCTTCACTGCATCTCCCGCCAAAGTTTATAGTGACGGCAGGAGACAAGGCCGGAAAGTAGAGCGGTATTGATGCCGAGACAGCCCTATGTCACCCAAACCCTCTCCTGTACAGCTCCTATTCTAAGTAATAAGGACTGTGCTCGATTGCCCAACCTTCTAGCCGCGTCTCCAGTCATCACTTTTATACTTTGGGTGGGAGGCAGAAAAAAGCTAAAATGATAGTGATGATTTACACTTAGGCTATGTTCACACGTCAAACCAAAAACAGCGGTAAAATACAGAGCAGTTTTCAAGGGAAAACAGCCTTTAATTTTCAGCCGTTTTTTATGTATCAAGCGTTTTTTACGCCCGTTTTCCAAGCTGTTTTTCTATTGACCCAATGAAAAAGGGACCAAAAATGGCTCAAGAAGTGACATGCACTTCTTTTTTTTACCAACAGCCGCGTAGAAAACGCCCCGTGGAAACAGAACGCCGTTTTTCCCATTGAAATCAATGGGCAGATGTATGGAGGCGTTCAGCCCCCCATATTTTCCGCCGTTTACGGCCCGAAAAACGGCTGAAAATAGGCCGTGTGAACATACCCTTAGCGTTAGGGCTCATGTACACAACAGATCCGCCTGCGTAGATCCTGTACATCAGTGGCAGTACTGCTCCCTGGTACGGAGAACAGGGGACCGAAAGTCACCCAAAGTGCTACATGAGACTGGCGCTCTGGTGTGCATGCTCGGCCGGCGCTCCATTCATTTCTATTGGATTTCTGGGACTGCTGCATTCTCATGTAGCCCTTCGGGGGACTTTCGGTCCCCTGTTCTCATCGCTGGGGGTCCCAGTGGTCGGACCACCAAAGATCACACATGTATTTCCTATCCGTGGATAGGGGATACATGTGTTTGTGGGAAAACCCCTCTAAATTAAACTTGTAAACTAAATTAAGGCACAATTCACACTTTTTTTGGCGCCGATTCTGACACACGGAGGAAAAAAAAGCAGCATGTTCTTTCTTTCCGCGGTTACGCCTCTAACCTCCCATTGAAATCAATCAATCGGTTTTTTTTCCGCGGTCCTTAATGGCTGTGGGAAAAAAACACGGGGAAAAAACGCAGCGAAAATCGTGACAAGAAAGTGCAAGCAGGTCAAAATCTGCCATGAAATTCCTTAAGGAATTTTGAGGCAGATTTTTTTTCTGCCTGCAAAATCCTCCGTGTGAACTAGGCCTTAGGCCTCATGCACACGAATGTGCTTTTGCGGCCGCAATTCCCCCGAAAATCCACGGGAGAATTGCGGCCCCATTCATTCCTATGGGGCCATGCACACGACCGTGGTTTTCACGGTCCGTGATTGGCCCAGGAGCCCGCACCGCAGAAAGAACGGGCAAGTCTTATTACGGCAGTGTTCTGCGGACCGGTCCGGGCCGGCCGACCCGAAAATCACGGCCGTGCACATGGCTACGGTCGTATGCATGAGGCCTAACTGATTCTTTTTTTCCACAGGAGGCAGATGTAAGGAGACTATCGGGCTACCCACATACACATTAAATTATCAGCTGAACCCAACAACATCCATCTTATACGTGCATGGCCAGCTTTAGTTATTCCACAAGTGACAACAGGACAGGCAGCCATTACAGCGGCAGTAGGACATGTCACCTATTTTTCCTATAGTTGTCAAAACTATCTAACAGAAAAGCTGCTCATGTTGTCCATAGCAACCAATCAGAGCTCAGCTTTCATTTCTTAAACTGCTCTAGAAATATGACAGCTGCACTGTGATTGGTTACTAGGGGCAACAATGGCAATTTTACTGTAAGGCCTCATGCACACGACCGTAGCCGTGTGCACGGCCGTGATTTTCGGGTCGGCCGGCTGCGGACTGTCAGCGGACTGTCAGCCGCAGGCCGCCCGCACATGCACATGGCCGCGGCCATTGTTTTCAATGAGCCCGGACCGCAGAACCGGGCCGTAATAAGACATGCCCGTTCTTTCTGCGGTCCGGGCTCCCGGGCCGTGCACGGACCGCAAAAACTACGGTCGTGTGCACGGCCGTGATTTTCGGGTCGGCCGGCTGCGGACTGTCAGCGGACTGTCAGCCGCAGGCCGCCCGCACATGCACATGGCCGCGGCCATTGTTTTCAATGAGCCCGGACCGCAGAACCGGGCCGTAATAAGACATGCCCGTTCTTTCTGCGGTCCGGGCTCCCGGGCCGTGCACGGACCGCAAAAACTACGGTCGTGTGCACGGCCCCATAGAAAAGAATGGGGCCACAATTCTCCCGTGGATTTTCGGGGGAATTGCGGCCGCAAAAACACTGTCGTGTGCATGAGGCCTTAGACATTTTTGATAAATGAAACTTCGATACTGGGGTTTTTCTAGTCCTGATTATATAACACATAAAATATAGAGAAACTCTCATGTAACAATCCCTTACTTCCTCCACAGTCCAAAATGAAGCCTGCGCCTTCTTATACATTTTCCAAAAGTCTTGATACTGGATTGGAAAAATGACAAAACGTCGGGAATTCTTCCTGAGGAGAGGCTCATCTTCATCACTGGCTCCATTGCTAACACCGCCGCCATTCTGCAGCGGGTACAAAAGACACAATAATAAACATGTCACCGTTTTCTGATGAACAATGAAATATTTTTTTTAAATTATTGTGCTAAATGTTACCAATGGATAATTGCACCTCATTTAGCAAAACCTAAAACCTTACCTTGTTACCCATAGCAACAAATCACAGCGCAACTTTTTATTTTTCCAGAGCAGTACTGAGCTCTGATTGGTTAATATGAAAAACAAGGCCAGTTTTTCTGCCAGACGGCTTAGATAAATGAGGTACCATGTTTCTTAATAAAAGTGAACTCTGGAAAATATATTGACGGAGATTTTTCGATAATATTTTAAAATGCTTTGATTTTATATGACGGCAAAAATTGAGAAAATTGTGCTAAATTTATCAAAATGGCACACACGGAATGATAAATTTGGCCCAGCCTGCTCACGCTACAGTTTTCTCGGCCTTGCACCACCTCCTGGCTGGCATAAAGTTCAGCATTAATCTATACATGAGTCATGCTGCTCTATTGTTTCCGGTAAATCCATGGACACACTGACGGAACCCATTAAAGTAAATGGGTTCCGACAGGGGCCGGTTGTCTCTGTTGTTCAGCTCCTCTGACGGAGAAGAACAACAGAATTCAGAACGCAGGTGTGAACAGGGCCAAGAAATGGCATGCATGTATGACAGGCTAGACCTGTAGCACAAGTCTCTTCTCCAAGTCTCAAACGACATTCTACAAGTCCTGATGACCAAAACTAAAAAATAATACTGGACACATTTTTTTAACCCGTTAGTGACCGACCCATCGTGTTTCTACGTCGGTCACTAACGGGCCTTATTCCGATGCCATAGACTTTTTACGTCGCGGCATCGGAATAAGTAAACAGAGCAGGGAACTGTCAGATCTCCCTGCTCTCGGCTGCTAGAGGCGGCTGGGAGCGTCCCTGCTCTAACGTGTGAGATCGATATTAGTATCGATCTCACACGTTTAACCCCTCAGATGCGGTGCTCAATAGCGTGCACTGCATCTGAGTGGTTTTGGAGAGAGGGAGAGAGGGAGGGAGCTCCCTCTCTCCCCCACCGACACCCGGCCATACGATCGCCGAGTGTCTCTAATGGCAGCCGGGGGTCTAATAAAGGCCCCCAGGTCTGCCTGGAGTGAATGCCTGCTAGATCATGCCGCAGGTATGACCTAGCAGATGCCTGACCGTGTTAAACGGCCAGGCAGTAATACACTGCAATACAAAAGTATTGCAGTGTATTATAAATGCGATCGCAGAATCGCATATTATAGTCCCCTAATGGGACTAGTAAAAAGTGAAAAAAAAGTTGAATAAAGTTAATTTAAAAAAAAATGTGAAAAAAAATAAAAAACCCAGCTTTTCCCCTTACAAAATGCTTTACTATTAGGGTATGTGCACACACACTAATTACGTCCGTAATTGACGGACGTATTTCGGCCGCAAGTCCCGGACCGAACACAGTGCAGGGAGCCGGGCTCCTAGCATCATACTTATGTACGACTCTAGGAGTCCCTGCCTCGCTGCAGGACAACTGTCCCGTAGTATAATCATGTTTACAGTACGGGACAGTTGTCCTGCAGCGAGGCAGGGACTCCTAGCATCGTACATAAGTATGACACTAGGAGCCCGGCTCCCTGCACTGTGTTCGGTCCGGGACTTGCGGCTGAAATACGTCCGTCAATTACGGACGTAATTAGTGTGTGTGCACATACCCTTAAAAAAACAAAATAAAGTAAAAAAGTTACACATATTTGGTATCGCCGCATCCGTAACGACCCCGACTATAAATCTATTACATTATTTAACCCGCACGGTGAACGCCGTAAAAAAAAAAAAAAAACTATGGAAAAATTGCTGTTTTCTGTGAATCCTGACTTTAAAAAATGTAATAAAAAGTGATCAAAAAGTCGCATCTACTCCAAAATGGTACCAATAAAAACTACAAGTCGTCCCGCAAAAAAAAAGCCCTCATACAACTGCATCGGCGAAAAAATAAAAACGTTACGGCTCTTCAAATACGGAGACACAAAAACAAATAATTATGAAAAAAAGCGTTTTTACTGTGTAAAAGTAGTAAAACATACCAAAACTATACAAATTTGGTATCGTTGCAATCGTAACAACCCGCTGAATAAAGTTATTGTGTTATTTATACCACACGGTAAACGGCGTAGATTTAGGACGCAAAAAAGAGTGGCGAAATTTCAGATTTTTTTTCTATTCCCCCCCCAAAAAAAAGTTAATAAAAGTTAATCAATAAATAATATGTCCCCCAAAATGGTGCTATTAAAAAATACAACTTGTCCCGCAAAAAACAAGACCTTATACAGCTATGTCGACGCAAAAATAAGAAGGTTATAGCTCTTGGAATGCGACGATTGAAAAACGTAAAAAATAGCATGCTCATTAAGGTCCAAAATAGGCTGGTCATTAAGGGGTTAAGATCTTTGCTTGCAGACATTGAATGGGAACCTTCATTGTTTACTTTTTGAGACTGAAAATCAGACTTGGTCATGTGATGATCACACAGGTGCATGACTCATTCACAGTTAGGCTGGGTTCACACGTGGCAGAATTTCACTTGAATTCCGCTGCGGAGCCGTTTCTCCATTGACTTCCACTTAAATTTAGAAGTGTTCGTTTAGACGATGCGTAAAATTCCGCTGCGGAGCATAGGCTGCGGAGCGGAATTTGGTGTCCGCAGCATGCTCTGTCTGTTGCGGAGCAGTGGCGGACTGGTTGCGGACTCATGCTTTTTTAACATGACATTTCTTCATTCTGGCTGGACCTATGTATTTCTAGGTCTACAGCCAGACTGAGGAAGTCAATGGGGCTCCCGTAATTACGGGAGCGTTGCTAGGAGACGTCAGTAAATAGTCACTGTCCAGGGTGCTGAAAGAGTTAAGCGATCGGCAGTAACTGTTTCTGCACCCTGGACAGTGACTACCGATCCCAATATACAGCAACCTGTAAAAAAAATAGAAGTTCATACTTACCGAGAACTCCCTGCTTCTGTCTCCAGTCCGGCCTCCCGGGATGACGTTTCAGTCTAAGTGACGGCTGCAGCCAATCACAGGCTGCAGCGGTCACATGGACTGCCGCGTCATCCAGGGAGGTAGGGCTGGATGCCGAAAGAGGGACGCGTCACCAAGACAACGGCCGGTAAGTATGAAATTCGTTTACTTTCACTAGGGAAAGTGATGTCCCTTCTCTCTATCCTGCACTGATAGAGAGAAGGGAAGCACTTTTTCCGCAGTCCGCAGCAGCTAGTCCGCATCAATTTACTGCACATTTTGGGCAGATCCGCAGCCGTAATCCGCAACCCGGATTAGGTGCGGCATTGATGCGGACAGTTGCGGAGGAAATCCGCCACGTGGGGGCATGCCCTTAGGGTATGATCACACGGCAGCGTCCGTAACGGCTGAAATTACGGGGCTGTTTCCAGGAGAAAACAGCCCCGTCATTTCAGCCGTAACGGCATGTGCAGGCGCTTGAACGCCGCGTCCATTACGGACGTAACTGGAGCTGGTTTTCCATGGAAAACGGCTCCATTTACGTCTGAAGAAGTGACAAGACACTTCTTTGACGCGGGCGTCTATTTACGCGCCGTCTTTTGACAGCGACGCGTAAATATACGCCTCGTGTGAACAGACAAACGTCAGCCCATTGCTTTCAATGGGCAGATGTTTGTCAACGCTTTCAAGCCGTAATTTCGGATGTAATTCGGGGGTTAAAACACCCGAATTACGTCCGTAAATAGGCCGTGTGAACATACCCTTACAGGGCAGTTATGAGAGGTTTGCCCTGTAAGGAGCCGGGCACCTGTGTAACCATCACACGACCCGAACAGATCTTTGGAAGTAAACAAGGAAGGTTCAATATGAATGTTAGAAAAAAAAGTGTCTCCGGTCACATCTGAGGCACCCAACATATGGTCAGTTGACAACCGATGCCCAAGTGCATGCCACCTAAGTGTCCCAGCAGAATCGATCTACCACAGATCGCTTCAGTCAAGCAGATTCAGTACAGATTGGCATAGGAACAATGGCTGGCTATGTGGTTGGCACTGCTATGGGGGATTGCCCATCTAAATGTCCATCAAAACCTTCTGATTTATGTTCTAGACTTCGGCGGGAGACCAAAAGCCACAAAACTTAGGCCTTGTTCACATAGAGTTTTTTTGCAGGCAGAAAATTCTGCCTGGAAAAATCAGCTCCGTTTTTTTTTTAAGTGGTTTTGTGCTTCTCACGTTTTTTGCCGTGATTTTTCTTCAGGCTTTTTTTTTTTTAAACATTTTTTGCCGCATCTCTTCTACAGGCCAAGTAAAAAAACAGCGAGCATTTTTTGCCAAAATAGCGGTGTTTTTTCTGTCTTCCAGATTTCAAGGAAGTTTTTGAGGCGGAAAATTCCTCATGAAAGGTCATGACGCTTTTTTCCGCTCGCGGGGAAAAAACGCCTCAGCCTCCCATTGAAATCAATGGTAGGTGATTTCGGCTGTTTATCGCAGCGGTTTTTGACACGGGTTTTCTTGCCAAAAAACTCTGTAAATTAGGTCTTAGGCCCTGTTCACACTGAGTTTTTTGCAGGCAGAAAAATCTGCCTCAAAATTCCATCTGGAATTTTGAGGCAGATTTTGATCTGCCTGCATGCCGTTTGCCACGTTTTTCGCTGCATTCTTCGCCCACGGCCATTGAGTGCAAAAAACGCTGTGAAAAACGCTTTCTCTGCCTCCCATTGATGTCAATGGGAGGTCAGAGACGTAAACCCCCGAAGATAGAGCATATCGCTTATTTTTCAATGGGAGACATTTTCGGACACCTTTTGGCACGTTTTCAGCATCAAAAAACTCTGTGTGAACATATCCTTACAATGTGGGGTAACTGAGGAATGGTTATGTAACAAAGAAACGAAGCGCAAATCTCTGAGAAAGTAAACAACAAAAATGCTCCTTTTTTATTATTTTAATTATTATGTAGCGGATTTATAAAAAAAAAAAATATATATATATAACAGGAGGTACTTTAAGTAATGGGATCACGTGCCTGGCGGGGGATTTAAAACTATTTTTTACCTATGTGATCGCATTTGCAGCTGTGAGGTTTTTCTGTTTGTTTTGTTTTTAGCTCAGAGAACCCCTTTAACATTTATGGCATATCCCAAGGATCACTGGTGATTGGTAGTCGTCAGACTGCTGGGACCAACACTGATCATGGATAAGCCTCTTCGCTCTCGTAAATGATGAGGTCCCAGTGGTCGGACTGCGTCCGGTCACATATTAATGGTACATCCTGGCATTATGCAATATGTTAAACAATGTCATACCGTTCCTTTAAATGGGCTGTAAGATTGTAACCATGCATAAAGACTGTTCAAACAAAAAGTGACCACGTTGCCCATAGCAACCAGAGTGCGGCTTTTATTGATCTAACTTTTATTGATCTAACGCAGCTCTGATAATGAAAGCAGTGATCTGATTGGTTGCTATGAGCAACACTGACACTTTTTTATAACAATCTTTATGTATAACGATCATTGCATACATTGGTGGCCCCTTCACGTTATGTGACACTATGGACCGGGAAGGTCACGCAGCGGATCCCGGCCGGCTGCGTCATTACGTCTCCTCCTGTCCCCGGCTCATTCTGTGTCACTGCTCGTAGTAAATGATATAATACCTGTTCTGCTGTATGGCTGCCATCACCCCCCGGCAGAGGAAGCCTGCAGTCCCCCATTGTAGCGCAGGCTCAGACCCGGGCAGGGGGCAGCGCTGGTGACGGTGTCTCGGCTGAGAGGAGGGGGAGGATGGCACAGATGACTGACAAATTCAGAACCGGCTGCCACTGACTCCTCCTCCTCATCATCACAGGGGAGGGGCTGCGCTTACTGTATATACAGGACCGGCCGGGGGAGGGGGCTGCGCTTACTGTATATACAGGACCGGCCGGGGGAGGGGGCTGCGCTTACTGTATATACAGGACCGGCCGGGGGAGGGGGCTGCGCTTACTGTATATACAGGACCGGCCGGGGGAGGGGGCTGCGCTTACTGTATATACAGGACCGGCCGGGGGAGGGGGCTGCGCTTACTGTATATACAGGACCGGCCGGGGGAGGGGGCTGCGCTTACTGTATATACAGGACCGGCCGGGGGAGGGGGCTGCGCTTACTGTATATACAGGACCGGCCGGGGGAGGGGGCTGTACACACGGCAGAGTGGAGATCCGAGGCTGCGATAGAATAGATAGATGAGAGATTGAAATGCTACCCCCTGTCAAAACGATGGAAACCACGACGGAACCTGAAGGACCGCATTTAAGTCAATGCAGTGGAACCCTGTGGAATGAGGTCCGCTGGGCACTACTGGTGCGAGTCAGTGAGACGGATCTGTGAGGGTATGTTCACACGAGGTCATTACGTCCGTAATGGACGGAACGTATTTAGGCGCAAGTCCCGGACCGAACACAGTGCAGGGAGCCGGGCTCCTAGCATCATACTTATGTACGACGCTAGGAGTCCCTGCCTCGCTGCAGGAAAACTGTACGGCCTCGTGCACACTTACGTCACCGTTTTCAAGGCCGCTTTCAACGGGTCCGTGAACCCGTTTTAGCGGCCGTGTCGTTTCCGTGTGCACTCCGTGTTTCCGTGCGCCGAGCATGGTACTGTCCAGGGTGACAGTACATGCTCGGCGCGCGGAAAATAAAATTTTTGGCCTCATGCACACTTCAGTTTTTTCCTTCAGGGTGCTATCCGTTTTTGTCATGGCTTGCACCCTGAACCCATTCATTTCAATGGAGCCATGCACACCACAGTTTTTTTGACGGTCCCGTTGCTCCTTTCCGATCCAAAGTAAACATGTCCTACTTTGGTCCAAGATTCCGTGACCGTGAGGCCCATGGGCCGTCAAAAAAACTGAAGGCACACGGAAGGCATCCGTGTGCGACGGAGCCGTTGCCTAGCAACCGCCGGGCGGGCAGAAAAACATTAGAAAAATATTACACTATTCGGCAGCCACTTGTCTCTATCAATCACTGATAGAGAAAAGAGGCTTCTGATTAAACATAAAATAAAAAGCATTTCATACGTACCCGGTCGTTGTCTTGGTGACGAGTCCCTCTTCTTCCTCCAGTCCAACCTTCATTTGTGCCGAGGCAGCCTGTGATTGGCTGCAGCGGCGACATGGATTGAACGTCATCGCTGGAGGCCGGACAGGAGGAATTTAAGTATGAACTTATTTTTTTTTTTATTACATTAAAATTTTATTTTCCGCGCGCCGAGCATGGTACTGTCACCCTGGACAGTACCATGCTCGGTGCACGGAAACACGGAGTGCACACGGCCGCTAAAACGGGTTCACGGACCCCGTTGAAAGCGGCCGTGAAAACGGTGACGTAAGTGTGCACGAGGCCTTAATGTAATAAAAAAAAAGCACCACGTGCTTTTCTGTTTACAAACATCCAAACGGAGTGTCATAATGATGGAGGCTGCACGAAAAGCACGCAGCCGCGCATCCATATGAACAGGGCACACGGAGCTGCCACGTGCACAAAACGCAGCGTTTTTTGCACGCGGGAAACGCTCACGTTCATGTAAATCCACCCTTAACCCCTTAATGACCGGCCTATTTTGGACCTTAACCCCTTCAGGACTAAGCCTGTTTTGGCCTTCAGGACGAAGCCGATTTTTAAAATCTGACATGTGTCACTTTATGTGGTAATAACTCCGGAATGCTTTTACCTATCCAAGCGATTCTGAGATTGTTTTCTCGTGACACATTGGACTTTATGTTACTGGCAAAATTTGCCCGATACATTCAGTATTTAATTGTGAAAAACACCAAAATTTAGCGAAAAATTAGCATTTTTCTAAATTTAAATGTATCTGCTTGTAAAACCGATAGTTATACCACACAAAATAGTTACTAGTTAACATTTCCCACATGTCTACTTTAGTTTGGCATCGTTTTTTGAACATTCTTTTATTTTTCTAGGACATCACAAGGCTTCTAACTTTAGCAGCGATTTCTCATATTTTCAAGAAAATTTCAAAAGGCGATTTTTACAAGGACCAGTTCAGTTCTGAAGTGGCTTTGAGGGCCTTATGTACTAGATAGACCCCATAAATCACCCCATTTTGAAAACTGCACCCCTCAAAGTATTCAAAACAGCATTCAGAAAGTGTATTAACCCTTTAGGCGTTTCACAGGAATTAAAGCAAAGTAGAGGTGAAAGTTACAAATTTAATTTTTTGATACAAAATTCATTTGTAATAAAAAAAAATCTATACCACAGAAGGTTTTTCCCAAGAAATGTAACTTATTATTTATTGCCCAGATTCTGCAGTTTTTAGAAATATCCCACATGTGGCCCTAGTGCGGTAATGGACTGAAACACCGGCCTCAGAAGCAAAGGAGCACCTAGTGGATTTTGGGGCATCCTTTTTTTAGTATATATTTTAGGTACCATGTCAGGTTTGAAGAGGTCTTGTGGGGCCAAAACAAAAAGTGACCTCATTTTGGAAACTACACCCCTCAGGGAATTTATCTAGGGGTATAGTTAGCATTTTGAACCCAAAGTTTTTTTGCTAAATTTATTTTAATTAGTTTGTGAAGATGAAAATCTACTTTTTTTCTGAAAAAAACGTAGAAATTTTTAATTTTTACAAGGAATAAAGGAGAAAAAGCACCCCAACATTTGTAAAACAATTTCTCCCGATTACCGAAATATGCCATATGTGGTAATAAACTGCTGTTTGGACCCACAGCAAGGCTTAGAAGGGAAGGAGCGCTATTTGGCTTTTGGAGCTCAAATTTAGCTGAAATGGTTTTTGGGTGCCATGTCGCATTTGCAAAGCCCCTGAGAGGCCAAAACAGGGGAAACCCCCCAAAAGTGGAAATTACACCACTTAAAGAATCTATCTAGGGATATAGTGGGCATTTAGACCCCAAAATCTTTTGCAGGATTTATTAGAATTAGGCCGTGAAAATGAATATCGACATTTCTTCCACTAAAATGTTGCATTTTTTTCAATTTCACAAAGGATAAAGGGGGAAAAAGCCGCCCAACATTTGTAAAGCAATTTCTCCCGAGTACGGCAATACCCCACGTGTGGTCATAAATGGTTTTTCATTTGAAAGTAATTAACCCTTTCTGGAGTGATCCATTTTTTTCTTTTCCTTCTTAGTTTTTTCCTCCCCGCGTTCCAAGAGCCACAACTTTGTTATTTTTCAGTCAATAGAGCGGAGTGAGGGCTTATTTATTGAGGTACGAGCGGTCGTTTTTATTGGTACCACTTTTTGGTACATACAACTTTTTGAGCACTTTTTATTAAATTTTTAGGTAGAGCCAAGGTGACCAAAAAAACTACGATTTTGCCATTCTAAATTCTTTATTTTTCACGTGAGACGCTCCATACATCACCCCCCACACTACGACATGCTATGTCATGGTGCGCGCAGGGGTTAATGCGCAGCGCATGGTGCGGAGTGAAAATTACAATTTTCCACTGATATGCCATTTTAGTGCACTATATGTTATGCCCAGTTTGTGCCACTGAAGACAAATACCTCAAAATATTAACCGGGTTATCCCGGGTATGGCGATGCCATATCTGTGGACGTAAATTGGTGTTTAGGCACGCTGCAGGGCTCAGAAGGGAGGGACGCCATTTGGCTTTTGGGGCGCAGAGTTTGCTTGGTTTTACTGGTGTTTCAGTTTATAATGTGGGGGCATATGTAATCTGTGTGGAGTACATCAGGGTATATGTAATCTGTGCGGAGTACATCAGGGTATATGTAATCTGTGTGGAGTACATCAGGGTATATGTAATCTGTGTGGAGTACATCAGGGTATATGTAATCTGTGCAGAGTACATCAGGGTATATGTAATCTGTGCGGAGTACATCAGGGTATATGTAATCTGTGCGGAGTACATCAGGGTATATGTAATCTGTGCGGAGTACATCAGGGTATATGTAATATGTGAGGAGTACATCAGGGTATATGTAAGCTGTGCGGAGTACATCAGGGTATATGTGAGCTGTGCGGAGAACATCAGGGTATATGTAATCTGTGCGGAGTACATCAGGGTATATGTAATCTGTGCAGAGTACATCAGGGTATATGTAATCTGTGTGGAGTACATCAGGGTATATATAATCTGTGCGGAGTACATCAGGGTATATGTAATCTGTGCGGAGTACATCAGGGTATATGTAATCTGTGCGGAGTACATCAGGGTATATGTTATCTGTGCGGGGTACATCAGGGTACATGTTATCTGTGCGGAGTACATCAGGGTACATGTTATCTGTGCGGAGTACATCAGGGTACATGTTATCTGTGCGGGGTACATCAGGGTACATGTTATCTGTGCGGAGTACATCAGGGTATATGTTATCTGTGCGGGGTACATCAGGGTACATGTTATCTGTGCGGAGTACATCAGGGTATATGTAATCTGTGCGGAGTACATCAGGGTATAATAAGAGGGTATAATAATGGGGTAAATAAATAATAATTCATAGATATGTGGCCGGTGTCGCACTTATAAATGGTGCCCGATCTTATCCGCTTTTGGAACACTGCACATTTTGCATCGCCATATTCTGAGAGCCAGAACTGTTTTATTTTCTCACCACCGGAGCCGTGTGAGGGTTTATTCTTTGCGGGACAATCTGTAGTTTTCATTGGTACCATTTTGGGGTACCAGAAATTTTTTTGATCACGTTTTATTCCATTTTTTGGCAAGCAAGGTGACCAAAAACCATCAATTCTGACAATGTTTTTTATTTGTTTTTTTATGGCCTTCACCCTGGGCTATAAATGACCATTATACTTTATTCTGCGGGTCGATACGATTACGGCGATACCAGATGTATATAATTTTTTTATGTTTTGCAGCGTTTGTGCAATAAAATCACTTATTTATAAAATAATTTATTTTCTGTGTCACCATATTCTGAGAGCCATAACGTTTTTATTTTTCAGTCAAAAAAGCGGTGTAAGGGCTTGTTTTTTGCAGGACGGGATGTAGTTTGTATTGGTACCATTTTGGCGTACATGCGACTTTTTGATCACTTTTTATTGTATATTTTGGGAGGGTTGGTAACCAAAAAATTGTGATTCGGGCACTGTTTTTCGTTTATTTTTTTGCGGTGTTCACCGTGCGGGAAAAATAATATTACAGTTTTATAGTTGGGGTCGTTACGAACGCGGCGATACCAAATATGTGTACTTTTTGTAACGTGTTAATTTTTTTCCTATAATAAAAGTCTTATTATAGGAAAAAAAGCATTCTTTGTTTATGTCACTTCTAACTTTTATTTTTACACTTTTTCAAAACATTTTTATTATCTTTTTTTAACTTTTTTTACTTGTCCCACTAGGGGACACTTAGACTGGCAGCTTTGATCGCTGCTGGAACACATTACACTACACACGTAGTGTAATGTGTTCTAACTGTCATTGTGACGTAACTGTCACACTGACAGGAAGCAGAGGAGGAACGGCCGGAGGCTGATCCTCCGAGGCTTCCGTACATGGCAACCCGGAGGTCATTGTCTGGCCTCTGGTTGCCATGATAAGGATCGCAAGCCCCCGCAAATACATGTGGGGGGCTGCCGATCCGCTGTAAACCTCTTCGATGTGGTGATCGCAATCGACCACCGCATCGAAGGGGTTAATTGCCTATTTCAGCGGCGACAGGCCGCTGATCGGCAACGGGGAGAGCAGGGCTGACACCCTTCATAGTTAACCGCCGCTGCGGTGTAGCGCCGCGCGGCGGTTAACTGTTAAAGCGCGGACGTAACTGTACGCCCAGGTGCGCGAAGTTACTGCTCACTTGGACGTACAGTTACGCCAAGGTGCGGGAAGGGGTTAATGACCAAGCAATTTTTTACGTTTTTCAATCGTCGCATTCCAAGAGCTATAACCTTATTTTTGCGTCGACATAGCTGTATAAGGTCTTGTTTTTTGCGGGACAAGTTGCACTTTTTAATAGCACCATTTTTAGGTACATATTATTTATTGATTAACTTTTATTAACTTTTTTTTGGGAGGAATAGAAAAAAATCTGAAATTTCGCCACTCTTTTTTGCGTCCTAAATCTACGCCATTTACCGTGTGGTATAAATAACACAATAACTTTATTCAGCGGGTTGTTGCGATTGCAACGATACCAACTTTGTATAGGTTTTGTATGTTTTACTACTTTTACACAGTAAAAACGCTTTTTTTTCAAAATTATTTGTTTTTGGGTCTCCATATTTGAAGAGCCGTAACGTTTTTATTTTTTCGCCGATGCGGTTGTATGAGGGCTTTTTTTTTGCGGGGCGACTTGTAGTTTTTATTGGTACCATTTTGGAGTAGATGCGACTTTTTGATCAATTTTTATCACATTTTTTTAAAGTCAGTATTCACAGAAAACAGCAATTTTTTCATAGTTTTTTATTTATTTTTTTACGGCGTTCACCGTGCGGGTTAAATAATGTAATAGATTTATAGTCGGGGTCGTTCCGGACGCGGCGATACCAAATATGTGTAACTTTTTAACTTTATTTTGTTTTTTTAATAGTAAAGCATTTTGTAAGGGGAAAAGCTGGGTTTTTCATTTTTTTTCAAATTTTTTTTCAAATTAACTTTATTAAACTTTTTTTTCACTTTTTTACTAGTCCAATTAGGGGACTATAATATGCGATTCTCCGATCGCTATCATAATACACTGCAATACTTCTGTATTGCAGTGTATTACTGCCTGTCCGTTTAACACGGACAGGCATCTGCTAGGTCATGCCTCCGGCATGATCTAGCAGGCATTCACTCCAGGCAGCCTGGGGGCCTTTATTAGACCCCCCCTGGCTGCCATTACAGACACTCGGCGATCGTATCGCCGGGTGTCGGTGGGAGAGAGAGGGAGCTCCCTCGCACTCACCAAAACCACTCAGATGCGGTGCTCGCTATTGAGCACCGCATCTGAGGGGTTAAACGTGTGAGATCGATACTAATATCGATCTCACCCGGCAGAGCAGGGACGCTCCCAGCCGCCTCTAGCAGCTGAGAGCAGGGAGATCTGACAGCTCCCTGCTCTGTAAACGTATTCCGATGCCGCGACGTAAAAAGTCTGTGGCATCGGAATAAGGCCCGTTAGTGACCGACGTAGAAACACGATGGGTCGGTCACTAATGGGTTAAGGTAAAGTAGAGGTGAAATTTATAAATTCAATTTTTTTGCCGAAATTCATTTGTAAAATATTTTTCCCTGGAACACAGAAGATTTTACCAGAGAAACGCAACTCAATATTTATTGCTTAGATTCTACCGTTTTTAGAAATATCCCAGATAGACTGAAGCACTTTTTTTAGGAATATATTTTACGCACCATGTCAGGTTTGAGGAGGTCTTGTGGTGCCTAAACAGTCGAAACCCCCCCCCCCCCCAAAAGTGACCCCATTTTGGAAACTACACCCCTCAAGGCATTTTTATAGGGGTATAGTTAGTATTTTGACCCCACAGTTTTTTTGCAGAATTTAGTGGAATTAGTCTGTGAAGATGAAAATCACCTTTTTGTTTTTGCGAAAACATAGAATTTTTTCATTTTTACAAGGAATAAAGGAGAAAAAACACCCCAACATTTGTAGACCAATTTCTCCCGATTACAGCAATACCCCATATGTGGTCATAAACTGCTGTTTGGTCCCACTGCAGGGCTCAGAAGAGAAGGAGCACCTTTTGGATTTTGGCGCGCAGATTTTGCGGAAATGGTTTTTGGTGCCATGTCGCGTTTGCAAAGCCCTGGAGGGACCAAAACAGTGGAACCCCCCTCCCCTCCAATGGTGGTCCCATTTTGGAAACTACACCCCCTCAATGAATTTTTCTAGGGGTATAGTTACCATTTTGACTCCACAGTTTTTGTTTTTTTGTGGAATTAGGCCATGAAAATGAGTATCAACATTTTTGTCCACTAAAATGTTGAATTTTTTAATTTTCACAAGGGATAAAAGAGAAAAAGCGCCCCAACCTTTGTAAAGCAATTTCTCCCGAGTACAGCAATACCCCATATGTGGTCATAAATGTTTGTTTTTTTTTTTAAAAAAAAGAAAATTAATTAACCCATTCAGGACTGATACTTTTTTGCTTTTTCATTTTCGTTTTTCACTCCCCGCCTTCCAAGAGCCATAACTTTTGCATTTTTCCATCAGTAGAGTGGTGTGAGGGCTTATTGTTTGCGGGAAGAGTTTTAATTTCTATTGACACCATTTAACCCCTTCCCGACATTTGACGTATCCATACTCCTAACTCGCGTAGGGGAAGTATGGAGCAGGCTCACGGAATGAACCCGCTTCATATGATGCCGGTGTCGGCTGTATGTTACAGCCGACACCTCAGAGTAACTAGCGGCAGGGCGCTCGAGCGCGATCCCGCTAGTTTAACTCGTTAAATGCCGCGGTCAACAGAGACCGCAGCAGTTAAATCGTTAGAAAGAGGGGGGCGACCCCTTCTAACAGCTCATCGCGCCCCCTGCAACACAATCGCAGGGGGGGGGGGGGCGATGGTTGCTATGGCTGCCTGGGGCCCTAATGAAAGCCCCCAGGTCCCCATCTTAATAGATGGCTGTCAGAATCACGATATACTGCAATACATTAGTATTGCAGTATATTGTGCAAGCGGTCTAACGATCGCTGGTTGAAGTCCCCTAGGGGGACGAACAAAAAAAAAAAAGTAAAAATTAGTTTAAAAAAGTTCTTTTGTGTAAAAAAAAAAAAATACAAAAATATTAAAAGTTCAAAAAAACACCCCTTTTCCCATTTTCCCCCTAGAGCATAAACATAATTGGTATCGCCGCGTCCGTAAAAGTCTGAACTATTACAATATATCATTATTTAACCCGCACGGTGAAGGCCGTAAAAAAAATAAATTTGTATCTCTATTTTTTGGTCACCTAATCTCCCACAAAAAATTAAATAAAAAGTGATCAAACCATCACATTTACACCAAAACGGTATTATTAAAAACTACAGCTTATCCTACGGCGCACAAAAAACCATGGAGGAATCGGTTTTTTTCATTTTCTACCCCTACAAATTATTTTTTTCCCGTTTCCTAGTACATTATTTGGCAATAGAAATGGTGCTACGAAAAACTACAACTTGTCCCGCAAAAATGAAGCCCTCATAGGACTATATCGACGGAAAAATAAAGACGTTATGGCTTTTGGAAAGTGGGGAGGAAAAAACTAAAATGAAAATCTGAAAAAGGGCTGCGGCAGGAAGGGGTTAAAGTACCATATAACATATTGGGAAACTGAACAAAAATTATTTGCGGGCTGAAATTGGAAAAAACTGATTCCTTCATTGTTTTTGGGGTTTTGTTTTTACCTCTTTCACCGTTCAGTAAAAACGACAACTTTAGATTACGATGATATCAAATTTATATATTTTTTTAATATTTTACTACTTTTACAAAGAAAAGACTATTTGTTAAAAAAAAAAAAAATATTTACCATCATCACATTCTGAGGCATAACTTTTTTATTTTTTGGTCGATTGAGTGGTGTGGGGGCTTATTTTTGGTGGGACGAGCTGTAGCTTTTATTGGTACTATTTTTTTTAGTACATACATCTTCTTGATCACTTTTTCTTAAAAATCTTTAGAGCTAAGGTGACCAAAAAACATTGATTTTGGCGGTTTAAATTCTTTATTTCTTACGGCTTTCACCGTGCGCAATAAATAAAATTTTACTTTATTCTACGGGTCGGTACGATTACGGTGATACCATTTGTATAGTCTTTTTTATGTTTTGCAGCGTTTGCAGAATAAAATTACTTTTCTATAAAAAAAAAATATTTTTTGTGTCACCGTATTCTGAGCCATAACTGTTTTTTATTTTTTTAGTCAAAAAAGCTGTGGGAGGTCTTATTTTTTGCGGGACAGATTGTAGTTTTTATTTATACTCTTATGGGGTACATGCGACTTTTTGATCACTTTTTATTCTATATCTTGGGAGGGGTGGTGACCAAAAAATAGCGACGCTGACAGTTTTCCATTTATTTTGCTTGCGGTGTTCACCGTGCGAGAAAAATAACATTATAGTTTTATAGTTTGGGTCGTTACAAATGCGGTGATACCAAATATGTGTAAGTTTTTTTTTTTAACGGTTTAATTTTTTTTCCCTATAATACATGACTTATTAGGGTATGTTCACACGTCTTAACTTACTTCAGGCGAAAACAGCTCGTGAATTTCAGACGTAATTGCAAGTACTCGAGTTGTTCACGGCGTCCATTACGGACGTAATTGGAGCTGTTTTTTCAATGGAGTCAATGAAAAACAGCTCCAAAAACGTCAAAAGTGACATGCACTTCTTTGACGCGGGCGTATTTTTATGGGCTGTCTTTTGACAGCGACGCGTAAAATTACACTTCGTCTGAACAGAAGATCGTAAAACCCATTGCAAGCATATGATCCCAGCCTTGACGTATGCCACGCGATCTCCCATCTCATGAGGACAATCCCTGTAATTAGGCATAAAGATGTCATAAACGAGGGTCCCCGGGCAGGAACCCTACTTTTATTAGAGAGCTAATGAAGTTCAGAAGACTTGGTCTGGCCATGTTTCACGTGGCACCCATTAAAATGTGTGGCAGGGTGCAACTTTCTCCAGTAATATCAGTATACACTGTTCTGTATAGTGCAGGGCTAGAGATGCATGACATCTTTGGAATAAGGCAGCTTGTTGACACAGAGCAGATTTGCTGCTGATTTTGCATTTATTTTTCAAGCCAAAATCTGGACCGAAACCTAAATAGAAGAATTATACAAAGGACAGAATTAAAGGGATTATCCGGAGTGTGATTTTTTTTTTTTTTTTAAACGAAATAAACCAAAAAAGAAATACTTACCTATCCTTGCCCCCGGCGATCCAGCACAGACGTTCCGGCGGAGCGCCCAGTGGTTGTTTACATGCACATTGCTTGTGACCGCAGCAGCCAATCAGAATGCAGCAGTCATTATGCATTATTTGGGTTTCCAAGCCTGACACATTGCACCCTCATTCCATTTAACACGTTGTGGCTCAATGCTCTGGCCGCAATGACACTTAACAATATGCTGAAAACTATTCAATGTAGAACAAAATATCACAATGTGGTGATTTTATCAATCCAGCTTCATTTAAAGGGGCTGTCTGCTATGGACAATCCACTAAGAGAGTCCCTCAAGAATAAGCAGGCTAGAACACGTGCCTCTGCTCGGACCCCAGTGATCAGCTGCGGAGGAACCTTCAGTAAGTTTTATGTCCCCTTGCACCACCACCAAATGGGAAATGACGTTACACGACGTGCACACAGAAATCTATGGGGTGTCTTGAGTAATACATACGTGTTAGTACGTGTCTGGTCCTGCAGAGAAACGCTCTTTGTAGCCATTGTCAGCTGGAGCTCAAGGATTAGGGTGGTTTTAGGGCCTGTTCACTTCTGGGTTGGGGGCTCCATTAGGGGATTCCATCACAGAATCCACCAAGAATTACCAGAAACAATAACGCAGTGAATCCAGAGATCCTAGCGGAAACCATTGAAGTCAATAGGTTCCGTCGGGTGCCGTTTATGCGCAGAGTATGCGATTCCAGCATTTTCATGGTTCTTCTCCTCTGACCGAGCAGAATAATGTAAACCTGAACACGGATCAGTGATAAGAATACAAGGGCAGATTTTCTGCCAGTAACCAGCAAATAAAACGTTGATCAGCGCCAGTTTGAT
This sequence comes from Rhinoderma darwinii, assembly GCF_050947455.1. Classification (NCBI taxonomy): domain Eukaryota; kingdom Metazoa; phylum Chordata; class Amphibia; order Anura; family Rhinodermatidae; genus Rhinoderma; species Rhinoderma darwinii. The sequence goes on along the minus strand of NC_134691.1, from coordinate 41,523,837 downwards.
CCATTTAGCAATGATCATAAGGGAACATACGATCGCTCCTTCCCATACATTTTGCTTCTTGTTGGCACATCCAGTTTACACCGGGAGATGTGCTGCCGACAAGCGATTATTTTTTTATTTTATTTTTGAAGCAGCATAAAAGATCGACCAGCCAACAAATGAGCATTTCACCTCGTCGGCTGATCACTGCTGGTTTACAGGCTAAAGAACGGGAACGAGCGTTCTAAAGTGCGCTCACCCACCCAATCATGAGCCCTTTTCCAGTTCTGTGATGAGATTTTTATGGGATCCTCATGGGTTCTGTAACAGTGTTCATCATTTGACAAGAAAAAAATAGCACTGCATGCTGTGCTATTTTTTTATTTTTACAGTATTTTTGACAATCTCCTAAAGAAACCTCCATTGCAAATTTGAACAGCGCCTTACCTACATATTAAGGCAGGCAAAGCAGCAACTCTCCAGAGCAGGACTCTTGCAGTACAACATTACTGGTCTCAGCTCCCACACCCGTGTATGACTTTTAGCGCAGTGGTAGGAAGCAAAAAAAGACTGATCTCTTTATGTAAACCGTAGAATACGGTAAAGTGTATTGGAAGAGCAGAGTTTTCCTTACCATTACACCGCAGAATGAAGGCAGTCAATGTACACCTTGGAGGGAGGCCTGCTACGGTTAGTGAATTTAGGCAATTTCTAGGTGATATTTTATCAGCCTTCAATATATATTAGTTTTTTCAGCTATCTTGGGCTGTATCACTAAACGGATTTATGAGTATAAATTACCAGGGCACGGGATATAACTAACAATTAAAACGTCTGACAAGTCCATGAGTGCACCAGTCCAAAAGCATTTACAAATTAGTCTCAGAAAAGCAACTCTCCAGAATAAACTAATACACTGTGGAAGATTTACTAATCAAAATGCACCAGAATTCTGTCCCAAATGCTGCGCACCACAATTATAAAGGATTTTGGACACACTTTGCATCTAAATCGGACAAGGATACACTACTTAGCGGAAAAGGAAAAAAGGCGTGGTTTAGATGCGCCAAAAATTAAGCACAAATAAGTGGTCTAAAGTCAGTCAGTCACAAGGTGTTAAAAGAAGTGTCTACAGAAGCATTAAATTTATCATCCAAGAGTAGCCACTGTCATCAATTTGGGGCAGCTTGTTCAATTCTAAGCGGTCTAATACAGTGTCTTAAATATAATCTGCCCCGTTGTGTTTTGCTTAGTGTAGGGCCTGAGGGGAAGAATTGCAGCGTCACGTCCTACCCTCTCAGGCAATGCACTAGGCATAACAGTATTAGCTACGCCTGGAGAAGTCCTTTAACCCCTTTAGGACACAGCCTATTTTTTCAAATCTGACATGTGTCACTTTATGTGGCAATAACTCCGGAATGCTTTTACCTATCCAAGCGATTCTGAGATTGTTTTCTCGTGACATATTGTACTTTATGTTAGTGAAAAAATTTGGTCGATAAATTCAATATTTATTTGTGAAAAACTTCAAATTTTAGCAAAAATGTGCAAAAATTAGCATTTTTCTAAATTTAAATGTATTTGCTTGTGAAACAGATAGTAATACCACACAAAATAGTTACTAGTTACCATTTCCTATATGTCTACTTTGTTTGCATCATTTTTTTTTCACGTACTTTTATTTTTCTAGGACGTTACGAGGCTTAGAAATTTAGCAGCAATTTCTCATATTTTCAATAAAATTTCAAAAGGCTATTTTTTCAGGGACCAGTTCAGTTCTGAAGTGGCTTTGAGGGCCTTATATATTAGAAAGTCCCCATAAATCACCCCATTTTGAAAACTGTACCCCTCAAGGTATTCAAAACCACATTCAGAAAATATTTTAACCCTTTAGGCGTTTCACAGGAATTAAGGCAAAGTAGAGGTGAAATTTGCAAATTTCATTTTTTTTGCCGAAATTCATTTGTAATAAAAAAAAATCTGTAACACAGAAGGTTTTACCAGAGAAACGCAACTCAATATTTATTGCCCAGATTCTGCAGATTTTAGAAATATCCAACATGTGGCCCTAGTGTCCTAATGGACTGAAGCACCGGCCTCAGAAGCAAAGGAGCAGCTAGTGGATTTCGGGGCCTCCTTTTTTTAGGAATATATTTTAGGCACCATGTCAGGTTTGAGGAGGTCTTGTGGTACCTAAACAGCCGAAACCCCCCCAAAGTGACCCCATTTTGGAAACTACACCCCTCAAGGCATTTTTCTAGGGGTATAGTTAGCATTTTGACCCCACAGTTTTTTTGCAGAATTTAGTGGAATTAGTCTGTGAAGATGAAAATCACCTATATTTCTGTGGAAACATAGAATTTTTTCATTTTTACAAGGAATAAAGGAGAAAAAGCCGCCCAACATTTGTAAAGCAATTTCTCCCGATTACGGCAATACCCCATATGTGGTCGTAAACTGATGTTTGGACCCACAGCAGGGCTCAGAAGGGAGGGAGCGCCTTTTGGATTTTGGAAGCAGATTTTGCTGGATTGGTTTTCAGTGCCATGTCGGGTTTGCAACGCCCCGGAGGGACCAAAACAGTGGAAACCCCCCAAAAGTCACCCTATTTTGGAATCTACACCCCTCAAGGAATTTTTCTAGGGGTATAGTGAGCATTTTGGCCCCTCAGGATGTTTTTTAGAGCTAGGGTGACCAAAAAACAGCGATTTTGGCGCTTTAAATTCTTTATTTATTACAGCGTTCACCGTGCTCAATAAATTACGTTTTAATTTATTCTGCCGGTCGGTACGATTACGCCGATACCATATGTGTATAGTTTTTTTTAAGTTTTGCAGCGTTTGCACAATAAAATGAAGTTTCTATAAAATAATTTATTTTCTGGGACACGCTATTCTGAGCCGTAACTTTTTTATTTTTTCGTCAAAAAAGCTGTGGGAGGTCTTGTTTTTTGCGGGACGGGTTGTAGTTTTTATTGGTACCATTTTGGGGTAAATGCAACTTTTTGATCACTTTTTATTCTATATCTTGGGAGGGGTGGTGACCAAAAAATAGCGATGCTGACAGTTTTCAGTTTATTTTGTTTGTGGCGTTCACCGTGCGGAAAAATTAACATTATAGTTTCATAGATTGGGTCGTTACGAACGCGGCGATACCAAATATGTGTACTTTTTTTTAACGTTTTCATTTTTTCCCTATAATAAATGATTTATTATAGGAAAAAACCTTTTATTTTTACACTTTTATAAAACATTTTTATTAACTTTTTTTTACTTTTTACACTTTATATTTTTGTTTATTAACTTTTTTTATACTTTTTACACTTTTTTTGACCTGCAGCTCTGATCGCTGCTAGAATACATTACACTACCTTGGTAGTGTAATGTATTCCAACTGTCAGTGTGACGTCACAGTCACTTTGACAGTTGGTCTACGAGGATCAGCAGAGGCTGATCCTCATAGGCTGACATACATGGCAGACCTGGGGGCCGTTGTCTGGCCCTCAGGTGCCATCACAAGCATCAGAAGCCCCCACGATTGCATGGGGGCTGCTGATGCGCTACAAACCCGCTACATGCGGAGATTGCAATCGAGCCCCGCATGTAACGGGTTAATTGCCGAAATCAGCGGCGATGAGCCGCTGATCGGCAACACTGGAGAGTGTCAGCTGTCGGGGACAGCTGATCTCCAAGTTCCCGATGCACACTGTCGCCGACAGTGTGCATCGGGAACGACACAGTGACTTCCTGTCACTCTGACAGGAAGCCTATCAGGACCAGCCGAAGGTTGGTCCTGATGGGCTTCCGTCCATGGCAGACCCGGAAGCCATTGTTTGGCTTCCGTTTGCCATACTAACTATCGGCAGACCCCGCGATTTCGGACGGGGGTCTGCCGATATGTTAGAAACCCCTAAAATTCGGTGATTGCAACCGATCGCCGAATTTAAGGGGTTAATGCGCCGAAATCAGCGGCAAAGGACCGCTGGCCGGCAAGAGGGGAGTGTCAGCTGTCGGCGACAGCTGACCTCCTGGTTCCCGGTGCACACTGTCGCCGACAGTGTGCACCGGGATTAACTCAGTAACTGTACGTCCTCGTGCGGGAAGTAACTTCCCGCAACGACGTACAGTTACGTCCTGGTGCGGATAGGGGTTAAAATGTTTCAGTCATTGGACTTCTATTTTATCCCGTTAATTGGGTTTTTCCCCTGCATGTGGCTTAATGTGCATATGTGGGAACCAAGCACACAAATTATACAGCCCCGCAATCTTCGTAAACTGGTCACCTGAGTAGTACAGGGAGTGAATACATAGTAAAGACCCAGCTCTCAGCCAAACAGCAACACTTCTGATTAATGGCGCCGCTCAGTAGCCGTTTATCATATTTGACAGAGAGCGCGGCATGGAGCACTATTCTTGTCAAACAACAGACACCAAGACGGACCCAATTTAAAGAGGCTCTGTCACCACATTATAAGTGCCCTATCTCCTTCATAAGGACATGGGCGCTATACTGTAGGTGACAGTAATGCTTTTTATTTAGAAAAACAATCTATTTTTACCACGTAAGGAGCGATTTTAGATTTATGCTAATTACTTTCTTAATGCCCAAGTATGCGTGTTTTTACTGTAGACCAAGTGGGCATTGTATAGAGTGTATGACGCTGACCAACATTTGTGTGGTACTTACAGCAGAGCAAGCGTAATCTCGCGAGATCACGCTGTAAATGACAGGTTACAGGGAGATTACGTTTTGCTCTGCTGTAAGTACCACACAAACGTTAGCGAAGTGTCGGGATTGTGAATGGACAGCCCGACCTGGCTGGAAGGAATGTCTATTCACTGTCAAGACACTTCAGTAATGTAAATGTGTAAGTAAGTGACTGCACATAGTGATCTAGCAAGATCACTATGCGCTGATTAAATGAATGGAGAGAAGTGTATGATGCGGATTGGTCACTGATTGGTCAGCGTCACACACTCCTCTGTACAACACCCACATGGTCAAACGTAAAAACACGCCCACTTGGGCATTAAGAAAGTCATTAGCATAAAGCTAAAATCGCTCCCAACGTGGTGAAAATAGATTGTTTTTCTAAAAAAAACAAAGACAAAGCACTGCTGTCACCTACATTACAGCGCTAATCTCCTTATGTAGGAGACAGGGCACTTATAATGTGGTGACAAAGCCTCTAAGTCAGTCAATGGGCTCCGTATTGCGGCACTCCATCAATTTCATTGTCCTGTCCCTATAACTGAGCAGAACGATGGAATTGACGACACAGGTGTTAACTCAGCCTAACACTGTGCCGCCTACATGACCAGTTTACTCAGTATATCCCATGCTAGATGCAGTGTAAATAACATTGTAACAAAATCTTAATGCAAAATTCGGAAATAACGCAAAGACTTACTATAGGTTTCTGTGTTTGTTTTGTTTTTTTACTAAAAGCTTCCATTAAAAGTAAAAACAGTAGAGATCGGCTTTGAGTTGTATTTCCCCATTTGCTTAGGAGTCGACCGAGCATAATAAAGTGAAGTATGACGTAATAAAATAAAAAAAAAGTGATTTTGAGTGCATAAAACATAAAATGACATATGTATTTGTACATGCAATTATATGAACCCATGGTTAACAATCTTTCCAGTCTATGGAGAATGCCTTGGTCAGACCAAGTTCTAGGCAAGTGACACTTCAAAACAAAATAGTGCAACATAAGCTCGATATTTCATATCTGGATATCACTTTTACAAGTTTAATATACATCATGTACATCACAGTAGCCAAACTACAAATTAAATAGCATGGGAAAGGGGAAAAAAAAAAAAAAAATTTACCCAAACAGTCCCACACATAAAAAAGTTAGGGGAACAGAGATTGGTTTCTTTTTTTTTTTTTTACATTGCAATTGCTTACTGATCGTTCCAAGAGACAGCCATGAAACAGTTTCCAAAGGCAGTAAGTGAATAGTCAATCATATGAAGCTGGTCTTCTCACTCTTCATCACAGTGTAATCATTCTTCTGCCATCTTATTCCTTGGAATGGGCACAGCCGAGCTAAACCATTATTCAGAACCTGTTCGGGGTATCAAGGTCGTGTCTATCTTCAGATTACTGAGGAATGTCTTAACCTAATTGGTGCAGCTGGCAGTGCCCGTGACAAGAGCATTAACATTAAAAAAAAGTCCTTGATTGACCACCAGGGGGAATGACAGTATTAACCTTCATATCTTGTTTTAGATTGACAAATGGAAAAAGATCTACAAAACCCATTTTTTTTTACTAGGTATATTACAGAGGAGCACACTTTATTTACTTTACACAAAACCAAAGTTCTTGGTTTTAATAGCAAGTAATAACTTCTGTTTGAGAATCTGTTTGGAGGAGTAAAGAGGGACGTAAAGGCGAGAGATGCAAGTGTTAGCTGTAGGGAGGTGCTGGTCGTCCGGTGGGCGGATAGTGATGGATGGCATGGGCTGAAACCCTTCCTCACTTGCGGGCAAAGATGGGCTTGACGTCCAGAAATATACCTAGAGAGGGGGAACAATAATTACATGGCTGTTTTTTTGGGATTGTTATAGTTGCTAGTCTCAGGTTTTCAGCAGTAGGGTTTTTTTACACCGGCCAATATGGGCCTTAAACGTGCGCTGATCAAGGAGGCAGCTTATTGATCGGCTATGATCAGTAATGTATGGGGCCAAGCGATTGTTACTAGAATTGTTCGTCCCCATTCATTTCCATCATGTCGGCAGGGAGAAGTGCTGTCGACAATGATAATATTTTAGGCTGTGTAAACTATACAGTCACCCGATGAGTGTTTGCTCGTTCATCGGCTGATCATTGCCCTATTTACACGGCAATGAGCCTTCATATGAATGATCGTTTGCCTGATCATTGGCCAGTGTAAAAGGACCTTTAACCTTAGTAAAACGGAGTTATATGTATTATGAACATGCCACCAAGCATTACAGGTGTTCAAGAAATGGAGGGCATCTAAATTAGAAAAACACATTTGCATGTAAATAAACAAACAGTCACTTACTAAATCTTGTCGCTCTGTCATACTCATCTTTTCGACTATGGACCAGAACCAACGCTTGAACTGCAATAGCTTTTCTGCGTTTTCTCCTAGAACAGCAAAAAACCGAAGACTTTAATAGGCTATTAAAGAACGTGAATAAAATGCATCATTATGCCGAATCTAATCTAGTGATTAAAATAAATGGGTGGCCTATCTGGACCTATTAAGTCATGTGAACGTCACAGAACGGGACCCCATGCAGAAGGCAGCTCCTGTGCTGGTAGACACAATGTGACCATTTATTACAACATACACTATACGATCCCACATTTCCCCACTGGTACAAATCCTCCACTGGCAATAACAGCGGATCGTCGGGGTGAGAGGCTTAATTGGTGAAGGTTTCTCAGAATATGGATTAATTTCCTTTAGCTGCAGTATTATTGGATTGTGCCTCTTTAAAACTTTGCAGTATTTGGAATTGCTGTTTTTGCAATCAGTAAGGGTATAGTATAATAAAACTAAAGTAGTTATACCTTTTTTTTTTTTCTACACAAGAAAACCTCAGAAGTGCCCCAGCCCGGTTACCTGACTCATCGTTGAATGATGTGAAACTGATCAGCATCTGAACATTAACTTCACCACAGCCATTAACAAGAAGCCTGAAGTCCTCAGCTGTTAAATCTTCCAGCGCAGACTTTGGAAGCACATCGAGCAACCCTTTTCTCATTGCCTGCAATATACACACATTATTAAAGTGAAACGAGACTTAAACATTTCTGTTTAAATACTGGTAAATAATATGTCGTTTTACTTTATCTTGTACTGTTTTAAGCTATACAGTTTAGGCCCAACTCATCACATTTTGGCCTTCCCTCTGAAATATACGTCAAAGATGCCAGACATATACCCCCCATGAAAGGGCCCAAACTTTTCCCACTGTATCGCATACAGTTGGATACATCGCCTGGGGACTGGTCCGGGGAAAACTCCTGAAGTCACTGTCCATATATGGCTAGTGATTTAAAAAGGGAACCTTCCACTAGCCCATACATGTGCAGCTGAGTGCACCCTGTAATAGGCAGTGCTGCACAGACGTTGCGTCACGTTAAACTAAGTTTCTAGCCTCCTCCATTATTTAGATAGCAGTGCTGTTATATTTGGCACCCGATATGTAAAAGACACCCTGTACTGTCAATGGGGCGCTTCTTTTATTGTAAATGACAGGGGGGGGGGGGCGTAATACTTCGCTTAGCTAAGACAGTGTCAGACAGTATCAGCTACGGACAGTGTCAGAGCGGCTTGTGCTGTGTAATCTCGCTCGCGAGATCAAACAGTCCTGCCGTCCTTGTCTGCCGAGAGCTGAAGAGAGAATAAGGGTGTGCGTGCACGCCCCATTGACAGTTCAGGGGGGTTATTCACATATCTGGCGCCAAATATAACAGCACCGATATCTAAACAACGGAGGAGGCTAGAAACATTGTTTAAAGTGACAGAAGGTTTGCGCAGCCCTGCCTATTACATGGTGAACATGTATGGTCTGGTAAAAGGTTCTCTGAGGAGCTACACTAGCACCGGGCGCACTGCCTGGGGACACCGTCACTGCTCCGAATGTGAATGTACATATATGGACAATGATGTCAGGAGCTCCCCAAAGTATACGTTTAACATATAGCCGTGACTGATGCCATACAGTGGCATCCGTCACCATAGGCTTCCATGTTAAAAAAGGGATACCGTGTGGTATAAGTTTTTTTTGTGGGATCCCCCAAGGATGGAATAGCGTAGTCTACTACATTATTCCATCACAAAGAAAAAAATAAATAGATACCAACGTATAGCAGCCCTACCAGCCAGAAGCAAACTCTTTTGGTCTTCATCTGGATAATGGAGCCACATGTGCGTGTCTATCATGTACGTCGAGACTTCCCTGACATACACAGGGCAATAAAGGGACGTGAATGAGACCTTACTGGTTTTCTTCCCCAATCACAATCAAAGCATAATTTGTAATTCAGCTGGTTTTCTCTTCGTTGTAGGATGCGCAGATAACCAGCTTTGCTCCGTGTAACTAACAAGTCATATGTCTGACAGACTGAAGAAAAATTTAAGTTTCTAATGACAACCAGCAACATTTTGCAAGTGTCCGATATGAATGGAGAAATAATCGTGTTGTAACAAATCCACACAAAGCAGGACTGCGGAGCCCACACGTTCTAACCACACGCTGCAAAAAGAATAACTTACATGAAGAGGTTGTTCGGCAACTACCAACATCCTGTGCTCCGCATATTTCCGTACATACTCGTACACATTCTGAGGGGTTACAGGGATATTTACACCGTTGGGAATAAGTTCAACCTGAGGCGAAACATCAAATTAGAAGGTGTGAAGGAAAAAGCTGCAGATTCAGGTAACAATGATCATTTACTGACATTACCGCATAAGAATTAAACTATCAAGATGTGATTGTCATCGCTTTAGCCCAGATTAGCACATATGATCTAATAACCATGATAAACATCAGTAACCGCATGCAATGCTACGCAGGGTAAAGCTTTCTGACCCATTTACGCTGGAATCATAGATGCCGTTTTTGATGCAATTTGTGCCAAGCGCAATGGTCGCTACAAAGGAGACGAGTATCAGTCTTAGTTATACATTTTCCTACTTTGGCATCAAACACTCCATTTGTGAATCCAGTACCATGGAGTTTTCTCTAAAGGAGACATGCGTCATAGAATAAAGTGCGATCTGCCAGAATGAACGATCATACCTGTCCACCACTTTCTTCTTTACACAGGTCTATTGCAAAGGCCAGATCCATAGATGCAAACACTGCATCCGCATCAGCACTTTGGGAGGCAAGGATAAGCTGTCGTAAACTTTCATACATCACATGATCGAAAAATGCAAAATCGTGCCAGTTCACCTTGACGGAAAAAAAATAAAATGAAAGAAATTATTAGTTCGGCTAGCACTGAAAAAGCTGAACATTTAAGGACACAAATATATGTATCTGAAAGGGGATGGGAACCCCTTCAAGTAAACTAAGAACATCGCTATATTGAGCGAACAATGCAAAATAATACAAAGTAAACAGCTAAACACGAATGAGGTAATCCCTCGTCACATCCAATATTTGTGTCGATCATGGTTTAACATTTTTTTTTTTTTTCATTCTAAATTCTATTTGTCCTCTCTAATTTAGATATAAAACCTCTGGCCCTTTAAAGGAACAGCGTCACCCCAAAAAATTTTTTTATATCAGTTTGAAGTTAGTGTTTTATTAAAAACTTTTGTATTTATTTGTGTGTTTGTGTTTTACTTTTTTTTATTTTTTTACTTTTTCTTCCCTATGGGGGCTGCCATTTTTTTTTTCCATTTCTGTATGTGTCGATTAACGACACATACAAACATGGAATACGGCAGCTACAGTCCCATAGTGAATGCGAACGGGGCCCGTTCCATCCACTATGGTGTACGCCGTCTGTGTGGGAACGGCGCATGCGCCGCTCCCACACAGTCCAAGTTGAACTGAGCGCCGTCCGGCGCCATTTTCCTGTAGACCGGAAGTCGCGGCCGGACAGTAAGATTACTACATCCGGTCGCGGCTTCCGGACCTGTGCACTTGGAGCAGCGGCAGCAGACGGAGCGGACGGACCGGAGGGACCGGCGGCGGCAGGAGCAGGTAAGTTATTTCTGTGTATGTACGTGTTTTACTGTGTGTTTACTAGTGTATGTAAACCTACTACACTGTGTGTTAGCTCAAAAAATGGCGACACACAGTGTAGGAGGTTAGACCGTTCAAACCCCTCGTTTCTCGCGGCACTAGCCAGGATAAAGGAGGGGGGGGATGCTGAGAGCTCACTAGAGCGAGGGCTTTTTTTCCAATTTTGCAGCATAAAGCAATGTGTGTGCTTTACCACATGCAATGCTGCAATTTTGGGAATTGCTCCATCTAGTGACCAGTGATGGGAAATATTATAAATTAGAATCTAATTTATAATATTTCCTGACTCGTGAAAAAAATAAAAATTAGAACAATGTTTAATCACCCACACACTAATTGTTTAACTAAAAAAAAAAAAAAGAACATTTTTTGCTGGCAACACATTCCCTTTAAGAAAGGGAGAGTGTGCAATTCTCACCAGAATGTCACTGCTGTAAGATTTCCTGCTTGTAAAGAGGGAGGGGAAAGAATGCAGCATGTGTAAGGCAACATTCACGTCAGAGGTGGACCCGTGCGGGACGCGTTGTCACGGATCCCCCCCCCCCCCAAACCACAGTCTATGGTGGGATGCTTGACATGCAGTAAAATACGACATATCATATTTTTCAATGGACCTTTCACACGCTCCGTTGAAACAACGGTCATGTAAACAGTACACTACACACAAGTAGCCTTTTATTCATTGTATGCACTCTTGATATACTTATTTTGCGTATCTCTTAATATCCAGGATATGACATTTTATTGTATATACCATGTTGCTTTGAAATATTTTGTACTAATTGTATTATGAGCACTTATGACTCGGAGTCCTTATATGCGGTTGATAGTATGTTCACATGCTTGAGAAAGGTCCAATTGGACTGAAATGTCGCACTGGTGGGTGAATAAATTCTCGTTTATTTTGGAAGTGCTGCCTCGTCTCTATTTTGTCAGTGGATCTCTGTTGTGGGACTTTGGATTTGCGTCCCTCGGAGGCTTGCACCCAGTACTTCACATTTATCCCCGTTGCTGTGACAACTACATTTTTTATAACGGGTTAACCTGTCACTTTCTGGTTCTCTCATTACTGATAGGTCATTTTTAAGCTCTCCAAAAATCTACTTTTCTTTAAAAATCCATAAAGTTAAAACATAAAATTGCCTGCAGCAACCACTAGGGGGAGCATTGGAGATTATGGAATGAAATGGGAGCAGTAAGAGCCCCTAGCCGTGGCTGCAACCAGACAGACAGGGAAAAAAAAAAAAACTCATAAGAAAAACAGGCTCCAAACTCTAAGATCCGCAAAATTATTAATCGGCAGATTGGATCCATTTATAATATTTCTATACATTTTTATGTTAAACATGATTCACACGAGCTGTCCAGAGATTCTTTGCTTCGCCACATTAGGACAGGAGAACACTTACTTTTCTGCCCAGAAGAACTTTAATAACCTGTCTGCTTAATGTGATGGGACACAATTCATTCTGCAAAAGACACAGTCCGAGAATCCTGCAAAGGAATTCACAGCATGATAAGTAACTGTCCAAGTTCTAGAGCTGCCCATGTATACCGATACACTGATGATTTGCAATTACCTCCCAATATTACGGAAACAGTTTAGTCTCGCTTCAGTGTTTTTGCCAGGCCTGGGGCTATAGAAGCCTCTTTTACCAGGTTGATAAAATAAAGGTGCATTATCATCTCCGTCATCAGTGTCCGTCAACTCCATATCAACCACACTGCGGCTGGAACCATGACGCTTCCGGTTTTCCTGCACCTTTTCAGAGGAGTCTAATAAGCCAAGGTCAAGAATACTGTCTGCTCCATTTTCCCTAGAGAAATTAACAGCCACAAGTTAATTTAATTAAAAAATTCTCTATATGGATGTTATATCTGTACGGATTAAGCATGCAGGCTGGCGTACTGTACCTTCCATGGGCTATAATTAGTTCCATAGCCTCATCGACCCTGGCTCTCAGGGAGTCCTCGCTGGCCAGCAGCAGTAGTAGCTGTGCAGGAGACAATTCTAGCAGCATACCAGTAATTTTACTAGCAAAGGCCTATAGAGAAATATTTCAGTTATACATAGTTTAAACATCTCATTTAAAAGACAAAAAGTAGCCTCCAAGTGGTACAAGAAGATTTTTCCTTACCGGCTGCATGGCTTGTACCCTTGGATAGAGCCTCTCGCCAAGTGCCTGTCTGTGGGCAGGTAATGGATCCGGGTCATCGCTGGGATTCCCTTCAGAGGCTGGCCTGAACGGCCTAGTATCAATAGACAGCTGTCTTCTAAAATCCCTAAAATAAAAAAGTAGGTTACCTAAAAAGATAAAAATCAATAACAATACTATAAGTAAATCATAATAAAAGCAGCACAAACCTGTCCCTATCACGACGAGAACCTGCTCGTAAACCACTGCTCCTCCTCATGTCTCTTTCCCTTTCCCGATCTCTCTCCCCCCGATTTCTTAGTCTCTGCATCAGACCTTAAAAACATTGCAAATATTATACATGAACATTAAATTGTTGGTTAACACAAAAGATTAATGCACGAAACTTAGAAAATAATATTGTCATAAGTAACAGGGTAGAATATAATTTTAGGGCCTAGCTTACGTCTGCATTGGAGGCTCAATTAGGGGCTTCAGTTACAGACCAGACTAAAATACTGGAAACATGAACCCCTCGGCAGAACCCAATAAATCAATGGGTTCCATTGGCTGCCGGTGGTGTCTGTAGTGCAACGAGAACTGGCACTTCCGGAGCAGAACGAAATGGCCAGCGCAGGTGTGAACCGGCCCTAATGCAGTGGTCATTGACGTGACTTGTAGTTTCTATGACCAACTTTACTCAACAAAAAAAAGGCTACGAATACCACGATCGATATCTAAAAAGGCTCTTTCCGCGTTTGCAACCAGTTAATTATTCCAGGGAGTCTAAAATGAAGCAACTTTGCAACTGGTCTCCAGGGTAACAGACTACAAACCAACCCTGCGTAGTCGGATTCTGCAATCATACTCCCAGCCATTCCCTAATTCTTACAAACATACATTTGTTAAAGAGGCTCTGTCACCAGATTTTGCAACCCCTATCTGCTATTGCAGCAGATCGGCGCTGCAATGTAGATTACAGTAACGTTTTTATTTTTAAAAAACGAGCATTTTTGGCCAAGTTATGACCATTTTCGTATTTATGCAAATGAGGCTTGCAAAAGTACAACTGGGCGTGTTGAAAAGTAAAAGTACAACTGGGCGTGTATTATGTGCGTACATCGGGGCGTGTTTACTACTATTACTAGCTGGGCGTGGTGTATAGAAGTGTCATCCACTTCTCTTCACAACGCCCAGCTTCTGGCAGTGCAGCACTGTGACGTCACTCACAGGTCCTGCATCGTGTCGGCACCAGAGGCTACACTTGATTCTGCAGCAGCATCAGCATTTGCAGGTAAGTAGCTACATCGACTTACCTGCAAACGCCGATGCTGCTGCAGAATCATCTGTAGCCTCTGGTGCCGACACGATGCAGGACCTGTGAGTGACGTCACAGTGCTGCACTGCCAGAAGCTGGGCGTTGTGAAGAGAAGTGGATGACACTTCTATACACCACGCCCAGCTAGTAATAGTAGTAAACACGCCCCGATGTACGCACATAATACACGCCCAGTTGTACTTTTACTTTTCAACACGCCCAGTTGTACTTTTGCAAGCCTCATTTGCATAAATACGAAAATGGTCATAACTTGGCCAAAAATGCTCGTTTTTTAAAAATAAAAACGTTACTGTAATCTACATTGCAGCGCCGATCTGCTGCAATAGCAGATAGGGGCTGCAAAATCTGGTGACAGAGCCTCTTTAAGTTAGCAAGAAGTAAAGGATTGTTCGTAATATAACTGCTGTATCAGAACACACACTTTGCCTGTAGACTTCCCGTGAAAATACATAGGTCTGCATAGGAGCTGTACACACAAAACACTAGACTGAAGGACGAAGCCACGCAAGCAACCACAAGTCAACAACCATCAAATGTCCTTACTTGTATGTGTTCCTTTGTTGGTATTCTGGACACAGTCTAGACTGGGCAGTTTTTCGTTGGACAGAAAAGCTTGTGCAATTGCAGTATAGAAGCTTCGAGCTACTCCACTGCCTTCTCCAGGCTCATCTTTGAAGGTGACTTTAACTCTGTGTACAGCCATTGGTGTTGTGGCACATCTTCTTCCAAAATGATTGTTTAACTGTCTCATGGTTTGCTGAATAAGGAGATCTCGATCTCTGTCAACCTATAGCCCATATAAAATGTCAGATATTATTTTCTATCATACATATACAGAATATAAACATACAGACCCATTCATACCTCCAATGTGAGGTCTCTAGACTGTTGATTTCTAAGTTTCTCCATCTCTCTTCTGAACTTCGACTCTTTCACTTCAAAACCCCCCAACTCTGTCAGAATCTGGTAAGGAAATTTTTTTTTATTGTATATAAAGACAATTGAAAGGTAAAAACAGACATCTGACCAACACAGAGTGAGTAGTGGGAAGGGGTGACTGAGCCATTAGGTTTACCTCACAAAATGTACTGATTCTCCTTGTGGACATCCAGCTAGTTGGGAATCTTTAAAGCTATTTTACACCCGTGAATATCACTTTGCCTTTTTTAGTCTAAATAGATTAAAAATTATTTGCTAAAATATATATTTCTCAGTATATCTTTATAGTGGATTCTGCTTTGTTTTTCTGATAGAGCTGCAAATCATAAACTGCTGGCTACCTGCAGCCACCAATAGAGGGAGCATGGGAGTGTATATAGTGATCCAGCAAGAAAACAAACACCTTGTTAAAGAGAGCGTCGGGAGAATGCCCAGAAATCTCCAGCCAGGAGGTGGTGTCTGGTCATTCTCCAGTCACTCCGGTGAAGGATCTGCGGGAGTGATGGCACAGCGTGA
Organism: Rhinoderma darwinii; assembly: GCF_050947455.1. Lineage (NCBI taxonomy): Eukaryota > Metazoa > Chordata > Amphibia > Anura > Rhinodermatidae > Rhinoderma > Rhinoderma darwinii. Next base: position 41,508,178 of record NC_134691.1, on the reverse strand, counting down.
TCTCACTGGGCTGTGACTAAAGCTGGACATGAATGAAGAGAAGTGTATGACACTGATTGGTCAGCGTCATACACTTTTCTTTTCAACGCCCACTTGGTTAAAGTAAAAAAAAAAAACAAAAAAAAACACCCAGTTGGGCTTTTACAAAAAACTAGCATAAATGTTACAATTATCAGAAGTTTGTCACTAATACATTTTGGTTTTTTTTTTCGTTTTAAATAAAACACAGTAGTTATTTACAACACAGCGGCTATTAGATTAGGTAGGCGATAGGGAAGTATGAAACTGCCGACAGAGCCTTATCAAAGAGCACGCTGCTTTTTTTTTTCCTGTGAGCCGCCAAAAGCCCCCTGGGAAAAAACTAGACGTGCACCTGTCTCCCATTGAAATCAATGGGCGGGGGGCGAGAAGGGGGGACTATTTGGGCCATTTCTTGGCAGTGACTCCTACACGGTTTCCACATCAAAAATGAAGTGTTAACAACACCTAAATCAATGCACAACCCCTTCAAGGGACTTGAAGTATGACGAATTAATAGCCAAACCGGATGATGGAGAGAAGAAACACAGGATATTGGGGTTAGTTACTTACAGATCCAGGCTCTGCTCCCACATCTTCCATAAACACTCGACCAAAAAGTTCAAGTGATAATCTCCATCTCCCCAATAACATATCATGAGATATCACCATGCCCATAAAGCTGCATTGTGGCCTGAAAAAGGATTAGTAACAAATGGAAGACAGACCATGAATGTACAAGTATATATATATATATATATATATAATTTTTCATATAGAAATATTTAGCTAATAAAGAAGGACAAGTCAATATAACTGTAGATTACCTGAATGATGTTAAAGGAGGGCCCTCACTCTCAGTCAGACCAATTTCTGCCAATAAGCTGCTCTTTAGCTGGGCTGCAAGATCATGTGCAGAAGGTCCAGGCTTTGAGCTTTCCATTTCCTCTGCAGGTACATTTTCTTCTTCGGCCTCCTTCTGCCGGGTCTGCATACTCATTACATTTTTCAAGTTCGCAGCATAGGACATTTTAGTAGGCAGAACCTGCAGAACACAAGATACATAGATCTATAACACTGGACCTTTCCCTTAAAAGGTGAATTCCCATCTCACACATGTATGGCATATTCACAGGATACGCCATAAATGTGTAATAGCAGCGGGTTCTGGGAGGAGTATCTATGTGGAGAACAGGGATCCCCCTGTGACTGTCATAAATATCTGAGATAAGAATGACCCTTTCAAGTCACATCATGTAATATAAAACCAATACAATAATGGAGAATATGAATGGAAAACTACTGCATCTATGTTTCCTGACAGTATCTTCTATACTGGGATAAAAAAAATAAATCAATGTCTAAATAGTGGGGTCCGGCAGCTTGCAGGGAATAGAAACAAGACCACATTTAAGTGAATGGAGCGGTGCTGCAATTCTAAAACTGCTTTAAGTAGTTTAATGCCTTTTGCACACAGTGCAGTTTCGGTGCAGTTTTTAACCCGTTTTTGAAGCCACAACCAGGAATGGATTGTTGGGAGGAGAAGTATATAGGAAAGATTCTACTTCTCCACTTTTTTTGAATCCACTCTTGGTTGTGGCTTCCAAAACGGCACTGTGTGAATGCAACTTTATAGATCCCGTCATTTTAAGCCATCAACATATGATGGTAAAACCCCTTTTCTATATTTAAAAAAAAAAAAAAAAAAAAAAAAAAAATGGAAAGAAATTGTAGCCACTTCAATTTTTAGAGAACACTAGATTTTTCCAATCATGAAGTAGTCCCCAGAGTGTGAAATGATCAGGAAGAGAAATGCAAAAAAAAAAAAACAAACACTAAAAAGCTTCCCTGGGATTTTTCTTTTAATCTTAGCCCTTTTGAAATTACTTATTTAAAAAAAAAAAAAAAAGAAAATCATAGACCTGCGTCTAAACATTCTTATTGGCCCACAGGTCCATACATGCCCTCCTCACTATGTTTGCGACACCCGTACATTGCATAGGAAGGATGTCCCTGCTGCAGCTGTGTCCCATACGGTCAGTACATGAAACAGCCACAGGGGGAGACATACAGATGTAGCCGTATTTATCTTGACGTTTAACACTAAATACACAGTGGCAAGATCCTTTACCTTGACTTTTTCAATGGCTTGTGATATCACGGTGCAGCAAATGATCCGAGGCAAGTTAAAGACGGCTACATCCGTATATTGTACAGAAAGTACAGGCCGCATCATCACTAAAAGGTCCTTATTCTTGAAGAAAAACAGGGCTAAATAAATTTCTGTAGAACCCCTTTTAAGTAGCAATAGTGTTAAACCAGGAATGAATGATGTAGAGAGACGGCTGGCGCCTGATCCACCTTACCTCCAGGCAGTTTCTGTCTACTGTCACTTCTATTAAGCATTTTCCACTATTAGCTGAAGAGGAATAGAGACCTTGACTTGGGCGGCCAAACAAGTCTTCTTTCCGAGCATTGGGCTACAAATAAATACAGTTGACAGTAAACCTGTGATATTCAGGGCTATTCTGGATGAATGTGTGACTGGATTCACAATGTTATTATTGCTCTATGTATGCATCATAGTAGAAAAAGGTGCAGCAGGAACTAGATAGAAAGACTTCAAATCACAAACACAAGTATGTAAGGTCAATATGTGGCACTGTAGAGAGGTCGACATCTACCCTCAACTGTGACCAGATGTGACACACAATACAGATACTAATCCTCTAGGGCGCAGAACATTTTGATGATTTACATGTTTTTCCTGCAGGGTAAGTGAAAACGGAAACATCAGACATTAAAACATATCTGTTGCACTTCTGTCGGGTACCAGGAGCTACATGTTGGGTATTCTAAAGTTACCTTCTACAATTACATCACCGATGAACAGATCTAACATTAACCGTTCAGAGATTAGGGTAAACTTCCTTACCTGTAAGAGATGTGGCTGGTCAGCTAGAGGAATAGCTTCTGCAAGAGGAACCTCAAAAGGATTTGGTGGAATGCAACCAAGGAACGTCATCGAATCTGAACGGCGGAAAAACGGATGGTTCTGGCCGGTCTCTGCAGGCAATGCGTCATCATCCTTGTCATTCAAAGTAGAACCTAAAACAAACATACTTCAGTATGGTCAAACAAATAAGAGGATTTCACTCTAGTGGAAGAGGAAGGGAACAGATGGCAAGCATCAGATATTTACAGTGCAAATAAAAAGGGTTGAAAATGGGGCAATCATGCAGGGATCATCAATATTGAATTCCTCTTTAGTATCGGGGACACCGCACAATGGGTTCCACCCTTTCCCATAGACACTGGCTTATTCAGTTTAGGAGGTAGACATGTCCCGATAACAAGGTCGGCTGCTATTTTTTTTTTAATTTTAATTTTATTTATTTTCTCTTTAGCTGCAGGCGGCTTGTCCACCTGGTCTTCAGCCGGGTTGTTCTCTGCACTGAATTTCCCTTAACTCCTGTAACCTAATTTTCTGCATCCAAAGACAAACTCCACTATATATGTGCGAGGTTACTGAAGCAGCAGCAGGGGTGCAGTTGGGCCCCTGGGTTGCTCCTGCTGCAGGAGCGGATTTGGTTGCCAGGTGATACTGCACCTTAGAGTAGAGTATGGAAACACTTAAAATAGGCCACGTGAAGGGATAATCAGTTTGACCAAAATGTTTACCAAAGTACCTAATGTTTATTAATTTTGCTTAGCCGCAATGGATCAATGTATAGCAAGTGGATGTGTGGGGTCCAGGTTTTTCTTTCCCCCGTTGGAGGTTACCCTGCACACATCCAAAGATGCGGATCCTGAGGGTGGTTATCTTTAGTGCGGGCTTCTGTGATGGGTTCTCTGCGCCATCCATAAGACCTGCTTCAACCGGTCACAGTCTGGGATCCGAAGCCTCTTGTCCATGGGACACAACATCTGGGTAGAAGTCCTGTGGGCTCTTTTTTCTAGGCATCCTTTTTGCCATACAGGTGGTTTTCACTGGGCGGGGGGAAATAAAAAAAAACAAAAACCTGACAGCTGTCTATCCGGAGACCGTAACCACTCTATAAAATGTCCTCCCAGAGGCTGGGTCCCGGTGACGTTAGTGACACATATCTGCGTCCACTTTAATATATAATTTACATGCGGCCAGCTCACCCCCATTCTGCCTGCAGTGTCTACAATTCATGAATATCAAGATGCGGTCTCCATCCAGAATATGGCTTGAAGTTCTTTACTTAAGTCTAAGGGGATATTTACAGACTCTACCAAACCATGGTTGAGTCTTTGGATTGTTTGCATTCCCAGACAGCGGCCATACTCCATGCTCTCCTTCCCCCTCCGTTGGATAATACAGTCTACCACTCATGGTAGATCCCATAAGAGGCGCAGAAGTGCCAGTGAGAAGTCCGGTTCCTCGTCAGGTTCCCTCTAAGGGTCATCACCCCTTCTCAGGGAAAGGCATTCCTTACAGCTCCCACTGCACAGAGTGGATATCAAAATGGTCTGTTTCATCTTATGTGTATCCACCCATCTTACGGCCTTCATAGTGCAACATCACCACTAGTGTCCCTCTCAACAAGAAGTTGGATTCCCACACGAAGTCTGAATTTGTGGCTGCAGGTTCTGCTCTGCGCCCAGCTTTTACATCCGCTTGGGTTAATAAATATTGCTAAGTTTGGGGCAAACAGCTGCGCCCCAGTTTCCTGGAAGGAGCACCGCAGCAGGATATGGCTGATCTTATGTCTCAGGTTACCTACTCTTCAAAGTTTTTATTTAAAGCTTCCCTTGAGTCAGTCGGCTTCATTGCCTGTGTATCGCCTGTTTTCATTTACTCCAGGTCCACTCTCAGGACTCACTGGACAAGTGGATTCTCCTGCCCTCATTTTTGTCAGGAGTTGCGCTGGTGAGAAAGCTTGTGGGCCATTATGATGACAGTCCTTTTTCCCCTACATTGGATTGACATCTCAACGGATGCCAGCCTATCCAGGAAGAGTGCCGTTTTTGGCCCCCACACCGTCCAGTACACTTGATCTGCATGGATATTTGTTCCTGCGCCCAACCTTCTGCAATTGAGGGAAATCTTCCAAGTCCTCTCCCATTGAACTCTTCTCGCCTGGTCAGAAACCAGACCAACAACTCAATGTTGGTAGCCTATCTGAACCACCAAGTTGGCAGCTCTATGCTACTATGGGCAAAGTATCATGCAACAGCACTGTCAGCACATACCAGGACTGGACAACTGGGCCGGGAAAGACTAGATCCAGGAGAGTGGTCTCTCTGCCCAGTAGTATTCCATCAACTTTGCAAAGAGTGGGGCAGCCCAGACGTGGATCTTTTGCAACGTCTCAATCGCCAAGTTCCAACCCACATGGCCAGGGCGCAGGATCCAATGGTTGTTGCAACCAATGCACTGTTTACTCCAAGGGAAGGGAAGATTTCTCCTACACCCCCATGTGTCTCACCTCCCCTTCTACTTCTGCCCGGAGAGTTTGACACAAGAAGAAAGGAACCTGCGATTCTGGGGTCACCGGGGTGTTGACACAGAGGGTCATCCAGATGATGTTAAAGGCAAGGAAACCTTACTCAGTCAAAGATGTACCACCGTATGCAGAAGGCTTACTATGCTGGCGTGAACAGCGTAGTTTCCATCATATCGTATGTCCCACCACTAGGATCCTGTCCTTCCTGCAATCAGGCCTTTACCTCTGAATTTACCCATCATTCGGGGTCAAGTCTCTGCTCATAGTCTTTCAGCGAACATTAGCATTTTGCGCTCAGGTGGAAACTTTCTGCAAGAGATGGCTCATGCGGTCCATCCATTTAGACATCCCAAGGAGCCTTGGGGTTTTAATTTAGTCCTGGGGCTTTTCCGATAATTTCTTTCAAAGGCTTGAGGGACATTTGCTTAGTCTTCTTCCTGGATGGTTGCTTTCCTGGTGGCAGTCTCCATCAGAGTTTCGGAACTGGCTAACCTGTCCTGCAAGCCCTCCTTTTCGGTCATCCATAGGAATAAATCTGGTGTTCCGACCTATCCCATCCTTTCTCCCGAAGGTGGTTTCTGCCTCCCATATCAATGAAGCGATTGCCCTCCCTTCTTTTTGCCCCTCCCCTTTTCATCCGAGGGAGCAGGCTTTGTACTGTCTTGACGTGGTAAGAGCTGTGCTCATCTGGCTGTGACCGAGTTATTTTAGCACTCCAATGCTCTGTCCATCCTCAAGTGCCACCCAAGGGATTGGCAGCGTCCATAGACAGCATTCCGCGCTGAATCCGATCTAAAATTTAAAAAGCCTTGCGGTCCAAGGGTAAAGCTCCTTCCCTTCGGACCCCTGTCCATTCTACAAGAGCTGTTGGTGCCTCCTGGACGGTAGGGCATCAAGCTTCAGTAGATCAGGTCTGAAAGGCTGCTACCTGGGTGTAGTCCACCAAATTTTACCAGATTTCTTTTTTGACCCCCTCTACTGCTAGTCTGTCACAAGGTGCTGCAGGCAGCTGTGCATTAGGCAGGTTGCATGGCTGTACTTTTTTTCACCCTTTTGGATGTCCCAGAATATAAAATTAGAAAATATGATTTTTACGCCCTGTAAAATCGCTCGTTGAATGGGACACAGCCCTCTTTTCTTTGTTTGTTCCAGGCGTAGGACCTGTTCTGTTAATTTCTCTGTTTGGTGGTGGTTTATTTTTTTTTCACGGGTCTGTGGACAGGTTTGTTTTTGGTCTTTTACTGCTTAGTTCGCACCTGTATTGTGCCATTCCATTTTTCAGCTCTGTCAAAAAGGAGCAAAACAAGGGAATAACAACCAACGGTTCTGTTGCACAACCAACACCGCTGCTTGCCGACGGAACCCATTGACTTTAATAGGTTCCGTCGGCTTTCCGACAGGGTGTCAGTGATCTTACCAGACAATAGTACAGGATGCTGTGCTATGGTCTCCAGTAATCCCTGCCGGATCTGCGATGGAGGCCCTTATCTGAGCCTGACGCAGATGTGAACGAAGCCTAAAGTACACTCATTTAGCCAGTGTCTGTCGGAAGGGTATGGCCTGCCTGAGTGGAGCAAAGACTTTTCCGATTTAGTGTCAGCCTCCTAGTGGAAATGTCCTACACCCACGGTGCGGTGTCTTCCAATGAATTCAACGAGTTAAAAGATTTTGCGGTGAGTAAAACAAATACTATTATGGCTGCTAAGTATGTACAAAGGCTACCTTTAGTAAAATCTTGTTACCGAAAAGGATAGGAAGTGATCGGCATTAAAGTATAATGATTAATCTATACTAACTTTGATTGGTGTCATCATCATTTTCATGTTCTGAGTCTTCATTATCGAGACCAAGTTCCAACAATTCTCTTGTCCTAGGAAAAGGGAAAAAGGAAAAAACAAACAAACTGTAAAACAAACATCCTTTCCTCTAACAAAGCCTGTAATGATTATTTGCTCATCAAATATTCAATCAAAACCAATGCTCTGAGAATGATTTTAATGTACTGTATAATTTTAGTCGCACAACGTCCTTATGTATACACCATTTCGGTTTCCCAAAAAGTTTCTGTGAGCTTCCATAGCTATTGAGATTTTTACATCCCAGATAGGTACAGTACATGACTATAATGACTTCCCCGAGAAATGAGACTTGTACCTCTTCCGCTCCAGTTGTGGGGTGTCCAACGTGGTCTGCTGATTCATTGCTTTAATCCAGTAAATAAGAGCTTGGAAAACATATGCCACATGTTTCAGGGAACAAACATCAAGCACAGGGAGAACATCTGAGTGTTCATCATTGTGGGAGCGCATCAGTGAAAGTGCGTAATTTAGAAAGTCTCCACGTGCTGACATTCCTTGGCGAGCGCTCAGTAGAGTGGCTCTTCTAGAAAGAAAAAACATTACATTGAGCTAATAAGATAAAGCAAATCCTAAAAAGGTATTCATTCTGGATTACAAATTAGTTTCAGGCACAGGACAAGCGACTGTGGTTTTGGCCAGGGTATTGAGATACAGGGCAGAAAACGGAATAGTTACCTTGGGGGGAAAAGCAGCATACCTACTACCCCTTGTCCATAAAGGAACATCTTTCAAAAATAAAATATGGGAAAATCATATTGTGATTAAAGTTCCTTACCTTCTACCCTCCAGTGTCCTTAAACTGGCTTCTTCACGTGCAGTCATCCTCTCCCTACGTGTAGGATTCTGGGATGCATGTAGAGGGTGGTTTGGATGTCCAGGATCACCAGCCGACGACAATGCAGACCCATAACGAAGCTGTGCTTCAGTAGAGTCCATAATACTGACCATCCAGTTCCAGGTTGGAATAAGCTTTTCTTCCACATAGTTCTGAAAACATAATTTAACAAAATTAGGTGATATGAAACTGAAAAAGTCAAAAGAGAAGTATGAAAATATTAAAGGTGTTCACACAATATTTTTTTAGAAGTACCTGCAAATTGACAGCATCTTGGTAAGTCAGCTTTACAGCAGCAGGGATCTGAGAATACACCAGGTGGTTATACTTGGGGATTAAACCCATTAAGTCTGATATTTGCCGAATTACTATGCTGTATGCCCTTGCTAGGCTGCTTGCAGAGGTCAAGTAGCTGCTGGAGTTGCTCGCTTCAAGGGCAGCTGCTGCACTAGAACTCATATTCCCACTTCTTCGTAAACTGGATGGTTCGATGTAAATCAGTGCTCCTGAGCTGGCTGCAGAATAAAATTACATTTATGATCAATACAAAAGATACTTTCACTAAAGGAATGTGGAATGAACTAGTTCTAGACGGTGATTTGTTTATCAGAAATTTTTACTTAAAAATGTTATCAACACCACTAATCATAATGGATTCTTTTAAAACTGGCAAAGCATAGCTTCCTTTCACTAACACGTGAGAGATTATTTCCACTTGCCTGCTGGAGTCGAGGTACTAGATGGGGTTGCATTCGGAGCCCTTTGATTTTGGGTGTTCCTCACAGCCCACTGCATGGAACGTGGAGCCTGCGCAGCACCATTCGCATGCGTGCTGTTCGTTGATCTTTCTAATGGCTCATCAATCATGAAAGTCTCCTGATCGAGGTCATCACTTTGACTACTACTACTGTCAGAATCACTGGAGTCATTAGACTGGGAGTCATCTTCAGAGAAGAAAGCTGGGACACTGCTTGCACCTGCATAGAAATAATGCAATATTTACCACTTTGCTTTGGGAATTACAGAGAAAGTCTGAAGTGTTAAAGCATACCGGCTTCTGAACCAGCGGTTGCTGCCGTTACTACACTTCGGCGGCCACTGGCGTTGTCCTGGTTACTGTGATTGCTCTCGCTGTCACTTTCAGTCTCTGCAGCAGCCAGGAGATCCAACTCCATGTCACTCCCTACGGGACAATTCTCATAAGTACTTGAATTCTTCATACAGTGGCTTCTGATAAAATCTACACCGCATAAAATTACCATCCTCATCGTGCTCATCGTGTTGTCCTTCAGCCTCTGCATTCTCCTCTCCGTGTTCCTCCTGCTCATCATGGTGATCTTCCTCACCAGCCACTCCCTCCACCACCTCCACCTGAAAAGAAACCAGAAGATTGACCACAACAGAAGTCAGCAAAGGCTGAGAATATTCAATCATTTAACTCGCTTTCCTTTCCTATAACCAAGCCCACTTATCGTCAGCCCTCAAACGTCTACTTCAACATTTAGAAAAAAAAAAATAGGTATCAAGTGATAAGGTTTAAATATTAAACATTAGCCATTGAAAATATACTGTAAGGCTATTCAAATCATTCCTGTATACATTTTGAACAAATTATCAATACAAACCCACCAGACAAGCCATAAAGGACCACATCACACAGGAGAATTATTAATTCCCTGTATCTACAGCGCAAAGAACCAAACGGCATCTCCGCGACCAAGTAATCCTCCCAATGTGACTGTCCTAACACGGCATACAAACGTGCAAAAATAGCCACAACCCTTACAATGAAATATTTCTCCATATTTTCTACATGATTAGATGTTGAGAAGTTACCTCTTCTACATCTGCAGATACTATATCATCCTGTTCTTCATCTCGGCTTCTCACAGGTTGGGACTGACTGATTCTCCTTTGCTGCGGATTTCTAATAATGTACGATGACTGGGACGGATTAGAACTGCGAGGGGAAAAAAAATAGTTAAATGTCAGATAGATGACATTTTCAGAAAGCCTGCTACGCAGAAAAATACTAGCATTCATACAGGACACATACATCCGACCATGGATACACGATTTTGGAATTCGGTGCGTAATTGGTCCACAAACCACGTCCCATTGATTTATGGCATGGATTTTTCCACCGCGGATCTGATATCTGGGTTGCAGGAGGGAAAAAAAAAAGTGACATGTCACTTTTTGACACGGATTCCGCACGGAAACCGCGTTTGGTAGTCACACCCGGATTAACCCCGTTGAATGGGGCTAATCCACAGGCGGATCCACGGCAGATGAAACTGTAAATCAGTGGCAGAAATAAGAGGGTTCAGTCTCTGATTTCTGCCGCGGAGTTTGACAAAACCGCAGCGGGTTTTTCTGATGGAAAATGCTGTCGTGTGAACATACTCTAATGGTTTTACCATAAAAGCTATATGCCTTATAAAATCAAATTGATCAGCAAAACATCTAATCTTTTTTAATCTAGCTTTGATCCTTTAGCACCATGAACTACTCAGGATGCAAATCTGTTTTAGGCAGAGGGGTGTTCCAAGAAAAGGACCACTACCGATTAGCTAAGCATGCCCTAAATGGACAAATGACAAGGGGTTGTCGATTGGATCAATGACTCACATTTACATGGTAAAAAAATAAAAAGGTTGTGCATCCTAACTGGAAAATCAATGCATGACAACTGAAAGGGAAAAGGAACAATCAGCAGCTCCTCAGAGCCAGCATCCACACAGACATGCCAGCAATCTTAAAATATAATCTTAAAATATTCTGTCTACAACAGAATCTGTGCTATGTTCCTCACTTGCTGGATTGATCAGATGATGGTCTTGGTGGAAGAGGTTCCACTGAAAAAAGTTCCTCGCTTCCTTGCATTGCATCGATGCTTGTGCTGGCCAGGGTGAAGGGGGCAGTGGGCCGGGCGATTCCCATTCTCACAGGGACAATAAGTGACTCGGCAACGTTACACAGCTCTTCCACTGCATAGGGAAGCAATGCCTGGAAAACTCTTTTACATTTGCCAATAGGTTGTGGAATAAAATTGCTAGAAAAAACAGAAAGCGTTAAGGACAGCTAAATCTATTAAAGAAGAACTCCACGTTTTTGTTTTTTTTTTTTTTAATTTCCCCCTCCATTTGTACATTGGTGTTTCAGTGGGGTGCTGTGTGCAGAAATACTTATCAATCCGTGCATCTCGTCGTTTTCGGGTCCGGCGCCGCCCATGTGATCACATTCTGACCCGGTCTGGAATCGCAGTGCTTTTCAGAAAACCGGAACTCAGGCTCTCAATGCATTCCTATGGGAGGCAGAACGAGGCCAGAACGAGGCTCCCTAGGAATGCATTGAGAGCCTGAGTTCCAGTTTTCTGAAAAGCACTGCGATTCCAGACCAGGTCAGAGTGAAGATCACGTGGGCGGCGCCGGACCAGAAAACAACGAGATGCACGGATTGGTAAGTATTTCTGCACACAGCACCCCACTGAAACACCAATGTACAAATGGAGGGGGAAATTAAAAAAAAAAACTAAAATGGAGTGCTTCTATAATGAATGCACAAAACCGACTAATGTCTAAATATTTCAATAGACGTTCTTAGCTAAAAGACCAGACCCAGGAAATGTAAATTAACCCTCTGTCTGCACAAAATCATAGAACACAGCACTTACTTTTTCTTTTTTGAGGAAGCCATTTCAACACTGAGAATAACAAAGACACGTGCCACGGACCGCAGAAATCGCATTGTGACAGCTACTGCCTCCTCTCTACGCCCAGGAGTGTATTTGTTCTGAAGTTCTTTCACAAGCGTTCCAAGCAAGGTATCCAAAAGCTGAACAAAAACGGATAAAAAAAAAAAAGTTTTAATTTTCGGAAGCCATATTTTAAAAACAGCAGAAACTGAACAAATAGGATCCAGCGCTGTTTCGTTAGAAGGAAATAATCCAACTTTATTTCAGAAAAAAAGTAAAATCCACTAGGAGTAAGGATGAATGCCTCAGCAGTTAGCCTACGCGTTTCAGAGAGAACACCTGTCCTTAGTCATGGCACAATGTGACATTGTGCCATGACTAAGGACAGGTGTTGTCTGAAACGCATAGGCTAACTGCTGAGGCATCCATGGCTGGAATACCATGCACCCCTGTGTTTACTGCTAAATCCATACAAAATATTTAACACCCATAGCAGAAAAGCAACATGAAAAAAGATTGCCAAATAAGCAATTTGTGCAAGTACTAACACTTACCAAGATGTCTGCTGTACATTTGACAATAAGACAGTGAGTGAAGCAGTCCAGGCGGATGGTACCGCTCTGCTGATTTAAATAAACTTGCTCCTCTGGAAGAAGATGACCAATTCGACTGCATGCACTAAGACTTAAAAAAAGAGATTTTATGTTAATTAAAACGTCTTCACAATTAAAAAGGTTGTTCAGAATGGACAACCCTTGTACGTATTCCCTATTGGGAGACATGGGCTTCATTGGGGGCTGTGAGTTGGTGGTTCCTTTGCTCAGGACACAACCATGATTACCAGAGCAGCTCCAGTTCTGGTGGGTTGATTTGAATGGATGTCATAACCACCTGTAGGTGGCCCTGCAATGATCAGCCCCTGGCTTCCGTCAGAAGGGGTTATTCCAATAGGACAACCACATTAACGTTCTTTATAAAAACAAAAAACAATAACTCACGGGTCTTTATTTTCTTGAGAACCAAACATGATCATGGACTTCAGTGCATTCCAGTCTTGTAAAACACGTTCTAGTGCAAGTTGTGCAAATCTTGGTGGCTCCAAATCATGGTCTGGCATGTCAGAATCTGTCAAAAATATGGAACATTAACTACAGAAGGAGAATTTCCAGATAAAAACCATCTCTCAACTGTACACGCAACTAGATTGTGGAGTATATACAGATTATATTACACTTCTGGTATACAAAGTGCAGGAATTAAGAACTCACCTTCGGGATTGGCTGCTTTGCGATTTCGGTCTTCGCGGATGCGTGGTGGTCTGTATTGGCAGTGCTCAACTGTTTGTCTGGCAACAGTCTGCACCAAGAAGAGAAGAAGGTGCTCCCCTCTGTAACAATAGGTCATATTAGCTGCTGAAAACTATGTTATATCACCACTGAATCAAATGGAGTAAATAGTATAAAATAAGTGGCTAACTGCAGAGTATCATCTTTTGATCTATAAAATCATTAAAGGGGTATTCCTATTTTATGAAGGGATGATAAATCCCTAAGATATGCCATCACTTTATAAACACGAGTCCGACCTCTGGGACTCCCCCGATCTTGAGAAAGAAGGGGCTGCAGCACTGTTTTAGCAATGCGTACTAGTTTTACCTTCACTGCAGCACACCAGTCAGTGCAGGGACCTGCAGCTCACCCTATTTAATTGAAATCGGGCCTGGTCCGCAGTTCCCTGCACATACATGTGGCCGCTGTACAGAGAAAACCGAGAAAGGGGACACATTGCTAAATGGGCTTCCGTCATTCTCAGGATCGTAGAGTTCTCAGACGTCAGACTCCCACTGAACGGAAAGTGATGGCATATTGTACTGATATGCCATCAGTTTATAAGATGGGAATACCCCTTTAAATAACAACTAAGCCCACGGAAACCAAATCCACAGAGTGCTTAACTGAAGGTTATACATGCCAAAATGTAAATTTGGGGTAATTTCTATAAAGGCACTAAAGAGAATGCCGGAAGCTGTGAACTGAACAGCCAGAAGTATGAATACCTTTCATATAAACACATGCATATAACAGTTCTGGCTGCTTGCAGGCACCACTAGGGGGAGTAGAGGAGCTTAATGCATACAGTTCCTATTGAAATAAAAAATAAATCCGTCTTCAATCTCCTATTAATGGTCGCAGCAGTCAGACAGGATTTTATCATTTTCCTGTGGTTTTCTAGGGGTTACGATTCTCTGCATCAACATCTTACAACATTTTTATCAGAACAGAAATTGGACCTAAAAACAAAATGGTGTTCCAAAAGGTACAGTCACTTCCCAAAGGACCTTAGATGTCCCCCATACAAATATAAGAAATATAATGTAAATGGAGTAGAGAAGCATGTGAATAAAAAATAATAAATAAACCAGTACTTAAAAATAAATTCAGACTAGGAAAGTACTATAAAAGCGTACCTGCTGTTTGGCATTGTGACTAGATTAGTGATGGTCAGTAGTCTGTACAGCAGGTCAAGACGAGCAGATTTCTGGCCTGCAATTAAGGTTTTACATTTGCACTTTTCCCAGCAATCACAATAGGCCGTTGGTGAAGTTCGTTTAAGCCTAAAAATCAAGCAAATAATTATTTTTTTAGAACTGTACATTTACTTTTCCAGAATATTCTTTAGGGAATAGGAGAAGTGGAAACACTTACTTGCAGTCGTGTCCTTTGTGGCAGACCCTTGCACACTCTGTACAACAGCAAAGAGATTCCAATAGGCCACATGTTCGGCACTCAAAAATGTCCTGAGAACAAAGATTAAAGTGGGAAACTGTATTGATCTGTAGTCCTATTAGCAACATGGCTCAGAACAGTGTTACATGAAAAGTTCAGGTATTTTTTGTTCCTTCTTGCTCGTGTTATTGGGGGGGGCACAGAAGACCGGGTTATAGGCTGCTGCCACTAGGACGCAGACCCCAATGCCTAGTTTACACTGCGTTTTTTGGTGCCGAATTGGACGCAGAAACCAAAACGTATGCCACACGTACACATTTATTATTTATTGAAGTCAATGGCAATATTTAGATGTATGCAATTTTAAACCCTACATTCGCATACGTAAAATGTATACGCTTATGTCACCGTATATGGGAAATTACCCAGATTATGAGACAAAACATGCCTCCCCTGCCCAGCTCCTCAGTAGTGGCGCCAGAACACACTGCAGCGACTCTACTTCCTTTGAATTTTGGCTTTACAAATTTTTGATTCGGCTCAACAAAAAAAGATAAAAATTAAACTTATACTTGTTTAGAAGAATGGAAACAAAGACGTATAAAAACTTTTAGGACTTCTATCAAAAAAAAACAACCTTAAGCGTATGTTACAAATGCATACATTTTTGTAACTTTATTAATTTTTTTTTAACTTTTCTACTGGTTTTACTGGATTGGTTACTCTGGTTATTGGTTCTGGCCTATCAAGAGTTTTGTTCTAGATTTACTTTCTGTTGGCTTCACCTAGTAGCTCCTAGTGCTTGTGTACAAACAGATTAGCTCAGTCTGTAGGAGGGGTATAACATTTGTAGGAGGAGCTAACACTGAATGCTCAATGACCGCCTCCTAGTGATCGCAGCCTATGGTCTTCTGCGTCCCCCAATAAATTCAGCGAGAAAAGTATTTTACAGTTGAGTTTAAAAAAAAAATAAAAATCTATTGCTACACATTTTAACAGTTGAATCAGAGAAAGAAATATTTAGTTATAATCGTTATGTTACAACGGCGACAAATTTAAAGGAAACCAAAGGAAAACGTGTTTGTACCTGGTTGATGTGCTCAGCTCCAGTCCACGTAAAGCTGCATGTATCATTACAACAAAGAACATACAGCGGAGAATCATCTGCATTAGTTCCGGGTGGGCAAATCATTGCCTTGAAAACATCCTCCTCTTTCTCATTTGCATTTGCTTCCGCTAAAAAACAGATATTTCATGAGAATATACAAGATCACATACCTCAATGCATTCATCAGACACAACTTTACTTACCTTTGGCAATTTTCTGTGCCGTTTCCAGAATGGTTATAGCAGCTGGATAAGCTCTTCCACTAACAGCAGACATGAAAGGAGTCATACCTCTAGCATCCCTGATACAAAAAAAAATACAAATTTGGATGGAAAAGAAAAAATGTAAAAAAAAAAAAACTTCCCAATCGACAAACACAATTTGTTCCCATGAAAACCACTTTAGCATAAGAGAGAAACGCCAGTTTGAACCGATTTGTATTCAAAGGGCAGGTATTGTTAAGGGACTTTAGTTATGTTCCAATATACAGTCGGGTCCAGAAGTATTTGGACAGTGACAAATTTCCCCTCTGTACATCACCAATATGGATTTGAAACAAAGCAAAGAAGATGTGGATTAAAGCGTGATTGCATTACAGGATTATTCCCAACTCCTTAATCGGGTCTATTATGACATCCAACCTAAATATAGGAAACAACTCATTTTTAGATGGTAGCCTTCTCCAGATATGGCGCCATCTCCACCCTTTTCTAGGGTTATGGTGACCCTGCAGCGGTGGCCATACTTGCACAGTGCTCTCAGATATCTCTATTGTAGAGATTGTCCATGGTCCCGGGAGCTCAGGCGCGTTAGCTCCCGACCAGCTCTCTGAAGTTTTAGAGAGATCTATGGACGGCAACCGGGAATACGCAGTGGCAGTGGTTTAATATTGCTGCCCACCTGATGCAATCCTGATGCTGCTATAAGAACTTGTACAGTGTGGCACAGAACAGCAAACCAGAAAGTGGCAGGCAGCGGCGGACGTAAGAGTAAAGGTAAAGAAAATAAGAACACCCATTTAACGGTTCGGGAATTGCAGCTATATTTTCTTTTTCTATAGTTCCTCCATTTTCACATGCCAAAGTAAGTGGGAAAACAATTATAAATATAAGGATTATTTTTAATACTTGGGTGCACATCTTTTGCAGTAAAAGGACTGCCTGAAGTGTGGAACCCATGGACATGCCCAATGCTAAATTTCCTCCCTTGAGAAGCTTTGTTAGGCCTTTCCAGCCGCAATCTTCAGTCGGTGCATGGCTTGTGGCTCGGTCCTAAGTGAAAAGCTAAATCGAGTTGAGGTCAGGTGACTGACTCTGCTATTAAAGAATATCCCATTTCTTCCCCTTAAGAAGCTCTTGAGTTGCTTTTGCAGTATGTCGTGGGCCATTATCCATCTACACTGTGAGGCCACGTCCTGTCAATTTTGCAGCACTTTATTGTATCTGCACAGAAAGTCTCGCTACATACACTTGAGTTCATCCTGCTACTACTATCCGCAGTCACATCAATAACCAGTGATTCAGTTCCATTGGTAGCCATAGCTCAGCCTCCACCATGTGACAGATGTGGTATGTGTAGATCATGAGCTATGTCTTTCCTTGTCCATACTGTTCTCTCCCAATCTTTTTGGTACAAATGTCAGTTTGATCTGGGCGTCTTTTTTAGATGTTTTGTAGAAAAGTCTAATTTGGCCCGTTCTTAAATTTTACCATTAGTTGGCATCAAGAGATAAACCCTCAGTACTTACTCATGAAGCAGACGGACAATGATACACCTACCTACTCTAGAGTGTTCTTGACTTGGCTAGATGTTGTGAAGAGGCTTTTATTTGGTCTCCTTCACTTGCATTGACACCTCTTTGGACAACATATGGAGTGTGTCTATGAACAGTTACCAAATGCCAATTCAACACTTGGAATCAACTCTAGACCTTTTATCTTGTCATGAAATAATGAGGGATCAGGTCACAACCAGCCATTAAACTTCTTGTCAGTCAATTGTCTTATTACTTTTGAGCCTGTGAAAACCGAGGGACTAAGGCTTCATTCAAGTCTGCGCTAGGGCTCCGTTCCAACGTTCCGTCTGAGCTTTACATCGGAACGGAGCCCTGACAGACAGATGGAAACCATAGGTTCCCGTTTCCATCACCATTGATTTCAACGGTGACAGATCAGGTACCAATGGTTTCCGTTTGTCTCCGTTGTGCAAGGGTTCTGTCGTTTTGACGGAATCAATAGCATAGTCGCAGATGTGAACGAAACCCAAGTAAAAAATGGCTGTAATTGCTACATGTTTAAAGAGGCTCTGTCGCCACATTATAAGTGGCCTATATTGTACATGATGTGATCGGCGCTGTAATGTAGATTACAGCAGTGGTTTTAATTTAGAAAAACGATTTTAGACAGAGTTATGACCTATATTAGCTTTATGCTAATGAATCTCAATGGCCAACTGGGCGTGTTTTACAATATGGCCAAGTGGGCGTTGTACAGGAGTGTAAGACGCTGACCAATCAGCAACATACACTTCTCTCCATTCATTTACTCTGCAGATAGCGATATAGCTATATAACTATGTGCAGCCACATAAACACAGTATAACGTTACTGCAGTGTCCTGATAATGAATATAAATTACCTCCAGTCAGGACGTGATGTGTATTCAGAATCCTGATACTTCTGTAGCGTCTCTGATTTACTGAATAGCAGGCGTAGTCTCACGAGATTACGCTGTAAACTGTCATTCACAGCGAGATCTCGCTGCCCTGTGCTGTAAAGCACAGAGACGCTACAAAAGTGGTCAGGATTCTGAATACACATGACGTCCTGGCTGGAGGTAATGTATATTCATAGTCAGGACACTGCAGTAATGTTATAGTGTGTTTATGTGGCTGCACATAGCGATATAGCTATATCGCTATCTGCAGAGTAAATGAATGGGGAGAAGTGTATGACGCTGATTGGTCACTGATTGGTCAGCGTCATACACTCCTCTGTACAACGCCCACTTGGTCATATAGGAAAACACGCCCAATTGTCCATTGAGAAACTCATTAGCATAAAGGTAATATAGGTCATAACTCCGTCAAAAATGATAGTTTTTCTAAATAAAAACACTGCTGTAATCTACATTACAGCGCCGATCACATCATGTACAATATATGGCACCTATAATGTGGCGACAGAGCCTCTTTAAGGCAATATTCGGGTTAAACCACTCAAAGAGGCTCTGTCACCACATTATAAGTGCCCTATCTTCTACATAATGTGATCAGCGCTGTAATGTAGATTTCAGCAGTGGTTTTTATTTAGAAAAACTATCAATTTTGACCAAGTTATGACCCATTTTAGATTTATGCTAATGACTTTCGAAGTGTCGGGATTGTGAATAGACATCACGTCCTGGCTGGAAGCGATGTCTATTCACAATCCCGACACTTCAGTAACGTTAATGTGTGAGTAAGTGACAGCACAGAGTGATCTCGCAAGATCACCATGTGCGGAGTACATGAATGGAGAGAAGTGTATGACGCTGATTGGGCACCGATTGGTCAGCGTCATGCACTTCTCTTTACAACGCCCACTTGCTCAAAAGCTAAAAAAACACCCAGTTGGGCATTAAGAAAGTCATTAGCATAAATCTAAAATAGGTCATAACTTGGTCAAAATTGATAGTTTTTCTAAAAAAAAAACACTGCTGTTACCTACATTACAGTGCCGATCACATTATGTAGGAGATAGGGCACTTATAATGTGGTGACAGAGCCTCATTAAAGCTGAAAATGTACAATCATTTATTGCTTTGTATCAAATCCACTATGTGGGTGTACAGAGGCTAAATGCTAAACATTGTGTAACTGTACAAAATACTAATGGATTTCAAGGCGTAATTTAAGGATTGGGCATGTTGGATTTCAACATGCCCAATCTTTTGTTCCTTGTGGAGACGCAAGATCCCTCTGTGAATACAACAGCTTCACCTCTTCCTATAGAAATATAAATGCACACCTGGCCAGACTGGTCATGCAGTTTTATGGGACAGTTGGGAGAGATTTAGGTAGAACAATCCTAAAAGGAAATAACTCCTCTTAAAGAATTTGAGCAGAAATATCAACTTGCACACACTAAACATGTATTAGAAATGTAAGAAAATCTGCAGCGTATTACAGCACTAAAGTTTTAAATACGCAGCGAAATTAATTTAAGTTGTGGATTTTTCCAGCGGATTTGACCCTTTTCAATTCACATGGTGAAATCCGAAACAAAAGCCGCATTTTTTTTCCCGTCACAAATCCAGTATGTGCGCCCGTAAACTGCTTGCACTGCTTAGACCGCTTTCATATTTGTGCATATCCCCGGTAAGGTATCCCCATCAATCAGTGCCTCATAGGAATACTGAAAACCCAAAAGATATAAACACACAACACATCTTGTTTGATTCCTCTCTACCAGAAGGCTGATGACCACAATATCAAATACTTTTGACATCATGCAAATTACATGGGTGAAGCCACTAGATTCCTAGTTTTGGGTAGAATAAAATAACGCATTCTGTCAAACTAATGAAATGCACAAGACTGATTTGCAATTACATTTCTTAAAAAAATGACACTGCTTAAAACTCAGACTTCATAGTTAAAAGCGGAGCAAACATACTTGGCAGAAAGAAGGTCTCGGAGGTAGGGCTGCAAAACGACACTATCACACAGTAATTTCAGGATAAAATGAGCATTCGCTTTTCGATCTTTAGATTCCACCACTGAAGGTTCTGAAGAGGGACCTACAAAGAGTTAAAACAAGTAGAACAGAGAAAAAGGAAAAAAACAAAAATAAATCATGAAACCCAAGGTAAACGGCAATATCTCAAGACTGTTGTAAGGGCTTTGCGGTAAAAGCTTATATCAAAAGTAAAAGCAGTTTCACCTGGAATGGTTGATGTACTAGCCCCTTGACCAGTGCCAGAGGATGTTGTGGTTAGGGATCCTACTGCAGGGGCCAGGATAAAATCTATGTCACCATCTTTCAGAAAGAAGAACAGCATGAGGTTTACCAACACGCAACAAACCTAGTATTTTACAATCCTGGAAATAATCCCCATTTATGGAGACAGAGCTTCTTTTCGTGAGCTAATATTCTATGTAATATCAACCACTGCATACAGAAACGCCATCATTAAAATTAGGTAAAGTAACATCTGCTTTACTTCATAGTTAGTTATATTTTACATGACACAAACTTTATTAAACTAATAAGTAGCGTTGTAAGTAAACCATACACAATCAATGAAATGAATGTCACAATTATGGTTCATTTAGGGTTACTCACCTGGATCCATAGCAGGTGGATCTGGCACCCAGCTAGGAGGAGCTATAGGAGGAGAAACTGGATCTTGATGATCACCTGAAGCTCCAGCTTCATGTCTTCCCAACCCTGCTGCTCGAAGAGATCGCCTCATCATCTCCCTAAGTCGTAAGCTAAATATATACACATTACATTAGAAGAAATCAAGCTAAAGGCATTACAAGTTACGTGCAGTTGTAACATTATATACTTATGCTGCATGTCACTATAAAATTCTGAAAGTCCCTCCACCGAATCGGAAGACAAATACCAACAAATACTATTGCCTATAATAACCAATCTAATAAGTTTAATTCTTGCAGAAAAGGATAGAAAAATTGAATTGTGCTCATCGTAAAATCCCTCATTGAATTTGTAAGGAGACAAAGCACCATGGGTATAGACCCCTGCCACTTGGAGGCTGGCACTAGGAAAGTCTTGGCTACGCCCAGGCAAGCCATACCATTCACACAGACCCTGACCAAATCCAGTTGTGCAGTAGGAGAAATAAATAAATAAATAAATATAAAATAACGAAGTCCATTGTTTTGGGAGGAAAAACCAAACCAAACAAATAGGTCCTGGGGTTGGAACAAACCAAAAAAAATAAAATAAAAAAAGGACACCGTCCCCAATGAAAACGAGAAAGATTTCACAAAAATCCTATTTTCTCGTTAATATCATTTGGAGAGACAAGCATGGGACGCCCTAAAGCAGTCCCAGAGGAAAAAAATAATAAAAAGTACAGCCATGCGACCCACCTAACGGCAGCCTGCAGCACCTTGCAACCCAAACTGGAGGTTGAAGAATGAATTGGTGAAAATTTGCCGATTGTGTACACCAAAGCTCAGAAAGCAGCCATGCAGACCTGAGCCAATGAAGCTTGATGCCCGGCCGACCAGGAGCCCTTGCAGAATGGGCAATAACAAAGGGAGGAACTATGCCATTAGACAGATAGGCTTCTGACATAACAGACCGCATCTAACATGCAGGGACCACATGAGCCACGCTTTAAAAAAATAAAAAATAAAAAAAGTCTTCACCTAGAAACCAAAGACCACTGAAAGAGGATGGACAGAGCAGAGACCTTACCCTTAACCCCTTAATGACCAGCCTATTTTGGACCTTAATGACCAAGCTATTTTTTACGTTTTTCAATCATCGCATTCCAAGAGCTATAACCTTCTTATTTTTGCGCCGACATAGCGGTATAAGGTCTTGTTTTTTGCTGGACAAGTTGTATTTTTTAATAGCACCATTTGACATTTCGCCACTCATTTTTGCGTCCTAAATCTACGCCGTTTACCGTGTGGTATAAATAACACAATAACTTTATTCAGCGGGTTGTTACGATTGCAACGATACCAAATTTGTATAGATTTTGTATGTTTTACTACTTTTACACAGTAAAAACACTTTTTTTTCAAAATTATTTGTTTTTCTGTCTCCATATTTGAAGAGCCGTAACGATTTTATTTTTTCGCCGATGCGGTCGTATGAGGGCTTTTTTTTTTGCGGGGCGACTTGTAGTTTTTATTGGTACCATTTTGGAGTAGATGCGACTTTTTGATCACTTTTTTATTACATTTTTTTTAAAGTCAGTATTCACAGAAAACAGCAATTTTTCCATAGTTTTTTATTATTTTTTTAACGGCGTTCACCGTGCGGGTTAAATAATGTAATAGATTTATAGTCGGGGTCGTTACGGACGCGGCGATACCAAATATGTGTAACTTTTTAACTTTATTTTGTTTTTTTAATAGTAAAGCAGTTTGTAAGGGGAAAAGCTGGGTTTTCATTTTTTTCACATTTTTTTTCAAATTAACTTTATTAAACTTTTTTTTCACTTTTTTTACTAGTCCCATTAGGGGACTATAATATGCGATTCTGCGATCGAATTTATAATACACTGCAATACTTTTGTATTGCAGTGTATTACTGCCTGTCCGTTTAACACGGACAGGCATCTGCTAGGTCATGCCTGCGGCCTGATCTAGCAGGCATTCACTCTAGGCAGCCTGGGGGCCTTTATTAGACCCCCGGCTGCCATTAGAGACACAGACACTCGGCGATCGCATCGCCGGGTGTCGGTGGGGGAGAGAGGGCGCTCCCTCCCTCTCTCCAAAACCACTCAGATGCGGTGCACGCTATTGAGCACCGCATCTGAGGGGTTAAATGTGTGAGATCGATACTAATATCGATCTCACACGGCAGAGCAGGGACGCTCCCAGCCCTCAGCTGCCTCTAGCAGCTGAGAGCAGGGAGATCTGACATCTCCCTGCTCTGTTTACTTATTCCGATGCCGCGACGTAAAGTCTATGGCATCGGAATAAGGCCCATTAGTGACCGACGTAGAAACACGATGGGCCGGTCACTAACGGGTTAAGGGACGACAATCCAAGTCCTTGCTCAAGGGCTGATTGCATTAAGGACAGGGTCCTAGGCGTGGAACATCAATCAGATGAAAACTACACTGGTCGCAACAGGAGAAATAAGTCTTCCATGTACGGTGGAACACCTTAGCCGAGTAAGGTTTCCTGGCCAACGCTGTCTGGATGACTGGTTCAGAGACACAATCCCTCAGAACCTCTGCTTCAACATCCACACCGATAAACGCACATGAGGTCAATTAAGCTGGAATACCAGAACTTGGGAAAGAGGTTGAGTCGAATTGTTAGACGCATCAACAAGTCAGCTTCAAAAAGGTCGGCAGACCAGGCTAGCGAGGCAAGTCTGGATCACCAGGACTGTGGAAACTCCTTAGGGTATGTGCACACACACTAATTACGTCCGTAAGTTACGGACGTATTTCGGCCGCAAGTACCGGACCGAACACACTGCAGGGAGCCGGGCTCCTAGCATCATAGTTATATACGATGCTAGGAGTCCCTGCCTCTCTGCAGGACAACTGTCCCGTACTGTAATCATGTTTTCAGTACGGGACAGTAGTTCCACGGAGAGGCAGGGACTCCTAGCATCGTACATAAGTATGATGCTAGGAGCCCGGCTCCCTGCACTGAGTTCGGTCCACTACTTGCGGCCGAAATACGTCCGTCAATTACGGACGTAATTAGTGTGTGTGCACATACCCTTATCATTTGAATCTCGATCACTCTGGAACAGAGCAGAAGGGGAGGGTAGAGATACAGGAGGGAGAACGCCCTATTGACCACCCTGTTGCCAGGGTGTCAACTGCGATGGCCCTGGGATTTCCACGCATAGGCACACAGATTAGTACCTTGTGGTTGACACAAAGATCCACATCTTGGGAGCCCCCCTTTTTGCAAAGTTCATTAAATACGTCTGTGTGAAGAGAGAACACTCTGCTGAATTCAGTCATTGCCGACTTAGACCACTTCTCGTATTGCAGAAAGTGCTGGTATACACGCCGCCCATCGAAGGACCTAATTAGACTCATACAGAGCCACCCGACTACGAATTCCTAATAAGGGAAACAAATATTTACCTTCGGCTGCTGGAGGATCCAGCCCGATTTCCAGGGCCATTACTGGACACCACGGAGATGGCATTGGCTATGGCTTCAACAGCAGAAAGTCTTTCAGCGAACGTATTCCTCTCAGAGCGCTCTGCTTCTGAAACAATGAGAATAGTCATTTGTATTCTAAACATTTAACACACACATCAGAACATAAAGGGTGTGGATTTACAGACAGTAAAGAGGATATAAGTAAAAAAGTTGATGGTATTACCCTTACCCTCCTCCTCCTTGGTCTCCTTGTTGCTGGTAGGGAAGCAGACGGAGACGCAGGCATGTAAGATATTACGATTGCCATCACATCGGTGACTGAGAAAGGACTGCAGCATCTGGGTGTTTTGATCCAGAACAACGCCCTGTTCCAGGTTCATCAGGTACTGTCTGCAGGCCTCATAATCACACCGCAGGATGTGCTGCATCAAGGTTTGTTTCTAAAAAGGACGAAACAAGGTTTACAAACTAGAAGATAAGTCTACAGAAACACAAAGTCGTTTTAGACCAGGGTAGCAATTTACAAATCTTTCCATGTATAGATTAAATAAAAAAATTAAAAAAATAGCATCTAGAAAAGGAAAAAAATATGTGTCTTGGTGGTCTCTGCTGATGATAAACCAAGACACTGAACATGCACCAGTTTAATAACTTACTAAAATTATTACTAAAGATCTCAATAGAGAAAACAATGATCAATCTGTCCTCTTCCTGCATTAACTGTTCACATTTTTTTTTGGCAAGAACAGCTGCGATCCTTGCCTAAAAAAATTCTACTATGGAGTTTGTTTCCCAAATATAGTTTAGACACAGCTTGTTGCAGAAGACCAATCCATACCTCAACAGCCATTATAATGATCGCAGCCTTCTTTTTGATGGTAGAGTTGGCAGGTAAATTAGCCAGCGAGTGGACCCCCATTCCTAAACTGCTGATTGGAGGAAGATCCAACCAATCAGGGTCTCGAATGCCTCCCATGCAATCTTTAGCCATGGGATAAATAGTGCCATTTCCATCTCTAAGAATAATAGGAGATTCCTGCAACATAAAAAAAAACAAAGCGATCTAAATACAGTAAACTTTTTTTTTTTTTTTTTTACAATGTTTTTGTGTCACTGTATATTAGAGATTCACATTTTCAATAGGAAAATAAAATTGTATGTACAGAGAAATTCCAGCATATTTTACTCCCAGAAAAATATATGAATGCAAACAAACCATAAGTATAATATCCCTTGAAAAAGAAAAAAGTACAGACCTGTCCTGCTGTGAAAATGGCCACATTTCTCTCATTCTGACCAAGGAAAGCAATGCTGCTAGTGGGGAAATTATTCTCCTGTTCAGCTTTTCCAGTAGCAAGGTCAAAAATGCAATACCGCACCCACGTACCGGTCTTAAGTACAGCATGGACTCCTGTACACAAACAGAAAATTCAAAGTCACCACAATATGTGCACAATACTGTAGGCAAACAACAAATCGTTTCAAACCAGTGTAAAACAATATTTTTTGGAAATTATTAGAGCCAAAAATAATTTAAGAAAACAATTCGGAAAAGTGTTCAAAAGGAAGAAAACGTAACTAAGTAAATTAGGCATTTGATATTTCAGCACCTACACAATATTTATTTTAAATAACAGAATTTTTGGCCCATATAGATATATATATAAATCAAAACACAGATCGGTACACGGTTTAAAGTTATTTATATAGGTGTAGGAGAAATAACTTTACAGATTCCGTAAAGTAGTCTCGAAAACGGCCACGATAATGAAGATTCCATGAAGTTTGGTTTGACGTTACCTTTAGAATCTACATTAACAGCGAGGATTTCCGTTTTTTCAGGAATGCACAACTTTTTAGGAGTCCTTTGGAAACAATCAGGGACTTTCGGCGTTCCACCGGTCTTCACAACCTACAAGTTTCCAGTCCAAAATATAAGAGAATGCATCAGAAAGTTACATATTAAATCAGAAAGTTGCGTTTAAATGAGGTTATTATAGATATAGTAAAATATTATATATTTATTTTTTTTGGGCCCATCCACAAAAAAAAATCATCATTTCATCATTAGAGGTTGGGCGAGGTAATGACCGCTCTGTTGTACTACTGGAGGGCTATAAAATGCAGGAGAGCAAAGCTGGATTTACACAAACAGATCGACCATAACGAGCGCCGATCGCAGATAATTACAGGTATATTGTCGCTTGTTTAAAGGCTCTCTACTGGGACCAATGTAAAGTGTATGGGGACGAATAGTCGTTACTATGATCATTCGGTCCCTATACAGTTGACCAGGTCAGCAGCATATCTCGATTAATAACTCAGCTGTCAAACTCTTGTTCGTCGGCTGATTGCTGCCCTGTTTACAAAGGGCAATGATTGGGAACGAGCATTCGTATGAACGCTCTGTATGCATCTCCCGTGTCATTTACTGGTCTCTGGCTGAGGGGGCAGTACTCCATCACTTCTTGATCATTGAAGCTTCCATAAAGCACACACATCCTGCTACACGGTCTATCCAGGAAATACAAAAATGAATGGTGTCTCCCCAAAAGGAAAGTGCATCTCACAGGAAAGTAAATGTAGACAGTAAACTCAGATGGCAGAGGGGAACCTGGGAGAGCAGATCTGGCCGATTTAGCAAAGAAGCCAGGGATTGTCAGACAATGTCCTCGTCCCAGGAACGTAGGGCCAATCTGTAGACACTTGGATGGCTGGAATACCTTCAACCTTCTTGAGCACAGATAGACGAAGATGGCAAAGAGAAGAGGTGGGGTAGAGAAGTGGGCACATGGAACCACCAGAGCAGCGTTCATCCTGATCACTAGGAGACCTGGCGTTCTGGAGACCAACCAGGGAACCATGTGGTTTATCCAGAAGGCAATGAGGTAAACGTCTGGGGTGCCCCAATACTCGCAGAGCTGGACAAAGAGGTTAGGATGGACAATCCACTCCCAAGGTTTCAGACTAAGGTAGTCTGCAACCCAATTTTTCACTAGGGGGATGTAGATTGCAGAAACAATGTTCTGCCTATTTATTTCCTTCATGGCACCCTTGCCGCAGGTGTCACCTTGATGATTGATGTTTGCCAATGTACGTCTAGATATGCATAGAGAATTGGCTTTGATGGCAAGATACAGCTATGCATACAGGATACATAGAAGCTGTATCTCAAAGTAAAAAAAACGTAATAGAAGTCAACTTAAAAGCTGCTTATAAACCAAATAAAACCTGTACAATAAAAGTGTACATAGTCTAAAAACTCTATAGGAGATAAAGAAAACAATAAAACCAGCGCACTCTGCTGTTTTTGTATCAGCCAACTAAAGTCTATGGGATATGTCATCACTACCAAAAGACCAATGACAACAAGTCTGCTCGGATAGTCTCGGCATGACTATGCCTCCAGTCCCTGCTGCCCCCGGGTGATAGGATAGAAATCTGTCTACTGAAAACACATTGTGCAACAAGATCTGACTCTGGAGTTAATCTTACATGACTTATTCCTTCTCAGCCAAAGGTGTCATTCAAAACACAGCCTCATAACGCATTGAACCTTTCAATACTTTCCTTGAGTGGAATCTATACTGTGAATGCGGTGGTGAGGGTGAGGAAGGTACAGATGAAAAGGACAGTTCCGGGGCTAGTGCACTTGCTCTGGACCTGTGCTATTTACTTGAATAGAGTTGGACAGGGGTGGCCGGTCAGGGAGCTACAGCGCATGTGCTAACAATGCTCGCTCCCGAAATCCCAGCCAGCCTCAGAAATAGAGAGCAGTACCGCAGCGGTGGCCGCAATCATTGAAAACACATCAAACAACGCTCTGGACATAGGGTGGACCAGACATATCTAAAACTGAAAACAAAAGGTATTTACAATAATTCATTGATTTGCATTTGCTACAAAAGAGGATACGGTCGTCTAAAATAATAAGATAGTGAACTACAGAGTTAAGGTAGAAAACAAAAACTAGTGCTATAAAACCACTATCCCGATACCTAGAGCCTTGGTAGATTTATTACATACACTAGCCTAAACAGTCACATCATACTCCAGCTTCTTTAAGGGACGCACACCTCTTGATAACCGTCGAATCTTCGTCTGCCAGTGCGCCACTGAATGAAATTTACGCCAGCTATTATGTATGCCACTTTTTGGCGTAAATTATAGTAAATTTTAAATGCTGTGAATGGCCACATCCCCTTCGGCAAACTCCACACATTTTTTTATTATTATTTTTTTTATATGTGGAGAGACCAGCATGGAAAACTAGCATAGAAATGTTGTTAAGTTCCCCGTAATGAGTCTCTTAACTGGTTTATTTCTTTGCGGTAAGTCATCAGGGGTGAGGTAGGGTGCAAGAACCGGTATAACCAGCTAAGTAAGCGATCAATGACATTCTTGGTTTGTGGTAATCATAAGATGAACTGCTTTTGTTAAATATCAAAATGTGAGGTGTCGACCAGCACCAACAAGAAAGGAACAGGAAAGTAGAGGATTGTACAGACCAGGGCTTTCCAAGCTTCTTCTACGGGGGCCTTACCAGCAGGAACATGGTTATGCCTGGGTTCACTAGTGGTCAAAGTACTTACTAAAATAAAATATTACTAAATCAGACAAGTACACAAAAAAACATTTGCGATCCCGCATCGCAATACATACAGAACGCCCCCCCTTCTTCCATAGTCCATAGTATGCATGCTCATACATACTAACATCACATAAATCAGTATCAAATCCATAATATATCATCTACAAATCCATTGCACATTTGAAAAAGAATGAACAAAATCCCCCCAAGGCCAATCAGAGCACTCCACACCTCATATTATCTACCTGACTATCGCGGTCTAGACTGCATTCCAGCCGCAACATCCGACGATGAACTCAGGCCCCTGCTTTGCACCCATGGAGACCATGTTTTATCAAATGTATGCTTAACATTCCTAGCTGTGTAAATGTTATTCCATGCGTGTTAACCACGTGACTTTGTTACAGAATTCCGATAACGTAGGTGGTTTATCATCCAGCCAATGTTGTGCAATAAGCTTCCTAGCCACATACAGCGCTCCACTCATTTCTATGGGGCTGCTGAGCGCCATCTTCAACAGTCCATAGAAATGAGTGAATGCAGAGCATGGCCACTACCACTCCAACCATATGGGGCGCGCAGGAACGGCAAGGCAAGCCCATTCTTGTGATCAGATCCCCACCGATGAGATATTGATCACCTATCCTATGGATGATTATGGGAAAACCATATATTGTACCTGGAGTTCATCGATCCTTAAAAGTCTGCAGTCTTGGAGGAGAGATGATGGGTCAGGATCACAGCCAGGAGTGCTTTGGCTGTTTGAATTATTTGACGTGCCAGGGAACTTCACAGCAACATAAGCCCCATCAACTTTAAGCACCTAAACATCACACACACAAAAAAAAAATAAATAGTTAAAAGGCATTTTAAGATGCAAATTGACAAGAGTGAAAGAAGTTCTGTTAATATCAGGTGCGAACCTTTCCCACAGGGACATTCTTCACATCTTCAACAAACACAACTTCTCTTAGTGACCACTGCTCTTCATTGACCTTCTCTTCCTCTTTAGGAGCTGGAGTAGATCGTCTACGTTCTGGGTAGGGTAAATTAAAAAAAAAAAAAAAAAAAAACAACAACTTCGGTTTATCCAATTTTACCATACATTGCATGTGGTATGACGTTTCTGAAATGGTTTGACAGCGTACAGCTTAAACTTGAAATAAATATAAATACCACAAGTTTTTTTTCTTTTATGCGCATTTTAATGCACCAAAATCTGCATTAAAAGATGCACGTTTAACCCTTTCCCTGCAAAGGACGTATATCTCATAGCAGAGGCACTTTAGTTGCCACGGATGTATCCAATACGTTCTTGTTACTAAATACTCCAGTTCGCTTTAGAGAAAGGTCTGTCTAAAGTTTTTTTGGTCTAAGATTTTTGGCTTCAACAAGAACGTAGAAGCGATCTAGTCTGAGGTTGAGCACATTACTGAGAGCTGCATTTTATTTGCAGTTCTCGCTTGAGCCTAGGGCTGGCTGATGGGGCCTAAAAATAATTTTTTTTCAGCCTAAAAAGACACTGTCACTACTTTATTAATCATCTCCTAAGTAATCTAATAGGCGCTATGATGCGAACTACAGTGTGGTTCGTTTTCTATATATGATAATGTGGCTCTAAGAGACAAATAGGAGGTGACTTTTTTTTCACTCTGGTCGGTGTAATGTTTTCTGTAGGACGCTGTCGAATCAGCTTCTCCCTCTTCCCTGCCCAGCAGCACAGTGTGATCTTATAGTATACAGCTTCCATTCCCGACTGTGTATTCAACTGGCGAGATCTCCGGTTGTGTCACAGCTAGAACGGTCCTGGTGTCATATGAAAGATTAGAATCTCCTCATTCATATGCCACCACTATTGTAGGTGGTCCACAGCCCGAGATATGGCTGTTTGTAGTGATCCCCCTTCCCTCCAGCCTCCGTCTCTCACACTGTGTGAAGCAGCTTCATGCTGATAGGACAGTGTCAGAGGCTGTGAGGAGGCTCCACCCCAGGAGAATCGCTGCTGTTACCTCCCACTTGTCTAAGGCTCAGTTACATATTTAGAAAAATGCTTAACTTTTAAAATAAACATTTTGAGACACAATTTTCACTATCAGTGTGACCACGCCTACTAGATTAGCTAGGAGATCGGGCATTACTAAACTAGTGACAGTTTTGTGATTTAAAATAAGTGCCTCTATTTGATTTTGCTAAAGGGAATTGCATGCCCAGCTATTACAGAAATTATACTGTATCAGAATTGTCCCGTAGGTTTTAAAGGAACAGTGTCATCACAAATTATTTTTTTATATGTTAAAGATGTTAGTGCTTTATTAAAAACGTTTATATTTGTGTGTTTGTGTTTTACTTTTTCTTATTTTTACACTTTTTCTTCCCTATGGGGGCTGCCATTTTTTGTTCCATTTCTGTATGTGTCGATTAACGACACATACAGACATGGAATACGGCAGCCACAGTCCCATAGGGACTGCGAACGGCTCCCGTCCCATTGACTTCTGTGTACGGCGTCTGTGTGGGAACTGCGCATGCGCCGCTCCCACACAGTCCAATTTGAAATTGGCGCCGTCCGGCGCCATTTTCCTGTGGACCGGAAGTCGCGGCCGGACAGTAATATTACTACTTCCGGTCGCGGCTTCCGGATTTGTGCACTTGGACCAGCGGCAGCAGACGGAGCGGACGGGCCGGAGGGAGCCGCAGCGGCAGGAGCAGGTAAGAGATTTCAATGTATGTTCGTGTGTGTTTACTACTGTATGTAAACCTACTACACTGTGTGTTAGCTCAAAAAATGGCGACACACAGTGTAGGTTACACCGTTCAAACCCCTCGTTTATCCCGGCACTAGCCAGGATAAAGGAGGGGGGGGATGCTGAGAGCTCACTAGAGCGAGGGCTTTTTACCCAATTTTGCAATGCTGCAATTTTGGGAATAGCTCCATCTAGTGAACAGAAATGGGAAATATTATAAATTAGAATTAATTTATAATATTTCCTGACTCGTGAAAAAAATAAAAAAAATTTGAACAATGTTTAATCACCTACACACTAATTGTTTAATTTTAAAAAAAAAACATGTTTTTCTGGCAACACATTACCTTTAAGTGTGATCAATCTCACTTGTATAAAGGGACAATTCTGATAAACCGTATATTTTCTGGAATAGCTGTGAATGCAATCCATTTATTTAAACGAATGGGGGCTATTGTGATATAAAGGACACAGTCTCTCTCTCTCCCCTCTTTAGATTAGAAAAAGCCCTAAAAAAAGGTGTGCCCCCTTCTGGTCTTCATCTGTACACACACAGGATAGTCTCAGGCAACACCCCTAGTTCAAATATGAACCTGACAAATGCCATACTGCAGAGAAGTTGTACAGATGTAGCAGAGCAGAGTTTTTGGTTGAGTTCAGTTATACACGCTTATTAGTGACTGCAGCTATACGACAGCCAAGTAAACGCACCAAAAAACGGCTGAAAATACGGGGGGCTGAAGGCCTCCAAACATCGGACCATTGATTTCATTGGGAAAAAACGGCACACCATTTGTAGATACGGCACGTAAAAAAAAAACCTTAAAAAAAACCACACCGTAAAAAAGTAGTGCACGTCACTTCTTGAGCAGTTTTTTATTGTCTCAATCGTAAAAACCGCTCCAAAAAACGGTCATAAAAAACGCATCAAAAAATGCCTGATGCATAAAAAAACGGCTGTAAATCAGAGGCGGTTTTCCCTTGAAAACAGCTCCGTATTTTACAAGCTATTTTTTGTTAAGCGTGCGAACATACCCTAAAAGATATACAGGGGTCCAACTCGAATAAAAAATATTCTCATTGGAGACAAGCCTTTTAAAACCAAATGTACGTTACACAAATGTAACCCGAGTAAACACCGCAATTTCTGAAATGATAGATTTAATGAATACACTCTTTACACAAGTGACCTATGTGGAAAAGTGACCTATTTAAATAACTGCATAAGAGCATGAAGATCAGATCCTTTCGGTTATAAAGGTCCTCCAAATAAATTCCATAATACAAAAACCATTAAAAAAAATAATAATCAAAGACTTACTATATGGCATTGAAGCACTGCTGGCAATGGAAGACGCATCACTACAGGTGGATGCAGGAGATGGAGGAGGTCCCATTTCGGTTTTTACAGGCTCTTGTTTACTTTCAGGTCTTGCAATAACAAACAAGGATTTAGTACACAAAGTGCAAAATACTAAAAACTGTACCAAAAATAGACTCAAAGCTAACCAAATGTGGGCTCTGCTAACGCCAGTGTCATGGCCTCTGTGTATGAGGCCTCTTTGACATGGTATTGTTTTGATCAGTATTTGGAAGCCAAAACCAGGAATGAAACCTACACAGAGAAAATGTACAATGGAAAAATGTGCCCCCCTTTCATATTTTGGACTTACTCCTGGTTTTGGCTTACAAATAATGAGGCAAAATACTGCCGTGTGACAGTGGCCAGAAGGGCATGAATGCTTTGATGGATCCGTTTTTAAAGGAAAGGAGTTCTGTTTTTTTTTTTAATTTAGTAACTATTGCTTTTTATAGAATGTAAACTAAAAAATATTTGAGGTTTTCACTTTAAAATTATTTATTTATTCATACCTTTAGTTCTGTATGGGGGGGCTGATTTTTTTTTTCCCCATCTGTGTATGTGTCGATGCTATACGGCACATACAATGCCATAGAGATTGCGAATGGGAGCCGTTCCATTCTCCGAAAAGTGTGCCGTCTGTGTGTGAATTGCGCATGCTCAGTCATGCGCAGTTCACACCAGTAACACAACGAAGCTCGTTCCTAGAGAGAAATCCAGCGCAATTTTCATGTGGAACGGAAACCGCTGCCGGACAGTAAGTTGACAACTTCCGGCAATAGCTTCAACGAAGCGGAGGCGCAAGGAAGAGGAGAGTAGGCGGCAAGAGGTACTTTCTGGCGGTGTATGATCACTACCGCTGTGCAGTAGCTCCGAAAATGGCGTTGCACAGTGTAGGCGGTTTGTAGACATTCAATCCCCTCCCCCGCCCAGCACTAGCCAGAAGAAGGGAGGGGGGGGGGATTGAGTGAGGACACTAGAGGAGAGTGTGTCCACGCCAAATTTGCAGCAGAAGTCAATGAGGTTGCTTTACCACTGTGACCATGCTGCAATTTTGGGAACTGCTCCCTCTAGTGGCCAGCACATCGAAATATAATTTAGAATCTAATTTATATTTTCGGACTTCTGAAAACAAAAAAAAAAACAAAAAAAAAAAACATCAATGTGTTTGTCAACTGAAAAAAAAAAAAAAAAAGAAATCCTAGCGACACATTCCCTTTAAATAAACCGATGAATCCTGACAGACCCTTTTGGTTTAGGCGTTTCGCCATGTTTCCATCGGGATTCCAGCATTTCTGGCGGCAAGAATACTGCTGCAGAATGTGCAAGTCTTGCAAGAAAAAAATAAATAAAGTTGGGAGGCCTGAAGGAATGCCCATAACACATAACCGGACCTCAGTCACACAATACTTATTCTGGACAGCTTTGGGGAAATCAGATATCTGCTAATAAGTGAATTAAAAAACCATTGAATTCATAACAATGCAGTGGTCGGCGCCTGCACTTACTTGGCCTCTGTGGTTTTGCTAGTTTTCTCCAAGTTTTTTAGGCTCTCCGGTGAACGCAGTTGGAATCTGCAGCTGTCATTCATATTCCAAACAGACTCCATCAGTACCCCAACTTTTGGGATTCCAGCACTAATGGAGAAGGCCACTGCCCCCGCATGATAAAGAGGGTTATTTCTTAAGCAAACCTGTGAGGAAGAATAATATTAGCATTGCTGCCGAAACTGGACAAAAACGAGACTGTGAAAGACATACATTCTGTCTCTATCCCGGACTACAGCAGCACATACCACCATCATCTGTGTTAAGACCATGCTCAGGTTGATAATCCCCCCCCATTATTACTACTATTAAGCTTTTTTTCTCTATCAGATTACTGTACAGTCCCTGAACAAGCTAGAGGGTATAGTTGAGCAGTCTGCTTTAATGGAGTTCATGAATGCAGCCGTGGCAAACTCAACCCCGGACCAGTATAATACAAGTAAAGCAAGTGATTTGCAATTTCCTCCTCTTTTATGCATATATCTATGTCATCTTATAAATCCTATTCTATATTAGACAATTGTGTAATCAATAATTGTAGATAAACTATCTAGTTTCTCACCTGGGTACCAACTGTAATGTTTGGCATTGAAGAAATTCCAGCACTGGATTTGGGTTTTTTGTTTTTTGCTCTGGCTTTTTCAAGCATTTTTTTCCTCTGGCTAAAAGGAACAACGCCCCTAGAAAAATACAAAGGAAACAAAATTGCAATTTGTTATGCACATAATTAATTACTAATTTACACCGTGTGGACAGTTTTAACCCCATACTGCACAGGTCGTGTTAAGATGCACTCAGGCAGTGTTACTCAATGTAACTAACCAATGCAAATTCTCACCAATATACTGTATATTCACATTGAAGTCAAAATAGCCTCATACAGCCATAAGCAGCAGCCGTATACCAACCTTTGCTTGTATTACTATTCTAATCAATGCTGCTAGTCAACAAGACGGACTAAAGACTCATCAGGGATTATATGGATTGTACGAGGCGGCTGCATGTGTGCCACAGTCATGCTGCTGCGGAGGAATGGAGGACCGGGAACCTCCGTACTAGTGATCAATTGCAATTTAACCTGTCTATAAGTGATACAGGTTTGTGGCTAAAATCACTTCAAAGCCTCTCTCTTCCACCCGATCTGACATCAGGCATGAGACACCGCGTTTAACATAGGACTGTTGTCGAGCAACCCAACAGACGCGCCGGCAGGTATCATGCGCATGTCCTATTAATTATAAGACTTGTGCACAATACCTGCTGGCCGTCAGATGGTTGCCTCTGTGTGCAGCAGAATCTGTGAACGCTTGATGTCAGATCGGGCGATAGAGGCGCTGCACAACCCCTTTAAGTATCAATGTTAATAATGTTATTTAAAGCTGCATCACAAACATCAATGGCTGAATGAGGATGTTAAAGTTTCTACTTCGAGGGGTTGCCTCAGGACAGGCATTAGAATGATTGTCTAATAGGCATTAGTGGCAGATCGCTAGTATTTGCCATTAATGAGCGATCAGCGGGGTTTCAGATTCTGTGACATCTAACCACTAGAGCAAAGTGGCAATGGTGCTAGAAATGCATCATGCCACGTAGTCGCCCGTCAGCTTTCTTCCGATGCCGCATGGTTTCACCATTATAGTTATTGCCTGCCCATGCGGCCATCCAGAAAAAGCAAGACAAAGCTGACAGGAGGCGCTGCCACTTTATTTTAGTGATTGATCGGCGTCACATTCAGAACCCTGCTGACCCGACATTAGTGGCAGATCTGCTCTATATGCCATGAATGGCTATGCACAGACAACGCCTTTAACCCACACGGATTATCCCTGTGCTCCGGGAAGAGGAGTCAATACTGCAGAACCACTTATAAATAGCATTACTAGTTGCCATGTTTCTCTGGCTGACTAATGGATTCTTTCATGGACTATATCCACATTCCTAATAATCCAAATAAATCTCAGAAGATCGTCAGGGTTCCTTTAGATTCACATACAAAGGGCTAGCGATCCAATAAGCAAACAATGCAGGCTGTTGCTCTGAACAGATCTACTCACCACCAGTACAGATTGTTTTCCAGTTGTGCACAAGTGTACAGCGCACAGCAGTGTAGTGACACAATCTTCTCTGCTTGCAGCTCTGGAAACACTTGGGCCGTGTGTTCTAATTTTGAAGCGACTGAACTTAACGTCTCATCTACCCATGTGGCAACCTAACAAAAGAACTAGGTTATATATTGAAGGAAAAGTTTACATGCCAGAGAAAAACTAGTTACTACTGGGTTAACAAGTCTAGCTAACTTTGACAGCTGAACTAAAAATGCACATATTGAGAGATCCATTTAATAGGGGCATCTATAGAATGCCACTGAAGAGTTGAATCTACACCGCTCTACATTCAGGGGTGCTATAAGTTGCTTCAGCTTTCCGCTAAATTGGGTGGTGGGGAAATCCAGCCACAGCAACTGCAGGTTTCAAGCGGACCACAGAGTGTGATCTGTCTGACCAACGATCATTCAGGAGACAGCCATCTCCTGACGCCACCATAAAGCATGGGTTGGCATAATGGACATGTTATTTCTGAGGTGAGAATAGGAGAAGTAGCTATAGACAACATGGTGCCACCTATTTCTAGGAAACAATAGGATCAGATTAGTCTAAATACATCCTGACCAATCCCTGCTCCCATCTCCCACCCAAAAAGGGCTTGCCAGGGGACAGCGATGGTCAACAAAAAATGTCAATGACCAGCTTAAAAGAGACTGTCACCACATTATAAGTGCCCTATCTCCTACATAAGGAGATCGGCGCTATAATGGAGGTGACAGCAGTGCTTTTTATTTAAAAAAAAAAAAAAAACAATCTATTTTTCACCACATTAGGAGCGATTTTAGATTTATGCTAATGAGTTTCTCAATGGACAACTGGGCGTGTTTTACTATTGACCAAGTGGGCGTTGTACAGAGGAGTGCATGACGCTGACCAATCAGTGACCAATCAGCGTCATGCACTTCTCTCCATTCATTTAGACAGCGCATAGGGATCCTGTTCGTATAAGACAGCACATAAGGATCTAACACATTAACGATACTGAAGTGTTTAGACAGTGAATAGACATTCCACGGGATGTCTATTCACAATCTCTGCACTTCGTTACGGTTTCTGTGGTAATTACAGCAGAGTAAGCGTAATCCCGCGTCATTACACTGTAAATGACAGGTTACAACGAGATTACTCTGCTCTGATTAACTTCTTGTCCATTGAGAAACTCATTAGCATAAATCTAATACCCCTAATAAAGTGGTGAAAATAGATTGTTTTTTTTTTAAAATAAAAAGCATTACTGTCACCTACATTATAGCGCCGATCTTATGTAGGAGATAGGTAAGTTATAATGTGGAGACAGAACCTCTAACTCTTTAGGGCATTTATATTTAAAGTACACCTGTCTTATGGCAAATTCTTAATTACTCTCTGAAACCGCAATTACGCCAGTGTTTTTCACCATACTGCATAAACACCACATTGCCTTTATTGGTTGGTACGATTACAATACAAGACAATAGAGCTCTACCCCTGACGAAGCTGCACTTGGAGTCAGCGATACGCACGGGGAGGATCCCTATGCTACAGTCTTTCGGGTCACATATACCTTTATACATTGCTCTTTCTATATACACACACACCTATTTATTTTTTCACCCATCGCATCTCCCTCTATTTTCTGGAGACGCATATGCTACTCTGATGTCACATTGTTTATATATACACATATCCCAAAGTTTTATGTATATTTGCACTTTAGATTGCTCTTTGTCATTTTTTTAATTCAGTCTTTTAGGGTAGGTACATTTCAGTACATCTACTTTGAAATTGCTGCTTATTTGTCAGTAACTCTGCTTATTGCACTCTCTTTGTATAGTCACTAGTGTTGTATACAGGAATTTGTATTCTGCTACTGGTTTAATTACATTAATGTATCAGTCTTGTGTGTCATTTGTATTTCTACACCTTATAGGTGAATTCTGCAACTGGCCCTGTGACATATTGCACATGGACCGTTTTTTTTCTATCTAATATGGTCACCTTATAATGTACACTGGTTTAGAATGCACTTTTTCCTAATAAACTATTACCTTGCTTAACTATTGTTTTAGTTCCACTAGGGGACTTCGAAACGCGATCTCATGAAGCTTCGATATACTCAGTGTAAAACTGACAGGCAATTAGGTTGCGACTTTGGCATGGCCTAATAGGCATATAGCCATGGCAGGCCTGGAGGCCTTTTTTGCCCCTGGTTGCCATGGCAACACCCATCTGCGTCCCGATGTCGCGGCTGTTGCAAGATGTCCGCTGTATATTACAGCCGGCACCACGCCAGTGTCTGTGCTATCCACTGGGCATACCTATAAGTCCTACTGCAGTCTAAATGGTTAAAGAGAACCTGTCACAAGACAAACCTTTTTAATAAAGAGCATCATTAAGTTAATAATCATAAGTGCTGCAACAGGTGCTAAACAGCACCCCAAATGGGAGAATGAGGGACAGTTTTAATAGAGCATGCTCTATGTCTATTACAGCGCCATGAGGAGCCATAATAACAGACAGCAGTGGTCTCCCACCAGTGGCTTGGGAGCTACATGGGGCTCGCAAAACCCTGCTGTATGGCTCACCTGAGTTATAACCATATGCTCTTGCTACAATAGGACATCTGTATTAACAATATTACATTTCCTATCCCAAAAAAGTGCTAATGGAGCTGAGGAACACCAGGGTGTTCAATTTCAAAACTGAAATGTTGACCAGCAGTGTTACCAAAACTGAATGTGGCTCACAAGGTATAAAAGGTTTGGGACCGCTGCTCTACAAGCTTTTGAATGTCATCATGAACTCCAGGTCATGGTGATGTTCAGATTGTTTAACCAGTTCAGGACCGGGCTATTTTGCGCCTTCAGGACCAGACACCGTTTAGCCATTTTTAGCACACATTAGTTAAATGGCTATAACTTTTTTATTTGTTGGGCTAACGACGTGATTTTTGCGACTTTTTTTCCGTAGACAATGCAGGTTTCTTTTTGTATCGTTTTTATACACACCTTTTTTGCCATTTTAGAATTTTTATTCATAAAGTTTGAAAATAATAGTAAAAAAAATAAGCTATTTTACGTTTCAGCTATTTTTTTTTTGGTAATAACATAGTTTTACCCTAAAATAGACCTTTTATTTGTGATCGTCGTTGTCTACCGTAAATTTTAATATATTACATGTCTATATTAGGGTAATTGGGTCAGCGCTAGCGTTACAACAATGATTGGCGGGGGGGAACGTTTTTTTTTTGGGGTGGGTATTTTATGTGTATTTATTATTTTATTTTTTTTTGCACTTTGCTTTATTATTTTTTTATTACTATGGTCTGTCCCCCAAAGGTCAAAAAAGACCTTTGGGGAACTTTATATATTTTTTTTACACCATCTTTTCCACTGTAACGGGAGCTTCACAGCAGCCCCAGTTACAGGGGAAATCAGCCCTCTCATAGTGACGATTGTCACTAATAGGGCTGTGCTGGGTCTAGTAAGACCCAGCAGCAGTCTGTCAGTAACGGCACCCGGCGATCATGTGACCAGTCACATGAACACCGGGAGGAATAGAGACAGCGGCGCGGGGCCGCTGTCTCTATTCCTATACACAGCGTTCATTGAGCGCTGTGTAAATAGACATCGGAGAAGACAGAAGCAGCGAAAGCTGCCTCTATCCTCTCCTCAGGGTCCCCGGCAGTCACTGACAGCCGGAGACCCGACATTCAGCAGCCCGATCGCACGGGCAGCAAGTTAAAACCCAAGCCGTAAAAAGTCTATGGCTCGGGTTTTAAGGACCCTGACCGCTGGCCGTAAATATACAGCCAGCGGTCGGGAACCAGTTAATCACTTTCTCACCCTTTCACTGTAAAATCTTCGATCTTGGTGTCAACATTAAAGGCTATGTATATATTTGAAATCCTTTTTATTTTTTATTTTAAATAAAAATATATCAGTGTGTTTTGTACAACTTTCCATATACTTTATTAAAAATAATTTTTACTTTCGAGACAGCTGCTTTGTATCCTGTATACAGAGCAACTGAAGACCTAAATGTGTCAGGTCAGCGGGTCCTGCAGGATCAAGTTGTTACTGATCACATCTAAGTTCATAATGTATTACAAGTGGATCCTGCATTTCAAGGTGTACATAGCCTTTAAAGAGAGACTATAACCAGGTTTATGCTGCTTTATCTGAGGGCAGCATTAAAGAGGCTCTGTCACCACATTATAAGTGCCCTATGTCCTACATAAGGAGATCGGCGCTATAATGTAGATGACAGCAGTGCTTTTTATTTAAAAAAAAAGATCTGTTTTCACCAC
Organism: Rhinoderma darwinii; assembly: GCF_050947455.1. NCBI lineage: Eukaryota > Metazoa > Chordata > Amphibia > Anura > Rhinodermatidae > Rhinoderma > Rhinoderma darwinii. The sequence continues at coordinate 41,467,001 of NC_134691.1, read as the reverse complement.
TTTATTAGCGATTTTAGATTTATGCTAATGAGTTGCTTAATGCCCAAGTGGGCGTGTTTTTACTTTAGACCAAGTGGGCGTTGTACAGGGGAGTGTATGACGCTGACCAATCAGCGTCATGCACTCCTCTCCATTTAGGCAGCGCATAGGGATCCTGTTAGATCAGTATGTGCTGTCTTATACTGACACATTAACAATACTGAAGTGATTAGACAGTGAATAGACATTCCACAAGATGTCTATTCACAATCCCTGCACTTCGCTAGTTTGTGGTAGTTACAGCAGAGCAAGCGTTATCTCGCTGTAACCGGTCATCTATCTGTAAGTACCACAGAAACAGTAACGAAGTAACAGCCCTCATACCGCTCAAATGGAAAAATTCAAAAAAGTTATAGCTCTCAGAATATGGCGACAACACTCAAATTTTAGTTTTAACAATTCGTTTTTTCCTTGTAAAAAGTAGTAAAATGTGTGTGTGTGTATATATATATATATATATATATATAGTATATATAATAAATAAAATAAAAAAAATTTGGTATCGCTATAAATCACATTGACCCACAGAATAAAGTTAACATGCCGTATTTACCGCACGGTGAACGCCATAAAAACAGAGCCCCCAAAAGACGGAGGTATCACTGTTTTTTTTCCTATTCCACCCCACAAATATTTTCTCAGTTACCCACTACATTGCATGGTACAACAAATGGTGCCGTGAACATCTACAACTCGTACCGAAACAAGCCCTCATACGGTAAAGTTTCCAAATATCAGGATTTCGGTGCAATATTCGGGGCGCAAGATGAAGTTTTACTTCCCAATTGTGTCTGTAGGGTAGGTGGTAAGTAAAAGATTGATCAGTGTTGTGATAAAGGAACTTTAGTTCAAGTTACCACTCACTCAGAGGGGACTTGTCAGGTTTAGAAGGGGGGTGGGGGGGTCTTATTTTTATTTGGTTTAACTAAAGGATGGAGACTATGAGAAGTGGCACATTTAATCAACTCATGCGCCTAATCAGATCGTCCATTCGCTGCCTACTGTTTACCAGCAACTGAAATCAGATATTTGGTCACTTCAGTTTTGATGATTTTGTGAAAATGTGTGCATGTATACAGACATTAGTGGCACGTATGAGCTCTGAACATCTTAAACTTTTATTTTTAGGAGGTGTTGTGTATCCCAGGCTGTTAGGCTTAGACTTTTAGTCACAATGCTCAATTGTGGAATTGATCCTAGTAGGTCAGTTATAATAGTTATACAAACTTCTCTGCAGACTGAGGGCTCATCCACACTTAGCGGAATTGCTGAAAATTTTCTGACCGGAATTGCTGACGAAAAGCATGCAGCAGAATACAGTAGCAGCAAAATGGGTGCGATTTAACAAATCTCATCCACACGCTGTGTAAACATTCATAGCAGAAATTGACCTGCGGGCGTATTCTTCGGATCGCAGCAAGTCAATTCCTGCAGCGGTAAGTGGACTGAATAGCTGCGTGTTTCATAGGAGAGGTCACCATCTACCAGCAATGTATTAATAAAGGAAAAAACGCAGCATAAGACGCTCCATTCTCTGCAGTCAAAAATGCAGGAAATGCTACGGTTTTGCCAGGGCAGAAAGTACAATAGTTTTAACAGAATTGCTGCAGAAATCTTCTGCAGCAAATCCGTTATATATATATAAAAATATTTTCTATTAAAAACGTTTGTATTTATTTGTGTGTTTGTGTGTTACTTTTTTCTATTTTTACACTTTTTCTTCCCTATGGGGGCTGCCATTTTTTTTCCCATTTCTGTATGTGTCGATTAACGACACATACAGACATGGAATACGGCAGCTCCAGTCCCATAGGGACTGCGAACGGGGCCCGTTCCATCCACTAACATGTACGCCGCTGTGTGGGAACGGCGCATGCGCCGCTCCCACACAGTTCAATTTGAAATGCGCGCCGTCCGGCGCCATTTTCCTGTGGACCGGAAGTTGCGGCCGGACAGTAAGATTACTACTTCCGGTCGCGGCTTCCGGACTTGTGCACATGGAGCAGCGGCAGCGGACGGAGCGGCGGCGGCAGGAGCAGGTAAGAGATTTCTATGTATGTTCGCGTTTCAGTGTGTGTTTACTACTGTACGTAAACCTACTACACTGTGTGTTAGCTCAAAAAATGGCGGTTAGACCGTTCAATCCCTTCGTTTATCCCGGCACTAGCCAGGATAAAGGAGGGGGGGATTCTCAGAGCTCACTAGAGCGAGGGATTTTTTCCCAATTTTGCAGCATAAAGCAATGTGGTTGCTTTACCACATGCAATTTTGGGAATTGCTCCATCTAGTGACCAGTGTTGGGAAGTATTATAAATTGAATCCATTGAAATCGTGAAAAAAATAAAAAAAAATTAGAACAATGTTTAATCACCTACACACTAATTGTTTAACTAAAAGAAAAAAAAAATACATGTTTTGCTGGCAACACATTCCCTTTAAAGGTAAAATTATACTAAAAACAAAAATTTACAAACCTTATTGTTTTCTGTAGCAACCGTTGCTCGTATACTATTTGCAGAAAGAAGAACAATTTTCTCATTTGCCAGGCCCAAGAAAGCAGTTCTTGGATGATGAAGCAATGGATTCTAAAAGGGATAAAAAAAAAAAAAAAAAAAAAAAAAGATTCTTAATCGTAGTCAATTAAGCCATTTATTTATCCCACGTCACAAACGCGTAACTTATTATTGGAAAGCATTACAAAACTGACAACCTGTGGATTCCTATACGGTTCAGATTCCAGCCATTTCCACTGATACAGCTCTCCTTTACTGCTCACTGCAACCATTTCTGAATACAGGGCTCCAATGGCAATAAATTTAGTTCCATCCTTTATAATAAAAAAAAAAAAAAAAACATGTATAAAAGCCATTATGAAGATGGTCTTAAAACCACAAGCATTTCAAATATAACCAGGAGTATGAAATACATATGTACTGCACATGAAAGTAAATTTCCCCACTTGAATACCATGTTACTTTAATCCAAATAGATTGAATATTCTGTTCTGATTAACTTCTTAATATATTTGTATAGCAGTTGGCGCAGAGGATGCAAGGGGGTGATATATTAAAGAGGATTAAGTTAAGTAAAAGGGAGTCCACCGAGGCGGGCACTTGATGTGCAAGCGCTTCTTGGCTCTCAGTGAATGCTGCCAACTTACCCTTTGCTCCAAGTGCTGGCTATTGCAGCCAACTAGGCTGCTGGAGCGGTCACTCAGAGCAGAGGGGATGGCAGAATGCATAAAGTGCCCGCCTCAGAGGCATTTGCCAGGAAAACGAAACTTTGATTTCTCAGTCATGCATCTTGCATGACCAAGACAAAAAGTATGATTGCAATATCCTCCTTTTACCCCTATATCACGCTGTAAGAAGTTTTGATGCTTCAAATCTGCTAACAGATTGCCTTTAAAAGTAATTGATGGTGCCTGCAGCGATTACTAGGGGGAGCTTACTGCATACTGTTTATACCTTGAACCCAATAATCAGGAAGCAATAAGCTCTTAAAGGGGCTGTATAATATTAGAAAACATTGCTACTGCCTTCCAAAAACAGCACTACACCTGTCCACGGGTCATGTCTGGTATTACAGAACTGTACCATCTGAATGGGGCTGTGCTGCAAAACCACTTTCAAACTGTGGACAGGTGTGGCAGTGTTTCCAGAAGGAAGCAGTCATGTTCTTCTAATCCTGGACAACCCCTTTAAACCTCGCCCAGTAACAGCCAGGATTGTATCATTTTAACAGTCTGTGTACGAAAACTACAATATACCTTTTCTGGCCACCACTGCAGATCTTCTCCTAGTGATACTGGACTCAATATAGGAGTGTTCTTCTTGTCCAAACTGGGCTCCCCTTCTTTACTTGTGGAGCCTCTTTCATTATCGAATGAGGACCCATCAAGCCACCTCCTCTCACGCAAGCGTAAAACTGACTCACGTTCGCGCAACAGCTCAGAGTCTCTTTCTAAGGGAAGAAGGAGAACTGGTATGCAATTGGGTCACACCAGTGGGATAAAAGTAAGCCAATCTCTATTTAAGACCCTTCTTATCTAGCAGCAACTTAAGCTTATGTATGCCTCAAAGAAATGATCTCCATTACTACCATTTCTTGGTATTTAGGGTCATAGGACTAGTGCTATTTTCACACCAAGAGGTGGTTTGTGAGCTCAACATGCTTCTATGCTCAGGAGGAACAAAATTAAACTGTCCTATTTTGAAGAAAAAAAACAAAACAAAAATGATAAAATAGCTTGGACAAGAAGCATGGTTTAGCCCTAAATGGGATGTTTAAAGCAGGACTAATGACTAAGAGGGTCGAAGTACATATTAAAGTGTAGCACAGGTTATTGGTGCTGGGTGCATGTCAGTACACCCCCTTAATGGACCAGTAATGGCCAAAAAAAAAATAAGAAACAATTAAAAAAAAAAAATAAGGGGGCAAGGAGGCAAGAAACCGGATGCAAATGCCAGGAAATAACCTTATAATTGATCACAAGGAACCCATACACTATTAGAGCAGTCAAAATGTGAAGTCTTAATTGGGTCATGATCAATTTGGCAATTAACGGTTTGCCATGAGGTCCAGTATGGCACTGCCAAACAAACATCGTTGGGAACCTGTAATTTTAAATGGAGAAGTTTCCTCTTTTGGTTTAACTGGGCCACCAAGAACACTTACTGATTGCTTTGAGGGTCTGGCATTGGCCTACATATATTTAAAATAAAAACCAAAATTACAAGGGAAAGCTAAAAACTAGGACATAACACTGCTAATTTCTAAGAAGACAAAGGCACAGAATTACCTCTAGATGAGCCTATCCTGGAAAGTGAAGAGCGCCGAAAGGATGGATAACCAAAGTAGCTAATATCTTCTGAAAACATAGCATCAGCATCAATTATGACACTTGGGTGAGCAGAATGAATGTCAGCATCCAGCAGTGACATAAGATCCTCTATAAACACAAGGATCACAAGCCGTCATTAAGCAAAATATGAAAACAGAACGCCATGAGACATTTCACTACAGTCACTAACACCTAGAAACGAGGTCACATATCCCAAACTTGTATATACAATGTGACCACGTTTCCAGTGGCAATTCATTGCCTATTAAGACTCTGTTCTTAGGAAATAAGGCCACCCCTTGACGTGAGTAATTGACAGGGCAAGGAAGTAAACACTAACCTCCTGGTAAGTAGGATTCACTGGCTGTGTCGTCTCCATCATCTCCATCTTCATCATCCCTGCTCAAGAGATTGTTCACTGCCAAATTCACGTCAAGATTTGTCCTTTGTAGTTCTCTTATAATGACGCTCCGAGACTTTCCTTGAAGGACAACCTGTGCCTATAGGACGCAAACCGGAGTGGATGGATACGATTTACACAACAAAATTAGGCAAAATAGCGGTGCTGGAGACATTGATAACATTCTGAGCAAATGAAATACACTTTATTACACCAAGCGCAGGGCCGGATTTATTACCTTCACGGCCCATGTACTGCATAGTGTTATTTTTAAAGGACAGGTGTCGCGAAAATATTTTTTTTTTATGTTTTTGGTTTTAGTTGGTTAGTAAAATAAATGGTGTTTTTTGTGTTTTACTTTTTTCTTTCTTTTACTTCTCTATGGGGGCTGCCATTTTTTTTCATCTCTGTATGTGTCGATTAACGACACATACAGAGATGGAATACGGCACATACATCCCCATAGTGAATGCGAACGGGAGCCGTTCCATTCACTATAGCGTACGCCGTCTGTGTGGGAACGGCACATGCGCCCCTCCCACACAGTCCAAAAGGAAGGTCTTCGGCCGAGCGACATCCGGCGCCATTTTCATATGGACCGGAAGCCGCGGCCGGACAGTAAGATGACTACTTCCGGTCGCGGCTTCCGTCCATATGTTCAGAAGCAAGCACTAGGAGCGGAGGCGGCAGGAGCAGGTAAGTTATGTTTGTGTGTGTTATACTGTATCTAATCCTCCTACACTGTGCATTCACTGTGCATTGGCTGAACATTCAACCCCCTCCTTTCTCCTGGCTCGAGCCAGGATAAAGGAGGGGGCATTGTGCGAGCCCACTAGAGCGTGTGTGTCTACACCAAATTTGCAGTATAAAGCAATGAGGTTGCTTTACCACATTGCAATGCTGTAATTTTGGGAATTGCTCCCTCTAGTGACCAGCACAAATGTTATAAATTAGAATCTAAATTATAATATTTCCTGACTTGTGAAAAAAATTAATAAAATTAGAACAATGTGTAATCATTTATTGACTAACCGTTTAACTAAAAAGAAAAAAAATATATTTTTCTAGTGACATTCCTTTTAAAAGGGTATGAACAAATAATTTGTGTAAATAGTATGATCACTTTACATACACACACATAGTAATACCTGTATAGTAAAAATGTTGTGGCTAAGAGCAGTGCTCATTGTATTTGACAGCTGTGAAGCGCTCTTTGGCTGGAATCACACATGCATTTCTTTGCGGTAGTTTTCTTGAGAAGTGAATACAAAGGAGGAGGTTTTTTTGGGGGGGTTTTTTTAATGCAGAAAAAGGATAAAAGAAGAAGAACTAAGCACCATGCCTTTGAGCTTTTATCTCATACATGCGTTTCTCCTGCCATTTTCAAGGTTCTATACAGAAACCTTTGGAGGAGACAGTCATATCTAAATCATGTTGCATTTCCATAAAATTTCCACCAACCCCATAATTGCTACAAAAGCACCAAACTACTGTATGTACGTAAGCTTTCACTGTAGACTTTATTTCACCACACATCTAGCCGCAGAGTCTAAGCAACAAAAAAAAAAAAACCACCACTACAGAAAACACAAACTGCTGTGTGTGAAACCGGCCAAAAAATCTGCCACATGCGATTCCAGCTTTTAAACGGATTGTGCCACAATGGACATCAGGTGATGATGGTTTTTCTTCAAATAATCTCCTTAAAAGAGATTGTCACTAGTTTAGTTATGCCCCATCTCATATCTAATCTAATAGGCGCTGTCACATTGATAATGCTGGTGAAAATTGTACAAGTGGGAGGTAACAGCAGCGATTTTCCTGGGGTGGAGCCTCCTCCCAGCCTGACGCTGTCCTATCAGTATGAAGCTGCTTCACACAGTGTGAGAGACGGAGGCTGGAGGGAAAGGGGGATCACTACAAACAGCCATATCTGGGGCTGTAGACCACGTAGAACAGTGGTGGCATATTAACGAGGAGATTCTAATCTTTCATACAACACCAGGACCGTTCTAGCTGTGACAACTGGAGATCTCGCCAGTTGAATACACAGTCGGGGATGGACGCTGTATACTATAAGATGACACTGTGCTGCTGGGCAGGGAAGGGGGAGAAGCTGTGTGCTGATTGGACAGCATCATACAGGAAACATTACATCACCCAGAGTGAAGAGAAAGTCACCTCCTATTTGGCTATTAGAGCCACATTAGCATATTTAGAAAAACGCTCAGAACTTCGCAAATAGTAAGGGTATGTTCACACGCTTAACCAAAAAAAAATCTGAAAATACAGAGCTGTTTTCAAGGGAAAACGGCTCCTGATTTTAAGCCGTTTAAGCAACTCGCAATTTCGCGGCGTATGTTACGGCCGTTTTTCTATAGAGTATGAAAAACGGCTCCAAAAAAGTGTGACATTCACTTTTTTCGCTGCCTTTTTTTACGTGCCGTTTATGAAAAACGGTCACGTAAAAACCGCCTCGTCGGAACAGAACGCTGTTTTTCCCATTGAAAACAACGGGCAGATGTTTGGAGTCGTACTGCTTCCGATTATTCAGCCGATTATTGGGACGTTTATGGCCCGAAAATGGCTGAAAACACTCCGTGTGAACATACCAAGTCTTTTTTTAACCCCTTCCATCTTTGGCCACTTTTGACCGTCCTGACAGAGCCTCATTTTTCAAATCTGACATGTGTCACTTTATGTGGTAATAACTTCGGAATGCTTTTACCTATCCAAGCGATTCGGAGAATGTTTCCTCGTGACACATTGAACTATGTTAATTTGCTCGATACATTCAGTATTTAATTGTGAAAAACACCAAAATTTTTAGAAAACTAGCATTTTTCTCAATTTATATGTATCTGCTTGTAAGACAGGCAGTTATACCACACAAAATTGTTGCTAATTAACATCCCCCATATGTCTACTTTAGTTTAGCATTGTTTTTTTGAACATCCTTTTACTTTTCTAGGGCGTTTCCAGGCTTAGAACTTTAGCAGCGATTTCTCATATTTTCAAGAAAATTTCAAAAGGCTATTTTTACAAAGGTCAGTTCAATTGTGAAGTGGCTTTGAGGGCCTTATATATTAGAAACCCCCAATAAGTCACCCCATTTTAAAAACTTCACCCCTCAAAGTATTCAAAAACAGCATTTAGAAAGTTTCTTATAAGTTAAAGCAAATTAGAGGTGAAATTTACAAAATGTTTTTTTGTTTTTTTTTTGCAGAAATAAATTTGTAATCTTTTTTTTTTTTTTTTTTGTAACACAAAGTTTTACCAGAGAAATGCAACTCCATTTTTATTGCCCTGATTCTGCAGTTTTAGGAAATATTTCACATGTGGCCCCAGTGTGTTCATTTTATTGAAGCACAGACCTCAGAAGCAAAGGAGCACCTAGTGGATTTTGGGACCTCCTTTTTATTAGAATATATTTTAGGCACCATGTCAGGTTTGAAGGGCTCTTGCGGTGCCAAAACAGTGCAAATCCCCCAAAAGTGACAGCCTTTGGAAAACTACACACCTCAAGGAAATTATTTAGAGGTATAGAGAGTATTTTGACCCCACAGGCTTATTGTAGAAATTATTGGAATTAGTCCGTAAAAATTAAAATCAACATTTTTTCAGAGAAAATGTAGGTTTAGCTATTGCTATTTTTTTTTCTTATTTCCACAATGACTAAAGGAGAAAAAGCACCGCAACATTTGTAAAGCAATTTCTCCCAAGTAAAATACCCCACGTGTGGTCATAAATAGCTTTTTGGACACACGGCAGGGCTTAAAAGTGAAAGCGCTTGCGCCACCATAACAAGACAGCTCTCTAATTATTATGCTGTGTTTCCCGGTTTTAGAAACACCCTACACGTGGCCCTAATTTTTTGCCAGGACATTTGACAGGGCTCAGGAGTGAAAGACTCATGTAAAATTGAGGCCTAATTTGGTAATTTAATTTTTCTGTCGCCAAGTTGTGAGAACCAGAACTGTTTAATTTTTCACGGAGCTGTATGAGGGCTTGTTTTTTGCGAGACGAGCTATAGTTTATATAGGTACCCTTTTTGGATACGTGCGACTTTTTGATCAGTTTTTATTCCAATATTTGTAGGGCAAAGTGACCAAGAAATTAATTCTGATATAGTTTTTTACGCCGTTCACCGCGTGGAATAAACAACAATATTTTTATAGTTTAGGTCGTTACGGTCGTGGCAATACCAAATATGTAGGGTTTATTTTATTTTTTCAATAATAATGGACCTAAGGGAAAGAGGCGATTGTGTTTTATTTTATTACTTGAAACTTTTATTATGTATTAGAACTTTTTTTTTTTTTACACTTTTTTTCAAGTCCCACTAGGGGACTTGAAGGTCCAACTGTCCGATTTTTTTTTTTTTCTAATACATTGCACCTATGTAGTGCAATGTATTTGATCTGTCAGTCATTCACTGACCGCAAGCCGACTAGGCTTCGCCTCCCAGTGGGGCCTAATTGGTTTCTGTTATGGCAGAGCAGGAGGCCATTCTTAGGCCTCCTGTTGCTATGGAAGTAGTGTGCAGCCCTGACTGCATGGCAGGGCTGCCGATCTGCTAGCAACCTCTAACCGAAAGCGATCGCTGCATCTAAGGGGTTAATGGCAGGACTCGTAGCCAACATACAGCTGACATCCACCGCTGATGACGCCGGCTCAGCTCCTGAGCTAGCGCCATCTTACCGTCGGCTACGGAAGGCTTCCGTGCTAGGCAGACCGGGAGGCCAGTATTAGGCCTCCGGTTGCCATTGCAGCCACCGGAACCCCTGCAATTTCATTGCTGGGGTGCCAATGAGCTGCAAACAATTTAAACGCAGCGATTGCTTTTGACCACTGAATTTAAGGGGTTAATGGCCTGGACCGTAGCTAATTTCAGTCCCTGCCATTACAGCCGAATGTCAGCTGTAATACACCGCTGACATCCGGCGATTATGGCACCGACTCCGCTTCTGAGCCGGTGTCCACTATTTGTCTTATGGATACGGCAAAATGCGGGAAGCACTAGCTTTCCATGACGTATCCATATGGCAAATGTCGGGAAAGGGGTTCAAACAAAATCACACTAATTATCAACAGAAAAGCACATATTCGATTAGTTAGGAGATAGGGAATTAAAAATTGGCGACCGATCCTCTTTAAGTGCATAAAACACATCTCAACTGGCAGGAAAAGGAAGAAGGTGACTAGGACCTATATTTTTAGATTTTATTTTTTTTTAAATTTTAATGCATGTGTGAGAACAAACAAACTTGTTTTCTTATCGGCTCTAAAGCAAATGAAATACATGACAGAAGTTGCTGCTAAGCTGAAGTTAAAATCAACCACGAGAAGGAGATTTTGACAAACATAAAATTACCTGTGATATAAGTTCTTCGGGTATCACTGAAGCTGGAATCACAGGTTGCGGCTGACTTCCCAGAAGTCCAGAGCCTCTGTCCCTTCCAGTGCGAATGACCCGCGTCTGTCTACGAGAATCTCTAGCACCAGCAGAAGACCGGCCAGAAGATCCACCTCCACTACCACCTACACCAGAACTCCAACGACTGCTAACAAAAAACAAGACACAGCAACGTTAATCTTATGGAACAGTCTGCAAGGCTCCAGTATACAAGTAATGACATAACCATAATGACCCCAAGGCTGTAAGATTGAATAAAACGAAACAGAAGACGGTCGCTCATTTAACAATATATTTATAAATCCACTGAACTACATTTGAAGTTGAGAACAGCCATATTTGTGGCACACTTTGGTAAATGCTGTTCACATCCACAGTGGTTTCGGCTTTATCCTACATACATCCAAAATACATCTTTAGCTTCCAGGAACAAACCAAAAATAAAATGTAAGATATATTCAGCCTTAACCCGATTAAAACTTACCCAAGGGTGTTGCCTGCCAGTCTGCCCAGAGTCTCCGAACCAGATAAAAACCAGGGAGAGTCACTAGTCCTGCCTGGCCTGGATGTCCTTCCTGCCCCTGAGCCGCTGTTCAACTTTGAACTGAAAAGAAAAGATGGCATATCAGTCACAAATAAAACCACCACCATCTGTGCTGTAAAGTGAAAGCCTGGAGCCCCAGGTACAAAAATGCTCAAGGATTTGATCAGGCAAGATACAAGCCTAAACAACACCCGTGGGATCTTTGCGGGAGGAAACTCCCCACTTGGCACATTCTAGAAATTGCTATTTGATGACCAACATCAGCAGCCACACACTTTCAGCAGCTCCAATACTTACGGGTGTTTTTTTATTTGAATTACCTTCAGGCTATGTTCACATCACGTTATTGTCTCTTTACCGTATACGCCGAAAAAACTCCTGACACTTAAAAGGGGGTAGTGACGAATACCTAACAGTGGCATCCATCACCGTTATTGTCTCTTTACCGTATACGCCGAAAAAACTCCTGACACTTAAAAGGGGGTAGTGACGAATACCTAACAGTGGCATCCATCACCGTTATTGTCTCTTTACCGTATACGCCGAAAAAACTCCTGACACTTAAAAGGGGGTAGTGACGAATACCTAACAGTGGCATCCATCACCTTTAGGATATAATGGCAACATCTACTACGCTTTCCATACCATTTTTTTTGTCTGACAATGGAGCCCTATGGACACATTTGACCTTTCCCCAACGTACACACTAAACAAAAACGTGACATAAACAGGGCCTTTTGTACTCAAATAATTATATTTGTGAGCCTACACATTAATACAAAATATCAAGACATTTAAAAAACAAAACAAAAAAAAAAACATATAGATATTTTTTTTTTGGGGGGGTTACAAAGCGAGTCAATAGATACTTATGCAACTGTATGGATATATATATATATATATATATATATATATAAAAAAAGAAAAAATTTGGGAAAAAGTCTAATACTCAATAAATGCATTAAAAATTGTAACAAAAAAAATAAATTGTATTTTACCCATCATTATTTTCCGGTTTACTCAATTCTAATCTGTCTGGTTGGACTAGAAAGCCAATTCTGCAGATCCTGCCATCCTAATGAAAAACAAAAGATCTTTATATCACCGGCGAGAAACAACTGCTGCATTGTAGAGATGGTGTTACAAGCGTTACCTCCAGGAGAAAGGCAGCATGGTTCGGTCCAACTACACACTGTTTTATGGTCGTCTGTTCCAGTACATTCAGAGGCGGATGACTGCAGTAAATAAAGCAAATTATATTATACTAGTGCTTTATGGTCATTTTGGTTAATTCGGAAAACATTAGAAAAACATTTAGAAAATCTTCCAAGAACGACATTTATATGTGTAAAGTGATTTGTAAATGTGGGCTCAGTGTGTTAGAAAACTTTTGGTATACAGTAAGTGGATCGTAGCTGCCACGATCTTGAAATTCTGAAGGCGATTAGAGATAAAAAAACATTTTTAATACAAGCAACCAGGTAACTGAGCACATTGAGAGTTCACAGTTCCAGATAGTTACAAGTTTAAAGGGAACACGTCTGACTTTTCTTGGCCTTGCTGACTTCAGCGGTCACTTATGTTTAATAGTAAAGTGATTTTAGAGAACTTACATTTAGAACGATGCAGTGCACACATCGTGCTAGGAGGAAGGAGTCCGGCATATTCAAGAGCTACTACTCCCCCTTTCCAGCTGCTGCTGATCGATAGCTTTCTCCCTTTAAGGCCGGGTTCCCAAGGAACGTATACGCTGCGTAAAAAACCCGCAACGTATCTGACCTGGAACCTGCAGTACATTACATCCGAAAACCGCGTTGTGGTGGGTTTTTTCAGGCGGAATTTCTGCTGTGGAGAGCAGCAGTAAAGAAACGCTCATGCAATTGGTTATGGCGACGCGTCCCTCTTGCGCAGTCCGTTTGGGCCTCCCTGGATGACCCTGCAGCCCAAGTGACCGCTGCAGCACAAAGGATGTTAAGTCAGCCCGGGGGGGCGGCCCTCCGACATCATCCAGGCCGACCACCTGGGATGATGTATTCCATGTGACCACCACTGCAACCTTTCATTGGCTGCAGTGGTCACATTGGATGCAACGTTATCCTAGGAGGTCGGACTGCCGGAAGAAAGAGGGCGTTCTGGGTAAGTATGAATTTCCACAGCATTTATGCCACGTGACAACCCGCCATAGGCTATGTCCACACAGGTCAGATACTCTGCGTAAAAGTACACAGCGTTTCCCGTCCTGTTACCAGAAGGGAATAACACCCCCCAAAAAATAAAAAATAATTGTGGTGGTTTATCGGGCGGAAACTCTGCTGCAGAAAACAGTGATTGAAGGGGAAAAACAAAAAAGACTAATGTGTATCCCCGGCTATTGTCATAGCAACGCTTGCCCCTGTTCTCCGTGCAGCCCATGTGACCTCTGCAGTCTGATTAGCTGCAGCAGTCACATAGAACGCATTGCATTTCTGATTTGCAATTTTGCAGTGGAATCAAAGCTTTTCCACCGCAAAAATCGTAACATTTGTTATGGGTTTTACCTCCCCATTGAAATCAACGATTCCGCTGCATAAATTGACATGGCGCAGATTAAAAAATGGCACCACAGGTCAATTTATGACCAACTTTTCGGCTGATTTTTATTGCTGTGCGTGGATGAGATTTGTTCATATCTCATCCACTCTGCTGCTACTGCACTACCAGGCAGATTTTCAGCTATGAAATCTGTTGCGGAAAATCTGCAGTGTTTACGTGTGCATAGGGAGAAAGCCATCAATCAGCAGCTGGGCAGTGGGAGTAGCTCATGAATACACCAAACTTCTTCCTCCCAGCAAGATGTGCGCACCTCATCGCTCTAAAATCACTTTACTATCAAACATAAGCGACAGAGCGCTGAAATCAGCAAGGGCGGCATCAAGTCACTTACCAATTCCCTTGAAACGGAAACCATTCAGAACCAATGTCCATCGTACAACTGTAGTCCCGGAGATAAACTCTCAAAGATCAAAGTTTTAAAGGATCTTTAATAAAGGAACACTAGAAAAACGAATACGCTGTATTATGCCTAGTCCAGGGCAGGGGCGGTGCAGGACATCTTATTTTGCTGGTGATCGTTAAACCTGTGACACCCACTGCTCCCCCTCAGGCAGAACACAACACACATTGTTTATGGGATCACAGTGTGTTTGATGTAACTTTTTAATAAGAATGAAGTACCTGCGCGCACACAATACACACTTTATTTCATCTATTCTAGCACACCATCACTACTGGATGTGATCTTTTGTGATTTTTACATAGTTCTTTATGAATTTTAAGGCTTACAATAATCAGCCTAGTCTTTTTAACCCCTTAAGGTCCGAGCCATTTTTGGATTAATTTTCATTTTTCAATCCCCGCCTTCCAAGAGTCATAACTCCTTTATTTTTCCATCAATAGAGTGGTGTGAGGGCTTATCGATTGCGGAAGGATTTGTAGTTTCTATTGGTAGCATTTAAAGTACAATATAATGTACTGGAAAACAGAAAAAAAACCAAAAAAACGATTCCTCCATTGTTTTTTGGGTTTCGTTTTTACGGTTTTCACCAGGTGGCAAAAACGAAAACTTAACTCAATGCGATTACGGTGATACCAAATTTATAGTTTTTTTAATATATTTTACTACTTTAAAAAAAAAATTGTTTCACCACATTGTGAGCGCCATAACTTCTGTTTTTCAGTGGATTGCGGGCTTATTTTTTGCGGACAAGCAGTAGGTTTTAATCGGTACCATTTATTTTTTTTGGTACATACAACTTTTTGGTCACTATTAATTTTTATTCTACAGCCAAGTTGATAAAAAAAAATAAAATGATTTTGGCGGTTTAAATGTTTTCTTTTTTACGGCATTCACAGTACGCATTAGATAACACTATATTGTAATAGTTCAGACTTTTACATATGCAGCAATACCAATTTTGTTTATTTTTTTTACATTACTTTAGAGGAAAAAAAAGAAAAATGGAAGTGATTTTTTTTTTTACTTTAAAATATTTTTTCACTACTAAAAACATTCACATCTACAGTGACGTCTTTTGGCGTCACTGTAGAAGAAGCTGATGAGCGCTCATCCTCTAAGCAGAAACTGTAACTAACAGCTCCTGATCCTATAGAAGCCTGCTGAATACAGTTGGGGTTGGAAAACATTCGGACCCCAGCTGTTTAACCCTTTGATCTCTGCAGTCCGTGGCAAGATCAAAAGGGAATTCCCCTCTTTGATCGCGTCACTGGAAACCTGGTGACGTGATCAAAGAGAAGGGATGTCTGCTCAGTTTGTCTGCTGTTAGGGCACACTAACAGCAGCCTGTATCATAGCAACACAGTATAATATATTAACATTCAAAAGAGTATGTTAATACATTACAAGTAAAAAATAAAGTTAGAAATAGTTATCACTCAATGGGATTAAAAAATTATTAAAAAAAAAAAAAAAAGTCCAAAACAAAGTCATTATTTCGCATTAAATATATTTTATTTCCCCTACACTAAATAAAAAACAAAACACCTGCACATATTAGGTATCTAAACGACCATAATAACCTGATTAATTATTTATCATGAAACGTGAACGGGATAAAAAAAAAAAAAAAACGATGCCGAGAATAGCTTTTTCCTATATTTACGCCGTGTACAATTAACACTTATATGTCTTTATTTTTGGAACGGCTACTTACTTCTAATTAGCGGTCACGTGACCACATTCAAAGTAAACTTTTCATTTCCTGTGACGTTCCGTGTCTTTGCTCAGCTTACGGCTTTCAGAGGCACGGCACGTCATCAACTAGATTTACAGGCAGTGGGCCGGGCGGATGTTTCATGAGCTCTTCAGAGCTCCGCCACTGGTCGCACTGCCTGTAAACATAGTTGATGACGCGCCGTGCCTCTGAAAGCCGTAAGCTGAGCAAAGACACGGAACGTCTCATGAAAGGAAAAGTTTACTCTGAACGTGGTCACGTGACCGCTAATTAGAAGTAAGTAGCCGTTCCAAAAATAAAGACATTATATGAGAGTTAATTGTACATGTCACCTTAGGTTAAAATATAAACAACATTTATTCCTGGACAACCCCTTTAAGGGCTCATACACACTAGTATTGCAGCTTCATGCAACCTTCTAGTTGAGACGTAAGTGCTGGCCGAGCAAAGACACGGAGCGTCATCCCTCATAGTACACGCACCCTCCTCTTATCATGTCATTCACGCCCCCTCTTCTGCTCTCTCGGAGTTCCCTCACTGCCTGGCCGTGTGTGTGCGTACGTACGAGAAGAGACGCGGCGGCCAGGCAGTTAGAGAACGCCGAAAGAGGAGGAATGTGGACGACGAGATAGGAGGGCAGTGACGTCAGGAAGCCCAGGCAGAGCGCTAGTATAGGCTCTGCTCCGCGACTCTGGAATCCACTGACATCACTGTCCATATATGCTCTGGGTCTCTGGGCAAACCCCTGACACTGCCTGGCTGCCCCATCTCTCCTTGTACATACCCCCTCCTCTTTTCTCATCTTCCACGCTTGGTTACATAAATATGTGGATGGGGGTTATATAAATACATAGATGATGGGGGTAATATACAGGGATGATGGGGTCATCATTCCTGTATATACCAGCCATCCTCTCTGTATAGGATGGGGGGGAGGGGGGGGGTAATACACAGGGATGATTGGGGTTACATACAGGAATGATGGAGTTCTATCATCCCTTTGTATTACCCCCATCACCCCTGTGTGATTATTACTGGGTGTATGAGACTGTGCAGGGAGCTGGGTGCCTGTAATTAAAGCAGGGAATGACCTGTGAACATAGGGGGGCGTGGCAGTATGCAAATAGCCGAGATGCTGTGGGGGAAAGGGCTGAATCCTCAGATGCAGCAGGGGATCATGGGTATGGTGAGTTACAAGACAGGAAAAAGCCAGGAACACAAGGGATTAGGGATGCACGGTGCATCGAAACTTCGATACTGTGCATCCCTAAGGCCTCATTCACACGGCAGGGTTTCCCGGCCGGGTGCCGGCCGTTCATAAATCGGCCGGCACCCGGCTGCATTAGGAATGATAGACCCCTAATGGGGCTATTCACACGACCGATTATTTGACGGCCGGGAAATCCGGCCGTCAAAAAATAGGACATGCTCTATCTTTGCCCGGGCACCCGGCCGCCCGGCTCCCATAGAAGTCTATGGGGCCGGGTATTACACGGCCATCACCGGAATGTGTTCCGAGTGATGGCCGGGTTTCCCGGCGCTTGCGCTCTATCTCCTCCTCCTCACAGCGCAGAGTGCATGTGAGGAGGAGGAGTTGATGCCATTCTGACGAATGGCATCGCTGCACACTGTGTTGCAGGGCCGGGGTGTACAGCAGGTGGAGGGAGCGCTGCGCTGGCTCCCTTCCCCTGCTTGTTAAAAGCACCCTGGCTCGGCGACACCTTCGATGGCGCCGCTAGTAGCAGCAGCTGCGGCTGCAGCGACGCCACTATAGCAGAGCAGGGAGGTATCTCCCCGCTCTGCTATGTGCTAGTCGCACTTTAGCTCCTTGAAGGAGCGGAATCCCCGTGTTTTCGGGGATTCCGCTCCTGGACAGAGCGCTTGATGTCTCTGTCCATATCTGGGCAGTGACATCAGGGGAAACTCCTGAAGCGGAATCCCCGAACACATGGGGATTCCCCTTCAGGAGCTGCCGCTGATGTCACTGTCCGGATCTGCCCGACCCGGCACGGATGCATAACTTTATGCAAACCGGCCGGGCAAAATGGCCGATTTTACCGGCCGACACTCGGGCTCGGGAACGACCCGGTCGTGTGAATCCCGCCTAAGCGGTTCGATACCGCTATTTCCTGTATTTCTATACTTGGCTGTGCAGCCGCACAGCTCAGTATAGTAATAAATGAATGTATGGAAGCGCGGCTGCGGCTGTGTAATTCAGCCACAGCCCCGCTCCTGAGTCATGATAAGTTCGCGGGGTCAGGATGATGCGATGCGGCCAGCGCTGCACTAATGAGCGGCGGCACTGGAGACAGAACATGGCGGGCACACTACAAAACACCCCCATGTTCTGTCTCCAGTGCCTGAACTGCCGCTCATTAGTGCAGCGCCGGCCGCACCTCCTCATGCTGACCGCGCGCGTACTTCCTGTCAGGAGCGGGGCAATGGCTGTATTACACAGCCGCAGCCCCGCTCTATAACGGCGGAGATCAGAGAAACCTCTCATCTCCGCCGTTATTCCCCTGAATGCTGCGATCACAACTGACTGCAGCATTCAGGGAAAAATGAGCAGGGGGGGGATGCCCCTGGATGCGTCACAGGGAATTCCTGTGACGCGATCGAGGGCCATACCATATATGGGCAGACAGCCCAGGGTCTATTGACGGACCCCAGGGCTGTCTTACCATATTTCATGTTGTTAGGACATACCCAAGTATGTCCTAACAACTGCCTGTGTGCTATCCGTCCACAGGTTAATGTACTGGCATATATCTGATATATGTCAGTACATTAAAGTTTAAAAATAAAGTAAAAACAAAAGTATTGTTAAAATTTTAAAAATACACATTCGCCTTTTTTACAATAAACATTAAAATAAGTCTCAATACATAAAATACACACATTCAGTAATGGCGCGCACAACAATGTTTTTGCATCATTTATGATGTGTACGCTGTAAAAAAATGAAATAAACACGGCTTTCATTCACTTATTAATGTGAGGCGCGAGGTGCGATGAATTTACCCTCCATGTTCCTCACATTAATAGTAATTAACCCCATCATGTACCTCGCACATTAACCCAATATGACTGAGAAACATGATGGGATTAATTACTATTAATGTGAGGCGCGTTCAAAATTCATCACACGTCGCGCCTCACATCAGAAAACGGAAGAATTTTTTTTTGTTATTACTGTTGCCAAAAGTATCGAAATTGGTATCGAAATCGCAATACTAAACGAAGTATCGGTATCGAAGTCCAAATTCTGGTATCGTGACATCCCTACAAGGGATGTAAACAAACAGAAAGAGCAGCAGAGACGATTGAGATCAAACAGAAACTGGTTAAAAGGTTAGTACACTGGGGGACACTTTAGAAAATAATCTTTTCCTGGCCAACCCCTTTAACCCCTTAATGACCTTATATTTTTCCATCGACTCATTCAAAGAGCTATAAATTTAATTTTTGCGTCGACATAGCTGTGTAAGGTCTTGTTTTTTGCGGGACAAGTTGTACTTTTAATAGCACCATTTTGGGGTACATAGAATTCATTGATTAACTTTTGGGGGGGGGGGGGGGAGAATAGAAAAAAAAAACCTGCAATTTCACCACACTTTTTTGCGTCCTAAATTGACGCCGTTTACCGTGTGGTATAAATAACACAGTAACTTTATTCAGTGGGTTGTTGCGATTGCAATGATAGCAAATTTATATAGATTTTGTATGTTTTACTACTTTTACACAGTGAAAACTTTTTTTTCTACAAAATTATGTGTTTTTGTGTCTCCATATTTGAAGAGCCGTAACTTTTTTTTCTTTTTTCGCCGATGCAGTTGTAGGAGGGCTTTTTTTTTTTTTGCGGGACGACAAGTAGTTTTTATCGGTACCCTTTTGGAGTAGATGCGACTTTTTGATCACTTTTTATCAAATTTTTTATTTTTAAGGCTGGATTCAAAGAAAACAGCAGTTTTTGTATTGTTTTTTTACGACGTTCACCGTGCGGGTTAAATTATGTAATACGTTTATAGTTGGGGTTGTTGCGGACGCGGCGATACCACATATGTGTAACTTTTTTAATTTATTTTGCTTTTTAATAAAGCAGTTTGTAAGGGGAAAAAGTGGGTTTTTATTTTTCACATTTTATTAAAAAAAACTTTTTTACTAGTCCCACTAGAGGACTTCACTATGCGATAATCCGATCGCATTTATATACACTGCAATACTTCTGTATTGCAGTGTATTATGCCTGTCCGTGTAAAACGGACAGGCATCTGCTAGTTAGCAGGCATTTACTACAGGCAGACCTGGGGGCCTTTATTAGGCCCCCGGCTGCCATCGGAGCCGCAAACAATCGGCGATCTGATCGCCGAGTATCGGTGGGAGAGAGAGCTTCCTCCCTCTCTCCATAACAACTCCGATGTGGCGCTCGCTATGGAGCGCCGCATCTGAGGGGTTAAACGGGTGAGATCGATACGGATATCGATCTCACCCGTTAGAGCAGGGATGCCCCCAGCCCTCAGCTACCTCTGGTAAATGAGCAGGGAGATTTAACGGCTCCCTGCTCTGTTTATTTATTCCGATGCAGCGCCGTAAAAAGGCCTATGCATCGGAATAAAGCCCGTTATTGGCCGCCGTAAAAAAACACTATGCAGCGGTCACTAACCGGTTAATTTAAGTCAATTGTAGACCAGAAAATGACCACACAAGCAAATAGACATCTTTTTTAGCTACATTTTCCATTCAGTCAGATATCCTATTTCAAGTGATGACTATATAATGTAATAGTTTGTATAGTACTTCATTTTGTGACTGAATATTCAGACAGCTACCCAAAAAATTGCAAAAGCTACACTCAATTTTATATTTTATCTTTTTTTAAATTTGTTTCAGTTTAGACACTTACCTGCTTAAATTGTATTTATTCAGTTTTTCAGAAACTTCCCTTAACCTAAAAAACACCAAAAAAAAAAAACAAAAACATAAAGATAAGTTATTTTTACTGGAGCAGAAAAAAATAAAAAACAAATAAATGGATGTCATTTTAATACTTTCTGAACAGTGACAGGACGACGTCCAGCGGAGAATTTTTGAGAACATCCTACTAAAATTGAAAGCCTGGTTCATACAATGCAGCTTTGGTCCATTTCTGCACATTTGTGTTAGCCAAAACCAGGACAGAATCCAAAAGAGATGTAGAAGTTTGATTTATACAGTACTTCTCTTTTGATTCCCCCATCTGCTATTGGTTAAAAAACAAACAAAAAAAAAACTGACGGAAGCTGCGATAGAGGCTCAGACACAAATGTGAACAGAGCCTTAAAGCAGCAACCCCTGCTAATCTACACAGTTTCCTTACGGTCACGATCGGGAAAACTAGGGAAGCCGAGGCACAGATAACCCATCGCACACTATACATAATGTTGAAGGCTGTGATCTGACATTTGATGTTCAAATATACATTTTGTTGCTGACCCCATATGTGAGACACTACCAAAGAAGCAACCGAACATGTGCACAGTGAGGAATAGGAGGGGGAGGGTCGTCTCACTGTGACGGACTGCCATGGAGAGCTAAAAAGGGGGAAAAAGGATGACTCACTGACATAAAAAAGCCCCATGAGACTTAAAGGGGTTATACGAGAATCAACAACTATCTACCCAGACGATAGGTGATAATAGCCTGACCACAAGGGGGGCCCCACCTCTGATTTACACCCACCGATCGAGAGAACAGAAATAGCAAAGTACAGCGCTCCGCTGTTCCTGTCCGTCCCATAGACTATAAATGAAGCGGCAGTGTGTATGCTCGACCACCGCTCCATTCATCGGCCCTCCCCACTGGGGGTGGGGGGCAGTGGGGAGGAACAGCGAGGTTGGTACAACAATCAGACAATCACCACCTATCCTGTAAATAGTTGATAATTGTCTATTTTGGTTCTACCCCTTTAAGACTACAATATGGCTATATACGTTCCAACTGCCGATGCACCGTGCAGTTGCCACATGTATAAAATGCTGACAGCCTCGAACAGGGTTTAATGAGCGCAGTGCTGCTTCAGTGTGAGCAGCGCTGCACTGTCTGCCGGGGCTTTAAGAGCCCCAGGCTACACCCCCCACTGTAGATCGCACCATACACAACCCCCTGTAGATAGCACTTCTTAAACTCCCTGCCCCCCCCCCCGGAAGCAGAATCCCCGGCCAGCTCTTCTCTCCGGCCGGGAATTCCTCTCCATCCCCGCTGCAAACAGTAACACCCCCACTGTAGATAGCACCACCTAAACGCCCCCTAGGAGCGGAATCCCCAGTGTCAGATTTCTCTGTGCCGAGTGAAGGATATCATGCCCAGAGTCAACGTAGCCATCTAGCAGGAAATTTTAGAGCACTTCATGCTTCACTCTGCTGACAAGCTCTATGGAGATGCGGATTTCACTTTCCAGCAGGACTTGGCACCTGCCCACACTGCCAATAGTACCAATACCTGGTTTAATAACAGCATCACTGCGCTTGATTGGCCAGCAAACTCGCCTGACCTAAACCCCATAGAGATTCTATAGGGTATTGTCAGGAGGAAGATGAGACACCAGACCCAACAATGCAGACGAGCTGAAGGCCACTATCAAAGCAACCTGAGCATCCATAACACCTCAGCAGTGCCACAGGCTGATCGCCTCCATGCCACGCCACATTGATGCAGTAATTCAGGCAAAAGGATCTCCGACCAAGAACGGCGTGCATATACTGTACATACTTTCAGTAGACCAACATTTCGGTATTAAAAATTATTTTTGAAATTGGGCTTATATAATATTAAAATTTTCTGATACACAACATTTTGGGTTTTCATTAACGGTTACCATAATCATCAACATTAAAAGAAAAAATGCTGGAAATAGATCACTCTGTGTGTAATGAATCTATAGAATATATGAGTTTTACTTTTTGAATTGAATTACGGAAATAAATTAACTTTTTGATGATATTCTAATTCATTGAGAAGGACTAGTATATACGTTGTGGCTGCTAAAACGCAGGGAGGCAAAAATAAAAAAGTCTTCAGCTGGTCATGAAGGCCTTTTCCGGCCTGGTTATTAAGGTATAATTGGTCTTTACAGAGGCAGAAAGGTTTGTCAATTAAAAAAAAAAAAAAAAGAAGATTTGTACATTTACATCATATACTTACAAGTAATAAAAAAAATAAGTCTTAGGCTCTGATTACACCTGCGTTGTTACATTCGGTTCTTCTGCTCCTTCAGAGGAGCGGAACAAGGAAACAACGTTGCACAACGGACACTACCGGTTGCCGACAGAACCCATTGACTTTAATAGGTTCGGTCTGCTTTCAGTTGTGGGGTGTCCGTGATTTTCCGGACACCATAGCGCTGCATTGTGCTATTGTCTCTGGTAAATTCTGGTAATCCCTGTCGAATCTGAGACGACGGTCCCTAACAGGGCCTCCAACGCAGATGTGAACGAAGCCTTACATGCAGCTTACTGAATAATGCTCTATATGGAATACACAGTTCTGCATCTAGGTAAAAACACACTTTAAGCCCTTTATGCCAATAAACCCCCAGAGCAGCTTCCTATGAGGTCAGCAAAAACCCCAGGAAGCAGTCTTCGGGTACATTCAAACGCTAGACTAAAACATCTGAAAATACGGAAGCGGTTTTCAAGGGAAACCAGCTCCTGATTTTCAGACGTTTTTTAAGCCACTCGCGTTTTTCGAGTGGTTTTCAATAGTCTATGAAAAACAGCTCCAAAAAAGTCTCAAGAAGTGACACTTTTTTCGTGGCCGTTTTTCATAACAGCTGCGTAAAAAAAAAACGGCCCGTCGGAACAGAATGCCGTTTTTCCTGGAAATCAAAAGGAGCAAAAAAAAAAATAAATACTGAGGTATGTCCCAACAACTGCCTGTGTACTATCCGGACACAGCCTAATGTACTGGCATATAGATATATGCCAGTACATTAAAGTTTTGAAATCTATTATATAACTGAGAAGGACGTGGTGTCTGAAGCTCATAGAGCTCCGCCCACAGCCCAATCGCCTGTTAGCTCCGCCCACAGCCAGTAGACTGAGGAAGGAGATGTGAGTGATTAGTGGCGTAGCTATAATGCCCCCATCTCCCTCCCATACACAGTATAATGCCCCCATATGTACGGACCTAATAGAAAAACAACATTAGGAATGCACAATGCATCGAAACTCCAATACTGTTTCGATACCGTGCACCCCCAAACAGTTTGATACCATTATTTCATGTATTTCGATACGAAGCTGTGCTCATGAACATATGAGTGTATGAGAGCGGGGCTGCGGCTGTGCAATACAGTCATTGCCCCACTCCCGAGTCCTGACAAGTGCACACCGTCAGGATGATGCGATGCGGCCAGCGCTGCACTGAAGACAGAACATGGTGGGCGCACTACAAACACCCCCATGTTCTGTCTTCAGTGCCTGAACCGCCGCTCATTAGTGCAGCGCCAGCCGCATCACCTCATGCTGACCGCGTGCGCACTTAATGTCAGGAGCGGGGCAATGGCTGTATTACACAACCGCAGCCGCGCTCTAACAGCGGAGATCAGAGAAACCTCATCTCCGCAGCTATTCCCCTGAATGCTGCGATCAAAGCCGACTGCCGCATTCAGGGGAAAATGAGACGGGGGCACACTGAGCACAGTGCAGAGAAGGCAAAGGATCCTCCACCCGTCGTGGGAACGGGGATGGGTAAGCATATATGTTCTTATTTTTCTATTTGGTCCGTACATATGGGGGCATTATACTGTGTATGGGAGGGAGGGGGGCATTATAGTGTGTATGGGAGGGAGGGGGGCATTTAAATATATTAACAGACCACTGCATTCCTTTTGCTAGCAGACCCATGTAACGGGTTTTCTATACTAGTAAAAACAAAGTAATGTTAAATTAAAAAAAATATATATATATTTTTTTACAATAAACATTATAATAAGTCTCAATACAGAAAATACACATTCGGCATTGGTGCAGCCGTAATAACCTGCACAACAATTTTCTTGCGTCATTTATGTGTACGCTATAAAAAAATAAAAATAAAAACTTTTCACTTATCAATGTGGGGCACGAGGTGCGATGAATTTAACCTCCATGTGCCTCACGTTAATAGTAATTAACCCCATCATGTATCGTTCACATTAACCCAATGTTGTCAATTATGAATGAGAAACATGGGGTTAATTACTATTAATGTGAGGCGCATTCAAAATTCTTCACACCTCGCGCCTCACCTCAGAAAACGGAACGACGTATTTTATATTTTAATTACGGTTGGCAAAGTATCGTTTTGGTATCGAAAATCGCAATACTACACAAAGTATCGGTATCGAAGTTCAAATTCTGGTATCGTGACGACCCTAGATTTTCACATCAGAGGTTGGATACGTTAGTCTGAATGTAGCCTAAAGGCAAGTGTGTACAGAGCTTTAGGCCCTGTTCAGCTTTTTTGCAGGCAGAAAAATTTGCATCAAGATTCCTTCAGGAATTTTGAGGCAGATTTGGACCTGCCTGTAAATTCTTGATGTGATTTTCAAAGCGGTTTTCGCTCACGGCCATCGAGCGCCGCACGCATAGAAAAAAATAAAAAATAAAAACTGCGAAAAATGCTCTCTGCCTAATTGATCTCAATGAGCAGAACCATTTTTTGCCGGTCATTCAGACGCGGTTTCCGCGTCAATTCAGCGTAATAGAAAAGCTCAGTGTGAACTGGGCCTTAGTGGTGTGGTTTATACTCACTTGAAGAGACTCAACTCATTATAAGTGCCCTGTCCCCTACATAAGGAGATGGGTGCTGTAATGTAGGTGACAACAGTGCTTTTTATTTAGAAAAACGATTTTTACCATGTTATTAGCGATTTTAGCTTTATGCGAATTGCTTTCTGAATGCCCAACTAGGCGTGTTTTTACTTTAGACCAAGTGGGCGTTGTACAGAGGAGTGTAGGACGCTGACCAATCAGTTACCAATCAGCGTCATACACTTCTCCCCATTCATTTAATCAGCGCATAGGGATCCTGCGTTTTTCGCTATGTGCTGTCTTATACTGACACATTAACGTTACTGAAGTGTTGAGACCGTGAATAGACATTCCTTCCAGCCAGGACGCGATGTCTATTCACAATCCCGACACTTCGCTAACGTTTCTGTGGTACTTACAGCAGAGCAAGCGTAATCTCGCTGTAACCTGTCATTTACAGCGTGATCTCACAAGATTACGCTTGCTCTGCTGTAAGTACCACAGAAACGTTAGCGAAGTGTCAGGATTGTGGATAGACATCCTGTCCTGGCTGGAAGCGATGTCTATTCACGGTCTCAACACTTCAGTAACGTTAATGTGTCAGTCAGTATAAGGGTATGTTCACACGAGGGCGTCCGTAACGGCTGAAATTACGGGGATGTTTCAGCCTGAAAACATCCCCGTAATCTCAGCCGTAACGGCATGTGCAGGCGCTTGAACGCCGCGTCCATTACGGACATAATTGGCGCTGCTATTCATTGGAGTCAATGAATAACGGCTCCAATTACGCCCAAAGAAGTGACAGGTCACTTCTTTGACGCGGGCGTCTATTTACGCGCCGTCATTTGACAGCGGCGCGTAAATTACGCCTCGTGTGAACAGACAAACGTCTGCCCATTGCTTTCAATGGGCAGATGTTTGTCAGCGCTATTGAGGCGCTATTTTCGGACGTAATTCGGGGCAAAAACGCCCGAATTACGTCCGTAAATAGGCCGTGTGAACATACCCTAAGACAGCACATAGTGATCTAGAAGGCTCCCTATGCACTGACTAAATGAATGGAGAGAAGTGTATGATGCTGATTGGTCAGCGTCATACACTCTGTACAACGCCCACTTGGTCTAACGTAAGAACACGCCCAGTTGGGCATTAAGAAAGTAATAAGTATAAAGCTAAAATCGCTCCTAATGTGGTAAAAATAGCAGTGCTTTTGGTTTAGAAAAACAATCTTACTTACATTATAGCGCCGATCTCCTTACGTAGGAGATAGGGCACTAATGTGGTGACAGAGCCTCTATAAATTAAATGAACTACTTGTCCTTGCATTTTAAGGGTATGTTCACACGGCCAAATTTCAGACGTATACGAGGCGTATTTTGCCTCGTTTTACGTCTGGAAATACGTCTCAAATACGTCGTCAAACATCTGCCCATTACTTTCTATGGGTAGAACGCTGTATTGTCCACACGACGCGTAATTTTACGCGTCGTACGGCAATTACGACGCGTAAAATTACGCCTCGTAAAAAGAAGTGCAGGACACTTCTTTGGACGTTTTTGGAGCTGTTTTCTCATAGACTCCAATGAAAACAGCTCCAAAAACGGAAGTAAAAAACGCTGCGAAAACGGCGTGAAAAATGCGAGTTGGTAAAAAAACGTCTGAAAAGCAGGGTCTGTTTTCCCTTGAAAACAGCTCTGGATTTTCAGACGTTTTTGTTGACTACGTGTGAACATACCCTAAGAGGGAATGAATCATTAGAAAATGACTTAATTTAAATAAAGTTTATACGGTAAACATCTTTAGGTGATTTTTTATTTATTTATTTATTTTTTCATTTCACCAGCTATATTTTTCAAAAAAATCCTGAAATCTTGCAGTTTCCACTCCGGTCACTGACCCTTCCTATTTTGTAAAGATCACTTAGCAGCAAGCATGGGCAGGATAGGCCATCAATATCTGATCGGTGAGATTCTGACTCTGAACCCTTGCTGATCAGCCGTTTTAAAGGGAAAGTGTCGCTAGAAAAAAATTAGAATTTTTTTTTTAGTTAAAGGGAATGTGTTGCCAGAAAAAC
The DNA here is from genome assembly GCF_050947455.1 of Rhinoderma darwinii. Lineage (NCBI taxonomy): Eukaryota > Metazoa > Chordata > Amphibia > Anura > Rhinodermatidae > Rhinoderma > Rhinoderma darwinii. Next base: position 41,439,185 of record NC_134691.1, on the reverse strand, counting down.
ATGTTTTTTTTTTAAAAATTAAACATTTAGTGTGTGGGTGATTAAACATTGTTCAAATTTTTTTTATTTTTTTCACGAGTCAGGAAATATTATAAATTAATTCTAATTTATAATACTACCCTTTTTTGGTCACTAGATGGAGCTATCCCCAAAATTGCAGCATTGCAAAATTGGGTAAAAAGCCCTCGCTCTAGTGAGCTCTCAGCATCCCCCCCTCCTTTATCCTGGCTAGTGCCGGGATAAACGAGGGGTTTGAACGGTGTAACCTCCTACACTGTGTGTCGCCATTTTTTGAGCTAACACACAGTGTAGTAGGTTTACATACAGTAGTAAACACACACAAACACGAACATACATTGAAATCTCTTACCTGCTCCTGCCGCCGCGGCTCCCTCCAGCCCGTCCGCTCCGTTTGCTGCCGCTGGTCCAAGTGCACAAATCCGGAAGCCGCGACCGGAAGTAGTAATATTACTGTCCGGCCGCGACTTCCGGTCCACAGGAAAATGGCGCCGGACGGCGCCAATTTCGAATTGGACTGTGTGGGAGCGGCGCATGCGCAGTTCCCACACAGACGCTGTACACTGAAGTCAATGGGACGGGAGCCGTTCTCAGTCCCTATGGCTGTCGTATTCCATGTCTGTATATGTCGTTAATCGACACACACAGAAATGGAACAAAAAATGGCAGCCCCCATAGGGAAGAAAAAGTGTAAAAATAAGAAAACGTAAAACACAAACACACAAATGAATATAAACGTTTTTAATAAAGCACTAACATCTTTAACATATAAAAAAATAATTTGTGATGACACTGTTCCTTTAAAGAGGCTCTGTCACCAGATTTTGCAACCCCTATCTGCTATTGCAGCAGATCGGCGCTGCAATGTAGATTACAGTAACGTTTTTATTTTTAAAAAACGAGCATTTTTGGCCAAGTTATGACCATTTTTGTAGTTATGCAAATGAGGCTTGCAAAAGTCCAAGTGGGTGTGTATTATGTGCGTACATCGGGGCGTTTTTACTACTTTTACTAGCTGGGCGTTCTGACGAGAAGTATCATCCACTTCTCTTCAGAACGCCCAGCTTCTGGCAGATCACGCTGTGACGTCACTCACAGGTCCTGCATCGTGTCAGACGAGCGAGGACACATCGGCACCAGAGGCTACAGTTGATTCTGCAGCAGTATCGGCGTTTGCAGGTAAGTCGATGTAGCTACTTACCTGCAAACGCTGATGCTGCTGCAGAATCAACTGTAGCCTCTGGTGCTGATGTGTCCTCGCTCGTCTGACACGATGCAGGACCTGTGAGTGACGTCACAGCGTGATCTGCCAGAAGCTGGGCGTTCTGAAGAGAAGTGGATGAGCTCGTCTGCACAGAACATCGTAAGACCCATTGCAGGCAATGGGCAGATTTTTGCCGACGTGTTGGAGCCGTCTTTTCAGGCGTAATTCGAGGCGTAAGACGCCTCTATTACGTCTGAAAAGAGGTCGTGTGCACACATACCCTTACTGTTTTTAATGACAACATTAAACGTACTAGGAAATTTTGACAGTTATTTTGGGAGTAGGAATGGAAAAAATATATAAAACAGCAATTCCTCCATTGTTTTTTGGAGTTTTCAGCAGGTGGTAAAAATGACATGTCAACTTTATTTTGTGGGTCAATATGATTACAGAGAAACCAAATAAAGGCCTTATTCACACAAACGTGTCTCTTGCCAGTGTGCTGTCCGTTTTGACACATATCCAGGTTTGTTTTTCCTTTGGTTTTTTTACACATTGTGTGTCAGTTGCGAGAAACACATAAGTCCTATTCTGGTCTTTTTTTGCGGACCAGACTCGCCCATAAAGGCTATGGGTGTGCGAAAAATTATTTGTCAATTTAAAGGGGCTGTCACTACCGGACAACTGATCGGTGCAGACCCACACCGATCATATACTGATGACATCCTGTGGATAGGTCATCAGTTGTCCGGTAATCAGTATATGATCGGTGTGGGTCCGCACCGATCAGTTGCTCCAGCTGCCTGCGGGCACCGGATGTTATTGCACAGTATGCAGTGTACGAAGCCAGAAGCAGACGGCACTGTAAACTGCATAGCAGCCGTGTTGCAGAACTGCAGCTCTGCTCCTGTTCACTTAAATAGGAGAGGAGTTGTAGTACCGCAGCTCGGCTGCTATTCCATCACTGTAGCCATCTGCTGCCAGAATGGACGTCCGGTGCCCGGAGGTAGCTGATCGGTGCGAGGTCCGGGTGTCATACCTGAATCAATCATATACTGATGACCTACCCTGTGGATAAGTCATCAGTTGATCGGTAGTGAACAACCCCTTTAAGGAGCTATGATTTTTTTTTGCGGGGCAAGTGGACTTTTTAGTGGTACATGGGACTTTGAGAACTTTTTTCAATTTTTTGGGAGACTAGGTGACTAAAATAACAGCAATTCCGGCGCTTTGTTTTCTTAATACACCGTTCAACGTTCGGTCGGGACAAATAACTTTATATTGTAATAGTTCAGATCGTTAGAGACGCACGGATACCAATTTAAGTTGACTTAATACATAAGTAAAACAAAGTTCATTGTGAATTTTGCATCCTCCCGTTAAACCCTAGCTCTGACAACGGATGACCTATCCACTGATAAGCGGCTCCAGTGGCCTGCGGGCACCGGATGTTATGGCACATAATGCTATGTACGGAGCCCGGAAGCAGTTGGCTCCGTACATAGCGGCTGTGCTGCAGAACTGCATGTCCGATTCTATTCACTTGAATAGGAGCAGAGCTGCAGTACTGCCGGAGCCAAGTGCTTCCGGCATGTACGTCCCCGCACAGCTGATCTGTCCGGGGTTCGGGCGTCTGGACTGCCGCGTCATCCAGGGATGTCGGGCTGGATATCAAGAGAGGGACGCGTCACCAAGACAACGGCCAGGTAAGTATGAATTTCTTTTACTTTTACCTCGGAAAGGGCTGCCCCTTCTCTCTATCCTGCACTGATAGAGAGAAGGGGCTGCCGATTAGTGCAGTGCAATTTTGCATCGAAAACGTGCCCGTAAATACTGGTGCAAAACAGGTTGAATACGTGTGACACCGGACCCGTATTTACGGGTGGGAAAAAATACGGTCGTGTGCATGAGGCCTTAAAGAGTCTCCTCTGCTGGATGCAATTCTGGTTTTGACTTTAAACCGCATGAAAAACCTGCAGCATATCTGCACTGTGTGATTCTCAGTGGTTTTTACTGCAGTTCCGCTGAATAAACAATGTAAAACACGCAACAAAACAAATCTGTTGCAGAATTTATGCTCCCGATTTCCCATTGAAATCTATGGGCCAAACACGCAGCATCTACGCACAGAACCCACAGTATAAATTAAGTCGTACCGCAGAACACTTTCCGCATTATTTTTCTGCGGTTTTTTTTCCGTAGTGTGGGCATGAGATTTTCTAAATCTCATTCCCTTTGCTGCTACCGTAAATGCTGCGGAATTTCCGTTACGGAAATTCTGCAGCCTTTACGCTACGTTGGAGCCCGGTCTAAAGTGTACCTCCACTTTCACAGAAAGACTGTTACGCCCCATGCACACGAACGTGCTTTTGCGGCCGCAATTCCCCCGAAAATCCACGGGAGAATTTCTATGGGGCCATGCACACGACCGTAGTTTTTACAGTCTGTGCATGGCCCGGGAGCCCGCACCGCAGAAAGAACGGACATGTCTTATTACGGCCGTCTTCTGCGGTCCGCGCTCATTGAAAATAATGGCCACGGCCATGTGCATTGCCCGCGATTTGCGGGTGGCTCGCAGCTGACAGTCCGCTGCCGGCCGACCAGAAAATCACGGGCGTGCACATGGCTACGGCCGTGTGAATAAGTCCTTACAGCCCAGGAGTGCACAATAATAGTTTTTCTAAATAACTTATAAGCAGAAACGGTAATATAACATCAGCACAGACTGCGTATAGCATGTGCTGCTGGCAACTTATAACTCTGCAGAAGACAGAGCGTCCTGCATAGTCTCCATTGCTCCCGCATGCAGAATGGCCACCAGTGCTATACAATTATGTATTAATATCTACAGAATTTTTTGTGCCATTTTCCATATATTAATTGGCGATTACGGTCCATAAGGTTGTATATATGTGTATTTTGAGTAGTGGAATTACGTATGCAATACATATATTTTTGGGATGAAATTTATTAGATATTTAATTATTAAAGTGACATTTTTATATGAATTCTATGTCTGAGGGCTTGATTATAGGCCCAACATAATCTTTTAAACATTTTGTTTGTATATTACCCCTTTTTATCGCACCCATACATTAGGCCACCAAGACATACAGTAACAATATGGTGATCGAGCAGGCACAGAAACTCACCGATAGAGTGCGTCGTTGGCCGACAGCCGGGTTTCACAATCGATAGCAAATGTGGCATCTATGCGTTTAACAGAGGGATGGGTGTCACTATGTCACCCCATCTGTGCCTCGTCACTTAATAGCCAGCCCTGTTAGGTTGCCATCTCAGTCGGGCGCCTAACAAGGGCTATATGCCGATTAGGCAGTGCCTTAACTGGTTGCCGACACAGGACAAGAATACTAGTCCTGAAAAGCGGGTAGTTGGCGCATCAGGATGAGCCCCTGTAACAGCTGCAGCCCCGCTCTAACAGCGGAGAAGAGAAGCCTCTTCTCTCCGCCGTTAACCCCTTGAATGCCGCGATCAAAGCTGATCGCGGCATTCAAAGCTAAAGTGAGAAGGGGGTCTCCCCTTTGATCGTGTCACAGGAAATCCATTGAAGGACCCCAGGACTGTCTGACCATATTCCCCATACTGAGGTATGCCCTAACAACTGCCTGTGTACAATCAGTACACAGGCTAATGTACTGGCATATAGATATATGCCAGTACATTAATGTTCAAAAATAAAAATCCCTCTATGGGATTTAAAAAATAAAATAAAAAAAATTTCTAAAAAGATACAGAAATACACATTCTTTACAATAAATAAGCTTTTCAAAATACAAGTCCCAAAACATGAAACACATATATTTGGTATTGCCACGTCCGTAACAGCCTGTACAATAAACTTATAACTTTATGATCCGTGTAGAATGTAAAAAAAAAAAAGAAAAAAGAACTGCAGCAGAACTACATTTTTGCCAAAATAAAAATTTATAGAAATTAAAACGATAAATGTAAATGTACCAAAAAAAATAAATGGTACCTACATAAAGTACAACTCGTCCCGCAAAGAAAAGAACAAAGTCTCATACAGCTACATCGAACAAAAAAATTAAGACGTTATGAGCGCCGGGATGCAAAGAGGGAAATAAAAAAAAATTGTTCGGTCCACAAGGCCAAAATTGGCCATGTCCTGAAGAGGTTAATAAATAGCGTGTGAGTTTGCTACTGACAGTATAGCAAAGCATTTTTAAAGTAAACAAAAAGCAGATTAGCGATCAGAAGATCCCATTGTGACGTCCTCTAGTGGGACCTAATAAACAGTTACAAAATAAAACCACTTTTTTTATGGAAACTTTAAGTGTTTTTGTTTAAAATAAAAATAAATAAATAAAAAGACCGTATCACCGCAATCCTTGTGACCTGTATAATAAAGGTAACATCTATAAACCGAACGGTGAAAGACATAAAAAGGAAAACACAGGATTGTTTTTTCCCCCACTCCCCCCCCCCCCTCAAATAAAAGCTTTTGGAATGCAGCAACGAAAGCTATTTTTTTTCCACGAGAGGTTAATATTCTGAAAATGTGGTAAAACGTACATAAAAAAAAATTAAAAAAAAAATGAACATATTTAGTATGGCATTAATCGTACAGACCCATAAAATAAAAGTAACACGTTAGTTATGTCGCACGGTAAACTATGCAAAATTGAAAAGGCAATTGCGGAATTTGTTTTTTTTTATCCATTCCCAAGAAATCGTTAATAAAAGTTAATCAAAACGTTGATATGTACCCCAAAAATGGTGCCACTGAAAAACAAATCCCGCAAAAAAAAAAAAAAAGTCCTCCATACTAGTCGGGGGTCAGCAACCTTCGACACTCCACTTTTGTGAAACTACCATTCCCAGCATGCCCCGACTGCTATTGGGAGTTTTATTTGCACAACAGCTAGAGTGCCTAAGATTGCTGACCCCTGCTCTATGTGAACTGGAAAAAGAAATGAAAATTAAGGCTCCCTGAATGCAGCGACGTAAAAAAAAAAAAAATATTGTGCTGCGCCAATACAAGCTTGGTAATTAAGAGGTTAATGCTTTGCCTGATTGTTGTATATGTTTACATGTAACTACGACGTAACAAATGTTCATGTTACAATTGTCTACCAGAAGCTCAATATAGTTTGTGTATTATTTCATTGAATAGTTGTATTGTCTGTCGTTTCTTTTCAAAGTACTTCTGTAGTTTCCAGCATGAAGCAACTGCTGCTCGAGGACCCTGCAGACGCTGATGACAATCACATCCACGTGGCTGAGCCGCTTCCAGTCAGCACGTGACAAGACAACATGAAAATGTGTCACCAGGTCAGAGCACACAAAAAGTTTCAAGGCCTGAGGTTTATAAGCCAAGAGAAACATACACAATCTCCATTCATTTAATGACTGAGGAAATATAAATACTGAAGACGAAATTTCAGTTTGAAAACACAAGGGCGTGCGGTAAAAGCATTACAACAAATACCCCAGATTTTCACCCTTTTCCTCTGCTGAACAAACCCCAGAAGCCAAATAAGGCCTAGTTTACATAGAGTTTTTTTTACAAGTTTTTTGGCGCGGAAAACACGTCGCAGTAAAAAGTGACATGACCCATCTTGAGGTGGTTTCCACCTCCAAAACCCCATTTCAATCAGTCAGAAAGGGTAAAAAACACTGACTAGTGTTTTGACGAGTTTTTGTCAAACCACTGTGCAAAAAACGTCTGGAGCAGTGTCCTCCTGCAAAAAACGCAGTGTGAACACAGCCTTAGGCTACATTCAGACAAGCGTGTGCAACCTCAGGTGTGAAATACTGCAGTTTCTCACGTCCGAGAAGCATCCGTGCAGGATGCGTTATCACGGAGCCCTCGTAGACTAGTCTATTGAGGGATGCGTGAAAACGCAAGAAAATAGGACATGTCCTATTTTTCCACGGACCTTTCATACGCTCTATTGAAACAACGGCCCCATTGAAGTACACGTGTACGTGTGACAACCCTTGTTTTAACGGCTGTCACACGGACGACTTACACGCTCGTCTGAATGAGCCCTAAGGCCGAGTTCAGTTTTTTACACTGATTTGGATGCGGAAACCATGTCTGAATCAGCGGCAAAAACCTGCCAAACCGCCTCCCATTGATTTCAAAGGGAGGCGGAGGCATTTTTTCCACAGCGGCTTTTAGCAGTTCATGGTAAAAAAAAAGCGGTATGCACTTTCTTGCCGCGGTTCCACCTCTGAACTCCCATTGAAATCAATGAGGCAGAGAAAGCGTTTACCGCCCGTGGCGCTCAATGGCCGCGGTCGAAGAATTTGCAGGCAAAAATACTCTGTGTTAACAGGGCCTAAAGATTCCTTATGGCATTTTAAGGGAGATTTTGAACTGCCAGCGTTGTTTTTCAGACCTTTTTGTTTAACCCGTTAGTGACCGGCCCATCGTGTTTCTACGTCGGTCACTAACGGGCCTTATTCCGATGCCATAGACTTTTTACGTCGCGGCATCGGAATAAGTAAACAGAGCAGGGAGCTGTCAGATCTCCCTGCTCTCAGCTGCCAGAGGCAGCTGAGGGCTGGGAGCGTCCCTGCTCTGCCGGGTGAGATCGATATTAGTATCGATCTCACACGTTTAACCCCTCAGATGCGGTGCACAATAGCGAGCACCGCATCTGAGTGGTTTTGGAGAGAGGGAGGGAGCTCCCTCTCATCCCACCGACACCCGGCGATACGATCGCCGAGTGTCTGTGTCTCCAATGGCAGGCGGGGGTCTAATAAAGGCCCCCAGGTCTGCCTGGAGTGAATGCCTGCTAGATCATGCCGCAGGCATGACCTAGCAGATGCCTGTCCGTGTTAAACGGACAGGCAGTAATACACTGCAATACAAAAGTATTGCAAAAGTATTGCAGTGTATTATAAATGCGATCGCAGAATCGCATATTATAGTCCCCTAGTGGGACTAGTAAAAAAGTGAAAAAGTTTAATAAAGTTAATTTTAAAAAAAAATGTGAAAAAAAAATGAAAAACCCAGCTTTTCCCCTTACACAATGCTTTACTATTAAAAAACCAAAATAAAGTTAAAAAGTTACACATATTTGGTATCGCCGCGTCCGTAACGACCCCGACTATAAATCTATTACATTATTTAACCCGCACGGTGAACGCCGTAAAAAATGTAATAAAAAACAACGGAAAAATTGCTGTTTTCTGTGAATACTGACTTTAAAAAAAATGTGATCAAAAAGTCGCATCTACTCCAAAATGGTACCAATAAAAACTACAAGTCTACCCGCAAAAAAAAAAGCCCTCATACAACCGCATCGGCGAAAAAATAAAAACGTTGCGGCTCTTCAAATACGGAGACACAAAAACAAATAATTTTGAAAAAAAAAAGTGTTTTCACGGTGTAAAAGTAGTAAAACATACAAAATCTATACAAATTTGGTATCGTTGCAATCATAACAACCCGCTGAATAATGTTATTGTGTTATTTATATCACACGGTAAATGGAGTAGATTTAGGACGGGAAAAAGAGGGGCAAAATTTCAGGTTTTCTTCTATTTCCCCCCAAATAAAAGTTAATCAATAAATAATATGTCCCCCAAAATGGTGCTATTAAAAAATACATGTCCCGCAAAAAACAAGACCTTATACAGCTATGTCGACGCAAAAATAAAAAGGTTATAGCTCTTAGAATGAGACGATGGAAAAACGTAAAAAATGGCTTGGTCATTAAGGTTTAAAATAGGCTGGTCATTAAGGGGTTAAGACAGGAACCACGGGGAAATAAACGCAACAAAAACGCTCAGAAACCAGAGCCAAAGATTTTTTTTTCTGCCCTTCATTGATTTCAATAGGGAGGTCAGAGGCAGAAACCGTTTGAAAAAGAAGAGCATGCTGCTTTTTTTTTTGTGTCGAGCAGCCTTTGCCAGCCAAGAAAAGGGGAGAGGGAAATAAAAAAAAGCCCCTGCCTCCCACTGTAATCAATGGGGGGGGGCAAATTGGGTTGTCTTTTGCGCTGATTCCAACGCGGTTTCCACATCAAATTCAGCAGCAAAAAAAACTATGTGAACTGACCCTAAAGCTTCTCTCTGGAGCGCCCAACAAGTCCATGCTTTAGTGTAATGCATCACTTCACCAGTGGTGGCACTACAGAGAAGTTGACCACTACCATATTAACTGTAGATTACATATGATCATTGAGGGGGTCACAGAAGTAGAGAACGGTGTCATCAGCTTGTAGTTGAGGGATGTTTCTTTAAAAAAAAAAAAAAAAAGGAAGAGGCTTGTCCACGCCACACAATCCCAACACACACCAAAACCAAACCCAAATTACTATCATTATTACATAGTAGAGGAAGGGAAAGAAATCCCACTAACCTTCTACTGGCCCCTCATATGATGCACACGTGTCACAAGTACAAGATAAGAGAGTCGGAATCCAAATAACTAAATTACCAGCTCTAATTTTCTCACATTTATTCATCCATCAATCTATCCCCCCAAACTTATAGTAAATATTGTCCTCCTGGCCTAGTGCTCTCTCAGCCACCCAGGCCTAAAAACATCAATGCATAACAAGATGCTCCAATAACCTAAACACATGACACGCCAGGAGAACAGGTGAGGCATCACCTGACAACGTATGCAATCCATGAGCCTGAAGCACGTGAGCACATGACATAAAATTACAATAACAGTCCTCCACCCTGCCAGCCATGTTACCCCTCCATAGACTGCTAGAGATTGCTACCAACAACATCATGTTTCCAGGATCTGAAGACAATGCTTGGAAAAGTACAACAAGCAGTCTTCTAGTATTTACTGTTCGGGTATATTCACACAACAGATTTTTCTAAAACAATGGGACGCGGAATACAAGCTGTTTTCATGCAGAATCCCAGTCAGAATTTGTGTCAAAATTCTGCACTGTGAGGCCTAATCTATCAATAGGAGGAAGAACACAGGACAGAAATGGTCTTGAGAGGAGAATTGGCCGAATACTCAAACTGCAACTTTTCTGCATTCAGGTTGCAGGACTTTCATTTGCTTCTCTCCGAAATCAGTAGCAGAGACCGTATGATCGTCACCGCCAACATGTTTCTGTAGATGCAATACATTGTATGCCAATTCTAGTCTAGTAGCCCCAACAGCAGAAGCAGCGTGACAGTTACAGCGTCACAATTTAAACATTTCTGTCATGACATTTCCTTGCACAATACCCGTACTCGTAGCCTATGGCGCTATTCCAGTTGTGTTCATGGTAACTGCTCCACCATTTCTTGCTACCGTTTAACCCCAAGCAGCAGCCTACAAACCTTACCCTAGACCAGGACTTAAAACGTGTATGTGTTAATGCTTTTAAATTATGAATGTAAATACATTTGTAATGTACTAAGGCCCCATGCACACGAACGTGCTTTTGCGGCCGCAATTCCCCCGAAAATCCACTGGAGAATAGCAGCCCCATTCATTTCTATGGGGCCATGCACACAACTGTAGTTTTTACGATCCGTGCATGGCCCGGGAGCCCGCACCGCAGAAAGAACGGACATGTCTTATTACGGCCGTCTTCTGGACAGTCCGCTGCCGGACGACCCAAAAATCACGGGCATGCACATGGCTACGGTCGTGTGCATGAGGCCTTAGTTTCCAAATTGGCCCCGTTTCCAGATGCTGCCGTGGGGCACGTGACTGGTGACGTTACTCTCTGGCCGCTGCGCTTAACATCAATTTACTTCTGGGTAAACGACAAGTCACTAATGACGTGCCGTGTATGGGATGTTCTGTTATACAGCTAGTAATGCGCTTGCGCCCCCTACTGTTCTAGCGATTGTGTGAGTCTCAATGCTTGGACCCATCGATCAAAACTTCTCACATGTCACTATGACCAATGGTGAGGCCCCAAAAGAAGCCCTGCTCTAAACAGTAAAGTCCAGTGAATGAAGTGCACGGCAGTTGTGCGGCTATTTACATAAGGCTTTACTTAGGCCGGGTTCACACTGAGTTTTTTGCAGAAGGAAAATCTGCCTCAAAATTCCATTTGGAATTTTGAGGCAGATTTTCCTCTGCCTGCACGCCGATTTTCACAGCGTTTTTCGCCCTCGGCCATTGAGCACCACGGGCATAAAACGCCACTAAATATGCTCTCTCTGCCTCCCAAGGGCATGTCCCTTTTTCCCCCGTGAGCCGGTTTTTCCACTCGCAGGGAAAAAACACCTTGGCCTCCCATTGAAATCAATGGGAGGCATTTTCGGCTATTTTTTTTGGCGCGGTTTCCGCATCAAAAAACGTATAAAAACGTAGGAGCCACTATTTTTATAAATTAAGTTATATTTGTCCTCCATTTTGCCTGCTCCAGTCCCGAATGATAAAGATCCTTTTTTTTAAATACAGAGGGAAATAAATAAACAATAGTACAACAAACCACTAGTATTCAATGTGCACGTCCAGAAGTGCATGACTTGATGCAATCACCAAATATCATTTTATTAGCTGAAGTAACCCCTCGCCCACTGCTCCTGGAGCCCATTGGCACACTATAGAGCTGGTGACAGGCTACAGAGTCGCTGTGAGAATGTGTTTTCCCTGTGGCTTCCCTGCTCTAATTGCAGATGCTTCTCATAGGAGTAATCCAGCTAATGAATGTATAGGAAAGGAGGAAAATGCAGAAGATGCAATTACCCAACGCAGAGGCTGAGGAGCTGAAAATCAGAGGACAGCTCTACACCCCATGCACATGGGAGAGCAGTATGTATAGAGGCCGGACAGCACTGTGGCCCTGTACTACATATACAGAACTATTCATCCGATCAGCTGGCGAGCAGTTCATTGAGGATCCAGCTACTGAAACTGTCAAAAAATTCACCTGAAATGTATTAAACAAAACCCATTCAAATGAATGTAACACACGGTAACACGGCGTTCTTCAGTCCAGTCTTTCCAGCAGCTCTCTGATCTAGCCAATAACAGGGGCGGGGCGGGCAGGGTCTCTATGATTTCTGTATGCCGTATTAGGCCGGGTTCCCACGTAGCGTAAACGCTGCAGAATTTCTGCAACGGAACGGTGTGTGGAAATTCTGCAGCATTTACAGTACCAGCAAAGTGGGTTTGATTTAGAAAATCTCATGCCCACGCTGTGGGGGGGAAAAAAAAACGCCGCGTAAGCATTAATAAATTGACCTGCTGTGCGGAATTGAATACCGCAGCATATCAATTTATGCTGCGGGTTTTCCCCATTGAATTCAATGGGGATGCAAAACCTGCAATAGAAAGCCAAGTGCTGCAACTTTTGTGGTGTAATGGCAGCGATTATGCCACAAAAAAACAACAACTCCGAAATGTAAAAAAAGAAATAAAAAAAAACATATACACCAGGAACGCTTTCCTTCCTCCAGCAGTCCGGCCTCCTGGGATGACGTCACAGGCTTCAGCGTCATCATAGGAGGTCGGACTACACAGAAGGGCGTGAGTATTAACGTTTTTTGGGGGGGGGGGGGGGGGGTTATCAAGCGCTGCTTTCCGCAGTGGAAATTCAGTTCGAAAAACCGCACCACAATGTGTGCAGTTTTTCTGCAGCGTATCCGACCCTTGGGAACTCTGCCTTATGGTATTTGGAGGGTGCTTATGCCTTGATGGAAAAAAAAAAAAAAATGTAAAAACATTTACATTCTATGATGGAAGCGCAAATCAGAAATGGTGAACAATTCCTGACTAAGTAAATCAGAATGTGCTGCACTGAAGTTGAAATCAAATGCAATAAATTGTCCCACAAATGACGCTGCAGACCACATCGCCCACCAGCAAAACACAACAAATCCTGCAAGTCTTCCATGGGAATTTTGGTGTGGATCTGGTTGCAGATTTTCCATGAACTGTTATTAGGCCTCGTTCACACTGAGTTTTTTGCAGAAGGAAAATTCTGCCTCAAAATTCTGTTTGGGATTTTGAGGCAGATTGTCCTTCCTGCACGTCGTTTGCCGCGATTTTCGCCTGCGGCCATTGAGTGCTACGGGCAAAAAACCTCCACGAAATACGCTTTATCTGCCTCCCATTGCTGTCAATGGGAGGTCGGCGTAAACACGCAAAGACAGGGCATGTGCCTTCTCACCCGCGAGGCGGTTTTACCGCTCGCGGGAGAAAACCGCTCCTGCCTCCCATTGAAATCAATGGGAGGCATATCCGGACGGTTTGTGGAGCGGTTTCCGCTCCAAAAAGCTTGTCAAAATACTCAGTGTGAACAGGCCCTTAGGCTGGGTTCACACAGTTTTTTGGTGCAGAAAACGCCACGCAAAACTCGCCAAAAAACTGCCGAAAATGCCTACCATTGATTTAGATGGGGGCGGTTTTCTCCCACGAGTGGTAAAACTGGCTCACGGGAGAAAGGTACATGCCCTATCTTCGCGCGATTACGCCTCTGACCTCCCATTGACATCAATGGGAGGCAGAGAAAGCATACTTTGCGGCGTTTTATGCCCGCGTCGCTCAATGGCCACAGGCGAAAAACGCAGCGAAAATCGGCGTGCAGGCAGAGGAAAATGTGCCTCAAACTTCCAAACGGAATTTTGAGGCAGATTTTCCACCTACAAAAAACTGTGTGAACCCAGCCGTACAGATATCCCTCTCTGCAATGCAAAGGGGGAAATCTGCATAAAAACTGTTCCACTTCCTCACCTGAAAACGCAACAATATCTGCATGTAAAGCATTGTTAATTCCGGTGGATTTGTAGCGGCCAAATTCGTGGCAAAAAAAAAAAAAAAAAATATCATGTGGGAATCCACCCTAAAAGTGATGGCGGGAGAGCGGGCTGCAAGTTTGCCTAGGCAACCATACCACGCCAAAAGACTCCTGAAAGCCAAAACCACCCAAGTGCCGGCTATCACTTTTAAAACTTCTAGCGGAAGACGCAAGTGGCGTCATCATTGGAGGCGCACTAAGTGGCACAACGTTTCTATGGACATAGATGTAGCAAAGCCAAAAAAGCCACGAGACCAAGCAGACGACATTAGATAATGTGTGGTTTTGTTCAGACAGCACCAGTTTCTTTGGGTGCTTGAAATAGGGTCCCAACCCAGTTGTAGGTCAGAAGAAATGTATTCAGCACACCTTAGTAGTATTCAACATAGATTTTATTTCTTTAGGTATATGCCAGAGGCTACAAGTGCAACGTAAGGCCTCATTCACACGGCAGGGTTTCCCGGCCGGGTGCCGGCCGTTCATAAATCGGCCGGCACTAGGAATGATAGACCCCTAAATGGGGCTATTCACACGACCGATTTTTTGACGGCCGGAAAATCCGGCCGTCAAAAAATAGGACATGCTCTATCTTTGCCCGGGCACCCGGCCGCCCGGCTCCCATACAAGTCTATGGGGCCGGGTATTACACGGCCATCACCGGAATGTGTTCCGAGTGATGGCCGGGTTTCCCGGCGCTTGCGCTCTATCTCCTCCTCCTCACAGCGCAGAGTGCATGTGAGGAGGAGGAGTTGATGCCATTCTGACGAATGGCATCGCTGTACACTGTGTTGCAGGGCCGGGGTGTACAGCAGGTGGAAGGGAGCGCTGCGCTGGCTCCCTTCCCCTGCTTGTTAAAAGCACCCTGGCTCGGCGACACCTTCGATGGCGCCGCTAGTAGTAGTAGCAGCAGCTGCTGCTGCTGCGGCTGCTACTACTGTAGCGACGCCACTATAGCAGAGCAGGGAGGTATCTCCCCGCTCTGCTATGTGCTAGCCGCACTTTAGCTCCTTGAAGGAGCGGAATCCCCGTGTTTTCGGGGATTCCGCTCCTGGACAGAGCGCTTGATGTCTCTGTCCATATCTGGGCAGTGACATCAGGGGAAACTCCTGAAGCGGAATCCCCGAACACATGGGGATTCCCCTTCAGGAGCTGCCGCTGATGTCACTGTCCGGATCTGCCCGACCCGGCACGGATGCATAACTTTATGCAAACCGGCCGGGCAAAATGGCCGATTTTACCGGCCGACACTCGGGCTCGGGAACGACCCGGTCGTGTGAATCCCGCCTAAACGTTTCGGTCGTGAGACCTTCGTCGGGCACGGAGCCGTACTGGGGACTGATTCAGTCTTGCTTATGGTGCTGCTTAAATAGAATATGGCGGCTTACCGCTCTATAAGCCGCCATATTCGATTTAAGCAGCGCCATAAGCAAGACTGAATCAGTCCCCAGTACGGCTCAGTGCCCGACGAAGGTCTCACGACCGAAACGTTTACGTTGCACTTGTAGCCTCTGACATTAGATCACAGTCAGCAGAAACGTACTGCTTCCGACTCTTCTCGCCAACTGTTGGTCGAGAATTGGTCTTGTTCTTTTGCGCAAAACCGGCCGGTCATGCTGGAATTCTCAGCCACTAATTGGTCAGAACTCCTCAGCTGACTGGATTGAAAAACAAATAATTGTCCATAATGCCTCTTTGTGAATGGTTGTCGACCTAACCACAAAATAGTCACTGAATGACCATTTGTCCAACTTCCGGCCAATACCAATATGTCCAACACCACACATGGGGGGGGCAACTATGGCAACGTAAGGCCTAAAGCACACGACTATTGTTTTTCGTACGTGTGCAATCCATAGTTTTGCGGATAGCACAGACCCATTTATTTATATGGCCCCATGCACACGACCGTGATGTTGATGGATCCGTGTGGGGGTGGCAAATCCAGGCCATGTCATTTTACTGACCGTATTTGTGGATCATGTGACCTATTCAGGAGGTTCCAGTTTTTCTGGATACGGATGACACACGAATTAACTACGGAAGGCTTTTTTTTTTTTTTTACTAACAAATGGACTACAAAAACAGCCAATGGATCCACGGTTGTTGCGGACTGCAAAATCCTTACGGTCGTATTGCATTAGGCCTTAGAACCATTATTACTACCGGTCACAAATAATCCAGCATGACACGACAGATGGACTAAAATCCGTCAATTGCACAAAAAAACTTGACCAATTAAAGGCCAATAATCAGGGAAATGTGGCACACGCCAATAACGGAAACGGAGGACAGACATTGAGGCCATGTAGCTGCAGTCCAAATGAAGACATGGAGTTACATGTAATCTTGTGGACTGCAGCTGTCATTCGAGAGTGAAAATCAATCAGTAACGCTAGAAGTCGTCTAGGTGTAGCCCTGGCCTTAGCACATGATGGGCGGTTTAAATTTTCGGGTCATCCCAACGACTCGATGGCTTCTTATACAGGACATGGCGACCAAAAGAGCATGAAACGCGTCCGACTGACAACTTAACATCAAAACGCACATCTAACCGGTATGATCCAACTCTACAGTCCTACTACATACAAGTCAATGGACATCACATGTGGCCGCCACACAAATGTTACATTTCCATCCTCGTCTGCGATTTTAAACCGCAATATGCGCAATTCAAATCACATGTCATGTGACTCCAGACACATGGCACAAGCTGCAGAGCGTAATATTACATATATTATTATTGTATAGCTCCTGATTATAAGCAGGATGGGATATCCTATCAATCTCATATATATGGCCACATGCTGCTCTCATTAGACGCGGCTCAGATCATGTGCTGACACTAGGCCGCCCCTTTGTCACGTTTCCCCTCCGGTTTCGTGGAGAGGAAGGCGGGATGTGAGACTGATAGGGCCTTAGGCCTCGGCCTATAGCAGCACCTCCCCTCCCCCATCGTGTGATGGATCCATTACCGGTCATTGAGCTGGTCCTCGGTGCCAGGCAGCGGATGTACCACGAAGTGTATGGACGTCATGGCGGTGAGAGCCCGGGGGCCCCGCCAACGAATCCCGGTCCGTGTATGAAATGAATACGAGTAAAAAAAGAAAATGTCTGCTGACTCTCGTGCGAGGCGGAGCTGCGCTTTCCGCTCCTTTGCTATAAAAATAACGATCAGTTATGATGAAAAGCGTCTCCTTCGTCTTTCCTTAAAGTCTCTCCGCGACAAAAACAACGAGCTGACTTCAAAAACGGCGGAGAATCAGCGGCACCTCTAACACTCCGCCGCCATCTTGCAGACTCCCAGCAGTTTGTCTCCCTCCTCTCTCCAGGGGCCTCAATGGTGGATGTTATCTCGATGCTGATTGGCTAAGATGAGAGACTGCCTCACCGGCCGGGAGTGTCTTGTAACGCGCTCTACTATTGGCTGGAATGAAAATAAGCTCCTGGTTTGTAGTGCGCATGCGTTGACCTAAGGTAGGAGGGAATCGATGGAAGACGCATGGAAATAGACGCATGTGTGGTACGAGGATATACTTAGGCCCTGTTCACACTGAGTTCTTTTGCAGGCAGAAAAAATCTGCCTCAGAATAGGTATGTTCACACAGTTTTTTTGTAGGCAGAAAAATATCTGAGGCAGATTTTGACCTGCCTGCTCTTTCTTTGCTGCGGTTTTTCGGCCGTGGAGATTGAGCACCGCGGGCCTAAAATGCAATGAAAAACGCTTTCTCTACCTACCATTGGTTTCAATGGGAGGTCAGAGACGGAAACGTGGGAAGAAAGAGCATGTCACTCCTTTTTTCCCATAAGCGTTTTTTTCTGCTTGCGGGAAAAAAAACGCCTCCACCTCCCTATGAAATCAATGGGAGGCGATTTCAGGCCAAAAACCTGTGTGAACTAGGCCTAAGACCTGTGTGAACTGCCTGCACTTTTTTCTGCGGTTTTCACTCACGGCCATTGAAGCTAATGCAAGGACTGTGAGCAAAATACGTCACGAGAAACGCTCAGAGACAAAGCAGATTTTTTTTCTGCCTCCCATTGATTTCATTGGGAGGTCAGAGGTGGAAACTGCGGCAAGAAAGGGCATTTATCCTGCGAGCGGCCCAAAAATTCCAGTGCTTCCCATTGAAATCAATGGGGGCGATTTTGGCAGTTTTCTTTTATGCTGATTCCGACGCGGTTTCCGAATCAAAAGCAGCGACAAAAAACTAGGTGTGAACTAAAAGGGGTTTTCCAGGGCATAAAAGAATGAACCTGGCACTAGAAAATGTGATAAAATAGAAAAATAACCAATAGCCACCTTTTTAAAGGGGTTCTCCAGGCATTTTATATTGATGGTCTACCCCTAGAATAGCTCATCAAATTTAATAACCCGGATAACCCCTCTAATTGCCAATGTCACAAATATGTAAGGCCCCCGGCACACGGCTGTAGACGTGTACGGTCCGTGATTATAGCACGGACGGGCCACAGGGGTGTCACTCGCATTTGCGGGCCGTGCTCACATTAAAAAGTATAGGAGCACGATCCGTAAATTCAAAAAAATAGGTAATGTCCCATTTCTACGACCCGGACACCTACCCATAAATATATGAGAAGGTGTCCGTGGGCCAAAGAAATTATTGGATCAGATAAAAATGACGGTCTTGTGCATGAGGCCTTGTCTTACCTCGCCGACTTCTCTTTAGGGTATGTTCACACGCTGAGAGGCATTTACATGTGAAAAGACAGACTGTTTACAGCTGCCTCGTTTCACACGTAAATGCTCCTCGTAATTTACGAGCCGTCTGTGACGCTCGTAAATCTTGAGCTGCTCTTCATTGAGTTCAATGAAGAACAGCTCAAATTACGTGGCAAAGAAGTGTCCTGCATATAATGTATATAAGTGTCCTGCATATAATGTATATAAGTGTCAAATGAGGAGAAAGAATTGATCCAGCGCTGATGATGGTATTAAAAGGGAGATGAGAGTCCCATGTTTATTGGAGAAAAGTAGTAAAATCGAACGGGAGACGCAGTCCCAAGATGCAAGTAGTCAGGGTTTGAACCTGAGCCTACGCGTTTCGAACGCGAGCTGCGTTCTTAATCATGGCAAGCAGACCGGTGAGCTGGAGGTTCTCTCCCTGTTTTCAATGTATATAAGTGTCCTGCACTTCTTTGCCGAGGCAGTCAATTTACGCGTCGTCGTTTGACAGCTGTCAAACGACGACGCGTAAATGACAGGTCGTCTGCACAATACGTCGGCAAACCCATTCAGATGAATGGGCAGATGTTTGCCGACGTATTGTAGCCCTATTTTCAGGCGTAAATCGAGGCATAATACGCCTCGTTTACGCCTGAAAATAGGTCGTGTGAACCCAGCCTAACAGCTCGCTCCTCAATAACTGGTTATAATATTTCCAACCAAACAACACATTTTCTCCCCTTTGTCCTGTCTATCCCCTTTTCTCTCAGAATGTTCACTCTTTGGTGATCGCTCATGGATTCGCTTTTTTCTATGTTTAGGCGCATTCTGTCTGCTATTTTTTTTCTGTTCTCATAAGTACTTCTTAGGCCCAGTTCACACAGAGTTTTTGGGCACTGATTTTGACGCGGAAATCGCACCTTTTGAAAGGCGTTTTTTTTACCCCGGGCGGCTTTTAGCCGCTTCAGGAAAAAAAAGCAGCATGTCCTTTCTTGAGGCAGAAAAAACTTGCGGCACTTGTCCCCCGAGCGGTTTTCACTGCGATTTTTGCCCGCGGTCCTTGCATTGGCTTTAATGATCACAGACGAAAAACACCACAAAAAAAGCAGCGAAAACCGTGGCAAGAAAACGCAGGAGGGTCAAAATATTCCTCAAAATTCCTGAAGGAATTTTTCTGCCTGCAAAAAACTGTGTGAACAGGGGCTTATGCTACATTCACAAGACAGTGAAACAAATTGGCCATGAAAAACTGATAAACTGTCAGTTTTTCATGGCCGTTTTGCATCAGTGTGACTCAAAATTGTCATCCCTTTCCAGTCCGTCTGTCCGTTTTTAATGGCCATTTGTCATCCGTTTTTCATGGGCGTTAAAAAAAAGGATGGATTTGATTTGTCAGTGTTTTTTTTTTGTCCCAACCCCCTGAAAACACCACAGTGCCCATGTAGATAGTGCCGCAATGTCCCTGTAAATAGTGCCACAGTGCCCACTGTATAATGCCCACATAGGGCCAGTGCCCACGTAGTACCACATTGCCCACTGTAGACAGTGCCAGTGCCTACATAGATAGCGCCCACTTTAGATAGTGCCACAGTGAAGTGCCATAGTTCCCACATATAAAGTGCCAGTGCCCACATAGTGCCACAGTGCCCACTATACATAGTTCCACAGTGCCTAACTAGTACCACAGTATCCACATATAAAGTGCTAGTGCCCACATATATAAAGTGCTAGTCCCCACATAGTGCCACAGTGCCCATTGTAGATAGTGCCCACATAGTACCACAGTGCCCACATATAAAGTGACATAGTGCCCACATACAAAGTGCCAGAATGCCCATGTAGGTGGTGCTCATGTCCTTTGTAGATAGTGCCACACCTCACATATAGTGCCACAGTGCCCAAGTAGATAGCGCCAGCCCCCTGTAGATAGCACCCCCCTTGTAGATATCTTCTGTTCAGGGATTCCGCTCATAGACGGAGCACCTGACATCTCTGTCCATATATGGACAGTGTCGTCAGAGGCATTCTCTAAAAGCGTAATACCTTGCCGTCAGCATCTCTCTGTCCGGGGATTCCGCTTCAGGAGTAACCCCTTGACGTCACTGTCTATATATGGATAGTGACGCCAGAGGCTTCCCCAGGAGCGGAATCCCGTGCCGGAGCGGGGTCTGGCCAACGGGGATTCCGCTCCTACAGCGAGCTACAGTGGCGCTCTTTTCCTGGGGGAGTTGCTATCTACATGGAGGGGTCAGAGGGAGTGACGTCAAGGGCTTTCCCAAGACAGGAGTCACCGGCCAGAGATCTTGTGTTTCTCTGGCCGGGGACTCTATAGTTGAAAGCCCTAACTTCACTGTCCATATATGGACAGTGCAGTCAGGGGCTTCCCTAGGCTCAGTGCTCAAAGTAGCTCTGTGTGCGGGGAGTCCTCGGCCAGGATCAGTTTTTACCGGCCGTTACAAGGATTGATTCCTGTAAAACCAGCAAGTAAAAACGGATCCATTGGCTTCTATGGGAGCCATCTGGCCATTAAAAAAACGGCCGTGTGAATACACCCATAGAACTTTGAACCATTAAAAAAACGGCCGCCACACAGCCATTTTTCACCGTCATGTGAATGTAGCCTAAGGGTTTGTGCACACACAAAATAAAAACCGTCTGAAAATACGGAGTAGTTTTCAAGGGAAAACAGCTCCTGATTTTCAGACGTTTTTTAAGCCACTCGCAATTTTCTCAGTGTCTTACGGCCATTTTTGGAGTCCATCAAAAACGGCTGAAGAAGTGACATGCACTTCTCTTTCGCAGCGTTTTTTTTACGCAGCCGTTTTGAAAAACGGCCCCGAAAAAAATGGCCCAATGGAACAGAACGCCGTTTTCCTAATGGGCAGATGTTTGGAGGTGCTCTGATTCCTATTTTTCTGCCGTTTACAGCCCGAAAAACGTCCGAAAATAAGCCGTGGGAACATACCCTTATAGTTACATAACAATTGTTTTTGTCACATATTTATTTGTCAAGTTGCTTTACATAGCATGTATTCAGACATCAATATAGGGAAGGGTTCTTTACAGTTAGAGTAGTCAAACTATGGAACACCCTACTCCAAGACGTAGTAATGGCAGATACTATGTCAGCATTCAATAAAGGGAGAGTGCGCTCCATACTCAGTGGGTGTCCGCTGTGTATTACAGCTGACACCCGGGACTAATGGCGATCGCAATGTTCCTGGCCGTTTAACTCTTCAAATGCTGCTGTCAATCGCGACCGCAGCATCTGGGCGTTGAATAGAGGCGTTGAACATCAACACGATCGGGGGGTGACGATGGTTGTCATGGCAGCCCAGGTCCTAATGAAGGCCCCTAGGACTGCCTTCATTTGTCTCTGCTAAGCCCTGAGTTTGGTAGGGCTTAACAGAAGCCTGTAAAAATTACAATATACTGCAATGCATCAGTATTACAGTGTATTGTACCAGCGATCCAATGATCGCTGGTTCAAGTACCCTAGGCGGGCTAATAAAATATGTAAAAAAAAAGTTTCATTAAGTTATTAGTAGTGAAAAAAAAAAATTAAAGTTAAAATAAAACCTTTTTTTCCAATTTTTCCTCTGAAGTAATGTAAAAAATAAACAAAATTAGTATTGACGCATTCGTAAAAGTCTGACCTATAAGGGTATGTGCACACGACCTCTTTTCAGACGTAATGGAGGCGTTTTACGCCTCGAATTACGCCTGAAAAGACGGCTCCAATACGTCTGCAAAAATCTGACCATTGCTTGCAGTGGGTCTTACGATGTTCTGTGCAGACGAGCTGTCATTTTACACGTCGCAGTCAAAAGACGGCGCGTAAAATTACGCCCACGTCAAAGAAGTGCAGGACACTTCTTGGGACGTTTTTGGAGCCGTTTTTCATTGACTCCAATGAAAACCAGCTCCAATTACGTCCGTAAAAGACGCCGCGAAAAACGCGAGTACATGCAAAAATGTCTGAAATTCAGGAGCTGTTTTCTCCTGAAAATAGCTCCGTAATTTCACACGTATTTTGCGTTGTTGTGTGAACATACCCTTACAATATACCATTATTTAACTTGCACGGTGAACGCCGTGAAAAACAAAAAAATCTCTATTTTTTGGTCACCTTAGCTCTCAAAAAAAATTTCATAAAAAGTGATCAAAAAGTTGCATGTACCAAAAGATGATACCATTAAAAACTACAGCTCGTTCTGCGAAAATAAGCCCTCACACCGCTCAATCCACAAAAAAACAAAAAAGTTATGACTCTCAGAATGTAGTGATACAAAACAATTCATTTTTTTAACAAATATTTTTTTTGGGGAAAAGTTGTAAAATATAAAAAAAAACGCTATAAGTTTGGTATCACCGTAATTGTATTGAGCCGCAGAACAAAGTTAAGTTCTCGTTTTTACCGCACGGTAAAAGCCGTAAAAACAAAAGCCAAAAAACAAAGGCAAAATCGCAGGTTTTTTCCAATTTCAGCCCGCAAATTCTTTTTTCCCCGTTTCCCAGTACATTATATACTTTAAATCATGCCAATATAAACTACAACTCCTTCCGCAAAAATAATAAGCCGTCACACCACTCTATTGATGGAAAAATAAAAACGTTATGGCTCTTGGAAGGTGGGGAGTGGAAAAACAAAAAATGAAAAAATTGCTGTCGTTAAGGGGTTAATGACGAATGGCATTGAGTGTTGTAGCTAATCTAGCAATGAATGATGTATAAGGCTTCGTTCATATCTGTGCAAGGGCTCCGTTCTGACTGAACGTCGGAGCTTTTCGTCGGAATGGAGCCCTGACTTACACAAGGTTTCCGTTTCCATCACCACTGATTTCAATGGTGACGGATCCGGTGCCAATCCGTTTCCGTTTGTCTCCGTTTCTCAAGGGTTTTGTCGTTTTGACAGAATCAATAGCGTAGTCAGGGTCCCGTTCCGACGAAAAGCTCAGACCGAACGTCTGAACGGGACCCTGGCACAGATGTGAACGAAGCCTAATAGATCTGAGGAAGGTTGAACTTAAAGGACCTGTGTCTTTTTTTTTACTCTAAGTATGTAACTATGTAACTATGTATCTATATTTAACTTTACAACTACGTGTTGTAAAAATGCTGTAGCTCAACTTTGCAACATCATAAATGCTGATTTGCTTTTTCAGAATGATCTATCTGTAATCAGGTGCGTAGCTAAAGGCTCATGGGCCCTGGTGCAAGAATTCAGATTGAGCCCCTCTACCCCTCTCCAACACCACCAGACAACTGCGCGTGCCTATGCCCAGCTGCCTTGCCCAACAACCCCCATGGATACCCCCACAGTGTAATGCCCCCTATAGCTGCTTCCACAGTATAATGCCCCCACACAGTATAATGCTCCCCATAGATCCCCCACACATTATAATGCTCCCCATAGATCCCCCACACAGTATAATGCCCCCCATACCTGCCCCCACACAGTATAATGCCCCACATAGCTGCCCCCCACACAGCATAATGCCCTCCATAACTGCCCTCCACACAGCATAATGCCACCCATAACTATCCTCCACACAGTATAATGCCCCCCACAGTAAAATGCCCGCATAACTGCCCCCACAGTATAATGCCACCCATAGCTGCCCCATACAGTATAATTTCCTCCATACAATATAATGCCTCATACAGTATAATGCTCCTATAGCTGCCACCATATCAGCCCCCCTCCCATACCCAGTATAATGCCCCCATATGTGCCTAATGGAAAAATAATAAAATTATTACTTACCTATCCCTATTCCCACAATGAGTGGAGGAGATCCTTCTCCTCCTTTGGCCTGTGCTATGAGTGACTCTGCGCAGACAAGTGCGATGACGTCACTACATCACAACCTGTCTGCGCCGAGCCGCTCATGGCTCACGGCACAGTGAATGCTGGAACAAGGAGCTGTCAGCTCCATGCTCCAGCATTGAATTCAACTGTATCTGCGTCTTGAAGACGCAGATACAGTTGGTATCGGGACCAACGCAGTCGGCGCTGTGAGGCAACGGGTGCCCTGTGGGCCCTCCAGGCCTAGGGGCCCATTCGCAACTGTGACCGCTGTGACCCCTATAGCTACGCCACTGTCTGTAATGCTTAACTTTTTTGGACTGTTATACTCTTTACACCCGGGTGCCATCACAGATAATATCCTGATGCCAGGGTCTGTATTTAGGAGGTCTGAGGTTTGTATTTATTTAGGGGGTCTGTCTATTTAAGGGGTCTGGAGGCTTTATTACTTTAGTGGGTCTGGGGGTCTGTATTTAAGGTGTTAAAGAGACTGTCACCACATTATAAGTGCCCTATCTTGTACATAATGTGAACGGTGCTGTAATGTAGGTAACAGTGTTTTTTATTTAGAAAAACTATCTATTTTCACCCAGTTAGGAGCGATTTTAGCTTTATGCTAATGACTTTCTTAACCCCTTCCCGCATTTGGACGTAACTGTACGTCCGAAAACCAAGTGATTTCCCGCATTCGGGCGTACAGTTACGCCCTGCAGATAAAGCGAGCACAGGAGCTGTGCGCGCTTTATCTTCAGCGGCTGTCAGCTGTTATACACAGCTGACATGCCGCTGCAATGGCTGCGATGGCTGTTACCGCCGATCGCAGCCATTTAACCCCTTCAATGCGGCTGTCAATGACGTCTGTAACCCCCGGCCCCCCCCCCGCGATGGATCTAGGCTTCCTGGTTGCCCAGGTACGGTAGCCTATTAGGCCCTGCCCGAGGCAGGACCTAATACGCTAACTGTCAAATGAAAAATGACAGTTACGATGCACTGCACTACATAAGTACATACATAAGTAGTGCAGTGCATCGTAGCGGGGATCAGAAGACCAGATCTTCATGTCCCCAGGTCAGTATAAAAGAAAAAGTAAAAAATGTGAAAGAAAAATAAATAAATAAAAGTTAATAAATAATAAATAAATAATAAAAACAACACTTGCCCTGTTTCCCTGATCAACTCCTTTATTAGAAAAAAAATGAAAATATGAAAAAAAAACTATACATAATAGGTATCGCCGCGTTCGGAACGGCCTGATCTATAAAAATATCACATTATTTTTACCGCACGGTGAACACCGTAAATTTTTTTAATAAAAAACAATGACAGCATTTTATTTTTTGGTCGTCTTGTCTCAAAATGTTTTTAATAAAAAGTGATCAAAAAGTTGCAAGTAATGCAAAATGGTACCAATAGAAACTACAGTTCGTCACGCATAAAACAAGCCGTCCCGCAGCGATATAAACTAAAAAATAAAAAAGTTGTCAGAAAATGGCGACACTAAAACATGATTTTTTTAGAAAAGAGTATTTTTATTGTGGGAACGTAGTGAAACGTAAAAAAACGATATAAATTTGGTGTCGCTGTAATCGTATCGCCCCGCAGAATAAAGTTAACATGTTGTTTATACGGCACTGTAAAAAAAAAAAAAAAAAAACACGTGCTGGAATGGCTGTTTTTTGGTTTCCTCATCTCCCAAAAAATTTAATAAATAGTGATTAAAAAATCTCATGTACCCCAAAATGGAACCAATAAAAATTACATCTCGTTCCACAAAAAACGCGCCCTCACACAGCTCCGTCACCGGAAAAATAACACGTTATGACTCTCAAAACGCAATGATGCAAAATGACGGCCCAGACTAATTTATAGGTCCAGTAGAATTTCACTAAATACCCCACATTGTCATTTGCTGGACCCCCCAGGTGGACCCCATGGACACAGCGGTGATGAGGAAACTTTAGGGCCTTGTGCGGCTTATAGGGCTAGTGAAGAAGTCAAATATAAGGCAACACTGGAGCGCAGATATTTTGTATAATACCCAATAAACCCGACCTGTGTATAAAGGATTGGTTCAAAGCGACCACACCAATCCATGGATTATTCATTCTCCCCATTATTACATCATCCTATTATGTATATGACCTGTTGCACTCTGCCAAGCTTACATATACCCTGATGTACTCCGCCTAGCTTACATATACCCTGATGTACTCCGCCTAGCTTACATATACCCTGATGTACTCCGCACAGCTTACATATACCCTGATGTACTCCGCACAGCTTACATATACCCTGATGTACTCCGCACAGCTTACATATACCCTGATGTACTCCGCACAGCTTACATATACCCTGATGTACTCCGCACAGCTTACATATACCCTGATGTACTCCGCCTAGCTTACATATACCCTGATGTACTTCGCACAGCTTACATGTACCCTGATGTACTCCTCACAGATTACATATACCCTGATGTTCTCCGCACAGATTACATATACCCTGATGTACTCCTCACAGCTTACATATACCCTGATGTACTCCGCACAGCTTACATATACCCTGATGTACTTCGCACAGCTTACATATACCCTGATGTTCTCCGCACAGATTACATATACCCTGATGTACTCCGCACAGATTACATATACCCTGATGTACTCCGCACAGATTACATATACCCTGATGTACTCCGCACAGATTACATATACCCTGATGTACTCCGCACAGATTACATATACCCTGATGTACTCCGCACAGCTTACATATACCCTGATGTACTCTGCACAGCTTACATATACCCTGATGTACTCCGCACAGCTTACATATACCCTGATGTACTCCACAGATTACATATACCCTGATGTACTCCGCACAGTTTACATATATCCTGATGTACTCCACAGCTTACATATACCCTGATGTACCCGCACATATTACATATACCCTGATGTACTCCTCACATATTACATATACCCTGATGTGCTCCGCACAGCTTACATATACCCTGATGTACTCCGCACAGCTTACATATACCCTGATGTACTCCTCACAGATTACATATGCCCTGATGTACTCCGCACAGATTACATATACCCTGATGTACTCCGCACAGATTACATATACCCTGATGTACTCCGCACAGCTTACATATACCCTGATGTACTCCGCACAGATTACATATGCCCTGATGTACTCCGCACAGATTACATATACCCTGATGTACTCCGCACAGATTACATATACCCTGATGTACTCCTCACAGCTTACATATACCCTGATGTACTCCGCACAGATTACATATACCCTGATGTACTCCGCACAGATTACATATACCCTGATGTACTCCGCACAGCTTACATATACCCTGATGTACTCCGCACAGCTTACATATACCCTGATGTACTCCGCCCAGGTTACATATACCCTGATGTACTCCGCACAGCTTACATATATCCTGATGTACTCCGCACAGCTTACATATATCCTGATGTACTCCGCACAGCTTACATATATCCTGATGTACTCCGCACAGCTTACATGTACCCTGATGTACTCCGCACAGCTTACATATACCCTGATGTACTCAGCACAGCTTACATATACCCTGATGTTCTCCGCACAGATTACATATACCCTGATGTTCTCCGCACAGATTACATATACCCTGATGTTCTCCGCACAGATTACATATACCCTGATGTACTCCGCCAAGCTTACATATACCCTGATGTACTCCGCACAGCTTACATATACCCTGATGTACTCCACAGATTACATATACCCTGATGTACTCCGCACAGCTTACATATATCCTGATGTACTCCACAGCTTACATATATCCTGATTTACTCCACAGCTTACATATATCCTGATGTACTCCTCACATATTACATATACCCTGATGTACCCGCACATATTACATATACCCTGATGTACTCCGCACAGCTTACATATACCCTGATGTACTCCGCACATATTACATATACCCTGATGTACTCCGCACATATTACATATACCCTGATGTACCCGCACATATTACATATATCCTGATGTACTCCGCGCATATTACATATACCCTGATGTACTCCGCACAGCTTACATATACCCTGATGTACTCCGCACAGCTTACATATATCCTGATGTACCCGCACATATTACATATACCCTGATGTACTCCTCACAGATTACATATACCCTGATGTACCCGCACATATTACATATATCCTGATTTACTCCTCACAGCTTACATATGCCCTGATACCACATATGGGGTATTCTGGAGAACCCGCTTAACAATTTATGGGATGTGTGTCTACGGTGGTACAAGCTGGGCACAACTCATTAGCCACTGAAATGGCATATCTGTGTAAAACAGCGATTTTCAATCTGCAACATCTATTGTTTACTCATTTTTGCAAAACACTTGTGCGGTCAAAATGCTCACTACACCCCTAGAACAATTCTTTGAGGGATCTAGTTTCCAAAATGGGGTAATTTTTCGGGGGGTACCACTGTACTGGTACTATAGCTCAATGCAACATGGTGTCAAAAAACTAATCTTATAAAATCTCCACTCCAAATACTAAATGGCGCTCCTTCCCTTTAGAGCCTTGCTGTGTGTCCAAATAGCAGTTTATGACCACGTGTGGGGTATTTCCCTACTCTGAAGAAGTTGCCTTACAAATGTTACGGTGCTTTTTCTCCTTTATTTGTTGAGAAAATGAAAAAATTGTAACTAATGCTGCGTCTTATTGGAAAATAATGTAATTTTTCATTTTCACTGCCCATTTCTAATAAAATATATGAGACACATGTGGGGTCAAAATGCTCACTACACCCCTAGATGAATTCCTCAATGGGTGTAGTTTGCCAAATGGAGTCACTTTTGGGTAGTTTCCACTGTACTGCTACCTAAGGTGCTTTGCAAAAGCGACATGGTGCAGAAAAACCAATCCAGCAAAATCTGCTCTCCAAAAGCCAAATGGCGCTCCTTCCCTTCTGAGCCCGGATGTGTATTCATACAGTACTTTATTACCACATATGGGGTATTTCCGTACTCTGGAGAAGTTGCTTTACAAATGTTATGGTGATTTTTCTCCTTTATTTGATGAGAAAATGAAACATTTTTACCTAAAGCTACGTCTTAGTGGAAAAAAATGAAATTTTTCATGTTTACTGCCCAATTCTAATGAAATCTATGAAACACCTGGGGGGTCAAAATGCTCACTACACCCCTAGTTGAATTCCTCTAGGGGTGTAGTTTCCCAAATGGAGTCACTTTTGGGGGGTTTCCACTGTACTGGTACCTTTAGGAGCTTTACAAATGCGACATGGTGCCGAGAAATCAAACCAGCAAAATCTGTACTCCAAAAGCTAAATGGCGTGCCTTCCCTTCTGAGTCCTGCCGCTTCCCCAAACAGCCATTTATGACCACATGTTGGGTATTTCCGTACTCTGGAGAAGTTGCTTTAATTTTATTGGGGTGCTTTTCATCATTTATTTGTTGAAAAAAATAAAAATTTTGAGGTAAAGCTACATCTTATTGGAAAATAATGTAATTTTTCACTTTCACTACCCAATTCTAATGAAATCTATGAAACACCTGTGGGGTCAAAATGCTCACTACACCCCTAGATGAATTCCTCAAGGGGTGTCGTTTCCTAAATGGAGTCACTTTTGGGGGGTTTCCACTGTTCTGGTACCTTAGGAGCTTTACAAATGCAACATGGTGCAGAGAAATGAATCCAGCAAAATCAGCGCTCCAAAAGCTAAATGACGTTCCTTCCCTTCCGAGTCCTGCCGCTTGCCCAAACAGCAGTTTATTACCACATGTTGGGTATTTCCGTACTCTGGAGAAGTTGCTTTACAAATGTTGGGGTGCTTTTCCTCATTTATTTGTTGAAAAAAATAATAATTTTGAGGTAAAGCTACATCTTATTGGAAAATAATGTAATTTTTCATTTTCACTGCCCAATTCTAATGAAATCTATGAAACACCTGTGGGGTCAAAATGCTCACTACACCCCTAGATGAATTCCTCAAAGGGTATAGTTTCCCAAATGGAGTCACTTTTGGGGGGTTTCCTTTGTTTCGGCACCACATGACCTCTTCTAACCTGACATGGTGCCTGAAATATAATTTAAGAAAAGGAAGGCCCAAAAATCCACTAGGTGCTCCTTTGCTTCTGGGGCTTTTGTTTCAGACCCGTAGCACACTAGGGCCACATGTGGGACATTTGGGAAATGTTAGCTAGTAACTATTTTGTGTGGTATAACTATCTGTCTTACAAGCAGATACATTTGAATTTAGAAACAGCACATCGAGATCATGTTGTGCTGTCATTTACAGCGTGATCTCGCAAGATTACGCTTGCTGTGCTTTAAGTCACACACAAAGTTACAGAAGTGTCGGGAAGTGTCGGGATTGTGAATAGACATCCCGTTCCCGGCTGGAGGCAATGTCCATTAACTGTCAATACACAGGGGGGCAATGGTTGCTATGGCTGCCTGGGGGCCTAATGAAGGCCCCCAGGTCCGCCATCTTTGTGCACCTATTAAGCCATGTGTGCGTAAAAAAAATAAATATTAAAAGTAAAAAAAAAAAACCTTTTTCCATTTTCCCCCTAGAGCATAGTAAAAATTTTAATAAATACACATAATTGGTATCACCGTGTCCGTAAAAGTCAGAACTATTACAATATATCATTATTTAACCCGCACGGTGAACGCCGTAAAAAAAAAAAAATGGAAACGCCAGTATCTCTATTTTTTGGTCACCTAATCTCCCACAAAAAATGAAATAAAAATCGATCAAACCGTTGCATGTTCAGTAAAATTGTATTATTAAAAACGACAGCTTATCCCGCAAAAAATAAGCCCTCATACCACTTAATCGACAGAAAAATAAAAAAGTTATGGCTCAGAATTTGGCAACACAAAATAAATTTTCTTTTTTACACCTAGGTTTTTACTTGAAGTAGTAAAATATAGGAAAAACTATATATATTTGTTATCGGCGTAATCGTATTGACCCACAGAATGAAATTAACATGTTGTTTTAATTGCACAGTGAATTCCGTAAAAACGGCGTGCAAAAAAACCATGGAGGAATTGCTGTTTTTTTTCATTTTCTACCCCACAAATATGTTTTTTCCCATTTCCTAGTACGTTATATAGCAAAATAAATGGTGCTACGAAAAACTACAACTTGTCCCACAAAAATCAAGCCCTCATAGTACTATATAGACGGAAAAATAAAGACGTTATGGCTTTTGGAAGGTGGGGAGGAAAAAATGAAAATCTGAAAAATTTGCGAGATTTCTCCACGTGCTTATATCAACAATCTAGTTTTACAGTTTAAGTGTCGCTAAATGCAGTCCGACAGCTCAGTTGGCAGCGTTTGGCAGTCACAAATGTCAAGATTAGGCAGCCCCTTTTTAGATTGTGCCACAGAGGCCTCTATAGATACTGCCACAGTGCCCTCTATAGATACTGCCACAGTGCCCTTTGTAGATACTGACACAGTGCCCTCTGTAGCTACTGCCACAGTGCCCTCTGTAGCTACTGCCACAGTGCCCTCTGTAGATAATGCCACAATGCCCTCTGTAGATAATGCCACAGTGCCCTCTGTAGATAATGCCACAGTGCCCTGTGTAGATAATGCCACAGTGCCCTGTGTAGGTAATGCCACAGTGCCCTGTGTAGATAATGCCACAATGCCCTGTGTAGATAATGCCACAGTGCCCTGTGTAGATAATGCCACAGTGCCCTGTGTAGATAATGCCACAGTGCCCTGTGTAGATAATGCCACAGTGCCCTCTGTAGATATGCCACAGTACCCTCCGTAGATAATGCCGCACACTCCTAGATAATGCCACAGTGTCCTCTGTAGATACTGCCACACACCCACCCATAGATAATGCCACAGTGCTCTCCGTAGATGCTGCCACAGTGCCCTCTGTAGATGCTGCCACAGTGCCCTCTATAGATGCTGCCAAAGTGCCCTCTGTAGATGCTGCCACAGTGCCCTTTTCAGATAATGCCACACACACTCCTTGTAGATAGTGCCACAGACACCCCCAGTAGATAGCTCCATCGGGGCTCCCTCCAGGAGTGGAATCCCAGCTGTGCTCCTGACATCACTGTCCAGCTCCGGGGAAGCCCTAGACATCGCTGTCCATATGTGGACAGCGATTGTTAGGGATCTGCCAGGTACTACGTCTAGGTATACTCCTGGGATTAATCAATCCACACCTGAGGCCAGACCTGTTCGACTGACACCATCTCCCACCAACCAGGGTGGCAGGCTCAGGAGTGGGAGAGCCTATCGCGGCCTGGTCAGTCAGAGTTAGCTCCGCCCCCTGTCCTTTATTACCTGCCGTGTTCTCTTCCTCAGTGCTTGTAATTCTTCTGGATTCCTGGCCTCACTGCTGCTTGCTCCAGCCTGCTCCTGCCGTGCTTCTGCCTTGCTGCAGTTCCGCTTAACCTGCTTTGCTTTGCCCCTGGCTTGCTTCCTTCTCCGTGCTCACTTTGGTATACTCCACTTCATCTTGGTCCTGACTACTCATTCACTGCTCCGTTTCCTCGCGGCGTTCCGTGGCTACTGCCCCTTCCCTTGCGTGTTCCCTGTTTGTTCTCCCGTGCACTTAGACAGCGTAGGGACCGCCGCCCAGTTGTACCCCGTCGCCTAGGGCGGGTCGTTGCAAGTAGGTAGGGACAGGGTGGTGGGTAGATTAGGGCTCACTTTCCCTTCACCTCCTTCCTGCCATTACATAATTACAAGCCCTTACCTAGTCTACCATCTCTCCTACGCTGACGCTATCATGGACCCCCTTGAGACCCTGACCCAGCAGATGCAGGGCCTCTCCCTACAGGTCCAGGCCCTGGCCCAGAGGGTCAACCAGGGTGACGCTGCCTTAGTAGTACCCCTCACCTCACCTCTAGAACCCGACCTCAAGTTACCTGACCAGTTCTCAGGGGACCGTAAGACGTTTCTCTCCTTCCGCGAGAGTTGCAGACTGTATTTCCGCCTAAAACCCCACTCCTCAGGTTCCGAGAACCAGCGGGTGGGTATCATCATATCCCGACTCCAGGAAGGGCCCCAAGAGTGGGCCTTCTCCTTGGCTCCTGACGCCCCTGAACTTTCCTCTGTTGATCGTTTTTTCTCTGCCCTCGGACTCATTTACGACGAGACTGACAGGACTGCTTTAGCCGAGAGTCAGCTGGTGACCTTACGTCAGGGTAGGAGACCGGTTGAGGAATACTGTTCTGATTTTAGAAAGTGGTGCGTAGCTTCTCGGTGGAACGATCCGGCCCTAAGGTGCCAGTTTAGGTTAGGATTATCTGACGCCCTGAAGGATCTGCTGGTTAGCTACCCCTCTTCTGACTCCCTTGACCAGGTTATGGCCCTAGCAGTACGACTTGACCGACGTCTCAGGGAACGTCAGCTTGAACGCTTCAAGGTGCTCCCCTCTTACTTTTCTGCGATTCCCCCCGAGGTCCCGTCTCCTCGCCCCTCCACGGAGGACTCGGAGGTACCTATGCAACTCGGGGCCTCCATGTCCCCTCGACAACGTAGGGAGTTTCGCAGAATGAATGGTCTCTGCTTCTACTGTGGGGACGACAAGCATCTACTGAACACCTGTCCCAGGCGCAAGAATAAGAAGCCGGAAAACTTCCGCGCCTAAGTGATCATCGGGAAAGGTCACTTGGGTGCACAGGTATTTCCCGTTAATGTGAAACGCAATAAAATTTTGCTTCCCTTTCAAGTCTCGTTTGCTGGCCGGTCTGCCACGGGCAGTGCTTTCGTGGATTCTGGCTCATCTGCTAATATCATGTCTGTGGAATTTGCTATGTCTCTAAAGATGCCTTTTATTGATTTACCTTATCCTATCCCTGTAGTAGGTATCGACTCAACTCCCCTTGCTAATGGTTATTTTACTCAGCATACTCCTGTTTTTGAACTCCTGGTTGGCTCCATGCATTTGGAGCAGTGCTCTGTACTGGTGATGCAGGGATTATCGTCTGATCTGGTATTAGGTCTTCCCTGGTTGCAGTTGCATAATCCCACGTTTGATTGGAATACTGGGGATCTCACCAAATGGGGTAGTGAATGTCTTATGTCATGTCTTTCTGTTAACTCTATTTCTCCCCGGGAGGAGGTAAACACGCTTCCTGAGTTTGTTCAGGACTTCGCCGATGTGTTTTCTAAGGAGGCCCCCGAGGTGTTGCCTCCCCATAGAGATTACGATTGCGCCATCGATTTGGTGCCTGGTGCCAAGCTTCCTAAGTGTAGGATATTTAATCTTTCATGTCCTGAACGTGAAGCTATGAGGGTGTATATCCAAGAATGCCTGGCCAAGGGTTTCATTCGCCCCTCGACTTCTCCTGTAGGTGCTGGAATATCTTCTTCGTGGGGAAGAAGGATGGTGGTCTTAGGCCGTGCATTGATTATCGTAACCTGAATAAGGTCACCGTAAGGAACCAGTACCCACTTCCTTTGATTCCGGATCTTTTCAATCAGGTTCAGGGAGCCCAATGGTTTTCTAAGTTCGATCTACGGGGGGCATATAACCTTATCCGCATCAAAGAGGGGGATGAGTGGAAAACTGTGTTCAACACACCCGAGGGTCATTTCGAATACCTGGTCATGCCCTTTGGGTTGTGTAATGCCCCTGCTGTCTTCCAGAATTTTATTAATGAAATCCTGAGAGATTACCTGGGTAATTTTCTTGTTGTGTACCTTGATGACATACTGGTGTTTTCCAAGGACTGGTCCTCCCACGTGGAGCATGTCAGGAAGGTGCTCCAGGTCCTTCGGGAGAATAATCTGTTTGCTAAGACTGAAAAATGTGTCTTTGGGGTACAGGAGATACCATTTTTAGGGCAAATCCTCACTCCTCATGAATTCCGCATGGACCCTGCCAAGGTTCAGGCTGTGGCGGAATGGGTCCAACCTGCCTCCCTGAAGGCGTTACAGTGTTTTTTAGGGTTCGCCAACTATTACAGGAGATTTATTGCCAACTTCTCGGTCGTCGCTAAGCCTCTTACGGACCTTACTCGCAAGGGTGCTGATGTCCTCCATTGGCCCCCTGAGGCCGTCCAGGCCTTTGAGACCCTCAAGAAGTGCTTTATCTCGGCCCCCGTGCTGATTCAGCCCAACCAAGAGGAGCCATTTATTGTGGAGGTTGACGCATCCGAGGTGGGAGTGGGGGCCGTCTTGTCCCAGGGTACCAGCTCCCTCACCCATCTCCGCCCCTGTGCTTACTTCTCTAGGAAGTTTTCGCCCACGGAGAGTAACTATGATATTGGCAACCGCGAACTTCTAGCCATTAAATGGGCTTTTGAAGAGTGGCGGCACTTCCTGGAGGGGGCCAGACACCAGGTAACGGTCCTTACGGATCACAAGAATCTGGTTTTCCTAGAATCGGCCCGGAGGCTTAATCCTAGACAAGCTCGGTGGGCACTATTCTTTACCAGATTTAATTTCTTGGTTACCTATAGGGCTGGGTCCAAGAATATTAAGGCTGATGCTCTGTCACGTAGTTTCATGGCCAATCCTCCTTCCGAGAAGGATCCTGCTTGTATTTTACCCCCTGGTATAATCGTCTCTGCCACGGATTCTGATTTAGCTTCTGATATCGCGGCTGATCAGGGTGCAGCTCCCGGGAACGTCCCTGGGGACAAACTGTTTGTTCCCCTGCAATACCGGCTAAGGGTACTCAGGGAAAACCATGACTCCGCTCTATCTGGTCATCCTGGCATCTTGGGCACCAAACACCTCATTACCAGAAACTATTGGTGGCCTGGGTTGCCTAAAGACGTTAGGGCTTACGTCGCCGCTTGTGAGGTTTGCGCTAGGTCCAAAACCCCTAGGTCCCGACCTGCGGGCCTACTACATTCCTTGCCCATTCCCCAGAGACCTTGGACCCATATCTCCATGGATTTTATCACCGATTTGCCTCCATCTCAGGGCAAGTCGGTGGTGTGGGTGGTAGTAGACCGCTTCAGCAAGATGTGCCACTTTGTGCCCCTTAAGAAGCTACCTAACGCCAAGACGTTAGCTTCTTTGTTTGTGAAACACATCCTGCGTCTCCATGGGGCCCCAGTCAATATCGTTTCTAACAGAGGGGTACAATTTGTTTCCTTATTTTGGAGAGCTTTTTGTAAAAAGTTGGAGATTGATCTGTCCTTCTCCTCTGCCTTCCATCCGAAAGGACTAACCAATCCCTGGAACAATATTTAAGGTGTTTCATCTCTGACTGTCAATTCGATTGGGTCTCGTTCCTTCCCCTTGCTGAATTTTCCCTGAATAACCGGGTCAGTAACTCGTCAGGGGTCTCCCCGTTTTTCTGTAATTTCGGGTTTAACCCAAGGTTCTCCTCCGTTTCCCCTGGTTGTTCCAATAATCCTGAGGTAGAGGATGTTCATCGGGAACTGTGCACTGTCTGGGCCCAGGTTCAGAAGAACCTAGAGGCGTCCCAGAGTGCACAAAAGATTCAGGCGGATAGTAGACGTTCTGCTAACCCCCGGTTTGTCGTCGGGGATTTGGTCTGGTTGTCGTCCAGGAACTTGCGCCTTAAGGTCCCGTCCAGGAAGTTTGCTCCCCGATTTATTGGACCTTATAAGATCATTGAAGTCCTCAACCCTGTATCCTTCCATCTGGAGCTGCCCCCATCCTTTCGCATACATGACGTCTTCCATGCCTCCCTCTTTAAACGCTGCTCCCCGTCCTGGTCCCCCTCGAGGAAATCTCCTGTTCCCGTTCTCACCCCTGAGGGGGTGGAATTCGAGGTGGCCAAGATTATGGACAGTAGGATGGTCCAGGGCTCCCTCCAGTACCTGGTCCATTGGAGAGGATACGGGCCGGAGGAGAGGACTTGGGTACCTGCCCGTGATGTTCACGCTGGGGTATTGATCAGGAGGTTCCACCTTCTCTTCCCTACTAAACCGGGTCCTCTTAGTAAGGGTCCGGTGGCCCCTCATAAAAGGGGGAGTACTGTTAGGGATCTGCCAGGTACTACGTCTAGGTATACTCCTGGGATTAATCAATCCACACCTGAGGCCAGACCTGTTCGACTGACACCATCTCCCACCAACCAGGGTGGCAGGCTCAGGAGTGGGAGAGCCTATCGCGGCCTGGTCAGTCGGAGTTAGCTCCGCCCCCTGTCCTTTATTACCTGCCGTGTTCTCTTCCTCAGTGCTTGTAATTCTTCTGGATTCCTGGCCTCACTGCTGCTTGCTCCAGCCTGCTCCTGCCGTGCTTCTGCCTTGCTGCAGTTCCGCTTAACCTGCTTTGCGTTGCCCCTGGCTTGCTTCCTTCTCCGTGCTCACTTTGGTATACTCCACTTCATCTTGGTCCTGACTACTCATTCACCGCTCCGTTTCCTCGCGGCGTTCCGTGGCTACTGCCCCTTCCCTTGCGTGTTCCCTGTTTGTTCTCCCGTGCACTTAGACAGCGTAGGGACCGCCACCCAGTTGTACCCCGTCGCCTAGGGCGGGTCGTTGCAAGTAGGCAGGGGCAGGGCGGTGGGTAGATTAGGGCTCACTTTCCCTTCACCTCCTTCCTGCCATTACAGCGATGTCCGAGCATTCCACAGAGTTCCGGAGCACAGCCTATACTAGCGCTCTGCCCGGGACTCAGGCTCTAGGGAAGCCCCAGACATTGTGTATCCTTTTATGGACAGCGATGTCAGGGGATTCCACAGAGTCCCAGAGCAGAGCCTATGCTAGCGCTCTGCCCGGGACTCTGCTCTGGGGAAGACCCTGACAACATTGTCCATATATGGACAGCGATGTCAGGGAATTCAACAGAGTCCCGAAGCAGATCCTATACTAGCGGGCCGTGTGCTTGAGACCCCTGCTTTAGGGGGTCTGGTCTGAGGTCTGTATTACTTTAAGGGTCTGGGGTCTGTATTTGTTCTGGGGGACTGGGTCTGTATTTGTTTATCAGGTCTGTATTTATCATGCGATGGTATGAAGTGGGTCAAATGCACTATTTGTGGTTCAAATGATGTAGAATGGGGGTGTGTCCTATATAAATGGGTGTGGCATAAGGTAAACATTTTTACTGTTGGAGAATGCCAAATCCCCTACTTCATTTGACATAGCCATAGTTGGACAGAGTCCAACTTCTGGGACCACTGATCCCTAGTTTCATGGGACCAGAAGGTCACTCCCTATGTCTAACCCAGGGGTCTCAATCACGCGGCCCGCGGGCCGCATGTGGCACCTGGGACTGTCATCTGCAGGCGGCGGGACACAGAGCCGCTAGTATAGGCTCTGCTCCGAGACTCTGGAATGCCCTGACATCCCTGTCCACATATGAAGAGCGATGTCTGGGGCTTCCACAGAGCCGGAGTCCCGTGCAGAGCGCTAGTATAGGCTCTGCTCCGGGACTCTGTGGAATTCCCTGAAATCACTGTCCATATATGGACAGTGTGTCAGGGTCTTCCCCAGAGCGGAAACCCGGGCAGAGCCAGGGGCTTCCCCAGAGCAGGAGTCCAAGTGATGTCAGGAGCACAGCTGGAGTCCCAGGAAAAGCCTACTAGCGCTCTTACCGGGACTCCAGCTCTGGGGTTGCCCCTGATGTCAGGAGCAGAGCTGGAATCCCAGGCAGAGTGCTAGAAACGGCTCTGCTCCGGAACTCCAGCTCTGGGCAAGCCCCTGACATCACTGTCCATATATGGACACTGATGTTAACGGTTTCCCCAGAGTTCCGGCGCAGAGCCTATACTAGTACTCTGCTCCGGGACTCCGGCTCTGGGGTTGCCCCTGATATCACATTCCGGTCCAGGAGGATCCCCTGATGCCACTGTGTATGGACAGTGATGTCAGGGGCTCCAACAGTAGAGGAATCCCCATCCAAAGCGTCGGCAACGCTCTGGCTGGGGATTCCACTCCTAGAGGGAGCCCCAATGGAGCTATCTACTTGGGGTGTGTGTGGCATTATCTGCATAAAGCACTTTGGCAGTATCTGCGGAGGGCACTGTGGCAGCATCTGCGGAGGGCACTGTGGCAGCATCTGCGGAGGGCACTGTGGCAGCATCTCGGAGGGCACTGGCAGCATGTACGGAGGGCACTGTGGCAGCATCTGCGGAGGGCACTGTGGCAGCATCTACGGAGGGCACTGTGGCAGCATCTACGGAGGGCACTGTGGCAGCATCTACAGAGGGCACTGCGGCAGCATCCACAGAGGGCACTGTGGCACTATCTAAAAAGGGGCTGCCCAATCTGGACAAGTGAGTCTGCCAAACGCTGCTAACTGAGCCGCCGGACTGCATTTAGCGACACTTAAACTGGAAAACTGGATTGTTGAAATAAGCACGTGGAGAAATATCTCAAATTTTAAACCTAGCGCTATTATTATAGTAATGTAGTATTATTATTATTATTATTATTATTATTATTATAGTGTTATAGTAGTTCAAATAACTAATTGATTAACAATAATTTGTATTGTATCAAATTTGAAAGTAATGCAGCCCATCAACTTCCCATTTTTTCTATATGTGGCCCACTTACCCGGCCGAGTTTGAGACCCCTGGTCTAACCGCTCTAAAGCTGCAGTCGCTGTTGATTGCAGCATCTGAGAGTCTGAGATTGAATGGGGTACTTAAATATTCTTTGTGACTTGGTTCTTGCTATATATCTATAATGAATAATATTATGTACCTAAGACATCCACGTTTATGACAAAATTTCAATAAAAACTGTTTTAAAAGAATTACAAGCCCAGATACAAGTACGTCGACGGAACAAAATAAAAACGTCTCGGAACGCAGTGATGAAAAAACAAAAAAATGGTGTCCTCAAAGCCCAAAATACCTGCGTAGTTAAAGAGGACCTGTCCATAGCTCTTTTAGTAAATACGTGTATTCCCCATAAAATCACAATTCTGAAACCTCTTTTCTTAGAACTCTGAAACGTTCTATTCCTCTGTTATCCCTCCTAGAAATTTAAGGCTGGGTTCACACAACCTATTTTCAGACGTAATGGAGGCGTTTTACGCCTCGAATTACGTCTGAAAAAACGGCTCCAATACGTCGGCAAACATCTGACCATTACTTTCAATGGGTCTTACGATGTCCTGTGCCGACGACCTGTCATTTTACGCGTCGCTGTCAAAAGACGGCTCGTAAAATTACAGCCTCGTCAAAAGAAGTGCAGGACACTTCTTGGGACGTTTTTGGAGCCGTTTTCTCATAGACTCCAATGAAAACAGCTCCAAAAACGGCCGTAAAAAACGCAGCGAAAGCGCTGCGAAAAACGCGAGTTGCTCAAAAAACGTCTGGAAATCAGGGGCTGTTTTCCCTTGAAAACAGCTCCGTATTTTGGGACGTTTTTGACTCTACGTGCGAACATACCCTAAGAATAAATTTGTCAAAGGGGCGGGTCTCTACACAATCTCACTCTGTCAGCACTGATTGGACAGTGTCAGCATTTGAATTTTTTTTCCATGGACACTTAGGATGTGGTGTATTTGGTGGGTGTGGCTTATCTGATGGGTGTGGCTTTCCAGAATTTCTGCGTACAAGTAAACAAACAAAACTTTCTGCACTAGTTTGGCTGACAACTATTTTGGTAGCCATTATCTCTCTCTGGTTTTCCGGTTGTATTCAGGCAGGTGATGTCTCACTTTATCACTAGGGCTAGGTGATATGTGCTGATCACTACTGGTAGCATAAAAACCAGCGTAGATAGAGCCACACTTGGTGCCCCTTGTAGATGGTGCCCCACACTGCCCCCCAGTAGATAGTGTCACGCACTGCTCCATGAAGGTAATGCCACATGTCCCCCTATAGATATTGCCACACACTGCTCTCTGTAGATATTGCCACACACTGCTTCCTGTAGATAATTCCACAGTGCCCCCTGTAGATAGTGCCACATGGCCCCCCTGTAGATATTGCCACAGTGCCCTCTGTAGATAGTGGCACACATCTCTTTTTTAGCACACATCTCTTTTTTAGATAGTGCTACAGTGCCCTCTGTAGATAATAGCACAGTGCCGACTGTATATAGTGCCACACAGCCCCCCTGTATATATTGCAGCCCAGCCCCCTGTAGATAGTGCCACACAGCCCCCTTGTAGATCGTACCACACAGCCCCCTTGTAGATGGTACCACACAGCCCCCTTGTAGATGGTGCCACACAGCCCCCTTGTAGATGGTGCCACACAGCCCCCTTGTAGATAGTGCCACACAGCCCACCTGTAGATAGAGCCACACAGACCCCCCCCTGCAGATGATGCCACACAGCCCCCCTGTAAATGACACCACACAGCCTCCCTGTAGATGATGCCACACAATCCCCCTGTACTTGAATCCTCTGCTGGAGGAGCCCCTGACGTCACTGTCCATAGACAGTGACGTCAGGGGATCCTCCTGGACCAGAATGTGATGTCAGGGGCAACCCCAGAGCAGGAGTCAAGGACAGAGCGCTACTAGCACTCTGCCTGGGACTCCAGCTCTGCTCTTGACATCACTCTCCATATGTGAGCACTGATGTCAGGGGAAACCCTAGAGCCGGAGTCCCAGAGCAGAGCGCTACTAGCACTCTACCGGGGACTCCTGCTCCTGCCCTGCTCATATATGGACAGTGATGTCAGGGGCTTCCCCAGACGGAGTCCAGGAGCAGAGCTGGTTCTAGCACTCTGCCTGGAATTCCAGCTCTGCTAATGACGTACTGTCCATATATAGACAGTGATGGGCTTACCCAGAGCAGGAGTCTCGGAGCAGAGTGCCAGTATAGTCTCAGCTCTTGGACTACTTCTCTGGAGAAGCCCCTGACATCACTGTCCATATATAGACAGTGAAGTCAGGGGCTCCGTCTATGAGCGGAATCCGAGGCATAGCATCGGCAATGCTCTGGCCGGGGATTCCGCTGCAGGAGGTGCCCTGACGTCACTGCCCTTATATGGACAGTGAAGTCAGGGGCTCCGTCTATGAGCAGAATCCGAGGCAGAGAATCGGCAATGCTCTGGCTCTGGATTCCGCTGCAGGAGGTGCCCTGCCCTGACGTCACTGCCCTTATATGGACAGTAAAGTCACGGGATTCGTCTATGAGTGGAATCCGAGGCAGAGCATCGGCAAAGCTTTGGCCAGGGATTCCGCTGCAGGGGGTGCCCTGCCCTGATGTCATTGCCCTTATATGGACAGTGAAGTCAGGGGCTCCGTCTATGAGCGGAATCCCCGGCCAGGGCACCGGCAACGCTTTGGCCGATGATTCCGGCGCTCCAGGGGGAGTGAATGGCAGAGCAGGAAGCGGATAGTTTCCTGCTCTGCTATAGTATTCAATTGTATCTGAGTCCTGAGGACGCAGATACAATTGAATGTAGCAGTTCCTGGGACAAGTCCTGGGACAGTAATTTGTCGGGACTGTCTCTGTAAATTCAGGACAGTCCAGGCAAATTCGGGACAGTTGGCAAGTATGCTATACCCTGCCCTCCCCTGATATCTCACCCACAGTTTCCTGTGTATTCAGGTGCCCATGGTTAAACGGTCTCTTGTCAATTCTAGCGAGGACAGCCCAGGACAGTCAAGCCACTTCCCCCATAGATTTTCATATTTATGTGGTACCCCACGTTTAAAGTACACTCTCTATTCTAATAATACCATTACATTAATGTTGTTTATAAGTTCAGTCAGGCCAGGAGGATCCCTTTGTATCCAATACTTTGCTATCAACTTTCTTGCATAGTATAAAACTTTTCCTATAGCCTGAAGTTCAGACTGATCCCCCAACCAGCCCTCCTATGCACATCTTGGCATTAAGTGGTATATCCATCCATTACAACCTTTTTATTAGGGCCAGGATCACACGCACAGTTTTGATGCAGTTTTTGGCTCCGTTTTGTGAACCAAACACAGGACTGAACACAAAAGAAAGGAGATGTATTAGTCTTTTCTTTATACCTTTCCTTCCTTTTGGATCCACTTCTGGCTTTAGCTAAAAAAAAACTGCACCAAAAGCTGCACCAAATACTGCGTGTGTGATGCTGGTCTAAATCCCTCACTGCCACCCAATACTCACCCAAGACTGTGCAATCCCAGAACATGAGCTTCAGGGCCGCCACCGCAGCCGAGCACCTAGGACATTCAGTAGTCCATCCTTTATTCATCTGTCATAGCAGCTTTGGCGTCCTGTAAATCCTATGTATTAAAAATCGTTGTGAGCGCCTTTGCGCTATATTGATTTATAACATCTTAGGGGATCCAATCACTTCCCCGCCATTCCTCAGGTGTGAGATGTCCCACATCTCGTTCCCATTTGTCGTTTATTTCCAGCATGGGTTCCCGTTCTAAGAGCATTGCTCCATAAACTAGTGAGATAAGGCCTTTGGTAGTTTCACAGTCCAGTCTCCAGTATCCCTGAAGCGAGGCATCTCAGATCTACTATTCCAGCCTGTAATTGAGCTGCATGCCTCAATTGCAAGTATTGATAAAACAACCTATTATGTATATCAAATCCATCCTTCAGTTGTAATGATTTTAATTCTTCTTCAACATATAACTGACTAAGATATTTAACCCCTTTCCCATCCCGAAAGCCGTCAAGAATGTTA
Source organism: Rhinoderma darwinii (assembly GCF_050947455.1). Classification (NCBI taxonomy): domain Eukaryota; kingdom Metazoa; phylum Chordata; class Amphibia; order Anura; family Rhinodermatidae; genus Rhinoderma; species Rhinoderma darwinii. The sequence continues at coordinate 41,395,193 of NC_134691.1, read as the reverse complement.
ATTTCCCATAAATACAGGTTACTCCATAGGGGCATATAATTTGAACATCCCTCAATCCCCAACAATGTTTTACATTCCCACAATAGTTTATGTAGGTGTAACAAATCTGGTTTACCACCTGTCACACTTTTCTGTGTATGGGACTCTAGCACCTCTAACATAGGAGTTTTTTTGCCTAAATAGTATACCAATCATCCACTAGAGTCCCATTGATCTCTCTCCTTCCAGCCCCTAAGGTGCTGTAATTGGGCCGCAAGGTAATGCACCCAGGCATTCGGTAGCGCAAGACCACCTTGTTCCTTTGATAATTGCAATTTTTCCAGTTTAATCCTAGGGATCCCCCTCTTCTATACTAAATCCCTAAACAGATTATGAATCCTCCTAAACCAGTACTTAGGAAGCCATACTCGGGCATTATGTGTCATATAGAGAACCTGAGGCATAAGGACCATTTTGATTACGTTTGTTCGTCCCAAGTCCGACAGGGGAAGCCGAAGCCAAACTTTTTTTTTATCTCTCAATCTACCCATCAGAGTTTGAGCCCATGTCTGATCCTGTCTGAAGTGCCCTGTATCTAAGCCTACCACATGGTATTCTTAGATACATGGCCCATGTCTGATCCTGTTTGATGGGCCCTGTATCTAAGCTTACCGCATAGTAGGCTTAGATGCAGAGCCCCAGCAGACAGTAATCTTATATAGTATAAGCTAAGCCTACCACGTGTTACTAACTTTTTTTGTGTTTGTGTTTTTTTACAGGTTCGGTTGTTGGACTACGTCGCAATCGAGGACTACTTCGATGACAACTTTTTTTATTTTCAATAAAATGCTTAAAGGGAATGTGTCTCTAGAATTTTTTTTTTATTTATAGTTAAACAGTTTGTAAATACATGATTAGACACTGTTCTAATTTTTTCAACAGGTCAGGAAATATTATAAATTAGATTCTAATTTATAACGTTTCCCTGTGTTGGTCACTAGAGGGAGCAATTCCAAAAATTGCAGCATTGGCATGTGGTAAAGCAACCACATTGCTTTATGCTGCAAAATTTGAGAACACACACTCGCTCTAGCGGCCTCAAACAATCCCCCCCCTCCTTTATCCTGGCTAGTGCCAGGAGAAAGGAGGGGATTGCATGTTCAAACCTCCTACACTGTGTGCCGCCATTTTTTGAGTGAATACACAGTGTAGTAGGCTTACATACAGTGGTAATCACACACTAAAACACGAACATACACAGAAATAACTTACCTGCTCCTGCTGCCACTCCCTCCGGTCCGTCCGCTCCCTCCGCTCCTAGTGCTTGCTTCTGAACACATGTCCGGAAGCCGCGACCGGAAGTAGTAATCTTACTGTCCGGCCGCGGCTTCCGGTCCACAAGAAAATGGCGCCGGATTTCGGTCGGCCGAAGACCTTCCATTTGGACTGTGTGGGAGCGGCGCATACCAGAGTGAGAACACTCTCCTGGAAGTAGGTGTATCAGTATCTAAGTCTACCATAAAGAGAAGACTTCATGAGAGCAAATACAGAGGGTTCACCACAAGGTGCAAACCATTAATCAGCCTCAAAAATAGGAAGGCCAGATTAGACTTTGCCAAACAACATCTAAAGAAGCCGCCCAGTTCTGGAACAGCATGATACTAAGATCAACCTGTACCAGAATGATGGGAGCAAGAAAGTATGGAGAAGGCTTGGAACGGTTCATGATCCAAAGCACCACATCCTCTGTAAAACATGGTGGAGGCAGTGTGATGGCATGGGCATGCATGGCTGCCAAAGGCACTGGGTCACTGGTGTTTATTGATGCTGTGACTGAAGACAGAAGCAGCTGGATGAATTCTGAAGCGTTCAGGGATTTACTTTCTGCTCAGATTCAACCAAATGCAGCAAGGTTGATTGGACGTCGCTTCACAGGACAGATGGAGAATGACCCAAAACATACTGCGAAAGCAACTCAGGAGTTTTGTAAGGCAAAGAAGTGGAACATTCTGCAATGGCCAAGTCAATCTCCAGATCTCCACCCGATCGAGCTGCATTTCATTTGCTTAACTCCTAGGCGCACCTGGACGCAACTGTACGTCCCTGCTGCCAGTGTCTTAGCGCACAAGGACGTACAGTTACTGAGTTTTTCCCGGTGCACACTGTCGCCGACAGCTGACACTCCACTCTTGCCGAAATAACCCCTTAAATTCGGCGATCAGGTGCAATCGCCGAATTTTGGGGGTTTCTAACATATCGGCAGACCCCGGTCCGAAATCACGGGGTTTGACGATAGTTACTATGGCAAACGGAAGCCAAACAATGGCTTCCGGGTCTGCCATGGATGGAAACCCATCAGGACCAACCTTCGGCTGTGTCGTTCCCGATGCACACTGTCGGCGAAGAGGTGTGCATCGGGAAATTGGAGATCAGCTGTCCCCGACAGCTGACACTCCAGTGTTGCCGATCAGCGGCTCATCGCCGCTGATTTCGGCAATTAACCCGTTACATGCGGGGCTCGAGTGCGATCTCCGCTTGTAGCGCATCAGCAGCCCCCATGCAATCGTGGGAGCTTCTGATGCTTGTGATGGCACCCGGGGGCCAGACAACGTCTGCCATGTATGTCAGCCTATGAGGATCAGCCTCTGCTGGTCCTCGTAGACCACCTGTCAGAGTGACTGTGACATCACACTGACAGTTGGAATACGTTACACTACCTAGGTAGTGTAATGTATTCTAGCAGCGATCAAAACTGCAAGTCAAAAAAATAAAGTGTAAAAAGTAAAAAAAGTTAATAAAAATGTTTTATAAAAGTGTAAAAATAAGTTGTTTTTTTCCTATAAGTCATTTATTATAGGGAAAAAATGAAAACGTTGAAAAAAAGTACACATATTTGGTATCACCGTGTTCATAACGACCCAAACTATGAAATTATAATGTTAATTTTTCCGCACGGTGAACGCCGCAAACTAATAAATAAACGGAAAACGATGTCAGCATCGCTATTTCTTGGTCACCACCCCTCCCAAGGTATAGAATAAAAAGTGATCAAAAAGTCGCATTTACCCCAAAACCGTAGCATTAAAAACTACAACCCGTCCCGCAAAAAACAAGACCACCCACAGCTTTTTTGACAAAAAAATAAAAAAGTTACGGCTCAGAATAGTGTGTCCCAGAAAATAAATTATTTTATAGAAACGTCATTTTATTGTGCAAACGCTGCAAAACTTTAAAAAAAACTATACACATATGGTATCGGCGTAATCGTACCGACCGGCAGAATAAAGTAAAACGTAATTTATTGCGCACGGTGAACGCTGTAAGAAATAAAGAATTGAAAGTGCCAAAATCGTTGTTTTTTGGTCACCTTAGCTCTAAAAAAGATCCTGTGGGGTCAAAATGCTCACTATACCCCTAGAAAAATTCCTTGAGGGGTGTAGTTTCCAAAATGGGGTCACTTTTGGGGGTTTCCACTGTTTTGGTCCCTCCGGGGCGTTGCAAACCCGACATGGCACTAAAAACCAATCCAGCAAAATCTGCTCTCCAACATCCAAAAGGCACTCCCTCCCTTCTGAGCCTTGCTGTGGGTCCAAACATCAGCTTACGACCACATATGGGGTATTGCCGTAATCGGGAGAAATTGCTTTACAAATTTTGGGGTGCTTTTTCTCCTTTATTCCTTGTAAAAATGAAAAAATTCTATGTTTCCACAGACTAATTCCACTAAATTCTGCAAAAAAACTGTGGGGTCAAAATGTTAACTATACCCCTAGAAAAATGCCTTGAGGGTGTAGTTTCCAAAATGGGGTCACTTTTGGGGGGTTTCGACTGTTTAGGTACCACAAGACCTCCTCAAACCTGACAAGGTGCCTAAAATATATTCCTAAAAAAAGGAGGCCCCAAAATCCACTAGCTGCTCCTTTGCTTCTGAGGCCGATGCTTCAGTCCATTAGGACACTAGGGCCACATGTGGGGTATTTCTAAAATCTGCAGAATCTGGGCAATAAATATTGAGTTGCGTTTCTCTGGTAAAACCTTCTGTGTTACAGATTTTTTTTTTATTACAAATGAATTGCGGCAAAAAAAATTAAATTTGTAAATTTCACCTCTACTTTGCCTTAATTCCTGTGAAACGCATACTTTCTGAATGTGGTTTTGAATACTTTGAGGGGTGCCGTTTTCAAAATGGGGTGATTTATTGGGGGATTCTAATATATAAGGCCCTCAAAACCACTTCAGAACTGAACTGGTCCCTGAAAAAATGGCCTATTGACATTTTCTTGAAAATATGAGAAATTGGTGCTAAAGTTCTAAGCCTTGTAACGTCCTAGAAAAATAAAAGTGGGGACTTCCGGTTCCGGCGCTGGGATGTGAGGACGGCATGAGGTGAGCTCCCGAGACCCGATCCCCTGAACCTCCGCCGCCACACACACCCGCAAAATAAACCTACCTCGGCAGTTAGCTGGAGGCACGGTGAGAGGGCACAGATAGTGCATGGAGCGGTACCTCCTCAGGAGCGGCAGCCGCGAGAACACCCGTCCGTCCGGACACACGAGGCAGGGAGAGGAGATATCCAAGATGGCGACGTTGCAGCATGCCTCTCCACCGGGCAACAGGCCACAGAGTCCAGAGCCCCCTGTAGAGAAAATATCACAGCCGGAGGTGGCAAAACTGGATTATAGGAGATTGGCGATAGAAGTTGCCACACATCTAGCTCCCGACATCAAAGATTCGCTGGTGGCTACGGTAACAACGACATTGCAGAAACTGCAAAATGAGGTTACGTCACATGGTACACGGCTGGATGAACTGGAGCAACGAGTCGGCCTTATGGAGGATGAATCAGCGGGGGCACACACACACATCCAAGGCCTATTGCAAGACAACTCCAGGCTCAGAGACCGCCTGGAGGACTTGGAAAACCGCTCCAGGAGGAACAACCTCAGAATTGTCGGCCTGCCTGAGCACATTAAACCCCAGCACTTACAGGGGATATGCGAAATGGAGCTTCCAGAAGCCCTAGGCCTGAACAGGTCTTGCAGAGTGGAGAGAGCGCATCGGGTCGGCCCACCGGGTGCAGTAAAGGCCAACACAGGAGAACCGCACAACAGGCCACGTCAAGTGATTATGCGATACCTAGACTACAATGACAAAGAGGAACTCTTGCGAACCTTTAGGAATCGAAACACACCATTACAGCTTCGAGGAGCTAAAATAATTTTATTTGCCGACTACTCTGCAGATGTCACGCGGAGACGGAGATCATTTGGAGGAGTATGCACTACTTTATACAAGAGCAAAGTTAAATTCCAGCTGCAACATTGAGTGTTACAAGACCAGACGGTTCAGTCAAGGTTTTTCACACTCCGGAGGAGGCGACGCTCTTCGTGGACAAGATGGTGAGACATGAGAACTCCGACGCAACAATAGCGAACACCCGGCAGAGCTCAACGACAAAGAAAAAGACCTCGATGGACTCAGCATTAGCACGGGACAGTTCCTGGTCCTCCATTGCCCGGGTTCCATCACCCAAGCAACAACGCACAGAGTCCTCCAAATCCTTGCAAGGATCCCGCATTGATAGGATGATGGAGGCGCTACCGGACTGATGAGTATAACTTGCAATATGGAGGGTGTATACATGTCTCATGTCACGCACAAATGTGGTTTTACTGTGGGGTACGAAGGCTAGACATATAAGGCATTATAATTGTATCTAAAGGGTAGGATATTGTACATTAATGACACCCTGGCAAAAGGAATGGTCCAGAAACACCCGAGGGTCATTAAAATCACAAAAATAAGGAGGGGGGGGGGAGGGGGAAGGGCCTTCACCCAGAAAAAAGTGAAGTCAGGCATACCAATATGACGCGAGACACACAAGAGAGAGTGTGGATTTTGCTGGTCGGGTATTATGTTGATACTGGTTATAATACTGTTTTTTTACTGTTTGCACATGAAAATGTTATGGGTTTAGGAGCAACGTGGAGCAGGAACCTCCGAGCAGCCACCATAGGAACGGGGCGCACATGCCCGGAAATAGATATACAAAATAACTCAAATTTGATCCTTATAGAGAAATTTAGAATATGCAAGTGACCTCATGGAATGTTAAGGGGCTCCGTTCCCCCAATAAACGGATGATGGTTCTTCGTCACCTAAAAAAATTACACACTGACATCGCTCTCCTACAGGAGACCCATTTGGAGGAGAGCGACTTCCACCGCATGAAAAAAATGTGGGTGGGTGCAGTTTACGGCTCTTCAGCTTGTGGTCGTAAAGCAGGTGTACTCATTTTGATCAATAGAAATATGATACACAAGGTACTACGCACAAATTCCGACTCGGCAGGTCGCTTGCTCCATGTCGTTCTTGACACTCCGTGTGGGGTCCTAAGCATATACAACATCTACGGACCCAATGATGATAACGTTAAATTTTATAATGAATTGGAAAGGGCGTTGCTAACAGATGATATCCCACATAAATTGGTAGGGGGTGATTTCAATTCTGTCTTAGACCACAGAGAGGATAGGAGGTCACACAAAATTCAAGAGTTGGGACCCATCTTTGCAGGGACCCCCAGAAAGCACGATAGGGTATTGGGACCTTTAGTAGAGAGCACTCATCTAATAGACGCATGGCGGGAGGGCAACCCGGACGCAAGGGAATTCACACACTATTCGCATTCTCAGCAGTCATGGTCAAGGATAGATTACATTTTCATATCGGCACCCTTGAGGCAACGAATAGGAGTTTCTACTGTGGGGGACTTGGTGATATCGGATCACGCACCTATAATGATATCCCTTCAAGAGGTGTACCCGAGAGGGACAGATTTTATTTGGCGCTTTCCGGCTCATCTAGCGCTAGATGATACATTCAAAAGACAGTTGCAGGGATGGTGGTTGGAATACGCATCCGAGAATGACGGGCACAGGGATAATACCTCCCTCTTTTGGGACACAGCGAAGGCAGTATTGAGGGGTAGGATTCTCGCTTACTCTGTAAGCAAAAAAAGGGAAATAGCAAGACAATTTAAAGCAGCAAGCAGTGCGTTGAGGTCAGCATACACAACATATCTCTCCCAACCAACGGAGGGCAATAGACAAACCTGGGTACAGGCCAAACACAACTTTGATGAGTGGACTTCTCAGAAAGAAATAACCCGCAATTACGAGTTTGAGGCAACAATACACAGATTTGGAAATAAGGCGGGAAGATTGCTAGCAAATGTAGCTAGGGGACAACGCCCGGCACAACACATAGCCAAACTTAGGGATCACACGGGACAAATCACGGGAGATCCTTCACATATAAATTCCATTCTGGCGAGATTCTACGAGGAGCTGTATTCCGATGAATCAGTCTCACCGTTAGAGGCTACACTCCTGGACAGCACCACTCTTCCTGTCATCTCAGAGGATCAACTGCAAATACTGAATGCGCAGGTTACTAGGGAGGAGGTAGATAGGGCTATCAGAAACCTGAAAAACTCCAAAGCCCCAGGCCCAGATGGCTTCTCAGGAGAATTTTACAAAGCGATGAGAGAACAGGTGACCGAAACCCTGGTTTCGCTCTTTAACAATGCCATGGGTAGTGAAGGTCTGCCACCATCGGCAAACACGTCCTATATCAAACTTCTGTTGAAACCAGGAAAAGATCCCCTGCTACCAGGGTCTTACCGACCCATATCCCTGATAAACGTCGATGCGAAACTTCTCTCTAAAATCATAGCAAATAGATTAGCGGATATAATGCCGCACCTCATAGCTCCTGAGCAGGTGGGGTTCATTAAGGGGAGATCGGCGGTCACCAATATTAGAACGGTATTGGCGGTGCTAGACAGGGTGCAGCACAGCCCAGGACAGGGGGAACACCCATCACTGCTTTTGCTGGATGCTGAAAAAGCATTCGACAACGTTAGATGGAAGTGGCTGGATGCGGTTTTGGACAGAGTAGGGATTACCGGGGCTTTTCGAAACCTACTGCGACACATTTATAAGTCCCCTAATGCTAGGATCTGCACCACAGGGTTTCTATCTCAGCCGTTTCGCTTATATAAAGGCACAAGACAAGGCTGCCCGCTGTCTCCATTGCTGTTTAATCTGGCATTGGAGCCACTGGCAAGACATTTGAAATCTTCAGAGGTATTCAGAGGCATCTCGGTGGGGGAAATGGAGGTTAAGGAAACACTGTTCGCAGATGACATACTTTTATTCCTAGCAAACCCCTCACGGGACGTTCCACGGGTATTTCAGACGCTACGTGACTTTGGGGAATATTCAGGATATAAAATTAATTATTCAAAGTGCCAACTGCTAGATTTGGGACCGAAGGAGGGTAGTCATGGTCGACTATTGGATGCTCTAGATGTGGAGATAGTGCGGTCACAGATCACGTATTTGGGCATCAAGGTGGGGCGAGCACCTAGCTCCCTATATGATCTAAATGATCCCCCTTTGATACGGGACATACAGGCGGATCTTCTGAGGTGGCACGGACTGCCCCTTTCACTCCTGGGAAGGTGTGCCTTGGTCAAAATGTCGGGATTTGCAAAACTACTATACCCCTTACAAACCATTCCATTACTAATCAAACACGGGGATATCAATACACTAAATTCGTCCTTCACTAAATTCATATGGGGGGGAAGAAAACCGAGAATAGCACTGGCAAAACTTATGTTAAGAAAAGAAGAGGGGGGCATTAACTTCCCTAACATACGGGGATACAACCTGGCATGCTTGAGCAGACACTTGCTGGATTGGCAACATGGCACCGGATGCCATTCCAACATCAACCTAGAAAGGCAGCTAGCAAAACCATGGGATCTTATGGCTTTAGTGCATACAGCCTTTGCGTCCCTGCCCACTAACATTAAGAGATCGGCCCTACTACGGGATACCATTATCACATGGAAAGTATTGCGTAAGCATTATGGTCTTCCATATCGCATTTCAAAACACATGCCTATATGGAGACATCCAGATTTGTGGGCGGGAAGGCATAGTCAGCTACTCCAGAGATGGAGAGAGAGAGGGATAGCGACTCTGGGTGACATGTTCCAGGAACAGGAAGGGAGATGGCTGACCCTGCAGGAAATACAGACAAAGTACAATTTTGACCATCCCCAACATCTACAATATTATCAAATATTATCTTCATGCAAAGCAAAACTGGCGGACATATCCGACGAGACCCACCCCAACCTGTTTGACTCATGGTTCCTAAGCACACACCACAGGTCCATATCGCAACTGTATAACACCCTAAAGCCAGTGCTATTAAAGGTGACACCAGCTCAGGCATTTATGAAATGGGAAAAGCTATTTGGCTTGCCTAATATTGCCAAACATGTGGAAATGGGGTTGGTGGATCTCAGAAAACATATAACAAGCGAGAAATGGAGAGAAACCCACTTAAAAATCCTCCATCATGCCATATATGCGTTCACCTTGCCCCCTTCCATAACTAAACCAGATAGAAAGACTTCATGCCCGAGGTGTGGATCACCTCGCACAGACATGTACCATGGGTTTTGGGCATGCACCAAAATACAGCCATTTTGGAAAGAAATGACATCTTTAGTGCAACAAATAAGCAAATTTAAGGGGCTCCTGGGGCCAATGGAAGTTCTTTTACATGTCCAGCATGATGGAGGGTCAGAGGACACAGAAGTAACCCACTTGCCCCCCATTACACATGCGGCATTGATGGTGGCAAAACGATGCATACTCCAGAAATGGTTGGTACCAGATATCCCGCAATCAAGTGAGGTTGTACAGGGGATGAAAAGCCTATTCTATTTAGATAGAATGGATGTTCTAAAACACAAAGATGCACAAGGGGGGAAATTTTTTGGGAAATGGAAAATATTCATAACAGAGCATTTCTCGGGGGAGGAGATATGCAAAATGATCGATCCATTCACGGGATCACCTTGGTACCTGATAGAGGATCTTAAGGGCACCTTAGGAGTGTTGAGAACACGTAGAACATAATATCTATAACTTTGAAATGATATCTAGGCCAACTCGGTTAGGAATGTAGCTTCATGTGGCTCCAGTTTAGGTTATTCATGTTTATACGTATATTAAATAAGTTTTGTATGCATTGTTTCTCAGGGATATTCATTGTTAACGCTGTTCACCAAATGTTATGGAAATTTATGTAATGACCTTCAATAACTGTCACATAATGATGTAAACAACTATGAGCTTAGTGTCATTGTAGGAATGTGTTTTTCATACTATCAACAATAGGTGACTATATTCCTGTAACAGTTTATTGCATATCATGTTATGTGAAAAATTTTCAGAAAATCAATAAAAATATGTTTTAAAAAAAAAAAAAAAAAAAGAAAAATAAAAGTACGTGAAAAAAAATGATGCAAACATAAAGTAGACATATGGGGGATGTTAACTAGTAACTATTTTGTGTGGTATTACTATCTGTTTTACAAGCAAACACATTTAAATTTAGAAAAATTTTAATTTTTGCAAATTTTTGCTAAAATTTGAAGTTTTTCACAAATAAATATTGAATTTATCGACCAATTTTTTTTCGCTAACATAAAGTACAATATGTCACGAGAAAACAATCTCAGAATCGCTTGGATAGGTAAAAGCGTTCCGGAGTTATTACCACATAAAGTGACACATGTCAGATTTTAAAAAATCGGCTGTGCCACAAGGCCAAAACAGGCTGCGTCCTAAAGAGGTTAAAACAAAATTTAGGCAGAGAGACCCACAAACAAGCAACAACTGAAGACGCTACAGTAAAGGCCGGGCAAAGCATCACAATAGAGGGAACCCAGCGTTTGGTGATGTCCATGGGGTCCAGACTTCAGGCAGTCATTGCCTGCAAAGGATTTTCTACAAAGTATTCAAAAAATCCATTTTATTTATGGTAATGTTAATTTGCCCAATTACTTTTGAGCCCCAGAAAAGAGGCGGCTGTGTAGAAAAATGGTTGTAATTCCTAAACGTTTCACAGGATATTTCAACCCCTTGAATTAAACCTGAAAGTCTACACTTCATTTGTATCTCAGTTGTTTCATTTCAAATCCAATGTGGCGGCATGCAGAGCCCAAATCATGAAGATTGTGTCACTGTCCAAATAATTCTGGACCTAACTGTATATATATACTCCAGCACACATTTTTTTTGGGGGGGTGGATATATGTTAGTACAAGGATACTTACTGCTGGGGCCCTTTATCTAAGTCTGTCAGGTGTGATACTGTCTGCTGGGCCATGTATCTAAGCCTATCTTGTGTGATACTGTCTACTGGGGCCATGTATCTAATCCTATCATGTGTGATACTGTCTGCTGAGACAAGGTGGGTATGTGCGACTACCTACAGGGGACTGCATGTCACTGTCTATAAAGGGGATATATGGCAGGGGGACTGTGTGTGTGGAACCATACAGGGGGGTTTGTGACACTAAATACAGGGGGCATTGTGTGAGGAACGCTCTACGGGTGTCTTTGATTAGAGTCCCGAGACATAACTTTGCTTGGCGCCCCAGAAATGTAAAATTTGCCCCTGAGGTTTAGTACAAGGATACTTACTGCTGGGGCCCTGTATCTAAGGCTACATTCACACAAGCGTGACAGATTTACACACTTAAAAAAACACACGGAATTCTGTTAGTGTGCATTGCGTTATACATCACTGTGCTTTGCGTGTGGCATGTATTTTTCCCGCACTCGCAAGCACTTTTTTTTTCAATGTAATTGATGCGTGAAACACGGACAGCACACGGATGTGCGTCCAAGTGCTGTCCGTGGTTTTCACGCACCCATTGACTTCAATGGGCGACTAGGTGCGTGAAAACGCACCAATATAGGATATGCTGCGTGAAAACTCCTGTATGTGTGAAATGCCCCATTGTTTCAACGCACAGCACACGGACGAGATTTATGCTCGTCTGAATGAGCCCTAAGTCTATCATGTGTGATACTGTCTGCTGTGGCCATGTATCTAAGCCTATCATGTATGATACTGTCTGCTGAGACAATGCATCCAATTCTATTCAGCGGCGTAGATATAGGAGCCTTAGTCTTATAGATATGCTATCTCCGATATTTATGTAAAAATGTATTTATTTTTCGGGGGGAGGACGATATCTGTCTTGGGGCTTGTGCCCCTGATCTTTTAAGGCTGGGTTCACACAGAGTTTTTTTGCAGGAGGAAAATCTGCCTCAAAATTCCGTTTGGAATTGAATGCCACGGGCAAAAAACGCGGCAAAAGAAACATACAACAATAAGGGTATGTTCACACGGCCTATTTACGGACGTAAATCGGGCGTTTTTGCCCCGAATTACGCCCGAAAATAGCGCCTCAATAGCGCTGACAAACATCTGCCCATTGAAAGCAATGGGCAGACGTTTGTCTGTTCACACGAGGCGTATATTTACGCGCCGCTGTCAAATGACGGCGCGTAAATAGACGCCCGCGTAGAAGAAGTGACCTGTCACTTCTTTGGCCGTAATTGGAGCCGCTATTCATTGACTCCAATGAATAGCAGCGCTAATTACGGCCGTAATTGACGCGGCGTTCAAGCGCCTGCACATGTCGGTACGGCTGAAATTACGGGGATGTTTTCAGGCTGAAACATCCCCGTAATTTCAGCCGTTACGGACCCCCGCCGTGTGAACATACCCTAATGCAATTTTGCTGCTAATACCATTACTCACTGACCTTCCCCTAGGATAAGAAAGATGATAAATGAGGCGAAACTTACCAGGCTCCTTCTTAGGAACCGCGGCGAGCGGGGACACACGAAGGTTAGAAAAAGGCAAGACAGAAAACGGGCTGGCCATCCGGACTAGCTCGACTTCCTCCACCACCTTACCCCCAAGCGCATCAGGAAGTTCAAAAACCGATTTCAAATTCCGTGACAAAACCGGGGCACCCTGAACCACAAACGGAATGAAAAAAACATAACAAAAACTGACCCTAAGCAGGGCGGCCTCCGCCTTCTTGGGGTGCCGGTCTAACCACGGGAGCATCACAGACCCGCGTGCCGACGTCCTCCCCCTGACCAACACCTGCAGGGCGGGCAACCCCCCGACCCTACGGGAGCATCTAACGGCGGAATGGGTTCCACCACAAGTGGAGCACTCGTGCTTGAACTTACAAGAGGTGTAAAACCGGCAATGCCCTTCGTTAAAGAGCCAACACGCGCCTGCTCTGCACACTCCCCCGACCCCGCTAGCTCCCAACCCAGCGGGAGATGGGGAAGCGGGGGCGGCCGGCTGAAAGGGATGTTGAGACATCATTAAACACGACCATACATCGGTGGCTTTGGTATCCCACACGACAGGCTTTAACTTTTGTGTCAGTTAGTTTTTTTAATAGCTTTTATGACTATGAAATAACATAATTAAGTTATAACAAATGTTATAATATCCATGCTTAAAGAGGCTCTGTCACCAGATTTTGCAACCCCTATCTCCTATTGCAGCAGATCGGCGCTGCAATGTAGATAAGAGTAACGTTTGTTTTTTTTAAAACGAGCATTTTTGGCCAAGTTATGACCATTTTTATATTTATGCAAATGAGGCTTTCTAAAGTACAACTGGGCGTGTATTATGTGCGTACATCTGGGCGTTTTTACTTCTTTTACAAACTGGGCGTTGTGAATGGGAGTGTATGATGCTGACGAATCACCATCATCCACTTCTCTTCGTCAATACCCAGCTTCTGGCAGTGCACAGACACACAGCGTGTTCTCGAGAGATCACGCTGTGACGTCACTCACTTCCTGCCCCAGGTCCTGCATCGTGTCTGTCGAGCGAGGACACATCGGCACCAGAGGCTACATTTGATTCTGCAGCAGCATCGGCGTTTGCAGGTAAGTCGATGTAGCTACTTACCTGCAAACGCTGATGCTGCTGCAGAATCAACTGGTGCCGATGTGTCCTCGCTCGTCCGACACGATGCAGGACCTGGGGCAGAAAGTAAGTGACGTCACAGCGTGATCTCTCGAGAACACGCTGTGTGTCTGTGCACTGCCAGAAGCTGGGTATTGACGAAGAGAAGTGGATGATGCTGATTCGTCAGCATCATACACTCCCATTCACAACGCCCAGCTAGTAAAAGAAGTAAAAATGCCCAGATGTACGCACATAATACACGCCCAGTTGGACTTTTACTGTAAACACACCCAGTTGTACTTTAGAAAGCCTCATTTGCATAAATATAAAAATGGTCATAACTTGGCCAAAAATGCTTGTTTTTTTAAAAAAAAAAAAACGTTACTGTAATCTACATTGCAGCGCCGATCTGCTGCAATAGCAGATAGGGGTTGCAAAATCTGGTGACAGAGCCTCTTTAACTAAAAAAAAAATCAAAGCTCTAAGCTATTTCTCTAGGAGATTTGGTTAATGGCGTAAGATGCTGGAGGAACTGAGGAGGAGGAGGCTTTGGGTTCATCCTATTGTTTCACAACTTGCAAAGGCCACATCCATCCTGACAATTGACTGCCTGCTGGAGGAGCTGCGCCCTGCACTAACCCTCCATGACACCAATATGAGATGCTGTTTTTCTCTAGAGGAATGGCTCATCGTCACCCTAAGTTAAGAACACATACTGTCCCCTTTACCCAATGCTACCATGTCACCCTGATGGAGCTAGCACTACCATAAATGCCCCCTTTACCACAATGTGGCCACCTTTATTGTCACTGACGAAGAGAGCGATGGCCTGTAAACAGTGCAAGAATGTGGCGACTTGAAATTCCTTGGTTTCCCCTCGTTTTGAATTTCTGCTGGAGTCGTCAACCTTTGCAGAGATTATCCGGTCTACCTGTAATTTTATCGGACAGAAACTCGAGACGATGATGCCTCAGTCCACGGCAGAACAGTGGCTGCGAATTGCTGATGGGTTCCTGGAAACTGCAATTTAGCAACAGCATCAGTTCGCTGGACAGAAAACAGATGCTTGTCAAGAAGCCCCCGCACTCTGGGTCCTGTTTGTTGGTAGTTTTGTTGGCCTTTGCTGACAGTAATTACCGGTTTGTGATTGTGGACATCGAGTCCTATGGAAGCACTGCTGATGTTCGCATCTTTAGGGCATCCAGTGGGTAAGCGGCTTCTTAACAACCAGCTTGCCCTCCATAAGCCACACCTACTGCCTGGATCTTCTGGACCACCAGCACCTTTCATCATAGTTGCAGATAAGGGCTTTGGACTCTCCATCCATGTGATGCGTCCATTCCCCAGACGAGGTTTGGACGATAGGAGGCGCATCTTCGATTATCGGCTGTCCAGGGCCCGTTGGCTTGTTGAGAGCGCCTTCGGTATTCTATCGGAAAAAAAGAGGGTCTTCAAGTGTACTATCCAGAATGATCCCGAAAATATTAACTTTGTGATACAAGCCTGTGTGATCCTTGACAACTTCACCAGGATTCATGATGCTGCCTTTGATGGGGATGTAGACCAACCTGTGACCACATCACCAGTCACTGTTGACACAACACCGCAAGGAAGACCAGGAACATCTAGACTCAGAATCCGGTACTTCTATGTGGATTATTTCTTGAGCCCTGAGGGAGCTGTTCCCTGGCAGTAGGACTACATACACAAAGCTCTGCCTCTGGATTTACAATTTGTTTGTGAATCAGGTTCTTCAGTTTGTTTACATAGTTTTTGTTTTGTTAGGTAAGTGAAGGAGCTCGCAAGACAATGAGGATCCTTGACAGGGGTTGCAAGCTTTCGTATTCCGGCCAAAATATCATCAAATTTATGGTTTATCTCATCATATATCTATTATCAGATATCTTTTTGTTGGATGCAGTCTAGCTTTGTAATGCTGGGGAGGGGGGGGGGGGGGTTCCACTACTAGAAGGTGCTAGGCTGTCTTTCTAACTTGGCGTGACCAATAGGCTGTAAGCTGACATGGTGCGCAACACGTAACCGTGTGACTAAAACCCCATGCAGGCTGTATTTTCAATCTTTCATATTTTGGCCAAAATGTCAACTAATGAATCATTTTTATGATTTAGGTTCAACATCTGGATTAAAACCAAAAACTATTTCACAGTGTCTGTGTTTTTTCTTTTGTCGTACGGTACCACACATTTACACACATATAGGATATATACCATTTGCTGTCAAAAACCTATGTAGGACCCTCCTCTATAGATAAACTACACGGTTAGGCTAGATTCACACGAGCGTGGGGACACTCAGATGTGAAAAACTTGACTTTTTCACGTCCGAGGTTCCCCCAAGTGTGTCCCGTTTTCACGGATCCCTATAGACTTGAGTCTATGGAGGGATCCGTGAAAACGGAACAAAATAGGACAGGTTCTATTTTTCAACGGACCCTTCACACGGTCCATTGAAACAACGACCGTGTGAAGCCCCATTGAAAAACATGAGCCGTGAGAAACAACGGCCGTCACACGGCCGTATTTAACACTCGTGTGAATAAGGCCTTATCACCCCAATTTTCTCTTGAGTACAGCAATTACCCATATGTGGTCATAAACTGCTGTTTTGGCACAGAGCTGGGCTCAGAAGGAAAGGAGTGCTATTTGGCTTTTGCAGCGCAGAGCCCCTGAAGTACCAGTACAGTAGAAATTCTCCAGTTGTGATCCCATTTTGGAAACTATACCCCTCAAACAATTAAATTAGGGGGTGAAGTGAGCATTTTGACCCCTCAGGTGTTTTATAGATTTTATTATAATTGTGCCGTGAAAATGAAAAATTAAATGTTTCCAATAATATGTATATTTAGCTCATCATTTTTCATTTCCACACAGATGTCAGGAGAAAAGACACCCCAAAAATTTCTCCTGAGTAAGGCAATACCCAATATGTGATTGTAAAATGCTGTTTGGACACATGGCAAGGCTCTAAAGGGAAAGAGCGCAATTTAGTTTTTGGAGTGAAGATTTTACAAAATTGTTGTTTGACGCCATGCATTGTGCTATAGGGAAAACCCCAGAGAAGTGACCCCATTTAGGAAACGAAATTTTGACCTCACACGTTTTGCAGAAATTAGAACACAATGGATATTGCTGATTAATAATTGCCATTTTCCACTGATATGCTATTTCAGTGCCCAATATGTTGTGCTCAGCTTGTACTACTGGAGACATACACCTCATAAATTGTTAAGCGGGTCCTCCGGAGTATAGTAATACCCCATATGTGGTCATAACCTGCTGTTTGGGCACACTACCAGGCTCAGAAGGAGCGCCATTTGGCTTTTGGAGAGCATATTTTGCTTGGTAGTAGTTTTGTTTCGGGTTTTACTGGTGTTTAAGTTTATAATGTG
This sequence comes from Rhinoderma darwinii, assembly GCF_050947455.1. NCBI lineage: Eukaryota > Metazoa > Chordata > Amphibia > Anura > Rhinodermatidae > Rhinoderma > Rhinoderma darwinii. Next base: position 41,377,918 of record NC_134691.1, on the reverse strand, counting down.
GGAGCATAGGTAAGTTTAGTGGAGTATATCAGTGTATAATAATGGGGTATATACACTACCGTTCAAAAGTTTAGGGTCACTTAGAAATTTCCTTATTTTTGCAAGAAAAGCACAGTTTTTTTCAATGAAGATAACATTAAATTAATCAGAAATACACTCTATACATTGTTAATGTGCTAAATTACTATTCTAGCTGCAAACGTCTGGTTTTTAATGCAATATCTACATAGGTGTATAGAGGCCCATTTCCAGCAACCATCACTCGAGTGTTCTAATGGTACATTGTGTTTGCTAACTGTGTTAGAAGGCTAATGGATGATTAGAAAACACTTCAAAACCCTTGTGCAATTATGTTAGCACCTCTGTAAACAGTTTTGCTGTTTAGAGGAGCTATAAAACTGACCTTCCTTTGAGCTAGTTGAGAATCTGGAGCATTACATTTGTGGGTTTGATTAAACTCTCAAAATGGCTAGAAAAAGAGAGCTTTCATGTGAAACTCGACAGTCTATTCTTGTTCTTAGAAATGAAGGCTATTCCATGCGAGAAATTGCCAAGAAACTGAAGATTTCCTACAACGGTGTGTACTACTCCCTTCAGAGGACAGCACAAACAGGCTCTAACCAGAAGTGGGAGAAGTGGGAGGCCCCGCTGCACAACTGAGCAACAAGACAAGTACATTATAGTCTCTAGTTTGAGAATTAGACGCCACACAGGTCCTCAACTGGCGGCTTCATTAAATAGTACCCGCAAAACGCCAGTGTCAATGTCTACAGTACAGAGGCGACTCCGGGATGCTGGCCTTCAGGGCAGAGTGGCAAATAAAAAGCCATATCTGAGACTGGCTAATATATGGAAAATATTAATATGGGCAAAAGCACACAGACATTGGACAGAGGAAGATTGGAAAAAAGTGTTATGGACAGACGAATCGAAGTTTGAGGTGTTTGGATCACACAGAAGAACATTTGTGAGACGCAGAACAACTGAAAAAGATGCTGGAAGAGTGCCTGACGCCATCTGTCAAGCATGGTGGAGGTAATGTGATGGTCTGGGGTTGCTTTGGTGCTGGTAAAGTGGGAGATTTGTACAAGGTAAAAGGGATTTTGAATAAGGAAGGCTATCACTCCATTTTGCAACGCCATGCCATACCCTGTGGACAGCGCTTGATTGGAGCCAATTTCATCCTACAACAGGACAATGACCCAAAGCACACCTCCAAATTATGCAAGAACTATTTAGGGAAGAAGCAGGCAGCTGGTATTCTATCTGTAATGGAGTGGCCAGCGCAGTCACCAGATCTCAACCCCATAGAGCTGTTGTGGGAGCAGCTTGACCGTATGGTACGCAAGAAGTGCCCATCAAGCCAATCCAACTTGTGGGAGGGGCTTCTGGAAGCATGGGGTGAAATTTCTCCCGATTACCTCAGCAAATTAACAGCTAGAATGCCAAAGGTCTGCAATGCTGTAATTGCTGCAAATGGAGCATTCTTTGACGAAAGCAAAGTCTGAAGGAGAAAATTATTATTTCAAATAAAAATCATTATTTCTAACCTTGTCAATGTCTTGACTATATTTTCTAGTCATTTTGAAACTCATTTGATAAATATAAGTGTGAGTTTTCATGGAAAACACAAAATTGTCTGGGTGACCCCAAACTTTTGAACGGTAGTGTAAATAATAAAATTAATTATCCATGGATATTGACATATGTTTTGAACCAATCCAGTTCAGTTTTTTGGGTAAGGCCACACGGTAGCAGTCAGAGTGCGTTTATGTTGCGTTTTTAAATTGCAGCAAGTAATTTTTCAATAGAAGTCAATGGTAAAATTTTTGTTATGGACCGACTGCTGCTATTATATTACAATGTGTTTTTTGTGCAGTTAACTGCATCTTTATAATGTCCGACCGCATGCAGTTAATGACCGCGCTGCCAAAGTTGTTGCTGAGCTGCTTGCGTTTTTGCAATGCATTGTAATGAACTATATACAGGAAGCACCTAACAAACTTCAACACAAACTTCAACACGGGTGAAAACTATGTCCATCAATTATTTCCTTTAATCCGTTAGTGACCGCCAATACGCCTTTTAACGGCGGCCACTAACGGGCTTTATTCTGATGCATATGCCTTTTTACGGCACTGCATCAGGATAAAGTAAACAGAGCAGGGAGCTGTCAGATCTCCCTGCTCTCAGCTGCCAGAGGCATCTGAGGGCTGGGGGCGTCCCTGCTCTGCCGGGTGAGATCGATATAAGTATCGATCTCACCCGTTTAACCCCTTAGATGCGGTGCACAATAGCGTGCACCGCATCTGAGTGGTTTTGGAGAGAGGGAGGGAGCTCCCTCTCTCTCCCACCGACACCCGGCGATAAGATCGCCGAGTGTCTGTGTCTCTAATAAAGGCCCCCAGGTCTGCCTGTAGCGAATGCCTGCTAGATCATGCCGGAGGCATGACCTAGCAGATGCCTGACCGTTTGAAAAGGACAGGCAGTAATACACTGCAATACAAAAGTATTGCAGTGTATTATAATAGCGATCCGATAATCGCATATTAAAGTCCCCTAGTGGGACAAGTAAAAAAGTAAAAAAAAAGTTTAATAAAGTTAATTAAAAAAAAATGTGAAAAAAAATGAAAAACCCACTTTTTCCCCTTACAAACTGCTTTACTCTTAAAAAAACAAAATAACGTAAAAAAGTTACGCATATTTGGTATCGCCGCGTCCGTAACGACCCCGACTATAAATCTATGACATTATTTAACCCGCACAGTGAACGCCGTAAAAAATGTAATAAAAAACGATGGAAAAAGTGCTGTTTTCTGTGAATCCAAAACGGTACCAATAAAAAAGTCTTCCCGCAAAAAAAAAAGCCCTCATACAACTGCATCGGCGGAACAATAAAAAAGTTATGGCTCTTCAAATATGGAGACACAAAAACAAATAATTTTGAAAAAAAAGCGTTTTTACTGTGTAAAAGTAGTAAAACATACCAAAACGATACAAATTTGGTATCGTTGCAATCGTAACAACCCGCTGAATAAAGTTATTGTGTTATTTATATCACACGGTAAACGGCGTAGATTTAAGACGTGAAAAAGAGTGGCAAAATTTCAGGTTTTTTTCTATTCCCCCCAAAAAAAAGTTAATAAAAGTTAATCAATAAATAATATGTACCTCAAAATGGTGCTATTAAAAAAATACAACTTGTCCCGCAAAAAACAAGACCTCACACAGCTATGTCGACGCAAAAATAAAAAAGTTATAGCTCTTGGAATGCGACGATGGAAAAACGTAAAAAATGGCTTGTTCATTAAGGTTTAAAATAGGCTGGTCATTAAGGGGTTAAAAACGCAGCAGAACTGCAGCATTAGGCCGGATTCACACTAGCGTGTGCGTTATGCTCACGCTAAAAACGCTGTGTTTTGCGTGCGCAAAAATCACTTAACAGCTCCGTGTGTCATCACCATATGATGCGCGGCTGCGTGCTTTTCGCGCAGCCGTCATCATGATGACACTCTGTTTGGATGTTTGTAAACAGAAAAGCACGTGTTGCTTTTCTGTTTTCACTCATACTTTTTACTGCTGTTGACTTCAATGGGTACGTGATTCGCGAAAAACGCACAAATATAGGATATGTCGTGAGTCTTACGCAGCGGACACACGCTGCGTAAAAATCACGGACTGTCTGCACAGCCCGATAGACTAATATAGGTCCGTGCGAGGCGCGTGAAGATCACGCGCGTTGCACGGATATATTACACGTTCATCTGAATAAGCCCTTACAGAGACAAAAAACGCATGCAGTTGACCGCATGCGGTTTTTAAACGCAACAAAACCGCGTCAATGACGCACTGTGTGGCCTTACCCTTATAATGGGTGTCCGTGGTATTGTACAAAATATCCGAACTCCAGCATTGCCTAATATTTGACTTCTTCACTAGCCCCATATGCAGCACAAGACCCTAAAATGTAATTGTCTCCGCTGCATCTACGGGGGCCACCTGTGGGGCCTAGCAAATGATGATGTGGGATTTCAGGTGAACATATAAATTAGTCTGGGTCGTCGTTTTGCATCATTACGTTCCGAGAGTTATAACTTTTTATTTTTCGTTAGCGAGCTGTGTGGGGGCTTGCTTTTCATTGGATGAGCTGTAGTTTTTATTAGTATCATTTTTGGGTACATGCGATTTTTTGATCAGTTCTTATTACATTTTTTGGGATGTGGGGAGACCAAAAAACAGGAATTCTGGCACTGTTTTTTATAAAAAAATTTACATCATTCCCCATGCAGTATAAACAACATGTTTACTTTATTTTGCGGTTCGATGCAATTACGGCAATACCAAATTTATATTGTTTTTTAAATGTTTTACTACTTTTACACAATAAAAATACTTTTTTCTAAATAAAATAATGTTTTGGTGTCACCATAGTCTGAGAGCCATAACTGTTTTATTTTTTTGTCGACGGAGTGGTGTGAGGACTTGTTTTTTGTGTGACAAAAACTGTCGTTTTTATTGGTACCATTTTGGGGTACTTGTAATTTTTTGATCACTTTTTATTCAATTTTTTTGGAAACAAGGTGACCAAAAAAGGAAATTCTGCAATTGTTTTTTATTTTATCTTTTTACAGTGTTCACCATGCAGGACAAATAATATATTTTTAGAGTTCAGGCAGATAGCTATTATGTATATATATAATAGGTATCTGCCTGAACTCTAAAAATATATTATTTGTCCTGCATGGTGAACACCGTAAACAAATTAAATAAAAAACAATTGCAGAATTTCCTTTTTTGGTCACCTTGTTTTCAAATAAATGGAATAAAAAGTATATATAAATAAATATATATATATTTTTGTTATTATTATTTATTTATTTATTTTTTCCTTTTTTTTTACTCTTACTAGGGGACTTGAAGACCTGATCTTCTGATCCCCTGTAAAATACACTGCACTACTTAAAGGGAATGTGTCGCTAGAATTTTTTTTTTAGTTAAACAGTTAGTATATAAATGATTACACATTGTTCTAATTTTTTAAATTTTTTCACAAGTCAGGAAATATTATAAATTAGATTCAAATTTATAACATTTCCATGTGCTGGTCACTAGAGGGAGCAATTCCCAAAATTGCAGCATTGGCATGTGGTAAAGCAACCTCATTGCTTTATGCTGCAAAATTGGAGAAGACACTAGTGTGCTCAAACAATAACCCCTCTTTTATCCTGGCTAGAGCCAGGAGAAAGGAGGGGGTTGAATGTTCAAACCTCCTACACTGTGTGCCGCCATTTTTTGAGCGAATGCACAGTTTAGGAGGATTAGATACAGTGGTAATCACACAGTATAACACGAACATACACACACATCACATACACAAACATAATGTAAAGGATCTGCCAGACACAGCTTCTGTGTCAACGCCCATAGGTAATCAGTCTGCACCTGCTTCTATGTCTGTGAGACTGACTCCATCTTCCACCACTCAGGATGGCAGGCTTAGGAGTGGGAGAGCCTATCACAGCCTGGCCAGATGGAGCTAGCTCCCGCCCTCTGTCTATTTATACCTGCCTTTCCTGTTCCTCCTTTGCTTGTGATTCTTCTCTGCTGGTTTCCTGGCCCTGCTGCAGCTTCTTGAACTACTGACCCTCTGCTTGTTTGACCTTGGCTTTACTGACCACTCTTCTGCTCTGCGTTTTGTACCTCGCTCATCTCCTGGTTTGACTGGCTCGTTCACCTCGCTTGTTGCTCACGGTGTTCCCGTGGGCAACTTCCCCATTTCCCCGGCTTCTTTGTACCCTTGTCTGTTTGTCTGTCGTGCACCTATTGATTGTAGGGACCGTCGCCCAGTTGTACCCCGTCGCCTAGGGCGGGTCATTGCAAGTAGGCAGGGACTGAGTGGCGGGTAGATTAGGGCTCACCTGTCTGTCTCCCTACCCCATCATTACACATAATTTACCTGCTCCTGCTGCCGCCACTGTTGCTGCCGCTGCCTCTGCTACCTGTCCTTGCTTCTGAACATATGGACGGAAGCCGCGACCGGAAGTAGTCATCTTACTGTCCGGCCGCGGCTTCCGGTCCACTTGAAAATGGCGCCGGATGTCACTCTGCCGAAGACCTTCCTTTTGGACTCTGTTCCAACACAGACGGCGTACACTATAGTGAATGGAACGGCTCCCGTTCGCATTCTCTATGGGGATGTATGTGCCGTATTCCATCCTTGTATGTGTCGTAATCGACAGATACAGAGATAAAAAAAAAAATGGCAGCCCCCATAGAGAAGTAAAAGAAAGAGAAAAGAAAAAAGAACAACACAAAAACACAAATAAATACAATTTATTTTAATGACATAATAAAAGCAATAACATATTAAATTTTTTTTGGTCGTGACACCTTCCCTTTAAGTAACTCTCATTTTATAACTGGCAGTCTATTAGGTCCTTTCTTTGGCAGGACCTAATAGGCTTCCGTACATGGCCGACCTGGAGGCCATTGTTAGGCTTACCGGTTGCCTTAGCAACCATTGGCACACCACAATTGCTCATGGGAGGCTGATGGGGTACACAGGGAGCCCCCTCCCCCTGTGTTAACCACTTAAATGCTGCTGTTGACCGCTGCATTTAAGGGGTTAAACAGCGACGAACGGAGATAACTGTGATCGCCGCTGTTGCAGCGGGATGTCAGCTATATATTACAGCTGGTACACGCTGCGGATGGTGCGTGCATATCTCCTGTGCCCACTTCATCCTCAGGGCATAACTGTATGCCCATTTGCGTTAAGGCATGGTCAAAATGGGCATACAGTTGAGCCCATATGCGGGAAGGGGTTCATTAAAACAAAGCACTAACACGGTGCTACGCATCAAGATCTAGTAAAAAAAGAAGAAAAATATACAAGTCATCAAACTAGCATGGTGATAAAGAAACAGTGGGTGCACCAGCAGCGCTTGGATCAACACCATTATGGCCATGCCTCTGAGAGCCAAACAGGTATTGTGGCTAACTTGGGTAGGAATGCCTAGGGGCAGTAGGACCATAGTAATCCTGTTTGCAGTAATATGTACCACTGTGACTGAGGCTGTCCTGGGAGTACAAGGGAAAGGAGGTGCCATTGGCCATCTTTCTATAGTAATGGTGCCTTGAAGCTTAAAGGAAGTGTGGGCGTTTGAGGACCGGGCTGTGTAGGGTCCACAGATAGTGTTTTGACCTTGCTTCTGCTGCGCCATTATACTCCAAACACTATTGAGAACTTGAACTCTGTTGTGTTAGGCCCTGTTCACACGGCTGAATTTTTGCGCCGAACTTACAGCGGATTCCACCACAAAATTCCGCCTCCCATGTATTCCAATGGGAGTCGGACACTTCTTTTTCCCGCTAGATAATTTTTTCAGCTGGAAAAAGTAGTGTCTTGCTCAATCTTCGGGAGGATTCCGCCCAAACCTCACATTGAAGTCGATGGCAGGAGGAGTCATCCTGACGACAGCAGGAAAAATTTTGTAGCGGAACCTGCCACTCAAAATCTGCCGTCTCAACTGACCCTTAGTGTTTTTGTAAACTGCATTGTGGATTGTAATAAGCAATTAATTAGGTTGAGGGCCGCAGATTATGTAAATGAGCAAGGCTATGTGATGTGTATGTAGAAACAAAGGGAGAAGGTAGAATCCAGCGCTGAAGCGTTTAAAATGGAACAATTTTCCAAGTTTAATTGTTAAATTTCTAAAAAGAAGGTCCAGTGGTATGAAGTCCAGGGTGTATAAGAAATTGGAGGGAGGGTATCCTCTGTAAGCCTACGCGTTTCGGACAACGCTGTGTCCTTAGACTTGGCTGTGTTGGGTTTTGAATAGAGCGCGCTGTCATTTTATCATGTGAGGGTTGAGAACAGCTGATAGGGATGTGTTGATTGCGTGTCAACCTAATGTTTATTGTGGAACGCAACCTCATAGTTGGAAAATAAGTTAACATGGATTATGTCGATAAATGTGATGTTCATGCTGCTTTCTGCACAGGTATGTATCACGGACATGACATAGTTTAATGTGTATAAAATTGACCATTGTACATTTATATTCAAAACAAATGTGTTTATTAAATTGTCTGTTTTAGTAAAGTTTTGTTTGTTATGATTGCATTCCAGGACTCGTTCTGAGAACAGCCTCGGAGGTGACCGTCTGCCTGATTACCGTTCCTGCTCCAAGTCCGTCCTGGTACATGGGTAAGTGTTATTGAATTATGTTGAATTCTAAGTTCAAATATGTCATTCAAGATGGTAAATAAAAAATAGCTAACTTACTTTGGTTAATAAAACGAGTATTTAGGTTTCTGGAATTGTCAATTTTTTATATCTTATTCATAGGATTTTAGTTCTAAAAAGTAATTATTTAGAGTTTTTTTTAAATAAAATTGGGTATTTCCGTGAGTGGTGGTTGTCACTGTATCTCTTTTATATTTGTGTACATTATTGTTAGGAAATTTTTTTTGCGCAGAAAAGTTTTTTACGGTGTATTTTTGACCGGATTTATTCTTGGAACAATATTTTCCAATTTATTTATTGAACACAGTATCGCTCTATATTGAAATTGTCGAGGATGTAGTGTCGGGGGGAAAATGTGTGGGTAGGACCACAACTGGACTAGTGAAGTGGGGAAAAATTAGCATTGACAACGTGAGATTAGTGTTGTGACAATAATATGTACAGAACAGCTAGCATATATTGTGTCTGTACATGGTGTGAAACAAGGATAAAAATGTATAAAAATGCCTCGAATGAAGTTTGGAAATGTATTGGCTTAATATTTTTGTTGGTTATGTATTGTCATAATTAAGGTCTTATTTGATTGTGTATAAGTTAGTATAAATACATTAATTCTTTTTTTAAATTAAGGCCTTCTGGAAATCTGGTGTTGAGCCTATAGATCCAAAACGCTTCTCTTAGATGGGTTTTGCGTTTGATGTCTCCACCTCGCTTGGGTTGTTGAATTTTTTCTATGGCATAACACCGAAAAGTTTTTTGTAGATTTGTTATGGTGGGATATGAAGTGTTTGGCTGCATTTGATATGTTCAAGATATTGGTGTTTCTTATATAGCTAAGGTGTTCTAGCATTCTTGTCTTGAATTTCCGATTAGTGCAACCAACATATTTAAGATGACACTCTGTACATTCAATTATATAGATAACCGACTCTGAATTGCAGTTGATATAATTTTGAATTGTAAAGTTATCCGTTCCTGTGGAGTTACTGAAGTTTTTGGTTGGGTATACGTAGGAACAAGTTTTGCAGGGATGCTGGCCACATTTATAAAAGCCTTTAGTCTCTAGCCATGTAGTTGTTGTGTTGTCATTAGATGTGTATAATGAAGGGGATAAAGTTTTTCCTAAAGAGGGGGCTTTTTTCGCTACTATCCTGCAACCTCCTGACAGAATTGTGCGGAGTGTGTCGTCTTCCATAAGAATGGGTAGATAATTAGTCACTATATTTTTGATTTTAGTGAATTGATTGCTTTGTTGTAAGATGAGTGTAGGTTGATTGGCAACTGGTAGTAATTGTTGTTTGTCATTTTTATGTTGGCCAAGGAGCTGATTCCTTGATTTCTTACTGATAATATTGCTGGCTCTGTTCAACATCCATTTGGAATAACCTCTTTCTTGTAATCTTGTTTGTATGGAGTTGTGTTCCAGTTCAAATTGGTTTTGGTTGGTGCAATTTCTTTTTGCTCTGTGCAATTCGCCCAGAGGTATAGCTCTAATTGTGTGTTTCGTGTGATCACTTTTTGCATGAAGAATATTGTTGATGGCTGTGGGTTTACGATGAGTTTTAGTGGAGATAACGAGACCTTCATTTCCTTTTAATTCCAAGTCTAGGAATATTATTTGTGACGGGTCATGATGGTAAGTGAATTTCAAGTTACATTTGTTGTGATTAATGGCTGTCACAAATTCAGGGATGATGTCCATTTTGTCTTTCCAAATAATGAGAATATCGTCAATATAGCGACCGTACCATTCTATGCAGTTACTGTGGATATTATCAGGCGAAAAAATGAAAAAATGTTCCCACCACGACATTACTATGTTAGCTATTGATGGGGAAAATTTTGCCCCCATGGACACACCTTTAAGTTGCAAATAATATTTTGTGTCAAATTGAAAATAATTATTGGTTAATAGGAACATGAGTACTTCTAGTATGAAGGCTTGAAAATTTGTATCATATGTACTGTATTTTGTTAGGTGGAAATTGAGAGCAGTATATGCTATTTCATGCGGAATTGTGTATATAGTGAGACTACATCGCACGTGAGCCAAGTGAAGTTTTTTTCCCAAATTTTGTTGTGAAATATGTTTAGAACATGTTTGGTGTCTTTAAGGAAGCCCGGTGTGTTTTGTGCCAGGGGCTGTAAAAGTGTGTCTAGCCATTCTGATAGCTTTTCCAGGACAGATCCTATGCCAGAGACTATTGGTCTCATTGGTGGGGGTATGGTCTGTTTGTGTATTTTCGGTAACGCATGGATTATGGGGGTAATTGGCTGTTCTATGTAGATGTACTCTTTTTGTTTTTGAGTAATGTGTCCACCTTGTAGTCCATCCTCCAATAGTTTCTTCATACGCTGTTTGATCATATCCACAGGGTTTTTTGTCAAAATTTTGTAGGTGGTTGTGTCAGATAGCATATTAATTATCGATTGCTCATAATCTTTTTTGTTTAAAACTGTGACATTTCCACCTTTGTCTGACTGTTTGATGGTTATATTTTTATTTTCATGTAAGGATTTTACTGCTTTTTTTTGTTTGATGGACATGTTTGTTTTGGGATGTTGATTTTTGAGACTATCTGCCAGAGTATGAAGTTCTTTTTCTATGACCATTTGGAAGCGATCCATTGAATCTGTACGAGAACTAATAGGGTAAAATTTCGGATTAGATGTTATAAAATTGTCTGCTGTGGTGACAGTTTGGTTTGCAGTTTCATTGCGTAGATGGTCTAGAGAGACCATGGTTGATAATTCCAGGAACGTGAAATCCGTTGGTATTGATGTAATTGTCGCTCCTGGTTTTGTGTCATCTCGCAGTGTAGTTATTGATGTAAATGTCGCTTCTGGTTTTGTATCCTCTGACCGTGTGGTTCCCGGTATGATCTCCATTGGTGCCATTTCTGGAAGTACTTCAGTATTGAAAAAATGTTTTTTTACCGTTAAGTTGCGGATAAATTTATTAATGTCCAATAATGTGTTAAATAAGTTGAAATTTTTCTTAGGAGCATAATTAAGACCTAACGTTAATACTTCGTTTTGTTCTGGAGTCAGTATAGTCGAAGATATGTTGGTTACATTTGTTAACGATATTGTTGATATTTTCTTGGGCGGAGGCGGCGGTTTTGTTCCTGATTTGCCCGACTTGTGTTTCCTGCCGCCCCTCCTTCCCCGTTTTTTGAGAAATATGATGGGTTTTCAGATCTTTGGTTAAGACGAGGGCATGTTTGGTTATTGTCATCTTCTGAGGTACCATCCGCAGATTCAATTTCAGTCGAACTAAAACTGACTCTATTTGGTAGGTCTCTGTAATGTTTGGATTGTAGATTCCTTTTCTTTAGGATGGGTCTTGGTCTAGTATAATTTCTTGTTTTATGACTCCAGTTATATACTTCATTGTTGGAATAATCCTTTGTGTCTCTTTGAAATTTATTCTTCTTTGTTTCTGCAATAGCATGATCGAGTTTGTCGATCGCTGCTGACATTCTGGTGTGGAGAAGATCATAAGAAGGTGAATTTGAAAAAATTTCTAGAGATTTGTTGGTTTCTACTATGTGATTATCCAATTCTTTCAGTTTGATGTCTTCTTGTTCCGTTATTAATTTCATCAGATTAATAGAACAGGTAGAAAGGATCTGGTTCCATTGATTGTGAAATTCTTCTGTGTAGATGAAACTGGGTGTTTTTTTGAGTCGTAAGCCTCTGGGGATCATATTTTTTGCGATGTAGTTCTTAAGGGTGGTCACATCCCACCAGATTTTAGCTTGTTGGGCTAGATGTTTTTCTAATGTGTGAAAAAGGTCTTCCATGTCTTGATTATGTTCTGGAAGATTATCATGGTGGCCAAAAACTTTTTCCGCTAATTCAAAGCGGGTATGTTTAGGATCTTGAGTCATAGTACTTGAGTTGTCTTGATGGTATGCTACGAGACACTCTGAGGCTTTAATATGAAGTGAAGGAGTTAAAAACAAAGGCAGTGATATTGAAGCCAACTTGTATTTGGACTGGGATTTGTATCCTTGCAGCTTGTTTTAGGCTTATGCACACGAAACATATAACAAGTTTTTAGAAATTGCATGTATTTCCCAAAAGGTTGTGGTCTTTACCTTGTTGATAAGTTAATACGTTTTGTAGTTATTTCAATATACACCTATATGACTATGCATGCATTAGATATGCAGAGGACTCACTGATTGCATGTTGCACATTGGGAGCTCGTGAGGAAAAAACAACCGAGAGTTTGGCACACAAAAAAGTAGAAAAAATCCTCCAGCTCACCTGACACACTCCTGTGTGTCGTTGATAGCGCCCGGATCCTCGTGTCGGCACACGGAGTATCAAGTAGAAACAAAGGGAGAAGGTAGAATCCAGCGCTGAAGCGTTTAAAATGGAACAATTTTCCAAGTTTAATTGTTAAATTTCTAAAAAGAAGGTCCAGTGGTATGGGAAAAAAACTTCACTTGGCTCACGTGCGATGTAGTCTCACTATATACATCAATTCCGCATGAAATAGCATATACTGCTCTCAATTTCCACCTAACAAAATACAGTACATATGATACAAATTTTCAAGCCTTCATACTAGAAGTACTCATGTTCCTATTAACCAATAATTATTTTCAATTTGACACAAAATATTATTTGCAACTTAAAGGTGTGTCCATGGGGGCAAAATTTTCCCCATCAATAGCTAACATAGTAATGTCGTGGTGGGAACATTTTTTCATTTTTTCGCCTGATAATATCCACAGTAACTGCATAGAATGGTACGGTCGCTATATTGACGATATTCTCATTATTTGGAAAGACAAAATGGACATCATCCCTGAATTTGTGACAGCCATTAATCACAACAAATGTAACTTGAAATTCACTTACCATCATGACCCGTCACAAATAATATTCCTAGACTTGGAATTAAAAGGAAATGAAGGTCTCGTTATCTCCACTAAAACTCATCGTAAACCCACAGCCATCAACAATATTCTTCATGCAAAAAGTGATCACACGAAACACACAATTAGAGCTATACCTCTGGGCGAATTGCACAGAGCAAAAAGAAATTGCACCAACCAAAACCAATTTGAACTGGAACACAACTCCATACAAACAAGATTACAAGAAAGAGGTTATTCCAAATGGATGTTGAACAGAGCCAGCAATATTATCAGTAAGAAATCAAGGAATCAGCTCCTTGGCCAACATAAAAATGACAAACAACAATTACTACCAGCTGCCAATCAACCTACACTCATCTTACAACAAAGCAATCAATTCACTAAAATCAAAAATATAGTGACTAATTATCTACCCATTCTTATGGAAGACGACACACTCCGCACAATTCTGTCAGGAGGTTGCAGGATAGTAGCGAAAAAAGCCCCCTCTTTAGGAAAAACTTTATCCCCTTCATTATACACATCTAATGACAACACAACAACTACATGGCTAGAGACTAAAGGCTTTTATAAATGTGGCCAGCATCCCTGCAAAACTTGTTCCTACGTATACCCAACCAAAAACTTCAGTAACTCCACAGGAACGGATAACTTTACAATTCAAAATTATATCAACTGCAATTCAGAGTCGGTTATCTATATAATTGAATGTACAGAGTGTCATCTTAAATATGTTGGTTGCACTAATCGGAAATTCAAGACAAGAATGCTAGAACACCTTAGCTATATAAGAAACACCAATATCTTGAACATATCAAATGCAGCCAAACACTTCATATCCCACCATAACAAATCTACAAAAAACTTTTCGGTGTTATGCCATAGAAAAAATTCAACAACCCAAGCGAGGTGGAGACATCAAACGCAAAACCCATCTAAGAGAAGCGTTTTGGATCTATAGGCTCAACACCAGATTTCCAGAAGGCCTTAATTTAAAAAAAGAATTAATGTATTTATACTAACTTATACACAATCAAATAAGACCTTAATTATGACAATACATAACCAACAAAAATATTAAGCCAATACATTTCCAAACTTCATTCGAGGCATTTTTATACATTTTTATCCTTGTTTCACACCATGTACAGACACAATATATGCTAGCTGTTCTGTACATATTATTGTCACAACACTAATCTCACGTTGTCAATGCTAATTTTTCCCCACTTCACTAGTCCAGTTGTGGTCCTACCCACACATTTTCCCCCCGACACTACATCCTCGACAATTTCAATATAGAGCGATACTGTGTTCAATAAATAAATTGGAAAATATTGTTCCAAGAATAAATCCGGTCAAAAATACACCGTAAAAAACTTTTGTGCGCAAAAAAAATTTCCTAACAATAATGTACACAAATATAAAAGAGATACAGTGACAACCACCACTCACGGAAATACCCAATTTTATTTAAAAAAAACTCTAAATAATTACTTTTTAGAACTAAAATCCTATGAATAAGATATAAAAAATTGACAATTCCAGAAACCTAAATACTCGTTTTATTAACCAAAGTAAGTTAGCTATTTTTTATTTACCATCTTGAATGACATATTTGAACTTAGAATTCAACATAATTCAATAACACTTACCCATGTACCAGGACGGACTTGGAGCAGGAACGGTAATCAGGCAGACGGTCACCTCCGAGGCTGTTCTCAGAACGAGTCCTGGAATGCAATCATAACAAACAAAACTTTACTAAAACAGACAATTTAATAAACACATTTGTTTTGAATATAAATGTACAATGGTCAATTTTATACACATTAAACTATGTCATGTCCGTGATACATACCTGTGCAGAAAGCAGCATGAACATCACATTTATCGACATAATCCATGTTAACTTATTTTCCAACTATGAGGTTGCGTTCCACAATAAACATTAGGTTGACACGCAATCAACACATCCCTATCAGCTGTTCTCAACCCTCACATGATAAAATGACAGCGCGCTCTATTCAAAACCCAACACAGCCAAGTCTAAGGACACAGCGTTGTCCGAAATGCGTAGGCTTACAGAGGATACCCTCCCTCCAATTTCTTATACACCCTGGACTTCATACCACTGGACCTTCTTTTTAGAAATTTAACAATTAAACTTGGAAAATTGTTCCATTTTAAACGCTTCAGCGCTGGATTCTACCTTCTCCCTTTGTTTCTACTTGATACTCCGTGTGCCGACACGAGGATCCGGGCGCTATCAACGACACACAGGAGTGTGTCAGGTGAGCTGGAGGATTTTTTCTACTTTTTTGATGTGTATGTAATTAGTGCCAGAAGTAAAGCCGGTACTTGCATTAGTGACCTTGTGACATGTAATTTATATTTGTGTTTGTAACTGATACAGAACAATTTTGGCTATAATTAAAGTCCACCTGTTATGTGTACCCAATAATAGAAGCCATTTTGTACCATGGAAATGGGTGCCTTGAGATTTAGGGTCTTTACTTGTCTTCGGCTGAAAGAACGTTACTTGTCCTGTCAGGGGCCTGTACGTTTGGCCTAAACGTCGGAAAATTCTCCCAAAGTATACGTCTAATGTGCCTATAGACTAATATTAGCCAGAAGTATGCTAAAAGTGTGTCCTTTAGGCATATGAGTGCATAATATGTTTTATTATTTTTTAAATAGAGGGAAAAATAGTAGGTAAAGGGCACAAAAAGTTGTAAATAATACAATCAATATAAATTGCATAAAACAGTGAGTGCATGAAAATGGGTCAGTGTTCCACTATATAACAAATTGTGTGATCTCCACTCCCTGGTAGGACGAGCTAAAAGTTGTTTTTTTTTTAACTTTCATCTTTATTTGCATTTTTTCCAATTTTACATAATAAAAATTCAATACAACATTGAACAATGAACATTTGCCAAAATGTATCGACATCATTATCCTTCACCAAATAATACACATTAGAACGTCCATACAAGTAAGATGTTACAATTATTTCCGACACATAGCCAACCCTCCAATTCCACCTCAGGTATTACGTCCCACCCGAAAGAACCTATGCAAGTAGTCTAACTATACCTGGTATTGTCCCAATATCTTTCTCCCTAATACATCTAGGAAATATCCAATGCTCCCAAAGAGCCACTAAGGTGTTCTCTTGCGTACCACGCTGTGTGTCTAAATGAGGACAACAATTCTCTGATCTCCTGATCATCGAATTGAGTAACAATGAATCTTTTCCATTTGGCGAAAAAGTGGTTTGTTTCCTTTTCTTTATGTCTTTCTGTTTCTAGGCGTTCTATATTCAAAAGCTTCTTCAGCTGTATAGTCACCTCTGATATTGTTGGGAGTTCCCTAATCAGCCAGTTCTGCAATAGACATCTTTTTGCTACCATGAGGACAGTGTGGATTATTGAGGGCACCCGTCTAGATATCGCCGCATCCTCCTCCTCAGGTGGTCTCACCTGATGGAATAACATACATTGTGGAGACATTGGTAGGGATGTTGCCCAGAATGTTGTTACAAACCTGCACACTTTCCCCCAAAAGTTTTGGGTAGCTTGACAGCTCCAAATCCCGTGGTACATATCAGATTTGGCCAATTGACATTTAGGACAAGCAATTATCCTATCCGGATTAGAGGCAGAAGCCGGGATGTTGAAGCCATAAATAGCATTATGCATAATTTTGAAATACGACTCCCTCCATCTCTCTTTTATAATTTCCTTTCGTACCGTCTTCCACCCTTTCAGTATAACTTCCGCAATATCCGAATCCCCTGTCAATCTCTCCCACCTTTTATAGCAATCCTTAGGATTCTGCTTAATGACTCTATTTCTATTGATGTTATATAAAGAGGATAGCGAAGCTTTTTCCAATTTCGGGCCTATAATTTCATCAAAAGTGTGTATTAACGCTTCAGATACTGCAACCTCCCTCTGCAAAATGCCACTATCTGCATTATGGGAAAATTATGTTTATCAGCAAATTATATCTGTCTTTAATTTCTATCATCGTAAGCCACCTTGGATGTTCTGAGTGCATTAGGTGTTGTGCCAGCAGAATGTTTTTTTCCCTCCACTCTCTAAAAAGAATATTGTGCGTCCCCTGCGGAAATTCTGGGCGGCCCCATAGCGGCATCCTTTTTTACAGTAAAAACTGTACTTTAAATAACTTTCTCCAGATCTTCCAAGTTGCTATGGTATCTTTTAATAATATTGAGTGCTTCACTTCAGAAGGGAGTTTAGAGTATCTAGTGTGCAATAAGGTCATGAGATTCCAAGGTGCCGCTAATTGTTGTTCCAATTCCCCATTCGAATAGTGAGTAGATCCCTGTATCCAGTCCAACAAATGTCGGAACAAACACGCCAAATTATAACCCCTGACACTTGGGAAATTTATCCCCCCCTCTTCCTTGCAATACATTAACTTAACTAATGCAATCCTGGGTTTGTAAGGGGTAAAGTAATTTCGGGAAACTCATCATTTTTACTAGATGACACCTCCCCATAAATGTGAGTGGAAGGTGATGCCACCTATGTAGTTCTTATGTGATCTTAGATATTAGTGGGTTGTAATTTAACGTGTATAAAGTGTCCGGTGTCCTCCCTATTTTAATGCCCAGGTATGTGATGTAATGTGCAGCCATTTGGATCGGGATCCCTGCTCTGGACCAGTAGTCATTTGAATGCGGATGATCTAGTTCCAGTAGTTTACTTTTTGCTATATTGATTTTGTATCCTGAAAACTCCCCAAACTCATAAATTTTTTCTAACAGACCCCTCAATTGCCTTTCAGGGTTGAACATGAATATCAGAATATCATCCGCACACATAGTGAGCCGTATCTCCTGATCCCCTACTCGTATGCCCTGGAAAACATTGCTGGACTCTAAATATCTGGCCAGTGGCTCTAAGGCCAAGTCAAAAAGTAAGGGCGATAATGGACATCCCTGTCTGGTACCTTTTTCCAATATGAATGCTTCCGATATAAAGCCAGGAGTATGTACCTTGGCTTTCGGGGAATCATAGAGTCCTCGTAATAGAGTCCTGACGTTTCCCTTGATATTCATTTTGTCCATCACCATCCCCAGCCAATGCCACCTCACGTTATAAAACGCCTTTTCCGCATCGAGTGTCAGCAATGCCGACGATTCGCCTGGCTGAGGCCGGTGACGCACCCTATCTAAAACTGTTAATACCTTACGTAAATTTGCTACTGCCGATCTCCCTTTTATAAAGCCTACCTGTGCCGGTGCAATAAGATCGGGCATCAGAATCGCCATCCTCTTTGCCATAATTTTTGTTACGATTTTGAGATCTTGATCTATAAGTGAGATGGGTCGATAAGATCCTGGGTTCAAAAGATCTTTCCCCGGCTTGGGTAAAACTTTGATATGAGCCATATTAGAGCCCGCCTGTAGTGTGCCAGATTTCAATACCACATTGTAGTATGCTAACAACGGAGGGGCAATTTAGTCCAACAAAGCCTTGTAATATTCCCCCATGTACCCATCCAGGCCTGGGGACTTGCCATTGTGCAAATTTTTTACCGCTCTGCTAACTTCCTCCAACGAGATATCCTCATTCAGATGGCCCAACTGATCTGACGTAAGAGATGGGAGGCTAATGGAATAAAGAAAAGCTGCTCCGTCACCCGCATCAGACTCTCCCTCTCTATAAAGCTCCTTGTAAAAATCACATAACACGGCGTTTATCTCTCGTGGCCCCCTTTGAATTTGTCCCTCCTTATTTTTCATGGCTAAAATCTGAGAGGAAGGAAACCTGCCCTTTGCTAACCGTGCCAGCCGTTTCCCCGACTTATTTCCATATCTGAACAAGTCCGTTTCAAAGTGTGCTCTGTAGATTCTTTCCTTCCTATCCAACCACAGCTCATAATCTTGTCTAGCAGCAATCCATTTCTTCCTATCCAGATCTAAAAGAGAGGACATGTAGGTAGTATATGTCGATCTAAGGTGTAAGCTAGCTGCCTTATAAGATTGCATCATCTTTTTTTTATATGTACTCACATAAGCTATCAATTTACCTCTCATGACCGCTTTAGCCGTTGCCCAATATAACACAGCTGTTTCCTTATGAGGCTCATTGTCAAGTGCAAATTCTAACCACCACCCCTTCATTTCTAACACTTTTTTAATTAATGTCCACCCCCTAGTTACAGCCACTATACCCAAGGTCATCTCTGTGTCCTCCCCCCCCCCAATTACACGGATGAGAAATCTGGTTTAGCAACAAAATTGACTCCTTTTGTGCTTATTTTAATCTTCCGCTGGGACCAGGAGACAAATTAATGATAACTAACAGTTATTTTTTTTATATTTTGCCATTAACTGCGACCAATGGTGAGGCCCGGACATCCACATGTTCTGTCTGGTGAGGCCCAAGTAGAAAAATATTGAGAAGCCCTGGCATAGACCATGCACTTTGACTAACCCCAGAAAAAATTCTAATAAATGGACCCAGAGTTTCGCCTTATTCTGTAAATAAGCAAATATTTAAAAAAAACAACAACTGTTTTTGAATAAAGTTATTCAAAACACTTATACAACAGCTATATCACCAAGGTTAAAAAGTAACTGCCCCCTTAAACTTGAAGGTTTTTTTTTAGTTAAGTCTATCTTTTTCCATATGCCCAATTAGGGTAAAACGACATCATAGAAGGACCCCCTTCAATAAGCCGGAGCAGAAAGCCTGGAAATATCAGCAGCTCCTTCTTTGGTAGGCCCCCAGTCCTCCTTCTTACAATCCTGTGTCTGGTTGTAAGACAACTGGGGGCAGCAGGAGCCTTCACCCTTTGCCCTGTCTGCAGAAGGTCACCAGGATAGTTAGGTACCACTCCTTTGCTAAGCTTTGGCCCACCCGGCAATTCACCAGCTCAGATCAGCAGGAAATTAACTCCTGTGTTCTCTGCAGGATTTTTGAAAAACTGTTTGTTTCCGGAACATGCAAAATATCCTTCAGACTGACAAATCCTGGGGGCAACTTTATCTTCTGTTTAGTTGTATGCGTCATTTCTAGGTTTATTGTGTTCCTTTAATGACTGGTTGCCTTTCATTTTCACAGCAATAATTGTTACCAAATGCTTCACATAATTTCCTATCAGTCTTAGAAATTGTGGCCCATTTTTTTTATTTTTTTTCAGAACTGCTCTAATTGTAGATTAAACACTCCATGCATAACTGTGTTATACCTAGAGCAGGGCCTGTGTCATGCATCGCCCCTCAGGCCCTGCACTATGCATAACACAGTGTATTAATTTTGCCCTGAATGTTCCTTTAACACATGCTTCCTTCAATAATTAAAGGATCAGCTTTTTCTCCAATCCCGGACATTAGTGTAGGAATGTGGCAGCCAATCATAGCAATACTCCCACTAGTGATCACACGGGAATGGCTGTTGTGTTCTTGCGATCACCGTGACAAAAGTCTACGGCATTATGTGGGAATGACATCCCGCTATTGATGTACATGTACGTCATGGTGCGTTAAGATCACGTTCAGATTGGCATAAAATTCTACCGCAAAATGCACATGTGTTATTTCTGCCGTGTGTGGATTAGGATTTGCAAAACCCTATTGATTGCACTGTACTTTATTGTGGATTTTCAGTGAGAAATCTGCCACAACTCTCCCACAAATGCTAGCTTTGCGCAATATTTTTCATATTTTAGAGTCATAACCTTAGCTATGGTACAAAAAAATGCCATGTTGTTCTTGAATGTGTTGCGACTTCCTGTATCAATTGTTGCTATGCAATTTAGCTCTGGGGGCCTCACATTTCTCTAGATTTTCTTTGAAATGTTTCTACACCTTGATTGGAGTCCACCTGAGGGAAATTCATTTGATTGAACATGATTTGGAAAGACACACCCCTGTCTATATAAGGTCTCACAGTTGACAATGTATATCAGAGCAAAAACCCAGCCATGAGGAGGAAACAAGTGCCTGTAGAGCTCAAAAACAGGATTGTGCGGAGGCACAGATCTGGACATGGGTACAAAAAATTTCTGCTGCGCTGAAAGTTCCCAAGGGCACAGTGCCCTCAACAGTTCTTAAATGCAAGAAGTTTGGTGGGGCAACCAGCTCTAGGAAGAGTCCTGGTTGTTCCAAACAAAGTAATCGGGGGCTTTGGTAAGAAAGGTAACCAAGAACTCAATGGCCACTCTTACTGAGCTCCAAAGATCCTGTGTGCAGATGGGTCAAAGTTCCGGAAGGTCAACCATCACTGCTCATCACCTGCTCAATACCATCCCTACAGTGAAGCTTGGTGCATCATGGCAGCATCATGCTGTTGGGGTGTTTTTCAGTAGCTGGGACAGGGAGACTGGTAAGGGTTGAGGGAAAGATGAATGGAGCAAAGAACAGAGATATTCTTCATGAAAACGTGATCCAGAGTGTTCTGACCCTCAGACCGGGCCGAAGGTTCACTTTCCAACAAGCCAATGACCCTGATCACGCAGCCAAGACAAAACAGAAGAGGCTTAGAGACAACTCTGTGAATGTCCTTTAGTGGGCCAGCAAGAGCCCTGACTTGAACCCAATCAAACATCTCTGGAGAGACCTGAAAATGGCTGCCTGTCGACGGTCCCCAGCCAACCTGACAGAGCTTGAGAGGATCTGCAGAGCAGAATGGCAGAAAATCCCCCAAATCCACGTGGGTGTAAGGGATAGTCTTGTGTTTATGTGTGTCTTTACTGCCACCTCTGGCAGCTACATTGGTACTGCAGCTGAGGAACTGTGCTTAAAGAGGCTCTGTCACCAGATTTTGCAACCCCTATCTGCTATTGCAGCAGATAGGCACTGCAATGTAGATTACAGTAACGTTTTTATTTTTAAAAAACGAGCATTTTTGGCCAAGTTATGACCATTTTTGTATTTATGCAAATGAGGCTTGCAAAAGTACAACTGGGCGTGTTTACAGTAAAAGTCCAACTGGGCGTGTAGTATGTGTGTACATCGGGGCGTTTTTACTTCTTTTACTAGCTGGGCGTTAGGAATGGGAGTGTATGATGCTGACGAATCAGCATCATCCACTTCTGTTCGTTAACACCCAGCTTCTGGCAGTGCAGACACACAGCGTGTTCTCGAGAGATCACGCTGTGACGTCACTCACTTCCTGCCCCAGGTCCTGCATCGTGTCGGACACATCGGCACCAGAGGCTACAGTTGATTCTGCAGCAGCATCAGCGTTTGCAGGTAAGTAGCTACATCGACTTACCTGCAAACGCCGATGCTGCTGCAGAATCAACTGTAGCCTCTGGTGCCGATGTGTCCTCGCTCGTCCGACACGATGCAGGACCTGGGACAGGAAGTGAGTGACGTCACAGATCTGCACTGCCAGAAGCTGGGCGTTGTGAAGAGAAGTGGATGATACTTCTCGTCAGAACGCCCAGCTAGTAAAAGAAGTAAACACGCCCAGATGTAACACACATAATACACGCCCAGTTGTACTTTTACTTTAAACACGCCCAGTTGGACTTTAGCAAGCCTCATTTACATAAATATAAAAACGGTCATAACTTGGCCAAAAATGCTCGTTTTAAAAATAAAAATGTTACTGTAATCTACATTGCAGCGCCTATCTGCTGCAATAGCAAATAGGGGTTACAAAATCTGGTGACAGAGCCTCTTTAAGGAAAATATATTCTGGAGCTCGAGACAGGCTCCGCCCACTCAATGGGCGTGGCTCTTGACGCAGCTGGAGCTGGGAGGTGACAGTTGATAATGCAGAAGGTTTAATGGAAGATGAGGCGGCGATCTGTGAGGCAGAGAAGAGAAGCGGTGAGAGCGTGCCGAGACAGTACAAGATAGCTGTGGCAAGTCCAACAAGAGAAGCCAGAGAGGAGGAGTTGTGTCCTGTGTGGCAGAGAAATGATGACAGCGAGTGTGTATCGGCGGAAGTGTGAAGCCAAAGTCTGACAGGGCCGATGCTGTGTGTGAGATACTGGGAGTGATGCTACTGCAGAGGCCTACATGCCTTATACAAAGAGACGGAGTATATTCGCTATGTGTTGTTTCAGCGTACCCGAATGCTGAGAAACGAGTAAAAGGAGAACCTTTTCGAAAAATAAGTTAAAGTAGAACCTCATCGAAAGACAAGTTAAAGGAGAACCTCGTCAATACACGGTTGCAGCGGACCTTTGCCAGGGGAGACGTCCCTCCAACGTTTACGTAAGCCTGCTTAAGCAGGGGATGTACATTACATGACACTGTACTCGGGTATAGTAGTTTGGAGCTAGATAGGATCACTTGTTTAGTTTGTATTTGGGGATGCCCGGTAGTACTGACCCCCCTCTATTGAGTGTTATTATTTTATGGAAAGTGTTATTCACGGCTTTTATTATTTTCGACCCAGTTTCCCTACTCTCAGTAAATAATTTATATTTTTGCACTAATTGTATGAGCCTTGTTTCTGACGCGTATCTGCAACCTGTGGTACCACTAGGGCCACGTTACACTTGGCGTAGATGGCAGGATATGCGTTATCAACAGCAATGGAAGCCACACAAGGAGTCGCCCAGGGGAGCCAGGACCTGGCTGCGCTCCTCCAAGCTTTTCTGAATTTAAACATCCAAGCCCAGGGGCCAGATTGTGGGAGGACCCTGCCCTTGGGAGACATAACAAATCACCTACCCCGATTTGACGGAAAGAATATATTATTGACTGTCTGGAAAGAGAGGCTAATGTCGGCAATAGCTTTGTATTGGGTTACCCCTGATGTGCATGCCGAATTGGCATTAGCAACCTTACAAGGAGATGCCCAACATACAGTGCTTTTACAGCCCCCGCAAGAACGGCAGTCATTGGAGCATGTTATACCCCAACTCTGTGATGACCCATTCCCAAGCTCTGAGGAAAGCAATAGAACAAAGTGAGGATGAAGGTGCAGATGAAGTAGAAGTCAGGTACCAGTATGTTGCCCCCAATCCCCTCAGCGCCCCATCAATACAAAAGGGGATACAGACATTGTTACAAAAGATGCAAGAAATGCAGGTGAAAATACTAGAGCAAAAGCAGACACCGCTGGTAACGGCAGAAGTATGTCCGAGGCCTCCCGAACCCTTGCTTTTAGGGAGAGTTTCTGAAGGTCTGCTAACAACTCCGCGAAGGAACTGGTCCTACCGAGGGGGGTCAGCAGAGAAAAGGTTCTACCAAAGGGGACCAACAGAGACAGGGTCCGACCGAAGGGGACCGCGAAGGCAAGTACCGCCTCTAAACGGACTGTGTTGGAATTGCAAAGGATGGGGCCACTTTACGGCAGTATGCCCCACAAGGAGAAGACAACCGGTGATGGGGCACACCGTAGGACGAGTTGAAAGAAGGAGTAGGGAAGCCTGCCCCGAGGATATAGTCACGGCATGCCCCATGATTCAGGCAGAAATTGGAGGGAAGGAGGCTAATTGTCTGATAGACATGGGGTCCCATGTGACCACTATGCCCGAAACTTATTTTCAGCGGCACTACAGCCGACAAGTCACAATGGACTGGAAACATCTAATCCGAATGTTTTGCAGCTGACGGCCAGCCCCTCGATGCCATAGGGATTGTATGGATGCCCATACGGCTGTGCGGATAAAATGTTGGACCTGTAAGTATTACTGGGAATGAATGTGCTGCGAGATTTGGATGAGCTTCTCTTCAATAAACAGGGGCCAAGTTATTGGAAACCAGCAACGAAGCACCAACCAACCAAGAAAGTATTTCAGTGCTTGATCCGAAGTTGTGGGCTCCAGTAGAGCACCCCCACTGGTTCCACCATTGGGAAGATCCGAATTCCAGCCAAGACTCAAGTAACCTTACCAGCCGGGTGTGAGACACTGTTGACCTTGCCAGTCGGGTCGTCCCGACGTTTGGAAAGAGTGGAAGTATTAGTGGAACCCATCTAAGCCTCCATGGGGGGGAACTGATCCTTTAGTGGCCCGAGCCTTGGTGGTAGTCCGACATGGAAGAGTACCCATGCGGTGCGTAAATACCAATGACCATGCAGTGACCCTCAAGGCTGGAATGGAGTTGGCTCAGGTGTGTGAAGCCTGTTGAAGTGGGAAACCCGCAAAGAATTTCATGGATGCCAGTGCAGGGTCAGTTGTTGATCCAGAAGAGCCCACAGCTCAGTGGAACAGGAAGGTGATTTTTGAACAAATGGAAGCCTAAAAGAATGCCTTCTCGTCAGAGCAAATTGTGCAGATTGAGACTCTCTTTGGCGTAACCAGGAGACCTTTGCCTGCCACACAGATGATTTTAGTTGCACCGACAGTATCCAGCATGAGATCCCTATTGGGAACACATTGCCTATTAGAGAACGATATTGACAGATTCCCCCACGGATATATCAAGAGGTGAAGGAGATGTTGTCCCAGATGTTAAAGAACGGGGTCGTGAGGGAAAGTCCGAGCCCGTGGGCTGCCCCAGTGGTACTGGTTAAGAAAAAGGATGGTTCTATATGATTCTGTGTGGACTATAGGAAGTTGAACGCCTGTACTATGGGAGACTCCTATCCGCTCCTTCGAATTGAGGAGGCCTTGTCTTCGTTGGGAAAAGCCCATTATGTTTTATCCCTCTACTTGGTCAATGGATACTGACAAGTGCCTATAGCCAGCCAGGATCAAGCAAGAGGGCATTTATATTTCGTATGGGACTGTTCGAGTTCAATAGAATGCCATTTGGCCTGGTTAACGCCCCGGGAACTTTCCAGAGATTAATGGAGAGATGTTTGAGGAGTTTAATTTTGAATCAATTCTAATTTATTTAGATGATGTTATCGCGTATTCCCCAACGTTTGAAGACCACCTTAAACACCTGGAGAAGGCATTCTGGAAATTATGGTCCCATGGGCTGAAACTAAAGCATAGAAAGTTTCACCTGTTCCAGAAACAGGTCAAGTATTTGGGACATGTTGTGTCAGGAGAAGGCGTCCGACCGTCTGGAGAGAAAGTGGCTGCGGTACAGCGGTGGCCGATTCTAAGAACATTATGGGAACTAAGAGCTTTCTTGGGATTAGCAGGATACTACAGGCGCTTCATAAGAGATTACACGATAAAAGACTGACCACTGAATACACTTCTACAGGGAACAGCACAAGGCTCCAAGAACCACAGGATCACTTGGGGCGAAAGACAAAAAGAAGCCTTTAGGGTTTTGAAAGAAGCTCTTACTACGGACCCGATACTAGTGTACCCTAATTACGAGTTACCATTTCACTTTTACACAGATGCTAGCCTTCATGGCCTAAGAGCCGTCTTGGCCCAAGAGCAAGACGGACAAGAACGAGTGATAGCGTTTGCCAAACACTCTTTGAGAGACAAGTAAAAGAATCCAGACAACTATAGCTCGTTTCGCCTGGTTTGGGCCATGACAGCGACGTTTTCTGAGTATTTCACAGGGGCAAAGATCCTGGTGAAGACTGACAACAATTCGCTGGCTCATCTGGATGGAGCAGCGCTGGAGTGCCCGCCTGTCCAAATATGATTTCTCCATATCTTACTGCTCCAAAGTAGAAAACACGCACGCAGACGCTTTGTCCCAAGTGACCTCGGAGGTCCCCTAGGGGGACAGGGATGAAGCTCTCGAGGAAAATTAGATCCCTGATTTCCGAAAGTTTGCAGTACTAGCCGTGGAGGCTCAACAGCGGGGTATAGAAAGGGAGAACTCCTCTGTCCTGATAGGCCAGAATACTCAAGACTGGCAGAAAATGCAGGATACTGCAAGGGGCTTGGTGAAGATCCGAAATTGGGTTTCTCAGGGACAAAAGCCAAGCAGAGGGGAAAGAGTAGCACTATCCCTAGAACTTTAAAGGTGTTGAGTCAGCGGGAACAACTGGAAGTCAGGAATGGGTTGCTCAATCGGAGAGTCTACTTAGCAGCGGAATTGGAGCAGCAATGGCAAATAGTGGTGCCACAAAAGTTGGGCCGAGTGACGGCACGGGAGGCACATGAACGCGGAGCACACTTCGGTCCCAAAAATACATTTCAGTGGCTACAACGACTGGTCTACTGTCCCACTTGCGCAAGATGGTAGAGGAGGTTTGTCAAGAATGTCGCAACTGTGAACTAAATATGGCACCGAAACGGCGAGCCCCCGTTCAGTCGATCCAAACTGGTGCTCCATTGGAGATCCTTATGATTGACTACGTCCTCGTTGGATTATCCAGCAGCGGGTACCAGTATTGTCTGGTTATGACAGACCACTTTACTAAGTTTGCGGTGGTCACTCCCACTCGGGATCAGACGGCTGAGTCGGCGGCCCGAGCCATATGCCAGGATATTATCAGAGTGTAAAGGATCTGCCAGGCACAGCTTCTGTGTCAACGCCTATAGGTAATCAGTCTGCACCTGCTTCTATGTCTGTGAGACTGACTCCATCTTCCACCACTCAGGATGGCAGGCTTAGGAGTGGGAGAGCCTATCACAGCCTGGCCAGACAGAGCTAGCTCCCGCCCTCTGTCTATTTATACCTGCCTTTCCTGTTCCTCCTTGCTTGTGATTCTTCTCGTTTGGTTTCCTGGCCCTGCTGCAGCTTCTTGAACTATTTGTCCCTGCTTACTGACTACTCTCCTTCTCTGCGTTTGGTACCTCGTACACTCCTGGTTTGACTCGGCTCGTTCACCACTCTTGTTGCTCACGGTGTTGCCGTGGGCAACTGCCCCATTTCCCTTAGCTTCTGTGTACCCTTGTCTGTTTGTCCGTCGTGCACTTATTGAGCGTAGGGACTGTCGCCCAGTTGTACCCCGTCGCCTAGGGCGGGTCGTTGCAAGTAGGCAGGGACTGAGTGGCGGGTAGATTAGGGCTCACTTGTCTGTTTCCCTACCCCCATCATTACACAGAGTGTACGGATTTCCTCAGAGAATCCACTCTGACCAGGTGGCATGTTTCCTAGGAGGTGTAATGGAGGAGGTGCACAAGTTGTATGGCTTTCAAAAGTCTTGCACGACCTCATACCACCCTCAGGGTAATGGGGCCTGTGAACAGTTCAATTGTAACCCGCTGCAAACGCTTAGAACGTTGGGGACCGACCAGAAGGCCCAATGGCCCAAGTTCCTCCCTGACCTAATGTGGGCCTATAATAACAGGGTCCACTCCGCTACAGGATATCCACCGTACACCCTGTTGTTCGGCAGAGCGGCCCGTTGGAATAAGGAACTCCAGTTAGATCCCCCAAGAGACCCCAAGCAAAGAGATATACAGACATGGGTCCGGGATCATAGAGAGAGACTTCAGACTATTCACAGGCTAGTAACCCAACATTCACAGGAGAGAGTGCATGCGGAGAGACTTCCGGTTCAGGAGGCCCCGTTGAGACCCAGAGATAGGGTGTTGGTCAGGGAAAAGAGGCAACTGGACAATAGGCGGGAAAGACAGCCATACAGAGTTATAGAGAGGAAGTCTCCAGATGGGCCAGTTTATGAAGTACAAAAGGAAGGCGAGTCCGGGAGTAAGATACTGCATAGGAACATGCTCAGATCCTGCTTGTCCCACAACATTGTTGACACTACCCCAAAAGAACAACGTGAACGGTCCCGACTGACTCCAGGAGCCGTTAGTGACAGGGACACGCATGTTGACAGTGAGAATGCTGATTTGAAATGGTGGACTTGCCAGACTGAAGACATAGGGGCAAAATTTACAAGCGGCCCCGAACCTCATGGGGGGTGGTGTTGGGTTCCCGGACGCCCCTAAAGTTGAGGTCGAGACCGTTGAGCCCATCGAGACTGTAGAGACCGGGGTGACCATTGAGCCCGAAAAGACTGTTGAGACTGAAGCGAGTTATGATACGGACGGTACACTGAGACGAAGAACCAGGATGACTGCAGGGTTCCCCCCAAACGATATACGGCAGAAGATTTTATTTGGCCCCAGGTCACCAGATGCCCTGAGGAGAAGACTATCAGCTACGCTGGTGAGACATTGGATTGCCGAGGACTGGCAATGTAAAAGCGGGGGGGGGGGGGGGGGTCTTGTGTTTATGTGTGTCTTCACTGCCACCTCTGGCAGCTACATTGGCACTGCAGCCTAGGAACTGTGCTTAGGGAAAAGATATTCTGAAGCTCGAGACAGGCTCTGCCCACTCAGTGGGCGTGGCTCTTCACGCAAATGGACCTGGGAGGTGACAATTGATCATGGTTGCCAACCGTCCGTAAATTTACAGACAGTCAGCAAAAAAGGGGGGCAGTGTGGAGCTATCTACAAGGGTGGGCAGTATGGAGCTTTTTACAATGGGACTGTGTGGTGCTATTTACAAGGGGTGGCAGTGTGGAGCTATTTACAAGGGGCGGCAGTGTGGAGCTATTTACAAGGGCGGAGCTATTTACAATGGCGTGGAGCTATTTACAATGGCGGCAGTGTGGTGCTATTTACAAGAGGCCGCAGTGTGGTGCTATTTACAAGGGGTGCTGTGTGGAGCTATTTACAAGGGGGCAGTGTGGGACTATTTACAGGGGGGGGCTGTGTGGCACTATCTACAAGGGGGGGTTGTGTGGCGCTATCTAAAAGGTGTTTCTGTGTGTGGCGCTATGTACAGAGGGCACGAATGGGGCACGGTTACTGATGGGGCACTTTTATTGGGTCGAGCACTAAGGGATCATTATTAAAGTCTGGGACACTGTAGATTATGAGTTTATTTAGAGGACGGGGTATGGGTGTGGAGGGTGCTAGAAAAGCAAGAAGCCAACATGTCTGTGTGTCAAATTCTGCATACACGAGTCGTGGCTGGAATAAGTCATCACAGCGGTTTGGGCCAGATGGAGAAAAAAAGGGAAAGTGAACTACTAATATGAGAAAACATCACCTAAGTTAGCGGGGGAAAGCTACAGGCGAGGCTGTGATTGGTGAGTCACTCCTAGCACACTGCACAGGCAATAATTTTGTAATGTGTTCGTAAAAATTTTCGTCATTCCGTGATTTTTAGCTCAGTTGTCCAGAAATTTCTGAAGTGGAGGTTGGCAACCCTGTAGTTGATGATGCAGAAGGTTTAATGGAAGATGAGGCGGCGATCTGTGAGGCAGAGAAGAGCAGTGGTGAGCGTGCGGAGACAGTACAAGATAGCTGTGGCAAGTCCGACAAAAGAAGCCAGAGAGGAGGAGATGTGTAACTGTGTGGGAGAGAAACGGTGACAGCGAGTGTGTAGCGGCGGAAGTGTGAAGCCAAAGTCTGATAGGGCCGACGCTGTGTGTGAGCTACTGGGAGTGGTGCTGCTGCAGAGACCTACATTCCTTATACAAAGAGACCGTGTATATTCGCTATGTGTTGCTTCAGCATACCCGAATGCTGAGAGACATGTTAAAGGAGAACCTTGTCGAAAGACAAGTTAAAGGAGAACCTCGCCAATACACTGACCTTTGCCGGGGGAGACGTTCCTCCAACGTTTACGTAAGCAGGGGATGTACATTACACGACACTGTACACTATAGTAGTTAGGAGCTAGATAGGAACACTTGTTTAGTTTATATTTGGGGAGGCCCGGTAGTACTGACCCCCTCTATTGAGTGTTATTATTTAACAGAAATTGTTATTCACGGCTTTTATTATTTTGGACCCAGTTTCTCTACCCTCTGTAAATAATTTCTATTTTTGCACTCCTTGTGTGAGCCTTGTTTCTGATGCGTATATGCCACCTGTGGTACCGCTAGGGCCACGCTACATGTGCAAACCTTGTGGCATCTTACCCAAGAAGACTGGAGGCTGTCATCACTGCGAAAGGTGCTTCAACTAAGTCCTGAGTAAAGGGTCTGAATACTGAGGTCAATGCAATATTTTCGTTTTTCCTTTTCAATAAATTTGTCATTATGGGGTATTGAGTGCAGAATGATGGGGAAAAACGTTTTAATTTAGCACAAGGGCTCAACATAAAATGTGAAAAAATTGAAAGGGTCTAAAGACTTCTGAATGCACTGTATATCAAATGCATTTTTTCCTCAAACCTACTGGAATTGTATTTTCATTTCTGACATTGGTAACTGATCCGAGCACGCAAGTTTATTGTGGAAACGGGGGAGACAATTGACGGCTGAAGCCCTCTCATCTGTCTTTGGCTAGTTTTAGCTTCTCTTCTCCACTATCAGATAGCTTCCGCTTATAAATGGAACATACACTAAAAGTGGATCTGTCAGCTCTCCTGACATGTCTGTTTTTAGTAAATACTTGCAATGCCCATTCTGGGACATCTTTTCTTAGAACTCTGTGGTGTGCCATTCCTCTGTTATTCCTCCTGGAAATCTATAACTAAATTTACAATTCTGTGTTACCATTCCCCATGCAGGGGCGTAGCTAGGGGGGGCAGGCGGGGCATGTACCCCGGACGAGCTTAGAGGGGGGCGCCAGCGCCACCTCCTCCTGAACTATAATTGTACCTGTGTTTATAGGACACAGGTACAATTAGAAGCAATGAATGACTGGGCACGTTCCGTGCCCGGCTATTCAGCGCTTTTGTACCAGTGAAGCGACTGGTACCTTTTGTACCAGTGAAGCTTCCGTCGATGAAAGGCGCTGATTGACAGGGAAAGTCATCCTGCCCAGCCAATCAGCGCCTTTCATAGACGCTTCGTTCAACCCCCAGGAGACCTGCGCAGAAGAGAGCAGGTCTCCATTGCTGCCGGCTGGCGTGGGAACGGGATTAAGGTGAGTTTGAATAGTTTATTTTTATTTTTAATTGTAATAAAAAAGTGTGTGACTGTATCTACAGGGGGGCTTTATCTACAAGGGGGACTTTATCTACGGGGGGAATTTTATCTACGGAGGGGGGACTTTGTCTACACGGGGGGGGGGGGGGGGTCCTTTATCTACAAGGGGGACTTTATCTACGGGGGGCTTTATCTACACGCGGGGGGCTTTATCTATGGGGGATGTCTATCTACAGGGGGGGCTATATACTGGGGTGGGCTATCTATGTATCACCATATACAGAGGTGGGCTATAGCTACAGGGGGGCTATATACAGGGGTGGGCGATCTATGGAGCACTATATACAGGGGTGGGCTATATCTACAGGGGGGCTATATAGTATATAGCCCCCCTGTAGATATAGCCCACCCCTGTATATAGTGCTAAATAGATCGCCCACCCCTGTATATAGCCCCCCTGTAGATATAGCCCACCCCTGTACATAGTCCCCCTGTAGATATAGCCCACCCCTGTATATGGTATCCCACAAATAGCTCCCCCAATAGTGCTCCACAGAAAGCCCACCCCTGTATATAGCCCCCTGTACATATAGTCCACCCCTGTACTATATACAGGGGTGGACTATCTAGTGGAGCACTATATACAGGGGTGTACTATATGTACAGGGGGGCTATATACAGGGGTGGGCTATCTGTGAAACACTATATACAGGGGTGGACTATATGTGGACCACTATATACAGGGGTGGGCTATATCTACAGGGGGGTTATATACAGGGTTATATACAGGGGTGGGCTTTCTGTGGAGCACTATAGGGGGAGCTATTTGTGGGATACTATATACAGGGGTGGGCTATATCTACAGGGGGGCTATATACAGGGGTGGATGATCTATGGAGTACTATATACAGGGGTGGGCTATATCTACAGGGGGGCTATATACAGGGGTGGACTATATGTGGAGCACTATATACAGGGGTGGACTATATGTGGAGCACTATATACATGGGTGGGCTATATCTACAGGGGGGCTATATACAGGGGTGGGCTATCTGTGGAGCACTATATACAGGGGTGGGCTATATCTACAGGGGGCTATATACAGGGTTGGGCTATATCTACAGGGGTGGGCGATCTATGGAGCACTATATACAGGGGTGGGCTATATCTACAGGGGGGCTATATATAGGGGTGGGCTATCTGTGGAGCACTATATACAGGGGTGGGCTATATCTGCAGGGGGGCTATATACAGGGGTGGGCTATCTGTGGAGCACTATATACAGGGGTGGGCTATATCTACAGGGGGGCTATATATAGGGGTGGGCTATCTGTGGAGCACTATATACAGTGGTGGGCTATATCTACAGGGGGCTATATACAGGGGTGGGCTATCTGTGGAGCACTATATACAGGGGTGGGCTATATCTACAGGGGGCTATATACAGGCTGGGCTATACGTGGAGCACTATATACAGAGCTGGGCTATATCTACAGGGGGCTATATACAGGGGTGGGCTATCTGTAGAGCACTATAGGGGGAGTTATTTGTGGGACACTATATACAGGGGTGGGCTATATGGGGCACTATCTACAGGAGGCTCTATGGGGGCACTATCTACAGGGGGCTCTATGGCAGACACTATCTACAGGGGGCACAGTGTGTGTGTGTGTGTGTGGGACACGGTGTATGGTGCTATTATAATTAGAGGTGCAGTGTATGGCGCTATTATATTTAGGGGCGTAGTGTGTGGTATAATGATAACTTTATCTTTGTTTATAGGTGTAGAAATGTTGGAAAAGTGAGAAGCTGAAGACATCTGAGCGGCAAACTGCAGAAATGGTCTGTGACCGGGAGAAGTCATCATAGAGGTCTGGATCGGATGGAGAAAAAGAACTAGAATCTGAGACGTCACCGGTGAGTCACTTAATGTAAATGTTTATTCTGCCTCTAATCAGTAATGTAGTCACTGTATGATCTGCAGCGAGATGATGGGTGGTATGATTATGATAGGATTTATTTTTTGTGAAACAGCAACTCCCAGCATATCCTTACCATTGTTTGGACCATGCTGGGAGCTGTAGTTTTACGCCGTACAAACCTGTACAGCAGGGGTTGCACTAAATTGAGCTGTATTTGCGCAGGTGCTGTATATATGTAATGAGCTTTGTTCTGCTGCTGTATATATGTACTGAGCTTGGTTCTGGTGTTGTGTATAGAACTATATTGCTTGTAAAATGTACAAATGTTTTTATGCTCGCGTTACATAAAAAGAAATGTGGAAAAGAAATGACACGTCATTGATTGGTAGAGAAAACTAACACGGCGAGGGGGAAGGAGCTGTCGGGAAAGAGGTTGGGGGGGGGGGGGGTGGCGCCAAACTGAATCTTTGCCCCGGGTGCTGGAGAACCTAGCTACGCCTCTGCCCCATGTCAATGGGGTGTGTCCTGCACAGTCTGACATTCTCAGAATATTTAGGGACATGCACCACTGATAAGTGGAATGGTTACACCCTGTTGTCAATGTTCTAAGAAAAGATGCTCCGGAGTGGAAATGCCATTTTTTTCTAAAACAGACATGTCAGAAGACTTGACAGGTCCTCTTTAAAGAGGCTCTGTCACCAGATTTTGCAACCCCTATCTGCTATTGCAGCAGATCGGCGCTGCAATGTAGATTACAGTAACGTTTTTATTTTTTAAAAACTAGCATTTTTGGCCAAGTTATGACCATTTTTGTATTTATGCAAATGAGGCTTGCAAAAGTCCAAGTGGGTGTGTTTAAAAGTAAAAGTCCAAGTGGGCGTGTATTATGTGTGTACATCGGGGCGTTTTTAATACTTTTACTAGCTGGGCGTTCTGATGAGAAGTATCATCCACTTCTCTTCAGAACGCCCAGCTTCTGCCAGATCACGCTGTGACGTCACTCACAGGTCCTGCATCGTGTCAGACGAGCGAGGACACATCGGCACCAGAGGCTTCAGTTGATTCTGCAGCAGCATCAGCGTTTGCAGGTAAGTAGCTACATCGACTTACCTGCTAACGCCGATGCTGCTGCAGAATCAACTGAAGCCTCTGGTGCCGATGTGTCCTCGCTCGTCTGACACGATGCAGGACCTGTGAGTGACGTCACAGCGTGATCTGGCAGAAGCTGGGTGTTCTGAAGAGAAGAGGATGTTACTTCTCATCAGAACGCCCAGCTAGTAAAAGTATTAAAAACGCCCCGATGTACGCACATAATACACGCCCACTTGGACTTTTACTTTTAAACACACCCACTTGGACTTTTGCAAGCCTCATTTGCATAACTACAAAAATGGTCATAACTTGGCCAAAAATGCTCGTTTTTTAAAAATAAAAATGTTACTGTAATCTACATTGCAGCGCCGATCTGCTGCAATAGCAGATAGGGGTTGCAAAATCTGGTGACAGAGCCTCTTTAACTACTTGACGTCCTATGACGCATATACTTGTTATGAGCGGCAGGCAGTAGCCGAACCATTATGAGGATACTTGTCATGCTGATCGCATTGACACTGCTACTGCATATTTAGGTATGCCCTAACAACTACCTGTGTACTATTAGTACAAAACATAATGTACTGGCATAGAGATGTATAGTAAAAAAAAATACTAATTTAAAATCCCCCCTCAAGGTTAAAAAAAAAAGTTAAAGAAATAAAGAAAAAAGTAATGTTAAAGATTGGAAAATAAAATAAACACACAAACATACATTTTTTTTTACAAGTTTTTGTATTCATTTTTGTATAGATTTGTGTATTAATTATTAAAGTCCCAATACATAAGATAGTACATACATATTTGGTACCCTACTAACCGTAACAACCGATAAAATACAGCACTGCGTCTGAGGTACACTACCGTTCAAAAGTTTGGGGTCACCCAGACAATTTTGTGTTTTCCATGAAAACTCACACTTATATTTATCAAATGAGTTTCAAAATGACTAGAATATATAGTCAAGACATTGACAAGGTTAGAAATAATGATTTTTATTTGAAATAATATTTTTCTCCTTCAAACTTTGCTTTCATCAAAGAATGCTCCATTTGCAGCAATAACAGCATTGCAGACCTTTGGCATTCTAGCTGTTAATTTGCTGAGGTAATCGGGAGAAATTTCACCCCATGCTTCCAGAAGCCCCTCCCACAAGTTGGATTGGCTTGATGGGCACTTCTTGCGTACCATACGGTCAAGCTGCTCCCACAACAGCTCTATGGGGTTGAGATCTGGTGACTGCGCTGGCCACTCCATTACAGATAGAATACCAGCTGCCTGCTTCTTCCCTAAATAGTTCTTGCATCATTTGGAGGTGCTTTGGGTCATTGTCCTGTTGTAGGATGAAATTGGCTCCAATCAAGTGCTGTCCACAGGGTATGGCATGGCGTTGCAAAATGGAGTGATAGCCTTCCTTATTCAAAATCCCTTTTACCTTGTACAAATCTCCCACTTTACCAGCACCAAAGCAGCCCCAGACCATCACATTACCTCCACCATGCTTGACAGATGGCGTCAGGCACTCTTCCAGCATCTTTTCAGTTGTTCTGCGTCTCACAAATGTTCTTCTGTGTGATCCAAACACCTCAAACTTCGATTCGTCTGTCCATAACACTTTTTTCCAATCTTCCTCTGTCCAATGTCTGTGTGCTTTTGCCCATATTAATCTTTTCCTTTTATTAGCCAGTCTCACATATGGCTTTTTCTTTGCCACTCTGCCCTGAAGGCCAGCATCCCGGAGTCGCCTCTTCACTGTAGACGTTGACACTGGCGTTTTGCGGGGTACTATTTAATGAAACTGCCAGTTGAGGACCTGTGAGGCGTCTATTTCTCAAACTAGAGACTCTAATGTACTTGTCTTGTTGCTCAGTTGTGCAGCGGGGCCTCCCACTTGTCTTTCTACTCTGGTTATAGCCTGTTTGTGCTGTCCTCTGAAGGGAGTAGTACACACCGTTGTAGGAAGGAAATCTTCAGTTTATTGGCAATTTCTCGCATGGAATAGTCTTCATTTCTAAGAACAAGAATAGACTGTCGAGTTTCACATGAAAGCTCTCTTTTTCTAGCCATTTTGAGAGTTTAATCAAACCCACAAATGTAATGCTCCAGATTCTCAACTAGCTCAAAGGAAGGTCAGTTTTATAGCTCTTCTAAACAGCAAAACTGTTTACAGTGGTGCTAACATAATTGCACAAGGGTTTTCAATTGTTTTCTAATCATCCATTAGCCTTCTAACACAGTTAGCAAACACAATGTACCATTAGAACACTGGAGTGATGGTTGCTGGAAATGGGCCTCTATACACCTATGTAGATATTGCATTAAAAAACAGACGTTTGCAGCTAGAATAGTCATTTAGCACATTAACAATGTATAGAGTGTATTTCTGATTAATTTAATGTTATCTTCATTGAAAAAAACTGTGCTTTTCTTTCAAAAATAAGGAAATTTCTAAGTGACCCTAAACTTTTGAATGGTAGTGTATACACCAGGAAGATCTCCTGACATATACCTCTGATGGAAGGCTGCAACATTTCTCACTGTGAAGGCATAGAGTGGGATGCGTCGCTAATAGCCTTCCATTGTAAAAAAAAAAAAACGTATATCGCAGGGTATGCTTTTTTTTACTGTGTTCATCTGGAATCTACAATGCTATTGTATACAGCAAAATGCCGATGCATATGAAAAAAACCCACTCATTTGGCAAATGCTGGGTAAATGGGGGCCTATAGATACTTTTGGTGTATATATGCCAGAGCATATGTTGAATCTAGGGCTGTAACGTGAAGGCGGGAAAAAAATAGCAGAACTGCCTAAATGCAAAGAGGCAAAAACAGAAACTTTATTTAGACCATGCCTAATTTGGACTGGTCCTCAGGGGTTTAATATACTGAAATAACCAACAGCAATTTCTCTTGATTCCACTAGGTGTCAGTGTAGCATTGTTTTAAATTTAAATGCCACTTTTGCTGTTATTTATGTGTCTCCTTCTTGCATGCTATTTAATAATATGTTACCTTTTTCTTTTCCTCTTATACTTCATTTCCACCTACATTAAATTACTCACACAGCTTGGCGCTGCAGCAGGGATACTGTAAAATTCACAATACTCCTACACTATGTAGGCAAATGACTGTGCATAGTCCAAATTACACCTGAATTACTGTATCTAATGGTGAAGACATGCAGGCAGCAATAAGTACAAATTGTACAGAAATTTAAGTGAATAGAAATTTGAGTGGAAATATTTTTGGTCTTGTAGTCGAGTTTTTCTCTTTGCGTATTTATGCAGTTACAGTGTAATGTATTGTAGATATTCAATAAATTAATACAGTATATACATTAATAAAAGGGAAGGGATCACATGTTAAACCAGATAGATCACTCTAGTATACTTTTCTAATGCAATTCTAAAATGTAAATTAAGCTCTCTTTCCTATGTGGCTGAGGGGCCTTAGGGCCATGGTCCCCAGGCCTGCCATGACTCTTTGCCTATTAGGCCATGCCATATGCACAGCTAACAGATTGGCTGTTAATTATTACTGACAGGCAATAATACTTTCTAAGGCCTTATTCACGTAAGCGTTGAATACGTCCGTGTGACGGCCGTTAAAACTACGGCCATCAC
This sequence comes from Rhinoderma darwinii, assembly GCF_050947455.1. Taxonomy (NCBI): domain Eukaryota; kingdom Metazoa; phylum Chordata; class Amphibia; order Anura; family Rhinodermatidae; genus Rhinoderma; species Rhinoderma darwinii. Next base: position 41,339,486 of record NC_134691.1, on the reverse strand, counting down.
ACATACTCATGTTTTTCAATGGTGCCGTTCACACGACCGTTGTTTCAACGGACCACGTGAAGGGTCCATTGAAAAATAGAACCTGTCCTATTTTGTTCCATTTTCACAGATCCCTCCATAGGTTCAAGTCTATGGGGATCCGTGAAAACGAGACCCGCACAGTGGCACCTCGGACGTGAAAAATGTCAAGTTTTTCACATCTGAGTTTCCCAACGCTCGTGTGAATCTAGCCTTAGACTGAGAATACAAAAGCATTATTTTGATCGGCAAATCGCATTGTGAAGTTCTCTATTGGGACTAAAAAAATTATTAAATAACGTTTATTTACATATTAAAAAGTTATTAGAGTAAATAAAAATAAAATCTTTGTTTTCCCATAAAAAGTGGTTTTATTTTGCAAAGTGTTAAAAAAAATACACCTACATGGTATCGCCGCAATTGTAAGGTCCTGTATAATAAGGTTAATACATTATTTACACTATACATTGTTTAAATGCAAAAAAAAAACAACAACAGCGGAATTGCTTTCCCATCCCCCCAGTTTTTTAAAAGTTAAGTTATATGTACCCCAAAATGGTTCTAGTAAAAAATATGACTCATCCAACACAAAAAAACAAGCCCCCATATGGCTACATCGACGGAAAAATAAAAAAGTTCTTGCTCTTGGAATGCGGTGACTTAAAAACTACTTTTTTTTCCATGAAATGTGGTATTATTGTGCACAAGTAGTAACAAAAACCATACATATTTGGTATCGTCTAAAATGTACTGATCCATAGAATAAAGTTAACACATTATTGCTGCCACATGGTAAACAATGTAAATTTAAAATGCAAAAAACTATGAAGTACTTGCTGTTTTTTTCATCCCTCCCAAAAAAAGTTAATAAAAAATAATTAATAAGATAATATATGTACCCCTAAATGGTGGCATTAAAACATACAACTGCTCCCACAAAAAAAAAAAAAAGCCGTCATACAGCTACGTCGACAGAAAAATAAAAATGTTATGGCTCTCTTTGCAATGCTTTGTAAATTGTAGATTTATGCATTTGTCTGCAAAGTGTCATTTCTATCATTACTAATTCATCCGTTTTGCTTTTGTTCTGGGTAATTCACAGGTAAATGAACTGGTCAGTGTTCTGAAAATAAACGGTGAGGACATCTCTGCATATGAATTATCTGAGCACATAGAGTGAGAACATACTTGTACCCTGGGAATAGACGGGGATGATATGTTAGCAGGCTGAGCATACACACTGTGGACATACTATTATGAGAAGTTTGGATTACAGACTGGGGAGACATATGAGAAGTCTAGACACATATAGTACAGCGAGGACATACTTTTCTGAAAAGTCTATACAGAGATTGCAAGATCAAACACTTACAAGATGACTGGAAATAAGAATGAGCAAGAACGATGGTAGTGGCTCAGTTTGATTCTAATGTCTCTCAGAAAAATACATATAGAAGTAGAAGCTATTCTTCATGATCACTCCTTTCGGCTGATCAGATTTTTTTGACCAGCGGTGGATTTAGTGGGTATGCACCCACTTAGGCCTCATTCACACGACAGGTTTTCCCGGCCTGGTGCCGGCCGTTCATAAATCGGCCGGCACCCGGCTGCATTAGGAATAATAGACCCCTAATGGGGCTATTCACACGACCGATTTTTTGACGGCCGGGAAAACCGCCCGTCAAAAAATAGGACATGCTCTATTTTCGCCCGGGTACCCGGCCGCCCGGCTCCCATAGAAGTCTATGGTGCCGGGTTATACCCGGCCATCACCGGGATGTGTCCCGAGTGACGGCCGGGTTTTCCGGCTCTTGCGCTCTATCTCCTCCTCCTCACAGCGCAGAGTGCATGTGAGGAGGAGGAGTTGATGCCATTCTGATATATATATAATGATGACAACATGTATGTCTGGACATGACACACCACTCAGCTTGTGGTCTAACCATGAAGAGGCACTTCCCATTTATGTGCGTCTTACCACTTTCTGAGATTGAAACCCATAAGACTTCTATTTCTCAAGTTCAGAACTTCATTTGTTCTTTTCACAAAACTTTGCACACCTGCTTCCGATTTCCTCATTATAGGAGCAGAAATCCCTCTAATAGAATCATTGATGAAAAAGTAAAATGAGCCTGGTCTTAGTTATTATCCTCTTCATAAAGCAACAGAATCATCCTATAATTAATTATGCAACCCTAATTAAGGGCAATACCTCACATTTAGGGCCAGATGAGGACCTCTGCCTCACAACTTTTGGCTTTGGAACTGCTGTATGTCAGTCATGCCCCATGGGAATGTATTGAGTGGCACGGTGACTGAAATTTCTAGTTGCATCCTACAATAGTCAATGGTTATTGTCACTTTGCTTTTTCTATTGACTTCTAAAGGGAGAAAAAAAAATAGCATCTAGAAAAATAACACAAAAACTACAGCATGCAACGTAAACTGCACAACACAACTATCTATCCCTAGCCTTGGACTCTAGACCTACTATTCATGACACTGTAACCCAGTTCAAGGATAGGACTTATCAAAGTGGATCCAACTCAACATAAATATAATCTAAGCACTAATCTTCCCTATAGAAACAGTACCGGATTTAAAGGGGTTGTCAACTTACGGACAACTGATTACCTATCAACAGGGACACCGTGACCTTGCATCGATCAGCTACTCCGGCTGTCTCCAGACATGGGATGTCCATCCTGGAAGCAGTTGGCTCCGGTCAAAGAATAGCGGCTGTGCTGCAGTACTGCAGCTCATCTCCTATTCAAGTGAATAGGAGCAGAGCTGCAGTTCTGCAGCACAGCCGCTATGGAGTAGTCGGAGCCATCTGCTTCCGGCTCTGAATACTGCATACACTGCATAACCTCCGACGCCCAGTGTAGGAACCCCACCGATCATATACTGGTGACCTATCCTGCGGATATGTCATCAGTTGTCCATGCTGGGACAACCCCTTTAAAGGGGTTTTCCCATAATCAATATTCATTACCTATCCACAGAATAGGTGTTAAATATCTGATTGGTGGAGATCAACCGCTGGGACCTCCACCGATCACAAGAATGGCTTACCTTGCCGTTCCTGGGAGCCCCATAGGAATGAAGCGGGTAATGTGCATGCTCAACTACTGCTCTATTCATTTCCATGGGGCTGCCAATAGATAGCGCTCGGCAGCCTCATAAAGATTAATGGCGAGGTGGCACACTACCCGCTCCATTCCTATGGGGCTACCAGGAACAGCTTTAATGTTCATCTGTGTAAGTAAAAATTGTCTGGCGCTTCAGACTCCGTCTGCCAAGTAAGCCACACCATAAGTCTTGTATGGCTCTAAAATGTATGTCTTCTCATACACAATAAAGCAGAACATTGTAGTGCGATTCTCACAAATTTTAGTGACCTCTGCAGCCTCCCCCTCGTATCTCTCTGGGCGTCCTCATCTTAGTCCTACAGCACTGTGATCGTCTAAAATATATAAACTTTACCCTTCAATTCTTTGCATGTGCAGACCGGACTCAAATACTTTGCTGTAAGACGATACATGGTCCCATTTATCATCAAGATAATTAGAAACTCCCCACATGTAAATTCGATGTGTCCAGTCAAGGTACTTTCCGTCTTTTAAATTCCACTGACCTTGTGGGGCTTCCCCTCATAGCTTTAAATCCTCCAGTTTATCATTGCAGCTGGTAGATACCATAATGCTCAGCTCCTCAGTCTATTTTCAGCTCTGATACATTCCTGTATAACATGGAGCTGTTGACTTTCCTATTCTCTGTCTTCCTAGAATAACTTGTGGAGTTCCAGCAAATCTTTAACCTAACAGTGCTTTACATATTACTAAAGATACCCCAGATCTCCAAAGATCTGTTCTCTAGTTCATAGATATACAGAATTGTAAAAAAAAAGCAGTAGTGCCACAATAGTGCCCCCTATAAACAGTACCAGCTGAGTCCCACCCATGCACAATAGTGCCAGTAATGTGTAGTGTTATGATCATTGATGGTCTAGAAACAAAAAGGGTTAATGAATTACTACTCCGGTGGTCTAGAGTAGTAAAGGTGTTAAAGTGTCACTTTCATTTTATTTTTTAATAAGGTCCAAAAGTCTGTACTGCATTTCATAATTTCTCTTTCTAGGGGTATAGCCAGTGGTGTACACGGAAATCAAGCTATTGTACACGCTGTAATGACAGTTTACTGCTAGATCACGCTTGCTGTGCTGTAACTCCCACACAAGCGTTACCGAAGTGTCGGGATTGTGAATAGAAATCGCGTCCTGGCTGGAAGCGATGTCTATTCACTGTCAGGACACTTCAGTAACGTTAATGTATGAGTATGTGACTGCACATAGTGAATAACGCAGGATCCTTATGTGCAGAGTAAATGAATGGAGAGAAGTGTATGACGCTGATTGGTCAGCGTCATACACTATTCTCCACAACGCCCACTTGGTCAAAAGTAAAAACACGCCCAGTTGGGCATTAAGAAACTCATTAGCATAAAGCTAAAATCGCTCATAACTTGGTGAAAATAGATCGTTTTTCTAAATAAAAAACACTGTTGTTATCTACATTACAGCGCCGATCACATGATGTAAGAGATAGAGCATTTATAATCTGGTGACAGAGACTCTTTAACCCCTTAAGGACGCAGCCTAGTTTGGGCCTTAAGGCTCAGAGCCCATTTTTCAAATCTGACATATTTCACTTTATGTGGTAATAACGTCGGAATGCTTAAACCTATCCAAGCGATTCTGAGATTGTTTTCTCGTGACACTTTGGGCTTCATGTTCGTGGTAAAATTTGGTCGATATATTCAGTCTTTATTTGTGAAAAATTGCAAAATTTTGAGAAAATTTACAAAAAATAGCATTTTTCAGAATTTAAATGCATCTGCTTGAAAAACAGACGGTTATACCACCCAAAATAGTTACTAGTTCACATTTCCCATATGTCTACTTTTGATTGGCATCGTTTTTTGAACATTCTTTTATTTTTCTTGGACGTTACAAGGCTTAGAACATAAACAGCAATTTCTCATATTCTTAAGAAAATTTCAAAAGCCTTTTTTTGAAGGTGCCAGTTCAGTTCTGAAGTGGATTTGAGGGGACTATGTGTTAGAAACCCCCATAAAACACCCCATTTTAAAAACTAGACCCCTCAAAGTATTCAAAACAGCATATAGAAAGTTTTTTAACCCTTCAGGCATTTCACAGGAATTAAAGCAAAGTGGAAATTAAATTTGCAAATTTCATTTTTTCTGCTGAATTTCAATTTTATTCAATTTTTTTTTAGTAACAGAGAAGGTTTTACCAGAGAAACACTACTAAATATGTATTGTCCAGATTCTGCAGTTTTTAGAAATGTCCCACATGTGGCCCTACTGCGCTCGTGGACTAAAACACAAGCCCTAGAAGCAAAGAAGCACCTAGTGCATTTTGAGGCCTCTTTTTTATTAGAATATATTTTAGGCAGCATGCCAGGTTTGAAGAGGCGTTGAGGTATCAAAACAATGGAAACCCACCAGAAGTGACCCCATTTTGGAAATTACACCCCTCAAGGAATTCATTTATGGTTTTTGTTATCATTTTGACCGCACAGTTTTTTCACAGCACCTATTTGAATTGGGCTGTGAAATGAAAAAAATGATATTTTTTCCAATAAAATGTCATTTTTGATCAAATTTTCTTATTTTCACAGGGAACAACATACCCCATTTTGTTGCCCAATTTGTCCTTAGTGCGGCAATACCCCATTTGTGGTGATAAACTGCCGTTTGGGCCCATGGGAGGGCTCAGAAGGAAAGGAGCGCTATGTGTTTGTTGGAGTCCAGATTTTGCTGGATTGGTTTTCGGGTGCCATGTCGCATTTGCAGAGCCCCAGAGGTATCAAAGCAATGGAAACCCACCAGAAGTGACCCCATTTTGGAAACTACACCCCTCAAGGAATTCATTTATGGTTTTTGTTATCATTTTGACCGCACAGGTTTTTCACAGCACCTATTTGAATTGGGCTGTGAAATGAAAAAAATTATATTTTTTCCAATAAGATGTCATTTTTGATCAAAATTTCTTATTTTCACAGGGAACAACATACCCCATTTTGTTGCCCAATTTGTCCTTAGTGCGGCAATACCCCATTTGTGGTGATAAACTGCCGTTTGGGCCCATGGGAGGGCTCAGACGGAAAGGAGCGCTATGTGTTTGTTGGAGTCCAGATTTTGCTGGATTGGTTTTCGGGTGCCATGTCGCATTTGCAGAGCCCCAGAGGTATCAAAGCAATGGAAACCCACCAGAAGTGACCCCATTTTGGAAACTACACCCCTCAAGGAATTCATTTATGGTTTTTGTTATCATTTTGACCGCACAGGTTTTTCACAGCACCTATTTGAATTGGGCTGTGAAATGAAAAAAATTATATTTTTTCCAATAAGATGTCATTTTTGATCAAAATTTCTTATTTTCACAGGGAACAACATACCCCATTTTGTTGCCCAATTTGTCCTTAGTGCGGCAATACCCCATTTGTGGTGATAAACTGCCGTTTGGGCCCATGGGAGGGCTCAGACGGAAAGGAGCGCTATGTGTTTGTTGGAGTCCAGATTTTGCTGGATTGGTTTTCGGGTGCCATGTTGCATTTGCAGAGCCCCAGAGGTATCAAAGCAATGGAAACCCACCAGAAGTGACCCCATTTTGGAAACTACACCCCTCAAGGAATTCATTTATGGTTTTTGTTATCATTTTGACCGCACAGTTTTTTCACAGCACCTATTTGAATTGGGCTGTGAAATGAAAAAAATGATATTTTTTCCAATAAGATGTCATTTGTGATCAAAATTTCTTATTTTCACAAGGAACAACATACCCCATTTTGTTGCCCAATTTGTCCTTAGTGCGGCAATACCCCATTTGTGGTGATAAACTGCCCTTTGGGCCCATGGGAGGGCTCAGAAGGAAAGGACCACCATTTGGCCTACTGGAGCTTTTCTGGTGCTAAGTCATGTGTGCAGAAGCCCCTGAGGTACCAGTACAGTTGAAACCCCCGAGAAGTGACCCCATTTTAAAAACTACACCCCTTAAGACATTCATCTAGAGGTGTAGTGAGCATTTTGACCCCACAGGTACTGTGTAAAAGATAATGCGCAGCAGATGGTGCAGTGTGAGATTTGCAATTTTATATATGTATATGCCATTTCAGTGTCCAATATAGTGTGCCCAGCATGCGCCACCGGAGATATACACCCCTTAAATTGTAATGTGGGTTCTCCTGGGTACGACAATACCCTACATGTGGCTGTTATCAGCTGCCTGGGCATACGGCAGGGCTCAGAAGGGAAAGATGAGGGGGGTAAGCTGTGCGGAGTGCATCAGGGTAAATTGAAAATCAAGGGATGTATGATACATTTTAAAACAATCTTTTATACAGAGCCCTGGTTTTTCGGGACACGTGTCACATTGGTATATTGTGTTCTTCCTTATCCCCCTCTTATAGCAGACTCTGCACCTCTTTTGACTCTTTCCCTTTCCACCGGTTTGGGGACCTTCTCCTGGAAAGTGTTGCCCTGGTACGATGCGCCCCCCCTTCCTGGTCCCTAAAGATTAGATCTTGAAATTCCAGGAAAGTTCCCCTCTGGCCTGCACATCGACGTAGCACATACGCATTGTACAAAGCCATCTGTATGATGTGCCCGGCCAGCTTCTTATACCTCACCGCATGGCGCTGTAGGGCTTCAGGACTTGATTTGACAAGTCCATCCCTCCCATGTACCTATTGTAGTCCAGGATGCAGTCTGGTTTGGGGGTGGCCTTTCCTTCATATATCCTAAACCTGTAGGTATACCCTGATGCACTCTCGCAGCTTATACATCTTCACGCCATACCTTGCCCTCTTACCTGGCAGGTACTGGCGGAATTGAACCCTCCCTTTAAAATGTACCAGGGACTCATCAATAGAAATACACTTCTCGGGGGTGTATGCTTGGGAAAACCGGGCACTGGAACGGTCTAATAGGGGTCTCCGTTTATACAAACGGTCAAAACTGGGGTCATCTCGGGGTGGGCACGGCTCATTATCAGTATAATGTAAGAAGCGAAGTATTGCCTCATTTATTTATTTTTTTAGGTTCCAGTTCATTTCTGAAGTTGCTTTGAGGGGCCCATATATTAGAAACCCCTATCAAACACCCCATTTTAGAAACTAGACCCCTCAAAGTATTCACAACAGCATTTAGAAAGTTTATGAACCCTTTAGGTGTTTCACAGAAATTTAGAGCAAAGTAGAGGTGACATTTACTCTTTTTATACCATTTTTTTTATAACACAAAAGGATTTATCAGAGAAACGCAACTCAATACTTATTGCCCAGATTCTGCAGTTTAGAGAAATATCCCACATGTGGCCCTCGGGCGGTAATGGACTGAAGCACCGGCCTCCGAAGCAAAGGAGCACCTAGCGGATTTTGAGCCCTCTTTTTTATTAGGCACCATGTCCGGTTTGAAGAGGTCTTGTGGTGCCAAAACATTGGAAACCCCCCAAAAGTGACCCCAATTTGGAAACTAGACCCCTTGAGGAATCCATTGTAGTTTTCTTGGGGTGCATGCGGCTTTTTGATCAGTTTTTATTCCATTTTTAGGTGGCGTGGTGACTAAAAAACAGCAATTCTACTATTGTTTTTGTATACTTTTTTTTCTACAGCGTTCACCGTGCGCTATAAATGACATATTCACTTTATTCTGCGGGGCGATACGATTACGGCGATACCAGATGTTTATAGTTTTTTTTTATGTCTTATGGCGTTTGCACAATAAAATACGTTTTGTAAACAATCATTCACTTTTTGTGTTACCTTATTCTAAGAGCCATAACGTTTTTATTTTTCAATCAATAAAGCCGTGCGAGGACTTATTTTTTGCGTAACGAACTGTAGTTTCCATCAGTACCATTTTTAGGTACATGCGACTTTTTGATCTCTTTTTATTCCATTTTTTGGGAGGTGAAGTGACCAAACAATTGTGATTGTGGTACGGTTTATTAATATTTTTTTTTACGGCGTTCACCGTGCGGGATAAATAACAAAATAATTTTGTAGTTCAGGCCGTTACGGACGCGGCGATACCAATTATGTATAGTTTATTTGTTTGTTTATATATTTTTATTAATAATAAAGGCCTGATAAGGGAAAAAGTGGGACTTTTACTTTTATTACTTTTAAAACTTTTATTTTCTTATTTTTACACATCTTTTTTTAACTTTTTTTTAACTTTATTACTTTGTCCCACTAGGGGACATGAGGGCAGGAGGCCCTGATCGCTATTCTAATACACTGCACTACATGCGTAGTGCAGTGTATTAGAACTGTCAGCTACTCACTGACAGCAAGCATAGTGGGTCCTGACGTTGTCAGGACCCACTAGGCTTCCGTCTATGGCATAGCCGGACGCCATTGTTTGGTGTCCGGTTGCCATAGTCACCATCGCCGGCCGCTATCGCGTAGCAGGCCGGCGATGGCAGCTTAACCCCTAAAAAGCCGCGATCTCTATAGAACGCGGCTTTTAAGGGGTTAATCAGCGGGGACACAGCGATCGGTCCCCGCTGTAGGAGCTGTGACAGCTGCTGAACAAGACAGCAGCGTCACAGCTCCTGTATGTGTCGGGAGGACGGCCGAAACGGCCGTTACTCCCGAGACGTACTATTACGGCATGGAGCGCGAACGATACAGCTGCCATGACGTAATAGTACGTCAAGGAGCGGGAAGGGGTTAAGGTGGACCCGTCACCTCTCATTTGACATGTTTATTTTAGTAAACACTTGTATTCCCCATGAAACAACAATTCTGGAGCATATTTTCCTAAAAATCTGTTGTGCCGTTCCTCCTAGAAATTTATGAATAAATTAACAAATTGATGTAACCATTTCCCTTGTCAAAGGGGTGTGTCCCCACACAGTCTCACTCTGGCAGCACTGATTGGACAGTGTCAGTCTGTGTAGGGACACCCCCCCCCCCCAACTGGTAACACCCTGGTGTCACATTTCTAGGAGGAATAACAGAAGAACGGTACACTGTAGTGTTTTAAGAAAAGATGCTTCAAAATTGTTATTTCATAGGGAATACAATTATTTACTAAAACAGACGTGTCAGGAAAGGTGACAGGTGCACTTTTATATGGGCCCCACCCATCTCCAAATATGATAAAGGAAAGTTAATGTGCACTGCCAATATATAATAGATCTTTATAGGGGAAGCTCTGTTATAATTGATGCAGCATGTGAGCAGTGTGCTGGTATTTCTCCCCTGTATAGCATGTAACAGAATGGCGTGCCTGCCCTGTTGATGAATCTGGCTTATGATAAAATTGCCAGGCCGGACCATTTCCAACCCTATTCTAAGTAGAAAAGTGGAGGAATATATAAATAAACAAATTGTGCTCCGCACGACTCTGAAGCCTTGCCAACTTTTTACGACTTGGATGTGGATAGTGCAACATGCTTCATCAATATGGTGATTGGTCTGAACACCATGTTTTTCAATGTATTCACACCAGACACCTGATATGAATACATTGATAAATCTCCCTCATACAGCTCCCAATTCCTGTGTCGCTAGACACAGTACATGACAGAAATCTTTCTTCCTGCAGTTACCACTAGGGGAGCTTGGTTCATATGAATTTATACAGCTACCATTGGACTCAATTGAAGCTGTAAAAATCTCTTTGCAGTGAGCTTCCCCCTGTGGTGACTGCAGGAAATTCAATAACTTTATGTCGGAAGCAGGAGTAAAATGCCAGTCTCTCCTCTCACCACAGCCCCATAGCTGCTGCCTGGTCTGACTGTGTGCTGAATACGCCACTCTTTTTCCAGTGAGATGTTTTTTCTGCTCGCGGGAAAAAAACGCCTCCGCCTCCCATTGAAATCAATGGGAGGCATTTTCGGCCGTTTTTTGGCGCGTTTTCCGACACGGTTTCCGTGTCAAAAAACTTGTAAAAAAACTCAGTGTGAACTCCAAACCCCCTTTTCAAGTTCACTGAGCCATAGAGTTACATAATCAAAACTAAAACTGCCATAAGGGGGAGCTCACTGCTATAAGAGGGAGCTCACTGCATACAGATTAATGCAGCTCCATTTGAAGTCAACGGGTCTCCATTTGAAGTCAAGTCATATGCAGTTAGTTCCCACTAGTGGCGGTTGTGAGGAAATACTATCTATTATGTAAATGTCATTTTGAAAATGTACCACCAGCCTCCACAGCTGTGCCAGTTCTATATTGTACAAATGGCTGCTCTTCCTTCTATAAATGGGAGCAGAATGTCTGCCCATGTTTATAACATCACTCAATGATAACATAGCCAAGAATAGAGCTCTGACCCGAAATGCTATATGTATAAAAAGCATTAAAGGCTATGTACACCTTTGAAAGGGCTTTGTTTTTTTTAATAAAAAGGTCAATCAGTGTGTTTTGTGCAACTTTGTAATTAGTTTTTTATTAAAAATAATTTTTACTTTTAGAGATACAACTGCTTTGTATCCTGTATATAGAGCAGCTGTATCTTACACTGAATCCTGTACCCATCAGGTGTACAGGATTGAGGGGTTCACGCTGGATCGAGCTGCTATCGATCACATCTAAGTTCATAGCTTTTACATGTAATAGATTACAGGTGGATCCTGCGTGTCAGAGACACGCAGGACCCACTTTCGCTGAACCCGTCAGTCCCGTACACCTGACGGGTACAGGATTCATCGTAAGGTACAGCTTCTCTATATACAAGATACAAAGCAGTTGTATCTCAAAAAGTACAAATAATTTTTAATAAAAACTAATTATAAAGTTGTACAAAACACACTGATTGACCTTTTTATGTATATATACATATATATATATATATATATATATATATATATATATATACTACCGTTCAAACGTTTAGGGTCACTTAGAAATTTCCTTATTTTTGAAAGATATGCACAGTTTTTTTCAATAAAGATGACATTAAATTAATCAGAAATACACTCTGATTATTCTAGCTGCAAACGTCTGCTTTTTAATGCAATATCTACATAGGTGAATAGAGGCCCATTTCCAGCAACCATCACTCCAGTGTTCTAATGGTACATTGTGTTTGCTAACTGTGTTAGAAGGCTAATGGATGATTAGAAAACACTTGAAAACCCTTGTGAAATTATGTTAGCACCGCTGAAAACAGTTTTGCTGTTTAGAGGAGCTATAAATCTGACCTTCCTTTGAGCTAGTTGAGAATCTGGAGCATTACAATTGTGGGTTCGATTAAACTCTCAAAATGGCTAGAAAAAGTGAGATTTCATGTGAAACTCGACAGTCTATTCTTGTTCTTAGAAATGAAGGCTATTCCACGCGAGAAATTGCCAAGAAACTTAAAGGAACAGTGTCATCACCCAAAAAATTTTCATATGTTCAAGATGTTAGTGCTTTATTAAAAACGTTTATATTTATTTGTGTGTTTGTGTTTTACTTTTTCTTATTTTTACACTTTTTCTTCCCTATGGGGGCTGCCATTTTTTGTTCCATTTCTGTGTGTGTCGATTAACGACACATACAGACATGGAATACGGCAGCCACAGTCCCATAGGGACTGCGAACGGCTCCCGTCCCATTCACTTGTGTGTACGGCGTCTGTGTGGGAACTGCGCATGCGCCGCTCCCACACAGTCCAATTTGAAATTGGCGCCGTCCGGCGCCATTTTCCTGTGGACCGGAAGTCGCGGCCGGACAGTAATATTACTACTTCCGGTCGCGGCTTCCGGACTTGTGCACTTGGACCAGCGGCAGCAGACGGAGCGGACGGGCCGGAGGGAGCCGCGGCGGCAGGAGCAGGTAAGAGATTTCAATGTATGTCCGTGTTTGTGTGTGTTTACTACTGTATGTAAACCTACTACACTGTGTGTTAGCTCAAAAAATGGCGACACACAGTGTAGGAGGTTACACCGTTCAAACCCCTCGTTTATCCCGGCACTAGCCAGGATAAAGGACGGGGGGATGCTGAGAGCTCACTAGAGCGAGGGCTTTTTACCCAATTTTGCAGCAGAAAAGCTATGTGGTTGCTTTACCACATGCTTTTGGGAATGGCTCCATCTAGTGACCAGAAATGGTAAATACTATAAATTTGAATCCAATTGAATCCAATTTATAATATTTCCTGACTCGTGAAAAAAATAAAAAATTTTTTAACAATGTTTAATCACCCACACACTAAATGTTTAATTTAAAAAAAAACAACATGTTTTTCTGGCAACACATTGCCTTTAAGATTTCCTACAACGGTGTGTACTACTCCCTTCAGATGACAGCACAAACAGGCTCTAACCAGAGTAGAAAGAGAAGTGGGAGGCCCCGCTGCACAACTGAGCAACAAGACAAGTACATTAGAGTCTTTAGTTTGAGAATAAGACGCCTCACAGGTCCTCAACTAGCAGCTTCATTAAATAGTACCTGCAAAATGTCAGTGTCAACGTCTACAGTGAAGAGGCGACTCCGGGATGTTGGCCTTCAGGGCAGAGTAGCAAAGAAAAAGCCATATCTGAGATTGGCTAACAAAAGGAAAAGATTAATATGGGCAAAAGCACACAGACATTGGACAGAGGAAGATTGGAAAAAAGTGTTATGGACAGACGAATCGAAGTTTGAGGTGTTTAGATCACACAGAAGAACATTTGTGAGACGCAGAACAACTGAAAAGATGGTGGAAGAGTGCCTGATGCCATCTGTCAAGCATGGTGGAGGTAATGTGATGGTCTGGGTTGCTTTGGTGCTGGTAAAGTGGGAGATTTGTACAAGGTAAAAGGGATTTTGAACAAGGAAGGCTATCACTCCATTTTGCAACGCCATGCCATACCCTGTGGACAGCGCTTGATTGGAGCCGACAATGACCCAAAGCACACCTCCAAATTATGCAAGAACTATTTAGGGAAGAAGCAGGCAGCTGGTATTCTATCTGTAATGGAGTGGCCAGCGCAGTCACCAGATCTCAACCCCATAGAGCTGTTGTGGGAGCAGCTTGACCGTATGGTACGCAAGAAGTGCCCATCAAGCCAATCCAACTTGTGGGAGGGTCTTCTGAAAGCATGGGGTGAAATTTCTCCCGATTACCTCAGCAAATTAACAGCTAGAATGCCAAAGGTCTGCAATACTGTAATTGCTGCAAATGGAGCATTCTTTGACGAAAGCAAAGTTTGAAGGAGAAAATTATTATTTCAAATAAAAATCATTATTTCGGACCTTGTCAATATCTTGACTATATTTTCTAGTCATTTTGCAACTCATTTGATAAATATAAGTGTGAGATTTCATGGAAAACACAAAATTGTCTGGGTGACCCCAAACTTTTGAACGGTAGTGTATATATATAAAATTGCTTTCAAAGATGTACATAGCCTTTAAAATGTCTGAATGTATAGATGTAAGGTGAACATTGCCCCATGCTCCCATGTCCCACACTTCTGTGAGCCAGAAGATTATATTTCTGTCTGATATCACGTTCATTAAACTGAATCCTTCGACAACATCTCTACGGAGACTAATAAAATGTAATTCGTCTCAGACCCCAGGATACTATTTCTTATGCAGCCACCGCAGCACATCATTAAAATGTAAACCTGATTATTCTTGCATCCTAATAAAATATATTCGATACTAACTGTAGAACGTAGCAAAATACATTGGTAATTAAACACATATCCTATGATCAAATGCAACATATCTGACCAATGTACCAATGTGCACGTATGTCTAATGATCGCTTAGCTCCCACTCTTCCTCCGATCTGGACTGGTTAACCCTTTGATTGCCACAGTAAACACTGATCTTGCCAGAAAATGCTGCGACCAGCCGGACCACTGTGACTGCTACTACATAGGGGCCACTCATGTTAATGTATTACATGGATGGCTCAAGCTCGCCAGAACGCTTCTCAGTTTTGCCTCAAATAGGGCGGTCTTGAGCGGGGTGCCCCAATAGGGCACATGGACAGGGGATGTCTTCATGAGACAACCCGGTTAAGGCCCTAACAGGTTTTAAACAAGGATAGCTTATGAGTTTAATGTATTCATGAGGAGTGTGCTCCCCACCTCGCCTCTCCCGGCCTCCCAATTCCCCTTATGGCAGTGATTGACAGGCTGCTGTGTATGCACGTGGAAGGCGGGAGAGGCAGGGGGAGAACGCTCCTCATGAATACACTGGACTCATAAGCTGTGAGACTGGTGTATTCTTTCAGCGCTCCTAGTAGCCAAATGGCACAGCATTGTTTTGTGCCATTTTGGCTACTAGTAGTACAGATCTTCAATACTGGCACTAGCCTATATACGTGCCTTAACTGGGGAAATTGATGTACGCATACATGCTCCTATGTGGATCTTATGCATATAATGTATTATTATTAATATAATAGCAATAACCATATTACAATAGAGGAAGCCAACCGGCAATATCTGAACTAAGACACATAGGTCCGTGACACTCCAGTGGCATACATAGCTTCTCTACGCTACAGGAGGGAGAGGACCTGCTGAGGGACTTACATATTCTACCACCCCAGGATAAAGCCAGTTCCTCCCGACTCCCCATACGGGATCCCCCGTTGTCACCAATATGGCGTACCCAAGGAGGCCGTCCAGAGTTTCCTCGGGAACAGAGGGTGGAATCTCGTCGGCAACAATTGAATCCGACATGACGGAAAGGAGGTCGATTATAGAAGCAGATAGTTTCTTTTTCTTTCTCTTTCTTTATTCTTCATATCGGCCGGAGATGTCTTCAAGCAGCATGGAGGCTGAATTTCAGCCGGATACCGCCATTTGCAGTTCTCAGCGGACTGGGAGCTGGGGATCCATACGTTGGGGGGGATGTGGGGATTTCTTTTGCTTCTCTGGACTCCCACTTATAGTAATGGAAATTTGTTTATAAGCTGACCCGAAAAAGGCGAGGAAGGGTTTGGATGGGTCAAGTTCGCAGTGAGTTGGTACTCTGGCTATAGATATGTTTGTTTTGTTTTTTTTTTAAAAAAAAATATGAAAGTTTGCTTTACCTTATACTTAACATGTGAATGCCTATTATGCTCAGGGTTGATATAGGTTAAGGGGTTGAATGTCTGGATATATATTTTCGGAAATGCTGTGCCTTCACGACGGTCTGCTGTCCCCCTGTTAGCAGTCTTCCTTGACTGCCTAGTCGGTAGACTATGTTCGGTACTATTGATACCTTGTGTATGTCTTATTTTTGTTCTGTCTTTTACCCCCTTCCCTTTCCTTTCTTTCCTATTTCTGACCTTTGTCTCTATGGCGGGATCCTAATACGCACATGGTTCTACCTCCTGCTCTATGATGGCGGCCATGGAATCTGCTAAAACCTTTAGCTTACTCACACATAATGTGCAGGGCCTTAATTCCCCGATCAAGCGTCGAAAAGCTTTCTTGTATTATAAATCCTCTCATGTTGATATACTATTTTTACAGGAAACGCATTTTTCTACCTCCTCTGCTCCATCGTACTTTCATAAACACTACTCACAAAAATTTTTGGCTAGTGCCTCTACTAAGCACAGGGGAGTGGGCATATGGTTGTCTCGGTCGGTCCCGTTTACACCTCACAACACGATCTCTGACCCGGATGGCAGGTACATCCTGGTCTCGGGTCTGTTACATGAATCTCCAATAACCTTTATTAACTACTATGCCCCGAACTCCAATCAACCGGCGTTCTTCCAGGGTATGTGGCGCAAGATCCATTCATCGATAGAGGGCCCGATAATCATGGGTGGGGATTCTAATATCGCCTTGGACGCGTCCATGGATAAATCCCACGCATTCAGGGTGCGACTTATACCTCCTACGTCAACCAGCATACAAGTAGCACGTTTCTTCCATTCGGTGGACGTCATAGATGTCTGGCGGGATTTTAACCCCACAGCAAGGGATTATACTTATTTCTCCTCAGCCCATAATATCCACACCCGTATTGATCATGTTATGATGTCAACTAGCTTACTCCCTAAGGTCACGGATGCTAGGATTTTAGCTACACCCTGGTCTGATCATGACCCGATTGTGGTTCGGTTGTCAGATTTATGTGGGAGACCGCCTATCTCCTCTTGGAGATTGAATGAGTCATTACTATCGGATCAGGAGATAGTTAAAGAAATCCAAAGGGAATTGGACACATATTTTCTACTTAATAAGGCACCAGACACCTCAATTATGTCCAATTGGGCGGCTCACAAAGCAGTGATTAGGGGGAAATTCATCCAGATAGCCTCGCGTAATAAGAAACGGTTGAAGGAGGTTCTGGCGTTAAAGGAGAGGAATTTTGCGGACCTGTCTAAGAAATTTAAAACAGACCCCTCAGCAGTTATTAAAGCAAAATTAGCAGAAGCTAGAACAGAATTAAATTTATGTCTGACAAGTTGGGCGGAAAAAAGTCTGCGTTGGTCACAACATAAGTTTTTTACACAAGGGGATAAACCGGGAACATTACTCTCTAGACGCCTCACGCCCCGATTTAACACCTCAACACCACCGAAACTGCGATTGGCCGATGGATCTTTATCACAGAATCCCACAAAAGTTGTAAAGGCCTTTCAGGATTTTTATTCAGCGTTGTACTCAGCTCCACCTCAGTTTGATAAAAATAAGGCTAGGGTCTTGTTGGAAAAAACATTCCCTACTAAACTTTCCCAAGGGGATAGAGAAACACTGGATGCTGAATTTAGATTGGAGGAGGTATTGGATGTTATTAAAAATCTGAAGGCTCACAAAGCCCCGGGGCCAGATGGGTTTTCCTCAGGTTATTACAAACACTTTAGGGAGGTCCTGGCCCCGCACATGGTTGAATTGTTCAATGCTTATCGGGAGGGTAACAATTTGCCCCCTTTTTCGAATCTAGCCTATATACATCTTATCCCCAAGCCTCATAAGGATCATACAGATCAGGCTAACTATCGCCCGATATCCCTTCTTGATGTGGATCTTAAGATTATGACAAAAATTCTGGCGGTTAGATTGAATTCATTCCTAGCCACATATATACATAAGGATCAGGCGGGATTTATACCCCTCCGCCAGGCGGAAGACCAGACGAGACGGGCTGTGGACATTATCTCAGCTGTTCGTTCGGGGTGGGATGGCACTTCCGGACGTCAAAGTATGTTATTAAGCCTTGACCTCCAGAAAGCCTTTGACTCGCTATCCTGGGACTATTTGTTTTATGTCCTTGAGAGAATGGGCTTCGGTACGGGATTTTTGTCTATTCTTAAGATCTTATATTGTCTTCCTACAGCAAAAATAAATTCTAGGGGATTTATGTCGGGAGCTTTTCCAATATGCAGAGGAACGCGACAGGGGTGCCCGCTATCGCCTTCCCTGTTTGCGCTGGCTATTGAGCCATTGGCCAACCTCATACGAGATTCTCCCGACATTAGGGGGGTGAAGGTGGGAGGAGTAGAACACAAATGTGCCTTGTTTGCGGATGACATACTGCTTTTCATATCGACACCTCTCACATCATTGCCGAATCTCTTTCATATTCTTGATCAGTTTGGCAAGCTGTCTGGGCTTAAGGTCAATCACTCCAAGTCGGTGGCAATGAATCTTACATTGCCAATAGGGGTAGTGAAGCTCCTAAAAATTAACTTTGATTTTCATTGGGATGCACGTAGATTGACGTATTTGGGTATTAAATTGACACCTACCATAGAGTCCCTTTACGAGGACAATTTCCCTCCACTTTTTCAACAAATAGCTACGGATCTCACTAGATGGTCCCCTCTTAATCTTTCATGGTTTGGCCGCATTGCCTCCATCAAAATGACGATATTGCCCAGATTGCTATATTATTTTCGCACGCTCCCTATTGTGGTCCCTCAGAAGGCGCTTAGACAAATCCAAGGGCTCATCATGGGGTTTATTTGGGGTTCTAAAAGACCGAGAATACAGAGACAAACTTTATTCACCCCTAAAACGGCGGGGGGTCTGGGGGTTCCCAATATCCAACAATACTATCACGCAGCACGTCTGGCGCAATTTACAGATATGTATGCGAGACCATACTGTCCCCAGTGGACGCAAATTGAGACGGCCGCATGTACCAGTTTCCCGCTGGAAACGCTACTGTGGATGGAGTCCTCGGACAGGCCTCCGGTTCTCTCCCCTGTGCTTTCTCAGATGTTACAGCTGTGGGACTCGCTTAGAAAGAGATTCCATATTAAATCACCCCATAATCCGCTCATGACCATCACGGGTAATTCTGCCTTTCCTCCGGGTCTGCGTAGAATGGAATTCCGGTGGTGGCTCAATAAGGGGTTTTACAGGATTAAGGACTTTTTTGTAGGGAGGGACATCAGAACTCTGGATTACTTTAAGGACTCACACTCGATGCCCCCATCGGAGCATTTTAGATATATCCAGATACACCACTTCTTGTTGAACTGGAAATCCAGGAGGGGGGACATCAGCACATTGACCACTTTTGAACGGCTGTGTTGGCTTTCTGGCTTACGACATAAAATTTCCACGATATATTCCGATCTGGTTACTCCGGAAGGTAAACTCCCTTACATGACACGATGGGAACATGATCTAGGTACGGGAGTGGAATTGGAGCAGTGGCGGGAGATGGCATGTACGACCTCAAAACTATCTATCAATACATCCTTGGTGGAAGCGGGTTATAAAGTATTAATGAGATGGTATATGGTCCCTACTCGTATAGCTCGCTTTAACCCATTGGTGGATAAGCACTGCTTTAGACAATGTGGTGCGGAGGGTACACTAATGCATATTCTATGGGAGTGTCCAGTGGTTGCCACATTTTGGAACCAGGTATACCAGCTTATTAACACAGTGATCCAAGTCAAACCCCCCAGGGATGTGATTACGGCTCTGCTATGCGGTCCTATTCCCGAGGTTCGGGCCCCCGCATGTAAATTTCTCCGATATGTGTTTCTGGCAGCTAAAATAACTATTGCTAGGGCCTGGCGAACACCCACGTTTTCTATGGATATGTTGATCGCTAAGATCTCATGGATAATGGTTAATGACCGCCTAACACATCAGCTGGCGGGTACATTAGACAAATTTGATGCCATTTGGGACCCATGGAGGAACCACACATTTTCGTGAATACATAGAGATGGTTAGGAGACCCTTCTACCCTACACCTTTCCTTCCCCCCCTCCTTATCCTTCTTTTGTTTATTGTGTGTGTTTTGTTTTTCTCTCTTATATTTTTTCCTTAGAGGCCATGTTAAGGTACTCTATAAAGCAATGTGATGTCAAGATTGGTTACCTATGTTAGTAATGAAGGCATTTATATACTATATATTTGGCAGAAGTGTTGACATCATGAATGATATATAATGTGAGATTTATTGGAGACCATGTTGGTCTAATACTTTGTTTAATTGTATTATTGATATGCAAAAGTTGAGACTCTGCGAGTCTGTGTTATTATTATATTACAAAAAACTGTTTAATAAAAAACTATTGAAAACCAGTGGCATACATAGAAAAGAGGAGGCTTCATAGCAAAGATCAAACTGCCCTGCCCCATTGTGGAGCAAGGTTGTGTCACCCAGGACAGGAGGGCCGGGTGCATGCTTCCTCCTCCATGCTTTTTCCATAACTGTTTTTCAATTCCGCACCCTCTTGTTTGCTAACTAGGCAGTTTCTCTGGAGAGAGGAGTCCTACACAGGTTCTCGCCACCTAACAGGAGACCGGACCAACCGGGACGAGGCCCCTTTCTCCAATGGATCCATAGCAGACGTATGTTCATGTTACTTGAGAGCTTCCATTTATCTCTAATTGCTGCTCTGCTGATCTCCCTAGTTTTATGTTGCAGTTCACAATAGTTGCTTTTCTTTAAATAGAGATCCAAATTTAGCTTTTATTTAGAGTCCTAAAGAGGAGCCTTCCGGATTTCATAAATCTTAGTACAGAACGTCTCCCTGATCAGTGCGCAGTGACATGGCCACCACCTCTAAATATGGCAACCTGATGCCAGCCGGCCTGCAAGTCACCTCAGAAACCCTGTGGTGCCTGTGTGAGAGACTACTGCCGGCAGGTTCATGTTGCGGTTTACAGGAAAGCAGCTCACAAGCTCTGAGGCTTTACAAGTATTAAGATAAACAAGTGAAATATTGCACAATCACATGATATTCTCCATACAGCTCTGTGTTGTTCAAGCCCTCGAGCTAAAGAACTGGGTGGTATATGGTGTTACTACTGTAAGTATACAACTGTTTGTGGACATTTGCCAGGGTATATAGAGTGGAGGCAAAAGAGGTCACCACTCTCCGACACTTCATGATAACCACCTTTATTTATGACCCTGAGATCAAGGTTATTTAGGGGCAGCAGTTCAAGATTTACTTGTTCCTTCTCAGAAATTGTCCCCAATTGCACTTTGTAATGTAATGTGGATATCTGTCTGTCTGTCTATCTATCTATCTATCTATCTATCTATCTATCTATCTATCTATCTATCTATCTATCTATCTATCTATCTATCTATCTATCTATCTGTCTGTCTGTCTGTCTGTCTGTCTGTCTGTCTGTCTGTCTATCTATCTATCTATGCCCTTTAAAGGGGTTGTTCACTTTTTGCAATCCCTTTTTGTAAGAAGGGTAACCTAAAAATAATAAGCTGATCTGTGGTTGTCCTTCAGAGATCAACTGTGATTTGTGGGTGACCCAGGAAGCAAATGTTCAATTTCCCTACAGCCCCGCCACAGGGAAAATGAAGCATTACATGGTGCTCATTGAAATTAATGGGCTGTCAGTATAATGCATGGATCTGTTGTGGACAATGTGGTTTACAGTCAATTTCCAGAACCCTGTCTGCTGTAGGACATCATAAAGGATGCTAGTATATAGATAAAGGGTTGTGCTTACGTAAATGAAAGCTATAATGAAAAGTTATTTACCCTCTTAATATACTTTGTGTTTCAATTCTTAGCCATTTTTTAAGATCTACTCTTACGGCAGTGAATGGAAGCATTTAGCATTGCTTACATTTATAGGTTCTGTCCTAGTCCTGCTCCCACAGCTGACTGGTTAGAATGTATTAGTCTAGGCAATCCTCTTTGATCTAAACACAATAGTAATAAAACTTTCTCTCTCATCCTAAACTCCAGGCTGGGAGCCTTTTACCTACACTGATATATTGCAACAAACTGCAGCTGTGTTAGCAGTACTAGGTCAAGTTTGAATTTTTTATACTGCTGTTTGGAATCACTTCTCATATTGAGATGAGGAACATAAAATATAAATGCTGAGATTCCCCCCGAACAGACGAAGTTCAGGGGCCTGTGCTGTAGTCGCCAAGGGTTTTCGTGCACCAGTTAATTCCAGTCAGTTTCTGATTGTCAGCAGTTTGGCCCAGTCAGTCCTTATTGGCCAATGGTATGTTATCCCAGTCTGTATCTGATGTCCAGAGGTTTGATCCTCCAGTTTATCTGGCAAATTATTTGTTACCTCCTGTTCCAATTCCTCCACCCCTGGTGGCTTTTTGTATTTGCAGCTTCCACTGACTGGTGATCAGTAACACATACAATGCCTGTTGGTCAGTGGTACTTTGAGTATCTAGTAGCCTTTTCCAAGTCACTAGTGGCGGGAGCGGTGGTTGTTATATTTCCTTCTTTCTATTGAGGGATTCATTCTGTGCTTTATTGATGTCTAATGGTTTGTCCTTCTAATGGTGGCTGGAAATAATTTTACAGAGCCCAAGTACCCCCAGGGGGTACATGTGATGTTTCTAGAGGGTACTTTCACTATCCTCATGCTGTCCATTAAACAGTGTATGATGATGGCCTTGGGGGTGCTTTGATATAATTTTTTGTGTAGGGGGTACTTGGCTAGAATGTTGAGAAACACTGGCTCTGCTGCACGTTTTGGGGGCTTACAGAACTCACAGGTTTCCCCACTGATTTTGAAGGACTGTAGTACGTTTTGCCACTTCTCTGAAAATGTGTATGGGACTCTTTCATCTTGCAGTTGGGACTGCCCCCGAGGTTACTCTCATGACCCATCTGATTGACATATCATGAGAATCAAGTCTACAAAAAGTAGCTCCAAAAATGATCAGGCTTTATAGAGGTATTTCAACCATAGATTTATGGGCCCTGGTTCCTGAGGGGCCCAAAGGCCTTTGATGTATCCTTAGGATATCTGTCATAAATATGTGATAGGCAGAAGTGTCACCTCCCAGACTTTCATAAACTGTAATGGAGAGAGCAGCCAGACACTTTTGATTGCAGACGGGACTCTAATGGTGGGATACCTACCTATCAAACATTTATTACATATCCTACTGTAATGACGGGGTAGGGAGACAGACAGGTGAGCCCTAATCTACCCACCACTCAGTCCCTGCCTACTTGCAACGACCCACCCTAGGCGACTGGGTACAACTGGGCGACGGTCCCTACGCTCAGTAAGTGCAAGACAGACAAACAGACAAGGGTACACAGAAGCTAGGGAAACGGGGCAGCTGCCCACGGAGACACCGTGAGCAACAAGAGTAGTGAACGAGCCGAGTCAAACCAGGAGTGAACGAGGTACAAAACGCTGAGCAGGAGAGTGGTCAGAAAGCCAAGGTCAATAACAAGCAGAGGATGAGTAGTACAAACAGCAGCAGCAAGCCAGGAAACAAGCAGAGCAGAATCTCAGGCAAAGGAGGAACAGGAAAAGCAGGTATAAATAGACAGTGGGCGGGAGCTAGCTCCGTCTGGCCAGGCTGTGATAGGCTCTCCCACTCCTAAGCCTGCCATCCTGAGTGGTGGAAGATGGAGTCAGTCTCACAGACATAGGAGCAGGTGCAGACTGATTGCCCACGGGCGTCGACACAGAAGCTGTGCCTGGCAGATCCTTTACACCTACAGATATGCCATAAACGTCTATGGCCGGTATACCCTTTTAAGGTTTTTTTATGTTTGTTTTCTCGATAGAGTATAGTGGTACTGCTTGCAGTAATTGAAAAACATATTTAACCACCAGAGCTTGCTGTATATATCAAACTCTGTATCTGGTTTTACAGGGACTTCTGGTTACTAATTGCACGAAGGACTTTTTTGGTTTTGGAAGGACTTTGCGCCCTTGATTATGAAACTTCATTGCCCTCTGAGGTTAGCGAAGGTCAACCGGCTTTATCAGAGCACGCTTATAATTCTAATTATAGAAGCATCACAGGTAAAGTGTACTGTAAATGTCTTCTTGAGCCAATCATGCCGATCATTTTTAGGTATGTACAATTTGATTGGGCCCCAATGAAAAATTTGTAAGAGGACCCCCACCTGTTATGTGCCATTCATAATACTGGTGTTTTCTAATGTGGAAGAGAGGTTTCTGGGCCCCCTCAGGCACCAGGGCCCAGGTATGACTGCTACCTTTATACCCCCTATGGCTACGTCCCTGGATCTCTCCATGTACACCGGCCCATTATCATTACAATCCTTTGGAAACTAATCGTGATGATATTTGCCCAGTGTAAATGGGCATCATAGGGGAGGTACACTGGGTGAAGTTTATGAGGCCCCAAAACCCTACAGTCCAGAATGTACAGGAGAAGAAGTCTCTATTTCTTGATTAAACTGCTTCCTGGAAAGTGTGCACCTCACTAGCAAGACTGGATGTTCAGCTATGAGGGAGGTACAGTTACAGGAATGTTCTTTCTAGGAACAGACAGACATGTCAGAGCAGATGTATGTTCCTGCATGACAAATGAGTATACATCTCTCCGTCTAATGGAGGAGCATAGCTTTTAACAACATAGACAGTTGCGTTACAGGCATACGGGTCATTAATCAGTCTGACAGCTCTTTTGCTATAGGTGACGTTTCATATTTCAAAACAAGCTGCTTCCTTATGTGTCATGAATTGCATGAGCTTTGTATCGTAAAGTTTTCTATACCATATAGAGGCACACGGGCACGTCTTCTTTAAATGTAAATGATATGCCCGGCTGCCAAATATTTACCAGGAATTCCATGATCTAGGATTGGGTCCTTTCCAGGGGCGTAAGATTGAGCCAGGCCCCAAACCCATACCTTGCCCTGATCGGACATTAAAAAAAAAATTTACTCACTGCTCCTCTTCTCTTGTCCGCAGGGGGCCATCCCAAAGCCCCTCAGGCTGCCACAGGCAGCGCCAGGATGTCATATGCGACGCAGCACACGTCTTCGAGGTGTGCTGCGTCGCATGCAATGTGCTGACACTGCCCGGCATCAGGACATTGTATGTGCCATGCATTGATGTGGTAGACCTTTGTCAAGATTAGATGTGGTAGCCTGAGGGCCTCCTGCAGTCCCCCTTCAGCCCACTTTCCCTGCTTGCAACCAGCAACTGTTACCCCATTAGTCGCTTCTGCAGGATAATGGAGTAATGGTGGCAGGGACCTACATTAGATCAAGGATTTCTTGAGATTTTCATGATTTCTTTAAAGAGGACCTGTCACCTCTACTGACATGTCTATTTAGTAAATAATTGTATTCCCCATTAAATAACAATTCTGGAGCCGTTCCTCTGTTATCGCGTCATAGAAATGTATAAATAAATTGACAACTGGGTGTTACCAGTTGGGGGGGATGTCCATACGCAGTCTGACACCAACCAATCAAAGCTGACAGAGAGAGACTGTGTAGGGACACGCTCCTTTGATAAAGGGAATGGTAACACCCAGTTGTCAATTTCTTCATAGATTTCTACTGGAAATAACAGGAACGGCACAATGGAGGGTCCTAAGAAAGGATGTTCCAGAATTGCTATTATATGGGGAATACACTATTACCAATAGAGGGCACTCTGGGAAAGCACTATTCCAAATGGAGACACTCTTGGGGAAAACTATTACTTATGAGGGCACTCAGCATTATTACTGTTAGGGTCACTATCAGCTTGGCCCAATTATTTTTAGAGATGACCATGTGGCTCTGTTGCTGTCAGGGGCACAAGTTGTTATCAAGGCAATCTGGGATGGATAGAAAAGAAACGGGATAGAGAACGATTACAAATTCTTTACTCCTCTGCCTGCGTGTGATCAGTATCTTTATAATACATGTAATGATCCCTGCATAGGGGTATTATTTAGTAACTATATCATATATAGAGTTATAGTGTTTATGACAGGGGCAAATTGTTTGTGGGCTGGGCTGATACGGGACAAACTTTTATGGATGCAGGTTCCAGGTCTCAAATTAAATTATAAAGTAATCCAAGTTTGTCTTATAGCTATGCTGTCTTCTATATACAGTATAAGCTTTGCGGGGGAGTACAAGATATGCCTTGAGACTTGTGACCGTGATCTTTTAAGTCCTTAGTAGCACCCCTGCGGATTGGCATCTCACTTCTACCTGATTCAGCAAAACAGTTGTTAGATTGACAACCAGATTGGGAGAACAGACTTAATCCAACCCCTGAATTGCACACTGTCTAAGCAGTATAAACTGAATGCAAAAGCTGTGATTGCCTTGAACAACTTCTGAAAGAGCCAGATAAGTTACTTCTGCTGTCCATCCCCAACACACCACCACTAGACAACAAAATTAGACCGTTGCATGTTATGCATTAGGTAGACTGACGCTTGTTACGGCTGTGGGGTATGTGAACCCACTAGGCCGCTCCCTCGTAGCGGAGTAGCAGCTGGCCAAACAATAGTCAATTATAGTCTTTTAGGACAAACGTACCTGGATAGAAGATTTGGCAGATACTTGACTTGGCAGACACTTGGCGTGGCAGACATTTGACACAGATGAAACTTGGCACAGATGACACTTGGCACAGATGGTGAAATCGACTCAGACACTAGACGTCGCACTGGAAGAAACACAATTACTGGATATGGGATACGGGATACGGTAACACAGGATACAGGATACAACTAAGGGACCATTTGCAAAACGAACATGGGTAGACACAATAACTCTCAGGCAAGGAGGAAGAGGGCAGAGTCCATTTTATAGTCCACGGTGCGTTGGGATTGGGTAAGGACTATTTCACTTACTTTAAGGCCGGGATCGAGCGTGCACGCACACTCTAGGGGAAGCAGTAGAGTACTGCAGCCGAGTGTCTCGGGCAGGGAGATGCTGGCAAGCTCCAAGTGTCCTGTGGTCCCGGCTGCCGGTGAGTATAACGTGCTGGCGATCAGCGGGCACAGCAGTACCCCCCCTTACGCCCCCTCATCTTAGGTCCAGAGTGTGGGAGGAACTTCTGGATGAGAGTTGGGGCATTAATGTTCTCTTCTGGCTCCCAACGCCTCTCCTCAGGACTAAAGCCTTTCCAGTCCACCAGATAGAAAGTCTTTCCTCCTACCCTCTTGTAGTCCAGGATCTCCTTTACCTCAAATATGTCAGAAGAACCGCTGGGAGCAACTGTAGAACCAGGAGAATTACTGTAATGGTTCAGAACCACAGGCTTTAGGAGGGACACATGGAACGAGTTGGGAATTTTGAGCGTAGGAGGCAGCCAAAGCTTATAGGACACAGAGAGTTTATTTGTTGCAAAACCTTGAAGAGGCAGAGGAACCCGGGAGCGAATTTGTGGGAAGGGATCTCCAGCAGATGTCTCCACTCTTCCAAGGCCAACTTGACAGCGAGTAATTCTCGGTCCCCAATGGAATAGTTGCGCTCAGCAGGACAGAAGAGTTTGGAGAAGAATCCACATGATACTGCCTTACCCTTGGAATTCTTTTGAAACAAGAGTGCTCCAGCACCGATGGAAGAGGAATCAACATCCAAGAAAAGATGAAGAACAGAGGCAGAAGTGAAGGCGCTCTTGTGGTTGGAGAATGATGACTCAGCCTCTGGGTTCCATTTCTTAGCGTTCACTCCCTTCTTGGTAAAAGCTGAGATGGGAGCAGTAAGGGATGAGAAATTTGGGATGAACTGTCGATAAAAATGAGCGTATCCAAGAAATCTCTGTATAGCTCGGAGACCTTGAGGACTTGGCCACCAGGGCCGGCGTCAGCACCCGGTGAACCCGGGCAAGTGCCAGGGACCACTACCCTTCGGTGGGCCCACTCGGACATATATGGACAGTGATGTCAGGAGGAGAGGAGTCCCAGGCAGAGCGCTAGCGGCTCTGCTCTGGGACTCTGTCTCTGGGGAAGCCCCTGACATCACTGTCCGTATATGAACAGTGATGTCAGGAGGAGAGGAGTCCCAGGCAGAGCGCTGGTACCTTGTAATGCATATATGGGCATTGATGTCAGGAGGAGAGAAGGCAACCCAGGCAAAGCACTAGAAGCGGCTCTGCTCCGGGACTCCATCTCTGGGGAAGCACCTGACATCACTGTCCATATATGGACAGTGATGTCAGGAGCAGAGCAGTGTCGCAGGCAGAGTGCTAGTAGCGCTCTGCCTGAGACTTTGGCTCTGGGGTTGCCCCTGACATCACGAGCCATATAAAGACAGTGATGTCAGGGGGTTCCCCAGAGCCAGGGTACCGCAGCAGAGCCTCTACTAGCGCTCTGCCCGGGACTTCAGCTCTGCTCCGGACATCACTATCCATATATGTATTACAAGGTACTCGTAGTGACCGTCTCTGGTATTAATGCGGTTTTCAATTCGTCACCCTTGCGGATACGGATCAGGTTATAGGCTCCGCGTAGATCCAGCTTAGTGAAAACCTTGGCTCCATGAATCCTGTTGGAAAGCTCAGAGATAAGCGGCAAGGGTACTTGTTTTTGACCGTGATATGATTTAACCAACGATAATTGATGCATGGTCGGAGTGATCCAAGCTTTTTTCTGTGAGTGGCGCTGGAACGGAATCATGTGAGTATGTAAAGTTGTTTTTTAACTTTTTTCTAATAAAACGGTGAGTGGCATTACCTACAGGGGGGGTCTATATGTAGGTCACTGTATAAAGGGGGTCTATATGAGGGCCACTGTATACAGGGGGGGGGTCTATATGTGGAGCACTATATACAGGGGGGTCTATATTTGGGGATGTGGGGCACTATCTACAAGGTGGTCTATATGTGGGGATGTGGGGCACTATATACTGGGGGTCTATATGTGGGGATGTGGGGCACTATCTACAGGGGGGTCTATATGTGGGGATGTGGGGCACTATATACTGGGGGGTCTATATGTGGGTATGTGGGGCACTATATACAGGGGGGTCTATATGTGGGGCACTATATACATGGGGTCTATATGTGTGAATGTGGGTCACTATTTATAGGGGGAGCTATATGCGGGACACTATACAGAGGTGGGCTATATGTAGAGCGCTATCTATAGGGGGGCTATATGTAGGGCACTATCTATAGGGGTGGTACACTATATACAGAGGTGGGTTACCTATGGGGCACTAGCTACAAGGGGGCTATATGTAGGGCACTGTCTACAGGAGTGTCAAGAAGAGTTCGTGGACCCACTGGGCCGTACCGTCTTGGCGGTAAGGCAGCTGGCCAACAGGATGCAGGTCAAAGTCTATAGTTCGTATAGGGTACTTGTGGCAGCTCGGACAGTAGCAAGGCAGGAACTTGGCAGCAGGTGGGCGTCGGGTGTGGAGAAGCAAGTCAGGCATAGAATACAGCACAGCACGGATACAGCAAGCACGGCACTAGATCAGGATACAGGTTACAGGAACAGGGAACACTGAGAGCAGGAAACACTAGGGGGCCATTTGCAAGACAGACTAGGAATACAACAACAAAGCTCAGGCATAGAATTAGGGGGCTGGACCCCTCTTATAGACCAGAGTACTCACGGGTCAAAGTTCAGGAATGAGATCCGGCAGTGGTGAGTAGACGCGAGCGCTGGCTTCTCCTGAGGAGGAGGCTGGGGCGAGCGCTTACCGACTCGTGGCTGCGGCTGTGAGGGGGAGAACGGAGCTGACAGCCCGCAGCCACGGACATGACAGTATCCCCCCTTTTAAGCCCCTCTTCTTGGGACCAGAGTGAGAGAGAAACTTTTTCAGAAGAGCAGGAGCATTGAGGTTCTCCTCTGGCTCCCAAGACCTCTCTTTAGGACCAAATCCCTTCCAATCCACCAAATAAAAGGTCTTTCCTCTCACTCTTTTGTTGTCCAGGATCTCTTGAACCTCAAAGGTTTCTGAAGGGCCGGTGGCGACAACCACAGGGCTAGGAGTCTTGGTGTAGCAGTACAGGACCACTGGCTTCAGGAGGGATACATGGAAGGAGTTGGGGATCTTGAGGGTAGGAGGCAGCCGAAGTTTATAGGCGACAGGGTTGATTTATTGTAGGATCTCGAATGGTCCGAGGAACCTGGGAGCAAACTTGCATGACAGTACTCTTAGTCGAATGTTCCTGGAGAACAGCCAGACCTTTGTGCCAGGAAGAAACTGAGGTGGTTCTCTTCTCCTTGTGTCCTCCCTCCGTTTCATACGGTCAACTGCCAGCGGGATTGAGGATCGAGTCTGCCGCCAAATCTGTAGAAAGTCCCTAAAGGCAGCGTCAGCAGATGGTACCTTGCATGAATCAGGAACCAGGTGAGGTATTCATGGGTGTTGGCCAAGGACTATGAAGAACGGAGTGTCCCTTGTGGACTCGCTGGTATGATTGTTGTAGGAGAATTCAGCCCACGGAATCAACTGTACCCAGTCATCGTGTTGCCTAGAGACGAAGTGACGCAGGTAGTTCTCCAAGATTTGATTGATCCTCTCGACCTGTCCATTGGACTTAGGATGGTAGGCCGAGAAAAAGTCCAAATTCACACCTAGAAGTCCGCAGGGGGCTCTACAGAACCTCGAGGTGAACTGAACCCCCCGATCAGACACATTATGCTGCGGCAAGCTGCGCAGGCAGAAGATGTGTTGGATAAACAGTTTGGCCAGTTGAGGAGCAGATGGAAGACCGGTCAAAGGAACAAAGTGGGCCATTTTTGAAATGAGACAGTGCTGCATCCGGCAGAGAGAGGCAGGTCAGTAATAAAGTCCATAGCTATATGCTGCCAGGGAGCATTAGGCACAGGCAATGGCTGGAGCAGACCAGCGGGTCTGGAGTGAGCGACCTTGTTAGCTGCACACACAGAGCAGGGGGAAACAAAGTCCATAATATCTTTGGGCAGCGTGGGCCACCAGAAATGATGGGCAATCAAATCCCGGGTCTTACGGATCCCCGCGTGACCTGCCAGTCTAGAGGCGTGTCTCCAGCGGTGGATTCTCCCTCGGTCAGCCAGGCGCACAAAAGTCCTCCCTGGAGGAATGTCCCCAACTTGCAGGGGATTGACAAAGACAATGTAAGACGGATAATGTTCTGTGGCATTTCCATGGTGTCCTCTGTCTCTAAAGACCTGGACAAGGCATCGGCCCTCACATTCTTGTCGGCCGGGCGATAATGGAGCTCAAACTGGAACCTGGTAAAGAGCAGTGACCACCTGGCCTGACGAGGATTCAGCCGTTGGGCCGTCTGGAGATAGGTGAGGTTCTTGTGGTCCGTAATAATCAGGATGGGATGAGCTGCGCCCTCTAGTAGATGTCTCCACTCCTCCAGGGCCAACTTGATGGCCAGTAACTCCCGATCCCCAAGTAGTTCCGATCGAGTAGTTGCGTTCTGCGGACGAGAAGAGCTTAGAGAAATATCCACATACCATAGACTTGCCCTTGGAACCTCTCTGGAACAGGAGTGCACCAGCACCGACAGAGGATACGTCCACCTCGAGCGAGAACTGTAGAGAAATGTCGGGATGATGGAGGATAGAAGCTGACGTGAAGGCACTCTTCAGGCTATTGAATGCAGACTGCCTCAGGAGTCCACACCTTGGCGTTCATGCCCTTCTTAGTGAGGTCAGAGATAGGAGAAGTCAGTGAGGAGAAGTTTGGAATAAACTGTCTGTAAAAATTGGCGTATACCATAAAGCGCTGTATGGCCCTTAAGCCTTGAGGGCGTGGCCATTCCAGAATGGACTTTACCTTTTCAGGATCCATGTTGAGACCTCTAGTTGAGACAATGTAGCCGAGGAAGGGCAGAGCATCCTTTTCAAACACGCACTTCTCCAACTTGGCGTACAGACGATTCTCTCTTAACCGCAGCAAAACTTGACGGACATGTCTCTGATGAGTCACAGGATCTGGAGAAAAAATCAAGATGTCATCAAGATAGACCACAACACAAACATAGAGGAGGTCACGGAAAATGTCATTAACAAACTCCTGGAAGACCGCGGGAGCATTACACAAGCCGAAGGGCATTATTAGATACTCATAGTGTCCATCACGGGTGTTAAATGCAGCCTTCCATTCGTCACCCTGGCGAATCCGGATTAGGTTGTAAGCCCCACGTAGGTCTAGTTTGGAAAAAATGTTGGCATCACGTATACGATCAAATAATTCAGAGATCAGCGGCAATGGATATTTATTCTTCACCATGATTTGATTGAGACCCTGGTAGTCAATACAAGT
Organism: Rhinoderma darwinii; assembly: GCF_050947455.1. Lineage (NCBI taxonomy): Eukaryota > Metazoa > Chordata > Amphibia > Anura > Rhinodermatidae > Rhinoderma > Rhinoderma darwinii. The sequence goes on along the minus strand of NC_134691.1, from coordinate 41,307,089 downwards.
ACGCAGGGAGCCAACCTTTTTCTTGACGAAGAAGAATCCAGCTCCTGCCGGGGAGGAATACTTCCATATGAAGCCCCTCTACAAGTTCTCCTTAAAGGAACAGTGTCACCACAAATTTTTTTTTAATATGTTAAAGATGTTAGTGCTTTATTAAAAACGTTTGGATTAATTTGTGTGTTTGTGTGTTACTTTTTCTTATTTTTACACTTTTTCTTCCCTATGGGGGCTGCCATTTTTTTTTCCATTTCTGTATGTGTCGATTAACGACACATACAGACATGGAATACGGCAGCTCCAGTCCCATACGGGACTGCGAACGGGGCCCGTTCCATCCACTAACATGTACGCCGCTGTGTGGGAACGGCGCATGCGCCGCTCCCACACAGTTCAATTTGAAATGCGCGCCGTCCGGCGCCATTTTCCTGTGGACCGGAAGTTGCGGCCGGACAGTAAGATTACTACTTCCGGTCGCGGCTTCCGGACTTGTGCACATGGAGCAGCGGCAGCAGACGGAGCGGATGGACCGGAGGGAGCGGTGGCGACTGGAGCAGGTAAGGGATTTCTATGTATGTTTGTGTTTCAGTGTGTGTTTACTACTGTATGTAAACTTTCTACACTGTGTGTTAGCTCAAAAAATGGCGACACACAGTGTAGGAGGTTAGACCGTTCAAACCCCTCGTTTCTCCCGGCACTAGCCAGGATAAAGGAGGGGGGGATGCTGAGAGCTCACTAGAGCGAGGGCTTTTTACCCAATTTTGCAGCATAAAGCAATGTGGTTGCTTTACCACATGCAATGCTGCAATTTTGGGAATGGCTCCATCTAGTGATCAGCAATGGGAAATATTATAAATTAGAATCCAATTGAATCCAATTTATAATATTTCCTGACTAGTGAAAAAAAAAAAAAAAATTAGAACAATGTTTAATCACCTATACACTAATTGTTTAACTAAAAAAAAACAAAACATGTTTTGCTGGCAACACATTCCCTTTAACATAGGTGGACATGGACAGGGTCTCTGGCAAGGAGAGAGGATATATCCTACCATGGGGAAGGGATGCACCAGGGATCAGCTCGATAGGACAGTCATATGCCCGATGTGGGGGCAGTGCCTCTGTCTCCCTTTTGCTGAAGACGTCCGAAAATGCAGCATAATGACCAGGCAATCCTGCCAATGATCGAGGCAGAGAAGGCTGGACCGAACAAATCTGCACCAGGCATCGGCTGTGACACTCGGGGCCCCACTGGAGAACTTCTCCAGAGTTCCTGTCCAGAACTGGTGCATGTAGTCGGAGCCAAGGCAGACCCAGCAGCACAGGGTTAACGGCCTTGGACAGGACATAGAACGGTAGAAGTTCGGAGTGGAGAGCCCCTACTTGGAGCCATGCAACCATCAACGGTCTCTACAGAGGGGTAGTAGGTAATTGGAGAAGGTCCACCAGGTATCTACAAATGAAATTAGCAGCGAATCCAGAGTCCAGATACGCAGAGACCTGATGCGTTTTCTCACCGGACACTATGGTTACGGGCATGGACAACTTAGACGGGAGTCCTTCTTTACCCAAGGTTGTCTCTCCTTCCAACCCTAGACTTTGGGGCTTTTGGGGACACAGATGCACAAGATGGCCTCTGAGGCCGCAATAAAGACAGAGTCCTGAAGTGCGTCTGCGTTGTCTCTCCTGGGTAGATAGCTTACATTGGTCCATCCTCACATACTCCTGAGGAGGATCGGCATCTGAGGACGGCAGGGGTTGATGCAAGGTAGGGGCCAGACTAGGAAGGCCTCCCTCCCGACGAACCTCTTGGAGCCATTCTCGGAGCCTTCTATCAATCCGGGCAGCCCTGAGGATGAGGTCATCCAGGGTAGACGGCAGGTCTCGAGCAGCAAGTTTGTCTTTAATCTTAGGAGACAGTCCATGCCAGAATGTAGCCACCAGCGCCTCATTGTTCCACAACAGCTCTCCCGCCAGGGTGCGGAAGTGGATGGCGTACTCGCCCAGAGAGATATCGCCTTGGCGTAGGTTCGGCAAGGAAGCCGCAGCAGAGGAGACTCGTCCAGGCTCCTCAAACACTGTGCAAAATATCCGGAGGAACCTCTGAAAGTCACGGATCTCTGGTCCTTGTCTCTCCCAGATAGGGTTTCGCCCATGCAAGGGCCTTGCCAGTAAGAAGAGAGATGATGAAAGTGACCCTTGCGCCATCAGACGAAAATGCCCTTGAATACAGGCTGAAGTGGATCGGGCACCGGTTCAAAAATCCACGACAGGTACTTGCGTCTCCATCATAGCGGTCAGGAAGTGGCAAAGAAAAATGAGGATCAACACTGCCAGGATGTGTAGCCTGAGGAACAGTACTGACAGGAGGTGTAGTAGGAGGAATGGCAGCTCGTGTCACCTGCCGACGTGCGAGAATGTTCAAGGCCTGGAGGAGTTGGTCCTGTCGAGACTGGAGGTTTAGCATATCCGCCCGCATCTCTTGTGACGTTGTCATGGTCTTGTCAGGGTCCATGGCCTGATCATACTGTCACATAGGGTTCGTAGACCCACAGGGCCGTACCGTCTTGGCGGTATGGCAGCTGGCCAACAGGGCGCAGATCAGAGTCTATAGTTCATATAGGGTACCTGTGGCAGCTCGGACAGTAGCAAGGCAGGCTTGGCTGGGACTAGGCAGTAGGTAGACGTCAGGCGTGGAGTAGCAGGACAGGCGTGGTATACAGCACATCACGGCAACAGCTCAATAGATCAGGATACAGGTTACAGGAACAGGGAACACTGGGAGCAGGAAACACTAGGGGACCATTTGCAAGACAAACTTAGGATACGACAATAACCTTCAGGCGTGGGAGGAAGGGGCTGAGACCTTCTTATAGGCCAGGGTGCTTTTGGGAGCAATCAGCTAAATATCCCACATGCGTGCGCTCTGGCTTCTTGAGTCTGGACTGAGCTCGCGAGCGCACCCTGGTGGTCACTGTGGAACAGGATGGCCGTATGTGCAGACATCTCTGGAGAGAAGGGCGTTGACTGGATGGAAGTAGTTCGTGTTCAGCGACCACGGACGTTACATCAGGCTAGGGAAGAGTTAAGAACTGACAATCGACCTTAAGGCTTTATTCACACGACAGTGATAAACGGCCGAGTGACAGCCGTTCTTTTAACGGCCGTCACACAGCCGTTTTCAGAAAAATGATGTTCTATGGGTGTATTCAAATGGCCGTTTTTTTAACTTGTCGTATTTTTGGCCGTTTTAACGGCCTGACGGCCCCCATAGAAGTCAATGGATCCGATTTTAACGGCTGTCAATACATGTAACAACCGTTGAAAACTGATCTGTGACATGGAGATTTGCAAGGGAACTACAAGTTCCCTTGCTGGCTATCGGCGGCGTGACGACACATACCGATGCAGCGCTGTCTTCTGGTCTGGTCGCTAGTCTCATGGGTTCTGCGAAGGCGACACGGTGACGTCATCGCGCCACCTTTGCAGATCATGTGAGACCAGTGACCAGACCAGAAGACAGCGCTGCATCGGTGAGTATGTGTCATCGCATCGCCGCAGATCCCGTGAAGACGAGGGACCTTACCTGAAGAAGACAGCACTGCATCGGTGAGTATGTAGGGCATTCATGTCGGCTGTGTGGCATCATATACATCAGAGCTTTGTGTACAGGGGGGCTGTGTGGCATCTACAGGGGGACTGTGTGGTATCTACAGGGGGGCTCTGTGGCATCTTCAGGGGGCTGTGTGGCACCCGTCAGTGCCACTAACCTGACGGATACAGGTTTTAGCAAGAAATACAGCTGCTCTGTGTTCAGGATATAAAGCAGCTGTATCTCAAAAAGTAAAAATAATTTTTAATAAAAAGTATTTAGAAAGTTGCACCAAACACACTGATACACTGTTTTATTAAAGAAAAAATTGTAATAATAATAAAAAAAACTTATAACCTCTCTCTTTAAAGTGTAACTAAACTTTTAACATGTCATAGTGATGTCAGAACTTTTAATCGGTGGGGGGTTCGAGCACTGAGACGCCGACCAATCGATAAAGTGAAGCGGCAGAAGCGCACGATTAAATGCTGCGCTGCTTTGCTTCTGATCGGCATTCCTCGGAGTGGTGTACGTCCGTACACCGCTTGCTCGGCTTTCTGAGAAAAGCAGATCAGAAACGAAGCGGCACAGGAGTCACCTGAGCGCTTCTGCCACTTTGTTTTAGTGATCCATGGGGGTCTCAGTGCTCGGACCAGGGCCGCCATCAGGAATTTCAGGGCCCCCTACAGCTAAATTTTTTGGGCCCCCCTACCGTGGCACCGCCTGTTAACGGTACTCCGTCCAGCACTATATCATGGTACCCAGGGCGGCCATCAGGGGGGGTATTAGGGGTACTGATGTGAGAGGCCCGGCCAAACCTAATTGAAAGGGGGGCCCGGCAAACTGCCGCGACTTGCCTTTGGTAGAAAAAAACCAGGCCCCTGCAATGGGGCCCGTTTTTTTCACCAAAAGAATGTTGTGAGCTGCGGGCCCCCCTTTCAATTAGGTTTGGCCGGGCCTCTCACATCAGCACCCATAATACCCCCCCTGATGGCGGCCCTGGGTAGCATGGGGGTCGTCATGGGGCCGTCAAACACCGCCGCCCGTGCGACCGATCGCGCGCACCCGCAAACTCCTGCGCATGGGCACCCGCGACCGCCTGGAACCGCGCACCGAATTTTGAGGCAGATATTGACCTGCCCACACTATCTTGCCGCGTTTTTTGCCCGCGGCGATTGATGACAGCAGACAAAAAAACGCAGGGAAAAATGCATTTTCTGCCTCCCATTGATTTCGATGGGAGGTCAGAGGCAGAACCGCGGCAAGAAAGGACGTGCTGCTTTTTCTTTTTTCCGCGACTGGCTCCCATTGATTTCAGATTAAATCAATGGGAGGCGGTTTTGGAAGTTTTTTGGTGCTGATTCTGACGCAGTGTCCGAGTCAATATCAAGGCCCAAAAACTCTGTGAACTGGGCCTTATTGTTAGGGCTTATTCAGACGAACGTGTAATACGTCCGTGCAACGTGCGTGATTTTCACACGGACCTATGTTACTCTATGGGGCCATGCAGACTGTCAGTGATTTTCACGCAGCGTGTGTCCGTGTGTCCGCTGCGTAAAACTCACGACATGTCCTATATTTGTGCATTGTTCGCGCATCACGCACCCATTGAAGTCAATGGGTGGGTGAAAATCACGCCCAGCACTTCCGCAGCAGTATAAACTATGAATGAAAACAGAAAAGCACCACGTGCTACAAACATACAAACAGAGTGTCATAATGATGGCGCGAAAATCACGCAGCCGCGCATCATACGCTGCTGACACACGGAGCTGTTATGGACCTTTTGCATGCGCAAAACGCCATGTTTTTGCGCGCGCAAATAGCACGCGCTCGTGTGAATCCGGCCTTAGGGTAGGAACACACTAGGCATGAACACTGCGGATTTTATGCAACACATTTTATTGTGGAAAATCCGCAGCGTATCACAGTCGCAGCAGAGTGGATGAGATATGAACAAATCTCATCCACACTCTGCAAAAAAAATTGACCTGCAGTGTGGCTTTTGGCTTTTTAAGCCGCAGCGTGTCAATGTATTCTGTGGAATCGCCGCTCCTCTGTTGTGGAAATGCTGCGGTTCTGCCGCAAAAATCACACATGAGAAAAAATAAAAAGGCACTTTTTTAAATTTATAAAAAAGTTTAGACTTGCCCCGGCCGTAGTCCTGGTGACGCGATCCTCTAGTCTTAGCGCAGCTCAGCCTTCTGTCATGACGTTTCATCCCATGTGACTGCTGCAGCGGTCACATGGTCTACAGCGTCATCCCAGGAGGCGGGGCTACGTTCAGAAGAGAGAGATGCGTCACCAGGACTACGGCCGGGGGAAGTCTAAACTTTTTTTTCCCTGCAGGATTCCCGCAGCGGACACGCCTCACGAAACCTGCACCACTACTTGGTGCGGTTTTGCTGGCAGAATTCCCTGCGGCTACCGGGGTGGATAAGCTGTGTAGTTTTACTCAGCATATCCGCCTAGTGTGTCCCTTATGATGTCGCTCCTGGAGCTGCTGCCGGTCTCTAAATAGGCAGTTGGTCCAGTAGAATTTGGAATTATTTTTTTTTGTGAACCAGCTTAAAAAAATACAAAACTTTTGTGTTAGGGCCTGTTCACATCACTGTTCGCTTCCGCTCCGGGGTTCCATCTGAGGTTTCCGTCGGGTGAACCCCGCAACGGAAAGTGAAAGTGACAGCACAGCTTCCGTCACAATTAGCGCAGTCGACTGCACTATTGATTCCGTCCGAAAACCAGCCGGAATGGTGACGAACGGAAACCATTAGCGATGTTTCCGTCACCATTGAGATCAATGGTGACTGAAACGGAAGCTGTGCTATCACTTTCACTTTCCGTTGCGGTGTTCACCCGACAGAAACCTCAGATGGAACCCCGGAGCGGAAGCGAACGGTGATGTGAACAGGCCCTAACACAAAAGTTTTGTATTTTTTTAAGCTGGTTCACAAAAAAAAATAATTCCAAATTCTACTGGACCAACTGCCTATTTAGAGACCGGCAGCAGCTCCAGGAGCTGCGCTAAGAATAGAAGATCGCGTCACCAGGACTACGGCCGGGGTAAGTATAAACTTTTTTATCAATTTAAAAAAGTGCCTTTTTTTTTTCTCTTTTGTGATTTTTGCGGCAGAACCGCAACATTTCCGCACCAGACGAGTGGCGATTCTGCAGCATAAATTGACATGCTGCGGCCTAAAAAGCCAAAAGCCACACTGCAGGTCAATTTTTTTTGCAGCGTGTGGATGAGATTTGTTCATATCTCATCCACTCTGCTGCGACTGTGATACGCTGCGGATTTTCCACAATAAAATGTGTTGCATAAAATCCGCAGTGTTCATGCCTAGTGTGTTCCTACCCTAAGGCCGGATTTACACAAGCGTGTGATTTTTGCGTGCGCAAAAAACGTGGCGTTTTGCGCATGCAAAAGGTCCATAACAGCTCCGTGTGGTAGCAGTGTATGATGCGTGGCTGCGTGATTTTCGCGCAGCCGCCATCATTATGACACTCTGTTTGGATGTTTGTAGCACGTGGTGCTTTTCTGTTTTCATTCATAGTTTATACTGCTGCGGAAGTGCTGGGCGTGATTTTCACCCACCCATTGACTTCAGTGGGTGCGTGATGCGCGAACAATGCACAAATATTGGACATGTCGTGAGTTTTACGCAGCGGACACACGGACACACGCTGCGTGAAAATCACTGACAGTCTGCACGGCCCCATAGAGTAACATAGGTCCGTGCGAGGCGCGTGAAAATCACACACGTTGCACGGACGTATTACACGTTCGTCTGAATAAGCCCTAACAATAAGGCCCAGTTCACAGAGTTTTTGGGCCTTGATATTGACTCGGACGCTGCGTCAGAATCAGCACCAAAAAACTTCCAAAACCGCCTCCCATTGATTTAATCTGAAATCAATGGGAGCCAGTCGCGGAAAAAAGAAAAAGCAGCACGTCCTTTCTTGCCGCGGTTCCGCCTCTGACCTCCCATCGAAATCAATGGGAGGCAGAAAATGCATTTTTCGCTGCGTTTTTTGTCTGCTGTCCTCAATCGCCGAGGGCAAAAAACGCAGCAAAAAACGCGGCAAGATAGTGTGGGCAGGTCAAAATCTGCCTCAAAATTCTTTAAGGAATTTTGAGGCAGATTTTTTTGGCCTGCAAAAATACTCTGTGTGAACAGGGCCATACATAAACAGCACTTTCAGACACTTTACTCACTGTGTCAGAAGAGCTGCTCCCTCTCCAGTCCTCGTCAGGCGATGTCTTCGGTCCAGATGTCGTCCTTCACCTCCAGGCTCCAGAAAATTGCGGGGATCGAAGAACTCCTGCCGTCGCGCAAGAACTGGACTCCTCCCCCTCTCCTTACGCAGCTACGCTCTGGAGGAGGAGAAGAAGGAGGAGGCGGAGGCGGAGTCGGACGAGGAGGCGCTGGACGAGGAGGCCGAGGAGGAGGACGAGGAGGCGGAGGAGGACGAGGAGTCGGAGGCGGGCCAGCAGGTAATTAGACTGTGCGCCGCTGTTCTTCCCAGTTGATTGGTCGCTGTACTTTTGGTGCGTGCGCACCGCATCCCTCTCGGCGGCGGGCACGAGCGGGTTGCTTTCCAGCCTTCCCCAGGTCGTTCGCGCGTGAGCGCGCGTTTGCGGTAACGAGCGCGCCGGCGCGCGCTTGCGGTCGTTCGCGCGCGCGGTCGCACGCGGTGTTTCGCGGCAGTGTTAGATGAGAGGGGGGCCCGCAGCTCACAGCGGTGTTTGATGAGAGGGGGGCCCGCAGCTCACGACATTGCTTTGGTGAAAAGAACAGGCCCCATTGCAGGGGCCTGTTTTTTTCTAACAAAGGCAAGTCGCGGCAGTTGCCGGGCCCCCCTTTCAATTAAGTTTGGCCGGGCCCCCTACAGTAGTACCCCTAATACCCCCCTGATGGCGGCCCTGGCTCGGACCACCGATCAAAGCTTCTGACATTTCACTATGACATATCAGAAGTTTTTTAGAAGTTTAGGTACACTTTAAAGGGGTTTTCCAGTGAGGGAAATTTATGACATATCCTGTGGATCCTGTCAGGTAGGTGCAGTTCCCAGAGGTGGGACTCACATCTATCTCTAGAACCGGGCCCCCTAAACCCTGTTTTGCCTCTTTCTGCTATCGCTGCCTCTCGGCCACTCCCTGACCGTGGACTTTCCGTAACTCATAGTAGTGAATGGCAGTTACGGAAGCAGCGTAGCATGCGAGCTACGCTGTTTACGTAACTACCATTCAGTTCTATGGGACTTACGGAAACAGTGTACCAGAACCAAGCTCAGCACATAAATACAACACGAGAACCAACCTCAGTACATATATGCATCAGCAGAACCAACCTCAGTACATATATACAGTACTAGAACAAAGCTCACTACATATATACAACACCAGAACCGAGCTCAGTACATAAAGACAGTACCAGAACCAAGAAAAGCAAGGTTGGATCCAGCACGGAAATTACGATAAAATGGAAAGGATTTTCCAAGTTTAATGGGCCAGTATTTTGGCTGATTAAAATCAGGATCTGGGTACACAGCGTGACATCCTGGTAGTGTAAGGAAAAAATTGTAGTAATGGTTGAAAGCCTACGCGTTTCAGACGCTGCGAGCGTCCTTAATCATGGCTGAAGCTGACTGACTGAAGTGAAAAAGCTGCCATATATACTTCCGTTTACATGTGATGGTCGTTAGCCCTAATTATATTCCCTTGTGTTTTAGTCCGTAGCATTGTCGGTAGATTGACTCTGGTATCAAATGTAGATATATTAACAATAAGATTTAAATAGGAAGAAGTTCGGATATTAAGACTAGAAGGTCAAATGTTTAAGAGTAGTATATTCATTCAGACTTGGTTCTATGTGTAACTATCCTGATCGTATTTACTGGAACTGTCATCCTGAACGATATCCGGGTTAAAGGGTCAGTTGCAACTATGCTTGCGTTCCACAGGGCATGGCAACGCTGGACCGCATCACCGGAAGCAGCATCCCCAGCGGCGAAGAGTCGAGAGGAACCCTGCAATCCGATCGTGAGTAGACAATATATATACACGAGTATAATTGTATACTAACTGTGTATAAACTATAAATTGTATTAGGATTAGACCTTGATTGATGATATTACTATGTAGATACAAACTACGGGCTATCTGTTTAATCCAAAAGGACGTCTTCTTGATTTTTGTACTTGTGTATTGAGGAAAACTTGATGGCAGAATGAAATGAAAAATTGATCAAGCGTGTTGATTTATGGATTTGTCTCTAGTAAATGAAGACTTATATGTATATATAAATGTTTGATTGGAACAGTCAGCTATAAGTATGGAAATCTGATGATGAAGTAAAAGCGGAACATGTGTGTGAAAATAAAACGGAGAGTGAAAAACGAAAAACTTGGGTGACAAAATTTCTATGAAACTTTGAGTGTATTAACATAGTGACTTTAAAAGAATGTGGCGTGTAATAAGCACATAACATACACGCCACGTATTTAAAACGATGTGGACTTTGACAGAGGTAAATTATCCACGAATGGATAAATACTCCATTGGATTTGTCGGATTACAAATAATGATAGAATAGGATTATTTTATAAGTGCCAGTAGGTTATTAATATCCCAATGGGAATGTGTATATTTTGTTCTTATTGGAGAGAAGACATGTATCCATATTGTGGCCCTATTATATGAACCTAAGATGTAATAATATTTTCAGTTCATATGAATGAATATGCGATTTAGGTGATATGAATCCTGCCATGGCTGATACAGTTTTGAACACAGAAATGTAACAGGCTTTTTAGTAATGGAGATTTAAATCATGTCTAATATTGAGGCCATTGGGAAAACGTGTGTTCAATTTGAAGATCCAGTGGGCCTCACGTTGGTAGATTTTGTATTGTAGGTCCCCTCCTCTTTTTGGTAAATGGACTTTTTCAATAGCGTAACATTTGAAGAAATTGGTTGTTCTGTTATGTTGGTATATAAAATGTTTGGCTGCATTGGACACATTAACAATATTCGGGTTACGGATATAACTTAAGTGTTCAAGTATTCTGGTTTTAAATTTTCTGCTGGTGCAGCCGACATATTTTAATTTGCATTCTGAGCACTCAATAATGTAAATGACTGCCTTTGAGTTGCAGTTAATGTAATTTTGTACAGCAAATGTGAGTGTGTTATCTGTATTGGAAAAGTTTTTACTAGGATAGGTATAAGAACAAGTTTTGCATGGGTGTTGCCCACATTTAAAAAAGCCTTTGCTTTCTAACCACGTTGATTTGGTATCATTGGGTGAAAATATTGAGGGAGATAGTGAGCTACCAAGTGATGGAGCCTTTCGAGCAACAATTCTAACTCCTTCTTGAAGAATGGAGCGTAGACTGTCGTCTTCGAATAGAATTGGTAGATATTTGTAAATTATACTTTTGATTTCAGGAAATTGGTTACTTTGTTGTAATATCAGGGTGGGTACCTGGTGGTCATGTTTTTTACTTTTCTTCTTATTATTATTGAATTCATTGAGGAGATCGTTTCTTGCTAATTTGGCTGTGACGTTGGTGGCCCTACTAAGAGACCAATTGGGGTAGCCTCGTTTTTGTAATCTAGAGCATATTTGTTTCTGCTCGATGTTAAATTGTTTATTGGAACTGCAATTTCTCCTTGCCCGATACATTTCTCCTATTGGAATGTTCATGATGGTTTTTTTCGCTTGATTACTTTCTGCATGTAGGATGGTATTTGCAGACGTGGGTTTTCGGTGAGTATTAGATTCGATTATGTCTCCTTCTGAGCCTTTTAATTCTAGGTCTAGGAAGACAATGTCAGATTTGTTGTGATTGTAGGTAAATCTGAGGTTGTGAGAGTTGTTATTTATATATTTCAAAAATTCTGGAATTGTTTGGACATTTCCTTTCCAAATAAACAGCAGATCATCAATATATCTTTTATACCATTCAATATGATGTCCAAATGGGTTATTGGTTGAAAAAATAGTATGTTCCTCCCACCAGGCCATGACTAAGTTGGCTATTGAAGGGGAGAATTTGGCTCCCATAGAGACCCCCTTGAGTTGTAGGTAAAATATGTCATTGAATAGAAAATAGTTATGAGTCATGAGAAAAGTTAATACGTCAAGAATATACTTTTGGAAATTTCTCGTGTATGTACTGTGGGTGGCTAGATGATAATCTAGAGCAATATGTGCGGTTTGATGAGGAATCGAGGTGTATAACGATATTACGTCACATGTAAGCCATGAGTATTCCTCTTTCCATACTTTATGTTGAAAGGAACACAAAACGTCTCGTGTATCTCTCAGAAATGCTGGGGTTTGCTGGGCTAGTGGCTGTAATAGTGTGTCCAACCACTCAGATAGTCTCTCCAGGATGGAACCGATGCCCGAAACGATTGGGCGCATGGGTGGGGGTTTAGTTTGTTTGTGAATTTTAGGTAGAGCGCGGATTATTGGTGTAATTGGCTGTTCAATGTAGATATATTTAAGTTGTTTCTGGCTGATATGCCCATTGTTAAGACCTTCATTGAGAAGTTGTTTCATTTTCTTTTGGATGGTCTCCGTGGGATTTTTTTCCAGCCTTCTATAGGTTTGGTCATCTGATAAAAGATTTAATATAGATGTTTTGTAATCAGACTTGTCCATGACAGCTACTCCTCCCCCTTTGTCGGCCATTTTGATTATGATATCTTTGTTATCTTCAAGATATTTTGCTGCATTTTTGAGTTTTTTGGACAAGTTGGATTTGTACACAATCTGGTTGGTTTTGTTGGATAATGCTTGTAGTTCTTTTTCTAGCAAAGTTTGGAAAATGTCCATGGAGTCGGTCCTTGATTTAATAGGATAATAATGGATGTTCGTTGTAGAAAAGTTGGATAGTTGGTTAATGGTATTATCCTCCTGGTTGATGTTATCTATTCGAAGACTGTCCAGACATGAGATGGTTTGTAGTTCCTGAAAGGAAAGAGCCAATGTGGATTGGTCTTTGTTGCTTTGCACAGATGTGAATGGATCTGTGATGTCCATAGAGATATGAGTGGGAGTCACTGTGGGGTCCTGATTTGGACTCAAGTTAGTTTGATCAGTGGTTGAAGAGGGCACTATGGAGGTGGGGTTCTCATGTGAAGCTCTGTAGTTGCTGGATATAGAGTCTGGCACTGTCTTGGTGTTTGTAGCTTGGGAATCAGATATAAGAAAGTGACGTTTGACAGTGAGATTTCTTATGAATTTATTAATATCAAGGATCGTATGGAAGATATCAAAGTTGTTAGTTGGTGCAAAGTTTAAACCCAGTGATAGAACTTCGTTTTGTGCCGGCGTTAGTACCGTCGATGATAAATTGACCACGTTCGAATTTATGGTTGATATTTCCGTGATCGGAGGTGACGGCTCTGGTTTAGTTCCAGCCTTCCTATGTTTCCTGCCGCCCCTCCTTCTTCGTTTTTTGATAACGTGTACTGGTTGGCATCAGATCTCTGTGGGTACCAGAACCAAGCACAGTACATAAATACAACACCAGAACCAAGCTCAGTACATATAAAGTGGGTTAGGATATGGGCAGTATTACCTCAATTTTTGGCTTAAAACTAGCAGCCCAGAACATCTCACCCTCTTTTGGCCGTTATTTGTCCACAGACCACTTACTTGTAGCTGTGATCATGAACCGGCAAGAGCTGGAAGAAATTATCCGCATCCGTCTGCAGGATGACAGCCCCGTCTGGCTGCAGGCCCTCCTCAATGAGACTGCAGTACCTGACTCATCTTTGCCTGCCTCTCTCCCCGCTCGGCACGCCGCTCTCGTCTCTCCCCGTCCACGGTGGTGAGTACCCGTTCTGTGTCTGGCAGACGCGAGGCGCATGCTCATAGCTGAGTGCAGCGTCCAGCCCCGTCGCAGATGTCGCAGTTGGCGGCGGGAGCTGAGATCCCAGACTTTATACCCCCATCCCCTTGCATAATTTCTCCCTCCGGCTTAAGACTGGCGAGACCCAGCTCAGCTGCCGCGATAGGTACAGCAGTGTGCACCCCCACGGACATGGCGTTTACCGCTGCCACCACTGTAGCTCTACCTAGGGGGGGCTCCCCTTCCAGGGGACGGTACTGCTAAAGGGGGAGAGTCCAGTGAAACTCGACGCCATGACGCCTTGGCTAAAGATGTACCCCGACAGTGAGAAGGCGCAGCTGTTATTGAACGGTTTCGGGGATGGATTTAGGCTGTTATTGAATGGTTTTGGGTGATGGATTTAGGATTCCGTTCTCCCCGGGGGTAGGGGTTTTGATGGCTGATAATATGCGTTTGGTGCGTGATCATCCGGACGTGGTGCGGGACAAGTTACGGAAAGAAGTTTTGTTGGGTAGAATGTTAGCCCCCTTTTCTAATGTTCCTATTTCGAAATTGGGTGCCTCTCTGCTGGGGGTTGTCCCCAAGAAGGAGAAAATTTTGCCTTATACATCATTTGTCTTATCCGAAGGGTTCTTCTGTGAATGATGATATTGATGACTCTTTGTCGCGGGTTTCCTATATGTCGTTCGATGAAGCGGTTCGTCTGATTTAAACGGTGGGGCAAAAGGCGCTGATGGCTAAGGTGGATGTGGAGTCTGCATTTCGCCTTTTTCCAGTGCACCGGGACTCCATGCACTTGCTGGGGTGCTCGTTTGATGGTCTTTTTTATATTGATAGGTGCCTCCGTATGGGATGCTCTATTTCTTGTGCCTATTTCGAAGCCTTCTGCACGTTTTTGGAATGGGTGATCCGTGAACGAGCTGGCTCTAAAGCAGTTATTCATTATTTGGATGACTTCTTTTGTGTGGGCCCTGCGGCTCGGCCGTCGTGTGCAATATTGTTGCAGGCGGTAGTGGATGTCTTTGCTGACATTGGGGTTCCGTTGGCGTTAGAGAAAACTGAGGGGCCAACCACTACGCTCTGTTTCTTGGGAATTGAAATTGATTCCCAGGCTATGGAATGTAGGTTACCAGATGCAAAGCTTATCAATCTGCAGGCAACGGTGAAAACAAAAAATCACCCAATCTCTTTTAGACCTAATTCACACGAGCGTATTTCACGTCCGTGTTACGCGCGTGAAAATAACGCACGTCACACGGACCTATGCAAGTCAATAGGGCCATTCAGACATTCAGTTTTTTTCACACAGCGTGCCTCCGCTGCGTGAAACGTACTGCATGTCCTATACTTGTGCGATTTTTGCGCATCATGCACCCATTGAAGTCAATGGGTGCGTGAAAATCACGGACAGCACACGGACGCACATCCGTGTGCTGTGCGTGATCCATGCAACAGTTGCTAAAGAAATGATGAGAAAAAGAAAACCACCTCCTTCATTTTATTTTGCTGACGTAAATAGCGCATGACATACGGATGACATACGCGCGTAAAAAACGCTGACAAGCACCAAACACTGATGTCACACGGAACTGCAATGCAGGAAAAATGCTGAATTTTTAATGCGAGCAAAGCGGACACGTTCATGTGAATAAGGCCTTAGGAAAATTAAATTTCGCCTGTAGAATTATGCCCATGGGCCGTGTTTTCTGTAGGCGTTTAGCGCAAGCTACTGCTGGTATTCGATGTCCCCACCATTTTATTCGCCTTGGCCAGGAGCATAAGGAGGATTTAAAACTAGCCAGTTCCAGGACTGTGTCCTAAAGAGGATTTAGCAGCAGGCAGGTAGTATCTAAACTTCCTCCAAGAGAAACTTCTCCCAACGATCCAGGAGCAATTTGGTGATGATAATGCTTTTTCCAGCAGGATCGAGCACCTTGTCACAAGGCAAAAGTGATAACTACGTGGCCCGGGGAACAAAACATTGACATTTTGAGTCCATGGCCAGGAAACTCCCAGATCTCAATCCAATTGAGAACCTGTGGTCAATCCTCAAAAATCAGATAAACAAATAAAAACAGCAATTGTGATAAACTCGAAGCACTGATGAGACAAGAATGGGTTGCCATCAGTTAGGATTTGGCCCAGAGGCTAATATCCAGCATGCCAGGGCAAATTGCAGAAGACTTGAAAATGAAGGGTCAACACTGTAAATATTGAGTCTTTGCATAAACTTGATGTATTTGTCAATAAAAGCTTAAAAACGTATGAAATGCTTATAATTGTACTTCAGTAACCATAGAAACATCCGACTAAAAGATCTAAAAACTGAAGCAGCAAACTTTGTGAAAACCAACATTTGTGTCTATCTCAAAACTTTTGGATCAGTCACCAGCCCCTGCCTGTCCACCATTCTCATGCAGTGGGCAGGAAGAGGAGCCATGGGGGAACAGAGACTAGATGATTTTTTTGGTTTACCCTCACTTGTAAAAGAAACAGCAGTTATTGCAAAGGATTATGTATCTATTAGTTGAATAAGATTGGTGTTTCCAGGTATATTTAGTATCAGTCATTATATTATCTGTTCTGTGATAACTGTGATATAATCACATTTTCCAGGTGACTACTTTTTCCAAGAGATCAGGGTGCTATGATGCTTTAGTAGCAGCAGGTATGCGTAATGACCACAATGTGACCCAAATGTCAAAAAAGCACTGGGCTCATGCGTGTAACATTAAGCTGAGGACCGGGACCCCAACTGTTCTCCATAATTTATAGTACTTGTCTCGTCACATGGGGAATAGGGACCTTTTGGGTCTCCTCAGGCTCCAGCCCCAGGTGCAACAGCAACCTCTGCACCTCCTCAACTTACGCTCCTGGTTGTTTACAGCTTCCTAGAGAATGATGGTCTGTTACCCAACAAATTAGAATATTTTTTTGCAAATGTGGCTGTGGTGTTTCATTAATAACTGATTTGGTAAAATAGTGGTTGTCATAAATACTTCATCATCATTGAGTTTATGAGAGTAAGGCCTGATTTACACGAGCGCGTGCGTTTTGCGCGCGCAAAAAACGCTGCGTTTTGCGCGCGCAAAAGGCATTTGACAGCTCCGTGTGTCATCCGTGTATGATGCGCGGCTGCGTGATTTTCGCGCAGCCGCCATCATAGAGATGAGGCTAGTCGACGCCCGTCACTGTCCAAGGTGCTGAAAGAGCTAACGGATCGGCAGTAACTCTTTCAGCACCCTCGACAGTGAGTTCCGATCACAATATACACCAACCTGTGAATCAAAAAAAGACGTCCATACTTACCATGAACTTCCTGCTTCCTCCAGTCCGGTCTCCCGGCCGTTGCCTTGGTGACGCGTCCCTCTCTTGTCATCCGGCCCCACCTCCCAGGATGACGCGGCAGTCCATGAGACCGCTGCAGCCTGTGATTGGCTGCAGGCTGTGCTTGGCCTGTGATTGGCTGCAGCTGTCACTTGGACTGAATTGTCATCCCGGGAGGTCGGACTGGAGGAAGAAGCCGGGAGTTTTATCGGTAAGTCAGAACTTCTTTTTTTTTTTTACACGTTCATGTATATTGTGATCGGAAGTCACTGTCCATGGTGCTGAACCAGTTTAACTCTTTCAGCACCGTGGACAGTGACTGTCTCCTGCCGTCGCGTACCCGAACATTTTTTGCCGGGTTCGGTCAAAACGAGTTCGGCCGAACCCGGTGAAGTTCGGTGCGCTCATCTCTAATTTGACACTCCGTTTGGAAGTTTGTAAACAGAAAAGCACGTGGTGCTTTTCTGTTTACATTCATCCTTTTGACAGCTCTTGCGCGAATCACGCAGTTCGCACGGAAGTGCTTCCGTGCGGCATGCGTGGTTTTCACGCACCCATTGACTTCAATGGGTGCGTGATGCGCGAAAAACGCACGATTATAGAACATGTCGTGAGTTTTACGCAACGCACTCGCACTGCGCAAAATTCACGCATCGTCTACACTGCCCCATAGACTAATATAGGTGCGTACGACACGCGTGAAAAGCACGCGCGTCGCACGCGCGTATATTACGCTCGTGTAAATGAGGCCTCATACATATAAAATGTATATTCGCTAAGAAAATAGCTGCATTCAACCCATTCCCGCAAAATGACTGGTCTGGTATGTCAGCATTGCAAGTCTCTAACCGCAATCCAACGTACCAGACCCGTCATGTAGATGAGGCAGGCACAGGAGCTGTGCTTGCTTCATCTTCAGCGGATGTCAGCTGTTACTGCAGATCGCCGCCGTTTAACCCCTTCAATGTGGCGGTCAATGGCGTCAGCCGTATTGAAGTGGTTGACAGAGGGAGGGGGCTCCCTCTGTACCCCCCACCCCCTCCTGCGAGCGATCGCGGGTTACAATGGTTGCTATGGCAACCAGGAAGCCTAACAATGGCTTCCCGGTTAGCAGGGTATGGAAGCCTATTAGGTCCTGCCCAAGGCAGGACCTAAATAAGCTATCTGTCAGTTGAAAATGACAGTTACAATACAGTGCACTACATAAGTAGTGCAGTGTATTGTACCGGGGCTCAGAAGATCAGATCTTCAAGTCCCCAAGTAAGTGTAAAAAAAAAAGTTTAAAAAAATGTTTAAGTAATATAAATAAATAAAAGTTTTAACCCCTTCCTGTCGCAGTCCTGTTTCAGATTTTAATTTTAGTTTTTTCCTCCCCACCTTCCAAAAGCCATAACGCCTTTATTTTTCCGTCGATATAGTACTATGAGGGCTTGATTTTTGCGGGACAAGCTGTAGTTTTTCATAGCACCATTTACTTTGCCATATAATGTACTAGGAAACGGGAAAAAAATTATTTGTGGGGTAGAAAATGAAAAAAACACCAATTCCTCCATGGTTTTTTGCGCGCCATTTTTACGGAATTCACTGTGCAATTAAAATAACATGTTAATTTTATTCTGTGGGTCAATACGATTACGCCGATACCAAATATATGTGGTTTTTTCTATATTTTACTACTTTTGCAAGTAAAAACCTAAGTCTAAAAAAGAAAATGTATTTTGTTTCGCCAAATTCCGAGAGCCGTAACTTTTTTATTTTTTCGTCGATTAAGTGGTATGAGTGCTTATGTTTTGTGGGATAAGCTGTAGTTTTTAATAATACCATTTTGGTGTACTTGCGACGGTTTGATCACTTTTTATTTCATTTTTTGTGGGAGATTAGGTGAACAAAAAATAGAGATTCTGGCGTTTCCAATTTTTTTTTTACGGCGTTCACCGTGCGGGTTAAATAATGATATATTGTGATAGTTCAGACTTTTACGGACGCGGTGATACCAATTATGTTTATTTATTTAATTTTTTACTATGCTCTAGGGGGAAAATGGGAAAAGGGGAGTTTTTTTAACTTTTAAATTTTTTTTTTTTTTATTTAACTCATTTTTACTTTTTTTATTAGTCCCCCTAGGGGACTTCAACCAGCGATCGTTAGATCGCTTGTACGATATACTGCAATACTAATGTAATGCAGTATATTGTGATTCTGACAGTCTCCTATGAAACCCTGCCGGAGGCAGAGCTTCATAGGAGTACAAAGATGGCGGACCTGGGGGACTTCGTCAGGCCCCCAGGCAGCCGTGCCAACCAACGGCTCCCCCCGATCTCGCCGCGGGGGGGCCGTTGGGACGTTACAGGAGGTCGCCCCCCTGTTTTTAGTAATTTAAATGCCGCAATCTCTATTGAAAGCGGCATTTAACGGGTTAAACAAGCGGGATCGCGCTAAAACGGGATCCCGCTCGTAACCCGGAAGTGTCGGCTGTAACACACAGCCAAGACACTAGCTCTATGGAGCGGACTCAGCCCGTGAGCCCGCTCCATATTCCCCCACCCGGCGCGCGCCGTATATATACGGCGGATGTCGGGAAGGGGTTAAGTAATAAAAACAATAATTGCCCTGTTTCCCTGATCGAGTACTTTATAATTAGAAAAATGAAAAAATATATACATATTAGGTATCACCGCGTACGGAACGGCCTGAACTATAAAAATATCACGTTATTTTTACTGCACGGTGAACAGCGTAAAAATGTTAAATAAAAAACTATGACAGAATTTATTTTTTGGGTCACCTTGTCTCAGACAAAATGTAAGAAAAAGTGCAAGTACCTCAAAATGGTACCTACTACAGTTCGTCACATACAAAAACAAGCCCTCACACAGCGATATAAACTAAAAAATTAAAAAGTTATGGCTGTCAGAAAATGGCGACACTTAAACATGTTTTTTTTTAGAAAAGAGTATTTTTATTGTGTGAAAGTAGTAAAATGTAAAATAAACTATATAAATTTGGTGTCGCTGTAATCGTATCGACGCACAGAATAAAGTTAATATGTTGTTTATACTGCACGGTGAACACTGTAACAAAGAAAAAACAAAACCGTGCTAGAATTGCTGTTTTTTTGTTTCCTCATGTCCCAAAAAATGGAATAAATAGTGCTAAAAAAAAAAAATCGCATGTACCCCAAAATGGAACCAATAAAAATTACAGCTCGTTCCACAAAAAACGCGCCCTCACACAGCTCCGTCAACGGAGAAATAACACGTTATGACTCTCAAAACGCAATGATGCAAAATGATGGCCCAGACAAATATTTTAGGTCCGGTAGTTTTTCACTAAAAACAACACAACATCATTTGCTAGACCCCACAGGTGAAACCCGTAGATGCAGCGGAGATGAGGAAATTTTAGGGCTTTATAGGGCTAGTGAAGAAGTCAAAGATTAGGCAATACTGGAGCGCAGATATTTTGTACAATACCCGAAAAACCCGGCCTGTGCATAAAGGATTGGTTCAAAGCGTACCACACCAATCCATGGATTATTCATTCACCCCATTATTACATCATCCTATTATGCCCTGATGTACTCCACCCAGCTTACATATACCCTGATGCACTCCGCCCAGCTTACATATACCCTGATGTACTCCGCACAGCTTACATATACCCTGATGTACTCCGCACAGCTTACATATACCCTGATGTACTCCGCACAGCTTACATATACCCTGATGTACTCCGCACAGCTTACATATACCCTGATGTACTCCGCACAGCTTACATATACCCTGATGTACTCCACCCAGCTTACATATACCCTGATGCACTCCGCCCAGCTTACATATACCCTGATGTACTCCGCACAGCTTACATATACCCTGATGTACTCCGCACAGCTTACATATACCCTGATGTACTCCGCACAGCTTACATATACCCTGATGTACTCCGCACAGCTTACATATGCCCTGATGTACTCTGCCCAGCTTACATATACCCTGATGTACTCCGCCCAGCTTACATATACGCTGATGTATTCCGCACAGCTTACATATACCCTGTTGCACTCCGCACAGATTACATATACCCTGATGTACTCCGCACAGCTTACATATACCCTGATGTACTCCGCCCAGCTTACATATACGCTGATGTATTCCGCACAGCTTACATATACCCTGATGCACTCCGCACAGCTTACATATAACCTGATGTACTCCGCACAGATTACATATACCCTGATGTACTCCGCACAGATTACATATACCCTGATGTACTCCGCACAGCTTACATATAACCTGATGTACTCCACACAGCTTACATATACCCTGATGTACTCTGCACAACTTACATATACCCTGATGTACTCCGCACAGCTTACATATACCCTGATGCACTCCGCACAGCTTACATATACCATGATGTACTCCGCACAGCTTACATGTACCCTGATGTACTCCGCACAGCTTACATATACCCTGATGCACTCCGCACAGTTTACATATAACCTGATGTACTCCGCACAGATTACATATACCATGATGTACTCCGCACAGATTACATATACTTTGAGGTACTCTGCCCAGCTTACATACACTACCGTTCAAAAGTTTGGGGTCACCCAGACAATTTTGTGTTTTCCTTGAAAACTCACACTTATATTTATCAAATGAGTTGCAAAATGACTAGAAAATATAGTCAAGACATTGACAAGGTTAGAAATAATGATTTTTATTTGAAATAATAATTTTCTCCTTCAAACTTTGCTTTCGTCAAAGAATGCTCCATTTGCAGCAATTACAGCATTGCAGACCTTAGGCATTCTAGCAGTTAATTTGCTTAGGTAATCGGGAGAAATTTCACCCCATGCTTCCAGAAGCCCCTCCCACAAGTTGGATTGGCTTGATGGGTACTTCTTGCGTACCATACGGTCAAGCTGCTCCCACAACAGCTCTATGGGGTTGAGATCTGGTGACTGCGCTGGGCACTCCATTACAGATAGAATACCAGCTGCCTGCTTCTTCCCTAAATAGTTCTTGCATAATTTGGAGGTGTGTTTTGTGTCATTGTCCTGTTGTAGGATGAAATTGGCTCCAATCAAGCGCTGTCCACAGGGTATGGCATGGCGTTGCAAAATGGAGTGATAGCCTTCCTTATTCAAAATCCCTTTTACCTTGTACAATTCTCCCACTTTACCACCCAAAGCAACCCCAGACCATCACATTACCTCCACCATGCTTGACAGATGGCGTCAGGCACTCTTCCAGAATCTTTTCAGTTGTTCTGCGTCTCACAAATGTTCTTCTGTGTGATCCAAACACCTCAAACTTCGATTCGTCTGTCCATAACACTTTTTTCCAATCTTCCTCTGTCCAACGTCTGTGTGCTTTTGCCCATATTAATCGTTTCCTTTTGTTAGCCAGTTTCAGATATGGCTTTTTCTTGCCACTCTGCCCTGAAGGCCAGCATCCCGGAGTCGGCTCTTCACTGTAGACGTTGACACTGGCGTTTTGCGGGTACTATTTAATGAAGCTGCCAGTTGAGGACCTGTGAGGCGTCTATTTCTCAAACTAGAGCCTCTAATGTACTTGTCTTGTTGATCAGTTGTGCAGCGGGGCCTCCCACTTCTCTTTCTACTTTGGTTAGAACCTGTGTGTACTGTCCTCTGAAGGGAGTAGTACACACCGTTGTAGGAAATCTTCAGTTTCTTGGCAATTTCTCGCATGGAATAGCCTTCATTTCTAAGAACAAGAATAGACTGTCGAGTTTCACATTAAAGCTCTCTTTTTCTAGCCATTTTGAGAGTTTAATCGAACCCACAAATGTAATGCTCCAGATTCTCAGCTAGCTCAAAGGAAGGTCAGTTTTATAGCTCCTCTAAACAGCAAAACTGTTTACAGCGGTGCTAACATAATTGCACATGGGTTTTCAAGTGTTTTCTAATCATCCATTAGCCTTCTAACACAGTTAACAAACACAATGTACCATTAGAACACTGGAGTGATGGTTGCTGGAAATGGGCCTCTATACACCTATGTAGATATTTCATTAAAAACCAGACGTTTGCAGCTAGAATAGTCATTTAGCACATTAACAATGTATAGAGTGTATTTCTGATTAATTTAATGTTATCTTCATTGAAAAAAACTGTGCTTTTCTTTCAAAAATAAGGATATTTCTAAGTGACCCTAAACTTTTGAACGGTAGTGTATACCCTGATGTGCTCCGCCCATCTTACATATACCCTGATGTACTCTGCACAGATTACATATGCCCCCACATTATACGCTGAAATACCAGTAAAACCCCGAACAAAACTGCTACCAAGCAAAATCTACACTCTAAAGCCAAATGGCGGTCCTTCTGAGCCTGACAGTGTACCCAAACAGCAGTTTATGACCACATATGGGGTATTATTTGTATTCTGGAGAACCCACTTAACAATTTATGGGGTGTGTGTCTCCAGTGGCACAAGCTGGGCACAACATATTGGTCACTGAAATTGCATAGAAGTGGAAAAATGGCAATTTTCAATCTGCAACATCTACTGTGTACTAATTTCTGCAAAACACTTGCGGAGTCAAAATGCTCACAATACTGCTAGATTAATTTCTTCAGGGTTGTAGTTTCCATAATGGGGTAATTTTTCTGGGCTTTTCAATGTACTGGTACCTTAGCTCAATGCAACATGGTGTCAGAAAACTAATTTTGTAAAACCTCTACTCCAAAAACCATATTGCGCTTTTTCCCTTTAGAGCCCTGCTGTGTGTCCAAATAGCAGTTTATGACCACATGTGGGGTATTGCCGTACGTGGGAGAAATTGCTTTACAAATGTTGGGCGCCTTTTTCTCCTTTTTCCCTTGTGAGCATGAAAAAATGCAACTTTTTAGTGGAAAAAATTTGATATTACTTTTTACGGCCTAATTCCAATAAATTCTGCAAAATACCTGTGGGGTTTAAATGCTCACTATACCACTAGATAGATTCCTTGTAGTTTCCAAAATGGGGTCACTATTAGCTGTTTTGGCCCTGCAGGGGCTTTTGAAATGTGACATGGCACCCGAATACCATGATGGCACAAGGCCCAATTCATCCAGTTTAATAATAACAAAATTAACGACACTAGACACAAAATATGTGTATAAAAAAGGCTGCAATGTGTTTATTAAGGGTTACAAAAATATTAATACTTGAATCAATAAAATAATCAATACTTGAACCAAAAATTAAAACCAATATAAATTAAAATCACCATAATAATAATAATCCAGTTAAAAAATCAGTCCACCCAGCAATAGGGTGGGAGACAAAAACCCCACTAATAAAAAATTGCGACAGCATAAATATTCATAAAATTGGGAGGGAGGGCGGGGACGCTGGTCCAAGGAAATCCAGAACTGACGGCGAAGCTGTGGGAAAGTTGGGTATTTAAAGCAAATTCTTCCCGTCGTTCCGACTGAACGGCCAATCAACGACAGAGTCCAGGTGCTGGGAGAAGTAAAGAAACTTCCAGAATCTCCCAGGTAAGTGGACATCCAATCAGCAAGAGTATCCAGGAGCTGGGCAGATGAACAGAAACTTCCAGAACGATAGGTAAGTACCAACTGCAAAATAAGGGAAAATAAAGGGGGGAGGACCAAACCACCTAGAAAAACTAAATATTAATAAACAGCAATACAACTAAATAATCTGAATGCCCCTATGTCATCATGTGTCCCCCAAGCAATACTGCTCTCAGGGGCCCTATCGTTCCAGCTAAATTTGAGCTCCAACTGGTGCTTCTTCCCTTTTGAGCCCTGCCGAGTGTCCAAACAGCAATTTATCACCACATATGGGGTATTGCCGTAATCGGTAGAAATTGCTTTTCAAATGTTAGGGTACTTTTTCTACTTTATTCCTTGTAAAAATTGAAAATGTCCACGTTTTATCCCAAAAATTTTAGCTTTTCAATTTCATGGCCTACTTCCACTAAATTCGGCAAAAAACCTGTGGGGTCAAAATGCTCCCTATACCCCTAGATAAATTCCTTCAGGGGTGTAGTTTCCACCGCAAACCATGCCAGCACAATTTGAGCTACAAAAGCCAAATAGTGCTCTTTCCCTTCTAAGCCCTGTCATTTGTCCAAACAGCAGTTTAATAGCACATATGGGGTATTGCCATAATCGGGAGGAATTGCTTTTCAAATGTTATTTTTTTGTTCTTTATGCCTTAAAATTTAGATTATAATTTTCACGGCCTCATTCCACTAAATTCAGCAAAAATCCTGTGGGGTCAAAATGCCCACTATACGCCTTGATAAATTCCTTGAGGTGTGTAGTTTGCCAAATGGTGTCTTTTTGGGAGTGTTTCCACTGTTTTGGCACCACAAGACTTCTTCAAACCTGACATGGTGCCTAAAATATATTCTAATAAAAAGAAGGCCCCAAAATCCACTAGGTGCTCCTTTGCTTCTGAGGACTGTGTTTGAGTACATAAGCACATTTCGGCCACATGTGGGATATTTCTAAAAACGGCAGAATTTGGGCAATAAATATTGAGTTTCATTTATCTTGTAAAACCCTCTGTGTTACAGAAAAAAAAGGATTAATTATGAATTTCTGCAAAAAAAATTTAATTTGTAAATTTCACCCCTACATTGCTTTAATTCTTGTGAAACACCGAAAGAGTTAAGAAACTTTCTTAATGCTGTTTTCAATCATTTAAGGGGTGCAGTTTTTAAAATGCGGTGATTTATGGGGTTTCTATTGTATGAGCCCCTCAAAGCCCCTTCACAACTGAACTGGTCCCTGTAAAAATAGCCTTTTGAAATTTTCTTGACTATATGAGAAATTGCTGCTAAAGTTATCAGCCTTGTAACGTCCTAGAAAAAGAAAACAACGTTCAAAAAAAATGATGACTGCATAAAGTAGACATATCGGATATGTGAAATAGTAACTATTTTGTGTGGTATTACTATCTGTTTTACAAGCAGATACATTTAAATTTAGAAAAGCGCTAATGTTTGCAAATTTTCTCTAAATTTTGGTGGTTTTCACAAATAAATATTACATTTATCGACCAAATTTTTTCACTAACATAAAGTACAATATGTCACAAGAAAACAATCTCAGATTCGTTTGGATATGAAAAATAATTTCAAAGTTATTACCACATAAAATGACACATGTAAAATTTGAAAAAATTGGCTTCGTCAGGAAGGCCAAAACAGGCTGTGTCCTGAAGGGGTTAACCATATAAGAGATATGTAAAAGTTTTAAATTGTAAGAGTACATCCCCCCCATCTTTATAATTCTGTATGAAAAGAATAACATTTCTAATGACATAAAGACAGAATGTAGATAACATCATGAGGTAATCCGGATGTATGTGTAGCTAAGAAGTAAAGTGTTACCATATGTAGAAGTGACGTATGTATTCTACAGTTGTCATTATCTGATTGGTCGATATGTATTAATTGAAAGTGTGAAGGTATAAATGAAGGCTCAGTTTGAAGCCTCGCAGACTTCTCGTACACCAACTTGGGTGACGTCCAGTTTTTACCCGGCCGGTGAAAAATGTGATGGTCCTCAATAACTTCTTTTATTGTAAAAGAACAATGAGTGGTCAATGATGATTATGCTAACAGGTTCAAAGTCATATCTTGTCATATATACAGGGGGTTACATCTGGAATTAAAATTACATATAATTACCTGGTTAGAGTAATGAGAAATTAAAGGAGTCTTCTAACAAAGAGAATCCCTTTGTAAATTAAAGCTTACCTTTTCTACCCTGCGATCAGCTGTTATCATCAGGGGGAGCCATGTCTGGCCATAAATACATTAAATGAATGGGTGACCATGTAATACATGTGCGGGTCAGGTGTGTCAAAGCAAGATGCTGTAAAAGAACATATGGAACGCGGTAGTCATCTTGAGACAAACCCTATAGAGATGAACATAGGATTACTGGACCTTGCAAATAAGGTGACATGTATTTATTAATTTCTGCTTCATTAGACAGATGGTTAAAAGTTCTGCACTAGCAAAGCACCAAAGGCAAGGTCCGTATTGGTGCAGGCAAATCATGCAGCGGCTTAAGACCTGCACTACTCTATGCCTCATGCAAAAATGATTACAAAATGCCAATGAACTATTCCTCTGTTGTAGCTCATGCTGACAGCTCTTTATGATAATGTGACTGCCCGTAAGAGACTGATGCTTGGCAGGAAACAGTGGACTGGAGAGGTCATCATCAGGCGGAAGCTTTCACAGTCACTGCCGTTCTGTCTGCAAAGTCCATAAGGTTCTGCAGTAAAAACAAGTATCAAGGATCATATACAGTGGTTTGTTCAGTTTTTGCTTTCTATTATATATACTTACTGATATGTGACGTAATATATAGTAATATATATCCGTTGTGTTTTTGTTTAACATTGACCTTGTACACTTGGCACTGACGTGCTATTTACTGTGTATAGGATTGTTTAATACTTCTACATTTTGTACAACTGTTTGATATGAGGTCTTAATAAAGCTACCTTTGAAAAAATAAATAAATCATATACTGCATATTAGATCAGTGTTTCCCAAACTGTGGGTCGCGACCCCCTGAGGGTCGTGTGAAGAACATTGGGTGGTTGCTAGCCCCTCACCGATGATGGTGGCAGGTCTCGGTTTCAAGCGTATCTGAATCCTCGGGATGCAGATACAGTTAAATCCAATGCTGGAGCAGGGAGCTGATGGCTCCTTGTTCCAAAATTCGCTGTGTATGCCGGCCGTGTGCGTGGGAAAGGGGATAGGTGAGTAATATTTTATTATTTTTATATTAGGCACTATGGGATCATTATGCTGGGTATGGGGGCCGCTATGGGGCAATACACTGTATGGGGGCAGCTATGGAAGCAGCTTTTGGGGCATTATACTGTGTGTGGGGAAGCTATGGTGGCATTATACTATGTGGGGGCAGTTATTGGAGCATTATTCTGTGTGGGAGGTACTGTAGGGGCATTATACTCTGTGGGGGGCAGCCATAGGGGCATTATGCTGTGTGGGGGCAATAAGGAATCATTATACTGCGTGGGGGCAGTTATGGGGCATTAGTCCATGTGGGGGGGTCAGCTTTAGGGGCATTGTACTGTTGTTGTGCACATCAATTTAGGCAGGTCATCAACTGGAACTCGTTGTATTCTCTATCTGGTTTCAAATTGGTGGGAGAGTGCAAGAAGTACGATGCATCGGAGAGAAACAACACACTTGACACAATATGTATCACATACATACAATATGTATACACAAAGTGTAATCAAACTTCTCTAATTTATTAAGGAACAACACATATGTTATATACCCATTCTGTCCGTGCCCTCCCCCCAGTCACAAGGGACTGTGACCTTGAGTCATCATAAAAGAACACGTATACATTATATTACATGGTTTATCATAAATGTTATCATCATATTTTTAGCTATGTGAGCAGAGTCATCATACAGTTTGTGGTGAGCCATATCTGACAGGCCATATCTAAGAAAGAGGAACAAATGTTTAAACAGTTTGTTACACAAATGAATGCTAGAATATAATAGTTTTAAGATAAGAGAGCAAAATAAATTCTTGTTCATAGAAATAAGACTACAAATTGGATGACAAAGGACAGGCTTCCATCTCAGACCTTTTACTCATTCTTAAAACTTATTCACTGATCCCCAAGCTACTATCCTCACCCGCTAAACCGGATGAGGGGGACTTCCTTACTGATTCTACCCATCCACCTCTGGCTCAGTGACAGGCTGCGTTCTTATAGGATATTGTTCATGGAAGGGTCTGGGTTTCGGCCTATGATGTATCACCTTATTTGCTCTCTTACATAAAAATATCATTAGCCATATTAACAAACGAAAGGCTATATAGCCAAGTATAAAAAATAAAATAATTTGAAACACAGTTTGAAGTATACCCATAAGCCATCCTGCTTTTCTTTTGAACCAATAGGCTGGGTTTAAAAAGAAAAGGTATAATCCCGCCAGTAGTCTGTTAACCTCGTGTTCATTTAACCACTTTTCTCTAAAATCAGCTATATTTGTTGGACTAGCTTTAACATGTAGGTTGCCCACAGGAACAATATAATGGCAACAGGCAGGGCCCACAATTTGACACATTCCTCCTTGAGAGGCAGTTAAAGAGGCTCTGTCACCAGATTTTGAAACCCCTATCTGCTATTGCAGCAGATAGGCGCTGCAATGTAGATTACAGTAACGTTTTTATTTTAAAAAAAACGAGCATTTTTGGCCAAGTTATGACCATTTTCGTATTTATGCAAATGAGGCTTGCAAAAGTACAACTGGGCGTGTTGAAAAGTAAAAGTACAACTGGGCGTGTATTGTGTGCGTACATCGGGGCGTGTTTACTACTTTTACTAGCTGGGCGTTCTGATGAGAAGTATCATCCACTTCTCTTCAGAACGCCCAGCTTCTGGCAGTGCAGACACAGCCGTGTTCTCGAGAGATTACGCTGTGACGTCACTCACAGGTCCTGCATCGTGTCAGACGAGCGAGGACACATCGGCACCAGAGGCTACAGATGATTCTGCAGCAGCATCGGCGTTTGCAGGTAAGTCAATGTAGCTACTTACCTGCAAATGCTGATGCTGCTGCAGAATCAACTGTAGCCTCTGGTGCCGACACGATGCAGGACCTGTGAGTGACGTCACAGATCTGCACTGCCAGAAGCTGGGCGTTCTGAAGAGAAGTGGATGATACTTCTCATCAGAACGCCCAGCTAGTAAAAGTAGTAAACACGCCCCGATGTACACACATAATACACGCCCAGTTGTACTTTTACTTTTCAACACGCCCAGTTGTACTTTTGCAAGCCTCATTTGCATAAATACGAAAATGGTCATAACTTGGCCAAAAATGCTCGTTTTTAAAAAATAAAAACGTTACTGTAATCTACATTGCAGCGCCGATCTGCTGCAATAGCAGATAGGGGTTGCAAAATCTGGTGACAGAGCCTCTTTAAGTAATCAAGTAAAATTATACAGTTCCCTTATTTCATTCAAGGTAACAGGTATAGTGAGGTAGGGCATGCTTTTGGCATTGACAGGGCTGTGTGTGCAAATCCAACAATCAGTCAGATTGCTTTGCTCCCTCAGAGCATGATACAAAACCTGGTGATGTTTGATGAACTTATTGTCCCAATAGTCCTTGATTACATCATTGAGGGTGCCCGCCAGTGGCAACATCATCAAGAGCGGGAGAAGTAGCGACATCTTTGACTTCCTACAATCTTTTTGCAGTGGCTGGCGTGGATCCAGGTGTTTTTGCCTTCGAGCTTGATTGAAGTTGCAGTGACCAGTTGCGCATGGTACGGTTCGGTTTATCTGGGCTCCAAAGCTATCCTTGTGTGTCTTTTCAGGATTACCCAATCACCGGGCAGCAGTTGATGGGTACCTTCTAAGGAATTGGTGTCTGGAATAGAAGAATACACTTATTTATGCAATTCAGTTAAATGCCTGTGTAATTGGATAACACAGGCTGTTAGTCCGTCAAACTGTTGTTGCAACTGTTGTGGGAAGCACAAACCCGTCTTTGGGACTGACCCAAACAGTACTTCAGGGACCCCATATCGGCATACTACTTCACTGGGTATTTTCTTAGCTGTGTTTTTAGCTGTGGCTTTGGTTACTGGCCATGCCTCAGGCATGTTTGAAAATAAGTTAGTACATACAAGGACATATTCATATACACCTACCTTGGGTAGCTGTATGTAGTCCACCTGCAGTCGCTGGAAGGGGTAATCAGGGCGAGGCATGTGCTTACTGGGAGTTTTTGTCAATTTACCGGGGTTGTGTCCAGTGCATGTCAGCCAACCCTCTAAATGTCGAACAGCTGCGTTCTGAAATCCAGGGGACCAAGTGTTGTAACACTGTGCTATTCATGGCTCCTTTTAAGTTGTGAACTGGGGAATATACGCAGGGGCGCACATCATTGGAAACAGACTACGTGGTAAGCACGTTTTACCCTTTATACGCCATGGCTCTTCTTCGCCTCTGACAGCTCCTGCCTCCTGCCAAAATTTCTGCTCAGGGGCCGGTGCATTCCCTTTTCTTCAGCGGTGTCTAGGCTTGTGCGTGCTTGCATTTTTATTATGGCTACGCCGGGTGGGTAATGCTGGAGCGTTAAGTAGTTGTTATACTGCATCAGCATTTTCGATTGGTTTGCCTGCTGAAGTCAGAAAGCCTCTTGATCGCCATATTGTGCCATAATCGCGTGCGACTCCAAAGGCGTACTTTGAGTCTGTATAGACGTACACCCTTTTACCTGTGACTATAACTTACATGCTTCTGCGAGTGCCATGAGTTCTGCCTCTTGGGCAGAGCTGCTGGAGGGCAGTGACTTTTGCAGCACTGTCTTACCTTCCTAGACTACTGCATACCCGGTGGCGAAATGTCCTGTCTGCTAATTCCAGTACCTAGATCCGTCTACAAAATACTGAGCATCATAGTTAGTCAAAGGTACATCAGTGCGAGTTGCATTAAACTGTGACAATTAGGCTCATGTTCCATATCAAACTAGTCATTGTCATTTGCAGTTTCGTACATTAAGGGTTTACCATCCCCACTTCCCCTCCTTTTGCTGTAACCATAGGCATCAGAGTAGCAGGGTTGAGCGTAGTACATCTTTTCAGAGTGATGGAGGGATTTAACAAGGCAAGTTCAAGTTTGGTGATACGAGAAGTGGTGAAGTGCTTGGTCTTAATATTGTGCATGACTTTGGCAACTGCGTGTGGGACATGAAACACTAAATCATGTTGTAAAATAATGTCTGCAGTTTTGGCAAGGAGGAGGGCGGCTGCTGTGATTGCCTAGAGTCAAGAGGGAGCACCTTGTACAATGGGATCAGGGCTAGCGGAATAATATCCGATGGGGCGCATACAACCACCATGGTCTTGTGTGAGCGCACCTGAAGCGTGACCATCTTGTTCATGACACTCAATAGAGGTAGAAAGGCTTAAGGTAGCTAGGGATGCCCAGAGCTTGGGCTGAGATCAAAGACAGCTTGAGGGTGTAAAATGCATCTACAGCGTAAGGCGAGAGTTGGAAGGGGTCAGTTTGTAGGCAATCATACCGGGGCTGCATTGATATGGACGCATTTTTAATCCATGGTCTACAATAACCCACTAATCCCAGGAAGTCTCTGAGCGATGGTTGTGTGGGACTGGGTGGTCTTGGATATCAGTAAGCCTGGAGAGAGTGAGATGCAACACCAGCAGAGAGGCAATGACCAAGAAAAACAACACTGGGCTTACAAAGTTGTAATTTGTTCTTGGATACTTTGCAACCAATATGGGACAGATACAACAATAATGAGACTGTTTCCTGAGCGCATATGTCAACAACACCAAAGCAAATCATCAACATATTGGAATAGACAAGTGGTGGAGTGTTGGGGGACCACTTATCCAACAGCTCTTTCATTGTATGGGGGTAAATATCAGGGGAGGTTGGTGCACCCTGGGGAAGCACCATCCAGGCATACTGTTTGAACTATGAGCCTCAGCAAGCCAAAATGCTGAGAAGAAACTAAGACTGCTGTATTTATAACTCTAAAACTTGACCTAACTTTAATTATTTAAACCTTATAGATAAGGTACGTTAAAAAGCGTCTATTTACACAACCTTGTACTTAAGTTCAGTGTTCTAGGGCTTTTTACACACTCTAAAATAATTTACGGTTCAATCAATTCAGTTCTCAATCTGGATTGGGAAAAAAGAAACATCTCACATCAATCAATACAATCCATTCTCATTTGCTCCAGTCTGCTCCTCAGACTATTCTGTAACTCCCACACACTGTATATATGTCTACAACATACTTCTCATCATAATCCACATTATTCACTGCAATGTACCTGGCTGTATTAGTCTTTATCATCATTAGTACAGTCACTCTTGTCAAAAACTATGCCTGTATAGACATACTATTCATATCAACATTCATTGACACACTCAACTATAGTTCTGCTTTTCCTATCAGTTCATGGTCTTTCAACCAGCTAGCATTTTGTTCTATGAAAGTTTTCCATCTTGAACTATGTAAACAACCTCCTTTTGACATTCCTGCTCATTTTAACATTCTGTCACAACCTTCTACCGTCTCCTATGATTGGCAATAAACTCTTTCCACTGTCCTTCATCTAACGTACCATTGCTTCCTATCATCATTTGTTTAAACATTCTTTTACAGTTTTTGGTTGCTTCTTCACTTTTCAACCGTCTAACTATATCAACTGCTGACACCCATGATTCCACACACCCACTGTCAGGTTTACTGTCTTCGGAATCCATGTTGGGAGTTTATAAGGAGGTTCCCAGATCAGTTGTATCAAACCTCAAAGGACTATTATGCTTTTTTAGTCTGACTGTCTCAAACCTTTCTATATCCAAACAATCTCGATATAGTGATATACCGTCCCGAGGCCTTCAGCACTCGAAAGGTATTGGTATATCTTCACCCTATGTTGAAATCTGACTATATCAGATTCAATTATATCCTTACAATTAGGACTCAATGATATATTGTCCTCAGGCCTACAGCACTCGAAAGGTATATATCTTTTACACTATACTAGATGTGTGTTGGGGTATCCCTTACGTTGATCGTTTACTATCTTAACCATTAAAGAGGCTCTGTCACCAGATTTTGCAACCCCTATCTGCTATTGCAGCAGATAGGCGCTGCAATGTAGATTACAGTAACTTTTTTATTTTTTAAAAACAAGCATTTTTGGCCAAGTTATGACCATTTTTGTAGTTATGCAAATGAGGCTTGCAAAAGTCCAAGTGGGTGTGTTTAAAAGTAAAAGTCCAAGTGGGCGTGTATTATGTGCGTACATCGGGGCGTTTTTAATACTTTTACTAGCTGGGCGCTCTGATGAGAAGTATCATCCACTTCTCTTCAGAACGCCCAGCTTCTGCCAGATCACGCTGTGACGTCACTCACAGGTCCTGCATCGTGTCAGACGAGCGAGGACACCGGCACCAGAGGCTTCAGTTGATTCTGCAGCAGCATCGGCGTTAGCAGGTAAGTCGATGTAGCTACTTACCTGCAAACGCTGATGCTGCTGCAGAATCAACTGTAGCCTCTAGTGCCGATGTGTCCTCGCTCGTCTGACACGATGCAGGACCTGTGAGTGACGACACAGCGTGATCTCTCGAGAACACGCTGTGTGTCTGCACTGCCAGAAGCTGGGCGTTCTGATGAGAAGTGGATGATACTTCTCATCAGAGCGCCCAGCTAGTAAAAGTATTAAAAACGCCCCGATGTACGCACCTAATACACGCCCACTTGGACTTTTACTTTTAAACACACCCACTTGGACTTTTGCAAGCCTCATTTGCATAACTACAAAAATGGTCATAACTTGGCCAAAAATGCTCGTTTTTTAAAAATAAAAACGTTACTGTAATCTACATTGTAGCGCCTATCTGCTGCAATAGCAGATAGGGGTTGCAAAATCTGGTGACAGAGCCTCTTTAACCATATAATGAAGATTACATACAGTAAAATACAAACAACAATAGTTGGTATTTCAATGTCTGTTCCTGTCATTTCAATTTATATCTTTCTATAGAGTCTGAGTTCTATTGTAGACCTTTCATTCAAACATTCATACGAACACAGATAGAGACATTTGTTCGGGATGGAAATGTAAGAGACACTGACTGACCTGAGACAGAATTAGGAGTAGAGTGGCTGAGGCAATTTTTAAGTAACTAACAGTGTTACCCACCGTGGTTTTTATGTTAGTGACTCCTCCTGAGTCTGTCCACTGTGTTCAGTCCGTTACTCGTTGTCTTCCATCCTGGGTTTCGGCACCAAGAATTGTTGTGGACATCAATTTAGGCAGGTCATCAACTGGACCTCGTTGTAGTCTCTATCTGGTTTCAAATTGGTGGGAGAGTGCAAGTAGTACGATGCATCAGAGAGAAACAACACACTTGACGCAATATGTAAGTGTAATCAAACTTCTCTAATTTAGTAAGGAAAAACACATATGTTATATACCCATTTTGCCCGAGCCCTCCCCCCAGTCACAAAGGACTTTGACCTTGAGTCATCATAAAAGAACACGTATACATTATATCACATGATTTATCATAAATGTTTTCATCATATTTTTAGCTACGTGAGCAGAGTCATCATACAGTTTGTGGTGAGCCATATCTGATGGGCCATATCTAAGAAAGAGGAACAAAAGTTTATACAGTTTCTTACAAAAATTAATTCTAGAATGTAATAGTTTTAAGATAAGAGAACAAAATTAATACTTGTTCATAGGAAAAAGACTATAAAATGGATGACAAAGGACAGGCTTCCATTTTACCGTGTAAGGAGGCACTATAGAGGCATTATACTGTGCGGGGGCAGCTATAGGCGCATTATACTGTGTGGGGGCCTCTAAGGGGTCATTATACTGTGTGTGGGGCCCACTGGGTTGTCCACTCAGATGTGATTCACTGCCCATGTACTAAACCGCTAGCTATGCCTCTGATGTATAGGTCGGGTCATATGACCCACCATCAGTAGCCATAGTCGGGCCTCAGCGATGCACAGCAGCAGGATACCTTATCCCTGCCCACACAATTATTGTTGTTTTCAATGTTGCCGGGACTTACTTTTCAAATAGAGTTAAGTACCAGCATTTAACTACGAATTATGTTGACATACGTAAGACAAAATAGGGCTAAGTACGGTAGTGGGGGTTCCCAAACAAAAGTCTCAGACAAAAGTGGGTCCCGGCCTCAGAAAGTTTGAGAACCACTGCATTAGATAAATGTCAGAAGAAGTTGCCAATATAAATCGAACTTAGACCTTTCATGTTTATCTTTTTTAATGAGTTTCAGTTGTGTGAAGTGTCACTGTAAGGTCAGGGTCACACACACAGTTTTGATGCAGTGTTGTGGCAGTTTTTGGATCAGTTTTTTTTAAGCCAAACACAGAAGTGGATCCAAAAGAAAGTAAACGTATCAGCCTTTTCTTTATACAGTATCTTTCTTCCTTTTGGATCCACTTCTGGCTTTGGTTCAAAAAAACGGAGTCAAAAACTACATTAAAACTGTGTGTGATACTGGTATAATGGGTTAATCTATTTCCCCTTACCTAGTCTTGCTCTCAATCTCCATTCAGGTTGCGACTTGAGCCTAGATCATACCCCAACAGAGTCCAAACATCCAATTGTGAAAATCGCAACAAACAAAACGCCTCATTCACAAGCATTTTTATATGCATGTGAAAGATGCCAATGGTTTCAGATGCCAATGGTTTTTGTATGGCAGTTTCATATGTGTATTTAGGGGCTTTTTTAAAAGGGATTGACTGGGATCGACAAAGGAGGGAAATAACATCAAATATTAAAAGAAGTATAACTTACCTGTTACACCCCCTGTCGTTTCAGCACCGCCACTCTGGTGCTCCCCGCTGGTCTCTATTGAGCTGCAGTGATGACATCAATGATCGGGCAAATGAGCTTTCATCGTCTGATCGGCTCGTTTATGTGGCCAAAAAGATGGTTGCTAGTCGGCAGCACATCTCCCTGTGTAAACCGGGAGATGTGCTGCCAACGCAACAAAAATATATAGGAACATACGATTGTAGTAAGCCATACATAACCGATCATTGCTACTTGTCAAAGGAGCAAACGAGCACCGATCAATTTCATTCATCTATTTTTAAGCCAAGCTTTATTAGTATCCAGAGAGATTATCTGACCTAGCTGTAATAGTAATGCCCTGCTATTTGTTTGTCTTCCGGTTTACGTTTGATAGTGAATTGGTTTGTGTTGATGCTTTTGTGCAATGTTTGATTGCAATGTGTATCTTTTATTAGGACGTTTTGTACACTGCAGGCTTCAGTATTGAGTGGTATATTGTGTTAATGTTCTTGCTCCTCATGACAGGTAGAAGCTGTCCAGATAGATATGTATATGGTGTATGTACTAGATGTTGTAGGGACATGTACTTTGTGTTCCTAAAGAGCATTTCACCTAAAATACTCTCAATATCAGGTTAACACTTGAACGTTTCTCTTCTGTCTAGTCAAATTCTGCTCAGATGTTTCCTAGTCATACTCCTTGAAATTAAAGAGGCTCTGTCACCACATTATAAGTGGCCTATCTCCTACATAGTCTGATTGGCGCTGTAATGTAGATAACCGCAATGGTTTTTATTTTGAAAAACTATAATTTTTGAGAAAGTTATGAGCAATTTTATATTTCTAACCATTAGTTTCTTAATTCCCAACTGGGTGTTTTTTTAATTTTTGACCAAGTGGGCGTTACCAATCAGATACCAATGCTATCACGTCTTCCCAAAAGGAGTATATCCATGAGCATGCCCATATCATGTGCCAAAAATCTTTTCAGGAGGATCGACACCCATGGCACTCAGCAGTTGGGCACCTATTAATTTTTTGAAGTCAGACTGGGGTCAGATAGCTTTGGTGAGTTATAAATAATTGTCATCCTATTATTGGCAGCTGGAGATACCAATGTATGGGAGTTCAAAATATCAATCCATATCTCAGAGGATATCTCAGGTATCAACTCCCTCCATCTCATCTCAACTACCAGCAGTGCCGCTTTCAATCTAGCCTGAATTAGGAAAGAGTAGATTACCGAAATCAGACCCCTAGGTCCCTGGGACCTAAAAATTCCAATGATGGGAAAATCTGGTTCTAAGCGGATATTGAATCTGTAAAGTGTGACGAAGCTGAAGAAATGTAAAAAAGGAATCTCTAGGTATATCAAAAATCTAATTGTAATTGCACAAAAGACTTGATACTTCTCTCTACATACACATCCTCAATACATCCAACACCACACAACTTCCAAAACTGTGGGTCTAGGGCAATCGAGATATGGGACAGAGACGGGTTATGCCATAAAGGAGTTTCAGACATAATATCCACATAATTGAGCAACTTTTTGGTAGCTAACCATAGCTGTGCTGCTATTCTATGTAGTGGAAGTAAGTTCTTGAACAGTGACGTTGAACCCTCCAATACAGGCCATAAATGTGGACCATCCAGATAGGATGCCAAATAGTGTTCACGATTAAGGAGGATTCCCAGTTCAGTCCAAGAAGTGAGATATCGGAGCTGTCCCGACAGGTAATACAAATACATATCAGGGAGAGAGGCACCTCCCATAGATTTGGGTCTCTGTTGTGTGCTTAGTTTAAGCTTTGATCTATTAGTTCCCCATATGAAGGACGGAAATAGAGCATGAACATTTTTAAAGAAAGACATCGGGACAGGTACTGCAATGTGTTCCAATATGTAAAGGCACTTGGGGAGTACAATCATTTTTATGAGATTACATTTAGTTTTAATATAGTCCAACAGAGACCGTACATTATTATCCAAGTCTGAACTATGGTGTTTGCAAATCATTATCCCGAGATATTTAAAACTATCAGTTACTTTGAGTCCACATACTGTTGGTTCCCATCCCTTGTCTTGCAATGGCATGAAGTATGACTTGTCCCAATTTATCCGTAAACCAGAGTAACTTCCAAATTCGTCAGTTAAAGTGATCGCTACGGGTAGAGATTCCGCAGGCTGCTGCATAAAGAGAATCATGTCATTAGCATAAAGGCCAATTTTGTCTATCTTCCCCCCAAATTGAACCCGTTGATATACGATATCTTGACGTATAAGTAAGCCTAATGGTTCTATGGATATATTGAACAGCAATGGGGATAAGGGGCATCCCTGCCGTGTGCCTCTAGCAAGTTGAAAATATGGGGATAAAATTCAGTCGATCAACATTTGAGCCCTATGGGATCTATACAATAAGGAAACCCACTTTATAAACGGAGACCCGAAACCAAATCGGCGCAGTACCCATTCAATCGAATCAAACACTTTTGCGGCGTCTAATGAGGCCAGCGCCCAATCTTTGTTCAAGGCCATACCAATATGCGTCACCACTTGCACTCTCCTAATGTTATCTGATGTAGATTTTCCGGACATAAAGCCTGTCTGATCTGGATGAATAATTGTATGTATGACTGAGTTCAGTCTGGTCGCCAGTATTTTTGTAAGAACCTTATAGTCACTGTTTAGGAGCGATATAGGTCTATATGACCCGCATTCCAACGGATCCTTATCCAGCTTTAACAATACAATAGACGCATCATTTAGTGACTCAGGTAACGATGCCCTCTCCAGTGAATTTAGGAGCATTGCATGCATATCAGGAACAACATGCTCTGCATATTTACAATATACTTCTATGGGTATACCATCGGGTCCCGGCGATTTACCCCTAGCTAGATCCTTAATGGCTCCCGATACCTCCTCCAAAGTTATATCAGCATCCAGGAGTATTCTATCAGAGTCAGACAATGTGGGAAATGCAATATTA
Source organism: Rhinoderma darwinii (assembly GCF_050947455.1). Classification (NCBI taxonomy): domain Eukaryota; kingdom Metazoa; phylum Chordata; class Amphibia; order Anura; family Rhinodermatidae; genus Rhinoderma; species Rhinoderma darwinii. Next base: position 41,267,906 of record NC_134691.1, on the reverse strand, counting down.
TCCAAAAAAGAGTGCAATTCGTGAGAAGCATACGTTACCCTCAAGGAGTATAAATCTCTATAATACTGGGTAAATCTGTCAGCAATATCAATAGTATCTATCATAACATTCCCATCAACAGCTCGTATTTTAAGAATAGAGGGAGACTGGGTATTTTGTCGTACGATATGTGCCAACAATTTACTGGATTGGTTTCCTAATTCAAATTGGGTTTGTTTCATGAAAAAAAAATTCCGATTTGCTCTATCCTGCAAGTACATCAAATATTGTCGACCAACTTTAAGCCAGTTCTGCCTATTAAGGTCAGATGGATCTAACACATACATTTTTTCAAGTTCTATACATTGTGCAGCCAAATCCTCCTCCATTTTTGTTGCATTACGTTTTAAATATGAAATGGTAGATTTGAGGCAACCTCTCAAATACGCTTTAAGGTTGTCCCATTTAATGCCAGTGTGCTCAAACAAACTATGATCTTGTAGGAACACTGATAATTGATCAGGGATCCGATCTTGTGAGCCTATAGCCTTCAACCAAAAAGGGTGAATTTTCCAACCCCTAGGTCTAGGTGGAGCAGAGATATGAAGACAGGTCAATACAGGGGAGTGATCCGATACACCCCTGGGTTTATACACAATCTGTGGTAATAGGGACATCAATAATGTATTGCCAAATATATAATCAATGCGTGAAAGAGAGTTATGGCCCAATGATGAACAAGAGTACATTTTTGTTGAGGGGTATTCAAAACTAAATAGATCTATCCATCCCAACTCCTCTATCAATACTTTTAGGGACGAGTTAAGCAGCGACCTAGAACAAGAAATCTGTGAAGGTCTAAATGTATCCAGCAATGCATCCATTACCATATTCATATCCCCCATACAAAGGAGTTTTGTATTTGGGTAGGAGGCCGCAAAGGTTGCAGCCTTGTGAAGTATAACTAATCATGCCGGGGGTGGAATATATAGTCCCATAATCACATAAGGGGTATTATTAATGAAAGCGTGTATAAAAAAATAATGACCCTCAGCATCCACCTTAACAGTATCCAGCTCCCATTTAAGCGATCTATGTATGAGGATAGAAACCACTCTTGAGTATGAGGAGCAACGTGAGTGTCGAGACCATTGGACCCATAGTCTATTCAAGTTCTCTTCCTAGTGGATCCCATCCCTCGAACATTCCAGGAAATAACATTAATCCTAGCCATTCAGTTAATAATGAGTAATATAGAAGAATTGGGACCCAGTATCAACACAAGCAACATTAAACATAGTATAGGTGTAACACCTGTGCACGGTAAAACAATTGACTAACAGACCTGTAATATAGCAGGGAAGGAACAGTAGAACGCAGCATAAGCGATTCCGTCAACATCAAAGATGTCAATACATCCCTCTCACCACTGTGGTCGGGCATGTACGGGGGAAGAACACATATGTCTCAATAGCTATTAGTACCTGTGATAAAAGCATAGAAATAAAGTAGTGACAACATCACATCCACCAGCAAGAGAAAAGGATATGAAAAGGAAAATAAGAATATAGTCCTTGCTAGTGAATAAGCATAGAATAGCTCTAGTCGGCTTACTCAGCACAAAATATTCCAGAAAGTCTGGGAAAAGTAACTTAGCGGTGAGGTGATCAGCGTTGTCGGTTCACCCAGTCATCGGCATCCTTTGGCGTTGTGAAGAATAAAGAGTGATCTCCATCCACAACCCAAAGTCTTGCCGGGTATGCCATCAAATATGAGATGTTCAGCTCTCGCAGTCGCCTTTTAACTCACATAAAGGTAAGCTCTTCTTCTCTGCAAGTCAGCACTAAAATCAGGAAAGATGGAGACCGCTGATCCATTAAAACCTATTTCCGGCAGCTTGCAAGCTAATCTCAGGATCAAATCACGGTCGTTGCTGTTTAACAGATGTGCCAACATGGGCCTAGGAGGCGCACCCGGTGGTAACTGTCTCGCCGGGACTCTGTGTGCCTGCTCCACCGCAAAAGCTGCGGAGAGAACCGCATCAGGAAACAAATCATGCAGCCATTTCAACATGAAGTCAATCGGATTCTGGCCCACAACCTTTTCAGGTAAGCCTAGTATTCTGAGATTATTCAGGGCGCAGCCGGTATTCTAAATTGTCCGATTTTTGCTTCCAAAGTTCAGCCGCAGTCTCCAATGCCGCAATCGCCTCCGGAACAGGGGACACCCTATCCTCCACCCCTGAGATGCGTTCCTCAGCATGTGTTAATCTCACACGCAGATTATGCATATATCCTGCCTAAACAGGCCTATATTAATCCTGACCTCTTCCAGTTTACCGGTCAAAGAAGTTTTGCAGGACGCTATGGCTTGAAGTAACGTCTCAGAAACTTCTTGCAGGGTGGGTGTAGTTTTTCCCGCTGCAGAAGCGCCAGCAGCCGCAGATTTAGCAGCGCCATCAGACCTGCGGGCACGCTTTGGCATAAGGGAGCAGCCACCATCTTGCCCATCTCCTCTGGCATATTCCTGGAGCTTTTCAGCCGCTGACTGACCACGGGTAGGACCCATTCCTCCCTCTGTGTATCACCACGTTCTTCAGTGCCGCTACCAAGCAAGTGTGACCCAGGTAAGATGTCTGCAGGACGATTAAAACATGGGTTCAGTACGGCGCTATCAAACCAAGCGACTGTTCCCGCTGTGCGCCTGGCCACACCCCCCGCACGTACCCTTTTACTAAAAAACACCACCCATAAAGTGTGTGTGAAGGAAGCCTAAGGGTATGTTCACACGGCTTATTTTCGTCCGTTTTGCGGGCCGTAAAAGGCCGAAAAATTGGAAGCAGAATGCCTCCAAACATCTGCCCATTGATTTCAATGGGAAAAACGGCGGTCTGTTCCGACGGGCCGTTTTTTTTTCAAAACGGCCGCAAAAAAGAAGTGCATGTCACTTCTTGGGACATTTTTGGAGTCGTTTTTCATTGACTCTATAGAAAAACACCTCCAAAAACGTCCGTAAAAAACGCTGTGAAAAACGCGAGTTGCTAAAAAAAAAGTCTGAAAATCAGGAGCTGTTTTCCTTTGAAAACAGCTCCGTATTTTCAGACGTTTTTGGTTAAGCATGTGAACATACCCTTGAGGTATGTTCACACGCTGTGTTTTCAGGCGCATTTCAGGGGCGTAAACGCCCAGAAAAACAGTAGCTGAACCCCTCCAAACATCTGCCCATTGAATTCAATGGTAAAAACGCAGTTTGTCTCAGACGGGCTGTTTTTTTTACACGACCATTTTAAAAAACAGCGGGTAAAAAACGCCCCGTAAAAAGGAGCATGTCACTTCCTGAGCCATTTTTGGAGCGGTTTTTCGTTATGTCAATCGAAGAACAGCTCCAAAAAGGTCTAGAAAAAAACGACTGAAAAAAACATTTTCAGCTTCAAAAAACGTCTGAAAATCAGAGGCTGTTTTCTCAGAAGACAGCGCCGTAATTGTCAGCCGTTTAACTGAGCGTGTGAACATACCCTTACAGTTCTACTTCCTTGATAACACGCTCTTCTGTTGTTTACCAGTGAACACAGTGCTATCTCTCTAATCCTGACTCTTCCATCTCTCATTCCTGTGTGCCAGTCTTATGCCTAATGCACACGACCGTTGTGTGCTGGCCGGGTTCCGTCCGTGATCAGTGGAAAGATAGGACATGTCCTATCCTTCCACGGATCGGAGAGTGGGGTCAGTTTTCACAGACCCGATTCACCCGCTAAAGTGAATGGGTCCTTGAAAACTATCGGGTGTCACTCGGGTGCAACTGAACTCAATGACCGTCCATTACACAGAGAATGCTATCTAAAGGAACACACACGGGGAAAAACAGAAAGGCTATGTTATTCCCAGAGTCAGGTTTACCTATAGACGCGGTACGTTTATGTTTTGAAAAGAAAAAATTGTCAAATTGGTTCCCACCATTCAGTCTTCTGCTTTGGTGAAGTTCCATCTTCTATTGCAATTTTGTCTAGTAAATAAGTGCCAGTTTTTGGGTTATGGGCTGCCACATCAAAAGAGGTCATCTCATGAAAACAACCCCATTTTTAAAATGAAGCCGGCGTGGCGATTAGCTGATTTTGACGATGGAAGCCATAGCCAGCCCTACATTTCCCCTGAAGTGGCCACTGCATGGGAAACCGCATTACGTGACTTCCATTTAAGTAAATGGCCATCCATGAAATGGATGTATCGTAGCCGTCCGCAATTGCGGAAGCGCCCATAGACCTCTATGGGCGAGTACGTGCCGCAATTGCGGACAAGAATAGGACATGTTCTATAATAGGATCATTTCTACGGCTTGGACACACATCCGTAAATAAACGGAAGGGTGTCCGTGGCCTATAGTTATGAATGAATTACCAGATTACGGATGAAAACTACGGTCCTTACAGAGCAGGGCTCCCTAAGAAGGGGGTCTAGAGTGGTGGACTCCCACACTATATCTTAATAGGGCAAATGAACGGGGTTGTCGTAGTGAAAACACTTTTAAAGGAAGGTCACATGTGATTTACTCAGTATATATTTCCTAATGTTATACTACCTAACTGGAGAATTCGATACAAGAATATGGTTTGGATACATTTACACATTGCATGCGTGATCATAAACAACTCAGATCCACTCACCAATGATACAAAATTGTTCTTTATTTTTTAAAGTGTATAAAGTACAACGTATGAAATACTGTGCAAAAATATGTAATAGTCACAAAAATGTCCCTTCTGGTCTTTGCATACATCCATTCCAAGAATGAATAATAAAAGCTTTAGCTTGTAATATCTGAACAATATCTATTGCCTCGTGTACCAATTGTCTGCTGTAACTGGTGGCGGACATTTTTATAGTTTGGATATACAGTGATAGCAGTACAGCCTACCGGAAGCATAAAGCCAGTGTAAACTGGATTGACAGGTGTTCTTCATTATGTGCAGGTAAGGCTGCGTTCACATCTGCATTGTGGCTTCCGTTCTAGCGTATCCGTCAGAGGACCACAAGAACCGAAGTTCGCGTTTCAGTTAAAAAAAAAAAACATTGACTTCAACGTTTTTTATTTTTGCAATCAGTTCTGGTCAGTTGAGCTCCGTTCCGTCAGGTTTCCGTGTTTTTGACAGAAGAAAAACCACAGTCTGCTGCGCTATTGTTTCCCGTCAAAAATACAGAAAACCCGACGGAAAGGAGCTTTCCGTTTTTTTTTAACATTGAAGTCAATGGATGACGGATACAAACTGATATGCCATCAGTTTGTATCAGTTATGCATTACGTTTAACGTATCCGTTTTTTTCTGCGCATGCGCAGACTGAAAATGAAAGCAAGAAAGACGCAAAGATAAAAACGGATCCGTTATAACTGATGACAAATGGACACAAACTGAAAGAAAAGTCAGTTTTTTTTTACGAATCCGGTAAACTGATCCGTCAAAAACAAACATATTTTGCCTCCTGTTGCACTTGGTCTGGCATCAGTCAGTCAGTCTGTACGTTTTTTTTAAAAAATTTTAACGAATCTGCTAAAACGGATGCCACAACGCAGTTGTGAACGAAGCCTAAGAGGCATACTCTAATATTATACAGGTCTAAATACATAACATTATATATTATCTCATAACACTTTATCCTCATCAATTCTCTGTCCAAATCTCTATAGACATTTGTAACCAAAGTGCAGTACAAAGAAAACAAAAACGAACAAACGCACAAATTAAAAATAAAGATGCACTTTAAGCAACTGAAACCTGCAGCTTCTTCTCTTACTGTAGTACATCAAATTAAGTAATATTCGAGTCAGTAAACATTGAGGGGATGGAAATTTTCCCTTCACCCCATAAGATGTCAGAACCATAAGTAAATATATATGATTGCACGCATGTATTTCCTCTGAATACATATATGCACATACTTCTCTATAGTATATAAAAGAGATTGCGCTACAATACGTCTAGTCACGCATTCACAATGGGATTTTTTTTTGGAGGTTTCCAATAATGGAGAAATAATTTCCAGGGTCCATCTGCTAATTAATGTGGCCAAAAACCAGCACATTGTATGAACCCGGCCTGATGGGAGGATCATAGATATGAACCAGGTAGCCAATGCTCCTACAAATGTTTGCATTTTTTGGGCTGTTTTAGGCTGGGTTCACACAAGCATGGCGTTTTTGCGCATGCAAAAACGCGGCATTTTGCGTGCGCAAAAAACCCTAAACAGCTCCGTGTGGCAGCAGCATATGATGCGCGGCTGCGTGCTTTTCGCGCAGCCGCCATTATTATGACACTCCATTTGGATGTTTGTAAACAGAAAAGCACGTGGTGCTTTTCTGTTTACATTCATCCTTTTGACAGCTGTTGCGCGAATCACGCAGTTCGCACGGAAGTGCTTCCGTGCGGCATGCATGGTTTTCACGCACCCATTGACTTCAATGGGTGCGTGATTCGCGCAAAACGCCGAAAGAACGGACATGTCGTGACTTTTTTTTCAGCGGACTCACGCTGAGTAAAAATTCCGCACATGTCCGCTGGGCCCCATAGACTAATATAGGTCCGTGCGACGCGCGTGAAAATCACGCGCGTTGCACGGACGTAATTCTCGTTCTTCTGAAGGAAGCCTTAGATTGAGGTCTTGTCTATAGAAAGTTTTGTCGGGCTGCTAAGAAAAAAAAAACTAAATCAAAATTGGCTCCTGGTATGGTCTAGTTGGCTTGTTCGCTCCTGATCTAAAAAGACGCGCAACGTGGATTCCGGTCACATGTAAGTTCATAGTAAGGGTGGATTCAGACGCGACAGATTTTGCCTAAACAGAGTGCAAGAACAAACCAAAAAAAAATGAGGCTGAGCTGCAATACCAGAAACCGTGCATGGACAAGGGTGGAGCGGTTTCTGGGAACACCCCCCCCCCCCCAAACACCCTTTTTTCTAATCCTGGACAACCCCTTTAAGGATTTACTATTCTTCACAATAACTACAGCCAGATCCCAATCTGCTCTGTATACTCTTATGGCTTCCTTTACTCTCCATTTCAAAACCACTTCATTTGCCCAAAAACATTCCCCCCGGTATCTTTAACAAAGTGCATAGGTTTCCAAACAGAATGGCATCAAGATACCCATGTAGCTGGGTTGAAGTAATGTTAAAAATGACTGGCGGATACCAATCCTATTCCTGCACTGCCTAAAGGGCAAGCCTTTGTAAACGCAAAACAAAATATAAAATGGAGCTCTCCTTAAAATGTTAGTATCCTGCAACTATTTTTTTGGTAAACTGGAGATCTCACAAAATATGTATCATTCCTGAGAGCAACGTTAACACATTGAAAAATATAATATTTGTTTTTTTCCCCACTATGGGCTCTAAGGAAACCTAGAAACGCGTGTTAATGTCATTATCAGGTTAGCGACAGAAAATTTTAACTACTCAAAGTATATTGAGCATAGTAACTAGCTTTTATATTTAACTAGAAGTGTTAGTAAATCAGGCACTGGGTACTATTGAGTATGGGCTATACAGAGCCCCTAGTTATGTCAAGAGATGACTAACCAGTTGAGTGTGTAATAGTCAAGGTTAAGCCTCTCTTAGCAGGTAATCTTATGAAGCTTACAGAACATTGTAAGCAGTAAAAATATTCACGCCTCTTATCATCCTGGTCACATCGTGGACTTGACAGCTCTACACATTAACGATCTGCCTTCACACATTTCAACAATGCAGAAAAAAATACAACTATAAGGGGAGATTCACACGAACGTTGCGTTTTTGCGCGCGCAAACAACGCAGCGTTTTGCGAGCGCAAAAACCATTTGACAGCTGCGTGTGTCATGCGTGTCTGATGCGCGGCTGCGTGATTTTCGCGCAGCCGGCATCATAGAGATGAGGCTTGTCGACGCCCGTCACTGTCCAAGGTGCTGAAAGAGCTAACTCTTTCAGCACCCTCGACAGTGAATGCCGAACACAACAGCGAAAAACCTGTAAAAAAAAAAGATAAAGTTCCTACTTACCGAGAACTTCCCGGCCGTTGCCTTGGTGACGCGTCCTTGGTGACGCGTCCTTGGTGACGCGCCTCTCTTGACATCGGGCCCCACCTCCCTGGATGACGCGGCAGTCCAAGTGACCGCTGCAGCCTGTGCTTGGCTGGAGCTGTCACTTGAACTGAAGTGTCATCCCGGGAGGTCGGACTGCAGGAAGGAGACAGGAGTAATCGGTAAGTTAGAACTTCGTTTTTTTTTACAGGTTCATGTATTTTGGGATCGCAAGTCACTGTCCATGGTGCTGAAACAGTTTAACTCTTTCAGCACCATGCACAGTGAATCTCTCCCGACGTCGCGGACCGGAATTTTTTTGCCGGGTTCGGCCAAAACGAGTTTGGCCGAACCCGGTGAAGTTTGCCTCGGTTGTCGGGGTTCGCTCCTCGCAAAGACACTCCGTTTGGATGCTTGGAAACAGAAAAGCACGTGGTGCTTTTCTGTTTTCATTCATCCTTTTCACTGCTGTTGCGCGAATCACGCTCGTCCCACGGAAGTGCTTCCGTGTGGTGCGCGTGATTTTCACGCACCCATTGACTTCAATGGGTGCGTGATGCGCGAAATACGCAGAGTTATTGAACCTGTCGCGCTTTTTGCGCAGCAGACAAACGCTGCGCAAAAAGCACGGACTGTCTGTACTGCCCCATAGACTTGTATTGGTCCATGCGTGCCGCGTGAAAACCACGCAGCCCGCACGGACCGAATACACGCTCGTGTGAATCCCCCCTAAGAACCCGAGCCTTCGTCAAAGTCTGTCTGTATTTGCCATCATTCCTTCATGGACCACATTTCCTTCCGAGAAAGATGGTTCGGACCAGACTCACATCCATAATGGAGTGGACGTGATCCTTCATCATGGTTAGGACCATGACCGCTTTTACCCGAGAGATGCAAGCTCTGCGGGTGCCTTCACTGGACAGGAGCCGAGGCCTGCGGCATGACGATGTCACTTAGCCTGCTCACTTCCATTTGCCAAGTAGGGAGTTTTTTCATTGATAGGTGGCGCCGTGTGTGCTTGGTCAGGTGATCGCTGCGCATAAATCGACGGTCGCACTTCGGACATGCAAACTTCTTCTCTCCTGTGTGTGTTCGGCGGTGCCGAGACAGTTCGTCGGAGCGAGCAAACTTTCTTTCACAACCTTCCCAACTACAGCTGAAGGGTTTTTCTCCTGTAAACAAATAAAAATGCTAATTAAACAAGCTGCACACAAATAGTTGAGAATTTACCATTTATGGGTTAAAAAATGTCGTCAAGATTATACTAAACCCCATCCTAGACCAGGGGTCAGCAACCTCCGACACACCAGCTGTTGTAAAACCACAACTCCCAACATGCACGGACAGCCAAATTCCTTATTATTCCAGCCAAGGGCTGCCAGGGCATGATGGGAATTGTAGTTTTACAACAGCTGGAGTGCCGAAGGTTGCTGATCGCTGTCCTAGACTGATTACACTTGAGACCTGGCATCTTACCTGTATGTGTTCTCATATGTGCCTTCAAATGGGAGCTCTTGAAGTAAGTCTTGCCACACCCGGGTTGGCTGCAGATATGACTTCTAATTCGGGAAGTATCGAGGTGTGAGGAGACCTTTCCTTCTGAAGGCGCAACGCCTGGTGCTGGTGCAATTGGTGATAGTCGATGACCACTGGACACAACAGTTTTTGTACTTTGCCCTACAGGCTGTGGCATTACAAACATCACTGTGCCTTTTGGCACTTGCGCTCCCATGTAAAACAGAGGCTGCAGGACTGCTGGGGACTGGGCAGAAGTGTTTGCAAGTACGGTTGTCACCATGGAATTGTTGGAAGAGAAGGGAACCATTTGACACAAGACTGGCACCTGTGACATGGCATTTGCAGGTAAAGGGGTGGAAACTAGCAGTGGCGGGGAAGGGATTTGCATTGGAATTAGGTAAGAATCAGAATTTGCTTTGCCAGTGCAATTCTGGTGACTGGTAGGAGCAGGGTTATGAGGTACGGGCAGGACAACGGGCGCAGTCTGTATTTCAGTCTTGATCTGATGACATCTGCTATTTTCACTTGTTGGCACCATCATGCCAGACGAGCCTCTCTGTTGAATGTTGCGGTTTGCAATAGGACCTTCACAATTTTTGGGCAATACAGGATATTGATTGTAGAGCGGAGCATCTGCAGTATGGCGGATGACGCTGGTCACTTGGGCTTTCGGTTGCGTTGGGCAAAAATAACTTGGGTTCATGTTCGTGGCAGACCTGTTTTTCTCAGTAGTTGGTACTGGATACAGAGGGGTGATGCCAGGGGAATGGGACATCTCAAACTCAGAAGGGCTGTATGGTGGGGTCAGGCACTGGAAAGAAATACAAGAAACGATGAGGTCATCTAATAAACGAAAATAATGCAATTTAGCAAAATCAATAATAATTCATTATCTCCAAGCCAAGTTATCAAGGCCGCACACTTTAAAGGACAGGTCAAAGCAATATACTGGAGTACAGTTGCACAATTTCTGAAGGTAAACAAAGCAGCACACACTTACAAAGGCGGGCATGCTGCCGCTGAACTCCGCTGGCATCAAGCTATCTTCACTCTCCGACAGGTCAGACGCCGGAGTAATTGGTCTCAAATCAGTGTAACTTTTGGACTCCGGCTTCCAGCGGTTGCTCATGTACATAAGAGCCTCCACGGCTTCAAAGTCACCCTTCTCCGGAGCAGATTTCCAGGAAGTGCTACCATAGGGATAATTTCTAAGAACTTCCATTTTGTCCATCTAGTATAAAGGAAAAAAGCAATAAATATTTACTTGACTGATTGTAAAAAAAAAAAAAAAAAAAAAAGTATGATGATTTCACTGGCATCAACGAAAGTTATGTTGTTGTACGAGGGTTTTGTCACGTGACACATAGGCGCGCTCACGAGAAACTGTTTCTGCGCCTCCCATAGGCCATAAGGTGTATTTATACAATGCTTTTTTTGAACCCCTTCCCGACATCCACCGTATATATGTACGGCGCACACCGGGTGGCGGAGTATAGAGCGGGCTCACGGGCTGAGACTGCTCCATTAGAGCGAGTATCTCGGCTGTGTGTTACAGCCAACACTTCCAGGTAACGAGCGGGATCCCGCTTCTTTAACCCATTAAATGCCACGGTCAATAGCGACCGGGGCATTTAAAGGACTAAAAACAGGGGGGCGGGAGAGACCCCCTGTACCGTTCCAACGGCCCCCAGCAGCAAGATCGGGGGAGGGTGCCGTTGGCTGGCACGGCAACCTGATGAAGGCCCCCCATCTTTGTACTCCCTCCGGCAGGGCTTCATAGGAGACGGTCAGGATCACGATATACTGCAGTACATTATTATTGCAGTACATCGTGTAAGCGATCTAACGATCGCTGGTTAAAGTCCTCTAAGTAAAAAAAAAAACTGTCAAATAAAGTTTTTTTAATAAATAAAAAAATGTAAAAAGTTTAAAACAAAAACACCTTTTTCCATAAGCACAATGTAAAAGAAATTAAAAAGCTAACATAACTGGTATCGACGTGTCTGAACTATTACAATATATCATTTAGTCTGCACGGTGAACTCCGTAAAATATTTAAAAAAAACAACATCAGAATTGCTGTTTTTTTGGTCACTTCAACGCCCACAAAAAACAAAATAAAAAGTGATCAAAAAGTCTGATGTACCCAAAAATGGTACCAATATAAAGTTACAGCTCGCCCCGCAAGGAGGGTGGGGAGGAAAAAACAAAAGTGAAAATCCGAAAAATGGTTGCGGTGGGGGGGGGGGGGGTTAAAACACGATATTCACACGTTACAAAAAAATAAACAAAAAAAAACACACGTGAATATGCCCACGAGTGGCATAGAGCAGCAGAGCGCTTCCTTGGCTACCGCTTCATAGGACTACTTTCCTCCAGAATTACGAGACCCGGTCCCTTCCGATCAATGGGTCGGACTCCCACCAATCCCTCCTTTAAGGCTGTTTACGTGGCGTTTGGGCCATGTCTGACATATACTTTAGTGTCGCCAACTGTATGGGGCAAATTTGAGGTGAACATGGCCCAACTACAAGCAGGGCCCCTTAGTTACACCCTTAGTCTTTGCCGCCACCTTACTGACCCTTGAATAAGCCCTCGTGGGCGTTTTATTAGTACAAGCCAGCTCTTATATATGAAGTAACAATCATTTATAATGCGTTGGTCACATTAGGTCATTATTATATTTCTGTTTTTAACCTCTACCCCCTCCCTAGTGGGACAGCTGCCAATACAAGTCATGTGACTGTGGAGCAGAGTTCTTGTAAGCCTTTGTGTTGCTCTCCCACACGTACTCCCGCCTCTCACCCCAGTTACACAAACACAGCACTGCTGCGCCGCAGCCAATCACCGCCCCCGACGACGCCCATTGGCTAGAAAAGTATACTAGGACGCGCTGCGATTGGCTAGCAGTCTCTGGGGCGTGCACGTGAAGTAAGCGTGATCAGCTGCTGCCTTACAACCTTCGGATGCGTGAACTCAGGGACCTGCCGCTGTTACCTTTCACCTAGTTTCTGTCAAGGCGCGTCTCCGCTCTACGTACATATATATACACACACGGGGACGCGCACACGTCTCTGTGAACCCGCTACACGTTATTATTACAGGTAACCGACCACAATAATACATATTAGTAGAAGTAATGAGCCGGTACGTGACATGACGACCTATCTGGGCTAATGAACCGGTCACATAATAGGATCAATTACCAGAGATGCCTGAGGCAGCCAATACTTTATACTGCCTATAAATAAGGTGTGCTAAATAGCCAAACAGTCGTCCAGAATGAGCAGTCGTGTATTACAATAGACAATGTATATATACTATGCATGTATAGCCTATATAAAGCCCAACTTCATGCAAACTGACTCCAAACCATCAATTTCTTTACGGCTTGCAAAACAAAGAAACAACAAATGATATAAAACCTGTGGCTGTGAAACTACAACTCCCAGAATGCACTGAAGGCTGCAAAACACTACACAGATCCATCCCGTGCACTACAAGTTTAAATTGCATAGGGAATAATTTCGTAATTATTCAGCATTAATTTGTTTAGGACTCCTACCCAGTCGGGTGTCTCCCCCCTGACACCTGCAGTAGATGGGCTCGCCTGGTTTAGGGATGGCAGTGACTTACCTCGCTGGGCATTGACGGGCAGTGTAGCTGTTGATGTGCTCGGTTTCTATACAAAGCTTCTCTAGCTGCTCCATTCAGATAGTACTGCTGCTCATAGAACGTAGACCCGGGCGGGGAAAGCCTCAGCCAATCAGCGGCAAAGGTGTGTAAAGCGGCAGCCAATCAGTAGCCAGATCGCACGTGAACAGCTGCTGCTAAGCGGCATGGTAGCGCTGTAGTCAGTGCGTGGTCCAGAGCGGCCGGGGCTTGAGCTGCCCGGGAAGTCCCATAGTGATGCACCATCCCCGGCATCCTCCACACTCATCCAGGGGGAGGGACCCGCGAGGAGGCTGCGTGACTAATTGTCACGTCTCAATCCTGCTTTTTGTTCCCTTCCCCCTCGCCGAAGCCCACAAAATGCAGAGGAAGGACTGGATGTGTGATCGCAGGTCCTGCAGCCTTTGTCCTCCGGCCACATCCGCGGGAATGATCTTCCATTATTATATAGAGATTATATTATCAGGCATTGTATGTGGGAGCTGTACCCCTTAAAGTTTCTTAGACCTCATTCACACTTGTGTATTTTGCATCAGGAGTGCGTCCAAAACATGGAGGAGGGGCAACTCTTTACATTAGGATAAGTTTCGGCGTGGCAGAGTTTTCCGCAGATTCCCTGGAGATCTCACGGGTGAAATCTGATAGATTTTGTCCCAGTTTTGCCGCAAATCTAAACCCACGTTTCCATACGAGGCTGAGTATAGGCGTTGGTTTTTTTTGGCCACTGGGTTATGCTATAAACGTGTGAGTTGGAAAATACCCCTTTAAAAAGTGACTGCACTTTCGCAAAACTTTTGATAGGTCATAGAGACGTATCGGAAGTTTTGATTGTGGTGGCGCTGAGACCCCCCCCCATTGCTGAAATGAAGGGGCAGAAGCGCTCAGACGGGCACAATGCATCTTTGGCTGTCATCGGTGCTCCTGAGGCTGAAGACGAGCTTACAATTACGTTGTATAAACCGTCTTCAGTCTTAGGCCTTATTCACACAAGCGTATTTCACATCCGTGTTATGCACGTAAAAATAACGGACGTCACACGGACCTATGCAAGTCAATGGCGCCATTCAGTGTTTTTCACGCAGTGTCCGCTGTGTGAAACTCACTGCATGTCCTATACTTGTGCGTTTTTGGTGCATCACACACCCAGTGAAGTCAATGGGTGCGTGAAAACCACGGACAGCACACGGACGCACATTCAACACACAGCACACGGACCTATTGATTTCAATGGGGCTATTCACACATGCGTGAGTTGTCAGGCAGCGAGAGTCCGTTGTGTGAAACTCACTTCATGTCCTATATTGGTTTTTTTCACGCAACTAGTCGCCCATTTAAGTCAATGGGTGCGTGAAACCACGGACAGCACATGGACGACATCCGTGTGCTGTCCGTGTTTTATGCATCAATTACATTTAAAAAACAAAAAGTGCTTGGGAGTGCGTGAAAAACACGTCACACGCAAAGCACACGGACAGATTTAACGCACTTTCGTCTGAGCCCTACGACATATCAAAAGTTTTGCGAAAGTGCAGTCACTGCTTAAATATGATACGAATTGCTATTAAAAAACAAACGAGTGGAACCTACACAGAAAAAAATATAATGGAAATATTTGTAAGGTCCTGTTCACATCTGCTTCAGAGGCTTAGTTAAAGGCAGATTCCTTCGTTTTTACCGGATAAAATAGCGCAGCATGCAGCACTATTTTGTCAGGCAAACTGACAGAAACCCAACGGCACTCATTATAGAGAACCTTTCACCTCCCCATGCATGTGCAGCATGTAATGGTCAGGGCTGCACAAACCCTGGGGCACTTTACATTTTTTTTCTACCTCCCACCGTTATTTAGATATCAGTGCTGTTATATTTGGCGCCCGATATTTAAATAACCCCCCGAACTGTCAACAGGGCGTGTACTGGCAATTGGACACTGTCCAATCAGATATGGACAGTGCCAAAGCAAGAGCGAGGAGAGAGAGAATGTGTGTGCACGCTCTCACTCTTCAGCTTTCAAGATCAGTCTTCTGCCGAACTGCCAAGGGGGCGTGTCACTGCTACGGACATTGTAAGAGCTGGGGAGCGCTTGCACTGTCCGTAGCAGAGACACGTCCCCTTTCCAGTTCGGCAGACAATACAAGACTGATCTCTCGCAAGAGCTGAAGAGATGAGAGCGCGCATGCGCGCTCTCCCCAGCTCTTACACTGTCCGCAGCAGTGACACGCCCCCTTGCAAGTTCGCCAGAAGACATCTTGAAAACTGGAGTGAGAGCGTGCGCACGCACACTCTCCTTGCTCTTGCTGTAACCCTGTCCATATCTGATTGGACAGTGTCACAGCCATAGTAACATGCCCCTTTGCCAATACACGCCCCATTGACAGTTCAGGGGGTTATTTAAATATCGGGCGCCAAATATAACGGCACCGATATCTAAGTAACGGAGGGGGGTGGAAAAAAAAGTGCCCCAGGGTTTGTGAAGCCCTGCCCATTGCATGCTGCACTCAGCTACACATGTATGGGGAGGTGAAAGATTCTCTTTAAAGGGTAACTAAACTTTTATAAAACTTTTGACATGTCATAGTGATATCTCAGAAGTTTTGACCAGTGGGGTCTGGGTGCTGAAACTCCCACCGATCGCTAAAACGAATCAGCAGAAGCGCTCAGGTTGACAGTCGAGCAAGCGGTGTATGGACTCATAGACTTTCTATTGAGCCCGCACACTGCTCCGAGGTAAGACGATCAGAAACTAAGCTGCACATCGCTCACCCGAGCGCTTCTACCGCCTCATTTTAGCCATCGGTGGGGCCTCAGTGC
Source organism: Rhinoderma darwinii (assembly GCF_050947455.1). Taxonomy (NCBI): domain Eukaryota; kingdom Metazoa; phylum Chordata; class Amphibia; order Anura; family Rhinodermatidae; genus Rhinoderma; species Rhinoderma darwinii. The sequence goes on along the minus strand of NC_134691.1, from coordinate 41,251,883 downwards.
TCGGACCCCCACTGATCAAAACTTCTGACAAGTCACTATGACATGTCAAAAGTTTTTTAAACATTTAGTTACACTTTAAAGTCAATGGTTTCCATCAGGCGAGTGATCCAGCATTTCAGTTATTCTCGTTCTGCTCCTATAAGGGAACAGAACAACGGAAAAAGCGACACACGTGTGATCAGAACCTGACTCGTGTTATTCCTAGTTTTTGTTTACAAGTACTGGAGACAGTGACCTAAAGGCCTCCTGCACACGTAGCGGATTTATTGCAGATTTTCTATCTGGATTTGCAGGCAGAAAATCGAAAGTGGAAAACTGTTGCAGGTAATCGGAGAAGATTTAAAAAAATCACCCACATATTGAACATTTTCTGCGGATTGTGATCCCAGTTTTACATAGAAACAGTTCTAGGATTATTTACTGCACCCATGATTGGTGGCAAATCCTTTTATTTATCCATTGTTTCTTCTTTACAGGTTATTTTCCAGGGGTTGTCCGGGCACGGGACCGTTTTTCATACTGATGACCTATCCACAGGATAGGTCATCTGTATATGATTGTGGGGTTCCGACACCCAGATTTGTCGGACCCCCACCGATCATATACTGATGACCTATCCTGTGCATAGGTCATCAGTATGAAAAACGGTCCCGTTTCCAGACAGCCCCTTTAATATTCCTCTTAAATGACCCCGGCTATACAGAGAGGACTGGAGGCGCAGAAGAAAATGTACCTTCACCCTGTAACCTATCCTGTGTATGTATGACAGATAATGCGTTCTGCTTCTGATGACCGTGAGATATAAAATGATTTGTGTAAGGACAAGAAAAACTGGAAAGAAACCACGAATCCAACAATTAACGTGTAATATCACAGCACACGGACTGAATTCAGAATAACCGCAAGTTAGGACCACCAGAGTGCATGGACTGGGTCTCGGACCTTATTTCTTGTCCTCGTTAGGCTGCGTTCACACGTAGCGTAACTGCTGTGGATTTTTTTTGATTCACAGCAGGTCAATTTATTTAGCAGAATGGTTGCATATTTATTGCAAACTTTCACTATCTAATTAAATTGGGAAGTGAAATGACGTAGGAAATAGCAAATGTTGCAATTTTTGACGTAGAAAATTTGCAAATTCATAGTAGAAATTGCAAGTAGAGAAAAAAAAAAAAAAAAAAGTCCATACTCATCTCTCCAATAGCGAAGCCTCACTTTTTCCCCGTCTGGTCTCAGTGCTGACGGTCTCCTTTGTTGATGTTTTATCCCATGTTAGGATATGTTCACACGCGCTATTTACGGACGTTATTCAGGCGTTTTACGCCTCGAATTACGTCCGAAAAAACGGCTCCAAACCGTCTGCAAACATCTGCCCATTGAATTCAATGGGTCTTATGGTGTTCTGTGCAGACGGGCTTTTTTTTTACGCGCCGCTGTCAAAAGACGGCGCGTCAAAAGACGCCCGCCTCAAAGAAGTGCATGTCACTTCTTGGGACGTAATTGGAGCCGTTTCTCATTGACTCCAATGAAAACCAGCTCCAATTACGTCCGTAAAAGACGCCGCGAAAAACGCGTGCACTTGTCAAAACGTCTGAAATTCAGGAGCTGTTTTCTCCTGAAAACAGCTCCGTAATTTCAGACGTATTTGGCGTTGCCGTGTGAACATACCCTAACCGCTGCAGTCAATCACAGGCTGCAACGGTCACATCTGAGAAAACGTTATCATCCCAAGAGACCGACAGTACTGACATCAACCCTGGGAAGAGTGACGTGCCGCTATGAATACGACGGGGAGATGAGTATGTGCTTTTTTCACCACAGCGGCAAATCTGGTTGAAAATCTGTACCAAATTAAACGTGACTTTCGTCCGGAATTACTTGTGGTATCTAGGTCGGATTTGCTGCAGAGTTTTTCCGACCTCTGTGAACATACTTTTAGGACTTGCATTGTAAGGGTATGTGCACACGGCGTATTTTCAGATGTAATTCGGGCGTTTTACGCCTCAAACTACGCCTGAAAAGACGGCTCCAATACGTCGGCAAACATCTGACCATTGCTTGCAATGGGTCTTACGATGTTCTGTTCAGACGAGCTGTCATTTTACGCGTCGCTGTCAAAAGAAGAAGTGCATGTCACTTCTTGGGACGTTTTTGGAGCCGTTTTTCATTGACTCCATTGAAAAACAGCTCCAATTACATCCGCGAAAAACACGAGTACTTGCAAAAGAAATCAGGAGCTGTTTTCGCCTGAAAATAGCTCCGTAATTTCAGACGTATTTTGCGTTTGCGTGTGAACATATCCTTATGGTATGTTCACACGGCCTTTTTTCGGGCCGTAAAAGGCCGAAAAATCAGAAGCAGCGTTTTTCGCGGCGTTTTTTACGTCCGTTTTTCAAAAAGCAGTGTAAAAAAAACGGCCTCGAAAAAGAAGTGCAGGTCACTTCTTGGGACGTTTGTGGAGCCGTTTTTCATTGACTCGAAAAAAGCTCCAAAAACACCCGTAAAAAAAACACAGCGAAAATCGCGAGTGGCTTAAAAAAACGCCTGAAAATCAGGAGCTGTTTTCCCTTGAGCTGTTTTCCGTATTTTGAGACGTTTTTGAGTTTGCGTGTGAACATACCCTTAGCGTAAAAGGTATGTCCACGTTTGAGGACCAGTTTGTACACTTTATATGGAAATACATTGTTCAGCCGTAACATTTAGGGATGCGCCATACTTTGGCCTTCAGGACACAACACATTTTTTAGGTTTTTTTTTTTTACCACCGTATTCCAAAAGCCAGAACTTTTTTATATTTCTGTCTACGTAGTCATATGAAGGCTTTTTTTTGTGGGGCAAATTATATTTTTTAATGGTGCCATTTTAGCATACATATAACTGTTAGGGTATGTTCACACGCACTAATTACGGACGTAATTCGGGCGTTTTTGCCCCGAATTACGTCCGAAAATAGCGCCTCAATAGCGCTGACAAACATCTGCCCATTGAAAGCAATGGGCAGACGTTTGTCTGTTCACACGAGGCGTCATTTACGCGCCGCTTTCAAATGACGGCGCGTAAATAGATGCCCGCGTCAAAGAAGTGACCTGTCACTTCTTTGGCCGTAATTGGAGCCATTATTCATTGACTCCAATGAATAGCAGCGCCAATTACGTCCGTAATTGACGCTGCGTTCAAGCGCCTGCACATGCCGTTACGGCTGAAATTACGGGGATGTTTTCAGGCTGAAACATCCCCGTAATTTCAGCCGTTACGGACGCCCTCGTGTGAACATACCCTTAGATTAACTTTTATCAATTTTTTTGGTGGAAAAAAAGAAAAAAACAAACATGTCCAGCACTTTTTTTTGATATAACGCCGTTCACCATGCATGTGGTATCAATAACATTATAACGTTCTTATACAGGTCGTTACAAATGCGACGATACAAATATGGTTTTATTTCTTTTAATGTTTCACTAGTTTTGCCTTATAAGTGGATTTTTTTATGGTAACATCTATTTAAAAAAAAAAAAAAATGTTTTAATATTTTGTCATTTTAGTCTCCCTAGAGTGGGTAGATCACATGACTGCCGCCATCTAGGAGTCCCCTGCATAGAAGTAGAGTAAAAGGCTATGTACACTTTTTTTTTTAAATATATATATATATATGTGTGTATCAGTGTGATTTGTGCAACTTTCTAATCACTTTTTCTTCAAAATCATCATTTACTTTTTGAGATACAGCTGCTTTGTATCCTGTATACAGAGTAGCTGTATCTTGCGCTGAATCCGTCAGGTCCACAGGACTGACGGGTTCAGTGTCAGAGTGTTCTGCGTGTCTCTCACACGCAGGATCGAGCTGTAACCGATCACATCCAAGTTCATCTAAGATCGTTAACAGGTGGATAACAGCCGGAGACCCCCCCTTTCCTCCCAATCATGCTGCCTAAACCCCTTCCACTACTCCTCTCCTCTAAAGTGCCGGCGGCAGTGAGACACAACTTCAATTCCCTGCGCGTGCGCAGGAAACGTGCAGAAGCAAAGGAGTAGGATGGGGGTCAAATTCGGATCACATGTCTAAATGACACGCCGACCACTGGGGACGTGTTTAGGAGCGAATGTGGTCGTTGCCACTGACTACTAATAAAAGGTGGTGCTTACGTTATCATGGAACTGGCGATATAGCGCATGTGACCCTCAAAGCAACTCTCTATATGTAAGTAACACTAACTTACATATTAAAGGCTATGTAAACCTTTGAGGGGCATTTTTTTTTCTAAACAGGTCAGTCTGTGTTTGGTGTAACGTTATAATTAGTTTTTATTACAAATTAGGTTTACTTTTTGAGATACAACTGCTTTGTATTCTGTATATAGAGCAGCTGTATCGTTTGCTATTACCTGAATCTGTTAGTCCGGCGGACATGACATACAGGATACCGAGCAGCTGTATCTAAAAATGTAAAATAAATTTAAATAAAAATAAATAAATTTTTAATAAAAACTAATTATAACGTTACACCAAACACACTGACCTAATTATTTAAAAAAAAAATGCCCATTAAAGGTTTACATAGCCTTTAAACAAGCCAAAAGTGGTATTTGCCCAGAAACCCTGATACACTGTAACAAATCCATCAGCTGTGTTAGCAAAGCATGATCAGGAAGTGTGTTCAGCATATTATGTTTCAAAGGTTTACATATAAATTGTTGTTATCTTCATGTATTGAATATTGCACTGACGTAACATCGTGTCTTATAGTTTATTCACACGGTGGCAGTCCGCACACCTCCCAGCATTCGAATCCCCATTTCCAGAACATATTAATCCTCACCCCGAATCTGCCCAGGAACATCCGCAAAGTATACCAGAAACCCCTATTGGATACATTTGCATAAGTACCTTAATGACTGGGCCAATTTTCAGTTTTCCATTTTCATTTGGGTTTCGTTTTTATGGCATATATCGCGTGAACTACACGTTAACTTTATTCTGCGGGTTTAAACAATTAGGCTGGATTCACACGAGCACATGCAAAAAACGCGATGTTTTGCGCGCGCAAAAAGCACTTAACAGCTCCGTGTGGCCTCAGCATATGATGCGCCGCTGCATGCTTTTCGCGCAGCCGCCATCTTTATGACGCTCCATTTGGATGTTTGTAAATAGAAAAGCACGTGGTGCTTTTCTGTTTTCATTCATCCTTTTGACAGCTGGTGCCCGAATCACGCTCGTCCCATGGAAGTTCTTCCATGTGACATGCGTGGTTTTCACGCACCCATTGACTTCAATGGGTGCGTGATGCGCGAAAAACGCTCAAAGAACGGACCTGTTGTGACTTTTACGCAGCGGACTCACACTGCGTAAAAATCACACACATGTCTGCACGGCCCCATAGACTAATATAGGTCCGTGCGACGCGTGTGAAAATCACGCGCGTTGCACGGACGTATATAACGTTCGTCTGAATAAGCCCTAACAGCGATAACATATTTATATTTTTTTTGTGTTTTAACACTTTTACAAAGAAAAAACGTTGTTAAAAAAAAATAGCTTTGTGTCGCCAAATTCTGAGCACCGTAACTTTTTTCTTTTTCTGTCGATTGAGCGGTATGAGGACTGCAACAAGTCCAGATCAGATAGGGTGCGCCTTATTTTAAAAAGTTTACAGCATGCCGTGAAAAGTGCAATTTTTTTTTTTTTTACATTGTGTATACAGGTTTTTACATGGCCAGAGGGCAGAAAATAAGGTCATTGTGAATACACCCTAATTAAAAAATCACACCAGAAATTTGTGGCAAAACAGCGGCATAAAAACGCAACGAAAACATCACCCACTTTTTTGCCTGCATGTTTAAAGAGGCTCTATCACCAGTTTATAACTTGACTATCTCCTACTTAATCTAATAGGTGCTTTGTTGCAGATAACTACTGTTTTTTTTTCTTATTTTTTATTTTTTTTAAACTTTTATTATTGAGCAAGTTATGAACATATTTCTAATTTATGCTAATTTTTTCTAAATGCCCAACTGGGCATTTAGTTTCTATTCACCAAGTGGGCGTTGTATAGAAAAGTGTATGACGCTGACCAATCAGCGTCATACACTTCTCTTCATTCCAGCCCAGCTATATTCACAGCACAGCGTGATCTCGCGAGATCACTCTGTGATGTGACTTCCTCCCGCAGGTCCTTCACCGGAGCGATGGAAGACTGAACAGACATCGCTTCCAGCCATGCCATGACGTTTATCCAAATCTGCAGCGGCTGGAGGCGATGTCTGTTTTATACTTTTCTATGCAATGCCCACTTGGTGAATAGAAAATAAACGCCCATTTGGGCATTCTGAAAAAATTTGCATATATTGAAAAATGTTCATAACTGTTTTAAAAAACAAAACAAAAAACCCCAGTAATTATCTACATTAAAGAGCCTATTAGATTAGGTAGCCGATAGGGCAGGTATAAACTGGTGACAGAGCGTCTTTAACTTAAAGAGGCTCTGTCACCAGATTTTGCAACCCCTATCTGCTATTGCAGCAGATAGGCGCTGCAATGTAGATTACAGTAACGTTTTTATTTTTAAATAACGAGCATTTTTGGCCAAGTTATGACCATTTTTATATTTATGTAAATGAGGCTTTCTAAAGTACAACTGGGCGTGTTTAAAGTAAAAGTCCAAATGGGCGTGTATTATGTGTGTACAACTGGGCGTGTATTGTGTTCGTTACATCTGGGCGTCTTTTACTTCTTTTACTAGCTGGGCGTTGTGTATAGAACTATCAGCCACTTCTCTTCAGAACGCCCAGCTTCTGGCAGTGCAGACACAGCCGTGTTCTCGAGAGATCACGCTGTGACGTCACTCACTTCCTGCCCCAGGTCCTGCATCGTGTCGCACCAGCGAGGACACATCGGCACCAGAGGCTACAGTTGATTCTGCAGCAGCATCAGCGTTTGCAGGTAAGTCGATGTAGCTACTTACCTGCAAACGCCGATGCTGCTGCAGAATCAACTGTAGCCTCTGGTGCCGATGTGTATTCAGAATCCTGACACTTCTGAATCTTTTCAGTGAGATTCCAGCAAGGGAAACAAAATCTCATTTACATCGTAATCTCGCGAGATTACGCGTGGCTTGCTGGAATCTCACAGAAAAGATTCAGAAGTGTCAGCATTCTGAATACACATGACGTCCAGGCTGGAGGTCATGTATATTCATTATCAGGACACTTGATTAACGTTAATGTCTGTGTATGTGGCTGCACATCGTGTTCTAGTAAGAACGCGATGCTGCTGTGTAAATGAATGGAGAGGAGTGTATGACGCTGATTGGTCACTGATTGGTCGCTGATTGGTCAGCGTCATACACTCCTCTGTACAACGCCCACTTGGTCGAAAGTAAAAACACGCCCAGTTGGGCATTAAGAAACTCATTAGCATAAAGCTAAAAATCGCTCATAAAGTGGTTTAAAATAGATCGTTTTTCTAAATAAAAAGCAATACTGTCACCTACATTACAGCGCCAATCTCCTTATGTAGGGGACAGGGCACTTATAATGTGGTGACAGAGCCTCTTTAATGTGTTGTTGCTGTGACCAGCTGCAGATCTTTACAACTATTTTAGATCAGTTTAGTTTATCTTAGATTAAGTTCACATTGGCGTTTGCTTTATATCCGTTGCTCTGTTTCGTCATAGGAGCAGAACAGCAAAAATGACGGCAGTGACGGATCCGTCACATGACTGACACCAACGGCGCACTTTGACTTTAATGGATTACGTCGCGCTTCCGTCAAGGTGTTTTTCATTTTCCCGGACAATATAGCACTGCATGGTGCGCTACTTTGTCCTAGAATTTCGGCAGAATGTGCAACGGATGCTCCTAAGGGAGCCCCAGCACATATGTGAATAGAGTCTTAGTAAAAAAATTAAAAATATTAAAAAACCCTGCAGTTTTGTAAGGCGGCTGCCCAGCAGTAAACCAGTGCGTATAGGATGGGTGTGCGAGGGGTGTGTAGAGGTGGAGCGGGATGAATGCCTGGCTTATGTAATGTTCAGAAAACCGTACAGTGAGAGTAAATGAGTGTCTAGGGAGCTGTGTTTTCCACAGAGGAGAGAATGCTGCTGTAATACTCGAGTAAAAAAATAAGACAAAAACAAGATGTATTTATAGGGAGAATCAGGAGGAGCGCAGCTGTGGAGGCAGATGCTGTATCTTCAGTTACCGTGCTATGTAAATGATCTAGAAAAGGAGTCGGACATTACAGAAAAAGTCCTGGAGGTTATTTTTATTTTTTTTTATAGTTGTGTGACATAAAAATGACTCAAAGTTACATATAGTTAAAAAAAAAAAAGACCATATCATCATCATTAAGCTCAACCAAGGGATGGGAGAAAGGGAAGGGATATAGGTCTGAGGAATAGGATCCATTAGGCGCATCCATTGCAGATCTGGCCGAAAATACCTCAAATAATAGTGGAGCATACTGCGCTATTGATTCTGGTTAAACCACACACATCCGATGGAACCAATTAAAGTCAATGGGTTTAGTCAGCCGCCGGTGATTTCCATCATACAACGGAACTGGCGCATCCAGTATGTTACCATTCCCCTTGTCTATAGGGTGTGTCCCTACACAGTCTGATATTGTTGCCACTGATTGGACAGTGTAGGGACACGCCTCTTTGACAAGGAGAATGGTAACATCCAGTTGTCAATTTATTCATACGTTTCCAAGAGGAATAACAGAGTAACACCACAATGTAGAGTTGTAAGGAAAGATGCTCCAGAACTTTTATTTCATGGGGAATACAAGTATTTTTTGGTATATTCATAGTATTCATAGATTGTAAGCTCTTGCGAGCAGGGTCGTCACTCCACTTGTTTGAATTGTAAATTCGTTTTGTCAATATGTAATGTCTGATAGTGTCTGTACAATGTACCCCCTGAATTGTGAAGTGCTGGCGCTATATAAAGATTATTATTATTTATCAAAACAGACATGTCCGGAGAGGTGACGGATCCTCTTTAAAGGGTTAACCCATGCTGTTGCTTTTTTAACAGAGCACCAGGGTACCTCAGATCTCCTGCTTTTCGATTGGACATTACTATTAAATGTATCATTTACGGAAGTCCCAATTACACCTACATAAGCCCTCACATCCCCTTGTATTGGACCATCTGTGCCTTTTCGTGCTCTCAATACATTGAATGTAGGGATAACCGGCTGCCTATCAGATTTCTGCTTGTCTAGTCATTCAGGGCTTTGTCACAATACGCAGCCTGCATTACAGAAATCTCCAGCCTACTCACGGCTATGCATTCAGGATGAGGCACTCTACTCCTAGCTGAGCACACGCATACCGGCATAGTGATCTCATTAACTGGCTGAGTATGGGAAATGGGCCGTCAACTTCACAAACGGATAATGAACAAACACATGCCGGTCCATGACAGCAGACCAACGTGGATATATGAAGAGACAACATTGCAAGTCTTCATTTAGAAATGACAGCATAGGCATCACTAGAGACTGAAATGCACCAGAGTCTAGTACCGGATCTTAAAGGCTATGCACACATTTGAAAGCGATTTTATTTATTTTTTTAATAAAAAGGTCAATCGGTATGATTGGTGCAACTTTCTAATTTGTATTAATTTAAAAAAAAAAAAATAGACTTTTTGATATACAGCTGCTTGGTATCCTGCATACAGAGCAGCTGTATCTTGCGATAAGACCTGAATCTGTCAGGTCTCCGAGACTGACGGGCTCAGTGTCAGCAGGTCCTGTGTGTATCTGACATGCAGGATCGAGATGTTACCGATCACATCTAAGTTCATAACTTTCTCTCCTCTAGTGACATTATAAAACAAGGTTTTATAAGGGTATGTGCACACGTAGTGTTTTCAGGCATATTTCGTAGCGTTTACGCCTCCAAAAATGCCTGAAAAAACCGAAGCAGAATGCCTACAAACATCTGCCCATTGATTTCAATGGGAAATACTGCGTTCTGTTCCGACGTGGCGTTTTTTTTATGCCTCATTTTCAGAAAACAGCGCGTAAAAACATGCCCGCAAAAAAGAAGTGCATGTCACTTGAGCCGTTTTCGGAGCCATTTTTCATTGACTCCAAAAACGGCCGTAAAAAACGCAGCGAAAAACGTGAGTTGGTTAAAAAACTTATTTTCAGACTTTTTTGAGTTTGCATGTGCACATGCCCTAAACTTGACACCATCTCGTCAAAACATGTCGGGGGGGCTTTGTTGAATGTTTTTAACATACCTCCAGCTCAGAATCAATTCTGGTATGGCGGTCTGCAGATGCTTCGCTCCACTATAGACAATATACTGTATTAACTCTACTGCTGTTAGCAGAGACTGACCATTAGATCTATATGAGTGATAACTTTTCTGGGCTCATGGGGTGTTTTTAGAATATAGGCTATGTTACTTTAATAAAGGTTATTTTCATTATTCGGAATTATGTGAATAGAAAAATTCAATACCTTCTGTTAGTAGTGTGGAAAATAAGGTTAATTGCCTTTTAGGCAAATTGTGTTTTGTCATAAATTTTACCTGCCACCTACCAGGGCAAATATTTTTGTTTTTCCTTATTATTTTTTGTTTATTGTATTAGAGGATGTCACCTTGTCCCAAGTTAGGTTGTGAAATTTATGATGTGTTACATTTGTCTGGGTCACCTGTAAGTGCTATTATTGTGAAGTGTAATCGTCTAGGAGGAACAACCGCTCAGCCACAAAGCGCTAGACCACGTAAACTCATATATCGGGGCCGGCGAGTGCTGAAGCGCATGGCGCATCGCCTATCCTGTGTTATATCACTCACTAGAGATCCAAATTGCCTCTGGAATTGACATCGGCACCAGAACTGTGCATCAGGAGCTTCATGAAATGGGTTTCCCTGGTCTCCGCACACAAGCCTAAGATCACTATGCCCAATGCCAAGCGTCGGATGGAGAGGTGTAAAGCACGTCGTCACTGGACTCTGCAGCAGTGGAAACGTGTTCCCTGGAGTGATATCTTGTTTCACTGTCTGGCAGTCTGATGGAGGAATCTGGGTTTGACCTATGCCAGGAGAGTGCTACATAATGGAATCTATTGGAAAATTTGGTGGAGGACGGATAATGGTCTGGGGCTCCTTGTCTTTTGACAGCGATGCATAAAATTACACCTCGTGGGAACAGAACATCGTAAAACCCATTGAAAGCAATGGGCAGATGTTTGTAGGCGTAATGGAGCCGTTTTTTCAGGCGTAATTCGAGGCGTAAAACGCCCGAATTACGTCTGAAAACAGTGCGTGTGAACATACCCTTACTGTTACACAACTTATAAATGTGAGGTTCTTGGCACTCATTTTGATCAGATTGTGCGAGCCCACCTGCCCCAGTGCACAAAGCAAGATCCACAAAGACATGGTTGGTGAGTTGCATGTGGAAGAACTTGACTGGCTGCACAGAGTCCTGACCTCAACCCATCCACCACCTTTGGCATGAATTAGAACAGAGATTGTGAGCCAGGCCCTCTCCCCCAACATCAGTGTCTGACCTCACAAATGCTCTTCTAGATGAATGGGCAAAAATTCCCAAAAGACACCCTCCAAAATCTTGTAGAAAGCCTTCCCAGAAGAATGGAAGCTGTTATACCCGCAAAAGGGGAGCAACTCCACATTAACGCCCATGGTTTTGGAATGGGATGTCTAACAAGCTCAATAAAGTTGTGATGGTCAGGTGTCCACCGCAACGGAAACCACGACAGAACCCTCATGGAACCCGGCACATTATCCACAGTCCGTCAGCGGTCTTGAGATCTTCTTTGTATAGAAGACAAAATACTGCAACCAATACAACAACCAATTATTTTTTTTTTTCCCTAGACATAACTTTTTGAAAGTGTTATCTGATCTTGTTGGAATATGACGTGTTGTGATCGTGTATTTTAAAAGCTCAAATTTTCTGCTCACTGGTAAAATCACGACTGTTGCTTCGCTGTGTTGCCAAGACTGAATGTGTTTTCCCAGAAGTGTTATTTTTTTTCTTTTTTCCTTTTTTTTAAAGGCAAGAAGTCAAATTCCAACATGTGACTTATTGGTGTTATGTGAACTTGTGAGCACAGAATTCCAGAGTTCAGCACTTCCTACCAATTTAATGGCAATTTGCAGCACATTTCTACTTTACTTGTGGATAATAATAATAAGTTTGTGCAACTCCTGAATTACACAGGGCACACACTACTGGATGTCGTTTTATACTCAAGTAAGTAGTGACTTCATGTCCTTTCCATACAGTAGGTAATCTTACAAGGAGGTTTTAATTTCGAGCGGCCGTCTCATGATAGACATTCGGGGTGTTTTCCCAGTGTCACCGTTGCGTCCTTGTAGCAATCAATGTGGCTTACAGCGTTCGGACCCCCACCGTTCAGACATTGCGGCAAATCTTAGCAACATGCCACTAATGTCTATGATTGAAGTTTGCAACCAGTATTATTTTTTAATTACTCCAAGGCCTCTAGAATAAAAAATTAAATTTTAACACAAAAGTGCAATTATTATGTACCGACTTATTAAATATAGCCATAAGGAAATCATGCAGCAATAGTTACAAAAGCTTTATCATCATAAGATAAATAATGGCTTCGGCACTATTTATACCAAACCTAAGATAGAAGGTAACATAAATATACAGCATTGTAAAGAATGACTTCCTATTGAGGCTGCGCGTAATCTAGAAGAAATATTTATGTGTAGAATAGTGCCAGGCCTTTCTGGAGCGTTAGAAGAATTAGAAACTTAACGTAGGAACTTGGCGGCAGAATTTTATCTATAATTTCGTAATGCAAACAAGAATTCCCTAGTAGCTTCTGAAAGTCAAGATGGGCCACGGATTTTAAATGAAAGAATTAAAAACTTTTACCAAATGAAAATGAGGGCTTTGTTCACATCACGTTTTTTGGCAGGATCATTTGTATACGTATGTTATTGTTTATTTGTTTTTTTGTTTTTTAGGGTACTGGGAAGTTTAGGCTTATATTCTAATTGAACTATTGGCCTAATATTTTTAAATTTTTAACCCAAAAAGTAAAGCTTGTATGCGATTGGTTGTTTTCAGCAACACTGAGCGTTTTTGTCAGCACAGCTTGTAGATGTAGAGGTGGTGCCCATGCAGGGGCATAGCTACAGTGGAGGAAATAAGTATTTGATCCCTTGCTGATTTTGTAAGTTTGCCCACTGTCAAAGACATGAACAGTCTAGAATTTTTAGGCTAGGTTAATTTTACCAGTGAGAGATAGATTATATAAATAAAAAAATAAGAAAATCACATTGTCAAAATTATATATATTTATTTGCATTGTGCACAGAGAAATAAGTATTTGATCCCCTACCAACCATTAAGAGTTCAGCCTCCTCCAGACCAGTTACACGCTCCAAATCAACTTGGTGCCTGCATTAAAGGCAGCTGTCTTACATGGTCACCTGTATAAAAGACTCCTGTCCACAGACTCAATTAATCAGTCTGACTCTAACCTCTACAACATGGGCAAGACCAAAGAGCTTTCTAAGGATGTCAGGGACAAGATCATAGACCTGCACAAGGCTGGAATGGGCTACAAAACCATAAGTAAGACGCTGGGTGAGAAGGAGACAACTGTTGGTGCAATAGTAAGAAAATGGAAGACATACAAAATGACTGTCAATCGACATCGATCTGGGGCTCCATGCAAAACCTCACCTCGTGGGGTATCCTTGATCCTGAGGAAGGTGAGAGCTCAGCCGAAAACTACACGGGGGGAACTTGTTAATGATCTCAAGGCAGCTGGGACCACAGTCACCAAGAAAACCATTGGTAACACATTACGCCGTAATGGATTAAAATCCTGCAGTGCCCGCAAGGTCCCCCTGCTCAAGAAGGCACATGTACAGGCCCATCTGAAGTTTGCAAATGAACATCTGGATGATTCTGAGAGTGATTGGGAGAAGGTACTGTGGTCAGATGAGACTAAAATTGAGCTCTTTGGCATTAACTCAACTCGCCGTTTTTGGAGGAAGAGGATTGCTGCCTATGACCCAAAGAACACCGTCCCCACTGTCAAGCATGGAGGTGGAAACATTATGTTTTGGGGGTGTTTCTCTGCTAAGGGCACAGGACTACTTCACCGCATCAATGGGAGAATGGATGGAGCCATGTACTGTCAAATCTTGAGTGACAACCTCCTTCCCTCCACCAGGACATTAAAAATGGCTCGTGGCTGGGTCTTCCAGCACGACAATTACCCGAAACATACAGCCAAGGCAACAAAGGAGTGGCTCAAAAAGAAGCACATTAAAGGAACAGTGTCATCACAAATTATTTTTTTATATGTTAAAGATGTTAGTGCTTTATTAAAAACGTTTATATTCATTTGTGTGTTTGTGTTTTACTTTTTCTTATTTTTACACTTTTTCTTCCCTATGGGGGCTGCCATTTTTTGTTCCATTTCTGTGTGTGTCGATTAACGACACATACAGACATGGAATACGGCAGCCACAGTCCCATAGGGACTGCGAACGGCTCCCGTCCCATTGACTGCAGTGTACGGCGTCTGTGTGGGAACTGCGCATGCGCCGCTCCCACACAGTCCTATTCGAAATTGGCGCCGTCCGGCGCCATTTTCCTGTGGACCGGAAGTCGCGGCCGGACAGTAATATTACTACTTCCGGTTGCGGCTTCCGGATTTGTGCACTTGCACCAGCGGCAGCAAACGGAGCGGACGGGCCGGAGGGAGCCGCGGCGGCAGGAGCAGGTAAGAGATTTCAATGTATGTTCGTGTTTGTGTGTGTTTACTACTGTATGTAAACCTACTACACTGTGGGTTAGCTCAAAAAATGGCGACACACAGTGTAGGAGGTTACATCGTTCAAACCCCTCGTTTATCCCGGCACTAGCCAGGATAAAGGAGGGGGGGATGCTGAGAGCTCACTAGAGCGAGGGCTTTTAACCCAATGTTGCAATGCTGCAATTTTGGGAACAGCTCCATCTAGTGACCAAAAATGGGTAGTATTATAAATTAGAAATAATTTATAATATTACATGGACTCGTGCAAAAAAATAAAAAAAATTTGAACAATGTTTAATCACCCACACACTAAATGTTTAATTTTTTAAAAAAAAACATGTTTTTCTGGCAACACATTCCCTTTAAGGTCATGGAGTGGCCTAGCCAGTCTCCAGACCTTAATCCCATCGAAAACTTATGGAGGGAGTTGAAGATCCGAGTTGCCAAGCGACAGCCTCGAAATCTTAATGATTTACAGATGATCTGCAAAGAGGAGTGGGCCAAAATTCCATCTAACATGTGTGCAAACTTCATCATCAACTACTAAAAATGTCTGACTGCTGTGCTTGCCAACAAGGGTTTTGCCACCAAGTATTAAGTCTTGTTTGCCAAAGGGATCAAATACTTATTTCTATGTGCACAATGCAAATAAATATATATAATTTTGACAATGTTATTTTTTTTTATTTTTTTTATATAATCTATCTCTCACTGGTAAAATTAACCTAGCCTAAAAATTCTAGACTGTTCATGTTTTTGACAGTGGGCAAACTTACAAAATCAGCAAGGGATCAAATACTTATTTCCTTCACTGTATATTGGATACTAGGGTAGAAGTGGCACCAGGGGCCTGGTGCCTGAGGGGCTCAAAAGCACTGCTGCCCCATAATAAGGGTATGTTCACACGGCCTATTTTCGGCCGTTTTTCGGGCCGTAAACGCTTGAAAAACGGCAGAAAAATCGGAAGCAGAACGCCTCCAAACATCTGCCCATTGATTTCAATGGGAAAAACGGCGTTCTGTTCCGACGGGCCGTTTTTTTACGCGGCAGTTTTTCAAAAACGCTGCGTGAAACTCACGGACAGTCTGCACGGCCCCATAGACTAACATAGGTCCGTGCGAGGCGCGTGAAAATCCCGCTCGTTGAACGGACGTATTACACGTTCGTCTAAATAAGCCCTTATAAATAGCAGGTGGTAGATGGAGTACTGTTAGGGTATGTTCACACACACTGTTTTCAGACGTAATTCGGGCGTTTTACGCCTTGAATTACGTCTGAAAAAACGGCTCCATTACGCCTACAAACATCTGCCCATTGCTTTCAATAGGATTTACGATGTTCTGTTCCCATGAGCCTTTATTTTACGTGTCGCTGTCAAAATACGGCACGTAAAATGACGGCTCGTCAAAAGAAGTGCAGGACACTTCTTGGGACGTTTTTGGAGACGTTTTTCATTGACTCCATTGAAAAACAGCTCCAAAAACGGCCGTGAAAAACGCGAGTTGCTACAAAAACGTCTGAAAATCATGAGTTGTTTTTGCCTGAAAACAGCTCCGTATTTTCAGACGTTTTTGGTCACTACGTGTGAACATATCCTAACAGACATTGCATTGGGGCCCAGGAGCTTCAATTATGTCGCTGTGCCCATGTGATCTAATTGGTTACTATGGGAAATTGCTGAACTTCTGCACAGGTTATTGCTGATTTGATACATACATTTCAATAAGGCTCTGTTTACTCTTGCACTTGTGTCCTGAATACCACGGAGTCCTGAATACCACGAAGCCCTAGGCACTCTGTGTACCGCCATATGGAGCACCGCAGGGCACCATATTATGGGGTTATTATTGCTTCTTAATATATCAAAAACATTCCACAATTTTTCATATGTATCAGAGGGGGAAAAGCCTCTGTGTCAAATCGCTGTATTACGGCTTTGCACAATTGGGAGCTTGTGCACATACACCCCTTGAAGGGGATAGAACAGCATATTTATTACCGGTGAAATATCAGTCTCCTTCATGTGTCATGTACACATGATGCAAGAAGAAGCAGCAGTATTGTCCCTTCAGTGTCCCCTAAATATAAAGCAGAGACACACAAGCTGCGCTATGTACGATCCATGGCTGCGGACTGCGCCATTACTGGACTAGAAGGGTATATTCACATGGCTTATTTTCAGCCGTTTTTTGGGCTGAAAACGCCCCAAAAAACGGCTGAAAATACGTAGGCTGAATGCCTCCAAACGTCCACCCATTGATTTAAATGGGAAAAAGCGCAGTTGACTACGCTATTCATTCCGTCAAAACGGAAACCATTGGCACCGGATCCGTCACCATTGAAATCAATGGTGATGGAAACAGTAACCTATGGTTTCCGTTTGTGTCAGTCAGGGCTCCGTTCCGATGGCAAGCTCCGACTGAACGTCAGAACGGATCCCTGACGCAGATGTGAACGAAGCCTAAGAAATGTTGAGATCACTGCTCTAGATAATACGTGGCATTAGTACAGAATATTCAGGTTAAAGTGGATATGTCATTTGTCTATGTCCTATGTAAGGGCCGCATATTACAGTAACAGGACTGCTCACCTATACTAATAATATTATAAAAAATATTGTGCCATTTGGCTTTTAGGAGCCATCAAAGACTAAGGGTCAGTTCACACAGAGTTTTTTGTCACGTTTTTTGACACAGAAACTGTTTCGCGGGAAAAAGAAGCGACATGCCTTATCTTCAGGCGTTTACGTCTCCGACCTCCCATTAACATCAATGGGAGGCAGAAATATAAAAATGGTCATAACTTGGCCAAAAATGCTCGTTTTTAAAAAAAACAAAAAAAAACGTTACTCTTATCTACATTGCAGCGCCGATCTGCTGCAATAGGAGATAGGGGTTTCAAAATCTGGTGACAGAGCCTCTTTAAACAAGCGTCGATCAAAAAGACAGCTCGTCGATCAGAGCTCGTTTTCTCCATTCATGAGGAGCAATGATCGGTTATGTATAGGGATGAGCGATCGTTACTACGATCGTTTGTCCCCTTGTACTTGCATCATGTCCGCAACACATCTCCCTGTTTACACAGGGAGATGTGCGGCCAACTAGAAACCAGTTTTTTGGCTGCATAAAAGATCCGATCAGCAGATGAACAAGCGTTTGCACAGGGCAATGATTGCAAAAGAGCGTTCATACAAGTGCTCGTTCACTCGATCATTTGTCCGTGTAAAAGGGCCTTTATACACTTTTCCATATGGCAGTAAACACACATGTTCGACCAATCCAAACACACACAGACTGAGAGAGCGCTCTCTGCAGAACCACCAGCCTGTGTGTGCTGTCGCGGGAGGGAACACAGCGCAAGTCGCCCTGACACTGTCTGTAGCTGATTGGACAGTGCGGAGCGAAGAGATCGCGCCCCCTTGCCGTTTAGTTAGATAGAAACGCCCCATTGGCAGTTCAGGGGCTTATTTACATATCGGGCGCCAAATATAACAGCACCGATATGTAAATAACGGAGGAAGATAGGAAAAAAATTTAAAGTGAGACAGCGTTTGTGAAGCCCTGACTATTACATGCTGCACTTTTTTTATGTGCAGCTTTCCGCAGCGGACATTCCAGCCGAAAAACTGCAACACGCTGTGTGCTTTTACACAGCGTATCCACCCTGTGTGAACATAACCTAACGGCTCCGTAGAAACGGCGAGTGGTGTGGAGCTGTAAATGGCTCCTCAGATAAAAAACAGAAGTCCATCAGAAAAATTAATTGTGCCATGTTCTATCGGTCTCCACATAACAGAGCGATTCTTATCCTAGAAGTATTGCTTCTAAGATCTAATATTTCCGTAATACAGAGCACCGTAGAAAGGCACGCTGAGGGCCTACGGCTCTGTATTATGTCCTCTGATGAATAGGCAGACAAGTCTTATATTACTGATCTAGCACTAAACACAAGAGCCAGTAATACAGAAGGAAGTCTTACGCCTCATGCAGACGACTGTGTGTGCCGGCTGAGTCCCGTCAGTGATCCGTGGAAAGATAGAACATGTCTTATCTTTCCTCGGATCGGAGACACAGATCATTTTTCACGGATCCGATTCACCCACTAAAGTGAATGGGTCTGTGAAGAATATCGGATGCCGTCAAAAACGGCCCGAGTGTCACAACGGTCGTGTGCATGAGGCATTAGGCCTAATGCACATGACCGTAGCTGTGTGCACAAATGGGCCTTGGAGTGTCATACGCGGGCTCTCCGCAATCACGGGCCGTGCACACACAAGATGTGCCTTGACTTCAAGGAGCGCAGACCGCAATTGCGGTCCGTAAAATTACATGTCCTATTTTTTTTCTGTCCAGTTTTTGGGCAATGCGCAGACCCTTGGAACCACGGTCGTGTGCATTGGCCCATAGGATTGAATGTGTTCTATACTATCCACAATTGGGGCTCTGCAATTGTGGATAGCATGCGGCCGCAAATGCACAGTCGTGTGCATGAGGTCTTAGCTCGTTGCGTGTCGAAAGCATGTCACATGTGAACAGGTTTCCAAACTAGGTGAAAGGGCTGAGCACAGAATAATCAATGACCCGGGCACTTTCCAAAGTAAAAATGTTTCACGTTCTTTCTTCTCTGCTGGAATCACTGCTCTTATATCCTAGAAGGTGAAACCCCCTTCTGTGTTTATTCATATCCATGATATTGATGTTAAAGAGGCTCCGTCACCAGATTCTCAAATCCCTATCTCCTATTGCATGGGATCGGCGCTGCAATGTAGATTACAGTAACGTTTTTGTTTTTTTTTAAACGTTCATTTTTGGCCAAGTTATGAGCTATTTTATATTTATGCAAATGAGCTTTGAGATGGACAACTGGGCGTGTTTTTTTTTTCCGTATGTCCAACTGGGCGTGTATTGTGTTTGTAACTGGGCGTGTTTACTTGTTTTACTAACTGGGCGTTGTGAATAGAAGTGTATGATGCTGACGAATCAGTGACCAATCAGCATCATGCACTCCTCTCCATTCATTTACACAGCAGCATCACGTTCTTACTAGAACGATGTGCAGCCACATACACAAGTGTCCTGATAATGAATACACATGACCTCCAGCCAGGACATCATGTGTATTCAGAATCCTGACACTTCTGAATCTTTTCTGTGAGATTTCCAGCAAGGGAAACGAAATCTCGTTTACCTCGTAATCTCGCGAGATTACGCGTGGCTAGCTGGAAGCTCACAGAAAAGATTCAGAAGTGTCAGGATTCTGAATACACATGACGTCTAGGCTGGAGATCATGTGTATTCATTATCAGGACACTTGTGTATGTGGCTGCACATCGTTCTAGTAAGAACGTGATCGCTATAGGGCCGCTACTAATGGGGAGGGCAGGGCAGGGCCGCACCGTCCGTCCTGCTGCCTCTCTGAGGGAGCAGCGGCGCAACTGAAACCAGCCGCCGCCACCCCCTCCTGCACTAATTGTACCTGCGTCTATAGAACGCAAGTACAATTACATGCATAAGCGCTGAATGGCTGGGTACAGTGGCGTAGATATAGGGGTTGCAGCGGTCGCATTTGCGACCGGGCCCTGAAGCCAGGGGGGGCCGTGGCCCCCCGCACCCCATGAATAAAAAGATACTATAGTAACTGGGGCCGCGGGCTGTTTTGAAGGGACCGCATGGGCTTCCCCTTCATTCCGGTCACTTGCTCACACTGTGAATCCGTGTTGGCGATTCACAGTGTGAGCGAGTAAGGGAAATGAAGTGGAAGCAGCTCTTGTATGAGTGCTGCGGCCCCTTCAAAAAAGCTGATTTTCCGGGTCCCGGGAGTCGGACTCCGACCTTTCAGCTATTGATGGCCTATCCTGAGGATAGGCGATCAATGTTTAGGGACTGGACAACCCCCTTAAGCCTACGTTGTAGCAGGCTAGAGGGCCCATGAGACAGGATCACAGATTGTGTGATGCTGTCTGCTGGTCCCTGTATCTAACCCAACCACATGGTAGGCTTAGATACATGGCCCATGTGTGATACTGTCTGATGGGCCCTGTATATAAGCCTACCACACGGTAGGTTTAGATACAGGGCCCCAGGAGACAGTAATCTCATACTGTATAAGATTACTGTCTGCTGGGGCCCTGTATCTAAGCATCTTACCATAACCACATGGTAAGCTTAGATACGGGGCCCATATGTGAAACTGTCTGTTCGACCCTATATCTAAGCCTACCACATGGTAGGCTTAGATACAAGGCTCCAGCAGACAATAATCTTATACTGTATAAGATTACTGTCTGCTGGACCCTGTATCTAAGCCTACCTTGAAGGACAGTATCACACAGGTTTGGTTGTTGGACTACGTCGGATTCGAGGACTACTTCGATGACGGCTTTTTAACGAGGGTTGTTTTTTTTTTTATTTCAATAAAATATTTTTTCTATGTCTTTGTGGGTTTTTTTTTTAAACGATGTTACTACCGCCTTAGTAATGGCCGCCGGCTGATTGACAGCGTCCATTACTAAGGCGAGGCTTAGTGTTAGCCGGTGTTGAAAGGTGCTGATTGGCGGGGGAAGTCTTTCTGCCCTGCCAATCAACAACGGTAGCGGCGCGATGATGTGATCACACCGCTTCCGTTGTTGAAGGGTGCTGATTGACGGGGCATGTCATTCTGCCATGCCAATCAGTGCCTTTCAACGACGCAAGCGGCGCGAATGCGACATCGCGTCGTTCAGCCCCAACAGACCTGCTCACAAGAGAGCAGGCCTGCATTGACACAGAACGGCGTGGGAACAGGATCACGGTGAGTATGTAAAGCTTGTTGTTTTCAACTAAAAAGTGTGGGCGGCATTATCTACAGGAGGGGGAAGCTATATGTGGGGCACAATCTACAGGTGGACTATATGTGGGCACTATATACAGGCTGTGCTATAATAATATCCCCTCATAGAGCACTCAGCAGTCATAATCTCAACCCCCCCCTGCTGTATAATAAATACTGAGGGCTCTATGGGGGATGGGGGGATTACTCCCCCCTTCATAGAGTCCTCTGCAGTCACTTATATGGTTAGACCTCCCTTCCCAAAGAGCCCTCAGTAGTTACTAATATATTGCAAGGGGAGTTTGTCTGACTGACTGCTGTGGGCTCTATAGGGAGAGGTCTGAGCGACTAACTGCTGAGGTCTCTATGGGAGGGATATCCACCCAGCCCACAGAGACGTCAGAGTCAGACACTCAAACCCCCCTATAGGGCCCTCAGCAGTCAGTCAGATAATCTGACCTCCCCTTGCAATATAATCTCCCCATACAGCCCTCAGTAGTTATTTTGCTACAAGCGAAGGCGTGTCTGACTACTTAAAGGGGTTTTCCCACCAGGGACATTTATGACATATCCACAGGATATGTCATGAATGTTAGATAGAAGCGGTTTCCACCTCTGGGACCCGCACCTATCTCTAGAACGGGGCCCAACAAACCTCGTTCTACCTCTTTCTGCTCTCGCTGCCTCCCGGCCAATTTCTGACTTTATGGTCGGGAGTTCCGAAAACAGCGTAGCACGCTGAGCTATGCTGTTTCCGTAAGTCTCATAGAACTGAATGATAGTTACGGAATCAGCGTAGCTCACATGCTACGCTGCTTCCGTAACTGCCATTCACTACTATGAGAGTTACGGAAAGTCCACGGTCAGGAAGTGGCAAAGAGGCAGCGACAGCAGAAAGAGGTAGAACAGGGTTTAGGGGGCCCGGTTCTAGAGATATGTGCAGTTCCCAGAGGTGGGAATCGCATCTATCTGACAGGATCCACAGGATATGTCATAAACTTCCCTCATGGGAAAACCCCTTTAAACTTCTGACATGTCATAGTGAAATGTCAGAAGTTTGGATCGGTGGGGGTCCGAGCACTGAGACCCCGATGGATCGCTAAAACAAAGTGCCAGAAGCGCTCAGGTGACCGCTGTGCCGCTTCCTTTCTGATCTGCTTCTCTCGGAAAGCCGAGCAAGTGGTGTACGGACGTACACCACTCCGAGTAATGCCGATCAGAAACGAAGCCGCGCAGCATTGAATCGTGCGCTTCTGCCGCTTCACTTTAGTGATAGGTGGGGGTCTCAGTGCTCGAACTCCCCACCGATTAAAAGTTCTGACATATCACTATGACATGTTAAAAGGTTGGTTACACTTTAACCCGTTAGTGACCGCCCCAGTGTTTTTACGGCGGCCACTAACGGCTTTATTCCAATGCAATAGCCTTTTTACGGCGCTGCATCGGAATAAATAAACAGAGCAGGGAGCCGTTAAATCTCCCTGATCTCAGCTACCAGAGGTAGCTGAGGGCTGGGGGCATCCCTGCTTAAACAGGTGAGATCAATATTAGTATCGATCTCACCCGTTTAACCTCTCAGATGTGGCGCTCAATAGCGAGCGCCACATCTGAGTGGTTTTGGAGAGAGGGAGGAAGCTCCCTCTCATCCCACCGGCACCCGCGATAAGATCGCCGAGTGTCTGTGTCTCCGATGGCAGCGGGGGGGCCTAATAAAGGCCCCCAGGTCTGCCTGCTAGGTCAGAGGCATGGCCTAGCAGATGTCTGTCCGTTTTACACGGTCAGGCATAATACACTGCAATACAGAAGTATTGTAGTGTATTATAAATGCGATCGTAGGATTGCATAGTGAAGTCCCCTAGTGGGACTAGTAAAAAAATCATCATTTAACCCACACGGTGAACGTCGGAAAAAATTAAATATAAAACCATGCACTAATTGCTGTTTTCTTTGAATCCAGCCTTAAAAAAAATGTGATAAAAAGTGATCAAATAGTCGCATCTACTGCAAAATTGTACCGATAAAAACTACAAGTCGTCCCACAAAAAAAAAGCCTCCTACAACTGCATCGGCAAAAAATTAAAAGAGTTATGGCTCTTCAAATATGGAGACTCAAAAACAAATAATTTTGAAAAAAAGCGTTTTTACTTTGTAAAAGTAGTAAAACATACAAAAACTATACAAATTTGGTATCGTTGCAATCGCAACAACCCACTGAATAAAGTTATTGTGTTATTTATATCACACTGTAAACGGCGTAAATTTAGGACGCAAAAAAGTGTGGTGAAATTGCTGGGTTTTTTTCTATTCCCCCCCCAAAAAACGTTAATAAAAGTTAATCAATAAATTCTATGTACCCCAAAATGGTGCTATTAAGAATTACAACTTGTCCCGCAGAAAACAAGACCTTATACAGCTATGTCGACACAAAAATAAAAAAGTTATAGCTCTTTGAAAGAGACGATGGAAAAACGTAAAAAATGGCTTGGTCATTAAGGTCTAAAATAGGCTGGTCATTAATGGGTTAAAGAAAGGTGTTATCATTTTTAAATTATTATTATTGTTATTTTTATTTTCTCTTTAATAAAACCGTGCATCAGTGTGTTTGGTGCTACTTTCTAAATACTTTTTATTAAAAATAATGTTTACTTTTTGAGATACAGCTGCTTTATATCCTGTAACAGAGCAGCTGTATCTAGTGCTAAAACCTGTATCTGTCAGGTCAGTGACACTGACAGGTACAGTGTCAGCGGGTTGGGGGGGGGGTTGAATTGCATGTGAGGGGTAAGGAGGGGGCCCAAGTTGTGTCAACAGCCCAGGGCCCATGGTACCTTAATCCGCCACTGGCCAAGTCAACAACTTGAATTCTTTGTCAAGTCCCTCAAACCACTCGTGTCCAATTTTAGCAGTGTGGTAGGCGCTTTCAGTGGTGGACAGGGGACAGCATGGGCACTCTGTCCGTTCTGTGGCTACACAGCCCCAAACGCAGCAAGCGCTAATGCACTGTGTGTTCTGACACCTTTCTATCATAGCCAGCAGTAACTTTTTCAGCAATTCGTACTACGGTAGCTCTTCTGTGGGATAGGAGCAGCCTTCACACCACACTCGCATCAATGACCCTGTCGCCAATTCACCGGTTGTCCTTCCTTAAGGCCGATTTTGGTAGGTACAAACCACTGCATACCCGAAACACCTCAAAGAACTGCCGTTTTGGAGATGCTCCGACCCAGTCATCAAGCCATCACAATTTGGCCCATGTTAAAGTCGCTCTCATCCTTAGGCCACGTTCCCACGGGTCGGATACGCTGCGTAAAAATCACGCAATGTATCCGACCTGGAACCCGCAGCACCTGCCGTCTGAAAAATCACACCACATTGTGGTGTGCGTTTTTTCGAACTGAGTTTCTGCTGCGTAAAAAAAAAAGCGCCTATACTTACCCCCTCCGGCCTTCTACGATGACGTTGCAGACCATGATCGGCTGCAGCAGTCACATGGGATGAAACGTCATCGTAGGAGGACGGAATGCACGAAGATGGAGGGCGTTCTGGGTAAGTATGATTTTGTTTTTGCAGAGTTGTGATTTTTGCGGTGTAAATGCTGCGATTACGCATCAAAAGTCGCAATACTTGGCTTTCTGTTGTGGGTTTTGCAATTAATTTCAATGGGGAAAACCCGCAACAGAAAATCAACAAAAACGCATCATGAATTGTCATGCTGCGTTTTTTCCCGCAGCGTGGGCATGAGATTTTCTAAATCTCATCCACTTTGCTGCTACTGTAAATGCTGCGGAATTTCCGCACACAATTCTGTTGAGGAAGTTCCGCAGCATTTACGCTATGTGGGAACCCGGCGCGAGGCTTGGTCTTGTGGTCTGGGTTGTTACTATTTTACCCTCGCTCATTCCTCCTTCTTGGTGCGTGTGTATTAGGTCAATTTTTCCTTTCAGTGAGTTTTAAGCTTTATGCAAGTGCTCCCTGTGCTCTAAGATCATCTGGTGCCGTCCTGTGGTTGTCTTGTGTATCGCACTGCAAGTTAATCTTACTTTATCCTCTCTCTCATTTCTGTGTGTTGCTGTAATTTTTTTTCAGTCCAGTCTAGACTAGGCACCTTAACCCCTTACCGACATTTGTCGTATGGATACGTCATGGAAAGCTAGTACTTTTTGCATTTTGCCGTATCCATATGACAAATGGTTTAGGGTGTTTGCAGCTAATCGGCACCCCAAGTCCTTGAAATTATTATTGAAAAAAAACAAAACATGTATCGCAACATTCATAACGGCCTGAACTATAAAAATATTATGTTATTTATTCCACGCGGTGAACGGCGTAAAAACCCCCCATAAAAAGCGATGCCAGAATTTCATTTTTCTGGTCACTTAGCCCTACAAAAATTGAAATAAAAAGTGATCAAATAGTCTCATGTATCCAAAACTGGTACCAATACTAACTACAGCTTGTCCCGCAAAAAAACACCCCTCATACAGCTCCGTCGATGAAAAAATTAAAAAGTTATGGTTCTCAGAACATGGCGACAGAAAAATACATTCTTTTTACAAAAGTAATTTTATTGTGCAAAAAGTTGTAAAACATAAAAAATTTCTATAAATTAGTTATCGCCGGAATCGTACTGACCCGCAGAATAAAGATAACATGTAATTTATAAGGCATGGTGAACGGTGTATTTAAAAAAAAAAAAAAGAATCTACGCCAGAATTGCTGTTTTTTGGTCACCTTGCCTTCCAAAAAATAGGATGAAAAGTGATCAAAAAGTCGCATGTACCCCAAAATGGTACCTATAATAATTACAGCTCGTCCCGCAAAAAAACAGCCATCATACCACTATGTCTATGAAAAAAATAAAATTACTTAAGGCTCCACTATGTCAGGAAAGAAAAATATGCAGTTGTGCCGACCCGAGGGGAACACTTCTTCTGTTTCAAGAGGCGATTTATCAAGACCCTAAAATTAGGGAACCAGGAATGGGAGGGCCCAAACATATCTGTTGGAAGCGAGTGTGCCCGTATTATACCAGGACAACACTTCCCAGCAAAATTCCCCAAACTGCAAATGTGCGGAGGGTGGACTAAAAGGAGGATAAAGAAGGACATTTATGAGTGCGACACCGGCCTGTGCAGGAAGGATTGTGTCACAGCGTAACACACATCTATGGATTATTTTATTGTTTTTTTTTACCCCATTATTATACCACCTGACTATGCCCCTGATGTTCTCTGCCCAGCTTACATGTACCCCCACATTATAAACTGAAATACCAATAAAACTCCAAACAAAACGACTACCAAGCAAAATCCATGCTCCAAAATCCAAAAGGCCCTCCCTCCCCTCTGAACCCTACAGTGTGCCCAAACAGCAGTTTACTTCCACATATATGGCATCGCCATACCTGGGAGAACCCTTTTAACAATTTTTGGGGTGTGTGTCTCCAGTGGCACAATCTGGGAACAACATATTTGCCACTAAAATGGCATATCTAGGGAAATTTTTTTACTTTGCACCATCCGCAGAGCAGTCATTTATGAAAAAGACCTGTGGGGTGAAAATGCTCACTACACCCCTTAATAAATGCCTTGATGGGTGTAGTTTCCAAAATAAGGTCACTTCTCGGGGGTTTCTTATATTATTTAACATCAGAGCCTCTGCAATTGTGAACCAATACTTTTGTAAATCACCAAATTAGGTCTTAACTTCGCATGGTACTCTTTCACTCCTGAGCCGTGTCAAATGTCCAGGCAAAAGATTAGGGCCACATGTATGGTGATTCTAAAACCGGGAAACACAGCATAATAATTAGAGAGCTGTCTTGTTATGGTGGCACAAGGTGGGTACCACATATTGGCATATCTATGCAAAAAAAATAAATCCCATTTTCACTCTGCAACATCGAGTGCACACTGATTTCTGCAAAACACCTGCGGAGTTAACATGCTCACTACACCCAAAATGGGGTCACTTCTGGGGTTTTCCACTGTTTTGGGCCCACAGGGGCTTTGCAAATGCGCCCAGAAACCAATCCAGGAAAATCTACACTCCAAAAGCCAAATGGCGCTCCTTCCCTTCTGAGCCCTACTGTGTGCCCAAACAGCCGTTTATGACGACATATGGGGTATTGCCGTACTCTAGATAAGTTTCTTTACAATGTTGGGGTTCTTTTTTTCCTTTATTTGTTGAGAAAATGAAAAATGTTATTATTCTTCTTATTGAATAAAAAGGATTTTTTTACATTTTCACTGCCCAACTCTAATGAAATCTACGAAACACATGTGGGGTCAAAATGCTCACTACACCCCTAGATGAATTCCTCAAGGGGTCTAGTTTCCTAAATGGAGTCACTTTTTGGGCGTTTTCACTGTTTTGGTCCCTCAGGGGCTTTGCAAATGCGACATGGCTTCCGCAAACCATTCCTGCTAAATGTGATCACCAAAAGCCAAATGGCGCTCATTCCCTTCTAAGCCCTGCCGTGGGCCCAAACAGCAGTTTATGACCACATGTGGGGTATTGTTTTACTCTGGAGAAATTGCTTTACAAATGTTGCACTGCTTTTTCCTCTTTAGTCCTTGTGGAAATTAGAAAAAATTAGCTAGACCTACATTTTCTTTGAAAAAAAATTAGATTTTCATTTTCACGGCCTACTTTCAATAAATTCTGCAATAAACCTGTGGAGTCAAAATGCTCACTATACCTCTAGATAATTTCCTTGAGGGGAGTAGTTTCCCAAATGGGATCACTTTTGGGGGATTTCCATTGTTTTGGCACCGCAAGAGCCCTTCAAACCTGACATGGTGCCTAAAATATATTCTAATAAAAAGGAGGCCCCAAAATCCACTAGGTGCTCCTTTGCTTCTGAGGCCGGTGCTTCAGTCCATTATCGCACTAGGACCACATGTGGGATATTTCTAAAACCTATGATATGGGCAATAAATATTGAGTTGCATTTCTGGTAAAACCTTCTGTGTTACAAAAAAAAATATTAATTAAAAATGAATTTCTGGAGAAAAAAAAATGACATTTCTACTTTGCTTTAATTCCTGTGAAACGTCTAAAGGGTTAAGAAACTTTCTAAATGCGATTTTGAATACTTTGTGAGGGGTGAAGTTTTTAAAATGGGGTGACTTATTGGGGCTTCTAATATATAAGGCCCTCAAAGCCCCTTCACAACAGAACTGGCCCCTGTAAAAATAGCCTTTTGAAATTTTCTTGAAAATGTTAGAAATTGCTGCTAAAGTTTTGTCTTGTAACGTCCTAGAAAAATAAAAAGATGTTAAAAAAAAAACAGTTTGGTGCGGTTTTTTCGCCCAAAATGCCCTTTGGCCCCTAGGGCGGATACCAGATACCGCGGCCCGGTATTGGTCCACGGTGGTTGGGGATCACTGGATTAGATTACATGAAATCTAATTTATTTCACTGGTACACTATTACGCTCAGTGGCGGATTATCATATGGGTGGTTTGGGCGGCCGCCCGGGGCCTGAGGCTCCCAGGGGGCCCATGGCAGCCCAAACTGCACAGTCTTGTAAAACTATTCAGCGCGCTAGCGCTGCTAACTGCCGCTACGGAGATGGGGAGGAGCAGTGAATTGGCCGGGATAGGTGTAGGTAGCAGGCATTAAGCACGTCTGCTAGTGCTTAAGACATGCCTCCCTGACAGTGCGGGCGCCGCCATTTAGTAACAGAACAGCGACGGACGGCTGTTCTGTTACTCCAAAGCTGGAAGAGAAGCTGGAAGATAAGAGCCGGGCGGGCGGTCGGTCACCGTCCCTGAGGTTAGTAGCTGCCGGTTTATCCTCCTGCCCAACTAACATTAAAGTCACTGGCCGACGCTAGGTGGGGGATTATGCAGTAAGGGGGGAGGGCTAACCATCTAACTGACGCCAGCCAGCGCTATGGGGGGGGGTAATAGTTTCCCCCCATGGAGCTCTCTTCAGTCAGTTAGACTCTCAACCCCCCCCCCCCTTGCAGAATGAGGACCCTATGGGGGGAAGGGGGGATTATTCCTAGAGCGCTCAGCCTGCAGTCAGATGGTTAGACCCCCTTGCCGTATAACTCTCCCCCCCACCATAGAGCTCTCAGCAGTTATTATATTTTATTTTTAATAAAAATGTGTGTTTGGTGCAACGTTTATTAAAAAATATTTTCACTTTTTGAGATACAGCTGCATTGTATCCTGTATCCGTCAGGTCAGCAGGACTGACGGGATCAGTGAAACGGGCCCTGCGCTAAATTATAATCTTAGATGTGATAGATTTTAGGTGGATCCTGCGTGTCACTGATCCTGTCAGTCCTGCTGACCTGACGGATACAGGATACAAAGCAGCTGTGTCTCAAAAAGTAAAAAATATTTTTTAATAAGATCAATCAATGGGGGCGTGGCTAGCTATCGCCACGAGCAGTCGCATGCAGTAGGAGCTCCGTCCATATCTCAGCGTCTCCACTCATAATCCTGACATAATACTGCCGCAAAGATTTCCTGGACTAGGTATACAAGACGGAGGAACAGAGGAGCACTCACCATGAGTAAAACCAGAAACTCGACTGCAGCGGACAAGCTCCGGGAGTTTGCAAGGCCGGAAGGTCAGCATGGCGCCGAGGCTCCTGAGGCGCGGCAAGAACAGTGTGAAGGTGAGGGGGAGGGGGAGAAGGAGCCAACGTTGAAAGAAGTCACAGCTCAGCTTTTAACAGCTATAAGGGAGTCAACTACCTCATTGACCACCAGAATAGAGGAAGTTAAAATTGATATTGGCTTGATACGCCAGGATATACATAATCTCCGGGACAGAGTGAAAGATACGGAAACTCGTATATCACAGATTGAGGACGACGCTGCACCTGTGGCTAGACAGATCGGGGCCCTGGAAAGAGCAGCAGAAATGTGGTCACAAAGATCTGATGATCTTGAAAACCGCCTAAGGTGGAACAATGTACGGGTTTTGGGGTTACCCGAGCGAGCTGAAGGATCGGACCCCAGCACATTCATGGAGCAGTGGATTAAGGATACTTTGCCGGATGCTAAATTATCTTTGGCATACGCTGTTGAGAGAGCACATCGAGTCCCCTCTCGCCCCCCCCCCCCCAGGCAGTGCACCGAGACCCATGCTGGTTAAACTGCTAAGCAGTAAAGATAGAGATGCCATCTTGAGAGCCGCGCGCCAAAAAGGCCACATCACCTACAACACGGCATCCATAATGCTATTTCCGGATTTCTCTGCTGTACTCCAGAAAGCACGTGCCACGTTTGTGGGGATTAAAAAGCGCCTGAGAGATCTCCAGATTCCATATTCAATGGTTTTTCCTGCTAGACTGCGGGTCGTTTATCAGGACAGGTCTCTCTTCTTTAACACGCCGGCGGAGGCCGAAGACTGGCTGAATAGCCGCAATGCCACGGTGCCAAGAAGTTTACCATAACACCACCTGCTGCGAAGCAGGGCATGGATCCTGCCAAGAATAAGAAAAGATGGACTGCTAGGCTGAGTACCGTTTTTTCAGACCAGATTGATCTATTCTTATATCTGTATATTTAGAGGTGCACCATTGTGTAAAACACCTAGTAGTTCCTAAACATGTTTCAAATAAGTACATAGCCCCCCCTGCTGTATATTTTAGGTACGGGCACATGCTCGTGCGGAATTAAACAATTGATAACTGTATAGGGAAGAGTCTGCTGATAGGAATGTAATGTACATGGCTGATAACACACAAAATATTAGAGGGGGCTGGAGAGATACTATATAATTACTGTCTGCAAATACAGGTATATCTTTATATTGTGGAACAAAATTGTCCGATGCAGCCTGGGAGACGCTGATTGGGCGGGGCAATAGTCTGTGATAGGTAGATCGTTCTTCACAGACTACCCCCGTGAAAATCTTCTTAGTAGGATCTGACTAGTTCATATCAGATTCTGAGGAGGTTCTTTAGTTTTACCGTGTTAGTAAGTTCTGTTTTTTTTCTTTTCCTTTTCTTTTCTTTTGAGCTCTTTGTCATATATCTGCCAGTGAATGGTAGTCCTGAATGTATTATCATGGAATGTTAGGGGATTGGGTACCCCAAGCAAACGAACCCAAGTATTTTCCCAAATCCGGGCAAGTGGAGCACAGATGATATGTCTACAGGAGACGCATTTCATACCAGATACGGTTCGCTTTCTTAGGAGGTCATGGATACAATGGGCAGCACATGCCACTTATTCCAACTACTCCAGAGGAGTCTTCCTACTTGTTCATAGGTCCCTCAGGTGGGAGCCTGGAGTAATTAAAAAAGATCCGGAGGGCCGATACATTTTCTTACATGCGTGGATTGAATGTCAGCCTTATGTAATAATGTGTGTATATATACCCCCTACTCAGGCCTTAGCTGTTTTATACGAAGCAGCGGGCTTTGCAGCAGCCTATCCCTCGGCCACAGTTATTTGTATGGGTGACTTTAATTCTTTAGCCGTCCCTGTTCTGGATAAGTTCAGAGGCGGATCCCTTGATGGGTAGTAGGCCTGTAAGGGGGTGATACGGCCCTTCTAAAGTGAACTGTCTTCCCTGTGCATCTTCCATGTTTAGTGGTATTTTTCTTCTGTATTATCCTGTGTATGCCTGTCATATTATTAGCAGCCACAAGGTGTCACTGCAGGACGAGTGACTGAGGAGACAGAGCTGGGTGACAGGAAGGGGAAGTGAGGGAGAGCGAGGGGACTGAGGGGGAAGAAAAGAAAGAGGACTTGTGTGACAGAGAGGGGGCACAGGGACCAGGCTGCCGCCATTTGTAGGAGGAGGATCCTTGGCTCAATGTTCCTGGAGGAGGACTAGCTGGACATTCACTACAGCTCAGCAGTGTCAGGAGACACAAGGGAAAAGATGTCGTCTTCTTCAACAGAGGAGCAGAAAGCAGAGGTAAGGGTGGTATGCCGCGTGGTAGTGAGTAGCTCTCACTCTGACCCGCGGAGGCGCACGCGGTAATATATCCGCCGGACTCACGCCGTAGCCAAAGGGCGAGGGGCATAGCTTCCACCTTTGGGGATTCCGCAGTGTGAGTGGTAGCACCACAGTGGTCCGCGGAGACGGCCCATTTCCTTCTTGAGACCCGCCGGGCCGGGTCAGTGAGCGCCAGGCGCAGCCACCCATGAGCTGGTAGGACTCCCACGAGGGCGAGTGCCTCAGCTACTGAGAGACTTGATTTGAATACTGTATTGTCGTTATTTGGCCTGTTTGAAATTGTGATTTTCAGTAAACCGTTTATTTGAAAAGAACTGAGTAGTGTTGTGGTGTCCACGTTTAGTCTTACCTAACACGTGGCGTCACGAACAGGATGAGCCAACCAGGAACTTCAGCGGAGTCTGCCATCAGTGCCCCAGGCCCACCCCCAATTCTGTTCCCTATGGGGGCAGCCATGTTAAATGTGCCCAAATATGACGGAAAGAGTGTGACGCTGATGGATTGGGCCGAGAGGCTACGAGCAGCGGCCCGACTCTACCAAGTACCTCCCCCACACCAAGCGGATCTCGCGTTGAGCCTGCTAGAAGGAGATGCTCGTGCAGCAGTAGTAGTCCTCCCAGTCAGCCAAAGAGCGACCCTGGAAGACATCATCACCAGGCTCGAAACCCTATACGGAGACACTACCTCAGTTACCGATTTACGGAAAAAATTCTATACCCGTAGTCAACGGGAAGATGAATCCGTCCAACAGTACTCGGTTGCACTCCAACGATTGTGGAACCGACTTAGCAAGAAAGATCAAGAGGGGTGCGCGGCTGTCCCTGACCCGGACAGGGTGCTGCGGGACCAATACTTGTCTGGGTTGAAGAATAGAGCGCTAAGAAGGAGCCTCAGAGACTATATACGGACGGAGCCGCATACCGCCTTAGTGGACCTAGTTCGAGAGGCCATAGAGTGGCAGCACGAGGGAGAGGATGGTGCTCACGTTAGTGTACACAACTCGACCGAAAGGGGACCGCCTCCGAAAATGGACCCCACACCAGAGAGTGCTTTCCTCCGAGACTTTGCCAGGGATGTGAGGGAGCTCATGAGGGAGATGAGAGAAGAGATCAACCAGCTGAAGGCGGCAAGTTCTACCCGGGAGGACCGTCCTCGGCAGAGAAGATTTGATCCGGCCGAAATTCGCCGGTGTTGGGAATGTGGCCGACCAGGACACCTGGCAAGAGACTGTCATGCCCCTAGGATGAAACGGCCACCTTTAAACTAGAAGGACCCGCTGCTGAGGGCCGGGTGGCGGAAGTTCCTTGTAGAGGCCCTCTATCATCCACACAGAGAGCTATTGGGTGCTGCACAGGAATACCAGCAGTACAGCACAAGGTGTGGAATCTTAGCCAAGTGGAAGGAAAGTTTATTTCTAGTCAAGTAAAAGGGACGGTGAAGTGGTTTCATGTCCGAAAGGGCTACGGTTTTATTCGCCGAAGTGACCATAAAGGCGATGTGTTTGTCCACTGGTCTGCTATAAAGAGGAGCAACCCCCAGAAGTCTCTGCGCAGCGTTGGAGAAGGAGAGATGGTAGAATTTGATGTAGTGGGAGGAAGAAAGGGCACTGAAGCTGCCAATGTCACAGGCCCCGGTGGTGTTCCAGTTAAGGGAAGCAGATTTGCCCCTGACCGGCGGCGACCCCGTCGGCCCTTTCACCAGCTCAGGTCAGAGAGTTTAGAGGAATCGAGAGACCCGGCCATAGGTCAAGTGTCAAGTCAAACGTCTCGTGACCAGCCATCCCTCCTTTCCCCTGCAGCTGCGGAATTCACACCAGCAGTCTTGCAACGTCCGATGTTGGTAGCAGCCAACAAGCCAGGACCAGGATTGATTACTAAAGAACCACCGTTTCAACAGCCTTTCGTCTGTTCAACTGACCAGCCTAAAGATCAGCGGGACCTGTCGACCGTAAGACAACCGGATGCAGTGGGATTCCAAGAGGTCGACAAAAAGGAGAACACAGCTCTACAAGGATGGGGAACTGTAACCGCTACAGAAATGAATGCCTGGCTAGCCTCTGTGAGTGCAAGGGACTGCACTCGTAAAAGCCGGGGGAAGTGTAAGGGGGTGATACGGCCCTTCTAAAGTGAACTGTCTTCCCTGTGCATCTTCCATGTTTAGTGGTATTTTTCTTCTGTATTATCCTGTGTATGCCTGTCATATTATTAGCAGCCACAAGGTGTCACTGCAGGACGAGTGACTGAGGAGACAGAGCTGGGTGACAGGAAGGGGAAGTGAGGGAGAGCGAGGGGACTGAGGGGGAAGAAAAGAAAGAGGACTTGTGTGACAGAGAGGGGGCACAGGGACCAGGCTGCCGCCATTTGTAGGAGAAGGATCCTTGGCTCAATGTTCCTGGAGGAGGACTAGCTGGACATTCACTACAGCTCAGCAGTGTCAGGAGACACAATGGAAAAGATGTCGTCTTCTTCAACAGAGGAGCAGAAAGCAGAGGTAAGGGTGGTATGCCGCGTGGTAGTGAGTAGCTCTCACTCTGACCCGCGGAGGCGCACGCGGTAATATATCCGCCGGACTCACGCCGTAGCCAAAGGGCGAGGGGCATAGCTTCCACCTTTGGGGATTCCGCAGTGTGAGTGGTAGCACCACAGTGATCCGCGGAGACGGCCCATTTCCTTCTTGAGACCCGCCGGGCCGGGTCAGTGAGCGCCAGGCGCAGCCACCCATGAGCTGGTAGGACTCCCACGAGGGCGAGTGCCTCAGCTACTGAGAGACTTGATTTGAATACTGTATTGTCGTTATTTGGCCTGTTTGAAATTGTGATTTTCAGTAAACCGTTTATTTGAAAAGAACTGAGTAGTGTTGTGGTGTCCACGTTTAGTCTTACCTAACAGGCCGACGCCATTAGCATTGTTCTTGGAGGAAGTTGGGTGGCATGACCTCTGGAGACACATGTGGCCCGGGGTCCGGGAGTTCACCTGCTTTACCCCCGGTAAGAATTCGATGTCTCGCATAGATTATATTTGTGGGAATGGGCAGACCTGCTTGGCCTTGCAGTCTGCAGAGCATTTACCGCGCTCGTTCTCAGACCACTCTCCTATTGTGGTGCGTCTGAAGGTGGCTCAGGGGGGGACACGATCACTGAGTAGGAAGATACATTCCTTTTGGCTAACACAGTTTACCCACCAGGACCGTATACCTGATCAGTTACAGATCTATGTAGAGGAGAACTCGTTAACACCTAATCACTCAGCCTATTGGGATGCACAAAAAGCATACCTCAGGGGCTGCCTCCAATCTACCATATCCTATATAAAGCGAGAGTCGGTAAAAAAAGAGAAGGAATTAGCTGAGTCTTGTACACTATTAGAAGCTACTTATATTTCTGACCCTTCAGAAGATAATAGGTTGACATGGCTGCAAGCGGGTAGACAGTATCTCCTATATCTTACTAAAAAAAGCAAGCGCAGAATGTTTTTTAATAACCAGAAGAATTTTGAACAGGGTAACCAATCTAGTAGCATGCTTGCACATATTATCCACCAGAATAATGCGTCACCGGCCATACTAAAAATCAAAACTAGAGAGGGTACGATTCTGACTTCTACACCTGATATATTAACCCCTTCACGACCACCCAACGTAGATTAACGGGTTGCAAAGCTGGTCGTTGTGCCTGCAGCCCGTTAATCCACGTGTGCTCCTAACAGAGCACACAGGCGCTCCCCGCAGCCCGGCATCTCCCAGTACAGGCTGCTACTAGCAGCCTTAGTACTGGGGGAAAACATCGGGTCGGATCACAGCGGTGATCCGAACTGATTAACCCCTTAATTGCGGCAGTCAATAGTGACCGCCGCATTCAAGGTCTTATAGCAACATCGGCACCCCGCTACGCGATTGCGGGGGCCGATTGTTGCGGGGGGGGGCGATTGCTATGGCAAATGGAAGCCTAACAAAGGCTTCCTATCTGCCGTTACGTTAGCCGATTAGGCCCCGCCCGGAGGCGGAGCCTGATCGGCTTGCTGTCAGTGAACAACTGACAGTTCTAATACATTGCACTACATGGGTAGTGCAATGTATTAGAACATCAAACAAACAGTTGGACCTTCAAGTCCCATAGTGGGACTAAAGAAAAGTGTAAAAAAAAAGTGTAAAAAAAGTAAAAATAAAAGTTCTAAAAATACAATAAAAGTTTCAAATAATAACACAAAACACAATCGCCCTTTTTCCTTTATCAAGTCATTTATTATTGAAAAAAATAATAAAGCCATACATATTTGGTATCGCTGCGACCGTAACGACCGTAACTATAAAAATATTATGTTATTAATTCCGCAAAGTGAACGCCGTAAAAAAAAACTAAAAAATACTGACATAATTGCTATTTTTTGGTCACTTTGTCTTCAAAAAATTGAAATAATAGTGATCAAAAAGTCGCATGTACCCAAAAATGGTACCTATAAAAAC
Organism: Rhinoderma darwinii; assembly: GCF_050947455.1. Lineage (NCBI taxonomy): Eukaryota > Metazoa > Chordata > Amphibia > Anura > Rhinodermatidae > Rhinoderma > Rhinoderma darwinii. The sequence continues at coordinate 41,214,881 of NC_134691.1, read as the reverse complement.
TATAACTCGTCTCGCTAAAAATAAGCCCTCATACAGCTTCGTCAACGAAAAAATTAAAACCGTTATGGCTCTCACAACTTGGCGACAGAAAAAATCCATTCTCTTTCCAAAGGTTATTTTATTGTGCAAAAAGTTGTAAAACATAAAAAAGTTCTATAACGAAATCGGACTGACCTGCAGAATAAAGGTAACGTGTAATTTATAACGCGTGGTGAACGCTGTATAAAAAGAATTAAAAAAATAATGTCAGAATTGCTGTTTTTTGGTCACCTTGCCTCCCAAAAAAAAAAGGATAACATGTGATCAAAAAGTCGCATGTACCCCAAAATGGTACCAATAATAACTACAGCTCGTCCCGCAAAAAAAACAGCCGTCATACCGCTACGTCTATGAAAAAATAAAATTAGTTAAGGCTCCAATAAGCCAGGAAATAAAAATATGCAGTTGTGCCGGCCCGAGGGAAACATTTCTTCTGTTTGAAGTGGCGAATTATCAAGGCCCCTAAAATTAGGGAACCAGGAAGGGGAGGGCCCAAACATATCTGCTGAAAGCGACGGTGCCCGTATTATACCAGGACAACACTTCTCAGCAAAATTCCTCAAACTGCAAAGGTGCGGAGTGTGGACCAAAAGGGGGATAAGAAAGGACACAGTTTATCAGTGCGACACCGGCCTGTGCAGAAAGGATTGTGTCACAGCGTAACACACATCTATGGATCATTTTATTGTTTTTGTTTACCCCATTATTATACCACCTGACTATGCCCCTTATATACTCCGCCCGGCTTACATGTACCCCCACATTATAAACGGAAACACCAGTAAGACTCAATACAAGACTACTACAAGCAAAATCCACACTCCAAAAGCCAAATGGCGCTACCTCCCTTCTGAACCCTACAGTGTGCCCAAACAGCAGTTTACTTCCACATATATGGCATCGCCATACCCGGGAGAACCCTTTTAAAAATTTTTGGGGTGTGTGTCTCCAGTGGCACAAGCTGGGCGCCACATATTGGCATATCTATAGAAAAAAATCCCATTTTCACTCTGCAACATCGAGTGCACACCAATTTCTGCCAATCACCTGTGGTGTTAATATGCTCACTACACCCCTAAGTGAATACCTTGAGGGGTGTAGTTTCCAAAATGGGGTCACTTCTGGGGGGATCCACTGTTTTGGTCCCACAGGGACTTTGCAAATGCGACATAGCGCCCAGAAACCAATCCAGCAAAATCTGTACTCCAAAAGCCAAATGGCGCTCCTTCCCTTCTGAGCCCTACTGTGTGCCCAAACAGCAGTTTATGACCACATATGTGGTATTGCCGTACACAGGAGAAGTTGCTTTACAAGTGTTGTGGTGCTTTTTTTCATTTATTTGTTGAGAAAATGAAACATTTTCAGCTAAAACTACGTCTTATTGAAGAAAAAGGATTTTTTTTAATTTTCACTGCCCAATTCTAATAAAATCTATGAAACACCTGTGGGGTCAAAATGCTCACTACACCCCTAGATGAATTCCTCAAGGGGTGTAGTTTTGTGAATGGAATCACTTTTGTGGAGTTTCCACTGTACTGACACCTTAGGAGCTTTGCAATAGTGACATGGTGTCAAGAAACCAATCCAGCAAAATCTGTGCTCCAAAAGCCAAATGGCGCTCCTTCTCTTCAGATCCTTGCCGTGTGCCCAAACAGCAGTTTATGACCACAAATGGGGTATTGCCGTACTCCAGAGAAGTTGCTTTACAAATGTTGTTTTTTTTAAATTCCTTTATTTGTTGAGAAAATGAAAAATTTTGAGCTAAAGCTACGTCTTATTGGAAAAAAAGTATTTTTTTTATCTTCACTGCCCAATTCTAATAAAATCTATGAAACCCCTGTGGGTTCAAAATGCTCACTACACCCCTAGATGGATTCTTCAAGGGGTGTAGTTTCCTAAATGGAGTCACTTTTTTGGTGTTTTCACTGTTTTGGTCCCTTAGGGGCTTTGCAAATGCGACGTGGTCTCCGCAAACCATTCCTGATAAATTTGAGCTGCAAAAACCAAATGTCGCTCTTTCCCTTCTAAGCCCTGCCGTGTGTCCAAACAACCGTTTATCACCACATGTGGGGTACTGTTTTGCTCGGGAGAAATTGCTTTACAAATGTAGTGGTGCATTTTCTCCTTTTAGCCCCTGTGGAAATTAGAAAAAATTAGCTAAACCTACATTTTCTTTGAAAGAATGTAGATTTTCATTTTCACGGCCTACTTCCAATAATTTCTCCAAAAAACCTGCGGGGTCAAAATGCTCACTATACCCCTAGATAATTTCCTCAAGGGGTATAGTTTCCGAAATGGGGTCACTTTTGGGGGATTTCCACTGTTTTGGCGCCGCGAGAGCCTTTCAGACCCGACATGGTGCCTAAAATATTTTCTAATAAAAAAGGAGGCCCCAAAATCCTCTAGGTGTTCCTTTGTTTCTGAGGCCTGTGCTGCAGTCAATAAGTGCACTAGGGCTACATGTGGGGTATTTCTAAAAACTGCAGAATCTGGGAAATAGATATAGAGTTGCGTTTCTCTGGTAAAACTTTTTGTGTTACAAAAAAAATAGATGAAAAATGAATTTCTGCAAAAAAAAAAAGAAATTTGAAAATTTCACATCTACTTTGCCTTAATTCCTGTGAAACATCTAAAGGGTTAAGAAACTTTCTAAATGCTGTTTTGAATACTTTGAGGGGTGAAGTTTTTAAAATGGGGTGACTTATCGAGGGTTTCTAATATATAAGGCCCTAAAATCCACTTCACAACTGAACTGGCCCCTGTAAAAATAGCCTTTTGAAATTTTCTTGAAAATGTGAGAAATTGCTGCTAAAGTTCTATGCCTTGTGATGTCATAGAAAAATAAAAGGATGTTCAAAAAACAATGCCAATCTAAAGTAGACATATGGGGGATGTTAATTAGCAACAATTTTGTGTGGTATTACCATCTGTCTTACAAGCAGATACATATAAGTTTAGAAAAATGCTAATTTTTGAAATTTTTCGCTAAATTTTGGTGTTTTTCACAATTAAATACTTAATGTATCGGCCAAATTTTGCCAGTAACATAAAGTCCAATGTCTCACGAGAAAACAATCTCAGAATCGCTTGGATAGGTAAAAGCATTCCGAAGTTATTACCACATAAAGTGAAACATATCAGATTTGAAAAAATTGGCTGCGTCCTGAAGGCCAAAACAGGCTGTGTCCTGAAGGGGTTAATGGAGTTTCATGCCTTTTACAAAGATTTGTATGTCTCTAGATCTCATAGATCAAAGGAGGAGTTGTATGACTACTGTGAACAAGTTAGCTGTCCTAAAATAACAACTGACCAAAGACTGTATCTGGATAGCCCTATTACTATGGAGGAGATAGTGGAAGCAATAGCATCCATGCCCAAGGGGAAGGCCTCGGGACCGGATGGTATCCCACTAGAAGTATATGTGAAATATCAGGATCAGTTAGCCCCTGAGCTGCTTAAAACGTATCATGCGTCTCTAGATGCGGGGGCCCTACCGGACTCATTCTCTGATGCAACTATAGTGGTCATATTAAAGCCAGATAAAGATCCCCTAGACTGTTCATCATATAGGCCTATAGCACTTCTTAACGTGGATTATAAAATATTGACGAAGGTGTTGGCCAATAGGTTGAACGATATTATGCCATCTATCACAGCCCCGGATCAAACGGGGTTTATTAAAGGGAGAAGTACATCAGACAATTTACGTAGGACCCAAATAGTGTCCCAGATAGCCACGCGGCACAAACAGGACTGGGCCTTGGCCTCCTTGGATGCGGCCAAGGCCTTTGACTCCATTGAATGGCCATACTTATTGCACATTCTCCAAAAATTTGGGCTAGGGCCAGTCTTTATACAATGGATAGGCCTCCTATATTTACATCCCAGAGCGGCCATATCCCTGAATGGGCAGTTGTCTTCATACTTCACTTTGGAAAGGGGAACCAGGCAGGGATGCCCAATATCTCCTTTATTGTTTGCTCTTGCCATAGAACCCCTTGCAATTTTGATACGACAGGATGAGATATTTCGGGGTACTTGCCTATACAAGGGGGAAGAACGGATTGCCTTATATGCAGACGATATGCTATTATATATGTCGTACCCGGAGGAGTCGTTACACAGAGCAATGACGATTATTGACCTATTTGGAGATTATTCTGGCTTACGTATTAACTGGGGCAAATCTTGTCTGATGTACCTCTCCCCGCGCCGGAACTCAGGGGTGGCCCAGAAGGTTAGCGGGTTGCAAGTGGTATCTCAATTTAAATATTTGGGGATCCAGATAGCTAGATCAGACAATGACATGCTGAAGTTGAATGTCGACCCTTTGCTTACAACCTTCAAAGACAAATTCAAAATCTGGTCGGCTCTACCTATCTCGGTGGCGGGCCGAATGAACCTTGTTAAGATGGTGGTTCAACCTAAGTGCTTGTATGTACTACAGCATATATTTGTTCCCATTCCCATGACGTTCTTTAAAGAAATGGACTCTATGTTTAGAAGGTTTATATGGGGGTCCTCTAGATCTAAGCTGCAATTAGCCAAACTACAACGGCCTAAAGACCTGGCAGGTATGGCTCTCACGGACCTATATGTATATTACCTAGCTGGCCAACTTAAATACTTGGGAGCCTGGGTGTCACATGAGGAACCGGTGGCATTGGAGAGCTGTCTGGCAAATTTTCTAGGATTAAGGAAACTGTGGTCAACATTGGAAACTTTAGTACCACTTGGCAGCAATGCCTTACCAATCCACAGAGTGGCAAAAAAGTCCTGGGTAGCTGCGAGGCAGCTCTCATGGGATGACTGGATAATGGCAGAGACCCCCTTGTGGCATAATGACATGATGGACCAGCTGAGTACAACACAGGACGCGGGATTTTGGTCTAATCTAGGCATTAACATTGTTGGGGATGTGTTTGATAATTTATTATTTTCTTTTACCCAGATGGAAGAGACATATCAGGTTCCGAGACAGGCATTTTACTAATTTTTGCAATTAAGGCATTCCTTACAGGCCCAGTTTAGAGGTAGGGACATAGAAATCTCCTCATATCCCCTAATAGGCATTGTACGATCCCAGGGACCGAGTGGACTGATCTCCTCGATATATTCTTATCTCATACATGCCAAAGCAGGCAGGGCAGCCTTTCCGGCGCTGGACAAATGGCAGGAGCTAATCCCATCCCTGGATGAGGAGGCCAGAGCTAGCCTTTTGGAATCACATAGATTCGTATCCCCTGCCATTAATAATTCATCAAAGTTACCTCACACCAATTCGACTATATAAAATGGGTAGAAGGCCCTCTCCCCATTGTCATAGATGCTTTTATAGCCCTGCCGATTTTCAGCATATGATATGGGATTGTCCAGACATTCGCCACTTCTGGACAGAAGTTACTGCCCTGCTTGCTAGGGTGCTGTCGATCCCTGTGCTGGCAGAGCCGGGGGTCTGCTTATTCGGGCTGATGGAGGAAGATCTGATTTCGCCACACCTTCGCATATGTATTCGGGAGACCTTGTTTATGGCTCGCAAAACAATAGCTCTCAGGTGGATGAACGTTCGACCCCCAACCAAAGATATGTGGATACAACTGGTAAATGCGACTATACCTTATGAGCGTATAATGTATCTTCATAGAAAACGACCTGAAAAATTTAATTGGATCTGGGATAGCTGGTGCAATTCGGATCTTACGTCATACTCAGGGCCGGAGCTAGCGATGGCTATTAGAGGGATGCACACATGAGCATTCATGACTTATCATGATCCAGGTGGAATGGTGGATAGTTGATTGGTTGTCATGGTAGAGGGTGGTACCCTATATCACTGCTACCTTACTGGCTTATTTTGGGAAACCGCACACTATACTGGTACGGAAATGTAGCTGGCAAGAATTTGATAAAAGAGACATATTTTCTTTCTTTTTTTATTGTTTATGTGGTTCTTTCACTCCATAGGAGTGTTATGACTTTTGTTAAACATTTCACAGTGATAATGAACAGTATTGTATATGCATAAAATATGGACATGTCCGCTGTGCGGGGGTCCTGCTGTTTACTTTGTCAATGTGTTTATATGTCTCCTTCAATAAACTGAGTTTAAAAAAAAATAAGATCAATCAATCACACTGATACTTAATACTGATACTATAATTATAATATAACGTTTTTAAATGTGTACATAACCTTGTGGCACTATATACAAGGGGGAGCGCTGTGAGGCACTACACCGCGTTCCAAATTATTATGCAAATGTTATTTTTCGCTGATTTTCCTAAATAGTCGATGCAAATGACAGTCAGTATAATCTTCAAGCCATCAAACGTTGGAGTATAATGCGAATTTTATTGAACAAATCTAATGATAACAGTTTTTTTTTTTTAGAAGTAAAAAACTCAAAATGCAATGTTTCAAATTATTATGCACAACAGAGATCAAAACATTTTAAATGTTGTAAAGAGAACTAAAATGGTAATTTGTTGAATTTGCAGCATCAGGAAGTCATATTTACAGAAATAAAAAAAAAACAACTTAACAGGCCAAGTTACATGTTAACATAGGACCCCTTCTTTGATATCACCTTCACAATTCTTGCATCCATTGAATTTGTGAGTATTTGGACAGTTACTGCTTGAATATCTTTGCAGGATGTCAGAATCGCCTCCCAGAGCTTCTGTTTTGATGTGAACTGCCTCCAACCCTCAGATATTTTGCTTGAGGATGCTCCAAAGTTTCTCAATAGGGTTGCGGTCAGGGGAACATGGGGGCCACACCATGAGTTTCTCTCCTTTTATGCCGTTAGTAGCCAATGACACAGAGGTATTCTTTGCAGCATGAGATGGTGCATTGTCATGCATGAAGATAATTTTGCTATGGAAGGTACGGTTCTTTTTGTACCACGGAAGAAAGTGGTCAGTCAGAAACTCTACGTATTTGCAGAGGTCATTTTCACACTGTCAGGGACCCTAAAGGGGCCTACCAGCTCTCTCCCCATGATTCCAGCCCAAAACATGACTCCGCCACCTCCTTGCTGACGTCGCAGCCTTGTTGGGACATGGTGGCCATTCACCAACCATCCACTACTCCATCCATCTGGACCATCCAGGGTTGCACGGCACTCATCAGTAAACAACATGGTTTGAAAATTAGTCTTCATGTATTTCTGAGCCCACTGCAACCGTTTCTGCTTGTGAGCATTGTTTAGGGGTGGCCGCATAATAGCTTTATGCACACTTGCAAAGATCTGGAGGATCCTACACCTTGAGGTTCGCGGGACTCCAGAGGCACCAGCAGCTTTAAATACCTGTTTGCTGCTTTGCAATGGCATTTTAGCAGCTGCTCTCCTAATCCTATTAATTTGTCTGGCAGAAACCTTCCTCATTATGCCTTTATCTGAACGAACCCATCTGTGCTCTGAATCAGCCACAAATGTTTTCACAGTACGATGATGACACCTAAGTTTTCTTGAAATATCCAATCTTTTCATACCTTGTCCAAGGTATTGCACTATTTCACGCTTTTCGGCAGCAGAGAGATCCTTTTTCTTTCCCAAATTGCTTGAAACCTGTGGCCTGCTTAATGTGGAACGTCCTTCTTAAGTAGTTTTCCTTTGATTGGGCACACCTGGCAAACTAATTATCACAGGTGTCTGAGATTGATTACAATGATCCAAAGAGCCCTAAGACACAAAACCATCCATGAGTTTAATTGAAAAACTAATAATTAAATGTTTATGACACTTAAATCCAATGTGCATAATAATTTGGAACACGGTGTATATACAAGGGGAGCGCTGTGTGGCACTATATACAAGGGGGAGCGCTGTGAGGCACTATATACAAGGGGGAGCGCTGTGTGGCACTATATACAAGGGGGAGCGCTGTGTGGCACTATATACAAGGGGGAGTGCTGTGTGGCACTATATACAAGGGGGGGCTGTGTAATGCTTTCCACAGCGGTATGTGTGTGGCGCTCTTTATAGGGGGGCTTTTTGGTGTGATTTACAAGAGGGGGAGGGCTGTGTGGCGCTCTCTACAGGGGGGCTGCATGGCACTATCTATAGGGAGCTGTGTGTAACGCTCTCTACGGGGGGATGTGTGATATATAGAGGGGGCTGTGTATGGCGATATCTATGGGGGTGTGTAATATCTACAGCGGCTGTGTGTGGCACTATGTACAGGGGGATGTGTGTGGCGCTATCTATGGGGGGTGTAATATCTACAGGGGGCTGTGTGTGGCACTATGTACAGGGGGCTGTGTGTGGCACTATGTACAGGGGGGCTGTGTGTGGCACTATGTACAGGGGGGCTGTGTGTGGCACTATGTACAGGGGGGCTGTGTGTGGCACTATGTACAGGGGGGCTGTGTGTGGCACTATGTACAGGGGGGCTGTGTGTGGCACTATGTACAGGGGGGCTGTGTGTGGCACTATGTACAGGGGGGCTGTGTGTGGCACTATGTACAGGGGGGCTGTGCGTGGCACTATGTACAGGGGGCTGTGTGTGGCACTATGTACAGGGGGCTGTGTGTATGTGGTGTTTTACAGTGTGTGGTATTATTATATTCAGGCGCGCAGTGTTTGGTGCTATTATATTTAGGGGCACAGTATGTGGCACCATGATAACTTTATTTTCATTTATAGGTGTGGAAATGTTGGAAAAGTGAGGAGACGTCCAAGTGGCAAATTCTGCAGAAATGAGTCATGGCCGGGAGAAGTCGTCATGAGCTCTGGACCGGATGGAGAAGAAAAGAGGAAAAAAACTACTAGAATCTGAGACGTCGTCATCTGTGAGTCACTAGATTTATAGAGAATCTGTCACCTCTCCTGACATGTTTATTATAGGAAATCCTTGTATTTCACAAAAAGTCTTTCTGCAGTCCAGGGCTGATAGACAATTCCCCTTGTCAGGGGGAGGTGTCCCTGCACAGTGACATACTGTCAGCATGTAGGGACACAGCCCTGTGACAAGGGGAATCATAACACCCATTTGTTAATGCTTGCCCAAAAAGGTAGTTTTAAAAATAGTTACGGCGCGGCAGGGCGGCGGTGAGGAAGGGGGGCCCAAGTTTGTGTAACAGCCCAGGGCCCATGGTCTACTTAATCCGCCACTGATTACGCAACAGACTTGCCGCAGGAAAGAAAAAAAAGCAGCAAATCCACACATAATACGCATCTCTATCGGATAAAGTCACTCTATATTTCTAGAACTTCTGGAGAATTACATTTCTCCCTTGGGTCCTTACATGGGGAAAAAAAGGCTTCAAAACCCTCTCTGAATAGATTTTTAAAAAAACGATACGTAAGGGTATGTTCACACAAAAACAGCTCCTGATTTTCAGCAGTTTTTTAAGCCTTGTTTTTAATAAAAACCTGCTCGAGAAGTGACATGCACTTCTTTTTACGCGCCGTTTTTTCAAAACCGCCGCGTAAAAAAAACGCCTGGTCGGAACAGACCACCGTATTTTTCATTGAAATCCATGGGCAGATGTTCGAAGGCGTTCTGCTTCAGATTTTTCGGCCCGAAAATAAGACGTGTGAACATACCCTAACACTTGTAACACCCTAAGGGTATGTTCACACGGCTTATTTACGGACGTAATTCGGGAGCGTTTTACGCCACGATTTACGTCCGAAAATGCGCCTTGATAGCGTTGCCAAACATCAGCCCATTCAATAGAATGGGTCTTACGATGTTCTGTGCACACGGTAATTTTCTCCTGAAAACAGGCCTGTAATTTCAGCCGTTACGGACGCTGCCGTGTGAACATACCCTTAGGCATCATAGTCCATTCTAATCTGTTGCTTAAAGGGTAACTAAACTTTCAACAAACTTGTGACAGGTCAGAAATTTTCTTCGGTGTAGGTCCAAGCACTGAAACCCCCACTGATCGCTAAAAGAAAGCGGCAGAATCGCTCGGGTGAGCGCCTGGTTTCTGATCGGCTCTTCTCAGAATGCCTATGATTCCGTCAAAACTACGGAACCCTGTCACAACGGGGACAGACGGAAACAGAAAGAAAGAAGTAACGTTAAAAGCAAGCACACCATTGTTTTTCTTGTGAAATTCTCGATAAGTTTGATGTGTCACATGACCCTCTTCCCATTGGAAAAACTAAAGTTGGATACAAAATGGCCAACTTCAAAATGGCCACCATGGTCAACACCCAGCTTGAAAAGTTTCCCCCTTCCCATATACTAATGTGCCACAAACAGGAAGTTAATATCACCAACCATTCCTATTTTATTTAGGTGTATCCATATAAATGGCCCATCCTGTATGTGTATATATATATACTGCTGTGTGCATGATCCCCTATGTTTTCTGTGTAGTTATCGTGACTGTATACTGAAGCAAATAAAGTGTAGTGAGAGTTCTGATTTCTTAATAACCAGACAGTTTGCAAGTTTTGGCATTATAGTGAGGTGTAGATTGCCACCTATAGACAACTGCACAATAATTATCTTGATAAATTGTCCCATCTAGACAAAGCTTTGCTTTTACAAAATCTGCACGTCACTGAACACAGAACAGTGGACAACAGCAACATCTGCTGGTTAGAATGAGTCTGCTGCAGAAGGCTCTTCATGTGATAACGACACTGCTTTGCGAGCAGACTACCAAGTATATCCAAGTCAGCCATTCCTTTACATAACTATGGCATCATCTTCTAGATTGTGCAGACAATCGCCTGAATAGTGGGCAGAAAATCAAATGCCTTCTCAAGAATAAGGGGCAATTTGTAATGCTCAAGTTTGTCATTAGTTTCTCCAAACTTAAAGGGGTTGTCCGGGATAAAATTACTGTGTTAATGCGTGTAATTTATTAATGTAAACACATTTGTAATATACTTAAATTTTCCAAAGCGGCCCCGTTTCCAGATCCTGCCGTGGGGTACTTGACGGGTGACATCTCTGGCCGCTGTGTTGATCTTCAATTCTATTCCGGGTATACGACACGTCACTTGTTACATGCCGTGTAAGGGCTGTTCTGCTGCAACGGGCATGCGACTTATCTCTAGAATAGCAGGGACCGCGCATGCGCGTTATGGTCTGTACAGCAGAACAGCCCACACACGGCACGTCACAAGTGACGTGTCGTATACCCGGAGAAGATCAACACAGCGGCCAGAGTGACTTCACAGGTCAAGTACCCCACGGTAGGATCTGGAAACGGGGCCACTTTGGAAAATGTAAGTATATTGCAAATGTATTTACATTAATAAATTACAAGCATTAACAGTAATTTTATCCCAGACAACACCTTTAAACCTGTTTTTTTTTTTTTTTCAATCTGGTTGCAATTCTTTTTGCATCCAATCATGAGCAGCTGCAAGGTTGTAATTAGCAGGGAATAAAGCCCCATAATAGCCTTTTCATAGCCCTCAGACCATAATGCAGTTTGGCAAGTTCCATATTAAACCAGTTCCGTCCGGGCAGGATTTCCTTCACTCTGGGTGGGTAGTGACGTAACAAGGTAGCCACTTATATAGTACCCTGGATCAGTCTATTCGTTATTTTACATGGTAATATAATCTATATACATTTATTTATATTACTTATCCTGGAGTGACCCGTCACAGCCTCTACTAGTCCACAACTGCATTTACTGCTGGTTTCTATTGGAAAGCTTGTTGTCAGACCCCATCCTACCTGCCTATCTGTCTATTACAGTGCCTGTGTACCACCACCTAGACTGGATACAACTGTATTCCTTTACTCAGCTAAGAGCAGGACTAGTCATATAAGGGCTTGCAGTCTAAGGGCCAGTTCACACAGAGTGACGCAGAAAAAAAAGCCTCCCATTGATTTCAATGGGAGGCGGAGGCATTTTTTTTTCCCCGCGAGCAGAAAAACCGGCTCGTGGGAAAAAGGGACATTGCCTATATTCGGGCGTTTACAACCTTTGACCTCCAATTGACATCAATGGGATTCAGAGAAAGCGTACTTCACTGCGTTTAATGCCCACGGGTGAAAAACGCCACGAAAATCGTCATGCAGGCAGAGGAAAATCTTGAATTTTGAGGCGAATTTCCCTCCTGCAAAAAAACTGTGTGAATCCAGCCTAAGGGTATGTTCACACGCTTACTAAAAAAAGTCTGAAAATACAGAGCTGTTTTCAAGAGATGTTTTCAGATGTTTTTTTGAGCCACTCGCGATTTTCACAGCGTTTTTTAAGTGTAAAAATACGCAGCGAAAAACACTCCGTCGGAACAGAACGCTGTTTTCCCATTGAAATCAATGGGCAGATGTTTGGAGGCGTTCTGCTTTGACCATTTTTCAGGCGTTTACGGCCCGAAAAACGGCCGAAAATAGGCCGTGTGAACTTACCTTAAGGGTATGTTCACATGCTTAGCAAAAATGTCTGAAAAGGGAAAACTGCTGATTTTCAGCCGTTTTTTTTAATTAGCGTTTTTCACTGCATTTTTGGAGCTGTTTTTCTATGGTCAATGAAAAACATCTCCAAAAACGGCTCAAGTAGTGACATGCAATTTTTCGCAGGCGGCCATTTTTAAAAACGGCCTTGTAAAAAAATGCCCCGTCGGAACAGAGCGCCGTTTTTCCCATTGAAATCAATGGGCAGATATTTGGAGGCGTTCTGCGTCCAATTTTTCGGCCATTTACGGACAAAAATAAGCCGTGTGAACATACCCTACATGTAAATGAGAATGTTCTCATTCACTGATGGCAAACTAGTATCTTGAAAATGATAAGGAATGAAAACATAAGTATATTATAAAGTTATAGAACTTTCCATTTATACAATGATTAAGCTTTATTAACATAAAACCAGAAATCCCCTTAAAGCCATTAAAGACTGCTGGGAGATTTCAGCTCTAATGCCAGCAGAATTATGATTGCAGCTCTGGACTATAAAGGTTTATTCAAATTTAGCGTATTAACAGCAGATTTTCTGAAACGTATTCCATTGCAGAAAATCCAGTGTATTGAAGTAGCAGCAAAATGGATGAGATTTGGGGAAAAACAGCTGAGAAAACGTACATAAATTAATCTGCGGTGCATTTTTTTGTCAATTTATGGTGCGGAATAATTGCACTTTTGCGTTTCAATGGGGAGGTAAGAGCTGCAACAAATAACAAAAGTCAAGATTTTTGCAGCAAAAAAAGCAGTGATTCTTCTGCTTAGTCTGAAAATAAAACTTTGTTTCAATTTAATTTAAAAAAATTAATAATCTATACTTGCCCAGACGTTGTCAGATTAGAAATGGCTCCTTGTTCCCCGTACAGCACAGCCTCCTGGACTGACGATTCATCCCATGTGACTGCTGCAGCCAATCACAGGCTGTAGCTGCTACATAGGCTGCAGCACCATTGCAAAAGGTCAGGCTGCACAGGGAACAGAAGGACGCATCGTTATTACGAGTGTCAGGTAAGTATTCAACATTCGCAATTCTGGGCGAAAATCTGCACCACAATTTGGTGCGGTTTTTCGGCCGGAATTCCCTGCGTTTTCTAGGTTGGATATGCGGCGTACTTTTAAGTAGCGTATCTAGCCTGTATGAACATACCCTTATACAGGCTGTAACTTAGGATCCGTACCAGTAAATGTAAAGTGACTTACCTTTCATGTAAATTAATTCTATATGTAAACTTTTACATCAGTCATGAGGACTTGACTCCTTCATTCAGCAGTATCGCCCACACTCCTTGCACCCTAATGCACTTCATGTCTGTTATACACAGACACTGGCTGGTGACTGGCTCCTGCAGCTTTATGTACCACCCCATGTGTATAACAGATGGCTGGACCTTTGTACTTAAAGAGGCTCTGTCACCAGATTTTGCAGCCCCTATCTGCTATTGCAGCAGATCGGCGCTGCAATGTAGATAAGAGTAACGTTTTTATTTTTAAAAAAATGAGCATTTTTGGCCAAGTTATGACCATTTTTGTATTTATGCAAATGAGGCTTGCAAAAGTACAAGTGGGCCTGTTTACAGTAAAAGTCCAAGTGGGCGTGTATTATGTGCGTACATCGGGGCGTGTTTACTACTTTTACTAGCAGATGTAGCTACTTACCTGCAAACGCCGATGCTGCTGCAGAATCATCTGTAGCCTCTGGTGCCGATGTGTCCTCGCTCGTCTGACACGATGCAGGACCTGGGGAAGTGACGTCACAGCGTGATCTGCCAGAAGCTGGGCGTTCTGAAGAGAAGTGGATGATACTTCTCGTCAGAAAGCCCAGCTAGTAAAAGTAGTAAAAACGCCCCGATGTACGCACATAATACACGCCCAGTTGGACTTTTACTTTTCAACACGCCCAGTTGTACTTTTGCAAGCCTCATTTGCATAAATACAAAAATGGTCATAACTTGGCCAAAAATGCTCGTTTTTTAAAAATAAAAACGTTACTGTAATCTACATTGCAGCGCCTATCTGCTGCAATAGCAGATAGGGGTTGCAAAATCTGGTGACAGAGCCTCATTAAAGAGGCTCTGTCACCAGATTCTCAAATCCCTATCTCCTATTGCATGTGATCGGCGCTGCAATGTAGATAAGAGTAACGTTTTGTTTTTTTTTTAAACTGTCATTTTTGGCCAAGTTATGAGCTATTTTATATATATTTGCAAATGAGCTTTGAAATGGACAACTGGGTGTGTTTTTTTTTTCGTATGTCCAACTGGGCGTGTATTGTGTTTGTAACTGGGCGTGTTTACGTATATGATGCTGACCAATCAGCATCATGCACTCCTCTCCATTCATTTACACAGCACATAGTGTTCTTACTAGAACGATGTGCAGCCACATACACAAGTGTCCTGATAATGAATACACATGACCTCCAGCCTGGACGTCATGTGTATTCAGAATCCTGACACTTCTGAATCTTTTCTGTGAGATTCCAGCAACGGATACGAAATCTCACGAGATTACGAGGTAAACAAGATTTAGTTTCCCTTGCTGGAAATCTCACAGAAATTAGTCAGAAGTGTCAGGATTCTGAATACACATGACGTCCAGGCTGGAGGTCATATGTATTCATTATCAGGACACTTGTGTATGTGGCTGCACATCGTTCTAGCAAGAACACTCTGTGCTGTGTAAATGAATGGAGAGGAGTGCATGATGCTGATTGGTCACTGATTGGTCAGCATCATACACTTCTATTCACAACGCCCAGTTAGTAAAACAAGTAAACACGCCCAGTTACAAACACAATACACGCCCAGTTAAAAACACAATACACGCCCAGTTAAAAACACAATACACGCCCAGTTGTCCATTTTAAACCTCATTTGCATAAATATAAAATAGCTCATAACTTGGCCAAAAATGAAAGTTTTTAAAAGAAAAAAAACAAAACGTTACTGTTATCTACATTGCAGCGCCGATCACATGCAATAGGAGATAGGGGTTTGAGAATCTGGTGACAGCCTCTTTAAGCACTTTTTTTTTTACATTTTGTGTCTCATTTTCTCATAGATTGTAAGCTCTTTCGAGCAGGGTCCTCACTCCTCTTGTTTGAATTGTAAAAGAGTTTGGCCACTATGTAATGTCTGATATTGTCTCTGAATTGTAACGTGCTGCAGAATATGTTGGCTCTATATAAAGATTATTATTAAACTGTAAAATGTGTTCAAAGGAAATCATGTGCATTAAGTTACCAGGTTAAATTTTCATTATTGCTCTTCCCTGATAAATGAAATACATTTTTGAAGTAAGTTTATAAACCACGCACACGTAAACATTTCCTGAATAGAAACTCGTTATCTGGTACGGTAATAGCAACCCCTGAATTATCCATAAACAAAGCCTTGAGTTCTACATAAAAGTTTATTGCGATCATGTTACTGTCAGGTTGAAAAAATGAAATAAAAATACGATGCGATTTACATTTATTAAACTACTGGTCAAAGCACAAATTTACACATTCTACACACACTAGACATGATCTATGTCACACACTGGTCTCTCAAAGACGTGTTTTACTGGAGGAGACAATAAATTTACAAGACTAACAGGAATCCTTAGTATAAAAACGGTGTACTTATGTAAACTTACAAGGAACCCAAGGTCATGGCTTCCATCTCAACTAAGTCATCCATTTTGTTGCATATTTTATTTCAACTGTGCGGGGGATGGAGAAAGCTGGCACATGTACATGAAGACATAACTAATGCTCATCCCAGTGTCTCACACTTTAGCTGCTTTTGCCTGGTCCCATTTTTCATGTCACTGAACTTCAAGTTTTGAATTGAGGTTAAATTCAAGATCCGTTTTCTTTTTTTTCCAGTCTGGAATGTTGACCAGGCAAGCTGAAGACTTGTACCTGTAGATTTCATATGGAGTAAAGTTTATCACTAAGCTGCTGTGGAGAAGTTGTCATCACTGTATTGAAAACAAGGCACACACAGGCTCCTCATCAAGGTTTCCGATGTTATCCCAGCGTCCTGGATTTCATACCTAGGATTAAACAAAATTAATGAAGAGCAAACACCTGCAAGACTCAAACTGCATCTGCAGACACCGGGTAACTTACAGCAAGTTGTCCTATATAAGGTACTTCCATATATTATGGATCAGTGTTGTATGGATACGTAATATGGTGCCCATAGAAATCTTTGAGACCATATTGTACCACCACACACCTCTGTTTTTATGCAACAGGTTTTTTTTTTCTCATGGGTATATACATTATCTGTTAGGGAAAAAACAAAATTTGCCGCATGCCATAGTATGGCTCTATAAGACTGGGTTCCCAAGTAGCATAAACGCTGCAGAATGACTACAGAATTTAGGCTGTGTTCACACTGAGTTTTTTGCAGGAGGAAAATTCCTCCTGCAAAAATGGCTCCAGACGTTTTTTGCACAGTGGTTTGACAAAAACTCGTCGAGGCGTTTTTTTCCCCGTTTCTGACTAATTGAAATGGGGTTTTAGAGGCGGAAACCGCCTCAAGATGGGTCATGTCGCTTTTTACCGCGACGCGGTAAAAAAAACTTGTCCGCGCATTTTTTTTACGAGTTTTGCGGAGCAGTTTCCGCGCCAAAAAACGTGTAAAAAAACTCAGTGTGAACAGGGACTTATAGTAGCAGCAAGGTGAATGAGATTTAGCAAATCTCAGGCACACGCAAAAAAAAATAAAAATGCAGAGAGGTGCGGAAAGTGTTCTGCGGTGTGACTTCATTTCGCAGCATGTCAATTTCTTCTGAGTAGATGCGGCGTATGGCCTATAGACTTGAATGGGGATCAAATTCCAGAGTATTTGTTTTGTCGTGGTTTGTCCAACGTTTATGCATATACTTTGCTATAAGCAATGTTTAACACTAAATCCAGAGAGAAAACTGCTATAGAAAAACCGCAGCGATTCCCAGCATTATGAGCAGCTTTCTGTGACAGGTTTAGTTGCGTTGTTTTGAGTTTCTGCTACTAATTTTCTGTTGCAGACTCTGCAGTGTATCCTGTGTGTGGGAACATGCCCTTATACAAGCTCCAGGGACCACCATATGTAAAAGGCCTCATATAAATTAATAGGTTCTTTAAATTTACAGTATACAAATAATGTAGAAGTGTATGTTGGGTTTAGAGAAACACAGTAGCTTCCCTCTCACTATCAGATGATTGGTCCTATTTGTCTATGGAAACGTGTCAATTCAACCAGCCTAGACGTTTATAGGGAGAAATGCGCATATAGCGGAAGTAGCCAAGAATATCCAGTACTTCTATAGCTACACAATCAGGAAACTATATCTATCCTACAACCAACAGTGCCAATCAATTAGCCTGCCAGGACCTTGCTATGTGGTACGATAGTAATCTTAGATCATAAATACCACTTCTACATTTTTTTCTAATATCCTGTATGTAGAATCGCTGCCGCGTTTTAACCCTAGAAATACATTAGACATTGATAACCATGTCGCAATCTTACCAGTCACTGAATGACATGAAGTTGTATAGGGACGGCCGTTCAATATCCGAAAATGCTGTCTGTTCATTCATTGTACCGGATCCCATGTTTTCAAACACAATCCAGTCTCCAACATTTAATTCTGGCAGAAGACAGTGGTCTACAATTATGTCGAGCTCATCATAAGATGGACCCAAGAGGCTGCTGGGAAAAAGTGTCTCGTCTTCCTTGTATGTCTGAAACAGGGACAGTTATTAATTATAGAATTCATGATCAGACATCTTTAATAGCAATAGGAACATGGCTGCTTACCTTATGTACTCTGGGGGCAGCATTTAAGCTCTCCGATAGTTTACTCGCAAAAGAACCATAAACTCCTTCATTCATGCAATAAATAAAAGCTGGACCATCGCTTGTTTTCTTGCCTGAAACATAAAAGTGAAGATCATGATGCAGGAAGAGTAATTGGAAAATGGCAAGACTAAGTGAGCACTAAAAGTGTTTAAAGAGGTTTTGTAGGGATAAACAAAAAAACACCTTAGTCCATAGGCCCCTGAATTACCTCCGGTTAAGTGTCTAAAAACACCATTTAGTCTTCTAGATGAAAGATTCGGACTATACGCAATTGTATTGGAAAAGTGTGACATCCCCGTATAATAATAATACAGATTTGCCAGTTACATTGTAGTCTGGAAAAGTCAAATGTTCACCCCTGTCACCCTCATGGTAGCGCAGCATCCACTGCAGATGTGAAAATAGCTTTAATTATAACTGAAACTGACAGGAGAGGATAACGCAAAGACTTTTACTGAGTAGAGACATCGAAATGGTAGAATATTTTTTTTTCTGGCAGCCGATTGATTTAGGAACTTTTTACTTCTGAAAAACTATTACTGGCACAGAGAAGACTATTGGCAAATTACCCAACATCTAATAAATGATTGAAGTGTGACATTGTCAGCTAGCAGTATACTGGGGGTTACAATAACCAAAAAAAAATTACCTCCAGGAAGATGTTGATCATGCTCAACGACTTTCTTTGCCATGATGTTCACTGCTAGTGTAAATGCAGATGAAACATAATAGCTTCCGGGCTCTGCTATGACTCTAATTCCAGATTCCACAGGAAAATATGCATCCAGCAGAGGGCTGACAGCATGATAAACCTACGAGACAGCTTAGACTTAGTCACCCTCCCCAGGCAAGAAGTGTCAATTTGGCAGATGTTTGTTAGCATTTGGCAATGAATAACCTACCTCTACTAACTGAAATTCATTCCCTGAAAATCCTCCACCAATATCCAGTATGCTCATCTTAAAACCAAGCTCTTCCTGAAAAAAAATAAAAATACGTTTTTGTTGCCACAAGCGTTTGCATTAACAATCGTGCAAGTGCTGATTGACCCTACTGTTACTTGGACTATGTTCACACTTAACATACACCGAACATGAATTATGAAGAAAAAAAAAATCCCCGAACCCTTTTTTTGACCGTAGACCAGGTACATTGTTTTTTTTTTGTTGGGCACTTCATACAATTTCGCATCAAAGAATAACATTTTGTAAAAAAAGAACAAAAAAAAAAAAACATCTTCACCAGAACTGAATAAACCTAAAATCTCTAAAATACAGATAGTGTTAAAAACATTTAGGTCACAGGTAATTAAATACGCAACTGCTTATCTCTCTACTAGAAACGTCCCCCCTTAATGTGAAAATCAGTACAAAAGATCCTGTATAATGCCCGCTTGGTCACTGGAAGGCTGTACAGGAGCGTCATAATAGGATACCAAGATCTAGCTCTCAAATTCTAGTCACTACCGTTTAAAGTCGCAATGTATTACATACGTCCTTGGAATTTAAAAGGTTAATGAGGAATCTGCAAGACTGATAATATAAAGTATGCTGTTGAGCAGCAGGATTTTCTTAATAGATCCTCTCAAGAATATAAAAAAAAAAAAAAAAAGCTAGTTTAGTGTCAAGAACCAGGCTGTGTGTCAATCAGCCACATGTGGGTACAGGGTGAAATACGTTTACTAGGCATAATTCAGACCGACTGGATAGGGGAGGATGTTAAAACACATCAATATGAGTTTATTTGCAGAAAATCTTTGTGAGATATTTTAATGGATTCCCAAAACTACAAAGTGAATGTAACTGAGGATTACTTACTGCCATATCGCACACACAACGGGCATCAGATAAAGCATGACTATATGCTTGTGGATCTCTGGAAGAGCTTGGAACATGGAACCTGCCAAAACAAGACGATACGTTTTTAAAATCCAATCAAATGCAGCAACTTCTCATTTATAAACTGGAGACTTGTAAATTGTGGAACTGCATTATTGGCTAATAACCTAATACTCAGGAGATAAATCACTACAAGAGAGGCACGAGAGTGGTAAGTTTTCTATAGCTGCACACGGTACAATGCCTGTTACTTCCCAAACTGCAGGTCATCAACACAAGCTCTGCACAGATTCCAGCTCCGGAGCCTGCAGAAATGTGAATGCAGCTCTTGAGTATACTACAGGCTGTAACTCAGGATCAGTACATAGTAAGTAATGTATTTACAAAGTAACTTAACTTTTTTTGTAATCCAGACTAAAATTCGTATACATACACACTTTAGTTTTCAGTTATATGAACGGTTTTATACTAGAACTCAAAAGTAATGCTGTGACATGTTCAGATACATGCGTAACAGGATCATGACAAATTTATGCAAAAAAAAAAAATCTACTGGATGAAATTGTACATTACATACAACACAACATTGCTTATTCAAAGCCAGGGGTTCCCAGCTTAATACCATCCACTAAATGTCATGGCTCATCAATAGGATATGACAAATGTATGATGGGTGGGGGGGTCAAAGCAGTCAGACCCCGCAATCATACATTTATTGGATAGCCGATCATTTAATGTAAGTAGTTGAGAAATCCATGTAATTCCTGTCTAACACAAATCTCAAAACCGATCCAAACATGTTAACAGTCCCTTGACATTTAACAGAACTATACTAGGACTTACAGGATTTGGTGAAACTTCCATCAATGTGTCTGAAATATGGAAATCCCTGAACACAGATTTAGAGCAAAGTTCTCATCAGAGAGCATTGGGCACTACTTCTGTAATGCCGGGGTAGGGAGACAGACAGGTGAGCCCTAATCTACCCACCACTCAGTCCCTGCCTACTTGCAACGACCCGTCCTAAGCGACGGGGTACAACTGGGCGACGGTCCCTACGCTCAGTAAGTGCAAGACAGACAAAACAGACAGGGGTACACAGAAGGCGGGAAACGGGGCAGCTGCCCACGGAGACACCGTGAGCAACAAGAGTGGTGAACGAGCCGAGTCAAACCAGGAGAGAGCGAGGTACAAAACGCTGAGCAGGAGAGTGGTAAGAAAGCCAAGGTCAATAACAAGCACTCTCCTGCTCAGCGTTTTGTACCTCGCTCTCTCCTGGTTTGACTCGGCTCGTTCACCACTCTTGTTGCTCACGGTGTCTCCGTGGGCAGCTGCCCCGTTTCCCTTCTTCTGTGTACCCCTGTCTGTCTTGCACTTACTGAGCGTAGGGACCGTCGCCCAGTTGTACCCCGTCGCTTAGGACGGGTCGTTGCAAGTAGGCAGTGACTGAGTGGCGGGTAGATTAGGGCTCACCTGACTGTCTCCCTACCCCCAGCATTACATCTTCAGAGCACCCACTGTTATAACCTGACACATTTCACATTTTAGAAAATATTAAAACTTTGGTTTTGACCATCTACAAACTAATATTGAAGCAGAATAGTCTTTTATAGCAATTACTATTTTATTGTAAGAAGCTACTTATCCATGTCCAAGCAATACAAGAGAAAACATTACAACTACCTAAAATCTGCTAGTGCTAGTAATTCGCTGGGAAAACTAGAAAATCATAAAGCAATGCCATTCTACATAAGGAAGGTCTCCCCTTATCACAATTTTTTGTCGAAGCCAATAGTGACTTTAGCATGACGAAAGTGGTATCCTTTGAGTGTGTCATGGGGCTTTCAGTGACGCAATCTGGTACTAGGAAACCCCCATACAGTCAGTGATGCGTTGCTTTAACAGCCTGTACATAGATCATAATGTGTTAACATACAGAAGTATGCGAATACACGAAGAGCAAAAGAAAGTAGTAAAATGGTAATATTTTTAATAAAATGACACATCAAAATAAAAAAACTTTAAAAACGTGATTTAGTATAAAAGTTTTTTACGCATGCGTTACATAAAAACCCCACAACTGTAATAACCTAAAGAATTTCACAAATAACAAAAAGAGGTGGCAAAACCTGAACTATTTACTGAATTATTAGCAACATGTTAACTTTATTCTGCGGGTCAATATGGTTAAGGTGATCCATATAGTTTTTTTTTTAATGATTTACTACTTTTACGGAAAAAAAAAGTAGCTTCAGAAGGTGTCTATGGAGTAACAGGGAGGACGGGGTGTGTAACTGCTTAAATGCCGTTGTCGCTATTGACCGCGGGATCCAAGTGGTTAAATGGCTGGGATGAGAGTTTGCTCCGATCCTAGTGATTTACGCGAGGTGTCAGCTGTAATCTGTGGCGTATGAAGCAGGCTCAGCCCCAAGAGTCCACTCTAAATCCACTCCCTACCGACCCCGACATACATTTACATCAAATGACGATAAGGTGTTAAACATGGCTATTGTTGCAATCTAATAGTGAAAAACATTATGCAACGTTCTCTCCATTTAGGGCAATGCAATTTGTAACCCTTTGACTACCCTGGACTCTGGTTATAGGAGTCAACATGCAAAGACATAGAAACCATATGGCAAATAAATGCATCTTTGCCCATAATATCCAAAATCAAACCTGGATTTAGGCAAGACAAAACTCTAAGCTTCCAGTGTAGTGAACTTACTTTACACCAATTACTTGAACACTGTATTCCTTAGCACATTCCAGGATGTGTCTGCAGTTCTTCAGCGTGCTGCCAAACACCATGTTCATCTCTTCGTCTCCACTGATGCCTTCTGTTGCAACATGAAGCAAGAGCCTAAGAGAAGGGGAAGATGATTGGGGCACAGTTGGTTTACATCAGCACATGATGTTTTGAAGTATGTTGACGAGCGTGCCACAGCTCGAGCGTCATCCTTGGAAGAGTCAAGAACTTAGTGAGAAACATTCCTGTATAGAAAGAAAACTAGCAATTAGGGCCCAAGACTGGGAGCTGCGAGTGGGACACATGGAATTACAGCAAGCCATATTTCAGTACTTAATCATGGGTTGGTGCTGTAAATAAAATTAAAAAAATATATCCAACGAGTAGTCCCATTTGTTGTCTCAGGAGATGAGTTTGAAAACAATTTCCTTCAATCCTCAAGCTCACTGGCCAAGAGTTTTAAAGGACAGTTTTCACACATAAAACATAACTGCAAAATACTTTAAAACCCACTCCATGGCAGCTCACAAAATGTACCCATCACAAAAAAATATCAGAAATGTCATTAAATTTATTTATTTTGTGTGGAGATTGAGCCGTTCCCACAATACATTCTGCAATCAAAGGGTGACGCCATGTTCCAGTGGAGGCCAAGGATGTTATAAAAAGGTTTAGTAATTATAAAATGTAACTAAATTGTATTTGAAAATAATGTCATTTTATATAAAGCAGTTTGTTTTTCTTCTCGTGATTTCCGAAGTGTTAGTTATGTAAATATTGTGCTAGCTCCGTGGTTGCCACAGTAGCATCAGACCCCTGCATGAACTTCCTGACATGTGACCTTCGCTCATACGAACAGCTACATAAAGCTTGTCAAATTAATGTTGGCCAAACCTGGCATTTTTAGTGGATTATATAATGTTCTGCAGGGGCAGCGTGTGTGTGTGTGTGTGTGTGTGTGTGTATGTGTGTGTGTCTGTGTGTGTGTGTGTGTGTGTCTGTGTGTGTGTGTGTGTGTGTGTGTGTCTGTGTGTGTGTGTGTGTATATGGTGATTTGAAGAGGTTTGCAGTTTAATGTGCTACTCTGATCTAAAGGTAAAATGTCTCTGCCTGCTGGTATATGAAGGCAGTATGAACACTAATGCTTCTTACTTGTAGGAACATATGGGAATAAAAAAAAGCCTATAAAGTGTGAGAAAAGAACTTCTCTACATGTAACTTTTACTAGTAACAGGTAATGCGGAGGTACAGGATACATTGAAACGAAGTAACAAAAAAATGAGGTATATTTTTAATGCGTGGTCAAATATACATAGGCTACATAGATCGTTACATAACTGGTGGTTGTTCCCGCAAAGCATACTTGGTTATATTCCGAAAACATGTATAAAATGACTGTTCTGTGTAACTAAAACCCTGACTTAGAACACTTACTTGGCATTAGGATGGTTGCGTGCTATTTTCTTCAATTCTGCTTCATTGTCACAAGTCATAATGTTTACTCCCAGCTTGGCTGCGTGTTTGATTTGAGCAATTTGCTTGCATGGATTGGTATATATAACATTTTCCATAGAGATGCCCAAGTCATAGACCATTGTCATTTCATGCTGCAAAGGGATGTTAAAATGTAAGAATCATTCATCATCATATATTTATTATTTGTAGGACCCCCTGAACTCTGTTAGCAAATTTAAAGGGAATGTGTCGCTAGAATTTTTTTTTTTATTAGTTAAACAATTATTTTTTAAGTGATTACACATTGTTTTACAATTTTTCACAAGTCAGGAAATATTATAAATTAGACTCTAATTTATAACATTTCCATGTGCTGGGTACTAGAGGGAGCAGTTCCCAAAATTGAAGCTTGCACCATCTTTACCGTTAAGCTTGCACCATCTTTACATATTGAGAATAGCCGATTTGACTCACTTTATTGGCACATATAAATCCAATCCCAAGGGTCGATAATATCTCTAGAACAGCTGGAGACGAGTTACACTTCACGGTATAAAATGGCTTGATGTGCACCATGGTATTTTGCCATTCAATGTGCTTCTTGACAATCCTCCCAAGGTCAGCAACAAAGAATGCATTTTTCCCTGCCTGTTAAATAAAACATACAATTCATTAATATTCTGTACTAAGGGCTTGATATTTAGAAAAAAAAAAAAAGACCATAATCTGTTTTTCAGAATAGATCTGAAGTCACAGTCCCCTTCTAGTCAAGATATACGGGCGAGATCAATCTCGCCAGTTTTACCCCTCAGATACAGCGCTCAATAGCAAGCATCGAATCGGAGTGGTTTTGGAGAAAGGGAGGGAGCACCCTTTCACCCCACTGGCATCCTGCGATAAGATTGCAAGTTGTCGGTGGTTTCTATAGCAGCTGGAGAGCCTAATAAAGGCCCCCAAGGTCTGCCACTAGTTATGCCTGCTAGGCCATGCCAGAGGCATGGCCTAGCAGATGCCTTTACACAGACAGGCAGTAATACACTGCAATACAGAAGTATTGCGGTATATTATAAAAGCGATCAGAGGATCGCATAGTGAAGTCCCCTAGTGGGACTAGTAAAAAAAAAAGTAGGAAAATACCCCGAAAAACCCACAATTCCCCCCTTACAAAATGCTTTAATATTAAACAAAAAGTAAAAAAGCTACACATTTCGTATCGCCGCGTCCGTAACAAACTATAAAGTTATTACATTATATTTTTTCCCAAATTGTTTTTAGTAATTTTCCAACAGTTTAAGAATATTACCATATCCAGATGTCACAATCCAGCATACTGGAGCGCCAACCATGCAGTTCTGGATCTAAAAATGTGTAAATTGGACCGCGACTTGCTTGTCAGTTTACGACTTATCTCTCATAATAAACTATGCGGTTGGATGTTCGGTATCCGCTAAACGTTGGTTGGCAAATCCAGTAACGTAACCCTCAAAACATCAAATAGGTCTCAGCATGGCTGTCACTCTTTCTGCCGAAGTCCCATATTCTCACATACAGAGGGACAGCTATTTTCATACATTATATTCCAATCGGTGGGAAAAGTGGACATCAACCAATATTAACCCCTTCCCGACATCCGCAGCATATATACAGCGCTGTCTGGCAGGAGTTCCCGCAAAGCGCAGAACCATTACGTCGCGGTGATAGTGCGGGCTCAGGAGCTGAGCACGCACCATCACCGCTGAGTGCCAGCTGTATGTTACAGCTGGCACACAGATGTAACGGCCAGGACCGGAGCTAGCCTCCGAATCGGCCGATTAAAGAGGCTTTGTCACCAGATAAGTGATTATAAGATTATATTTTGAAAAACGATAATTTTTGAGCAAGTTATGAGCAATTTAAGATTTATGCTAATTAGTTTAATGACCAACTGGGCGTGTTTTTACTTCTTACCAACTGGGCGTTGTACAGAGGAGTGTTGATTTACCTAAATGGAGAGCACCAGAAGCAAGTGTACTGTCACTGTGTATATCTATTTTGGGTTGCTTTCGTATAGATGTATATGTTTTGTAATTTATTTAAATATAAATAAGGTGAACATTTGATCTTATGATATACTTTCATGCATTTATTGTTCATACACATTTTTGTATATGTATGTCTGTCCTTGTTTTAGAACCGAAGTGATGTACAATCGTTTAGATGTGCGTAAAGGAGAATGTATGTATGTTATTATATATATATATAATTTTTTTATTTATATTTATATTTTTTTGTGTTTTGTCCTTGGTTTGCTTTATAATCTCTTGCTGCATTTGCACAGTACACTATGCACTTCTTTTTCTTCTTATTTATATCACAATAATACTCTTTTATCTCTCTCCATACATTGATAGGGACAGGTTAGGGATAGATTGCATCATTCCTCCAACTGTATATGACTGCAAATGCCCGCTTTATCAGTATATATATATATATTTTATGTGATTAATGCATAATGACCATCTTTCTTTATTATATATATATATATTTTTTTTATTACAATATAAGTTTTGTCTCCTATAAAGAATACTATTTGAATATGTGACCGTTTCATCTCTAACCTGGATTCTCGTCCTGCACTTATCTGTGATCCGCTGACACGGTATCCTTTTTGTGCACAGCCGAAGTCCAAACAATGTGCGCGCATGCGCGTCCTGCCGTTACCATGGTTGCGCCTCCTGGTCTGATCTTGAGCATTGGACACGTGTTTGAGGTTCAGTGCTTCCGGGTCTGTGACACGGAAGTGAATCGGGTGAACGGCGGCGACGGACTGTTTGCCAGGACTAATTCATGTCATCTGTGTCATCTTGTAATTGTAATTTTTGATTGGTTCGGGGGATCTTTAAAGGGGCTGTGCTGTGGTTTAGACACCACCCCCAGACGAAAGCTTGAAGGGCCGAAACGCACGTCGGGGTTGACACCAGAGACGGTGACTGTAGTGATGGGTAAGAGTTCCTTTTCCAGCATTTGAATCCCACTATGGGATATACTATCTGCTAGCATGTAAATCCTGGTATAGGATGAATAAGGTGTTTCCCTTAGTTGATTATATAGTGCAACTACTCCGTACCATGTTGTTGTAGAAGCACAGGCACTATCCTGACTGTCTCATAGGTCAATTTATCCTGTGAGCCATACTTTGCTATATATTTGCTATATTTCTTATACTATTATAGTGTTTACATTTCATCCTCCACAATTTTTTCGATCGTATAGTAATCCCTGAAAAATGTATCGATTTATCTATTTTCTTGCTGAGTAGTTTCTCTTACCTTGTCATTTATCATCTGTATATGCTGTAATTGTAATCTTACTGTTGGGGGCTGCATTGTGGCATTAGGATTACCTATCCCCTTTGTATTAATTGTATCAATCTGGTTGTCACATGATTTATATCTCATTGTGGTGTGTCAGACTCCAATTTTTAGGTGTTAGTTGTACAGAGGAGTGTATGACGCTGACCAATCAGTGACCAATCAGTGTCATACACTTCTCATTGTTCCACAGCACAGTGTGATTGTGCAGTGAAAGAAGCTGGGCTGGAACAATGAGAAGTGTAGGACACTGATTAGTCACTGATTGGTCAGCGTCATACACTCCTCTGTACAACACCCAGTTGGTAAAAAGTAAAAACACGCCCAGTTGGTCATTAAGAAACTAATTAGAATAAATCTAAAATTACTCATAACTTGCTCAAAAATGATCGTTTTTCAAAATAAAAACCACTGCTGTCACCTACATTACAGCGCCGATCAGATTATGTAGGAGACAGGGCACTTATAATCTGGTGACAGAGCCTCTTTAACCCCTCAGATGCTGCGTTCAATAGTTTGCAGCATCTGAGGGTTTTTTAGCCACCGGCACCCCAGCAACGTGATCGCTGGCTTGCCGGTGGGTGCAATGGCAACCGGAGGCCAAGTAATGGCATCCCGGTCTGCCAGCCACGGAAGCCTCCTATGCCCCGCTCAGAGGCGGGGCCTAAAAGGCTTCCGGTACCAAAGGCAAAATGGCGTCGGCTCAGCTTCCGGCTCATAAGCTGGGCCGGCATAGTCAGCGGCTCTTACAACTTGGTGACAGAAAAAACATTCTTTTTACAAAAGTAATTTTATTGAGCAAAAAGTTGTAAAACAAAGTGCTATAAATTGGGTATCGCCAGAATTGTACTGACCCGCAGAATCAAGTTAACATGTAATTTATGACGCGTAGTGAACGCGGTTTAAAAAAATACCTAAAAGACTTTTTTTTGGTCACCTTTCTTCCCCAAAAAAAAAAGAAAAAAAAAAAAAGAAGAGGATAAAGAGTGATCAAAAAGTCGCATGTACCCCAAAATGGTAACAATAATAACTACAGCTCGTCCCGCAAAAAAACAGCCCTCATTCCACTACATCTATGAAGAAATAAAACAAGTTAAGGCTCCAATAAGTCAGGAAAGAAAAATATGCAGTTGTGCAGACCCAGGGTGGAACATTTCTTCTGTTTCAAGAGCCGAATTATCAAGGCCCTAGAATGAGGGAACCAGGAAGGGGCGGGCCCAAACATATCTGCTGTAAGCGAGGGCGCCCGTATTATACCAGGAACACTCTTTCCCAGCAAAATTCCCAAAACTCTAAAGGTGCGGAGTGTGGACCGTAAGGGGGATAAGAAACACCATTTATCAATGCGACAGTGGCCTGTGCAGAAAGGATTGCTTCACAGCGTAAGGCACCTATGGATTATTTTATGCCACGGATGTACTCTGCCCAGCTTACATATGCCCCCACATTATAAACTAAAATACCAGTAAAACTCCAAACAAAACTACTACCAAGTAAATCCACGCTCCAAAAGCCAAATGGCGCTCCTTCCCTTCTGAACCCCACAGCGTGCCCAAACA
This sequence comes from Rhinoderma darwinii, assembly GCF_050947455.1. Lineage (NCBI taxonomy): Eukaryota > Metazoa > Chordata > Amphibia > Anura > Rhinodermatidae > Rhinoderma > Rhinoderma darwinii. Next base: position 41,185,668 of record NC_134691.1, on the reverse strand, counting down.
GCCGTTTACTTCCACATATAGCATCGCCATACCCGGGAGAACCCTTTTAGCAATTTTTGGTGTGTGTGTGTCTCCAGTGGCACAACATATTTACCAGTGAAATGTCATATCTAGGGAAAAACTGCTATTTTTACTTGGCACCATCCGCAGCGCATTCATTTATGGAAAAGACCTGTGGGGTGAAAATGCTCACTACACCCCTTATAAATGCCTTGAGGGGTGACGTTTACAAAATGTGGTCACTTCTCAGGGGTTTCTTTTAGTATTTCACATCAGAGCCTCAGCAATTGTGAACCAATACTTTGTAAGTTGCCAAAGTAGGCCTCAATTTCGCATGGTACTCTTTCACTCCTAAGCCTGGTCGAATGTCCAGGCAAAAGATTAGGGCCACATTTAGGGTTTTTCTAAAACCGGGAAATAGCATAATTAGAGAGCTGTCTTTTCATAGTGGCACAAGCTGTGCACCACATATTGGCATATCTATGGAAAAATTCCCATTTTCACTCGGCAACATCGAGTGCACACTAATTTCTGCAACACACCTGCGGCCTTAACATGCTCACTACACCCAAAATGGGGTCACTTCTGGGGGTTTCCACTGTTTTGGTCCCACAGGGGCTTTGCAAATGCGACATAGCGCCGAGAAACCAACCCAGCAAAATCTGCGCCCCAAAAGCCAAATAGCATGACTTCCATTCTAAGCTCTGCCATGTGGCCAAACAGCCGTTTATGACAACTTATGAGGTATTTCCGTACTCTGGAGAAGTTTCTTTACAAATGTTGGGTTCTTTTTTTCTTTTATTTGTTGAGAAAATTAAACATTTTGGGCTAAAAGCTACTTTTTTTTATTTTCACTGCCTAACTCTAATAAAAACGATTTAAAAGACATTCATTTGTAAACTGCCTGAAGGAGCCTGTGTGATCTTAAAGCCGCTTATAGAACTTTTATGGTTAGCCAATAAAAGGTATCATACCTTCTATACTTTTGTCTTTTTTGACACAAAAGTATTTAACATTGCATATTGTTTCTGGCTAACACGGTACTACACTTTTTACTGTACTTAATAAAAACTATGAAACACCTCTAGATGAATTAATTGTGGGGTGGTTTCCAAAATAGTGTCTTTTTTTGGGTGTTTTATTTGTTTTGGCATCACAAGACTTTATTCAAACCTGACAAGGTGCCTAAAATATAATCTAATAAATAGAAGGCCCCAAAATCCTCTACGTGCTCCTTTGCTTCGGAGGCCTGTGCCTCAGTACATAACCACACTAGGACCACATGTGGGATATTTCTAAAAACTGCAGAATCTGGGCAATAAATATTGAGTTGCGTTTTTCTTGTAAAACCTTCTGTGTTACAGAAAAAAAAATGAATTAAAAAAAAATGAATTTCCGCATAAAAAGTGTAATTTGTAAATTTCACCTCTACATTGGTTTAATTCTTGCAAAACGCCTAAAAGGTTAACAAATTATCTAAATGCAGTTTTGAATACTAGTTTGAGGGGTGCAGTTTTTAAAAATGAGGTGATTTATGGGGGATTCCTAATATACAGGGCCCTCAAAACCACTTCGGAATTGAACTGGTCCCTGTAAAAATAGCCTTTTGAAATCTTCTTGAAAATGTGAGAAATTGCTGCTAAAGTTCTGAGCCTTGTAAAGTCCTAGAAAAATAAAAGGACGTTCAAAAAGCGATGTAAACAAAGTAGACATGTAGGAAATGTTAACTAGTAACTATTTTGTGTGGTATAACTATCGGTCTTTCAAGCAGATTTAGAAAAATGCTAATTTTTGCACATTTTTGAGTTTCCCACAAATAAATATTGAATTTATCAACAATCTTTTCACTAACATAAAGTCCAATATGTCACAAGAACACAGTCTCAGAATCGCTAGGATAGGTAAAAGCATTCCAAAGTTATTACCACAAAAAGTGGCCACAGCGGGAAGGGGTTAAGGAAACAAACAAAAATCAAAACCAAAAAAAACAGCCCGCTGCCTCAATAAAAAAATGTTGATCCCCTTAACAAGCCCCCCCCCCCCCCGAGCAAGGAATCCATGTCCCTTATCTCCAATCTGTTCCCCAGGAAGAGTCTCCCTCTAGGTCCTCCAGTGTACATTCTGAACTATCACAGCAGGGTTTCTCCCAATAAGATTTGCTCCTGATACCACATTGTCGGTTGAAAACACGTGCGTAACTTATCTTTAACACATTGGGGTAGCAATGTCATAAACCCCCCCCCCCTCCCCATATTTGAAAACCTTTTTGTACCATTTTTTTCTTATGATATGTTGCCTCCTGCCAGTCCATTTTCATTGTGTCGGATATCCTATCCATGGAAATACGTAGAGTCGGAGCATGTGGGTGATTCCACACCTGCATGCTTGCTTTCCTACCTGCTGCTGCAATCATGTGCAGTATACAATTCCTGTGTGGCGTGCCGCCATGCGTCCACATCTACGGGTCCCAAAATTGCCCATGAAGAGTTCAAAGGGAAAGGTCCAGTCATATTGGTCACTGCAAACTCTTACCCTCTCCCAAAATCCCTGGATCTGTGGACACATCCAGACAGTGGTATAAATTCGCTTCCAACTGTCCACATTTAGCATCTAGAGGAGCATATATACCCATTCTGAGTCCCCTCTGAGGGGTCAGGTATGCGCCCTGTTTATTACATTATTTAATCCGCACTGTGAACGCCGTAAAAAAAAATAAAAAAAAATGCAGAAAGTGCCCTGATACAACTGCATCGCCAGAAAAATAAAGTTATGGCTCTTCAAACATGGAGACACAAAAACAAATAACTTTGAAAAAAAACAGTGTTTACTGTGTAAAAGTAGTAAAACATACAAAATCTATATAAATTCGGTATCGTTGCAATCGTAACAACCCGCTAAATAAAGTTAGTGTTATTTAAACCGCACGGTAAACAGTGTAAATTTAGGACACAAAAAAGTGTGGCGAAGTTGCTGGGTTTTTTTTTATTCCCCCCCCCAAAAAAAGTTAATCAATAAATTCTATGTACTCCAAAATGGTGCTATTAAAAAATACAACTTGCCCCGCAAAAAAACAAGACCTTACACAGCTATGTCGACGGAAAAATAAAAAGTTATAGCTCTTTGAATGAGAAAAAACGTCAAAAATACCTTAGGGCACACACAGTTCAATGCATACAGGGCAGATACCTCAAACTGATAGCAGTTTGTCAGTGTCTCAGTTCTTCCATTACAATTACCGGGACACAAATCAGCAATGTATTAGGCAAATGGCAAACAAAGGGGGGCGCAGATCACGTACACTCACCAGGGTATGCTCGTATATATAGTTACTAATGACATCTGTAGCAGTTGCTGCATCATCCAGTAGGCCAATGGAGTAATTTGCATCTTCATTAAATCCTTTCATCTCAGCCGTATTCCGCAAAGCCGACAATCATAAACCAAGAAACGTCAAATCAGGAGTCTAAAAGTTTTTTTGGGTCCTAAAAATATGCAACAAACTAGAGAATAAACAAAACAAAAACTGATTAGGTATTGTACTCAACCTCCATGACCGTAATACATACAGAGTTTGGTTTTACTTTAGAGACTGTTCACATTTGTGGTAAATAGTTTGTCAGGGTTTCCGATACTTTGACAGTAAGAACAGCATAGTCTGCAGCGCTATTATTGCTGTTGAAAGGATCAAATATCTGAAAGAACACCAGAAGCCCAATTATAAGTCAATAGGGTCAGACTGCTCAGATAAACTCCATCATTTATGTATGCATGATCAGCAGCAGCTCTTTTTAGATTCATTAAATAGGGAGGAATTTTAGTAGTTCTAAGAAAAATTCATATAATTCTATGTATAGCCTAGTGCTAAAAGCATCAAATGTAATGGCATGTTATGTTCGATGGTACAGGTAAAGTCTTGTTTTCTGCATACAGAGGTTTGTAAACCAATGTAAAAGGCAGCTAGTTACCTAACAAGAACATTTCAGCAAATAAGTGTGCCACCAAACCAAAGGATTTTTACATATGCAGCCTACACAATGAAATATTTCTTGTGTACCACTAATTGCTCGCTTTAGGGACATCTACACAAAGAAAAAAAAACTTTTACTAGATGCTATCATACAAAAACCAGCAAGTCTGCACGTCGGCCCAACACAATAGTCAATAGGCACACCCAGGGTGTTCTATTTAAAACATGCCTCAACGTTCCTTATTCCCAATGGCACTGTAAAGCGTGCCGGACACATCAGCAATTAAGACAAGCATGTTTTAACAATCCCTGTCTGTATTGTGACTAGCCTGCCTAACATCTAACAATGACTGTCTAGGGACATACAGCCTATAGGCGAAGACGGGAAAATGACCTGCTGGATAAAAATGGCAGCCGACCTAATCCGAGACCTATTATTAGAGAGAATATAAATAAATGTTGGATTTAATGTGCATACTTTTGCTGAACCATTGTTACTGGAATTCAAAGAGTGGTCGGTATCTTACAGGAATGTCCTAGAATCTGTAGACTGACAATTAACCCAGGATGGGTGATAAATGTCTGATTGCTGGGGGTCCCAATGCTGGGAAGGCCACTGATAACCATAATTGCTATCCCAATCCCCCTGTTCCTGATCACTGCACGACCAGAGTGCAAACTTTAAATGGACCGGCAGAGGAGCATGTGCGATGCTGCTCAATTCAATATCCTCCTCCCTATGGAGTTTTCGTGACCCGTTTCGGTGATCCTGTGGATAGGCGATAGATGTTGATCTTGGAATAACCCCTTTAAATGGAATTAGGCTCTATTCACATCTGCAGTACGATTTCCATCAGAGGAACAAAACTGAAATGTCCAATCCGTCGCATGACTAAACCAACGGCGCCCAAACTGAAACCATTCAATGACTAATGGGTTTCCATCACAGTTTGTGTTAGCGCTGAACGTTGCACTATTTTATCAGTCGAAAACTACGGAATCTGCAACAGAGGCCCCTAACTGAGCCTCTGACAGATGAGAACAGGACATTCTTCTTCAAATCAAGTTTAAAAAGCTTTCCACCAATCAGGTATATAATTAAAGGATAAGCATTTTGATCAAGACAATACTCAATTTAACAGATCATGGGGGCTTAAAGGTCACTTACATGGACAACTTAGGAGATGGAACCTCCTATCATCAGCTAGGCTGCCAAGGCGGCTCCGCGTTGAAGTCAAACTGTTCTCTATAGAGCGCTTTTCCTAGTCCCACTGGATAGTTGTATGCTTTGACTGAAAATTTGCCCTGCAAGAGATAAAGAAAAATAAGCTTTATAAAGACCATATAAACTCACACATAGAATATGTATCAGTTGGCAGTTCGGAAGTGCATAGTTCGTTATTTTCAGCCACTACTTCTATGAGTTACATATATCATGGTAAACTGTGGTCTTATGTTGACCGAGCCAGTATCTCTGGAGACTGACCTCTTTAAATTAAGACAATGTGCTGTATTCTAACTAGTGACTCTCCCTCAGCTGATTGGTCAACCGTGATCCTACGGCCCACTCCACGATTGCTTTCTTGTGAATACAGTGGAAGTCCAGGGACCATACAGCGGGTGCAATAGAACCCACAAACCGTTTTACTAGCACATCTAATCCAATGCCTTAAGAGGTCTGTCAACATGGGCGTTTTTTTTTCTTTATCTCTAACTGGGCGTGTATTGTGTTTTTAACTGGGCGTGTATGACGCTGACCAATCAGTGACCAGTCAGCGTCATACACTCATCTCCATTCATTTACACAGCAGCGATGTGCAGCCACATACAGAGATTAACGTTAATCAAGTGTCCTGATAATGAATACACATGAAATCCAGCCTGGACGTCACGTGTATTCAGAATCCTGACACTTCTGAATCTTTTCTTTGAGATTTCCAGCAAGGGAAACGAAATCTCGCGAGATTACGGAGGTAAACGATATTTCGTTTCACTTGCTGGAAATCTCACAGAAAAGATTCAGAAGTGTCAGGATTCTGAATACACATGACGTCCAGGCTGGATTTCATGTGTATTCATTATCAGGACACTTGATTAACATTAATCTCTGTATGTGGCTGCACATCGCTGCTGTGTAAATGAATGGAGATGAGTGTATGATGCTGACTGGTCACTGATTGGTCAACGTCATACACGTAAACACGCCCAGTTAAAAACACAATACACGCCCAGTTGGGCATAACGAAAAAAAAACGCCAAGATGTCCATTTCAAACCTCATTTGCATATATATATATAAAATTGCTCAAAACTTGGCCAAAAATTAACGTTTTTTAAAAAAACCAAAACCGTTACTGTAATCTACATTGCAGCGCCGATCACATGCAATAGGAGATAGGGATTTGAGAATCTGGTGACAGAGCCTCTTTAAAAAGTTCAAAAAACTCCTTTTTTCCCATTTTCCCCCTAGAGCATATAAAAAAAAAAAATAAACATAATTTGTATCGCCGCATCCATAAAAGTCTGAACTATTACAGTATATCATTATTTAACCGGCACGGTGAACGCCGTAAAAAAATAAATAAATTGTAAACGCCGGAATCTCTATTTTTTGGTCACCTAATCTCCCACAAAAAATGAAATAAAAAAAGTGATCAAACCGTCGCATGTACACCAAAATGGTATTATTAAAAACTACAGCTTATCCCGCAAAAAATAAGCCCTCATACCACTTAATCGACGGAAAAATAAAAGTTATGGCTCTCAGAATTTGGCAACAAAATAAATTATTTTTAACACTTAGGTTTTTACTTGTAAAACTAGTAAAATATAGAAAAAAACTATATATATTTGGTATCGGCGTAATCGTATTGACCCGCAGAATAAAGTTAACATGCTTTAATTGCACAGTGAATTCCTTAAACAGCACGCAAAAAAACTTGGAGAAATCGCTGTTTTTTTCATTTTCTACCCCACAAATATTTTTTTCCCGTTTCCTAATACATTATACGGCAAAATAAATGGTGCTACGAAAAACTACAACGGTGTGCAAAAATCAAGCCCTCACAGGACTATATCGACGGAAAAATAAAGACGTTATGGCTTTTGGAAGGTGGGGAGGAAAAAACGAAAATGAAAATCTGAAAAAGGGCTGCGGTGGGAAGGGGTTAAAGCTCTTGCTGTGCTCATCTCATTACATTTTTAATTCCGATTCCCGTCAAGTACACTGTGCATTTAAATCACTGTTCACATCAATACTGTACAACTAGAGTAGGTGTCGGACGTTACATCGATGTGGATGATCCATACAATGTCTCAGACAACACTAAAATGTCATAATAGGAAATAGAGCAAAACTATTGCAACGTATTTGAAAATTCATGGTCAAGTGCTATTTCTCTTCTAGCTTCATGATTTACCAAGATCAAGTATATAAGAACAGCTAGGAAGCAGAGGTGAAACTGCAGATAGTTATTTTAGCATGCCATGCATAATAATAATAATAATAATAAAAGATCTGCAAGTGAAATAACCACTCTCTGCATGTGCATCTGAATCAGATCTAGATTAGGATTATACTAACTATCCAATATGGCCATCATAAATCCAATATGGGAACATTTATTTTCAGATTTGTTTCATGCAAGATATCAACTATGCCAGTACACAACAACATTTAAATGTAAAAGTTAACCAACTATCTACTTTGAAAAACTGAAAAAAAGAGGTCGCACAGTTTCTTTTGTGGCACAAGAACATTCCCTATAGAGCAGTTTTTTTTCTGTGTAAAAGAGCGTACAATCGTATGCTGCAGAGAACTTGCCTGGAAACCATGCAAGCATGGACTATTTATGCACAAGTTTTGTCCTCTGCCTGGATCCTTAGGCCTCCTGCACACGGCCGTAGCTGTGTCTATGGTCCGTGATTACGGCACGGACGGGTGCGGAATGTCATTGATTTCAAGGAGCCCAGACCGCAAATGCGGACCACATGACGTCCTATCTTTTTTGCAGTCCGGGCAATGCACGGACCGTGGAAATCACGGTCGTGTGCATTGGCACCATAGGAAAGCATGTGTTTGATCGACAATTGTGGATGGTATACTGCCGCAAAACTCTGGTCGTGTTCCAGAAGCCTTACAGTGTGCAGTCATATACACATGCTGTATATAACTGCACGAGAGCCCTCCTTGGCAGGCTCTAAATATTACTATATAACAAAAAGCTGAGAGTAAGTACCGACGGAGCAAGACTTCTAGAGCCATTCTAAAATAAGTCAATTTTCTTCTTTTTCATAATAGGAAAAAATTTCATAACTTATTCACATTCTGCTAAGTGTAGTTATAAATTAATAACTAGGTATAAAATATCTAATTACCAGGAGTGTAGTCAAGTCACATAAGGCAACTAAAATTACATTTTAACAAAATTTGCCATATGCAGAAAGTTAAAGACTGGTACTACACCAGACCAACAACAAGCAATGTCAAGTTAAAGAGCCCTAAAAAGCAAACTGATTTACCAAGGACAGAGAGTGCCCACAGTGGACTCGGGACCCTGCATACTTGCAGACTGTACTGTATTTGTGACACCATGCTGTATGTGACAAGTTTATACCAGAGACTGAACGGCTTATAAATACCACATTTACACTGTACGGTATGCCAGAAAGACAGTAGCCTAAAATCTGAATTAATATCAGAACATTAACAGTTAAACGTAGAAGTGGTGTAAAAGATAAACTTCTGACAAAGCACACAAAGTATGAAGTGGTGAGTCGGCAGTAAGCGGTGTGACAGCGAGGTTACATAAGCTGCTATTGCAGGCATCTCATTCATTCAAAGAATTTTGTTAAAGCAATGCCTCCAAGAGCAATGGAACTTATGCTTTGTAAATTGCCTTAACCCCTTAACGACCAGGCCTGAAAAGGTCTTAATGACAGCAACATTTTTCAGTTTCTACCTCTGTGCATTTCAGCAGCCATAACTTTTTTATTTCATCAATGTGGCCGTATGAGGTCTTGTTTATGTGGGAGAAATTTTTTTTTTCTTCCCATAGCTTGAAGGTAAAAAAAATTATTCTTACGGCGTGAATATAAGAAAAAGCGATTCTTGGCATCGTTTTCCTTGTTTATCTTTTATTCCGGTCACGTTTCATGCTAAATAACCCATTCGATTACTTTTTCAGGTTATTACGGTCGTTTAAAAACAGAATATGTGTAGGTTTTTTGCTTTTATTTAGTGATGGGGCAATAAAATATATTTTATGCAAAATAATGACTATTTATTTTGTTACTTTTTTTTAAATCCCATTAAGGGATAGCTTTATTTTTTACTTGTAATGTATTCGCATACTCCTGCATGCTAATACATCATACTGTGTCACTATGACACAGGCTGCTGTTAGGGCTGCACATAGTGTGCCCGAACAGCAGGCTTACTGAACACAGCCCTGGGGTCCTTTGTAGGTCCCCAGGGCTGACTGCAGAGGGCTTCCCCAGTGTTTGATCACATCACCGGGTTTCCGATGACTAGATCAAGCAGGGAGTTCGTTTTGATCTTGCCGTGGTCACGGACCGCGGCGATCAAAGGGTTAAACAGCTGGGGACCGAACGTTTTCCGACCCCAGCAGGCTGCGCTAAGATCAGGAACTGTTCGTTACAGCTCCTGCTTAGAGGAGGAGCGCTCATCAGCCTCTTCTACAGAGACACCAAAAGACGTCGCTGTAGACTAAGGACATGCACCGCCTGCCGTCAAAAGACAGTGGGCGGTCGTTAAGGAGTTAAAAATAGTAGTACAGCGTTTCACTGTTGATAGACACCACTGCAAAGAAACCAGACCCATGACTTAGCCAGTCAAATGGCAAAAATAAATTAAGACTTTCTGTGCAGGATTAGGGCTTGTCCACACGCTGCGGAATTGTCGCAGTTTTTCCGTCCGTAACTTCGGACAAATCTCATCCACACGCTGCGTAAAAAGTCAGAGCAGAAATTGACCAGTGGTGCGTATTTTTCGGACCGCAGAATGTGCACTTAAAATGCTGTGTTTTTCCGAGGAGATGTCACCATCTCCCAGCACTGGATAAAAATGCAGCAAAATAGGCACCATTTTTGCCACAGCGGAATGACAGCTTTTTTTAATGGAATTGCTGCAGAAATTATCTCAGCAATTCCATTGTGTGGACAAGCCGTTACAACAATTATATAAAACAGAAAGCTAGCAGACCCGGTTTACAGCAAGCAAATCAACCGTGTTGCCTATAACAAGGTAGCATTAAATATCATTTATATAAAGAGACTAGACAATAGACTAGAAAGAAAGTCACTTCGAAATCGGATCCCCTGCCAAGAACAGAGACAGTTGAATTACCTCAGACATTTACAATGCTGATCAGCTCCCATTGCCCCGCAGAATGAGATGTATGGATGTAATTCATGTGCTCTCCTGGCTCATCAGAATGAGAGTGAAACTATACAAGAGCCGTTTTACATTGTTAATTTAATGACAGGAAAAAGAAAACTAGATTGGGCTGGAACAGACCGGAAAGAAATCACTCACCCCACCCTGCATTCCCTCTATTTGCACTGTTGCCACAAACACTGGCGGCAAGCACACCAACCCAAAAAAATTATATATATATTAAAGAATAAAGGATCTGTGACGGGGAGAGCCGGCGCCAAAGCCAGGCATGACTTTGGTTGATTGTTCTAGCATCTCTGCTAATGATAACCCTTGCTTCGCCAAAAGACATGAGCTTACTACGCCAGAGAGTATATGACATTAACCCTCTCATAACTCTCAGCCTCGCTCTGACTGGTGGCATTTTTGTTTATACAGTGAAAACTCTGAAAATGCTAGGACTTTAACACAATTTAATTGTGAAAAGTGTTCTTCTTGGAAGCTTTCAGTCAGTGTGACAATCTTAATAAATCCATTCATTAAAGGGGTATTTCCATCTCAGACATTTATGGCATTCATAGGACATGCCATACATTTCTGATAGATGTGGATCCCATCTCTGTGACCTGCACCTTTGAGATTGGGAGTCCCCCGACCCCATCGCCAGCTGGTAGGATGGCCAATGAGTCCAGGTAGGAAATTAGTGCAGTGGTCGTCAGAGTTCTGGAAATAGCCGCATTCGCTGAGACGCACCATTTCTGGAGCTCCTAAAGAAGCGAATGGGAGTTACGGAAACTGCGTAGATTGTCATGCTACTTCCGTCAGTAACTTCTGTGTGTGCCGAAAAACGTAGCACAGAGAACTCTGATGTATCAGTAACTCCAGTCACCTTGCCACTGAGTATCTCACTGGATGTGGAAGCCAGCAGTAATCTCCCCAACCAGGACACCCCTAATTACAAAGCTGGGATGCGCATCTATCAGACATTTATGGCATATCCTGTGGATATGCCATAAATGTCTGAGATGGGAAAACCCCTTTTAAAGAGGCTTTGTTGCTGGTAACTACTGTTTTTTTTTAAAAAAAATATATAATTATTATTAGGGACAAAGTTATGAGCATTTTAACATTTATGCAAATTTCAGCTTCATTTTTTAAATCTGACATGTGTCACTTTATGTGGTAACCCCGGAATGCTTTTATATTAGGAACCCCCACAAATCACCCCAATTTAAAACCGGCACCCCTTAAAGTATTCAAAACAGCATTTAGAAAGTTTCTTAACCCTTTATGCATTTCTCAGGAATTAAAGCAAAGTGGAAGGGAAATTTGCAAATTTCATTTTTTTGCAGAAATTCCATTTTAATCAATTTTTCCTGTAATACTGAAGGTTTTTACCAGAGAAACACAACTGAATATCTATTGCCCTGATTCTGAGGTTTTTAGAAATATCCCACATGTGGTCCTAGTGCGCTACTGGACTGAAACAAAAGCCCCAGAAGCAAAGGAGCACCTAGTGGATTTTTCGGCCTTCCTTTACTTAAATTATATTTCAGGCACCATGTCAGGTTATAAGAGGTCTTGTGGTGCCGAAACAAAGGAAACCCCACAAAAGTGACTCCATTTGGGAAACTACACCCCTAGAGGAATTAATCTAGGGGTGTAGTGAGCATTTTGACCACACAGGTATTTCATGGATTTCATTAGAATTGGGCAGTGAAAATCAAAAATTACATTATTTTCCAATAAGATGTAGCTTTACCTCAGAATTTTTAATTTTTAGAACAAATAAATGAGGAAAAGCACCCCAACATTTGTAAAGCAACTTCTACAGAGTACGGAAATACCCCATATGTGGTAATAAACCACTGTATGAATACACATCAGGGCTCAGAAGGGAAAGCACACCATTTAGCTTTTGGAGTACAGATTTTGCTGGATTGATTTCTCGGCACCATGTCGCATTTGTAAAGCCCCTAAGGTACCAGTACAGTGGAAACCTCCCAAAAGTGACTCCATTTGGGAAACTACACCCCTAGGGGGAATTCATCTAGGGGTGTAGTGAGCATTTTGACCCCACAGGTGTCTCATAGATTTTATTAGAAATGGGCAGTGAAAATGAAAAATTACATTTTCCAATAAGACGTAGCATTAGTTCAAAATTTTTCATTTTGTCAACAAATAAAAGAAAAAGCAGCGTAACATTTGTAAAGCAACTTCTCCAGAGTACGGAAATACCCCACAAGTGGTCATAAACTGCTATTTGGACACACAGCAAGGCTCTAAAGGGAAGGAGCGCCATTTAGTATTTGGAGTAGAGATTTTACAAGATTTGTTTTTTGACACCATGTTGCATTGAGCTATAGTACCAGTACAGTGGTACCCCCGAATACTTAACCCATTTTGGAAACTATATCCCTCAAAGAATTGATCTAGGGGTGTAGTGAGCATTTTGACCGCACAAGTGTTTTGCAAAAATGAGTAAACTATAGATGTTGCAAATTGAAAATTGCTGTTTTCTACAGATATGCCATTTCAGTGCCCAATGTGTTGTGCCCAGCTTGTACCACCGTAGACACATCCCATAAATTGTTAAGCGGGTTCTCCAGAATACAGTAATACCCCATATGTGGTCATAAATTGCCGTTTGGGCACACTGCCAGGCTCAGTTGGACCACCATTTGGCTTTTGAAGCGCAGATTTTGCTTGGTGTTTTACTGGTATTTCAGCTTATAATGTGGTGGCATATGTAAACTGGGCGGAGTACATCAGGGTATATGTAAGCTGGGTGGAGTACATCAGGGAATATGTAAGCTGTGCGGAATACATCAGGGCATATGTAATCTGTGCGGAGTACATCAGGGTATATGTGAGCTGGGCAGAGTACATCAGGGCATATGTAATCTGGGCGGAGTACATCAGGGCATATGTAATCTGGGCGGAGTACATCAGGGCATATGTAAACTGGGCGGAGTAAATCAGGGCATATGTAAACTGGGCGGAGTAAATCAGGGCATATGTAAACTGGGCGGAGTGCAACAGGTCATATACATAATAGGATGATGTAATAATGGGGTGAATGAATAATCCATGGATTGGTGTGGTCGCTTTGAACCAATCCTTTATGCACAGGCCGGATTTATTGGGTATTGTACAAAATATCTGCGCTCCAGTATTGCCTAAATCTTTGACTTCTTCACTAGCCTTATAAGCAGCACAAGGCTCTAAAGTTTCCTCATCTCCGCTGCATCTACGGGGTCCACCTGTGGAGTCCAGCAAATGACGATGTGAGGTATTTAGTGAAATTCTACTGGACCTAAAAAATTTGTCTGGTCCTTCATTTTGCATCATTGCGTTTTGAGAGTCATAACGTGTTATTTTTCCGTAGACGGAGCTGTGTGAGGGCGCGTTTTTTGTGGAACTAGCTGCGATTTTTTTATCACTATTTATTCCATTTTTTGGGAGATGAGGAAACCCAAAAACAGCCATTCTAGCACAGGTTTTTTTTTATGTTTTTTTTTTAGTGTTCACCGTGCAGTATAAACAACGTTAACTTTATTCTGCGGGGCGATACGATTACAGCGACACCAAATTTATAGTTTATTTACGTTTCACTACGTTCCCACAATAAAAATACTCTTTTCTAAAAAAAAGTCATCATGTTTTAGTGTCGCCATTTCTGACAGCCATAACTTTTTTATTTTTTAGTTGATATCGCTGCGGGAGGGCTTGTTTTATGCATGACGAACTGTAGTTTCTATTGGTACCATTTTGCGTTACTTGCAACTTTTTATTACATTTTTTGAGACAAGATGACCAAAAAATAAAATGCTGTCATTGTTTTTTACGGTGTTCACCGTGCGGTAAAAATAATGTGATATTTTTATAGATCAGGCCGTTCCGAACGTGGCGATACCTATTATGTAGTTTTTTTTCACGTTTTCATTTTTTTTCTAATAATAAAGGAGTTGATCATGGAAACAGGGCAAGTGTTGTTTTTATTAGTTAAAACTTTTATTTATTCTTTCACATTTTTATTTTTTTTACTTTTTTTTATTACACTGACCTGGGGACTGGAAGATCTGGTCTTCTGATCCCCGGTACGATGCACTGCACCACTTATGTAGTGCAGTGCATCGTAACTGTCATTCTTCATTTGACAGTTCGCCTATTACGTCATGCTTCGGGCAGGACCTAAAAGGCTTCCGTACCTGGGCAACCAGGAAGCCTAGCAATGGTTTCCTGGTTGCCATAGCAACCATCGCCACCCCTGCGATCCATCGGGGGGGGGGGGGGGACAGAGGGAGCTCCCTCACTCTGTAAACCACTTAGATGCGGCGAACGTCATTGACAGCCACATTCAAGCGGTTAAATGGCTGCGATCGGCGGTAACTGCCATCGCAGCGGGATGTCAGCTGTGTATGACAGCTGCTGAAGATAAAGCGCGAACAGCTCCTGTACTCGCTTTATCTACAGGGCGTGACTGTACGCCCGTGTGTGGGAAAGCACTTTGAATTTGGACGTACAGTCACGCCCAAAAGCGGGAGTTGTAAATAAGGTGTACGACGCTTACCAATCAGCATCATACACTTCTGTTCATTCATGTCTAGCTTTAGTCACAGCACAGCGTGAAGGAACTGCGGGAGTAAGTGACGTCACGGCGTGATCTCTCGAGATCACACTGTGCTGTGACTAAAGCCAGACATGAATGAAGAGAAGTGTATGACGCTGATTGGTAAGCGTCATACACCTTATTTACAACGCCCACTTGGTTAAAGTAAAAAAAAAATAAGTCTGGCTTTTACAAAAATTATCATAAATCTTAAAATGCTCATAACTGTCCCTAATAAAACTAATTTTTCAAAAAACAAACCAAAAAAAACCAGTAGTTACCAGCATCAAAGCGTTTATTCAATTAGGTAGGAGATAGGGAAATAGGAGATAGGGAAGCATGAGACTGGTGACAGAGCCTCTTTAAGTCAAATTTCTGAACACTCAGTTTATCGTAAAGATCATCTCATCTAAAAACATATGACATTCACAGGATATGCCATAAATGTCTGATAGGCGAGTCCCTGTGGGATCTCCATTTATTGGAAGAAAGGGGTCCACTGAAGGCGAACTAGTCAGCAGTGTCCAGTGAACTGGTGTTTGTTCCTATGGGGGCATCATTTTACATTATAACAGCTGTGGCATTGAGCAGCTTTAAATAGTGGCCACAGCTCTGGAGAACTCCGCCACCCATTCATTTGAATATGTGCTGTACAATACCAAATTCCTCCGACCTGATCTGTACAGATTGAACAACCCCTTTACAAAGTAACGGTCATTTCATAAACCTTTTGACATGTCATAGTGACATTTAAGAAATTTACATTTATGGAGGTCTGGGTGCGGAGACCCCCATTGATCGCTGAATCAAAAGGGCAGAAGTCCTCAGGTGAGCGCAGTTCACCTTTGCCTGTAATGGTTTAACTTTGGCTCTTTTCAGCTCTTCTCTGAAAGAGTTAGCTGAATACAGGCTCAGCTAACACAACCTCTCTGAGAAGAGCCGAAGTTATACCATTACAGCTGAAAGGGCAGAGTGTTGGGCTGAGTGCCTCTGCTCTTATCTTTGAGTGATTGGTGGGGGTGTCAGCACCCAAATCCCCACCGATCAATACATCCGACATGTCAAAAGTTTTGCCAAATGACAGTTACTCTAAGAAACTCTGTAAATACATGGTTTACTCATCTTGTACTGATCAGTATTATCTGTTCTGTCAATAGCAAAGTTGTCAGTTACACCGCAGAGTGAACAGTGCAAATTTATAACGTGAAACAACAATGCAGGAGTAGCGATTTATTTTCAATTCTCTCCTAAAATATAGTTAATAAAAGTTAATCAATATATTATAAGCATCTAAAAATGGTGCAATTGAAAAAAACAACTCGTCCCGAAAAAATGTAGATGGAATAGAAAACAAAAAGTTATGATTCTTGGAATGCGACCTTGAAAAAACAAAAGATAATCCTTAACGCACAAAAAAAGCCTGGTTATTAAGGGGTTAAACACAAGAAAGGCAGCCGAACAAGCTCTGAACCCTGTAGATTTGTGAATGCAGCTTTGGAGTATACAGGCTGTAAATCAGTACAAGTAATGCAATGTTATAGATATTAGTTAACTAAAATGATGTCTAGTCTGATTACATAAATGGCTCCTGGGCGTTGTGCAAGTTATTTTGTGGTTAAAAAACTTTGCGGCGATGACAGCTGATTGTGAGGGTTTTTTTTTATGTAACAATTTGAGTCACAACCGGCATCTGTACACGTAAATAGTTGTGCTTTGATTCCAATTTCAACACAGCAGTCGCATTAAATGACGAGACAGTTTTAAAGTACATATAAACTTCTTCGCCTTTTGTGTAAACAATTTAAGTGGGCCAAAGGCCCACAACACACGTGTGCTCTACTATGGAAAGACTGGAAAACAAATGAGGAAACTGCTTAACCCCTAGAGGACCACAATAAGTATATTTATGTTCCAGCTGCCGATGCAAATTTACATAGTCCTCTAACAGGAGATCATGCTATATAGCGCTCTACCGTCAAAGTTCGGGCAGACAGTCCCCTCAATTCTCCTGAAGTGACAGGGATCTGAAATGACTGTGTATATATAGCACAGCGATTGTCTTATTGTATATTCCTACTATTGATATTCACCTTTTTTGTTAATATCCTGGTATTGTTACTCTTCTATGTTTTTATCATTCAATAAAATGACAATTGAGGAAATAAAATGTCAGATACTGGTTATGTTTTGGTACAACATTCCCATCTGTACCCCAAAAAAACTAAAAATATTTAGCCAAAGTATAAAATAAATTCACCGAGTCACATTTCAAAAGGTGAAATATTGCTGTGGACCTTCAGGCACCTGAAGGCCTTGGTCTTGAAAGGGTTAAAGAGCAATTCCCAAACGCTCACTGATGATGCTACACTGACTGGAGCAATCATGAAAATATTTTGTAATGCAGTTCAAAACTACAGCTGTACTTCAAACTTTTCATCCTTTAACTAGAAAGCATAGTGCTTATGAATCATACAATGATATGTCTAAGGGCCTATTCACATCTGCGTCTGGGTTCCATCAGACCTTTTCGTCAGGGGAACCCATTAACTGAAAGGCAAATGGAAACCATAGCTTCCGTTTGCATTACCATTGATTTCAATGCCAATGCTTCTGTTGCCAACGGTTTCCATTTGTCACTGTTCCGTAAGGGTTTCGTTTTTTTTGCGGAAACAATAGCGCAGTCAGCTGGGTTCCCGACTGAAAGGTCTGACGGTACCCATCAGAAAAGATTCAGAAGTGTCAGGATTCTGAATACACATGACGTCCAGGCTGGGGGTCATGTGTATTCATTATCAGGACACTTGTGTATGTGGCTGCACATCGTTCTAGTAAGAACACTCTGTGCTGTGTAAATGAATGGAGAGGAGTGCATGATGCGGATTGGTCAGCATCATACACTTCTATTCACAGCGCCCAATTAGTAAAACAAGTAAACATGCCCAGTTACAAACACAATACACGCCCAGTTGGACATACGAAAAAAAAACACGCCCAGTTGTCCATTTCAAAGCTCATTTGCATATATATATATATATATATATATAAAAATATAAAATAGCTCATAACTTGGCCAAAAATTAACGTTTTTTTTTAAAAACACGTTACTGTTATCTACATTGCAGTGCCGATCACATGCAATAGGAGATAGGGATTTGAGAATCTGGTGACAGAGCCTCTCACCCCCGACCATGTAAACAAGAAGTGTCCGGGAGGCAGTGTGAGCACAAAAAGGTAGATCAGAGTTTAGGGGGCCCCGTTCTAGAGTTTGGCGTGGGTCCCAGAGGTGCAGCCTGCATCTGACATTTATGATATGTGGATATGTCAAATGTCCTTCATAGAAAAACCCCTTTAAAGGAACAGTGTCATCACAAATTATTTTTTTATATGTTACAAGATGTTAGTGCTTTATTAAAAACGTTTATATTCATTTGTGTGTTTGTGTTTTACTTTTTCTTATTTTTACACTTTTTCTTCACTATGGGGGCTGCCATTTTTTTTCCATTTCTGTCTGTGTCGATTAACGACACATACAGACATGGAATACGGCAGCCACAGTCCCATAGGGACTGCGAACGGCTCCCGTCCCATTGACTTCCGTGTACGGCGTCTGTGTGGGAACTGCGCATGCGCCGCTCCCACACAGTCCAATTCGAAATTGGCGCCGTCCGGCGCCATTTTCCTGTGGACCGGAAGTCGCGGCCGGACAGTAATATTACTACTTCCGGTCGCGGCTTCCGGATTTGTGCACTTGGACCAGCGGCAGCAAACGGAGCGGACGGGCCGGAGGGAGCCGCGGCGGCAGGAGCAGGTAAGAGATTTCAATGTATGTTCGTGTTTGTGTGTGTTTACTACTGTATGTAAACCTACTACACTGTGTGTTAGCTCAAAAAATGGCGACACACAGTGTAGGAGGTTACACCGTTCAAACCCCTCGTTTATCCCGGCACTAGCCAGGATAAAGGAGGGGGGGATGCTGAGAGCTCACTAGAGCGAGGGCTTTTAACCCAATGTTGCAATGCTGCAATTTTGGGAATAGCTCCATCTAGTGACCAAAAATGGGTAGTATTATAAATTAGAATTAATTTATAATATTTCCTGACTCGTGAAAAAAATAAAAAAAATTTGAACAATGTTTAATCACCCACACACTAAATGTTTAATTTAAAAAAAAAAAACATGTTTTTCTGGCAACACAATGCCTTTAAGCTGACATAATAGTTCAGAGCATTGCGGATATAATTTTATCCACTTCTCAGCTAAGAGCAGGACTAGACACGTACAGGTTTTAGAGACTGTCACCAGATTATAAATGCTCTATCTCCTACATAATCTGATCGGCGCTGTAATGTAGATAACAGTGGTTTTTATTTTCAAAAACTAAAATTTTTGAGCAAGTTTAGATTTATGCTAATTACTTTCTTGAGACACAGCTGGGCGTTTTTTTAATTTTTAGCAACTGGGCGTTGGAGAGAAGTGTATGACGCCGACCAATCAGCCTCATACACTTCTCATTGTTCCAGCCCAGCTTCTTTCACTGCACAATCACACTAAGGCCGCATTTACACGAGCGTAATATACGCGCGTGCGACGCGCGTGCTTTTCACGCGTGTCGTACGCACCTATATTACTCTATGGGGGCATGCAGACAGTCCGTGAGTTTTGCTCAGCGTGAGTGCGCTGAAAAAAACTCACGTCATGTTCTATAAATCTGCGTTTTTCGCGCATCACATTGAAGTCAATGGGTGCGTGAAAACCACGAAGGTCGCACGGAAGCACTTCCGTGCGAACTGCGTGATTCGCGCAAGAGCTGTCAAACTGAATGTAAACAGAAAAGCACCACGTGCTATTCTGTTTACAAACATCCGAACGGAGTGTCTTACAGATGACCGAACCGAAGTTTACCGGGCGGCCGAACTTGTTTTGACCGAACCCGGCAGGAGACAGTCACTGTGCAGGGTGCTGAAAGAGTTAAACTGGTTCAGCACCCTGGACAGTGACTTCCGATTCCAATATACGTGAACGTTTAAAAAAAAAAAAAAAAAAAAAAAAAAGTTCTGACTTACCGATAACTCCCGGCTTCTTCCTCCAGTCTGACCTCCTGGGATGACAATTCAGTCCAAGTGACAGCTGCAGCGGTCACATGGACTGCCGCGTCATCAGGGGAGGTGGGGCCAGATGTCAAGAGAGGCGCGTCACCAAGGACGCGTCACCAAGGCAACGGCCGGGAAGTTCTCGGTAAGTACGAACCTCTTTTTTTTTTTAAACAGGTTACTCGATATGGTGATCAGAATGCACTGTCGAGGGTGCTGAAAGAGTTACTGCCGATCAGTTAACTCTTTCAGCACCTTGAACAGTGACTGACGTCGGCTAGCCTCATCTCTATGATGGCGGCTGCGCGAAAATCACGCAGCCGCGCATCATACACGGATGACACACGCAGCTGTCAAGTGCCTTTTGCGCACGCAAAACGCTGCGTTTTTTACGCGCGCAAAACGCACACGCTGTAAATCAGGCCTAACAATGGGCTGGAACAATGAGAAGTGCATGACGCTGATTGGTCACCGATTGGTCAGCGTCATACACTTCTCTTCACAACACCCAGTTGGTAGAAAGTAAAAACACGCCCAGTTGTCTATTAAGAAACTAATTAGCATAAATCTAAAATTGTTCATAACTTGCTCAAAAATTATCGTTTTTCAAAATAAAAACCACTGCTGTTATCTACATTACAGCGCCGATCAGATTATGTAGGAGACAGGGCACTTATAATCTGGTGACAGAGCCTCTTTAAGGCCTTTGCTGCCTTAGAAAGTCAAGAGAGTTCTCGTTCACGGACAGAAAATAAAGGTTTCTGAAAAACTGAATTCGAAACAAAGTATATTGACAGGTTTCCAGTTATTTTTGACAGACATAACAGCACAGCATGCGGCAATGTTTAGTCCGGCAAAAACGTAATCGGTGACAGAGGCCCTTAACGGAGCTTGAACCACAGACGTCAACACCCTCACTTTTTTTGGCATACATTTCCCTTTTTTTGACAGATCTATTTGGGTGTGGACGGCCGTGCCGGATCCATTACACGACAAAAAGGTGCCCGAAGAACCAGTGACTATAATGGGCTCCGTTTTGACAGGAAGAACAGCGGTGCATGCTACACAATTCCCATTAAATAGCACCAAACTCAGCCTCTAACGATAGTGTGAACTCAGCCTTACCAAGCCACGACTCGTGAAAAACTCACAAGGAAGACTTGAAAAGGACAAAACTGAATATTTTGCGCCATGGAGCAACTTTTTTTTCCTATGGGCAATAAAATCTGTGACGTGGTTACAGTAATATCTCCTTACGGTTTTCATTTTGGCTCGTTGGTCTAGGAGTATAATTCTCACCTAAAATGCAAGTGTCAACGGGTTTTTTTAGTCACAGACTACATTATTCAACCCCTTGTCAAATGTACGCCAAATGGACACTTCAGACCTACAACTACCTCAAAGAAACCTATGGGAATGTCACAGAACAGATTTATATATTATTTTTGGTACATAGATAGATAGGACAGACTTCTAGCACTTCACAAGAGGGCTGGTTGGTTTCTTCAACCTTTACAAAAACAGATGGGTAATAAAAAAAACGCCATAAACTGGAGGAAGTGATAGTCGGCCGGCGCCTGCACTTTGAATTTCCCGCGTTATCGCAAACCACGCCCATTTAAGACCTGTGTGACAATCACGTGACATACCCATCAGGAACCCGTTCCTCTACGCGCGTCCGCTAGAACATCCGGGTTACGCGCAGCGCTCTCACTAACCATCGTCACCAGGGTGGTAAAACCAGTATACACGCTAGAGGGCGCCACTACAATGAACCATTCAAAATACATATTGAGGGGTTACAAGCCAGGGACCCGACTTAGCGAGAAACCTAGACCAGTGTAAACACCACAGCACAATAATTCCTTATGTACTTACGTGAAATAACGGCCCAAAGGATTTGGGAAATCGTCTTTTCTTTTTTGGCGGAATTTTTAAAGAGTGGTGTGGAAACACAAAGTAGAAATCAAACAGGCGCCTTTTGCCATAAGCCCGAATGGGGGCACGGGCGAGAAGCGGGTCAGCGTCGGTGTTAATCCGTCAATAAGGAGGAGAGAAATGCCTGAGGAGGTTCTTGTATGCGCGCTGTGACTGCGTGTAAATGGAGGAGAAGTCAGACAGGATTGAGCCAGCCAGGGCCGGCTCGGAACGAGCTCCTTATATAGAATTCAGTCTGGAGAGGCGGGGATTTGTGATGACGTTTTCCATTTAGGGGCGGGGTTAGCTGGTTTTGACTGGTTACAGGCTATGAGTGACGTTGCCTTCTGGGAGCTGGCGATCGCCATTTTTGGAGCTGGCAGTGAAAAGGGCAGTGCGATTTCAGTATGGAGTGTGCGGAAAGGACGTGAACAGATGGAAGGTGTGAGAACAGCATGTGTATGAGGGGAGATTTATCGCTGCAGATAGCACAGTTTTAGGCCCTGTTCACACAGAGTTCTCTTACGCGAAAACCGTGTCAGAATCAGCGCTAAAATCGCTCCCCTATTGATTTCAATGGGAGGCAGAGGCGTTTTTGGCTTCTCGCGGAAAAAAAACGACATGTCCTTTCTTGCTGCGGTTTCCGCCTCTGACCTCCCACTGAATCAATGGTAGGCAGAAAAAACCTATGGCGGTCGTTTTCAAGTGTTTTTCACAACGTTTTTTGCCTGCGGTCCTCGCATTAGCTTTTCGGGTGAAAAATGCAGCGGAAAAAAAAGTGCAGGCAGTTCAAAATCTGCCTCAAAATTCCTGAAGGAATTCTAAGTGAGATTTTTTTCTGCCTACAAAAAAACCCTGTGTGAACGGGGCCTTAGGCCTCATGCACACGGCCATGCCCGTAATCAAGGCCCACTATTTCGGGCACAGCCGCGGGTCACATTTTCGGGCCGTGCTCCCATACCAAGTATGGGAGCACGGCCCGTAAAATACGAAATGTAGGACATGCTCCATAATTCCCAGCACGGTTCTACGACATGGACACCTATCCATAGCAATACGGAAAGGTGTCCGCGCCCAATAGAACCTAACGGCTCTGTAATTGCGGACCGTATTATGGTCTGCAATTACAGAGATTTTTTACGGTCGCTTGCATGGGGCCTTATGGTGTAATAACATTCAAACAATGGACACTTTTTACAACAAACAACATATTTTTATTGGAAATAGTGGCATAACTTTCTGTATGCAATGATCGGGGTGTGCCACCACAACCGTCAACTAAACGGGTCATGAAAGTAAGTTAGGTGGGTGTAATGTAAATAAAAAAAATAACATTATTGGTATCGTCGTGTCCGTAAAAGTTCAAACTATTGCTGAAAAAAGAAACCCCCAGAATTGCTATTTTTTTGTCACCCTGCTATCCAAAAAATCTGGAATGAAAAGGGATCAAAAAGTCACCAAAATGGTTCCAATAAACACTACAGCTCGCCCCACAAAAAATATTCCCTCACACCACTCGACCAACGTAAAGAAAAAAAAATAGTTATGGCTCTCAGAATATGGCAAAACAACGTTTTTTCTTTGTAAAAGTGCTAAAATGAAAAAAACAACAAAAATATAAATTTGATATCGCCGTAATCGTATAGATCTGCAGAATAAAGTTAAAATCTATTTTACCGCATGCTGAACGCCAAAAAAGCAATGGAGGAGTCGCTGTTTATTCTTAATTCCACCCCAAAAATAATTTTTATTTCAGTTTCCCATTACATTATATTGTACATTAAAAAACGAGCCCTCATACGGCTATGTGGATGGAAAATTAAAAAAAGTAAAGTCTTCGGGTAGGAAAAAATGAAACTGAAAAAACAAGAATTGGCTGCGTCTCCAAAGGGTTAAAGGGTAACTAAACTTTCAGAAAACTTCTAACATGTCATAGTGACATGTCAGAAGTTTTGATTGGTGGGGGTCCGAGCGCTGAGACCCCCACCGATCGCTAAAATGAAGTGGCGGAAGTGCTCGGGTGAGTGCTGAGCCGCTTAGTTGATCGGCTTTTTTCGGAAAGCCGATCAGTTACTGTAGTGGCCCAAGTCCGTACAACGTTACTTCGGCTTTCCGAGAAAAGCCGATCAGATAGCAAGCGGCTCAGCACTCACCCGAGCACTTCTGCTGCTTCGTTTTAGCGATCTGTGAGGGTGCTCAGATTCAGTGCTCAGACCCCCACTGATCAAAACTTCTGACAAGCCATAGTGAAAGTTTTCTGAAAGTTTAGCTAACCTTTAAATCGAACCTGTCAGTGACTGTATGGTGCCCCTACTGATTTCAGCGGTCTGTCACTTATAGAGTGCCCACATCGCTGCCACTTATAAGCTGCAACTTCCCCCGCTTATCCACTGATGATTGACAGTTTCCTTTTTTTTCATCAAACTTTAGGGTATGTTCACACAAAGTGTTTTCAGCCGTTTTTCAAGCCGTAAACGTCCCGAAAAACTGCTGAAAAATCGGGAGCAGAACGCCTCCAAAACATCTGCCCATTGATTTCAATGGGAAAAACGGCGGCGTAAAAAACGGCTACGAAAAATAAGTGCATGTCACTTCTTCAGCCGTTTTTGGAGCCGTTTTTCATAGACTCTATAGAAAAACAGCTCCAAAAACGCTGCAAAAAACGCGACTCTGATTAAAAAACATCTGAAAATCAGCAGCTCCTTATTTTCAGACGTTTTTGATTTTGTCTGTGCACATACCCTTAATCTCAAACCTGACAAGTTGATTTACAAGCACAAGCTAATGTGATCAGTAGTCAGGTTGTTGTCTCAACATGACAACCTTTCCATAAAATGAAGCTCCGGGATCGGCCACGCATTTCACAGGGGAAATGTAGTATTACATGGCACCAATTAATATGAATGGGCAACCATGTAAAACATGGCCAAGCTGAGTCCACTAAAGCAACTCTTCATTCTGGCTAATAAAAAGTGGTCCTGACTAATCAGCGTCATACATTTCACTTCATTCATGTCCAGCTGTACTCACAGCACAGCGTGATCTCTCGAGATCACGCTGTGCTGTCACTTACTCCCAAAGTAACTTTACTGGAGTGTCGGGAGAATGAAAAGACATCACCTCCTGGCTGGAGGCAATGTCTTTTCATTCTCCTGACACTCCGGTAAAGTTACTGTGGGAGTGACAGCACAAAAGTGTATGACGCAGATTGGTCAGTGTCATACATTTCTCTTTGCAACGCCCACTTGGTCAAAAGTAAATAAACGCCCAGTTGGGCATTTAGAACAAATTAGCATAAAATGAAAAATCATCATAACTCGGTCAAAAATAAACGTTTATTAACCCCTTCCCGACATTTGTCGTATGGATACGTTATGGAAAGCAAGTGCTTCCCGCATTTTCCGTATCCATACGACAAATGCATGGCACTGGCTCAGAAGCTGAGTCGACGCCTTCATCCCCGGATGTCAGCGGTGTATTACAGCTGACATCCGGCTGTAATGGCGGGGACCGAAATTAGATTAGATCCCCACCATTAACCCCTTAAATGCAGAGGTCAAAAGCGATCGCTGCCTTTAAGGTGTTTGGAGCTCATCGGCCTCCCTGTCTGCCTAGCACGGAAGCCATTCAGGCCCTGCCCGGTGGCGGGGCCTGAAAGGCTTCTGTAACCGACAGCAAGATGGCGTGGGGAAACACAGGAAATAACCGGGAAACACAGCATAATAATTAGAGAGCTGTCTTGTTATGGTGGCACCAGCTGGGCACCACATATTGGCATATCTATGGAAAAAAATCCCATTTTCACTCTGCAACATCAAGTGCACACTAATTTCTGCAAAACACCTGCGGGGTTAACATGCTCACTACACCCCTATGTGAATACTTTGAGGGGCTTCCAAAATGCGGTAAATTCTGTGTGGATCCACTGTTTTATTCCCACAGGGGCTTTGCAAATGCGACATAGCGACCGGAAACCAATCCAGCAAAATTTGAACTCCAAAATGCTGCTCCTTCCCTTCTGAGCCCTGCCGTGTGCCCAAACAGCAGTTTATGACCACATATGGGGTATTGCCGTACTCGGGAGAAATTGCTTTACAAATGTTGGGGTTCGTGTTTTCCTTTATTTGTTGAGAAAATGACAAATTTTGAGCTAAAGCTACATCTTATTGAAGAAAAGGTATTTTTTATTTTCACTTCCCAATTCTAATAAATTCTATAAAACACCTGTGGGGTTAAAATGCTCACTTCACCCCTATATAAATTCCTCTTGGGGTGTAGTTTCCGAAATGGCGTCACTTTTTGGGCGTTTTCACTATTTTGTCCGCTCAGGGGCTTTGCAAATGCGACATGGCCTCCGCAAACCATTCCTGCTAAATGTGATTTCCAAAAGCCAAATGGCACTCTTTCTCTTCTAAGCCCTGCCGTGTGTTCAAATAGCCATTTAAGACCACATGTGGGGTATTGTTTTACACGGGAGAAATTGCTTTACAAATTTTGCAGTGTTTTATCTCCTTTAGTCCTTGTGGAAATGAGAAAAAATTTGCTAAACCTACATTTTCTTTCAAAAAATTTAGATTTTAATTTTCACAGGCTAATTCCAATAATTTCTGAAAAAAACCTGTGCGGTCAAAATGTTCACTATACCTCTAGATAATTTCCGCAATAAGTGTAGTTTCCAAAATGGGGTCACTTGTGGGGGGTTTCCACTATTTTGTCCCCTCAGGAGCTTTGCAAATGAGACATGGCCTCCGCAAACCATTCCTGCTAAATTTGAGCTCCAAAAGCCAAATGGTGCTCTTTCCCTTCTAAGCCCTTCCGTGTGTCCAAACAGCCGTTTATTACCACATGTGGGGTGTTGTTTTACTCGGGAGAAATTGCTTTACAAATGTTGTGGTGCTTTTTCTCCTTTAGTCCTTGTGGAAATGAGAAATTAGCTTAACCAACATTTTCTTTGAAAAAATTTAGATTTTAATTTGCACTGCCTACTTCCAATAATTTCTGCAATAAACCTGTGGGGTCAAAATGCTCACTATACTTCTAGATAATTTCCTTGAGGAGTGTAGTTTCCCAAATGGGGTCATTTTTGGGAGATTTCCACTGTTTTGGCACTGCAAGAGCCCTTCAAACCTGACATGGTGTCTTAAATATTTTCTAATAAAAAGAAGGCCCCAAAATCCTCTAGGTGCTCCTTTTCTTCTGAGGCCGGTGCTTAAGTCCATTAGCACCCTAGGGCCAAATGTGGCATATTTCTTAAAACTACAGAATTAGGGCAATAAATATTGAGTTGCATTTCTCTGGTAAAACTTTCTGTGTTACAAAAAAAATGGATTAAAAATGAATTTCTGCAAAAAAATAAAAAATGTGTAAATTTCACCTTTACGTTGCTTTAATTCCTGTGAAACGTCTAAAGGGTTAATAAACTTTCTGAATGCTGTTTTGAATACTTTGAGGGGTGAAGTTTTTAAAATGGGGTGACTTTTTTATTGGGGGTTTCTAATATATAAGGCCCTCATAGCCACTTCACAACTGAACTGGTCCCTGAAAAAATTGCCTTTTGACATTTTCTTGAAAATGTGAGAAATTGCTGCTAAAGTTCTAAACCTTGTAACGTCCTAGAGAAATAAAAGGACGTTCAAAAAATGATGCCAATCTAAAGTAGACATATGGGGGATGTTAAAGAGGCTCTGTCACCAGATTTTGCAACCCCTATCTGCTATTGCAGCAGATAGGCGCTGCAATGTAGATTACAGTAACGTTTTTATTTTTTAAAAACGAGCATTTTTGGCCAAGTTATGACCATTTTTGTATTTATGCAAATGAGGCTTGCAAAAGTACAACTGGGCGTGTTGAAAAGTAAAAGTACAACTGGGCGTGTATTATGTGCGTACATCGGGGAGTTTTTACTTCTTTTACTAGCTGGGCGTTCTGACGAGAAGTATCATCCACTTCTCTTCAGAACGCCCAGCTTCTGGCAGTGCAGACACAGCCGTGTTCTCGAGAGATCACGCTGTGACGTCACTCACAGGTCCTGCATCGTGTCAGACGAGCGAGGACACATCGGCACCAGAGGCTACAGTTGATTCTGCAGCAGCATCAGCGTTTATAGGTAAGTAGCTACATCGACTTACCTGCAAACGCCGATGCTGCTGCAGAATCATCTGTAGCCTCTGGTGCCGATGTGTCCTCACTCGTCTGACACGATGCAGGACCTGTGAGTGACGTCACAGCGTGATCTCTCGAGAACACGGCTGTGTCTGCACTGCCAGAAGCTGGGCGTTCTGAAGAGAAGTGGATGATACTTCTCGTCAGAACGCCCAGCTAGTAAAAGAAGTAAAAACACCCCGATGTACGCACATAATACACGCCCAGTTGTACTTTTACTTTTCAACACGCCCAGTTGTACTTTTGCAAGCCTCATTTGCATAAATAAAAAAATGGTCATAACTTGGCCAAAAATGCTAGTTTTTTAAAAATAAAAACGTTACTGTAATCTACATTGCAGCGCCTATCTGCTGCAATAGCAGATAGGAGTTGCAAAATCTGGTGACAGAGCCTCTTTAAGTGGCAACAATTTTGTGTGGTATAACTGCCTGTCTGACAAGCAGATACATTCAAATTTAGAAAATTTTTGGTGTTTTTCACAATTAAATACTGAATGTAATGAAATTGAGCAAATTTTGCCAGTAACATAAAGTCCAATATGTCACGAGAAAACAATCTCAGAATCGCTTGGATAGGTAAAAGCATTCCGAAGTTATTACCACATAAAGTGAAACATGTAAGATTTGAAAAATGAGGCTGTCAAGAAGGTCAAAAGTGGCCAAGAAGGGAAGGGGTTAAAAAAAAACAAAACTGTTGTTATTTACATTACAGTGCCTTTCAGATTAGATAGGAGATAGGGCAGTTATAGACTGGTGACAGAGCCTCTTTAAAGGCTGCGTACACCTTTGAAATGTTTTTTTGTTTTTTTTAATAAATTGTGTGATTGGTGCAACTTTGAAAATATTTTTTATTAAAAATTATTTTTACTTTTTGAGATGCAGTTGCTTTGTATTCTGTATACAGAGCAGCTGTATCTAGCGCTGAAACCTGTATCCGTCAGGTTAGCAGGACTGACGTGTTCAATGACAGCGGAGACACGCAGGATCGAGCTGTTAACGATCACAACTAAGTTCCTGTGTCGACCCGCTGACACTGAACCCGTCAGTTCCGCGGACCTGACGGATTCAGGTTTTAGTGCACGATACAGCTGCTCTGTATACGGAATATAAAGCAGCTGTATCTCAAAAAGTAAAAATAATTATCAAAAAAAAGTATTTTGAAAGTTGCACCAATTGCACAGGTTTTGTGTTTTTACTTTGATTTTTGTAATACACTTTATGCAATCTTTTTTAAAATCCCTTCCATGCGTCTAAACATACCCTAAAGCCTCCTGAATGGGATGGATGTGTTGCAGGATTTCCATTTTGAATTTCCATGTGGAAAATCTGCAATGCATTACAGTAGCAGAAAAGTGGATGAGATTTGAAAAAATGCCGAAAACACGTGCATAAATTAACCTGCGGATTCCCGATTTGCAGCATATCAATTTATGATGTGTAAATGCTGCATAATTTTCAGACGTAAGTTCCAGACGGCAATTCAGCAACATTTATGTCTCATGTGCAGGAGGCTTTATAGTTAATGGCTGACCACGTGACCTCTAGAGAGAACCTTACTGGGCATATACTCTGTTCAAATGTATCCGGTGTTTCAATCTCTAACCCAACCCAACCCAACTCTTTCCCTGATTTACGTGGATAGCGCCTACTTCAGTGACTCAACACATTGGGAACTCCCTGTTGTGGACAGAGGATTCAATTCCCTTCTGTGCATGCGCTGGTCCCGATTTGCAGGAGGTGTCATCCACGTCAATCAGGCAAAAATGGGTTGGGTTAAAGATAAAAATGCTGGATATTTCTGAACTGAGTAAACGCCCAGTGGACACTTCAGGTCTAATTTGTCTACAGCGCTGAGACATTTGAATACTTCTATCTATAAGGTATGCTGCGCTACTGGGGACAAACAGGCATACATTTCTAAAGGTCTCTATATGACCTAGAGCGTGGTAGAACCAAATGTAGGGGGGTAAAAACTAATGACAGCTTAGACTAAACAAATATAAATTAACAATAAAATAAAAAAATAATCTTGTGCCTTCCTTTGATCCTATTTTTTCTCATATAGAAATAAATACTGATAAATATATACAGAATTCTTCTATATGTGTTCCAGGAGATCAGCCATTTCAAACCTCCTCTTCACAATCCTGTGTCTGACAGTAAGACAACTGACTGCAGCAGGAGCCTCCCCCTCTACCCTGTCTGCAGTTGGACACACAGACCATTAAGGGGGTTATCTGGGGACCAAAAATTGCATTGCAATAATATATTTATGTGAAACTAAGTAACTTACTAATATACTTTAATTAAAAATTTTGTACTAAATGGTGCAGTTTAAGCCTCATGAATTATTCAGGAAGTGCTGGAGCTTTTCTAATAATGATGACGCTCCGACATGGCCCACATGACTGAGCTCTTGCTTCATGTGCTGTTAGTGAACATGACCGCAAGGGGCTGTCACATTGCCTATTACTTGAGTCCCGAGCAGAGCATCAGCTAGTGCTTTGCTCGGGACTCCAGCACTGCTCCCCATGTTCATATTTGGTCAATTCAGGGGTTTCCTATCGCTGGAGTCCCTGAGCAAAGCATCAGCTGATGCTCTGCCTGGGGACTCCACAACTTCTGCCGACGTCACTGTCACTGTCACTGTCCATATATGGACAATGACGTCTGCAGCACTACTGGAGTACCCGAGCAGAACATCAGCTGATGCTCTGCCTGGGGACTCCACAACTTCTGCCCCATGTCATTGTCACTGCCCATATATGGACAATGACGTCGGCAGCTGTACTGTAATCCCCTATACTCTATTAGGGGATTACACTGTGGCTCTAAGGCCTCATACACACTCCTGTGCCCGTAATCACGCCCAGCCGCCGACACCCACGGGCTGCATTTTCGTGCCGTGCTCCCATACAAAGTAGGAGGACATGCTCCATATTTCAAGGCACGGCTCTATGGCATGGACACCCTTCCGTAGCGATACGGAAAGGTGTCCGCGGCTAATAGAACCGGGCAAGTCCGTAATATGGCCCGCAATTACAGAGGTTTTTTTTACAGCCGTGTGCATTTGACTTTTTTTTAAGAGGTGTGTGAGGGTATGCATGGGCGTAGCTAGGGGGGGGGCAGGCGGGGCATGTGCCCCGGGCGCAACCCGGTGGTAGGGAAGGGGGGGGGCGCCGAAGAGCAGCTGATCGCTGCTGATAGGTGCCCCGTATGTGGGACACCTGCAGCAGCTTAGGATGAGCCAGGACATTACGGCATTCTGACTGGGGTCTTTGACGGCCAGGGAGTGGACCAGTCCAGTCACCTGACCTCAAGTCAGTGACATGAGGTCAGATGACTCAGGTCAGGGGACAGGTCCACTCCCGTTGTGCAGCCTTCCAGCTCCGCCTCTACTCTGTGCTCTGCCGAGAAGCAGAAGAGGAAGCTCCGCCCACAGCCCGTCCTGACCTGTGATGCTGTCAGCAAGGAGACATGGTGAGTGTCTGTGTGTGTCTGTGTGTGTAATGTGTGTCTCTGTGTTTGTATGTGTATACAGGGCCGGCCCTAGGATAGCTGGCGCCCTGTGCGAAATGAACTTCCGGCGCCCCACCCCATCATTAAAAAAAAAATGCCCCATAAAAAAATTATAATGCCCCTTTAGTGCCCCCATACAGTATAATAATAATATTTAATAATATAATATATTACAACCCCTTCAAGGACACAGTATTTTGTCCTCTAATTGTGCCCACAGTATTATGCCCCCTGTAGTACCCCTACACAGTATAATGTCCGCTTAGTGGCCCCCACACAGTATAATGCCCCCCTGTAGACAGTGCCATAATCCCCCACCTCCTTTTTGTAGATCGTGCCATACAGCCCCCCCCACCTCCCCCTTGTAGATCGTGCCATACAGTCCCCGCACCTCCCCCTTGTAGACAGTGCCCCCAACAAAAACAAAAATTGTACTCACCTGGGCCCCGTTCCCATGACGAACTGAGCTGCTCCATGACGGGACCCTAGTACAGAGTTTACCAACCTTTTCGGACTCGAGGCAGCACTGGAAAAACAAAATTTCCTCAGGGCCCCCCTACCAAAAATTGTTTTGAGAAAGACAGAAAACGGCTAAGAACAAGCACTCCACTCGTAGGGCATGTTCACACATGTTTTTTGTAAGGCAAAAAAAATCTGCCTCAAAATTCCTTCAGCAACTGACAGCGTTGTGTGACCTTTTTTTTGTGTTTTTTCTTAAGCTGTTGAAGCGAATGCAAAAGACGCAGGAAAAAAAAGCTCCAAACGAGTGCCGCAGGTATCTTCTGCCTCCTATTACTTTCAATTGGAGGTCAGAGGTGGAAACCACTTGAAGACCATCAGCCCCCCACTCACAGCCCCTTGTAGGTAGCGCCACACAGCCCCTTGTGGGTAGCGCCGCACAGCCCCTTGTGGGTAGCACCGCACAGCCCCCTTGTTGGTAGCACCGCACAGCCCCCTTGTGGATAGCGCCACGTAGCCCCTTGTAGGTAGCACCACACAGCCCCCTTGAAGGTAGCACCAGACAGCCCCCTTGTGGGTAGCGCCAGACAGCCCCCTTGTGGGTAGCGCCAGACAGCCCCATTGTAGGTAGCGCCACACAGCCCCTTGTGGGTAGCACCGCACAGCCCCCTTGTGGGTAGCACCACGTAGCCCCTTGTAGGTAGCACCACACAGCCCCCTAGTGGGTAGCGCCAGACAGCCCCCTTGTGGGTAGCGCCAGACAGCCCCCTTGTGGGTAGCGCCAGACAGCCCCCTTGTAGGTGGCGCCACACAGCCCCCTTGTAGATAGCGCCTCACAGCCCCCTTGTAGAAGGCTCCACACAGCCCCCTTGTAGATAGCGCCACACAGCCCCCTTGTAGATAGCGCCACACAGCCCCCTGTAGGGAGTGCCGCACAGCCCCCTGTAGGGAGTGCCGCACAGCCCCCTGTAGGGAGTGCCGCACAGCCCCCTGTAGGGAGTGCCGCACAGCCCCCTGTAGAGAGTGCCGCACAGGCCCCTAATAGGAAGTGTTGCAAAGACCCCTGGTAGGAAGTGTCACAGCCCACAGCCCCCTGGTAGGGAGTGAAAAAAAGGATTCAAAAAAGGACAACTGTGCAGGAGCACACAAAATACCCAGCTTTCCCAGCTATTAAATAAATGTGTGGAAATAAACTAAGTTATAACTTTTATTTAGTCTGAGTAAAGGATTAATCCTTTTAGCTAGATTAAATAAAAGTTATATCTAAGTTTATTTCCACACTTTTTTTTTTATACCCGGGAAAGCTGGGTATTTTGTGTGCTCCTGCACAGTTGTCCTTTTGTAGGTAGTGCCACAAAGCCCACAGCCCCCCTGTAGATAGCAACCACCCCTCCTTCCAGTAAAGATAACGCCACTGTAGCTCCCTGAAGGAGCGGAATCCCCGTGTGGCCGGGGATTCCGGTCCTGGAGCGCTGCTTGATGCCTCTGTCCATATATGGGCAGTGACATCAGGGAAAACTCCTGAAGCGGAATCCCCGTCCACAGCGTTGCAGACGCTATGACCGTCGATTCCACTCCAGGAGAAGCTCCTGTCGTCTATGTCCATGACGTCATTGGCTTCTCCTGGAGTGGAATCCCCGATCATAGAGTCTGCAATGCTATGACCGGGGATTCCGCTTCAGGAGTTTCCCCTGATGTCACTGTCCATATATGGACAGAAACATCAAGCAGCGCTACAGGAGTGGAATCCCCGGCCACACGGGGATTCTGCTCCTTCAGGGAGCTACTGTGGCGCTAGTAGACAGCAGAGCAGGGAGATACCTCCCTGCTCTGCTATAGTGCCCCCCCTGTAGATAGCAGTATAGATAGCGCCACCGTAGCTCCCTGAAGGAGCGGATTCCCCGTGTGGCCGGGGATTCCGGTCCTGGAGAAACTCCTGAAGCGGAATCACAGCGACCGGGGATTCCGCTTCAGGAGTTTTCCCTGATGTCACTGTCCATATATCAAGCAGCGCTCCAGGACCGGAATCCCCGGCCACACGGGGATTCCGCTCCTTCAGGGAGCTACGGTGGCGGTATCCTGGAAGGGGGGGGGGTTGATATCTACAGGGGGGCACTATAGCAGAGCAAGGGAGGTATCTCCCTGCTCTGCTGTCTACTAGCGCCGCTGTAGCTGAAGGGAGCTACAGTGGCGCTAGTAGACAGCAGAGCAGGGAGATATGTCCCTGCTCTGCTATAGTGCCGTCGCTACCGCTATAGTAGCCGCAGCAGCTGCTAGCGGCGCCTCCGCCCTCATGCCAGGTGTCACCGCTAGCACCCGCTATGGCTGCTGCAGTGAAGAAGCGCAGTGAAGAAGTGAAGAAGCGCCCGGGTGCGACTGCAGTTAGTGTCTGTATCCCCGCTGGTAGTTGCAACGGCGCGGGGATACACACACCTGCTGGCGCCCCTCTTGCCGTGTGGCGGTTGGCGCCCTGTGCGACCGCACTGGTCGAACATAGTTAAGGCCGGCCATGTGTGTATATGTTACAGTGTGTGTGTGTGTGTGTGTGTGTGTCTCTGTCTGTCTGTGTCTCTGAATGTGTTTGTCTCTTACATCTACTACATTATCTGTACTGTAGAGAGTTACTGTGTTATCTGTGGTGTTACATAGGACTGCAGGTAACGTCTGCCACATTATCTGTACTGTGTAGCAGAGCTGAGATTGTAATTTAGCACAATGTGTGGTGTTACATAGGACTGCAGGCAACAGCTACTACATTATCTGTACTCAGAGAGTTATCACTGTGTTATCTGTGGTGTTACATAGGACTGCAGGTAACACTACTATCTGTATTTAGAGAGTTATCTCTGTGTTATCTGTAGTGTTACATAGGACTGCAGGTACCATCTACTATATTATCTGTACTCAGAGAATTATCACTGTGTTATCTGTGATGTTACATAGGACTGCAGGTAACATCTACTACATTATCTGTGCTGTGTACATATGTGCCTGTGTGGGTATATATGGGTCTGTTTGTGAATGTGTCTTTGTGCTTCTATATTTGAGCCTTTTATGTATTTGTATATGTTCCTGTCTGTGTATTTATCTGCCAGTGTGTGGTGTGTGTGTGTGTGTGTGTGTGTGTGTATATGTGTCTGTACGTCTATATATCTACCTGTATGTATTTGCCTGTATGTCTAAATATCTGTCTTTATGTATGTACAGTATATATGTTCCAGCGTGTCCATATATGTGGTTAATTTTTGGTTTGTGTAGGGGGCGGCAATAGAGAGTCCCGCACAGGGCGCCATCCAAGTTAAGGCCGGCCCTGGCTGTCACCAACCCTAGTCAGAAGAAACTCCGCCGCTGCCTGCGCCGCATGACCTCCTCGGCTCATCCGGTAAGTCACACCAGGCAGAGCGGAGAGTGGTAGAGGTAGGCTACCGCTCACCGGTCTGTTCACAGTGTGGCGCTAAGTACAAGGGGGGGGGGGGAGTGTGGCGCTATTTAAAAGGGGGGGAATGTGGCACTATTTACAAGGGGGGGGAGTGTGGCGCTATTTACAAAGGGGCAGCGGGCTGTGTGTGGCACTATCTACAAGGGGGGGAGTGTGCTGCTATCTACAAGGGGGGAAGCGGGCTGTGTGTGGCACTATCTACAAGGGGGCTGTGTGTGGCACTATCTACAAGGGGGCTGTGTGTGGCACTATCTACAAGGGGGGCTGTGTGGCACTATCTACAAGGGGGGCTGTGTGTGGCACTATCTACAAGGGGGGCTGTGTGTGGCGCTATCTACAGGGGGCTGTGTGTGGCCTCTTTAATATATTTTCTTTTAATTTATTTTTATGTTAATTACATTATAGAACTATATCGCTTGTAAAATGTAGAAATACTTTTATACTCGAGTTACATTAAACAAATTGTGAAAAAAAATTACACCTCATTTATTGGTAGGGAAAGAAAACATGGCGAGGGAGAATGAGAGGTGTCGGGAAATAAGTTGGGGGGCGCCAATCTGAATCTTTGCCCCGGGTGCAGGAGAAGCTAGCTACGCCTCTGGGGTAGCTAAAAACGTCTGAAAATACAGAGCTGTTTTGAAGGTAAAACAGCTCCTGATTTTCAGCCGTTTTTTGTAGCAACTCACGTTTTTGTGGCGTTTTTTTTACGGCCGTTTCTGGAGCTGTTTTTCTATAGAGTCAATGAAAAACGGCTCCAAAAAAAGCTCAAGAAGTGACATGCCGTTCTTTTTTGTGGGCGTTTTTTATGTGGCCATTTTTCACAACGGCCGCGTAAAAAAACGGCCCGTCGGAACAGAACGCCGTTTTCCCAGAGTGTTTTCGGCCGTTTTTCATTGAAAACGGCCGAAAAATCGGAAGCAGAACGCCTCCATACATCTGCCCATTTATTTAAATGGGAAAAACGGCGTTCCAATGAGCTGTTCAGATGGGAATTTTTTTTACGCGGCCGTTTTTCAAAAACGGGCTTAAAAAACGCCACGGAAATCGTGAGTGGCTAAAAAAATGTCTGAAAATCAGGACCTGTTTTCCCTTGAAAACAGCTCCGTGTTTTCAGACTTTTTTGAGTTTGTGTGTGAAAATACCCTAAGGATGGGTTCACACGACCTATTTTCAGACATATTGGAGGACTTGAGGAAGTAGCAGGCAAGCAGGGAGTTCTGTGTAGGTAGTAATTTTTTTTTTGTTGCAGGTTTTTTTTAATGAACCATTAATCTATATTGTGAGCGCCGCGCATGGTATTCCCTGTCCAGCGGTAGTCTCTGTCCAGGGTGCTGAAAGAGTTAAAGGGCTGCACTGATCGGCAGTAACTCTTTCAGCACCCTGGACAGTGAGTACCGCTGGACAGGGAATAGCATGTGCGGCGCTCACAATATCGTGTACACAGTGTGAACGGGTTTCAGTTTCCTCTCGGAAAATGAAACATGGAAGTGTACACGGAGTACACATGGAAAGCACACGGTTCCAATCACGGACATACTGATCCGTGAAAAACAGCCGTGAAAACGGTGATGGAAGTGTGCATGAGGCCTTAGCATTTTGACCCCACAGTTTTTTTTTGCTGAATTCATTGGAATTAGTCTGTGAAGATGAAAATCTACTTTTTTTCAAAAAAAAAACTTCCACATTTTTAATTTTTACACGGAATAAAGGAGAAAACCACCCCAACATTTGTAAAGCAATTTCTCCCGATTACGGCAGTATGCCATATGTGGTAATAAACTGCTGTTTGGACCCACAGCAGGGCTTAGAAGGGAAGGAGCGCTATTTGGATTTGGAGCTCAGATTTAGCTGAAATGGTTTTCGGGTGTCATGTCGCATTTGCAAAGCCCCTGAGGGACTAAAACACCCCAAAAGTGACCCCATTTAGGAAACTACACCACTTAAGGAATCTATCTAGGGGTATAGTGAGCATTTAGACTCCACAGATTTTTTAATATAATTTATTAGAATTAGGCCGTGAAAATGAATATCAACATTATTTCCACTAAAATTTTTCATTTTTTCATTTTCACAAAGAATAATGGAGGAAAAAGCACCCCAACATTTGTAAAGCAATTTCTCCTGAGTATGGCTATACCCTACATGTGGTCATAAATGTTTTTATTAGAAAGTAATTAATCCTTTTCTTACTGATCCATTTTTTTCTTTTTCTTTTTCGTTTTTCCCTCCTCAGATTCCAAGAGCCATAACTGTTTTATTTTACCATCAATATAGTGGTGTGAGGACTTATTTCTTGCGGGAGGAGTTGTAATTTCTATTGACACCATTTAAAGTACCATTTAATGTACTGGGAAGCTGAAAATAAAATTCTTTGCAGGCAGAAATTGGGAAAAACTGCAATTCCTCCATTGTTTTTAGGGTCTTCACCATGCAGTAAAAACAACGACTTACATTTTTTCTGCGACTCAATACAATTATGGTGATACCAAATTTATGGTTTTTTTTTATATTTCACTACTTTTACAAAGTAAAAACTATTTGTTAAAAAAAAATAGTTCTGTTTCACCACATTCTGAGGCATAACTTTTTAGGGCTTATTTTCCGCGAGACGAGCTGTGGTTTTTACACCGTGTTCCAAACTATTATGCACATTTGATTTAAGTGTCATAAACATTTAATTATTATTTTTTCAATTAAACTCATGGATGGTATTGTGTCTCAAGAAAACTTAAGCGTGATCATCGTACTGTGAAAAGATTTGTAGCTGATTCAGACAACAGACGGGTTCGTTCAGCTAAAGGCATAATGAGGAAGGTTTCTGCCAGATAAATTAATAGGATTAGGAGAGCAGCTGCTAAAATGCCATTGCAAAGCAGCAAACAGGTATTTGAAGCCGCTGGTGCCTCTGGAGTCCCGCGAACCTCAAGGTGTAGGATCCTCCAGAGGTTTGCAAGTGTGCATAAAGCTATTATTCGGCCACCCCTAAACAATGCTCACAAGCAGAAATAGTTGCAGTGGGCTCAGAAATACATGAAGACTAATTTTCAAAC
The DNA here is from genome assembly GCF_050947455.1 of Rhinoderma darwinii. Classification (NCBI taxonomy): domain Eukaryota; kingdom Metazoa; phylum Chordata; class Amphibia; order Anura; family Rhinodermatidae; genus Rhinoderma; species Rhinoderma darwinii. The sequence continues at coordinate 41,147,058 of NC_134691.1, read as the reverse complement.
CGTGTTGTTTACTGATGAGTGCCATGCAACCCTGGATGGTCCAGATGGATGGAGTAGTGGATGGTTGGTGAATGGCCACCATGTCTCAACAAGGCTGCGACGTCAGCAAGGAGGTGGCGGAGTCATGTTTTGGGCTGAAATTATGGGGAGAGAGCTGGTAGGACCCTTTAGGGTCCCTGACGGTGTGAAAATGACCTCTGCAAAGTACGTAGAGTTTATGACTGACCACTTTCTTCCGTGGTAAAAAAGAAGAACCGTGCCTTCCGTAGCAAAATTATCTTCATGCATGACAATGCACCATCTCATGCTGCAAAGAATAACTCTGTGTCATTGGCTGCTATGGGCATAGAAGGAGAGAAACTCATGGTGTGGCCTCCATGTTCCCCTGACCTCAACCCTATTGAGAACCTTTGGAGCATCCTCAAGCAAAATATCTATGAGGGTGCGAGGCAGTTCACATCAAAACAGAAGCTCTGGGAGGCTACTCTGACAACCTGCAAAGATATTCAAGCAGAAACTGTCCAAATACTCACAAATTCAATGGATGCAAGAATTGTGAAGGTGATATCAAAGAAGGGGTCCTATGTTAACATGTAACTTGGCCTGTTAAGTATTTTTTGATTGAAAGAGCTTTTGATTTCTGTAAATATGACCTCCTGATGCTGCAAATTCAACAAATTACCATTTTAGTTCTCTTTACAACCTTTAAAATGTTTTGATCTCTGTTGTGCATAATAATTTGAAACAGTGCATTTTGAGTTTTCTACTTCTAAAAAAAAATCTGTTATCATTAGGGGATTTGTCCAATAAAATTTGCATTATACTCCAACGGTTGATGGCTTGAAGATTATACTGACTGTTATTTGCATCGACTATTTAGGAAAATCAGCGAAAAATAACATTTGCATAATAATTTGGAACGCGGTGTATTGGTACAATTTTTTAGTACATACAACTTTTTCATCACTTTTTTTTTTTTTTTTTTTATATCTAAGGTGACCAAAAAACAGCGATTTTGCCTTTTTATATTCCTTATGTTTATGACGTTCACCGTGCGAGTTAAAAAAATTGTATACTTTTATGGACGCAGCGATACCAATTTTGTGTATTTTTTTTATTTTTGACATCACTTTAAAGAAAAAATGGGAAAAGGTGTTTTTTTGGGACTTTATTTATTTAATTTTTTTCACTAATAACTTTATTTACGTTTTTGTTTTTTTTACACATTTTGTTAGTCCCCCTAGGGGACTTGAGAACCAGCAATCATTAGATCGCTGGTACAATACACTGCAATACTATAGTAATTTTTACAGGCTCTGGTAACAGCACGATCGCTGTTCCTGTTCGGTAGTCCCAGGTGTCAGCTGTAATACACAGCTGATACCCGCAGCATATGGCGCGGGCTCAGCGTGTGAGCCCGCTCCATACATCACACCACGACATGCTATTAAGTCGTGGTGCGCGGGGGGTTTAATGCGTAGCGGATGGTGGTGCGGAGTGAAAATTTAAATTTTCCACTGATATGCCATTTTAGTGCACAATATGTTGTGCCCAGTTTGTGCCACTGAAGACAAATACCTCATAAAACATTAATCGGTTCTCCCGGGTATTGCGATGCCAGATCTGTGGACGTAAATTGCTGTTTGGGCACACTGTAGGGTTCAGAATGGAGGGAGCGCCATTTGGCTTTTGGAGCACAGATTTAGCTTGGTAGTTGTTCTGTTTGGAGTTTTACTGGTATTTCATCATAATGTGGGGGCATATGTAATCTGTGCGGAGTACATCCGGGCATAATAAGAGGGTATAATAATGGGGTAAATAAATAATAATTCATAGATGTGTGGTCAGTGTCGCACTGATAAATGGTGCCCAATCTTATCCGCTTTTGGACACTCTGCACATTTTATGTCGCTATATTCTGAGAGCCAGGACTTTTTTTTATTTTTTCACCACCGGAGCTGTTTGAGGGCTTATATATTGCTGGACAATCTGTAGTTTTCATTGATACCATTTTGGGGTACATGCGATTTTTTTGATCACTTTTTATAAATTTTTTTGGCAAGCAAGGTGACACAAAAACCATAAATTCTGACAATGTTTTTTGTTCTTTTTTTTACGGCGTTCACCGTGGGCTATAAATGACAATTTTACTTTATTCTGCAGGTCGGTACGATTACGGCGATACCATATGTATATAGTTTTTTGAATGTTTTGCAGCGTTTGCGCAATTAAATCACTTTTTTTTTATAAAATAATTTATTTTTTGTGTCACCATATTCTGAGAGCCATAACTTTTTTATTTTTTAGTCAAAAAAGCTGTGTAAGGACTTGTTTTGGTCCTATTTTGGGGTACATGCGACTTTTTGATCACTTTTTATCCTATATTTTGGGAGGTGTGGTGACCAAGAAATTGATTCTGGCATTGTTTTTTTACTTATTTTTTTTGCGGTGTTCACTGCGGTGTTCACCGCGTGGGGAAAATAATATTATAGTTTTATAGGTGGGGTCATTACGAACGCGGTGATACCAAATATGTGTACTTTTTTTAACGTTTACATTTTTTTCCTATAATAAAAGTCTTATTATAGGAAAAAAAGCATTTTTTGTTACTTCTAACTTTTATTTTTACACTTTTATAAAACATTTTTATTATCTTTTTTTTAACTTTTTTTTTTTTGTCCCAGTAGGGGATGAAGACTTGCAGCTCTGATCGCTGCTAGAATATATTACACTACCTACGTACATCTGCTGTTCGTATAGTTTAAAAAAAGTAAAATATTATCGTTGTCGGCAGCACATCTCCCTCCCTGTGTAAACAGGGAGACGCGCTGCCGACATGATAATAATGTATGAGGACGAGCGATCGGAGTAACGACTGCTCGTCCCCATCCATAGCTCCGTGTGACAGGAGCAAGTGAGCGCCGATCATCGATGTCTCGTTGATCGGCGCTCACTCCATCGGCCGCTTATCTGCCGGAGTAAAAGGGCCTTTAGTCTATTGTGAGGCTCAGCGACCAGAGTCAAAACTGCAAGATTTTAGGATTGTTTTTTAATATAGATAATGACATAAAAAAATAACCCACTAAAAATTCCTTAAAAAATATGTTTAACATTAAAACTTGAACAAAAGGTAATTTTCTGATGACACATGGTTCCATTTGTATTTTATTCCAGGGATTTACAGTTTTCCTGCTTTAGAATATTACTTGGGATAAGTTCTAAATGTATTCCATGTATTAAAATCCCAAACATTCAGAATTGTCTAAAGGCCCTTTTACACGGGCCAATTATGAGGCAAACGAGCATTAACCCTTTCCCGTCGTAAACGACTTTCAGATTTTCATTTTCGTTTTTTCCTCCCCACATTCCAGAAGCCATAACGTCTTTATTTTTCCGTCGATATAGTACTATGAGGGCTTGATTTTTGCGGGACGAGTTGTAGTTTTTCATAGCACCATTTATTTTGCCGTATAATGTACTAGGAAATGGGAAAAAAATTATTTGTGGGGTAGAAAATTAAAAAAACAGCGATTCCTCCATGGTTTTTTGCGCACCGTTTTTACGGAATTCACTGTGCAATTAAAACAACATGTTAACTTTATTCTGTGGGTCAATACGATTACGCCGATACCAAATATATATCGTTTTTTCTATATTTTACTACTTTTACAAGTAAAAACCTAAGCGTAAAAAATAAAATGTATATTGCGTCGCCAAATTCTGAGAGCCATAACTTTTTTATTTTTCCGTCGATTAAGTGGTATGAGGGCTTATTTTTTGCGGGATAAGCTGTAGTTTTTAATAATATCATTTTGGTGTACATGCGACGGTTTGATCACTTTTTATTTCATTTTTTGTGGGAGATTAGGTGACCAAAAAATAGAGATTCTGGCGTTTACATTTTTTTTTACGGCGTTCACCGTGCGGGTTAAATAATGATATATTGTAATAGTTCAGACTTTTACGAACGCGGCGATACCAAATATGTTTATTTATTTTATTTTTTTCTATGCTCTAGGGGGAAAATGGGAAAAGGGTTTTTTACCTTTTAATTAGAATTATTTTTTTTTTTACACAAAAAAACCTTTATTTAACTCATTTTTACTTTTTTTATTAGTCCCCCTAGGGGACTTCAACCAGCGATCGTTAGATCGCTTGCACGTTATACTGCAATACTAATTTATTGCAGTATATCGTGATTCTGACAGGCATCTATTAAGCCCTGCCGGAGGCAAGGCTTAAAGAGGCTCTGTCACCACATTATAAGTGCCCTGTCTCCTACATAAGGAGATTGGCGCTGTAATATAGGTGATAGTAATGCTTTTTATTTAAAAAAACTATCTATTTTCACAACGTTAGGAGCGATTTTGGTTTATGCTAATAAGTTTCTTAATGCCCAAGTGGGCGTATTTTTACTTTCGACCAAGTGGGCGTTGTACAGAGGCGTGTATGACGCTGACCAATCGGCATCATGCACTCCTCTCCATTCATTTAGACAGCAGAATCGCGTTCTTACTAGAACATGATGTGCAGCCACATACACAGCGATTCTGCTTGATTAATGTTAATCAAGTGTCCTGATAATGAATACACATGACCATCCAGCCTGGACGTCATGTGTATTCAGAATCCTGATACTTCTGACTCTTTTCTGTGAGATTCCAGCAACGGATACGAAATCTCGCGAGATTACGGAGGTAAACGAGATTTCGTATCCGTTGCTGGAATCTCACAGAAAAGATTCAGGCGTGTCAGGATTCTGAATACACATGACGTCCAGGCTGGATGGTCATGTGTATTCATTATCAGGACACTGGACACTGTGTATGTGGCTGCAGATCATGTTCTAGTAAGAACGCGATTCTGCTGTCTAAATGAATGGAGAGGAGTGCATGATGCGGATTGGTCAGCGTCATACACTCCTCTGTACAACGCCCACTTGGTCGAAAGTAAAAATACGCCCACTTGGGCATTAAGAAACTCATTAGCATAAACCAAAATCGCTCCTAACGTTGTGAAAAAAGATCGTTTTTTTAAATAAAAAGCATTACTGTCACCTACATTATAGCGCCCATCTCCTTATGTAGGAGACAGGGCAATTATAATGTGGTGACAGAGCCTCTTTAATAGGTGTACAAAGATGGCGGACCTGGGGGCGTTCATTAAGCCCCCAGGCAGCCATAGCAACCATCACCCCCCCCCCCGCGCGATTGCGTTGCAGGGGGCGCGATGAGCTGTTAGAGGGGGTCGCCCCCCTCTTTCTGACGATTTAAATGCTGCGGTCGGTATTGACCACAGCATTTAACGAGTTAAACTAGCAGGATCGCGCTCGAGCGCAATGGCGCTAGTTACTCTGAAGTGTCGGCTGTAACATACAGCCGACACCGGCATCATATGGAGTGATCTCACTGCGTGAGCCCGCTCCATACTTCCCCTACCCAGGGAAATGATCAGTCGATATATCAGCAAACGCTCGTTCATCAGCTGATCGTATAGTTTTCAGCAGCATTAAACATTATCGTTGTCAGCAGCAGATGTGCTGCCGACATAATGGAAATGTATAGGTAAGATCGAGCGTCGTAACGATCACCCATCCCCAGACATTACTGATCATTGCTCCGTGTGAAAGAAGCAAACGAGCGCTGATCAACGGTGTCTCGTTAATCAACGCTCATTTTCACGGCCAATATTGGGCTTTTTAATAGGACCTTTACTTTCAAGCATATCTACTGGAGTTTACTGATGTTTTGTACACTTTATGTGCTCACTTCATTCGTTTCAGCACCATAAGAGCTGAACTTATGATATCATATGGATTTGTTAACACAACCGTAGTTAAGTGCAACTGGTTTCTAAAGTTGCAGCTTGCTGTCAAACATCTATGAGTCACAGCAGTAGAAAATGTTGTCGTAGCTGCCACTGTTTGAACATTATATAGGAAGATTTGTGAGAAAATCTATGAACAACTCAGGAGTCTCGTCCTGGACAAAAATATTCACTAAATTACATTATCATTAAAGGGGAGGGGGGCACCTAAAATCATCTTCTATAAGATCATATAGATCTGAGTTTCTTAAGTCCTTAACCAAGTACCCTTTAGTCAAACAAATTGCTTCAATGTACCCCCAATGCTATGATCATATACTTTAAAGCACAGCATAAACACATTGTAAATTCTCTGAAAGACATGCCATGTACCCCTGGGGTACATGTACGACAGCTTGAGAACCTTGGATATAGATGATATATAGCATGCCCTAAAAGTCATAGACTTTACACGTTACCTTTACAAAGCTGGATTTACAAGTAAAGTTTTTGGTCCTGAACAGAATAAGCTTCAAATACCCTGTCTAGATGTAGAATTAAATGATAAAATTCTAGGGGAATTTAGAGGCTTACTGCTCATATTGAACTCTATAATAAACCAGTATGCAGTAAACCTAAGCTCCCCTAGTGGCGGCTGCAGGCAGCCCGAGTTCGATCATAGTACTCTATAGTCCTAGCTAAATGTTTTGAGACTGACACAAATTTAGGTTTTCACAAAGTTTGCTGCTTCAGTTTTTATAGTGGCAATTTGCATTAACTCTAGATTGTTATGAAGCGTGATCAGATGAATTGCAATTTATTGCAAAGTTATTCCTTGCCATGAAAATTAACTTAATCGCAAAAAACCCATTTCCACTGCATTCCAACCCTGCCTCAAAATGACCTGCTAACATAATTTCAGTGATCTTCTCGTTAGCTGAGGAGAAAGTGTCAACGAAGACAGGGCAGCTGATATCACTCTGTCATTCTGATTGAATTGTAAGAGCAGACTAGTTGCTTTAAATGGGGCATGGTGCTTGAAATCAATGTCTTCTTCTGTTAACATTGGTTACCTCCAAGGAAACACGTGCAGTCATCATTGCTTTGCATCAAAAGGGTTTTACAGGCAAAGACATTACTGCTTGTAAGATTGCCCCAAAATCAACTATTTATCGGATCATCAAGAACTTCAAGGAGCAGCAGTGACTAATCTGCGTAAAGTGTTGACGGTGCTAGAGACAGTCAGGCATGCTCCCCAGCCAGGTACCCGGCCGGCACTCTTAGCGCTTGACGCAGAGAAAGCTTTTGATTACATACAGTGGGAATGGCTGGGGATGGTGCTGGATAAGATGAATGTCCAGAGAGCCTTTCGGATCTTCTTGAAGGGTGTTTACAATAATCCCCAAGCTCGCGTTTATTCCTCAGGATTTCTGTCGGCTCTATTATTTAATCTAGCACTGGAACCTATGGCTAGATTTCTGGAGGAGTCCGCAGTGTTCAGAGGTATTCAGGTGGGGTCACTGGCGGTTAAGTTAGCCCTGTTTGCTGATGACGTTATACTTTTTATGTCAAATCCTCAAGAGCATTTACTGCCGGTCTTTAATTTTTTACAGGACTTTGGGCAATGCTCGGGATACAAAGCCAACATAGCTAAAAGCGAACTGCTGGAGTTGGGCAAACCACTACCTAAGACCTTTTGGCAATCCTTGGGATGTGGGATATCTCCGGTTAAGCACTGCATTACTTATCTAGGCATTAAGATAGGAAAGGTGCCTGACACCCAGTATGGCCTAAATTATCCTCCGCTATTTAAAAAAATACAAGCGGAACTCACCAGATGGTGCCAGTTGCCGTTATCCCTTCTGGGGAGGTGCCACTTGATTAAGATGGTTAGTCTCCCCAGATTGCTATATCCCTTTCAAACACTCCCGCTCTTAATGAAACATGTGGATGTCTCCAAACTGACTTCCTCATTCACAAAATTTATATGGGCAGGAAAGAGGCCTCGCATTGCACTTACTAAGCTCATGATGGGCAAGCAAGTGGGGGGGTTACATTTCCCAAATATCAGGGGTTATAACGTGGTATGTCTCTTTCGTCATGTAGTGGATTGGCTCCACGAAACGAGCCATTATTCTAACTTAGATCTGGAAGGGACGTACGCCTCACCCTGGAACCTGAAAGCCTTGTTACATTGTAGAGTTGCTTCTCTTCCGTGCCGTCTCAAAACCTCCATTGTGCTGAGAGATACAGTCCTAGCCTGGAAAGCGGTTCGTAAACTCTTTGACCTGCCTTACCTGCTCTCTAAACATATGCCGTTGTGTGGACACCCGGAATTCCTACCGGGAGTGGACAGTGGGGACAGATTTGCCTCTTGGGGGAATGCAGGCATTGATAACGCAGGGGACCTTATGCATATAGAGGAGAGGAGATGGTTAACCGGGGCGGAAATCACCGCTAAACTTAGACCCTTAGAGGATAGGGTTAATTTTTTACAAGTTCTCCAGGTGCGCTCATTCTGCACCTCTAGGCTCAGGGATTTGAATAAGGAAGCCACCACTCATACTCTAGATGAGGTCATAGGTCCAACGACTTTTCGGGCGACTATTTCAAGGTTGTATAGAGCACTCGGGGTTTGTTTTGTTCGTCCGCGACCACAGGCTATGTTCAAAGTCTGGGAACGATGGACTCAAGATCCAGGTATAGGCGAGACCATATTGGAGGGTTGGGAGACGGTACGGAGGAGTATCGTGAACGAGAGCTGGAGGGAAACCTATTTTAAATTAATGCATTCGGCTATATATGGCTTTAATATTTTGCCTTCACAATCTTTCCCCGACCGCATTACGTGTTGTCCCAAATATCACACCCCCCTGACGAATTTGTGGCACGGAGTATGGGGTTGTGTTCATACTAAACGATATTGGGTGATGGTACACAAATATATTTCGGATCATTGGAAGGCGAATCTCCCAATGACGCCTCAAGCGATGCTGTTCCATCAGGCGCGACCGCCGGAGGAAGAGGGTGCTCGAGGGGTGAGATCTCCTCCCTTGCTGGTACACACGATTTTACTGGTGGCCTTGAGATGCCTTCTAGGTAAATGGCTGGAAACTGACACTCCGGGGCTAGACCTGATAGTGTCCCGTTTTGAAACAGTTACTAGCTCTCGAGCGGGTGGAGGTGGAAAGACCGAAAGAAACGGGAACCAAGAAGTTATTCGCTAAATGGCAAATATTTATAGAATCGCAGTGCACAGCGGCTGAGGTGGTGGAAATTGTTACGCCTTTCAGGCACATAGCGTGGTATCATACGCAGCTCCTGGCAGGCACTTTAGGAGGCTTGCAACTTTAATCTAGTTAGGGGTAGATGGGACATAGCTACTCATTGATGACCTAAGTCGTGTTCAGGAATAGGGGAAGTCATGTTTTTTCAGATGATATGAGGATCAAAACTTATGCCATGATTGTATGTTACGTTGTGTTAGTTTAATGTTAATTTGTTGGCAGTTGAGTGCTGTGCACTTATGACGCAACCTTTACGTGAAATGTTTATAAGAAAATGTGAAAATGATGTTTTAAAAAAAAAAAAAAAAGAACTTCAAGGAGAGAGTTTCAATTGCTGTGAAGGCTTCATTGCCGCCAAGAAAGTCCAGCAAGTGCCAGGACGTCTCTTAAAGGGGATTCAGCCACAGGATCGGTTTATCTCCAGTGCAGAGCTTGCTCAGGAATGGCCGCAGGCAGGTATCATTGCATCTGCACGCTCAGTGAGGCAAAGGCTTTTGGAGGCTGGCCCGGTGTTAAGAATGGCAGCAAAGAAGCCACTTATCTTCAAGAAAAACATCAAGGACAGACTGACGTTCTGCAGGAAGTACAAGGATTGGACTGCAGAGGACTGGGGTAAAGTTATTTTATCTGCTGAAGCCCCCATTCAGACTATTTTGGACATCTGAAAAAATGATTCTCTGGAGAAAAAAAGGTGAGCGCTACCATGAGTCCTGTGTCATGCCAACAGTAAAGCATCCTAAGACCATTCATGTGTGGGGTTGCTTTACATCCAAGGGAGTTGCTCACTCACAATTTTGCCTAGGAACACATCCATGAATAAAGAATGGTATCTAAACATCCTCCAAGAGCAACTTCTCCCAACGATCCAGGAGCAATTTGGTGATGATAATGCTTTTTCTAGCATGGAGCACCATGTGACAAGGCAAAAGTGATAACTAAGTGAAATTCTGGGTCCATGGCCGGGAAACTCCCCAGATCTCAATCCCATTGAGAAAATGTGGTCAATCCTCAAAAAGTGGGTGGACAAATAAAAACACAGAAATTGTGATAAACTCCAAGCACTGATGAGACAAGCATGGGTTGCCATCAGTTAGGATTTGGTCCAGAGACTGATATCAAGCATGCCAGGGCAAATTGCAGAAGTCTTGAAAAAGAAGGGTCAACACTGTAAATATTGAGTCTTTGCATAAACTTGATGTATTTGTCAATAAAAGTTTAGAAACTTATGAAATGCTTATAATTGTACTTCAGTATACCATAGCAACATCTGACTAAAAGATCTGAAAACACTGAAGCAGCAAACTTTGTGAAAACCAAAATGTGTGTCAGTCTCAAAACTTTTGGCCAGGACTGTATGTCTACACAAGAGCTCCGACCACTATAAAAATAAATTAAGAAGTTAAACAACACAGGATTTTGGAAGAATAAACAACACCACTATCACCTAAAAAAACACCTTAAAGAGGACCTGTCATCTCTCTTGACATCTCTGTTTTAGTAAATACTTGTATTCCTTCCTACAAATTTATTAAGAAATGGGTGTTACCAGTTGGGGGTATGTCGCTACACACCCACTGATCAATCAGTGCTCACAGTGTCAGACTGTGTAGGACAATAACCAATCAGTGTTCACAGTGTCAGACTGTGTAGGAACATGTTTTTGACAAGAGGAATGGTAAACATCCAGTTGTCAATTTATTTATGCATTTCTAGAAAGAATAACTGAGGAATCGCACAACACCGTTTTCTAAGAAAATATCTTCCAGAATTGTGATTTTTTTTTTAAATGGGGAAATACAAGTATTCACTATTACAGACATGTCAGGAGAAGTGACAGATCCTCCTAAAGGGCGTTGTACCAATTTAGCCAGACCTTCTCTAAAGTAGGCCACCTCATGGGTACGGATGCTATAAAACCTTCGTAAAATACGGATGTGGTGTAAGCTAAAGATGTTTTAATTCTGAAAAGTCTAGTGAGTACTAGTTTATAAGTACGTTACTAGTCAGCGATTCTATGCTTTCATAGCAACAGATGTCCGGCATCAACTCAACTTCTCTTGTTTCTGAGTTATGTCCTTGGGGAGTAACTTTTGTTTTGTGGATCAAAGAGGAATCCATAGCTATCACCTTAACATGCCTCGCCAGCCACCCACAGCAGATCATGTTACCCACATATGCTATTGAATTCCCAGAAGCAAATGCTGATCAGAAAACGTAACTAACCACATGGGCTGTAAACAGATGAGCATTGTGAAATGTAAAACATCTTATATGGATGCCAGTCAAATCCTGAAAATTCAGGTGCCACTGCCCACTTTAAACAATAGTGACCAAGCTGCGTTGCAGAGGCAAATACACATTTTTAGACCATAAAGAACTGCCATACTTGGGGAAAAAAACTCTAGTGACTACCAAGTCTTCAATGTGAGGAACCAGCCAAAAAATAACCCATAGCTTTGCTTCCTGGACCTCTGTGAAGGTCTCATATAGGAAAAGAGGCTATTAGGGTTTCCCCAAGACTGGTGGAAGTCTGACCGCTGGGACCCCACGATCACAAGAACGGGGGTTCCTTTTCTCCGAATGAATGGAGCGACAGGTCGTGCAAGCGCCCTGCTGCTCCATTCATTCGCTAAGGCACTGCCGGAGATAGCTGAGCACTGTACTCGGCTATCTCCGGAAGTCCCATAGACAGTGAATGTAGCGGCAATGCACATGTGCGACCAGCCTCTTCATTCATTCATTCATTCATTCAGAGGACGGTACCCCCGTTCTCGTGATCGGTGGGGGTCCAAGCAGTCGGACCCACACAGATCAGTATGTTATCACCTATCAAAGGAGTAACCACACACTATTATAATTGCAAAATAAAAAAAATCATTATTTTGAGGACCAGGTGATACACCACCATTCAGTAGAACATTGTGATCTCTTGAAATACTCAAAAGGATTAACAATGTGCATTATTATATCACTGGGTGATGAGTGACTTGGGTCATTGAGGTTTGGAAACTGCACCATTAGGTCGCCACCAGTTATAATCTAGCAGTCACCATAGGTTAAACACAATGCAACTGGGTTACTAGAAAGTCACTGCTTTAGAAGTGGGTCACAGGCAACTGGACACTACAACCCCAACCATCACATGGAGCATCAATTGCTGGACACTGTACCACTGTGAGCCATGTTCACACGTTCAGGATTGGGGTCGCTGTCGTCTTGGATTTCTCCTATTTCACATGGTATAGGGAGATTTGAGGACCATCCCCCATTTGCGACCTTGCGTCCCACTATCTACAACCTGTTGCTGTCCTACCTTACATTTTGTTTGGAACCTTGAGGATTGTGTCAGGATTCAGCGGCTGGATCCTGACAGAATGCGCTCACATTCCACCGGCAATGCATATGAATGTGGTATATTAGTGAATGCATTAGAATAATCAATGGATTTTTTTGGAGGAGAAGGTTTCAATTAAAATAAAGATTGTTGGGAGTCATGGCTATGTGGCATGTGGACCCATTGGGCCGCTCCACCGTAGTGGATTAGCAGCTGATCAAACAAAATCTCAATGACAGTCACTAGGGAGAAAGTACCTGGGTTACTGGCTTGTGCCAGATAATCAGAAGCAGGCTGGTGCCGGAATATCGGAAGCTGGCTTGTGCCGGACTATCAGAACTTGTCTCGGATACTCGACTTGAACACAGAAGTCATCTCGTACAATGGACTTGAACACTGAAGTCGTCTCAGACAATGGACTTGAACACAGAAGTCGTCTCGGACAAATGGACTTGAACACAGAAGTCGTCTCGGACAATGCAGTTGAACACAGAAGTCATCTTGGACAATGAAGTTGAACACAGAAGTAGTCTTGGACAAATGGAGTTGAACACAGAAGTGGGCAGGGTTCCTTTTAAAGTCCCGGGTATGCTCGGATCAGCTCGGGGTGAATTTCCTGGTGTTCGCGCTTTAAGACCGTGGACGAGCGCGCGCATGCACCCTACAAGCAACAGCATGAGGAGAGAGAGAGCAGTGTGTGCTGGCGTCTTTGTTGGGGGAGATGCCGGCCAGGATCCAGAGACCTGCGGTCGTGGCTGCCAGTAGGTGGGATATGCCGGTTGTCAGCGACCGCGGACATAACATAGGGTATTTGGGATGATTATACATTGGAATGTCATAGTTTGTACCAATTGTTTTAAGACAGCGGTGGTCAAATAGTACATTATGATCCACCCGTAGACCTCCAAACAGAGACCAGTATATCTTGATATTAGGCCGCCAGGCCAGCTTCATCAAATAACTAACAATGTCTACTATCACTAGTACATGATGGCACTGAGGCATCTGAAAAAGAGGCATTCAAAACATTTGCAGCAGCATTTTTTATATACCGCATGTACTTGTCCCTGGTGCCCTGGTAGATCACCTAACTCAGGATTTACAAAATGTAAATCCACTACTGAAAAAGTTTGTCACAGCTTATCTATAGTATATCGCAAAAAGTATGTGGACACCCCTACTTACTATTAAATGGGTTGTCCTACGATTGTTATCCCTAACCACAGGATAGGTGATAACATGCTGATCGGTGGAGGTCCGACAGCTAGGACCACCATCGATCACGAGAACGACGGTCCAGTTCCTCCGAATGAATTGAGAGGCAGGTCGAGCATGCACCCTGCTACTCCATTCATTCTCTGTGGCACTGCCAAAGATAGCCGAGCGCTGTAGGCTATCTCTGGCAGTCCCATAGACACTGAATGGAGTGGCAGTGCGCATGCTTGACCTGCCGCTCCATTCATTCAGAGGAACAAGGGGGTTAAGGGATAACATCTAATCTTGGGACAACTCCTTTAAGTTCAGGTGTTTTATCTACATTCATAGCAAACAGGGGGGCGTAAAATCAATGCAATCTCCATAGCCAAACATTGGTTGTAGTATGGTTCAAAGGAGTAACAAGAACTCGGACATGAAGCGGTAGACCATGCAAACTTACAGAGCTTGGCTACCAAATGCTGAAACTCTAGAAGAGACATGAGCGCAAGAAATGTGTGTCAGGAGCTTCATAAAATAGATTTTCATGGTGGAGCAGCTACACACAAGCATAAGATCACCATGCACAATGCCAAGCATCGGATTGAGTGGTGTAAAACATGCCACCATGAGTGGGAACATGTTCCTTTTGGCAGACTGATGGACAAATCTAGGTTTAGTGGATGCCAGGAGAACGCTACCTACTAAAGTTTATAGTGCCTACTGCAAAACTTGGATGTGGAGGGATAATGGTCTGGGGCTGTTTTGCAGGGTTTGTCCCCCTTATTTCCAGTGAACGGTAATATTAAGCTACAGCATACAAAAACATTTTGGACAATTGTATGCTTCCATGCTTACAAAGTCCTCTTGTGTTCCAGAATGACTGTACCCCAGTGCACAAACCAAGGTCAAAAAAGGCATGGTGTGAGGAGTCTGGTGTAGAGGAACACGAGTGGTTCCGGAGAGCCCTCACCTCAACCCCATCCAACACATTTGAGATGAACTAAAACAGAGATTGTGAGCCAGGCCCTCTCGTCCAGCATCAATGTCTGACCTCACAAATGCTCTTCTGAATGAATGGGTGAAAATTCCCACAGACACACTACAAAATTTTGAGGAGAGCCTTCCCAGAAGAGTAGAGGCTGTAAGGCTGGATTCACACAAGCATGTTCGGTCCGGCAAAGGATGGAACGTATTTTGGCCGCAAGTGCCGGAGCGAACACACTGCAGGGAGCGGGGCTCCTAGCGTCATAGTTATGTACGACGCTAGGAGTCCCTGCCATTCCATGTAACTACTGTCCCGTACTGAAAACATGATTACAGTACGGGACAGTTGTCCTGCAGCGAGGCAGGGACTCCTAGCGTTGTACATAACTATGATGCAAGGAGCCCGGGACTTGCAGCCGAAATACGTTCCGTCCTTTACGGACCGAACATGCTCGTGGGAATCCATCCTTATAGCCATAAAGGGGGCCCAACTCTGTATTAATGCCCATGGTTTAGAAATGGGAAGTCCAAGAAGCTCAAATAGGTATACTAACGTCTACGGCCCGTCGTCCCTACTCACCCTTCGATGGCGGCGACCACAGACTTCCTATGTCTTAGGCACTCTGTTCCGCTCCACCCTGCAGTGTTCTCTAGGGTGCTGTAATGGATTTGCCAGACACAGGTTCTGTGTCGACGCCCGGGGTTAATCAGCCTTCATCAGCTCCAAGGTCTGCTAGAGTGACGCGATCTGTTACCACTCAGGCTCGCAGGCTGAGGAGAGGGAGAACCTATCACAGCCTCGCCTGACAGTTCTGCTCCCGCCCTTGGTCTATTTATACCCTCACTTGCAGTTGTTCCTTGCCTGTGATTGTCTGGTTTCCTGGCTCTGCGATTCCTGCTATTTACATTATTGACCGCTGTTACTTTTTGACCCTGGCTTGACTGACTCTTCTCCTGCTCTGATTTTGTTACTACGTACTCTCCTGGTTTGACTTGGCTCGTTCACCACACCTGTTGCTCACGGTGTTCTGTGGGCAACTGCCCCTACTTCCCCCTTTGCTTCTGTGTGCCCTTGTCTTGTCTGTCTTTCACTTATTGAGCGTAGAGACCGTCGCCCAGTTGTACGCCGTCACTTAGGACGGGCCGTGCAAGTAGGCAGGGACTGAGTTGCGGGTAGATTAGGGCTCACCTGTCCGTCTCCCTACCCCAATTCGTTACAGGTGCCTTTTAAGGCCGGGAACAAGCGCGCGCACATGAAAAATATTACTAATTAGCCCCGGATCACCCTGGACTGTGAAAAGGGCTCTGCCCTTTCACTCCATGCCTGAGCGTTGTTGTGTATTCCCATGTTAGTCTGGCAAATGTTTCCTTAGTCGTATCCTGTTCCCAGTGTTCCCTTGCCCTGCTACCTGTATCGTGTATCCCGTGTTGTGTTTGTTTCTGTGCCCTTTCTTGTGTTGGAGTCATGTTGTAAAGGATCTGCCAGGCACTACGTCTGTGGATACTGCCAGGATTAATCAATCGACACCTGAGGCTGGACCTCTTAGACTAACTCCGGCTCCCACCAATCAGGGTGGCAGGCTCAGGAGTGGGAGAGCCTATCGCGGCCTGGTCAGTCGGAGTTAGCTCCGCCCCTGTCCTTTTATACCTGCCGTTTTCTCTTCCTCATTGCTTGTGATTCTTCCTGGTTTCCTGGCCCTGCTCCAGCCTTGCTCCAGCCTGCTACTTCCTTGCTTCAGCCTTGCTACAGCTTCCGCTTATCCTGCTTCGCTCTGACCCCGGCTTGCTTCCTGCTCCTTGCTCTGCGTTCGTATACTTCGTGACATCCTGATTCTGACTGGCTCTTTGACCACTCTGGTTTCCTCACGGTGTTCCGTGGGCTACTGCCCCTTCCCTTACTTGTTCTTTGTTTGTATTCCCTTGCACTTAGTCAGCGTAGGGACCGCCGCCCAGTTGTACCCCGTCGCCTAGAGTGGGTCGTTGCAAGTAGGCAGGGACAGGGCGGTGGGTAGATTAGGGCTCACTTATCCCCTTCACCTTCTTCCTGCCATAACATAATCACAAGCCCATACCTAGTCTACCCTTTCTCCTACTCTATCATGGACCCCCTTGAGACCCTGACCCAGCAGATGCAGGGCCTCTCCCTACAGGTCCAGGCCCTGGCTCAGAGGGTCAACCAGCCTGACGCTGCCGTAGTAGTACCCCTCGCCTCACCTCTAGAACCTGACCTCAAGTTACCTGACTGGTTCTCAGGGGACCGTAAGACTTTTCTCTCCTTTCGGGAGAGTTGCAGACTTTACTTCCGTCTAAAACCTCACTCCTCAGGTTCCGAGAACCAGCGGGTGGGAATCATTATATCCCGACTCCAGGAAGGGCCCCAAGAGTGGGCCTTCTCCTTGGCTCCTGACGCCCCTGAACTTTCCTCCGTTGATCGTTTTTTCTCTGCCCTCTGACTCATTTACGACGAGACTGACAGGACTGCCTTGGCCGAGAGTCAGCTGGTGACCTTACGTCAGGGTAGGAGACCTGTTGAGGAATACTGTTCTGACTTTAGAAAGTGGTGCGTAGCATCTCGGTGGAATGACCCTTCCCTAAGGTGCCAGTTTAGGTTAGGCTTATCTAACGCCCTGAAGGATCTGCTTGTTAGCTACCCCTCTTCTGACTCCCTAGACCAGGTTATGGCCTTAGCAGTACGACTTGACCGACGTCTCAGGGAACGACAGCTTGAACGTTTCAGTGTTTTCCCCTCTGACTTCCCTGCGATTCCCCCCGAGGTCCCGTCTCCTCGCTCTTCCACGGAAGACTCGGAGGTACCTATGCAACTCGGGGCCTCCGTGTCCCCCCGACAACGTAGAGAGTTCCGCAGGAAGAATGGTCTCTGCTTCTATTGTGGGGATGACAAGCATCAACTGAACACCTGTCCCAGGCGCAAGAATAAGCAGCCGGAAAACTTTCGCGCCTAAGTGATTATCGGGGAGGTCACTTGGGCGCACAGGTATTTCCCGTTAATATGAAACGCAATAAAATTTTGCTTCCCTTTCAGGTCTCGTTTGGTGGTCGGTCTGCCACCGGCAGTGCCTTCGTGGATTCAGGCTCATCTGCTAATATCATGTCTGTGGAATTTGCTATGTCTCTAAAAATGCCTTCTATTGATTTGCCTAATCCTGTCCCGGTAGTGGGTATCGACTCCACTCCTCTTTCTAATGGTTATTTTACTCAGCATACTCCCGTTTTTGAACTCCTTGTTGGCTCCATGCATTTGGAGCAGTGCTCTGTACTGTTGATGCAGGGATTATCGTCCGATCTGGTATTAGGTCTTCCCTGGTTGCAGTTGCATAATCCCACGTTTGATTGGAATACTGGGGATCTCACCAAATGGGGTAGTGAATGCCTGACGTCATGTCTTTCGGTTAACTCTATTTCTCCCCGTGAGGAGGTAAACACGCTACCTGAGTTTGTTCAGGACTTGGCTGATGTTTTCTCTAAGGAGGCCTCCGAGGTGTTGCCCCCTCATAGAGATTACGATTGCGCTATCGATTTGGTACCAGGTGCTAAGCTTCCTAAGGGTAGGATATTTAATCTTTCATGTCCTGAACGTGAAGCCATGAGGGAATATATCCAAGAATGCCTGGCCAAGGGTTACATTCGCCCCTCTACTTCTCCTGTAGGTGCTGGTTTCTTCTTCGTGGGGAAGAAGGATGGTGGTCTTAGGCCGTGCATTGACTATCGTAACTTGAATAAGGTCACTGTAAGGAACCAGTATCCCCTTCCTTTGATTCCGGATCTTTTTAATCAGGTTCAGGGGGCCCAATGGTTCTCTAAGTTTTATCTACGGGGGGCGTATAACCTTATCCGCATCAAAGAGGGGGATGAGTGGAAGACTGCGTTCAACACGCCCGAAGGTCATTTCGAATACCTGGTCATGCCCTTTGGGTTGTGTAATGCCCCTGCTGTCTTCCAGAATTTTATTAATGAAATTCTGAGAGATTACCTGGGAATTTTTCTTGTAGTGTACCTTGATGACATACTGGTGTTTTCCAAGGACTGGTCCTCCCACGTGGAGCATGTCAGGAAGGTGCCCCAGGTCCTCCGGGAAAATAATCTGTTTGCGAAAACCGAAAAATGTGTGTTTGGGGTACAGGAGATACCATTTTTGGGTCAAATCCTCACTCCTCATGAATTCCGCATGGACCCTGCCAAGGTTCAGGCTGTGGCGGAATGGGTCCAACCTGCCTCCCTGAAGGCGCTACAGTGTTTTTTGGGGTTCGCTAACTATTACAGGAGATTTATTGCCAACTTCTCGGTCGTCGCTAAGCCTCTTACGGACCTCACTCGCAAGGGTGCTGATGTCCTCCACTGGCCTCCTGAGGCCGTCCAGGCTTTTGAGACCCTCAAGAAGTGCTTTATCTCGGCCCCAGTGCTGGTTCAGCCCAACCAAAGGGAGCCATTTATCGTGGAGGTTGACGCGTCCGAGGTGGGAGTGGGGGCTGTCTTGTCCCAGGGTACCAGGTCCCTCACCCATCTCCGCCCCTGTGCTTACTTCTCCAGGAAGTTTTCGCCCACGGAGAGTAACTATGATATTGGCAACCGCAAACTTTTAGCCATTAAATGGGCTTTTGAAGAGTGGCGTCACTTCCTGGAGGGGGCCAGACACCAGGTAACGGTCCTTACTGACCACAAGAATCTGGTTTTCCTAGAATCTGCCCGGAGGCTTAATCCGAGACAAGCTCGATGGGCGCTATTTTTTACCAGATTTAACTTTTTGGTTACCTATAGGGCTGGGTCCAAAAATATTAAGGCTGATGCACTGTCGCGTAGTTTCATGGCCAATCCTCCTTCGGAGAAGGATCCTGCTTGTATTTTACCCCCTGGTATAATCGTTTCTGCCACTGATTCTGATTTAGTCTCTGATATTGTGGCTGATCAAGGTTCAGCTCCCGGGAACCTCCCTGTGGACAAGCTGTTTGTCCCCCTGCAATACCGGCTTAGGGAAAACCATGACTCCGCACTATCTGGTCATCCTGGCATCTTGGGTACCAAACACCTCATTACCAGAAACTATTGGTGGCCTGGGTTGCCTAAAGACGTTAGGGCTTACGTCGCCGCTTGTGAGGTTTGTGCTAGGTCTAAGACCCCCAGGTCCCGACCTGCGGGCTTACTACGTTCTTTGCCCATTCCCCAGAGACCTTGGACCCATATCTCCATGGATTTTATCACCGATTTGCCTCCATCTCAAGGCAAGTCGGTGGTGTGGGTGGTAGTAGACCGCTTCAGCAAGATGTGCCACTTTGTGCCCCTTAAGAAACTACCTAACGCCAAGACGTTAGCTTCTTTGTTTGTTAAACACATTCTGCGTCTCCATGGGGTCCCAGTCAATATCGTTTCTGACAGAGGGGTACAATTTGTTTCATTATTTTGGAGAGCCTTTTGTAAAAAGTTGGAGATTGATCTGTCCTTCTCCTCCGCCTTCCATCCCGAAACTAATGGCCAAACGGAGAGGACTAATCAATCCCTGGAACAATATTTAAGGTGTTTCATCTCTGACTGTCAATTTGATTGGGTCTCATTCATTCCCCTCGCCGAATTTTCCCTGAATAACCGGGTCAATAACTCGTCAGGGGTCTCCCCGTTTTTCTGTAATTTCGGGTTTAATCCACGGTTCTCCTCCGTTTCTCCTGGTAGTTCCAATAATCCCGAGGTAGAGGTCGTTCATCGGGAACTGTGCACAGTCTGGGCCCAGGTTCAGAAGAACCTAGAGGCGTCCCAGAGCGTACAAAAGATTCAGGCTGATAGAAGACGTTCTGCTAACCCCCGGTTTGTCGTCGGGGATCTGGTGTGGTTGTCGTCTAGGAACTTGCGCCTTAAGGTCCCGTTCAAGAAGTTTGCTCCCCGATTTATTGGGCCTTATAAGGTCATTGAAGTCCTCAACCCTGTATCCTTCCGTCTGGAGCTGCCCCCATCCTTTCGCATACACGACGTCTTTCATGCCTCCCTCCTTAAACGCTGCTCCCCATCCTGGTCCCCCTCGAGGAAACCTCCTGTTCCCATTCTCACCCCTGAGGGGGTGGAATTCGAGGTGGCCAAGATTGTGGACAGTAGGATGATCCAGGGCTCCCTCCAGTACCTGGTCCATTGGAGAGGATACGGGCCGGAGGAGAGGACTTGGGTACCTGCTCGAGATGTTCACGTTGGGGTATTGGTCAGGAGGTTCGACCTTCTCTTCCCCACTAAACCAGGTCCTCTTAGTAAGGGTCCGGTGGCCCCTCATAAAAGGGGGGGTACTGTAAAGGATCTGCCAGGCACTACGTCTGTGGATACTCCCAGGATTAATCAATCGACACCTGAGGCCGGACCTCTTAGACTGACTCCGGCTCCCACCAATCAGGGTGGCAGGCTCAGGAGTGGGAGAGCCTATCGCGGCCTGGTCAGTCGGAGTTAGCTCCGCCCCCTGTCCTTTTATATCTGCCGTTTTCTCTTCATCATTGCTTGTGATTCTTCCTGGTTTCCTGGCCCTGCTACAGCCTTGCTCCAGCCTGCTACTTCCTTGCTTCAGCCTTGCTACAGCTTCCGCTTATCCTGCTTCGCTCTGACCCCGGCTTGCTTCCTGCTCCTTGCTCTGTGTTCGTATACTTCGTGACATCCTGATTCTGACTGGCTCTTTGACCACTCTGGTTTCCTCACTGTGTTCCGTGGGCTACTGCCCCTTCCCTTGCTTGTTCTTTGTTTGTATTCCCTTGCACTTAGTCAGCGTAGGGACCGCCGCCCAGTTGTACCCCGTCGCCTAGGGCGGGTCGTTCCAAGTAGGCAGGGACAGGGCGGTGGGTAGATTAGGGCTCACTTATCCCCTTCCCCTTCTTCCTGCCATAACACATGTTGTGCCATCTGCTACGCCTGCTGTCATACAACACATCTGGTGTCATCTGCCATGCCTTGTACCATCTGTCACGTTTGGCGTCATCTACCTTCAAAGTTCCTTCTGTGGCTAAGGCTCCATGCACACGACCGTAAAAAAGCGGACCGTACGACGGTCCGCGGTTTCACAGACCCATTTGTTTCTATTGGTTGCAGACACCTTTCCATAGCACTACGGATGGGTGTCCGTGCCGTAGAACCGTGCCGGGAATTATGGAGCATGTCCGTTTTTTTGAGTTTTACAAGCCGTGCTCCTATACTTTGTACAGGAGCACGGCCCGAAACTGTGGGTGGCCATCAGCAGCCGGCCGCACCCGCAATCGTGGGCTGTGATTACGGGCACGGTCATGTTCATGGGGCCTAAGCCTATGCTACTGTCTGGACTATTACAGGTACCCTTGTGCTTGGACTTTGTATAGACTTGGTACACTGTTGTTTGGCCAGCTGCTACTCCGCTACGGCGGTGCGGCTTAGTAGGTCCATGTACCCACGGATTGTGACAGGTATGATGGTAAGGTGCTCACATACTTTTGACCAAATAGTGTAAGATATACAGAACTGCAGAGCTGAGAGTGTTCTATCTAATTCTATTGGTACAAGCTTTTCACACTGCTGATACTGCTCCTTTACGATCAACACAGTGAATGGACAATTGCCTCGTTGTAGTTGAGATTGCTAGTTGTCAGTAGTGATTAAATATTTTGTGACCTAATATCTTTTTCACTGGCAAAATGCCCCTAGATATGAAACTAAATAGTATTTGCTTTCAGATTGAAACTTGAATTATCCAGCATTAAATAGAATCTAATAATGGAACAGTTTAAGATACTTTGACAACAATGTTTACTTTGTTCATATTATTAAATCATTATTTAGGTAGGGGAACCGAGCCAAAGGCTAAACACAGTCTATGGGTACAATTATCTTCAAATAGCATTCCCTACTGTAATCTTATACTACAGCAGGTATAGCCATACAACATTCCTGCTGAGATGATTATATATCACCTATTATCAGAGGTAATTTACCAGGCAAGTCACAACATTATTGTAATCCCCACGCTAAGCACTCAGCATTCTGGCATGATACATAGATCGCAATGAGATCATAACAATAGAGCTAAGTCGTTAATAGGAGCTGGCTGGGTAACTTTGACTTTCTAGGAAAATAAATTCTACGATTTGACATGCCAGGATAATTTCGTGTGGATGCCCACCAAAATGGCCAGAAAGAACAGGGCAGTGGTATACCCTAACAGTGTTCATATTTCTATAAAAAAAAATATAAAATATGACACAAAACTAATTTTTTTGTATGTTTTCCTCCTGTTAATAATAGGGTCTCCAAGTATTTGTTTAAAAAAAATGTATTATAAGCTTCTTTGTTGTGTACATATGCACCATTCAGCCATAACATTAAAACCACCCACCTAACATTGTGTAGGTCCCCCTCGTGCCACCAAAACAGCTCTGACCTATTGAGGCATGGACTCCACAAGACCTCTGAAGGTGTCCTGTAGTCAGGGCCAGATTTGGACTAAAAAGTAGCTCTTGATTGAAACCGCACCAGCCCAAATACAATATGGACCCCCACATCGCAAAAAATAGCAGCATGCAATGCACACTGCAGGAAATTTTGGTCATTTTAAACACGCCTCTCTCCACTCCCTTAAATATGTAAGCCATACCATCAACACATTTTGTAAAATTAAAGTGGAACTTAGAAACAGCTAATCACATGGCAGGGGAGGTGACAGCTCCTCTATAAATCCAGTGACTCACAGGTGATGTCTTCCCTGATTGTAGATGTTCTCATTCCTTTTCTTCTCTGTTCAGCAAGGTCCATTATTACGACTTCTCCTGACCATGACTCATCTTTGCAGAGCTTGCCGCTGATGTCTTTGGCTCCTCACTTATACTAAGACATAAATCCTTTATACTAAGACATAAATCCTCATAGTGGCACACACTGCGCCCCTGAAAATAATAGCACCACACGCTGTGCCCCCTGAATATAATAGCACCACACACCGCCTCCAAAATATTATATTGCCACATTTTCTCCTTAATCTAATACCACACACTGTGCCCCTGAATATAAAGTTCCACATGCTTTACCCCATTAATATAATAGTACCAGACACTGCGCCCCTGAATAGTGGCATAGACTGCACCCCCTGAATATAATAGCACACCACACTGTGCCCTGTAAATGTAATAGTGCTACACACTGTGCCCCTGAATACAATGGCACAACACACTGTGCCCCTGAATATAATAGTACTACACACAATGTCCCTGAGTATAATAGTGCTACACACTTTCCCACTGAATATAATTGTGCTACACACCATGCCCCAGATTATAAAAATGGCACACACTTTAGTGCCACACACCCCCTGAATAAAATAACTATACACTATGCCCCCTGATTATAATCGTGGAATACACTGTGCCACTGAGTGCAATGCCGCACACTGTGCTCCCTGAATGTAATAGTGCCATACACTGTGCCCTGAATATTATATTGTTAAACCCTGCACCCCTGAATATAGTGCCATACACTGCACCCCTGAATATAATAGTACTGCACAGTGTGCCCCCTTAATGTAATAATGCTACACACTGAACCCATGATTACAATAGTGTTACACACTTTCCCAGGAATATAATGTTACTCACTGTACACCCTGAATGTAAAAGTGCCATATCCTGTGCCCCTAATTATAATAGTGCCATACACTGTGCTCCTGAATACAACAGTGTTACACATAGTGACCCCCATTATCAGTGCCACACATCGTGTCCGTCACAAAATTATTGTGTTATACAGGAACCCCCAAAAAATGTATAGTGCCGCACAGGTTGCCCCAAAAACATGATAGTGCCCCTTTTAAAATCATAGTACCACACAGTTCAAAAAAACAAGGCCTTTCTTGTTCTTACGACCAGTTGGTCGTGGACACACTGGGCTACTCCACCGATGAGAGTAGTGGCTGGCAGCGGATAACAGGACAAGGCCGTAGCGGGTAGCTGGATACAGGCTGGTAGCAGATAACTGTATACAAGCTGATAACAGAGAGCTGGATACAGACCGCTACTGTATAGCTGAATAAAGGCTGTTAACAGAAAGCTGGATACAGGCTGGTAGCAGATAGCTGAATACCGGCTGATAATAGAGAGCTGGATACAGGCTGGTACCGAATAGCTGGATACAGACCGATAACAGATGACTGGATACAGGCTGGTAGTGGATAGCTGGATACAGGCTGATAACAGAGAGCTATAGTGGACTGGATACAGATGCACACAGGAACCTTTCTAGGATACAACTAGGTTGTTCCAATGTTGCTCAGGCAGGATGTATCCACTGAAGCAGACTAATATAGCTGGTGATTGACAGGGATAGGTTGGTGAAGGATTTGGGTGCAGGAAGTGAGCGCGCGCCCACCCTATGGACAAACCCAGCAACACCAGTAGCAGAAGGAAGTGTGCGTGCACGGCAGTGTGGAGATCCAGGAACCGTACAGTGTGTATAAATGTTAACCTAACGGCTTTGCTTGCTGGCGGAGGTAATACGCCGACGAGCACGGAGCACCGGCATTACACTTGTGATCTCCCCAGTGCTCCCTATTCTCTTGCAGCGCTGCCATCCTTTCCTCGAAACTAAGTAATGAAACTTGTACAGGACTTACCATACCACGGCCAGCTAGAGCCTTGAGCAGGAGGAGGGCACAGTTCAGTCAATAGAGAAAGAGGGAGGTGGAGCTAGCGTTGCGCTCTGCTCAGCATAGCTAGCTAACTAGCATCAGTACGTTGCGTGCTGGGTCAGATGGCCCATTTCCTACTGTAGGCTGCAATGGCATTTGAAAAACTAAATAATAGTATAGAACACAGGAGGAAGTACATCTGCGTCTGAGCAAATTAAATACTGATAAATCCCCTGTCCCAGACATCATTCATCCAAGGGTATTAAGGCAATTAAGCTCAGTATTGGACAGACCATTGTATCTCATCTTCTTAGACTCTCTTGTAACAGGATCAGTGCCACTGGATTGGAGGACAGCTGATGTTGTACCAATATTTAAGAAGGGTAAAAAGGTGAAACCGAATACCGTCCAGTAGGTTTGACATCTGTGGTATGCAAAATATTTGAGGGTATTCTAAGAGATGAACAATAAAAGTATATAGCAGAGTAACGTCTAATAACCAGCCTGGATTCATGAAAAGCAGGTCGTGCCATGCTCAGTTTCTATGAGGAGATAAGTGCAAATCTGGATATTGGTCATGCGGCTGATGTGATTTATTTGGATTTTACAAAAGCATTTGGTACTGTTCCACACAACAGTCTTGTACTGAAGCTACAGACACATGGACTGGGGACCATGTATGCAAGTGAGTAAAGAATTGGTTAAGGGACAGAAAACAAAGAGTTGTTATAAATGGAACTTACTCAAAATGGGTTGAAGCCAGCAGCGGGGTACCACAAGGATCGGTGTTAGGCCCAATTCTGTTTAATCTCTTTATTAATGACCTTGTGGAAGGGATTAATAGCAAGGTGTCAGTTTTTTCTGACAATTCAAAACTTTGTAGGATACTTAAAACTCAACTTGACTTTAAAATATTACAGAAGGACCTAGATAAACTGGCAGCCTGGGCAAAAACATGGCAGATTAAATTTAATGTTGATAAATATAAAGTAATGTACTTAGGATGCAATAATAGCATTAATTCATATACATTAAATGGAATAAAACTGGGGATAACAGAACAAGAGAAGGACCAGGGTATTCTGGTAACAAATAAGCTAAGCAGCTGCATTGAATATCAAGCAGCAGCTGCAAAAGCAAATAGGATTTTAGAGTGTATAAAAAGAGAGATAAAAACCTGTGATTCAAATGTAATATTACCACTCTACAAATCCCTTGTAAGGCCACCTCTAGAATATGGAATTCAGTTTTGGGCTCCACATTGTAAAATGGACATAGGAGAACTGGAGAGGGTTCAAAGGTGGGCAACTAGATTTTTAAATGTTATGGGAGGTGTCGCCCACAATGAAAGGCTAGAAAAATTGGGCTTGTTCAGCTTGGAAAAAAAGACGTCTTAGGCCTCATGCACACGACCGTAAAAACACCCGTTATTGCGGGTCGTTATTACGACCCGCAATAACGGGCTCATAGGCTTCTGTTAGCCACGGGTACCTTCCCGTTTGCTCACGGGAAGGTACCCGTGCCGTTAAAAAAGATAGAACATGCCCTATTTCATGCCGTAATAACGGCACGGGCATCCCATAGAAGTCTATGGGGCTCCCGTAATCATGGGTGGCTCCGTGTGTTCACCCGTGATTACGGGAGCGTTGCGAGGTGAGGCGAGGTCAGGGGACTACCCGGTCTGCAGGCCACAGCCCAGTGGCGTAACTACCGCCGGGACTACAATGAAAACTATGGCAGAGCGGGGAGGTATCTCCCCGCTCTGCCATAAACAAAAGACATGTATCCCCTATCCTGTAAAAAATAAAAATAAAAGACGTTCATACTTACCGACAACTTCCTGCTTCTCCAGTCCGGTCTCCCGCCCGTTGCCTTGGTGACGCGTCCCTCTCGACATCCGGGCCGACGTCCTGGATGATGTTTCAGGCCATGTGACCGCTGCAGCCAATCACAGGTCAATCACAGGCTGCAGCGGTCACATGGACTGCCGCGTCATCCAGGGATGTCGGGCTGGATGTGAAGAGAGGGACGCGTCACCAAGACAACGGCCGGGTAAGTATGAATTTCTTTAACTTTTATTACAGAAAAGGCTGTCCCTTCTCTCTATCCTGCACTGATAGAGAGAAGGGGCTGCCGATTAGTGCAGTGCTATTTTGCTGCCAAAAACGTGCTCGTAAATACGGGTGGAATACGTGTGACACCGGACCCATATTTACGAGCACGGGTTCGTAAATACTGGTGCAAAACGGGTGGAATACGTGTGACACCGGACCCGTATTTACGCCAGTATTTACGGGTGTGAAAAAATACGGTCGTGTGCATGAGGCCTTAGAGGGGATCTTATTAATATGTATAAGTATATGTGTGGTCAATACAAAGAACTAGTACATGATCTGTTCCTTCTAAGGACTCTACAAAGGACCAGGGGACATCCATTGCGTGTGGAAGAAAGACGTTTCAGACATCAATATAGGAAAGGGTTCTTTACAGTTAGGGTCGTCAAGCTATGGAATGCCCTACCCCAAGAGGTAGTGATGGCAGATACTATGTCAGCATTTAGCCCCTTCCCCCGTTGGCCACTTTTGACCTTCCTGACAGAGCCTCATTTTTCAAATCTGACATGTTTCACTTTATGTGAAAATAACTTCGGAATGCTTTTACCTATCCAAGCGATTCTGAGATTGTTTTCTCGTGACACATTGGACTTTATGTTACTGGCAAAATTTGCTTGTTACATTTAGTATTTAATTGTGAAAAACACCAAAATTTTGCAAAAAATTAAATTTTTCTAAATTTAAATGAATCTGCTTGTAAGACAGGCAGTTATACCACACAAAATTGTTGCTAATTAACATCCCCCATATGTCTACTTTAGACTGGCATAGTTTTTTTTCAACATTCTTTTATTTTTCTAGGGCGTTTCCAGGCTTAGAACTTTAGCAGCAATTTCTCACATTTTCAAGAAAATTTCAAAAGGCTATTTTTATAGGGGCCAGTTCAGTTGTGAAGTGGCTTTGAGGGCCTTACATATTAGAAACCCCCAATAAGTCAACCCATTTTAAAAAACGTCACCCCTCAAAGTATTCAAACCAGCATTTAGAAAGTTTCTTAACCATTTAGACGTTTGACAGGAATTAAAGCAAAGTAGAGGTGAAATTTACAAATTTCATATTTTTTTGCAGAAATTCATTTTTAATCTATTTTTTTTTGTAACACAGAAAGTTTTACCAGAGAAATGCAACACAATATTTATTGCCCAGGTTTTGCAGTTTTAGGAAATATCCCACATGTGGCCCCAGCGTGCTAATGGACTGAAGCACCGACCTCAGAAGCAAAGGAGCACCTAGTGGATTTTGGAACCTTCTTTTTATTAGAATATATTTAAGACACCATGTCAGGTTTGAAGGGCTTTTACGGTGTTCAAACAGTGGAAATCCCCCAAACGTGACCCCATTTGGGAAACTACACCCCTCAAGGAAATTATCTAGGGGTTATAGTGAGCATTTTGACCCCACAGGTTTATTGCAGAAATTATTGGAATTAGGCCGTGAAAATTTAAATCTATATTTTTTCAAAGCAAATGTAGGTTTAGCTAAATTTTTCTCATTTTCACAAGGACTAAAGGGAAAAAAGCACTGCACCATTTGTAAAGCAATTTCTCCCGAGTAAAACAATATCCCACATGTGGTCATAAGTGGCTGTTTGGACACAGGACAGGGCTTAGAAGGGAAAGAGTGCTATTTAGCTTTTGTTGCTCAAATTTAGCAGGAATGGTTTGCGGAGGCCATGTCACATTTGCAAAGCCCCTGAGCGGACAAAACAGTGGAAACCACCCACAAGTGATCACATTTTGGAAACTACACCCATTGAGGAAGTTATCTAGAGGTATAGTGAGCATTTTGACTGCACAGGTTTTTTTGCAGAAATTATTGGTATTAGGCCGTGAAAATGAAAATCTACATTTTTTCAAAGAAAATATAGGTTTAGCAAATTTTTTCTCATTTCCACAAAGACTAAAGGAGATAAAGCACCATAACATTTGTAAAGCAATTTCTCCCGAGTAAAACAATATCCCACATGTGGTCATAAGCGGCTGTTTGAACACAGGACAGGGCTTAGAAGGGAAAGAGTGCTATTTGGCTTTTGGAGCTCAAATTTAGCAGGAATGGTTTGCGGAGGCCATGTCACATTTGCAAAGCCCCTGAGCGGACAAAACAGTGGAAACCCCCCACAAGTGATCACATTTTGGAAACTACACCCATTGAAGAAGTTATCTAGAGGTATAGTGAGCATTTTGACTGCACAGGTTCTTTTGCAGAAATGATTGGTATTAGGCCGTGAAAATGAAAATCTACATTTTTTCAAAGAAAATATAGGTTTAGCAAATTTTTTCTCATTTCCACAAAGACTAAAGGAGATAAAGCACCGCAAAATTTGTAAAGCTATTTTTCCAGAGTAAAACAATACCAAATATGTGGTCATAAATGACTGTTTGGAAACAGGACAGGGCTTAGAAGGGAAAGAGCGCCATTTGGCTTTTGGAGCTCAAATTTAGCAGGAATGGTTTGCGGAGGCCATGTCACATTTGCAAAGCCCCTGAGGGACCAAAATAATGAAAACGCCCAAAAAGTTACTCCATTTAGGAAACTACACCCCTTGAGAAATTTATATAGGGGTGTAGTGAGCATTTTGACCCAACAGGTGTTTCATAGATTTTATTAGAATTGGGCAGTGAAAATAAAAACAATCCCTTTTCTTCAAATAGTCGTAGCTTTAGCTCAAAATGTTTCCTTTTCTCAACAAATAAAGGAAAAAACAAACCCCAACATTTGTAAAGCATTTTCCCATTTGTTGTCATAAACTGCTCTTCGGGCGCACAGTAGGGCTCAGAAGGGAAGGAGCGCCATTTGGCTTTTGGAGTGCAGATTTTGCTGAATTGGTTTCTGGTGGTTATGCCACATTTGCAAAGCCCCTGTGGGACCAAAACAGTGTAAACCCCAGAAGTGACCCCATTTTGGAAACTACACCCTTCAAGGATGTAGTGAGCATGTTAATCCCGCAGGTGTTTTGCATAAGTTAGTGTACACTCGATGTTGCAGAGTGAAAATTTTATTTTTTCCATGGATATGCCAATATGTGGTGCCCAGCTTGTGCCACCATAACAAGACAGCTCTATAATTATAATGCTATGTTTTCTGGTTTTAGCATCACCCTACATGTGACCCTAATCTTTTCCCTGGACATTTGTCAGGGCTCAGGAGTGAAGGAATACCATGTAAAATTGAGGCCTAATTTGGCGATTTACAAAGTATTGGTTCACAATTGCAGAGGCTCTGATTTGAGATAATAAAAGAAACCCCTGAGAAGTGATCCTATTTTGGAAACTTCACCCCTCAAGGCATTTATTAAGGGGTTTAGTGAGTTTTTTCACCTCACAGGTCTTTTCCATAAATGATTGCGCTGCGGATGGTTAATTTTCCCTAGATATGCCATTTCAGTAGCAAATATGTCGTGCCCAGCTTGTGCCACTGGAGACACACACACCAAAAATTGTTAAAAGGGTTCTCCCGGGTATGGCGATGCCATATATGTGGAAGTAAACTGCTGTTTGGGCACACTGTAGGGTTCAGAGGTGAGGGAGCACCTTTTGGCTTTTGGAGCGTGGATTTGCTTGGTAGTAGGTTTGTTTCGAGTTTTAATGATATTTCAGTTTATAATGTGGGGGTACATGTAAGCTGGGCAGAGTACATCAGGGGCATAGTCAGGTGGTATAATAATGGGGTAAAAAAACAATAAAATAATCCATAGATGTGTTACGCTGTGAAACAATCCTTTCTGCACAGGCCGGTGTCGCACTGATAAATGTCCTTCCTTATCCCCCTTTTGGTCCACACTCCGCACCTTTGCAGTTTGGGGAAGTTTGCTGGGAAGTGTTGTCCTGGTATAATACGGGCACCGTCGCTTCTAGCAGATATGTTTGGACCCTCCCCTTCCTGGTTCCCTAATTTTAGGGGACTTGATAATTCGCCTCTTGAAACATAAGAAATGTTCCCCTCGGACCTGCACAACTGCATATTTTTTTATTTCCTGACATATTTGAGCCTTAACTAATAAATTTTTTTGATAGACATAGTTGGATGAGGGCTGGTTTTTGCGGGACAAGCTGTAGTTTTCATTAGTACGATTTTGGGGTACATGCGACTTTTTGATCACTTTTTATTCTATTTTTTTGGGAGGCCATGTGACCAAAAAACAGCAATTCTGGCATAGTTCTTTTTTTATGCAACATTGACCATGCGTTATAAACTACATGTTAACTTTATTCTGCGGGTCAGTATGATTCTGGCGATACCAAATTTATAGCACTTTTTTATGTTTTACAACTTTTTGCACAATAAAATTACTTTTGTAAAAAGAATGTATTTTTTCTGTTGCCAAGTTCTGAGAGCCATAGCTTTTTACGTTTTTTCGTCGACGGAGCTGTATGAGCTGCTTGTTTTTTGCGAGATGAGCTATAGTTTTTATAGGCACCATTTTTGGATACACGTGACTTTTTGATCACTTTTTATTGCAAGAAATTCTGGTATAGTTTTTTTACTCTTTTTTTTTTACACTGTTCACCACGTGAAATAAATAACGTAATATTTTTATAGTTCAGGCCAAATATGTATGGTTTATTTATTTTAATAATAAAAGGACTTCATAAGGGAAAAGGGCGGTTGTATTTTATTTTATTACTTGAAACTTTTATTATATGTTTTAAAACTTTTTTATTCACTTTTGTTACCCTTTTTTTTAAAGTCCCACTTGGGGACTTGAAGGTGCAACTGTCTGATTTTTTTTTTTCTAATACATTGAACTACCTATGTAGTCCAATGTATTAGATCGGTCAGTCATTCACTGACAGCAAGCTAGATAAATTAGAACCCTCAATGCCGTTCGTCAATAAATAAGCATGATGGCACCGACTTAGCTTCTGAGCCAGTCACATCCATTTGTCGTATGGATACGGCAAAATGCGGGAAGCACTGGCTTTCCATGATGTATCCATACGAGAAATGTTGTGAAGGGGTTAAAAAAAAGGCTAGATGCTTATTTTTGGACGAATGGCATTGAGGGTTCTAATTTATTTAGCAATGAATGACGGGTAATTTATTGAGAAAGGTTGAATTTGATGGACCTGTGTCTTTTTTAGAACCTATGTAACAGCAGTGGGCTGGGTTGCCACTGTGTGACTTCTCGAAGAGTCATCTGTAAACCGCTCTCTTACACTCCTGTGATAGGACTTCTGTTACAGGAGAGGATCCTGAGATGTCGGTTGTGTGGCCGTCAGCAATACTGATTTACAGTCTCACAAAGGACCTGATTAAATCATTCTTACTGATCAGCTTTAGTGAGAGACTGAGAGACTGCAAGTAAATTTTGCTATCGGCCGCACAGCAGACCATTTTCCCCATACCGGCCCACTTCCAATAGCCCATCTGGCGTTTGCCAGAAATGCCAGATCGCCAGTTCTTGATTAGCAGGAGATTTTTTTAAGTCCTGTAAGTTGCGAGGTGTGGGCCCCCATGGATCGGATTTATTTTTCCAGCACATCCCAGCGATGCTAAATCAAATTGAGATTTGGGGAATTTGTAAGACAAATCAACACCACGAACTCTTTGTCATGTTTCTGAAACCATTCCTGAAGAATTTTTGCTGTGAGGCAGGGCACATTATCCTGCTGAAAGTGTCCACTACCATCAAGGAATAGAGTTGCCATCAAGGGGTCTACTTGGTCTGCAACGGTGTTTAGGCCAGTTGTACATACCAAAGTATCATTTGCATGAATGCCGGGACCCAAGGTTTCCCAGTAGAACATTGCCCAGAGCATCACATCTGCCTCTGCGGCTTGTCTTCTTCCCATAGTGAATCCTGTTGCCATCTCCTCCCCAGGTAAGCAATGCACATCCACCCTGCCGTCCACATGATGCTTAAGATAACGTGATTCATCAGACCAGGCCACCTTCTTCCATTGCTCCATGGTCCAGTTGTGATGCTCACATGCCCATTGTCGGCACTTTTAGTGATGTACAGGGGTCAGCATGTACACACAATTCAGCCTCAAATGCCTAATTTGGGAACAATACAATCCTCATTACTCCCACTGAACATTGAGGCCAATCTAGTGCTTAAAGGGAACTTTTCACTGGTATTTACCCACATAAAACGGCAGTACCTCTGAGTATTGGGATCACACAAAACTTTTTTTTTGCAATACCAGTAAGTGCCGCAACATTTATTTTACTATCAAAGATATCTACATTTGTTTGTGCTGTCCTGGTCACTGAGCACCCCATTGGCAACTATCACAGCTGAGTGAAATTGTCGTGGCAAAAACTCTGTGTATGTGCAGTGTCTTGTCGGGTATTAAGCAGTGCCAGTTATTTTCCATCTACCTTTGAATACCTTTCACTATTACCTAACCAAAAAAGCAGCATGAATCAATATGGCCCAAACATATAAAGTAAAAAAAGTAGACGTATTGTAATCTATATGGGCTGATTAAAGGGTGTACACCCAAAAGCATCTAAATTGAATGTATATCACCTAAACGAAATAGATGCTCACAAAGCACAAGAAATAATGAAAATAGAAAAATACTTTTTTGAAATACATGAGGAGCAATAAACAAAAAATTAAAATGGGGAATCCATAAACCACAGTTAGAAAAGGGACGAAAGACTGTGTAACTACTGAATGAATACAGAGTACAAATTTGTACCTATAGCAGACCTTCAAGAAAATGCAAGTGCAAATGCAGCCCAAAAGAGGGCATAAAGGTAATATAATGACCTTATATAAGTGCAGCAAAGTGCTGTGTAAACCCAGTAGGTGTATATGATAGTGTTAATAAGCCATGCAAAACATTGACATAGGTTTGAGCAAATATATGGAGAAATAAAGACTGAAGAAAAGCAACAATTATCTGCAGAGTTTAATGCAATATATCAACCAGAACATGTCATACCCATGATAGATACGGCCAGGGTCGCCATCAGGAATTTCAGGGCCCCCTACAGCTAAATTTTCTGGGCCCCCCTACCGTGGCACCGCCTGTTAACGGTACTCCGTCCAGCACTATATCATGGTACCCAGGGCCGCCATCAGGGGGGGTATTAGGGGTACTGATGTGAGAGGCCCAGCCAAACCTAATTGAAAGGGGGGCCCGGCAACTGCCGCGACTTGCCTTTGGTAGAAAAAAAACAGGCCCCTGCAATGGGGCCCGTTTTTTTCACCAAAAGAATGTCGTGAGCTGCGGGCCCCCCTTTCAATTAGGTTTGGCCGGGCCTCTCACATCAGTACCCATAATACCCCCTCTGATGGCGGCCCTGGGTAGCATGGGGGCCGTCAAACACTGCCGCCCGTGCGACCGATCGCGCGCACCCGCAAACTCCCGCGCATGCGCACCCGCGACCGCCTGGAACCGCGCATTGAATTTTGAGGCAGATTTTGACCTGCCCACACTATCTTGCCGCGTTTTTTGCCCGCGGCGATTGAGGACAGCAGACAAAAAACGCAGGGAAAAATGCATTTTCTGCCTCCCATTGATTTCGATGGCAGGTCAGAGGCGGAACCGCGGCAAGAAAGGATGTGCTGCTTTTTATTTTTTCCGCGACTGGCTCCCATTGATTTCAGATTAAATCAATGGGAGGCGGTTTTGGAAGTTGTTTGGTGCTGATTCTGACGCAGTGTCCGAGTCAATATCAAGGGCCAAAAACTCTGTTAACTGGGCCTTATTGTTAGGGCTTATTCAGACGAACGTGTAATACATCCGTGCAACGCGCGTGATTTTCACGCGCCTCGCACGGACCTATGTTACTCTATGGGGCCGTTCAGACTGTCAGTGATTTTCATGCAGCGTGTGTCCGTGTGTCCGCTGCGTAAAACTCATGACATGTCCGATATTTGTGCATTGTTCGCGCATCACGCACCCATTGAAGTCAATGTGTGCGTGAAAATCACGCCCAGCACTTCCGCAGCCGTATAAACTATGAATGAAAACAGAAAAGCACCACGTGCTACAAACATACAAAAAGAGTGTCATAATGATGGCGGCTGCTTTTTTAAGCTGGTTCACAAAAAAAAAAAATTCCAAATTCTACTGGACCAACTGCCTATTTAGAGACCGGCAGCAGCTCCAGGAGCGACATCATAAGGGACACACTAGGCGGATATGCTGAGTAAAACTACACAGCTTATCCGCCCCGGTAGCCGCAGGGAATTCCGCCAGCAAAACCGCACCAAATAGTGGCGCAGGTTTCGTGAGGGATGTCCGCTGCGGGAATCCTGCAGGGAAAAAAAAGTTTAGACTTACCCCGGCCGTAGTCCTGGTGACGCATCTCTCTCTTCTGAACGTAGCCCCGCCTCCTGGGATGACGCTGTAGACCATGTGACCGCTGCAGCAGTCACATGGGATGAAACGTCATGACAGGAGGCCGGGCTGCGCTAAGAATAGAGGATCGCGTCACCAGGACTACGGCCAGGGCAAGTCTAAACTTTTTTATAAATGTAAAAAAGTACCTTTTTTTTTTCTCATGTGTGATTTTTGCGGCAGAAGCGCAGCATTTCCGCAACAGAGGAGCAGCAATTCTGCAGCATAAATTGACATGCTGCGGCTTAAAAAGCCACACTGCAGGTCCATTTTTTTGCAGCGTGTGGATGAGATTTGTTCTAATCTCATCCACTCTGCTGCGACTGTAATACGCTGCGGATTTTCCACAATAAAATGTGTTGCATAAAATCCGCAGTGTTCATGCCTAGTGTGTTCCTACCCTAAGGCCGGATTCACACAAGCGTGTGCTTTTTGTGTGCGCAAAAACGTGGCGTTTAGCGCATGCAAAAGGTCATAACCGCTCCGTGTGTCAGCAGCGTATGATGCGCGGCTGCGTGATTTTCGCGCAGCCGCCATCATTATGACACTCTGTTTGTATGTTTGTAGCACGTGGTGCTTTTCTGTTTTCATTCATAGTTTATACGGCTGCGGAAGTGCTGGGCGTGATTTTCACGCACCCATTGACTTCAATGGGTGCGTGATGCACGAACAATGCACAAATATAGGACATGTCGTGAGTTTTACGCAGCGGACACACGGACACACGCTGCGTGAAAATCACTGACAGTCCGCACGGCCCCATAGAGTAACATAGGTCCGTGCGAGGCGCGTGAAAATCACACGCGTTGCACGGATGTATTACACGTTCGTCTGAATAAGCCCTAACAATAAGGCCCAGTTCACAGCGTTTTTGGGCCTTGATATTGACTCGGACACTGCGTCAGAATCAGCACCAAAAAACTTCCAAAACCGCCTCCCATTGATTTAATCTGAAATCAATGGGAGCCAGTCACGGAAAAAAGAAAAAGCAGCACATCCTTTCTTGCCGCGGTTCCGCCTCTGACCTCCCATCGAAATCAATGGGAGGCAGAAAATGCATTTTTCGCTGCGTTTTTTGTCTGCTGTCCTCAATCGCAGCGGGCAAAAAACGCAGCAAAAAACGCGGCAAGATAGTGTGGGCAGGTCAAAATCTGCCTCAAAATTCTTTAAGGAATTTTGAGGCTGATTTTTTCGGCCTGCAAAATACTCTGTGTGAACAGGGCCATACATAAACAGCACTTTGAGACACTTTACTCACCGTGTCAGAAGAGCTGCTCCCACTCCAGTCCTCTTCAGGCGATGTCTTTGGTCCAGATGTCGTCCTTCACCTCCAGGCTCCAGAAAATGGCGGGGATCGTAGAACTGCCGCCGCGCAACAACTAGACTCCTCCCCCTCTCCTTACGCAGCCACGCTCTGGAGAAGAAGGAGGAGGAGGCGGAGTCGGACGAGGAGGCGGAGTCGGAGGCGGACGAGGAGGACGAGGAGGAAGAGTCGGAGGCGGGCCAGTAGGTAAGTAGACTGCGCCGCTGTCCAGTGTGGCTATCCTTCCCCCTAGCTCTTGTGTTGCGGGCGCACCGCCTCCCTCTCGGCGGCGCGCCTGGTCGTTCGCGAGTGGGCGCGCGCGCTTGCGGTCGTTCGCGCGCGGTCGTGCGCTCGCTCGTACGCGCGCAAGTGGGCGGTGTTTTGCGGCGGTGATAAGAGGGGGGCCCGCAGCTCACGGTGGTGTTTCACGAGAGGGGGGTCCGCAGCTCACTACATTGTTTTGGTGAAAAAAACAGGCCCCATTGCAGGGGCCTGTTTTTTTCTACCAAAGGCAAGTCGTGGCAGTTGCCGGGCCCCCCTTTCAATTAAGTTTGGCCGGGCCCCCTACACTACTACCCCTAATACCCCCCTGATGGCGGCCCTGGATACGGCAGGGAACACAGTCAGAGCCCACCCCGACGCGCGTTTCAGCGCAAATGCCTTCATCTGGGGGGGGGGGGGGGTGCTAGACAACAGACAAGTACTATTTAAATGGAACCGGACCAATTGCGTGTTAAAGCGTCAGCTGAAAAAACTCACAATTGATTAACCTCACTGTGTACTTACCGGCCGCTGTATACCGGAGAGTGAAGCGGCCACACCCCTGAAGTCGTCAGTCGCGAGTGGCCGAGACCGGAAACGCGTCACCGAGTCAGCAGACTCGGTCACGTGAGACCAGCAATCGGCGCGTCGCGAGTGACGAAGAAGTGGCAGTGTATGGTGAACATAAAAATATGAATAAAATAATATTACATGAAAAGATGATAAGGTCTATGAGTGAATCAATTCTATTGACAAAAAATCGATATGACAAAGGTGTATATATAAAAAATATATATATGAAAAGATAAGAGTGAAGACAAGTGAAAAAGTAAAAAACACATGAAATGAAAAATATAGATTTTTTGAAAAAAGTGCTAAATATAATACCTTAAAGTATCATAAAATATTAATATGTATGAATACATATTGGTGCAAAACACAACCAATCGTACAGTTATTCTGCAAGTAGCATACATATATAGATATAAAACATGGACATATAGAAACATATCAGGCTGTGGTTCACATAGCATTAAGTAGTTCCTCGATATATCGCATTTGCTACGATGAATTTGACTGACGGACGTAAAGAGACACATTGGCACACTATGAAAATCCCCAGATAAAGAAAATCGGATTCCAGAAGATACAGTAAATTTAACAGTATGGATCTAGTCTGTATAAAGAGAAATGTGTAAGTCAGGGGCGTAGCTAGGGGGGGGGGCAGGCGGGGCATGTGTCCCGGGCGCAGCTTAGAGTGGGGCGCCAGCGCCCCCTCCTCCTGCACTATAATTGTACCTCTGTCGCAAGGACACAGGTATAATTAGAAGCAATGAATGACCGGGCACGTTCCGTGCCCGGCCATTCAGCGCCTTTCCACGAATAAAGAGACTGGTACCTTTTGTACCAGTGACGCTTCCGTCGATGAAAGGCGCTGACTGACTGACAGGGAAAGTCATCCTGCCCAGCCAATCAGCGCCTTTCATAGACGCCGCGTTCAACCCCCTGGAGACCTGCGCAGAAGAGAGCAGGTCTCCATGGCTGCCGGACGGCGTGGGAGCGGGAATAAGGTGAGTTTGAATCGTTTTATTTTGTTATTTTTTTAATTGTAATAAAAGTGTGGCTGTATCTTCGGGGGGGGGGGGGGACTTTGTCTACTCGCGGGGGGCTTTATCTATGGGGGGGTGTCTATCTACAGGGGGACTATATCTACAGGGGGACTATATCTATAGGGGGTGGGCTATATACAGGGGGACTATATCTACAGGGGGTGGGCTATATACAGGGGGACCATATCTACAGGGGGTTGGCTATATACAGGGGATGGGCTATATACAGGGGGACCATATCTACAGGGGTGGGCTATATACAGGGGGACTATATCTGCAGGGGGACCATATCTACAGGGGGTGGGCTATATACAGGGGGACCATATCTACAGGGGTGGGCTATATACAGGGCTGGGCTATATACAGGGCTGGGCTATATACAGGGCTGGGCTATATCTACAGGGGGACTATATCTACAGGGGGGCTATATCTACAGGGGGGCTATATCTACAGGGGG
Organism: Rhinoderma darwinii; assembly: GCF_050947455.1. Lineage (NCBI taxonomy): Eukaryota > Metazoa > Chordata > Amphibia > Anura > Rhinodermatidae > Rhinoderma > Rhinoderma darwinii. The sequence goes on along the minus strand of NC_134691.1, from coordinate 41,107,785 downwards.
GCTATATCTACAGGGGGGGCTATATCTACAGGGGGGGGCTATATCTACAGGGCTGGGCTTTATCTACAGGGCTGGGCTATATACAGGGCTGGGCTATATACAGGACTGGGCTATATACAGGGCTGGGCTATATACAGGGGGGGCTATATACTGGGGTGGGCTATCTATGGAGCACCATATATAGAGGTGGGCTATAGCTACAGGGGGGGCTATATAGTATATAGCCCCCTGTAGATATAGCCCACCCCTGTATATGGTGCTCCATAGATAGCCCCCCCTGTAGATATAGCCCCCTGTAGATATAGCCCCCCTGTATATAGCCCAGCCCTGTATATAGCCCACCCCTGTAGATATAGCCCACCCCTGTAGATATAGCCCACCCCTGTAGATATAGCCCACCCCTGTAGATATAGCCCAGCCCTGTATATAGCCCAGCCCTGTATATAGCCCACCCCTGTAGATATGGTCCCCCTGTAGATATGGTCCCCCTGTAGATATAGCCCACCCCTGTATATAGTATCCCACAAATAGCTCCCCTTATAGTGCTCCACAGAAAGCCCACCCCTGTATATAGTCCCCTTGTACATATAGTCCACCCCTGTATATAGTGCTCCACAGATAGCCCACCCCTGTATAATCTAGTGGAGCACTATATACAGGGGTGGACTATATGTACAAGGGGGCTATATACAGGGGTGGGCTATCTGTGAAACACTATATACAGGGGTGGACTATATGTGGAGCACTATATACAGGGGTAGACTATATCTACAGGGGGGCTATATACAGGGGTGGGCTATCTGTAGAGCACTATATACAGAGGTGGGCTATCTGTAGAGCACTATAGTGGGAGTTATTTGTGGGGCACTATATACAGGGTGGGCTATCTGTAGAGCACTATAGGGGGAGCTATTTGTGGGACACTATATACAGGGGTGGGCTATATGGAAGGGCACTATCTACAGGGGGCTCTATGGCAGGCACTATCTACAGGGGGCACAGTGTGTGTGTGTGGGACACGGTGTATGGTGCTATTATAATTAGAGGTGCAGTGTATGGCGCTATTATATTTAGGGGCGTAGTGTGTGGTATAATGATAAGTTTATATTTATTTATAGGTGCAGAAATGTTGGTAAAGTGAGAAGCTGAAGACATGTGAGCGGCAAACTGCAGAAATGGTCTGTCCCCGGGAGAAGTCGTCATAGAGGTCTGGACCGGATGGAGAAAAATAACTAGAATCTGAGACGTCACCGGTGAGTCACTCAATGTAAATGTTTATTCTGCCTCTAATCAGCACTGTAGTCACTGTATGATCTGCAGTGAGATGATGGGTGGTGTGATTATAATATGATTTATTTTTTGTGAAAATACATCTCCCAGCATATCCTTACCATTGTTCGGGCCATGCTGGGAGCTGTAGTTTTACGCCGTACACACCTATACGGCAGGGGTTGCACTAAATTGAGCTGTATTTGTTCTGGGGCTGTATATATGTACCGAGCTTGGTTCTTGTGTTGTGTATAGAACCATATTGCTTGTAAAATGTACAAATGTTTTTATGCTCGCGTTACATAAAAAGAAATGACACGTCGATTGGCAGAGAAAACAAACACGGCGAGGAGAACCTAGCTACGCCTCTGGTGTAAGTTAAAATCATAACGACAAATAATAATACAAACAATATAAAAATATGTGTAAATATATACAATCAACACCACTAAAATAAGCTGACAATCAGAGAAATGCAGAGAACCCAGTAGTTTCATTTAAGCCTTTGGGATATACGGTTTGAAGCCTCCAAATCCATTTACATTCTCTTTTCAAGAGAAGTTTCTTTAAATCACCACCTCTCATATCAGTGGTAATATGGTCAATACCTTTGACCTTGAATAATCTAGAATTACATGAGTGGTGGAGTCGGAATTGTTTGGGGATTGTTTTTAATTGTTCCACGTCTATTGCCGTTTTGGCTATTTCTATGTCTCTGACATGTTCTCTAAAACAACCTACAAAGCATGAAAGCGCAAGGGACATAACATCCCAATAGAATATGAAGATAACTACCATGAATAGTAAAAAATATACATCTTTATTATTACATAACGATACATGGTATTACAACAATAAATACAACAGGAATAACGGATCATATATCAAGAGGAATAGCAGTCAGGTACAGATGACAACATACCATCAGGGAAACAAGAGACAACCAAACTCAGAACACGTCCCAATACTAACATGCCACACACAAATAAGTATAATATAATGCCAATATGGTATAAAAAGTATATATATGTTAGGCTACATCTATAAAAGGAATGCTGCCCGTTGCAAAATATGCATAGCAAATGCCCGCTACGGATCAACAGCGCAGATGCAGGCAAAAATTACAGATATATGCCAGAAAAGATAAATGTGAAAACAGATATACCTGTGGACATGATGGCAGAACGGGACGTGGAGAGATGGCACAGGAACGCCTCGACGAGCGTTTCACCTGCGACCGGCTTCGTCAGGAGGCTCAGACGTGTTCTCTAACACGAATCCGCAACTCGCAAGTAGTCATGCCAATATAAATTTTAGGGCATGAACATGTCACATAGTAGATGACACGCTTTGTATTACAAGTAAGTGGCCAGCAGATTTTAAATTGATTAGTACCGCTTGAGTCAACAAAAGACTCGGAGCGCTCAATATTGGGACAGCTCAAACAATCCCCACTTGATCTACACCCCCATTTTGGGCCTTTTGTACCAAACATTTTACCAGGTTTAGTTGGTGTCAAATAACGATGTACTATGGCATCACGCAGATTGGGCGCTCTAGCATAGCAGGATAATTGGGTAACACTTTTTGTAACGTTGGATCAGTCAACAACACCGAACAGAATTTGCACAGTACATCACGCATCTCAGCCCAATGAGAATTAAATGTTGTTACAAATCTCACCTTCGCTTTATTCTCTTTTTTGGGGATAATTTGGAGGAGTTGTTCTCAAGAGGTGATGCGCCTTGCGTATGTTACGATGACTATACCCTCTTTGAATAAACCTATCCTTTAGCTCATTGGATCGAAATTCAAAATCCTCCAAAGTTGAGCAGATCTTTTTGACACGTAAAAACTGTCCAATTGGAATTGCCTCAATGGTGTGTCAGGAATGTGAAGAGGTCGCATGCAATAGCGCATTTCCTTACGATGAAGATCGGTCTGTAAAAAAACATTCAAATCCCTTTTAATTAAACTATCCAGGAAGTCAATGCTATGATGACCCCACTTGCACGTAAGCTTGATGTTAAGCGAGTTCTGGTTCAGTGTATTAAAGGGAATGTGTTGCCAGCAAAACATGTTTTTTTTTTTTTAGTTAAACAATTAGTGTATAGGTGATTAAACATTGTTCTAATTTTTTTTTTTTTTTCACGACTCAGGAAATATTATAAATTGGATTCAATTTATAATATTTCCCAGCACTGGTCACTAGTTGGAGCCATTCCCAAAATTGCAGCATTGCATGTGGTAAAGCAACCACATTGCTTTATGCTGCAAAATTGGGTAAAAATCCCTCGCTCTAGTGAGCTCTCAGAATCCCCCCCTCCTTTATCCTGGCTAGTGCCGGGAGAAACGAGGGGTTTGAACGGTCTAACCTCCTACACTGTGTGTCGCCATTTTTTGAGCTAACAGTAGTAAACACACACTGAAACACGAACATACATAGAAATAACTTACCTGCTCCAGTCGCCGCCGCTCCCTCCGGTCCATCCGCTCCGTCTGCTGCCGCTGCTCCATGTGCTCAAGTCCGGAAGCCGCGACCGGAAGTAGTAATCTTACTGTCCGGCCGCGACTTCCGGTCCTCAGGAAAATGGCGCCGGACGGCGCGCATTTCAAATTGAACTGTGTGGGAGCGGCGCATGCGCCGTTCCCACACAGCTGCGTACACGATAGTGGATGGAACGGGCCCCGTTCGCAGTCCCTATGGGACTGGAGCTGCCGTATTCCATGTCTGTATGTGTCGTTAATCGACACATACAGAAATGGAAAAAAAAATGGCAGCCCCCATAGGGAAGAAAAAGTGTAAAAATAAAAAAAAGTAACACACAAACACACAAATTAATCCAAACGTTTTTAATAAAGCACTAACATCTTTAACATATTAAAAAAAAAAATTTGGTGACACTGTTCCTTTAATGAATAACAATAATTTATCTGAAGTTCCCTGCCAGATCATGAAAATATCGTCAATGAAGCGGGCCCAGAAGAGGACCCGGCTCATTGACGGTCCGACAGAAAAATATATCTTTCCCACAGCCCCAGGAACTAGTTGGCATAGGAGGGAGCACATTCTGCCCCCATCGCTGTCCCCTGGAGCTGTGGGAAGAAGGAACCATTAAAAGTAAAAAAATTATGTTGAAGAACAAAATCCAAAAGGTACAAATATAATGGTGGTTTCTCTTGGCTCAAATACCCACAAAATCTCTCTCAGACCGGAGCAGGCAAAACTAAATTGGGTATGATCCAACAAATACCCTAAATAACATATATAAAGTACAGTGAAGTTTACCGCTCAGACGGCACTGGTAACAGTCCAATATCATTCAGTATGGGCTCTCTCCCAGAAAAATGCAGTGGACAGTCCGCAATCCAATGAGGGTGTGGATGGTAATTCTTATCCTTGTAGTTCCACCAAGCTCCTTATCGTCTCCCTCCACATTCAAAGAACTCCTGGTAGGAAAAGGATCTTATGTCTCTAATAGATGGAAAAAGGAAGACACATAGTGCAACACCCTCTGCAAAAAGATTGCTCCACGCCAAGTTTAATCCATACTCACAGAAGTAACAAGAAATAAAAGCATCAAGGTAAGTAAAAATCTTTAAAATTTCTAGGCGGCACGCAAAACACTCTCGCCCGACCCTGGGTTTCGCCCTTCCGGCTTCCTCTGGGGCATTGGATTGCGGACTATTCACTGCATTTTTCTGGGAGAGAGCCCATACTGAATGATATTGGACTGTTACCAGTGCCGTCTGAGCGGTAAACTTCACTGTACTTTATAAAATCCAAAAGGGACTGAATGAGTTGAGAGACCTCCTTCTCGATGTCACTCATTAGTAAGAAGTTAGCCACTGCATGTAGACCATCCCTATGTTGGATGCTAGTATATAGGGACTCAACATGTTACTAAAATGTGGTCCGAATCAAGGTAGATTCCTTCGATTTTCAGCAATAAATCAGCTGAATCACGAAGGTAGGATGGAAGACATTCCACCAGTGGTTTAAGGTGAAAATCTATCCATCTACATATTTTCTCAGTCAGACCCCCAGTGCCTGATATAATGGGCATACCTGGCGTATTCTTGGCGTCCTTGTGTATTTTTGGTAATAAATATATCGTTGGTATAGTAGGTTCCGCTACATTTAAAGAGTCCCTCAGGGATTTTGAAATAATCCCATCATCCATGGCCTCCTGTAAAATCTGAAGTAGTTCCATCCTGAAGGACAACAAAGGTTTAAAGGTGAGCTTTCTATAACAAGAGGTGTCAGGGATATTTCTTAACTGGCGATTAACTTTGTTAATATACATTTGACGTGGCCATAATACCACGTTACCCCCTTTATCAGCAGGTTTTATTACTACATCATCCCATGATCTAATTTTTGCTAAACTCTCCCTCTCAGATACTGTTAAATTATCATTTTTGATCTTATTTGATATGGTGTTCCATTCATCGGAAACCAATTTCACAAAGAGGTCATCCGCAGGATTCGTAGACAGCGGAGGAAATTTAGTGGATTTGATACTAATACAATCTGGTATCTCACCTTTAGGTACGGATTTATCCTGATTGTACAATTTTTCCAAAATTCTCTATGTCTCTCTTTCCTCTTCTGTTGTAAAAACATTATCTTCCTCCTTAAAGTACAATTTTTTGAAAATCAATGATCTCCCAAACAAATGCAAATCTTTCACTGCCGAAAAATGATCAAAGGGGGAAGCAGGGGAAAATGTTAAACCCTTCTCCAACAGAGAAACATCACTGCTGGTCAAAAGGTGTCTAGACAGATTAATCACCTTCATGTCTTGTTGTCCCAGACCAGAACCACTATCCTGAAGTCTGGAGTCATATGCAATTCCCTTATTGGTCCTTTTCTTAGGATATATCGAGTTCTTGTAATTTGCCTTCCGCTTTTGTCTAGTGGTGGCATGCCTTGAGCCAGTGCTAGGTAGAATCATTTCATGATGATCACTACTTGATGACCTGGATGAGATGGAGGAGGAACGACTTATATTGGCCTGAGTTGTTTTCCTATTCCAACGATACATCTTTTTTTGGGCATAATCATCATTATCTCGGATGAGTTTTTTAGTCTTAGCGGACTGAATCTCTTTTTCCCATATGGTGCATTGTTGATCCAATTGCAAATTAAAATTCTCAAGACTTTCTTTTGACATTTATGTCTTGAGTCATGATTGAATAATCTCCAAATCACTGTCCATACTGTCAAGCGATTTATTGTTTAAATCAATCAACAATTCCATCATACGCCGGGAACAAGAGCTACAGTTATCCTCCCACAGAGATGAAAAATTATCATCATCTATGGGGAATGATGGAAAAACCTGAATACGCAATCCCCTAGGGATGAGATTGCATTGGAGATAATTTTGTAAAAATGCACGATTCCATCAAACCTTCATTCTTTTATGGATGAGATTTCTAAAGGCATTTTGGGTTTCTCTAGAACTTCTCTGATTGCCAACACCTGTGGCTATGGATTCATCCTTAAAAACATTGGAAATCTGTGAAAGCTATGACTGTTCTCTGGCACAAAAATCCATAATGGAATTGCTGACACTGTCTGTAATAAAACAGAAACAGAACACATAACCTAACCAAAAAAGCAGCATGAATCAATATGGCCCAAACATATAAAGTAAAAAAAGTAGACGTATTGTAATCTACAGTATATGGGCTGATTCAAGGGTGTACACCCAAAAGCATCTAAATTGAATATATATAACCTAAAAGAAATAGATGCTCACAAATAGATGCTCACATAAAAATATTAATAAAATAATGTTACATGAAAAGATGATAATGTCTATGAGTGAATCAATTCTACTGACAAAAAAACGATATGACAAAGGTGTATACATGCGTATTTGTTCACCATACACTGGCACTTCTTTTTTGATTATTCTGATCATTTAAATTTACATATAAATTTCTATATTCATTGTATGGTCACATTCAGGGTTTTGTTGTTCATATATATATATATATATATATATATATATATATATATATATATATATATATATAAAAACAAAAAAGATCCAGCAGCACCGGTTGAAGGATGTGGGTGCAGGCCCCAGGGAGCAGACCAAGCTCTCAATATCAACAGAGATCCAAAAAATAGGCAGCACACCGTAGAAATTTAGTGAAAAGGAGGGTACTTTATTAACCCAAAGTGCGACGTTTCAGCTCTATCCACTAGAGCCTTTCTCAAGCAAATGACAAGTGAAACAACAGTGGTATAAAACAGGATACCAATTAAAAAATCAATAACAGCAATCAAGTATAAATCAGGGTATACTGTACAGAAGTGTAAGTACAAAGTGAAACAAATCTTCAAAGGTGATGCAGCAATGCAAATGTAAACAGAGTACAATAGTACAAAGGGTGCTAAGGAATACACATACAGGTTAATTCATCCAGTCAGTGTAAATTATGATAATACATGCACATGTGTATACAATCGTGAAATCAAAACAGTATTTAAAACGGATATCACCTGGGGATGTCAGATCATGCAGCCGCAATGGCGGCGTCCACGAGGCGCAACTGCGCATGCGCGGACGTATGGCTAGGAGCAAAGGTCACCTAAAAGTGTGACGAAATTGGCGCATGCGCACTGCGCATCTGAGTACATGGAAGCCATCTTGGATACTGGCTACAAAGAGGTAAGTAAAATCTGGCAGGCGTTGTGCCTATGAATAAAACAGGCATAGGTTGACCGAGAATAGACCAGGGTGGCAGACATAGAAGTCCAAGAGTATCACAGACCCCGACATAAAATAGCTCTTATCCAGTGAAGGGGAGACAACGACTACACCGTGCTAAAGGGAGGGCAGGAGGTCATAGATCCGCACCAGCTGATCCATGTCACTCACATATAGGGAAAGCACCGTCACCTGTATGCGTAAATAACACACACATGCGACAAAGTGCAATCCCAAACCTCCCCACTTGCATCGTAAGGCGTGTACAGAGAGCAGAACTGGAGAGCACTTGTGTCAAAGACGGGTCATAGTCACATTGAACCATACAAGCCTATAGCCACTTCCAGTCATCTTCGGACCTAAACTGCAAAAGTCTGTTGGAAAAACAGTATCAAAAGACATAATAACAGGGTAACCAGCCATACATAAAATAAAAAATAATGATCCAATCGATCCGCACGAGTGATATCCCAAATGATGTATCTTCATCTAGAATAGAAAAATAAAATTAGTATAAATTCAAATAGGAAGTCAATTTTCTTGTCAAATATACGGAACGGGAGGTCTGAACATACCACTACTGAGACTCAATGTGAGGGGTCTACATCAACCCACCCAAAGCGAAATCGACATTTAAACCCCTTGGTTTTAGAGTATCAAGTCTCCCTATCCATTGAAGCTCTCTAAGTTTCAGGAGCTTAGTCCTGTCACCGCCCCTTCTGGGTAATGGGATACGGTCTATGATTGAAAATCTTAGCTGCTGTTCGGTATGTCCAAAATCGGAGAAGTGTTTGGATACCGGAAGATCCAATTTCTTCTTCCGAATGGTATACCTGTGCTGGTTGAGTCTAGTCTTTAAGTCCAAGGTGGTCTCACCCACATATAGAAGTTTACACGGACACTGAAGTACATAGATAACAAAATCACTATTACATGTCAAATAGTGCCTAATCTGGAATTGTTTGCCTGTACCAGGATGTTTAAAGGTTTGTCCCTTACATATAAGGTTACAATTAACACAGCATAAGCATGGATAACAACCCAACCTGGGTTTGGACAGAAACATCTGTTTCTTAGTTCTGATGGGGCCAATATCAGCTTTGACTAATCTATTTTTTAGACACGGGGGTCTGCGATACGAGAAGAGTGGTGGTTTGGTAAATTCATTAACCCGGGGAAGACAATTACCCAACATGGGCCAGTGTCGCCTGATCACACTAGCAATATCTTTACTCCTTTCCGTGTAGGTCGAGACAAAAGGAATACGTCCTAAGTCTGTTGATGGATCAGTAGATTCTAAAAGTGTCTTCCTATCCAATTTGTCTACTTTAGCTCTATGTTTGTCAAGGAGTCTCGTCGGATACCCACGTCTCTTGAAACGATCCATCATCAAATCCAATGTCTTATCTGAACTATCCGTATCACTAACAACTCTCTTAACGCGCATGAGTTGACTAGTAGGTAAGCTTTCCACCATCTTGCGTGGGTGACTACTAGAGAAAAGGAGTAGATTATTACAATCCGTGGGTTTGACAAAAAGTTCAGTACTAAAGTGATCACCTGTAATCCTAACCAGTACATCCAGAAATTGAATTTCCGACTCAGAATGTACCAGCGTAAACTTAACCCCCTCATCAATTGAGTTTAGAAAGGTGTGAAAATCGGTCAACATTGTAAGGTCTCCGGTCCAAATTAAGAAAATGTCATCGATGTAACGCCACCACCTAACAACGTGTTTAAAGTGATGGGATGCATAGATGAAAGCTTCTTCTAGAGTACGCATATAGATATTGGCATAAGTAGGGGCGATATTCGACCCCATTGCAGTACCCCGCAGTTGTAGGAAGAAGTCGTCCCCAAACAAGAAATAGTTACATCTCAGAATAATATTTAACAGTTGTAGAAGGAACACACGGCAGTCGGGAGAGAAATCAGACAATAGCAAAAAATCTTCCACAGCCTGCAGACCTCTAACATGATCAATAACGGTATATAGACTCGTAACATCAAATGAAGCAAGTATGATATTTCTATCGCTCGATATAGGGACTTCCTGCAGTTTCTTTAAAAAGTCAGAGGTGTCCCTAATGTATGAATTGGCCCCTACAGCATAGGGTCTGAGAATTTTATCAAGAAATATAGCAACATGGCAAAAGATGGAGTCTGTACCGGACACAATAGGCCGACCCGGGGGATTATCTAGTGAATCTACTTTTAGAATCTACTTTTAGAATCTACTGATTCATCAACAGACTTAGGACGTATTCCTTTTGTCTCGACCTACACGGAAAGGAGTAAAGATATTGCTAGTGTGATCAGGCGACACTGGCCCATGTTGGGTAATTGTCTTCCCCGGGTTAATGAATTTACCAAACCACCACTCTTCTCGTATCGCAGACCCCCGTGTCTAAAAAATAGATTAGTCAAAGCTGATATTGGCCCCATCAGAACTAAGAAACAGATGTTTCTGTCCAAACCCAGGTTGGGTTGTTATCCATGCTTATGCTGTGTTAATTGTAACCTTATATGTAAGGGACAAACCTTTGAACATCCTGGTACAGGCAAACAATTCCAGATTAGGCACTATTTGACATGTAATAGTGATTTTGTTATCTATGTACTTCAGTGTCCGTGTAAACTTCTATATGTGGGTGAGACCACCTTGGACTTAAAGACTAGACTCAACCAGCACAGGTATACCATTCGGAAGAAGAGGTTGGATCTTCCGGTATCCAAACACTTCTCCGATTTTGGACATACCGAACAGCAGCTAAGATTTTCAATCATAGACCGTATCCCATTACCCAGAAGGGGCGGTGACAGGACTAAGCTCCTGAAACTTAGAGAGCTTCAATGGATAGGGAGACTTGATACTCTAAAACCAAGGGGTTTAAATGTCGATTTCGCTTTGGGTGGGTTGATGTAGACCCCTCACATTGAGTCTCAGTAGTGGTATGTTCAGACCTCCCGTTCCGTATATTTGACAAGAAAATTGACTTCCTATTTGAATTTATACTAATTTAATTTTTCTATTCTAGATGAAGATACATCATTTGGGATATCACTCGTGCGGATCGATTGGATCATTGTTTTTTATTTTATGTATGGCTGGTTACCCTGTTATTATGTCTTTTGATACTGTTTTTCCAACAGACTTTTGCAGTTTAGGTCCGAAGATGACTGGAAGTGGCTATAGGCTTGTATGGTTCAATGTGACTATGACCCATCTTTGACACAAGTGCTCTCCAGTTCTGCTCTCTGTACACGCCTTACGATGCAAGTGGGGAGGTTTGGGATTGCACTTTGTCGCATGTGTGTGTTATTTACGCATACAGGTGACGGTGCTTTCCCTATATGTGAGTGACATGGATCAGCTGGTGCGGATCTATGACCTCCTGCCCTCCCTTTAGCACGGTGTAGTCGTTGTCTCCCCTTCACTGGATAAGAGCTATTTTATGTCGGGGTCTGTGATACTCTTGGACTTCTATGTCTGCCATCCTGGTCTATTCTCGGTCAACCTATGTCTGTTTTATTCATAGGCACAACGCCTGCAAGATTTTACTTACCTCTTTGTAGCCAGTATCCAAGATGGCTTCCATGTACTCAGATGCGCAGTGCGCATGCGCCAATTTCGTCACACTTTTAGGTGACCTTTGCTCCTAGCCATACGTCCGCGCATGCGAAGTTGCGCCTCGTGGACGCCGCCATTGCGGCTGCATGATCTGACATCCCCAGGTGATATCCGTTTTAAATACTGTTTTGATTTCACGATTGTATACACATGTGCATGTATTATCATAATTTACACTGACTGGATGAATTAACCTGTATGTGTATTCCTTAGCACCCTTTGTACTATTGTACTCTGTTTACATTTGCATTGCTGCATCACCTTTGAAGATTTGTTTCACTTTGTACTTACACTTGTGTACAGTATACCCTGATTTATACTTGATTGCTGTTATTGATTTTTTAATTGGTATCCTGTTTTATACCACTGTTGTTTCACTTGTCATTTGCTTGAGAAAGGCTCTAGTGGATAGAGCTGAAACGTCGCACTTTGGGTTAATAAAGTACCCTCCTTTTCAGTAAATTTCTACGGTGTGCTGCCTATTTTTTGGATCTCTATATATATATATATATATATATATATATATACATATATATATATATATATATATATATATATAAAACTATATACTCACTATTTGTTTTGTATAGCAAAGTTCTTTGAAGGGTAGATGCATCTTGCAGCTTTAATCCTTGACATTTCTGTGATATAATGATCATCAATGAAATGTTACACTTGGGCCTTGTTTTGATGGGTTCCACTTACCTGTTTTAGCGTCTGTGCTCTCTGCTCACTGTGCCGCTTTGTCATTGGTGCGTGGTGACTGGCCCCCGTCTTCGTCACTCGCGACGTGCCGATTGCTGGACTCACGTGACCGAGTCTGCTGACTCGGTGACGCGTTTCCAGTCTCGGTCAACTGCGACTGACGACTTCGGGGGTGTGGCCGCTTCACTCTCCGGGATACAGCGGCCGGTAAGTACACAGTGAAGTTAATCAATTATGACAGAGTTTTTTCAGCTGACGCTTTGACACGCAATTGGTCCGGTTCCATTTAAATAGTACTTGTCTGTTGTCTAGCACCACCCCCAGACTAAGGCATTTGCGCCAAATTGCGCGTTGGGGTGGGCTCTGACTGTGTTCCCTGCCGTATCTATCATGGGTATGACATGTTCTGATTGATATGTTGCGTTAAACTCTGCAGATAATTGTTCCTTTTCTTCAGTCTTTATTTGACCATATATTTGCTCAAACCTATGTCAATGTTTTGCATGGCTTATTAACACTATCATATACACCTACTGGGTTTACACAGCACTTTGCTGCACTTATATAAGGTCATTATATTACCTTTATGCCCTCTTTTGGGCTGCATTTGCACTTGCACTTTCTTGAAGGTCTGCTATAGGTACAAATTTGTACTCTGTATTCATTCAGTAGTTACACAGTCTTTTGTCCCGTTTTTAACTGTGGTTTATGGATTCTCCATTTTAATTTATTGTTTATTGCTCCTCATGTATTTCAATAAAGTATTTTTCTATTTTCATTATTTCTTGTTCTTTGTGAGCATCTATTTCTATTAGGTTATATACCTTTCACTATTAGTTGCTCTAAATAGTATACTAGGCGGTTTTTCTGTTTTGTAACACTGCCTTCCGGCCAATGATTGACAACCTCCTCCGCCCCCAATGTCCTCCGAATTTTGCTAGAAATCCTTCGCCTGAGCGTCTAGTGTATTATCCTGCGCATTTGCAGGATCGAGCACTCCCCTCTGGCTTCACTGAGTGACGGAGCATGCACCGGATAAAAGCCCAGGGGACTCATTTCTGCTCATTATCATGAGGCGCAGGAAAAGTTTGGGGACAGATTGCAGAGGCACAGGGGCTTCTTCACACATGATTTGGGTTTGAGGTACATAATTTTTTCGACACCTTTGGACTGTATACGTTGTTTGGCGGGTTACAAGTTGGTGAGGTTTGTTAATAATGCAAGACAGAGTATGCTCCTAAACACTAGATTAAAGCCACATTACTAAGCATGCTGTTTGGTAAAGCACCATGTGTGGATTCCCCCTCTCTTAGGCCCCATGCACATGGAAGGGAAGGTGTCTGGGCTGTAGAAAGCCTCCGCAAAAGATAGGACATGTCCTATCTTTTGCTTTTTTATGGTCTGTGCTCCTATACTGTGTATGGGAGTATGGGCTGAAAATGCGGGTGACTTTACGCGGCCGGCCGTGCCCGTAATCGTGGACCATGATAACGAGCATGGCCTCAAGGAGGGTTATCTGCTTCCGGATACGTCTGGAAATACCTATATTATTATCACTATTGGATTAGTTGCCTGTAGTATATAATCATTCTATTCTTGTAATGGAATTCAGCTCTCAGTCTACTAGTTTCCTGGTAAGGCCCCATGCACACGACCTTACAAAAACTCCGTAATTGCGGACTGCAATACTGTCCGCAATTACGGACCCGCCCGGTTCAATTGGCCGCGGACACAGTTCCGAACAACTACGAATAGGTGTCCGTGCCATAGAACCGTGTCGGTAATTACGGAGCATGTCCTACTTTTAGTTTTTTACTGGCCATGCTCCCATACTTTGTATGGGAGCACGGCACGAAAATGACGAAAATGTGATTACGGGCACGGCCGTGTGCATGAGGCCTTAGCTTATGGTGGACATGCTTATACACAGCAGTCAATCTGAATAAGCATAGCTACAATGTAAGGCCCCATGCACACGACCGTAAATTTCATTAATCCGTAAATACTATCCATGAATACGGATTTATAGTCATCCGTAAATCATCCGCATAGTGCATCTATAATGCATCCGTATTTACGGATCCGCAAAAAGAAGAAAAATTACGGACGGCTACAGGTGCACATCCGTAAATTTCGGTAATTACAGAAGTGCCCATAGACTTCTATGGGGAGTTCGTGCCGTAATTACGGACAAGATTAGGACATGTATATTTTACGCATCATTTTTTTTACGTAACGGAAACCCATCTGTAAAAATACGGAAAGGTGTCCGTAGCCCATAGAAATTAATGGGTCCGTAAAAACAGATGAAAAATACGGTCGAGTGCATGTGGCCTAAAGCATGGGGAAGGGACAGAGCAGTACCCCAAGGGTGATTTTACACACCAGTAATTGAGCTCCGATCGATGATAGAGCACGTCAATCGGCGATCGTTAGCTCCATTTAGATGGAGGAATGATTGCAATGTATGGGGTCGAACGATCGTTAATATGATTCATTCACAAACATTTCCATCTTGTAGCAGCACATCCCAGGTTTACAAATTTTTTGGGCTGAATAAAAGATGCGATCAGCAGATGAACGAGCGTTAGCTTGTTCGGTGGCTATGATCTTGGGCAAGTTGTCATAGGATCACTTGTTCACGCGATAATTGGCTTGTGTAAAAGGGCCTTATAGAGGCTCTGTCACCACATTATAAGTGGCCTATATTGTACATAATGTGATCGGCGCTGTAATGTAGATTACAGCAGTGTTTTTTATTTAGAAAAACGATCATTTTTGGCAGAGTTTACCTATTTTAGCTTTATGCTAATGAATTTCTTAATGGACAACTGGGCGTGTTTTACTTTTTGACCAAGTGGGCGTTGTGGAGAGAAGTGTATGACGCTGACCAATCAGTGACCAATCAGCGTCATACACTTCTCTCCATTCATTTAGTCAGCATATAGTCATCTTACTAGATCACTATGTGCAGCCACATACACACACATTAACATTACTTAAGTGTCATGACAGTGAATATACATTACCTCCAGCCAGGGCGTGAAGTCTATTCAGAATCCTGACACTTCGCTAACGTTTGTGTGAGATTTACAGCAAGGCAAGCGTAATCTCGTTTTAAATTACAGTTGCCAGTGTAATCTCGCGAGATTACGCTTGCCTTGCTGTAAATCTCACACAAACGTTAGCGAAGTGTCGGGATTGTGAATAGACATCACGTCCTGGCTGGAGGTAATGTATATTCACTGTCAGGGACACTTGAGTAACGTTAGTGTGTGTGTGTATGTGGCTGCACACAGTGATCTAGTAAGATCACTATGTTCTGACTAAATGAATGGAGAGAAGTGTATGACGCTGATTGGTCACTGATTGGTCAGCGTCATACACTTCTCTCCACAACGCCCACTTGGTCAAAAAGTAAAAACACGCCCCAGTTGTCCATTAAGAAAGTCATTGGCATAAAGCTAAAATAGGTCATAACTCTGTGTGTGTGTGTGTGTGTGTGTGTGTGTGTATGTGGCTGCACATAGTGATCTAGTAAGATTACTATGTGCTGTGTAAATTAATGGAGAGAAGTGTATGACGCTGATTGGTCACTGAATGGTCAGCGTCATACACTTCTCTCCACCATGTCCACTTGGTCAGAAGATTGTCCATTAAGAAAGTCATTAGCATAAAGCTAAAATAGGTCATAACGCTGTCAAAAATGATCGTTTTTCTAAATAAAAAAACACTGTTGTTATCTACATTACAGCGCCGATCACATCATGTAGAAGATAGTGCACTTATAATGTGGTGACAGAGCCTCTTTAAGACTGATTAGACAGGAGGTGAATTTCAGACTCCCGTCAGACAATTCAGCTAAGCTGTAGTCGCAGATCGTAGATGTGCCCTAATATGATAAAGTTTATTAAATAGCCAACATTAGGAAAATACATAACAGGTAAGCAGTACTTGTAGGTAGATAATTACTTATAATTTAAAAGATAATAACTAGAGATCATTGGGGAAAAGTATAATGTATGTTAAGGTCCTGTAACACGGCCTGATATGGGATGTGAAAACAAGCGTCGATCAACGAGAGAAGAGTTTCACGCAACGGACTCTCGCTGCGTGAAAACTCACGCATGTGTGAATAGCCCCATTGAAATCAACGGGACTGTTGTATCAACGCACGGCACGCGGATGAGAATCACGCTCATCTAAATGAGCCCTTAGGCTAAAATCACATGAACGTTTCCGTGTTGCATCCGCAAAAAACGAACACATTTTTCATGAGTTGCAATTCCAAGTGCCATCAGTGTTTGTTTCGTGCGCCATAAGTGTTTGTTTCCTTCGCCATCAGTGTTTGTTCCGTGTGGCATCAGTTGTTGATGTCAGTGTTGGTGCGCATTTCTTTATTTATTTTTTTCTCTACATTTCAAGGAACTGGTGCACGAATCACAGACAGCACACGGATGTGCGTCCCTGTGCCAACCATTGTTTTCACGCACCCATTGACTTCAATGGGCTGCGTGGTGCGCAAAACCCCAGCAAAATAGGACCTGCAGTGAGTTTCACGCAGCAGACGTACACTGCATGATAACGCAATGTCTGAATAGCCCCATTGAATTGCATAGGTTCATGTGACGGCCGTTGTTTTAACGTTCGTGTGAATAAGGCCTTAGTTGTTAACGCTACTATCGTAAGAATTGCATGTGGGGAGATTCAATACGAAAGTTATTCCCTCTGTTGTATAATATTGTTGAAGTAAGCCCTTTCAGAATGAATATTCCCATAATGAAAGATAACACTTGTCTAATGGGGGGAAATCCTTACGTGCATGACCGGCTTTACTTACAGACGCTCAATCCTTTTTCTGTATACGATCGCTATAAATAGTTAAGAAATCAAGGTGACTACATGGAAAGTCACACTGTAGCATGGAATATTTTCTGGAATTATAACAATTTTGACAAGTTACGGAGTCCAGCTGGAATATATTTATATATTATTCCTTTTTTTTTCATTAGTGGTGCAATTTATATTTCCTTGTCTTACTTTAAGCAGTGGTAATTGCTGAGAGCGCTATAATTACCTTGTGTTTAGTGTCTCCACGTTAGGCTCCTTGGAAGTGTTTATCCTTTCTGACATCTTGGCATGTGAAACTATGCACCGCAATGAATACACATGACAAAGAGAATGTATGGTGGAATGTCATCCTCACAAGGTGATGTTTTTTACCCTCATTTCTTTCTTTTTAAATACTGTATAATAAATGACATATCTATTATAGGCACACCCACACACGGTATTGATCTTGGTGGATCCCATCAGTTCTAGTGATCCAGTGGGCCAGCATAGTTTAAAGCGGACTTATCACTAAATAAAAAATACTGTAATATAGGGGGGAAGCATTTAGTAAAATGGAATTTAATTAGAAAGAAAATGTCTAATTACTGTTGAAATATGCCAAGCCTTCCCTGTTGGGTTTCCAATGTCCTCTGTGCTGGAGACATTGTCTCATAGAGGCGGCGCTAAAGTCTTCACAGGATCTTGTATGTTAGGGTTCTGCCATCTTGTGAGACTGCGACAATGTCTCATGTGGGGATATACGCACGTCACCATTGGAGAGAAGAGGACGTGCTGGAGCAGGTGGTAATAAGATATTCTTTTTCATAAAGTACCTTTTATTAAGTGTCCCCCCCTATTAAAGTGTACCTCCAATTATAAAGAAATATTATTATAATGATGGACATTGCAACATAATAGTTTTTGTATATAACTTGCATAGCAGATTCTGTCTCAAAATAGTAGAACTATTCAGCCGTGGGCCGTGCTGCACATATGCCATACCTCCCAACCGTCCCGGATCCGGCTGTCCTGATGTCCCGGGCGGTCTGCAAAATGTCCCGCTGGACGCTGCAGCAGTATCAAAACAGCTGATCGTTGCTGACAGGCGCGAGTGACTGGACTGGTCCACTCCCGGGCCGGCATCGACCCCATTGAGAACGCCGCTGCAAGACTCCTGCCTTCTTCTGACGGTGAGTGACATCAAAGCAGAGCGGAAAATGGCAGCAGTAGGGCCGGCTACTTCTACCGCTCTCCGCTCTGGCGGCATTGTGACACAAAATATAAGGGGGTTGTGTGGCACTATGTATAAAGGGGAGGGGGGTTGTGTGGCACTATGTATAAGGGGGAGGGGGGTTGTGTGGCACTATGTACAAGGGGGAAAGGGGTTGTGTGGCACTATGTACAAGGGGGGATGGAGGTTGTGTGGCACTATGTACAAGGGGAGGGGGGTTGTGTGGCACTATGTACAAGGGGGAGGGGGTTGTGTGGCACTATGTACAAGGGGGAGGGGGTTGTGTGGCACTATGTACAAAAGGGGGCTGCGTGGTTCTATCTACAGGGGGGGCTGTGTGTGGCGCTATCTACATGGGGTTGTGTGTGGCGCTATCTACAGGGGGGCTGTGTGTGGAGCTATCTACAGGGGGGCTGTGTGTGAAGCAATCTACAGGGGGGCTATATGGGGAACTATCTACAGGGCGGCTGTATGTGGAGCTATCTACAGGGGGGCTATGTGTGGAGCTATCTACAGGGGGGCTGTGTCTGGAGCTATCTACAGGGGGGCTGTGTCTGGAGCTATCTACAGGGGGGCTGTGTGTGGAGCTATCTACATGGGGCTGTGTGTGGAGCTATCTACAGGGGGGCTGTGTGTGGAGCTATCTACAGGGGGGCTGTGTGTGGAGCTATCTACAGGGGGCTGTGTGTGGAGCTATCTACAGGGGAGTGTGTGTGGAGATATGTACAGGGGGCTGTGTGTGGAGCTATCTACAGGGGGCTGTGTGTAGAGCTATCTACAGGGGGGCTGTGTGGTGCTATGTACAAAAGGGGGCTGTGTGTGGAGCAATCTACAGGGGGGCTATATGGGGAGCTATCTACAGGGGGGCTGTGTGGAGCTATCTACAGGGGGCTATGTGTGGAGCTATCCACAGGGGGCTGTGTGTGGAGCTATCTACAGGGGGGCTGTGTCTGGAGCTATCTACAGGGGGCTGTTTGTGGTGCTATCTACAGGGGGCTGTGTGTGGCACTATCTACAGGGGGCTGTGTGTGGAGCTATCTACAGGGGGGCTGTGTGTGGAGCTAACTACAGGGGGCTGTGTGTGGAGCTATCTACAGGGGGGCTGTGTGTGGAGCTATCTACAGGGGTGCTGTGTGGAGCTATCTACAGGGGGCTGTGTGTGGAGCTATCTACAGGGGGGCTCATGTGGATGATTTTTCCATTGACCAGTAGCAGAGTTATACAACTGGAAAAAAACTCCCGATCATGTAACTCTGCTACCTGTCAATTGAAAGGTCATCCACCACAGGGTCTCCCTCTTGACTTTCATTGTTCTCAGCCTTTTGGTTTGTCCGGCAGCTGCCGTGATGAGCAAATGTTATACCCAAGATAGGAAAAGTAACACACAGGTGATATAACCTGAAATCAGTGGCGTAACTACCACTATAGCAGCCGTAGCGGCTGCTACGGGGCCCGTAGCATGAGGGGGCCCGTGCCACCCGCTGGCACGGCCCCCCCCATGGCCTGTGGCTCCGCTAGAGGCTGCTATGGCTGCTACAGCGTGACGCCACCGAAGGGGTTGTTCCTACAAAAGACATGCATCCCCTATCCACAGGATAGGGGATACATGTGGGATCGCTGGGACGCCCAGCGATAAGGAGAACGGGGGACCGAAAGTTCCCCGAAGTTCTCCATGACAAACCTTGGACTTCTGGCGTCTGCGCAGCTCCATAGAAATGACTTGCGCACTGGTCGCGCTTGAAAACATTTTTTCAGTACGTGACAGTTTTTCCGCAGCGAGGCAGTGACTCCTAGCGTCGTAGATAACGATGACGATAAGAGCCCAGCTCCCTGCAGTGTGCTCAGTCCGGGAAATACTGCCGACATACGGACCGTATATCACGGACTGAACACGCTCGTGTGAATCCGGCCTTAATGCTGTTAACAGAAGCTCAGGCAAGATGGCTGCTCACATATTCAAGTACAGAAAATAGAACAAAAAAAATCTACATTAAAAAAATAAAAAATAGATTAAGGAAAAAAAAGTATGTTTCACTATCTGGCTTTAATTAGGGGGGGAAAAAAAGAAGTGATACTTTTCCTTTAAAGTTAAACGTTTGACAAACTTCTGACATGTCATAGTGACATGTCAGAAGTTTGGATTGGTGGGGGTCCAAGCACTGAGGCCCCCCACCAATCGCTAGAACGAAACAGCTGAAGTGCTCGTGTGAGCGCTCATCCGCTTTGTGTCTGTTCAGCTTTTTCTGGAAAGCCGATGTATCGGAGTACAGACTCATAGACTTTCTATTGAGTCAGTACACGATACATATATTTCCGGAAAAAGCCGAACTGACACGAAGCGGCTGAGCGCTCACACGAGCGCTTTAGCTGCTTCGTTTTAGCGATTGGTGGGGGGCCTCAGTGCTCGGACCCCCACCAATCCAAACTTCTGACATGTCACTATGACATGTCAGAAGATTGTCAAACGTTTAGCTACACATTAAGTATTACAAGGCAGCATTGCTAACCATTGAGCTGGCATGCTGTCTACCTGGGACCTCAAAAAGTAAAAAATAAATTTTAAAATTTTAACATTTCTTTTTTACAAAACTGACCCCCAAAAAGTATGCAACTTTCTAGAGTTTTCTGCTGCATTTGAGAATATAGCCCAAACAGTGTGATATGTGTAAGGGAAATAGTGATGCTGTCAATATTAACTATTCAGAATTTTTCTCTCAACGGAAAAATTTAATAATTTCACAGGTTTTCTGTAGATTCACACCTTTTTTTTGTACGTCACTTTCCAGAACAATGTGTGAATAGTACAATGGATTATTAATCATTGGGATACTTTCCAGTGTCAGAAGTCACGTAGAGCCCTCAGTCACATAATTGTACTGTTCATAGAGAAAACAACTACACATAACTCTGGACTGTTTTTTTTTTTGCCAAATGTTTTGTAGACAATAGCGGTATTTGTATGCGGGTGTTCTGAGCAAACCTTGGTGATAGAAGTCTGTGTTACAGGGGCCAAGATAGAACTTTCCAGTTTCCCCACTGCACGGTTTCTAGGATTTCTGATTCACATTTAACATGCAATGTGATGTTTCTTTATTATAGGGGTATAAAGGGTATGTACATTTTGGCACCATTTATTTATTGCTCCAATGCATCTAAAATAAAAAAATAAAGCAACTTTGCAAATAGTATTGATTACAAATATCCCATGTGTTGTGTATACCGCTCCTATGCTGACCTACAGTATGTTTCTCCATGGTAGCAGATTAAAAACAATCTTTGTGTGTATTCTGATCTTGTATTTCTGTTACTCTTTTCTATCTGTCCCCTTTCTAATGTCTGTAGGTTAGCAAGGAGAGGGGGCATAGGGAGTGGAATAACACATGACTGCAGGATCGGACTACACACAGGGTATGTTTGTAATCTGTAATTGTTTCTCCCCGCTCCAGCGCCGGGTATCTGCTGTCGGTAGTTGCTTGGCCTGTTGGTTGCCTCAGATTGCTAGGCTTGAAACACACTTATTCTCTGCTCCACTGCAGATCTTCCTGTCGACCACGTTCCAGTCTTTCCAGATTGCGGCTCCCCTCCTGGTAGTTCACATTGGTTGTGACCTTTGGATGATGTTTGGGTTGGCAGCCTATTTGAAGAGGGTTTCTGTTTCTGAGAGCTGCTCAGTGATTTAGGTTCAATGCTTCCCAACTCTGTTCGTATCGCTATTGTGCTTACTATTGACTGATTCTGATCCTCACCTCCACCTAGTTCTTGATCATGTTCCTGCCTAGTTACTCTGCATTAACCGCTTGGTACGTGTAGTTCTACTCACGGATCCTGGCCTTGCCTGTACCTGACTACATTTCTGGTTATCCTCTGGCAAGTCGTATTCTGTCTGATCTCTTGGTGACTACCCTTGGCTCCATTCCTGACCATGCCCCTGTACCTACATTGCAACTGTCGCAAATCTGTGACTTTTCTGAGGACCACAACCTGGGAATCCTCCTACAGCAATGTCCATCCCTCTTTGTGGGGGTTAAAGGAACAGTGTCACCAAATTTTTTTTTTTTATATCAGTTTTATGTTAGGGTTTTATTAAAAACGTTTATATTTATTTGTGTGTTTGTGTGTTCATTTTTTCTATTTTTACACTTTTTCTTCCCTATGGGGGCTGCCATTTTTTTTTTCCATTTCTGTATGTGTCGATTAACGACACATACAGACATGGAATACGGCAGCTCCAGTCCCATAGGGACTGCGAACGGGGCCCGTTCCATCCACTATCGTGTACGCCGTGTGTGTGGGAACGGCGCATGCGCCGCTCCCACACAGTCCGATTTGAAATGCGCGCCGTCCGGCGCCATTTTCCTGTGGACCGGAAGTCGCGGCCGGGCAGTAAGATTACTACTTCCGGTCGCGGCTTCCGGACTTGTGCACATGGAGCAGCGGCAGCAGACGGAACGGACGGACCGGAGGGAGCGGCGGCAGGTAAGTGATTTCTATGTATGTTCGTGTTTCAGTGTTCAGTGTGTGTTTACTAGTGTATGTAAACCTTCTACACTGTGTGTTAGCTCAAAAAATGGCGACACTCAGTGTAGGAGGTTAGACCGTTCAAACCCCTCGTTTCTCCCGGTACTAGCCAGGATAAAGGAGGGGGGGATTCTGAGAGCTCACTAGAGCGAGGGATTTTTCCCCAATTTTGCAGCATAAAGCAATGTGGTTGCTTTACCACATGCAATGCTGCAATTTTGGGAATTGCTCCATCTAGTGACCAGTGCTGGGAAATATTATAAATTGAATCCAATTTATAATATTTCCTGACTCGTGAAAAAAATAAAAAAAATTAGAACAATGTTTAATCACCTACACACTAATTGTTTAACTAAAAAGAAAAAAACATGTTTTGCTGGCAACACATTCCCTTTAAGGGTGAGGACCCCGGATTCCTCTGCACTTCAGTTTAGCCAGCATCAAATGGATTATAACTTCGAGGATCCACATTTTGGTATGTGACTGTAAGGGGGGATTCACACGAGCGTGATTTGGCAGCGTGTAGACCGCGTGGTTTTCGCGCGGCACGCAATGCCCTATAGAAGTCTATGGGGCAGTACACACAGTCCGTGTATTTTGCGCAGCATTTGTTCGCTGCGCAAAATACGCGACAGGTTCAATAACTCTGCGTATTTCACGCATCACGCACCCATTGAAGTCAATGGGTGCGTGAAAACCAGGCAGGTCGCACGGAAGCTCTTCCGTGCGAACTGCGTGTTTGCGCAACAGCTGTCAAAAGGATGAATGGAAACAGAAAAGCACCACGTGCTTTTCTGTTTCCAAGCATCCAAACGGAGTGTCTTTGCGAGGAGCGAACCCCGACAACCAAAGCTAACTTCACCGGGTTCGGCCAAACTCGTTTTGGCCGAACCCGGCAAAAAAAATTCCGGTCCGCGACGTCGGAAGACATTCACTGTGCATGGTGCTGAAAGAGTTAAACTGTTTCAGCGCCATGGACAGTGACTTGCGATCCCAAAATACATGAACCTGTAAAAAAAAAACGAAGTTCTAACTTACCGATTACTCCTGTCTCCTTCCTGCAGTCCGACCTCCCGGGATGACACTTCAGTTCAAGTGACAGCTCCAGCCAATCACAGGCCAAGCACAGGCTGCAGCCAATCACAGGCTGCAGCGGTCACTTGGACTGCCGCGTCATCCAGGGAGGTGGGGCCCGATGTCAAGAGAGGCGCGTCACCAAGGACGCGTCACCAAGGACGCGTCACCAAGGCAACGGCCGGGAAGTTCTCGGTAAGTAGGAACTTTATCTTTTTTTTTTACAGGTTTTTCGCTGTTGTGTTCGGCATTCACTGTCGAGGGTGCTGAAAGATTTAGCTCTTTCAGCACCTTGGACAGTGACGGGCGTCGACAAGCCTCATCTCTATGATGCCGGCTGCGCGAAAATCACGCAGCCGCGCATCAGACACGCATGACACACGCAGCTGTCAAATGGTTTTTGCGCTCGCAAAACGCCGCGTTGTTTGCGCGCGCAAAAACGCAACGCTCGTGTGAATCTGCCCTTAGAGTAACCGTGGAGACTTCCAGTCTTGAATCATTGATGTAACTTATTGCTGTAATGAAATGAAAGCAATTTGCTTTCCACTTGTAATGTAATGTAGACAATCAAGAAAATACATTGTTGAGAGGAAATTCCCTTCACATTTCTACTTACCCTGGAAAGGTACTGGGAGGTAGGTGTTAAGTTTTCTAATATATGATCTGATCATAAACAAAGTTAGATAGTGAACATACTATGTCAACAGTGTAAAGTCTAATAAAGCATCTGGTCCTCACCAGGGTCTGCAAGGAGTCCCTAGACCCTAGTTCTACCCCAGAGGTTGCAATCGCCAGTTTTATACCAGTTGCAATATCTAATGGAGGAACAAATTCAAGTCATATTCACACTAGATGGTTTTGATTTTTATTTAATGTTGTTTCCGACCCCCAGCAAATGTTCAACTTCTCTGCAGCTCCCCCACAGGAACAATGAAGTATTACATGGTGCCCATCAAAAACAGCAGGCAGTCCATGTAATACATGGACATCCTGGGTCCTCAAAAGAAAAATACACTATTTGTTGCTGCTTTTCTTTCTGTCTAATTGATGGAGATTATGGATGAGGAACCCCACTCAGTAAACTCAGAATTCTGATAGCATACATGAAAATGGGGTGTATAGACGAGACAACCCCTTTAATCTACACATTTTCAGAAAAACAATAAACATCACTTAAAATATTGTAGCCTCAATCATTGAACCCCCAAAAAAATCATAAAAACCTTAAAAATGAAAGACTCACCCTATGTAATATTCACAATGAATTGATGAATGAATGAATTACGGAAGTTAGAGAGTAAAAATTCTTTACAATTCTGAGAGGTCATGAACATTTTATCCTGTGCATTCTTCTCATTTTTCAGATTGTGTACATGTTAAGCATTCTACTAGTTGTATTATTCTACTCTGCACATACTAGGTTCTGCTTCAGGTAGGTGAAGTGTGAGTGTTTGGTTTGGGTGTGGAAACAAGGAAGTTCTTTAATACTAGTTGTCAGACTATAAATTTTTAATTTGATGTAAAAAATGCGGAAACTAAAGGCAATTGAAGAATGACATTTATTTAAACTATTCGATGGCTATTACTGATAAACTCTATGATCACACCAACCATGAGAGGAGAAGACATACATGAGCAGCAATGCAGCTGACAGATATTTAGAAACAATGGACATTTCTCATCAGTATATGCCCCTTAACAATAAGGCTATGTTCACACTGAGTATTTTGGGGGAGGAATATCTGCCTCAAAATTGCGTTTGGAACTTTGAGACAGATATTCCTCTCCCTGCACGCCGATTTTCGCGGCAATTATCGCGCCGTTTTTCGCCCGCGGCCATTGAGCGCCGCGGGCATAAAACAGCGAGAAATACACTTTCTCCTGCCTCCCATTGAAGTCAATGGGAGGTCAGAGGCGGAAGCGCCCGAAGATAGGGCATGTCGCTTCTTTTTCCCGCGAGGCAGTTTGACTGCTCGCGGGAAAAAGACGCCGACGCCTCCCATTGAAATCAATGGGAGGCGTTCTCGGGCCGTTTCTGCCGAGTTTTGCGACGCGGTTTCCGCGTCAAAAAACTCGGCAAAATACCCCGTGTGAACATAGCCTAAGCCTTCTTAAAAAAAAACTTGTCTGATAAGGTACAACACCGCTGGATCAAATGTCCACCCTAAAGCACATCTCCGTTTTTTGTAGTCCAAATTTCTGTTCTGATTAATTTCATAATATATCTTTGCAGGTGTTATGGCTCTGTCATTCTGAGTGCTCTATATTCCCTGATTCACTTTATACAGCCATATAAAATGTAATTCAAAATAGAATTTGTATACAGTAAGCTCCCCCTAGTGGTGACTACAGATAGACAGAATTTTATGTTAAAGGGGTTATTCGGGTTGTTAAATTTCTGTCCAAATGGCTGCAAATGTGTTAAAATAAAAAACAATCAGTACTCACCTTTTCTTTCAACCGGAAATCCAGAACTGATGCTCTGGCGGTCCTCCCGGTGTTCGTTTACATGCAGGCAGCGGCAGTGATGTGTCGTACTCCTGGCAGCATGGCACCCATCATTAAGTGTTCATGCCAGGAATGCAACACATGACCGCTGATCCCTCTGATGCAGAAATCACCTGCTGCTCGCATTTAAACAAACACCAGGGGTACCTCCTGAGTGTCAGCGCTGGATCGCGAGAGGGAGGAACAGGTGAGTACGGATTCTTTTTTTTATTTTAGGACATTTGCAGCCATTTCTACAAAATTGTAACAATCCGGATAACCCCTTTAACTCTATCAGGATTTGGAGTTCAGTAATAGAAAAGCAAAACTCTGACCTTTAAAAGATTATAAGATATATGAAGTTTAACAGCACAAAATTTGGGATCCGTAAAAGTAAACAAAAAAAAAACCCAGAAGAGATGTTCTAAGGTGGACATGAAAACACTAATCATACTGCAACATTAAGCCGAATGCTCCGGTGTAACCCCTCTGATGTTTATCCTGAGCTGCACCTACAGTTTTAGCCAGAAACAGTGAAGTTTGCTACTGACTGTCTATACAAATTGTGAAAACCAGAAGATAGTTGGGTGCGGCACAGAATCAGGGCGGATTTAGACGAGCGTGTGCGTTTTGCGTGTGCAAAAAACGCTGCGTTTTGCGCGTGCAAAAGGCAATTAACAGCTCCGTGTGTCAGCTGCGTATGATGCGTGGCTGTGTGATTTTCGCGCATCCGCCATCATTATGACACTCTGTTTGTATGTTTGTAAAGAGAAAAGCACGTGAATCACGCGCGTCCCACGGAAGTGCTTCCGTGTGGTGCTCGTGATTTTCACGCACCCATTGACTTCAATGGGTGCGTGATCCGCGAAAAACGCAGAAATCTAGGACATGTCGTGAGTTTTACGCAGTGGACTCACGCTGCGCAAAGATCACGGACTGTTTGCACGGCCCCATAGACTAACATAGGTCCGTGCGACGCGAGTGAAATGCACGCGCGTTGCACGGACGTATATCACGTTCGTGTAAATCCGCCCTCATGAAGATGATAAAGGGCTGTTGAAAGCAGTAAGGGTACGGTCGTATGTGGTAGCGTGCGCATGTGGCCAAAACCCTGCCCACATGTGGTGGCGAATGGCCTCGCTATTTTTCCATTGGCCACCGCAGATGAGTGGGATTTTGGCCGCATCCGAACGCGGCTACGTGGGACTGTGCCCTAATGATGGCAGAAAACAATTGGAAGTAGCTAGTAGTGATGATGATGATGATGAGGAGGAGGAGGAGAGAAAGATCATATCAGGCTGAGTTTTAGAGATTGACTGGGTGTCAGTGTGAGTGAGTGTGGGTAGGAAAGTTTGGGAATGTCTGAGAGTGTGAGTATGCGTCTGCGCATATGAGTGACATTCTGAGTATGAGTCACAATGGATGTGTGTATGTCAGTGTGAAAAAAAAATACATACCAGTAAAGAAGCTCAAGTACATAAATGGTTAAAATTCACTTAGAAAAGACTCAGGGCTATATTTGTATGAGATATACATTCAAAACTTTCAAATGGTCATTTTTTGGGACTGCTAGACATAAATGGTTGTGTCTGTAAGGGTGTATTCACACATGCCTATTGTGGGGGCATTCTTTTTCAGCAATGTTTTGCAAATTTGCACATGTAAAAACACTTTTATGTGGATAGAGTACTGCCAGCCTGCAGCAATACATACTAGATAAAATAAATTGTACCAATTTAAGCTGCCCATCCACTCTTAGGCACTTCTTACCCACAATTCATAATTTCAAAATTTGCATAAAATCTAAGATTCTGATCTATAAGGGTAAGTTCACACTGAGTTTTTTGACTCGGAAAACGCGCCAAAAAACAGCCGAAAATGCCTCCCATTGATTTCAATGGGAGGCGGAGGCGTTTTTTTCCCGCAAGCGGAAAAACCAGCTCGCGGGAAAAAGAAGCGACATGTCCTATCTCCGGGCCTTTACGTCCCTGACATCCCATTGACATCCATGGGAGGCAGAGAAAGCGTATCTCCTGGTGTTTTTTGCCTGCGGCGCTCAATGGCCGTGGACGAAAAAACGCTGCGGAAAACGCCACGAAAATCGGCATGCAGGCAGAGCAAAATCTGCCTCAAAGTTCCAAACTGATTTTCTGCCTGCAAAAAAACTCTGTGTGAACCCAGCCTACTCTTCGCTCAGGAAAACTAGAACTAAATTTGAATTTGATATTTTAGAAATGGTAACTGAATGGTCCACACAACAGGCGCTTCATCGGTGTGACTTGCTGTGTAGACTGATGGGTAAAGAGTATACAGCACTTGGCAGCTAGCGGCTGGGTATTGCAGACAGTGCATTACTGTATACGGCAGGTTTCCCTGCAGACAGCTGCAGCACAGGCTGTGATAGAGAATGTAAGAGGAGGTGGAGATTCTTCACATTACACTGTAATTAAAACGCCAGGAAGATCTTCTTTTTAGCAGTGTCATCTTTCCTTCCTTGGCACACGTCCTTAGCCCTGCTTCAGTGTATCCGTGCTTTCATAGGAGTTCTATACTGAATACGGTAGAAAGCCAACAAAGGAATGGTCTTCAGGCCTTATGAACATGGCCGTAGTACAGATCCGCGTTGTACAGATCCGTAATAAGGCACCCGTAGACGTGAATGCAAATCTGTCTAGTTAGTTCTGAGTTATACGGAGCCGTATATCGGCACTCATTTAGGTCTATGGAACCAATACTGAACCCTTTTACGTGGCTCTGATTTTAGATGGAGGCATAGAGAGCTTTTTTTCTCATAGATTCCTTGAGAATACACAAGAAATAAGGCCTCATTTACACGAACGTGATATATACGTCCGTGCGACTCGCGTGCTTTTCACGCGGGTCGCACAGATCTATACAAGTCTATGGGGGCATGCAGACAGTCCGTGAGTTTTGCTCAGCGTGGGTGCGCTGAAAAAAACTCACGACATGTTCTAAAAATCTGCGTTTTTCGCGCATCACGCACCCATTGAAGTCAATGGGTGCGTGAAAACCACGAAGGTCGCACGGAAGCACTTTCGTGCGAACTGCGTGATTCGCGCAAGAGCTGTCAAACTGAATGTAAACAGAAAAGCACCACGTGCTTTTCTGTTTACAAACATCCGAACTGAGTGTCTTAGAGATGACCGAACCGAACTTCACCGGGTTCGGCCGAATTCGTTTTGACCGAACCCGGCATGAGACAGTCACTGTCCAGGGTGCTGAAAGAGTTAAACTGTTTCAGCACCCTAGACAGTGACTTCCGATCCCAATATACGTGAACGTGTAAAAAAAAAAACGTTCTGACTTACCGATAACTCCCGGCTTCTTCCTCCAGTCTGACCTCCCGGGATGACAATTCAGTCCAAGTGACAGCTGCAGCCAATCACAAGCCAAGCACAGGCTGCAGCGGTCACATGGACTGCCGCGTCATCCAGGGAGGTGGGGCCAGATGTCAAGAGAGGCACGTCACCAATGACGCGTCACCAAGGCAACGGCCGGGAAGTTCTCGGTAAGTACGAACCTCTTTTTTTTTAAACAGGTTACTCGATATGGTGATCGGAATTCACTGTCGAGGGTGCTGAAAGAGTTACTGCCGATCAGTTAACTCTTTCAGCACCCTGGACAGTGACTGACGTCGACTAGCCTCATCTCTATGATGGCGGCTGCGCGAAAATCATGCAGCCGCGCATCATACACGGATGACACACGGAGCTGTCAAGTGCCTTTTGCGCATGCAAAACGCTGCGTTTTTTTGCGTGCGCAAAACGCACACGCTCGTGTAAATGAGGCCTAATTGTAAGGTGTTCTCATCCAGAAATAGAGATTCTACAGGAGAATATGGTGTTTATGGAGACACCATATGGATATGGGTCCGTAATTAGAGATGAGCGAACTTATCAAAAGTTCGGTTCGGCTAGTTCGCCGAATTTCACAAAAAAGTTCGGTTCGGACCGAACTAGTTCGGACCGAACCTGTCACTTCCGTGCGCCGAGCATGCTACTGTCCGGGGTGCTGATAGAGTTAATGGGCTGCACTAACTCTTTCAGCAACCTTGACAGTACATGCTCGGCGCGTGGAAAATACAATTTAAATGTAATAAAAAAATAAAAATTATACGTTCGTACTTACTTTCCTCCTGTCCGGCCTCCAGCGATGACGTTTCATCCCTTTCGCCGCTGCAGCCAATCACAGGCTGTAGTGGCGGTCACGCATGTCAGGATGACGCTTCATCCCACGTGACCGCCTCTGCAGCCAATCACAGGCTGCAGCGGCGACATGGATGAAACGTCATCGCTGGAGGCCGGACAGAAGGAAAGTAAGTATGAATGTATTATTATTTTTTTTTGGCATGCATGTATGTTGGCATGTATGTATGTATGTATGTATGTATGTATGTATGTATGTATGTATGTTGTCATGTATGTATGTATGTATATATGTGCATGTATGTTGGCATGTATGTATATATGTGCATGTTTGTATGTATATTTGCATGTATATATTTGCATGTATGTATGTATGTTTGCATGTGTGTATGTTTGCATGTATGTATTTTTGCATGTATGTTGTCATGTATGTATGTATGTTGTTATGTATGTATGTATGTGCATGTGTATGTATATTTGTATGTATGTATGTTTGCATGAATGTATGTATGTATGTTTGCATGTATGTGTGTTTGCATGAATGTATGTTTGCATGTATGTATGTATGTATGCATGTTTGTATGTATATTTGCATGTGTGTATATATATATATATGGATCTTCTATATATATATATGTATGTAAGTATGTTGGCATGTATGTATGTAGTCATGTATGTATATATGTGCATGTATGTTGGCATGTATGTATATATGTGCATGTGTGTATGTATATTTGCATGTATATATTTGCATGTATGTATGTATGTATGTTGTCATGTATGTATGTATATATGTGCATGTATGTTTGCATGGATGTTGGCATGTATGTATACATGTGCATGTTTGTATGTATATTTGCATGTATATATGTTTGCATGTGTGTATGTTTGCATGTGTGTATGTATGTTTGCATGTATGTATGTTTGCATGTATGTATGTTGTCATGTATGTTTGTATGTATGTTGTCATGTATGTATGTATATATGTGCATGTATGTATGTTTGCATGTTTTTATTTTTGCATGTATGTTTGCATGTATGTTTATATATATGTGCATGCTTGTATATATGTATGTATCTTTGCATGTTTGTTTGTATGTATGTATGTTTTCATGTGTGTGTGTATGCATGTATGTATGTATGTATGATAGTTTGCATGTATATATGTGTGTATGTTTGCATGTATGTATATTTGCATGTATATATGTGCATGCTTGTATATATGTGCATGCTTGTATGTATGTTTGTATATATGTATGTATGTATGTTTGCATGTATGTTTGTTTGTATATATGTCTGTATGGCCATGTATGATACTGTCTGCTGGCGCCCTGTATCTAAGTCAACTTCACGGCAGGCTTCTATACATGGTATAACAGTCAGTATCACACATTAAACTGAATCTAAGCCTACGACATGTTTTATTTCATTTTTTTTTTACAGGTTTGGTGTTTGGACTACGTCGATTTCGAGGACTACTTAGATGACGTTTTTTTTTCTACAATAAAATGGTTAATGAGGGTTGTGTTGGGGGTGTTTTATTTCAATAAAATATTTTATCTATATCTTTGTCTTTTCAAATTTTATTACTACCACTTTAGTAATGGCCGCTGTCTGAGTGACAACATCCATTACTAAGGTGAGGCTTAGTGTTAGCCGGTGCAGAGGCTAACACTAACCACCATTATTACCCCGGTACCCACCACCACCAGGGGTGCCGGGAAGAGCCAGGTACGATCCAGTACCCGACCATCTGTTGTGATGGTCGGGCTCTGGGGCGGCCGCAGGCTGGTATTATGAGGCTGGGAAGGGCCAAAAACAGTGGACCTTCCCACCCTTGTAATGCTAGGCTGCTGCTGCTGTGTTGTATCTGGCTGGTTATAAAAGTGGGGGGGACCCCACATCATTTTTTAAAATTATTTATTTATTTATTTATTTTTTTAAAAAAGACATGGGGTTCCACCCAATTTATCATAACCAGCCACATACAACACAGTGTTATTAGCCTGGGAATGGACAAAACCAGTGGCCCTTCCCACCCATGTAATGCCAGACTGCTGCGGCCTTGTATATGGCTGGTTATTAAAAATGTGGGGGACCCGTCTATTGCTAAATTTGTTAAATAAAAAAAAAAAAAACGACGTGGGGTCCCCCCCATTTTTATAATCAGCCCGATACAACACAGCAGCAGCAGCCTAGCATTACAAGGGTGGGAAGGTCCACTGTTTTTGGTCCTTCCCAGCCTCATAATACCAGCCTACAGCCGCCCCAGTACCCGACCATCACAACAGATGGTCGGGTACTGGATCGTACCTGGCTCTTCCCGGCACCCCTGGTGGTGGTGGGTACCGGGGTAATAATGGGTGGTTAGTGCTAGCCTCTGCACCAGCTAACACTAAGTACCGCCTTAATAATGGACGCTGTCAATCAGCCAACTGCCATTATCTAGGCACTAATAAAGTTTAAAAAAAAACACAAAGACAATTCTTTTTTATTGAAATAAGAAATCCCCAACAAAACCCTCGTTAACCATTTTATTAAAATTTGAAAAAACGTAGATCTACGCAGTAGTCCAACGAATCGAAGATGTAGTCCAATCGGTACATCAAAATCTGCAACAACATAAAAAAACAGTTATCAATGTGAACAATACCAATACTTCTACTCACCTACACACATATATACACGCACACACAAACAAACAACCATACACAAACACACACATATATACACAAACAACAAGATATACACACACACACACACACACACACACACACACACACACACACACACACACACACACATAAACAGACAAACACACACACATATACACGAACTCACACATATACAAACAAAAACCCACACACAGTTATACACACACATACACGAATACATATACACAAACACATATACAAACAAAAACACACATACCCAAACACACACATATACACAAACATATACACAAACACACCCATATATACACACACAAACACACACCCATATACACACATATACACAAACACACACATATACAAAAACACACACAAACATCTACACACAAACATATACACAAATACACCAAATATATACACAAACATATACACAAACACATATACACAAACACACCCATATATACACACACACACACACACACACACACACACACACACACACATATACACAAACACACATATAAAAACAAAAACAGACAAAGACACATACCCAAACACACATATATACACAAACACACACATACACAAACACGGTTTCTTTTAAATGCTGCTGGGGAACCCGCTCAATCCACTATATAAGGCTGCGCTACAGTGCAGCATTTAAAAGAAACAGGATCCTGACCTGTCCATAGAGTTTAAGGCAGCACAGAGTATTTCAGGAGATGAGCGTGCAGATTCAGTGCTGCTGTGAACTCTGCTCTTACCATTACGTAGCTCTCAGTCTGTTACCTCTCCTCCACTCCTGTCCTCCAGAACACCTTCACATGATTGGCAAGTCACCACGTAATGGTAAGAGCAGAGTTCACAGCAGCACAGAGTATTTCAGGAGATGAGCGTGCGGATCTTGTGCGGGGTGGTGACTTGCCAATCATGTGAAGGTGTTATTGAGGACAGGAGTGGAGGAGAGGTAACAGACTGAGCTACGTAATGGTAAGAGCAGAGTTCACAGCAGCACAGAATCTGCACGCTCCTCTCCTGAAATATTCTGTGCTGCTGTGAACTCTGTTCTTACCATTACGTAGCTCAGTCTGTTACATCTCCTCCACTCCTGTCCTCTATAACACGTTCACATGATTGGCAAGTCACCACCACGCACAAGATCCGCACGCTCATCTCCTGAAATACTCTGTGCTGCTGTGAACTCTGCTCTTACCATTACGTGGTGACTTGCCAATCATGTGAAGGTGTTCTTGAGGACAGGAGTGGAGGAGAGGTAACAGACTGAGAGCTACGTAATGGTAAGAGCAGAGTTCACAGCAGCACTGAATCTGCACGCTCATCTCCTGAAATACTCTGTGCTGCCTTAAACTCTGTGGACAGGTCAGGATCCTGTTTCTTTTAAATGCTGCACTGTAGCGTAGCCTTATATAGTGGATTGAGCGGGTTCCCTAGCAGCATTTAAAAGAAACAGGATCCTGACCTGTCCACAGAGTTTAAGGCAGCACAGAGTATTTCAGGAGATGAGCACGGGCAGCCGTTCGTTTTTCCGAGCCGTGCTCCCATTATGCACACGACCGTAAAAACACCCGTTATTGCGGGTCGTAATTACGACCCGCAATAACGGGCTCATAGACTTCTGTTACCCACAGGTACCTTTCCGTTTTCTCACGGGAAGGTGCCCGTGCCGTTAAAAAAATAGAACATGTTCTATTTTTCTATTTTACGGGCCGTGCTGCTATAATTATAATGACAGCACGGTTCGCAAAAGCGGCCGGCTGCCCGTGGCCGGCTGTGCTCGTAATTACGAGTCGTAATTACGAGCACGGCCCGTAAAATAAAAAAATAGAACATGTTCTATCTTTTTAACGGCACGGGCACCTTCCCGTGGGAAAACGGGAAGGTACCCGTGGCTAACAGAAGTCTATGGGCCCGCTATTTCGGGTCGTAATTACGACCCGTGATAACGGGTGTTTTTATGGTCGACTCGTGTGCATGAGGCCCCGTAATGACGGGTGGCTACATGTGTGCACCCGTCATTACGGCAGCGTTGCTAGGCGACGTCAGTAAGGGTATGTGCACACACACTAATTACGTCCGAAATTGACGGAAGTACCGGACCGAACACAGTGCAGGGAGCCGGGCTCCTAGCATCATATTTATGTACGATGCTAGGAGTCCCTGCCTCTCCGTGGAACTACTGTCCCGTACTGAAAACATGATTACAGTACGGGACAGTTGTCCTGCAGAGAGGCAGGGACTCCTAGCATCGTACATAACTATGATGCTAGGAGCCCGGCTCCCTGCACTGTGTTCGGTCCGATACTTGCGGCCGAAATACGTCCGTCAATTACGGACGTAATTAGTGTGTGTGCACATACCCTAAATAGTCACTGTCCAGGGTGCTGAAAGAGTTAACTGATCGGCAGTAACTGTTTCAGTACCCTGGACAGTGACTACCGATCACAGTACCTGTAAAAAAAAAGACGTTCATACTTACAGGGAACTCCCTGATTCCTCCAGTCCGGTCTCCTGGCCGTTGCCTTGGTGACGCGTCCCTCTCGACATCCGGCCCGACATTCCTTGATGACGATGCAGCCCATGTGAGCGCTGCAGCCAATCACAGGCTGCCGCGGCCTCTGCAGCCAATCACAGGCTGCAGAGGCCTCTGCAGCCAATCACAGGCTGCCGCGTCAGAAAAGGTCGGACTGGAGGAAGAAGAGGGACTCGTCACCAAGACAACGACCGGGTACGTATGAAATGCTTTTTATTTTATTTTTAATCAGCAGCCTCTTTTCTCTATCAGTGATTGATAGAGATAAGTGGCTGCCGATTTGTATAATGTTTTTGACCGGGTTCAGTAAAAACGGGTTCGGCCGAACCCGGTGAAGTTCGGATTCGCTGCGAACCGAACTTTTCCGGAAGTTCGGACCGAAACCGGGTTCGGTTGTCCCGGTTCGCTCATCTCTATCCGTAATGTTTGCATGAGTCAATACGCAAATGGACTGTTAGGGTATGTTCACACGACCAAGTTTCAGACGTAATTCGGGTGTGTTACGCCCCGAATTACGTCTGAAAAAACGGCTCCATTACGCTGACAAACATCTGCCCATTACTTTCAATGGGTTTTACGATGTACTGTGCCGACGACCTGTCATTTTACGCGTCGCTGTCAAAAGACGACGCGTAAAAAAGACGGCTCGTCAAAAGAAGTGCAGGACACTTCTTGGGACGTAATTGGAGCTGTTTTTCATTGACGCCATGAAAAACGCGAGTACGAGCAATTACGTCTTAAATTCAGGAGCTGTTTTTGCCTGAAAACAGCTCCGTAATTTCAGACGTATTTTGCGCTGTCGTGTGCACATACTTTAAGGGTATGTTCACACGACAACGCCAAATACGTCTGAAATTACGGAGCTGTTTTCAGGTGAAAACAGCTCCTAAATTTCAGACGTTTTTACAAGTGCACGCGTTTTTCGCGGCGTCTTTTACGGACGTAATTGGAGCTGTTCTTCATTGGAGTCAATGAAAAACGGGTCCAATTACGTCCCAAGAAGTGTCCTGCACTTCTTTGACGTGGCCGGAATTTTACGCGCCGTCTTTCGACAGCGGCGCGTAAAATGACAGCTCGTCTGCACAGAACATCGTAAGACCCATTGCAAGCAATGGGCAGATGTTTGCCGACGTATTGGAGCCGTCTTTTCAGGCGTAATTCGAGGCGTAAAACGCCTACATTACTCCTGAAAATTGGTCATGTACACATACCCTTAGGGCATGTGCCCACATAATGAATTAACTACGAATTATAAAATATATTTTTTCGCTATTTGTCCAAGAGCTTTCTCTCAATACTTTTTAAAACTGTAATGGTAGGCAGAAAAGTGTCTAAAATACATAATGAATTTGGTGCCCACCATGTACCATGGATTTGGCAAAATTTTCTATAGAATTCGAGTGCATTTTGCTCAGTAAAACACCCCCATACTGTTCTTATTTTGCAGTTTGCCTCTATTCATACAGTCATAAAAAAATCCACAAATAGAATATGCCGGTGGGTCATAAATATCACAGTCTAAACCTGCTGCAAACTCCAAAAACTGCAATATGTGAATAGGACTTTTTGGAATTCCCATTTACTTACACTGCACATCTGGCAGCTGATAAATAGGAAGTAGTGCTATGAAAATGCTGTGTGTGAAATCCACAAAAGATCCGCAAATAGCGATTTGTTAATATGGTGGCATTATCGGTAGTGTTTAGGCCTCATGCACGTGGCAGGACCTTAACGCAGAACCGTAGGTACACTGTGTGCTGTTGTGTTGTACTCAGTATGGCTCGATATTAAGAACTTCTTCTCCCCTAGAAGCAATGCTTCTTCATGTGACTCTGTATGAAGTTGGAGGCATAGAGCGAAACATCAGGCCCCACAGAAAATTATGGGTACCATAATATAGTTCTGTACAACTCGGAGGTTCTGCACAGCCATAATACGTTCACGTGCATGAGCCATAAAGCTGGCTATAGACTCAAGATTAGGATCGGCCACAATTTGGCCGATTAGTTGTACATCGGATAGTTCGTACGAATGACTTGACCATCAACATGCCAGGCTAAACTGGCAGATCAGGGACATAGTCTAAAAAAAAACATAAAACGGACTTTCATCTTATGTGTACGGCTATTGTAGTCACAGGAGTATTCTGAAGAGAGCTAGCAGGGTCCTTGCTTTGGGAGTTTCAGACCCTTGTAGGGGTTTTCCCACCAAATCCATTTGTTGGCTATATGGCAATAAATGTTCGATCACTGGGGGCTTCAATGCTAAAGTGATAAGAAGCTAGTGTTATTGGGACATTATTGGATAAAGAATGTGAGGATGTTGAAACATTGTCAGTGGAATTGCTGCATTTTTTTTCCCGTGCAAGCTATAGACCCCCAAACATGACTGAGGAGATGGAAGATCAGCTGCAAAAAGAAATGGAGTGCGCCACTGGCTGGTATGGAGGTGTTAAGCGGAGTTTTGATACCAAGATATTGATGTGGTTTTGTTTAAACT
The DNA here is from genome assembly GCF_050947455.1 of Rhinoderma darwinii. Classification (NCBI taxonomy): domain Eukaryota; kingdom Metazoa; phylum Chordata; class Amphibia; order Anura; family Rhinodermatidae; genus Rhinoderma; species Rhinoderma darwinii. The sequence goes on along the minus strand of NC_134691.1, from coordinate 41,069,421 downwards.
GCAAAGGGGAGAAAATTCTCAACTTGTTGTAGGATAAATTTATGGGCCAGTTGTGGAAGACACAATAAGAAGTGATGCTCTGTTGGGTCTGGTCATTTCTAACAATTGCATACCTCCCAACTTTTGAATTCGGAAAAGAGGGACATTTTTAAGCCATGCCCCCTAACCACGCCCAATATCCCGCATAAACATATCAAATCACGGCCAGATCCTACTTCAAATAACAAGCGCACATTCTCACTGCGGATCTCTCGACTGTATGGATATCACAGATATTATGGGTCCGGTTACATCGTCCTTGCGTTACTTTTTCTAACTTGGGTATAACATTTGCTCATCACGACACCAGCAGCTGCAGCACAAACCAAAAGGCTGAGAACAATGAAAGTCAAGAGGGAGACCATATGGTGGATGACATTTCAATTGACAGGTAGCAGAGTTAAAAAAAATTTCCAGTTGTGTAACTCTGCAACCGGTCAATGGAAAAATCATCCACCAGAGGGAAAAATGTTTCCCCATGGCGGAGTACCACAAAGACACACCTGGGAATCAGACATGATGGGGAAACATTTTTCCCTGTGGTGGATGACTTTTCAGCTGACAGGTAGCAGAGTTACATGAAGGGGAATTATTTTTCATTGATGTCTAGTTTCTATTGCAGCGCAGGGAAGACAGAAGTCGCTGGAGGTGAGAAGTTTTTATATTCATATTACTAACGTTATTTTTTTGTTTTGAAGGTTCCACTGGTCTGTTTTAAAAAATAAATAAATTGTGAAATAGGGTTGTGTGGGGGAGTTCTTTTTTCAATAAAAAAGATTTTCTTATGTCTCTGTGTTTGTTTTAATACTTTATTAGCGCCTTGGTAATGACAGTTGTCTGACCATTACTAAGGTGGGGCTTAGGGTTAGCCAGTAAAAAGGCTTCAACTAACCCCCCGTTATTACCCCGATACCCACCGCCACCAGGGGTGCTGGGAAGAGCCGGGTACGATCCAGTACCCGACCATCTGTAGTGACGGGCGGGCACTGGGGCGGCCGCAGGCTGTTGTTAGTAGGCTGGGAGAGGCCAGAAACAGTGGCCCTTCTCACCCTGGTAATGCCAAGCTGCTGCTGTGTTGTATCTGGCTGGTTATGAAAATGGGAACGCAATGTCGTTTTCTTCATTTTTTTATTTTGTTTTTAAAACTACGTGGGGTCCCCCCCCATTTTTCATAATCAGCCAGATTCAACATAGCGGCAGCAGCCTAGTATTACCAGGTGGGAAGGTAAATAGCTCCACACACAGCCCCCTGCAGATAGCTCCACACACAGCCCACCTGTAGATAGCTCCACACACATCCCCCTGTAGATAGCTCCAGACCCAGCCCCCCTGTAGATATCTCCACACACGGCCCCCCTGTAGATAGCGCCACACACGGCCCCCTGTAGATAGCGCCACATACAGCCCCCTGTAGATAGCTCCACACACAGCCCACCTGTAGATAGCTCCACACACATCCCCCTGTAGATAGCTCTACACACAGCCCCCCTGTAGATATCTCCCCACACGGCCCCCCCTGTAAATAGCGCCACACACGGCCCCCCTGTAGATAGCGGCACACCCCCCCTGTAGACAGCTCCACACACAGCCTCTTGTAGATAGCGCCACACACACCCCCCTGTAGATAGCTCCACACACACCCCCTGTAGATAACACCACACCTGGCCCCCCTGTAGATAGCTCCACACACGACCCCCTGTAGATAGCTACACACACGGCCCCCTGTAGATAGCGCCACACACGGCCCCCCTGAAGATAGTGTCACACACGGCCCCCTGTAGATAGCTCCACACACATCCCCCTGTAGATAGCTCCACACACGGCCCCCTGTAGATAGCTCCACACACGGCCCCCCTGTAGATAGCACCACACACGGCCCCCTGAAGATAGTGTCACACACGACCCCTGTAGATAGCGTCACACCCCCCCTGTAGATAGCACCACACACACCCCCCTGTAGATAGCTCCACACACAGCCCCCTGTAGATAGCTCCACACACAGCCCCCTGTAGATAGCACCACACCCCCCCTGTAGATAGCTCCACCCCCCCTGTAGATAGCTCCACACGGCCCCCCTGTAGATGGCTCCACACACAGCCCCCTGTAGATAGCTTCACACACATCCCCCTGTAGATAGCTCCACACACGGCCCCCTGTAGATAGCTCCACACACGGCCCCCCTGTAGATAGCGCCACACACGGCCCCCCTGAAGATAGTGTCACACACGACCCCTGTAGATAGCGTCACACCCCCCCTGTAGATAGCACCACACACACCCCCTGTAGATAGCTCCACACACAGCCCCCTGTAGATAGCTCCACACACAGCCCCCTGTAGATAGCACCATACCCCCCTGTAGATAGCTCCACCCCCCCGTAGATAGCTCCACACACAGCCCCCCTGTAGATAGCACCACACATGGTCCCCCTGTAGTTAGTGCCACACACGGCCCCCCTGTAGATAGCGGACACACAGGCCACCTGTAGATAGCTCCACACATGGCCCCCCTGTAGATAGCGTCACACACGGCCCCCCTGTAGATAGCGCGACACAAAGCCCCCTGTAAATAGCACCACACATGACCCCCCTGTAGTTAGCGCCACAAACGGCCCCCCTGAAGATAGCGGCACACACAGGCCCCCTGTAGATAGCTCAACACACGGCCCCCTGTAGATAGTGCCACACACGGCCACCATGTAGATAGCGCCAAACACAGCCCCCTGTAGATAGCTCCACACACGGCCCCCCTGTAGATAGCGCCACACACACACACCCTGTAAATAGCTCCACACACATCCCCCTGTAGATGGCTCCACACACATCCCCATGTAGATAGCTCCACACACATCCCCCTGTAGATAGCTCCAAACACAGCCCCCTGTAGATAGCTCCACACACGGCCCCCCTGTAGATAGCGCCACACACACACACACCCTGTAAATAGCTCCACACACATCCCCATGTAGATAGCTCCACACACATCCCCCTGTAGATAGCTCCAAACACGGCTCCCTGTAGATAGCTCCACACACGGCCCCCCTGTAGATAGTGTCACACACGGCCCCCTGTAGATAGCTCCACACACGGCCCCTCTGTAGATAGCTCCAAATACAGCCCCCTGTAGATAGCTCCACACACATCCTCCTGTAGATAGCTTCACAGACATCCCCCTGTAGATAGCTCCACACACGGCCCCCTGTAGATAGCTCCACACATGGCCCCCTGTAGATAGCACCACACACGGCCCCCTGAAGATAGTGTCACACACGACCCCTGTAGATAGCGTCACACCCCTCCTGTAGATAGCACCACACACACCCCCCTGTAGATAGCTCCACACACGGCCCCCCTGTAGATAGCGCCACACAGGGCCCCCCTGAAGATAGTGTCACACACGACCCATGTTGATAGCGTCACACCCCCCCTGTAGATAGCACCACACACACACCCCTGTAGATAGCTCCACACACAGCCCCCTGTAGATAGCACCACACCCCCCTGTAGATAGCTCCACCCCCCCCCTCCTGTAGATAGCTCCACACACGGCTCCCCTGTAGATAGCGCCACACACAGCCCACTGTAGATAGCACCACACACGGTCCCCCTGTAGTTAGTGCCACACACGGCCCCCGTGTAGATAGCGAACACAGAGGCCGTCTGTAGATAGCACCACAGACGGGCCCCCTGTAGATAGCGGACACACAGGCTCCCTGTAGATAGCTCCACACACGGCCCCCCTGTAGATAGCGCCACACATGGACCCCCTGTAGATAGAGCCACACACAGCCCCCTTTAGATAGCACCACACACGGCCCCCCTGTAGATAGCGCCACACACGGCCCCCCTGAAGATAGTGTCACACACTGCCCCCTGTAGATAGCTCCACACATGGCCCCCCTTTAGATAGCTCCACACACGGCCCCCGTGTAGATAGCACCACACACTGTCCCCCTGTTGTTAGCGCCACGCACGGCCCCCCTGTAGATAGTGGACACACAGGCCCCCTGTAGATAACGCCACACACGACCCCCCCTGTAGATAGCGGACACAGAGTCCCCCTGTAGATAGCTCCACTCATAGCCCCCCTGTAGATAGCGCCACACACGGCCCCCTGTAGATAGCGCCCACACAGCCCCCTGTAAATAGCACCACACATGGCCCCCCTGTAGTTAGCGCCACACACGGCCCCCTGTAGATAGCGGCACACACAGGCCCCCTGTAGATAGCGCAACACACGGCCCCCCTGTAGATAGGGCCACACACGGCCGCCCTGTAGATAGCGCCAAACACGGCCCCACTGTAGATAGCTCCACACACGCCCCCCTGTAGAGAGCGCCACACATTGCCCCCCTGTAGATAGCTCCACACAGACCACCAGTAGATAGCTCCACATACATCCCCCTGTAGATAGCTACACACACAGCCCCCGTGTAGATAGCGCAACACACGGCCCCCCTGTATATAGTGCCAAACACGGCTGCCCTGTAGATAGCGCCAAACACGGCCCCACTGTAGATAGCTCTACACACGCCCCCCTGTAGATAGCGCCACACATGCCCCCCTGTAGATAGCTCCACACAGACCACCAGTAGATAGCTCCACATACATCCCCCTGTAGATAGCTACACACACAGCCCCCGTGTAGATAGCACAACACACGGCCCCCCTGTATATAGTGCCACACATGGCCGCCCTGTAGATAGCGCCAAACACGGCCCCACTATAGATAGCTCCACACATGGCCCCACTGTAGATAGCGCCACGCACGGCCCCCTGTAGACAGCTCCACACACACACACACACACACACACACACACACCCTGTAGATAGCTCCACACACATGCCCCTGTAGATAGCTCCACACACATCCCCCTGTAGATAGCTCCACACACATCCCCCTGTATATAGCTCCACACATGCCCCCCTGTAGATAGCGCCACACACTGCCCCCCTGTAGATAGCACCACACACAGCCCCCTGTAGATAGCTCCACACACACCCCCCTGTAGATAGCTCCACACATGGCCCCCTGTAGATAGCTCCACACACGGTACTCCTGTAAATAGCTCCACACACGGACCCCCTGTAGATAGCGCCACACACGGCTCCCCTGTAGATAGTGCCACACACAGCCCCCCTCTTGTACATAGCGCCACACAACCCCCTCCCCTTTGTACATAGTGCCACACAACCCCCTCCCCCCTTGTACATAGTGCCACACAACCCCCCACCCCCTTGTACATAGGGCCACACAACCCCCCTCCCCCTTTTACATAGTGCCACACAACCCCCCCTTGTACATAGTGCCACACAACCCCCCTCCCCCTTGTACATAGTGCCACACAACCCCCCTCCTCCTTATACTTTGTGCCACACAATTCCCCTCCCCCTTATACTTTGTGCCACAATGCCACCAGAGCGGAGAGTGGTAGAGGTAGCCTACTGCTACCACTCTCGGCTCTGCCTTCACGTCACTCACCGTTAGGAGAAGGCAGGAGGTCTTAGAGAGGCGTTCTGACTGTTGTCGTTGTCGGCCCGGGAGTGGATCAGTCCAGTCACTTGACCTGTCATCTCACCGGTGAGGTCAGATGATAGGTCAGGTGACTGGACTCGTCCACTCCCGGGCCAGCATCGACACCAGTCAGAACGCCGCTGCAAGACCTCCTGCCTCCCTCTGATGCTGATCGCTAATCGCTGCAGCTGGGCACCTGTCAGCAGGGATCAGCTGTTTTGATACAGCTGCAGCGACCAACAGGGCATTTTTCAGACTGCCCGGGACGGCGGGAGAGAGGTGAGAAACCGGGACTGTCCCGCAAGATCCGGGACAGTTGGGAGCTATGCAATTGTTGTAAATGTCACTGTTCTTAAAAACCTTGGAAACACAACATTTTAAAAAGGCCAATTCCCCAGAATGAGAGCTGCACGTCAGGACATAGACCAGGGGTCAGCAACCTGTGGCACTCCGGTTTTTGTGAATCTGTAACACCCAGCATGCCCTGACAGCCTTCACCTGGAATAATAAAACTTTTGGCTGTCAGGGTACGGTGGAAATTGTAGTTTTACAACAACTGGAGAGCCTAAGGTTGCTGACCTCCGCTGTAAAGCAACTATTGGCTAATAAAGATACAGACACTAAATCGAGCGCAGGACTGACGCAGGGCAAAGGTGGTGCCCATTTTCAAAAAGGGTTCTAGGTCTCCCCTTGGTAATTACAGACCAGTAACATCCATTGCAGGAAAAATACTTGGGTAAATTAAGGTCTATAGATTTAGAAAGTATAGTTTGTAATTGAATTAAAAATTGTCTCAAGGACCGTATCCAGAGAGTTGTGGTCAATGATTCCTACTCTGAATGGTCACCGGCAGTGGCGTAACTATAGGGGTCGCAGCGGTCGCAATTGCGACCGGGCCCAGAAGCCAGGGGGGCCCGTGGCCCCCCGCACCACATCAATGAAAAGTTACTATAGTAACTGGGGCCTATGTAATAAACTACACGGGCCCCTGTTACTATAGTAACTGACAGTACTTACCCCTCCTCTTCCTGGAGCGCATCGGAGGTTCTGACATCACAACGCTGTGCGCAGCGCATAACGACACTATGCGCAGCGCACAGCATCCCGACACTTGATGGAGTGAGAACCTGCGGCCGAGGAGGATGTAAGTTTAATATTAATGTCTTGCTGAAGCTGATGCAAACCATCAGCTTCAGCAAGACACTAAAATTAAACTTACATCCTCCTCGGCCGCAGGTCCTCACTCCATCAAGTGTCGGGATGCTGTGCGCAGCGCATAGTGTCGTTATGCGCCGCGCACAGCGCTGTGATGTCAGAACCTCAGATGCGCGCCAGGAAGAGGAAGGGTAAGTACTGTCCGACACCCGGGACCCCCGCCAATCAACTGGTTTGAAGGGGTTGCAGCCGCTCTTACGAGCACTACTTCCCCTTCATTCCGGTCACTTTCTCACACTGAATCGACGACACGGATGTGTCAGCGACTCATAGTGTGAGCAAGTAAGGGAAATGAAGGGGAAGCAGCGCTCGTACGAGCTCTGCGCCTCCTTCAAGACAGCTGATTGGCCGGGGTCTCGGGAGTCTGACCCCGACCCATCAGCTATTGATGGCCTATACTGAGGATAGGCCATCAATGTTTAAGGGCTGGACAACCTTTAAAGCCTACCGTGTGTTAGGCTTAGATAAAGGGCCCCAGCTTATACTGCATAAGAAAATTGTCCGCTGGACCCTGTATCTAAGCCTACCTTAGGCTTAGATACAGGGTCCAACAAACAGTATCACACATGCACATGGGTCCTGTATCTAAGGCACTGTTCACATCACCACTGCCCTTCCATTGAGGGGTTCCGTCTGGTTAACCCCTCAACGGAAAGGCAAACGAAAAACTTAGATTCCGTTTGCATCACCATTGATCTCAATGGTGATGGAAACTTTGCTAATGGTTTCCGTTTGTCACCGTTGTGAACAGGTTCCGTTGTTTTGGCGGAATCAATAGCGCAGTCGACAATGCAAAACAACGGAACCCTGCCACAACAGTGACAAATGGAAATCTTTAGCAACGTTTCCGTCACCATTGAGATCAATGGTGATGGAAACGGAGCGGAGGTTTCAGTTTGCCTTTCTTTTGAGGGGTTAACCCGTCAGAACCCATCAACGGAAGGGCAGCGGTGATGTGAACAGGCCCTTACTAATATTTTGTGTTTGTTTACATGTTCGGTTGTTGGACTACGTCATATTCGAGGACTACTTCGATGATGGCTTTTTTAGTCTCAATAAAATGATTAATGAGGGTTGTGTGGGGGTGTTTTATTTCAATAAATCTATTTTTTTGTATGTGTTTGTATTTTTTTTAAACTTTATCGCTATCAACTTACTATTGGCCACTGACAGATTGACAGCGTCCATTACTAAGGTGGGGCTTAGTGTTAGCCTGTGAAAAGGTTAACACTAACCCCCATATTACCCCGGTACCCACCACCACCAGGGGTGCAAGGAAGAGCTGGGTACGGTCCAGTACCCAACCATCTGTAGTGATGGTCGGGCACTCTGGCGGCCGCAGGCTGGTATTACTAGGCTGGGAAAGGCCAAAAACAGTGGCCCTTCCCACTCTGGTAATGCTAGCCTGCTGCAGCTGTGTTGTATCTGGCTGGTTATGAAAAATCGGGGGGACCCTATGTCATTTTTTTTTTAGAAATAATTGGACAGCACAATGTGGGTTTCCCCCATTTTTATAACCAGCCAGATACAACATAGCAGTAGCAGCCTAGCATTAACAGGGTGGGAAGGGTCACAGTTTTTGGCCTTTCCCAGCCTAATAATACCAGCCTACGACCGCCCCAGTACCCCTCCGTCACAACAGATGGTCGGGTACTAGATCGTACCCGGCTCTTCCTGGTACCCCTGGTGGCGCTGGGTACCAGGGTAATAATGAGGATTAGTGTTAACCTCTTCATGTCTAACATTAAGTCCCCTCCTTAGTAATGGGCGTTGTCAATCAGCCAGCATCTATTACTAAGGTGGTAGTTGTAAAGTTTCAAAAAATACAAAGACATAGATAAAATATTTTTTTGAAATAAAAATTCCACACAACCCTCGTTATCCATTTTATTGAGAATAAAAAAAATCTGAAGTAGTCCAACAACCGAACTTGTAAAAAAACACAAACACACAAAAATAATTAGTAATACATCAAAAAGGAAAATAATTCTTATACTCACCTTTCCTGGGTCCAGCGCTGGAGCTGCAATGTCAGCGAGCTGGGCCCTATATCTAATCCTATAATGTGTGATACTGTCTTCTGGGCCCTATATCTAATCCTATCATGTGTGATACTGTCTGCTGAGCCACTGTGTCTAATCCTATCATATGTGATACTGTCTGTTGAGCCACTGTATCTAATCCTATAATGTGTGCTACTGTCTGCTTAGCCGCTGTATCTAATCCTATCCATAGCTACAGGGTCGTAGTGCTATAGATATGCTGTCTCATATATATATATATAAATACGCACATATTCATACACGCACACATTTTTTTGGGGGGGCACATATGTATTGGGGCTATTCCCCCTTATGTTTTAAGTCCTTAGTGACGCCCCTGGCTGCTAGTGCTGCATTGTTGGATCACTTAGGAGACCCAGCGACGCAGCTGAAAGCTGTGGGCCATCGGCCATGAGAAGTTTGGGGGGGGGCTACGCCCCTGGTCACCGGTTATAAGTGGTGTACCCCAGGGTTCAGTATGGCATGGTAATAGTCAATCTGTGGAATAGTATCTTCAGGCACTGGTATCAGCAGAAACAGTTATCCCAGCGCTGAGACCCACATGATCACTAGAACAGAGGTACTGAGTCCCCAGTTCCTCATCCGGGCAGCGTGTGCGTGTTCAACCACTGCTCCACTGAAACTTCTCCACACAGCAGTTGTGTGGGTGAGGAAGAATGGGGGAAACAGCCTTTTCAATAATATTATATCATGTAATTGTTATTAAGTGACCCCAAAGGTGGAACAATATATATAATATATATATATATATATATATATATATATATATATATATATATATATAAAACACACATACATACGTACATACACCCACAACCACACATACATAGACGTTCGTTCTTCAACAACTATTTCTATCTTTGTACCTCTGAGGTATCAACGTGGCACTTAGTTGTCCTTATGATCCAGAGCAGCTATTTACATAGGCAAATAAAATCATGAGTCACTTGGGACTTCTTGTCCTGAATCATCCTTTGGCTGAAAGGTACAAAGTACAATGCTCACCTTTAGAACACTGGAAACATGAAAATGTCAGACTCTATTAACTCATTTAATCAATTGTGTAAGTTAGAATAAGTGAGTATTAGGCCTCATTCACACGGCAGAACCAAGTAATGCTTCTTGTGGAGAATAGCTCCCTAATACAACATCCGATGGAACATGCCATGATTTTTTTCTCTTGGACTTTGTATGGATCCATAAGAAAAAAAACCTGTCATTGCTCTAGGTTATTTCTTATGCAACCGTAATGTCCGTGGCTGCGGGCTGTCAGATCCAACCTCCCCTGACAGCCGCAGCCACGAGTCGGCAAGTGCTGGCCCCAGCCTCCTCCTCAGGAGACGCCAGCGCTCGCGTCCACTCACCTTGGCCTTATCCCGTAGGGTGCGCGCGCAAGCTCGCGCACGCTCTTAAACGGGCAGAGCGCGCACCGGACCTCATGGACGAACTTTGACCCATGAGTACCCTGGACTATAAGAGGGGTCCAGCCCCCTAGTTCTATGCCTGAGCGTTGTTGTGTTCCCTATAGTTTGTCTATGCAAATGGTCCCCTAGTGTTTCCTGCTCCCAGTGTTTCCTGTTCCTGTAACCTGCATCCTGATCTAGTGCCGTGCTTGCTATTGTCGTGCTGTGCTGGATACCATGCCTGTCTGCTTCTCCACGCATGACGTCCACCAGCTGCCTAGTTCCAGCCAAGCTACTGTCCGTGTTGCCACGGGTACCCTATAGACTATAGACTCTGACCTGCGCCCTGTAGGCCAGCTGCCTTACCGCCAAGGTAGTACGGCCCAGTGGGTCCATAGACCCTTCGTGACAGTACGCTCAGGCCATGGACCCCGCTGGTCGGTTTAAGACAATAACGACGAACACAGGAGTTGCGAGCGGATATGCTGGACCTCCGGTCTCGACAGGACCAACTCCTACAGGCGTTGAACATTCTTGCGCGTCGGCAGGAGGCACAAGCTGCCGTTCCTCCTACTACACCTCCTGGCAATGGATTCTCAGTCTACACCTCTTGGCAGTATTGACCCACGTGTTTCTTTGCCACTTCCTGACCGCTATGATGGAGAAGCAAGTACCTGTCGTGGTTTTCTTAACCCCTTAAGGACGCAGCCTAGTTTTGGCCTTAAAGGAACAGTGTCATCACAATTTTTTTTTTCATATGTTAAAGATGTTAGTGCTTTATTAAAAACGTTTATATTTATTTGTGTGTTTGTGTTTTACTTTTTCTTATTTTTACACTTTTTCTTCCCTATGGGGGCTGCCATTTTTTGTTCCATTTCTGTCTGTGTCGATTAACGACACATACAGACATGGAATACGGCAGCCACAGTCCCATAGGGACTGCGAACGGCTCCCGTCCCATCCACTTCTGTGTACGCCGTCTGTGTGGGAACTGCGCATGCGCCGCTCCCACACAGTCCAATTTGAAATTGGCGCCGTCCGGCGCCATTTTCCTGTGGACCGGAAGTCGCGGCCGGACAGTAAGATTACTACTTCCGGTCGCAGCTTCCGGACTTGTGCACTTGGACCAGCGGCAGCAGACGGAGCGGACGGGCTGGAGGGAGCCGCGGCGGCAGGAGCAGGTAAGAGATTTCAATGTATGTTCGTGTTTGTGTACGTTTACTACTGTATGTAAACCTACTACACTGTGTGTTAGCTCAAAAAATGGCGACACACAGTGTAGGAGGTTAGACCGTTCAAACCCCTCGTTTATCCCGGCACTAGCCAGGATAAAGGAGGGGGGGATGCTGAGAGCTCACTAGAGCGAGGGCTTTTTACCCAATTTTGCAATGCTGCAATTTTGGGAATAGCTCCATCTAGTGACCAGCAATGGGAAATATTATAAATTAGAATCTAATTTATAATATTTCCTGACTCGTGAAAAAAATAAAAAAAATTTGAACAATGTTTAATCACCTACACACTAAATGTTTAATTAAAAAAAACAAACATGTTTTTCTGGCAACACATTCTCTTTAAGGCTCAGAGCCCATTTTTCAAATCTGACATATTTCACTTTATGTGGTAATAACGTCGGAATGCTTAAACCTATCCAAGCGATTCTGAGATTGTTTTCTCGTGACACTTTGGGCTTCATGTTCATGGTAAAATTTGGTCGATATATTCAGTCTTTATTTGTGAAAAATTGCAAAATTTAGAGAAAATTTACAAAAAATAGCATTTTTCAGAATTTAAATGCATCTGCTTGTAAAACAGATGGTTATACCACCCAAAATAGTTACTAGTTCACATTTCCCATATGTCTACTTTAGATTGTCATCGTTTTTTGAACATTATTTTATTTTTCTTGGACGTTACAAGGCTTAGAACATAAACAGCAATTTCTCATATTCTTAAGAAAATTTCAAAAGCCTTTTTTTGAAGGTACCAGTTCAGTTCTGAAGTGGATTTGAGGGGCCTATGTATTAGAAACCCCCATAAAACACCCCATTTTAAAAACTAGACCCCTCAAAGTATTCAAAACAGCATATAGAAAGTTTTTTAACCCTTCAGGTATTTCACAGGAATTAAAGCAAAGTGGAAATGAAATTTGCAAATTTCATTTTTTCTGCTGAATTTCAATTTTATTCAATTTTTTTCTGTAACAGAGAAGGTTTTACCAGAGAAATACTACTAAATATGTATTGTCCAGATTCTGCAGTTTTTAGAAATGTCCCACATGTGGCTCTAGTGCACTCGTGGACTAAAACACAAGCCCCAGAAGCAAAGAAGCACCTAGTGCATTTTGAGGCCTCTTTTTTTATTAGAATATATTTTAGGCAGCATGCCAGGTTTGAAGAGGTGTTGAGGTATCAAAACAATGGAAACCCACCATAAAAGACCCCATTTTGGAAATTACACCCCTCAAGGAATTCATTTATGGTTTTTGTTATCATTTTGACTGCACAGTTTTTTCACAGCACCTATTTGAATTGGGCTGTGAAATGAAAAAAATGATATTTTTTCCAATAAGATGTCATTTTTGATCAAAATTTCTTATTTTCACAGGGAACAACATACCCCATTTTGTTGCCCAATTTGTCCTTAGTGCGGCAATACCCCATTTGTGGTGATAAACTGCCGTTTGGGCCCATGGGAGGGCTCAGAAGGAAAGGAGCACTATGTGTTTGTTGGAGTCCAGATTTTGCTGGATTGGTTTTCGGGTGCGATGTCGCATTTGCAGAGCCCCAGAGGTATCAAAGCAATGGAAACCCACCAGAAGTGACCCCATTTTGGAAACTACACCCCTCAAGGAATTCATTTATGGTTTTTGTTATCATTTTGACCGCACAGTTTTTTCACAGCACCTATTTGAATTGGGCTGTGAAATGAAAAAAATTATATTTTTTCCAATAAGATGTCATTTTTGATCAAAATTTCTTATTTTCACAAGGAACAACATACCCCATTTTGTTGCCCAATTTGTCCTTAGAGCGGCAATACCCCATTTGTGGTGATAAACTGCCGTTTGGGCCCATGGGAGGGCTCAGACGGAAAGGAGCGCTATGTGTTTGTTGGAGTCCAGATTTTGCTGGATTGGTTTTCGGGTGCCATGTCGCATTTGCAGAGCCCCAGAGGTATCAAAGCAATGGAAACCCACCAGAAGTGACCCCATTTTGGAAACTACACCCCTCAAGGAATTCATTTATGGTTTTTGTTATCATTTTGACCGCACAGTTTTTTCACAGCACCTATTTGAATTGGGCTGTGAAATGAAAAAAATGATATTTTTTCCAATAAGATGTCATTTTTGATCAAAATTTCTTATTTTCACAAGGAACAACATACCCCATTTTGTTGCCCAATTTGTCCTTAGTGCGGCAATACCCCATTTGTGGTGATAAACTGCCGTTTGGACCCATGGGAGGGCTCAGAAGGAAAGGAGCGCTATGAGTTTGATGGAGTCCAGATTTTGCTGGATTGGTTTTCGGGTGCCATGTCGCATTTGCAGAGCCCCAGAGGTATCAAAGCAATGGAAAACCACCAGAAGTGATCCCATTTTGGAAACTACACTCCTCAAGGAATTAATTTATGGTTTTTGTTATCATTTTGACCGCACAGTTTTTTCACAGCACCTATTTGAATTGGGCTGTGAAATGAAAAAAAATGATATTTTTTCCAATAAGATGTAATTTTTGATCAAAATTTCTTATTTTCACAAGGAACAACATACCCCATTTTGTTGCCCAATTTGTCCTTAGTGCGGCAATACCCCATTTGTGGTGATAAACTGCCGTTTGGGCCCATGGGAGGGCTCAGAAGGAAAGGACCACCATTTGGCCTACTGGAGCTTTTCTGGTGCTAAGTCATGTATGCAGAAGCCCCTGAGGTACCAGTAGAGTTGAAACCCCCGAGAAGTGACCCCATTTTAAAAACGACACCCCTTAAGACATTCATCTAGAGGTGTAGTGAGCATTTTGACCCCACAGTTACTGTGTAAAAGATAATGCGCAGCAGATGGTGCAGAGTGAGATTTGCAATTTTATATATATATATGGCATGTCAGTGTCCGATATAGTGTGGCCAGCATGCGCCACCGGAGATATACACCCCTTAAATTGTAATGTGGGTTCTCCTGGGTACGGCAATACCCTACATGTGGCTATCAGCTGCCTGGGCATACGGCAGGGCTCAGAAGGGAAAGATGAGGGGGGTAAGCTGTGCGGAGTGCATCAGGGTAAATTAAAAATCAAGGGATGTATGATACATTTTAAAACAATCTTTTATACAGAGCCCTTGTTTTTCGGGACACGTGTCACATTGGTATATTGTGTTCTTCCTTATCCCCCTCTTATAGCAGACTCTGCACCTCTTTTGACTCTTTCCCTTTCCACCGGTTTGGGGAACTTCTCCTGGAAAGTGTTGCCCTGGTACGATGCGTGTGGCCTCGCTTCCAGAAGTACGGGGTGCCCCCCCCCCTTCCTGGTCCCTAAAGATTAGATCTTGAAATTCCAGGAAAGTTCCCCTCTGGCCTGCACATCGACGTAGCACGTACGCATTGTACAAAGCCATCTGTATGATGTGCCCGGCCAGCTTCTTATACCACACCGCATGGCGCTGTAGGGCTTCAGGACTTGATTTGACAAGTCCATCCCTCCCATGTACCTATTGTAGTCCAGGATGCAGTCTGGTTTGGCGGTGGCATTTCCTTCATATATCCTAAATCTGTAGGTATACCCTGATGCACTCTCGCACAGCTTATACATCTTCACGCCATACCTTGCCATCTTACCCGGCAGGTACTGGCGGAATTTAACCCTCCCTTTAAAATGTACCAGGGACTCATCAATAGAAATACACTTCTCGGGGGTGTATGCTTGGGAAAACCGGGCACTGAAACGGTCTAATAGGGGTCTCCGTTTATACAAACGGTCAAAACTGGGGTAATCTCGGGGTGGGCACGACTCATTATCAGTATAATGTAAGAAGCGAAGTATTGCCTCATTTATTTATTTTTTTAGGTTCCAGTTCAGTTCTGAAGTTGCTTTGAGGGGCCCATATATTAGAAACCCCTATCAAACACCCCATTTTAGAAACTAGACCCCTCAAAGTATTCACAACAGCATTTAGAAAGTTTATGAACCCTTTAGTTGTTTCACAGAAATTTAGAGCAAAGTAGAGGTGAAATTAACTTTTTTTTTTTTGTCAGAAAATCCTCTTTATACCATTTTTTTTATAACACAAAAGGATTTATCAGAGAAACGCAACTTAATACGTATTGCCCAGATTCTGCAGTTTTGAGAAATATCACACATGTGGTCCTAGTGGGGTAATGGACTGAAACACCGGCCTCAGAAGCAAAGGAGCACCTAGTGGATTTTGAGGCCTCTTTTTTATTAGGCACCATGTCCGGTTTGAAGAGGTCTTGTGGTGCCAAAACATTGGAAACCCCCCAAAAGTGACCCCAATTTGGAAACTAGACCCCTTGAGGAATTCATTGTAGTTTTCATGGGGTGCATGCGGCTTTTTGATCAGTTGTTATTCTATTTTTAGGTGGCGTGGTGACTAAAAAACAGCAATTCTACTATTGTTTTTTTATTCTTTTTTTTTTACAGCGTTCACCGTGCGCTATAAATGACATATTCACTTTATTCTGCGGGGCGATACGATTATGGCGATACCCTATGTTTATAGTTTTTTTTTATGTCTTATGGCGTTTGCACAATAAAATACGTTTTGTAAACAATCATTTACTTTTTGTGTTGCCTTATTCTAAGAGCCAGAACGTTTTTATTTTTCAATCAATAAAGCCGTGCGAGGACTTATTTTTTGCGTAACGAACTGTAGTTTCGATTAGTACCATTTTTAGGTACATGCGACTTTTTGATCTCTTTTTATTCCATTTTTTGGGAGGTGAAGTGACCAAACAATTGTGATTGTGGTACGGTTTATTAATATTTTTTTTTACGGCGTTCACCGTGCGGGATAAATAACAAAATAATTTTGTAGTTCAGGCCGTTACGGACGCGGCAATACCAATTATGTATAGTTTATTTGTTTGTTTATATATTTTTATTAATAATAAAGGACTGATAAGGTAAAAAGTGGGACTTTTACTTTTATTACTTTTAAAACTTTTATTTTCTTATTTTTACACATCTTTTTTTAACTTTTTTTTTACTTTTTTACTTTTTCCCACTAGGGGACTTGAGGGCAGGAGGCCCTGATCGCTATTCTAATACACTGCACTACATGCGTAGTGCAGGGTATTAGAACTGTCAGCTACTCACTGACAGCAAGCATAGTGGGTCCTGACGTTGTCAGGACCCACTAGGCTTCCGTCTATGGCATAGCCGGACGCCATTGTTTGGTGTCCGGTTGCCATAGTCACCATCGCCGGCCGCTATCGTGTAGCAGGCCGGCGATGGCGGATTAACCCCTAAGAAGCCGCGATCGCTATTGAACGCGGCTTCTGAGGGGTTAATCGGCGGGGGAGCTCCGCGATCGGTCCCGGCACATTGAGCAGTGATAGCCTGCTGTCGGAAATAGCAGCTATCACAGCTCATGAACGAGCCCCGCGCGAACGGCGCCGTGTTTACTCCATGACCTACTATTAGGTCACTGAGCGCGAACGCTACAGTTAGCATGACCTAATAGTAGGTCATGGAGCGTTAAGGGGTTAATCAATGCCAGATCCACTTCAGCTTGTATGCTAGGACATTTTAGTTTGACGGTGCCAGGGTCGCTTTCATCATTTCTCTCCTCACCGGAAAGGCTCTTGCATGGGCGAAGCCTGTCTGGGAGAAACAAGGACCAGAGACCCGTGACTTCCCTGCCTTCCTCTGGACTTTTCGCATGGTGTTTGAGGAGCCTGGACGGGCCTCATCTGCAGCGGCTTCTTTGATTAACCTGCGCCAAGGAGACACCTCCGTGAATGAGTACGCCATCCACTTCCGCACCGTGGTGGGAGAGTTCTTATGGAACAATGAGGCTCTGGTGGCTTCCTTCTGGCACGGACTATCTTCCAGGATTAAAGACAAACTTGCCGCCCGGGATCTGCCGTCTACCCTTGATGACCTCATCCTTCTGTCTGCCCGGATTGATATACGGATCCGTGAACGCCTCCAAGAGGTTCAACGGGAGGGAGCCCTTCCTAATCTGGTCCCTACGTTGCAGCAACCCCTGCTGTCCTCAGACGTCGATCCTCCCAAGAAGTCGGTAATAACGGATCAGTTTAAGTTATCTACCCAAGAGAGACAACGCAGATGCACATCTGGACTCTGTCTTTATTGCGGTCTCGATGGCCATCTGGTGCGCCTCTGCCCCCAAAAATGGTTGCTAGGAGTGACAATCTTGGGTAAAGATGGACTTTCGTCTAAATTGTCCATACCTGTGACCATAGTGTCCGGCGAGAGAACGCATCAGGTCTCTGCGTATCTGGACTCTGGATCCGCTGCTAATTTCATCCGCAGAGATCTGGTGGACCTTCTGCAATTACCCACCACCCCTCTGGAGAGACTGTTGACAGTAGCTTCAGTAAATGGACTACCTCAGCCAGATCCTGTTTTAGCTGTGACCAAGCCGCTGAGGCTCCAAGTGGGAGCTCTTCACTCCGAACTTCTGCCTTTCTATGTCCTGCCCAAAGCTGTTAACCCTGTGTTGCTGGGTCTGCCTTGGCTCCGTCTGCATGCCCCAGTTCTGGACTGGAATTCTGGAGAGTTTCTTCAGTGGGGCCCTGAGTGTCAAGGTCGTTGCCTGGTGCGGGTTCGTTCGGCTCAGCCATCGCTGCCTTGGTCATTGGCAGGATTGCCGGGTCATTATGCTGCCTTTTCGGACGTCTTCAGCAAGAGGGAGGCGGAGACATTGCCTCCACATCGGGCGTATGACTGCCCTATTGAACTGATTCCTGGTGCATCCCTTCCCCGTGGTAGGGTATATCCTCTCTCCTTGCCAGAGACTTTGTCCATGTCCTCCTATGTGAAAGAGAACTTAGAAAGGGGCTTCATACGAAAGTCTTCCTCCCCGGGAGGAGCCGGGTTCTTCTTCGTCAATAAGAAAGATGGCTCTCTTCGTCCTTGCATCGACTACCGTGGTCTCACCAGATCACGGTGAAGAATAAATATCCACTGCCACTGATCTCCAAACTGTTTGATCATATACGTGGTGCAAATTTTTTTTCTAAACTAGACCTGCGTGGGGCTTACAACCTAATCCGTATTCGCCAGGGTGAGGAATGGAAGACTGCTTTTAACACCCGTGATGGACACTATGAGTATCTAGTAATGCCCTTCGGCCTGTGTAATGCTCCCGCGGTCTTCCAGGAGTTTGTGAATGACATTTTCCGTGACCTCCTCTATGTTTGTGTTGTAGTCTACCTTGATAACATCTTGATTTTCTCCCCAGATCCTATGACGCACAAGAGACATGTCCGTCAGGTTCTGCTATGGTTAAGGGAAAATCGTCTGTACGTCAAGTTGGAGAAATTCGTATTGGACAGGGATGCTCTACCCTTCCTGGGCTACATCGTCTCGAATCGAGGTCTCGAGATGGACCCTGGGAAGGTAAAGTCTGTCCTGGAGTGGCCACGTCCTCAAGGCTTGAGGGCCACACAGCGCTTTTTGGGATTTGCTAACTTTTACAGGCAGTTTATTCCGAACATCTCCTCACTGACTTCTCCCATCTCTAACCTTACTAAGAAGGGTATGAACGCCAAGGTGTGGACTCCCGAGGCAGAGTCTGCATTCAATAGCCTGAAGACTGCCTTCACATCAGCCTCTATCCTCCATCATCCGGATGTCTCTCTGCAGTTCTCGTTGGAGGTGGACGCATCCTCTGTCGGTGCTGGTGCACTCCTGTTCCAGAGAGGTCCCAAGGGCAAGTCAAGGGTATGTGGATACTTTCCAAGCTCTTCTCTTCCGCAGAACGCAACTACTCAATTGGGGATCGGGAGTTACTGGCCATCAAATTGGCTCTGGAAGAGTGGAGACATCTACTAGAGGGCACAGCTCATCCGATCTTGATTTTAATGGACCACAAGAATCTGACCTACCTCCAGACAGCCCAAAGGCTGAACCCTCATCAGGCCAGGTGGTCACTGTTCTTTGCAAGGTTTCGGTTTGAGCTTCATTATCGCCCGGCCGACAAGAATGTGAGGGCCGATGCCTTGTCCAGGTCTTTCGAGACAGAAAACACCATTGAGAGTCCACAGAACATTATCGATCCATCTTGCATGTCTCGGTCAATCCCCTGCAAATTGGGGACATTCCTCCAGGGAGGACTTTTGTGCGCCTGGCTGATCGTGGAAGAATCCTCCACTGGGGACACTCCTCTAGACTGGCAGGTCACGCGGGGTTACGTAAGACCCGGGATTTGATTGCCCGTCATTTCTGGTGGCCCACTCTGCCCAAGGATATTCTGGACTTCGTTTCTTCCTGTGCTGTATGTGCAGCCAGCAAGGCCACCCACTACAGACCTGCTGGTCTGCTCCAGCCATTGCCTGTGCCCAATGCTCCCTGGCAGCATATAGCGATGGACTTTACCACGGACCTGCCTCTCTCTGCTGGATGCAGTGCTGTCTGGGTGGTGGTGGATTTTCGAAGATGGCCCACTTCGTTCCTCTGACCGGTCTTCCTTCTGCTCCTCAGTTGGCCAAGTTATTTATTCAACACATCTTCCGCCTGCACGGCTTGCCGCAGCATATTGTGTCTGATCGGGAGGTTCAGTTTACCTCGAGGTTCTGGAGAGCCCTCTGCGGACTTCTTGGCGTGAAGTTACACTTTTCCTCTGCCTACCATCCTCAGTCTAATGGTCAGGTCGAGAGGATCAACCAGATTTTGGAGAACTACCTACGCCACTTCATCTCCAAACAGCATGATGACTGGGTGCAGCTGCTTCCATGGGCGGAGTTCTCCTACAATAATCACACCAGCGAGTCTACTAGGAATACACCGTTCTGCATTGTCTATGGCCAGCACCCACGAATTCCTCTTCCGGTGCCTGATACTTCCGAGGTACCTGCAGCTGACTCCACGCTTAGAGACTTTTTGCAGATCTGGCAGCAGATTCTATCCTCCATCCTAATGGCAAAGGACCACATGAAACGGAGGGCTGACACAAGGAGAAGAGAGCTGTAATGACGGGGTAGGGAGACAGACAGGTGAGCCCTAATCTACCCGCCACTCAGTCCCTGCCTACTTGCACGGCCCATCCTAGGCGACGGTGTACAACTGGGCGACGGTCCCTACGCTCAATATGTGTACGACAGACAAACAGACAAGGGTACATAGAAGCTAAGGGAAATGGGGCAGTTGCCCACGGCAACACCGTGAGCAACAGGAGTAGTGAACGAGCCGAGTCAGACCAGGATTGTACGAGGTACCAAATGCAGAGCAGGAGCGTAGTCAGTAAAGCTAGGGTCAAAATGAAGCAAGGTCAATAATAATAGCAGGAGCAGCAGAGCCAGGAAACAGGAAAGAATCACAGGCAAAGACTAGCAGGAAATTAAGGTATAAATAGGCCGAGGGCGGGAGCTAGAACTGTCTGGCCAGGCTGTGATAGGTTCTCCCACTCCTGAGCCTACCAGCCTGAGTGGTAGCAGATCGAGTCACTCTATCAGACCTAGGAGCCGGTGCAGACTGATTAACCACGGGCGTCGACACAGCTGCTGTGTCTGGCAGATCCTTTACAAGAGCCTCCTCGGTTTCTTCCTGGCACTAAGGTCTGGCTGTTGGCTAGGAATATCCGACTGAGGGTGCCGTCATGTAAATTTGCCCCCAGGTTGCTCTGACCATTCGAGGTCCTGCAACAGATCAACCCTGTCGCCTACAAGCTTCGGCTGCCTCCTACCCTCAGGATTCCCAACTCCTTCCATGTCTCCCTCCTGAAACCAGTGATCCTGAACCACTATTCCAAGACTCCCAGCCCTGCGGTTGCCTCCAGCGGCCCCTCGTACATCTTTGAGGTCAAGGAGATCTTGGACACCTAGAGAGTGAGAGGAAGGACTTTTTATTTGGTGGATTGGAGGGGGTTCGGCCCTGAAGAGAGGTCCTGGGAGCCAGAAGAAAACCTCAATGCCCCTACTCTTCTGAGGAAGTTTCTCTCTCGCTCTGGTCCCAAGAAGAGGGGTGCGTAAGAGGGGGGATACTGTAATGTCCGTGGCTGCGGGCTGTCAGCTCCAACCTCCCCCTGACAGCCGCAGCCACGAGTCGGCAAGCGCTGGCCCCAGCCTCCTCCTCAGGACACGCCAGCGCTCGCGTCCACTCACCTCTGCCGGATCCCATAGGGTGCGCGCGCACGCTCGTGCCCGCTCTTAAAGGGGTAGCACACGCACCGGACCTCATGGACGAACTTTAACCCGTGAGTACCCTGGACTATAAGAGGGGTCCAGACCCCTAGTTCTATGCCTGAGCGTTGTTGTGTTCCCTATAGCTTGTCTATGCAAATGGTCTCCTAGTGTTTCCTGCTCCCAGTGTTTCCTGTTCCTGTAACCTGTATCCTGATCTAGTGCCGTGCTTGCTATTGTCGTGCTGTGCTGGATACCACGCCTGTCTTCTTCTCCACGCCTGACGTCCACCAGCTGCGTAGTTCCAGCCAAGCTACTGTCCGTGCTGCCACAGGTACCCTATAGACTATAGACTCTGACCTGCGTCCTGTTGGCCAGCTGCCTTACCGCCAAGGCGGTACAGCCCAGTGGGTCCACAGACCCTTTGTGACAGCAGCTATAATAGAGAATACAATAGTTGCAGGCGCAGTAAATGTTTTCTTTCGGTTTTATGTAAATAAAGCTTAAAAGCGTTATGTGGGGACCAATAATTATTAGCAGTGCACTGACTGCAGTATGTGAGTACACTCACTAATATACATTCCAGTCCCCAGTTGCGCTAATTCTGAGATTTTAATAGATTTTTATAGCGCTGGTATGGGACCGGAAGTCTAGTTGCATCTAGTTGCACAGCCTTCCTTCATGACGACACGACTCTTCTATGAACAAGCAGTAGCAGTAGTACATCAATTACATAGCGTACATTGGGGCCGGGCACGTGACGAAGAGCCATGTTGTCATCAAAGAAGACTATGCAACTAGACTTCTGGTACCCCGGCAGTGCTAGAAAAATCTCAGAATCAGCGCGACGGGGGACCAGAGTGTATATTAGTGAGTGTATCACATACTGCAGTGACTACACTGCTAATACTTTTTGGTCCCTACATAATCCCTTTAATTATCGTATAATGATATGTCCTACAAGTTTGTTTCAATTCCTCACCCTTTTTAAGATTTCTGCTTGATATCAATGAATAGGAACATTTTTGTTTCTATCCAAAGACTGAAAACATGTACAGCCCTAACGCTTCTTATAGATAAAAGTTTGTTACAACTGTATCCAGTCTCGGCAGTCATCTGTGAACTACAAGACATCAGCACAAATCTCTCCTGTCCTGATAGTTGCTACAATGTATCAGTGCAGGGGTGTAGCTATAGAGGCAAGTTACCCAGGATGCTGGATCCCCCTTAAAAACACCACTGATTGGAGGGAAATTATTTTCTAAGTTTTATTAGTACTTTTCCAATCGATTTGAGACCATGAATTATGCATTAAATGAGAAATATTACAGAATCCAGTATCACTGACACACTGAAAGATTTAAGGTCAGTAACAAGTCAGCATTCTATTTGCTTGCATTTATCCTGCCTGTAGATAAGGGCTCCGCCTGCCTATCCAGAAAGCTTGGAGGCTCCGATATGTATGTGGTCAAGGACAGTGTCACGTCTGTAGGCACACAACCCTTGACTCTGTAAACTTTGGTCACTTCAAAAACAGAATTTTCTTTACTTATATTCATCTCCAACCCTTCCTAACATACCACATTCTTTCTCTACGTTTGTCACAAAGTAGAATACATTAAAAGAGTTGTCCAGCATTTCTTAACAAAAAAAAAACAAGTGCCACATCATTCTACTGGTTGTGTGTGGTATTGCAGCTTTACAGAGCCGAGCTGCAACACCAGATACAACCCATGGAGGGGTGTCACGCTGGTTTTCGGAAAAAGCAGCCATGTTTTCCTAATCCTGGACAGCCCCTTTTAAGCTTTAGACTTGACATCAATTTCTGCTTTATTAATTTCTAATTCTGATTTTTGAATTAATGATAGTTCTGTTCTTTCTTCTGTTCTCTCGTAGACATTCCAAAAAAATTAGTTGTTTTTTTGGGGCGGGGGGGGGGGGGGGGGTTTACAGTCATTTCCTGGCCCGGTAATGATCACTTGTTAAAAAAAGAAGCATATATGAACTCATTCACATATGGGGTCACAGACTAAACTCCATGCATGATAAAGTTGTACTTGTTCTTGGCCGGAAGTGACCGAATAAACTGTTGTCCAAATGGCTGGTAATTTTTGAACCAGCTGATTCGATTTTTAATGTCTATGGTCATCATAACTCTATCACCTCCCAGAGAAACATCCATGAAATGACTATTGTTCTTTTTTTTTCCCCTCACACAATAGTGAATAGTGAAACTACTGTACCAAAATAATATGTAAAGCTGGCCATAGATATAACGTTGATTATTAACTTTCCAAATAATTTTAAGATTGACAATTATAATTGGTTCCAACCAAAGAAAATCTGCTACATTGTTTGGTACACTTTTTGTTCCTGCTTCAAAAGTTTTCTTGGTTGTTTGCTGTGAATTCTACAATCATATCATTTATTTTACTATCCTCTGCAAAAATATGTGGGAAATGCAATGCTCAGTCCCACTCACTTGATTGGGACCAGAACTGAAATCCCGAGCACAGCCGCTATGAATGTGAACGATGCTGTGCCTGGCAAGCTATAAAGAGGCCATGGCGTTCATTGCCACGGCCCCTCCAGTCAGCTGATTGGTGGAGGTGCCACTAGTTGGACCCCTAACGATCTGACATTGATGAGCTATCTTAAGGATAGGCCATCAATATAAGATACCTGGAGAATTCCTTTAAGAGTTAATTTTATTTCTCAATAACACAGGGCATAGATTGTGTTTGGTATTACAGCTCAGCTCCGTTGAAGTGAATGGCACCGTTTTTGGCAGAAACCAGCCATGTTTTTCAATCCTGTACAACCTATCATAAAATTATATTTCCTGCATCTTTGTGTAGCTCTTGGTTGGTAACTCCGAACAAATCTGCTTGTCTGTTAGACATTTGGATGGAACAGGAACCTACTTGGCTGCTAGACATTGAGAGGGTCCTGATGAGAGGTCTATGGAGGTAAGACAATTATTTTAGTTTTTTGGGTTTTTATTTAGAACTTTTTATAATGATGATGTTGAAGATGTACTGTACTTGACCTAACTGTCCCAGGAGAATCCAACAAAGGCTAAAAGACATGCTTAGATTTATAGTCCCTTAATAGATAGTTGGCAAGGCTGGATCAACACTGGTGAAGGCTCCTAGGCAAAAATTTGGTTGGGGACCCATTTTTTTAGGTGGGGAAACCTTTTCTTTTTTGGAAGAAGGGAAACATAAAAAATAAATGAATCTCTAATAACTCCATGTCATGATGGTGATGTATTTTTACATCTACTTTCTCATGGCGTATATAGTATAAGACAGTCTAATACTGTCAACATACTAATTTAATTGATAAAAATAAATTTTGGGGGGATGGTGGATGCTCCAGGGCAATTGCCCTGTTTGTCCTCCCTGTAATCCAGCCCTTAGCAGTGTGTTGTCTGGTTATAGTAGAGACTTCTGTAGGGAGTTATACAATATTCTCTCTCATGGATTTGGATTTAACAATATTTTCAGTTCAAATATCTCAATCTGATGCATTACTTTTCAGTGCCAGTTTGATGGTATAGGCCCCTTATGGGTTTTATTTTTAAGAAATATATGAAGTTCCATCCAGACCACAGGTGCACCATCTACATTCTCTCAATGAGACACCAATAAAATAAGCCTGTGCAGGTTGGCTGTATACTGTCAATTTACTGTGAGGACTACAGATCAATATTTGTCTTACAGGTAATGAACATATTGACCTAAAATGTGTCCAGTCCAAGACCTCATTGATCCTGATCTGCATCGTGTTCTGCCAACTTTTTGTACTTGTACTAGTACTTTTACAGTCTACTAACCATTTAGAAATAAATCAATCCTTTAGGCCCAGTTCACACAGAGTTTTTTGGCGCTGAATTTGACGCGGAATCCGTGTCGGAATCAGCGCCAAAAACTGTCCGAAACTGCCTCCCATTGATTTCAATGGGAGATGGAGGCGTTTTTTTCCGCAGCAGGATTTAGTTGTTAGCAGGAAAAAAAAGCGGCATGTTCTTTCTTGCCGCGGTTCCGCCTCTGACCTCCCTTTGAAGTCAATGGGAGGCAGAAAAAGCATTTTTTGCTGCCTTTTTTGACCGCGGCGCTCAATGGCCGCGGGGGAAAAACGTGGCAAGAAAGTGACGGTATGTCAAAATCTGCCTCAAATTTCTTGAAGGAATTGAACCCCATAAAATGTTGAAGAGGACCTGCCAGCTCTCCTGACTTGTTTATTGTAGTAAATACTTGTATTCCCCAATAAATAACAATTCCCAATCATCTTTTCTTTGAAATTTGCGTTGTGGTGTTCCTCTATTATTGCTCCTAGAAATGTATGGATAAATTGACAACTGGGTATTACCATTCCCCCTTTTTGAAAGGGGGGTGTCCCTACACAGTCTCACTCTGTCAGCACTGATTGGACATTGTCAGTCTGTGTAGAGACACATCCCTAACTGGTAACACCCAGTTGTCAATTTATTCATAAATTTCTAGGAGGAATAACAGAGGTACAACACAAGGCAGAGTTCTAAGAAAAGATGCTTCAAAATTGTTATTTCATGGGGTGTACAAGTATTTAGTAAAATAAAAGGTGACAGGTCATCTTTAACACTGCTATATGGGTGCTCGGGAAACAAGATCAAGCATCCTAATATTTGCTATAACTAAACCAAGTATACCAGAGAAAATAAACTTTTATTCACTCACGTTCCGTATACTAATGAATCGTTAAGTGTCCGCTGGGCGTTTTTTCATCTGTGAAGTGTTGCGCATTATAGACGGCAATTCCTCCCAAACCACACCCCTCCGCTCTTGATTGACATGTCCTGAAAAGGACGTTGGATTAGGCAGAAGATGTCAATCTAGAATTGAGGGGTTTGGAAAGGTTGCCGCACGCAGGAAATTCATGAGACAACCCCTTTAAAGGGAACCTGTTAGCAGGTGCCCGCTCTCCTAACCACGGAGAAAATGAAATAGCAACCGGTATCCTGATCACAGTGAACTCATTTTACTCCGAAGCGCTGCAGCATTTCAGAGAATACATGGGGGGTAATTTCTTAATTTATTAATGACAGTTTTTTGCCGCATGTCATATTTTCACTAAAATTTTGAAGTGTTGAGACAAGTGGTCGGGGTTAGGCAAGAGGAGGCCTGACCACCATTGGTCTGAAAGACTTACCTTAATTTACGCCAGAAACTGGTGTAAATTATAAGCCAAATCAAATTTACATTTCTTTAGACTGTATGAAACGCCAGTCTAAAATAAATCTGCCCCATCGTTTTAAAAAGTGTGGGCATGGGAAGATTGATTGACAGGTCTCTTCCTATTTGTCTAGAGGGAGAGACCTGTCAATCGATCTTAGCCAGACAGGGAGGAGCCGGAGTGGATCTGCCCATGGCAACAATGTTTTTTTTCTAAAAAGCTGACCGACTTCCTTTAAGAACTACCTGTTTTGGGGCTACGCTGGGTAACATATCACAGAATTACACCATTTGCAATGTCAACAATATATTTTAATAGCTAAGAAGGGACAGTCACAAGGAAATTAACTGTTTACAGTGTTCTATAGCATGTCCTATAACCTATAACCTGTTGAAAGGCTGAAGGAAAGCTAAAGGGAGTTTGTTTTCCCTTACGCCTCATGCAAACGACCGCAGCCATGTGCACGGCCGTGATTTTCCGGTCGGCCGGCCGCGGAGTGTCACCCGCGAGCCGCCCGCAAATCGCGGGCCGTGCACATGGCTGCGATTTTCGGGTCGGCCGGCCGCGGAGTGTCACCCGCGAGCCGCCCGCAAATCGCGGGCCGTGCACATGGCCGCATCCATTATTTTCTACGAGCCTGGACTGCAGAGCACGGCCGTAATAAGACAGGTCAGGGCTCCTGGGCCATGCACGGACCGTGGAACCCACGGTCGTGTGCATTGGCCCATAGAAATGAATGGGGCCGAAATTCTCCCGTGGATTTTCGGGGGAATTGCGTCCGCAAAAGCACGTTCGTGTTCATGGGGCCACACTCTTCTCGGCTACATTAGGGTTCGGTTTTGTACATTGCCGTAATAGGGCTACCATTCTAGTGTGTGGGGCCTCTACCCTACCTTTGTATGTCTGTTTCATAAAGAGGTTTTTTTCTATTGGATTTGTATGCAAATCCTCAGAAAAAAAAATTGTGCCATGCTCCATCGCACTCACTATGTACAGAGATATTCTCCCCTAGAAGCATTGTTA
The DNA here is from genome assembly GCF_050947455.1 of Rhinoderma darwinii. Lineage (NCBI taxonomy): Eukaryota > Metazoa > Chordata > Amphibia > Anura > Rhinodermatidae > Rhinoderma > Rhinoderma darwinii. Next base: position 41,041,628 of record NC_134691.1, on the reverse strand, counting down.
CTTCCAGATAACAACACAAGATTTTTTATTCTATGCTGCATGGAGAATCAAGGAGCAAGTAAGAGAAAACCGTAAAATATGTAATGAAGAGATATTTACAAGATGCTTACATTTTGTTTAAAAATCAGAATTTAGTCACTGGGAAAACATATGCAAAAATAGATTACACCTGGAAGGAGCAAATACTTTTACACAGTGTGCAACAAACCCATTGCCTGTTGACCCAGTGGTTAGAAAAAGGTAAGGAAGAACCATGGGCTGATGTTTGATTCACTTGAACTGCTGGAGTTCTAGGTACTGTGGTCTAATACAGATGCTAAAGTGCACCCATATGATGGCCCGCTGAAATTGTTCTCAGGGTCCTTTTACATGTGCCAATATGGTCCGTGATAAGAGAGCCAATTAACGAGACAGCTCATTCATCGGCGCTCATTTGTTCCTTTCACAAGGAGCAATTATTGGTTATGTATGGGGACGAGAGGTCATTACTACGATCAAACCGATCAAACAATTCCATCATGTCGGCAGCACATCTCCCTGTTTACACAAATTGATGTGCTGCTGACAACGATAAAATTGAGTACTACAAAAACGATACGCTCAGCCGATGAACGAGGGTTTGCTAGTTCATCGGCTGTTCATTGCACTGTTTACACAGGGTAATGATCGTGAACGAGCGATTATATGAACGCCCGTTTGCCTGATTATTGGCCCGTGTAGCAGGGCCTTTAGGGTATGTGCACACGACCTATTTTCGGCTGTTTTCCGGGCTGTAAACATCCCGAAAAACATCTAAAAATCGGAAGCAGAACTCCTCAAAACATCTGCCTATTGATTTCAATGGGAAATACAGCATTCTGTTCCGACGGGGCGTTTTTTTTACGCCTCATTATAGCAATACGGTGTGTAAAAAAGACGCCCGCGAAAAATACACTACCGTTCAAAAGTTTGGGGTCACCCAGACAATTTTGTGTTTTCCATGAAAACTCACACTTATATTTATCAAATGAGTTGCAAAATGACTAGAAAATATAGTCAAGACATTGACAAGGTTAGAAATTATGATTTTTATTTTAAATAATAATTTTCTCCTTCAAACTTTGCTTTGGTCTTGGAATGCTCCATTTGCAGCAATTACAGCATTGCAGACCTTTGGCATTCTAGATGTTAATTTGCTGAGGTACTCGGGAGAAATTTCACCCCATGCTTCCAGAAGCCCCTCCCACAAGTTGGATTGGCTTGATGGGCACTTCTTGCGTACCATACGGTCAAGCTGCTCCCACAGCAGCTCTATGGGGTTGAGATCTGGTGACTGCGCTGGGCACTCCATTACAGATAGAATACCAGCTGCCTGCTTCTTCCCTAAATAGTTCTTGCATAATTTGGAGGTGTGCTTTGGGTCATTGTCCTGTTGTAGGATGAAATTGGCTCCAATCAAGTGCTGTCCACAGGGTATAGCATGGCGTTGCAAAATGGAGTGATAGCCTTCCTTATTCAAAATCCCTTTTACCTTGTACAAATCTCCCACTTTACCAGCACCAAAGCAACCCCAGGCCATCACATTACCTCCACCATGCTTGACAGATGGCGTCAGGCACTCTTCCAGCATCTTTTCAGTTGTTCTGCGTCTCACAAATGTTCTTCTGTGTGATCCAAACACTTCAAACTTCGATTCGTCTGTCCATAACACTTTTTTCCAATCTTCCTCTGTCCAATGTCTGTGTGCTTTTGCCCATATTAATCTTTTCCTTTTATTAGCCAGTCTCAGATATGGCTTTTTCTTTGCCACTCTGCCCTGAAGGCCAGCATACCGGAGTCGCCTCTTCACTGTAGACGTTGACATTGGCGTTTTGCGGGTACTACTTAATGAAGCTGCCAGTTGAGGACCTGTGAGGCGTCTATTTCTCAAACTAGAGACTCTAATGTACTTGTCTTGTTGCTCAGTTGTGCAGCGGGGCCTCCCACGTCTCTTTCTACTCTGGTTAGAGCCTGTGTGTGCTGTCCTCTGAAGGGAGTAGTACTCACCGTTGTAGGAAATCTTCAGTTTCTTGGCAATTTCACGCATGGAATAGCCTTCATTTCTAAGAACAAGAATAGACTGTCGAGTTTCACATGAAAGCTCTCTTTTTCTAGCCATTTTGAGAGTTTAATCAAACTCACAACTAGCTCAAAGGAAGGTGTAAAGGATCTGCCAGGCACTGCTTCGGGGTTAATTCCCAGAATTAATCAGTCAACACCTGAGTGTACATCCCTGAGACAGACACCAGCTTCCTCCACTCAGGCTGGCAGGCTTAGGAGTGGGAGAGCCTATCGCAACCTGGCCAGACTCAGCTAGCTCCCGCCCTCGGTCTATTTAAGCCTGCTCTTCCTGTCCATCTGTGCTTGTGATTTCTTTCCTTGAGGTTTCCTGGCCCAGCTGCGGCTCCTGCTGCTTTTTGATCCTGCTCCATACAGACCCCGGCTTGCCGACTACTCTTCTGCTTTTCGCTTTGTGCCTCGCGCTCTCCTGGCTTGACTCGGCTCGTTCACTACTCTGTTGCTCGCGGTGTTTCCGCGAGCAACTGCCCATTTCCCTTGCTTGTGTTCCCTTGTTTGTTTGTCGTGTTTGTCATGCACTTACTGAGCGCGGGGACCGCCGCCCGGTTGTACCCCGTCGCCTAGGGCGGGTCGTTGCAAGTGGGCAGGGACAGAGTGGCGGGTAGATTGGGGCTCACTTGTCCGTTTCCCTACCCCCCCCACCATTACAAATTCACAAGCCTTATACCTAGTCTACCCTGGTCCCTGACACCATTATGGAACCCCGTGAAACCCTGGCTCAGCAAATGCAGGGTCTCTCCCTACAGGTCCAGGCCCTGGCTCAGAGGGTCAACCAGCCTGATGCTACCTTGGTAGTTCCCCTCACCGCACCCCTTGAACCCCACCTCAAGTTGCCCGACCGGTTCTCAGGTGACCGGAGGGCTTTTCTCTCCTTTCGGGAGAGTTGTAGGCTTTACTTTCGCTTAAAGCCTCACTCCTCAGGTTCTGAGAGCCAGCGGGTGGGTATAATTATGTCCCGGCTCCAGGAAGGGCCCCAAGAGTGGGCCTTCTCCTTGGCTCCTGGCGCCCCTGAACTTTCCTCCGTTGATTGTTTCTTTTCTGCCCTCGGACTTATTTATGACGAGACTGACAGAACTGCCTTTGCCGAGAGTCAGCTGGTGACCTTACGTCAGGGTAAGAGACCTGTTGAGGAGTATTGCTCTGACTTTAGGAAGTGGTGCGTAGCTTCTCGGTGGAATGACCCTGCCTTAAGGTGCCAGTTTAGGTTGGGTCTGTCGAATGCCCTGAAAGACCTGCTAGTTAGTTATCCCTCTTCTGACTCCTTAGACCAGGTTATGGCTTTAGTGGTACGACTTGACCGACGTCTCAGGGAACGACAACGTGAACGTTTATGTGTTTTTTCCTCCGACTCCCCCATGATGCCTCCCGAAGTCCCGTTGCTTCGTTTCTCCCCTAAAGACTCAGAAATACCTATGCAACTCGGGGCCTCCGTGTCCCCTCAACAACGTAGAGAATTCCGCAGGAAGAATGGTCTCTGCTTCTACTGTGGGGATGTCAAGCATCAAGTAAACAACTGTCCCAAGCGTAAGAATGCTGTCAGAGAGCTCCCGCGTCTAAGTGATCATCGGGGAGGTCACTTGGGCGCACAGGTATTTCCCGTAAATATGAAACGTACTAAGATATTGCTTCCCTTTCAGGTCTCTTTTGGTGGTAGGTCTGCTACCGGCAGTGCCTTCGTGGATTCAGGGTCCTCTACTAATATCATGTCTGTGGAATTTGCTATGTCTCTCGCTATGCCTCTGATTGATTTGCCTAAACCTGTTCCGGTAGTGGGTATCGACTCCACTCCTCTTGCTAATGGTTATTTGACACAGCATACCCCTGTTTTTGAACTCCTTGTTGGCTCCATGCATTTGGAGCAATGCTCTGTACTATTGATGCAGGGATTATCGTACGATTTGGTTCTAGGTCTTCCCTGGTTGCAGTTGCATAATCCTACGTTTGACTGGAATACTGGGGAGCTTACCAAATGGGGTAATGAATGTTGTACTTCATGTTTTTCTGTTAATTCTATTTCTCCCCCTAAGGAGGTGAATACGCTACCCGAGTTTGTTCAGGACTTCGCTGATGTTTTCTCTAAAGAGGCCTCCGAAGTATTACCGCCTCATAGAGAATACGATTGCGCTATCGAATTGGTACCAGGAGCTAAGCTTCCTAAGGGTAGGATATTTAACCTTTCTTGTCCCGAACGTGAAGCCATGAGGGAGTATATCCAGGAATCCCTGGCCAAGGGTTACATTCGTCCCTCTTCTTCTCCGGTAGGTGCTGGCTTCTTCTTCGTAGGGAAGAAGGATGGGGGTCTTAGGCCATGCATTGACTACCGTGGCCTGAATAAGGTCACGGTAAGGAACCAGTATCCCCTTCCTTTGATTCCTGATCTCTTTAATCAGGTTCAGGGGGCCCAATGGTTCTCTAAATTGGATCTACGGGGGGCGTATAACCTTATTCGCATCAAAGAGGGGGATGAGTGGAAGACTGCGTTTAACACGCCCGAAGGCCATTTCGAATACCTCGTCATGCCCTTTGGGTTGTGCAATGCCCCTGCGGTCTTCCAGAACTTCATAAATGAGATTTTGAGAAATTACCTGGGGATATTTCTTGTAGTGTACCTTGATGACATATTGGTGTTTTCCAGGGACTGGTCCTCCCACATAGAGCATGTCAGGAAAGTGCTCCAGGTCCTTCGAGAAAACAAACTGTTTGCCAAAATCGAAAAATGTGTATTTGGGGTACAGGAGATACCATTTTTAGGTCAAATCCTCACTCCTCATGAATTCCGCATGGACCCTGCCAAGGTTCAGGCTGTGGCTGAATGGGTCCAACCTGCCTCCCTGAAAGCGCTACAGTGTTTTTTGGGGTTCGCTAACTATTACAGGAGATTTATTGCTAACTTCTCGGTCGTCGCTAAGCCTCTTACGGACCTCACTCGCAAGGGTGCTGATGTCCTCCATTGGCCCCCTGAGGCCGTCCAGGCTTTTGAGACCCTCAAGAAGTGCTTTATCTCGGCCCCCGTGCTGGTTCAGCCCAACCAAAGGGAGCCATTTATTGTGGAGGTTGACGCGTCCGAGGTGGGAGTGGGGGCCGTCTTGTCCCAGGGTACCAGCTCCCTCACCCATCTCCGCCCCTGTGCTTACTTTTCTAGGAAGTTTTCGCCCACGGAGTGTAACTATGATATTGGCAACCGCGAACTTTTAGCCATTAAATGGGCATTTGAAGAGTGGCGCCACTTCCTGGAGGGGGCTAGGCACCAGGTAACGGTCCTTACCGACCACAAGAATCTGGTTTTCCTAGAATCTGCCCGGAGGCTAAACCCGAGACAAGCTCGATGGGCGTTGTTTTTTACCAGATTCAATTTTTTGGTTACCTATAGGGCCGGGTCTAAAAATATTAAGGCGGATGCACTGTCGCGTAGCTTCATGGCCAGCCCTCCTTCGGAGGAAGATCCTGTTTGTATTTTGCCTCCAGGTATAGTCATTTCCTCTATCGAGTCCGATTTAGTCTCTGAAATTGCTGCTGATCAAGGTTCAGCTCCTGGGAACCTTCCTGAGAACAAGCTGTTTGTTCCCCTGCAATTCCGGCTAAGGGTACTTAGGGAAAATCACGACTCCGCACTATCTGGCCATCCAGGCATCCTGGGTACCAAACACCTCATTACCAGAAATTATTGGTGGCCTGGTTTGCCTAAAGACGTTAAGGCCTACGTCGCCGCCTGTGAGGTTTGTGCCAGGTCCAAGACTCCCAGGTCCCGACCAGCGGGCTTACTGCGTTCGTTGCCCATTCCCCAGAGACCTTGGACACATATCTCCATGGATTTTATCACCGATTTGCCTCCATCCCAAGGCAAGTCGGTGGTGTGGGTGGTGGTAGACCGCTTCAGTAAAATGTGCCACTTTGTGCCCCTCAAGAAACTACCCAACGCCAAGACGTTGGCTACCTTGTTTATCAAACACATCCTGCGTCTCCATGGGGTCCCCGTCAATATTGTTTCTGACAGGGGGGTACAATTTGTTTCATTGTTTTGGAGAGCCTTCTGTAATAAGTTGGGGATTGATCTGTCCTTCTCCTCTGCTTTCCATCCTGAAACCAATGGCCAAACGGAGAGGACTAATCAGTCTCTAGAACAATACTTAAGATGTTTTGTCTCTGACTGTCAATTTGATTGGGTTTCTTTCATTCCCCTCGCCGAATTTTCCCTTAATAACCGGGTCAGTAACTCGTCAGGGGTCTCTCCCTTTTTCTGTAATTTTGGGTTTAATCCACGGTTCTCCTCCGTTTCACCTGGTTGTTCCAACAATCCCGAGGTGGAGGTCGTTCATCGGGATCTGTGCACAGTCTGGGCCCAGGTTCAGAAGAACCTAGAGGCGTCCCAGAGCATACAGAAGGCTCAGGCCGATAGAAGACGTTCTGCTAACCCCCTGTTTGTGGTCGGGGATCTGGTGTGGTTGTCATCCAGGAACTTGCGTCTCAAGGTTCCGTCCAAAAAGTTTGCTCCCCGGTTTATTGGGCCGTATAAGGTCATTGAGGTCCTCAGTCCTGTCTCTTTCCGGCTGGAGTTACCCCCGTCTTTTCGTATACACAACGTGTTTCATGCCTCCCTCCTGAAACGCTGCTCCCCGTCCTTGGCCCCCTCGAGGAAACCTCCTGTTCCCGTCCTCACCCCTGAGGGGGTGGAATTTGAGGTGGCCAGGATAGTGGACAGCAAGATGGTCCAAGGCTCCCTCCAGTACCTGGTCCATTGGAGAGGATACGGGCCCGAGGAGAGGACTTGGGTACCCGCCCGGGATGTTCACGCTGGGGTATTGGTCAGGAGGTTCCACCTGCGTTTCCCCAGTAAGCCAGGTCCACTTAGAAAGGGTCCGGTGGCCCCTCATAAAAGGGGGGGTACTGTAAAGGATCTGCCAGGCACTGCTTCGGGGTTAATTCCCAGAATTAATCAGTCAACACCTGAGTGTACATCCCTGAGACAGACACCAGCTTCCTCCACTCAGGCTGGCAGGCTTAGGAGTGGGAGAGCCTATCGCAACCTGGCCAGACTCAGCTAGCTCCCGCCCTCGGTCTATTTAAGCCTGCTCTTCCTGTCCATCTGTGCTTGTGATTTCTTTCCTTGAGGTTTCCTGGCCCAGCTGCGGCTCCTGCTGCTTTTTGATCCTGCTCCATACAGACCCCGGCTTGCCGACTACTCTTCTGCTTTTCGCTTTGTGCCTCGCGCTCTCCTGGCTTGACTCGGCTCGTTCACTACTCTGTTGCTCGCGGTGTTTCCGCGAGCAACTGCCCATTTCCCTTGCTTGTGTTCCCTTGTTTGTTTGTCGTGTTTGTCATGCACTTACTGAGCGCGGGGACCGCCGCCCGGTTGTACCCCGTCGCCTAGGGCGGGTCGTTGCAAGTGGGCAGGGACAGAGTGGCGGGTAGATTGGGGCTCACTTGTCCGTTTCCCTACCCCCCCCACCATTACAAAAGGTCAGTTTTATAGCTCTTCTAAACAGCAAAACTGTTTACAGCGTGCTAACATAATTGCACAAGGGTTTTCAAGTGTTTTCTAATCATCCATTAGCCTTCTAACACAGTTAGCAAACACAATGTACCATTAGAACACTGGAGTGATGGTTGCTGGAAATGGGCCTCTATACACCTATGTAGATATTGCATTAAAAACCAGACGTTTGCAGCTAGAATAGTCATTTAGCACATTAACAATGTATAGAGTGTATTTCTGATTAATTTAATGTTATCTTCATTGAAAAAAACTGTGCTTTTCTTTCAAAAATAAGGAAATTTCTAAGTGACCCTAAACTTTTGAACGGTAGTGTAAGTGCATGTCATTTCTTGAGCAAATTTTGGAGCCGTTCTTCATTGACTCTATAGAAAAACAGCTCCAAAAATGGCCGTAAAAAACGCAGCGAAAAACGCGAGTTGCTAAAAAAAACATCTGAAACTCAGGAGCTGTTTTCCCTTGAAAACAGCTCTGTATTTTCAGATGTTTTTAGCTAAGCGTGTGCGCATACCCTAAGGGCTCATTCACACGAACATGAATCTCGTCCGTGTGACGGCCATTAAAGCAACGGCTGTCACACGGACACATGCATTTCAGTGGAGCGGTTCACACGACCGTTGTTTCAACGGAGTGTGTGAACGCTCCGTTGAAAAATAGGACATGACCTATTTTATTGCGTGTCACGCATCCCTCCATAGACTGTAATCTGTGGGGGATCCGTGACATCGCGGCCCGCACGGGTCCACCTCGGCAGCTTTTCACGTCCGAGGTGGGCTACGTTCGTGTGAATGTAGCCTTAGACCGTTTTCAAAAATGCTACCAATTGTCTGTCATTCCTATAGTAATCCAGCATGTACATAGATAACACATTACATACACTGATTAATCCTTCCTCTGCATGCCAACATATTAAATGTCCATTTTAATCTCTAGTGCAAATTTTATTGCCACAATATAGAAATGATGGCATAAGTACAGAAGGCAGATTTCCTCTTCATACTCTGATTTTGACACTTTTTCAAAAATCCTTTCTCATTTTTTTATAACATTGCTGAGTATAGTAATATAACATATCACAGATAAACCCTGTCTCTCCCTGTCTCTATCAGTCTCCAGAACGCCCAGCTGCTTCATTGTGTGTCCTTATCTCACCCTCGTCACCGTGCCCCTCTCCTCACCCAGCACAGACTTATTATTACACCAGCAGATCTCCACATTAATAATACTGCTTCTCTTTTTCGATGGCAAAAAAAATCTTTATCTATTCAATGTCTGACATTCCCTGACACAAGGGGCAACCGTATTATTAAAATCCAATTACAATAACAGCATTGCAGAAAAGAAAAATCAACTCAGCACGGTAGTAATATTACTATTTAATTTTTTTCCTAATGTTATATATTCACATCAGACTTTTAGGGTCAGAACAGTCCACCAAGGTACCAGGGGAACCTCCAATGGACATAATAATGGACCCGAAGGTGCACGCAAGGTTCACACCAACATATTATCCAATGCTACACAGGGAATATGCATGCTCACAGTGGCATAACTGTGGTTTGCAGTCACACCTGAGCCGCAAGTCCTTGGCAACCTGAAGACCCCGCCGCATAAGAAGGCAGCAGTGCTATCACCGGCATGTGAAGTTTGGGGAACCCTGGTACAGAGTTTGCCTTGGGGCCCTGAGCTTCACGTTACGCCCCTGCTTGTTCACATTTATCCTTGTCTCCATTTACAATCATATCCAATTTTCTTCCATTAGACACTTACATACAAACCATGGGGTACATTTTATAGAAAGCCAATTGACATATTGCTATTTTTGGACCATTGGAGGAAACAGGATTTCACAACTAAAATCCACAGGGACACAGGGTATGGGAAGGACATCCAATTTCCACGCACATATCGAACTTGTCATATTCTAAACCCATGGCTCTAGTGCTACAAGTCAACTTTTCTAACCACTGAGCCTCTCTGCCACCAAAGGATAATATTGGTATAAATTGATTCACATATAAATAAAAGATTAATGTTGTATAAGTAAAAGACTCCTAAAAAAGGGCATTTGAGAGGGTTCATATGGAACTGAAAATGTAGATTAAATTTTACAAGAACCCTTTCCCACACTTTTCTAATTTGGGTTTACTTAGAATGTAAATTTGGCTCATAACCCTCTTGGCTCTTACTTTTCGACAAATTTGTGGGGAACCTGTGAAAAAAATCTGCATATGTAGATTTGCTATGGATTTCACCCTGTGCAGTGAAAAGGGTGACATCCGCATTGAAAATCCACTGATTTTTCATAACATAATTTGAAAATCCGCAGCATGCTCATATTTCCGTGCTAAATTTTTCTGCTACATGTGGATGGGATTTTGAAAATCCCATCCATATATATTGTACTGTAAATTGCTGCGGATTTTCTGTGCAGAATCCAGACTAATTCTGCCATGTCTGAATGTACCATTAGACCTCATTCAGATGCCCGTGTTCTATCTGCGATATACAGACCCTGTATATACAGATTATACCACTGATAACAATACTTTTTTGTGGTGGCATAATCAACGTAGATTACTGATAAACTAAGGTTTGAAAACAAGCAAATCATGATAATTGGCCAGTATAAATGAGGCTTAGGCCTTGTTCCCACGGTGCAGATTTGCTGCAGATTTTGCATGTATTTTTTTAAGCCAAAACCAGGAACAGAACCTAAAGAAAATAAATATATATAAAAAAGGCCTTATCAGTCTCCTGGATTTAATTCTGGTTTTGACTTAAAGAGGCTCTGTCACCAGATTATAAATGCCCTAACTCCTACATAATCTGATCGGCGCTGTAATGTAGATAACAACAGTGGTTTTTATTTTGAAAAACTATAATTTTTTAGCAAGTTATGAACAATTTTAGATTTATGCTAATTAGTTCTTAATGACCAACTGGGAGTTTATTAACTTTTTACCAAGTGGGCGTTGTACAGAGGAGTGTATGACACTGACCAATCAGTGACCAATCAGCGTCATACACTTCTATTCATTCATGCCCAGCTTGTTTCACTGCACAGCGTGATCTCACGAGATCACGCTGTGACGGAACTTTCTCCCACAGGTTCTTTTTCGGAGCCATGGAAGAGTCAACAGACATTGCCTCCAGCTGCTGCAAATTCGGATAAACATCCTGGCACGGCTGGAGGCGATGTCTGTTGACTTTTACAGAGCCTCTTTAAAAATGTGCATGCAAAATCTTCTGCAAATCTGCACTGCAATGTGAAGAAGGCCTCAATGAATATGGCCACGGTAGCGCCACTGCATGCTCATAATTTATTTAATATTATGTATAATTATAGAATAGAGGAAAGATGATCCAGCGCCAATGGTAATGTTTAAAAGGGAGGAACAATTCCCATGTTTATTGGAAAAATATTTAAAATCTGGGAGCGAGACGCAGTCTCAAGACAAGAGTAAGCAGGGAATATACCCTGCTTACTCTTGCCTTGAGACTGCGTTTCGCTCCCAGATTTTAAATATTTTTCCAATAAACATGGGAATTGTTCCTCCCTTTTAAACATTACCATTGGCGCTGGATCATCTTTCCACTCTCCTACAATACACACCGCGGGCCTTCGCGGGGATCCGAGCGACATCTCAGCAGACACAGAACCGGTGAGCTGGAGGCTTTCTCCCTTTTCTACATTGTATAATTATAGAATGTACAGCAGGTTTATTTCTGCTCTTGCTGCCCCCTTAGGGCCCGTTCAGACGTGGCGAATTTGCTGAGGCCGCAGTGGAAATCCACAGCAGACTTTTTTCCTTCGGTTTCTATTGCTTTTTAGGTAATTTAGTGCAGACATTGCGGAAACTAACACACACATACCTCCGAACCGTCCCGGATTCAGCAAGACAGTCCCAGATTCCGGGCGGTGTCCCGCTGTCCCGGGCAGCCAGGGGTATGTCCCGCTGTCAACTGTATCTGCGCACTCAGGCAGAGCTTCTCCGCGCGCTGAGAACTCCACGGGCACAGCGCTACTTTAAACACTGTGCTCGGGGAAGCCCTTGGCGTCACTGTCCATATATGGACAGTGACGTCTTTGGCTACTGATTGAGCGGAATCCCCGTTGCCGATGATCTGGCCAGGGATTCCTCTCCTAGAGGAAATCCCTGAGGTCACTGTCCATATATTGACATTGGCGTCAGGGGCTCCTCCTGGAGCGGAATCCCCGGCCAGAGTCGGCAACTGGGATTCTGCTCAAGGAGTAGCCACTGACGTCACTGTACATATATTGACAGTGACATCAGGGCTTCCCTCTAGGAGCGGAATCCCTGGCCTATGCTCTGGCTGGGGATTCCGCTCTTAGAGGGAGTCCCAATGGAGCTATCTACGGGGGGTGGTGCTATCTACAGGGGTGGGGTGGTAGCGCTATATACAGGGGGTGGCACTATCTTTAAGAGGGGTTTTGGCACTATCAACATGGACACTGTGGCACTATATAGGAGTAGTATCTACATGGGCACTATCTACATGGGCACTGTGGAACTATCTACAAGGGCACTGGCACTTTATACATGGGCACTGGCACTAGAGGCAGCTTTGAGGGCATTATACTTATACTGTATAAGGGCAGCTAGGGGGGGCATTATATTGTATGGGGGAAGCTATGGGGCATTATGCTGTATGGGGCTCAGCTTTGGGGGCATTAAGCTGTATGTGGTAGCTATGAGGCATAATACGGTATGGGGCAATAATGGGGGCATTATACTGTATGGGGCATCTGTGTGGGCATTATAATATATGGGGCATTGTACAGCATGGGGCAGCTATGCGGCATTATGCTGCATGGGGGAATTTGTTTGGGCATTATACTGCATGGGGGGATCTGTGTGAAGATTATACTGTATGGGGGCATCTATGGGGGCATTATACTGCCTGGAGGTATCTGTGTGGGGATTATACTGTATAGGCGCATCTATGGGGGCATTATACTATATTGTGGCAGCTATGGTGGCATTATAGTGTATGGTGGCAGCTAGAGGGCATTATACTTAAATGGTTCAGCTATTTGGCATTATACTGTGTGGGAGACACTATGGGAGCATGATACTGTGTGGGCTGTGCATGGGCAGACATTAGAGGCGTGGCTTAAAAGGCCAAAATTTGCTACTTGCGCCATATCGGTTGTCCCTCTTTGTGATACTTGAAAGTTGGGAGGTATACACACACTCTCTCTCTCTCTCTCTCTCTCTCTCTCTCTCTCTCTCTCTCTCTCTCTCTCTCTCTCATTTGATGCAGTTTTTTGAGCCAAAGCCAGAATTGGATGCAAAAGCAAGAAAGGGTATAAAAAAAAAGACTGATGCATGTCTTTTGTTTTTGTTTTTTTTGTCCACTCCTGTGTGTTGTTCAAAAATCTGAGCCAAAAACAAAATCAAAACTGTGCGTGTGATCCTGTCCTTATACATTTCCTTTCTTTTGTATCCACTTCTGGCTTTGGCTCAAAAAACTGATCCAAAACCTATACTAAAAACTGCATTAAAACTGCATGTGTGATCCTGGCCTTAAAAGCCCTTTCCTAGCCCTGACTTGTTATGATAGAAATTTCTATCTAGATATATGACATTTTAGGGAAGACAACATTGGCTGGACTTTACTTTATTGTCAGGCATATTTGTATTTATGATCTGAACTTTGTACAAGTGCATCAATTGTTACAGCCGTAATTATGTGACACGATGTTCTAGATGGAATGAAATCATCGTCACGTGATAACAATGTGCTGTTGTTTTTGCTGCTGCTTATTTATGATTTTGGAAAGAAGCCCGTCACTTCCCACTGCTTCTGTTCATTCTGCAGAAAACCAAAAAAGAGCACAAGGGCCTCAGACATATTTACATATCCAAGAGTTAGGGTATGTGCACACGATATCGACAATTACGGCTGACATTACGGAGCTGTTTTCAGTGTCCTGCACTTCTTTGACAAGGCTGTCATTTTACGAGCCGTCTTTTGACAGCGACGCGTAAAATTACAGGTCGTCGGCACAGTACATCGGCAAACCCATTGAAATGAATGGGCAGATGTTTGCCGACGTATTGGTGCCGTTTTTTCAGGCGTAATTCGAGGCGTAAAACGCCTCGTTTACGCCTGAAAATAAGTCGTGTGAACCCAGCCTTACACTGCACCATTTGACACTGTTCCTGGGACTCATAGTCTAGTTTGACATACAAACACACTATGGACAGTATCATTGGAAGCCAATTCACCCGTCAGTATCTTTGCATGGGTTATCTGGCTTAGAAAACTTGTTTTCAAATACCTTATTATGGAATTCTGCGTTAACAGAGAAAGGTCTCCCATTTGGGACCCTCATTTATTAGTCAGAGTCGAGAGCGTCTCTCTTTCTGGAGGACCCAGCATGTCCATGCATTACAAAGACAGGACATTGATTTCAATAAGAAAAGTGTAATGCTTCATATCCCCTCTGGTGGCGCTACAGGGAAATTGAACACTTGCTGTCAGATTGTCATCTGATCGCTGCAGAACCCATCAGTAGGAAATCCTGTAATCAGCTTTCCCTCAGTGGATACTTCTAACAAAAGTGGATTGTTCAAAGTGGCCAACCCCTTTAAGTGGTGGAAAGAAAGCAGAGAACCATCACTAGCACTGGGATAACATACAAACACTGCCCGGTCGGGTTTTGAACTCAGGACCCTCTAAGCAGCAGTACTAAAGGCCCATTTACATGAGCAGATAATCGGTCAGATTCCAATTCTAACGAGTAATCATTCGCGATAATCGCTTAATGTAAATAGGTGGTGCGGTTGAACGACTTTCGATAAAACACTCGTTGATTGTACAAATAATCATTTATGCGAACACGAAAATAATTGTTGGTCGTTCTGACTTTGTGTGTGTTATCATGAATCGTTTGTTAATAGCAGACATTTGACAATAAGTAGGAGACCAAATTATCAATTTTTAACGATTAATCAGACGATAACGTTGTGAGTAAATACTTGTCTGTAATCGCTATTCGATCGCTTATAGCAGTCATATCGTATCACTAATACGAATATCTGTTAGTGTAAATGGAACTTCAGCCACTGAGCTACAGGGTAAGGAAACTATAAAAAACTTGTGCACATATACAGACAAATGCATTGGGCTAAATTCACACATGCCGTTTTTATTACAGTTTTTATTGGCTTCAAAAGTGAAAAATATCAATCTTTCCTTTCTACTTTTTCTTCCTTTAGGATATACTCCTGACTTTGGCTAAAAAAAACAACTGCATCAATGCACACGACCGTAAGAAACCTCCGTTTTGGACCCATTCACTTTCATTAAACGCGGACACCTTTCCGTAGCGCTACGGATGGGTGTTCCGTGCCGTAGAAATGTTCAGAAAATTATGGAACATGCCCGTTCTTTTGCATTTTGCGGGTCGTGCTCCCATACTTTGTATGGGAGCACGGCCCGAAAAGTGCGGGTGGCAGTCGACGGCCGGCCATGCCCGCAATCGCGGGCCGTGATTGCGGGCACGGTCGTGTGCATGGGGCCTTAGGCTGTGTTCACACAGAGTTTTTTGCAGGTGGAAATTCTGCCTCAAAATTCCGTTTGGAAGTTTGAGGCAGATTTTCCTCTCCCTGCACGCCGCCGTTTTTTGCCCGCGGCCGTTGGGTACCGCGGGCATGAAACTCAGCTAAAATACGCTTTCTCTGCCACCCATTGATGTCAATGGGAGGTCAGAGGTGTAAACGCCCGAATATAGGGCATGTCCCTTCTTTCTCCCGCGAGACGATTTTAAGGGCTGATTCAGACGAACGTGGCGTTTTGCCTGCGCAAAAGCCACTTACCTGCTCCGTGAGGCAGCATCATATGATGCGCGGCTGCGTGCTTTTCGCGCAGCCGCTATCATTATGACACGCCATTTGGATGTTTGTAAACAGAAAAGCACGTGGTGCTTTTCTGTTTACATTCATCCTTTTGACAGCTGTTGCGCGAAACAGGCAGTTCGCACGGAAGTGCTTCCGTGCGACCTGCGTGGTTTTCACGCACCCATTGACTTCAATGGGTGCGTGATGCGCGAAATACGCAGAGATATTGAACATGTCGTGCTTTTTACTCAGTGGGTAAACGCTGCGCAAAAAGCACGGACTGTCTGTACTGCCCCATAGACTTCTATTGGTCCATGCGAGCCGCGTGAAAACCACGCGGCCTGCACGGACGCAATTCTCGTTCGTGTGAATCCGCCCTAAGGCTCGCGGGAAAAAGACGCCTCCGCCTCCCATTGAAATCAATGGGAGGCATTTTCTGGCCGTTTTTGACAAGTTTTGCGGCGCGGCTTCCGCGTAAAAAAACTCGTCTAAAAACTCTGTGTGAACATACCCTTAGGCACTGTTCACACTGAGTTTTTTTGGCGCGGAAACCGCTCGTCAAAAAACGCCCAAAAATGCCTCCCATTGATTTCAATGGGAGTTGGATGAGTTTTTTTACCGCAAGTAAAAAAAACGCGTCGCGGTAAAAAGAAGCGACATGACCCATCTTGAGGCGGTTTCCGCCTCCAAAACCCCATTTCAATCAGTCGGAAAGAGTAAAAAAAACACCTTGACTTGTGTTTTGACGAGTTTTTGTCAAACCACTGTGCAAAAAAACATTTGAAGCCGTTTTTGCAGGAGGAATTTTCCTCCTGCAAAAAACTCTGTGTGAACACAGCCTTAGGCGTTTTTCACTGCGTTTTTCGTCCGCGGCCATTGAGTACTACGGGAGAAAAACTCAGCGAAATACGCTCTCTCTGCCTCCCATTGATGTCAATGGGAGGTCAGAGGCGTAAACGCACAAAGATAGGGCATGTTCCTTCTTTCTGCCGCGAGGCGGTTTTACCGCTCGCGGGAGAAAACCGCCCCCGCCTCCCATTGAAATCAATGGGAGGCATTTTCGGCCGGTTTATGACGAGTTTTGCGGAGCGGTTTCTGCTCCAAAAAGCTTGTTAAAATACTCCGTGTGAACAGAGCCTTAGGGTATGTTCACACGCTAGACTAAAAACGTCTGAAAATACGGAGCTGTTTTCAGAGAAAACAGCCTCTGATTTTCAGGGTATGTGCACACGCTAGCTACCTTTTACGTCTGAAAAGACAGACTGTTTTCAGGAGAAAACAGCTGCGTCATTTCAGACGTAAAAGCTCCTCCTCGCATTATGCGAGGCGTCTTTGACGCTCGTAAATCTTGAGCTGCTCTTCATTGACTTCAATGAAGAACGGCTCAAATTACGTTGCAAAGAAGTGTCCTGCACTTCTTTGCCGAGGCAGTCATTTTACGCGTCGTCGTTTGACAGCTGTCAAACGACGACGCGTAAAATGACTGCCTCGGCAAAGAAGTGCAGGACACTTCTTTGGACATTTGTGGAGCCGTTTTCTCTTAGACTCCAATGAAAACAGCTCCAAAAACGGACGTAAAAAGCGCTGCGAAAACGCCGCAAAAAACGCAGCGAAAAAAGCGAGTTGCTCAAAAAACGTCTGAAAATCAGGGGCTGTTTTCCCTTGAAAACAGCTCCGTATTTTCAGCCGTTTTTGGTCACTACGTGTGCACATACCCTAAGGGTATGTTCACACGGCCAAATTTCAGACGTATACGAGGCGTATTTTGCCTCGTTTTACGTCTGGAAATACGTCTCAAATACGTCAGCAAACATCTACCCATTTGAATGGGTTTGCCGACGTACTGTGCAGACGACCTGTTATTTACGCGTCGTCGTTTGACAGCTGTCAAACGACGACGCGTAAAAATACAGCCTCGTCAAAAGAAGTGCAGGACACTTCTTTGGACGTTTTTGGAGCTGTTTTCTCATAGACTCCAATGAAAACAGCTCCAAAAACGGACGTAAAAAACGCCGCGAAAACGGCGTGAAAACGCCGCGAAAAATGCGAGTTGGTAAAAAAACGTCTGAAAAGCAGGATCTGTTTTCCCTTGAAAACAGCTCTGGATTTTCAGACGTTTTTGTTGACTACGTGTGAACATACCCTAAGGCTGGGTTCACACAACCTATTTTCAGACGTAAACGAGGCGTATTATGCCTCGTTTTACGTCTGAAAATAGGGCTACAATACGTCGGCAAACATCTGCCCATTCATTTGAATGGGTTTGCCGACGTACTGTGCAGACAACCTGTCATTTACGCGTCGTCGTTTGACAGCTGTCAAACGACGACGCGTAAAAATACAGCCTCGTCAAAAGAAGTGCAGGACACTTCTTTGGACGTTTTTGGAGCCGTTTTCTCATAGACACCAATGAAAACAGCTCCAAAAACGGACGTAAAAAACGCAGCGAAAACGGCGCGAAAAACGCGAGTTGCTCAAAAAACGTCTGAAAATCAGGGGCTGTTTTCCCTTGAAAACAGCTCCGTATTTTCAGACGTTTTTGGTCACTACGTGTGCACATACCCTAAATGACAGGTTGTCTGCACAATACGTCGACAAACCCATTCAATAGGTCGTGTGAACCCAGCCTCAGGCGTTTTTGAAGCTGAAAATGAAGCTTCTTTTCATTTGGAGCTTCCTTTGAGGCTTCTTTTCAGGCTTCCTTTGAGGCGTTTTTTGAGGCGTTTTTCATAGTGTTCAATTGAAAATCAGCTCCAAAAAACGCCTCAAGAAGTGACATGCTACTTCTTTTTATGGAGCGTCTTTTTACGCTCCGTTTTTTAAAACAGAAGCGTAAAATGACACCCCGTATGAACTAAATGCTGTTTTTGCCATTGATTTCAATGGGCAGATGTTTGTAGGCATTCAGCTTCCGATTTTTCAGGCGTTTTTCGAGGCGTAAACGTCCCGAAATATGCTTGAAAACACTGCGTGTGCACATACCCTTAGGGCCTCTTCACATCGCATTTCTGAACTACGTTTATTATGTACGTCGGGAAAGTTTCTGACAAAGATGATAAACATGCTTATAGGGCTTCATAGCCAGATAAAGCCCAGAACAGTGTTTTTGGCCTCTGTTGGGCTGGTATATGTCAATAAACGTGTTTTTGAATTTGAAGGATGGAATAGGGTAGCAGACTACGCTATTCCATCCTGAGGGACCTTGCAATACGACATATACAGCGCGGTATACATTTTTTTTTTCAACATGGGAGCATATCGGTGTTGGGGAGATTCCAAAAGGAGCATCAAGTAGAGTTCTGCCTTGATTCCAGCCCTGGGGGAGCGTCTGATGTCACTGTCCATATACAGTTATGTCCAGAATTATTTGGACAGTGACACCATCTACATGATTTGGGCTCTGCATGCCACCACATTGGATTTGAAATTGGAGCAGAAAGTATATCCCTGAACACTTCAGAATTCATCCCGCTGCTTCTGTCTTCAGTCACATCAATAAACACTAGGGACACAGTGCTTTTGGCAGCCATGCATGCCCATGCCATCACACTGCCTCCACCTTGTTTTTCAGAGGATGTGGTGTGTTTTGGATCATGAGCCGTTCCAAGCCTTCTCCATACTTTCTTCCTCCCATCATTCTGGTACAGGTTGATCTTAGTTTCATGTTGTCCCCGGACTGGGCGGCTTCTTTACATGTTGTTTGGCAAAGTCTAATCTGGCCTTTCTATTTTTTAGGCTGATTAATGGTTTGCACCTTGTGGTGAACCCTCTGTATTTGCTCTCATGAAGTCTTCTCTTTATGATAGACTTAGATACTGATGCACCTACTTCCAGGAGAGTGTTCTTCACTTGGGTAGATGTTGTGAAGGGGTTTCTCTTCACCATGGAAAGGATTCTGCGATCATCCACCACTGTGATCTTCCATGGACGTCCAGGCCTTTTGGAGTTCACGATATCACGAAGTGCGCTCTTTTTTTTTTTCAAGAATGTACCAAACTGTTGATTTGGCCACTCCTAACATTTGTGCTATCTCCCTGATGGATTTCTTCAGTTTTTTTCAGCCTAACGATGGTCTGTTTCATTTGCATTGAGAGCTCCTTTGACCTCATGTTGTGGGTTCACAGCAACAGCTTCCAAATACCTGCTTAATTGATGATGGATTAACAAGGGAATAGCCCATGCAGCCCATTAAATAGCTTTTGAGATCATTGTCCAATTACCTTTGTTCCCTTGAAAAAGAGGCAGCAACATATTAAAGAGCTGTAATTCCTAAACTCTTCCTCAAATTCGGATGTGAATACCCTCAATTAAAGCTGAGATTCTGCACTTTAAGCCCATATTGATTATATAACTGTATATTCAATATATTTTGTTAAACAGCTAAAATGACAAAACTTGTGTCACTGTCCAAATAATTCTGGACCTAAAGGTATGTTCACACGACCTATTTTCAGACGTAATTCAGGCGTATTACGCTTCGAATTACGCCTGAAAAGACGGCTCCATTACGTCTGCAAACATCTGCCCATTACTTGCAATGGGTTTTACGATGTTCTGTTCAGACGAGCTGTCATTTTATGCGTCGCTGTCATATATGGACAGTGAGGTCAGGAGCTTACTCTGGCACAGCACTTTAGGTAGCGGTCTGTCCTTGGGGTTCGGGCAACACATCGTTCCACCCATCCATCAGAGGTATATGTCGGGAGTCCTCCAAACGTATACCTCCGATGGTAGGATAAAACGAGATGTGAAGAAGGGCCTTAGGCCAGGTTCGAACACGCAGTTTTGATGCAGTTTTTGGTACAGCTTTTGGGCTTAGTCTTTTTAGCCAAACACACTTAAATGGAGCTGTATAGCAGTTCCCTGCACAGTGGGTGTCGAGGAGCAGCGTTGTGCAGTGAAACCGGGAGATGTGCTGCCGACAACGATAATATTTTGTGCTGCATAAACAATACAATCACGAGCGTTTGGTCGTTCATCGGCTAATCGTTGCCTTGTTTATACAGGGCAATGATCGGGAACGAGCGTTGATATGAATACTCATTTTCCTGTTATTTGGCCCATGTAAAAGGATCTTTACTGTGTGTGATTGATTGAGACAGTTCTCTTTTTACTTGCATAGATATACATATCAGTTCAATGTCATGATTATCAGATGTGTGACGCAATTAGTAACAAATCTGTCACACTTAGTTTGCAAACAAGGCAGAAAATAATATGTCTCAAATCATTGCTAATTGCCTTTCTGATAGCGTTTACAGCTCTTGTAGATATTACATTATGTAACTGCTCTGGAGGAGAAGTGGAAATTTTTCTAATAAAAATGGAATTTACTTTTTAATGCCCTAAATTTTTCATTAATTTTTTTTGTTAGATGTAGGGATATTATATGAAAAAATTACCCAGACTGAGCCAGTATAATTATTCAGACATGTGCTGGTAATCAACTCTTGTAATAACGTATAATTATCCATATAATGTCACATCTTTCCCCTATCTCTAAAATGGGGCCTGCCGTAACACACCTTGGTTGTTAAATTCTCATTCGGTAGCATTTCTGTCATAATGTTGATATCCTATATCCTGACCTCCTCTTACTTAAGGGGTAACTAAACTTTCAGAAAACTTCTAAAAAGTTATAATGAAGTTTTGATTGGTGGGGGTCCGAGAACTTAGACCCTCACGATCGCTAAAACGAAGCGGCAGAATTGCTTGGGTGAGCGCTGAGCCGCTTCGTTTCTGATCGGCTTTTCTCAGACACCCGAGTGCTTCTGCTGATTCGTTTTAGCTACCGGTGGGGTTCTTACTGCTCGGACCCCCACCGATCAAAACTTTTGACATGGCACTATGACATGTCAGACATTTTCTGAAAGTTTAGTTAAGCCATTAAATAATATAAAAATATCAATTGTAGGTAGTGCCACACAGACCCCTGTAGGTAGTGCCACACAGCTCCCTTGTTAGTAGTGCCACACAGTCCCCTGCTCTGCTATAGTGTTTTCTTTAGCATTTACATCCTAAGGATGCAGATACTATTGAATGTGGCATTGCTACCGCTGCTAGTGGCACTGCCAGCCATGGGGGGCCCGACTCGACGGACAGTATGGGCGGCCTCATGCCCGGTGTCGCCGCTAAGGCTGCTACAATGCCACTGAGAGAAGAAGCAGGAGAAGGGAGCCAGCGCAGCGCCCCCCTCCACCTGCTGCATTGATGCGCCCTGTGCAGTGGCACAGGTCTCACACCCCTAAGGCGGCCCTGACTATTAGTTGCAAGTAAGTAAGGGCGCAAAACTTGCAGTGATGTGGCTGTGCATTTTGTCTGAAGCTCTAGAGCATAACCGTATGTTTTGTTTTGGTGGCCTCTTGGATCTTCACAGAGATATATTTATTGGATTTAATGCAAATCTAAAAAGAGGGCCTCCCCATCTACCATATCTAATACTTGTGTCTTCTTATGTAGCAGAACAGCCCTTGGAACCCCTTAGGCCACATGTGTCCCAGAAGGCAGCAGGCAGCAGTCATAAAAAAACTCAAATTCAGCAGACCCGTCTTTAATGATAACTTTAATATATAAGAACAACATTCGTGTTATGTATTTTGCATATTTTGCTACCTTAACCCATTCATGCACTGCACCGTACATGTATTACACAGACAGGAAATACGGCAGATATTGTTGCAGAAATTTCTGCAACTGAAAATCAGTTCTATTCGTCTGAATGGATCTTGCAAAAATCCATATACCTGCATTAGAAACAACCCTATTCAGATGAATGAAGCTGATTTTTAGTCGCAGAAATTTCTGCAAAAAACTTTGCCACGTGAGCCTTCACCAAAATGTATGCCGCATTGATGGTGTGGCCTCAGGAGCTGTGTCTATGCCATCGTCAAAATTAGTCAGCTGTAACTGGCAGCCAACTACCCGCGGTCAGGGCCGCCATCAGGAATTTCTGGGCCCCATACAGCCAGGATGTCTGCCCCCCCTCCATTACCGGGGGTGAGCAACGGAAAGTGTCGCACTCACGTTTGTACGTTATACGCATTAGCTGATTTTGGTGCTGATCTCAATTACAGTGAATGAAACCAGTGGCGTAGCTATAGGGGTCGCAGCGGTCGCACTTGCGACCGTGCCCCTAAGCCTGGGGGGCCCACGGGCCCCCGTTGCCATACAGTATGCTTCCTAAATAAATCTTCTGTGCCGTGAAGCAGGCACTTCCTAGTTAGTGTACCATGTGACCGTGTTGTCACGTGACACGTCTTCCAGACAGTGGAGTGGAAGAGTCGTTGCGGACGACTCCAGGTAAGCTGCAGTCTGTAATGTAATGTGTTGTGTTGTAATGTAATGTAATGTATTGTAATGTAATGTGTTGTGTTGTAATATAATGTATTGTAATGTAATGTGTTGTGTTGTGATGCCTTGTAATGTATTGTGTTGTATTGTGCTGTTTGCGGTGGAGAGGGGGGGCCGTTAAATCACAGCCCCCGCTCCTCTCTCCACTGCAAACTGCACAATCCAACACAATACAGTATAGTACACATGACTGTATGCGAGGGGGGCTGCAGCTGTGTAATACAGTCACTGCCCCGCTCCTGAGTCCTGACATGTGCACGCCGTCAGGATGATGCAATGCGGCCGGCGCTGCACTAATAATCTGCGGCACTGAAGACAGAACATGGCGGGCTCACTACAAAACTGTATTGACTGTATTACACAGCCGCAGCCCCGCTCTATAACAGCGGAGATCAGAGAAACCTCTCATCTCAGCCGCTATTCCCCTGAATGCTGCGATCAAAGCTGACTGCAGCATTCAGGGGAAAATGAGAAGGGGGGATGCCCCTGGATCGCATCACAGGAATCCCTGTGACGCGATTGAGGGACATACCATATATGGGCAGACAGCCCAGGGTCCATTGAAGGACCCCAGGGCTGTCTTACCATATTTCCTGTTGTTAGGGCATACTGAGGTCTGTCCTAACAACTGCCTGTGTACTATCAGTACACAGGCTAATGTACTGTAATATAGATATATGCCAGTACATTAAAGTTTAAAAATAAAGCAAAAACAAAATAATGTTAAATAAAAAAAATACACATACACCTTTTTTACAATAAACATTAAAATAAGTCTCAACACATAAAACATACACATATTGGGTATTGGCGCGGCCATAATAACCTGCACAACAATTTTTTTGCATCATTTATGATGTGTACACTGTAAAAAATTAATAAAAAAACTGCTTTCTTTCACTTATTGTGAGGCGCGAGGTGCGATGAGGAATTTAACCTCCATGTGCCTCACATTAATAGTAATTAACCCCATCATGTACCTTACACATTAACCCATTAATTACTATTAGGGGGGATTCACACGAGCGTGTATTGGGTCCGTGCGGGCCGCGTGGTTTTCACGCGCCACGCACAGACCAATACAAGTCTATGGGGCAGTACAGACAGTCCGTGCTTTTTGCGCAGCGTTTGTCAGCTGCGCAAAAAGCGCGACATGCTCAATATCTCCGCGTATTTCGCGCATCACGCAGCCATTGAAGTCAATGGGTGCGTGAAAACCACGCAGGTCGCATGGAAGCACTTCCGTGCAAACCGACTGAAACAGCGCACCAGCTGTCAAAAGGATGAATGTAAACAGAAAAGCACCACGTGCTTTTCTGTTTCCAAACATCCAAACGGAGTGTCTTTGAGATGAGTGAACCCGGACAACCGAACCGAACTTCACCGGGTTCGGCCGAACTCGTTTTGGCCGAACCCGGCAAAAAAATTTCCGGTACGCGACGTCAGGAGTTAGTCACTGTCCAGGGTGCTGAAAGAGTTAAACAGTTTCAGCACCATGGACAGTGACTTCCGATCCCAATCTACATGAACCTGTAAAAAAAAACGAAGTTCTGACTTACTGATAACTCCCGGCTTCTTCCTCCAGTCTGACCTCCCGGGATGACAATTCAGTCCAAGTGACAGCTCCAGCCAATCACAGGCCAAGCACAGGCTGCAGCAGTCACATGGACTGCCGCGTCATCCAGGGGGGTGGAGCCCGATGTCAAGAGAGGCGCGTCACCAAGGACGCGTCACCAAGGCAACGGCCGGGAGGGAAGTTCTCGGTAAGTACGAACGTTTTCTTTTTTTTTAACAGGTTTCTCGATATTGTGTTCGGCATTCACTGTCGAGGGTGCTGAAAGAGTTACTGCCGAACAGTTAGCTCTTTCAGCACCTTGGACAGTGACGGGCGTCGACTAGCCTCATCTCTATGATGGCGGCTGCGCGAAAATCACGCAGCCGCGCATCATACACGGATGACACACGCAGCTGTCAAGTGGTTTTTGCGTGTGCAAAACGCCGCGTTTTTTTGCGCGCGGAAAAACGCAACGTTCGTCTGAATCTGCCCTCAATGTGAGGCACATTCAAAATTCATCACACCTCGCGCCTCACATTAGAAAACGAAAGAACTTTTTTTTATTTTTATTACTGTTCGCAAAGTAAACGAAGTATCGGTATCGAAGTCCAAATTTTGGTATCGTGACATCCCTACACTGTGGGTCCCCCTGGGGGTTCATGTGAAGACCTCCGGGGGGTCGCGAGTCACTCACCGAGGTCCCGGTTCCATTCAATGCTGGAGCAAGGAGCTGACATCTCCTTGATCCAGCATTTACTGTGCCCTGAGCGGCTCGACCCAGGCAAGCGGGATTTAGCGACATCATCGCGCCTGTCTGCATTGAGTCACTCATAGCACACACATTGGAGGAGGCGAAAGATCCTCCACCCGACGTAGGAACGGGGATAGATAAGTAATTATGCTATTTTCTATTATGCACATATGGGGGCATTATACTGTATGGGAGGCTGATATGGCATGGGGGCTGATAAGATGGGGGGCATTATACTGAATGGGGGCTGATATGGGGAATTATACTGTACGGGGAGCGTTATACGGTATGGGGTTGTTATGGTTGGGCATTATACGTTATGGGGTATTATGCTGTGTGGGGGCAGCTATGGGGCATTATACTGTGTGAGGGCATTATACTATGGGGGCTGTTGGGCAAGGCGTCTGGGCATAGGCGCACGCAGTTGTCTGATGATGATGATGGTGGTGTTGGGGAGTGGTAGGAGGGCCCAAGGTGAATTCTTGCACCCGGGCCCATGAGCCTTTAGCTACGCCCCTGAATGAAACCATGGAGCAGGCAATGACGGGTTAATGCCCTGGATTTTGATCTATTTAGCCAAAATATATCCCACTGTATGGCATACAGTAGGACACGTCGCCCGTGGAAACTCCTGAAGACACGGTCCATAAATGGCAGTGACATCTGGAGCTTTCCCAGGGCTGGAGCCTTCTACTAATGCCCTGCCCAGGGACTCTGGCGCTGTTCCTGATGTCCATGTACGTAAAGTGATATCAGCTTTGCAAAGCCTGAATCCACGACCAGAGAGTAGGCAACGCTCTGACCGGGGATTCCGGCCCTGGAGAATCCCCTGACGTCACTTTACATATATGGACAGTGATGTCAGGAGCTTTCCCAGGGTCAAAGTCCACGGGTAGAGCACTTGTGATGCTCTGCCTGGGGACTCCGGCATTAGGAATCTCCTGACGTCACTGTCCATATAGTAATGTCAGGAGCGGTATACGATTTTTTGTGGTTCCTCTAAGGATGGAATAGCATTGTCTACTGCGCTATTCCATCCTTCAAAAATAATGTATACCGACGTCCACCAGCCCGACGGAGGCTAAAAGGACGTAATGGAGCCCTGTGAATTATCGTCTACGTTGTTTATAGTGTACGTTAGGAGATTTCCTGACGTACACGATAAACTTAGGGCAACAACATGATGTGAAGGGAGCCTTAAGGGAGGGGGGGAAGCACTTGTGAGGATGTAAGGAGAACTAATTCTCCGTTATTACGTTGCCAATAAAGTTCAATGTGTTTTTCCACAGCAAAAATGTGAGGCTTATCCTTTGATTTCTGACGCAGATGTGCCACGGGTGTGTAGCAGATCCCCATGAGAATTAGTCCCATTGTCATTCAAAGTTGGTTATCCTCGGCTTTTCCATGTAATATAAGTTGCATGCTACTTATTGCTGTGGTGGATTTCTTTTCATGGTGCGGACAAAAATACAAGTGGAAACTTTTTCATACCATGTGAACTGGTTTGCGGAAACTTCATATGCATGGGATGCAGAATCAACGGCATAACATCGGAATCCGTATCAAATCCAACATGTGTTAACTGGGCCTTAGGGTGAGTTAAAAAAAACTCTGTTAGGCCAAATGCACACAATACTTATTACGTGCAAATATGTTGCGGGTATTTTTGTGCGGCAAATCCGCAGTGTAATACAGTATCAGCAAAGTAAATGAGATCAAGAAATCTCATCTACATGTCGCAGATTTTTTCTGCACAAAAATTTACCTGCGGTGCGTATTTGAAAATATGATTCTTGTCAATTTATCTTGCGTTTCCGCTTGCGAATTGTTTCTGACTAGATTTACATTTTTTTTAAAAATCTGCAGCATAAAACCTGCACCTATTTCTGCATCAAAATGTAAAAGCCACACCTAAAACGCATTAAAAAAAACGCACTATTAGGCACAGATTTTACCTGCGGAATTACCTGCGGTTTTGATGCAGATTTTGTGCACCAAATTCCTCAATGTGTGCGTGTAGCCTTACAGATTTTGCTAGGGATTACAGCAAATTAATCCTTTACATTGGAAAAGATGAAATACGTTACAATTCTGCAACATAATAGGCATGCAGCTGATTTAAAAATCATCAGCACGTCCCAAATTCCATACAGATTTCTTTTCTGCTGCACGTTCATGGGGTTTTGAAAATCCCTTTCACACGAGTTAGGGTTTATTCAGATTAATGTGTTAATCGTCCGTGTGAAGGGCGGTTTTTTTAACGGACGTCACACAGCTGCATGTATTTCTATGGGGCTATTTACACGGTCGTTGTTTTAACGGACCGTGTGAAGGGCCTGTAAAAAAAATAGGACATGTCCTATTTTTGTCCATTTTCACGGATCCTTCAATAGACTCAAGTCTGAGGGATCTGTGAAAACGGGTCCCGCACGGGTGCAAATCGGCCGTGAAAATCAGCTGTTATTCACGGCTGATTTCACACACGTTCGTCTAAATATAGCCTCATATTGTAATTTGGAGTGCATTTTCAGTGCGCAATCCGCACTAAAAATAGGAGACAAGTGGCCTTATTCAGACGTCCATGTACGGGTCTGTGATATACGGACCACGTGTCGTTCGTATGTCCCGGACCGACCACAGTTCAGGGAGCCGAGCTTCTTGCATCATAGTTATCTACAATCATAGGAGTCCCTACCTCTCCGTGAGAATACTGTCCCCTATCCCGCACTGAAAGCATCATTACAGTACGGGACAGGTTTACCGTGGGGAGGTAGGGACTCCTAGCAGCATTGATAACTATGATGCTAGGAGTCCGGCTCCCTGAATTGTGGTTGGCCTGGGAAATACGGCCGATACACAGCCCATATATCACGGACCGAAGTTGGCTGTCTGAATAAGTCCATAATTTAGTTACACAGTGCTGTCAAATCCCATTTTTTTGCAAAATCGTGGCAAAAACGTGATTTGACCGCACTGTGAGAATATAGCCTAACAGCACTATTTTTTCCTGTTTTTGTATCCTTTTTTTACGCAATTTTCGTAATCACGGCACAAATCACGCGGTTTTGCCGCGATTTTGATATAATCGCGGCAAAAAGATGCTAGGGAAACATTTTTTTTTTTAACATACTTTATATATTCTACAAGTGGGGTCAGGAGGAATGGGAAGCAGGATGGAGAGGGGGGGGGGGGGGCGACACGTACCAGCCTGCAGGTCCAGTCGTCGGTGTAGAGAAGGACATGTCTGGTGGGGAGGATCTTCACACTGATTTTCTTGTCATGCTGCATTTTCCCCTTCTGTAAGTCCTCACAGGGCCCCAGCATTAGTTACTTCAGAGTAAGGAACGGGCCCTATTACATTGCAGGGTCCGTTCCTTTCTCCAAGTAAATAACGCTGGGTCCCTCATTCAAATGTTTAAAGCCCATATTTTTTCATCAATGTGGCCGGGCCCCTGACGGCACTACCAGTGGTACTGCCCTGATGGCGGCCCTGCCCGCGGTAATGGCCAGCGTAGGAGATAACTGTAATATCGCCCGTTTAACCCTCTTAGATGTCACAATCCCTGCTTCTGTCAAGTACACTGCTGTTACGTCACAACGGTTTCAGTGAGGTAATTGCCAATGGGTTTCAATTGCAGTTGGGGGCCTTACCAAGGTCCCAGGGCTGCCATCACTAAAGGTGGTTTTACATGGGCAGATATCGCCATATTTAAGCATCTTTAAAAAGCGCTGATCGACCATATGATCATTGCTCATTTGCTCCAAGGATCAACGATTATTAAAGGGTTATTCCAGCCTTAGCATTATTCACCTATTCACTGGGAGTGGACCCCCACCAATCACCAGAACGGCGGACCGAAGAGTTTGAACGTCACAGTCCATAGATTAAACATACCATATGCATCCTGTGCAGCTACCTTAAAAAAAATTAGTTGTACCTGTTGTTTATTAGATCTATGTCTATTATTGGTGAATTGTTATAGCGGTGGAGGAAAGTAAAGGAACCCATATACTGTTATTGCTGTTTGTTGTTGGTGTCTGCCCCTGGTAAGCTACTATGATATCACATAAGTGTTTTGGTATGCTAGGCAACTGCAACATCACAAAAGTCCTTCTTTTAGGTAAGCTGCTGTGACATCACAAGGGGGTTTCACTCAGGTTAGCTATTGTGACATCACAAGTGAGCTTCAGTCAGGTACACTGCTGTGACATCACTAGTGTGTGTCACGTTGGGTTCGTGGACCCACTGGGCCATACCGCCTTGGCGGTATGGCAGCTGGCCAACAGTGCGCAGGTAACAGTCTGTAGTACATATAGTACCTATAGTACCTGTGGCAGCTCAGACAGTAGCAAGGCAGGCTCGGCTGGGACTAGGCAGCAGGCAGATGTCAGGCATGGTGTAGCAGGACAGGCGTGGTATGCAGCACAGTACGACTACAGCTCAACACGGCACTTGACCGGGATAGCACGGGATACAGGTACGGGAAACACTGGGAACTGGAAGACACTAGGAGACCATTTGCATAGACAAACGTATAGGGTACCTGTGGCAGCTCGGACAGTAGTAAGGCAGGCTCGGCTGAGACTAGGCAGCAGGCAGACATCAGGCGTGGCGTAGCAGGACAGGCGTGGTATGCAGCAGGACAGGCGTGGTATGCAGCACAGTATGACTACAGCTCAGCACGGCAGTTGACCAGGATAGCACGGGATACAGGATACAGGTACGGGGAACACTGGAAACTGGAAGACACTAGGAGACCATTTGCATAGACAAATTTAGAGTACGACAACAACGCTCAGACATGGGAGGAAGAGGCTGGGCCCTTCTTATAGTTCAGGGTGCTCATGAGCTAATTAAGACTTTTGTCTTGTGCGCGTACTGCCCCAGGTACAGGACCCAGCCGAGGTGAGCAGAAGTGAGCGCTGGCGTCTCCGGAGGAGACTGGGGCCAGCGCTAGCAGAACCATGGCTGCGACTGTCAGGAGGTAAGTGAGCCTGCTGGCTTGCGGCCATGGACATGACAATATCCCCCCTCTTACGCCCCCTCTTCTTGGGACCAGAGGGAGAGAGAAACTTCTTCAGAAAGGTAGGAGCAATGAGGTTCTCCTCTGGCTCCCGGGACCTCTCTTCAGGACCAAATCCCCTCCAATCCACCAAATAAAAAGTCTTTCATCTTACTTTCTTGGTGTCCAAGATCTCCTTAACCTTGAAGGTGTCTGAAGGACGGCTGGAGGCCAACGAGTCTTGGCGTAAAGGGTTTGCCTGACACAGGTTCTGTGTCGACGCCCGGGGTTGATCAGCCTTCATCAGCTCCAAGGTCTTCTAGAGTGACGCGATCTGTTACCACTCAGGCTTGCAGGCTGAGGAGAGGGAGAACATATCACAGCCTGGCCTGACGGTTCTAGCTCCCGCCGTTGGTCTATTTATACCCTCACTTGCAGCATGTTCCTTGCCTGTGATTCTCTTGTTTCCTGGCTCTGCTATTCCTGCTATTTACCTGATTGACCGCTGTAACTTTTTGACCCTGGCTTGCATGACTATTCTCCTGCTCTGTTTTGCTACTACGTACTCTCCTGGTTTGATTCGGCTCATTCACCACTGCCTGTTGCTCACGGTTTTCCATGGGCATTTGCCCTTACTACCCTTTTCTTCTGTGTGACCTTGTCTTGTGTTGTCTGTCTTGCACTTACTGAGCGTAGGGACTGTCGCCCAGTTGTACGCCGTAACTTAGGACGGGCCGTGCAAGTAGGCAGGGACTGAGTTGCGGGTAGATTAGGGCTCACCTGTCGTCTCCCCACCCCGATTCATTACACTTGGTAAAGTGGTTCAGAACCACCAGCTTCAGGAGGGAAACATGGAAGGAGTTGGGAATCTTGAGGGTAGGAGGCAGCCGAAGCTTGTAGGCAACAGGGTTGATCTGCAGCAGGATCTCGAAGGGTCCGAGGAACCTGGGAGCAAATTTGTATGATGGCACCCTCAGTCGAATATTCCTGGAGGACAGCCAGACCTTCGTGCCAGGAAGAAACTGAGGGGGTTCTCTTCTCCTAGTGTCCGCCTTCCGTTTCATGCGGTTGACCGCCAGCAGAAGATTGGAGGATCGAGTCTGCTGCCAGATCTGCAGAAAGTCCCTAAAAGCCGTGTCAGCAGCTGGTACCTCGGACGTATCAGGCACCGGGAGAGGAATTTGTGGGTGTTGACCATAGACAATAAAGAACGGTGTCTTCCTTGTGGACTCACTGGTGTGATTATTGTATGAGAACTCAGCCCATGGAAGCAACTGCACCCAGTCATCATGTTGCTTGGAGATGAAGTGGCGTAGGTAGTTCTCCAAGATCTGATTGATCCTCTCAACCTGACCATTGGACTGAGGATGGTAGGGTGAGGAAAAGTCCAACTTTACACCTTGGAGTCCATAGAGGGCTCTCCAGAACTTCGAGGTGAACTGAACCCCCCGATCACACACAATATGCTGCGGAAAGCCGTACAGGCGGAAGATGTGTTGGATGAAAAGCTTGGCCAGTTGATGAGCAGAAGGAAGACCGGTCAGAGGAACAAAGTGGGCCATCTTCGAAATCCACCACCACCCAGACAGTACTGCATCCAGCATAGAGAGGCCGGTCAGTGATAAAGTCCATAGCTATATGCTGCCAGGGAGCATCGGGCACAGGCAATGGCTGGAGCAGGCCAGCAGGTCTGGAGTGAGCGACCTTGTTAGCTGCACACACTGAACAGGAAGAAACAAAGTCCATTAAGTCTTTGGGCAGTGTGGGCCACCAGAAATGACGGGCAATCAGATCTCGGGTCTTACGGGTACCCACGTGACCTGCCAGTCTAGAGGAGTGTCCCCAGCGGAGGATTCTCCCTCTGTCAGCCGGGCGCACAAAAGTACTCCCTGGAGGAATGTCCCCAACTTGCAGGGGATTGACAGAAACAATGCAAGACGGATCAATAATGTTCTGTGGAATCTCAATGGTGTTTTTTGTCTCGAAAGACCTGGACAAGGCATCGGCTCTCACATTTTTGTCAGCCTTGCGATAATGGAGCTCAGACTGGAAAAGAACAGCGACAACCTGTCCTGACGAGGATTCAGCAGTTGGGCCGTTTGGAGATAGGTGAGATTCTTGTGGTCCGTAAAAATTAGCATAAGATGAGCTGCGCCCTCTAGTAGATGTCTCCACTCATCCAGAGCCAATTTGATTTCCAGTAACTCCCAATCCCCAATCGAGTAGTTGTGTTCTGCAGGAGAGAAGAGCTTAGAGAAGTATCCACATACCATTGACTTGCCCTTGGAACCTCTCTGGAACAGGAGTGCACCAGCACCGACAGAGGAGGTGTCCACCTCCAACGAGAACTGTAGAGAAACATCTGGATGATGGAGGATAGAGGCTGAAGTGAAGGCACTCTTCAGGCTATTGAATGCGGACTCTGCCTCAGGAGTCCACACCTTGGCGTTCATGCCCTTCTTGCTGAGGTTAGAGATAGGAGAAGTCAGTGAGGACGGACTTTACCTTTTCAGGATCCATCTCGAGGCCTCGATTCGAGACGATGTAGCCCAGGAAGGGTAGAGTATCTTTCTCAAATACGCACTTCTCCAACTTAGCGTACAGACGATTCTCCCTTAATCGCAGCAAAACTTGACGGACATGTCTCTGATGAGTCATGGGATCTGGAAAATAAATCAAGATGTCATCAAGATAGACTACTACACTAACATAGAGGAGGTCATTAACGAACTCCTGGAAGACGAGAAGCGGGAGCATTACATAGGCCGAAGGGCATTACTAGATATTCATAGTGTCCATCACGGGTGTTGAATGCAGTCTTCCAGTCATCACCCCGGCAAATCCGGATTAGGTTGTAAACCCCACGCAGGTCTAGTTTGGAAAAACTCTTGGCACCACGTATACGATCAAACAATTCTGAGATCAATGGCAACGGATACTTATTTTTCACTGTGATCTGGTTGAGACACCGGTAGTCAATACAGGGACACAGAGAACCATGCTTTTTCTTGACGAAGAAGAACCCAGCTTCTGCTGGGAAGGAAGATTTCCGGATGAAGCCCCGCTCCAAGTTGTCTTTAACATAGGCAGACATGGATAGAGTCTCTGGTAAGGAGAGAGGATATACCCTACCACAGGGAAAGGATGCACCAGAAATCAGATCAATAGGACAGTCATACGCCCGGTGTGGGGGCAGCGTCTCTGCCTCCCTCTTGTTGAAGACGTCCGAAAATGCAGCATAATGACCAGGCAATCCTGCCAATGACTGAGGCAGAGGAGGCTGAGCCGAACAAATCTGTCCCAAGCAACGGTTGTGACACTCGATGCCCCACTGGAGAACCTCTCCAGAGTTCCAGTTCAGGACTGGGGCATGTAAACGGAGCCAAGGCAGGCCCAGCAGCACGGGGTTAACTGCCTTGGACAAGACAAAGAACGATAACAGCTCGGAGTGGAGAGCTCCCACATGGAGCCTCAGCGGCTTGGTCACAGCTATAACTGGGTCTGGCAGAGGTAGTCAATTTACCGATGCAACCGTCAACGGACCCTCCAGAGGGGTAGTGGGTAATTAAAGAAGATCCACCATGTCTCTACAAATGAAATTAGCAGCGGTTCTAGAGTCCAGATACGAAGAGACCCGATGCGTTTTCTCACCGGACACTGTGGTCATGGGTATGGACAATTTAGACGGAAGTCCCTTTTTACTCAATGTAGTATCTCCTAGAAACCCTAGGCTTTGGGACTTTTGGGGACACAGATGCACAAGATGGCCTCCGAGGCCGCAATATAGACAGAGTCCCAAAGTGCGTCTGTGTTGTTTGTCCTGGGTGGATAGCTTACACTGGTCCATCCCCACAGACTCCTTAGGAGGATCGGAAGCTGAGGACAGCAGAGGTTGCTGCAAGGGTGGGACGGGACTAGCGAGGCCTACATCCCGACGAGCTTCTTGGAGCCGTTCTCGGATCCTCATATCAATCCAGGCGGACAGAAGGATGAGGTCATCCAGGGTAGACGGTAGATCTCGAGCGGCAAGTTCGTCCTTAATCTTAGGAGACAGTCCCTGCCAGAATGTAGCCACCAGAGCCTCATTGTTCCACAACAGTTCTCCCGCCAGGGTGCGGAAGTGGATGGCTTACTCGCCCACGGAGGTGTCTCCATGGCGTAGGTTTAGCAAGGAGGGCGCTGCAGATGGAACTCGTCCTGGCTCCTCAAACACCATGCGAAAAGTCCGGAGGAAGCCCTGGAAGTCACGGGTCTCTGGTCCTTGTCTCTCCCAGATAGGATTCGCCCATGCTAGAGCCTTTCCAGCGAGGAGAGAGATGATGAAAGCGACCCTTGCGCCATCAGACGAAAATGCCCTTGCATACAGGCTGAAGTGGATCTGGCACTGGTTCAAAAATCCACAACAGATACCTGCGTCTCCATCATAGCAGTCAGGAAGTGGCAAAGAAAAACGGGGATCAACACTACCAGGAGGTGTAGTCTGAGGATCAACACTGCCAGGAGGTGTAGTAGGAGGAACGGCAGCTTGTGCCTCCTGCCGACGTGCGAGAATGTTCAAGGCCTGGAGGAGTTGGTCCTGTCGAGACCGGAGGTCCAGCATATCCGCCCGCATCTCTTGTGACGTCATCTTGGTCTTGGATCGACCAGCGGGGTCCATGGCCTGAGCGTACTGTCACGTTGGGTTCGTGGACCCACTGGGCCGTACCGCCTTGGCGGTATGGCAGCTGGCCAACAGGGCGCAGGTAAAAGTGTATAGTACGTATAGGGTACCTGTGGCAGCTCGCACAGTAGTAAGGCAGTACCACAGGCGTGGTATGCAGCAGAACAGGTGTGGTATGCAGCACAGTATGACTACAGCTCAGCACGGCACTTGACTTGGATAGCACTGGATACAGGATACAGGTACGGGGAACACTGGAAACTGGAAGACACTAGGAGATCATTTGCATAGACAAATTTAGGGTACGGAATTATTAGAGTAGAGCCTCCAATTTTATTTCATATTATTAATTAAATTTATTGTATTATCCTTCCATGCTCTGGTGTACACCACCTATTGATTCATAGAGATTGTAGGTATGGGGAAAGAAGGAAGAGTAGAGCACGGTCGGTCAAATGTCGCCTTCAGTTAATTATATTGGTACCGACTAGTATAATAGGAGAAAAAATTTGCTGTGCAATGTCCCCTTTTATTGCCACATTTTTAATTATTTTTATTATTGTATATATAAAGTGTGTTAGTATTGTAATACTTTTATAACTTTATTATAGATTTCTTAATTGTATTATTTTTATAATTAATTTTCAAATTCCATTGGTTAGGAGGCCTGTTTGTGGCTTTTCTCCTTCAATGGAAATAAGAGAGGGAGTGCTCCGAGGGTTTGTATTGTGACTGTGATATCCCCTACGTGTGCACACCCCAAATGGTTATAGCCTGTCTCAGTGAACAGCTGACTGGTCACCGAGTGCGTCTTTGTTATGTATGTTCCTAGCGTTGCCGCTCCGATCTCTATTTGAGCAGCAGTGCTAGGATCACAGCTTTCGCTGCGTTCAGACAGACAGGCTGCCCGTTCGTAGTCAACACTACTAACTGGTGGGGTTTAAGGATTGCTGGCTGTATTACGCCTGCATTATTCGGAGTATCAGCCGTGAGTGCCGCGACGTCATCAGCACTCGACGGCTAAGTGGCGTGTAGTGATATCGCCACTACTCTCGTTCGTTCCCACTATGTCAGGAGCGAACCTCTAGATGCGGTAGGATTAGTTTTTTTATTTATCATTGAACTAATCTCTCCCTCAGTAATCTTTCCCTACTATCAGGTCGGTATAGTCCCGATGTACGTTTCACTGAACTGAGTCAGCTTCTTCCGGGGGCGGGAGCATTTTGTTTCTGGTGCTTTTTATAGGCCAGATTTGACTGACATTGGTTCTAGCCAATCAACTCAAAGGGTAACTTGTTTCATTGTATCCTTTGTTAGGGATACGGTGATGTGAATGTTTGTTACATTTGTAACATGACTTTTATCATCAGAAGATTCCATACAAGAACATTTTCAGCAGTTTTTTAAAATAAATTAGTTAGATTTATAAGCGCTTATAGTGTGTTTTCAAATTTGCACTTATATAGTTTGTTTTTAATTTTAGTAAATAGAGAGTTAGACAGATATTCCATTAAGTTGATATCTATATTTTCTACTTCTATATTTATTGATTTTTAAATATATTATATTAAAATATCGTCAATAATGTTTCATTTTTATTTTTATTATATTTGTTATTTCTGTTATTTTTAATTTTTATATTGTTTTATTAATTTTGTGTTTTTACATTTGTCTTCATGTTTTGTATTGTTTTTGATTTTTATATATATTTATTGTTATTATTTTTATTATTATTAAATTATTGACCATTTTAAGTTTAAAAATTATTTTGATTACAGCATTATTATAAATTATCATAGAAAATCGTATATGTATAGTGCAATATTGGAACACTATTAGGAGCATTAAAGTGAAAATTCTTCTTTTTATAGTTCCATATTAATTTAATATGCGATGTTTTGTGATTATAGATATCACTGCTGGTTGTGTGTCAATCCCATGATTGTAATTATTTATCTTCTTATTCTTTTTCTTTTTTGTTTTTTAATTCTAATCATTTATTATACCATTGACATGATTTTTGGCATCATATTTTGGCATAATTTTATAACATGATTATAATTATTTATCTTCTTATAAATATAAATTTAGGGTACGACAACAGCGCTCAGGCATGGGAGGAAGGGGCTGGGCCATACTTATAGTCCAGGGTGCTCATGGGCTAATTAAACATAAAAGCCCAGTTCGCACGCTGCCCCTTTAAAAGCGCGCACGAGCATGCGCGCGCAACCTACGGGACCCGGCCAAGGTGAGCGGAAGTGAGCGCTGGCGTCTCCTGAGGAGGAGACTGGGCCAGTGCTCGCAGAACCATGGCTGAGGCTGTCAGGAGGTGAGTGAGCCTGTCGGCCTGCGGCCATGGACATGGCAGTGTGTTTCTGTCAGGTAACTGCTGTGACATCACAACTTTTGTCAGGTAATCGCCAATAGGTTTCCATGGCAGATGGGGGCCTTACAAAGGCCCCAGGGCTGTCATCGCTAAAGGTGGTTTTACACTGCCATTTATTGATCTTGTTTTAACCACTTTTAACAAGCGCTGATCAACAATAGCGCTTGTTGATTGTCGCTCGTTTGCTCCATTCCCAAGGAGCAATGATCATTAAAGGGTTACTTCAGCCTTTAGCATTTTTCTGGATAGGTGAAAAATGATAGAGTGGTATGATCCGATCGATGAGACCCCGACCGACCACCAGATCGGAGGACCCTGGTCCCTCGTTCCCCCCAGCAGCAAGCAGTTTGACTAGAGTGGAGTTTGGGCATGCGTGGTGCCACTCCATTCACAGTCTATGGGACTGACAGAATCAGCCAAGTACAAGTATGCTTGCTCATTCATCGGGTGATCTTTGCGCTGTTTACACAAGTTAATAATCAGGACCTAGTGTTCGTACGAATGCTCGTTCACCCGATCATTGGCCTGTGTAAAACAGCCTAAAGTCCCTGTTAGGCCCTGCTTAATATGTGCCTTTCAGTTTTATTATTATTATTATTAAGATCATGATATAATCATCATCAGTACAACTGAGTGAAAAAAAAAAAATATATGCCACCTAGTGAAACAGGAAGGAATAAGGAAAGAAGTAAATAAAGTCAGTAAAAAAGAAAATGATAAAAACATAAAACAAATAAGTGTTGGCATTGCCTAATCGTAAAGCCCCCCCCCCCCCCCAAAAAAAAAGTCAACATGTTATTTATACCACGTGGTAAATTCTGTAAAAAACAAGGACAACAATGATAGAATTGTTTTTCTTTTTTTTACATCCCCATAAAAACATAAACGCTTAATTTAAATGCTTATGTATATCTATTTTACAACGGGGCCATTGAAAGTGCAACTTGTCCCGCTAAAGCCCTCATGCAGCTACATCAATAAAAAATTAAGCAAGAATAAAAAAAAATTGCTGTGTCCCTAAACCGTTAAATAAAAGATGATAATGTTCAAAACGGCACACCACAATTAATCTGCATGTGTGTCTTCGCCAAGGAAGGAGGAGCGAGTCGCCATTTCTACTACTTGAAAAGAACAAATAATTGAGCCACAAGAATCCAACAAAATAAATCCTCTGATCCACAGACCCTGGCAATTTCAGTGGGATCTGTTGACAAAAAATAATGGGGGAGATTTACTAAGCAAAATGCAGCAGAAATGAAGTACATGGAGCCAAACGTATGATGGGGGAATTTATAAAGACTGGCATTTCATATGTCAGAAATTAGGCGCATCTCGGGCTGTCCGTGCGCCAGAAAGGGAAATTTTCTGGCATACATTATAGTAAATCTGTCATGCCGGAGGTTGTCCTGTCCCTTTTCCCCCGCAAATTGATCCATTTACAACTTTTGTGCGGCAGAAAACTGGCGTAGAAAAGTTGACAAATTCCCCCTATGTGATTTAGACACTTTTTGCACCTTTCTTGAAAGTTTGGAAAAATGAAAAAGTGTGACAAAGATGAGTCATAAAATGGCCTATATTTTTTTTTACAAAATACTTTTGTAAAAGTATGCAAGCTAAGAGAAGTTTCTAATATTACTAGCGATGTGCACCGAATTTATGATTCTAAATGCACAATTTTGCTTACTTTTGTGCAATTTTTGATTCCTAAACTGTTGCATTTTACAACACTATTGATAAATCTGTCTGAATTATTTATGTCTATTGTGAGCCATCAACTTCTGCTCATCCAGGATGTCCTAACTAGTCTTATATAGAACAACGGTTTCATAAAGTTATTCAATAGAGGGACATCGGCAAAAGGTCACGGGGCAGCCTCATGGTGTCAGAAGAGGGATAGACTTAAATTGCAAGCCATAGACCATGGCCTGAATTCTGGATTCTCAACCTGTAATATGTATGCTCCAGGGGGTACATGCCATGTCTTTAGGGGGTACTCACAATGTGCTTCTAATAGGCGGCACATTATATGATCATAGCCTTGGGAGTACTTTAATGTAATGTATTTGAGTAGGGGCTACTTGGCTTAGACAGATTGAGAATTGATGGTCTAAAGGTCCTTTTACACCGGACAATAGAAGCCATGAAAACGAGTGCAGATCAACAAGACAACTTGTTGATCCGTGCCCATTTGCTCCTTTCACAAGGAGCAATAAACGGTTATGCAAGGTGACGATCAATCGTTACTAAGATATATATATATATATGTATATATATATATATATATATATATATATATATACCCATACATTTCCTTCATGCCGGCAGCATATCTCCCTGTTTACACAAGGGAATGTGCTGCTGACAACGATAATATTTAATGCTGCATAAACGAGCAGATCAGCCGATGAACGAGCATTTGAACGCTTGTTTGCCCGATCATTGTCCCGTATAAAAGAAAAATTGACTGCCTGAATTAGAACGATTAAAATATTGTTTAATGGGTAAATTCATTAAAATGAGCTATCCTAGCCCTAAATACAGTACAACAGGCTCAGACAAGCGGTCAGTAATGAAGAGAGGTATACTGGTGTGGTGATATTGTTCCAACCGCCAAGCAAAGCCTCTCCCCTTATGATATATTTTACTGACACCCCTCGCTGACTAAGACAATCCAACGCGTTTCAGTGCCACAGGTGAAAGTGACACATCATCAGGGATTATCGATTCTTTCAATACACTTATTATTTCACTGTTTCTGCCGGTTAGCACAATTGTTTTTTAGCACAATTGTTTTTTAGCCAAAAGCCATCCCATCTCAGACTATCTTCTGAGAGACAGGAGGGAAATATAGGCTACAGGTCCAGGTCTGATGAGGATGAGTCCCAGGTTATCAATTTATCCTCCCGAGTGCTAAAAAGTGAGGAAATTGGCATCCTCAGAAGGGGTTTGTCATTTGTCCCTACCAATAGATTTAATTTGTTTACCTGGGTAAAGGATCTAAACTTATTTGCCAGAAAATTAAAATGGAAGAAATTTTTTAAGACGCACGATCGTCGCAAATGTCTAGAATTGGGTATAGTGGAGGATGATCTGCCAGACCTCAGATTACTGGAGGGACTATGGGAGGAAGGTCAAAGAGAGATAGGCAAGGGTCCGTTTACAGATCTGAGGGCCCCTTCCACCAAATTTGCACCTCTAAATGACAACACCCCCATAGATGTTTTTGTGAAGGTTGTTGAAGACCAGCTTAGGTCGCTTGATGACTCTAAGATTGGTCATTTCAACACAACCAAGGAGGAAATGGCGGGTCTACGATCCCTTGAAACTGATGACACGATTATTATTAAGCCTTCTGACAAAGGCGGTAATATCGTGGTCATGGATCGTAGCCGCTATATGAAAATGTGTCTCCATATATTGCATGATCAACAATGCTACAGGGTTCTGAAGTCTGATCCCACGAGGATCTTTAATAATCAGCTGAAGGGTATTTTGGATCCAGCTAAATCTCTCAACCTGATCAGCGAGAAAGAATTTAAATTTATGCTGACCGAATTCCCTCAGGTCGCAACATTCTATAGTTTACCTAAAATCCACAAAGGGACGACCCCCCTCAAAGGTCGCCCAATTGTATCGGGGATAGACAGTTTATCGCAAAATGCCAGTGTATATTTGGATCAGATCCTCAGACCCTTTTACTCAGCATATCCGCCTAGTGTGTCCCTTATGATGTCGCTCCTGGAGCTGCTGCCGGTCTCTAAATAGGCAGTTGGTCCAGTAGAATTTGGAATTATTTTTTTTTGTGAACCAGCTTAAAAAGATACAAAACTTTTGTGTTAGGGCCTGTTCACATCACCGTTCGCTTCCGCTCCGTGGTTCCGTCTGAGGTTTCTGTCGGGTGAACCCCGCAACGGAAAGTGAAAGTGACAGCACAGCTTTCGTTTCAGTCACCATTGATCTCAATGGTGACGGAAACATCGCTAATAGTTTCCGTTCGTCACCATTCGGGCTGGTTTTCGGACGGAATCAATAGCGCAGTCGACTGCGCTAATGGTGACGGAAACGGAAGCTGTGCTGTCACTATCACTTTCCGTTGCGGGGTTCACCCGACGGAAACCTCAGACGGAACCCCGGAACGGAAGCGAACGGTGATGTGAACAGGCCCTAACACAAAAGTTTTGTATTTTTTTAAGCTGGTTCACAAAAAAAAATAATTCCAAATTCTACTGGACCAACTGCCTATTTAGAGACCGGCAGCAGCTCCAGGAGCGACATCATAAGGAACACACTCGGCGGATACGCTGAGTAAAACTACACAGCTTATCCGCCCCGGTAGCCGCAGGGAATTCCGCCAGCAAAACCGCACCAAATAGTGGCGCAGGTTTCGTGAGGCATGTCCGCTGCGGGAATCCTGCAGGGAAAAAAAAGTTTAGACTTGCCCCGGCCGTAGTTTAGGTGACGCATCTCTCTCTTCTGAACGTAGCCCCGCCTCCTGGGATGACGCTGTAGACCATGTGACTGCTGCAGCGGTCACATGGGATGAAACGTCATGACAGGAGGCCGGGCTGCGCTAAGAATAGAGGATCGCGTCACCTAATCTACGGCCGGGGGAAGTCTAAACTTTTTTATAAATTTAAAAAAGTGCCTTTTTTTTTTTCTCATTTGTGATTTTTGCGGCAGAACCGCAGCATTTCCGCAACAGAGGAGCAGCGATTCCACAGAATACATTGACATGCTGCGGCTTAAAAACCCAAAAGCCACACTGCAGGTCCATTTTTTTTGCAGCGTGTGGATGAGATTTGTTCAAATCTCATCCACTCTGCTGCGACTGTGATACGCTGCGGATTTTCCACAATAAAATGTGCTGCATAAAATCCGCAGTGTTCATGCCTAGTGTGTTCCTACCCTAAGGCCGGATTTACACAAGCGTGTGCTTTTTGCGCGCGCAAAAATGTGGCGTTTTGCGCATGCAAGGTCCATAACAGCTCCGTGTGTCAGCAGCGTATGATGCGTGGCTGCGTGATTTTCGCGCAGCCGCCATCATTATGACACTGTGTTTGTATGTTTGTAGCACGTGGTGCTTTTCTGTTTTCATTCATAGTTTATACTGCTGCGGGAGTGCTGGGCGTGATTTTCACGCACCCATTGACTTCAATGGGTGCGTGATGCGCGAACAATGCACAAATATCGGACATGTCGTGAGTTTTACGCAGCGGACTCACGCTGCATGAAAATCACTGACAGTCCGCACGGCCCCATAGAGTAACATAGGTCCGTGCGAGGCGCGTGAAAATCACAAGCGTTGCACGGATGTATTACACGTTCATCTGAATAAGCCCTAACAATAAGGCCCAGTTCACAGAGTTTTTGGGCCTTGATATTGACTCGGACACTGCGTCAGAATCAGCACCAAACAACTTCCAAAACTGCCTCCCATTGATTTAATCTGAAATCAATGGGAGCCAGTGGCGGAAAAAAGAAAAAGCAGCACGTCCTTTCTTGCCGCGGTTCTGCCTCTGACCTCCCATCTAAATCAATGGGAGGCAGAAAATGCATTTTTCGCTGCGTTTTTTGTCTGCTGTCCTCAATCGCCGCGGGCAAGAAACGCGGCAAGATAATGTGGGCAGGTCAAAATCTGCCTCAAAATTCGGTGCGCGGTTCCAGGCGGTCGCCGGTGCGCATGCGCGGGAGTTTTCGGGTGCGCGCGATCGGTCGCACGGGCGGCGGTGTTTGACGGCCCCCATGATACCCAGGGCCGCCATCAGGGGGGGTATTAGGGGTACTGATGTGAGAGGCCCGGCCAAACCTAATTGAAAGGGGGGCCCGCAGCTCATGACATTCTTTTGGTGAAAAAAACAGGCCCCGTTGTAGGGGCCTGTTTTTTTTCTACCAATGGCAAGTCGCGGCAGTTTGCCGGGCCCCCCTTTCAATTAGGTTTGGCCGGGCCTCTCACATCAGTACCCCTAATACCCCCCCTGATGGCGGCCCTGGGTACCATGATATAGTGCTGGACGGAGTACCGTTAACAGGCGGTGCCACGGTAGGGGGGGCCCAGAAAATTTAGCTGTAGGGGGCCCTGAAATTCCTGATGGCGGCCCTGCCCCAGTGTCCCGTCATGTCTGGGAGTGTCATAAGGGTGATTCCTCAAGCCTCAAATTTCAATGGGTGGAATGTGTTAGACAGACATTGAGAGGCGGTGACATGGATAGGAGGATCATGCAAAAAGAAGCGCAATGGATCTATCGCCTACAGACCATTTGTCCCCTAGGTCTTAATGAACAGATCTCATATCCTTGCTTCCTATAGGAGAACTCCCTATAATTAACTAAATAACACTAAAAAATTAAAATTAAAAACTAACTCTCTTCAACCTCCTCTGATACCTCTAAGTGGCTCTATTTTTTAGTGGTGGATGTTTTTCTGCCACTTATTCAGTGTCATAATAATCTAGAGGCAGTATCCTTTTGGATAATTGTAAATTTATACAGTGTACTTATTATGGTTGGCCCTGGTGGGACTTTATCGATGTCTTCTGCATGCTATGTTAATATGCATATATAGCAACGAATGGGCTTACATTAGTTTTCCCTGGATCGTATGTACGCTAAAACACCGACCATACTTTCATTCTGAAGTTTGCAGCTTTAATGAGCACAGTAAATTCAATCTAACTAGTTACTGAGTTTCTTCCATTAATCTAATGATTGGCGATGTGGTGTTGTTATTCTCTTTGTTTTGAGATGTACTTTCACCATGGTAGTAGATCTGTGTAGTAGTAAACATCCGCCTCGAGATCTCCAAGGCAACGTGGGACGCTGTAGCGTCCAACCTAAAGCTGATTGGCAGGTAGAAAGGGGGCTCGGCGCTAATCCTGCAACGTCATCAATTGACGTGTTCACTGCGGGTTGGTGCCTGGCCGATGCTACGCCAGCAGAGTGGGTGGGCTTTGGCCTGTCAAAAGATCGGAACTTCGCCGGCGCGTGTGAGGCCAATGCATTAGAGTCGTACAC
This sequence comes from Rhinoderma darwinii, assembly GCF_050947455.1. NCBI lineage: Eukaryota > Metazoa > Chordata > Amphibia > Anura > Rhinodermatidae > Rhinoderma > Rhinoderma darwinii. The sequence goes on along the minus strand of NC_134691.1, from coordinate 40,997,454 downwards.
GCGCCGTGAGGTTGAACCAGCACACAATTGTGCTAACCGGCAGAAACAGTGAAATAATAAGTGTATTGAAAGAATCGATAATCCCTGATGATGTGTCACTTTCACCTGTGGCACTGAAACGCGTTGGATTGTCTTAGTCAGCGAGGGGTGTCAGTAAAATATATCATAAGGGGAGAGGATTTGCTTGGCGGTTAAACAATATCACCACACCAGTATACCTCTCTTCATTACTGACCGCTTGTCTGAGCCTGTTGTACTGTATTTAGGGCTAGGATAGCTCATTTTAATGAATTTACCCATTAAACAATATTTTAATCGTTCTAATTCAGGCAGTCAATTTTGAAAATTAACGGAACGTAACAATTCTATCATTTTGCTTAGTATATATCCCGTATAAAAGAGCCTAAAGTGGGGGTACAGGCAGGGTCATAATATTGTGATAAATGGTTTAGGCCATCCTTTGCAGTGATCTATGGCACATGCCTTTATTATAGAAACACCTCTTACACATAACATCATTATCATTTCACTTCCATCATGTTTCTGAGCAGAAGATTCCTCTTGGACCTTGTCTTGTGCTTATCGCATTTATGTTGTACTTCAAATTTATCTGAGGAGCGTTCACCGGGCCAGCTGCCTTGTCACATGCCATTTTACATCCTTTCTTGCAGGGGTTATGTAACAATGTTCTTACATAACAAAATAAGTCTTTTAATCCAGCGTTGTTATAATCTTCCTAAAACAATACACACTATTAAAGATTATATCTGCAGCCAACTACAGGATTACGTAACAAGAACATGAAAATATCTCCATTGGCTTTACCAGAAAATGTGTTAAACAACCTGGCTACATTGTTCAGACTTACAAATACTAGACATAATTATTAAATGCAATCAGGGCCGGCCTTAGGGTAGATGGCGCCCAGTGCGAAATTATCTTTCGGCGCCCCACGCCATTATAAAAAATGCCACATAAAAAAGCATAATTCCTCCCCACAGTATAATGCCCTATATAGTGCCCCCACACAGTGTAATGCCCCTTTAGTGCCCGACACAGTGTAATGCCCCTTTAGTGCCCCACACACAGTATAATAATAATATTTAACCGGTTAAGGACTAGGCTGTTTTACAGCTAAATGACCAGAGCAAATTTCACAATTTTGCTATGCGCTTCTTTAGATGACTATAACTCAGCAGGTGAATAAAGTTCATCTTTGAATTTTACACTCTTTTTAAAGGACAGATAGGGCTTTGTTTTAGTGGCATTTGTCAGTATATATCATTTTTTTTTTTTCTCTAAAGTGGGCAAAATTGGAAAAAAATGCAAGAATTTAACAATTGCGTCGGTTTATGCTAGCATTTTTCACACACGGTATAGACCACTGCCAAAATTCATCTCCTTTCACGTTCTTCCACTTCTCCCGTGCATGGGGATACCAAATATGTGTGCCTTATTCACTGTGCGGGCATGTGCCAGGGCTTGGCATAAAAGGAGGCTTTTTGGCCTTTTCGGTCCAGGAATTTTGCATTTGATTTTAGAGCCGCATACTGTTTTCTGGGGGGCCTAATGCTGCTGAAACATTAGAAACACCCCATAAATGACTTCATTCACACAAGTAGACCCCACAAGGTTTCCTTCAAGGGGTTTATCATATTTTTAGCAAGTCCAGTTTTCTTCTGAAAGTTTCTTGAATAAGATGGAACAAAATAAAATCAGCACTTTTTTAGCAAATGCGTCAGTTTAGGCTAGTATTTTTCACACACGGTATAGACCACGGCCAAAATTCATCTCCTTTCACGTTCTTCCACTTCTCCCGTGCATGGGGATACCAAATATGTGTGCCTTATTCGCTGTGCGGGCATGTGCCAGGGCTTGGCATAAAAGGAGGCTTTTTGGCCTTTTCGGTCCAGGAATTTTGCATTTGATTTTAGAGCCGCATACTGTTTTCTGGGGGGCCTAATGCTGCTGAAACATTAGAAACACCCCATAAATGACTTCATTCACACAAGTAGACCCCACAAGGTTTCCTTCAAGGGGTTTATCATATTTTTAGCAAGTCCAGTTTTCTTCTGAAAGTTTCTTGAATAAGATGGAACAAAATAAAATCAGCACTTTTTTAGCAAATGCGTCAGTTTAGGCTAGTATTTTTCACACACGGTATAGACCACGGTCAAAATTCATCTCCTTTCACGTTCTTCCACTTCTCCCGTGCATGGGGATACCAAATATGTGTGCCTTATTCGCTGTGCGGGCATGTGCCAGGGCTTGGCATAAAAGGAGGCTTTTTGGCCTTTTCGGTCCCGGAATTTTGCATTTGATTTTAGAGCCGCATACTGTTTTCTGGGGAGCCTAATGCTGCTGAAACATTAGAAACCCCCCTTATAAATGACTTCATTCACACAATTAGACCCCACAAGGTTTCCTTCAAGGGGTTTATCATATTTTTAGCAAGTCCAGTTTTCTTCTGAAAGTTTCTTGAATAAGATGGAACAAAATAAAATCAGCACTTTTTTAGCAAATGCGTCAGTTTAGGCTAGTATTTTTCACACACGGTATAGTCCACGGACAAAATTCATCTCCTTTCACATTCTTCCACTTCTCCCGTGCATGGGGATACCAAATATGTGTGCCTTATTCACTGTGCGGGCATGTGCCAGGGCTTGGCATAAAAGGAGTCTTTTTGGTCCAGGAATTCTGCATTTGATTTTATAGCAGCATACTGTTTTCTGGGGGGCCTAATGCTGCTGAAACATTAGAAACACCCCATAAATGACTTCATTCACACAAGTAGACCCCACAAGGTTTCCTTCAAGGGGTTTATCATATTTTTAGACAGTCCAGTTTTCTTCTGAAAGTTTCTTGAATAAGATGGATCAAAATAAAATTAGCAATTTTTTAGCAAATGCGTCAGTTTATACCAGCATTTTTCACACACGGTATAGACCACGGTCAAAATTAATCTCCGTTCACATTCTGCCACTTCTCCCGTGCACGGGGATACCAAATATGTGGCCTTATTTATCACATAGAGATGTAGGAGGGCGGAGGATAGAAGAAGATTATTTCACAAATCGCTTTTTTTCAAAGCTGGTTTTACAAAACTCAACAGAGTTTCTATAACACTTCCAAAATATCTGCTCTTGAAGCAGAAATCTCAAAATATTCATCTAGGGGTATAATGGGAATTTATTTTTTGGGGTTTTCTAAGATAAGAAATTGCAGGTTAATGCAAATGGAGCTCTCCAGCAGATGAACTTTAGAAAACATCAAACATGACATCCACCCCCCACCCATTCCCTCCCTCACCCTTGGAGTAAAATCATGGGAAAAATAAAAATGTAATGTAGGGCAAATATATTTTCAACAAATTAACTAAAATCTAATAATTCAGAACAGTGTGGTATTTTTTAAAACATGGCTCAATGCACAGGCCTGGTTGTGAGGGACATGAGGGACAGAAATATCGGGAATCTTTGCGGTGCCCGTCTTTTCTGCAGACGCGGCACTTTTTCTGGGGGTTGCTTCTGGTTGCTGTTGGGGGAATCCGACTGATGAAGTGTCTTTCAGTCAGTCGCGTGACATCCTCAGACTGGGGGCATTCTCGGGTGTCCTGAACATCAAAAATGAGGCCTTCAATAATTTTTTCCTGGAAATCCAGGTATGTGTCTCTGCCTCTGTTTTTTTTATAGAGCACAAATGAGTTGTGGATGGCCACCTGTAACAAATAAATGGCCACCTTTTTGTACCAGGTTTTAGTTTTGCGTTTTACTAAATAGGGCTGTAAAACCTGGTCGCTTAAATCCACCCCCCCCATGTACTTGTTATATTCGGACACGCTCACTGGTTTGTGCTTGTCCGATGTTGCCCCTCTTTCCCTCACTGCCACTGTTCCTGCGGTATGAATCGTGCTTAGCACATACACATCTTTGCGATCCCTGAACTTGACCGCCAGCAATTCTTCAGATGCATAAGCACAGGAGTCCCCCTTTACCATGCGCTTCCCCACTAATTGCTGTGGAAAACCAATTCGGTTTTTGCGCATGGTACCACATGCCCCAGTCCTTGCAACATGCAAATGCCTAAACAGGGGCACACTCGAATAAAAATTATCACAGTACAGGTGGTACCCCTTGTGAAGCAGAGGCTGCATTATCTCCCACACAATCTTACTGCTGGTGGAAAGATCAGGGGGGCATCCAGGAACATTTATTGTGCGGTCCCGCCCTTCATAAATCCTGAAGGCGGTGGTATATCCTGACCCGCTTTCACACAATTTGTAGAGCTTAACGCCATATCTTGCCCTTTTGGAAGGTAGATATTGGCGAAAGCTAAGTCTGCCATGAAAGTTGAGGAGGGATTCGTCCACACTTACATTCTGCTCAGGGGTGTAGAGTTGCAGAAATAAATTATTCAGGGAATTTATTAGCGGTCTTATTTTGAACAACCGATCCCGGTTTGCATCGGTACTTGGGGGGGCCTGTGCGTTGTCATTGAAGTGGAGGAACCTCATTATTGTCTCATAACGAGACCTGGGCATTACTGCAGAATATACTGGGGTGGCTTGGGCGGGTCTTGTTGACCAGTAAGACCTAATGGAGGGCTTTTTGACAATACCCATATTTAGGGTGAGCCCCAAAAAATTTTTTAATTCCTGCAAATTGGTGGGCGTCCAATCTCTGGCATGGGTGGATGAAGGTTTCTGCCTTATATATTGCGTGGCATATAAATTTGTTTCGTGGACAATCTGATTTAGGATGTCGTCCGTTATAAATAAATGGAAGTAATCCATTTGGACAAAATTTGTATTGTCCACGGTTATGCCAGGAGTGGCCGTAAATCCGTGGATTCTAGGCCCAAAAGATGGGGCAGGTGCCCATACAAGAGCCTGGACTGGAGGGACCAGGCTGTCCCGTGCTACAGCGCTACTTGGCCCTGCGCTTTCATGTTCTGCAGTTTCGACTGCATCAGGGACAACGTCCCCTGAAGATGAACCTGAAGTGACGCTGTCATCGTCACTGCCCAAAACAGGTTCCATCTCGGACGCCATCTCTGATGCGGTCTCCGACTCAGACCACAGCATGGCGTATGCCTCCTCGGCGCTAAACAACTTCCTCGCCATAACGTAACTAACACTAACTAAACAAATTTTTTTTTTTTTTATAAAACACACAAACTAACTGCTATATATATCTACACTACCGCTAACAAAAAAATAAACCGCTATTGCTATATATATTATATATATGTGGATATATATATAATTATATACTCCCTACCTGCCTATTCTAATAGAATAAAAGAAAGAAAGGTAGATAGATAGAAAAAAAGATAGATGGATAGATAGATTGTATAGATAGATAGAAATCTATCTATACAGAGAATGTTTTAGAGTGTAACTGTATTTTTTTGTAACTGTAACTGTAATCTTCTGGCAGCAATTCTCCCGAGTCTCTTCTTCTCCTCAAACTGAAACAATGTTTGAGGAGAAGAAAAGAGGCAGGAGATTTACTGCCAGAAAAGTCAAAATAAAACAAATGTGGTCGCTGTGATAGGTTTTCACAGCGACCACATGATCAGGGACCATCAGATTGGTCCCTGATACTCTGCCCAGTGCCCAGAGCTGTTGGTAACAGCGTGGGCACAGGGCTGTGTGCACGCGATCGCGTGCACACTGTTTTATAAGCAGGAATGCATGTGATCGCTGTGATTGGTTGTCACAGCGATCACATGTTCAGGGACCATCAGATTGGTCCCTGATACTCTGCCCAGTGCCCAGAGCTGTTGGTAACAGCGAGGGCACAGGGCTGTGTGCACGCGATGGCGTGCACACTGTTTTCTATGCAGAAATGCATGTGATCGCTGTGATTGGTTGTCACAGCGATCACATGTTCAGGGGCCAAAAGATTGACCACTGACATTCTGCCCAGTGCCCATGGCTGTTAGCAACAGCCAGGGCATAGAGCTGTGTGCACGCGATCGCGCGTGCACAGTCTCTGAAGTGCGGCCATATATATACTATACGCCGGACTTTAGAGACCCTGACCGCTGGCCGTATATTTACGGCCAGCGGTCGGGAACCTGTTAATAATGTAATATGTTATAACGCCTTCAAGGACACAGTATTTTGTCCTCTAATTGTGCCCACACAGTGTTATGCCCCTAAGTGCCACACACATTATATTGCCCCCTGTAGTGCCCCTACACAGTATGATGTCCTCCAGAGTATAATGCACCCACAGCCCCCCTAGTAGAAAGTGCCCCATGTAGATTGTGCCGTACTGCCCATTGTAGTGTCATACCCCTTGTAGTGCCATACAGCCCCCCATCTGCCCCTTGTAGTGTCATACAGCCCCACCTCCCTCTTGTACACAGTGCCCCCCACGCCCCCTTGTAGACAGTGTCATACAGCACCCACCTCCCCATTGTAGAAAGTGACATACAGCCCCCACCTCCCCCTTGTAGACAGTGCCATACTGCCCCCCACCTCCATCTGACAGGATCCTTGCGTAGGCCGGCTTGATCCAGAGATGTCATCACGCCGACTGCGCAGGGATCCTGTCCCTGCGCCTCATAGGCTGCAGGCGCCGCTGTAGCCTGCTACAGAGTTTCCCAACCTTTTCGGACTTGAGCCACCCCTGGAAAAAAAAAATTCCTCAGGCCCCCCTACCAAAAATTGTTTAGAAAAAGACAGAAAATAGCTAAAAATAAGCACTACATTCTTAGGGTATGTTCACACAGCGTTTTTTGTAAGGCAGAAAAAAATCTGCTTTTGAATTGACAGCGTTATTTGATGGGTTTTTTTTTTTGCGTTTTTTTTTTAAGCCGTTGAAGCGAATGCAAAAGACGCAGCAAAAAAAGCTCCAAACGAGCGCCACAGCTATTTTCTTCCTACTATTAATTTCAATTGGAGGTCAGAGGTGGAAACCACCTGTGGGGGACTCACCGTAAAATAACCATCAGCCCCCCACTCACAGTAAAATGACCATCAGCCCCTCCACTCACAGTAAGGCTGGGTTCACACACACTATTTACGGACGTAATTCGGGCGTTTTAGCCCCGAATTACGTCCGAAAATGCGGCTCAAAAGCGTCGGCAAACATCTGCCCATTCATTTGAATGGGTCTTACGATATTCTGTGCCGATGGTCATTTTTTTTACGCGCCGCTGTCAAAAGACGGCGCGTAAAAGAGACGCCCGCATCAAAGAAAAGCCTGTCACTTCTTCAGACGTAATTGGAGCCGTTTTCCCTTGACACCATGGAAAAACAGCTCCAATTACATCCGTAATGGACGCAGCGAAAAGCGCCTGCACATGCCATTACGTCTGAAATTCCGGAGCCGTTTTCTCCTGAAAACAGCTCCGTAATTTCAGCCGTAATGGACGCTGCCGTGTGAACATACCCTAAAATGACCATCAGCCCGTCCACTCACAGTAAAACGACCATTAGCCCCCCACTCACAGTAAAACTACCATTAGCCCCCCACTCACAGTAAAATGACCATCAGCCCCCCACTCACAGTAAAACTACCATCAGCCCCCACTCAGTAAAATGACCATCAGCCCCCCACTCACAGTAAAACTACCATCAGCCCCCCACTCACAGTAAAACTACCATCAGCCCCCACTCACAGTAAAATGACCTTCAGCCTGCCACTCACAGATGCCCCCTGTAGATAGTACCACACAGCCCATTGTAGGTAGTGGCACACAGCCCCCTTGTAGGTCGTGCCACACAGCCCCCTTGTAGGTCGTGCCACACAGCCCCCTTGCTGCACAGCCCCCTTGTAGGTCGTGCCACATGTGGTGGCCCGTGGGTGGCGGGGGATGCAGGAACCCAAAATGGTGGATACTGGGCTCTCTGTCTTGTGTCACGGTGGTATTTTGCCTTGCAGGCCTTCCCACCTCCCAGGGACACACACACACAGTGATGAGGGGGTTGCACAAGATGATGATGATGACTGTTGTTTCCCCCGGGGCACTCCCTTGGTGGCTGACTCCTGTCTGGTGTTATTTGGGGTGCCCTTGGTGTAGAGTGCAAATAGAAGACAGGAGACGGTGGTGGCAGTTAATCAGGAGAGCTTGCAGCACACTTTTACTTTTCAAGATGGAGATTGTACAATACAAATATGTCATCCAAATTCAGCTCAATCAGTGTAGCCCAATGCTAAATGCAGGAGTGCTATTATCTCTCTACTCACAGTCTCGCTTTCTGGACTCTTCTGGCTCCTTGAGCTGTTATTCCAATAAATCTCTTTAGGCCTGTCTTTCTCTGTAATCCGAAAAATGGCTGAACTCCGGAGCACCTTCACTGTGCTTCCTGCTGCATCCACTCCTCGCTCACCACTCTAACCACTCCCTAATTAACTCCTCCCAGCTTCTGTTACATTATAGAAAACCACTCCGCATAGGCTGAAACACAATGTCATAACATTTCTGGACCTGTAGATGGCAGCATAACACAACACATGAAGACAAACATAGTTTTCATAGTAGTGCTCCTGTGGGACACTACATACACCCCCTCTTTATATAAAGCCGTCCTCGGCGTCCGACTCTCCAGGCGGCAGGTTAACCTAAAACAAAGGTTAATCACAATTGCAATAATAAACTAAGAGTCCATACAGTCTCTGAGGAATGTGAGGATATAATGCTGAACAGGGAAAATGTCCAAGAGTCCTTGTCATATGAACTGGGGAAAATGAAGGACTTGTTACCCAATTGGGATGCAAACAATACAATGTCTCTGGTGAAGGATAATCCAAAAATGAAGTCTCAGATTCAACAGTTCAATCTTGATATCGAGCTGGCATCTTACCTCGGGTAGCTCTATCAGATCTCCTCAGGGGCTCCTCTATAGCAATTTCAGGGTCCCTGGATTCCTCTGGACCAGGCCGGAACTCGGATGACGAGGTCACTTGGTCCTCGTCGGGATCAAGAACAGTTCTTGGAACAAAAATAGACAGCCAAGGTTGGAACAGCCAATCAAGAGGGGACATACTAGTTGTTGGCGGTAGCGGTTCAGCTGCAGGAGATTTCTCAGTTGTCTGTGGTTCTGCTGGTACCTCTTCCTTTAGGCAGAGCTTGAGACGATTACGGTGGACGACTTGGGAATCTCGGCCTTCGCGCACAATCTCATAGACATCAGTCCCAGGGTGCGGGATGGACTTAATTGTGTATGGTTCTTTCTGCCACTTGCTGTCCAACTTACTTGAACGATGGTTGTTTTTCAGCCACACACGGTCTCCAATTTGGAAGGGTTCTGCTTCGGCCTTTTGATCAAAACCTGCTTGTTGCCTTTGACGAGCATCTTCCATCCGTCTTTCCACAATCTCGTTGGCTTCAGCCAGGCGACGCTGGTGATCACTCACCCACTCTGTGTTTGGCAGGGGGTTGATAGTATCTGGAACTTCGACATCCATGGCCAAGTCCGAAGGCAATTTGCCCTGACGGCCAAACAGGAGATAGTAAGGAGTGTACCCTGTGGAGCAGTGCACAGTGTTGTTATACAGGTACACCAATTCTGGCAGGAGAGTCGGCCAATCAGCCCTCTTCTGGGACGGAACAGTTCTTAACATCCCAATAAGAGTCTGGTTCATCTTTTCACATAAGCCATTACCTTGTGGATGATAAGCGGTAGTTCTCAGCTTCTGACAGCCATAGAGGGAACACAACTCGTGGAACAGTTGAGACTCAAATGCGGAACCACGATCAGTCAGGATCTTGTCCGGACAGCCATAGGGGAGTACGAAATTCTTCCAAAAGATGGCAGCGGTGGTCTTGGCAGTCAGGTCTTTCACTGGCATAGCTACCACGAACTTCGTATAGTGGTCAATTATAGTTATAGCATAAGTATACCCAGTGCGGCTTGGTTCAAACTTGACATGGTCAATGGCTACCAGTTCCAGCGGTCTATGACTGATGATGGGGTGAAGTGGGGCTCTCTGGTCATGACGCTCTCCTCGGCTCTGAGCACAGGTGGGACATTCTCGGCACCACTTCTCTATGTCGTCTCTCATGCCAATCCAGTAAAATCGTCGGCGTATGGTATCTTCCGTTTTATGAACCCCAAAGTGTCCCGATCTGTCATGGTAGGCTTCCAAGATGGATTTGGAATCTCGCCGGGGTACCACAATTTGATGTAGACGCTCACCCGTTACTGGATCCAGGGCAGTCCTCTGTAGTAGACCTCTGGACACGAAAAGTCGATTCCTCAGTCTCCATAGACAAATTAATTCCTGATCAGCTTGACCTCTACGTATTCGGTCCGGAGTCCTCTTCTGAAGAAGGGAAGTCTGCAATTCCTGTAGGTTTCTACTCTCCCGTTGGAATCTAGCCCACTGTCTGGAATCTTGGGAGCAGTCAGGAACATTTGGTTGCGGATGTTCGTTTCGCTTCCTCTGAGCGATCACCGAATTCTGGGTTGCAAACTGGGCATAGAATGTAGGCATCTCTACCTCTTCCCATTCATCATTACATCGGACCGGTTCTTCACCCACAGGCAAACGGGATAAGGCATCGGCATTCACGTTGGACGCACCAGTCCGGTACTTGATCACAAACTGATAATTCGCCAGTCTGGATGCCCATCGCTGTTCAAGAGCTCCCAGTCACGCTGTATCCAAGTGGGCCAGCGGATTATTATCCGTGAAGACGATGAAGGGTGTTGCAGCCAGGTAATCTTTAAATTTTTCGGTCACTGCCCACACAAGGGCCAGGAATTCCAGCTTAAAGGAACTATAATTCTGGTCGTTCCGTTCAGCGCCTCGAAGACCTCTGCTGGCATAAGCGATGACTCTCTCTTTCTGGTCCTGTACCTGCGACAGGACGGCCCCCAATCCCTTCTGGCTGGCATCAGTATACAGCCTAAAGGGTTGGTTGTAGTCAGGATATCCCAGGATAGGTGGTTCGGTTAACAGCTGCTTCAGCTTCTGGAAAGCGGCTTCATGGGCTTCAGCCCACTCAATCGGGATCCTTCTCTTCATAGCTTCCTTGGAGTGACCTCTTAACAATCCCTGGAGGGGTTCTGCAATCTGGGCAAAGTGTGGGATGAACCGTCTATAATACCCTGCAAATCCCAAGAAACTTCTCACCTCCTTGACTGTGGTAGGGGCTGGCCAGCTCTTTACTGCTGCTACTTTGCCTGGATCAGGAACCACTCCTTCTGCACTCACGACATGGCCTAAGTAATGGACTTCCGGCTTCAGGAGATGACACTTGGAGGGTTTCACTTTCAGGCCATATTTGATGAGGGTTTTGAGGACTTCTGCCAGGTGCTGTAGGTGTTCCTCATAAGTCTTTGAGTAGATGATTACGTCGTCCAGGTACAAGAGGACGGTCTCGAAGTTTTGGTGACCCAGGCAGCGTTCCATCAGCCTCTCGAAGGTTCCTGGGGCATTGCATAGCCCAAAGGGCATACAATTAAACTCGAACAACCCCATGGGAGTAGTGAAAGCAGTCTTTTCCCTATCTTCGGGAGCCATAGGTACCTGCCAATACCCGCTGGTCAAATCCAGAGTTGAGAAGTAGGCAGCAGACCCCAAGGCAGTCAGGGATTCTTCAATGCGTGGCAGGGGATACGCATCCTTGTGAGTGATATTATTGATTTTGCGGTAGTCCACGCAGAATCTAATGTTGCCATCCTTCTTTTTCACCAGGACTAGGGGTGCAGCCCATGGACTGTAGCTCTCCCGAATCACATCTGCGTCCTTCATCTCCCGAATCATTTTCTTCACTGGCTGGTACATGGCTGGTGGAAGGGGACGGTACCTTTCTTTGATGGGTGGATGGACGCTTGTAGGGATGGTGTGCTCAATGATAGTAGCCTTCCCAAAATCCATAGGATGTTTACTGAAGGCTTGTTGATTGTCTTTGGCCACCATCAGGGCTCCTTCGATCTCCTCTTCGGTAGTATTAGCATCGCCAACATGGATCTCGGTCCACCAGGGTTTTGTTGTCATCTCAGGGGTAACTTGATTCTGGGTAGCTTGCTGGAACACTGTAGTCTCAGGGCTCCAGACATCTTGGAAGAAGACCTGTGAGAGCTTAGCAACTGGACGGTATTTACTCAGTACCACAGCCGTATCACCAATGTTCAGGAGGCGAATAGGTACCCTCCCATTAGAAACAGTCACTAGACTTCTGGCTGCTAGCACGGTCGGATGATCTTCCAGAAGAAGAGGTTCCACAAGGGCCTGGTAATCTTGACCTTGCAAACCTGGACGAGCTCGACACCACAGAATGGTTTCCGTCTCTGGTTCCAGAGTCACTGGTTGTGAGTCCATGATGCGGGCACGGCAGATCTCACCCTTTTCATTCGTGAACCTCTGTTGGGCATTCAAGAGACGGATAGCATGCTGAATTGCATTTTGATTGGAGACAGGGACTGTAGAAAGTGCTCGGTGTAGGGCATCTAGCATCTCTTCATAGCAATTCCTAAGAACATTCATGCCCAGCACCACTGGTGGAAAGTCATCATCCCAGACGTTCACTACAATTACGCCTTGCTGGGGCAGTTCAGTTTCTCCCATCTGGATCGTGGGTTCCCAGTAGCAACCGATGGGGTATCGATTGTCCATTACTGGCTACAATGTTAAGCCACGTGTCTGGGGGTTGTATCAGCTGGTCGAGGTCCCAGTACTTCTCAAACCAACTTCTCTGCAGAGTGGTGACTTGAGAGCCAGTGTCCAGTAAGGCCGACAGTGGGATCCCATTTAGGTGGATCGTAATCACTGGACACTGCCCAATGTACCGGGGAATCCATTCTGGTGTTGTGGGACCTATTGGTCTTCCTCCCGAGGGGCGGTCCTCTGCCTCGGGGGATTGTCGTTTAACTGACGACATTCTCTTTCAATATGGCCAGCTCTTTGACACCTACGACAAATGGGTCTTCCGGTGGTATCAAATCTGTCAGAAGAGCGTCTACCCCAATTCCGGTAACTTCCCCCTTCTGATCGGTTACTGAACCTGTTACTGGAGTAGCGGCGGCTTTCGTTCTGGCGTTGCTCCATATCTTCCATTTTCTGGCACATTTTACTGAGGCTCTTGGTGAGGACAGCAATTTGGTCCCTCAGTTCACCAACTGGATCTTGAGCTTGCATGTGAGCACACTGAGCTAGTGCAACTTGACTTCCCGCTGCTGTAGGATGATCTACTTGCGACTCCGTAGGAGTCTCTATGGAATAGGGGAAAACTTTGGCTTGAACCGCGGCGGCTTCAGTCCCCAGGATTCTAATTGCGAGCTCTTTAAAGTCCAAGAAGATACAGCTTGGGTTCTGGGAGGCCAACATTCTGAGCTGACTTTTAAGAGCTTCAGATGCAGCTCCTTCAACAAACTGCTCCCTTAAGGCCTTGTCAGCCTCTGCAGCCTCTAAGGGTTCTACTTGCATAATTGCCCGCTGGGCCTCCTGCAGGGATAAAGCAAAGTCTCTCAATGACTCACCGGGCTGCTGCTTCTTTCCAAAGAATCTCATCTTGAGCTCTGCCACAGTCCTTACTTCAAATGTGGCACGCAATCGGTCCAGTATCTGTTCCACTGTTTTTTTCTCTGTTCTGGGCCAGGATTTCACTTCTCTTAATGCTGCGCCCTCTAGTTGTCCTATCAATATCTCAACCCTCTGGTCTGTTGAGACAGGATACAAACGGAACATGGACAGCATCTTCTCTTTGAATTCCCTCAGGGAATGAACTTCGCCTTTGTAGCGAGGAAGCCATGGTGCTCCAAAGTAATAGGGCATAGTGAGTGGCATCACTTGTGCTGTTGGAGGTGACCCACTGGGGCTTGGAGAGCCGTTATCTCCGTCATCAGACATTTTCTGCAATAAGTCCTACAGTAACCCCTAGCAACGGGTGTTCAATTTCAGGCTATGCACTAAGCCTCTTTTCCGGATATCTTTTCCGGTGTCTCTACACTGTTAACTGCCACTTTTTACTTTAAATCTCATTTACTGGCCTATTCAGGCACTCACCAGCTTTCTCTTAGCTGCTCCGCTGTTTTCGCGGGTTCTGTTGCGCAGCTCCTTGCCACTTCCAATATGGCGGCGACTTGGCGGGAAACTTTTATTCCGGCTGTAGCGAAATGTCTGTAACTCCGCTCCGGCTGTGGCGCATCAGCGCTGACTTAGTTCATAAGGCACAGAGGCCATAGAGATCCTGTTCGTGACGCCAAAATTATATGTGGTGGCCCGTGGGTGGCGGGGGATGCAGGAACCCAAAATGGTGGATACTGGGCTCTCTGTCTTGTGTCACGGTGGTATTTTGCCTTGCAGGCCTTCCCACCTCCCAGGGACACACACACACACAGTGATGAGGGGGTTGCACAAGATGATGATGATGACTGTTGTTTCCCCCGGGGCACTCCCTTGGTGGCTGACTCCTGTCTGGTGTTATTTGGGGTGCCCTTGGTGTAGAGTGCAAATAGAAGACAGGAGACGGTGGTGGCAGTTAATCAGGAGAGCTTGCAGCACACTTTTACTTTTCAAGATGGAGATTGTACAATACAAATATGTCATCCAAATTCAGCTCAATCAGTGTAGCCCAATGCTAAATGCAGGAGTGCTATTATCTCTCTACTCACAGTCTCGCTTTCTGGACTCTTCTGGCTCCTTGAGCTGTTATTCCAATAAATCTCTTTAGGCCTGTCTTTCTCTGTAATCCGAAAAATGGCTGAACTCCGGAGCACCTTCACTGTGCTTCCTGCTGCATCCACTCCTCGCTCACCACTCTAACCACTCCCTAATTAACTCCTCCCAGCTTCTGTTACATTATAGAAAACCACTCCGCATAGGCTGAAACACAATGTCATAACATTTCTGGACCTGTAGATGGCAGCATAACACAACACATGAAGACAAACATAGTTTTCATAGTAGTGCTCCTGTGGGACACTACACACACAGCCCCCTTGCTGCACAGCCCCCTTGTAGGTCGTGCCACACAGCCCTCTTTTAGTTCGTGCCACACAGCCCCCTGTAGGTAGTGCCACACAGCCCTCTTGTAGGTCGTGCCACACAGCCCCCTGTAGGTAGTGCCACACAGCCCCTTTGTAGGTAGTAAGGATGTCACGATACCTGAATTTGGACTTCGATACCGATACTTTGTGTAGTATTGCAATTTCGATACTTTGCCAACAGTAATAAAAAAAAGTTCTTCCATTTTCTGATGTGAGGCACATGGTGTGATGATGAATTTAACCTCCATGTGCCTCAAATTAATAGTAATTAACCCCATCATGTTTCTCAGTCATAATGGGTTAATGTGTGAGGTACATGATGGGGTTAATTACTATTAATTTGAGGCACATGGAGGTTAAATTCATCACACCTCGTGCCTCACATTAATAAGTGAAAGAAGTTTTTTTTAATAGTTTTTTTTACAGAGTACACATCATAAATGACGCAAAAAAATTGTTGTGCAGGTTATTACAGCCGCGCCAATACCGAATGTGTATATTTTATATATTGAGACTTATTTTAATGCTTATTGTAAAAAAGGCGTATGTGTATTTTTTTAAATTTAACATTACTTTAACAGGCAGTTGTTAGGACATACCTAAGTATGCCCTAACAACAGGAAATATGGTAAGACGGCCCTGGGGTCCTTCAATGGACCCTGGGCTGTCTGCCCATATATGGTATGGCCCTCAATCGCGTCACAGGAATTCCCTGTGACGCGATCCAAGGGTAATCCCCCCATCTCACTTTCCCCTGAATGCTGCAGTCAGCTTTGATCGCAGCATTCAGGGGAATAGCGGCGGAGATGAGCGGTTTCTCTGATCTCCGCCGTTATAGAGCGGGGCTGCGGCTGTGTAATACAGTCATTGCCCCGCTCCTGACAGAAGTGCGTGCGCGGTCAGCATGAGGTAATGCGGCTGGCGCTGCACTAATGAGCGATGGCGCAGACACCGAAGACAGAACATGGGGGTGTTTTGCAGTGCAGCCGCCATGTTCTGTCTTCAGTACCGCCGCTCATTAGTGCAGCGCTGGCCGCATCGCATCATCCTCGCGGCGCGGTCTTGTCAGGACTCAGGAGCAGGGCAATGGCTGTATTACACAGCCGCAGCCCCGCTCTAATTCATCATGTATTACTATACTTAGCTGTGTGGCTCGAACCATTTGGGGATGCACAGTATCGAAGTTTCGATGCAGTGTGCATCCCTAGTAAGTAGTGCCACAAATCCCCCCCTTGCCGCACAGCCCCCTTGTAGGTAGTGCCACACAGATCCCTTGTAGTGCCACACACACCCTTGTAGGTAGTGCCATACAGCCCCCATGTAGGTAGCACTCCCTTCCTGTAGATAGCGCCACTGTAGCTCCCTGTGGCTGGGGATTCCGCTCCTTGACGGAGTGCTTGATGTCTCTGTCCATATGTGAACAGTGACATCAGGGGCAACTAACTCCTGAAGCGGAATCCCTGTCCACAGCGTTGCCGACGCAGTGACCGGGGATTCCACTCCAGGAGAAGCCCCTGACGTCTCTGTCCATTTAGTCGGGGGGTGCCATCTACAGGGGTTCTGCAAAAAAATCTCCTCCTCCTCACATGCACTTTGCGCTATGAGGAGGAGGAGAGAAAGCACGTCCGTGGCAGTTGTCCAGAGGAGTGTCACGGCCCCCCTGGAGGGTTCTCATGGGAACCTCATGTGGGAACCACCAGCCTAGTAGATCGCAGAGCAGTGAGATACCTCTGCTATAGTGTTCAATAGTATCTGCGTCTTTAGCAGGGCCGTATTTACAACTCACGCTGCCCTAGGCACTAAGCCTGAATATACCCCCATTAAAGGCCTATTTAGTTTAGCCAATTATCATCATGATTCGCCAGTTTCTGACCAATTATAATGATATTTGGTCAGTGTTAACAAAGGAGAAGATCAATGATAAAAACTTTGCTTATCGTTAATCTCTAATGAGAAAAAAAAAGGTAATACACCCGGCCGTAGTCATAGCGATGCGTATTCTGTTCTGAGCTTAGCCCGGCCTCCAGGGATGACGATTCATCCCATGTGACAGCTGCAGCCAATCAAAGGCTGCAGCGGTCACATGGACTACAGCGTCATCGCAGGAGGCCGGGCTACGCTCAGAGAGAGACTACGGCTGGGAGTATTAGCTTTTTTTAAAATTTATTTCTGCAGTCTTTCCGCCCAAAAAACGACACCAAAATTTGGTGCCGTTTTTCAGGTGAAATTCACTGCGGTTCTCAGGACGTATACACTGTGTGGTTTTACGTATCCGCCCTGTGTGTTCCTACCCTTATAATCAAGTTGCTCTCCCCACAAATATTATCTCTAAGGGCTTATTCAGACGAACGGGAATTACGTCCATGCAACGCGCGTGATTTTCATGCGCGTTGCACGGACCTATATTAGTCTATGGGGCCGTGCAGACATGTGTGTGATTTTTACGCTGCGTGAGTCCGCTGCGTAAAAGTCATGACATGTCCGTTCTTTGAGGGTTTTTTGCGCATCACGCACCCATTGAAGTCAATGGGTGCGTGAAAACCACGCATGCCACATGGAAGCACTTCCGTGCGACCAGCGTGATTCAAGCAACAGCTGTCAAAAGGATGAATGAAAACAGAAAAGCACCACGTGCTTTTCTGTTTACAAACATCCAAATGGAGTGTCATAATGATGGCGGCTGCACAAAAAGCACACAGCCGCGCATCATACGGGGCTGACACACGCAGCTGTCAAATGCATTTTACGCAGGCAAAACGCCGCGTTTTTTGCGTGCGCAAAAGGCACACACTCGTGTGAATCCAGCCTAAGGGTAAGGCCACACAGAGTGGCCCAGATACGGTCGCAACGCAGCTAACAACCACGCCGGCACCATGTTCAGTGCGGCTGTCAAACAGCCTGTTAATGGCCGCATGTATTCCGGTTACACGCTCATGCGCACTGCCGCTCCATTCATTCTCTATGGGAGTACCGGAGATAGCCGAGTGCAGTGTTCTGCTTTTTCCGGCGCTCCCATAGAGAATAAATAGGGGGTAAGCTGTTGGAATTTGCAAAATCGTGCGGCCATAAAGGGTGTATTAATTCATGGGCGCACGATTTTGCAGATAAAGGGACGGTTTACCCACGTTAACGTGCGGCCATGAATTAATACACCCTTTATGGCCGCACGATTTTGCAAATTACAACAACTTACCTCCTATTCATTCTCTATGGGAGCGCCGGAAAAAGCAGAACACTGCACTGGGCTATCTCCGGCGCTCCCATAGAGAATGAATGGAGCGGCAGTGCGCGTGCGAATGTAACCGGAATACCCCTTAACGAGGTATTGGACAGCCGCTCCTACATAGTGCCAGCGCGGTTGTTGGCCGCGTTGCGACAGTGTGAGGGCCGCTCCGTGTGGCCATACCCTAAAGAATCCTTTCTCCCCATACATAACGCTAAGTTCCCCATCCCCATGATTCATAATAAGCTCCTACACCACAAAATAAACTATACAGAAGTCCCCCTCCCCACAAAATACATGTATAAAGAATCCCCCCACACTCCTATAGCACTTAGGGCAATGTCCCCTCAACCCTCAAAATCGATCTGTAAAAAATACACACTCAAAGTACCTGTAACCTAGTCTCCCCTCCCCCACAAAATCGATCTTTACAAAAAAAAACATCCTGTTACACATCACATAAAGCCCCCTCTCTCCCCCTCCCTCACACAGCACAAAAATAGACATAGATTAAGCTAAAGCTGCTGCTCTTCTTACCTGACTCCGGAGCTCCGTGGAGGAGTCTTCACTGGGGCAGTAGCAGAGCAGGAAGGATCTGCGTGAGGTGCTGAGTGTGTGTGACACTGCAGTACAGGCTGTGCCGATTGGTGGAGCAGACAGAAGCACCTGCTGCTCCTCCAATCAGCGCTCACTTCACGCAGCAGTGCAGAGGGAGGAACATTTCTCCTCTCTTCTGCTCGTACCCACTGGCGCCCCCTTACAGCATGGCGGCCGGCGCCCTGTGCGACCGCACGTGTCGCACATAGCTAAGGCCGGCCATGAATGCAATTATATTTGCCCATAGGTTTAGGCCTCATGCACACGACCGTAGCCATATGCACGGCCGTGATTTTCGGGTCAGCCGGCCGCGGAGTGTCACCCGCAAATTGCGGGCCGTGCACATGGCCGCGGCCATTATGTGCTATGAGCCTGGACCGCAGAACACAGCCGTGATAAGACATGTCTGTTCTTTCTGCGGTCCAGGCTCCTGGGCCATGCATGGACTGTGGAAACCACGGTCGTGTGCATGGGCCCATAGAAATGAATGGGGCCACAATTCTCCCGTGGATTTTCGGGGGAATTGCGGCCGCAAAAGCACATTCGTGTGCATGGGGCCTTACAATTCAACACGTTTACTGCAGTTCTCTGTTGAAGATTTGGCTGATCCATTTACCCATTGTTCTCATAATTGAAAGGCTAAATTTATGCCAATGCTTGTGTGTCACTATGATTTAAAGAGGCTCTGTCACCAGATTATAAATGCCCTATCTCCTACATAATCTGATCGGCACTGTAATGTAGATAACAACAGTGGCTTTTATTTTAAAAAACTATTCTTTTTGGGCAAGTTATGAGCAATTTTATATTTATGCTGATTAGTTTCTTAATGCCCAACTGGGCGTTATTTAACTTTTGACCAATCAACGTCGTACACTTTTCTCCATACATAGCGAAATCACACTGTGCTGTCACATACTCCCACAGTAACTTTACCGAAGTGTCTTGAGAGTGAATAGACATCACCTCCAGCCAGGATGCAATGTCTATTCACCCTCCCAACACTTCGGTAACGTTTCTGTGGGACTTACTCACACCACAGCTTGATCTTGGATGGAGGCAATGTCTATTCACTCTCAAGTCACTCAAGACACTCACTCAAGTTAATGTGTGGGTAAGTAACAGCACAGCGTGATCTCGCGAGATCACGCTGTGCAGTGAAAGAAGCTGGCCTGGAACGATGAGAAGTGTATGACGCTGATTGGTCAGCGTCATACATTTCTCTTTACAATGCCCACTTGGTCAAAAGTTAAAAAACGCCCAGTTTGGCATTAAGAAACTAATTAGCATAAATCTACAAGTGTTCATAACTTGCTCAAAAATAATCGTTTTTTTTTTCTTTATCAAGATTTATTAGATTTTCAATAAAAATGTACAATAGAAAAACAATTGTATATAAATCAAAGGACAATTTAACTGAAACAAATCAGTAGATTACAATAGGATACAATACAAGTTGAGTATATGTAACGTGAAAAAACAAAAGTGTACAATGGCGTATGAAGCACACAATAAAAAAAGAGAAGGGGGATCGGAAAAGGGAAAAGGACAAGAGAGGCGAAGAAGGAGGGAATCGACCAAAGATGTGTAAGTGGCGAGAAAGACTCAAGTATTATCGTCCAGCCAGTGAGAAAGTACAGGCTGGACCCGGCAGAATGCCATAGGGGGAGGCCACCATGATCAGGGATGTTAGGAAGGGAAGGAGTTAAGGAGTTAGGGGTGTGGTTAGGAGGGGGCGGATGTGAGGGGGGCGAGGTCAGTTTACTTAAGGGTAGGAGAGGGAAAGGCGTCGCCATCTTTAGTAACAGCACAGGGAAGCTTGTAGCAGCACAGGGAAGCTTGTAGCAGCACAGGGAAGCTTGTAGCAGCACAGGGAAGCTTGTCCAGGACTTGACAATGGATGCACTACTTACCCAGCTCCGGGCAGCAGTAGCAGAACGAGGCATGGCCTGGCTAGCGGAGGGGCTGGGGCTTTCCGGCCCGCTGTCTGGGGCTCCGAGCTCGGCGGTGAGCGGACGAGGAGAGGAAGATGGGGAGCCCCCTGGTTCAGGGGCGAGTACGGAGGACGCGGCCGTGTTTGGATCTGGGGCGCAGGCGGTGCCGTCCTCTCCTCCCCGGCGGCGGTCACGTCGCACGAGGCCTCCGGAGAGGTTGAGCCCGGAAGTGATGCCACGAGCCAGGCGCAGGGTAAGGAGCCCCACGAGGGACCCTCCAGGCCGGGCCCCTCGCTCGGCTGCCGTGAGCAGGACGGCCTGGTCTGAGAGGAATCCTGGAAGCCGGCCTGGCTCAGCGGAGGTGGTAGGGCAGGCGCCCATGCATCCGGGACCTCCCTCTGCCTCCAGACGACGGGTCCCAGGACTTGCGGTGGGCCGTGCTGGCGATGCTCCAGTCGGGCGGCCCACCTGTACCCAGGATGATGCAACCAATTCCAGGCGTGTGCCACGGTCGGTGGTGACACGGCGGGCAGGAGGGCGGCTACCTGCGGGCCGCGGGGTGGTCGAGCCCCCCAACAGACGGGCGGAGAGGCCCAGTTCATCGGCGCAGTTACGGAGCGCTCCATCAGAAGGTCGGGGATGTCATGCGTGCGGCGCTTGTCCTGGCCCGTCTGGGCAGGATGAAGTGGACGACCGTGAGTTCGGTGACCAAGAGGGACGTCTGGATGGATCCTTCGCCCCGGCTGGTGGGGACACAGCACCTGCGCAGCCCGGTGAGTCGCTGTCTCCTACTTTTTCATTGCCTGCTGTATTTCGGTCCCCAGGGGTAGGGGGTGGGGGTTCACTTTTGCCTACGGGATTGCCGGGGTGTAGTGGGGGGATTACAGGAAGTACGGGTGGTGGGGGTGAGATTCAGGAATTGTTGTGTTGTGTGCGTGACCTTTTGGCGCGATGCGGAGGGGGGGCGATAGGTTCTCCATCCCCGGTTGCAGCTTGGGTGGGGCCGTCGGGGCCTGCAGTGGTGGATAGCACGCTATGGGGAGCTGGGGTAGCGTCTAGGGAATCGGGCGTGGCAGTGTCGGTGCAGACAGAAATGGATGTGGCAGTGGATGAGGTGCGGTTGGATGATAAGGCGAAGGGCGAGGTCTATGTTTGTTTTGAGGGCCCATTGGGGGCGCATCTGAAACCGGAAGTAAGGGAAAAGATATGGAGGGATGAATATGTGGAATTTTTTTCATTGTTGCCGTTGGAGAAGTTCAATTTAGATAAAGGGAAGTGGTTGGAAAGCAAGAAGGAGAAGGAGGAAAAACGTCGGTATCGATTGATTCCCCAAACTTTTGTTAATTGGTTGCAGGCTTTTGCTATTTTTGCAAGCGTCATTGGACAGAAGACGCCGGAACATTGTTCCGGCCTCTTCTGTTATATGGATGCTATCGGAGAGGCTCATCGAGTTTACGGCGGGCAGACGTGGCTGCGCTATGATGAGCAGTTCCGGCAGCGGAAGGCAGTGAGACCTGACATTAGGTGGGATAACAAAGACATAGGGTTATGGTTGCGGGTCATGGCTCCAGTGCGTTTTGGCCAGTCCTTTCAAGGGGGTGGGGCCGGGGTGGCCGGCCCCTCATTGCCTTCGGGGGGGGGGGGGAGCAGGGGGGGCAGGAGGAAAATCCGGGTTCTGCTGGCAGTTTAATGAGGGCCAGTGTAAGTTCGGATCGGGTTGTAAGTTCAAACATAGCTGCTCCTCCTGCGGGGGGATCTCTCATGGAGCGGTTAAATGTTTTCGGAAGGGAAAAGGACGAGGGGCCGGGGGCGCTAGTCAAGGGCCGGACACCGGTGAGGTGGGAAGACATGGTGCCCTTTCTAAATAGGTACCCTTTATAGGTCCAGGGCAAGTTTGTTGTTGGATGGTTTTCGGGTTGGTTTCCGGATCCCTGCCCCTGCTCACAAGGTGCCGTTTACCTTGCGTAGTTTGCGTTCAGCGTTGCAGTATCCAGGGGTAGTAGGGGATAAGTTGCGGAAGGAGGTGGAGTTGGGGCGCATGGCAGGTACGTTTGAGAGTTGCCCTTTACCAGAGCTGGTGGTGTCACCACTGGGGGTGGTGCCTAAGAAGGAGCCGAATAAGTTTAGGCTCATACATCATTTATCTTACCCGAGGGGGCGATCGGTTAATGATGGGATTTCTCCGGAACTTTGCTCGGTGGCT
Source organism: Rhinoderma darwinii (assembly GCF_050947455.1). Lineage (NCBI taxonomy): Eukaryota > Metazoa > Chordata > Amphibia > Anura > Rhinodermatidae > Rhinoderma > Rhinoderma darwinii. The sequence continues at coordinate 40,974,547 of NC_134691.1, read as the reverse complement.
TACACGTCGTTTGATGCGGCAGTTGCGTGGGTGCGCCGCTATGGTGTGGGTGCATTAATGGCAAAAACGGATATTGAGTCGGCCTTTCGCCTCCTCCCTGTGCATCCTGACAGCATACGGCTGTTAGGATGTTATTGGGACGGGGCTTATTTTGTGGATCGCTGCCTCCCTATGGGGTGTTCTATTTCCTGTGCCTATTTTGAGGCTTTTAGTTCTTTCCTGGAGTGGGTGGTTTGTGAGGTTGCGGGGGTCTCATCGGTCATACATTACTTGGATGATTTCCTGTGTGTTGGTCCAGGCGGGTCTTCGGTTTGTGCTACGTTGTTGAACACGATAGAGTGGGTGGCAAAGAGGTTCGGTGTGCCTTTGGCCCAGGACAAAACGGAAGGACCTAGCTCCTGTCTGGTCTTTTTAGGAATCACCATTGATTCTTTGAGGATGGAGTGTCGGCTCCCGGAAGATAAATTGGTAGCGTTACGGGCGGAGGTGGACCGGGCTAGACATTTGCGTAAGATCACGTTACGTGCATTACAGTCATTATTGGGTAAGCTTAACTTTGCTTGCAGGATTATGCCCATGGGCCGGATTTTCAGCAGGCGGCTGTCGGGAGCGACGGCTGGGGTGACGGCCCCTCATCATTTCATTCGTCTGACACAGACGCTGAGGGCAGATTTGGCAGTTTGGTTTGAGTTTTTGCATCGTTATAATGGGAGGTCCTTGATCATGGCCCCGGTGGTTCACAGCGTGGATTGGGAGCTGTTTACAGATGCTGCGGGGGGCGTGGGATTTGGGGCTTACTGCAAGGGTCAGTGGTGCGCGGCGCGGTGGCCTGAGGAATGGGCGGAGTTGGGTTTGGTGAAGAACCTGGCATTCCTAGAGCTGTTTCCCATAGTAGTGGCGGTGGAAATTTGGAGTGAGAGGTTTCGGGACAGCAAGGTAAGGTTCCATTGTGACAACTTGGGCGTGGTGGGGGCTATTAACAACGTGTCAGCGTCATCCCCCCCGGTCGTCCGGCTTTTGAGGCACCTTGTTTTACGTTGCTTGTCTTTGAACGCTTGGGTTGTGGCGGTTCATGTGCCAGGGATCAAAAATGACATCGCAGATTCTCTTTCTCGCTTGCAGTGGGAGCGGTTCAGGATGGTGGCTCCGGACGCGGAGGAGGACGGGATCGCTTGCCCGGAATGGTTGTGGGGGCTGGGTTACGAGCCTCAGGAGGTTTGATTCAGGCTTCGCTTGCGCAGGGTACTTGGGCTGCTTATGATTCGGCGTGGCGGGAGTGGGAGAGTTGGTTGGCAGTTCTGGAGGGTGTAGTGACGGATGAGGATCGGGTGGTGGCGTTGTTAGTTTTTCTGGGGCAAGTCTCTATCGCGGGCTGGTCAGTGTCCAAGGTGAATCGTTTTGTGGCAGCCCTGGCTTTTGGTTTTAAGGTCCGGGGGTACACGGATGTTACAAAAAGTTTTTTGGTTGGCCAGGCCCTGAGGGGATACAGGAGAGGGAGGATGTTGCCGGATCGGCGGCGCCCTGTGTCGTTTATGTTGTTGGAACAGTTGTGGGGGGTGTTGTGTGACATTTGTTTTTCCAGCTACGAGGTGACCCTGTATAGGTTGGCATTCTCGTGGGCATTTTTTGGGGCCCTGAGGGTCGGGGAGCTGGTGGCTCCCAGCACAAGGAGACCTGGGGGGTTGAGAATGGAAGATGTGTTGGTAACGGATCGGAGTGTGGAATTCTGGATCCGGCGGTCTAAGACGCATCAAGGGGGTCGGGGTAAGAGAGTGGTGTTGGGGGTGGCCAAGGGGGTCAGGATGTGCCTGCTTTGCGGGGTTCAGAGAGGTCTCAACGGTGCGTAGGGGACAGTTGTTGTGTCATGAGGATGGGTCCTTTATGTCCCGGTATCAGTTTACGGGGGTTTTTCATAGGTGTCTGCGGAAGTTGGGACTGGAGGAGGCGTTGTTTTCCCCCCATTCTTTTCGGATTGGGGCAGCGACGGAGGCGGTGGCATGGGGGTTGGGTGAGGAAGTGGTAAAGCAGATAGGTCGATGGGATTCCCGCCGCTTCCAGCTGTATGTGCGCCCTCAGTTTATATGATAGTCCAGTCGTAATCCCTCCTTCTCTACACTCCCTCCGGCTCCCCTCATCGTTTTTCTCTCCTCCTCCATGTTTCGCTTGCATCCTTACTCGTTTTGTTAATCAGTGGTTTTATTTTCAGGACCCGCGGGCCGATTGGTGTGGATCGTCGGGCATTCCTACGTTCATTGGGGGCGGAGCGGGCGGATGTTCGTCCAGACGGGCGGCAGTTGGGTTTTCGGCGGGAGGATGTAGTCGTGCGGTGGCTGGGGAGTAGGGGGATGCTGTGGAGTCGGGTGTTGCCGGACGTGCATCGGTTTGCGCTGATGGACAGGGCCCCGGATGTCTTGGTGTTACATGTCGGGGGTAACGATTTGGGTAGTCGTCCTTTTCGGGAATTGATCAGGGATATAAAATATGATCTACTCAGGTTATGGTCCGTTTTCCCGGCTATTAAGGTGGTGTGGTCAGAGATTGTCCCGCGGAAGGTTTGGCGGCATGCTAGATCGGTGCAGCGGTTGAATAAAGCCAGGGTTAAGGTTAATCGGGCAGTTTCGGGTTTCGTGGTGAGAAACGGGGGGGTCTTCGTGCGTCATTATGACTTCGAGGATGGCCAGGGTAATTATTGGCTAGGTGATGGTGTGCACCTGACGGCCGTGGGGATCGACCTGTGGACTTTGCGCCTGCAGGAAGGTATCGAAAGGGCCCTCTCGTTGGGTGGGGGCTCGCATACTTAAAGGTGTCTAAGTATGTTCGTGTGGCGAATTGGGGGTCCTTGGAGTTGGTGGTAAATTACTGTGGGGGGGGGATTCATAGGGGGTATGGTCCCTGCCCAATTTATTATGGTTGGTAGTCTGCTCAATTTGGGCTCCTGCTGGGTGGTGTCCCGAGGAGTGGTCAATTTGGGCTCCCGCTGGGTGGTGTCCCGGGGAGTGGTTGTGGTTGAGGTCAGCCAACTGCAGGTATAACGGTGCCCCTGAGCCAGTAGGGTGACGGCTGGGAGAAAAATACTATGCAGGTGGGCTGTTTCGTGACAGACTTTTGTAGCTCCAAGGACTCCCCTTCCATTGTTATTATTATTTGTAAATTGTTGTTCTTGATGTTTGTTTGTAAATAAAATGGCTGCTGTGGCCAAATTTATCCAACCCAAGTGTCTGAGTCTTATTAGAGGGACAGGGGTTTGGGAAAAGGTATGGCCATTAATGGGGAAGGTGAGTAGGTGAAGCCACTCCCCCCCCCCCCGGTAGGAGTGTACGCACTCTACAGTCCCCTGATCAAGTACAGGCTGGACCCGGCAGAATGCCATAGGGGGAGGCCACCATGATCAGGGATGTTAGGAAGGGAAGGAGTTAAGGAGTTAGGGGTGTGGTTAGGAGGGGGCGGATGTGAGGGGGGCGAGGTCAGTTTACTTAAGGGTAGGAGAGGGAAAGGCGTCGCCATCTTTAGTAACAGCACAGGGAAGCTTGTAGCAGCACAGGGAAGCTTGTCCCACCCTCCCTCCCAAAATGATGTGTTCATCTGTGTAACTATTTTGGTATTTCGCTTTGTTGCTCGTTGTTTTTGTTTTACCGCAGGTACCGGAGGATGCTGTGGAACAGTTTTGCAATGTCGCAGCAGTTGTATGGCGGATTGGGGGTCCTTGGAGTTGGTGGTAAATTACTGTGGGGGGGGGGGATTCATAGGGGGTATGGTCCCTCCCCAATTTATTATGGTTGGTAGTCTGCTCAATTTGGGCTCCTGCTGGGTGGTGTCCCGAGGAGTGGTCAATTTGGGCTCCAGCTGGGTGGTGTCCCGGGGAGTGGTTGTGGTTGAGGTCAGCCAACTGCAGGTATAACGGTGCCCCTGAGCCAGTAGGGTGACGGCTGGGAGAAAAATACTATGCAGGTGGGCTGTTTCGTGACAGACTTTTGTAGCTCCAAGGACTCCCCTTCCATTGTTATTATTATTTGTAAATTGTTGTTCTTGATGTTTGTTTGTAAATAAAATGGCTGCTGTGGCCAAATTTATCCAACCCAAGTGTCTGAGTCTTATTAGAGGGACAGGGGTTTGGGAAAAGGTATGGCCATTAATGGGGAAGGTGAGTAGGTGAAGCCACTTCCCCCCCCCCCCCGGTAGGAGTGTACTACGCACTCTACAGTCCCCTGATCAAGCGCTTCACTATCTGTAAACAGAATCCAAACCTTCCAAGTAGTCAGAAATCTGTCTTGTTTCTCATTATCCCTTGCCAAAAGACTCTCCATTCTCATAATATGATTCAATTCAGTTACCCAGTCAAGTAAAGAAGGGCAACTTGTGGATTTCCAGTAATAATCGTTTTTTCAAATAAAAACCACTGTTGTTATCTACATTACAGCGCCGATCATATTATGTAGGAGATAGGGCATTTATAATCTGGTGATAGAGACTCTTTAAAGGGGTTCTCCACTTTGGACTATTCCTGTTTGTTAGAAGGATGTCTTGACAATAAGCTGATCACAAAGTGCCCCCCTGCTAAGATACTCAGCGATCTGCTGGAATCTCTAGGGAAACCTGGCAGTAACTGTTCAATTTCCCTGCAGCACCACCAAAGGGGAAATTAAAGGAACAGTGTCATCACAAATATTTTATTTATATGTTAAAGATGTTAGTGCCTTAATATAAACGTTTATTTTCATTTGTGTGTTTGTGTTTTACTGTTTCTTTTTTTCACACTTTTTCTTCCCTATGGGGGCTGCCATTTTTTGTTCCATTTCTGTGTGTCGATTAACGACACACACAGACATGGAATACGGCAGCCACAGTCCCATAGGGACTGCGAACGGCTCCCGTCCCATTGACTGCCGTGTACGGCGTCTGTGTGGGAACTGCGCATGCGCCGCTCCCACACAGTCCTATTCGAAATTGGCGCCGTCCGGCGCCATTTTCCTGTGGACCGGAAGTCGCGGCCGGACAGTAATATTACTACTTCCGGTCGCGGCTTCCGGACAAGTGCACATGGAACAGCGGCAGCAAAGGGAGCGGACGGGCCGCGGCGGCAGGAGCAGGTAAGCGATTTCAATGTATGTTAGTGTTTGTGTGTGTTTACTACTGCATGTAAACCTACTACACTGTGGGTTACCTCAAAAAATGGCGACACACAGTGTAGGAGGTTAAACCTTTCAAACCCCTCGTTTATCCCGGCACTAGCCAGGATAAAGGAGGGGGGGGATGCTGAGCGCTCACTAGAGCGATAGCTTTTAACCCAATGTTGCAATGCTGCAATTTTGGGAACTAGCTCCAAACAGCTCCATCTAGTGACCAAAAATGGGTAGTATTATAAATTTGAAAAAATTTATAATATTTCCTGACTCGCGAAAAAAATAAAAAAAATTTGAACAATGTTTTATCACCCACACACTAAATGTTTAAATTTAAAAAAAAAAACATGTTTTTGGGGCGACACCATGCCTTTAAGTATTACACAGTGTCCATTCAAATCAATGGATTGTCTGCAGGACAGAACAGGACCGGACGGGACCTCCAGAGCGAGAGATGCTCTTTGTAACCTCTCTCCACCCTCACCAGGAGATGAGGATCCTGAACAGGGGACCCTCCTCTAGTAAGTTAAAATTTCTTAATAGGGTATATGAAAATGAGTTTTCTAACCTGGACAACCCTTTTAAGGTGTCCATACACAAACAAAACTTGGCCGAATTTGCTCATCTCAGCGGCTCAGCTGACTATCTAATGTGTATGGGGACCATGTAACTCTTCCCTGATGGCAGATGTCGGGGTAAAGAAAAATTAGGCTTGTTGGATTTCAACATGCCCTCTCCCTTGTGCGTGTTTAATAACATGAGACAGAGATGGTATTCAATATTATATAAAGACTGCATAGAATTGATTGTTACAGTAATAGGTTTTGGTTATTACTAGCCTGAGGCAAATGAATTTGTATTCATGTCATAGAGCATATTAACTCATTAGAACTTGTTAACACTTTATCGTTTTACCTCCCTTATGTCTTGACCAGACAATGAGAGCTTGGCTGGTGGTACACATTTCAACTTGGTAAGCTGGACTGAATGTGCAGTATTTATTTTCTCACAGACATTCGTGTTATTTACCCACTCTACAGAATTTAGACATTATGGATGGATTGCTAGAGGAAAAATACGGTGAAATATATTGAAGACAATAGTCTATTTGTGAGCTAAATATATTGTAGCATGGATAAATACAATGACTAATCCTGATTTTATGGTCGATTTTAGCATTAAGATGGACACTTTCATTTGGAACGACTCTAAATCAAAGCATCATCCGTTGCCAACTTCTTAAAGTGGAAGTATCACGGCGGCACAATGTAAGCACTGTCAATAATTTTATGAACATTTATCAGCTTGTTAGAAAGTGATGGAGGTTTTAGGAGCGTTTTGACTGTCTGTAAAGTAATTTAGCCACCAATTCTATATAAATAAATGCAGGAAGAAGTGGACAGTGATCCAAATGTACATATTTTTTTTTTTTAAAGGAATCCGGCAGGTCTCCTATCTGAGGGCAGCATAGGAAAGAGGGGTAGTTGCTGACCTCGGGGATATATCGTTTTCTAAGATTTTCATATAAATAGCTGTGTAAGGCCTCATGCACACGGCCGTGCCTGTAATCACTGCCCGTGATTGCGGGCACAGCCGGCCGTCGATGGCCATGGACAGCCACCTGCATTTTCGGCCTGTGCTCCCATACAAAGTATGGGCGCACGGTCCGTAAAAAGCAAAAAAAAAGAACATGTCCTATTTTTTGCAGCGGCTTTCTACGGCCCGGACACCTTCCCGTAAATATATGGGAGGCTGTCCATGGTCAATAGAAATGCATGGGTCCGTAATTGTGGACCACGATTACGGATGAATTCTATAGTCGTGTGAATGGGGCCTAAATGCTGCCAGGATTCATAGAGAAAGCCTGTGAGTCCTGCTCCTCCTGCCCACACAGAGTGATTGTCAGACCTCTCTGTATACAAACTCATACAGAAAAAGCTGTCAATCACTCTGTGCGGGGTAAGCAGGAATCACAGGCTTTCTCTATGAGTCCTGGCAGCATTTACAGCGCTTATTACTTAAAAATACCAAATCAAATCATAGAAAATTATATATCCCTGTGCTCGGTGTTCCCCCTCTATCCTGTGCTGTTTTCAGATAGGGGACCTGAAATATCAAAAAGGTATACTTAAAACAAAAATAAATACTACCACTTTATTGGTCATAGTTCATGACCAGTTGGGAATCTAATAGGGTCATTGAGAATCTGATGGGCTTAGTATGTTGGAAATCTTATGATATAGCTGTTGGCTCAATGCATTTTTGGTGAAAAGCTACGGTATCTCTTCCGACTCCTCCATAAACAAGCACTATCAGATTTTCCGAGCATGCATGTTCATTTCAATAGGCATAAGCCGTTGCCACATACTGTAATTCTTACAGCAGTTTTTATCAAAAGATCTGTAATGACGGGGGGTAAGGAAACAGACAAGTGAGCCTTAATCTACCCGCCACTCAGTCCCTGCCTACTTACAACGACCCGCCCTAGGCGACGGGGTACAACTTGGCGACAGTCCCTACGCTCAATATGTGCACGACAGACAAACAGACAAGGGTACACAGAAGCAAGGGAAAAAACACCTTAAATATTGTTCTAGAGACTGATTAGTCCTCTCAGTTTGGCCATTAGTTTCAGGATGGAAGGCAGAGGAGAAGCACAGATAAATCTCCAACTTTTTACAGAAGGCTCTGCAAAACAAGGAAACAAATTGTACCCCTCTGTCAGAAACAATATTGACAGGGACCCCATGGAGACGCAGGATATGTTTGACAAACAAGGTAGCTAACGTCTTAGCATTGGGTAGTTTTTTGAGGGGCACAAAGTGGCTCATCTTACTGAAGCGGTCTACTACAACCCACACCACCGACTTGCCTTGAGATGGAGGAAAATCGGTGATAAAATCCATGGAGATATGGGTCCAAGGTCTCTGGGGAATGGGCAAAGAACGTAGTAAGCCCGCTGGTCGGGACCTGAGAGTCTTGGACCTAGCACAAACCTCACAAGCGGCAACGTAGGCCTTAACGTCCTTAGGCAACCCAGGCCACCAATAGTTTCTGGCAATGAGGTGCTTGGTACCCAGGATGCCTGGATGACCAGATAAAGCGAAGTCATGATTTTCCCTAAGTACCCTTAGCCGGAATTGCAGGGGAACAAACAGCTTGTTCTCAGGAAGGTTCCCGGGAGCTGAACCTTGATCAGCAGCAATTTCAGAAACTAAATCAGAATCAATAGAGGAAATGATTATACCTGGAGGCAAAATACAAGCAGGATCTTCCGCCAAAGGAGGGCTGGCCATGAAGCTACGCGACAGTGCATCAGCCTTAATATTTTTAGACCCAGCCCTATAGGTAACCAAAAAGTTGAATCTGGTAAAAAATAACGCCCATCGAGCTTGTCTCGGGTTTAGCCTCCGGGCAGATTCTAGGAAAAACAGATTCTTGTGGTCGGGAAGGACCGTTACCTGGTGCCTAGTCCCCTCCAGGAAGTGGCGCCACTCTTCAAATGCCCATTTAATGGCTAAGAGTTTGCGGTTGCCAATATCATAGTTACTCTCAGTGGGCGAAAACTTCCTGGAGAAGTAGGCACAGGGACGGAGATGGGTGAGGGACCTGGTACCCTGGGACAAGACAGCCCCCACTCCCACCTCGGACGCATCAACCTCCACGATAAATGGCTCCATTTGGTTGGGCTGAACCAACACCGGGGCCGAGATAAAGCACTTCTTAAGGACCTCAAAAGCCTGGACAGCCTCAGGAGGCCAGTGGAGGAGATCAGCACCCTTGCGAGTGAGATCCGTAAGAGGCTTAGCGATGACCGAGAAGTTAGCAATAAATCTCCTGTAATAATTAGCGAACCCCAAGAAGCACTGTAACGCCTTCAGAGAGGCAGGTTGGACCCATTCCGCCACAGCCTGGACCTTGGCGGGGTCCATGCGGAAATCATGAGGAGTGAGGATTTGGCCCAAAAATGGTATCTCCTGCACCCCAAACACACATTTTTCGGTCTTCGCAAACAGTTTGTTTTCCCGAAGGACCTGGAGCACCTTCCTGACATGCTCAATGTGGGAGGACCAGTCCTTGGAAAACACAAGTATGTCATCAAGGTACACTACAAGAAATACCCCCAGGTAATCTCTTAAAATCTAATTTATGAAATTCTGGAAGACCGCGGGAGCATTACACAACCCAAAGGGCATGACGAGGTATTCGAAATGACCTTCGGGTGTGTTAAACGCAGTCTTCCACTCATCCCCCTCTTTGATGCGGATAAGGTTATACGCCCCCCGTAGATCAACCTTAGAGAACCATTAGGCCCCCTGAAGCTGATTAAAGAGATCAGGAATCAAAGGAAGGGGATACTGGTTCCTTACAGTGACCTTATTCAAGTTTCGGTAGTCAATGCATGGCCTAAGACCACCATCCTTCTTCCCTACGAAGAAGAAGCCAGCACCTACTGGAGAAGTAGAGGGGCGAATGTAACCCTTGGCCAGGCATTCCTGGATATACTCTCTCATGGCTTCACGTTCGGGACAAGAGAGATTAAATATCCAACCCTTAGGGAGCTTAGCTCCTGGTACCAAATAGATAGCGCAATCGTATTCTCTATGAGGAGGTAACACTTCGGAGGCCTCCTTAGAGAAAACATCAGCGAAGTCCTGAACAAACTCAGGTAGCGTGTTCACCTCCTCAGGGGGAGAAATAGAATTAACAGAAAAACATGACGTCAAGCATTCATTACCCCATTTGGTAAGATCCCCAGTATTCCAGTCAAACGTGGGATTATGCAACTGCAACCAGGGAAGGCCTAAAACCAAATCAGACGATAATCCCTGCATCAACAGTACAGAGCACTGCTCCAAATGCATGGAGCCAACAAGGAGTTCAAAAACAGGGGTATGCTGTGTAAAATAACCATTAGCAAGAGGAGTGGAGTCGATACCCACTACCGGGACAGGTTTAGGCAAATCAATCAAAGGCATAGCTAGAGACATAGCAAATTCCACAGACATGATATTAGCAGACGACCCTGAATCCACGAAGGCACTGCCGGTAGCAGACCTACCACCAAAAGAGACATGAAAGGGAAGCAAGATTTTATTACGTTTCATATTTACGGGAAATACCTGTGCGCCCAAGTGACCTCCCCGATGATCACTTAGGCGCGGAAGTTTTCCGGCTGCTTATTCTTACGCATAGGACAGGTGTTCACTTGATGCTTGTCATCCCCACAATAGAAGCAGAGACCATTCTTCCTGCGGAACTCTCTATGTTGTTGGGGGGACAAGGAGGCTCCGAGTTGCATAGGTACCTCCGAGTCTTCCATGGAAGAACGAAGCAACGGAACCTCGGGAGGCATCATGGGGGAGTCAGAGGAGAAAACACAAAAACGTTCAAGTTGTCGTTCCCTGAGACATCGGTCAAGTCGTACCGCTAAAGCCATAACCTGGTCTAGGGAGTTAGAATAGGGATAGCTAACTAGCAGGTCTTTCAGGGCGTTCGACAGACACAACCTAAACTGGCACCTTAAGGCAGGGTCATTCCACCGAGAAGCTATGCACCACTTCCTAAAGTCAGAGCAATACTCCTCAACAGGTCACTTACCCTGACGTAAGGTCACCAGCTGACTCTCGGCAAAGGCAGTCCTGTCAGTCTCGTCATAAATAAGTCCGAGAGCGGAAAATAAAAGATCAACGGAGGAAAGTTCAGGGGTGTCAGGAGCCAAGGAGAAGGCCCATTCTTGGGGCCCTTCCTGGAGCCGGGACATAATTATACCCACCCGCTGGCTCTCAGAACCTGAGGAGTGGGGCTTTAAGCGAAAATAGAGCTTACAACTCTCCCGAAAGGAGAGAAAAGTCTTCAGGTCCCCTGAGAACCAGTCAGGCAACTTGAGGTGGGGTTCAAGAGGTGAGGTGAGGGGCACTACCATGGTAGCATCAGGCTGGTTGACCCTCTGAGCCAGGGCCTGGACCTGTAAGGAGAGACCCTGCATTTGCTGAGCCAGGGTCTCAAGGGGGTCCATAGTAGTGTGAGGGACCAGGGTAGACTAGGTATAGGGCTTGTGATTATGTAATGACGGGGGGTAAGGAAACAGACAAGTGAGCCCTAATCTACCCGCCACTCAGTCCCTGCCTACTTGCAACGACCCGCCCTAGGCGACGGGGTACAACTTGGCGACAGTCCCTACGCTCAATATGTGCATGACAGACAAACAAACAAGGGTACACAGAAGCAAGGGAAAAGGGGCAGTTGCCCACGGAAACACCGAGAGCAACAAGAGTGGTGAACGAGCCGAGTAAAACCAGGAGTGTACGAGGTACCAAACGCAGAGCAGGAGAGTAGTGAACAAGCCGAGTCAAACCAGGAGTGTACGAGGTACCAAACGCAGAGCAGGAGAGTAGTCAGTAAGCCAGGGTCAATATGAAGCAGGGTCAAATAGATCAAGAAGCTGCAGCAGGGCCAGGAAACCATGACCAAAAAACGCTAGCAGAAAAAAATGCTCGCTGGAAAAAGAAGAGTCATACCCTTTCTTCAGGCGTTTCTGTCTCTGACCTCCCACTGACATAAATGTGAGGCATAAAAGGCTGATTTGCAGCGTTTTTTGCCCGCAGCGCTCAATGGCTGCGGCTAAAAATCGCAATGAAAAACACTGAAAAAAGACATGGCAAAGAGAGTGCAGGCAGGTCAAAATCTGCCTCAAAATTCCTGAAGGTTCAGATTTTTCTGCCTACAAAACACCCTGTGCGAACTAGGCCTTAAAGAGCAGGGCCACCAAGTGCTGAGGCGCATAGTGCATAAAAGTCGCCAACGTTTTGCTGACTCAATAACTGCAGAGCTCCAAACCTCCTCTGGCGTTAACTTCCGCACATAAACTGTGCCTGGAGCTTCATGTCATGGATTTCCACGGCCGAGCAGCTGCATGCAAGCCTTACATCCCCCGGCACAATGCCAAGCGTCGGATGGAGTGGTGTAAAGCTGCCGCCACTGGACTCTGGAGCAGTAGAAACATTTTCTGTGGAGGGATGAATAACACTTCTCTATCTGGCAGTCTAGGTTTGGTGAATGCCAGGAGAACGTTACCTGCCTGACTACATTGTGCCACCTGTAAAGTTTAGTGGAGGAGATATAATGCTATGGGGTTGTTTTTCAGGGGTTGGTCTAGGCCCCTTAGATTCAGTGAAGGGAAATTGTAATGCTTCAGCAAAAAACATTTTGGACAATTGTAGCTTACAACTTTGTGGGAACAGTTTGGGATTCGGACCTATTCTTTTCCAGCATGACTGTGCCCCAGTGTACAAAGCAAGATCCATAAAGGCATGGTTGGGTGAGTTTGATGTGGAAGAACTTGACTGGCCGAACAGAGCCCTGACCTCAATCCCATCCAACACCTTAGGGATAAAATAGAACGGAGACTAGGAGCCAGGCCCCCTCCTCCAACATCAATGGCTGACCTCAACCCCATCCAACACCTTTGGGATGAAATAGAAGAGATATTGTGAGCCATGCCCTCTCCTCCATCAGTGTCTGACCTCACAAATGCTCTTCTGGATGAATAGGCAAAAATGTCCACAGACACACTAGAAAATCTTGTAGAAAGCCTTCCCAGAAGAGTGGAAGATGTTTTAGCTGCAAAGCGGGGATCAACTTCGCATTAATGTCTATGGATTTAGAATGGGAAGTGTCACGTAGGGTTTGTGGACCCTTGGCGGTATGGCAGCTGGCCAACAGGGCGCAGGTTAGAGTCTATAGTTCATATAGGGTACCTGTGGCAGCTCGGACAGTAGCAAGGCATGCTTGGCTGGGACTAGGCAGCAGGTAGATGTCAGGCGTGGAGTAGCAGGACAGGTGTGGTATACAGCACAGCACGGCTACAGCTCAGCATGGCACTAGATCAGGATACAGGTTACAGGATACAGGAACAGGGAACACTGGGAGCATGAAACACTAGGGGACCATTTGCAAGACAAACTTAAGATACGACAACAACGCTCAGGCATGGGAGGATGGGCCTGGGACCTTCTTATAGCCTAGCCCTTCTTATAGCCACAATCTATCACAATCAGCACTGATTTGACAGTGTCCGAGAGTGTAGGGACACGTCCCATTGGGAAGGGGAACGGTAATGCCCAGTTGGGAGTTTATAAATAAATTTCTTTGTGGAATAGCATAACACAGAGTTGTAAGAAAAGATGCACCAGAATTATTTTATGGAGAATGCATTTTATTGGGAAAGGCTCATTTGTATAAATAGATTTTTCAAAACATGGATGAACGATTAGAGGTTTGAAAGATCTTTACAAGTAGTGGACATATCCTGTGGACATGCCATAAATGTCTGAGAGTGGAATATCCCTCTAATGGAGTATTGTAGAGTAAAGCAAATTATTTGTAAACTTATCCTGCCTTTTATGTACACTTAAATGTGAAATGTCAATTTTTATTCAAAAGTGGAGTCTCCCTTTACCTTTAGATGTGAATCGAGCAGAAAAAGTTTTGGCCTCTGGTTCAAGGTATACATTGGGAGGACTCCCAACGTATACCTCCTGACGGAAGGCCAAAACATACCCCTCTGTATGGCAAGTGGGAAACGCCCAGGGACTGACCATGGGGAAACACCTGAAGTCCCAGTCCATATATGGACAGTGAGGTCAGGCGCTTCCACAGCACTGGACCCCCCAGGCTTATCATCTGCTAGGGCTCTGCCTGGGGACTGCGCTGTAGAAGCTGCTAATGTCACTGTCCATATATGGATGTCAAGAGCTTTTCAATGCTGGAGTTCCCAGTCAGAGCATCGCAAGTGAGGGACCCCAATCCTGGGGAAGCCCTTGACGTCACTCACTGTCCATATATATAGACAATGATATCAAGAGCTTTACGATGCCCGAGTACCTGGCCACAGCATTGGCAACGCTCGGTCAGGGGATTCCAGCCCTGGAAAAGCCCTATGTCGTCAATGTCCATATATGGACAGTGATATCAGCAGCTACAATATCGGAGTCCCAGGCCTGGGAAGCGCTCTGGCTGTGGACTTTAGTCTTGAGGAGATCCTTGACATCACTGTCCAATTATGGAAATTGAGGTCAAGAGCTTTACAATGCCGTTGTCCCGGGCCAGAGTGTCTGGCCAGGGATTTCGGCTCTGGAGAAGCCCCAGAGATCACTGTCTATATATGGACAGCGATGTCAAGAGCTTCTCCTGGGCCAAAGTCTGTAGGCAGAGTGCTTTCCAGTCTCTGCCAGGGGACTCCGGTATTGGGTAGTGATGTCGGGAGCTTCCCGACGTATACATTTAACGTATATCTGTGATGGATGCTATACAATGGCATCCGTCACTCATAGGCTACCATGTTACAAAAAAGGTATTCTGTGTGGTATACTTTTATTTGCGGAATCCCTCGGGATGGAATAGCGTAGTCTATTATGCTCTTCCATCCTTCAATAAAAAGATAAACTGAGGAGGATACTCTGTAGGGCTAATGAAGCTCTATGGACATGTTTATTGTGTACGTTGGGAGCTTTCCTGATGTACACGATAAACGTAGGGCACAAACACGATGTGAAGGGGGCCTAATCTGTGAAATGTTGCAAATTTATTGTTCAAAAGTACATTTTTCCAACAAACGGATAATAGATATTATTGACACTGGTATGAATAACCTCATGTACAACAAAATACATAGTGATGCACAAAGCCAAAAGAATGAAGAATAAGAATCAGGAATACCCTCTAATAACCCATAGTTCATGAGTTCATATTCAAATTAAATTTTTAATTTGCCTATTCGTCATCTGGTTCTTGTTACTCAGCAAGTCTCAAGACAATGTAAAACTGTGACCTTTTGCGACAGTTTCCTTGTGTCGCACATAGGTCAATAAGCTGAGAACAGAGTTCTATAAATCTGTATATGATCTGTTATAGATAATCACTAATCAGACAACATGCGTAAATAGAGCATTATTCTGCAGATGAAGGAAGTACCGCACCTAGAGACAAAGGTAGCTATCGGCAGGGATAAGATTAATAGATTAAAGACGGCTGGCGCCATTAAAAGCAGTAACCACTTGGCAGAGAATCAGAGTTCACGGAGCTGTACATCTTAAGGAAGTTGCTGATCTTAAGTGTTAGGCCCAGCAAATATGGGAAACAGGGATGGCATCCTATATTTCCTACTCCACTGCCATAAATAATAGTGTTTAAAGACAACAGTCACAGTGAGAAGACAGTGACCGTTAAGTTACTACCAAAGGAGTATGTACCATGGGAGAGGGCCCGTTCAAGGTTGGTCCAGTCCCCTTTTCTCTTGGGTATTGAGAACCTGTGAAGGACTTCCATCTTCAGAGAGAGTGAATCGGCAAAGGGTCATAGCAAGGTGATGAGGAGGGAAAACAAGCACCAGCTCCTGCTGTCCGGTTGGTTTTACCTAGCACCATTAGGGGTGGAAGCATCTGTGCCATGGGGCCCTCTTATATGGACACCCCTGATTACTACTACTACTTGTCCTAGTATTACAAAATCTATGGCTTAACGTTATATGCGGACTAGAAACTTTCTCCAGCATTGTGTTCCTTAATCTAATATTTCCTTGGTAGATCTTGAACTTCATTACACTACACGCATCTTTCCCTTTGCATAACTACATTGCTGGGAAAACGTACTTGCCCCTTCCAGATGTCTCCTAATATTGCATATTAGTTATTAGGAATGGTTTCTGATCTTCAAGTAAAATGTAACATCTGACAAATGGGTAAAGATATAACACCATTGTTTTTATTATTACCATACAGATCCTTTTCAGAATGCTGCCACCGGATCCGGCTTCTCTAACACTTACAATCAGCCAGGGGCGTAACTAGGAAAGACTGGGCCCTATAGCAAACTTTTGACTGCCCCCCTCCCTTGGGTGCCACACACAGCCCCCCTTGTAGTTAGTGCCCTCTCCTGTAGATGGTGCCATGCAGCCCCCTGTAGGTAGTGTCATACAGCCCCCTTTTAGATTCTGCCATACAGCCCCTCCTGTAGATTGTGACATACAGCCCCCCTGTAGATAGCGCAACCCAAACAAATAAAACAAAGAAAATTATATTGACCTAGGCCCCGTTCCCATGACAAACAGAGCTTCTCCAAAGCATCCTCAATGCCGACGGGATCCTTGCGTAGGCCGCCGTAATACAGTGACACCATCACGCCAGCCTGCGCAGGGATCTAGTCCCTGCGCCTGATAGGTTGCATGCCGAACGTGGCCTGTAGGCTGTAGCCTAATAAATGGCAGAGCAGGGAGATATCTCCCTGCTCTGCACAAGGGCATACCTCGCAACTATCAACTATCACAAAGAGGGAGTGCCAATGCCTCGCGCACAATTTTTTTTCTTTTAATCCACGCCTCTAATCCCACCCAATCCACGCCCATACACGCCCAGTTCAGCCCACACAGTATCAGGCTTCTATAGTGCATATTACCTCCCACACAGTATAATACCAAATGGCTGCCCCCACACAGTATAATGCCCCCATAGCTGCCACCATACAGTATAATAAAAATACCTCTTTGTTTTTGTTTTTTAAGCTTCGAATATTGCTCTGATTTACACCATCAATATACTGTAGAATGTTCAAAAAAGCCTGGGCCCAACTGAGGATCCGCTGGTCAAACCCTAATTGAGTATGATATTAAACAGCAATGTAATAGACTGATATCAAATTATAGGAAGTGCTTGGTTAACTTTAAGGGGGCAGTAGTTGAAATGTTTGGAACCTGTCATGTGGTACATGCTGTCTGATATGTAGGCAGCATTTTATAGAGCAGGAGGAGCTGAATCATATATAGATATGTGAAAAAAAAAAAACATTATTACTTTAAAAATAAATCTCTGTTCACTCTTGGCTTAGAGTCCAGTGGGCAGTCTAAACCATTGATTGACAGCCTTCCCTGGATGAGTGTGAATACAGAAATACACTGCGTAGAACCGCCCAATGGACTCTTAAGCCCAGTCAGCAGGGATTTATATCAATATATCACCAGGAGAGCGGCCAGGACACAACAAGCCAGAGGATAAGATGAAGACGTAGTCCTAGGACAAGCCAGGGTCAGAACCAGGAAGAGAACAACAGGTACCAGGCGACAAATCCAAAGAAACGAGTCGGCAGCTGAACCCAGAAACAAGGCCGAGGTCAATTAAGAGTCATACGCGGTCTATTGTATGAGCTGTAGGGTCTCCGTGTGCCTCTGTACAGCCTCTGTGCATATGACACTGCAAGGTGCATGAGGCCTTATACTTATAAATTTGCCTTGGAATTGAATAGTTCACACAGTATTTGTGCAAACAGGATTGAATATTCGGTTAAAAAGGTCTTCATTCTAACAATATATGGCCCTCCAATACTAATACAAAAGGTTTGTATTATCTAGAACAAATAAAGGAAGGAAGGTACAGTAAAGAACAGTCACCTCTTGATCAATGAGTAGGAGTAGTGCATGGTCAGGAAACGTGTTAGCAATGACCTGGAGCCGGCTGACCTGGAGCCCCTTTTTGAAAGTCTTGGTGTCAGCAGTGAACTCTATTCCTGTCTGGCGACTACTTCATTTTCTTGATTTTCTTTCTTAGGTAATATTAGATTGGATGACAGAACATATTGCTGACATGATAATAAAAAGTACAATGTGAAAGTAAAATTTTTCAGGATTAAAGATTTTGTAGAATTCAGATTTTATCTTAAGACAAAAAAAAATTTCATAAAAGGAGTAATTACTCCAAGAATAGTGACATGTCAGAAGTTTGGATTGGTGGGGTTCCGAGCACTGAGACCCCCACCAATCGCTAGAACAAAGCAGCTGAAGTGCTCATGTGAGCGCTCAGATGCTTCGTGTCTGTTCAGCTTTTTTCGGAAAGCCGATGTATCGGAGTACGGGCTCATACACTTTCTATCGAGTCCGTAAACCGATACATTTATTTCCAGAAAAACCGAACAGACACGAAGCGGCTGAGCGTTCACACGAGCACTTCAGCTGCTTCGTTCTAGCGATTTGTGTGGGTCTCAGTACTCGGACCACCACCAATCAAAACTTCTGACCTGTCACTATGACAAGTCAGAAGTTTGTCAAACGTTTAGCTACACATTAAGGAAAAGCTGGGTGATAACACATCCGTTGTCGTCCGCAATTGTGGAAGCGCCCATAGACTTCTATGGACGAGTCTGTGCCGCAATTGCGGACAAGAATAGGACATGTTCTATATTTTGAGGATCATTTCTATGGCAAGGACACACATCTGTAAATATACAGAAAGGTGTCTGCGGCTAATAGAAATTACGGTTCCGTAATTATGGATGAAAACTATGGTTGCATGCATGGGGCCTTTCTACGGAGATTTGCTATTAAAGGGGTCTTCCACCTACCGGTAACTGATGTCCTATCTACCGGATAGGTCATCAGTACATGATCTGTAGGGGTCCGACACCCAAAACCCGCACAGATCAGCTGGTCCGGTAGCTCCGTGCACCCGACGTACATGCCGGAAGCACTTAGCTCCGGCCACAGAATAGCGGCCGAGCTGCAGTACTGTTCAAGTGAATAGGATCGGACCTGCAGTTCTGCAGCACGGCTGCTATGCTATGTACGGAGCCAACTGCTTCCTGCTCTGTACATCGCATAATGGGCCATAACATCCGAGGCCTGCAGGCCAACGGAGCAGCTTAATGGTGCGGGGTCCGAGTGTCGGACCCGCACCGATGATATACTGATGACCTATCCAGTGGATAGGTCATCTGTTGTCAGAAGGAGGAAAACCCCTTTAATCAGAGAGCTGGAAGAAAACATGTGTGGGAGCTGTAGTAGAAGCCACGTCGGTTGTCACCCAGCTTTCCCAAAAACAGATATTATTAAGCAATAGTCACGTAAAATGTTTCTATCAGGCCGGATTCTCACAATAGTGTGTGTTTTGTGCACGCAAAAAACGCGGCGTTTTGTGCGCGCAAAAGGCACTTGACAGTTCCGTGTGTCATCACATAGGATGCGTGGCTGTGTGATTTTCGCGCGGCCGCCATCATTATGACACTCCGTTTGGATGTTTGTAAACAGAAAAGCACGTGGTGCTTTTCTGTTTACATTCATCCTTTTTACAGCTGTTGTGTGAATCACGCTCGTCCCATGGAAGTGCTTCCATGTGGTGCGCGTGATTTTCACGCACCCATTGACTTCAATGGGTGCGTGATGCGCGAAATATGCCCAAAGAACGGACATGTCGTGACTTTTCCGCAGAGGACTCACGCAGCGTAAAAATCACGCAACTGTCTGCAGGGCCCCATAGACTAATATAGGTCCGTGCGAGTTGCGTGAAAATCACGGACGTAATATCCCGTTCGTCTGAATAAGCCCTCAGGTTCATAGAATAGGACAATTAAAGTATATTTAGTAATTAATAAAGCAATTTAGTAAAACAACATAATTCTAAAAATTCTTTACAAGAGTAAGGGCTTATTTACACGTAATACGTCCGTGCAACGCGTGTGATTTTCACGCGCCTCGCACAGACCTATGTTAGTCTATGGTGCCGATCAGACAGTCCCTGATTTTCACGCAGTGTATGTCCGCTGCGTGAAACGCACGACATGTCCTATATTTGTGCGTTCTTCACGCATCAATGTGTGCGTGAAAATCACGCGCAGCAGACGGAAGCACTTCCGTGTGACGCACATGATTCGCGCAACAGCAGTAAAAAGTATGATTGAAAACAGAAAAGCACCACGTGCTTTTCTGTTCACAAACATACAAACAGAGTGTCATAATGATGGCGGCTGAGCGAAAATCACGCAGCCACGCATCATACGCTGATGACTCACGGAGCTGTTAAGTACCTTTTGCACACGCTCGTGTAATTCCGGCCTACAGCAGCTATAATATTATATCATGGTCCAGTAAAGTTTGTGTGTATGGAGCTGCCATGTGGTAGTAAGGGCGAGATGGCAGTGGGGCTGCTAAGCGACAGTGAGAGATGTTTGGATTTCGGGGGAGGGGCCTTATTAAATAACTTGTTCATGTTGCGGACACATTTAATCTAGAAAATAATTACCAATAACCAGACAAGAGTCAATATTTTATGCAAAACCTGGCGTGGCATAACTTAAAAGGTGACAATGGAGCACTTTTGAAGCATTGTTGCAGGAAAGTTTTTGCATTGCAATAATAAAACTCTCTTGGTTCATGATAAATATCTCTAAGGCCCAGTTCACAGTTTTTTGGTGCTGTTTTTGATGCGGAAAACACGCAGGAAACTGCGACAAAAGATGGCCGAAATTGACTCCAATTGATTTCAATGGGAGACATGCTTTTTTTTTTTACGGCGGTTCCATCTCTGATCTCTTATTGATATCAATGAGAGGCAGAGAAAGAGTTTTTCGCTGTGTTTTTTGCCGGCCGCGCTCAATAGCTGTGGTCAAAAAACAAAAACAAAGAAAGTGCAATCAGATTTTTCTGCCTGCAAAAAAACTCAGTGTGAACAGGGCCTAATACTCTAGACTGTTCTAAGGGTAAGGCCACACGGAGCATCCCTGACACGGTTGCAACGCGGCCAACAACCGCGCTGGCACTATGTAAGAGCGGCTGTCAAATACCTTGTTAAGGAGTATTCCAGTTATATGCGCATGCACACTGCCGCTCCATTCATTCTCTATTGGAGCGCCGGAGATAGCCGAGTGCAGTGTTCGACTTTTTATGGCGCTGCCATAGAGAATAAATAGGGGGTAAGTTTTTGTAATCCCCAGAGATGCCAGCACATGCGGCCGTCCTGTCCTGCAGTGACCACTATGGTCCGTGCTTGAGCTCTTTCCCGGCCTATATGAGCCAGAGCACACATATGTTTTAGATTGACTGATTGCTCCCATGATTACCCTGGACTATAAGAAGGGCCCTGCCCCTTCCTTCATTGCCTGATCTTTGTTGTGTTACCCATGTTAGTCTTTGCAAATGGTCCCTTAGTGTTTTCCAGTTCCCAGTGTTCCTGTTCCTGCTACCCGTATCCTGTGCTACCTTGTTCCTGTGCTGTAGAGAGCTGGAGTCATGTTGTGTCGTATACTATGCCTGCTGTATTTCACCACGCCTGGTGTCTGCCTGCTGCCAAGGTCCCATCCGAGACTGCCATCGCTACTGTCTGTATTGCCACAGGTACCCTTATTCGAACTATTGACTTTGCCTTGGTATCCTGTTTGGCCAGCTGCTATCCCGGTACGTCCCTGTGGGTCCACACACCCATCATGACAGTTATGTCGGCAGCGCGTCTCCCTGTTTACACAGGGAGATGAGCTGGCAACAACGATAATATTTTACTTTTTTAAAGCGATACGATCAGCAGTTGAACGAGCGTTTGCTCGTTCATCTGCTGATCGCTGTCCTGTTTACACAGGGCAATTATCGGCAACCAGCGTTCTATGAATGCTTGTCTACCTGATAATCGCTCAGTGTAAAACCCCCTTAAGGAGATTTGCCATTAAGAAGTCAGAGAGCTGGAGGAAAACATGTGTGGGAGCTGTAGTGGCAGCCATATGGGGTCTTATCTACAAGGCACAAGTTTCACATATGGTGTGTCTGCCTTGCCAATTAATAACCCAATGCCACTGTTGATTGTAGATGATTGAGGTATTACTAAAGGCCTCCCAACATCCTATTTTTCTGTGCTGTTGTTTACATTTTGCAGCACCAAAAAAGTATTTAATTTCCTTAAAAATGGGTGTGTCCCCAATAGGAAGAGGAAGATATGAATTTAAGGATCTAGGGTGTGTGTCAATTTTCAGGATAAAGATGCACTGATAATCTTGTGCTGTGGTCCATGCTGAATAAAACCTAAAGCCTAAAAATTAAAAGGGTTTTTCCACCATATACTCTAAATGTCTGCTTAATTAGGGTCCAAGCACTGGGTACCCCACCGATCCCTAAAACATCTCCCATTAATTTAGAGTGTCCACACATGGTGGGCATATCTCTGCTGGAAATGAAGACTGGCACCCCTTCTTTTGAAATCTTTAAAGGGACTCTGTCACCTCAACCCCCCCCCCCCCCATAACTGCAATAATCAGTTAATTGCTTAAAAGACGCTAATTCAGAATCTGTAGGTTTTATATTTCTACTCCGTTGCATTCTCTCGCTATAAGCTTGCAAACGGGCCGTGCACTGCATTCTAATGACGAGACCTAGGAGTGCTCTACATTATGGTATATCGATGAGCTTAGGTGTCCTCTCTATGTATCAACATGCAGCGCATAGCTCGTTTGCGGGCTTACAGCAGGTCAATGCAAGTGAAAACAAAGAAAAATTTACAGATTCGGAATCCGGGTCCTTTAAGCCAGTGTGTCCCCAACCACTAGGCTGCGGACCAATAACGGGCCATGGTTAATTTGGTAACGGACCGCAGTATCCGGTATCCGCCTCAGTGGCCACAAGGAATTCCGGGTGAAAAACCGCACCAAACTGTGGTGCTGTTTTTCATCCAGAATTTCCGCAGCGGAAAATTGCAGCATTGACTTCATTGGAAAAAAACCTGCAACAAATAAGTAGCGTTTACGCAAATACTATTGACAAAGTTACACAGTTAGTACGGCTGAAAAAAGACACATGTCCATCAAGTTCTACCAAGGGACGGGAGAAGGGAATGGAAAAATTTCTACACATAAGAGCTAATATTTTTTTGTTCTAGGAAATTATCTATGCTGCGGAAGAAAACTCTGCACTGCATGTTAATTTGTGAGCGTTTTTTCCGCTCACTATTTACGCAGCATGTGGATGAGATTTGTTCTATTGCACCCACTTTGCTGCTACTGTATATGCTGCGGATTTTCCTCAACTAATTCCGTTGTGGAAAATCCGCAGTATTTACGCAACGTGTGAACTGACCTGAAAAACGTTTTCATTTCTTTTTTATTTCCCTTTAATTGCAGTCTGCAGGGTGTTTTGTAATGTGCACAATATCACAACACCCCCACCCCCACCAAGCCGGTCCGTGGAAAATGCATACAAGTGGTCCTTGGTGTAAAAAAGGTTGGGGACCGCTGTTTCAAGCTATATACTGATTATTGTAGTTTCTTTTTTTTTTTAGAGGTGACAGAGTCTCTTCGAAGGTCCCATGAGTCAGATCCGCCACCATAAGACTATCCAGTCCATATGCCATAAGAGTTCTGGTGGGAACACCTCTTATTGTCACAATATAATCACCATATGCCTACTTAAGGTGCTCACGGACATCTGCTCATAGATATTTCAATATCGGGGTTTCAATGCTATCTGTTGCCAATCTTTTTTGTATGGGGCTTACAGACCCTCCCCTAATACTTGATGTACTAAAAAATACATGTGAGGCAGGTTGGATTTTTTTCCATCCGATTCTAGTTTTTTCTCCAAGAGGTGCTAGAGGTATCTAACAACCGCTAATCTCCCCCTCCCTCCACAGAATTTACATCCATATTTAGCCGAGCTAACTGGAGGAAATGGCTATTTTAATTGTTGGCTCAATAGATTTGGAGCCTTATGCATGGTCTCCTCTCAAGCTGAACATAAAAATGTTAATTCCTTGGTAATTAAAGCTGCAACTCCAGCATGGAGAGAATTTGTTAAGTCATAAATCTGTTTAATTAAAGATTAATTTAAACAGGTTC
The DNA here is from genome assembly GCF_050947455.1 of Rhinoderma darwinii. Lineage (NCBI taxonomy): Eukaryota > Metazoa > Chordata > Amphibia > Anura > Rhinodermatidae > Rhinoderma > Rhinoderma darwinii. The sequence goes on along the minus strand of NC_134691.1, from coordinate 40,950,794 downwards.
ACGACAAAGTCTCAGCACAGCGGCGTAGTAATGAATACAAACTTGGTGGATGAATTTGTAGAATTGTTCACAGTTTTGTGCCCCATGTGCTACTTGGCACTTATTTATAAAGTTGTGGTTGCCACCAGCGGCATGGTGAATAATGGCTTGTGCAGCTGACTGCATAGATTATAATGGATGGATAAACAAACTGATCTTCTCTACTCTTTAAAAGCTTTGCAGAAATTTCCAAAGACACTGCCAGGTTTCATACCATGTAAGTACCATCATCATTTTTCACTGGTTCTGCAAACTATCATCTTGCTGCGGAATGTTCCTTTGGACTCTTCTTTGTTTCTATTCTTGTGAAAGAACAATTCCAACTAAATACAAAATGTTCCCTGCAACAATGTAAACCAAAAGCCAACCAAACTGAGCATCAACAACCTTAATTTCACAAAGGATATTTACAGGGGTGGTCTGCTTCACACAACCCTTTCTTATAAGCCCTATTAGGACACGGTGAGCTGATAAAGCAGTATTCCCCATTGGGACCACCTGTATTACCAAGCGCACTGAGCCAACCGGCAATATTTCATGTATTCACAAATCAGTTCCCCACTGATAACAGAAGATGTTTGCCCTTGTCCACCAACCTCCTTCTTCCCCCATGACCAGCTTTGCTTTGGGGAACATGCATATGGAAAGGGGATGTCTTAATATATTTACCGTGCCACCATGGAACATAAGGTGCAAACATAATAACTTCTGAAATAACTACTTTCTACCTAAGTACATAGGTGTGTAGAAGAGGATGCCAATATGTATTGAAGAATTGTGGGACCGTATTATTATTGGTAATATGAAGTATCTACTCCAGGCTCTATAGGTCTCCAATCCGAAGATTTGAAAGTGGTATAAATAAAGATAGCGTAAGAAAAGTAGGTTATCTTGGCAGCTGAGGCCAAAAGTATCAAGCAGGTCCAGCTAACCAAATAACAAAAGTTTGTCTGGCAGGGATCAAAAATGGAGCTGCCTTTGTATTCTCTACCAGATGTTTTCTTACATACATGGAAACACACTTTGTATGTATAAGGCCATCAAAATCTGTGATTGAGTGTCAGTGGTAGCAAGGCCGACTCCAGGCTTATGTGGGCCCTTGGGTGACACAGACTATGTGGGCCCCTTTGCGGGGGAACTCATGGCGGCAGTAAAATGGCAGAAAACGTCACTTTGTGCCCCCATATAGAAGTTAGGCCCTGTTTATGCCCACAAAAAGAAGCTAGGCCTCCAGTTTGTACCCCCATACATTTAGTGCCCACTGTAGATAGTCCCGCACAGCCTCCCTCCCAGGTAGTGTCACACTGCCCCACCTCCCAGGTAGTGCCACACAGCCCACTTCCCAGGTAGTGCCACACAGCCTCCCTTTCAGGTAGTCCCACACAGCCTCCCTCCCAGGTAGTGTCACACTGCCCCACCTCCCAGGTAGTGCCTCACTGCACCCCTTTCAGGTAGTGCCACACAGCCTCCCTCCCAGGTAGTGCCACACAGCCCCCACTCCCAGGTAGTGCCACACAGCCCCCCTCTCAGGTAGTGCCACACAGCCCCCCTATATATGGACAGTGATGTCAGGGGCAACCCCAGAGCCATAGTCTCAGGTAGAGCGTTACTAGCACTCTGCCTGGGGCTCCTGCTCTGCTGCTCATGTCACTGTTCATATATGGATAGTGATGTCTGGAGCAGAGCTGAAGTCCCGGGCAGAGCGCAAATAAAGACTTTGCTACAGTACTCCGGCTCTGGGGAAGACCCTCACATCACTGTCCATATATGGATAGAGATGTCAGGGGCAATATCAGAGCTAAAGTCCTGGGCAGAGCGCTACTAGCATTCTGCCTGGGACACTGCTCTGGTCCTGACAACCCTGTCCATATATGGACAGTGATGTCAGGGGCTTTCCCAGAGACTTCTTCTAGCACTCTGCCTGGGACTCCTTCTCTCCTCCTGGCATCACTGTCCATAAATGGACAGTAATATCAAGGGCAACCACAGAGCCAAACTCCAGGGCAGAGCGCTACTAGCACTCAGCTTGGGAGTCTTTAGCCTAGTAAATGGCAGAGTAGGGAGCTGCCACCCTGCTCTGCCATGGCATTCAATAGTATCTGCGTCCTAAGAACGCAGATACTATTGAATGTGGCAACACTACCGCTGTAGCAGCCATAGCGACTGCTAGTGGGGCCACTGAGAATGGGGGGCCTGTGATGGCAGGCGACATGGGCCCCCTCATGCTGTGGACCCCATAGCAGCCGATATGGCTGCTACAGCGCTAGTTACGCCACTTCCTAGACAGGGGATCCCTCTGGAAGCAAAATTGGCAACACTCTGGCTGGGGATTCCACTCCTGGAGGAGCCATGACGACACCGTCAGCACCCGAAGGCCGATTGGGCCCCACGAAAGGTAGTGGGCACAGCACTTTCCCTGGTTCACCGGGTGCTGTCGCCAGCCCTGAGTGGTGGTATTGTATTGTAGCAGGAAAGAGATGGCAGCTAGGGGTATGAGGATTGTTTGAGTGTGGTGAAAGACGGCACTCTTATGGGACCGGTTTTAGAGGTGTCTCCATTAAAAAACTGCTCCATAATATTTACATGGTTTATCTGGCTCCCGCATTGAACTCACACCCCACAAATCTTTTTTCACAGTAGAATGACTTTTTACATAAAAATAATAAAAAATTGTGTCACCTAAACATAATTGTCAGAATAAAGTTATGATCAAATTTATTCCAGTTTTCAAAAATTTAATTTATGAACTAAATAGAACAACTATATAAGAATTTCTATATCGGTCTCTATGTATTTATTTATAATTTACCGCTATAGCCAGTCTGATTAAGAACAAAGGTAACCATACACATTAGATGAATTTTAGCCAAACTCACCAACTTCCTTAGAACCTGCCGATCATCTAATGTGTATGGCGACTCTCCCCCATCGGCAGACAGACAAGGATGGGGCTGTTGGGTTTCAACATGCCCGATCCTTTTGTTTGTAAGACCATAAGGAGGTGCCTGGCAGCGACCTACTCCCTTCTCCTTACTGAAAATACATGCATGTTTGTACATGTCTTTGGGGAGGAATAACTGTCGATCAAACTGAGTGTATCACCAGCTTTAGCCACTAGAGATTATAGGACCTTGTTTATATGTTAGCATCAAAGAGAATTTCAAATTATTTTTGCTTTGCCTGAGGGATATTGGAGGGAATTGACAGCAAAGCTATTCCTGATCATTACTGTGTGTAGAGTGGCAAGTACAGTGAGAAGTTGTAGTTTGGTAACATAAAGCCACATATTTAGTATAACAGCTTCCCATGTGATGTTGTTATATTTATGTGATTTTGTCTCTAAAAAATGTCCTCAAGTATTATTAACGTATGCTCCCTCAGCATGCCGTGGCCCATACAAGGTCCTGACGCAGGGCAGTGCCAGGACCTTATATGTGATGCAGCACTCAACGTCCTGAGTGCTGAGTCACATACAACGTCCTGATGCTACCCAGTGTCAGTACCATGTATGAGCCGTGGCATGCTGGGGGAGCCTGAGGGGACCCTGGGTGGACCCAGAGGGAAGAAAAGACAGATGAGGTGAGAATACTTTCATTTTTAATTTTCCAATGGGGATGGGGAAGGTAGGGGCCTTAGGTTGGATGGCGCCCTGTGCGGGACTCTCTATTGCCGCCCCCTACACAAACCAAAAATTAACCACATATATAGACACGCACATACTGGAACATATATACTGTACATACATAAAGACAGATATTTAGACATACAGGAAAATATATACACACACATTCTGGAATATATACATACAGGCAAATATATAGACCTGCAGACACATATACACATACACAGCGGCAGATAAATACACAGATAGGAACATATACATATACATAAAAGGCACATATATACAAGCAAAAAGATGCATTCACAAACAGACCCATATATACCCACACAGGAACATATGTACACAGCACAGATAATGTAGTATTTTCACATGCAGTCCTACGTAATATTACAGATAACACAGTGATAACTCTCTGAGTACAGCTAATGTAGTAGACGTTACCTGCAGTCATATGTAACACCACAGATAACACAGTGATAACTCTCTGAGTACAGATGATGTAGATATTACCTGCAGTCCTGTGTAACACCACAGATAACACAGTGATAACTCTCTGATTACAGATAATGTAGTGGATGTTATCGGCAGTCCTATGTAACACCACAGATAACACAGTGATAATGTAATGACAGGGGGGTAGGGAAACAGACAGTGAGCCCTAATCTTCCCACCACTCAGTCCCTGCCTACTTGCAACGACCCGCCCTAGGCGACGGGGTACAACTGGGCGACGGTCCCTACGCTCAGTAGGTGCACGACAGACAAACAGACAAGGGGACACAAGCAAAGGAAAATGGGGCAGTTGCCCACGGAAACACCGTGAGCAACAAGAGACGTGAACGAGCCGAGTCAAACCAGGAGTGTATGAGGTACCAAACGCAGAGCAGGAGAATAGTCAGTAAGCCGGGGTCAGTATGAAGCAAGGTAAAATAGCTAGGAGCTGCAGCAAGGCCAGGAAACCACACGAGAAGAATCCCAAGCAAAGGAGGAACAGGAAAGGCAGGTATAAATAGACAGAGGGCGGGAGCTAGCTCCGTCTGGCCAGGCTGCGATAGGCTCTCCTACTCCTAAGCCTGCCATCCTGAGTGGTGGAAGATGGAGTCAGTCGCAGAGACATAGAACCAGGTGCAGACTGATTACCCATGGGCGTATACACAGAAGTTGTGCCTGGCAGATCCTTTACAGATAACTCTCTGAGTACAGCTAATGTAGATATTACCTGCAGTTCTGTGTAACACCACAGATAAAACGGTGATAACTCTCTGAGTACAGATAATGTAGTAGATGTTATCTGCAGTCCTATGTAACACAACAGATAACACAGTGATAACTCTCGGAGTACAGATAATGTAGTAGATGATAACTATACCCACAGACACATATAAACACACACACACAGAGGAATATATATATATATATATATATATATATATATATATATATATATATATATATATATATATATATATATATGGGCAGCAGAGTATATAAGGGGCAGCAGGGTATATAGGGGTCAGCAGGGTATATAAGGGGCAGCAAGGTATATAGGGGCAGCAGAGTATATAGGGACAGCAGGGTATATAGGGACAGCAGGGTATATAGGGGAATCACGGTATATAGGGGCAGCAGGATATATAGGGGACAGCTGGGTATATTGGGGCAGCAGGGTATAGAGGAGGAAGCAGGGTATGGATGAGGCAGCACAGATATCTGTTCTACTTTAGTATTGAACACTCTTTTACAAAGAGACATAAACACATGCAGGGACACACACACACACACACACACACACACACACACACACACACACTATACCATATACACATACAAACACAGAGACACATACTGTATACACAGAGACACACACACACACACACACACACACACACACACACTGTAACATATACACACACACACACATAGTGTGTACACACAGAGACACACACTGTATACACAGAGACACGTACTGTATACACACAGAGACACAAACTTTATACACAGAGACACATACTGTATACTCACTACATACACACAGACACACATGAACACTCACCATCTCTCCTTGCTGACAGGATCACAGGTTTTTGCAGGACGGGCTGTGGGCGGAGCTTCCTCCTCTGCTCCTCGGCTGTTATTAACTCTGTGTGTTTAACAGCAGAGCACAGAGTAGAGGCAGAGCCCAGTGGCGCCCCCTACATGCTGGGAGGGTGCAGCGCCCTGTTGCGCTCGCACAGCTCGCACACCCCTAAGGCCGGCCCTGGGTAGGGCTAGTCTGATTGGGGGGGCCTGGTCAGGGCCAGGCATGGGCCTATAGCTTGCTACGCTCCCCAGAGTTAAATCTATGCCAGCTAGCAGCCAGCGTAAATTTCAACTATAATTTATGGCAGTTCTCTGGTGTAAATTATAGTAAATTTGTGGGGCTTCTTTGGCCCTGCCCCCTTTTTAAGTGACGTCCCCTATTTACAAAAGTAGCAAGGACGTTGTAAAATGCCCAAAAGTCACGGTTTTCAATGCAAATTGTGTCTTTTGGGCAATTTTTGCAACTTAAATTCCCCCCAATGGCTTAGCGGTTAGTATTGCACACTTTTATCAATGGGAACAAAGTCTCTAAAACTGCCAATATGCATTAAATAATGTTTGTGGATCTGGACGATGGGATCCGTCAACAGTGTAATGTGTATGAGGACCTCTCGACCTCTCGACTTTCCCTCTATGGCAGATGATGGTTTCAACATTCCTGATCCTTTGTCTTGAATTGTCTATGTTTATGAAGAAGTCGGGTGAGATAGCTATCGACCCAAGCTATCTCATGTGTATGGCTGGCTTAATCTCATTAGGATATCATCTTTTGAGACTATATATTCCACCCTGGTTTTCTCTGTGCAATTTGAATTGTTTCTCACATGTTTCTACTTTGGGTACTTTTTACCGTTAGCTTGAAAGTCTCATCTAATCTACATAGCCAAAAGTATGTGGACACCCCAAAAACATTCCAAAACCATTAATATGGAGTCTGTAAAACTATTAGCAGACTGCACACAATATTCCATGTGTGGTCAGATTATGTATTTATATATGACTAGAACTATGTACTCATCATGCACATCTATGCCCCTTTTAATGCATCTCATGATAATATTTGCCTTGGCAGCAGCTGTCTGGAACTGGTTTCCACAGTTCATCTTGCTATTTATTAATGTACTCAAAGTTTTTTCCATGTTAATTTTACCCAGTGTTGTGCCACTTAATATGTAATGTTGAAATCTGTTTTGTGTCTTCTGACGCATTACAGGCTATGTAAAAAAAATGTAAACATTTTTGTAATATACATTTATTAAAATGTTGTTTTGTTTGTTTTTAGCGCTGCAGCTTATGATAGAAGCTGCAATACACCGCTGTATGCCGAATCTGTCAGTCAGCTAGACTGACGGCTCGGCTGACATCGGTTTCTGTGTGCCTCTAACCAGTGGCGGATCCCCATATGGGCGTTTCGGGCGGTCGCCCGGGGCCCAAGGCTTGCAGGGGGCCCATAGCTTCCCACACCGCACACAAGTGAAACAAAACTCTCCAAGGCTGCTGCTGCCGGCCGCATTCTAGTGATCATCGGTCCCACGTGCTGATGAAGAGGCGGGGGGAATGTGCAGGGGGAGTCAATTGCGGCCAGGCAACGGGCACAGCACATCAGCTGTAGAGAGCAAACTGTCAGAGATTGTGATGGGCAGGTGCTGGAGTCTCCCTGACAGTCTGCTCCTCTGTGCTGCTGTGCACTGTCCCTCCTGTCTAAACCTCCAACAGCTGCCTGATAACGGCAAAACTGAAACTAGAGGGTGAAGGACCTGTGGTGACGTCACAGTCACATGATTAAGGTCCTGGAGGCTGCCAGAGACAAGCACCGCAGAGGAAGAGATATAGTGTGTGCTGTGTATATAGTGTCTATAATGTAAGTATGTAGTGTGTGTGTGTGTGTGTGTGTGTGTGTGTGTGTGTCATAATGTAAGTCTATATAGTGTGTGCTGTGTATATAGTCTGTGCTGTGTATATAGTGTGTGCTGTGTATATAGTGTGTGCTGTGTTTATAGTGTCTATAATGTAAGTCTATATAGTGTGTGTGGTTTGAATATATAGTGTGCGGTGTTAATGTGAATTGTATATAGGGTGTTTAATCTCACATTTTTTGTGTGCAAAATAATTTCCCACCCATAGAGCCCTCTGCAGTAAGTCAGATGCTCAGAACCCCCCCCTGCAGTATAATCTCCCCCATGGAGCCCTCAGTAGTTATTATACTGCAGGGGGGGGGGGGCAGAGCGTTTGATTGACTGTTCAGGGTTCTATAGGGGAATAACTCCTTCCCCCCCTAAGAGCCATAAGGGCAGATTTACACGAACGTGTAATCCGTCCGTGCAACGCGCGTGCTTTTCACGCGCGTCGCACGGACCTATGCAAGTATATGGGGCAGTGCAGACTGTCAGTGATTTTTGCGCAGCGTGAGTCTGCTGTGTAAAACTGACGACACGTCCTATATTTCTGCGTTTTTTGCACATCACGCACCCATTGAAGTCAATGGGTGCGTGAAAATCACGCATGCCACACGGAGGCACCTCCGTGGGACGTGCGTGATTTGCTCAACAGCAGTATAACTATGATTGCAAACAGAAAAGCACCAGGTGCTACAAACATACAGAGTGTCATAATGATGGCGGCTGCGCGAACGGCACGCAGCCGCGCATCATATGGTTATGACACACGGAGCTGTTAAGTGCCTTTTGCGCGCGCAAAACGCCGCATTTTTTGCGCGCGCAAAACGCACACGCTCGTGTAAATCCGCTCTAAGTGTCAGACACTTAGACCCTCCCATAGGGCACTCAGCAGTCAGTCAGATGCACTGGGGAGGGGTGTCTGACTGCTTAAAGGGTAACTAACGAAACTTTTAAAAAAAAATGACATGTCATAGTGACATGTCAAATGTTCTAATCGGTGGGGGTCCGGGCACTGAGACCCCACCAATCGCTGAAACAAAGTGGCAGAAGCGCTCAGGTGAGTGCTTTGCCACTTTGTTTCTGATCGTCTTTCCTCTGATAGCCGAGCATGCGGTGTATGGGCACAACAGAAAGTCTATGAGTCCGTACACCGTGCCGAGAAAAGACAGTCAGAAATTAAGTGGAACAGCGCTCACCCGAGCACTCCTGCTGCTTTGTTTTAGTGATCGGTGGTGGTCTCAATGCTGGGACCCCCATCGATCAAAACTTCTGACATATCACTCTCACTATGACACGCCAAATGTTTTTTAAAAGTTTAGTTACCTCTTGGGGACTGAATTTATTGGTTTGAGTTAATGTATGGGCCTGGGTCTTAATTTGATTAGGGGTCTGGGGTATAAGACAATTTATGGTGTTTATTTCTGAATTTTTATGTTGCTATAGATGCTGAAAATGGCTACAGAATCAAGGGGAAAAGATTTCTCATCAGAAAACTGCAGTCATCAGGAGAAGTCGCCATAACGGTCTGTGTCAGATGGAGAAGAAAAGAGAACGACCCATCAGTGAAGACATCTCCTGTGAGTCATTGCATTTATCTGTCACCTCTCCTGACATGTCTGTTATCGGAAATCCTTGTATTCCACATAAAGTCTTTGTGTACCCAGGACTAATAGACAAATGCATGTTACCATTCCCCTTGTCAGGAGGATGTGTCCCTACACAGTGTGATACTGTCAGCGATGGTTGGAGACTGTCAGTGTGTAGGGACACAGCCCTTTGACAAGGGGAATCGTAGCACTCATTTGTCAATGCTCGCACAGAAAGGTGGTGTTTAATATAGACATGACGTGGCAGGACGGTGGTGGAGAAGGGGGCCCAAGCTTGTGGAACAGCCCAGGGCCCATGGTTTACTTAATCCGCCACTGCCTCCAACACACAATCTAACCCTAATACCATGAAATCTAAGTTGATCAACCGGTTGTGTAATACCACCTTTACATTTATCAACCTTTGCCACTTCTTTGTCCTTCCTTCCAACTATTCCAAATCACTCTGTAATATTATCCTATCCTCTTCTATGTTAAAAGGGGTTATGTGGGGGCCAAAAATTATTAGCAGTGTACTCACAGCAGGTTGAGAGTACACTCACTAATATACACCGTGTTCCAAATTATTATGCACTTTGGATTTGTGTCATAAACATTTAATTATTAGTTTTCAATTAAACTCATGGATGGTATTGTGTCCTAGGCTGGGTTCACACGACCTATTTTCAGACGTAAACGAGGCGTTTTATGCCTCGTTTTACGTCTGAAAATAGGGCTAGAATACGTCGGCAAACATCTGCCCATTCATTTGAATAGGTTTGCCGACGTACTGTGCAGACAACCTGTCATTTACGCGTCGTCATTTGACAGCTGTCAAACGACGACGCGTAAAAATACAGCCTCGTCAAAAGAAGTGCAGGACACTTCTTTCAGACGTAATTTGAGCCGTTCTTCATTGAACTCAATGAAGCACAGCTCAAAATTTACGGCTGTCAGAGAAGCCTCGCAAAATGCGAGGAGGAGCATTTACGTCTGAAACGAGGCAGCTGTTTTCTCCTGAAAGCAGTCTGTCTTTTCAGACGTAAAAGCCTGCCACCGTGTGCACATACCCTTAGAGCTCTTTGGATCATTGTAATCAATCTCAGACACCTGTGATAATTAGTTTTCCAGGTGTGCCCAATCAAAGGAAAACTACTTAAGAAGGACATTCCACATTATTAAGCAGGCCACAGGTTTCAAACAATATGGGAAAGAAAAAGGATCTCTCTGCTGCCGAAAAGTGTGAAATAGTGCAATACCTTGGACAAGGTTTGAAAACATTGGATATTTCAATAAAACTTAGGCGTGATCATCGTACTGTGAAAAGATTTGTGGCTGATTCAGAGCACAGACAGGTTCGTTCAGATAAAGGCATAATGAGGAAGGTTTCTGCCAGACAAATTAATAGGATTAGGAGAGCAGCTGCTAAAATGCCATTGCAAAGCAGCAAACAGGTATTTGAAGCCGCTGGTGCCTCTGGAGTCCCACGAACCTCAAGGTGTAGGATCCTCCAGAGGTTTGCAAGTGTGGACAGGGGACAAAGGTAGGATCCAGCGCTGAAGGCGTTAAAATGGAAATAGATTTTCCAAGTTTAATTGTAGATTTAAAAGGAAGTCCAGTGGTATTAGGTCCTGGGTGTGTAAGAAGTTGAGGGAGGGTATCCTCTTGGGCCTACGCGTTTCGGACGACGCTGCGTCCTTAGACTTGGCTGTGGTAAATTTTGAATAGAGCGCGCTGTCATTTATATGATTTCACATTCCAAGAACTTTCAACCATGGTATCCCTAGACCATTTACGTAATGAAACTGCAAATCAAATTGTCACAACGGCACATAAATTTACAACATCGAATCCAAAATTTTACCCCATCAGTTCACGTACGGATTCAATGGACCGCTTCCAAACTGTCATAGAAAAAGAACTACACAACCTTGCAGACAGTCTCAAAAATCAATATCCAAAAACAAATATGTCGACTAAACAGAAAAAAGCAGTAAAATCATTACATGAAAATAAAAATCTAACTATTAAAATGTCAGATAAAGGTGGAAATGTCACAGTCCTGAACAAAAAAAGACTATGAACAATCAATTATCAACATGCTATCTGACGCAACCACCTACAAAACTTTGGCTAGAAATCCTGTGGACACAATCAAACAGCACATGAAGAAACTACTGGACGATGGACAACAAGGTGGATACATTACTCAAAAACAAAAAGAGTATATTTACATTGAACAACCGATTACCCCTATAATCCATGCGCTGCCTAAGATCCATAAACAAACCGTACCTCCACCTATGAGACCGATAGTCTCTGGCATAGGATCAATCCTAGAAAGGCTATCAGAATGGCTAGACACACTTTTACAGCCTCTGGCACAAAACACACCGGGTTTTCTCAAGGATACAAAACATGTTCTCAACATATTTCACAACAAAATTTGGGAAAAACATTTTACCTGGCTCACATGCGACGTTGTATCATTATACACGTCAATTCCACATGAAATAGCATTTACTGCCCTCAATTTTCATTTAACAAAATACAGTACGCACGAAACAAATTTTCAAACCTATATACTAGAAGTACTCATGTTTCTACTAACCAATAATTATTTCCAATTCGACACAAAATACTATTTACAACTCAAAGGTGTGTCTATGGGGGCAAAATTTTCCCCATCAATAGCCAACATAGTAATGTCGTGGTGGGAACACTTCTACATTTTTTCGCCTGATAACATCCACAGTAACTGTATAGAATGGTACGGTAGATATATCGACGATATTTTAATCATCTGGAAAGGAAAAATGGACATCATCCCTGAATTTGTGGCAGCCCTCAACAACAACCAGTGCAATCTAAAATTCACCCACCACCATGACACCTCACACATCATATTCCTAGACTTGGAATTAAAAGGAAATGAAGGTCTTGTCATCTCCACTAAAACCCATCGTAAACCTACAGCTACCAACAATATTCTTCATGCAAAAAGTGATCACACAAAACATACCATCAGAGCCATACCTCTAGGTGAAATGCATAGAGCAAAAAGAAATTGTACTAACCAAAAACAGTTTGAACTTGAACATAACTTAATACAAACAAGATTACAGGAAAGAGGTTATCTAAAATGGACATTGACCAGAGCTAGCAACATCATAAACAAAAAATCAAGAAAACAACTTCTTGGCCAACACAAAAACAATAAACAAAAACTACTACCAGTTGCCAATCAACCTACACTTATTTTACAACAAAGTAACCAATTTACGAAAATAAAAAATATAGTGACAAATTACCTACCCATTCTCATGGAAGACGACACACTACGCACAATTCTATCAGGAGGTTGCAGGATAGTAGCGAAAAAAGCCCCCTCCTTGGGGAACACTCTGTCTCCCTCGTTATATACATCCAATGTTAACACAACAACAACATGGTTAGAGACCAAAGGCTTCTATAGATGTGGCCAACATCCCTGCAAAACCTGTTCCTACGTATATCCAACCAAAAACTTCAGCAATTCCACAGGAACAGATAATTTCACAATCCAAAACTACATCAACTGCAATTCAGAGTCGGTTATTTATCTAATTGAATGCACGGAATGTCATCTCAAATATGTCGGCTGTACGAATCGGAAATTCAAGACGAGAATTTTGGAACATCTCAGCTATATAAGGAATGCAAACATCCTCAATATATCTAATGCAGCCAAACATTTCATATCTCATCACAATAAATCTACAAAAACATTTCGTTGCTATGCTATTGAAAAAATTCAACCGCCAAAGCGAGGTGGAGATATCAAACATAAAACCCATCTAAGAGAAGCATATTGGATATATAGGCTTAATACAAGATATCCAGAAGGTCTTAACCTAAGAAAAGAATTGATGTATCTCTATTAATCCATTCATAAATAAATTAGGACCTCAACTATGACAAACGTTCTAATGACCAACCACGTAAGCAAGCCAATATATTTCAAAGTCAATTCGAGGTACTCATACATCCCCATTTTATCCATGTTCACATTATGTACAGACATAATATTTGCTAGTTGTCCTGTACATAGAAACTGTCACATCACCAACCCGAGTTCGTATAATGTTAAGTTTCCCCACTTACCAGTTATAGTTGTGGTCCAACCTACACTTCCCCCCCCCCCCACATTATATCCTCGACAACGCAATTTAGAGCCCTGTTCTAAATCACAAAACAATTCTGATCAGATTATATGTTCAATGACAAAACGGAAAAAATTCCTACCTAAGACAGTCAACTAATAAGATTTTATAAAGAAAACAGAGATATATTAAACAATAACTGCTCATAGGAATACTAAAGCTTGAAAGCCCAATCGATTCTATAAGACACCAAAAGATTACGAAAAATGGACAAATTCCATAAACTTAATATTCGTTCGAATAATCAGAGGTGGTTTGTAATATCTTTATCATCACCACGTACGATATATTAAATTCAAAACTCAACATAATTCAATAATACTTACCGACATCCAATGATAGACTTGAAAAGGAACTGGAACCGGGCTGTCGATCACCTTTCATGTTGTTTCCCAGAACGAGTCCTGGAACGCAACCGAACCAAATAAAACTTTATTAAAACAGACCAATATGCAATCTGACATGATCTAAAATATACACGTATAAACAAAAACCAAAAGCTTTAGTAATTCTACGTTACAAAACAGTATGCAGAAGATATTGTAATTATTATATAGGTATACACAAACATCTATGAAATAACAAGTTCATGGCTACCTGACACTTAACTCCGGTGTTTGCGGTCCACAACAACACAACCATGACACGCAATCATTACATACTCATCAGCTGTTTCAACCTTCACAGGATATAAATGACAGCGCGCTCTATTCAAAATTTACCACAGCCAAGTCTAAGGACGCAGCGTCGTCCGAAACGCGTAGGCCCAAGAGGATACCCTCCCTCAACTTCTTACACACCCAGGACCTAATACCACTGGACTTCCTTTTAAATCTACAATTAAACTTGGAAAATCTATTTCCATTTTAACGCCTTCAGCGCTGGATCCTACCTTTGTCCCCTGTCTCTACTTGATATTCCGTGTGCCGACACGAGGATCCGGGCGCTATCAACGACACACCGGAGTGTGTCAGGTGAGCTGGAGGATTTTTCTACATTTTTCGTTTGCAAGTGTGCATAAAGCTATTATTCGGCCACCCCTAAACAATGCTCACAAGCAGAAACGGTTGCAGTGGGCTCAGAAATACATGAAGACTAATTTTCAAACCGTGTTGTTTACTGATGAGTGCCGTGCAACCCTGGATGGTCCAGATGGATGGAGTAGTGGATGGCTGGTGAATGGCCACCATGTCCCAACAAAGCTGCGACGTCAGCAAGTAGGTGGCGGAGTCATGTTTTGGGCTGGAATCATGGGGAGAGAGCTGGTAGACCCCTTTTGGGTCCCTGACGGTGTGAAAATGACCTCTTCAAAGTACGTAGAGTTTATGACTGACCACTTTCTTCCGTGGTACAAAAAGAAGAACCGTGCCTTCCGTAGCAAAATTATCTTCATGCATGACAATGCACCATCTCATGCTGCAAAAGAATACCTCTGTGTCATTGGCTGCTATGGGCATAAAAGGCGAGAAACTCATGATGTGACCCCCATGTTCCCTTGACCTCAACCCTATTGAGGACCTTTGGAGCATCCTCAAGAAAATATCTATGAGGGTGCGAGGCAGTTCACATCAAAACAGAAGCTCTGGGAGGCTATTCTGACATCCTGCAAATATATTCAAGCAGAAACTGTCCAAATACTCACAAATTCAATGGATGCAAGAATTGTGCAGGTGATATCAAAGAAGGGGTCCTATGTTAACATGTAACTTGGCCTGCTAAGTTTTTTTTGATTGAAAGAGCTTTTGATTTCTGTAAATATGACCTCCTGATGCTGCAAATTCAACAAATTACCATTTTAGTTCTCTTTACAACCTTTAAAATGTTTTGATCTCTGTTGTGAATAATAATTTGAAACAGTGCATTTTGAGTTTTTTACTTCTAAAAAAAAATCTGTTATCATTAGGAGATTTGTTCAATAAAAGTCGCATTATACTCCAACGGTTGATGGCTTGAAGATTATACTGACTGTCAGTTGCATCGACTATTTAGGAAAATCAGCGAAAAATAACATTTGCATAATAATTTGGAACGCGGTGTATGTTGCACATACCCTTATACTCAGGATCATGTTTTGCACGCGGCTAGCTCCTTACTGTTAGTGTTACCCCACCATTTTTCACTACGTAGCCCCCTATGTCCAGTAAGAACAGTTCCACTTTAATGTCACTAACATTTTTCTGTAGGGTTCCTGTGGACTTTTTCACCTTGTCAGGGTAAACGATCTGACTGCTAAGAGTGGTCTACATTCTCCCTGCTGAAATAACAAAGGAATGTCGGAAAAATGTCCTACAACTGGACAGAGGAGGACAACTCAGAAACGTAAATGTTGAGGTTTTTTTTTTGCATTTTTTTGTAGAAAAGCTATTTGGCCAAGAAAACCTTTTTTATAACAGCAAACAAAGAAAGAAAGTATCTTAACCCCTTAATACCGAAGGTATTTTAAACCATAAAGACAAAGCAATTATTTTTTTCCATCATCATCGCATTCATTCCGTCGACACAGCTGTATAAGGACTTTTTTTTTTGCTTGACAAGTTGTATTTTTTAATAGCACCTTTTTTGGGTACATATAATTTATTGATTAACTTTTTATGAACTTTTTTAGTGGGGTACTGGGAAAAAAACTTTGCCATTCTTTTTTGCATCTTAATTTTACGCCGTTTACCATGTGGTATAAATAACATAAAAACTTTATTCAGAGGATCGTTACGATTGTGGTGATACCAAGTTTATTTAGATTTTTAATTTTTCCTACGTTTACACAGTAAAAACACATTTTTTTTTTTCAAAATCATTTGTTTTTGTGTCGCCATATTTTAAGACCCATAACTTTTTTATTTGTTGACCGATGCAGCTTTATGAGAGCTTTTTTTTGCTGGACTACTTGTAGTTTTTAT
Organism: Rhinoderma darwinii; assembly: GCF_050947455.1. NCBI lineage: Eukaryota > Metazoa > Chordata > Amphibia > Anura > Rhinodermatidae > Rhinoderma > Rhinoderma darwinii. The sequence goes on along the minus strand of NC_134691.1, from coordinate 40,934,472 downwards.
TGGTACCATTTTGGCGTACAGCAACTCTGGCATTGTTTTTTATTTAATTTTTTACAGCGTTCACTGTGCAGGTTAAATAATGTAATCGTTTTATAGTGGAGTTCGTTACGGACGCTGCGATACCAAATATGAGTAATTTTTTACTTTTTTTCATAATAAAGCATTTTGTAAGGGGAAAAAGTGGGTTTATAATTTTTTTTACTTGGGACTTTTATTTATTTATTTAAAACTTTATTTAACTTTTTTTTAAACTTTTTTTTAGTCCCACTGGGGGACTTTACTATGCAATCTTTTGATCGCTATTATAATACACTGCAATACTTCTGTAAAACTTGTGTAAAACTGACAGGCATCTGTTAGGCCATACCTCTGGCAATCACTAAAGGCAGACCTGGGGTCCTTTGTTAGGCTCCCAAGCTGCCATAGAAACCATCTGCACCCCATGATGCACGCAGGGTGCCAGTGGGATGAGTGAGGGAGCTCCCTCCCACTAAAACCGCTCAGATGTGGCGCTCGCTATTGAGCGCCGCATGTGAGGGTTTTAATATGATCGGAGACCACGGATAGTGGTCTCCGATCATTGCCCTGAAGCCTGAGGCTGTTAGCAATAGCCCGGGCTTCAGGAGAACCCCGCACGATGCGGGAAAAGTTCTTCTGAAGTTCCGACATGAAAAGGCGACGCTACAGAAGAACTACCCTGAATAGCCGACGTAAAAAGGCTATACACCGGTCGATAAGGGGTTAAACACTTGAATTGCTGATGCATTAACCAAAACCCAATTTAATATAGTGAATGTCTGGCAATGATACTTCTTGCACGTTCACATATGTAAATCAGTGTGTGTATATGGAGCATCATACGCACAACCTCTTTTACCATATGACTATCAAGGACTAAGGCTCCGAGACATTTCTTCCCTGGTGTTTCCATGGCAATGAATCTCGTGATAGAAGGCAATATCTTTTTTTGAAACACAAACAGAAAAAATGGGACATAAATATCAAAACCACAAAAAAGGCCATACTCACTAGGTAGGTGGGTGGGTGAAAACCCGTTCCCATCAGGACGCAGACGGGTCAAAGAATGCTGCAGAAGGAGTGTGCATTAAATAGTGATAGCCCCTCCCACTAGTCTTGAGGGGAGTGGCGGACTAAGTGCTCAAAGGTGTGCGATAAATGTGTGTCAGTGTAGTGCTAGGGTGTGAATGGATGGTAAAAAATAAATATGTATGTATGAAAGTGTCAGAACTGTGTAATAATGTAATAAAAATAAATAAATAAAATAAATGTGATGAATAGGGGTCAGTGCTGTGAATAGTACATGGGGTGTCAGTACTATGTGTAATACGTGGAGGGATAATGTGCTGGTCGTCAGGCATGGCGTATCTTGCCGAATAACAGCCTATTTGTAACGCCGCTAGTGTTAGCTAAAGCGGGCTGCTCTGCATTCCAAACCAAACGCCAGCACATCATGCCCTCCCAGCATATAAGACCCGGCTGCGTCCTGAAAAAATATATTTATTTTTTACCATCCATTCACACCCTAGGACTACACTGACACACATTTATCGCACACCTTTGAGCACTTAGTCCGCCACTCCCCTCAAGACTAGTGGGAGGGGCTATCACTATTTAATGCACACTCCTTCTGCAGCATTCTTTGACCCGTCTGCGTCCTGATGGGAACGGGTTTTCACCCACCCACCTACCTAGTGAGTATGGCCTTTTTTGTGGTTTTAATATCTTTTTTTGCCAAGATGACAACACAGCTTTGATATCACTGTTAGGCCTCAGTCAGACGAACGTCGTATGTGTCCATGTGCTGTCCATTAAAACAACCGACAGCACACGGACCTATGCATTTCAATGGGGCTATTCAGACATGCGTGAGTTTTCAAGTAGCGTGTTTCCGATAAGTGAAACTCACTGCATGTCCTATTCTTGTCTGTTTTTGCGCACAACGTGCTCATTGAAGTCTATGGGTGCTGTCCGTGTTTCACAAAACAGTTGCTAAAGAAAAGCTGAGAAAAAAAAATAATTAAAAAATGTGTACCAACACTTAAGCCTCATGCACACGACCGTAGCCATGTGCACGGCCGTGATTTTCAGGTCGGCCGGCAGCGGACTGTCAGCCGCAAGCGGCACCAGCAAATCGCGGGCAATGTACATGGCCGCGGCCATTATTTTCAATGAGCCCGGACCGCAGAAGACGGCCGTAATAAGGGTATGTTCACACGCACTAATTACGGACGTAATTCGGGCGTTTTTGCCCCGAATTACGTCCGAAAAATGCGCCTCGATAGCGTTGACAAACATCTGCCCATTGAAAGCAATGGGCTGACGTTTGTCTGTTCACACGAGGCGTATATTTACGCGCCGCTCTCAAAAGACGGCGCGTAAATAGACGCCCGCATCAAAGAAGTGACAGGTCACTTCTTTGGGCGTAATTGGAGCCGTTATTCATTGACTTCAATGAAAAGCAGCGCCAATTACGTCCGTAATGGACGCTGCGTTCAAGCGCCTGCACATGCCGTTACGGCTGAAATTACGTGGATGTTTCCTCCTGAAAACATCCCTGTAATTTCAGCCGTTACGGACGCTGTCGTGTGAACATACCCTCAGGCCCCATGCACACGACAGCAAAAAACCTCAGTTTTTGCGGACCGCAATTGCGGTCCGCAGAAACGGAGCCATTCACTTTCATTGAACACTGACACCTTTCCGTAGCACTACGGAAGGGTTTCAGTGCCGTGGAAATGTTCAGGGAATTATGGAACATGTCCGTTCTTTCGCATTTTGCGGGCCGTGCTCCCATACTTTGTATGGGAGCACGGCCCGAAAATGCGGCTGTCAGTCAGCGGCCGGCCGTGCCCGCAATCGCGGGCCGTGATTGCGGGCACGGTCGTGTGCATGGGGCCTAAGACATGTCCATTCTTTCTGCGGTGCGGGCCCCCGGGCCATACACAGACCGTAAAAACTACAGTTGTGTGCATGGCCCCATAGTAACAAATGGGGCCGCAATTCTCCCGTGGATTTTCAGGGGAATTGCGGCCGCAAAAGCACGTTCGTGTGCATGGGGCCTTAGGCCTCATGCACACGACCGCAAATACTGACCGTAAATACGGTTCCGTATTGCTTTATAGTCATCAGCATATCATCAGCAACGTACCCATTTCTGCTGAATGGTATCCGCAAATACGATCCGTATTGCATCCGTACATACGGATCCGCAAAAAAAATGAGGCCTGGTTGATGGGAAATTTTCTTTGTGTTGCTTAGCAACACTTCTATATTTGCACCTCCGTAGCCATCCGCAATTTTGGCTTCCCCCATAGACTTCTATGGAGGAGTCCGTGCCACAATTGCGGACCAAAAACGGACCAGCTCCATAATTCCCGGCACAGTTCTGCGATACGGAAAGGTGTCCGCGTTCAATAGAAGTGAATGGGTCCGTATTTGCAGACTGCAATTGCGGTCCGCAAAAAACTGAGGTGTTTTTTTTACCGTCGTGTGCATGGGGCCTTACACATGGAATACACACTTGATGGCACACGGAACTGCAGTGCATGAAAAACTGTATTTTTTTGCAGATGCAAAACGGACACGTTTCGAGTTCACACGGGGCGGATACGCTGCGTAAATGCACGCAGCATATCCGAACTGTGCGCCGAAGGGAATTCCATGCGAAAAACCGCACCAAACTGCGGTGCAGTTTTTCGGCCGGAATTTCCGCTGCTGAAAAATGTAGCACGTAGCCGGCCTGCTAGACGTTTCATCCCAGGAGACTGCTGCAGCCTGTGATTAGCTGCAGCGGCGGTCACATGGGATGAAGTGTCATCACCGGAGGCCGGCCTTCGGACGTCATCCAGGCAGGCCTCTTGGGATGACGTTTAAACCCATGTGACTGCCACTACAGCCTGTGATTGGCTGCAGTGGTCACATGGAATGAAACGTCATCCCAGGAGGCCGGCCTGGAAGAAAGAAACACTGGGTAAGTACTAGCGAACCTTACGCAAAAAACGCAACAACTGCTATTTGTTGCAGGTTTTACCTCCCCATTGAATTCAATGGGGGAAAACCTGCAACAAATAAGCAGCGTTTACGCAAATACAATTGACATGCTGCGGAATAAAATTCCGCACCACAAGTCAATTTCTGAGCGTTTTTCCGCTCAGTATTTACGCAACGTGTGGATGACATTTGTTTGGTCTCATCCACTTTGCTATTTCTTTATTTACTGCGGATTTTCCGCAACAAATTTAGTTGTGGAAATTCTGCAGTATTTACGCAACGTGTGAACTGACCCTTAAGCGACAGAACGGGTGCTGAATGAGCACTTTAACACAGTTGACACATTTTTCTTGGAATTGCAGCTTGTTAAGTTGGTAATTTCAGCCAGCTGTTCCATAAAGTGGAGTAGATTTATATGCAGCCACCAATGATAAATCATTGAGAAGCTGAAAGCAGCAGTAGAAGAGCTGTAGGATTGTATGAATACTACTTAGGGCGGATTCAGACGAACGTGAGCGTTTTGCGCGCGTGGCAGCAGCGTGTCAGCTCCGTGTGTCCTGTTCATATGGATGCGCGGCTGCGTGCTTTTCGCGCAGCCGTCATCATTATGACACTCCGTTTGAATGTTTGTAAACAGAACAGCACGTGGTGCTTTTCTGTTTACATTCATTCTTTTACTGCTGTTGCGCGAATAACGCGCGTCCCACGGAAGTGCTTCCGTGGGGCATGCGTGATTTTCACGCACCCATTGACTTCAATGGGTGCGTGATGCGCGAAAAACGCCTAAATATAGAACATGTCGTGAGTTTTACGCAGCGTACACAAGCTGCGCAAAACTCACGGACTGTCTGCACTGCCCCATAGACTTGCTTAGGTCCGTGCGACCCGCGTGAATACCACGCGGGCTGCACGGACAAAAATCACGTTCGTCTGAATCCGCCCTTAGGCTGAGTTCACACCTGCGTTGGTGTGTTCCGTTGTTCTGCCCCGTCAGAGCAGCAGAACAAGGAAATACCGGAAGCAACGGTTCCATTGCACAACTAAACCGCTGGCGGCCAACATTAACCCATTGATTTAAATGCTGGGTTCACACACCCTATTTACGGACGTAATTCGGGCGTTTTAACCTCAAATTACGTCCGAAAATACGGCTCCAATGCGCCGGCAAACATCTGCCCATTCATTTGAATGGGCTTTACGATGTTCTGTGCCGACGGTCATTTTTTTTACGTGCCGCTGTCAAAAGACGGCGTGTAAAAAAGACGCCCGCGTCAAAGAAGTGCCTGTCACTTCTTGGGACGTAATTGGAGCCGTTTTCCATTGGCACCATAGAAAAACAGCTCCAATTACGTCCGTAATGGACGCAGCGAAAAACGACGGCAACATGCCATTACGTCTGAAATTCAGGAGCTGTTTTCTCCTGAAAACAGCTCCATGATTTCAGCCGTAATGGACGCTGCCGTGTGGACATACCCTAATAGGTTCTGTCGGCTTTCCATCGGGGTTTTCCTGATTTTACTGGAGACAATAGCGCAGCATTAAAGGGAATGTGTCGCTAGAAAAATATATATATATATTTTTTTAGTTAAACTGTTAGTTTATAAATGATTACACATTGTTCTAATTTTTTTAATTTTTTCACAAGTCAGGAAATATTATAAATTAGATTCTAATTTATTAAATTTCCATGTGCTGGTCACTAGAGGGAGCAATTCCCAAAATTGCAGCATTGGCATGAGGTTGCTTTATGCTGCAAAATTGGCGAAGACACACTTGCTCTAGTGTCCTCAAAAAATCCCCCCTCCTTTATCCTGGCTAGTGCCAGGAGAAAGGAGGGGGTTGAATGTTCAAACCTCCTACACTGTGTGCCGCCATTTTTTGAGCGAATGCACAGTGTAGGAGAATTAGATACAGTGGTAATCAGACAGTATGACACGAACATACACACACATCACATACACAAACATAACTTACCTGCTCCTGCCGCCGCCGCTGTCGCTGCCTCCGCTCCTAGTCCTTGCTTTTGAACATATGGACGGAAGCCGCGACCGGAAGTAATCATCTTACTGTCCGGCCGCGGCTTCCGGTCCACATGAAAATGGCGCCGGATGTCGCTCTGCCGAAGACCTTCCTTTTGGACTGTGTGGGAGCGGCGCATGCGCCGTTCCCACACAGACGGTGTACGCTATAGTGAATAGAACGGCTCCCGTTCGAATTCTCTATGGGGATGTATGTGCCGTATTTCATCTCTGTATGTGTCGTTAATCGACACATACAGAGATGGAAAAAAAATGCCAGCCCCCATAGAGAAGTAAAAAGAAAAAAGTACAACACAAAAACACAAATAAATAAAGTTTATTTTAACCCTTTCCCGCGATTGGGCGTAACTGTACGTCCGAAATCAAAGTGATTTCCCGCAGACGGGCGTACATTTACGCCCTGCAGATAAAGCGAGCACAGGAGCTGTGCGCGCTTTATCTTCAGCGGCTGTCAGCTGTTATACACAGCTGACATGCCGCTGCAATGGCTGCGATGGCTGTTACCGCCGATCACAGCCATTTAACCCCTTCAATGCGGCTGTCAATGACGTCCGCCGCATTGAAGTGGTTTACAGAGGGAGGGAGCTCCCTCTGTAACCCCCGGGCCCCCCCGCGGTGGATCGCGGGTGGCGATTGTTGCTATGGCAACCAGGAAGCCGTTACTAGGCTTCCTGGTTGCCCAGGTACGGTAGCCTATTAGGTCCTGCCCGAGGCAGGACCTAATACGCTAACTGTCAAATGAAAAATGACAGTTACGATGCACTGCACTACATAAGTAGTGCAGTGCATCGTACCGGGGATCAGAAGACCAGATCTTCAAGTCCCCAGGTCAGTGTAAAAGAAAAAGTAAAAAATGTAAAAAAAATGTGAAAGAAAAATAATTAAATAAAAGTTAATAAATAATAAATAAATAATAAAAACAACTCTTGCCCTGTTTCCCTGATCAACTCCTTTATTATTAAAAAAACATGAAAATATGAAAAAAAAACTATACATAATAGGTATCGCCGGGTTCGGAACGGCCTGATCTATAAAAATATCACATTATTTTTACCGCACGGTGAACACTGTAAAAAATTTTAATAAAAAACCATGACCGCATTTTATTTTTTGGGCATCTTGTCTCAAAAAAAATGTAATAAAAAGTGATCAAAAAGTTGCAAGTAACGCAAAATGGTACCAATAGAAACTACAGTTCACCACGCATAAAACAAGCCCTCCCGCAGCAATATCAACGAAAAAAAAAAAAAGTTACGCCTCTCAGAAAATGGCGACACTAAAACATGATTTTTTTAGAAAAGAGTATTATTATTGTGGGAATGTAGTGAAACGTCAAAAAACGATATAAATTTGGTGTCGCTGTAATCGTATCGCCCCGCAGAATAAAGTTAACATGTTGTTTATACGGCATGGTGAACACTGTCAAAAAAAACAAAAAAGAAACGTGCTGGAATGGCTGTTTTTTGGTTTCCTCATCTCCCAAAAAATTTAATAAATAGTGATAAAAAAATCGCATGTACCCCAAAATGGAACCAATAAAAATTACAGCTCGTTCCACAAAAAAGGCGCCCTCACACACGCCCTAACGGAAAAATAACACGTTATGACTCTCAAAACGCAATGGTGCAAAATGATGCTAAATGACGACCCAGACTAATTTTTAGGTCCAGTAGAATTTCACTAAATACCCCACATCGTCATTTGCTGGACCCTGTAGACGCAGCAGAGATGAGGAAACTTTAGGGCCTTGTGCGGCTTATAGGGCTAGTGAAGAAGTCAAATATAAGGCAATACTGGAGCGCAGATATTTTGTATAATACCCAATAAACCCGGCCTGTGTATAAAGGATTGGTTCCAAGCGACCACACCAATCCATGGATTATTCATTCACCCCATTTATTACATCATCCTATTATGACCTGTTGCACTCCGCCCAGCTTACATATACCCTGATGTACTCCGCCCAGCTTACATATACCCTGATGTACTCCGCCCAGCTTACATATACCCTGATGTACTCCGCCCAGATTACATATACCCTGATGTACTCCGCCCAGCTTACATATACCCTGATGTACTCCACACAGATTACATATACCCTGATGTACTCCGCCCAGCTTACATATACCCTGATGTACTCCGCCCAGCTTACATATACCCTGATGTACTCCGCACAGCTTACATATACCCTGATGTACTCCGCACAGCTTACATATACCCTGATGTACTCCGCACAGCTTACATATACCCTGATGTACTCTACCCAGCTTACATATACCCTGATGTACTCCGCCCAGCTTACATATACCCTGATGTACTCCGCCCAGCTTACATATACCCTGATGTACTCCGCCCAGCTCACATATGCCCCCACATTATAAGCTGAAATACCACTAATACACCAAGCAAAATCTGCGCTTCAAAAGCCAAATGGTGGTCCAACTGAGCCTGGCAGTGTACGCAAATGGCAATTTATGACCACATATGGGGTATTCTGGAGAACCCGCTTAACAATTTATGGCATGTGTGTCTATGGTGGTGCAAGCTGGGCACAACACATTGGGCACTGAAATGGCATATTTGTGGAAAACAGCAATTTTCAATCTGCAACATCTATTGTTTACTCATTTTTGCAAAACACTTGTGCGGTCAAAATGCTCTCTACACCCCTAGATCAATTCTTTGAGGGATCTAGTTTCCAAAATGGGGTAATGCAACATGGTGTCAAAAAACGAATCTTATAAAATCTCCACTCCAAATACTTAATGGCGCTCCTTCCCTTTAGAGCCTTGCTGTGTGTCCAAATAGCAGTTTATGACCACTTGTGGGGTATTTCCCTACTCTGAAGAAGTTGCTTTACAAATGTTACGGTGATTTTTCTCCTTTATTTAATGAGAAAATGAAACATTTTTACCTAAAGCTACGTCTTAGTGGAAAAAAATGCTTTTTTTTCATGTTTACTGCCCAATTCTAATGAAATCTATGAAACACCTGGGGGGTCAAAATGCTCACTACACCCCTAGATTAATTCCTCTAGGGGTGTAGTTTCCCAAATGGAGTCACTTTTGGGGGGTTTCCACTGTACTGGTACCTTAGGAGCTTTACAAATGAGACATGGTGCCGAGAAATCAAACCAGCAAAATCTGTACTTCAAAAGCTAAATGGCGTGCCTTCCCTTATGAGTCCTGCCGCTTCCCCAAACAGCCGTTCATGACCACATGTTGGGTATTTCTGTACTCTGGAGAAGTTGCTTTACAAATGTTGGGGTGCTTTTCATCATTTATTTGTTGAAAAAAATAAACATTTTGAGGTAAAGCTACATCTTATTGGAAAATAATGTAATTTTTCATTTTCACTGCCCAATTCTAATGAAATCTATGAAACACCTGTGGGGTCAAAATGCTCACTACACCCCTAGATGAATTCCTCAAGGGGTATAGTTTCCTAAATGGAGTCACTTTTGGGGGGTTTTCACTGTACTGGTACCTCAGGGGCTTTACAAATGCGACATGGTGCAGAGAAATGAATCCAGCAAAATCAGCGCTCCAATAGCTAAATGGCGTGCCTTCCCTTCCGAGTCCTGCCGCTTGCCCAAACAACAGTTTATGACCACATGTTTGGTATTTCCGTACTCTGGAGAAGTTGCTTTACAAATGTTGTGGTGCTTTTCCTCATTTATTTGTTGAAAAAATTAAAAATTTGGAGGTAAAAATACATGGTATTGGAAAATAATGTCATTTTTCATTTTCACTGCCCAATTCTAATGAAATCTATGAAACACCTGTGAGGTCAAAATGCTCACTACACCCCTAGATGAATTCCTCAAGGAGTTTAGTTTCCAAAATGGGGTATTTTTTGGGGTGTTTCCTTTGTTTCGGCACCACAAGACCTCTTCTAACCTGACATGGTGCCTGAAATATAATCTAAGAAAAGGAAGGCCCTAAAAGACTCTAGGTGCTCCTTTGCTTCTGAGGCCGGTATTTCAGTCCAGTAGCGCACTAGGGCCACATGTGGGATATTTCTAAAAACTGCAGAATCAGGGCAATAAATATTCAGTTGTGCTACTCCGGTAAAAACCTTCAGTATTACAGGAAAAATGGATTAAAATGGAATTTCTGCCCAAAAAATGAAATTTGTAGATTTCCCCGCTACATTGCTTTAATTCCTGTGGAACGCCTAAAGGGTTAAAAAAAACTTTCTGAATGCTGTTTTGAATACTTTGAGGAGTGAAGTTTTTAAAGTGTGGTGATTTGTGGGGGTTTCTAATATATAAGGCACTCAAAGCCACTTAACAACTGAACTGTTCCCTAAAAAAATGGGCTTTTGAAATTTTCTTGAAAATGTGAGAAATTGCTGCTAAACTTATAAGCCTTGTAATGTCCTAGAAAAATAAAAGGATGTTCAAAAAATGATGCCAATCTAAAGTAGACATATTGGAAAAGTTAGTTAGTAACTATTTTGTGTGGTATAACTATCTGTCTTACAAGCAGATACATTTAAATTTAGAAAATGCAAATTTTTTGCAAATTTTCTCTAAATTTTGGTGTTTGTCAATATATCGACCAAATTTTTTCACTAACTTAAAGTACAATATGTCACGAGAAAACAATCTCAGAATCGCTTGGATAGGTAAAAGCATTCCCGAGTTATTACCACATAAAGTAACACACGTCAGATTTAAAAAATGAGGCTCTGTCATTTTGTCCAAAAGTGGCTCAGTCCTGAATGACATACTAAAAGCAATAACATGTAAAAAAAAAATTCCTGTGACACCTTCACTTTAAGGCCTCGTGCACACTTATGTCACTGTTTTCACGGCTGTTTTTGACGGGTCCGTGAACCCGTTTTAGCGGCCGTGTGGTTTCCGTGTGCACTCCTGTGTGCACTCCGTGTTTCCGTTTCCGTGCGCCGAGCATGGTACTGTCCAGGGTGACAGTACCATGCTCGGCGCACGGAAAATAAAATTTTAATGTAATAAAAAAAATAAAAAGTTCATACTTACATTCCTCCTGTCCGGCCTCCAGCGATGACGTTCAATCCATGTCGCCGCTGCAGCCAATCACAGGAATCAAAAGAAGGTCGGGCTGGAGGAAGAAGAGGGACTCGTCACCAAGACAACGACCGGGTACGTATGAAATGCTTTTTATTTTATTTTTAATCAGCAGCCTCTTTTCTCTATCAGTTATTGATAGAGACAAGTGGCTGCCGATTAGTGTAATATTTTTCTAATGCTTTTCTGGGTTCAGGGTGCTATCAGTGACAAAAACGGATAGCACCCGGAAGGAAAAAACTGAAGTGTGCATGAGGCCTAAGGCCTAATGTTTACTCTGTAGACTGATACAAAATTCTTCTAAGGCACTGTTGACATCTGTGTCGGAGGTTCCGTTAAGAGCCTCTGTCCCTGTCTCCGTCATTTTTGCTGGACAAAATAACGCAGTATGCAGTTTTATTTTGTCTGGCATAATACCTGGAAACCATGACAAAACCAATCAAAGTCAATGGGTTCCATCGGCCATCGGGTGCCGTTGCTTGTGATGGATCCAATGATTTTTCGCAGATGTGGATATAACCTAAGGGTCTTTTTGAACCGACCAATTTGGGTCTTAAAAACGAGCGCTGATTAACGAAACAACTAGTTGATCGGCGCTCGTTTTCTCCTTTCACAAAGGGCTATGATCAGTAATGTTTTGGGACGAGCGATTGTTACTACGATCGCTCGTCCTCATGCATTTCCATCATGTCGGCAGCACATCTGCCTGTTTACACAGGGAGATGTGCTGCCGACAACGATATTTTTTGTGCTGCATAAACGATACAATCAGCTGATGAATGAGCGTTTGCTGATATATCGGCTGATCGTTGCCCTGTTTATACAGGACAATGATCGAGCGTTGATATGAATGCTAGTTTTCCCAATCATTGGTCCATGTAAAAGAGCCTTAACATACGAATTCTACGCCTGAATTTATTGAGACAAAAAAATCTGATTAATAATGCCAGCTGAGATTGGGAAATGGAATAGTTTAACTGTTGTCAGCACAGTGCCAATCCTGCGTTGAACTAAACAGCTGAGTCATTTGAAACAGACTGGTTGCTAGGGCTATAGATATTATGTAGGGTTGTTATGAAGCACATCCTCAGTCACCAGTCTTTCTCAGATTACTTAGGTCATTACCAACCTTATAAGTGGGCCACCTGTCCAGTCGCATAAAGAACTTCAAGGGCTGTGGAGTCGGTAATCCAAACTTTCGACTCGTCTATTTTTGTACTTTTCGGCTCCGACACCTTCATAAATGGCTCAGGTATAATAATTAGCAGTAACAATTTTACAGTAGTAAGATGGTAACATCAAGCTTTTCATCAGCATTCTATAAATTATCTGGCTACTTCGAACATAAAATATATTTATTGGAATACAATTTCTGAATAAAAAAACTTTTCTAAATATGCAACACACTATTCATTTAATAAGCTAATACAATATTAATAATATATAATATTTTACTTTTGAAGCCGGATTGGGAGTTGGTACATTTTTACCGGACTTCAAAACTGACTATGACTCCAACTCCACAGCCCTGGGCACATCAATTGTCACTACTGAAAGGGGCTCCACTGGTCCTGATGGCTTAAGCACCCAGAGCTTGCAGCCCTAATCCAACAATTGGTACCTAAAACTACGGGAAGGCTGCTCTACTGGATCCAGCTTATTGATTGGGCAGTTATTTGGACATTTGTCTGACAGTGTTAATTGGGCACTGTATGGTTATTTGTACACTGGATCATTGTATTATTTGGCCCTACAGTGGATATTAAGTCTACACACCCCTGTTAAAATACCAGGTTTTTGTCATGTTAGAAAAGGAGTACAAGATGAATCATTTCAGATTTTTTTTCTACCTTTTAATGTCACCTATAATCTGTACAATTGTATTGAAAAACAAACTGAAATCTTTTAAGGTGGAAAATTAAATATAAAGAACAAAAATAATGTGGTTGCGTAAATATGCACACCCTTAAACTAATACTGAATTCCCCTTTGACTTTATGACAGCATTCAGTCTTTTTGTGTAGAAGTCTATCAGCATGGCACATCTTGACTTGGCAATTGTTGCCCCTTCTTCCTTGCAAAAGTGCTCCAAACCTGTCAGATTGCGAGGGCATCTCTTGTGTAAAGCCCTCTTTATGTCACCCCACAGATTTTCAATGGGATTCAGGTCTGGGCTCTGGCTGGGCCATTCCGAAACTTTGATCTTCTTCTGGTGAAGAAATTCTTTTGCTGATTTGGAGGTTCTGCTTTGGGTTGTTGTCATGCTGAATGGTGAAATTCCTCTTCATCTTCAGCTTCTTACCAGAGGCCTGCAGGTTTTGTGCCAATATTGCCTGATATTTGGAACTGTTCATAATTCCCTTCACCTTGACTAAAGCCCCAGTTCCAGCTGCATAAAAACAGTCCCAAACATAATGCTGTCTCCACCATGCTCCATAATGCTGCCTCCACCATGCTCCATAATGCTGCCTCCAGCATGCTCCATAATGCTGCCTCCAGCATGCTTCACTGTGGGTATGGTGTTGTTTTGGTGATGTGCAGTGTTTTGGCATTGCGCCAAACATACCTTTTGGAATTCTGGCCAAAAAGTTGAACCTTGGTCTCATCAGACCATAACATGTTTTCCCACATGCTTTTGGCAGACTTGATGTAGGTCTTTGCAAAACATAGCCGGACTTGGATGTTTTTCTTTGTTAGAAAAGGCTTCCGTCTTGCCATCCTACCTCTCAGACCAGACATATGAAGAATACAGGTGATTGTTGTCACATGTACTACACCACCAGTACCTGCTATAAAGTCCTGCAGCTCCTTTAATGTTGCTGTAGGCATCTTGGTAGCCTCACGGACCAATTTCTGCCTTGTCTTTTCATCAAGTTTTGAGGGACATCCAGTTCTTGGTAATGTTACTGCTGTGCCAAATATAATCTGCTTTTTGATGACCGTATTCACTCTGTTCCATGGTATATCTAATGCCTTAGAAATTATTTGGTACCCTTCTCCTGACTGATGCCTTTCAACAATCAGATTCCTTTGATGTGTTGTAAGCTCTTTACTGACCATGACTTTTGCTGTCACATGCAACAAAGAAAATGTCAGGAATATCCTAATAGAACAGCTGAAGTTTATATGGGGTTACTCTGAATCACTTTAAATAATGGCAGCTGTGTAGTGACTACTATTTAACATGAGTTTAAGGCCGGATTTACACGAGCGTGTGCGTTTTGCGCGCGCAAAAAACGTGGCGTTTTGCGCACGCAAAAGGTACATAACAGCTCTGTGTCAGCCGCGTATGATGCGTGGCTGCATGGCTGCATGATTTTCGCGCAGCCGCCATCATTATGACAATCTGTTTGTATGTTTGTAAACAGAAAAGCACGTGGTGCTTTTCTGTTTTCATCCATAGTTTTTACTGCTGTTGCGCGAATCACACGGAAGTGCTTCCGTGTGCTGCGCAGGATTTTCACGCACCCATTGACTTCAATGGGTGCGTGATGCGCGAACAACGCACAAATATCGGACATGTCGTGAGTTTTACGCAGCGGACACACGCTAGGTGAAACTCACGGACAGTCTGCACGGCCCCATAGACTAACATAGGTCCGTGCGATGTGCGTGAAAATCACGCGCGTTGCACGGACGTATATCACGTTCGTCTAAATAAGTCCTAACTGATTGCCTAATTCTGAACACAACCATATCCCCAATTGTGAGAGGGTGTTCACACTTATGCAACCACATTATTGTAGTTTTGTTATTTTTATTTTTATCCTCTAAATTGTTTTTCAATGGACTTGTACAGATTATGGGTCACATTAAAGGTGGAAAAAGTTCAGAAATGATTCATCAGACTTTTTATATCCACTGTATATAGTTTATGGGAGGCATCAATAAAATGCTGCACTCATAGTTGCCAACATTTGAAAAAGTTTTCTAGGGACAGTATAGAGTGAGGTGATTGCCCGCAACTGTGATCTGACACGTCATTTGATGTTAAAGTTATAGTTTTTATAAAGCCTGGATAACTCTTTTAATCCAAACCAGACCCCAAAATTATTCCAGATCCCAAAATTCAGACTGCAAATCAGACCCCAAAATTCAGACCCCCCAAACCAAACCCAATAATTCAGTCCTCAGACCAGACCCCATAATTCAGACCTCAAAATTCAAACCCCTGCATTCTGAACCTAATATCAGACGTAAGACCATACCCCAGACCAGACCCCAATATTCAGACCCCAGACAAGACCTCATAATTCAGATCACATTATATACACCCCAATATTCAGACAGAAGACCAGAACCCAAAACTCTGTCCTCAGACCAGACCCTAATATTTAAACCCCAGTCATTGTCACTATAATACAGACTCCAGGCCAGATCTCAATATTCATACCTCAGATCATACCCCAGACCATACCACAGACCAGACCCCTTTAATGACTCACCTCTCCTCATTTCCGGCTCCTCTTCTGCAGGCCCGGCTCCTCTTCGGCTGGAGCCGATCTGCACATGACGTTCTAACACCGGCCAGCATCAGGATGCTGTTTGCACCACCGCACATGACTTCTGAAGCTGGCTGGTGCCTAGACAGTATGTGTGCAGCCACACACAACGTTCTGATGCTGGGCAGAGTCAGGACGTCATGTGTGGTGGCATACGGTGATGGAGATGACCCGGGTCTGCAGAGGAGGAGCCAAGAGCGAGGAGAGGTGAGAAATTAATATTTGCCGTTACCTACTGGATTAATCCAATAGGTAACGACCAGTTCACCCTTGCCCTTGCTCCTGTCTACTATTTGGTTTTTCTGGCTTTTGATGATTTGATTCTATCTTTTAAGTCTATCCTGTGGTCATCCTCTTCCGCATCACCCAACTCATTTTGAAGCTTGTATTATTATACGATGCATTTTTGTAGTGTGAGATATCACGGCTACTATAAACTAAATTCTGATATCATCAGCAGCAATTTAAGACAACAATGAAGGAGACAAAATGGAAAGAACCGTAAAGAGTATTGATGGATGATACATGACCAGTTCTTACATCATTTTTCTACCGTTACTGCAGTTTTCATGTAAATATTAACACAGTACTGAATGTTGAATGTAAAAATGAGTTTTCCCCTGGGTACATTTATAAGCGTATAACTGCTAAATTCCTGGTTTCTACTGCTTGTTAAGCATGAAACACCTGGGTCTACTCAAGAGACATCTATTCTAGTTCTGCAAGACTCACGGGGGCCATGTGCATATGACAAAAATTGTATTAAGTCACTGCTTCTAAGCAAAGCAGCCTCGAAAACGTGTTTTGTAAAGTCTTTAATAAAGGATAGTTAAACCTGGACAAGGAGGACTTGTCTTTCTACTTCTCCACTCCAAGGAAAAAACAAACAAACATAATATGACACGGCATGAGTATGGCCAGAACAAACTACCTTTAAGGGTTTTAAATCTCTAATGCCCTATTAGAAGTCAACAGATTGGACAGTGGTCTGCCGTATGGGATATTCTTCTATCAGCCGGAGCGAAGGCCACTATAAAGAGCGTCCCCCTTCTTCGTAGGGCCAAGAACATCTTCGCATTACATGGATGGGCCATTGATTTGGATGACATATAATGCCGCTTTGGCAATTTTTTTGTGGATAGTAAGAGGGATACCCACAACCACCTTATCAAAAAGGGGTTGTGCAAACTGGATAAACCCTTTTATCTTCTCTAAAGACACCCACCCGACCATCAGCTATTATTGTGGGGGACAGTTTTGGCCATACATTTGTTAAAGAACTACATAGTTGTCCATTCAAATGTACGAGCGGACCGGTACTGCAGGGGTGGGAGACACTTTTACTAAGCAGTTTTGGCTCATAGAAGGGAGTCGAGAGTGGGTGACAACGTCCCTCTATGATGTCTTTATGTCCTAAAAGGCATATAGACACGGGTTGTATTAATAAGACAGCAAGAATGAGAATTACCATTAGTGAGTGGCAACCGGAAAAATATACAATACCATAGGGAACAATCCAATGACAGTGGTGATGGCATTTAAACTGCATCTGTCATCTTCCATTATTTCACCAAACACAACCACTGCCTTGTGAATTCTTGGCCATGAAATGCTTCAGTGCTGTCACAGTTACTCTAGAAGAGAAAAATCTTTCTCAAGACATTTATATCATTGACTATAACGGCTGCTTACATGGAACATTGCAGAATGGAGAACTGGAATAATATGTCCATCGATGCCGGGTCAGATAGCACTTTTTAGATCTATAGAAATCAGTGGTATCTAATGTGAACTAGTACTAAGATACAACTTTATAGAAAGTACCTGTCACGGAGCGGGTTAGTGGACCCACTAGGCTGTACCGCCGCAGCGGGGAGGTAGCTGGCCAAACAACAGGACACCCCAGAAATACAATGTCCCGCACAAAGGTACCTGAATAGTCCAGATGGTGGCCGCAGCTCTGGCACAGATGAGATGGGTGCAGCAGATGGCGCCAAACATGGCGGATGACACAGGAGCCGCAAGTTGCGCAGACGTGGCGGATTCCTCCGGACGTGGCAGATAACACATGACGTGGCGGATTCCTCCGGACGTGGCAGATGACACAGGACGTGGCGGATTCCTCCGGACGTGGCAGATGACACAGGACGTGGCAGATTCCTCTGGACGTGGCAGATGACACAGGACGTGGCGCGACTTGATACTAGGGCAAAGCACGGGAAACAGGAACGGGGAACAAGGTACGGGTAACAACAGGAACGGGAAACACTAAGGGACCATTTGCAAGACAGACTGGGAAACTAACAACGCTCAGGCATCGAACAAGGGGGCTGGACCCCTTTTATAGCCCAGGGTACTCACGGGTCAAAGGTCGTTCAAGATGTCCGGTGCACGCGCTGCCCCTTTAAGAGCGGGGACGAGCGTGCGCGCGCACCCTGCGGGCTCCGGCGGAGGTGAGTGGATGCAAGCGCTGGCGTCTCCTGAGGAGGAGGCTGGGGCCAGCGCTTGCCGACTCGTTGCTGCGGCTGTCAGCGGAAGGTTGGAGATGACAGCCCGCAGCCACGGACATTACAGTATCCCCCCTCTTACGCCCCCTCTTCTTGGGACCGGAGCGAGAGAGAATCTTCTTTAGAAGAGTAGGGGCATTGAGGTTCTCCTCTGGCTCCCAGCACCTCTCTTCGGGACCAAACCCCCTCCAATCCACCAAATAAAAGGTCTTTCCTCTCACTCTCTTGGTGTCCAAGATCTCCTTTACTTCAAAGATGTCCGAGGAGCCGCTGGGAGCAACCGCAGGGCTGGGAGTCTTGGAATAGCGGTTTAGGATCACATTCTTCTGGAGGGAGACGTGGAAGGAGTTGGGAATCCTGAGGGTAGGAGGCAGCCGAAGCTTGTAGGCGACAGGGTTGATCTGCTGCAGGACCTCGAATGGTCCAAGGAACCTGGGAGCGAACTTGTATGAGGGCACCTTCAAGCGGATGTTCCGAGAGGACAGCCAGACTTTAGTCCCCGGAAGATACTGAGGCGGCTCTCTTCTCTTAGTATCTGCCTTTCGCTTCATGCGATCTACTGCCAGCAAAATAGAGGACCGGGTCTGTTGCCAGATTTGCAGGAAGTCCCCATATGCAGAGTCAGCAGCGGGAACCTGAGATGAAGTCGACACAGGAAGAGGGACTCTGGGATGTTGACTGTACACGATGTGAAACGGAGTGGAAGTGGTGGACTCACTTGTGTGGTTGTTGTAAGAAAATTCGGCCCATGGTAGAAGCTGTACCCAGTTATCGTGCTGTGAAGAGATGAAGTGGCGGAGATAAGTTTCCATGATCTGGTTGATCCTCTCAACTTGCCCATTGGACTGGGGGTGATAGGCAGAGGAAAAGTCCAATCTCACATCCAGGAGTTTACAGAGGGCTCTCCAGAACTTAGAGGTAAACTGAACCCCCCGGTCGGACACTATGCGAAGAGGCAAGCCATGCAAGCGGAAGATGTGCTGAATGAAGAGACTTGCCAGACGAGGAGCAGAAGGTAGGCCGGTCAGCGGGATAAAATGAGCCATCTTAGAGAACCGTTCCACCACCACCCAGACAGTGTTACATCCTGCTGAGGGGGGAAGGTCTGTGACGAAGTCCATCGCAATGTGCTGCCAGGGGGCATTGGGTACAGGCAGAGGTTGAAGCAGGCCGGCAGGCTTGGAGTGAGTCACTTTGTTAGAGGCACACACCGTGCAAGAAGAGACAAAGTCCAGAACATCCTTAGGTAGCGTGGACCACCAAAAGTGACGAGCAATCAGGTCTCGGGTTTTACGGACGCCGGCGTGCCCAGCAAGTTTAGAACTATGTCCCCAGCGGAGAATTCTTCTCCTGTCCGCCAACCGAACAAAAGTCCTCCCAGGAGGGATGTCTCTAACCTGCAGAGGATTAGCAGTGACGATGCAGGACGGGTCTATGATGGTCTGGAGGGACTCCACCGTGTCTTCCGTCTCAAACGATCTGGACAGGGCATCGGCCCTCACATTCTTGTCCGCGGGACGGTAGTGGAGCGCAAACAGAAAACGGGTGAAGAACAGCGACCACCTGGCTTGACGAGGATTAAGTCTTTGAGCGGACTGAAGGTAAGTGAGGTTCTTGTGGTCGGTGAAGATCAGGATGGGGTGAGCAGCGCCCTTCAGAAGATGTCTCCACTCCTCCAGAGCCAATTTGATGGCCAACAGCTCCCGATCTCCAATGGAGTAATTGCGCTCAGCAGAAGAAAACAGTCTAGAGTAGTAGCCACATACTACTGCCTTTCCTTTGGAGCTCCTCTGGAACAGAAGTGCACCTGCACCGACAGAGGAAGTGTCCACTTCCAGTGAGAACTGCCGAGATACGTCAGGATGATGGAGGATCAAGGCTGAAGTGAAGGCACTCTTCAGGCTATTAAATGCAGACTCTGCCTCTGGAGTCCACACTTTGGTGTTCACACCCTTCTTGGTAAGGGTCGAGATGGGAGACGTCAGAGAAAAGAAGTTAGGAATAAACTGCCGGTAGAAATTGGCGAATCCCAGGAACCGCTGTATGGGCCTTAAAGAGGCTCTGTCACCAGATTTTGCAACCCCTATCTGCTATTGCAGCAGATAGGCGCTGCAATGTAGATTACAGTAACGTTTTTATTTTTAAAAAACGAGCATTTTTGGCCAAGCTATGACCATTTTCGTATTTATGCAAATGAGGCTTGCAAAAGTACAACTGGGCGTGTTGAAAAGTAAAAGTACAACTGGGTGTGTATTATGTGTGTACATCGGGGCGTGTTTACTACTTTTACTAGCTGGGCGTTGTGTATAGAAGTATCATCCACTTCTCTTCACAACGCCCAGCTTCTGGCAGTGCAGATCTGTGACCAGGTATTCGTAGTGCCCGTCCCGGGTGTTAAATGCCGTCTTCCATTCGTCACCCCGGCGAATCCGGACTAGATTGTAAGCCCCACGCAGGTCTAGCTTAGAAAAAATGTTGGCCCCTCGTATGCGATCAAATAGCTCAGAGATGAGTGGCAACGGGTATTTGTTCTTGACTGTGATCAGGTTGAGGCCCCTGTAGTCAATGCAGGGACGAAGGGATCCATCCTTCTTTTTAACGAAGAAGAATCCAGCCCCGGCCGGTGAGGAAGATTTTCGTATAAAACCCCTCTCCAGATTCTCCTTGATATAGGCCGACAAGGATAGAGACTCAGGCAAGGAGAGAGGATATACCCGTCCACGGGGAAGAGAGGCATTAGGAACCATAGCGTGGAGGTAGCGGCAAGAAACACAGGGGGTTGGTACCGGTACAGACAGGAAGTGTAGCAGGCGGAACCGCAGGAACAGGTGCAGTGATGACTGTGGACGGAGCAAGCAGCCGATGGGCTATTGCGTTCACCGACAGGAGGAGCTGGTCTTGTCGTGACTGGAGATCCTCTATCTCAGCCAGCATGGCTTGTGTAGTCAACGTCTCAGGTTGACCAGCGGGGTTCATGGCCTGAACGTACTGTCACGGAGCGGGTTAGTGGACCCACTAGGCCGTACCGCCGCAGCGGGTAGGCAGCTGGCCAAACAACAGGACACCCCAGAAATACAATGTCCCGCACAAGGGTACCTGAATAGTCCAGATGGTGGCCGCAGCTCTGGCACAGATGAGATGGGTGCAGCAGATGGCTCCAAACGTGGCGGATGACACAGGAGCCGCAAGTTGCACCAGACGTGGCGGATTCCTCCGGACGTGGCAGATAACACAGGACGTGGTGGATTCCTCCGGACGTGGCAGATGACACAGGACGTGGCGGATTCCTCCAGACGTGGCAGATGACACAGGACGTGGCGGATTCCTCTGGACGTGGCGGATTCCTCTGGACGTGGCAGATGACACAGGACGTGGCAGATTCCTCTGGACGTGGCAGATTCCTCTGGACATGGCAGATGACAGGACGTGGCACGACTTGATACTAGGGCAAAGCACGGAAAACAGGAACGGGGAACAAGGTACGGGTAACAACAGGAACGGGAAACACTAAGGGACCATTTGCAAGACAGACTGGGAAACTAACAACGCTCAGGCATCGAACTAGGGGGCTGGACCCCTCTTATAGCCCAGGGTACTCACAGGTCAAAGGTCGTTCAAGATGTCCGGTGCGCGCGCTGCCCCTTTAAGAGCGGGGACGAGCGTGCGCGCGCACCCTGCGGGCTCCGGCGGAGGTGAGTGGATGCAAGCGCTGGCGTCTCCTGAGGAGGAGGCTGGGGCCAGCGCTTGCCGACTCGTGGCTGCGGCTGTCAGAGGAAGGCTGGAGCTGACAGCCCGCAGCCACGGACATTACAGTACCAGTTTTGCAATGCTCACTGAATTATCTACAACCAACAAATTTGATCAAATTTTCTTAGACACTTATGATCTCTGTATGAACTCAGTATAAGACTCCATGCACACGAACGTGCTTTTTCGGCTGCAATTCCCTCGAAAATCCACGGGAGAATTGCGGCCCCATACATTCCTATGGGGCCATGCGCATGACCGTGGTTTCCACGGTCCGGGCTCATTGAAAATAATGGCAGCGGCCATGTGCACAGCCCACGATTTGCGGGGCGGCTCACGGCTGACAGTCCGTGGCCAGCCGACCCGAAAATCACGGCCGTGCACATGGCTACGGTCGTGTGCATGAGCCCTAAAAGCTGTTGAATTTGGGATTTTTTTTCCCAGCAGGACTGGCTGTAGTACATATACATGGCCTGTGCAGACCAGGGTTGGTTTTCTCTTCAAAGTCATCTAGTAGTCAGACTCACATTTCATATACGTACATTTTTAGTATTTATTTTATACTGAATGTTATGCATTTTAAAGTTTTAAGCTTAACAACAGAAAAAATACAGCAATTGACATTTTATATTGCATTTAGTCCTCACGCATGGTACGGATTCTCTCTGTTGAAATCCAGCTGGTAGGAAGCCTTTAGTGTAATGCTCCCTGGAAAACAATATGCAAAATAGCTGCTACTAATAGAAGGAAACTGTCTCTCTAGTGCCACCTGTAGGTAACTACCCTGAAAGTCATTGTCCGACCCTTTATGGGGCCTTAAAACATCACTTGGGTTATAAGCCAAACCAAAGAAACCCGTTTGGCATCTCATACAGCCAACCAGAACCCTACTCTGCCCTGATGAGGAGCAACAATTCTGAAACAGTGCTGTCTGCAGATATTTAGCTCATAACCCAAGCCATGTGTCAAGGCTTTTTAAAGGTCAGACATTGACTTACAGGGATAGTCACCTATAGGTGGCACTAGAGAGACAGTTTTCTTCCTTCTGGAGGAGAGCTATTTTGCATATGTAACTTAGCAAGGTCATTAACAAAACAGAAGGTGGAGAGGTAAGGCCCCCTAACATGTCAATCATACATAGTAGAAGGTCACATCTAAGGGAGTAAAGAAACTAGGATCCTTCCTATTTCTTAAATGAGTGAATTACATATTCTTTAATTTTTTTAGCAGAGGGTCACCATCAGGGGCGTAGCTAGGGGGGGGGTCAGCCGGGGCATGTCCCCCGGGCGCAACTTAGAGGGGGGCCAGCGCCACCTCCTCCTGCACTATAATTGTACCTGTGTCTATAGGACACAGTTACAATTAGAACCAATGAATGGCCGGGTACGTTCCGTGCCTGGCCATTCAGCACTTTTGTACGAGTCGCACTTCCTTTCATAGACTTTGTACGAGTCGCGCTTCCTTTCATAGACGTTGTACGAGTCGCGCTTCCTTTCATAGACGTTGTACGATTCGCGCTTCCTTTCATAGACGTTTCGTTCAACCTCCAGGAGACCTGCGCAGAGGAGAGCAGGTCTCCATTGTTGCCGGCCGGCGTGGGAGCGGGATTAAGGTGAGTTTGAATAGTTTGTTATTTTATTGTAATAAAAAAGTGTGTGGCTTTATCTACAGGGGGAGCTTTATCTATGGGGGGCTTTATCTACAAGGGGGACTTTATCTACAAGGGGGGCTTTATCTACGTGGGGGGTTCTATCTATGGGTTGGGGCCTTTATCTATGGGGGGGGCTTTACAAGGGGGCTTTATCTACAGGAGGGCTTTATCTACGGGGTGGGCTCTATTTACAGGGGGGGCTATCTATGGAGCACAATATACAGGGGTGGGCTATATTACAGGGGGCTATATGCAGGGGTGGGCTATCTATGGAGCACTATATACAGGGGTGGGCTATATCTACAGGGGGGCTATATACAGGGGTGGGCTATCTATGGAGCACTATATACAGGGGTGGGCTATATATACAGGGGGGGCAATATACAGGGGTGGGCTATCTATGGAGCACTATATATATGGGTGGGCTATATCTACAGGGGGGCTATATACAGGGGTGGGCTATCTGTGGAGCACTATATACAGGGGTGGACTATATGTGGAGCACCATAGGGGGAGCTATTTGTGGGACATTATATAAAGTGGTGGGTTATATGGGGGCACTATCTATGGGGGGCACTATCTACAGGGGGCTCTATGGCAGGCACTATCTACAGGGGGCAAAGTGTGTGTGTGTGTGTGTGTGTGTGTGTGTGTGTGTGTGGGACACGGTGTATGGTGCTGTTATAATTAGAGGTGCAGTGTATGGTGCTATTATATTTAGGGGTGTAGTGTGTGATATAATGAGAACTTTATCTTTGTTTATAGGTGTAGAAATGTTGGAAAAGTGAGAAGATGAAGACATCTGAGCGGCAAACTGCAGAAATGGTCTGTAACCGGGAGAAGTTATCATAGAGGTCTGGATCGGATGGAGAAAAAGAACTGGAATCTGAGACGTCACCGGTGAGTCACTTAATGTAAATGTTCATTCTGCCTCTAATCAGCACTGTAGTCACTGTATGATCTGCAGCGAGATGATTATGATATGATTTATTTTTTGTGAAACAGCATCTCCCAGCATATCCTTACAATTGTTCGGGCCATGCTGGGAG
Source organism: Rhinoderma darwinii (assembly GCF_050947455.1). Classification (NCBI taxonomy): domain Eukaryota; kingdom Metazoa; phylum Chordata; class Amphibia; order Anura; family Rhinodermatidae; genus Rhinoderma; species Rhinoderma darwinii. Next base: position 40,909,916 of record NC_134691.1, on the reverse strand, counting down.
CTGTAGTTTTACGCCGTACAAACCTATACGGCAGGGGTTGCACTAAATTGAGGTGTATTTGTGCTGGTGTTGTATTTATGTACTGAGCTTGGTTATGGTGTTGTATATATGTACTGAGCTTGGTTCTGGGGCTGTATTTATGTACTTAGCTTGGTTCTGGTGTTGTGTATAGAACTATATTGCTTGTAAAATGTACAAATGTTTTTATGCTCGAGTTACATAAAAAGAAATGTGGAAAAGAAATGACACCTCATTGATTGGTAGAGAAAACAAACAAGGCGAGAGGGAAGGAGATGTCGGGAAAGCGGTTGGGGGGGGGCGCCAAACTGAATCTTTGCCCCGGGTGCTGGAGAACCTAGGTACGCCTCTGGTCACCATTAATTTTAAAAGGAGAAGGTCTGCCAAGAACAAGGAACCACACCTGCTCATTCAGGACATGGTTGAGGGTTCGACTTATGAGACTCCCTCGGATGTGAACTAAAGGCATGCTTGATTTACATTTTAGAAGATTCTATTATTGGAATATCCCTTTAAATATTTAAATGATTGTATTCACTATATTATAGTTTATTACTTAAACTAGTCTGGTCGAGTATTCTTAATAATCTGGTAAATAGTCCCAGTGGTGTCAAGGCAAGATAATCTACACTTGTGGTAGCTGGTTAAGGCCCTCTTAAAGGGCTCCATAAGGGCCGTGAAAACGAGTGCCAATCAACAAGGCAGTTCGTTGATCAGTGCTGGTTTGCTCCTTTTACAAGGAGCAATAAACGATTATGCATGGTGACGATTGATCGTTACTACGATCGCTCATCCCTATACATTTCCTTCATGCCGGCAGCATATCTCCCTTTTTACACAGGGAGATATGCTGCCGACAACGATAATATTTATTTGCTACACAAACTATACAATCAGCCGATGAATGAGCCTTTGCTCGTTCATCGACTGATCATTGCCGTTCATATGAGCGCCTGTTTTCCCGATTATTAGCCCGTATAAAAGGGACCTTACTCTTAATGAAATTAAATTATAGTAATACAGGGGTTGATCAAAACTGGACCAAGTAGAAATAGGGCCAGGTAGCATACAATAACTAAGTCATAGACGGCTGGAGTGAGACTCAGTATTCAACAGCCTGGGAGCATACCTCCCAATTTTCAAGCATCACAAAAAGGGGCAACCGATGCATTTTTTTCTTTGAAGCCACGCCTCTACTCCCACCTAATGCTTGCCCATACACCACCCTGTTCAGCCCACACAGTAGCATGCTCCCATAGTGCCTCCCACACAGTATAATGCCCTCTAGCTGCCACCATACAGTATAATGCCCCCATCAATGCACCCATACAGTATAAAGCCAACAAAGATGCCCCCATACAGTATAATGCCCACACAAATTATTTTATGCAGTATAATACCCACACAGATGCCCCAATACATTATAATGCCCACACAGATGCCCCCTTACAGTATAATCCACACACAAACACACACACACACACACAGATACCCCCATACAGTATAATCCCCACACAGATGCTCCCATACAGTATAATCCCCTCACAGATGCCCCCATGCAGTATAATGCCCCATAGCTGCCCCCATACAGCTTAATACCCCCATACAGCATAATGCCCCCATAGCTGCCCCATACTGTATAATGCCCCCTGTATGCCCTTATACAGCATAATGCCCCCAAAGCTGCCCCTAGTGCCAGTGCCCACATATAAAGCCCAAACAAATTCCCCCATACAGCATAATCCCCCATAACTTCCCCATACAGCATAATGCCCCCATAGCTGCCCCATACCGTATAATGCTCCCATACAGTATAATCCCAACACAGATGCCCCCATACAGTATAATGCACCCTTAGCTGCCCCATACAGCTTAATGCCCACATACAGCATTATGCCCCCATAGCTGCTCCATACAGTATAATGCCCCCTAGCTGCCCTTATACAGTATAACGCCCCAAAGCTGCCCCTAGTGCCAGTGCCCACATATAAAGTGCCAATGCCCTTGTAGATAGTGCCACAGTGCCCATGTAGATAGTGCCCATGTAGATAATACCCCTATATAGTGCCACAGTGTCCATATTGATAGTGCCACACACGCCTCGAAAATAGTGCCACCCACCCTGTACATAGCACCATTGGGACTCCCTCTAGGAGCGGAATCCCCAGCCAGAACATAGGCCAGGAATTCCGCCCCTAGAGGGAAGCCCTGATGTCACTGTCCATATATGTCCAGATCCTTATGATGCAGATATAGTTGACAGTGGGACATACCCCCGGGACAAGACACGGAATCCGGGACTGTCCCGCTGAATCTGGGTTGGTTAGGAGATATGCTGGAAGCACAAGACCAAATAATGCTAGTCAGGCAATGGCTAACATCACAAAAACAGATCTAAGATACTGCTGGGTCAAGGCAGGCTACAAGAAAGTTAAGCTAATGTCACAATGGAAGTACACACAAAATGACAGCGCACCCTTGGCAGGGGCTTGCCAGTTACCCTACATGTATAAGTATAAGCAGATACGATGGATAATTATCAATCTGCTAAGATTAATAAATATAAGTACGCACAATGCACATGTAATATTTCGCTAATAGGACAGACATGCTAGAACACCCAACAGAGTTTTGGTTCCTACAGTAGATTTTATACCTTTTCTTAGGATATAACCATTTTAAAGGATATTCTACCTAAAGCTAACGGTCATAATTTATTTCTAGTTTATATTTAGCCATGTAGGGTAATGACAACATCAACCAATATTCATCAACAATAATGTTGCTTGGAAATGAAATACTACAGATCATTAGAGCAAAGGATATTCCTCATAAGTGGCCTTCATAGAGCATAGTTCATTTGATATATTTGTAATTAGTGCCAATATTCACTATTTTATACCTGCTGTATAAAACTTCAGCCACAACAATCATTTGGTGATATTGGTGCCATTGTCACCACCTAGTGGCCTCTTGTGGTATCAGATCACCTGACGATATTGTTTCGTCTCTTTCTTTCTAAATTTATGAGTTCCACTAATGAGAGTTAAGGCCCTTTTGCCCGGGCCAATCAATGATTGGAAAAACGAGTGTTAAATGAACGCTCATTCCCGATCATTGGACTGTGTAAAAAGGCCAACGATCACCCGATGAACAAGCAAACATGATGGTGACTGCGCGAAAATCACGCAGCCACGCATCACACGAGGGTGACACACGGAGCTGTTAAGTACCTTTTGCGCGCGCAAAACGCAGCTTTTTTTGCGTGCGCAAAACGCACACGCTCGTGTAAATCCGGCCTTCATTAGAGTTCCCACAAAGAGTTGTCACTCCTAAAATGCTTGAAGGAGGAGAAAAACAAGGAAGGGAAGGAAAAGCAGTGCTCCTCTAAGGTAATAACGTAGGGATCATAGGTTTCTTAAAGAGGCTCTTTCACCACATTATAAGTGCCCTAGCTCCTACATAAGGAGATGGGCTCTGTAATGTAGGTGACAGCAGTGTTTTTTATTTAGAAAAACGATCTATTTTTACCACTTTATGAGCGATTTTAGATTTATGCTAATTAGTTTCTTAATGCCCAACTGGGCATGTTTTTACTTTAGACCAAGTGGGCGTTGTACAGAGGAGTGTATGACGCTGACCAATCAGCATCATGCACTCCTCTCCATTCATTTAGTCCGCGCATAGGGATCCTGCTAGATCAGTATGTGCAGTCTTATACTGACACATTAAAGGGAATGTGTCGCTAGAAATTTTTTTAATTTTTTTTTAGTTAAACAGTTAGTATATACATGATTACACATTGTTCTAATTTGTTTAATTTTTTCGCAAGTCAGGAAATATTATAAATTAGATTCTTATTTTTTAACATTTCCATGTGCTGGTCACTAGAGTGAGCAATTACCAAAATTGCAGCATTGGCATGTGATAAAGCAACCTCATTGCTTTATGCTGCAAAATTAGAGAAGACACACTCACTCTAGTGTCCTCAAACAATCCCCCTCCTTTATCCTGGCTAGTGCCAGGAGAAAGGAGGGGGTTGAATGTTCAAACCTCCTACGCTGTGTCCCGCCATTTCTTGAGCGTATGCACAGTGTAGTAGGCTTAGATACAGTGGTAATCACACAGTAAAACACGAACATACACAAACATAACTTACCTGCTCCTGCCGCCGCCGCTGCAGCCACTCCCTCCGCTCCTAGTCCTTGCTTCTGAACATATGGACGGAAGCCGCGACCGGAATTAGTCATCTTATTGTCCGGCCGCGACTTCCGGTACACATGAAAATGGCGCCGGATGTCGCTCGGCCAAAGACCTTCCTTTTGGACTGTGTGGTAGCGGCGCATGCGCCGTTCCCACACAGACGGCGTACGCTATAGTGAATGGAACGGCTCCCGTTCGCGTTCACTATGGGGATGTAAGTGCCGTATTCCATCTCTGTATGTGTCGTTAATCGACACATACAGAGATGAAAAAAAAATGGCAGCCCCCATAGAGAAGTAAAAGACAGAAAAAAGAAAAAAGTAAAACACAAAAACACAAATAAAATGTATTTTAATAACATACTAAAAGCAAAACATATTAAAAAAAAATTTTTCGTGACACCTTCCCTTTAACGTTACCGAACACTTCTTTAACGTTTGTGTGGTACTTACAGAGCAATAGTAATCTTGCTGTAACCTGTCATTTACAGCGTGATCTCGCGAGATTACTCTTGCTCTGCTATAAGTCCCACACAAACATTACAGAAGTGTCGGTATTGTGAATAGACATCCCGTCCTGGCTGGAAGGAATGTCTATTCACTGTCAAGACACTTCAGTAACGTTAATGTGTCAGTATAAGGGCTTATTCAGACGAACGTATAATACGTCCGTGCAACGAACGTGATTTTCACGCGCGTCGCACGGACCTATGTTAGTCAATGGGGCTGTTCAGACAGTCCGTGATTTTCACGCAGTGTGTGTCCGCTGCGTAAAACTCACGACATGTCCTATATTTGTGTGTTTTTCGCGCATCACGCACCCATTGAAGTCAATTGGTGGGTGAAAATCACGCGCGGCACATGGAAGCACTTCCATGTGATGCGGGTGATCCACGCAACAGCAGTAAAAACTATGAATGAAAACAGAAAAGCACCACGTGCTTTTCTGTTTACAAACATACAAACAGAGTGTCATAATGATGGCGGCTGCGCGAAAATCACGCAGCCACGCATTATATTCTGCTGACACACGGAGCTGTTATGGACCTTTTGTGCGCGTGTGAATCCGGCCTATGACTGCACATACTGATCTAGCAGGATCCCTATGCGCTGTGTAAATGAATGGGGAGAAGTGTATGACGCTGATTGGTCAGTGTGATACACTCCTCTGTACAATGCCCACTTGGTCTAAAGTAAAAATACGCCCAGTTGGACATTAAGAAACTAATTAGCATAAATCTAAAGTCGCTCATAACATGGTAAAAACAGATTGTTTTTCTAAATAAAAAGCACTGCTGTCCCCTACATTATAGCGCCGATCTCCTTATGTAGGGGACAGGGCACTTATAATGTGGTGACAGAGCCTCTTTAAATATAACTTTTTGAAATGGGTATTACACGATTGCTCACCTTTAAGGGTTGTGCTGGTTCATCGTCACAACTCAATTTTGCATTTTTTCAATTCGGTTCTAACCGCACCGCAACTTGTGAATGGACTCTTAGGGAGATGTAATGAGTCATATTGGTTGTCATTCAGCTTGCCATAGCTCTCTGTACACAACTGAATTTCCTATGAATGTCCTGACTGTTTTACTCGTAGATCAAAATGAAATCTGGTTCCCCCTATGTCAAGGTTTTTACTTGAACGTTACAGCCCCATCAATGATGGCAACGTTAAGACCTAATCTGCACAAGTCTTCCTTGTCAACATGCACACACACACACGACCAGTTTTTCATCTCAGTCCTTGGCTGCTCCAGGAACCCAGAGATCTTCTGCTGTAGTGGATTCTCAGACTGTGGCACTATCTACAGAGGGCACTGTGGCACTATCTACAGGGGGCTGTGAGGGGCAGTATTTACAGGGGGCACTATCTACAGGGGGCACTGTGGCACTACCTACATGAGCAGCGTGTGGCACTATCTACAGGGGTACTATGGCACTATTTACAGGGGCACAGTGGCACTATTTACATGGGGCAGTATCTACAGGGGGCACTGAGTGGGTCACTATCTACAGGGGGCACTTTGGCCCTATCTACATGGGCAGTGCATGGCACTATCTACCTGGTCAGTGTGGGGCACTATCCACAGGGGGCACTGAGTAGGGCACTATCTACGTTGGTTTTTACGCTATGAGTAGTGGTCAGAACATGCCAACTAGCTTAGCCCTTTATATTAGATCTTGTAATATAAAGGACTTGTCTAGTATACACTTGCAGACCAATACTTGTAGCATAAAAACTAGAGGGCAGCGAGATCAAGGTGAAAATAACTTGGTACAAAAAGCGCGCATTTGGAAACCCTGCTTTAAAAATCCTTCGCTTGTCCCTGCCATTGGAATGGAAATCAGAGGTTTTTTTTTACACTAATTTTCAATGAGCCCTTTCTCAGGCAATGGTATCAGTGTTCTTTTTGGGACTATGACATAACCTGCTGCCAGTTATTCCTTCCTGGCTGGTCTAAAGGGAGCAGACCATGTGTTAGCTTCATAATTCACAGCTGTGATCCTGAGTCAATGTGGGCTGGATGTTCTGGGGGAATCTAGTGAACATGATATGGAAGAGGACAGGTGATTATTAGTGAGATCTTCCGGAGACGCAATGTCATCGTCATTCGACTTCTTAGTGACCTTATTAGCCCTGAATTCAGTTTTAACACTTTATCAGTCTCATATCAAAATACTAACAGTTCTTTTTTATATAGATAGAACAATGTTATCAAGCTGTAATCTGCAAATAAACTGAGACGAGTTGATTCATTCAACTGAAAGGTCAAATAAAAAGACTTTCCTTGTGATTAAAGGGCTATGATGTGCCAGAACATTGTGATCAGTGGGGGTCCGACCTCTGGAACGTGCGCTGATCCCTTTGACATTTCTCCTGCACAGTGGCGCTCCCGGCCACCAGCTGTGCATGGAATTGCAACACATCTCCATTCAAGTGGATACCACCACCAATGTTCCCTCTAAGCTTTTACAGCTTCTGAACGGACAAGCTGGGCAATGCTCCCTCAAAAGTGGGCGATTAAAAAAACTATTCCGCACCATGTCAATACAAATGGAGGTAAAATGTGAGGTAAAGGGGGTTAATAAATTAATAAGCCCATGTGCCTCATGTTAATAGTAAGTAACCCCATGTACCTTACATTAGTAAAACCAATGTGCCTCACATTGCTGTTACTAATGTGAAGTGCACGGGTTAATATGAGGCACATGGGGTAATTTGAGGTGCATGGCGTTACTGTGAGGCGCATGGGGTTACTAAAGTGAAAACAGATAAAAACAAGGACATTTATGCAAAAACACCGAAAAAGGCCATACTTACAAATGGACACAGCCAGGTCTGAAACGCTGATGAAGGCTAGTGAGCAGGTGCTTTAAATAATAATAGCCACTCCCACTAGTCTTGAGGGGAGTGGTATGTGGTGCATGGGATGTGTAGTAAGAAATAATAAATGAATAGTGTATGTGCAAGTGTAATAATGTGAGTGAAATATAGGGGGCAGTAATGAGTAAAGTGCCTAAAAAATAAATGAATAATGGGATGCAAGTGTGTGAAACATGGAGGAATAGTGTGTAAGTCATGAGGCGCAACGTGACTAGCCAGGTAGAAGCCTATTTGTGACGCCTTGATAATTCATAGAGCGGGCTACCCTGCTTGCTAGGCCAAACAACAACACACCATGCTCTCCCAGCATCAAAGACCTGGCTGTGTCCAAAAGAAGCGAATATAAGTAATAATGAAAAATACCTGGGGTATTAGTGATCATTTTGGCCAAAAGGACGCAAGCTCGCAATCCACGACAAGGATCCCCAGACTTGCGAGTCCCTAACTGGAGCGAAAAGCTCCTGATGTACAGACAAAACAGATAAAAACAAGGACATTTATGCAAAAACACCGAAAAAGGCCATACTTACAAATGGACACAGCCAGGTCTGAAACGCTGATGAAGGCGAGTGAGCAGGTGCTTTAAATAATAATAGCCACTCCCACTAGTCTTGAGGGGAGTGGTATGTGGTGCATGGGATGTGTAGTAAGAAATAATAAATGAATAGTGTATGTGCAAGTGTAATAATGTGAGTGAAATATAGGGGGCAGTAATGAGTAAAGTGCCTAAAAAATAAATGAATAATGGGATGCAAGTGTGGACACAGCCAGGTCTTTGATGCTGGGAGAGCATGGTGTGTTGTTGTTTGGCCTAGCAAGCAGGGTAGCCCGCTCTATGAATTATCAAGGCGTCACAAATAGGCTTCTACCTGGCTAGTCACGTTGCGCCTCATGACTTACACACTATTCCTCCATGTTTCACACACTTGCATCCCATTATTCATTTATTTTTTAGGCACTTTACTCATTACTGCCCCCTATATTTCACTCACATTATTACACTTGCACATACACTATTCATTTATTATTTCTTACTACACATCCCATGCACCACATACCACTCCCCTCAAGACTAGTGGGAGTGGCTATTATTATTTAAAGCACCTGCTCACTCGCCTTCATCAGCGTTTCAGACCTGGCTGTGTCCATTTGTAAGTATGGCCTTTTTCGGGGTTACTAAAGTGAGGCAAATGGGTTTTCTAAAGTAAGGCACCTGGGGTTATTTACTCTTAACATGAGGCATATGGGATTACTATAGTATTACCCCCATTTGCCTCACATTAGTAACCCCAATGTGCCTCACATTAGTGTAAGGATGGGTTTCCGCGTCGTGATCAAATTATGTTTTCTGCCACAAGTTTTGTAAACTCGCAGAAAAACCGTGGCGTTTTGGGATTTAGCAAAAAAAGCAACAAAAACTCAATGAGGTATGAACACCGCCTTACTAATGTGGGGCATGTGGAAATACTAATTAAGTACTTCTATGTGTCGCACATAAGTAATTCCATGCTTTTTATTTAATAATATGATTTACCACAATAATGACCTGGTGGAGGCAGGACTGAGAGAGGCAGGAGCCAGCCAGTATAGCACTCAGCCAAGAGAGGCACAGACAAGGCGGGAAGGCACCACTGTGGTAGGCGGTTCTCAGTGCCTCCCCTTTCTCCTCCCTCCCTGAGCCCTGGAAGGCCAATTGGTGGCACTGGAAAAGAAGGAGGAGCTCTCTTTTCACTTTGGGCTGCTGCAGCAGAGAAGGGATGTTCCCCCTTTACTGGGCGGGTCTGTTAAAACCGCGGCCGTGTGGGCTCATCTACACGTTGCGGAAAATTTCTGTGCAGCAGCATGTCAATTTATGCTGCAGCATTGTGCATTTGTGGCAGATTTTCCCGATTGAATAAATAAAAATCTGTAGTTCATGCTGTGTTTTTTGCTGCGGAAAAACTGTAGTTGGACCCCCAACAATCAGGAAGAGACAGCATATCCTAGCGATATGCCATCCCTTACTATAGTGAGGAATTTCTTTTAAATAGTAGCCTTTCAGAAATACATTTGTAACCTATTTGGAAAATCAAATTCTGGAAAAAGCCTAAATTTGTACAGCTGCCTAAGTAAGTAATAAAGCATTTGAACTACAGCTCATCGTTTGACATAGAATTTAGATGTTATGTCCTGCAGGAGCCCATAGACAAAGCAAACGTATGGATTGGCAAATCCCTTTAACTTGCTAATGTAAAATGCGGAGGGAACTAAAAAGGGCAGAGAGGTGTGGACCCTTAGGGTATGTGCACACGCTAGCTGTCATTTACGTGTGAAAAGACAGACTGTTTCCAAGAGAAAACAGCTGCCTCGTTTCACACGTAAATGCTCCTCCTCGCATTTTGCGAGCCGTCTGAGACGCTCGTAAATCTTGAGCTGTGCTTCATTGAGTTCAATGAAAAACAGCTCAAATTACGTGGCAAAGAAGTGCCCTGCACTTCTTTGCCGAGGCAGTCCATTTACGCGTCGTCGTTTGACAGCTGTCAAACGACGACGCGTAAATGACAGGTCGTCTGCACAGTACGTCGGCAAACCCATTCAAATGAATGGGCAGATGTTTGCCGACGTATTGGAGCCCTATTTTCAGGCGTAAAACGAGACATAATACGCCTCGTTTACGCCTGAAAATAGGTCGTGTGAACCCAGCCTTAAAGGGTGCAGACCAGAAACAAAAGATTAAAAAATAGAAAAGAGCCAGATTCAGAAGGCGTACAAGAAAAACATGCACAGCTACATGAATAGGAATATGGCATTTTGTGTTAGGGTATGTGCACACACAAAATAAAAAACATCTGAAAATACGGAGCTGTTTTCAAGGGAAAACAGCCCCTGATTTTCAGACGTTTTTTAACCAAAGTTGCGTTTTTCGCAGCGTTTTTAATGGCCGTTTTTGGAGCTGTTTTTCTATAGAGTCTATGAATAAAGGCTCAAAAAACGACTGAAGAATTGACATGCACTTCTTTTTGTCGGAACAGAATGCATTCTGCTTCCGATTTTTCGGCTTTCTTTTTAGGGCCGTTTACGGCCCGAGAAACGGCTGAAAACACTACGTGTGAACATACCCTTAAAGTTACATTTCAAGGGAATGTGTCCGTGAGCCTGCTCCATACTTCCCCTTAAAGGGAATGTGTCGCTAGAAATTATATATTTTTTTCAGTTAAACAATTAGTATTTAAGTGATTACACATTGTTTTAATTTTTAACATTTTTTCACAAGTCAGGAAATCTAAATTAGATTCTAATTTATAACATTTCCATGTGCTGGCCACTAGAGGGAGCAGTTCCCAAAATTGCAGCATAGTCACTGTGGTAAAGCAACCTCATTGATGTATGTTGCAAATTTGGGGTGGACACACTCTCCTCTAGTGTCCTCACACAATCCCCCCTCCCTTCTTCTGGCTAGTGCCAGGAGAAGGAAGGTTTGAATGTCTTCAAACCTCCTACACTGTGTACCGCCATTTTCTAAGCGACTGCACAGTGCTAGGAGGATTAGATACAGGGCTCAGCAGACAGTAATACACGAACAAACATAATACACACAAACATAATACACACGAACATAAATTACCTTCTCCTGCCGCCGCCCCCGCTGGTCTACACTCCTCTTCCTTGCACCTTCGCTTTGTTGAACATATGGCCGGAAGCTGCGGCTGGAAGTCGTCATCTTACTGCCCGGCAGCGGCGTACGGTCCACATGAAAATAGCGCCGGATTTCGCTGTACGAACGAGCTTCATTTTGGTCTGTATGGGAGCGGCGCATGCGCCGTTCCCGCACAGACGGCGCACGCAACTGAGAATGGAACGGCTCCCGTTTGCATTCTCTATGGGGTTGTATGTGCCGTATTCCATCTCTGTATGTGTCGTTAATCGACACATACAGAGATGAAAAATAAAATGGCAGCCCCCATAGAGAAGTAAAAGTCAGAGAACATTAAAAAGTAAAACATGAGAACACAATAAAATAAAAATTTTGAAAATATTACATTAAAAGCAATATGATAAAAAAAAAAAAAATTCATGACACCTTCCCTTTAAACATAGAACTGGTGTGGGACTACCTTCCCATATAAATTGCAGCAAGAGATGCATGTTAATACAAATGTATTTCCCGATGGCTCTGTACAATAATGGGACTTTACAAAATCCTATTCAACAACATAATATATAGCTGCTGTTGTAAAAACCAGCATAGGCTAAAATGTGGAGAAACCGGGACATGTGAAGGGGGTATTATGGCTTTTAATTTGCCTTTACTTCTACCACTTCATGGACCCATCTAGTCATCTGGTCCTAAACGTATACCTAATGTAATAACAGGAGGATCAGAAGCACTAGAATTTACATTGCCAAGTAGATCCTTTCCTAAATATGTTTTGGGGATATGATGAGAAGGCCATATTCATTGATAAAGACAGTTATGCTTGGAAGAGCTAAAGAGAAAAGAAGACGATGAACCGTATATTTCCATATTAGTACTGTATAAGTTCTGAAGTATTTCCGGCTTTGAAACCTGTCTTCCTTGCTAGTTTAGAGGCGAAAAGTGGACTCATACTAAGGTTTTTTCATGGTATACATACAGTAATGCGATTTACTGTAAATATGGGGGAGAATCGGCATCTATACGACATCCAATGAAGTATGGCATGGATTTTTTCATATGGTGGCACATGATGTGTATACAAAAATAAACATACAGAGCCCTGCATAGGATAACTCAGAACAATTCAGATCTGGTAAAAAGTCGTAGGGTTAGAGGAGGAGAAGATGGTGAGACAAGTGGAGAATAATATATGTTATCTGCATTATCAACCCCCATATGTCCAGTCATTTTTAATATTGTACAGACACACTGTACTACCCTCAATATAAAGCAATAATGTTCCTGTTCACATCACCGTTCGCTTTCTGTTCCGGGGTTCCGTCTGAGGTTTCCGTCGGGTGAACCCCGCAACGGAAAGTTAAAGTGAAACCACAGCTTCCGTTTCAGTCACCATTGATATCAATGGTGACGGAAGCATTGCTAATGGTTTCCGTTCGTCACCATTCCGGCAGGTTTCCGGTTTAACGATGGAATCAATAGCGGAGTCGACTGCGCTATTGATTCAGTCGGAAAAACTGAAAGAACTTAAACCTCCGACGGAACCCCGGAACGGAAAGCGAACGGTGATGTGAACAGGCCCTAACAGCCAGCAGAACATGTTCCATATTCTACAACATTTTATTACAGATGATGTCACTATTAAAGTCTGTGTGTTTTTAACTTGCAGGGGAAATTAACATCTTACAGCATATGGTCTCTGATTTTCTTTGCATGAGCCTATTGCTGCCTGCCGCCTGGAGTGAATATGCCATTATCCATGCTGAATCACAGCATTTAAATACTCTACTTGGCTTTCGATCAGCCATAATTACCCATGATTTATATGCGGTGACGTCATCTCTGTCCTGAATCTACTCATCAACCGCAAACTAGGTTAATAACAGTATAACTGCTGTACAATGAAGACAGGATGAAAATGTCATGCATCACTGGACCTCTAGCATGTAAAAGATGTAAAAAGAAACCACTAGTAAAAGACGACGGTAGTAGAAAAAGATGCTGACTTATTATTAATTTATATATTTATATATTTTGCCTAGCCGCAATTGATCATTGTATACTGTGGATGTGCGGTCCATGTCTTTTCTCTCCCCTTGGATATTATTATACAGAGTCTATCCCCTCTGTTTTTTTGTTTTACTTGGTACCAGCACTCCACATTTCTGGCCCAGCTGATTTTAATTTAGGAATGACCTGATAAGTGTTCCTGCTCCTGCTTGTACTCTCAGTTGGCCACTGGGGGCGCATGGCAAGGTGAGCTCATTTCCATCTGTTCACATGTTGTGGTGCTGTGTGGTGGTGTCTGTTGCTGTAGTGCTGCACTTGTGGGGGGACGTGGCCCAGAGCCAAGGAGGCTTGGCACGGTCTGAAGGCATGGGTGCTTTTGGGCCTCTGGGTTGCTCCCTCTGCAGGAGCGGCGCTGCGGTGGCGGTAGCCGCCATGCGGTGCTGCAACCGTTAGAGTAGGGACCCACTTTTAGAGGTCGCCGTGAAGTGGCAAGTGGGCTTGCATACAATTTGATCAAAATGTTACAAAGAACCTCTCGTTCATATTTATATATTTTGCCTAGCCGCAATTGATCATTGTATACTGTGGATGTGCGGTCCATGTCTTTTCTCTCCCCTTGGATATTATTATACAGAGTCTATCCCCTCTGTTTTTTTGTTTTACTTGGTACCAGCACTCCACATTTCTGGCCCAGCTGATTTTAATTTAGGAATGACCTGATAAGTGTTCCTGCTCCTGCTTGTACTCTCAGTTGGCCACTGGGGGCGCATGGCAAGGTGAGCTCATTTCCATCTGTTCACATGTTGTGGTGCTGTGTGGTGGTGTCTGTTGCTGTAGTGCTGCACTTGTGGGGGGACGTGGCCCAGAGCCAAGGAGGCTTGGCACGGTCTGAAGGCATGGGTGCTTTTGGGCCTCTGGGTTGCTCCCTCTGCAGGAGCGGCGCTGCGGTGGCGGTAGCCGCCATGCGGTGCTGCAACCGTTAGAGTAGGGACCCACTTTTAGAGGTCGCCGTGAAGTGGCAAGTGGGCTTGCATACAATTTGATCAAAATGTTACAAAGAACCTCTCGTTCATATTTATATATTTTGCCTAGCCGCAATTGATCATTGTATACTGTGGATGTGCGGTCCATGTCTTTTCTCTCCCCTTGGATATTATTATACAGAGTCTATCCCCTCTGTTTTTTTGTTTTACTTGGTACCAGCACTCCACATTTCTGGCCCAGCTGATTTTAATTTAGGAATGACCTGATAAGTGTTCCTGCTCCTGCTTGTACTCTCAGTTGGCCACTGGGGGCGCATGGCAAGGTGAGCTCATTTCCATCTGTTCACATGTTGTGGTGCTGTGTGGTGGTGTCTGTTGCTGTAGTGCTGCACTTGTGGGGGGACGTGGCCCAGAGCCAAGGAGGCTTGGCACGGTCTGAAGGCATGGGTGCTTTTGGGCCTCTGGGTTGCTCCCTCTGCAGGAGCGGCGCTGCGGTGGCGGTAGCCGCCATGCGGTGCTGCAACCGTTAGAGTAGGGACCCACTTTTAGAGGTCGCCGTGAAGTGGCAAGTGGGCTTGCATACAATTTGATCAAAATGTTACATAGAACCTCTCGTTCATATTTATATATTTTGCCTAGCCGCAATTGATCATTGTATACTGTGGATGTGCGGTCCATGTCTTTTCTCTCCCCTTGGATATTATTATACAGAGTCTATCCCCTCTGTTTTTTTGTTTTACTTGGTACCAGCACTCCACATTTCTGGCCCAGCTGATTTTAATTTAGGAATGACCTGATAAGTGTTCCTGCTCCTGCTTGTACTCTCAGTTGGCCACTGGGGGCGCATGGCAAGGTGAGCTCATTTCCATCTGTTCACATGTTGTGGTGCTGTGTGGTGGTGTCTGTTGCTGTAGTGCTGCACTTGTGGGGGGACGTGGCCCAGAGCCAAGGAGGCTTGGCACGGTCTGAAGGCATGGGTGCTTTTGGGCCTCTGGGTTGCTCCCTCTGCAGGAGCGGCGCTGCGGTGGCGGTAGCCGCCATGCGGTGCTGCAACCGTTAGAGTAGGGACCCACTTTTAGAGGTCGCCGTGAAGTGGCAAGTGGGCTTGCATACAATTTGATCAAAATGTTACAAAGAACCTCTCGTTCATATTTATATATTTTGCCTAGCCGCAATTGATCATTGTATACTGTGGATGTGCGGTCCATGTCTTTTCTCTCCCCTTGGATATTATTATACAGAGTCTATCCCCTCTGTTTTTTTGTTTTACTTGGTACCAGCACTCCACATTTCTGGCCCAGCTGATTTTAATTTAGGAATGACCTGATAAGTGTTCCTGCTCCTGCTTGTACTCTCAGTTGGCCACTGGGGGCGCATGGCAAGGTGAGCTCATTTCCATCTGTTCACATGTTGTGGTGCTGTGTGGTGGTGTCTGTTGCTGTAGTGCTGCACTTGTGGGGGGACGTGGCCCAGAGCCAAGGAGGCTTGGCACGGTCTGAAGGCATGGGTGCTTTTGGGCCTCTGGGTTGCTCCCTCTGCAGGAGCGGCGCTGCGGTGGCGGTAGCCGCCATGCGGTGCTGCAACCGTTAGAGTAGGGACCCACTTTTAGAGGTCGCCGTGAAGTGGCAAGTGGGCTTGCATACAATTTGATCAAAATGTTACAAAGAACCTCTCGTTCATATTTATATATTTTGCCTAGCCGCAATTGATCATTGTATACTGTGGATGTGCGGTCCATGTCTTTTCTCTCCCCTTGGATATTATTATACAGAGTCTATCCCCTCTGTTTTTTTGTTTTACTTGGTACCAGCACTCCACATTTCTGGCCCAGCTGATTTTAATTTAGGAATGACCTGATAAGTGTTCCTGCTCCTGCTTGTACTCTCAGTTGGCCACTGGGGGCGCATGGCAAGGTGAGCTCATTTCCATCTGTTCACATGTTGTGGTGCTGTGTGGTGGTGTCTGTTGCTGTAGTGCTGCACTTGTGGGGGGACGTGGCCCAGAGCCAAGGAGGCTTGGCACGGTCTGAAGGCATGGGTGCTTTTGGGCCTCTGGGTTGCTCCCTCTGCAGGAGCGGCGCTGCGGTGGCGGTAGCCGCCATGCGGTGCTGCAACCGTTAGAGTAGGGACCCACTTTTAGAGGTCGCCGTGAAGTGGCAAGTGGGCTTGCATACAATTTGATCAAAATGTTACATAGAACCTCTCGTTCATATTTATATATTTTGCCTAGCCGCAATTGATCATTGTATACTGTGGATGTGCGGTCCATGTCTTTTCTCTCCCCTTGGATATTATTATACAGAGTCTATCCCCTCTGTTTTTTTGTTTTACTTGGTACCAGCACTCCACATTTCTGGCCCAGCTGATTTTAATTTAGGAATGACCTGATAAGTGTTCCTGCTCCTGCTTGTACTCTCAGTTGGCCACTGGGGGCGCATGGCAAGGTGAGCTCATTTCCATCTGTTCACATGTTGTGGTGCTGTGTGGTGGTGTCTGTTGCTGTAGTGCTGCACTTGTGGGGGGACGTGGCCCAGAGCCAAGGAGGCTTGGCACGGTCTGAAGGCATGGGTGCTTTTGGGCCTCTGGGTTGCTCCCTCTGCAGGAGCGGCGCTGCGGTGGCGGTAGCCGCCATGCGGTGCTGCAACCGTTAGAGTAGGGACCCACTTTTAGAGGTCGCCGTGAAGTGGCAAGTGGGCTTGCATACAATTTGATCAAAATGTTACAAAGAACCTCTCGTTCATATTTATATATTTTGCCTAGCCGCAATTGATCATTGTATACTGTGGATGTGCGGTCCATGTCTTTTCTCTCCCCTTGGATATTATTATACAGAGTCTATCCCCTCTGTTTTTTTGTTTTACTTGGTACCAGCACTCCACATTTCTGGCCCAGCTGATTTTAATTTAGGAATGACCTGATAAGTGTTCCTGCTCCTGCTTGTACTCTCAGTTGGCCACTGGGGGCGCATGGCAAGGTGAGCTCATTTCCATCTGTTCACATGTTGTGGTGCTGTGTGGTGGTGTCTGTTGCTGTAGTGCTGCACTTGTGGGGGGACGTGGCCCAGAGCCAAGGAGGCTTGGCACGGTCTGAAGGCATGGGTGCTTTTGGGCCTCTGGGTTGCTCCCTCTGCAGGAGCGGCGCTGCGGTGGCGGTAGCCGCCATGCGGTGCTGCAACCGTTAGAGTAGGGACCCACTTTTAGAGGTCGCCGTGAAGTGGCAAGTGGGCTTGCATACAATTTGATCAAAATGTTACAAAGAACCTCTCGTTCATATTTATATATTTTGCCTAGCCGCAATTGATCATTGTATACTGTGGATGTGCGGTCCATGTCTTTTCTCTCCCCTTGGATATTATTATACAGAGTCTATCCCCTCTGTTTTTTTGTTTTACTTGGTACCAGCACTCCACATTTCTGGCCCAGCTGATTTTAATTTAGGAATGACCTGATAAGTGTTCCTGCTCCTGCTTGTACTCTCAGTTGGCCACTGGGGGCGCATGGCAAGGTGAGCTCATTTCCATCTGTTCACATGTTGTGGTGCTGTGTGGTGGTGTCTGTTGCTGTAGTGCTGCACTTGTGGGGGGACGTGGCCCAGAGCCAAGGAGGCTTGGCACGGTCTGAAGGCATGGGTGCTTTTGGGCCTCTGGGTTGCTCCCTCTGCAGGAGCGGCGCTGCGGTGGCGGTAGCCGCCATGCGGTGCTGCAACCGTTAGAGTAGGGACCCACTTTTAGAGGTCGCCGTGAAGTGGCAAGTGGGCTTGCATACAATTTGATCAAAATGTTACAAAGAACCTCTCGTTCATATTTATATATTTTGCCTAGCCGCAATTGATCATTGTATACTGTGGATGTGCGGTCCATGTCTTTTCTCTCCCCTTGGATATTATTATACAGAGTCTATCCCCTCTGTTTTTTTGTTTTACTTGGTACCAGCACTCCACATTTCTGGCCCAGCTGATTTTAATTTAGGAATGACCTGATAAGTGTTCCTGCTCCTGCTTGTACTCTCAGTTGGCCACTGGGGGCGCATGGCAAGGTGAGCTCATTTCCATCTGTTCACATGTTGTGGTGCTGTGTGGTGGTGTCTGTTGCTGTAGTGCTGCACTTGTGGGGGGACGTGGCCCAGAGCCAAGGAGGCTTGGCACGGTCTGAAGGCATGGGTGCTTTTGGGCCTCTGGGTTGCTCCCTCTGCAGGAGCGGCGCTGCGGTGGCGGTAGCCGCCATGCGGTGCTGCAACCGTTAGAGTAGGGACCCACTTTTAGAGGTCGCCGTGAAGTGGCAAGTGGGCTTGCATACAATTTGATCAAAATGTTACAAAGAACCTCTCGTTCATATTTATATATTTTGCCTAGCCGCAATTGATCATTGTATACTGTGGATGTGCGGTCCATGTCTTTTCTCTCCCCTTGGATATTATTATACAGAGTCTATCCCCTCTGTTTTTTTGTTTTACTTGGTACCAGCACTCCACATTTCTGGCCCAGCTGATTTTAATTTAGGAATGACCTGATAAGTGTTCCTGCTCCTGCTTGTACTCTCAGTTGGCCACTGGGGGCGCATGGCAAGGTGAGCTCATTTCCATCTGTTCACATGTTGTGGTGCTGTGTGGTGGTGTCTGTTGCTGTAGTGCTGCACTTGTGGGGGGACGTGGCCCAGAGCCAAGGAGGCTTGGCACGGTCTGAAGGCATGGGTGCTTTTGGGCCTCTGGGTTGCTCCCTCTGCAGGAGCGGCGCTGCGGTGGCGGTAGCCGCCATGCGGTGCTGCAACCGTTAGAGTAGGGACCCACTTTTAGAGGTCGCCGTGAAGTGGCAAGTGGGCTTGCATACAATTTGATCAAAATGTTACAAAGAACCTCTCGTTCATATTTATATATTTTGCCTAGCCGCAATTGATCATTGTATACTGTGGATGTGCGGTCCATGTCTTTTCTCTCCCCTTGGATATTATTATACAGAGTCTATCCCCTCTGTTTTTTTGTTTTACTTGGTACCAGCACTCCACATTTCTGGCCCAGCTGATTTTAATTTAGGAATGACCTGATAAGTGTTCCTGCTCCTGCTTGTACTCTCAGTTGGCCACTGGGGGCGCATGGCAAGGTGAGCTCATTTCCATCTGTTCACATGTTGTGGTGCTGTGTGGTGGTGTCTGTTGCTGTAGTGCTGCACTTGTGGGGGGACGTGGCCCAGAGCCAAGGAGGCTTGGCACGGTCTGAAGGCATGGGTGCTTTTGGGCCTCTGGGTTGCTCCCTCTGCAGGAGCGGCGCTGCGGTGGCGGTAGCCGCCATGCGGTGCTGCAACCGTTAGAGTAGGGACCCACTTTTAGAGGTCGCCGTGAAGTGGCAAGTGGGCTTGCATACAATTTGATCAAAATGTTACAAAGAACCTCTCGTTCATATTTATATATTTTGCCTAGCCGCAATTGATCATTGTATACTGTGGATGTGCGGTCCATGTCTTTTCTCTCCCCTTGGATATTATTATACAGAGTCTATCCCCTCTGTTTTTTTGTTTTACTTGGTACCAGCACTCCACATTTCTGGCCCAGCTGATTTTAATTTAGGAATGACCTGATAAGTGTTCCTGCTCCTGCTTGTACTCTCAGTTGGCCACTGGGGGCGCATGGCAAGGTGAGCTCATTTCCATCTGTTCACATGTTGTGGTGCTGTGTGGTGGTGTCTGTTGCTGTAGTGCTGCACTTGTGGGGGGACGTGGCCCAGAGCCAAGGAGGCTTGGCACGGTCTGAAGGCATGGGTGCTTTTGGGCCTCTGGGTTGCTCCCTCTGCAGGAGCGGCGCTGCGGTGGCGGTAGCCGCCATGCGGTGCTGCAACCGTTAGAGTAGGGACCCACTTTTAGAGGTCGCCGTGAAGTGGCAAGTGGGCTTGCATACAATTTGATCAAAATGTTACAAAGAACCTCTCGTTCATATTTATATATTTTGCCTAGCCGCAATTGATCATTGTATACTGTGGATGTGCGGTCCATGTCTTTTCTCTCCCCTTGGATATTATTATACAGAGTCTATCCCCTCTGTTTTTTTGTTTTACTTGGTACCAGCACTCCACATTTCTGGCCCAGCTGATTTTAATTTAGGAATGACCTGATAAGTGTTCCTGCTCCTGCTTGTACTCTCAGTTGGCCACTGGGGGCGCATGGCAAGGTGAGCTCATTTCCATCTGTTCACATGTTGTGGTGCTGTGTGGTGGTGTCTGTTGCTGTAGTGCTGCACTTGTGGGGGGACGTGGCCCAGAGCCAAGGAGGCTTGGCACGGTCTGAAGGCATGGGTGCTTTTGGGCCTCTGGGTTGCTCCCTCTGCAGGAGCGGCGCTGCGGTGGCGGTAGCCGCCATGCGGTGCTGCAACCGTTAGAGTAGGGACCCACTTTTAGAGGTCGCCGTGAAGTGGCAAGTGGGCTTGCATACAATTTGATCAAAATGTTACAAAGAACCTCTCGTTCATATTTATATATTTTGCCTAGCCGCAATTGATCATTGTATACTGTGGATGTGCGGTCCATGTCTTTTCTCTCCCCTTGGATATTATTATACAGAGTCTATCCCCTCTGTTTTTTTGTTTTACTTGGTACCAGCACTCCACATTTCTGGCCCAGCTGATTTTAATTTAGGAATGACCTGATAAGTGTTCCTGCTCCTGCTTGTACTCTCAGTTGGCCACTGGGGGCGCATGGCAAGGTGAGCTCATTTCCATCTGTTCACATGTTGTGGTGCTGTGTGGTGGTGTCTGTTGCTGTAGTGCTGCACTTGTGGGGGGACGTGGCCCAGAGCCAAGGAGGCTTGGCACGGTCTGAAGGCATGGGTGCTTTTGGGCCTCTGGGTTGCTCCCTCTGCAGGAGCGGCGCTGCGGTGGCGGTAGCCGCCATGCGGTGCTGCAACCGTTAGAGTAGGGACCCACTTTTAGAGGTCGCCGTGAAGTGGCAAGTGGGCTTGCATACAATTTGATCAAAATGTTACAAAGAACCTCTCGTTCATATTTATATATTTTGCCTAGCCGCAATTGATCATTGTATACTGTGGATGTGCGGTCCATGTCTTTTCTCTCCCCTTGGATATTATTATTAATGGGTTGTTTCCAAAAATTTTATATTAGGAGTGTCCTATTAAAATGAGTCCTTCCTGAGTCCGTCCTGGCAATGTTGCAACCAGGAGTATAATAAGTAATCCTGCGGCCCTTTAACAAGACTTGGAATGGGGCCCCAATCCACCATGACCGCCAACTGCAACAAGTGTGTTCAGAATATGGAAGTATTATGATTATATTGGTCTTCCATCATCCACTGTCTTTTCACTTCTTCACTCCATCATCCACTATTTTACTGCACCAAAACTCCACAGTTGAAAAAAGACACGGGTCCATCAAGTCCAACCTATAATCCTACTATGTTGATCCAGAGGAAGGCAAAAACCCAGATGACACAGATTCCAATTGCTCATGTTAGGGGGAAAAATTATTTCCCTACTCCAATTATAGTTATCAGAATAAATCCCTGGATCAATGTTCCATTTCCATAAATCCACAACTTGTAATATTATATCTTTCAAGAAAGACGTCCAGGCCCCTCTTGTGCTTGTTTAAAGGGTAACTAAACTTATAAAAAACTTTTGGCATGTCATAGTGACATAGTATATCGCTATTAGGCCATTAGGCTCCCAAGCTGCAGAGACGACAATCGGTACCCTGGGATCGAGTTGCGCTGGGGGGGTCAAAGGCACGTCAGAGAGGGCCGCCCCCCTGATTCTAATGTTTTAACATTCTAACGTTTTAAATGCCGCGGTCGTGATTGACCTTGATGTATGAGGGCTTAAATGGGCAGAATCAAAGTGATCTTTGATTCCGCCCGCCGCAGTGAGGTGTCGCTGTATTTCACAGCCCTCATTCGCTAAGTATCAGTCCGTGAGCCTGCTCCATACTTCCCCTTATTTACTGTCATGTACATGTATGTGGCATGTCGTTAAGGATTAATTGCCTCCCGCTATTTGCTATCACTAGCCAGTTGTTTACATAAATACACAATCTTTCCCCCAGTCCCAGCATTCTCATTTTATGTACCAACCTTTTATGCAGCACCATATCAAACTCTTTGTTAAAGTCCAGGTACACTACATTCACAGCCTTACCGAGGTCCAGTCTAGAATTTACCTCTTATAGGGAGGGGGAAGGGGATCCTAGTACTTATAAATTCCATTAAGTTTAGCAGACAGCATGCAAAAATTATGACACCACTAGGGGCAGCTAACTGCATATGAATTTATTATTATGTTCTATATATGTATATGTATAAATCCCTGTGCAGTGAGCTCCCTCTAGTGGATGCTGCAGACAGAGAATTTTATCACCTTATCTTATGTGAAGGGAAGCAGAGGATTTGGCCATTTGTATCAGAAAACCATCAGTCCAAACCCTTTAAAGAATTCTGGACCTTTTTAGAGTAAATAAATGTAATTATAGGTACACTTTCCTGCCCTAGATCACTTCCATTAACTTCTTTACCATTCTAAACAATATAATAATGATATACTGTAATTATCTTAGTACTATTATTACTTACAAAACCACTCTAGACTTCCCAAAATATTAGGTATAAACCCATAACCACTCTAGATTATTATACAGTATATAAATGCATATCAATATTAACCCCTTTATCACTTGAGATATTAGCTATTAACCGCTAAACACTCTAAACCCACAGGTGTATGACAGCAATCCTATGTAAAAATCTATGATGCCATTTTTTGAAGAAAGGAAATTTTGATGTCTCCATTGTAGAAACTGGAAATCCCCTTCCCCCACCGTACGCTCTACTCCTAAAGTGGCCGGGCTTACTTAGTTGTGGACCCTATAGCAGCTATAATCCCAGCTATCATGGTAGTTATGCCCATGCTCACAACTATGGATATCAATTTTCTAAATTCTTAGGAATCCTTCTTTACTATTTCTCCTCACTCCTTAAAGGGGCACTAACACCAGTAATGCTCAACTCAATAAGTATTATTGTCTTAGGTCTATATTGTATCATTATATAATATTTGTCATTGTAGCTTTTAATTGGTTTATTTAGTAGAAAGCGCAGGATGTCACTATGTGTTCGTCCCCGTATATTACTGATAATAACTCCTTGTGAAAGGAGCAAACGAGCGCTGATCAACAAACTGTCTCTTTGATCGGCGCTCGTTGTTACGGCCAAGATAGGTGTAAAAGGACCCATAGACTTTTTCTCTAGTGGAGCTTATACTTTTCCTTACCACAGGCACATTATTAACCCCTTCCCGACATTTGTCGTATGGATACGTCATAGAAAGCTAGTGCTTCCCGCATTTTACCGTATCCATATACAACAAATGGTGGACACCGGCTCAGAAGAGTCAATGCCACTATCCCCGGGTGTCGGCTGTATGTTACAGGTGAAACCCTGGGGTAATGGCGGGGGCCGAAATTTTCTCCAATCCCAGCCATTAACCCCTTAAATGCAGCGGTCAAAAGCAATCGGGGTTTGCAGCTCATCGGCACCCCAGAAATAAAATTGCCGGGGTGCCGGTGGCTGCAAAGGCAACCGGAGGCTTAACACTAGCCTCCCGGTATGCTAGTATGGAAGCAGGGCCTAGAAAAGCTTCCGTAGTCGACAACAAGATGGTGCTGGCTCAGGAGCTGGATGTTAGCTGTATTTTACGGCTGACATCCACCTGTAATGGCAGGAAAAAGAGCTAGCTCAGATTCCTGCCATTAACCCCTTAGATGCAGCGATCTAAAGTGATTGCGGTTTCTTAGAGGTTGGTAGCAGATCGGCAGCCCTGCCATGCAATTGCAGGGCTGCCGACTGCTTCTATGGCAACAGTAGGCCTAACAATGCTCAAGTACCCTAGTGGGACTAAAGTGTAAAAAAAGTGAAAAAAATAAAGTTTCAAGTAATAAAATAAAACACAATTGCCCCTTTTTTCCTTATCAAGTCCTTTATTATTGAAAAAAATAAATAAACCATACATATTTAGTATCGCCACGTTCGTAACAGCCTGACCTATAAAAATATTGTTATTTATTCCACGCAGTAAATGGCGTAAAAAAGCACGTAAAAAACAATGCCAGAATTTCTGGTTTTGGTCACTTTGCTCTACAAAAATTGGAATAAAGAGTGATCAAAAAGTCGTATGTATCCAAAAATGGTACCTATAAAAACTATAGCTGGTCATGCGAAAAAACAAGCCCTCATATAGCTCCATCGATGAAAAAATTTAAAAGTTATGGTCAGGGCCGGCCCTAGGATAGATGACGCCCTGTGCGAAATGATCTTTCGGTGCACCACCCCATCATTAAAAAAAATGCCCCATAAAAAAATTATAATGCCCCTTTAGTGCCCCAATACAGTATAATAATAATAATAATATTTAATAATATAATATATTACAACCCCTTCAAGGAGACAGTATTTTGTCCTCTAATTGTGCCCATAGTATTATGCCATCTGTAGTACCCCTACACAGTATAATGTCCGCTTAGTGGCCCCCACACAGTATAGTGCCCCCCTGTAGATTTTGCCATACAGCCTCCCTGTAGACAGTGCCATAATTCCTCACCTCCTTTTTGTAGATCGTGCCATACAGCCCCCCACCTCCCCCTTGTAGACAGTGCCATACATCCCCCCACCTCCCCCTTGTAGACAGTGCCATAAAGTCCCCCACCTTCCCCTTGTAGACAGTGCCATACAGTCCCCCACCTCCCCCTTGTAGATCGTGCCATACAGTCCCCGCACCTCCCCCTTGTAGACAGTGCCCCCAAACAAAAACAAAAATTGTACTCACCTAGGCCCCGTTCCCATGACGAACTGAGCTGCTCCATGACGGGACCCTGTAGCCTAGTACAGAATTTCCCAACCTTTTCGGACTCGAGGCAGCACTGGAAAAAACAAAATTTTCTCAGGGCCCCCCTACCAAAAATAGTTTTGAGAAAGACAGAAAACGGCCAAGAACAAGCACTACACTCGTAGGGTATGTTCAAACACGTTTTTTGCAAGGCAAAAAAAATCTGCCTCAAAATTCCTTCAGCAACTGACAGCGTTGGGTGACCTTTTTTTTGTTTTTTCTTAAGCTGTTGAAGCGAATGCAAAAGACGCTGGAAAAAAAAGCTCCAAACAGGCGCCGCAGGTATTTTCTGCCTCCTATTAATTTCAATTGGAGGTCAGAGGTGGAAACCACTTGAAGACCATCAACCCCCCACTTACAGTAAAATGACCATCAGCCCCCCACTCACAGATTCCCCCCGTAGGTAGCGCCACACAGCCCCTTGTGGGTAGCGCCAGACAGCACCTTGTGGGTAGCGCCAGACAGCACCTTGTGGGTAGCGCCAGACAGCACCTTGTGGGTAGCGCCACACAGCCCCCTTGTGGGTAGCGCCAGGCAGCCCCCTTGTAGGTAGCGCCAGGCAGCCCCCTTGTAGGTAGCGCCACACAGCCCCCTTGTAGGTAGCGCCACACAGCCCCCTTGTAGATAGCGCCACACAGCCCCCTTGTAGATAGCGCCACACAGCCCCCTGTAGGGAGGGCCGCACAGTCCCCTGTAGGGAGGGCCGCACAGCCCCCTGTAGGGAGTGCCGCACAGCCCCCTGTAGGGAGTGCCGCACAGCCCCTTGTAGGGAGTGCCGCAAAGACCCCTGGTAGGGAGTGCCACACAGCCCACAGCCCCTGGTTGGTAGTGCCCCACAGCCCCCTGGTTGGTAGTGCCACACAACCCACTGGTTGGTAGTGCCCCACAGCCCCCTTATTGGTAGTGCCCCAAATTCCCCTGGTTGGTAGTGTCACACAGCCCCCTGGTTGGTAGTGCCACACAGCCCCTTGTAGGGAGTGCCGCAAAGACCCCTGGTAGGGAGTGCCACACAGCCCACAGCCCCTGGTTGGTAGTGCCCCACAGCCCCCTGGTTGGTAGTGCCACACAACCCACTGGTTGGTAGTGCCCCACAGCCCCCTTATTGGTAGTGCCCCAAATTCCCCTGGTTGGTAGTGTCACACAGCCCCCTGGTTGGTAGTGCCACACAGCCCACTGCCCCCTGGTTGGTAGTGCCACACAGCCCACTGCCCCCTGGTTGGTAGAGCCACACAGCCCCCTGGTAGGTAGTGCCACACAGCCCCCTGGTTGGTAGTGCCACACAGCCCACAGCCCCCTGGTTGGTAGTGCCACACAGCCCACAGCTCCCTGGTAGGTAGTGCCACACTGCCCACAGCCCACTTGTAGGTAGTGCAAGGACTATGAAATGACCCTGATAGCTGGCAGGCAATAGACATTCAAAAAAGGACAGCTGTGCAGGAGCACACTAAATACCCAGCTTTCCCAGCTATCAAATAAATGTGTGGAAATAAACTCAGATATAACTTTTATTTAGTCTGAGTAAAGGATTAATCCTGTTAGCTAGATTAAATAAAAGTTATATCTTAGTTTATTTCCACACTTTTTTTTGATACCCGGGAAAGCTGGTTATTTTGTGTGCTCCTGCACAGCTGTCCTTTGTAGGTAGTGCCACACAGCCCACAGCCCCCCTGTAGATAGCAACCCCCCCCCCCTTCCAGTAAAGATAACGCCACTGTAGCTCCCTGAAGGAGCGAAATCCCCGTGTTGCCGGGGGATTCCGCTCCTGGAGCGCTGATTGATGCCTCTGTCCATATATGGACAGTGACATCTGAGAAAACTCCTGAAGTGGAATCCCCGGTCACAGCGTTGCAGACGCTATGACCGTCGATTCCACTCCAGGAGAAGCTCCTGTCGTCTGTGTCCATGACGTCATTGGCTTCTCCTGGAGTGGAATCCCCGGTCATAGAGTCTGCAATGCTGTGACCGGGGATTCCGCTTCAGGAGTTTCCCTGATGTCACTGTCCATATATGGACAGAAACATCAAGCAGCGCTCCGGGAGCGTAATCCCCGGCCACACGGGGATTCCGCTCCTTCAGGGAGCTACAGTGGCGCTAGTAGACAGCAGAGCAGGGAGATATCTCCCTGCTCTTCTATAGTGCCGTCGCTACCGCTATAGCAGCCACAGCGGCTGCTAGCGGCGCCACCGCCCTCATGCTCGGTGTCTTCGCTAGCAGCCGCTATGGCTGCTACAGCGGTAGCGACGGCCACTAAGTGAAGAAGCGCCCGGGTGGAAAGGCGACTGCAGTTAGTGTGTGTATCCCCGCTGGTAGTTGCAACGGCGCGGGGATACACACACCCGCTGGCGCCCCTCTTGCCGTGTGGCGGCTGGCGCCCTGTGCGACCGCACTGGTCGAACATAGCTAAGGCCGGCCATGGTAATGGCTCCCACAACATGGCGACAGAATTTTTTATTTTTTTTACAAAAGTAATTTTATTCTGCAAAAAGTTGTAAAACATAAAAAAAGTGCTATAAATTTGGTATCGCCGGAATCGTACTGACCCGCAGAATAAAGTTAACAAGTCATTTATAACGCATGGGGAACGCTGTATAAAAAAAAAATTTAAAAACATATGCCAGAATTGCTGTTTTTGGTCACAATAGGATAAAAATTAATCAAAAAGTCGCATGTACCCCAAAATGGTACCAATAATAACTACAGCTCGTCCCACAAAAAAACAGCCCTCATGCAACTACGTCTATGAAGAAATAAAATTAGTTAAGGCTCCAATAAGTCAGGGAACATTTCTTCTGTTTCAAGAGGCGATTTATCCAAGCCCTAAAATTAGGGAACCAGGAAGGGGAGGGCCCAAACATATCCGCTGGAAGCGAGGGTGCCCGTATTATACCAGGAACACTCTTTCCCAGCAAAATTCCCCAAACTGCAAAGATGCAACTTGTGGACCAAAAGGGGGATAAGGAAGGACATTTATCAGTGCGACACTGACCTGTGCAGAAAGGATTCTTCACAGTGTAACACACATATATGGATTATTTTATTGTTTGTTTTTTTACCCCATTATTATACCACCTGACTATGCCCCTGATGCATAACTCCCAACTTTTGAATTCGGAAAAGAGGGACATTTTAAGCCATGCCCCTAACCACGCCCAATATCCCGCATAAACACATCAAATCACAACCAGATCCCTCTTCAAATAACAAGCGCACATTCTCACTGCGGATCTCTAGACTGTCTGGATATCACCAATATTACATTTCAGGTTATATCGTCTTTGTGTTACTTTTCCTATCTTGGGTATAACATTTGCTCATCACGGCAGCAGCTGCAGGACAAACCAAAAGGCTGAGAACAATGAAAGTCAAGATGGAGACCCTGTGGTGGATGACTTTTCAATTGACAGGTAGAAGAGTTACATGATGGGGATTTTTTTTTGTCAGTTGCAATGGAACCGGTCAATGGAAAAATCATCCACATGAGCTCCCTTGTAGATCGCTCCACACACAGCCCCCCCCTGTAGATAGCGCCACACACAGCCCCCTTGTAGATCGCTCCACACACAGCCCCCCTGTAGATCGCTCCACACACAGCCCCCCTGTAGATAGCTCCACACACAGCCCCCCTGTAGATAGTGCCACACACAGCCCCCCCTCTAGATAGCTTCACACACAGCACCCCTGTAGATAGCTCCACACACAGCCCCCCTGTAGATAGCTCCACACACAGCCCCCCTGTAGAAAGCTCCACACACAGCCCCCCTCTAGATAGCTCCACACACAGCCCCCCTCTAGATAGCTCCACACACAGCCCCCCTGTATATAGCTCCACACAGCCCCCCTGTAGATAGCTCCACACACAGCCCCCCTGTTGATAGCTCCACACACAGCCCCCTGTAGATAGCACCACACACAGCCCCCCTGTAGATAGCGCCACACACAGCCCCCCTGTAGATAGCTCCACACCCAGCCCCCCATGTAGATAGCTCCACACCCAGACCCCCCTGTAGATAGCTCCACACACAGCCCCCCTGTAGATAGTGCCACACCCAGCCCCCCTGTAGATAGCTCCACACCCAGCCCCCCATGTAGATAGCTCCACACCCAGACCCCCCTGTAGATAGCTCCACACACAGCCCCCCTGTAGATAGTGCCACACACAGCCCCCCTGTAGATAGATCCACACAAAGCCCCCCTGTAGATAGCTCCACACACAGCCCCCCTGTAGATATCTCCACACACAGCCCCCTGTAGATAGTGCCACACACAGCCCCCCTGTAGATAGCTTCACACACAGCCCCCTTTAGATATCGCCACACACAGCCCCCCCTGTAGATAGCTCCACACACAGCCCCCCTGTAGATAGCTCCACACACAGCCCCCCTGTAGATAGCTCCACACACAGCCCCCCTGTAGATAGCTCCACACACAGCCCCCCTGTAGATAGCGCCACACACAGCCCCCCTTTTGTACATAGTGCCACACACAGCCCCCCTTTTGTACATAGCGCCACACAACCCCCTCCCCCTTGTACAGTGCCACACAACCCCCTCCCCTTGTACATAGTGCCACACAACCCCCCTCCCCTTGTACATAGTGCCACACAACCCCCCTCCCCCTTGTACATAGTGCCACACAACCCCCTTCCTCCCTTGTACATAGTGCCACACAACCCCCCTCCCTCCATGTACATAGTGCCACTCAACCCCCCTCCCCCTTGTACATAGTGCCACACAACCTCCCTCCCCTTTGAACATAGTGCCACACAACCCCTCTCACCCTTATACATAGTGCCATACAACCCCCTTATACTTTGTGCCACAATACCGCAAGAGCAGAGAGTGGTAGAGGTAGCCGGCCCTACTACTGCCACTCTCCGCTCTGGTTTGATGTCACTCACCGTCAGAAGGCAGGAGTCTTGCAGCGGCACTCTCACTTGTGTCGATGCCTGGCCCGGGAGTGGACCAGTCCAGTCACCCGGCCTGTCACCTGATCCGCAGAATAAAGTTAACAAGTCATTTATAACGCATGGGGAACGCTGTATAAAAAAAAAATTTAAAAACATATGCCAGAATTGCTGTTTTTGGTCACAATAGGATAAAAATTAATCAAAAAGTCGCATGTACCCCAAAATGGTACCAATAATAACTACAGCTCGTCCCACAAAAAAACAGCCCTCATGCAACTACGTCTATGAAGAAATAAAATTAGTTAAGGCTCCAATAAGTCAGGGAACATTTCTTCTGTTTCAAGAGGCGATTTATCCAAGCCCTAAAATTAGGGAACCAGGAAGGGGAGGGCCCAAACATATCCGCTGGAAGCGAGGGTGCCCGTATTATACCAGGAACACTCTTTCCCAGCAAAATTCCCCAAACTGCAAAGATGCAACTTGTGGACCAAAAGGGGGATAAGGAAGGACATTTATCAGTGCGACACTGACCTGTGCAGAAAGGATTCTTCACAGTGTAACACACATATATGGATTATTTTATTGTTTGTTTTTTTACCCCATTATTATACCACCTGACTATGCCCCTGATGCATAACTCCCAACTTTTGAATTCGGAAAAGAGGGACATTTTAAGCCATGCCCCTAACCACGCCCAATATCCCGCATAAACACATCAAATCACAACCAGATCCCTCTTCAAATAACAAGCGCACATTCTCACTGCGGATCTCTAGACTGTCTGGATATCACCAATATTATATTTCAGGTTATATCGTCTTTGTGTTACTTTTCCTATCTTGGGTATAACATTTGCTCATCACGGCAGCAGCTGCAGGACAAACCAAAAGGCTGAGAACAATGAAAGTCAAGATGGAGACCCTGTGGTGGATGACTTTTCAATTGACAGGTAGAAGAGTTACATGATGGGGATTTTTTTTTGTCAGTTGCAATGGAACCGGTCAATGGAAAAATCATCCACATGAGCTCCCTTGTAGATCGCTCCACACACAGCCCCCCCCTGTAGATAGCGCCACACACAGCCCCCTTGTAGATCGCTCCACACACAGCCCCCCTGTAGATCGCTCCACACACAGCCCCCCTGTAGATAGCTCCACACACAGCCCCCCTGTAGATAGTGCCACACACAGCCCCCCCTCTAGATAGCTTCACACACAGCACCCCTGTAGATAGCTCCACACACAGCCCCCCTGTAGATAGCTCCACACACAGCCCCCCTGTAGAAAGCTCCACACACAGCCCCCTCTAGATAGCTCCACACACAGCCCCCCTCTAGATAGCTCCACACACAGCCCCCCTGTATATAGCTCCACACACAGCCCCCCTGTAGATAGCGCCACACACAGCCCCCCTGTAGATAGCTCCACACCCAGCCCCCCATGTAGATAGCTCCACACCCAGACCCCCCTGTAGATAGCTCCACACACAGCCCCCTGTAGATAGTGCCACACACAGCCCCCCTGTAGATAGCTCCACACCCAGCCCCCCATGTAGATAGCTCCACACCCAGACCCCCCTGTAGATAGCTCCACACACAGCCCCCCTGTAGATAGTGCCACACACAGCCCCCCTGTAGATAGATCCACACAAAGCCCCCTGTAGATATCTCCACACACAGCCCCCTGTAGATAGTGCCACACACAGCCCCCCTGTAGATAGCTTCACACACAGCCCCCTTTAGATATCGCCACACACAGCCCCCCCTGTAGATAACTCCACACACAGCCCCCCTGTAGATAGCTCCACACACAGCCCCCCTGTAGATAGCTCCACACACAGCCCCCCTGTAGATAGCTCCACACACAGCCCCCCTTTAGATAGCGCCACACACAGCCCCCCTTTTGTACATAGTGCCACACACAGCCCCCCTTTTGTACATAGCGCCACACAACCCCCTCCCCCTTGTACAGTGCCACACAACCCCCTCCCCTTGTACATAGTGCCACACAACCCCCCTCCCCCTTGTACATAGTGCCACACAACCCCCCTCCCCCTTGTACATAGTGCCACACAACCCCCTTCCTCCCTTGTACATAGTGCCACACAACCCCCCTCCCTCCATGTACATAGTGCCACTCAACCCCCCTCCCCCTTGTACATAGTGCCACACAACCCCCCTCCCCTTTGAACATAGTGCCACACAACCCCTCTCACCCTTATACATAGTCCCATACAACCCCCTTATACTTTGTGCCACAATACCGCAAGAGCAGAGAGTGGTAGAGGTAGCCGGCCCTACTACCGCCACTCTCCGCTCTGGTTTGATGTCACTCACCGTCAGAAGGCAGGAGTCTTGCAGCGGCACTCTCATCTGATCGGTGAGGTCAGATGACAGGTCAGGTGTCTAGACTGGTCCACTCCCGGGCAGGCATCGATCCCAGTCAGAACATCGCCGCAAGACTCCTGCCTTCTTCTGATCGCTGCTGCAGATGTCTGGCATGCAGGGCGCCTGTCAGCAGCGATCAGCTGTTTTGATACAGCTACAGTGCCCAGGGGGACATTTTGCAGACCGCCTGGGACGGCGGGACAGCGGTGAGAAACCGGGACTGTCCCGCCAGATCCGAGATGGTTGGGAGGTAGGCCTGATGCACTCTGCACAGATTACATGTGCCCCCACATTATAAACTGAAATACTAGTAAAACTCCAAATAAAACTACCACCAAGAAAATTCCACGCTCCAAAAGCCAAATGGCGCCCCCTCCCTTCTGAACCCTACAGTGTGCCCTAATAGCTGTTTACTTCCATATATATGGCATCGCCATACCCGGGAGAACTTTTTAAAAAAAAATTAGGGTGTATGTCTCCACTGGCACAAACTGGGCACGACATATTTGCCACTGAAATAGCACATATAGGGAAAAATGCCTTGAGGGGTATAGTTTCCAAAATGGGGTCACTTCTCAGGAGTTTCTTTTATTATTTCACATCAGAGCCTCTGCAATTGTGAACCAATATTTTGTAAGTCGCCAAATTAGGCCTCAGTTTCGCATGGTATTCTTTCACTCCTGAGCCCTGTCAAATGTCCAGGCAAAAGATTAGGGTCACATGTAGGGTGTTACTAAAACCGGGAAATAAAGCATAATAATTAGAGAGCTTGTAGGTGAGTGCTATTGTAGTGAGCAATAGATACGACACCGCTGTTGGGTTAACTTTTTACTGTAGACAATCAGAATCGGATCCCTTCTTTCTGTTTAAAACATTTAACTTCAGATAACAAATGTCTTCATCAATGGGCGCCGGAACACGGACACGAGGTAACCACTGACGGAAGGTTGGGACGTTTCGTCTTTCCCGTGACAAACGTCAATGTCCGTTTCGTCTTCCCCGTGTGGCGAAGCCTCTGGTGCAATGTCAAGACTACGGGATTTATGATTCCTTGTCCTCGATTAGGGGAAAACAAGTTCAGCACCTGTGCTCCTCAGCGCCGCCTCCCTCCTCCCTGGGACCACGTCCAAAGCCTGGCTGCTGCGGCTTAGGTCTTGGAGCTGCTGGGCTGCTGCCGGCTGGACTGCTATACCGCTGGACTGCTGGGCTGCTGCACGGCTATGCTGCTGCACCACTGAACTGCTGGGCCACTGCATGGCTGGACTGCTGGATCACGGCACGGCTGGACCACGGCACGGCTGGACTGCTGGACTACGGCACGGCTGGACCACGGCACGGCTGGACTGCTGGACCACTGTACGGTTGGACTACTGCACGGCTGGACTGCTGGACCACGGCACGGCTGAACCATGGCATGGCTGGACTGTTCCTGCGGGTGGCTGCTCGGCGACTAGTGCTGGTGGCTGCTGAGTTGGGGGCTGGGTGCTAACTGCGGCCTCTTTTTTGGACAACCTCATCCTGTATGGGTCTTCTCTTCCCGCTCTGTCTCTCTCTTTCCCCCCTCTCCACAGTTTCCGGTGCTGCCTCTTCTTCTGCTCACCTCACACACGCACAAACACCAATTTCTGCACTTTTTCCAGCTTCCGCTCCTTTTCCCACTTTCCAAAGCGCCCTTTTTCACACCCCGCCTCTCCCTCCGTACTTCCGACTCCTGCTCCCCTCTTGTCCCTCACGCGACTCCCTTCTTCTCCCGCGCATGCACACGCGCACAGGGCACCCGGCAGTGAACTGTCGTTGTCGTGACAACGACAACGCTCTTCCGCAACATCCGAACGTCCGGTAAGTCTGTCTGGTTACTGCGCTGTCTTCTCAGCGTTCCAGTACCGGCCGTGATGACCACCCTTACATGCTGTCTTGTTATGGTGGCACAAGCTGGGCACCACATATTGGCATATCTATGGAAAAAATCCCATTTTCACTCTGCAACATCGAGTGCACATAAATTTCTGCAAAGCACCTGCAGGGTTAACATGCTCTCTACACCTCTAGGTGAATACCTTGAGGGTTGTAGTTTCCAAAATGTGGTCACTTCTGGGGGGTTTCCACTGCTTTGGTCCCACAGGGGCTTTGAAAATGCGAGATGGCGTCCGGAAACCAATCCAGCAAAATCTGAACTCCAAAAGACAAATGGTGCTCCTTCTCTTCTGAGCCCTGCCATGTGCCCAAACAGCAGTTTATGACCACAAATGGGGTATTGCCATACTCGGGAGAAATTGCTTTACAAATGTTGGGGTTCTTTTTTTCCTTTATTTGTTGAGAAAATGAAAACTTTTGAGCTAAAGCTACGTCTTATTGAAGAAAAAGGATTTTTTTTATTTTCACTGCCCAATTCTAATAAAATCTATGATACACCTGTGTGGGTCAAAATGCTCACTACACCCCTAGATGAATTCTTCAAGAGGTGTAGTTACGTGAAAGAAGTCACTTTTGGGTAGTTTCCACAGTACTGGTACCTTAGGGGCTTTGCAAAAGCGACATGGTGTCCAAACAGCCGTTTATGACCACAT
The DNA here is from genome assembly GCF_050947455.1 of Rhinoderma darwinii. Lineage (NCBI taxonomy): Eukaryota > Metazoa > Chordata > Amphibia > Anura > Rhinodermatidae > Rhinoderma > Rhinoderma darwinii. Next base: position 40,874,957 of record NC_134691.1, on the reverse strand, counting down.
GTGGGGTATTGTTTTACTCGGGAGAAATTGCTTTACAAATGTTGTGGTGCTTTTTCTCCTTTAGTCCTTGTGGAAATGAGAAAAAATTAGCTGCATTTTCTTTAAAAAAAATGTAGATTTTAATTTTCATGGCCTAATTCCAATAATTTCTGCAATAAACCTGTGGGGTCAAAATGCTCACTATACCCCTAGATAATTTCCTTGAGGGGCGTAGTTTCCAAAATGGGGTCACTTTTGGGGTATTTCCACTGTTTTGGAACCGCAAGAGCCCTTCAAACCTGACATGTTGCTCAAAATATATTCTAATAAAAAGGAGGCCCCAAAATCCTCTAGGTGCTCCTTTGCTTCGGAGGTCTTTGTTTCAGTCCATAAGCACACTAGGGCCACATGTTGGTTATTTCTAAAATTGCAGAACCGGGGCAATAAATATTGAGTTGTGTTTCTCTGGTAAAACTTTCTGTATTACAAAAAAAATGGATTCAAAATGAATTTCTGCATAAAAACATGAAATTTGTAAATTTCACCTTCACATTGCTTTAATTCCTGTGGAACGTCTAAAGGGTTAAGAAACTTTCTAAATGCTGTTTTGAATACTTGGAGGGGTGAAGTTTTTAAAATGGGGTGACTTATTGGGGGTTACTAATATATAAGGCCCTCAAAGTCACTTCACAACTGAACTGGCCCCTGTAAAAATGGCCTTTTGAAATTTTCTTGAAAATGTGAGAAATTGCTGCTAAAGTTCTAAGCCTTGTGATGTCCTTGAAAAATAAAAGGATGTTCAAAAAACGATGCCAATCTAAAGTACACATATGGGGATGTTAATTAGTAACAATTTTTGGTGGTATAACTGCCTAACTTACAAGCAGATACATTTAAATTTAGAAACATGCTTGTAATTTTTCCCTAAATTTTGCTGTTTTACACAATTAAATACTGAATTTATCGACCAAATTTTGCCAGTAACATAAATTCCAATGTGTCACGAGAAAACAATCTCAGAATCGCTTGGATAGGTAAAAGCATTCCAAAGTTATTACCACATAAAGTGAAACATGTCAGATTTGAAAAATCAGACTCTGTCAGGAAGGTCAAAAGTGGCCAAAGCGGGAAGGGGTTAATTTACCTGCCAGTATGGAAAGTGAACACCTGGAAGAAACTCACATAAGCAAACAAGAACTGCATATATAAATATAGAAAGTGTAAAAAAATATATCCCAGCCCTTCCTCCCTTCATTTGCTCCTCTGCTTTGATCTTATTTATCTCATATTAGACCTTATTCACATGACAGGGATAATCGGCCGGGTGACGGATGTTTTTTTAATGGCCGTCACATTGCTGCATTAAAATCAATGCATCTCTATGGGGCTATTCACACGGACGTTTTTTTAACAAACAGTGCGAACAGCCCGGGAAAAAAGAGGACATGTCCTATTATTGCCCGGTTTCCCGGATCCCTCAATAGACTCAAGTTTATAAAGGATCTGTGAAAATGGGTCCCGCACGGGTGCAAATCGGCCGTGAAAAACGGTGTATTCTGTTTTGGCTAATATGAGAGCGGGCCTTACATAGGGCAGCACAGGCTGTTTATTGTCATCTAGGAAGAATAGACAGCTACAATTTGATAGACTTTTTATGATGTTTAAAGAGGCTCTGTCACCACATTATAAGTGCCCTATCTCCTACACAAGGAGATCGGCGCTATAATGTAGATGACAGCAGTGCTTTTTATTTTTGAAAAAAAACGATCTATTTTTACCACTTTATTAGCGTTTTTAGATTTATGCTAAATGACAGGTTACAACGAGATCACGCTTCCTCTGCTGTAACTACCATAGAAACAGTAACGAAGTGCAGAGATTGTGAATAGACATTCCGTGGAATGTCTATTCACTGTCTAAACACTTCAGTATCGTTAATGTGTTAGTATAAGACAGCACATAGTGATTTAACAGGATCCCTATGCGCTGACTAAATGAATGGAGAGGAGTGCATGATGCTGATTGGTCACTGATTGGTCAGCGTCATACACTCCTCTGTACAACGCCCACTTGGTCTAAAGTAATAATACGCCCACTTGGGCATTAAGCAACTCATTAGCATAAATCTAAAAACGCTAATAAAGTGGTAAAAATAGATCGTTTTTTAAAAATAAAAAGCATTACTGTCACCTACATTATAGCGCCGACCTCCTTATGTAGGAGATAGGACACTTATAATGTGGTGACAGAGCCTCTTTAAATAAAGGAATAATTTGAAACTCTTTACCGTAAGTGACCAATTGTTACCAGGAATCAGGGCTCAAGATTTCTCAACAATGGGCCAAATTTACCAATACTGTCTAAGTTTCAAACTTAAATGGGTTTTCCCTTCAGAGACATTTATGATATATCCACAGGATATGTCACAAATGTCAGATAGATGCGGGACCTACCTCTGGGACCCGCACCTACCTCGAGAAAGGGACCCCCTAATCCCAGTTCTACCTTTTTCTGCTCCCTCTGCCTCCCCTGCCACTTCCTGACTATATGGTTGGGAGTTACGAAAACAGCATAGCTCGCTGAGCTATGCTGTTTACGTAACTCCCATAGTAGTGAATGGGTGTTACGGAAGCAGCGTGGCATGCGAGCAAGGCTGTTTCCATAACTACTATTCAGTTCTATGGGACTTACGGAAACAGCGTAGCTCAGCGAGTTATGCTGTTTCCTAATTCATGGTCGGAATTCACCTGTTTTCTGCCGCAACACAGAGAGGCAGAACTGGGTTTAGGGGCCCCGTCCTAGAGATAGACCCGCAACTATCTGACATTTATGATATATCCTGTGGATATGTCATAAATGTCTCTCATGGGAAAACCCCTTTAAACCAAGCAGTCGGGAAATGCGCCAAATTTATCAAAGTAGTGCACACGGTATGATAAATTTGACACATCCAGCTAGATATATTAGACACTTTTCTCTTCCTTATATCACCTATTAGCTGGCTTAGTTTACACACAGGTGCAGGGCTCATTACAGTAAGGGTATGTTCACACGGCCTATTTACGGACGTAATTCGGGCGTTTTTGCCCCGAATTACGTCTGAAAATACCGCCTCAATAGCGTTGACAAACATCTGCCCATTGAAAGCAATGGGCAGACGTTTGTCTGTTCACACGAGGCGTAATTTACGCGCCGCTGTCAAAAGACGGCGCGTAAATAGACGCCCGCGTCAAAGAAGTGACCTGTCACTTCTTTGGCCGTAATTGGAGCCGTTATTCATTGACTCCAATGAATAGCAGCGCCAATTACGTCCGTACGGACGCCCTCGTGTGAACATACCCTTAGGGTAAGTGGTAAGTTCACACGTAGCGTAAATGATGCAGATTTTCTGCAACGGATTTCATTGTGGAAAAGTCGCAGCATAATACAGTAGCAGCAGAGAGGATGATATCTGAACAAATCTCATTTACCCAGAATTCTGTGCATCTTCATCAAGGCCGTTTCATCCCATGTGACCACTGCAGCCAATCACATGGGATGAAACGTCATCCCAGGAGGCCAGCCTGCAGGACAGCAGGGGGACGCGTTGCCATGGCTACGTAAATATAAACCTTTTTTTCTTTATGTGCAGTTTTCCGCAGCGGACATTCAGGCCGAAAAACTGCACCACAATTTGGTGCCCAGGGCTGATATGCTGTGTGCTTTTACGCAGCGTATCCGCCCTGTGTGAACATAGCCTTAAGGGGGGATTCACACGAGCGTGTATTCGGTCCGTGCGGGCCGCGTGGTTTTCACGCGCCACGCATGGACCAATACAAGTCTATGGGGCAGTACAGACAGTCCGTGCTTTTTGCGCAGCGTTTGTTCGCTGCGCAAAAAGCGCGACAGGTTCAATAACTCTGCGTATTTCGCGCATCACGCACCCATTGAAGTCAATGGGTGCGTGAAAACCACGCAGGTCGCACGGAAGCACTTCCGTGCGAACCGACTGAAACAGCGCACCAGCTGTCAAAAGGATGAATGTAAACAGAAAAGCACCACGTGCTTTTCTGTTTCCAAGCATCCAAACGGAGTGTCTTGGAGATGAGCGAACCCGGCCAACCGAGCCAAACTTCACCGGGTTCGGCCGAACTCGTTTTGGCCGAACCCGGCAAAAAATTTTCCGGTCCGCGACGTCAGGAGACAGTCACTGTCCATGGTGCTGAAAGAGTTAAACTGTTTCAGCACCATGGACAGTGACTTCCGATCACAATATACATGAACCTGTAAAAAAAAAACGAAGTTCTGACTTACCGAAAATTCCCGGCTTCTTCCTCCAGTCTGACCTCCCAGGATGACAATTCAGTCCAAGTGACAGCTCCAGCCAATCACAGGCCAAGCACAGGCTGCAGCGGTCACATGGACTGGCGCGTCATCCAGGGAGGTGGGGCCCGATGTCAAGAGAGGCGCGTCACCAAGGACGCGTCACCAAGGCAACGGCCGGGAAGTTCTCGGTAAGTACGAACGTTTTCTTTTTTTTTAACAGGTTTTTCGATATTGTGTTCGGCATTCACTGTCGAGGGTGCTGAAAGAGTTAGCTCTTTCAGCACCTTGGACAGTGACGGGCGTCGACTAGCCTCATCTCTATGATGGCGGCTGCGCGAAAATCACGCAGCCGCGCATCATACACGGATGACACACGCAGCTGTCAAATGGTTTTTGCGCACGCAAAACGCTGCGTTGTTTGCGCGCGCAAAAACGCAACGTTCGTGTGTATCTGCCCTTATAGTCAGGGCCACCATCAGGAATTCCTGCAGAAAACACAGCGGACTTGCCACAGATTTCAGTTTTTGCATTGCAAAGGGTGAAATACGCAGTGAAATTCCGCTTCTTCTCCGCAACAGAGAGTGCATGCTGCGGACTGAAAATTCCGCAAAGCAGCCTATGGTCCGCAGCAGAGTTTTCTGCAACGTCTGAACTAACTTGCCTAAAAATGTATTGAAACAAATGTAAAAAACGGCCGCTAGAGAATTCCACAGCAATTCCACCACGTCTGAATGTGCCCTAAGTCCCATTGTCATTCAAAGTTGCTCATCCTCGGCTTTTCCATGTAATATAAGTCGCACGCTACTTATTGCTGTGGCGGATTTATTTTCATGGTGTGGACAAAAATACACGTGGAAAATTTTTCGTAGCATGTGAACTGGGTTGCGGAAACCTCATATGCATGGGATGCAGAATCATCGGCATGTCATCGGAATCCGTATAAAATCCAACATGTGTGAACATGGCCTTAGGGTGAGTTAGAAAAAACTCTGTTAGGCCAAATGCACACGATACTTATTACGTGCAAATTTGTCGCGGGTATTTTCGTGTGGCAAATCCGCAGTGTAATACAAGTACCAGCAAAGTAAATGAGATCAAGAAATCTCATCTACATGTCTCATTTTCAGCACAAAAATTGACCTGCGGTGCGTATTTGAAAATATGCTACATGTCACTTTATCTTGCGTTTCCGCTTGCGAATTGTTTCTGACAAGTTTTAAAAAACGCACTACTAGGTGCAGATTTTACCTGCAGAATTACCTGCGGTTTTGATGCAGATTTTGTGCACCAAATTCCTCAATGTGTGCGTTACAGAATTTGCTAGGGTTTTACAGCAAATTAACCCTTTACATTGTAAAGGATGAAATACGTTACAATTCTGCAACATAATAGACATGCAGCTGATTTAACCCCCTCCCTCCTCAGCCATTTTTCGAATTTTCACTTTTGTTTTTTCCTCCCCACCTTCCAAAAGCTATAATTTTTTTATTTTTCCGTGTATATATATCCATATGACGGCTTGTTTTTTGCGGGACAAGTTGTAGTTTTTCATGGCACCATTTATTGTACTGCATAATGTTCTGGGAAGCAGAAAAAAAATTATTTGTGGGATGAAATGGGCAAAAAACAGCGATTACGCCATTTTTTTTGGGGGGGGGGGTTTGTTTTTACGGCATCCATCAGGCGGTAAAAACGACATATTCACCTTATTCTACAGGTTGATACGATTACAGCGATACAAAATTAATATGTTTTGTTTTATGTTTTACCACTTTTGAAAAGTTTGCTAATGTAAAAAAAATGTTTTGTGACGCCATATTCTGAGAGCCATAATGTTTTCATTTTTCCATCAATTTAGCGATGTGAGGGCTTAAATTTTGCAGGGCGAGTTGTAGTTTTCACAGATACCATTTTGGGGTACATGCGACTTTTTGATCACTTTTTTGGAGCGCTAAGGTGACCAAAAACCAGCAATTTGCGTGTTTTATATATATATATTTTTACGGCCTTCATCCAGCGCGTCAAACAACGCTATATTGTGATAGTTCAGACTTTTACGGACGCACGATAACAGATATGTTAACTTTTATTTATTTTTAAACATTGATTTAGGGAAAAAAAACTGTGAAAAGGGGTGTTTTTTTAACTTTTAATACTATATATTTTTTTTGGAACATAAAAAAACAAACTTTATTTAACTGTTTTTTTACTTTTTTATTAGTCCCCCTAGGGGACTTGATGCAGTGATCCACTGCAATGATCATCCACTGCCTGATATACTGCAATAGTAATGTATCTCATGCTGCATCTTCCCTGTCCAGTTCGTGAAGTTACCACAGGTCTGAAGGGGGGGGCCACGAGTGTAGCGAGGGGGGGGCCCACGAGCATTGCGAGGGGGGCCCGCGAGTGTTGGGAGGGGGGCCGACAGTCCAGGGGGGGGCAACAACAGCCCGGCGGGCCCCTTTTCTTCTGCCATGTGGCCGTGCCCGTGACGGGAGTACCACTAGTACTGCCCTGATGGCGGCCCTGCTTATAGTATGTGTATCAGAGCTGTGTCTTCTAAGGGTATATTCACACGTAGAGTCAAAAACTTCTGAAAATACGGAGCTGTTTCAAGGGAAAACAGCCCCTGAATTTCAGACGTTTTTTGAGCAACTCGCGTTTTTCGCGCCGTTTTTGCAGCGTTTTCGCTGCGTTTTTTACGGCCATTTTTGGGAGCTGTTTTCATTGGGGTCTATGAGAAAACGGCTCCAAAAACGTCCCAAGAAGTGTCCTGCACTTCTTTTGACGAGGCTGTAATTTTACGAGCCGTCTTTTGACAGCGACGTGTAAAATGACCGGTTGTCGGCACAGAACATCGTAAAGCCCATTGAAAGTAATGGGCAGATGTTTGCCGACGTATTGGAGCCGTTTTTTCAGACGTAATTCGTGGCGTAAAACGCCTCCATTACGTCTGAAAATAGGTCGTGTGACCCCAGCCTTACGATACCAGCACCTGTGAGTCCATCACATGACCATGGATAGAATTTTATTCATTAGAATTAAACAATGAATGTTCCCAATGAATAACAACAAGCAGAGATCTTGAAAACTGTGAGGAATTAATACAGAAAGCATATTGGAAAATTGTATAAAAAAATAACATATAGGACAGGAAATTATAACTACTGTTTGTTGATAACTCTCTAATGTTTTTGCATACATGTAAAAACCTTTATTATTGTAGGGTGATGAATCCCCAGTGTCAAATTTTATAGCAATAAGTTGCTATAACTATGTTGCTATGTTGCTATAACTATGTGCAACTAGTACGTTTTTGTAATTTTGTCTGAAAAGGAAACCTATTCTGTTTTTAGACCCCTAGCCTTCCCTTGTTGCAGTTTATTTTGCAGGTGCACTATAGGAGCATCCCATGATGGCATTACTACACAAATTAACACTGTAGTTGGAGGAGATCTTAAACAAAGCCGCGTCCCCAGGATTTCAGGTTTACAAGTTGCTGCTATAGATAAGGTGATGGAAAGCAATAAAGTTGAAGACACTTTGCTTTGTTATATAAGCAATTACCAAGGATTATTTTATTAGTGGGACAAAAAGTTGCTAATAGGAATATAAATTATTTCCAGTTTTTGTAAACTGCTTACACAACACAGTCAACTTATGTTCACAAGGTAACAGGCTTCATCTTCTCTATGGGCTCGTCCACACGTAACGGAATTGCCGCGTTTTTTCAAATCTCCGAGCCGAAATTAAGCTGCGGTGCGTATTTTTCGTACCGCAGCATGTTAATTCCTGCTACTTAAAGTAGAAAGAATTGCTGCGTTTTTCAGAGGAGATGTCTCCATCTCCTAACATTGGGAAAAACACAGCAATTTACGCACCATTTTCTGCCGTAAAAACTGCAGGAAATGGTGCGCTTTTGCCGCAGCGGAAAGCCTTTTACTTTCAACGGAATTGCTGCAGAAATTTTCTGCAGCAATTTCGTTGTGTGTGGACAAGCCCTTAGTCAAAAGAAGCAGCATTAAAAGATACAGATGTAAAATACTGAGTAGTTACAATATTTTCAACATACAATGGTCTTTCCAGGGCCAATATAGCTTGAAACCACATTCAGCATACAATGCCGCAAAATGTCTAGATCTTGGGCGCGTGTGATTGGCAGATCCAGCCAATCAGCATGGGCATTTTACTGGTAAAACACCTGCTGTAATGCATTGCATGCCCTGATTGGCTTTCTAGTAGCGCCTCTCTACAGTACAGTACTACATGTCATGTACTGCTCTTTCACTGCGCGAGGATGAGTTGCTCCTTTGGACACCAGGTGAGGACGGCTCCATGTTATATTTCTGGTACACTGTGTACTGTACAGGTTCCTGAAGAAGCTCCTCTCCTCATCGTAGAAAGTGACTCACAGCCTCCAGCAGCTACAGTATTTCTGACTTTAATATGTGAGCAGGGGCGGATTATAATGAGGGCAATCTGAGCAAGTGCCCGGGGCCCGAGGCAGGAAGGGGGCCCAGTTTGCCCTGGTTCTCCCGTACCGGCTGAAAAAAACCTCTCACCCAATTGTATCCGCGTCCTTAGGATGCGGGTACAATTGCTTACTTTATCGCTGGCGAGACAGGGAACTATTCATTCCCTTCCTCCCACTTTGCGCTTTACTAATAACGCCGACTGCGCCGTTACGCCGGATGATGCCGCCTGGTCTCTGACCAGTCCTGCGTCGCTGGAGGACGGCGCGGGAACGGGGACAGGTGATAATGTGTTAATAAGGTGACTAGTCAGGTGACTGGACTGGTCCACTCCCGGGCCAGCATCGACACCAGTGAGAACGCCGCTGCAAGACTCCTGCCTTCTTCTGATGGTGAGTGACGTCAAAGCATAGCGGAGAGTTGCAGCAGGAGGATACCTCTACCGCACTCCGCTCTGGCGGCATTGTGGCACAAAGTATAAGGGGGCTGTGTGGCACCATGTACAAGGGGGGAGGGGGGTGTCACACTATGTACAAGGGGAGGGTGGTTTTGTCGCACTATGTACAAGGGGGGAGGGGGTTGTGTGGCGCTATGTACAAAAGGGGGGCTGTGTGTGGCGCTATCTACAGGGGGAGCTGTGTGTGGCGCTATGTACAGGGGGCTGTGTGTGGCGCTATCTACAGGGGGGGGCTATGTGTGGTGCTATCTACAGGGGGCTGTGTGGCGCTATCTACAGGGGGCTGTGTGTGGAGCTATCTACAGGGGGGCTGTGTGTGCAACTATCAACAGGGGGCTGTGTGTGGCGCTAACTACAAGGGGTCTGTGTGTGGAGCTATCTACAGGGGGGCTGGGTGTGGCGCTATTTACAGGGGTCTGTGTGTGGAACTATCTACATGGGGCTGTGTGTGGAGTTATCTATAGGGGGGCTGTGTGTGGAGCTATCTACTGGGGGGCTGTGTGTGGCACTATCTACAGGGGGCTGTGTGTGGAGCTATCTACAGGGGGCTGAGTGTGGAGCTATCTACAGGCAGCTGTGTGTGGCGCTATCTACAGGGGGATGTGTGTGGCACTATCCACAGGGGGACTGTGTGTGGTGCTATCTACAGGGAGGCTGTGTGTGGAGCTATCTACAGGGGGCTGAGTGTGGAGCTATCTACTGGGGGGCTGTGTGTGGCACTATCTACAGGGGGCTGTGTGTGGAGCTATCTACAGGGGGCTGTGTGTGGAGCTATCTACAGGGGGCTGAGTGTGGAGCTATCTACAGGCAGCTGTGTGTGGCGCTATCTACAGGGGGATGTGTGTGGCACTATCCACAGGGGGACTGTGTGTGGTGCTATCTACAGGGAGGCTGTGTGTGGAGCTATCTACAGGGGGCTGAGTGTGGAGCTATCTACAGGCAGCTGTGTGTGGAGCTATCTACAGGTGGATTGTGTGTGGAGCTATCTACAGGGGGACTGTGTGTGGAGCTATCTACAGGGGGTTGTGGGTGGAGCTATCTACAGGCGGCTGTGAGTGGCGCTATCTAAAGGGGGCTGTGTGTGGAGCTATCTACAGGGGGCTGTGTGTGGAGCTATCTACAGGGGGCTGTGTGTGGTGCTATCTACAGGGGGGCTGTGTGTGGAGCTATCTAAGGTGGCTGTGTGTGGAGCTATCTACAGGGGGCGGTGTGGAGCTATCTACAGCGGGGCAGTGTTTGGAGCTATCTACAGGTGGGCTGTGTGTGGAGCGATCTACAATCCCCATCATGTAACTCTGCTACCTGTCAATTGAAAAATCATTAACCACAGGGTCTCCCTCTTGACTTTCATTGTTCTCAGCCTTTTGGTTTGTCCTGCAGCTGCTGTTGCCGTGATGAGCAAATGTTATACCCAAGTCAGGAAAAGTACCATAAAGATTATATAACCTGAAATATAATATTGGTGATATCCATAGTTTTTTTTTTGTAAGTCTAGAGATCCACAGTGAGAATATGATCTTGTTATTTGAAGAAGTATCTGGCCGTGATTTGATGTGTTTATACGGGATATTGGTCGTGGTTAGGGGGCGTGGCTTAAAAATATCCCTCTTTTCCGAATTCAAAAGTTGGGAGGTATGGTAACATGGTCGACCCATTACAGTCAATGACCCATCATGCAGCCTCCAAAAATAGATGATCAGAGCAGAATGGGTACAGTGCTTTTCTGGTTCTGCTTTCACTTCATTCTAGTGATCAGCAGGGGTCACAGTGGTCTGACTCCCCATTTCCACCTCGATAGTTAACCCCTTCCCGACATTCGCCGTATATATACAGCCAGGGGCGTAACTAGGAAAGACTGGGCCCCATAGCAAACTCTTGACCGGGGACCCCCCACGTGCCACAAGCAGCCCCCCTTATAAATAGTGCCCCCTGTAGAATGTGCCATACAGACCCCCTGTAGACAGTGCTATATAGCCCCACCTATAGACAGTGTCACACCCCATTTGTAGATAGCACCCCCACCTCCCCCTTGTAGATCGTGCCATACAGCCCCTCTGTAGATATCACCATAAAGCACCCACTGTATATAGCGCTATACAGCTCCCACTGTATATAGTGCCACAGAGCCCCCCCTCCCTTGTATATAGTGCCACACAGCCCCCCCTTAGTAGAAAGTGCAGCACTCCCCCCTCCCTTAGCAGATAGTGCCACACACAGACCCCTGTAGATTGCGCCACACTCAGCCCCCTGTAGATAGAGCCACAGCCCTCCCCTAGTAAATAGTGCCATACAGTTCCCCTTGTGTATAGTACCACAAGGCAATGGTGCATCCAAGAAAGTTGTATCACTCAGGGAGATGTCACTCAAACATGGAAAGGTGGGTTTGGAGGCAGGACTATGGGACTCTTCAGGATAGCGGCACTACCCCATGATCCTCTAATGAGTAATTAGCATATTGTAAAGGATCTGCCAGACACAACTTCTGTGTCGATGCCCATAGGTAATCAGTCTGCACCTGCTTCTATGTCTGTGAGACTGACTCCATCTTCCACCACCCAGGATGGCAGGCTTAGGAGTGGGAGAGCCTATCACAGCCTGGCCAGACGGAGCTAGCTCCCGCCCTCTGTCTATTTATACCTGCCTTTCCTGTTCCTCCTTTGCTTGTGATTCTTCTCTGTTGGTTTCCTGGCCCTGCTGCAGCTTCTTGAACTACTGATCCTCTGCTTGTGATTGACCTTGGCTTTTCTGACCACTCTTCTGCTCTGCGTTTTTGTACCTCGCTCATCTCCTGGTTTGACTCGGCTCGTTCACCTCGCTTGTTGCTCACGGTGTTCCCGTGGGCAACTTCCCCATTTCCCTGGCTTCTTTGTACCCTTGTCTGTTTGTCTGTTATGCACCTATTGAGTGTAGGGACCGTCGCCCAGTTGTACCCAGTCACCTAGTAGCAAGTAGGCAGGGACTGAGTGGCGGGTAGATTAGGGCTCACTTGTCTGTTTCCCTACCCCGGCATTACATAATCACAAGCCCATATACCTAGTCTACCCTGGTCCCTGACACTACTATGGACCCCCTTGAGACCCTGGCTCAGCAAATGCAGGGCCTCTCCCTACAGGTCCAGGCCCTGGCTCAGAGGGACAACCAGCCTGATGCTGCCCTGGTAGTGCCCCTCACCTCACCTCTTGAACCCCACCTCAAGTTGCCTGACCGGTTCTCAGGGGACCGGAAGACTTTTTTCTCCTTTTGGGAGAGTTGTAGGCTCTATTTTCGCTTAAAGTCCCACTCCTCTGGTTCTGAGAGCCAGCGGGTGGGTATAATTATGTCCCGGCTCCAGGACGGGCCCCAAGAATGGGCCTTCTCCTTGGCTCCTGACGCCCCTGAACTTTCCTCCGTTGATCTTTTCTTTTCTGCTCTCGGGCTCATTTATGACGAGACTGACAAGACTGCCTTTGCCGAGAGTCAGCTGGTGACCTTACGTCAGGGTAAGAGACCTGTTGAGGAGTATTGTTCTGACTTTAGGAAGTGGTGTGTAGCTTCTCGGTGGAATGACCCTGCCTTAAGGTGCCAGTTTAGATTGGGTCTGTCGAACGCCCTGAAAGACCTGCTAGTTAGCTATCCCTCTTCTGACTCCCTAGATCAGGTTATGGCTTTAGCGTTACGACTTGACCGACGTCTCAGGGAACGACGACTTGAACGTGTTTTCTCCTCTGACTCCCCCATGATGCCTCCCGAGGTTCCGTTGCTTCGTTCTTCCATGGAAGACTCGGAGGTACCTATGCAACTCCGGGCCTCCGTGTCCCCCCAACAACGTAGAGAGTTCCGCAGGAAGAATGGTCTCTGCTTTTACTGTGGGGATGACAAGCATCAAGTGAACAACTGTCCTAGGCGTAAGAATAAGCAGCCGGAAGAACTTCCGCGCCTAAGTGACCATCGAGGAGGTCACTTGGGCGCACAGGTATTTCCCGTAAATATGAAACGTAATAAAATCTTGCTTCCCTTTCAGGTCTCGTTTGGTGGTAGGTCTGCTACCGGCAGTGCCTTCGTGGATTCAGGGTCTTCTGCTAATATTATGTCTGTGGAATTTGCTATGTCTCTAGCTATGCCATTGATTGATTTGCCTAAACCTGTCCCGGTAGTGGGTATCGACTCCACTCCTCTTGCTAATGGTTATTTTACACAGCATACCCCTGTTTTTGAACTCCTTGTGGGCTCCATGCATTTGGAGCAGTGCTCTGTACTGGTGATGCAGGGATTATCGTCCGATTTGGTTTTAGGCCTTCCCTGGTTGCAGTTGCATAATCCCACTTTTGACTGGAATACTGGGGATCTTACCAAATGGGGTAATGAATGCATGACGTCATGTTTTCCTGTTAATTCTATTTCTCTCCCTGAGGAGGTGAACACTCTACCTGAGTTTGTTCAGGACTTCGCTGATGTTTTCTCTAAAGAGGCCTCCGAAGTGTTACCACCTCATAGAGAATATGATTGCGCAGTTGATTTGGTACCAGGAGCTAAGCTCCCTAAGGGTAGGATATTTAATCTCACTTGTCCCGAACGTGAAGCCATGAGAGAGTATATCCAAGAATGCCTGGCCAAGGGTTACATTCGCCCCTCTACTTCTCCGGTAGGTGCTGGCATCTTCTTCGTAGGGAAGAAGGATGGTGGTCTTAGGCCATGCATTGACTACCGAAACTTGAATAAGGTCACTGTAAGGAACCAGTATCCCCTTCCTTTGATTCCTGATCTCTTCAATCAGGTTCAGGGGGCCCAATGGTTCTCTAAGTTTGATCTACGGGGGGCGTATAACCTTATCCGCATCAAAGAGGGGGATGAGTGGAAGACTGCGTTTAACACGCCCAAAGGTCATTTCGAATACCTCGTCATGCACTTTGGGTTGTGTAATGCTCCCGCGGTCTTCCAGAATTTCATAAATGAGGTTTTAAGAGACTACCTGGGGGTATTTCTTGTAGTGTACCTGATGACATACTTGTGTTTTCCAAGAACTGGTCCTCCCACATTGAGCATGTCAGGAAGGTGCTCCAGGCACTTCGGGAAAACAAACTGTTTGCTAAGACCGAAAAATGTGTGTTTGGGGTGCAGGAGATACAGTTTTTGGGTCAAATCCTCACTCCTCATGAATTCCGCATGGACCCCGCCAAGGTCCAGGCTGTGGCGGAATGGGTCCAACCTGCCTCCCTGAAGGCGTTACAGTGCTTCCTGGGGTTCGCTAAATATTACAGGAGATTTATTGCTAACTTCTCGGTCATCGCTAAGCCTCTTACGGATCTCACTCGCAAAGGTGCTGATCTCCTCCACTGGCCTCCTGAGGCTGTCCAGGCTTTTGAGGTCCTTAAGAAGTGCTTTATCTCGGCCCCAGTGCTGGTTCAGCCCAACCAAATGGAGCCATTTATCGTGGAGGTTGACGCGTCCGAGGTGGGAGTGGGGGCTGTCTTGTCCCAGGGTACCAGGTCCCTCACCCATCTCCGTCCCTGTGCCTACTTCTCCAGGAAGTTTTCGCCCACTGAGAGTAACTATGATATTGGCAACCGTGAACTCTTAGCCATTAAATGGGTATTTGAAGAGTGGCGCCACTTCCTGGGAGGGGGCTAGGCACCAGGTTACGGTCCTTACCGACCACAAGAATCTGGTTTTCCTAGAATCTGCCCGGAGGCTAAACCCGAGACAAGCTCGATGGGCGTTATTTTTTACCAGATTCAACTTTTTGGTCACCTATAGGGCTGGGTCTAAAAATATTAAGGCTGATGCACTGTCGCGTAGCTTCATGGCCAGCCCTCCTTCGGAGGAAGATCCTGCTTGTGTTTTGCCTCCAGGTATAATAATTTCCTCTATTGATTCTGATTTAGTCTCTGAAATTGCGGCTGATCAAGGTTCAGCTCCCGGGAACCTTCCTGAGAACAAGCTGTTTGTTCCCCTGCAATTCCGGCTATGGGTACTTAGGGAAAATCATGACTCTGCACTATCTGGCCATCCAGGCATCCTGGGTACCAAGCACCTCATTGCCAGAAACTATTGGTGGCCTGCGTTGCTCAAAGACGTTAAGGCCTACGTCGCCGCTTGTGAAGTTTGTGCTAGGTCCAAGACTCCCAGGTCCCGACCAGAGGGCTTACTATGTTCTTTGCCCGTTCCCCAGAGACCTTGGACCCATATCTCCATGGATTTCATCACCGATTTGCCTCAATCTCAAGGCAAGTCGGTGGTGTGGGTTGTAGTAGACCGCTTCAGTAAGATGTGCCACTTTGTGCCCCTCAAGAAACTACCCAATGCTAAGACGTTAGCTACCTTGTTTGTCAAACACATCCTGCGTCTCCATGGGGTCCCTGTCAATATTGTTTCTGACAGAGGGGTACAATTTGTTTCATTGTTTTGGAGAGCCTTCTGTAAAAAGTTGGAGATTGATCTGTCCTTCTCCTCTGCCTTCCATCCTGAAACTAATGGCCAAACTGAGAGGACTAATCAGTCTCTAGAACAATATTTAAGGTGTTTTATCTCTGACTGTCAATATGATTGGGTCTCATTCATTCCCCTCGCCGAATTTTCCCTTAATAACTGGGTCAGTAACTCGTCAGGGGTCTCCCCCTTTTTCTGTAATTTTGGGTTCTCCTCCGTTTCACCTGGTAGTTCCAACAATCCCGAGGTAGATGTCGTTCATCAGGAACTGTGCACAGTCTGGACCCATGTTCAGAAGAACCTAGAGGAGTCCCAGAGCATACAAAAGACTCAGGCAGATAGAAGACGTTCTGCTAACCCCTTGTTTGTGGTCGGGGATCTGGTGTGGCTATCGTCAAAAAATTTGCGCCTTAAGGTCCCGTCCAAGAAGTTTGCTCCCCGGTTTATAGGGCCATACAAGGTCATTGAAGTCCTTAACCCTGTCTCCTTCCGACTGGAGTTGCCCCAGTCTTTTCGAGTACACAATGTGTTTCATGCCTCCCTCCTTAAACACTGCTCCCCGTCCATGGCTCCCTCGAGGAAACCTCCGGTCCCTGTTCTCACCCCTGAGGGGGTAGAATTCGAGGTGGCCAAGAGTGTGGACAGCAGGATGGTCCAAGGCTCCCTCCAGTACCTGGTCCATTGGAGGGGATACGGGCCTGAGGAGAGGACTTGGGTACCCGCCCGGGATGTTCACGCTGGGGTATTGCTCAGGAGGTTCCACCTTCGTTTCCCCAATAAACCAGGTCCACCTAGAAAGGGTCCGGTGGCCCCTCATAAAAGGGGGGGGGCACTGTAAAGGATCTGCCAGACACAACTTCTGTGTCGACGCCAATAGGTAATCAGTCTGCACCTGATTCTACGTCTGTGAGACTGACTCCATCTTCCACCACCCAGGATGGCAGGCTTAGGAGTGGGAGAGCCTATCACAGCCTGGCCAGACGGAGCTAGCTCCCGCCCTCTGTCTATTTATACCTGCCTTTCCTGTTCCTCCTTTGCTTGTGATTCTTCTCTGTTGGTTTCCTGGCCCTGCTGCAGCTTCTTGAACTACTGATCCTCTGCTTGTGATTGACCTTGGCTTTTCTGACCACTCTTCTGCTCTGCGTTTTTGTACCTCGCTCATCTCCTGGTTTGACTCGGCTCGTTCACCTCGCTTGTTGCTCACAGTGTTCCCGTGGGCAACTTCCCCATTTCCCTGGCTTCTTTGTACCCTTGTCTGTTTGTGTATCGTGCACCTATTGACTGTAGGGACCGTCGCCCAGTTGTACCCCGTCGCCTAGGGCGGGTCGTTGCAAGTAGGCAGGGACTGAGTGGCGGGTAGATTAGGGCTCACTTGTCTGTTTCCCTACCCCGACATTACACATATAGTGTGCGTCGTATATACATATATACAGCACCAGAACAAACCTCAGTACATAAATACAGCACCAGAACCAACCTCAGTCCATATATACTTCCCCAGAACCAAACTCATTACATATATACAGAACCAGAACCAAGCTCAGTACTTACATACAGCATCTGTAATGGCAGGAAGGAGGTGAAGGGAACAAGTGAGCCCTAATCTACCCACCGCCCTGTCCCTGCCTACTTGCAACGACCCGCCCTAGGCGACGGGGTACAACTTGGCGGCGGTCCCTACGCTGTCTAAGTGCAAGGGAGTACAAACAGGGAACACGCAAGGGAAGGGGCAGTAGCCCACGGAACGCCGCGAGGAAACGGAGCGGTGAATGAGTCAGTCAGGATCAGGATGTAGTGGAGTATACCAACGAGAGCACGGAGCAGGAAGCAAGCCAGGGGCAAAGCGAAGCAGGATAAGCGGAACTGAAGCAAGGCAGAAGCACGGCAGAAGCAGGCTGGAGCAAGGCAGCAGTGGGGCCAGGAATCCAAGAAGAATAACAAGCACTGAGGAAGAGAACATGGCAGGTATAAATGGACAGGGGGCGGAGCTAACTCCGACTGACCAGGCCGCGATAGGCTCTCCCACTCCTGAGCCTGCCACCCTGGTTGGTGGGAGCCGGTGTTAGTCTAAGAGGTCCGGCCTCAGGTGTCGACTGATTAATCCCGGGAGTATACACAGACGTAGTACCTGGCAGATCCTTTACAGTACTCCCCCTTTTATGAGGGGCCACCGGACCCTTACTAAGAGGACCCGGTTTAGTGCGGAAGAGAAGGTGGAACCTCCTGATCAATACCCCAGCGTGAACATCACGAGCAGGTACCCAAGTCCTCTCCTCCGGCCCGTATCCTCTCCAATGGACCAGGTACTGGAGGGAGCCCTGGATCATCCTACTGTCCATAATCTTGGCCACCTCGAATTCCACCCCCTCACGGGTGAGAACGGGAACAGGAGGTTTCCTCGAGGGGGACCAGGACGGGGAGCAGCGTTTAAGGAGGGAGGCATGGAAGACGTCATGTATGCGAAAGGATGGGGGCAGCTCCAGACGGAAGGATACAGGGTTGAGGACTTCAATGATCTTATAAGGTCCAATAAATCGGGGAGCAAACTTCCTGGACGGGACCTTAAGGCGCAAGTTCCTGGATGACAACCAGACCAGATCCCCGCCGACAAACCGGGGGTTAGCAGAACGTCTACTATCAGCCTGAATCTTTTGTACGCTCTGGGACGCCTCTAGGTTCTTCTGAACCTGGGCCCAGACTGTGCACAGTTCCCGATGAACGTCCTCTACCTCGGGATTATTGGAACAACCAGGAGAAACGGAGGAGAACCTCGGGTTAAACCCGAAATTACAGAAAAACGGGGAGACCCCTGACGAGTTACTGACGCGGTTATTCAGGGAAAATTCGGCGAGGGGAAGGAATGAGACCCAATAAAATTGACAGTCAGAGATGAAACACCTTAAATATTGTTCCAGGGATTGGTTAGTCCTTTCCGTTTGGCCATTAGTTTCGGGATGGAAGGCGGAGGAGAAGGACAGATCAATCTCCAACCTTTTACAAAAAGCTCTCCAAAATAAGGAAACAAATTGTACCCCTCTGTCAGAAACGATATTGACTGGGGCCCCATGGAGACGCAGAATGTGTTTAACAAACAAAGAAGCTAACGTCTTGGCGTTAGGTAGTTTCTTAAGGGGCACAAAGTGGCACATCTTGCTGAAGCGGTCTACTACCACCCACACCACCGACTTGCCCTGAGATGGAGGCAAATCGATGATAAAATCCATGGAGATATGGGTCCAAGGTCTCTGGGGAATGGGCAAGGAACGTAGTAAGGTCGGGACCTAGGGTTCTTGGACCCAGCACAGACCTCACAAGCAGCGACGTAAGCCCTAACGTCTCTAGGCAACCCAGGCCACCAATAGTTTCTGGTAATGAGGTGTTTGGTACCCAAGATGCCAGGATGACCAGATAGTGCAGAGTCATGGTTTTCCCTGAGTACCCTTAGCCGGTATTGCAGGGGGACAAACAGTTTGTCCCCAGGGAGGTTCCCGGGAGCTGAACCTTGATCAGCCGCGATGTCAGAAGCGAAATCAGAATCAGTGGCAGAAACGATTATACCAGGGGGTAAAATACAAGCAGGATCCTTCTCGGAAGGAGGATTGGCCATGAAACTACGTGACAGTGCATCAGCCTTAATATTTTTGGACCCAGCCCTATAGGTAACCAAGAAATTAAATCTGGTAAAGAATAGTGCCCAACGAGCTTGTCTAGGATTAAGCCTCCGGGCAGATTCTAGGAAAACCAGATTCTTGTGGTCAGTAAGGACCGTTACCTGGTGTCTGGCCCCCTCCAGGAAGTGACGCCACTCTTCAAAAGCCCATTTAATGGCTAAAAGTTTGCGGTTGCCAATATCATAGTTACTCTCCGTGGGCGAAAACTTCCTAGAGAAGTAAGCACAGGGGCGGAGATGGGTGAGGGAGCTGGTACCCTGGGACAAGACGGCCCCCACTCCCACCTCGGATGCGTAAACCTCCACAATAAATGGCTCCCTTTGGTTGGGCTGAACCAGCACGGGGGCCGAGATAAAGCACTTCTTGAGGGTCTCAAAAGCCTGGACGGCCTCAGGGGGCCAATGGAGGACATCAGCACCCTTGCGAGTAAGGTCCGTAAGAGGCTTAGCGACGACCGAGAAGTTGGCAATAAATCTCCTGTAATAGTTAGCGAACCCCAAAAAACACTGTAGCGCCTTCACGGAGGCAGGTTGGACCCATTCCGCCACAGCCTGAACCTTGGCAGGGTCCATGCGGAATTCATGAGGAGTGAGGATTTGACCTAAAAATGGTATCTCCTGTACCCCAAACACACATTTTTCGGTCTTCGCAAACAGATTATTTTCCCGGAGGACCTGGAGGACCTTCCTGACATGCTCCACGTGGGAGGACCAGTCCTTGGAAAACACCAGTATGTCATCAAGGTACACTACAAGAAAATTTCCCAGGTAATCTCTCAGAATTTCATTAATAAAATTCTGGAAGACAGCAGGGGCATTACACAACCCAAAGGGCATGACCAGGTATTCGAAATGACCTTCGGGTGTGTTGAACGCAGTTTTCCACTCATCCCCCTCTTTGATGCGGATAAGGTTATATGCCCCCCGTAGATCGAACTTAGAAAACCATTGGGCTCCCTGAACCTGATTAAAAAGATCCGGAATTAAAGGAAGGGGATACTGGTTCCTTACGGTGACCTTATTCAGGTTCCGATAATCAATACACGGCCTAAGACCACCATCCTTCTTCCCCACGAAGAAGTAGCCAGCACCTACAGGAGAAGTCGAGGGGCGAATGAAACCCTTGGCCAGGCATTCTTGGATATACTCCCTCATAGCTTCACGTTCAGGACATGAAAGATTAAATATCCTACCCTTAGGAAGCTTGGCACCAGGCACCAAATCGATGGCGCAATCGTAATCTCTATGAGGGGGCAACACCTCGGAGGCCTCCTTAGAAAACACATCAGCGAAGTCCTGAACAAACTCAGGAAGCGTGTTTACCTCCTCCCGGGGAGAAATAGAGTTAACCGAAAGACATGACATCAGTCATTCACTACCCCATTTGGTGAGATCCCCAGTATTCCAATCAAACGTGGGATTATGCAGCTGCAACCAGGGAAGACCTAATACCAGATCGGACGATAATCCCTGCATCACCAGTACAGAGCACTGCTCCAAATGCATGGAGCCAACAAGGAGTTCAAAAACAGGAGTATGCTGAGTAAAATAACCATTAGCAAGAGGAGTGGAGTCGATACCCACTACCGGGATAGGATAAGGCAAATCAATAAAAGGCATTTTTAGAGACATAGCAAATTCCACAGACATGATATTAGCAGATGAGCCAGAATCCATGAAGGCACTGCCAGTGGCAGACCGGCCAGCAAACGAGACCTGAAAGGGAAGCAAAATTTTATTGCGTTTCATATTAACGGGAAATACCTGTGCGCCCAAGTGACCTCCCCGATGATCACTTAGGCGCGGAAGTTTTCCGGCTGTTTATTCTTGCACCTGGGACAGGTGTTCAGTAGATGCTTGTCGTCCCCACAATAGAAGCAGAGACCATTCTTCCTGCGAAAATCTCTACGTTGTCGAGGGGACATGGAGGCCCCGAGTTGCATAGGTACCTCCGAGTCCTCCGTGGAAGAGCGAGGAGACGGGACCTCGGGGGGAATCGCAGGGAAGTCAGAGGGGAACACATTGAAACGTTCAAGCTGACGTTCCCTGAGACGTCGGTCAAGTCGTACTGCTAGGGCCATAACCTGGTCTAGGGAGTCAGAAGAGGGGTAGCTAACCAGCAGATCCTTCAGGGCGTCAGATAATCCTAACCTAAACTGGCACCTTAGGGCCGGGTCGTTCCACCGAGAAGCTACGCACCACTTTCTAAAATCAGAACAGTATTCCTCAACAGGTCTCCTACCCTGACGTAAGGTCACCAGCTGACTCTCGGCTAAGGCAGTCCTGTCAGTCTCGTCGTAAATGAGTCAGAGGGCAGAGAAAAAACGATCAACGGAGGAAAGTTCAGGGGCGTCAGGAGCCAAGGAGAAGGCCCACTCTTGGGGCCCTTCCTGGAGTCGGGATATAATGATACCCACCCGCTGGTTCTCGGAACCTGAGGAGTGAGGTTTTAGGCGGAAATAAAGTCTGCAACTCTCCCGGAAGGAGAGAAAAGTCTTACGGTCCCCTGAGAACCGGTCAGGTAACTTGAGGTCGGGTTCTAGAGGTGAGGTGAGGGGTAATACTAAGGCAGCGTCACCTTGGTTGACCCTATGAGCCAGGGCCTGGACCTGTAGGGAGAGGCCCTGCATCTGCTGGGTCAGGGTCTCAAGGGGGTCCATGATAGCGTCAGCGTAGGAGAAATGGTAGACTAGGTATGGGCTTGTTATTATGTAATGGCAGGAAGGAGGTGAAGGGAACAAGTGAGCCCTAATCTACCCACCGCCCTGTCCCTGCCTACTTGCAACGACCCGCCCTAGGCGACGGGGTACAACTTGGCGGCGGTCCCTACGCTGTCTAAGTGCAAGGGAGTACAAACAGGGAACACGCAAGGGAAGGGGCAGTAGCCCACGGAACGCCGCGAGGAAACGGAGCAGTGAATGAGTCAGTCAGGATCAGGATGTAGTGGAGTATACCAACGAGAGCACGGAGCAGGAAGCAAGCCAGGGGCAAAGCGAAGCAGGATAAGCGGAACTGAAGCAAGGCAGAAGCACGGCAGAAGCAGGCTGGAGCAAGGCAGCAGTGGGGCCAGGAATCCAAGAAGAATAACAAGCACTGAGGAAGAGAACATGGCAGGTATAAATGGACAGGGGGCGGAGCTAACTCCGACTGACCAGGCCGCGATAGGCTCTCCCACTCCTGAGCCTGCCACCCTGGTTGGTGGGAGCCGGTGTCAGTCTAAGAGGTCTGGCCTCAGGTGTCGACTGATTAATCCCGGGAGTATACACAGACGTAGTACCTGGCAGATCCTTTACAGCATCAGAACCAAAATCAGTACGTATATACAACACCAGAACAAATACAGCTCAATTTAGTTCAACCCCTGCCATATAGGTTTGTACGGCGTAAAAGTACAGCTCCCAGCATGGCCCGAACAATGGGGAGGATATGTTGGGAGATGCTGTTTCACAAAAAAAAAATCATATCCTAATCATACCACCATCATCTTGCTGCAGATCATACAGTGACTACAGTGCTGATCAGAGGCAGAATAAGCATTTACATTAAGTGACTCACCGGTGACATCTCAGATTCTAGTTCTTTTCTTCTCCCTCCGGTCCAGACATCTATAACGGATTTCTACCGGCCATGACCCATTTCAGCAGTTTTCCACTCAGATGTCGTCAGCTTCTCACTTTTAAAACATTTCTGCACCTATAAACGAAGTTAAAATTCTCAACACCTCTAAATATAATAAAGCGCCATACTCTGCAACTCTAACTATTATAGCACCATACACTGTGTCCCTGATTATAAAAGTACCATACACTGTCACACACACACACACACACACACACACACACACACACACACACACACACCGTGCCCTGTAGATAGTTCCCCCATAGCGCCCTGTAGATAGTGAACCCCATAGAGCCTCTGTAGATAGTGACCTACATAGAAGCCCCCGTAGATAGTGTCTCACATACAGACCTCTGTAGATTGTGCCCACATATGGACTCCAGAGCTGCAAGGCAATAGTGATAACCACTGAGCCACCATGCTGCCCTATATATAGCTTCCCTCATAGCTAGTTCTCCACGTATAGCTCACCTCTGTATATAGTCTCACATATAGCTCCCCCTGTATATAGTATCCCACATATAGCCCACCCCTGTAGACAGTGCCCTACATATAGCCACCCTGTAGCTAGTGCCCCACAGGTAACCCACCCCTGAATATTGTGTCCCACATATAGCCCACCCCTATAGAAAGTGCCCTAAAAATAGCTCCCCTATAGTGCTCTACATATAGCCCACCCCTGTATAGTGGCCCACATATAGACCCCCCTGTAGATAGTGCCCCACATCCCCACATATAGACCCCCCCTGTAGATAGTAGCCCACATATAGACCCCCCTGTATATAGTGGCCCACATCCCCACATATAGACCCCCCCTGTAGATAGTGGCTCACATCCCCACATAGACCCCCTGTATATAGTGTGCCTCACATATAGACCCCCCTGTATATAGTGGCCAACATCCCCACACATATACCCCCCCAGTAGATTGTGCACCACATCCCCCATAGAGACCACCCCTGTAGCTAGTGCCCCACATCCCCACATATAGACCCCCCTGTATATAATGGCCCACATATAGATGACCCCCCCTGTAGATAGAGCCCCCACTATAGATAATGCCACTCACAGTTTTATGAGAAAAAAAAACAAAAAACTTTACATACTCACATGATCCCGTTCCCACGCTGTCCGCTGGCAATGCAGACCGCTGGAGCTGAACGACGCATCGTTCAATGACGCTGATTGGCGGGACAGAATGACTTGCCCCGTCAATCAGCGCCTTTCAAGCACGGATGCGTCGTGATGACGTCATCGCGCCGCTAGCCAATCAGCGTCATTGTAAGGCGCTGAATGCCCGGCCATTCAGCGCTAATGCATGTATTTGGCTGTCACTAGCACCAGGGCCCCCTCCGGTGCTAGCGGCGCCACTGGGCCTATGGGGGGGTCTGTAGGCTGGCGGCACGGCCCCCCTCAAGCCGCGGGCCCCGCTACGGCTGCTACCGTGGTAGTTACGCCACTGTACACAGCAGAGTTCAGGTGAGGGAGTATGAATCAGGCTTATGGGCAACTCCATATGAACCACGTGGACATGCTATTCAGCGCTGTTTTCAAATAGATTGTTAATTACAGTTTACCTGCAAAATTGTGTGGCCATTGGCCGGTTAACGAAGCATGAGGTATATGCTCTTCATGAGTGGCAGGATGTTACCGCATCATGATGAGCATACACATCATGCTGATCGGACGGGCACAGCAAGTGTGCCCATGTGTTCAGGAGCGGGGCAACGGCTATAATAAACAGCTGCAGTCCCCGCTCTAATGGTGGAGATTAAAGAAACAACTGATCTCTGCCGTTAACCCCTCCAATGCCCCGAACAAAACTGATTGCAGCATTCAAAAGAAGAATGAGGAGGGATACTTTGATCGTGTCACAGGGGATCCCTGTGATGCCATCGAGGGACACACCTTATATGGACAGATAACTTCGAATTGAAGGACCCCAGGGCTGTCTGACCATATTTCCTGTTAGGGCATAATCAGGTATGTCCTAACAGCTGCCTGTATAATATCAGTACTAATGTACTGGCATATAGATATACGCCAGTATATTAAAGTTAAAAATTCTAAATCAGATTTTAAAAAAAATTCATTAAAAAAAGAAATGTAAAATAAAAATCTGTAAAAAAAAATACACGCAAATTCACTAAACTTTATTAAATATAAGATCCAAAACATTAAATAATATACACATATTTGGTATCATCACGACTGTATGATGATCGTGTACTCTGTAAAAACTAAAATAAAATTGAAACGGAACTGATTTTTTCTTCATTTTTGCCATCATAAAAATGTATATAAATTAAAAAAATAATGGAAATGTACAAAAAAATGGCGCCTACATAAGGTACAATTTGTCCCGCAAAAAAAGTATTATATAGCTACGTCAAATA
This sequence comes from Rhinoderma darwinii, assembly GCF_050947455.1. Classification (NCBI taxonomy): domain Eukaryota; kingdom Metazoa; phylum Chordata; class Amphibia; order Anura; family Rhinodermatidae; genus Rhinoderma; species Rhinoderma darwinii. The sequence continues at coordinate 40,849,652 of NC_134691.1, read as the reverse complement.
AAAATAGTTCTGAGCGCGGGGATGCAAAGAAGAAAAAAATTGAGAAATTGTTCTGTCCTCGAGGCTACATTTGGCCCTAACCTTAAAGGGTTTATTCATTAATGGACGCACGATCTGTGAGGATTTTCAAAAAATTTTTTTTGCGGTTTACACTGTAAACTGCCGCAAATACATTGATAAGTGTGGGCCTGTACAGTGTTTATTAGTATTTTTTGATCACCTTAAAAAATTTGTAAGCAACTTCGTATGCGGCATAACACACTAGACTCCATCTGTACATTTTACTGTAATCTACAGGGAAATTATCCTCCCTACCATACGCCACTAGGAGGAGCTGTAGCGCAGTTCCCCATAGCTATCACGTGATTTGCCCCAGCGGCCGCGCCTGGGAAATACAGCTGGGTGTATTGAGGTAATAAGACCTTGTAGTGTGTGCGTGTCAGCTGATACAATCATGTGATACACTGTATGTCATGGGCTCACGAACACTAGAGCGATGACTTTACCCTCTCCGACTTGTCGCCATCTAGGCAGCCATTGTGTTGGCTACGACAAAACCTACAACTTGTGTATTTATCTTCTAGAAAATGGCTTCCGCCTAGCCTTGCAATGAGGACACCTTGTAAGCTAATCTATTAAGATGCTTTTCTTCTTGTAATGAGCAGTGGGTTGTGAGTGAGAGGATGGCGGAGATCTGATGAGCTGACCTGCCGCTTGTCTTTACCGATTGTGACAGCATTTCTCTGCTAATCAGGTATGGATCCTGCAACATGAGGAAATGTGAGGGGCTGTGATCAGCACATACATGTAGTATGTGTGGATAAACATGTATGTGATAAACGATGTACAGTGTGTTGTGTATGAATGATGATGTATTAATCTGCATAATGGATGGATGTATATGTATGTATGCAATGGTAATAGTGTGTGTATGCATATATATGTATGTGTAGTATGTATTATGTATAGATGTATGATGTCATATTTATACCTGATGTATGCGTGTGATGTAATATTGATATGTATGATGTGTTATTGATATATTTATTATGTAGTGATGTGTGTATTATGTCATATTTATACCTGATGTATGATGTGTTGTGTGTACGTGATGTTTGTATGATGATGTATTTATAAGTGATGTCTTATGTATGATGTGTGTGTTTTGTATAGATGTATGATGTCATATTGATACGTGATATATGTATGATGTGTCATGGATATATACATGTATGTGTTGTAGATATTTGCTTCCTAAAATGAAAACCCAGATGATGTCAAATGTTTTCCCTTGTGCGGTTTGACCCGTCTCTCCACCGCCCTGGCGGTTTCATCTCTCCCCTATCTGGGGCTCAGTAGCGTGTCCTGACACTACCGGGGCCGCCCTGACATTGCACTTCTAGGACAGCGGCTCTAGTGTCATGAATAGGCTATACACATGACACGGCAACTCCCCATAAAATATTGGTGGAATCTAAAAACAATCGAATGTGTATGGCAGGCCTCAGATCTCGGGGGAAATAAGTATTGGTCATGTTGGATTTTAATATGCCGATCCTTTGTTCTGCAATTAGATAAGCGCTTCTCTAAAGTGTCTGGCAGCAGCTTATCTCGCTCTTCCTTGTCGGATAGGCTGAGCAGAGTATTCAGGTTTATGGGGAGGTTGAAGGTGACAGCTGTTGGCCCAACGGGCATTCCAACCGCTATGATGTGTATGGGCAGCCTGACTTCACAGCGAGGGCACTCCTCAAAACGATGACAGGGCATCTACTCATCGGCGATGACCTGATAAGTGAAACTTTGGGGGTGGCAGGCACCTAAGCTTGAAATGACATGCATCTACACCAGAGACTTAGTGCCACCACTCGCACTCCTATCACGTACGACTAAGTGTCTCGATATATAGACATTTTACCCATGTCTGTTTTATATCATTTATAAATTGTGTATTAATTAAAGAGGACGTAGTAAATACTTCTATATGCCCCATAAAATAATAAATCTGGAGCATCTTTTCTTAGACCTCTGTATTGTACAATTCCTCTGTAATTCCTCCTGGAAATGTATGAATAAGTTGACAAATGGGCGTTACCATTTCCCTTGTCAATGGCATTTGTCCCTACACAGTCTGACACCATCCAATGAATGACTGCACCGTCGCTGTGATCACGTGACCACTGATATTTTATTACATAGAGATAGATGATGGGCGTCAGCGAGATCGGACAAAATGTATATGGGCAACTTAAGACCGAGTTTACACATTACAGTTTTGCGATGATTGTTAACATGCAGCGATTTATTAACGGGATACGGATCATTCCTTTAAGATGCCCTGAGAAACCCAGCGGGTGCTCCTGATCTGTATGAGGTCTGTTGGTTTACAAGTATGTGTAGCTCTGTAAGGCTGGCATGGAGAATATAGGGTCGCCTTTAGGAGCCTATTCCTGGAGCTAATGGGACTTTTTAGCTTGGCACTAATTGTAGGCCCATTGGCTACCTGGCTCCTAGGATTTGTCCAGTCTTTTGGCTCGTGGAAATGGCCATATACAGATTTGCGTGGTACGCATTTCGTAATACGATGCCCATAGACTGCTCTTGGCCCATACTGTACCTTATTCAGAATATGGTGCCTCATGAAGACGCTATATAATATGGTGCCTCATGAAGACGCTATATAATATGGTGCCTCATGAAGACGCTATATAATATGGTGCCTCATGCAGACGCTATATAATATGGTGCCTCATGAAGACGCTATATAATATGGTGCCTCATGAAGACGCTATATAATATGGTGCCTCATGAAGACGCTATATAATATGGTGCCTCATGAAGACGCTATATAATATGGTGCCTCATGAAGACGCTATGTGTTGGTATGTACGAATTCGAAGGATTACCATGTTCTATTGTACAGGGTCCTTACACATGGCAGTGCCATGTGTATGGACCATTATAGTAGGAAAAGTGGGAGTCCTAGAGTCCTGGGGTGATTAAGACATTAGGAAATTGACTGTAGACGACTCTCACAGTTTTGTTCATTAATGAGAAATGTTGTACTGAAAAAAAAATATCTCTGAGGCCAGGGATACACGGCGGCATTGGTCACACTGTGCCCCTGCAGGCATCGCACATGGTTTAAGTGAATGCGGCTGCTGTGACCTGCAAGTTGACCTTGACCTGACAGTCGCAAAAATGCCAAACCTTGTGGATTTCTTTCGACTGTTGGGACGCGGCAACCTGCTGTGTGGCGCCCAAAGTCGCTGGGTAGCCCTAGCCTAAATCTAATTGAGTAACATGAATCAAGTGTATCGGCTCTGGATACAATATATATATATATATATATATATATATATATACTCTGATGTATCTGTGAATGAACCATGGCACTGTCTTGATAGTAAAGATTGTGTCACTTGTTACAGGAAGCCCCCGACCGCACGCTCCTCTTCTACGTATTCCAATTGCTTAACACGGCAGAGGGAAGTAATGTGAAGTCTGTGATTTCCAGATCTCTATATTGTGTTAACTCCTTAATACAGGAGGACTTGTGTGCCTAAGGCCCCATGCACATAAACGTGCTTTTGCGGCCGCAATTCCCCCGAAAATCCACGGTAGAATTGCGGCCCCATTCATTTCTATGGGGCCATGCACACGACCGTAGTTTTTACTGTCCGTGCATGGCCCGGGAGGCCGCACCGCAGAAAGAATGGGCAAGTCTTATTACGGTCATCTTGTGCTGTCCGGGCTCATTGAAAATAATGGCCGCGGCCATGCGCATGGCCCGCGATTTGCGGGCGGCTCGTGGCTAACAGTCCGCAGCCCCGGCCGACCCGAAAATCACAGCCGTTTACATGGCTACGGTCGTGTTCATGAGGCCTAATAGAAACTACACTTTCGTCAAACTTTTGGTATATCATAGAGACATATCAAAAGTTTGGATCGATGGTCGTCTGGGTGCTTAGACCCCCGCCGTTTCTGAAACGAAGGGGCAGAAGCGCTCAGCTGAGCTCTTTACTCCTTCGGCTGTGATCGCCGCTCGCTGTCAAACCGAAGATGGCTCATATAGACGTTCTATGTGACCCGATCACACGAGCGTGTGCCTTTTGCGCACGCAAAAAACGCGCTTTTTAGCCTGCGCAAAAGGCACTTGACAGCTCCATGTGTCATCACCATATGATATAATATAGGTCCGTGAAACGCGTGTGAAAACGGACATATATCCCGTTCATCTGAATAAGCCCTAACTGTGGTTGACATGTCACTGCAGCCAGCTATGATTGGCTGTCCCACTTTTGTGACACATCATTTCCCACTTATTATCTATGGACAAGATAGGTGGTAAATGTTGGCAAAACCCCTATTAGGCTGCATTCATACACGGGTTTGCTACGTTTTCAGTAACGTTTTCCGTGGCTTTTTAAAGTGTGGTTTTTTTTAAGTCAAAAAAGTCTACGGCTAAATGTTGCTTTTAAGGGGTTTTCCACGATCGGACAACTTATGACCTATCCCCTGGATAGGTCATCAGTATATGATTGGTGCGGGTCCTAAACCCAGCCCTGCACCGATCAGCTGCTCCGGCTGCCTCCGGGCACCGGACGATATTTCCGGAAGCAGTTGGCTCTGGTAACGGAACAGCGGCCGAGCTGCAGCTCTACAGAACGGCCGCTATGCAGTAGACGGAGCCATCTGCTTCCCACTCCAACTACTGCATACTCTTCATACCATCCGGTGCCTGGAGGTAGCCGGATAAGCTGATCGGTGCGGGGTCCGGGTGTCGGACCTGCACTGATCATATACTGATGACCTATGACCTGTGGATAGGTCATCAATTTACCGATCGTGGACAACCCCTTTAAAGCCTATAGTGAGTTATTGAAAACGTAGCATGCTCTGTTATGGCGATTTTCTATAGCACTTTCTATAGCACCTTCAGAAAGTAGCTTCCCCCCCCCCCCCCCCCATCATCGCATTCCAAGATCCATAACTTTTGATTCTTCTGTCGATATAGGGATGCAGAACGGTTTCTGTTTTCAGAGATGAGTTTCATTTTTCAATTGCGCAATAGTTTTTTTTTTGTATGTTTTTTTTTTTTGTTGTTTTTACACCAATCCTCATACGGTATACGCCAATACCACATATATACACATAAGTCGTTGATTAGAATTAATTTTCTAGGAGGTTATTGTGGGAAAAACAGCCATTTTGCCACTGTTTCTTGCAATTTTTGGTTTTTACTGCATTCACCATGTCGTAAAAGTAACATTTTAACTATAATATATATTTCACTTATTTTAGCCCTATATGGGGATTATATTGATTTCCTACTTCAACATTTTATTTTTAAATAATAATAATTTTTTTTGTCCCACTATTGGACTTGGCCCTGTTCACACAGAGTTTTTTGACACTGTTTTTTTTTTACACGGAAATCACATCAGGAAACGCGCCAAAAGACGTCCGAAAACTCCTGCCATTGATTTCAAGGAGCGACTTGCCCTATGTTCGGGCGTTTACGTCTCTGACCTCCTATTGACATCAGTGGGAGGCAGAGAAAGCGTTTTTTGCTGCGTGTTTTTGCCCCCGGCACTCAATGGCCACGAGCGAAAAATGTCGCGAATAACGCAGCAAACGGCGTGCAGTCAGGTCAAAATCTGTCTGCAAAAAGTTCTGTGTGAACGTGTGCACTCTTCTGATCACTTCAGTAATACACTTCAATATTCTTGTCTTGTGGTGTATTATTGGCTGTCGTTTTACTGACAGGCAACCTATTAGGCCCTGCCTTTGGCATGGGGGTATGCTGAAGGGATAACAGCAAGGGGGTACTAATGAGGAAACGGGGAGCCCCCTCCCTCTGTTAAGATGCCTTGGTTGCATAGCTCCTGAGCCCACGCCATCCACGTAATGTAACAAATGGCTTTATAGAAGAGGACAGACATACCAGCGACTTGTATTCACCTTCTTTTTTTTTTTATATTTAAATATTAGAGCATTTGGAGGTCATAGAGGAGAACCACTCTTGAATTGAATGGCCGACATGTACTATTGCATTTTCCCAGTAGTGGCCGCTGCAGGGGAAATGTATAGCTGATGGCAACTTCCCCCTAGGAAAATCAGCAAGTCCGATCCGGGGCGGTGAGGTGATCGCTTCAGCAACTTCCATCTTATACGGCGTTATCTCACGCTGCTTATTGCCAGCTGAGTGCGATGCTGCGTCTACAGGACGTGTATTCACAGCAGTCTATTATTAATGGTGGAAAGAAGCTTTTTTTTAAGGTTTCTTTTATCGTAGTATAGAAATGATGGTGTCCTGTAGGAGAGATCTCTAGAAAATCGCATTACCCCTGCTGGCGGAGAAACGATGTGCCTGCAGGGCAGCGTACAATAACTATAAACTGCTGGATGGTTGTCTGGTGTGTTTTTGTGATTGCACATACAGGAAAGATGTCTACAGGTTACAATGGTGTGTTTACTATATACAAATAGGGAATTATCTCTGTGTGCGCCTACCACAGAACTATATTGTTTACAGCCTAAGGCCAGGGTTACACCTAGACTTTTTGTAGCGCTACTGATTGATTTTAACTATTGAGCTACAGGTATAGTCCAAATGAGTACATTGAGTTACATGTAATGGACTGCAGCTGTCACCCAAGAGTTAAAATCAATCTTTAGCGCTACAATATGTCTAGGTGTAGTACTTTTCATGCGAAAAAATAAAGTACATATAAAATTTTAAAAACACATAAATTAATAGACTTGATTCTATGTAGGGACGTGTGAAGCGTGAAAAAATAGGACATGTCCTATTTTCACACGGTCCGCTGAAACAACGGCGGTGTGAGCGGCCACATTGATTTATATAGGTCCGTGTGGCAGCCATTGTTTCAACAGTCGTCACACGGACGTTTAACACGTTCGTGTGAATAAGGCCTTAAAGCATGTACATGGCAGCCTATAGGGTACTCTTCTCCTAGAAGAAATACATTTAAGGGAGGATACCTCCATAATGCGGAATTTGACGGAGCATGCCATAATATTTTTTTTTGGTGTGGAACTCCATATCGTTCTGACAGAAATACCTCCATATAAAATCAGAGCCATTCGGAGGTACAGAATGGCCACATACATTTCTATGGATGTGGTAATATGACTTTAGGCATGAGGGCCTATTCTGCGTGTCTATAAAGTTGCCCATACACTTACAATAGCTGTCGACGGACCGCTCGTTCGGTTGACAGCTATTCCTCCTGACTCCTCGATATATGCGCACGCTCGACTCGTATGAGCGTACATGATTTTTCATTGGGAAGACGGCTTATTACCCACAGTAACAAAAATTCAACATGCCCGATTCCCTATTCGTCAGGTGAGAGTCGGGAAACCCACATACACTTTAGATAGTCGGCCAGTTACCTGGGTAATAACTCGTTAGGGAAACGTTTGGGCTGTACTATACCTGCCTCCGACACCGGCTGCTGCACAACATCTGGTGCCCGAGGCATCCGGAACAGCTGATCGATACGTGGTCCGGGTGTCAGACCCCCACCGATCATATACTGATAACCTATCCTGTGGATAGGTCATCAGTATGGAAAACCACCAGTGCCCGGACATCACCTCTAAAGAGTAACTGCACTTTTATCAAACTTTTGATATGTCATAGTGACATATCAGAAGTTTGGATTGATGGGGTTTAGGGTGCTAAGACCCCAACAGTTGCTGAAAGAAGGTTCAAAAGCGCTCAGCTGAGCGCTTTGCTCATTCGTGAAGATTGGCGCTCCCTGTCAAGCTGAAGACGGCTTACATACATGTTCTATGTGAACCGTCTTCAGACTGACAATGAGATCCAGTCATAGCCGAAGGAGCAAACCACTATTGCAACGAGCAGAAGGCTTGAGAAAGCGTGTCCACGCGAAACAGCTGTTGCCTGTAATTTGTGTACTCCGTCTCTCCCCCCACTTCACTTTGTGAGCAATAAAGCATTTGAAAACATCGAATACGGTGAGTGCGGCTCTATTTCCTTCTTGATTCATTTCGTTCCACTGATGGTAGGGGTCTCAGCTCCCAAACCCCCACCGATCCAAACTTTTGATATGTCTCTATTACATATCAAAAGTTTGAAAGTTGAGTTCCTATATAAGGAATGCCCAGGGTACATGTACATCATCGCTGTACAAGATGGCACAAGATCTGTAAGAAAGGTGGCCCAATCCAGCTATGCGGTCAGGTGATGTAATGAATGGAGGCATCCAAGACAAGACAATTAGTTCCTCCATTTTCTGTGTCATGGCAATCTCCTCAAACCATTCCTCTAGGGTCGGGGGGGGGTGGAGTCCGCTGATTTCCATCTGTGTTAAAATGTTTAAGCTGGTTCAGGGGCATAGCTAAAGGCTCATGGGCCCGGGTGCAAGAATCCAATTTGGGCCCCCCTCCCCAGCACCACCATCACCATACGCCTATGCCCAGCCACCTTGCACAACAGCACCCATAGTATAATGCCCCCTCACAGTATAATGCTTCCATAGCTGCCCCCACACAGTATAATGCCCCATACAGTATAATGCCCCCATAACTGCCCCATACCGTATAATGCTCCCCATATCAGCCCCCACAGTATAATGTCCCCCATATCAGCTCCCATACAATATAATGCCCCCCCTATTAGCTCCCCATACAGTATAATGCCCCCCATATCCGCTCCCCATACAGTATAATGCCCCCCATACAGTATAATGCCCCCATATGAGCTTCCCATACAGTATAATGCCCCCCCATATCCGCACCCCATACAATATAATGCCCCCCATATCCGCTCCCCATACAATATAATGCCCCCCATATCCGCTCCCCATACAGTATAATGCACCTCCATATCAGCTTCCCATACAGTATAATGCCCCTCCATATCAGCTCCCCATACAGTTATATTGCCCCCCCATATGAGCTCCCCATACAGTATAATGCCCCCAATATCAGCTCCCCATACAGTCTAATGCCCCCCATATCCGCTCCCCATACAGTATAATGCCTCTCTATATCAGCTCCCCATACAGTATAATGCTCCCCCATATCAGCTCCCCATACAGTATAATGCCTCTCCGTATCAGCTCCCCATACAGTATAATGCCTCTCCGTATCAGCTCCTCATACAGTATAATGCCCCCCCCGTATCAGCTCCTCATACAGTATAATGGCCCCCCATATCAGCTCCTCATACCGTATAATGTCCCCATATGAGATCCCCATACAGTATAATGCCTCTCCGTATCAGCTCCCCATACAGTATAATGCCTCTCCGTATCAGCTCCCCATACAGTATAATTCTTCTCCGTATCAGCTCCTCATACAGTATAATGCCCCCCCATATCAGCTCCTCATACAGTATAATGGCCCCCCATATCAGCTCCTCATACAGTATAATGCCCTCCATATCAGCTCCTCATACAGTATAATGCCCCCCCATATCAGCTCCTCATACAGTATAATGCCCCCAATATCAGCTACCCATACAGTCTAATGCCCCCCGTATTAGCTCCCCATACAGTATAAAGCCCCCCGTATTAGCTCCCCATACAGTATAATGCCCCCCATATTAGCTCCCCATACAGTATAATGCCCCCCCATTTCAGCTTCCCATACAGTATAATCCCCCCCATATGAGCTCCCCATACAGTATAATGCCCCCAATATCAGCCATCCATACAGTATAATGCCCACCATATCAGCTCCCCATACAGTATAATGCCCCCCCATATCCGCACCCCATCCCCGTACCCACGCCGGGTGGAGGATCCTTCGCCTCCTCTGGTTTGTGCTATGAATGACTCCGCGCAGAAGGGCACGATGATGTTACTACATCGCGCCTGCCAGCGTCGAGCCTCTCAGGGCACAGTGAATGCACAGAGACGTCCGCTCCTTGCTCCAGCATTGAATGGAACCGGGACCTCGGTGAGTGACTCGCGACTCCCCGGAGGTCTTCACACGAGCCCCCAGGGAAACGCGACCCACAGTTTGTAATGTATTGTGTTGTATTGTGCAGTTTGCGGAGAGGAGGGGGGCTGTAATTTAACGGGCTCTCCACCGCAAACACAGACAGCACAACACAATACATTACAAGACAACACAATACATTATATTACAATACAGACTCTGCAGCTCACCTGGAGTCCTCCACACCGGCTCTTCCACGCTGGCTGGAATGCCCCTCATGTGACGTCAAGGTTACATGGTACACTGTAATGTCCGTGGCTGTGGGCTGTCAGCTCCAGCCTCCCGCTGACAGCCGCAGCCACGAGTCGGCAAGCGCTGGCCCCAGCCTCCTCCTCAGGAGACGCCAGCGCTTGCATCCACTCACCTCCGCCGGAGCCCGCAGGGTGCGCGCACACGCTCGTCCCCGCTCTTAAAGGGGCAGCGCGCGCACCGGACATCTTTGACCCGTGAGTACCCTGGGCTATAAGAGGGGTCCAGCCCCCTAGTTCGATGCCTGAGCGTTGTTAGTCTTTCCCAGTCTGTCTCGCAATGGACCCTTAGTGTCTCCCGTTCCAGCTGTTACCCGTGCCCTGTTACCGTTCCTGTATTCCGTATTGTTCCAGTTCCTGTGCCCACCAGCATTGGAATAGTGTCGTCTGCCACGTCCAGTGTCGTCTGCCACGTCCAGTGTCGTCTGCCACGTCCAGTGTCGTCTGCCACGTCCAGTGTCGTCTGCTTCATCGGATACTGCCCGCCACGTCTGGCGCCACCTGCCGCACCAGCCTCCATCCGTGCTGGAGCCACAGCCACCGCCCGGACTGTTTCAGGTACCCAAGCATTACTGTCTGCCATTGACTTCCGTATAGACTGTGACCTGGTCAGCTGCCTCCCCGCTACGGCGGAGCGGCCTAGTGGGTCCACATACCCTGTGTCCGTGACAGTAAGCTCAGGCCATGGAACCCGCTGGCCAGCCCAAGACCCCAGTACAGAAGATTCAGACAGAGATGCAGGACCTACGCACACGTCAGGATCAACTCCTTGAGGCGGTGAATTCTATCCTGGTCCGCCTGGATCTACTCGCTGTTCCACCTCCGGTTCTTCCTCCGGAAGCTGTTGCCGTGCCACTGCCTGTTGCTACCCCTGTTTGTTCCGGATCCTCAGTTCCTCTGCCCCTTCCTCCACGCTACGACGGTGACCCCAGAGCATGTAGAGGGTTTCTCAATCAATGCACGGTGCATTTTAGGCTACGGCCTCATCTCTTCCCCTCCGAGGAGGCCAAAGTGGCATTTATTATCTCCCTCCTCGCTGGCAAGGCCCTCGCATGGGCGAACCTTGGAGCAACAAGGACATGTATCCGCGGTCCTAGCCTTGTTCCTTCAGTCCTTTCTTGCCGTGTTCGAGGAGCTGGGTCGAACATCCTCTGCCGCAGCTACTCTGTTGACCCTCAAGCAAGAAGGCTCCACAGTAGGGGAGTATGCTATCTCCTTCCGTACCCTAGCAGCCGAGCTGGCATTGTACAATGAGGCACTGGTGGCGACCTTCTGGCAGGGACTGTCCTCTCACATCAAGGACGAACTGGCAGCCCGCGACCTTCCTTCTACCTTGGATGCCCTCATCCTGTTAGCCACCCGGGTTGATATGAGAATCCGGGAGCGCTTTCAAGAGGTTTGTCAGGAGAGCCGGGCCCACAGACCAGCACCCTCTGTCCAGAGACCACTATTGTCCACTCCTAGTGCGCTACCTGAGGAACCCATGCAGGTAGACAGAGTCCGGTTATCTGAACAGGAGAAGCAGCGCAGACGCTCCTCTGGACTTTGTATGTATTGTGGCCTCAAGGGTCATTTTGTGCGCCAATGCCCACAGAAACCGGGAAACTCCAGTACCTAGGGTTGGTTGGAGAGGCAACTCTAGGTGGAACGTCTCCAAACGTTAAAACCTCTTCCAGATTATCAATACCTGTGGCCATCGTCACCGGACAGACATCACATCCTTCCTCCGCCTATCTTGACTCTGGAGCGGCTGATAATTTTATCCACCAGGATCTAGTGGATCGGTTTCGACTACCCACAGTCCATCTGGAGAGACCCCTGGCAGTTGCCTCTGTGAATGGTCTACCATTGCCTGATCCGATCATGCTCATCACTGAGCCGTTGACACTACGGGTCGGAGCTCTTCACTCGGAACAGATCACCTTCCTGGTACTACCCAAGGCTATCAACCCTATCCTGCTGGGTCTGCCATGGCTCCGTCTACACGCCCCGACACTTGACTGGAATTCTGGAGAGGTTCTTCAATGGGGTTCCAGATGCCATTGCCTGTCACAAGTCCGTCCTATTGTGCCCCCGCTGCCTCAGTCACTTTCCGGCCTACCATCTCAGTATGCCAGTTTTGCGGATATCTTTTGCAAAAGAGAGGCTGAGACGTTGCCTCCACATCAGAATTATGACTGTCCCATTGAACTGGTTCCCAATGCTTCTCTTCCCCGTGGACGAGTATATCCTCTCTCCTTGCCAGAGACTTTATTGATGTCAGCCTATATCAAGGAGAACTTGGAGAGGGGTTTTATTCGAAAATCTTCCTCCCCGGCCGGGGCAGGCTTCTTCTTCTTTAAAAAGAGAGATGGATCTCCCCGACCCTGCATTGACTACCGTGGTCTCAATCAGATCACGGTCAAGAACAAATACCCGTTGCCACTTATTTCCGAGCTGTTTGATCGCATACGAGGAGCCAAAATTTTTTCCAAGCTAGATCTGCGGGGGGCCTATAATCTAATCCGGATTCGCCGGGGTGACGAATGGAAGACAGCATTTAACACCCGCGATGGGCACTACGAATACCTAGTGATGCCCTTCGGACTGTGTAACGCTCCCGCAGTATTTCAGGAGTTCGTTAATGATATCTTCCGAGATCTCCTCTATATGTGTGTTGTAGTTTTATCTCGATGATATTCTAATTTTCTCCCCAGATCTGATGACCCATCGGAGGCATGTTCGTCAAGTTCTCCTGCGACTAAGAGAGAATCGCTTGTATGCCAAGTTAGAAAAATGCACCTTTGAAAAGAGGTCTTTGCCCTTCCTGGGCTATGTCATCTCGGATCAAGGCCTTAAGATGGACCCTGAGAAACTAAAGTCTGTCCTGGAATGGCCACGTCCTCAAGGCCTAAGGGCCATACAGCGGTTCCTGGGTTTCGCCAATTTCTACCGGCAGTTTATTCCGAACTTTTCTTCTCTGACGGCTCCCATCTCTACCCTTACCAAGAAGGGTGTGAACGCCAAGGTGTGGACTCCAGAGGCAGAGTCCGCATTCATTAGCCTCAAGAAAGCCTTCACTTCAGCTTCAATCCTCCATCACCCTGACGTATCTCGGCAGTTCTCACTAGAGGTGGACGCTTCCTCTGTTGGTGCAGGCGCACTTCTGTTCCAGAGGAGCTCCAAAGGAAAGGCAGTAGTATGTGGCTACTACTCTAGACTGTTTTCTTCTGCTGAACGCAATTACTCAATTGGAGATCGGGAGCTACTGGCTATCAAATTGGCCCTGGAGGAGTGGAGACATCTTTTAGAAGGCGCAGCTCACCCCATCCTGATCTTCACCGACCACAAGAACCTCACCTACCTTCAGTCCGCTCAAAGACTGAATCCTCGTCAAGCCAGGTGGTCACTGTTCTTCACCCGTTTCCAATTTCTGCTCCACTACTGTCCCGCTGACAAGAATGTGAGGGCCGATGCCCTGTCCAGATCATTTGAGACGGAAGACACGGTGGAGTCCCTTCAGACGATCATAGACCCATCCTGCGTTGTCACCGCCAATCCTCTGCAGCTTAGAAATATCCCTCCGAGGAGAACTTTTGTTCAGCTGGCAGACAGAAAAAGAATTCTCCGCTGGGGACACAGTTCTAAACTAGCTGGGCACGCTGGTGTCCGTAAAACCCAAGACCTGATTGCTCGTCACTTTTGGTGGCCCACGCTACCTAAGGATGTTCTGGACTTTGTCTCTGCTTGCACGGTGTGTGCCTCTAATAAAGTGACTCACTCCAAGCCTGCCGGCCTGCTTCAACCTCTGCCTGTACCCAGTGCCCCCTGGCAGCACATCGCAATGGACTTCGTCACGGACCTTCCTCTCTCAGCAGGATGTAACACCATCTGGGTGGTGGTGGACCGGTTCTCTAAGATGGCACATTTTATCCCGCTGACCGGCCTACCTTCTGCTCCCCGACTGGCGAGTCTCTTCATTCAGCACATATTTCGCTTGCCTCTTCACATTGTGTCTGACCGGGGGGTTCAGTTTACCTCTAAATTCTGGAGAGCACTCTGTAAACTCCTGGATGTGAGTTTGGACTTTTCCTCTGCCTAACACCCCCAATCCAATGGGCAAGTTGAGAGGATCAACCAGATCATGGAAAATTATCTCCGCCACTTCATCTCTTCTCAGCACGATAACTGGGTACAGCTTCTTCCTTGGGCCGAGTTTTCATATAACAACCACACAAGTGAGTCCACCAGCTCCACTCCGTTTCACATCGTGTACAGTCAACATCCCAGAGTCCCTCTTCCTGTGTCGACTTCATCTCAGGTTCCCGCTGCTGACTCTGCATATGGGGACTTCCTGCAAATCTGGCAACAGACCCAGTCCTCTATTTTGCTGGCAGTAGATCGCATGAAGCGAAAGGCAGATACTAAGATCAGTATCTTCCGGGGACTAAAGTCTGGCTGTCCTCTCGGAACATTCGCTTGAAGGTGCCCTCATACAAGTTCGCTCCCAGGTTCCTTGGACCATTCGAGGTCCTGCAGCAGATCAACCCTGTCGCCTACAAGCTTCGGCTGCCTCCTACCCTCAGGATTCCCATCTCCTTCCACGTCTCCCTCCTGAAGCCTGTGATCCTAAACCGCTATTCCAAGACTCCCAGCCCTGCTGTTGCTCCCAGCGGCCTCTCAGACATCTTTGAGGTCAAGGAGATCTTGGACACCAAGAGAGTGAGAGGAAAGACCTTTTATTTGGTGGATTGGAGGGGGTTTGGTCCCGAAGAGAGGTCCTGGGAGCCAGAGGAGAATCTCAATGCCCCTACTCTTCTAAAGAAGTTTCTCTCTCGCTCCGGTCCCAAGAAGAGGGGGCGTAAGAGGGGGTATACTGTAATGTCCGTGGCTGCGGGCTGTCAGCTCCAGCCTTCCGCTGACAGCCACAGCCACGAGTCGGCAAGCGCTGGCCCCAGCCTCTTCAGGAGACGCCAGCGCTTGCATCCACTCACCTCCGCCGGAGCCCGCAGGGTGCGTGCGCATGCTCGTCCCCGCTCTTAAAGGGGCAGCGCGCGCACCGGACATCTTGAACGACCTTTGACCCGAGAGTACCCTGGGCTATAAGAGGGGTCCAGCCCCCTAGTTCGATGCCTGAGCGTTGTTAGTCTTTCCCAGTCTGTCTCGCAATGGTCCCTTAGTGTCTCCCGTTCCAGCTGTTACCCGTGCCCTGTTACCGTTCCTGTATTCCGTATTGTTCCAGTTCCTATGCCCACCAGCATTGGAATAGTGTCTTCTGCCACGTCCAGTGTCGTCTGCCACGTCCGGTGTCGTCTGCCACGTCCGGTGTCGTCTGCCACGTCCGGTGTCGTCTGCCACGTCAAGTGTCTTCTGATTCATCGGATACTGCCTGCCACGTCTGGCGCCACCTGCCGCACCAGCCTCCATCCGTGCTGGAGCCACAGCCACCACCCGGACTGTTTCAGGTACCCAAGCATTACTGTCTGCCATTGACTTCCGTATAGACTGTGACCTGGTCAGCTGCCTCCCCGCTACGGCGGAGCGGCCTAGTGGGTCCACATACCCTGTGTCCGTGACATACACTAAGTGTACCATGTGACCGTAACCAGGAAATGCTGGCTTCACGGCACAGAAAATGTATTTAATCAGCATGCTATATGGCAACGGTGGCCCCCCAGGCTTAGGGGCCTTGTTGCAACTGCGACCCCTATAGCTACGCCACTGAGATGGTTATATTCAAAGACTAGACAAGAAGATAGGGTGCAACTCGGCAGGATTGAGGCGAGTGAGAGTAGGGAGGAGTTAGAGAGTACCTGGGAAAAGTGTACTGGATGATGAAGACCTCTACCAAGAAAGGCGCGCTTCACCGCTGGGAAATGTTAAAGGAATCCTGTCACCAGCATTTCACCTATTGAACGTTACTTATCCCTCGCTGGCCGCTGCTATAAAAAGTTAATTGGCGTTATCCCCTCTCCTAAACTCCTCCTCCGACTGTAAATAGCGGTCTGCAAACATTTTGCACCTTTTATCGTAATAATCCGGTGTCCCTTTGTGCGCTCACACCAGAAGAGGACATCAATGCACAAGCAAGGATTTTGTGTGCTGGGGGAAGGCGAGGAGCTGTCAATCAAAAGTAAGGAGGCGGGGGAAACTCGGAAAGACTTGAAGAATGAAGATTTGACTCTTTTATGCTCATTAGCATACGGTGTGGGAACACTAAAAAACTGAATACTAAAGCTACAGAGCCGACAAAGCAGACAATTATAGGTTATATAAAAATGATATTTCACCCTCTACCACCAGGTATTGCTGGTTTAATAGGTGAAATGCTGGTGACAGGTTCCCTTTAAATGAGGCTTGAGATTGCCCAGTCCTGGAGGAGGTCCTGGTTTATCGGAGGGTATATAGGGCACGATGGAAAATGGCTTGGGCTAGGTGAACACAAAGTTTTGTCTGGTGGTTATGAAAAAAGTCAAGGATATGCATGTGTGTTGCAGCCAAATAATAGAGACGGCAGACCAACCCCACCCGAATCTTTAAGTTCAGTACTACTCACCCGGGATTGACCTGAGGACCAGACGAGTGATGCCCTCTTTAAAGAAAAACAATGGTAAAATAATCTGAAATGAAATGTTATCATATATTTACCCGGCCTCACATAGCAACGTAGCCTTCAAAATAAAAAATGGCTGACTGAAAATGCGGAACAGAACTGGGATGTTGAATCGGGTGGCCCCCTCTGATGTTGTCGCAGCGGTCGCCTGTTAAGCGCATGATAATATGATGCTACACTTCCATTGAACCACTAATGCGTATTTACAATATTATAAGGGGATGTAAAGGATTAGAAAACATGGCTGCTTTCTTCCAGGAATAGCACCACACCTCTCCTTGGGTTGTGTCTGGTATTGCAGCTGAGCGCCAATGCGGTGAATGGGATTGAGTTGCAATAGCACACACACAACCTGTAGACAGATGTGGCGCTATTTTTAGACAAAAGGAGCCATGTTTTTCTAATCCTATACAACCTCCTTAAACTCCCCTTTCCTCCTCCTTACAACTGAGTGTAGGCCAGGGGGATTCTGAGTGACTACTGAGAGGGGTGTGAGCAGGTTGGGATTGTGGCTATGACTGCTGAAGGGGTGTGCTGGGGGCATTGTGACTGAAAGGGTTGTGGCAGGGGAGACAGTGGCTGTGACTACTGAGCGGTAGTGTGGGTGGGGGAGATAGTGGCTGTGACTACTGAGAGGTTAGTGACTGTGACTTTGGAGAAGGGGTGCATCTGGTGGAGACTGGCTGTGACTACTCAGAGAGGGTATGGCCGGAGGAGACAGTGGCCTGGCTACT
Source organism: Rhinoderma darwinii (assembly GCF_050947455.1). Lineage (NCBI taxonomy): Eukaryota > Metazoa > Chordata > Amphibia > Anura > Rhinodermatidae > Rhinoderma > Rhinoderma darwinii. Next base: position 40,832,082 of record NC_134691.1, on the reverse strand, counting down.
GAGAAGGGGTGTGGCTGGGGAGAAAGCGGCAGTGACTACTAAGAGGGGATGTGGCTGGGGGAGACCGTGCCTGGGGGAGACAGTGGCTGGGACTACTGAGAGGGGGTGTGACTGAGGGAGACAGTGGCTGTGACTACTAAGTGATGATGTGGCTGGGGGAGACAGTGGCTGGGACTACTGGGAGTGGGGGTGGCTAGGGAGACAGTGGCTGGGACAACTAAGAGGTGGTGTGGCTGGGGGAGATTGGCTGTGACTACAGAGAGGGGGTGAGGCTGGGAGAAACTGGCTGGGACTACTGAGCAGGGGTGGGACTGGGGGAAAGTGGCTGGGACTGGGGGAAAGTGGCTGGGACTACTGAGAAGGGGTGTGGCTGGGACTCCTGAAAGGGGAGTGGGCTGAGGCCGGCACTGTTGCTATGACTACTGGAAGGTGGATGGCCTGGGGTGAGTATTGCTGTCATTATTGGGATGTGGATTGTCCGCTGTGACTACTAGGAAATGGGAAGCGGTGGCGCAATTTCCATAACTATGAGTCCGGTGTATTCTTTGATCGCTCCTATTAGTCGACCAGCACATAATGTTTTGGCTAATAGGAGGACAAACCTGTTGCTGTAATATGCAGCAATTACCTAGGGCAGCATTTGAGGTGACATATCCGCTTTAACTTTAGTTGTTTACCACAGCCGCTTCATCTTGTTTTGTAATTTCTGCCTGTCAGTCTCCACGGATTATTCTATCTACTCAATTCGTATCTAATCTCATACATTTTAACTTACACTTTAATTAGTGAATTGACATTTGGGATTTAGTTCAACTATGAGCTAGAGGAACTTTCGGTAAATTATGTTTATCTTTGAAAATTTAAGCCTTTATTTCATGCCTTATTTATCTCTAAAAGACATAGACACCATAAGTTATTCATGTACAATTACTAGTCCTTCTCAATTAATTAGAATATCATCAAAACGTTAATTTCAGTAATTCAATTCAAAAAGTGAAACTCATATTATATAGATTGATTGATTACACAGATTGATCTATTTCCAGCATTTTTTTCTTTTTAATGTTGAAGATTATGGCTAACAGTTAATGAAAACCAAAAATTTAGTCTCTCAGAATATTGGGTAAAAGTTGAGTATTGTAGACTCATGGTGTCACACTCTAATCAGCTAATCAACATAAAACATCTGCAAAGGTTTCCTAAGCCTTTAAGTGGTCCAACAGTCTGGTTCAGGAGGCTGCACAATCATGGGGAAGATGCTGACTTGACAGTTGTCCAGAAGGGTCATTGACACCGTCCACAAGGAGGGGAAGCCACAGGACATTGCTAAAGAAGCTGGCTGTTCACAGAGTGCTGTATTCAAGCATATTAATGGAAAGTTGAGAGGAAGGAAAAAGTGTGATAGAAAAAGGTGCACAAGCAACAGGGATAACCGCAGCCTTGAAAGGATTGTCAAGAAAAGGCCATTCAAGAATCTGGGGGAGATTTGCAAGGAGTGGGCTGCGGCCCATAGTAGTGAATGGCAGTTATAAAAGCAGTGTAGTATTATGCGAACTACGCAGTTTTCGTAACTACTATTCAGTTCTAATGGGGTTACGGAAACGGGGTAGCTCAGCGAGTCACGCTGTTTCTGTAACTCCTGACCATGTAATCAATAAGTGACTAGGAGGCAGCGTAACCACAAAAAGCTAGATTAGGGGGCCCCGTTCTAGAGATAGGTGCGGGTCCCAGAGGTGGGGCCCGCATCTATCTGATATTTATGACATATCCTGTGGATATGTCATAAATGTACTTCATGGGAAAACCACTTTAATGAAAATTTATACTATAAAAACTGAAGCAGCAAACTTTGTGAAAATCCAAATTTGTGTCAGTCTCAAAACTTTTGGCCAGGACTGTATGTATGTATGTATGTATGTATGTATGATCTCTCCATGAAATGCCCCATCGATAAACCTATTGTTGCCACTGCTTTCAGAACTATTTTTGCACTCTTGACATATACAAAAAAAAAACCTGAATTATAAAATACAAAAATAATATTATATCCTTATGTTCTTATATTTTTTGAAAGTAGAGACCTGGCATATTGTGTAAATGTCATCCAGAACTTTACATACGTGGGGCACCTTTGTGCTATTTTGCATCAAAGCATTAATGATTTGTAGAAAATGCATAAAAAAATCATATTTGTGGTTAAAAGTCTGATCCAAGCTGAGCCTGAGATGCACAACATCTCCTAGAAATAAAAGTTCAGGATGTGCAGAGTTCATATATGCCACTGATGCCTACATACATATAGCTTCACAAAATCATAAAAGATGGATAGACCAAAAAATCACCCAAATGCCAGTAAACCTTTAAAAGAATTTTCCCATCTGAGACACTTATGGCATATCCACAGGATATGCCATAAATGTCTGAAAGGGACGGGTACAACGTCTATGACCCGCACCTATTTCCCAAATGGGCAGCTCTCAAGCTGGTCGCTGTATTTAGGCGGATAATCAGTTGGCAGGTGGCGTGAATTACGGAAACAGCTTAGCTCGCTGTTCAATGCTGTTTCCGTAACTCCCTTAGATGTGAATTGGTGTTAAGGAAAGAGGAGCACAGCTCAAGATACTCAAGTGACCGTTGAGTGTGATGTGACTACTTGACAAATATAATGAAGACATAAAGAATGGAGGTAAAAAATAATTGGTGAGAGGAAATCTTCTGTGTCAAGACGATCTTTTTGTTTTATTCTTAGTATTAGACGGCAAGAAAGTCATATTATGGAGCAACGAATAGAAGCCTAAGTCTCAAAACAATCCTTCAGAATGGAGATGGATTTACTATTCGTGTCAAGTGTTATATATTGTACAGTACATGACTTGCCATTTTTTACCAAAATGTTCCTTTTTGGGCAGTTTGACCCCTAAGTTGACTTTTTTTTTTTAAATTCATGGACCCTAGGCATCATTCAGACCACAGTATTTTGGTCAGTATTTTGCATCCGTATTTGGAAGCCAAAATCATGAGTGGAACATCAACAGAAAAAAGTGTAATGGAAAGATTTGTTACCCCTTCTATGGTATGGACAGACTCCTCGTTTTGTTTTCCAAATACTGATGCAAAATAATGACCACAATACTGGCGTGTGAATGAGGCCATACCGATTTAAAATTTCTCTTCCTTGCCATGTTTTTCTGGATTTTGGCACTTTGATTTGTCCATTTATGTCCTCATTGAAGCCACCCATATTCATTAAAGTCTAGTTTACTGACCCAACAGCCTTATGCCTATACTGTCTGCCACATAGTCTCTCAATAGATCGGATATGTTAGATTTTTACTGTTGTGCTACCATGCTACATACCGTATCCTATTGTTTTTTTCTAGAAATAAGCATCAACAGAGGTGCAGGTTTTTGAGCATTATCAAAACTGTATCGGATCTGTGTAGTCCTGATTTTAAGTCTCGGCCATTGTTATGGACTAACGTCTTAGTTACTTAATTTTTTTATGTCTTCTTATAGTGAAATTCTGCCTACGACCAACACTTAAGCCACAATCATGACCGAGTTCTGGTTGATCTCTGCTCCTGGAGAGAAAACATGCCAACAAACCTGGGAAAAACTCATGGCCGCCACTACCAAGAATAACAACTTGTCTGCCAACCACAAGTTTAACATACCGGACTTAAAGGTACGTGCTTTGTGTAATATTCAGATCTTAAAGGGAACCTGTCACCAGCATTTCACCTATTGAACTCTACTCACTCCTCGCTGGCCGCTGCTGTCAAAAGTTAATTGCCGTCATCCCCTCTCCTAAACTCCTCCGACCATAAATCATGGTCTCCAAACATTTAGCGCCTTTCATGGTAATAATCAGTCAGTCTCGTTCATTCTTCATCTCATGCCCGCCCACCGCCAAAAACAGGCCTGTCCTGAATGACAAAATCTCATCTGAGATGGTGCGCAAGCACCTGTAATTTATGGCCTGATACCCTTCCCTGCTTCGTCCGGGCCTCAAAACTAGTTACCACTATAGTGTCCCGTTGGGCGCACGCACCAGAACAGGACATTGATACGCAAGCGCAGGATTTCGTGTATGCTGGGGGGGGGAGACGAGGAGCTGTCAATCAAAAGTAAGAAGGTGGGGTTAACTCAAATGCTTGAGGAATGAAGATATGACTCTTATGCTCATTAGCATATACGGCACAAGAACACAAAAAAACTGAATACTAAAGGTACAGAGACTACTTGTAAGATAATTATAGGTTACATGATTTTTCACCTACTACCACCAGGTATTGCTGGTTTAATAGGTGAAATGCTGGTGACAGGTTCCCTTTAATGAGAAAGAAATATTAACTGTATGCTCCTTTCATTCGACAAGGCTTTCTTCTCTGTGGTCATGTTTTTGCATTTCTGTTACCTAAAAAAAAATACGTGTAAACTTCCTAATCTACACTTGAAGACAAGCCGCCATCTTCTACTTTTGAGGGATTGTGGTTTAATGCTGCTGCATATCAATACGCTCCACCAGCTCTGTATAGCCAGAGACGTTGTTGAATCCCCAACGTAGCTGGTCCCAGAATTAGGCCTCATGCACACGACCGTAAAAACTCCCGTAATTACGGGCCCATAGACTTCTATTGGCCACGGGTACCTCCCCGTATGCTTACGGGAAGGTGCCCGTGCCGTTGAAATATATAGAACATGTCCTATTTCAGGCCGTAATTACGGCACGGGCAGCCCATAGAAGTCTATGGGGCTCCCGTAATTACGGGTGACTACGTGTGTGCACCCGTAATTACGGGACCGTTTCTAGGCGACGTCAGTAAATAGTCACTGTCCAGGGTGCTGAAAGAGTTAACTGATCGGCAGTAACTGTTTCAGCACCCTGGACAGTTCTACCGATCACAATATAGAAAAAGCTGTAAAAAAAAAAAAAAAGACGTTCATACTTACCCAGAACTCCCTGCTTCTTCGTCCAGTCCGGCCTCCTGGGATGACGTTACAGCCCATGTGACCGCTGCAGCCAATCACAGGCCAATCACTGGCTGCAGCGGTCACATGGACTGCCGCATCATCCAGGGAGGTCGGACTGGATGTCAAGAGAGGGACGCGTCACCAAGACAACGGCCGGATAAGTATGGATTTCTTTTACTTTTATTACGGAAAGGTCTGTCCCTTCTCTCTATCCTGTGTAATTTTGCAGCCAAAAACGTTCCCATAAATACTGGTGCTATACGGGTGACACCGGACCCATATTTACGGGCACGGGTCCGTAAATACTGGTGCTATACGGGTCGAATACGTGTGACCAAGGACCCGTATTTACGGGTGGACAAAAATACGGTCGTGTGCATGGGTCCTTAGATATTTGTTTGGAGATACCACCAATTTTGGTGGCGTTCGGTGACCGTCTTAGATCTATGGTGACCAGTAGACTGTCATCATTTCCTAATAATGTCAGTATATCTCGCACAACTTGAAACCAGGGCCATTTCATAGAAAGACAATTATCCTATCGCTGTTTTTGGAATGTTGAAGGAATTGGCAGATCCTGGAGAATATCCATGTAAACAGGAGGAGAACATACAAACTCCATTCAGATGTTTCCGTAGGTTGGATTGGATCTCAAGACCACAGAGCCACCATGCTACCCACAAAGTTGTAAAACTTTTCATTATGCAGTAATTCAACTTAAATCAGAACTGGAAAACGTCTTTGAAGGGTTATGCGCATCTAAGACATTTATGGCATATCTTCAGAACGAAACCCACCTGATCCCCGTCCCGCCTGCTGACACATCCACCAACATCCGCCAACCAACACATCCAGGCGGAGTATCAATGGAGATGGGACCTGCAACTATCAGACATTTATGGCATATTCCATGGATATGCCATAAATAGGAATACCGCTTTAAAGGATAATTTTTCCAAATTTATTTTTATGTTCCTCCTCTAGTCCCACCTTGTTATAAAGGGGTTGTTTTGTTTGGAAATCCAGGATCAGATTTCAGGTTCTCTTGAGACCTCATACTTTGGATGATCGGAGGATCGTTGCTGGGTGGGCATTGTGATCTGCTGTTCTCCGTGGAACCATAGGACAAGCGTTACAGAGTTTCTATTGAAATAAATGGTTTCTCGTTGTACTCATCCATTTTTACTGAGAGGTTTATGTGGCTCTCAACTTTAACCAATGGAGGGAAGGTGGTCTCTGAGTGGGGGACCCCATACATGAACGACCAATGCCAGACAATCACTTTGAAAATGTTGTAAGTTCTTCTATCCAGTTTTTTTCAGTAGTATTAGATAACATTTTAACTTTATAACATCTACTTGACATTTTGCAGTCAGGTGACTTTGCTCCTCTTCTGTTTTGTGGTTAATTAGTTGAGCGCTGCAGCAGTAAAGTATCTTCTCTCCCAGCCTCCGTCTATGGTCACATTGACCTCACCTAAAATCTTTCAGCTCTTTTAATCAATGTTGGCATCTGTTTCATGCTAGCTTTCAACAGAGAGAATAATTACTTATTACTAATAAAAAAAAATATGTTCTCCATTTAGACATCGTGGTATGTAATAAATGTGTATTTAGAATTCATGGAGTTTGAATTAAAGGCAATTTATGAAGTAATATAAAACATGTTTCTGGTTTTGCTTTTATTTAGGTTGGCACTCTTGATGTACTGGTCGGGTTGTCTGATGAGCTGGCTAAATTGGATGCATTTGTAGAAGGGTAATTGTCATGTCATATATTATATCCTGAACTCTTACATGTACATTAATTATATTTGAGTATATATACATGTGTGTGTGTGTATATATATATATACCCTGTTCATTAATATAAAATAATACGTTTGTGAAAGGGTAGAGGGGTCTAGACCGCTTTGTCTCCGACTGGGAGGCAGCTTGCTGCAGCAGAAACCTTCCTCTACTGCTCTGTCTGCAATGTTAACTAGACCACCCCTTTAGCTAAGTCCGACCTTTAGAAATTCTGCAGATGAATCAGAAGGGGAACAGTGGGAAATTGTTTCACTGTCAGATTTATTTAAGACTGTTTCCTTGTAGAAAGTCTTGCACATTAATAAACAGATAATGCTTTCTTAAGTTTTCCGCCATTTTCAGGTTTAGTGTTCTTTTATGTTCACACATTGAAGTTTGTCTTTCTCTGACAACACCTTTGCTAAAAAATAAAATTCTAATACTGTTAAAAGATGTGTGATTGATTACATTTAGGGTTCCCCACCCAGGATATCCCTCTATTAGGGTGCATTCAGACAAGGCATATATGTCATGGATTGTCCGCTATACAATACTATACATGTTAATAGTTTTGTGATTTGTGGCGGATCTTCGCCACTAATTCCATACCTTTGCAATGCACCCTCAACTTTCTCTATTGATCACCGGGGGTTTCCGTTAAGTGCGATCTAAAATGCCTAGAAATTTGTGAACAAGGATTCCTGTTTTATTGTTCGTTATTAAGGAGTACCTGTAGTTCTGACATTTTTGTTTTAGTAAATACTTGTACGCCCCATAATATCACAATACTGGAACGTCTTTTCTTAGAACTTTCGGTTCCTTTGTTATTCCTCCTAGCAATTTATGAATAACTTCTATTTCACAGAACGGTAAAGAAGGTTGCGCAGTACATGGCCGACGTCCTGGAGGACAGCAGAGACAAGGTCCAGGAGAACCTATTGGCCAGTGGAGGTATAACACCCTCTTATACAAAGTGTTTAAAAGTTATTCCCATCTCATAAAGTGATGGCATTTTGCTAGGTTTAACCTCTGGGACCCCGACAGATCCTGACAATGAAGGGGCTCTGGTTTAGTGCTGCAGCCCCTTAATTCTTAGGATCGGTGGGGCTACCCATAGGTGAGCCCCCACTGATTGGAAAACGATGGCATATCTTCGTTATATGTCCCACTTTATGAGATGGGAAAACCCTTTTAAACCTCTGAGCACATTCCTATATACTCCATAATGTTCGGGTTATGATTGTGGGAGATGGGTTCTTTTTATGACTGCTTTTAGCATCCATTCACTTTCATGCCTCTGTATGCATTACACCTCTGTATACATCATGCTCAGCTCAGAAAATACACATTTCCATACAAGGTTTATGAGATTGAATAATTTTTTATTAAAGAACCATACAAGGTTTATGGAAGTCTGGCAGTGCCCACAGCCATGTCTAGGGAATTTTGGCAAGTCAAAAGAGAGTTATGTTTTTACAATCCACAAAGATGGTGTGGACAATGTCCGCGTCTCCATATGACCTCCCTAAAGGGTCACTGTTGTTTTAAAAGCTTCTGACGTCCTAGTGAGACCCCCAACGATTGCTTCATCTCCGACCTCCTTTTTCTGTCTCTCCTAGTAGATGCAGGGTTAGCCGTGTACGGACTGTAGACTTTCTATTACACTGCTTTCCGAGGAGAGACAGAAAAAGCTGCCATCTCGTTCTAGGATTTATGGGGGTTGTCAACACTGTGACATGATAGATGTATTTAGAATGACCTTGACCCTTTTAAAGGGCACATATCACAAGTTGAGGTCCCTTTTAAATGAGTGTAATTGAAAGATGTCATTTCAAAGCTTTACTTCTGGGCACAATCCCGCTAGTAAAAATGCTAAAGTGCCCACTTGGGGGTTAGGAAATGGTTCCCTTTATATTTATATTCTAATATGCTTACATGGTGGCTCTGTTCATTTTATGAACCCTCTTGCTGAGGACGCCTTATATCTGTGTTTTTAGGATTTCGAGGCACAGACTATATTTTCCATCCCAGTAGTTGTCGTTTTGGAAACCTATTTGCCGTAATTGTCCTGGTGACAGGTTCTATGCGTCATAAAGTAAGAATGACATCCCAGTAAGAATTACAGTAACTAATTTATCATATTCAATAATATATGGCGTTCCACTGAACAGAAACAATTACTGACTTCTTTCTTGTTTCATATAATCGTTTTAATTCTGGGATGACTGGGTGAAACGTACCTATACTGATAACAAGCCCTGTTGTTTCAGGGTTTGAGCTATTTTTGTAATTTAATTTTAATTTTCTGTTCATTTTCAACTCAAACTGTAATTATCTTTCCAAGTAGTTGTCCTGTAATGTTTTAAATGATAGGTTATTCTAGCCGGCATTGGAAGAAAATGAAAGTACTGTGATTACCCTGTAAATACCACTTTTAATATAACAAATTCCAAATGAGTTAGTCTGTCCATAGTGATGGAGACTCGCTCTGTGCAGTTCATTCTTATAGGGGTTGTCCAGGCACATGGGCGGTTTGTCATACAGATGACCTATCCAAAGGACAGGTCATCAGTATATGATCAGTGGGGTCCAACACCCGGACCCTGCACCGATCAGTTGTTCCGTCATCCTTTGGGCACCGGAAGTTATGCAGTGGTTAGTGGCAAAAGCACATGGCTCCGACCACTGTATACTGGCTGTACTGCAGCTCTGCTCCTATTTAAGTGAATAGGAGCAGAGCTGCAGTAGCCCAGCACGGCCGCTATACAGTGACTGGAGCCATCTGCTTCCGGCTCCGACCACTGCATAACTTCCGGTGCCCAAAGGCTGACGGAACGACTGACTGGTGCGGGGGCCGGGTGTTGGACCCCCACCGATCATATACTGATGACCTGTCCTGTGGATAGGTCATCTGTATGAAAAACCGCCCCGTGCCTGGACAACCCCTTTAAGGAGACGACTAAGAACCTCTTGATGACTTATGTGCGTCCCCTCACTTCTCTCTGCTCTCTTTTTTTTTCTTTCAGTGGACTTGGTCACATACATCACAAGGTTCCAGTGGGATATGGCAAAGTACCCGATTAAACAGTCTTTGAAGAACATTTCAGAAATAATTACTAAAGTAAGTTTTTTTGTATAAATAATGTCATTTTCCGGCTTAATGGAAACTCTTGCTCAGGGTGAGGAAAAATAGTGTCATGGAAAAGGGATACGTGTTAGTTTGTGCCTATTTTACTCTTATGTATGTTAAAGTTGCTAAGAATAATCAGTTGACGGAAGGTCAAGGGCTGCACTGTTTCTGTCAGACAATACATAGTATTGTATGGGATATTCACATGATGCAGAGACAGCTAAACTAACTATATATAAACCATATGTAAATGTGCGTGACTTAGGAAATTTACGGACTGACGTTCTCAAGCATGCAGAAACAAAGTTTACAGACCACGCAAGCTAAAGGTTGGTCTAAATTAGAATTTAGGTAAGGGGTTTAGATGTTGTAAAAACAGTCTCCTGAGAATATATCAAGAACTAAGGGTAAAAAATAAAAGCTATTTGTTGGCATGGCTGGATGACCATTGGTAGTTTAGTTATGTCTCGCCTACAAGGCAGCTGTGAACTTGGGATAACAGTATCTATGTATACGCAGTATTGTAGACTCTTACACGGCCGCCCTCCTGGGCCGTGTAAACGAGCGCCGATCAACGGGACAGCTCGTCGATTGGCGCTCGTTTGCTCCTTTCACAATGAGCTATGTATGAAGGCGGACGCTCGTTACTATGATTGCTCGTCCCCAGACATTTCATGTCGGCAGCACGTTACACAGGGAGATGTCCTGCCGACCACGATAATATTTTCGGCATTTAAAACTATACAATCAGCCAATGATTTGAGCTTTTTACATGTGCTGGGTCTCCTCAGATACAGTGAGATACAGTTCCTTTGGTCAAAAAATACAGTAGAGTGGTCAATCTGTCATTAAACCTTTCGCTGCTGGGACAATTTTCACACATTTGAATAAGAAAAATCATATACCCCCATATCATATATTTTTTGAAGGTAGGCACTTGCCACGTTGTGACAATTCCTCCCAGCACTTCACAATCATGGGCGCCTTCATGCAATTTTGCAGCAAAGCGTAAGGTTTTATAAAAAAAGCATAAAAATTCATGCTTGGGGGTTAAATTCTGACCATAGCATAGACTGAGATGCACACCACCACCTTAAAATAAAAGTTCAAGATGTGCAGAGTTTATTAATGCCACTAATGCTCTACTCCCTATATTTTAGCCACGGCAAGTATTTAAAGTCATGATGTCATTTCACACGTCCCTGGCAGTGAAATGTCTAAAAAGGATCTGTCACTTCTCCGGACATGTCTGTTTTAGTAAATACTTGCATTCCCAAAAAATACCAATTCTGGAGCATCTTTTCTTGATGAGTTTCACTGTGCCGTTCCTCTGTTATTTCTTCTGGCAGCTGGACACATGTCCATTTTACACATCTTGTACATTTATAATGCCACAGGCTTAAAGGGGTTATCTGGGGACCAAAAATTGCATTGCAATAATATACGAAGTAACTTACTAATATTCTTTAATTTAAAATTCTATACTAAATGGTGCAGTTCAAACCTCATGAATTGTTCCCGGAAGTGCTGGAGCTTTCCTAATAATGATGACGTTCCGACATGGCCCCACGTGACTGAGCTCTTGCTTCATGTGCTGTTTGTGAACATGACCACATGGGGCTGTCACATTGTCTATTGCTTGAGTCCCGAGCAGAGCATCAGCTAGCGCTTAGCTAGGGTTCTCCAGCACTGCTCCTGACGTCCATGTTTGGTCAATTCAGGGGTTTCCTATCGCTGGAGTTCCTGAGCAGAACATCAGCTGATGCCATGCCTGGGGACTCCAGCACTTCTGCAGATGTTACGGTCACTGACCATATATGGACAGTGATGTCGGCAGCAGTACACTGCCCGAGGACACCAGACCTGCTCCCGACGTCATTGTCCATATATGGTCAGTGGCCTCGGGTTTCCTATCGCTGGAGTTCCCAAGCAGAGCATCAACCACTACCAGTAATTTGAGCGCACCATATAGAGGATGAGCTGGAATGTATATTTTTCAGTTGATGTTCTTATGTCGAGATAGTGACGTAGCTGTTGTCCGGAGCGGCTCATCACTCCTCACCCCATAGACATAACATGCATGTTATTGGCAGAATAGGTCCTAATAGCTGTTGGCCAGTAATTGTTCAGCTATCTGGGGTGTATGGCTTAGTGTCATATTAAAAAGACAATAAAGTTATAGAACAGTTTAAAGAATTGAACAAGAGATGTTCTACTTTACGTAAGACTTACTAAATGTCACCAATAATTATATAATAAATTGTGGAATACGACTTATCATGTTGTTATTTTTGAATTGCAGCAATTTATATTCTACTATTATGGTAAATTGAAAAACATTAGTATGTAATTATAGACTGAGATTAGTTGTGTGTACTTGGAGTTTTCCCTTTAGGAAAAATTTCCTACACCAAGCATTCAACCGTGTTATCTTAGTCGGTTCTAAGCGTCTTACCTTCTTCCTTGTATATTTGCAGGGTGTTACACAGATTGACAATGATCTGAAAGCAAGAGCTTCCGCCTACAACAACCTGAAAGGGAATCTTCAAAATCTTGAAAGAAAAAATGCGTAAGATTCCACATTCCACTGTATGCCCTTAGACAATTGTCTCTCTAGTGCCACCTATAGGTGGATATCCTGTAAGCCAATATCTGACTCTTTAACCCCTTTAATGCATTATCAGGTACAGGTACGTGATCAGGGTCATAGGGAAGTATGGAGTGCGCTCAAGGGCTGAGCACGCTGCGTGTGTCAGCTGTGTTCTACAGCTGACCCTTGACACCCGTGGCTAACGGTCGGGAACAGTCCTTGTCCGTTTAACCCCACAAATGCTGCGGTCAATCACGACCGCAGCATCTAAAGCGTTGAAAAGAGGGAGACAACTTATCGGGGGGTGCCGGTGGTTGTCAAGGCAGCCCAGGGGCCTAATGAAGGCCCCCAGATCTGCCTTTTGTCTGCCTATGTTAAGCCATGTCTATGGCACGGCTTAACAGAAGCCTGTGAAAATGACAATATACTGCAATACTTTAAAATATGTAAAAAAAATTGATTAAAGTTATTAGTAGTGAAAAAAAAATATTAAAAGTTCAAAAACTCCTCCTTTTCCCTTTTTTCCTCTAAAGTAATGTCAAAAATTAAAAAAAATAAACAAAATTGGTGTCGCTGCGTCCGTAAAAGTCGGAATTATTACAATATACCATTATTTAACTGGCACGGTGAACAAAAATGTAAACCGCCAAAATTGCTGTTTTTTTGGCACCTTAGCTCGCAAAATGTTTTTTATTAAAAAGTGATCAAAAAGTTGTATGTACAAAAAAAAATGGTACCAATAAAAACTACAGCTCGTCCCACCAAAAATAAGCCCAAACACCGCTCAATCCACGGAAAATAAAAACATTATGGCTCCCAGAATGTGGTGACACAAAACAATTTTTTTTTTTACTAAATAAATTTTTTCTAAAGTGATAAAATATAAAAAAAACATATAAATTTGGTATCACCCTAATCGTATTGAGCCACAGAATAAAGTTAAGTTGTTGTTTTTACCGAAAAACAATGTAGGAATCGTGCTTTTTTTCCAATTTTAGTTTGCAAATAATTTTTTCCCAGTTTCCCAGTACATTATATACTTTAAATGTTGCCATTAAAAACTACAACTCCTCCCGCAAACAATAAGCCCTCACACCACTCCATTGACCGAAAAATAAGAAGTTATGGCTCTTGGAACGTGAGAAGTGATAAACAAAAAAATTAAAACTGGTTCGGTCCTTAAGGGGTTAAAGAGAGTTGAAACACTGTTAGGAGTTATTGCTCCTCATGAGTAGGGTTCTCATTGGCTGTATGAGATGCCATGAGTAATGCCTCACAAATGGTACTGATTCTCCTTGCGGAACAGCACAGAGCTCTCACAGAGCTGGCTCCACACGGCCACACCCCCTCCCTGCTCCTCTCTGCATCACAGCCCTGGTGCAGCCTGGGAGTTGTAGGAAAGAAGCCCCAACGTGCTACAGCGTAGGCACGCACATGGGGCTGAATCCCCTGCTGTGAAGAAGGCAAAGGGACACATCCAAAATGGCGGATGAACTGGGGAATCAGCGATGGGGCAGAGGGTGGCACAGTAGTGCTGATGTCTGTTCAGCATGTCTTTCATATCACTGGTAAGCTAGTGAGTGTAAGTGGCCCAAAAAAAATATAACCCGGTCTGCTTCTTTAAATGATTGTTCGCTGTTAAATTATACCCCACGATTGTTTATGGTTGAAATAATCCATTTTCATCAACTTTGGCCTAATGTGTTTGGCCACCTTTAGGACTGGAGGTGAGAATTGCCCTAAAGACTCCCTAGTGGCTGCATCTCTGAAAGAATTGGTACCTTTCGGAGGCATATCCTTAGACCCTAATACAAATTTTTCCCCCCGTCCCCATAAGATTCCATACATTCGATATGGGCCGGTTGTGGTCATTGTGCTTCTATGAGGCTGATGAATAGGAAGCCGGTTCCTGTCACTCAATTGTTTACATACAGCCCCATACAGCCATCTGTGGTTTTCTACATGATGAATACAGGTTGAGTTCCAGCTATCCACCTATCATGTGAGTTTCTAGATCCATTGGAAAATTGGATGTTTTAGGAAGTGAGTCACTTGGTCGCCGGTTAATTCAGACGAATCCTTAACTTCTCCTTTTAATTGCTCCAATAATAAAGCTATGTAAAATCCCAAGTATGACATCTTAAAGAGACTCTGTCACCACATTATAAGTGCCCTGTCTCCTATATAAGGAGATCGGCGCTGTAATATAGGTGACAGTAATGCTTTTTATTTTTAAAAAACGATCTATTTTCACAACGTTAGGAGCGATTTTGGTTTATTCTAATGAGCTTTCTTAATGCCCAAGTGGGCGTACTTTTACTTTCGACCAAGTGGGCGTTGTACAGAGGAGTGCATGACGCTGACCAATCGGCATCATGCACTCCTCTCCATTCATTTACACTGCACTAGCGATATAGATATATCACTATGTGCAGCTACATACACAAGCCCTAACATTACTACAGTGTCCTGATAATGAATACACATGACCATCCAGCCTGGACGTCATGTGTACTCAGAATCCTGACACTTCTGAATCTTTTTTTGTGAGATTCCGGCAAGTGAAACCAAATCTCGTTTAGCTCCGTGATCTCGCGAGATTTGGTTTCACTTGCTGGAATCTCACAGAAAAGAGTCAGAAGTGTCAGGATTCTGAGTACACATGACGTCCAGGCTGGATGGTCATGTGTATTCATTATCAGGACACTGTAGTAATGTTAGGGCTTGTGTATGAGGCTGCACATAGCGTTATATCTATATCGCTAGTGCAGTGTAAATGAATGGAGAGGAGTGCATGATGCCGATTGGTCAGCGTCATGCACTCCTCTGTACAACGCCCACTTGGTCGAAAGTAAAAATACGCCCACTTGGGCATTAAGAAAGCTCATTAGCATAAACCAAAATCGCTCCTAACGTTGTGAAAAAAGATAGTTTTTTTAAATAAAAAGCATTACTGTCACCTACATTACAGCGCCCATCTCCTTATATAGGAGATAGGGCACTTATAATGTGGTGACAGAGTCTCTTTAATGAGATAGTGCTTGATCCCCTAATAACCGTAATCTATATAGAGTGCCATCGCAGCCATTGATAATCCCCCTGAAATCATGTTGACCATTAGAGGGGTATATGGATGTTAAACAGTGTGTACCCCTCAGCTGAATGGCCGAAAAGGATCATGTGACTGGTTCAATGGCACCGTTTGGTGTAAAGCAGCTGTGGGCCCAGGTTTAACATATTGTGCCCACTCTCTTAGCCCCTTAACCCCTTCCCGCTCCTTGACGTACTATTACGTCATGGCAGCTCTATCGTTCGCGCTCCATGCCGTAATAGTACGTCTTGCAGTTAGAACAGCGGTGCGCGCGCCCGGCGCGTTCATGCGCTGTGATAGCTGCTGTTTCTGACAGCAGGCTATCACGGCATAATGGGACGGGACCATTTACTATGGTCCCGCCTCGCCGATCGCCGCTATTGGCTAGTCAGTGAGTAACTAGCCAATAGCAGCGATCGGTCTCATTCAGCACAGCAGTGCTCGAGCCCGGCGTTCCTGAGCTGTGATAGCTGCTGTTTCTGACAGCATGCTATCACAGCATAATGGGCCGGGACCATTTACTATGGTCCCGCCTCGCCGATCGCCGCTATTGGCTAGTCAGTGAGTAACTAGCCAATAGCAGCGATCATTCTCGTCACTTCCTCTCTCTGACCTCACATCCTGCTGCAACCGCCCTGAACGCCCTGTTGGAGTTAGCGAGGCGTTGAGATCGGTTGTGAGCAGAGAGTCAGAGAGAAAAGAAGTGAAAAAAAGTGAAAAAAAGTTTCTAAAACAACGTTTTTTTTGCTTCCCACCACCCCATCCACTACCCACTCCTGTTCCCTTCCTCTTTGAGTTCTACCCACGTTTTTTGGTCAGTGATCTCCTATCACTGACCACTTTTCAGTCTTCAGGACCACATTTCTTGGTCCCTGGGGATTTTTTTTTAATTTTTTTCTATATAAAACATAAAACAAAAAAAAAAATATAAAAAGAAAAAAAAGAAACAAAAAAAAATAGTTAGTTTAGCCAATTTTGAAAATTTAACTGGTTAGTTTAGTATTAGCCCCTTCCCGCTCCTTGACGTACTATTACGTCATGGCAGCTCTATCGTTCGCGCTCCATGCCGTAATAGTACGTCTTGCAGTTAGAACAGCGGTGCGCGCGCCCGGCGCGTTCATGCGCTGTGATAGCTGCTGTTTCTGACAGCAGGCTATCACGGCATAATGGGACGGGACCATTTACTATGGTCCCGCCTCGCCGATCGCCGCTATTGGCTAGTCAGTGAGTAACTAGCCAATAGCAGCGATCGGTCTCATTCAGCACAGCAGTGCTCGAGCCCGGCGTTCCTGAGCTGTGATAGCTGCTGTTTCTGACAGCATGCTATCACAGCATAATGGGCCGGGACCATTTACTATGGTCCCGCCTCGCCGATCGCCGCTATTGGCTAGTCAGTGAGTAACTAGCCAATAGCAGCGATCATTCTCGTCACTTCCTCTCTCTGACCTCACATCCTGCTGCAACCGCCCTGAACGCCCTGTTGGAGTTAGCGAGGCTTTGAGATCGGTTGTGAGCAGAGAGTCAGAGAGAAAAGAAGTGAAAAAAAGTGAAAAAAAGTTTCTAAAACAACGTTTTTTTTGCTTCCCACCACCCCATCCACTACCCACTCCTGTTCCCTTCCTCTTTGAGTTCTACCCACGTTTTTTGGTCAGTGATCTCCTATCACTGACCACTTTTCAGTCTTCAGGACCACATTTCTTGGTCCCTGGGGATTTTTTTTTCATTTTTTTCTATATAAAACATAAAACAAAAAAAAAAATATAAAAAGAAAAAAAAGAAACAAAAAAAAATAGTTAGTTTAGCCAATTTTGAAAATTTAACTGGTTAGTTTAGTATTAGGGTTAGTTAGTGTCAGGGAACCGTCAAAAAGCGTAGTTAGGTATAGTGTCAGGGAATTTAGCGTCAGGAATCGGTCACCGTAGATAGGCTTAGCGTTAGGGATCCATCACCGTAGTTAGGTTTAGCGTCAGGGAAGCTCGGAATAATTAGATAGGTTTAGTGTCAGGCACCCGTCACCGTAGTTAGGTTTAGTGTCAGGGAAGCTTGAAATAATCTAGATAGGTTTAGTGTCAGGGAATCGTCGCCGTAGTTAGGTTTAGCGTTAGGGAAGTCCACATAAAATTTAGTTAGGTTTAGTGTTAGGAACCCTCGCCCTAGTTAGCTTTAGTGTCAGGGAAGTCCACTTGCTCTCTAAAAACAAAACACACATTTGTGCTAGTTGTGCTATCCTATTGCTCCCAGTTAGGGATTTATTTTTTTGCAGTATATAAATTTTGTCTTCGCACAACAAGCATGTCCCAACGGACATTTACTGCTGAAGAGGCGTATGCATTTCTGGCCTCCGACACAGACTCGTCGGATGGCGATACACTATTTTATTTGTCTACCTCCTCATCCAGCGATGAAGAGGAGGGACCCCCTAGGAGACGCCCCAGGACCACCACCATAGTAGAAATCCCTGAGAGAAGTGACCCCACAACAAGTGATACCCCTGAGCGAAGTGACCCCATTTGGACGCCCACACCAGACCATTATGAACCCCAAATCCCTGAGTACACGGGCAGCCCAGGCATCAAATTTAACACGGCAGGGTTCAGTGAGATGGACTTTTTCAAGTTCTTCTTCACTGATAACTTTATAGAGCTAATGGTCACCCAGACTAATTTATATGCCCAACAGTATATCACCAAGAACCCCAACTCATTTTATGCCCAATCCCAGAGGTGGACTCCTGTAAACGCAGCAGAGTTGGGCAAGTTCTGGGGACTGCTCTTGAACATGGGGCTTCTAAAAAAGCCATCCATTAGGACCTACTGGAGCACGGACATCCTATACCACACCCCGATGTACCGTATGGCCATGTCCAGGATGCGTTATGAGGCAATACTTCGCTTCCTACATTATGCCGATAATGAGCAGTGCCCACCCCGAGATGACCCCAGTTTTGACCGTTTATATAAACTGAGACCCCTATTAGACCATTTCAGTGCCCGGTTTGCCCAAGCATACACCCCCGAGAAGTGTATTTCCATTGATGAGTCCCTGGTACATTTTAAAGGGAGGCTTCAATTCCGCCAATACCTGCCAAGTAAGAGGGCAAGGTATGGCGTGAAGTTGTATAAGCTGTGCGAGAGTGCATCAGGGTATACATATAAATTCAGGATATATGAAGGGAAGGACAGCAGTATTCAGCCCCCAGAATGCCCCCCCTTACTGGGAATTAACGCAAAAATTGTGTGGGATTTGGTGCACCCACTGCTGGACCAGGGTTACCACCTCTACCTGGATAATTTTTATACCAGCGTCCCGCTCTTCAAGTGCCTCGCTTCCAGAAGGACTGCGGCATGCGGCACTGCTAGAAAAAATCTTAGAGGCCTCCCTAAAACACTGCTTGGGCAAACACTCAGAAGGGGTGAGAGCAGGGCACATTCTAGTAGCAACATATTGTGTGTCAAGTACAAGGACAAGAGAGATGTCCTTGTATTGACAACAATACATGGCCACACCAGTACCCATGTACCTGTACGAGGTACCAGTACAGAGACCCCCAAACCAGATTGCATCCTGGACTACAATAGGTACATGGGAGGGGTGGACTTGTCAGATCAAGTCCTGAAGCCCTACAGCGCTACGCGGAAATCGAGGGTGTGGTATAAGAAGCTGGCCGTGCACATCATACAGATGGCATTGTACAATGCGTACGTGCTACGTCGATGTGCAGGCCAGAGGGGAACTTTCCTGGAATTTCAAGAGGTGGTTATAAAGAACCTAATTTTTGGCGACCAGGAAGGAGGGGCACCCAGTACTTCTGGAAGCGAGGCCACACGCATCGTACCAGGGCAACACTTTCCAGGAGAAGTTCCCCAAACTGGCAAGAAGGGAAAAAGTCAAAAGAGGTGCAAAGTGTGCTATAAGAGGGGGATAAGGAAGGACACAACATACCAATGCGACACGTGTCCCGAAAAACCAGGGCTCTGTATGAAAGATTGTTTTAAAATTTACCATACATCCCTTGATTTTTAATTTACCCTGATGCACTCCGCACAGCTTATCCCCCTCATCTTTCCCTTTTGAGCCCTGCCATGTGCCCAAGCAGCAAATAACAGCCACATGTAGGGTATTGCCGTACCCGGGAGAACCCACATTACAATTTATGGGGTGTATGTCTCCGGTGGCACATGCTGGGCACAATATATCGGACACTGAAATGGCATATATGTATAGGAAATTGCAAATCTCACTTTGCACCATCTACTGCGCATTACCTTTTACACAATAACTGTTGGGTCAAAATGCTCACTACACTCTAGATGAATGTCTTAAGGGGTGTAGTTTTTAAAATGGGTTCACTTCTCGGGGGTTTCAACTGTACTGGTACCTCAGGGGTTCTGCCTACATGACTTAGCACCAGAAAAGCTCCAGTAGGCTAAATGGTGGTCCTTCCCTTCTGAGCCCTGTCGTGTGCCCAGGCAGCTAATAACAGCCACATGTAGGGTATTGCCGTACCCGGGAGAACCCACATTACAATTTATGGGGTGTATGTCTCCAGTGGCACATGCTGGGCACAATATATCAGACACTGAAATGGCATATATGCATAGGAAATTGCAAATCTCACTTTGCACCATCTGCTGCGCATTACCTTTTACACAATAACTGTGGGGTCAAAATGCTCACTACACCACTAGATGAATGTCTTAAGGGGTGTAGTTTTTAAAATGGGGTCACTTCTCGGGGGTTTCAACTGTACTGGTACCTCAGGGGTTCTGCCTACATGACTTAGCACCAGAAAAGCTCCAGTAGGCTAAATGGTGGTCCTTCCCTTCTGAGCCCTGTCGTGTGCCCAGTCAGCTAATAACAGCCACATGTAGGGTATTGCCGTACCCGGGAGAACCCACATTACAATTTATGGGGTGTATGTCTCCAGTGGCACATGCTGGGCACAATATATCAGACACTGAAATGGCATATATGCATAGGAAATTGCAAATCTCACTTTGCACCATCTGCTGCGCATTACCTTTTACACAATAACTGTGGGGTCAAAATGCTCACTACACCACTAGATGAATGTCTTAAGGGGTGTAGTTTTTAAAATGGGGTCACTTCTCGGGGGTTTCAACTGTACTGGTACCTCAGGGGTTCTGCCTACATGACTTAGCACCAGAAAAGCTCCAGTAGGCTAAATGGTGGTCCTTCCCTTCTGAGCCCTGTCGTGTGCCCAGTCAGCTAATAACAGCCACATGTAGGGTATTGCCGTACCCGGGAGAACCCACATTACAATTTATGGGGTGTATGTCTCCAGTGGCACATGCTGGGCACAATATATCAGACACTGAAATGGCATATATGCATAGGAAATTGCAAATCTCACTTTGCACCATCTGCTGCGCATTACCTTTTACACAATAACTGTGGGGTCAAAATGCTCACTACACCACTAGATGAATGTCTTAAGGGGTGTAGTTTTTAAAATGGGGTCACTTCTCGGGGGTTTTAACTGTACTGGTACCTCAGGGGCTTCTGCCTACATGACTTAGCACAAGAAAAGCTCCAGTAGGCCAAATGGTGGTCCTTTCCTTCTGAGTCCTGCCATGGGCCCAAACATCAGTTTATCACCACAAATGGGGTATTGCCGCACTCAGGACAAATTGGGCAACAAAATGGGGTGTTTTATCCCTTGTGAAAATAAGAAATTTTGAACAAAAATTACATCTTAATGGAAAAAATATCATTTTTTTAATTTCACAGCCCAATTCAAATAGGTGCTGTGAAAAAACGGTGTGGTCAAAATGATAACAACAACCATAAATGAATTCCTTGAGGGGTCTAGTTTCCAAAATGGGGTCACTTCTGGTGGGTTTCCATTGCTTTGATACCTCTGGGGCTCTGCAAATGCAACATGGCACCCGAAAACCAATCCAGCAAAATCTGGACTCCAACAAACACATAGCGCTCCTTTCCTTCTGAGTCCTCCCATGGGCCCAAACGGCAGTTTATCACCACAAATGGGGTATTGCCGCACTAAGGACAAATTGGGCAACAAAATGGGGTGTTTTATTCCTTGTGAAAATAAGAAATTTTGAACAAAAATTACATCTTAATGGAAAAAATATCATTTTTTTAATTTCACAGCCCAATTCAAATAGGTGCTGTGAAAAAACGGTGTGGTCAAAATGATAACAACAACCATAAATGAATTCCTTGAGGGGTCTAGTTTCCAAAATGGGGTCACTTCTGGTGGGTTTCCATTGCTTTCATACCTCAACACCTCTTCAAACCTGGCATGCTGCCTAAAATATATTCTAATAAAAAAGAGGCCTCAAAATGCACTAGGTGCTCCTTTGTTTCTGAGGCTTGTGTTTTATTCCACGAGCGCACTAGAGCCACATGTGGGACATTTCTAAAAACTGCAGAATCTGGACAATACATATTTAGTAGTGTTTCTCTGGTAAAATCTTCTGTGTTACAGAAAAAAATGGAATAATATTGAAATTCAGCAAGAAAAATGAAATTTGCAAATTTCACCTCCACATTGCTTTAATTCCTGTGAAATGCCTGAAGGGTTAAAAAACTTTCTAAATGCTGTTTTGAATACTTTGAGGGGTCTAGTTTTTAAAATGGGGTGTTTTATGGGGGTTTCTAATACATAGGCCCCTCAAAGCCACTTCAGAACTCAAGAGGTACCTTAAAAAAAAGGCTTTTGAAATTTTCTTAAAAATATGAGAAATTGCTGTTTATGTTCTAAGCCTTGTAACGTCCAAGAAAAATAAAAGAATGTTAAAAAAACGATGCCAATCTAAAGTAGACATATGGGAAATGTGAACTAGTAACTATTTTGGGTGGTATAACCGTCTGTTTTACAAGCAGATGCATTTAAATTCTGAAAAATGCAATTTTTTCAAAATTTTCTCTAAATTTTGCAATTTTTCACCAATAAACACTGAATATATCGACCAAATTTTACCACGAACATGAAGCCCAAAGTGTCACGAGAAAACAATCTCAGAATCGCTTGGATAGGTTTAAGCATTCCGACGTTATTACCACATAAAGTGAAATATGTCAGATTTGAAAAATGGGCTCTGAGCCTTAAGGCCCAAACTAGGCTGCGTCCTTAAGGGGTTAAAGGGATATTCCAGCCTAAAGCATTTTTCACTTATGCACTACACAAAGCGTTTTTATGGACTGCGATTTCGGGTTGTAGTCCGCGATAAATGGTCCAGGTGTAGCCCTAGACTTTTGATGCCTTGCCTGATACAGGTGCCGAGCGTGTCACATTACAGTTATCAGACCGGTGTCTTGTAATAAGCCGTGCCCCCGCATCACATGACCAGGACAATTATTTATTTTTTCCCCTGGAAGTAAATAATGAACGTTCCTATTAAATGACAGCATGCAGAGATCTTGAAAACCGTGAGGAATCGATACAGAAAGTATATTGTGAAATTATAAAACATTCCGTTATACAAAGAATAACCTTTTATTTGCTGTGACACTTAATACAAATAAAATTTTATATAATTGACTTGATCTTTTTGGCGTCCTGTACATAAATTTCTGTTTTGTGCTGTAATTGTGTTTAACCTCAGGAAATTTTGAACAAGATTCAATTTGATTTTTATGTGATCTTGTTTTCCCTACAGAGGAAGCTTAATAACCAGAAGTGTAGCTGAAATTGTGAAGAAAGACGACTTTGTCCTGGACTCTGAATACCTGATCACTCTACTAGTTGTTGTTCCAAAGTAAGCAGTGTTCTTATAATCTGTGCAGCAAAAAGATGCTTCATTCTGTTGTGTATTCACTGGGTGTAAGACGTGTAAGGAGAAGACCATCATCCAAACATTAACCTATAATCTACTTTCAATGGTTTCCTTTATTTGGCACAACGGTGGCAAATGTTACATGGATATGTGAATTGTTTTCGATGCTTACCTCGAGTCATTAGTCCCTCTTCCAAGTTCTGTAGGCAGTAGCGCTGCCAAAATAATGGTTGGGATATAAAGGGCAATGTTAGAGATCACATGGGCTCAAAACAACCACCACTCACTTCAAAGATCTGAAAATCGAGAAGGTCTTTTCCAAATGTGTTGGTAAATGAAGTCTGAAGGTGACTGCGGACTCCCACCATGCATGGAGTCATCTTGCGGCGATCCAGCTGGTAGGGTCTTCAGGACAATGCTCCCTTGGAAAAAAAAGTAGCCAAATAGCTCTCCGTCAGAAGCAAGAAAACTCTCTCTAGGTAAATCAATGTCCTCTTTCGCAATCTTTTTTTCCCTCATGGAGCTTTGCCTTTAAAGTGTAACTAAACTTTTAAAAAACTTTTAACCTGTCATAGTGACATGTCAGAAGTTTTGATCGGTGGGGGTCCGAGCACTGAGACCCCGACCGATCGCTAGAATGAAGCGGCAGAAGCGCTTGGGTTTGCATTGTGCCGCTTCTTGGATTGCAGGGCGCCTCTTGGATTTCAGGGTACCTCTTGGATTGCAGGGCGCCTCTTGGATTTCAGGGTACCTCTTGGATTGCAGGGCGCCTCTTGGATTTCAGGGTACCTCTTGGATTGCAGGGCACTTTAGTTCTCATTTGTGTATGGCGCCCAGAGGAATAAAAGCACATTTTACGGTTCACAACGGGCTGACTTGAGCACCATAGGTATGTTTGAAAAACTATTATCCTTCCCTATATAGCAGTATTTTTTGATAGGCGAAATGTGATGACAGACTCAGTTTAATTTCTCCTGTGGAAGCGCTGCAAGGGAATTGAGCACCACCTGTTGGATTACCCCCAGATGACAGCTGATTGCTGGATTACCCCCAGATGACAGCTGATTGCTGGATTACCCCCAGATGACAGCTGATTGCTGGATTACCCCCAGATGACAGCTGATTGCTGGATTACCCCCAGATGACAGCTGATTGCTGGATTACCCCCAGATGACAGCTGATTGCTGGATTACCCCCAGATGACAGCTGATTGCTGGATTACCCCCAGATGGCAGCTGATTGCTGGATTACCCCTAGATGACAGCTGATTGCTGGATTACCCCCAGATGACATCTGATTGCTGGATTACCCCCAGATGACATCTGATTGCTGGATTACCCCTAGATGACAGCTGATTGCTGGATTACCCCTAGATGACAGCTGATTGCTGGATTACCCCTAGATGACAGCTGATTGCTGGATTACCCCTAGATGACAGCTGATTGCTGGATTACCCCCAGATGACATCTGATTGCTGGATAACCCCTAGATGACAGCTGATTGCCGGATTACCCCTAGATGACAGCTGATTGCTGGATTACCCCCAGATGACATCTGATTGCTGGATTACCCCCAGATGACAGCTGATTGCTGGATTACCCCTAGATGACAGCTGATTGCTGGATTACCCCTAGATGACAGCTGATTGCTGGATTACCCCCAGATGACATCTGATTGCTGGATAACCCCCAGATGACATCTGATTGCTGGATAACCCCTAGATGACAGCTGATTGCTGGATTACCCCTAGATGACAGCTGATTGCTGGATTACCCCTAGATGACAGCTGATTGCTGGATTACCCCCAGATGACATCTGATTGCTGGATTACCCCCAGATGACATCTGATTGCTGGATAACCCCTAGATGACATCTGATTGCTGGATAACCCCTAGATGACAGCTGATTGCTGGATTACCCCCAGATGACAGCTGATTGATAGTGATCCCAGCAGTAGGACACCATGTGCCTTTTTATTGTCAGGTCACCCTTCTATAAAAAAGGGATTGTGCTAAGTGTTATAACTAGTAGTAGTCCATGTTTTCTACAACTCACAAGCTGCCTGTATATATAGGAGTTCTTATGTAAGAGTTCTACAGTCTTTATAATGATTTATTTTACTTTAATTTAAAGAAATATAACAGTTAACTCTTTCTTTAATTCTTTATATTTAAAGGGGAAGTCCAGAATATAATATGAATGAATTTGAACTTGCGCCCTAGTAAAATAAATAAATATATGTATGTATGTGTATATATATATGTGTAATGCCGAAAGAGTTTTATTACTTCACATAGCTGGGATCTGTTTTTGATGGGGTAAAAGATGAGGATCCCTGATATTTTGGGGTATATTTGAATTAACATGAATGCCTCTTTGTCTGGGGTCTGTAATGTCAGACAGGAGCTTCTATTTGGACGCAATCTAGCCCTAGCAGTTGTAGGGAGCTGGTGACATCTCTGCTCCCTATTGTTGGTTCCCTGGCAAATTAAAGATTGGGTAGGATGGAACTCGAAAGAGGCAGTGGGAGTGCAGATCTCAGACGTCTCCGTTTTTAAGTGTCTTTTAGGCTCTGTTCACAGAGTTTTTTGCAGGCAGAAAAATCTGCCTCAAAATTCTATCAGGAATATTGAGGCAGATTTTGACCTGCCTGCAAATTCTTGCTGCGGTTTTCGCAGCGTATTTCGCTTGCGGCCATTGAGCACCGCAGGCAAAAAACGCAGCAGAAAACGCTTTCTTTGCCTCCCATTGATTTCAATGGTAGGTCAGAAGCGGAACTGCAGCAAGAAGGAGCATGCCGCTTTTTTTACGGTGAGTGGCTAAAAACTGCCGCGGAAAAATCGCCTCCGCCTCCCATTGAAATT
Organism: Rhinoderma darwinii; assembly: GCF_050947455.1. Classification (NCBI taxonomy): domain Eukaryota; kingdom Metazoa; phylum Chordata; class Amphibia; order Anura; family Rhinodermatidae; genus Rhinoderma; species Rhinoderma darwinii. Next base: position 40,805,884 of record NC_134691.1, on the reverse strand, counting down.
ATTGGGAGGCATTTTTTTGCAGCTGATTCCGACGCGGTTTCTGCATCAAAATCCGCATTAAAAAAATTCTGTGTGAACTGGGCCTTAGGGAAGGAGAGTACAGTAACATTTTTGCAGCGCTCTTTTTGCTGTCGCAAACACTCCATTAAAGTTAGTGGGGTCTGTCAGGATCCAATTGGATTTGTCAGATAACCGATCAATCACGGCAGTCATGGCTCCATTATAAGTAGAAGCCATGATGCTGGTGAGAACAGAGACTTATGCCAATTGTTATTAGTGTTTAGTGCAGTGAAGTCTGTTTCTGGGAAGATTTGTTTCAAGCGCTAGACTGCATTCTAAAAAGATGAGAAAACAAATTAGGAAGTTCTTCTGATTGAAAAAAAACCAAAACAGGTATTGTGTTATCCCGAAGACTCTACCCTACGGCTCTGTTCACATCTGAGCTCAGATTTTAATTATTCTGTTCTGGATCAGAATAAAGAAAGTGCCGAATCCGCCGAATAACGGACACCAACAGCGCTTGATGGAACCCATTGACTTCATTTTTTTTTTTCCATCTCATAATCCAGAATATTTGATAATCTGGCACCTTTCTTGTTCCATTGATGATGCTTTAACCCCCTAATGACCAAGCAATTTTTTATACTTTTCCATCGTCCCATTCCGAGAGCTATAACTTTTTTATTTTTCCGTCTACGTAGCCGTATAAGGACTTGTTTTTTGCGGGACAAATTTTATTTTTTAATAGCACCATTTTGGGGTACATATCATTTATTGATTAACTTTTTAGGGAGGTAATGGGAAAAAAAAACCTGCAATTTCGCCATTCTTTTTCGCATTTTAAAACTACGCCATTTGCCCTGTGGTATAAATAACATAATAAGATTGTGGCAATACCAAATTGATGTCGTTTTTTTATGTTTTACTACTTTCACACACTAAAAACAATTTTTTTTTTTAAAGTTATTTGTTATTGTGTCGTCATATTTTAAGAGCCATAACTTTTTAATTTTTCTGCTGACGCTGCTGTATAAGGGCTTATTTTTTGCTTGTAGTTTTTATTGGTACCATTTTGGAGTACATGCAACGTTTTGATCGCTTTTTATCAAAAAAATTTAAGGCAGAATGAACAGAAAACAGCAATTCTGGCATTGGTTTTTATTTTATTTTTTAAGGAGTTCACCGTGCGTGTTAAATAATGTAATAATGTTATAGTTGGGGTCGTTACCGACGTGGCAATACCAAATATGTATAGCTTTTTTACTATTTTTTTTTGTTTTCATAATAAAACATTTTGCATGGGGAAAAAGTGGGGTTTTCATTTTTATTTTTTTACTTGGGATTTTTATTTATTTATTATAAACTTTATTAAACTTTTAATTTTAGTCCCACTAGGGGACATTACTATGTGATTATTTGATCCCTTTTATAATACGCTGCAATACTTCTAAGCGGGTGTGCCAATGGTTTTTATGGCAGCCGGGGGCCTAGCAAAGTTCCCCAGGTCTGGCTTTAGTGAATGCCTGCAAGGCCATGCCAGAAGCCTAACAGGTGTCTGTCCGTTTTACACTGACAGGCACCTGTTAGCCTGCTAGGCCATGTCAGAGGCCTATCACTAAAGGCAGACCTGGGGGCCTTGGTTAGGCCCTCGGGTGCCATAAAAACCACAGGCACATCCGTGATCGCATCGCTGGTGTGACGTTGAGGTGAGAGAGGGAACCCCCTCCCTCTCAAACCACTTAGATGCGGCTGTGGCTATTGACAGCCGCATCTAAGGGGTTAAATGGACGGGTCGATTCTGATTTCGATCCTGCCCGCTAGAGCAGGTACCCAGCTGTCTTTAAACAGCCCAAAATCTGCTCTAGCCGGCACGGGACAGTCATGCCGGGCTTATGTCACAGCGCTGCCTGTTCACAGCGTTGGGGTGCGGCGTTGCCCTTAACTGCCGCCGTGAAAACACGTATGGGCAGTCGTTAAGGTGTTAAAGGGATTTTGCAGCGTATTTGTGTGTGTGTGTGTGTGTGTGTGTGTGTGTGTATGTATATATATATATCTGTTTGATGATTGGTTGAATAGATTTTATTAAATGCATCAACATTATTTTTCAGAATGAATTATAATGACTGGGTTAAGCAATACGAAACTTTGGCTGAGATGGTGGTCCCACGTTCCAGCAGGTAAGTGACCAGCAAATCTGAGGTATAAATGTAATGTAAGATGAGGGCTCAGTTTATTTTCTTATTAGTTTGTATTTGGGTGAAGTTAATCCGAAAGCGCCATAAGTTTGTTTTTTTGTGGCCCTGATTGCAAGTGATCTCCGCCCGGCTGTAAGTAGCCCCTCAAAAACATCATATTCCACCTCAGTGATGTCTTCCGTTACTTTTCACGGTTTGCTATGTTCCAGCTATGCAATTCTGAGATTTTTAGGGCCCCTGGTCTCTGCTCAGAAGAAGCACATCGGAACGTTGGGGTGGAGACAATCATTGTATCTGCCCTCTAAACAATGTCTGTATAGCGTTACATAGCAGAGTGCCCCGGTATACAGACCTCCTTTCCGCAGGGTCATAATCTCTCTTTTATAGGTCATTTAGGGTTGGTAGAGTTATGAGATATTTGCTTTAAAGGGGTTATCCGGGTTATTAAAATGAATGGCGTATACTTAGGATTCAAGTGAATGGGACAGTGGTGCAATACCTTGCACGGCCACTACAAATGTAAGGTATGCGTGCAAGTGTAAACAGAGAGAAGAACCACGTAAACAATGAATAGGCCCCATACAAGCGCCACGGCCCCTTCAAACAGCTGATCGGCGGGCGTGCCAACAGTTGGGCCCCGACCGATCTGATATTGATGGCTTATCCATCAATTTTCATAACCAGGATAACCCCTTTAAAAGTAAAGTGTAATATTGTCACCTGGGTCAACATATGTTGGAAATTATAGACGTCCTTTTTTTAACTATATAATCTTCTTCAGTGTTTTATCAGAAGACCAAGACAGTTACCTGTGTAATGTAACCCTGTTCAGAAAAGCAGTGGACGACTTCCGGCACAAAGCCAGAGAAAATAAGTAAGTTGTGTGTTTGATCCTTGAAGATGAGGGACTGCTCTCCATGAAACGTTGGTACAGAATATTTCCTTTGATTACAGGTTTGTCGTCCGTGATTTCCAGTACAACGAAGAGGAGATGAAAGCTGATAAAGAAGAGATGAACAGACTGTCTACGGATAAGAAAAAACAGTTTGTAAGTACTGCACGGCAAAGGTGTACACAGACATAGGGCTCCAGAGCAAAACTCAGACTGGTCCCCAATCCCCACCGAGAGCTCTGACAAATATACTACACCTTTATTAGTTATGTCCAAAACTCTGTTCTGATATAATATATTTCTATAGATCTAATGCTGGCTATATGTAGCCACCCCTAGGGGATGCCAACTGCGTATGGATTTTTTCAAGCTAGTATTAGAAGCGACTTTCCAGTCCTTCCTTTCCAAAAATGACTATATTGGAGATATATAGTCAACTAACCTGCTGTCCGGCTTCTGGATGATCCAGCCTCCGTTCCGCTCCCCAAGATGGCAGCCAAAGTCTCAGACTACGCTATGGAGAATTTCTTTGGAAGTCTGCGACGTGCCACTGCCCTCCGATGGACGAGTGCTAATGACCTGTCCGTTCGGCGCTGTGTCTAGCAGCACCGAAGTCGTCAACTCTCGTCCATCGGAGGGTAGTGGAGGGGTGGGGACGTTTTTCAGACTTCAAAAGAAGCTCTCCATAGCAAAGTCTGAGACTTCAATCGAGCAGTGAGGGGGATCTGGGGTTCGGGACCCCCGTTTTCTCGCCATCGGTGGGGGTCCTATCGATCAGACAATTATCACTTATCCTGTAGATAGGTGATTGTTGATTCTGGACAACCTCTTCTAAACAGTTTCAATTGGAATAACTTCATTGAATTTCTCGTTAAGAGTCATTAAGAGATCGTGAACATTACAGAAAAGATCCCTTCTGAGATATTCCCAGAATCTTTTCAGATGACAAGATTTAAAGGGGTTATGTGGGGACCAATAATTATTAGCAGAGTACTCCGTGCAGTATGTGAGTACACTCGCTAATATACATTCCGGTCCCCCGTCACGCTGATTCTGAGATTTTCATCGATTTTTATGGCGCTGCCAGGGGACCTAGTCTAGTTGACCAGTCTTCTTCATGAAGACACGACTCTTCATCATGTGACCGGCCCCGCTGTACTCTATGTAATCGATGTACTACTGCTTGTTCATAGAGTACAGCGGGGCCGGTCAGGTGACGAAGAGTCGTATCGTCATCAAAGATGACTGTGCCACTACACCACCGGTCCCCGGCAGCGCTATATAAATCTATGGAAATCTCAGAGTCCGCACGACGGGGGACGGCAATGGATATTAGCGAGTGTACTTACATACTGCAGTGACTACACTGCTAATAATTTTTGGTTCCCACGTAACCCCTTTAACACTGTCAGACCGAAGATTCACTTGTAGCATTCACTTATGTCCGTTTTTCAGTATACAGCCCGTACGCTATATTATTTATATTTGATTTTTTTTATTTAATATGCTGCGATTTTCTATGTCTCCTGCAGGGTCCTCTTGTACGATGGCTCAAAGTTAATTTCAGTGAAGCTTTTATTGCATGGATCCATGTAAAAGCTCTGCGAGTGTTTGTAGAGTCTGTATTAAGGTAGGAAGCAATTACCAATAGTTATTGATATTGTTATAGGCAAAACCAAACCTTGGAAAAGTGGTAATTGACCCCCTGAACCCGTAGTCTGCCATGTGTGGCACAGGAAACACTTATTTTACACTGCTGTGAAATACATTTTAGATGTTCCGATGTGGCAGAATTTTTGCATGGCAATGGGTAATATCCGCAGCGCAAATACACTGCACATCTGCGGCATAACAGGCATGCTGCAGATGGTAAAATCCGCAACGGAAAAATTTGTTGTGTTGTGAATGAGGTTTTGAAAACCCCATTCACATGTATTGTATTGTACTTTGTTTCAGATTTTTGGTGCGGAATATCCCCCAAAAAATCTGCAACATATATATATATATATATATATATACACACACACTGCATATGAACATGGCCTAACAGGCACTGTTAATGTGGCTGATACAACAGGGAATTGGCACAAATAATGAAAGGATCTAATTACGATCACTCTTATATGGTGGAGCATTGGTTAATTGGAATGGTATTACCTGTAGATTCCGTGTGCTACTTTTTTGGAGCAAAGAAATGGCCGGTCATTATAAAAGATCGTATGACGTGAAATATCCACCGAATGGCCACTTTATTAGCGACACCTGCACTTTCCCTATTGGAGCTTCCCTATATGGAAATTCGACACGTGACGCCGAGTGCGGCATAAAATCAAGTGAGCAAGTTTTCTGTGGATCAGGTTCAGTGAGAATCCACATTGTAATTGAAAAATCAAGATCTGAGCGACTTTGAACGAGACGTGGTCATCATTGCTAGACTAGTTGGGGCCACTGTTTAAAAAATGCCGAACATGTGGGGTTTTCTCATGCAGCGGTGTCGAGAGTAAACCGAGAATGGTGCGATCGAGAAAAAACATCCAACGAGAGGGGATCCTGCGGACGTAAAGAGTTTGTTGATAAAGGGGTCAGAGGAGAATGTCAAGAATCGTTCTGATGAACAGGCGGTACGCAGTCTGGCAGATTGCAGCCGAATGCAACGCGGGTGCTCCAACTAACGTAAAAATTTTAATCAGTGAGAAGTAGAAAAACATTGACTGGTCAGATGAATCCAGATTTCTGTTTTGCCATGCTGATGGGTCAGAATTTGACATAAGCATCAGGAGTCCATGAACCCTTCCTGTCAGGTGTAAAGAGTTCGGGCTGGTGGGGGTGTAGTGATGGCGTTTGCAGTGTTTTCTTGGCACGACCTGGGTCCTCTGATAACTGCGGATGGATGTTTCAACAGCAGGGCTCACCTAAGCATTGTGGCTGACCAAGTTCATCCCTTGGCAGTGATTTACCCTGTGGCAGAAGGACAATTTAGCAGCAACCGCGAGAAGCTCTCCTGTCCGCATGGACTAATGTCCCTGCAGAACGATTTCAACACCAAGTGGAATCTATGCGACTAATTGCTGCGGTTCTGAAGGCCAAAGGAGGTCCAATGCTCTACTAGATGGAGTCTCTAATAAAGTGGCCATTCATAGAAATGAAAAGTCGTTTATAAAAAAACTCATGGCACGATTTAAAAAAAATAAAAATTCAACCAAATTAAATGTTTTACAACTGAAACAGAACATCTGTCTGTCTATCTATCTGTCTGTCTGTCTGTTTATTGTGACCATGTTGCACCTTTCAGGTATGGGTTACCAGTGAACTTTCAAGCCATGCTGCTTCAGCCCAATAAAAAAACCATGAAAAAGCTGAGAGAAGTCTTGTATGATTTGTACAAACACCTGGACAGCAGCGCAGCATCCATTATTGATGTAAGTAATCCAGACCCCAGATCCGCTACATCTACATATTCATTCTGTCCTTATTGTGTCAGATTGATATTGCTGCAGGGACGTCAGGACACGAGCGCTGCGTATCCCGTCTCCTGTTACATAGAATATGATGATGTCTCCTCGCCTTTAATGGTATTAAACAGACCAATGTCCTCCCTTCACTAAGAATTGTAGCCACAACACAGCCAGGATTTTGTCTGATAAAATCCTAATTTGATACATTAGATTAGTGATTTAATGGATCTGTGGTGTGATTTAACCCCTTAATGACCGCCGATACGCCTTTTCACGCCGGTCATTAATGGGCTTTGTTCTAGGCCGCTGCCTTTTCACGGCGGCCTAATCAACGTCCTGCACGGGTCGTCCGTGCAGGCTGGAGCCGGGGCTCGGCTGTCTGATGACTGTCTAATAGATGCCTGTCAGGTTTACACTGACAGGCAATAATGCTCTAGTATCCGAAGTATACCAAAGCATTATGTCTGCGATCTAAATGTCGCATCGTTAAGTCCCCTAGTGAGACTGATTTTTTTTTTTATCTGAAATAAAAATTAATAAAAAGGTACACATTAAATTTGCCACAAAAAATGGTTTTATTTGGTAAAAGTGTAAAAATAAAATAAAAACTAAATATATATGGTATCATGACCCAAAAATAAAGTTAGCATATTATTTAAACCGCAAAAAACAACTGCAAAATTGCTATTTTTTCCCATCCACCCCCCCCCCCCATAAAAAATAATAAAGGTTAATCAATAAGTCCCATGTACCCCAAAACGGTAGCAATGAAGTCCCGCAAAAAAACAAGCCCTCATATGGCGACATTGATGGAGAAATAAAAAGTTATGGCACTTGGAAAGCGGCGATGCAAAATAAAATGATTTTAGTTCAAAAATGTGAAATGCATAGAACAACGATGGCTAAATTGCAGTTTTTCTATTGCCCCCCCCCCCCCCCCCCAAAAAAAAGTTAATGAAAAAATTCTATATACCCCAAAACAGCACCCTTGAAAAATGCAACTCATCCCGCAAAAAACTAGTCCTCATACAGCCATGTCCACGTGAAAATAAAAAAGTTATAGCTCTTTGAATGTGACGATGGAAAAACGAAAAAAATTGCTTGGTCATTCGGGCCCTGAATGCATGCAGGGGGAAGGGGTTAATGTCCGTGCTGCTGAATCTGCTTGTTATCTAGTCCTAAAGGGTATTCTAGGTTTAACAAAATCCTGATAAATAAAACCTGTAGTCTTCAAAAAGTGTCTCTCCAGCTGGTAAGGAAATACAACTCTGAGCGGTGAGCTGTAGTTGTACAGCAGCTGGAGTGGTACTTGTTGCAGACCAAAACAAACATACAAGCCCGATATTATGGAAGTCCCGCTGGTCTGGCACTTGTAGGAATGCAGGATTGGCCACAGGTGCTAGCTGGAATCCTGGTTTTGTTTTCAGGATCTCCAGACTTCCAGTATACAGTTTAAAAACATTTCTGGTCTGGTATGTTCTTAGGTAGGCCGTCAATATGTGAATGTGGGGCCCAGGTGCGGTTTATCCAGACGCAGAACCTTGTCCATATGTGTGACCAGGCACCTACAGACAAGGTGCTGTGCCACTTGAATGAGACCGGGGTGTACCTTGCACGGCCACTACAAATGTAACGGCGTGTGCAAGTACAAACGGAGAGAACTATGTAAACAATGATGAGGCACTGAACGCCTTGTCCCCATCAAACAGCTGATCGGCGGGGGTGCCGAACCCCCACCAATCTAATATTGATGGCCTATCCCAAGGCTAGGCCATCAATTTTAATAAACCGGATAACCTCTTTTTTTTAATCAAAAAACACAGTCAATCTTTGGCCAATAGCAATTCAAACATTTACAACCATGCAAAGTCAAGTGGGGTGACATTTTAATGTTACATTTTAAAGGGAACCTGACAACAGTTTTGAGGTCTCAAAACTGCTGATAGGATGATATAGGGGAGGTGAAGGGCATTTAAAGCTTACTTTTTTTCTAGGTCATGCGAGTTGCTATGTTTAATTCCCCTGGCGTGCCAATTACATGTGCCACCGAGATCGGACTTGATATACAAGTTCTCCTGCACTGCATGCTGCAAGCACCGCCCCTCTGCTCTAAATGAGGACTCTAGCGGTCTCCTAATTGGCTGCTAGAGCTGTCACTCAGAGAAGAGACTGCCACTTGCTGACAGGTTTCCTTTAACCACTTCCTGACCAGGAGCTTTACCCCCCTTCCTGACCAGGCCCATTTTTAACTTTTAGCCATGTGCCAATTTAAAAGCAAATTGTTGTTATGTTATTTTTCCAACCTACATGTATTTGGTCTTGGTTTTTTTCAGAACATATTGGGCTTCCATATTGTGTAAAAAAAGAATAGATATATTTTACATTTTTAAAAATATGGAAGGAAAAATGGAAAATAAAGTTGAAAAAAATGTGAATGTGTGAATTTAGGTGATTTTTTTTTTACATCTGGTACATGCCACTGGGTAAACACACCTGAATACATATTTGTCAACTTCTACCGACTTCAACGATACCAAATATGTGTGCATTTCTTACACGCTGGGCGCAAGTTGGCACTTATTAAAGGGAATGTGTCGCTAGAAAACATTTTTTTTTTTTTTTTTTTAGTTAAACAGTTAGTATATAAATGATTAAACATTGTTCTAATTTTTTTAATTTTTTCACGAGTCAGGAAATATTATAAATTAGATTCTAATTTATAACATTTCCCTGTGCTGGTCACTAGAGGGAGCAATTCCCAAAATTGCAGCATTGGCATGTGGTAAAGCAACCTCATTGCTTTATGTTGCAAAATGTGAGAAGACACACTCGCTCTAGCATCCTCAAACAATCCCCCCTCCTTTCTCCTGGCTAGTGCCAGGAGAAAGGAGGGGATTGAACGTTCAAACCTCCTACACTGTGTGTCGCCATTTTTTGAGCGAATACACAGTGTAGTAGGTTTACATACAGTGGTAATCACACACTAAAACACGAACATACACAGACATAACTTACCTGCTCCTGCCGCCGCTGCTCCCTCCGCTCCTAGTGCTTGCTTCAGAACACCTGTAGTAATGTTACTGTCCGGCCGCAGCTTCCGGTCCACAAGAAAATGGAGCCGGATGTCGCTCGGCCGAAGACCTTCCATTTGGACTGTATGGGAGCAGCGCATGCGCCGTTCCCACACAGACGCCGTACAGCATAGTGAATGGAACGGCTCCCGTTCGCATTCACTATGGCGCTGTATGTGCCGTATTCCATGTCTGTATGTGTCGTTAATCGACACATACAGAGATGAAAAAAAAATTGGCAGCCCCATAGAGAAGTAAAAGTTTGAAAATAAAAAAAAGTAAAACACAAACACACAAATAAAACATTTTTAAATAAAACACGAAATGCAAATTTCTATTAAAAAATTTTTTTTCGCGACACCCGTTCTTTAAGAATGGTGCACAAACCGGCTTTTAGAGAAAACATTTCCAAAGCTGGTTCACTGACACCATACGACCATTACAGTTATTGTGGCGTTTCGAGTCCACAAAAACTGATGGCCTATCCTGGGATAGGCCATCAATATCTGATCAGTCAGGGACCGACACCCGGCACCCCTGTCGATCGGCTGTTTTGAAGGGGCCACAGTGCTTATACGAGCGCTGCTTCCACTTCATTTACTTTACTGCTCACACTGTGAATCGCAGATACACTTGTAGCCGCTACAAGTGTGTCCGCGATTCACAGTGTGAGCAGTAAAGGAAATGTAGGGGAAGCGACGATGGTACAAGCATCCAAACAGCTGATCGGCGGGGAGACCGGCACCACCAATCAGATATTGATGGCTAAGGCTCTATTCACAAGACAGGGTCCGAGTGTCGGCCGATAAAAACGGCCGCTTTTCCCGGCCGTTTTGCATCCATTCCGGGCCGTGTTTCCATTTTCAACGTGTGTGTGTGTGTGTGTGTTTGTTGTTTTTTTTTTTTACATTACATTATTCTTCTCCCTCTCTGGCAGTTTGCGATCACCTGACCAGTGACCACTCCGGAGCTCGGTGATACAGCTGTCAAGACAGCTGTATCATGGAGCTCCTTACCGTCAGCACGAATGTGATCGCTGTGACAGGCTGTCACAGCGTTCACATAGCTGATCTCCTTACCGTCGGCGCATAAGCGCTGCTGGGAGGAGCAATGTGATCGGTGTGACACGCTGTCACAGCGATCACATGACCGGAGACCACACTGAGTGGTCTCCGGGTGAAAGCTCCATGATATCATCTGTCTCTAGACCGGAGACCACACTGAGTGGTCTCCGGGTGAAAGCTCCATGATATCATCTGTCTCTAGACCGGAGACCACGCTGAGTGGTCTCTGGTTAAAGTTCTAGAGACGGCTGTATCACGGAGCTAAAGGCCGCCAGTGAACGGCAAACCTGCTAACTCTGCAGGACGTTCTGGAACGGCCCCGCAGAGGTAATTGGACGTTTATAGTCTGTGGGCGGTCCGGAAATGGTTAAGAAGCAGAACAACTGTTGCTAAATAGTGTAGCTCAATATTAGTTCAATGGTGGCTTTATTGAGAAGGTAACTAACTTCTCCTACTTTAGTGTCTATAGAAATCAATACTGCCAGCAGCCTGGGACATAACTAAAAGGTTAAATGCACATTTTCCCTACAGCTCCATTGTTTCTACCAGTGGCCCTGTATAATATGGTGCCACACTTGCCAAAGTTTTACGCTTGGTTTCATATACCCCAAATGGCATAATAATGTATTTTGTCTGTAGCAGGACATGTTCTTATAATTCACAATGCCCCTTGGTCTGCTTCATACTTCTTGACATGGGCAAATTAATTCTGTCTATAGATCCCTATAAAAAAAAAATCCTGACCTGACAATAGAATTCTGATTCCTCCCTCTTTTATTTATATAAGGGAGCACCTATAAAAATGCCACATCCTTGAACTCAATGGGGCCGGTTTACTAAGACTGGCATTTCATAAGCCAGTCTTAGCATGAGTAAGATGCTGCTAATTTATTAAGAGTTGCGCGCCTCTTAAACCGCACCTAACTTTTCAGTTGACTTTCCATAATATTCTGTCATATGTGTGTACATGAGGAATAACACCATTTCTGGCCATTAGATGATTTGTATTCTGCATTTTTTAGCAGTTTTTCCCCCTGCAGACTCATCTCTATTTTTCCGTTTTCTCTGAGTTAGTGGGTTGAGCCATAAAGCTAACATGTCTTCTATACACATCACACATAGAGGAGGAGAATCCTGCTCTCCTACCCTTATCACATAAATAGAAGCTGCAGCAGCATGGAGGACATCATACAGCAGTAATGAGCAGTGTAGCTGAGAATCCAGCACTGGGGTGAGATATAACTCTTACTAGATGCTGCGGCACATCTGTATCTTTAAATCTGCTCCCTCCATGCCTCTCCATAGACTTCTATGGCAAGCATGTCTGTGTCGCTTTCTCTCTCTCTCTGCTCCCTCCTCACCTCTCCAAAAACGTATGGGTAGCGTGTTTGTGTCTCTCTGCTTTTGCTCCCCTTCCCTCTCCATAGACTTCTATGGGCAGAATACCTGTGTCTCTCTGCTTCTGCTCTCCTTCCCCCTTTTCCACAGACTTCTTTTGGCAGCAGCGTCTGCACAGACAGCCTGACCCTCTACTGTTACAGGGAACTGAAATATAAATTTTTTCATCATTAAAAAACCCTGAATGCAGCACTCCTATTGAGTGCTGTTCCCGAATGCAGAATCCACTGCTTCTGCATTTTGGCGGTTTCTAGGGAACCCTGTGATGTCAGTAATGACATTACATGGGATTTCCAGTGCAGAGGAGGCTTGGAGGGATGCAGATAAGATGCAATTTCTGTCTTTTCTACGTTGCTGGCCATGTAGATTACTGGTAACCGTGATCTAATGGTCTGTTACTACTAGAATACTGTTATGGGAACAGCAGGGAACACATAGATAATGTGTTCCCTGCTAACCTGTACCCCTAAGCTAAAGGCCCTTTTACACTGGGCAATTATCGGGCAGACAAGCGTTCATAGAACGCTCGTTTCCGATAATTGCCCTGTTTAAACAGGGCAGCGATCAGCAGATGAATGAGCAAAGTCGTTCATCTGCTGATCGTATCGTTTTAAAAAAACTGAAATATTATCGTTGTCGGCAGCAGATCTCCCTGGGTTGACACAGGGAGACGCGCTGCCGACATGATATTAATGTATGGGGACGAGCGATCGGAGTAAGGAGCGCTCGTCCCCACACATAGCTCCTTGTGACAGGAGCAAACAAGCACCGATCAATGAGCTGTCTCGTTGATCGGCACTCGTTGCACCGGCCAAAATTGTCTGGTGTAGTAGGGCCTTAACGCAAAGGGAGGGAGATCCATTTAAAATGAAGTGCTTTTTCACCACCGCTATAGTGATTTCATACCTTACACTATGTACACATGTTTGACAGTGCTATGTGCAGGAGAATTAGAGGATTAATGTGTGGGGTAAATATTAATTGAACAAACTACCTTAAAACATCACATGAATAAATGAGGAAAACAGTATTTTATGAGTATTTTTTGCTTGAATAAAAAAAGACCTACAAAATTAATATCGGCTTTAATTTTAAATTATAGGAAAGCCCTGGGGGGTCTTGCAAAAAAAGAAAGTAAAGATTTTTGGGTAGACTAAAAAACAGAAAACATTTTTTAATAAATCCAGCCTTCCAAAAGGGAAAATTTTGTTCTAATCTTGAAGGCCCAAAACACCCCCCGTCATGAAAGGGTTAGTCAATTTAAGTAAATATGTTTACTTTGTACTAAATTCACATTTTTATATCTGACTTGTAAAATTATTCAGGAAATTCTGTCTTGGATCTCTGAACATCACAAACCCTCATCTGCTCAGTCATGCATCACAGACTTCCCGAGATAAGGTTACCTTTTACTGTGCATAGAGCTGAGTAGATGAACGCTAATGTATCACATACAGACTTCTATATAAACATAGCTCCATTCTCAAATATCATCTTACAGCTAACAAATCCTCCAGTGTGGTATTTAGAGTTATTATCATTTATTTATATAGCGCAACATGTGTAGCGCTTTACATAGAGCAATATTGCTGGTAACATATCTTAACAATTACAGAAGACTGTGTGTTATGGACAAATTGTTAATAAAATGCATTAGGTAGGAGCTGTGCCCATATGAGCTTACAATCTATAAGGAATAGGGAATAGACAGGAGGTCAGGGAATGGAGTAAGCAGCTCTGAACATGTCAGGTGGAAATTGTGCTGGAATACCGGTTGGTGGACTCTTTGGGCCAGGTGATATGTTTGTCAAAAGAAGATATTTTCTGTGAGGGTTTGGGATGGAATAAGGCAGCAACGTCCAAAAGAGAGAGAGAGGAGAAGCACGAGAGAAGTCATGTATCTGAGAGCAAGAATATGGGGTTAGAGTGATGGAGAGGAGGTTGTCAGGTAGAGGGTGGGATGGTATCTGTGAATTAGAGGAGAAATGTAAGGTGGGGCAGAGTCGGATAGGCTTTGTAGGTTAGGGGGAGAATTTTAAATTTAATTGTTTGAGTGATGGGCAGCCAATTTAGGGACTGATGGAGGAGGGTGGCATTAGAGGAAATGGAGGAGAGTTAAATGAGTCGTGCCGCAGAGTTAACAATAGATTAGAGAGTTGTTAGTCTGTTTGTCGCCAGGCCACAAAGGAGGGTGTTTCATTTTAAGTCTAGCCGGGATATTATAATTGTGTGTACTAGTGCCCTGTATATTTTACAGATAGTGAAGGGAACCCATCTGTACGGACCAGAGCACTGCTCCACTGCTTACATACAATGCCTCGATTAGGTCAGGGGGCGCCTAAGCATTTTTTTTCTATAATGTGTATCGGAAAAGCCCTCTTATTCTTTAAAAATAAGTGGTCTAGATTTAAAAGACAAAAGTCCAGAAAATCCCTTTTTAAGAGGTGTGCACCTTTTAAAAAAAAACTACCCTATCTAATTTCATTGTCACAAAGTACCCCGTTATTAATAAATGTTCGCCAATAACTTACACTTTATACAATTTGGACAATTTCTGTTTGTTAGAAGAGTCCCCTGACAATAAACAGATCACAGGGTGCCTTCTGCAGGGTCTCCCAGCTTTTAGACCACCACAGGGGAAATTAAGCATTACAGGGCTATCCTTTAAAGCAGGGGTCTCAAGCACGCGGCCCGCGGGCCGCATGCGGCCCCTGGGGCTGTCATCTGCGGCCCGCGGGACACAGAGCTGCCAGTATCGGCTCTTCTCCGAGACTCTGGAATTCCATGACATCGCTGTCCACATATGAACAGCGATGTCTGGGGCTTCCCCAGAGCCGGAGTCCCGAGCAGAGCGCTGGTGTCGGCTCTGCTCTGGGACTCTGTGGAATTCCCTGACATCGCTGTCCACATATGAACAGCGATGTCTGGGGCTTCCCCATAGCCGGAGTCCCGGGCAGAGCGCTAGTACAGGCTCTGCTCCGGGACTCTGTGGAATTCCCTGACATCGCTGCCCATATACGGACAGTGTGTCAGGGTCTTGCCCAGAGTGGAGCAGAGCGCTGGTGTCGGCTCTGCTCCTGGACTCTGTGGAATTCCCTGACATCGCTGTCCACATATGAACAGCGATGTCTGGGGCTTCCCCAGAGCCAGAGTCCCGAGCAGAGTGCTGGTGTCGGCTCTGCTCCGGGACTCTGTGGAATTCCCTGACATCGCTGCCCATATATGGACAGTGTGTCAGGGTCTTGCCCAGAGCGGAGCAGAGCGCTGGTGTCGGCTCTGCTCCTGGACTCTGTGGAATTCCCTGACATCGCTGTCCACATATAAACAGCGATGTCTGGGGCTTCCCCAGAGCCGGAGTCCCGAGCAGAGCGCTGGTGTCGGCTCTGCTCCGGGACTCTGTGGAATTCCCTGACATCGCTGTCCACATATGAACAGCGATGTCTGGGGCTTCCCCAGAGCCAGAGTCCCGAGCAGAGTGCTGGTGTCGGCTCTGCTCCGGGACTATGTGGAATTCCCTGACATCGCTGCCCATATATGGACAGTGTGTCAGGGTCTTGCCCAGAGCGGAGCAGAGCGCTGGTGTCGGCTCTGCTCCTGGACTCTGTGGAATTCCCTGACATCGCTGTCCACATATGAACAGCGATGTCTGGGGCTTCCCCATAGCCGGAGTCCCGGGCAGAGCGCTAGTACAGGCTCTGCTCCGGGACTCTGTGGAATTCCCTGACATCGCTGCCCATATACGGACAGTGTGTCAGGGTCTTGCCCAGAGTGGAGCAGAGCGCTGGTGTCGGCTCTGCTCCTGGACTCTGTGGAATTCCCTGACATCGCTGTCCACATATGAACAGCGATGTCTGGGGCTTCCCCAGAGCCAGAGTCCCGAGCAGAGTGCTGGTGTCGGCTCTGCTCCGGGACTCTGTGGAATTCCCTGACATCGCTGCCCATATATGGACAGTGTGTCAGGGTCTTGCCCAGAGCGGAGCAGAGCGCTGGTGTCGGCTCTGCTCCTGGACTCTGTTGAATTCCCTGACATCGCTGTCCACATATAAACAGCGATGTCTGGGGCTTCCCCAGAGCCGGAGTCCCGAGCAGAGCGCTGGTGTCGGCTCTGCTCCGGGACTCTGTGGAATTCCCTGACATCGCTGTCCACATATGAACAGCGATGTCTGGGGCTTCCCCAGAGCCAGAGTCCCGAGCAGAGTGCTGGTGTCGGCTCTGCTCCGGGACTATGTGGAATTCCCTGACATCGCTGCCCATATATGGACAGTGTGTCAGGGTCTTGCCCAGAGCGGAGCAGAGCGCTGGTGTCGGCTCTGCTCCTGGACTCTGTGGAATTCCCTGACATCGCTGTCCACATATAAACAGCGATGTCTGGGGCTTCCCCAGAGCCGGAGTCCCGAGCAGAGCGCTGGTGTCGGCTCTGCTCCGGGACTCTGTGGAATTCCCTGACATCGCTGCCCGTATATGGACAGTGTGTCAGGGTCTTGCCCAGAGCGGAGCAGAGCGCTGGTGTCGGCTCTTCTCCTGGACTCTGTGGAATTCCCTGACATTGCTGTCCACATATGAACAGCGATGTCTTGGGATTCCCCAGAGCCGGAGTCCTGAGCAGAGCGCTGGTGTCGGCTCTGCTCCGGGACTCTGTGGAATTCCCTGACAAAGCTGTCCACATATGAACAGCGATGTCTGGGGCTTCTCCAGAGCCGGAGTCCCGGGCAGAGCGCTAGTACAGGCTCTGCTCCGGGACTCTGTGGAATTCCCTGACATCGCTGCCCATATGTGGACAGTGTGTCAGGGTCTTCCCCATAGCGGAGTCCCAGGCAGAGCGCTAGTATAGGCTCTGCTCCGGGACGCTGCGGAATTCCCTGACATATCTGCCCATATATGGACAGTGTGTCAGGGTCTTCCCCAGAGCGGAGTCCCGGGCAAAGCGCTAGTATCGGCTCTGCTCCGGGACTCTGGAATTCCCTGACATCGCTGCCCATATATGGACAGTGTGTCAGGGTCTTCCCCAGAGCGGAGTCCCGGGCAGAGCGCTATTATCGGCTCTTCTCCGGGACTCTGGGGAAGCCTCTGACATCGCTGTCCATACATCGACAATGATGTCAGGGGCTTCCCCAGAGCAGGAGTCCCATTGATGTCAGGAGCACAGCTGGAGTCCCAGGAAGAGCCTACTAGCCCTCTGCCTGGGACTCCAGCTCTGGGCAAGCCCCTGACATCACTGGGGCAGCCTCTACAGAGGGCACTGGGGCAGCCTCTACAGAGGGCACTGGGGCAGCCTCTACAGAGGGCACTGGGGCAGCCTCTACAGAGGGCACTGGGGCAGCCTCTACAGAGGGCACTGTGGCAGCCTCTACAGAGGGCACTGTGGCAGCCTCTACAGAGGGCACTGTGGCAGCCTCTACAGAGGGCACTGTGGCAGCCTCTACAGAGGGCACTGTGGCGGCCTCTACAGAGGGCACTGTGGCGGCCTCTACAGAGGGTGTGTGACAGTATCTGAAGAGGACACTGGCATTATCTAGGGGTGTGTTGCATTATCTACAGAGGGCACTGTGGCCTTATCTACAGAGGGCACTGTGGCCTTATCTACAGAGGGCACTGTGGCAGCCTCTACAGAGGGCACTGTGGCGGCCTCTACAGAGGGCACTGTGGCGGCCTCTACAGAGGGTGTGTGACAGTATCTGAAGAGGACACTGGCATTATCTAGGGGTGTGTTGCATTATCTACAGAGGGCACTGTGGCCTTATCTACAGAGGGCACTGTGGCCTTATCTACAGAGGGCACTGTGGCCTTATCTAGGGGTGTGTTGCATTATCTACAGAGGGCACTGCGGCAGCATCCACAGAGGGCACTGCGGCACTATCTAAAAAGGGGCTGCCCAATCTTGACATGTGTGCTAACTGAGCCGCCGGACTGCATTTAGCGACACTTAAACTGGAAAGCAGGATTGTTGAAATAAGCACGTGGAGAAATATCTCAAATTTTAAACCTAGCCCTATTATTATAGTAATGTAGTATTATTATTCTAGTAATATAGTGTTATAGTAGTTCAAATAACTAATTGATTAACAATAATTTTGTATTGTATCAAATTTGAAAGTAATGCGGCCCGTCAACTTCCCAGTTTTTCTATATGCGGCCCACTTACCCGGCCGAGTTTGAGACCCCTGCTTTAAAGCATGCTGTTCAGCCACTAAGCTAATAGATGTGGGTCCTGAACAGAGGACCCACTTTCATTTTATTTCTTAATAGGGTATTAAAAAAGGGTATTCTAAACCAGACAACCCATTTTAAAGGCTATTCACGTATAAGTAGGAAAGTATTCTTCCTTTTGAGGATATACGTGATGCACGGTCAGCGCAAACAAGGAAAAAAATAATTAACATACCTGTTGTTTCCCTATTATTCTAATCCTATTTATATTCCCTTTCTAGACTCCTATGGATATACCTGGATTAAACCTCAGCCAGCAGGAATACTACCCCTACGTGTACTACAAGATTGACTGCAATTTGCTGGAATTTAAGTAAAAGACAACCTCTCATGGCGTTATTGGAGCCGAAATGAGTTTGAAGTACAGTGATTCTCCTATCTACTTAACCCTGTGCTTGCTTCTCATGCTTGTACCCAAGATAACCCTCTCATCCCCCAACCCTTAGTCGCCCCTTTTGACACTTAATTTGTTTCTTTTTAAAGAATATTCAATAGATATTGTCGCTTTTAATCAATGAGTTGTTTAACTGTCCACCGAGCAAATAAGAGTCTATTTATAAAGAGATATATTTAAGGCTGGCATTGCCACTCGACACAGTTGTAGAAGACGTCATTCCTCATTTGTATGGTGATCGGCATTAATTATTCTCGTTGGCACTGCTCGTAGCTAGATCTTGTTTACAAGGGGCTATGGTGTAATTGTTTTATACCATTCCATTCACTGTATTTAATTCATAATTGTGTTTAAATGTGGAGTTGTGATGTAAAGTGTATGTAATATTTAACGTATGTGCTTTCTGTATATTTGATAAAGATATCTAGAGCACTGTCAGCACACACAAGGAAAAAAATTAAACATACCTGTACTAAGCCGTAACGTGTCCAGATGCATTTCTTCCTGTTGAATGGTTTCGACTTTCTCAATAGAAACAGATCTATATAATGCTGATGTATAGGGGTTCACGCACGAAACTGAGCTGTGTGCACAGAGCTTGTATGGTGGCTCAGAGTCCTTATGGCTTTGTACTAAGGAGCCGTAGACACTCCATGTTCCGGCATATGGTGCCTTTGTATGGCACAGTATTATGGAGATATAGCTCTGTACGGCATCCAGTGCAACATACCACAGATTTTCTGCATTCATTATTTTTCAGACTTAATTACTGATGGTCTCTGAGACCCCCACGATCATCACAGCAGGAGGAGCTGCAGTACCAGGCGCAGCCACTTATACAGATGAGCCACTGTGACTGTTAAACGGTGAAGGGGACACAGCCCCTTCATTGTTCTGATCGCTGAGCGTCACTTTTAACGTGTCTGTGCTAAAGACTGTTTTGTACAGGCAAGAATATATTATTAGTGAACAAATTATTGCATAGAGAGCTCTATGCATAGAGTGCTGATGAAGAGATAATCTCTGCCTTATCTGAAAGTTCATGAGTGCAGTGTTCTAGTAGGTGAGTCCCTACAACGCAGTTATACAGCCCCCCCCCCCCCCCCCCCCGACTCACGCTAATTGCCCATACTATTTGTGTGTGATGTTTGCAAAATTTTCTAAGTATCCTATGAGATGCAACTTCTCACTGCTCCCTCCTGCTTGTAAGAGCGGACAGGGAGAAGCCTATTACAAACAGGAGGAAAATGAGACCGGCTAAAGCCGCATTTCATAGACTACTCTGAGCACACTGCAGTGTTAGGGGACAGAAGTTTTGTGTCATTGGCATAACACTTGCTGCTCTTAGATAGGACTCAGATAAGCGCAAGTGCAGTGTGATGAGACTCCACACCCTACACAAAGGCAGAGGGATAATGGGAAATGTAGGCTGCATTAGGGGAACTGTATTAGAGGGGAAGAAGGAACTATGAGCCTCTACAATGTTCCGTGATAATAGCCTATGCTGCACTATTTAGGCAAAATTAAATTGCTGGAGCACTTCCTTAATAGTGATATTTCTTCTAGTTTGACTACATACTCCACTAGTGAAAAAAGCTTCTAAATGTACACTCCCATCCCCTTTAATTGTGAACAAAATTCTCTGTGCCAAACATCCAAATGTCCATTGGTTTGGTTGCTACGAAAGAATGGACTTTCCCGGTAAGATCCCCAGATTATTGACCCCCTCCCCGGAGTAGACACCCATTGGCGCCAGGTGTGCTGCGGAGTTTGTCAGGAAAATACTTGACGATGAGTTTAAAGTGTGCCTATCAACCCCAACAAGGTAACTTGTTTTATTTTTAAAAAAAAGAAAAAAAAAAAGACCCTATTACCCTTTATCTCACCAAGAATTTGATCTAAAAAGGCATAGAATATGTAATTTGAAGTAACTTTGCAATATAAATGCTGTATAAAAAGTTCTATTGTGCCAAGATAAATTCCTTTCGTTTCTAGTAATTCCGTAATCTATGTCCACGTAATCTTACACAGCAGCCAGCGCTGGACACGTGTGCGCCGTTTCTCCTCTTCTATCTCCTTGGCATGGGCTTTGTGGAGGGATCCCTTCTGGTGATGTGGCCTTATAAATATTCATAGGCTTCTGCTCTGCTTGTCCAGGAGAAGCAAAGCATTTGCAGTGGTATGTTCTCCCCCTCTGACAAGTAGATAGGATCCTGCATAGTGAATTTATTGGTTTGGAGCCGAAAAGGCTGTGAGGGATCCGGCGGACGCACAATTTTTTTTTGCCTCTGGTTTCTGGGGGGCAGAGTTAAGTATACTGGATGCATTGAATTGCTGGGGGGAAAAAAAGCGTTGAGGGTCACATAGCGCAGTGCTGCTGTCCACCCCAAAGCCAGCATCAGAGCACACAAGAAATCAGTCGGGTAAGAGTGATAAAATATGAAAAATTTAGATTTCCATTTATTTTTCATGATAAACCCACTAGACAGTTATACTCAGTGATTGCCTGCATTTTGTTTTATAAGTGGGTCTGTGGGATAACCCCTTTAATAAAACATTTTTAGTAAGTACATGTCATTAGGAAAAACACGTTTGGTTTAGTTATGTCAATAACCCGACTCTCCACAAAAATCAGGTCTGAACTTCCAAGTTTGCAGATTCCCTGACGTTTCCTGCACCTCCTCACAATTCTCAACGGCAACCTACAGGCTCACAACGCGAGATCTCGCTAGTTATTGCAACATCTCGCGTTCTGTATAGAAAAAAAATGCTAACTACTGCTGGGCTTATACAGTTAGGTCCAGAATTATTTGAAATGAAACTACTGAGATGCAATTGATGTGGAAACTTTCAGGTTTAATTCAAGGGGTTGAACAAAAATATCCTGTGAAAGGTTTAGGAATTGCAACCATTTTTCTACACAGCCGCCTCATTTCAGGGGCTCAAAAGTAATTGGACAATTAAAACATTATTTTTTTTTTAATACTTTGACAGCCTTAAGTCTGGAGCCCATGGACAGCACCAAACACTGGGATTCCTCCTTTGTGATGCTTTGCCCGGCCTTTACTGCAGCTGTCTTCACTTGTTGCTTGTTTGTGGGTATTTCTGCCTTGAGTTTTGTCTTAAAGAGGCTCTGTCACCAGATTTTGCAACCCCTATCTGCTATTGCAGCAGATCGGCGCTGCAATGTAGATTACAGTAACGTTTTTATTTTTAAAAAAACGAGCATTTTTGGCCAAGTTATGACCATTTTTGTATTTATGCAAATGAGGCTTGCAAAAGTCCAAGTGGGCGTGTTTAAAGTAAAAGTCCAACTGGGCGTGTATTATGTGCGTACATCGGGGCGTTTTTACAACTTTTACTAGCTGGGCGTTCTGACGAGAAGTATCATCCACTTCTCTTCAGAACGCCCAGCTTCTGGCAGTGCAGACACAGCCGTGTTCTCGAGAGATCACGCTGTGACGTCACTCACTTCCTGCCCCAGGTCCTGCATCGTGTCGGAAGAGCGAGGACACATCGGCACCTGAGGCTACAGTCGATTCTGCAGCAGCATCGGCGTTTGCAGGTAAGTCGATGTAGCTACTTACCTGCAAACGCTGATGCTGCTGCAGAATCAACTGTAGCCTCTGGTGCCGATGTGGCCGACACGATGCAGGACCTGGGGCAGGAAGTGAGTGACGTCACAGCGTGATCTCTCGAGAACACGGCTGTGTCTGCACTGCCAGAAGCTGGGCGTTCTGTAGAGAAGTGGATGATACTTCTCATCAGAACGCCCAGCTAGTAAAAGTAGTAAAAACGCCCCGATGTAACACACATAATACACGCCCAGTTGGACTTTTACTTTAAACACGCCCACTTGGACTTTTGCAAGCCTCATTTGCATAAATACAAAAATGGTCATAACTTGGCCAAAAATGCTCGTTTTTTAAAAATAAAAACGTTACTGTAATCTCCATTGCAGCGCCGATCTGCTGCAATAGCAGATAGGGGTTGCAAAATCTGGTGACCGAGCCTCTTTAAGCAAGTGAAATGCAGCTCGATCGGGTTGAGATCTGGGGATTGACTTGGCCATTGCAGAATATTCTACTTCTTTGCCCTAAAAAAAACCCCTGGGTTGCTTTCGCAGTATGTTTTGGGTCATTGTCCATCTGTACTGTGAAGCGACATCCAATCAACCTTGCTGCATTTGGTTGAATCTGAGAAGAAAGTAAATCCCTGAACACTTCAGAATTCATCCGGCTGCTTCTGTCTTCAGTCACATCATCAATAAACACCAGTAACCCAGTGCCTTTGGCAGCCATGCATGCCCATGCCATCACACTGCCCCCACCATGCCATCACACTGCCCCCACCATGCCATCACACTGCCCCCACCATGCCATCACACTGCCCCCACCATGCCATCACACTGCCCCCACCATGCCATCACACTGCCCCCACCATACAATCACACTGCCCCCACCATGCCATCGCACTGCCCCCACCATATTTGCACCTTGTGGTGAACCCTCTGTATTTGCTGTCATGAAGTCTTCTCTTTATGGTAGACTTAGATACTGATACACCTACTTCCAGGAGAGTGTTCTTCACTTGGGTAGGGGTTTTCTTCACCATAGAAAGGATTGTGTGATCATCCACCACTGTTGTCTTTCGTGGATGTCCAGGCGTTCTGGAGTTCACGAGATTACCAGTGCACTCTTTTTTTTTTTTTTTTTTTCAAGAATGTAGCAAACTAACTACTAACATTTGTGCCATCTCTCTGATGGATTTCTTCATTTTTTTCAGCCTAACGATGGTGTTTCACTTATATTGAGAGCTCCTTTGACGTCAAATTGTGGGGTCACAGCAGCAGCTTCTGAATGCAAATGCCACACCTGGAATCAACTCCAGACCTTTTAACCCCTTCCCGCACCTTGGCGTAACTGTACGTCGAGGTGAGCAGTAAGTTTGACAGTTAACCGCCGCGTGGCGCTACACCGCAGCGGCGGTTAACTGTGCAGGGCGTCTGCCCTGCATTCCCCGTTGCCGATCAGCGGCCTATCGCCGCTGATTTCGGCAGTTAACCCCTTAATTGCAGAGTTCGATTTGAACGCCGCAATTAAGGTGTTTAGCGCCGATCGGCAGCCCCCATGTGAAATCACGGGGGCTGGCGATCGTACCCATGGCAACCGGACGCCAGACAATGGCTTCCGGGTTGCCATGTACAGAAGCCTATGAGGACCACCCGGAGGGTGGTCGTCGTAGGCTTCCTGTCAGTGTGACTGTCACGTCACAATGACAGTTGGAATGCATTACACTATGTGTGTAGTGTAATGTATTCCAGCAGCGATCAGAGATGCAAGTCTAAGTGTCCCCTAGTGGGACAAGTAAAGAAAGTAAAAAAAAGTGTAAAAATAAAAGTTATAAGTGACATAAACATGAACTGCTTTTTTTCCTATAATAAGTCTTTTATTTTAGGAAAAAAAATGAACACGTAAAAAAAAAGTACACATATTTGGTATCACCGCGTTCGTAACGACCCCAACTATAAAACTATAATATTATTTTCCCCGCACGGTGAACACCGCAAAAAATAAATAAATGAAAAACAAAGCGAGAATCACTATTTTTTGGTCACTACCCCTCACAAAATATACAATAAAAAGTGATCAAAAAGTCGCACGTACGCCAAAATTGTACCGATACAAACTACAACCCGTCCCGCAAAAAACAAGCCCTTACACAGCTTTTTTGACTGAAAAATAAAAAAGTTATGGCTCTCAGAATATGGTGACACAGAAAATAAATTATTTTTTAAATAAGATATTTTATTGCGCAAACGCTGCAAAACATAAAAAAACCTATATACATCTGGTATCGCCGTAATCGTACCGACCCGCAGAATAAAATATAATGGTCATTTATAGCCCAGGGTGAACGCTGTAAAAAATAAATAAAAATCATTGTCAGAATTGATGGTTTTTGGTCACCTGGCTTGCCGAAAAATTGAATAAAAAGTGATCAACAAAATCGCATGTACCCCAAAATGGTACCAATGAAAATGACAGATTGTCCCGCAACAAATAAGCCCTCACACCGCTCCGGTGGTGAAAAAATAAAAAAAGTTCCGGCTCCCAGAATATGGCGATGCAAAATATGCAGAGCGTTCCAAAAGCGGATAAGATTGGGCGCCATTTATAATATAAGTGCAACACTGGCCACATATCTGCGGATTATTATTTATTTACCCCATTATTATACCCTCTTATTATGCCCCTGATGTACTCTGCCCAACCTACATGTGCCCCCACATTATAAACTGAAATACCAGCAAAACGCCAGAGCTTCTACCAAGCAAAATCTGCGCTCCAAAAGCCAAATAGCGTCCCTCCCTTCTGAGCCCTACAGTCTGCCCAAACAGCCGTTTACGTCCACCGATATGGCATCGCCATACCCAGGAGAACCCGGTTAATATTTTATTTGTGGTATTTGTGGCACAAACTGGGCACAACATATAATGCACTAAAATGGCACATCAGTGGAAAATTTTAATTTTCACTTTCCACCATCGGCTGCGCATTAAACCCTTCACGCACCATGACTTAATAGCATGTCGTGGTGTGGGGGGGGTGATATATGGAGCGTCTCACGCGCTGAGCCCGCGCCATACGCTGCGGGTGTCAGCTGTGTATTACAGCGGATACCTGGACTAACGGACAGAAACAGCGATTGCACTGTTACAGGAGCCTGTAAAAATCACAATATACTACAATACATTAGTATTGCAGTGTATTCTACCAGTGATCTAACGATCGCTGGTTCAAGTCTCCCAGGGGGACTAATAAAATATGTAAAAACAAAAGTAAATAGTTATTATTAGCGGAAAAAATTAAATAAATATTTAAAGTAAAAAAAACCTTTTCATATTTTTTCTCTAAAGTAATGTAAAAAAATTAAAAAACACACAAAATTGGTATCGCTGCGTCCGTAAAAGTCCAAGCTATTACAATATACCATTATTGAACTCGCACGGTGAACGCCGTGAAAAATAAAGAATTTTAAATGGCAAAATCGCAGTTTTTTGGTCACCTTAGCTCTACCAAAAAATGTAAAAAGTGCTGAAAAAGTGTTATGTACCAAAAAATGGTACCAATAAAAACTACAGCTCGTCCCGCAAAAAATAAGCCCCCACACCGCTCTATTGACGGAAAAATAAAGACGTTGTGGCTCTCGGAAAGCGGGGAGGAAAAACGAAAAAGAAAAAGCAAAACATGGATCAGTCCGGAAAGGGTTAATTTATTTTCTAATGAAAAAACATTTATGACCACATGTGGGGTATTGCCGTACTCGGGAGAAATTGCTTTACAAATGTTGGGGTGCATTTTCTCCTTTATCCTTTGTGAAATTGAAAAAATTCAACATTTTAGTGGAAATAATGTTGATATTAATTTTCACGGCCTAATTCTAATAAATTCTGCAAAAGACGTGTGGGGCCTAAATGCTCACTATACCCCTAGATAGATTCCTTAAGTGGTGTAGTTTCCCAAATGGGGTTACTTTTGGGAGATTTCCACTGTTTTAGTACCTCAGGGGCTTTGCAAATTCGACATGACACCCAAAAACTATTCCAGCTAAATTTGAGCTCCAAAAGCCAAATAGCGCTCCTTCCCTTCTAAGCCCCGGTGTGGGTCCAAACAGCAGTTTATTACCACATATGGGGTATTTACGTAATCAGGAGAAATTGTTTTACAAATGTTGGGGTGCTTTTTCTCCTTTATTCCTTGTAAAAATTAAAAATTTCTAAGTTCTTACAGAAAAAAGTAGATTTTTACCTTTACAGACTATTTCCAATGACTTCAGCAAAACAACTGTGGGGTCAAAATGCTAACTTTACCCCTAGAAAAATTCCTTGATGGGTGTAGTTTCCAAAATGTGGTCACTATTGGGGGGTTTCCACGGTTTTCATCCCTCCAGTGCATTGCAAACGTGACACGGCACTGAAAACTATTCCAGCAAAATCAGAAATCCAAAATCCAAATGGTGCTCCTTCCCTTCTGAGGCCTGCTGTGGGTCCAAACAGCAGTTTATTACCACATGTGGGGTATTGCTATAATCGTAAGAAATTGCTTTACATATGTTGGGGTGTTTTTTCTACTTTATTCCTTTTAAATATTTACAATTTTTACGTTTTTTCACAAAAAAAGTAGATTTTCATCTTCACATACTAATTCAAATAAATTTAGCAAAAAAACTGTGGTTTCAAAATGCTAACTATACCCATAGATAAATTCCTTGAGGGGTATAGTTTCCAAAATGGGGTCACTTTTGTTGGGTCTTTACTGTTTTGGTACCACAAGACCTATTCAAACCTGACATGGTACCTAAAATAGATTCTAAAAAAAGGAGGCCCCAAAATCCACTAGGTGCTCCTTTGCTTCAGAGGCCGGTGTTTCAGTCCATTACCGCACTAGGACCACATGTGGGATATTTCTAAAAACTGCAGAATCTGGGCAATAAATATTAGGTTTACGTTTCTCTGGTAAAACCTTCTGTGGTACAGAAAAAATGTATTACAAATTAATTTTCGAAAAAAAAAATGAAATTTGTACATTTCACCTCTACTTTGCTTTAATTCCTGTGAAACGCCTAAAGGGTTAAAACACTTTCTGAATGCTGTTTTGAATACTTTGAGGGGTGCAGTTTTCAAAATGGGGTGATTTATGGGGACTTTCTAATATATAAGGCGCTCAAAGCCACTTCAGAACTGAACTGGTCCCTGAAAAAATAGGCTTTTGAAATTTTCTTGAAAATATGAGAAATTGCTACTAAAGTTCTAAGCCTTGTAACGTCCTAGAAAAATAAAAAAAAATTCTAAAAACGATGCAAACATAAAGTAGACATATGGAAAATATAAAATAGTAAGTATTTTGTGTGGTATTACTATCTGTTTTACAAGTAGATGCATTTAAATTTAGAAAAATGCTAATTTTTGCTAATTTTCTCTAAATCTTGGTGTTTTTTACAAATAAATATTGAATTGATCGAACAAATTTTTTCCCTAACATAAAGTACAATATGTCACGAGAAAACAATCTCAGAATCACTTGGATAGGCAAAAGCATTCCGGAGTTATTACCACATAAAGTGACACATGTCCGATTTGAAAAATCGGCTTCGTCCTGAAGGCCAAAACAGGCTCAGTCCTGAAGGGGTTAAATGCTTAATTAATGATGGAGTAACGAGGGAATAGACCAGGCAGCCCATTAAATAGCTTTTGAGATAATTGTCCTATTACCTTTTGTCCCTTGAAAAAGAGGCAGCTTTTTATTAAAGAGCTGTAATTTCTAAACCCTTCCTAGAATTAGGATGTGAATACCCTCAAATTAAAGCTGAGAGTCATCATTTTTGAGGCCCATATTGATTATATAACTGTATATTCAATATGTTCAAACCGCTAAAATTCCAAAACTTGTGTCACTGTCCAAATAATTCTGGGCCTAACTGTGTGTGTGTGTGTGTGTGCGGGTGGGTGGGTGTGTATATGTGTGTGTGTATATATATATATATATATATAAATACAATTTAATAACATGTATTCAGTAAAATATTTTCCAGTACATCCCTCATGACAGCACCACAAGAGGTTACCCTATTGACCTCTATAGGGACAGGAAGACAGACCGGTTAAAAGGCCCCTCCCACCACCCACTTGCCAGTGTTCTTCCTGTCCTACAGGGTCAGGAGCAGAGAGACGTCGCTCCTGTGTTACTGCAGGAGAAAAACTCGGGCAGGGGGCAAGATCCGGGGGGGCCGTGCACTCCCCCTTCTATTCCTCCTAAAGCCTAGGCTAATACCCCTCTAACGAGAGGTCCCTTAGCTCCCAACCTAAAACACCTACCTTAGGAATCCTAGGCAGGGTTCCGGTAGTGTGTGGGGTTCGGCATTCCCAAGCAGGCTTCGGCCTGGCCGCGGACCAGGCGGGGACCGGCAGCTCCATAGGCTTGGAAGCACCGGCAAAAGCATCCTTGCTGCGCCGCATAGCAGGCCTCAGTCACCGGCTATGACGCGGCCGCACCTCAACGAATAGCCGCGACCGGAAATGACGCCGGGCTACTTCCGGTCCGCGGCCATCTTGGAAGGCGGGAAATTCAAAACGCCCGCATTTAAAGGGACACGCACAGGTATGTAATTAGAGCTGATACCTCTAACTTGGATTGATATTTTGTGGATTGCATATTGCATTGGCTGTTACCTGTTGCGGAATGGAACTTCCTCGTTCTGACAGAATTCCGGATATGTCCCAGGGTCACGTGAGTCTCACCCTTGGGGTAAGGGTTATGACTCCTTATGTAAGTACACCATACTTTACCTGCCTTCTGTTTTCTCTAGCATAAAGACTCCTCTCAGAGACAAACTGATAAAAAGGTTAAAAAATGTGCGACTTGTGCGAAAAAATTGCCAGAGTCACATAGGAAACAATTGTGTCAGGATTGTATTGCAAAAGTACTAAAAGAGGAACAACCGACATTTATGTCTGAACTTAGGGCTATGATTCGTGAAGAAGTGAGTCAGTCAGTAGCCTCCCTCGCCCCTCCTCAAGAAACTCCCGCTCACTCCCGGGCAAAAAGACCACGGATTGAAGTGGATCAAAAATATTGTCTGCCATCTCAGGGGTCTGATCCGGAGCAGGAGTGTTATTACCTATCGGAGGGTGAGTTAGAAGAAGGAGAGGAACTCTTGCCTTCAACTTCATCCACTCAAGGGAGATACGAAGTCCAAGAACAAATTGTGTTCTATCCTGTTTACAGGTTCTCTGATGTTCGGTCCTCTCCCGGATAACATGCTGGAGAATGCAGCGGATAGGAAAAAGGGGTTTCCAGAAGAGAAACAAGAAAAAAAACAAAAAAAAACCTCAGTTTGGGAGGCTTCGCCAACAGAGGGAGCCAACCTTACAGAACTACAGCGGGAAAGGGAAGTCCGGTCGCTGGAGTTACCCCAAAGGAAGAAGGGGTCGAGGATATCGCCTTAACCCCAATAACTCATTTCAGCCCTCAAAGCAATGACGCCAAGAGTGTGGGGGGGAAGACTCCTACAATTTTATCCCAAATGGACCTGAATTACCCAGAACCCCTGAGTTCTAAAGATTATAATAGAATTGTACAAAATAGAATTCTCCTCCATTCCGCCAGAGAAATTTCTAATAACCCAGTACCAAGCAAAAGACCTTCATCAGATCCTTATCCGGGACGTCCAGAAACTACTCAAATTTAGAGCAATTACTCCAGTTCCCCACAACGAAAAATTCAAGGGCCACTATTCAAAGATCTTCTTAGTCAAAAAACCAAACGGTTCTTACAGGACAATAGTCAACCTGAAGGTCCTGAACAAATGGGTAAAATATCTAAAATTCAAGATGGAGTCTATCAGATCGACTATTCCTCTAATAAGGGAAGAGGCATCAATGTGTACGATCGATTTAAAGGATGTGTATTATCACATTCCTATCCACCCCGCTTACCAGAGATTCCTCAGATTCGCGATTCAGAGCGGTCCTTCCATTCTCCACTTCCAGTTTGTCTGCCTCCCTTTCGGCATTTCCTCAGTCAGGGCATAGTAATTATCCCATATCTAGACGACTTCCTGTTGACAGAAGATACTCCGTCTATCTTAAACAGTCATCGGTCACAGGTTCTTTCCCTACTACAGGAATTGGGATGGATAATCAACTTCCAAAAGTCAAGTCTTCCTCCCCAAAAACAGAAAGTCTTCTTAGGAGTGCTACTAGACTCCTCCCTTCAACATTCCTTCCTCCCAAGAGAGAAACAAATACTTCTACTGACAGAAGTACGGGAATTTTGGAGGAAAAGCGCCTGTTCCATAAGGGAAGAAATGCGGATGTTGGGAATGATGACGTCTTGCATCCAATCTATTCCATGGAGTCAATTTCACTCCAGACCCTTACAGAATCTGATCCTGTCCCAGTGGGATGATCGAAAACAGGACTCCTTGAATTCAAAAATTCAAATTTCCGAGACCGTGAAATCATCTCTCCATTGATGGCTCTGCACAAACAACATGAGCAAGGGGGTCCCTGGAGAATGGTCCCTAAACAGGGAAGTCTTTCTGTCCTTAACCCGAAGATGGGGTTATCCACAAATAGACCTGTTTGCCACAAGGAAAAACTCCCAAGTAGAGACATTCTTCTCCCTAAATCTCAGACAACCCATTGGGAGTAGATGCATTGTCCCAACCCTGGGACATGGATCTGGCCTATGCCTTTCCTCCGTTTCCTCTAATACCAATGGTATTAAGAAAAATCCAGGAAGATTTGACAAAGCTCATCATTATTCTTCCCTATTGGCCAAAAAGAAGCTGGTTTCCAATCGTAAAGTACCTAGCATTGGAAGACCCTATCATGCTCCCAGTCAAGGAGAATCTTCTCTCCCAGGGTCCCTTATTCTTTTAGGGAATAGAAACTCTGAAGTTGTCTGCCTGGATCCTGAAAGGCAGATCTTGAGAAACCAC
The DNA here is from genome assembly GCF_050947455.1 of Rhinoderma darwinii. Lineage (NCBI taxonomy): Eukaryota > Metazoa > Chordata > Amphibia > Anura > Rhinodermatidae > Rhinoderma > Rhinoderma darwinii. The sequence goes on along the minus strand of NC_134691.1, from coordinate 40,774,704 downwards.
GGTCTGTCAGATGAGGTAATTTCAACTATCTTATCAAGTCTTAAAGAAGTTACCTCAAAAATCTATCAAAAAATTTGGAAGAAATTCTGTTCCTGGTATGGAGATCCAGGACCAGACCCCTTTTCTCCCAACATCGCGAAAATCCTAGATTTTCTACAATCGGGATTCAAAAAAGGGCTTAGCCCTAGTACCTTAAAAGTGCAAATTTCAGCCTTAAGTAATTTTTTTAATACTCCTTTAGCTGAACATCGGTGGATCAGAAGATTCACTCAAGCGGTCTCTAAACTGAAACCTTCCCTAAAGAAATCAGTTCCTACCTGGGATTTGAATGCAGTGTTTACGGCTCTTTGCGATCCCCCCTTTGAGCCGCTCGACACGATTAGTATGCATTTTTTAACAGCTGCATTCTTAGTCGCTATTACTTCAGCAAGAAGGATTGGAGAAATCAAATCTCTGTCGGTCATAGAACCCTACCTAAAAGTACAAGAAAATAAGATCATTCTAAAGCTGGATTCTTCCTTTATTCCAAAGGTATCTACTGCTTTCCATAGGGAACAAGAAATAATTCTACCTTCCTTTTATCCAGATCCTAAAAACTAACAAGAAGAAAAATTCCATTGCCTGGATGTCAGGCGAAAAATTCTTCAGTATCTGGATAGAACCTCCTGCTGGAGACGAGATAAAAAATCTATTTGTCCTGTATGGGGGAAAGAATAGAGGAAAGAAAGCCTCAAAAGGCTCTCTAGCGAGATGGGTAAAAACTACCATACAAGAAGCCTACAAGTCCCAAGGACTATGTGCCCCACAAGGCATCAAAGCCCATTCAACGAGGGCAATTTCGGCATCCTGGGCAGAAAGAAGAGAAGCCTCTATGGACCAAATCTGCAGAGCTGCCACTTGGTCAAGCCATCATACGTTTTGCAAACATTATAGGCTAGATCAGGGGTCTCAAACTCGGCCGGGTAAGTGGGCCGCATATAGAAAAAATGGGAAGTTGACGGGCCGCATTACTTTCAAATTTGATACAATACAAAATTATTGTTAATCAATTAGTTATTTGAACTACTATAACACTATATTACTAGAATAATAATACTACATTACTATAATAATAGCGCTAGGTTTAAAATTTGAGATATTTCTCCACGTGCTTATTTCAACAATCCAGCTTTCCAGTTTAAGTGTCGCTAAATGCAGTCCGGCGGCTCAGTTAGCACACATGTCAAGATTGGGCAGCCCCTTTTTAGATAGTGCCGCAGTGCCCTCTGTGGATGCTGCCGCAGTGCCCTCTGTGGATGCTACCGCAGTGCCCTCTGTGGATAATGCAACACACCCCTAGATAAGGCCACAGTGCCCTCTGTAGATAAGGCCTTAGTGCCCTCTGTAGATAAGGCCACAGTGCCCCCTGTAGATAAGGCCACAGTGCCCTCTGTAGATAAGGCCACAGTGCCCTCTGTAGATAAGGCCACAGTGCCCTCTGTAGATAATGCAACACACCCCTAGATAATGCCAGTGTCCTCTTCAGATACTGTCACACACCCACTTGTAGATAACGCCACAGTGCCCTCTGTAGAGGCTGCCATAGTGCCCTCTGTAGAGGCTGCCACAGTGCCCTCTGTAGAGGCTGCCACAGTGCCCTTTGTAGAGGCTGCCACAGTGCCCTTTGTAGAGGCTGCCACAGTGCCCTCTGTAGAGGCTGCCAAAGTGCCCTCTTTAGAGGCTGCCCCAGTGCCCTCTGTAGAGGCTGCCCCAGTGATGTCAGGGGCTTGCCCAGAGCTGGAGTCCTAGGCAGAGCGCTAGTAGGCTCTTCCTGGGACTCCAGCTGTTCTCCTGACATCACTGGGACTCCTGCTCTGGGGAAGCCCCTGACATCATTGTCGATGTATGGACAGCGATGTCAGAGGCTTCCCCAGAGTCCCGGAGCAGAGCCGATAATAACGCTCTGCCCGGGACTCCGCTCTGGGGAAGACCCTGACACACTGTCCATATATGCGCAGCGATGTCAGGGAATTCCACAGAGTCCCGGAGCAGACCCGATACTAGCGCTCTGCCCGGGACTCCGCTCTGGGGAAGACCCTGACACACTGTCCATATATGGGCAGATATGTCAGGGAATTCCGCAGCGTCCCGGAGCAGAGCCTATACTAGCGCTCTGCCCGGGACTCCGCTATGGGGAAGACCCTGACACACTGTCCACATATGGGCAGCGATGTCAGTGAATTCCACAGAGTCCCGGAGCAGAGCCTGTACTAGCGCTCTGCCCGGGACTCCGGCTCTGGGGAAGCCCCAGACATCGCTGTTCATATGTGGACAGCGATGTCAGGGAATTCCACAGAGTCACGGAGCAGAGCCGACACTAGTGCTCTGCTCGGGACTCCGGCTCTGGGGAAGCCCCAGACATCGCTGTTCATATGTGGACAGCGATGTCAGGGAATTCCAGAGTCTCGGAGCAGAGCCGATACTAGCGGCTCTGTGTCCCGCGGGCCGCAGATGACAGCCCCAGGGACCGCATGCGGCCCGCGGGCCGCGTGCTTGAGACCCCTGGGCTAGATGTTCTGTCAGATACGGATTTAAGTTTTGGACGGAAAGTCCTCCAATCCGTAGTCCCGCCCTGAGCATTATAATCTGGTATTGCTCCTGTGGTGCTGTCATGAGGGATGTACTGGAAAGTAGGAATTAGACCTACCGGTAATTGTATTTCCAGGAATCCATCATGACCGCACACTTACTTTCCCTCCCTTATTGAAATTCTGATTTGTGCAAGTAACATGTCAGTTATTATCCCTAGAAATAAAATAGGGTTGCATCCATCCTGGTGTAGTAATTGAAAAACACTGGCAAGTGGGTGGTGGGAGGGGCCTTTTAACCTCTCTGTCTTCCTGTCCCTACAGAGGTCAATAGGGCAACCTCCTGTAGTGCTGTCATGATGGATTCCTGGAATAGGTCTAATTCCTACTTTTTTATTAAGGGGCTAATGTTTTTAGATTGATGGTAATACGCTGTCTCATTAAGGGTATTCATGCCACAGCATTGTGTCATAAGAATGTGGCGGGATAGGGTGGGTGTCAGACCGCCTAAAGATAGCCAGACTCCTGCTCTAATGGCCAGGATCAGAGTTCCCTCAATGTTAACCTCTTAGATGCCTTGGTCTTGCTCTGCCGCCCCGATGTGCACCCCGCAACACGATCGCCTTTTGCCGATGGTTTACTTGGGACAAATTAAAAAAATGTGAAACCCACTTCTTCCCTTTACAAAAATGCTTTATTATGAAAAAAAAAAAAGGCTTCATATAATTGATATTGTCGGGTATGTAACAAATTGCTGTTTTCTGTTCATCCTGCCCTCCAAAAAATACAATAAAAAGTTATCAAAATGTCGTATGTACCCCAAAATGGATCCCATGAAAACTTTACATCGTTCTGCAAAAAATAAACCCTCATACGGCGGCGGAAAAATCCAAAAGTTATGGCTCTTAGATACTTTAAAAAAAATGTTGTGCAAATATAGTAAATCATAAAAAGACTATAAATTTGTTATCGCCATAATCGTAACTACCTGTAGCAAAAGCGTTATTTTATTTATACCACATGGTAAGGCCCCATGCACACGACTGTACAATTCATCCATAATTGCGGGCCGTCATTGCATTCCGCAATTACGGACTCATTCATCTCTATTGACCACGGGTAACTTTCCGTATATTTACAGGAAGGTGTCCGGGCTGTAGAAAGCCGGCGCAAAAGATAGGACATGTCCTGTCTTTTTGGTTTTTACGGACCGTGCTCCCATACTTTGTATGGGCGCACGGGCCGAAAATGCAGGTGGCTGTCTGCGGCCATTGGCGGGTGGCCGTGCCCGCAATCACGGGCAGTGATTATTGGCTGGCCGTGTGCATGAGGCCTACCTAACAAGCCTAAATTTAAGACGTAAAAAAGAATGGCAGAATTTCTCGTTTTTTTCCATTACCCCTATCAAAAAGAGTTAAAAAAAAGTGGTATGAGTGAGATTATAACCTATAATTTTGGTTTAGGTGAAACAGTCCAGACTTGTTCATCCACACACTAACGCTCTGTGCAGTAACGGGACGTCCCTGTAATGTCTCCAGATTTATTATGGACAAAATCCATTATAACATTCATTTTTATATCCATGTTACAGACAATTATTTTGGTTATTGATATAAATTAGACTTTCAATGTTAGTGTTTACTGGAAATTACAATGTTATATATGTCTCCTAATGAGAGCCACTGTAGTTTATATGAGAAGAATGTGTTGTGCTGGTTACTATGGTGATAGCAGCCATCTTGGGGCTTATGTCAGAAGAATGCATTGTGCTGGTTGCTATGGTGATAGCAGCCATCTTGTGCCTTATATGAGAACAATGTGTTGTGATGGTTGCAATGGCAGACATCTATGGGAGAAGATTGAACCTCATTTAACACAACTGTCTAATAGAAAAACTGGAATTGTTGACCATAGCAACCAATCACAGTGCAGCTTTCATATTTCCAGCGCAGTGGAAAAAAATGAAAGCTGAGCTTTGATTGTTAACTATGGGCCACAGGATATGTTTAGAAAAACAGCCCGGACACCTTCCCTTAACAGTTTTGATAAATGCGGCTCAATGTGCTGTGCTGGTTACTATGGTGACGGCAGCCATCTTGTTACAATCAAAGGCAGTTGGTGTGAGCAGCCTGATCCTGGATAAAACTATATAAGGAGAGCGTCTAACAAGGTAAGAGAGCAGAAAACGTCCATAGCACTGGATATCATAGATTATAAAGAGTAGAAAACAACCTGCCATTGATGGGGAATATCATTTACCTCATAGATGGAGAACGCAGCAGGATGACATTGATTATAGATGGAGGTCAGGAGGAAAGTATGCATAAAATACATGAAGGATTACACCGAAACAAGATGGATGATACAGATATAATCTCACTATCTGATATCCTGAATACTGAAGTTCATGTCTAGTTTTATCAGGACAGTTTAGATATTATTTTTCGGGGGGGTTATTGGGGGTATTTTCAGGTGCTATTATCTGGTGGGGGGGGAAATGTTCCCTATAAAGAGAATTAAGTCTAGACAAATGTTTGTAGAGAACTATGGGGTGTTCTGTGTATGTGATCTGATGTGATATCTGAGGTGATACATGTAGAATTGTGGAGGTTGTTCTCTATTTGGGAACTGTTGCATTGGCCGGAAAAAAAATAATAGGATAATATAGATAACATACAATCCTGGGGCAAGCGACTACCAGGGTCAATAGACCTCTATGGGAAAGATGCCCGCTAAGGTGAATACTGTTATCATGGGCGTCATTTCTGACCACATGCGATCTTATGTATGTTGCACATATGGGAGCGTTCTGTATGAGGGGGGTAGATCATGTCATATTTAAGATAATACATGTGGGGGTGTAGGCATTGTTCTCTTTTGGTAACATAGTATTTATTTTGATAATGTGTGTGGGGTCTTCAATGGACTAACAATATTTTATAATTTCTCTTATGGCGAGCTGAAAAAAGAAACTGTGCCCATGAGGGCACAAACTACTGGAAGCTTCCGTGGAGCCCCTGAGATGTTGACAGTGAATTTGATTGGGGGAGAGCTGAGCCGTGGCCGGAACCTCTCGAGAAGCCATCCGAACTTCAATGAGGATGGCAACAATTATGACCCAAATGTAATATTGCCCCTCTATGGCAATGGGTATTATAATAATTTATCATTAAATGATGTATAATAGATCTGAGAAAGGTTGCACTTGATGTACATGTGTCTTTCTTTTCAACCTAAGTAATTATATAACATTTCAACTCTAGGATATCAAGCGGATGACGGTCGAGTCAGAAGTGATTGTTGGGCCAAGTGTGAAAAAATAAATCCCCATCCTCCTGAGAAGTAATTCTAACTTCAATAAAGATGATTCATGATCCAAATGTAATATTACTCCTCAATAAATCTCTTGTAAAACGATATCTCAAATATGGGATTTAGTTTTGGGCTTGACATTGTATAAAGCATATATACAGACGGTTTAAAGGCATGCAACTAGATTATTAACTCCTTCCCGCCGCAGCCCTTTTTGAGATTTTCATTTTCGTTTTTTCCTCCCCACCTTCCAAAAGTCATAGCGTCTTTATTTTTCCATCTATATAGTCCTATGAGGGCTTGATTTCTGCGGAACGAGTTGTAGTTTTTCATAGCACCATTTATTGTTCCATATAATGTACTAGATTTAACACTAAACAACTAACGTTGTATTGATATATATATATATATATATATATATAGATGTACGTTCACTTGTATACAATATAAATATCACTGCCTATATGAACAATTAAAATATACATTTTATTATAGAAATCAAGAACTAAAACTGGGCTAGATAGCCAAGAAACTATTAGAGGCGTAAGCACGATGACCAGCAACGGGGGTGCAGATGGGTACTGTTATGTCTGTGTAACCGCACGATGCATAAAGATATCTCCCACTCTTGATTTATATCATAAACACCTGGTCGATATGTGCCACTAGAGCTGTGTCCCTACGCGTTTCCGCACCACTTAGTTATCAGGGTGCTTCATCAGGTGTCACAATGTTATTGAATAAAAACATCTAATGGCCGGTAAACACCTATTGCGTGCCTAAAACATTAACCCGGCTCGTGCACGACACTAGTCAGCTGGTCGAACACGAGCAGAGTAAATGCCGGACATAAATAGTGATAGTCCCTCCCCCCCAACGATGACGCGGCGCCCGGACAGCCAATCCCCTACAAGCCACGCCGATGACGTGACCTGAGCAGGGCGAGCCCCCGGATGCACACTACAGTCACGGACGTGAGCAACCGAAGCGTCCCTAGTAACCAGGGATCATTAGGTGGCTACAGCACAAACTACGAGAAGAATGCTGACCTTGGATGAGGTAAGGAAACAAGCTGGCATAGACTGTCAGCAAAAAGACCTATATCACCATCAGACTATTAGATAGGTAAGGAGGCAGCTTTATATTGAGACAATTCCAAAAGCTACCCACATTCCCAAATAGACAAGTGACGAATGATAGATGAATATAACATGATGATTGACTGAAAATGAAGACGAGGTGAGAGATAGAATTGTGGAAGATTATGCATGGCGCATTCTATCTCTCACCTCGTCTTAATTTTCAATGTTTGCGGTTTTCCTTTTCAATAAGTTAGCAAAGATTATTAACATTCTGTTTTCACTTTGTCATTATGGGGTATTGAGTGCAGAATGATGGGAAAAAACTTGGCCTCCATGTAACATAATGTGAAATTTTTTTAAAGGGTCTGAAGACTTTCCGAATCTACTGTGTGTATGTATGTATGTATATATATATATATATATATATATATATATATATAAAAACCAGCATAGAATATAGTAACGGCACCAGGACTTCAAGACGGATGAAAAACAGGGTGGATTTATTCACCTCAAACACAGCAACGTTTCGGTTCAACAGGAACCTTTCTCAAGCCATCGAAACGTTGCTGTGTTTGAGGTGAATAAATCCACCCTGTTTTTCATCCGTCTTGAAGTCCTGGTGCCGTTACTATATTCTATGCTGGTTTTTGTCTAAAAAGAGGAGGAATTGATTCATCCCCTGGTGACGAGCACATGGCCTGATTTTCCAGATTCGTGGAGTGCTGTGTTTTTCTGCTCTTGTTGTGTATATATATATATATATATATATATATATATATATATATATATATATATAGTTGCATTGTTTCTTTGGTTTGTGAAAGGGGTTGCCAGAGGGGCCCTCTGTAATGCTAGATTTCCTTGACCACATTATATGGGCAGCCAGAGCCTCCCCCGGTGATAACAGCTAATCGTCGTGGGTTGGACTTCTCTATCCTCCGGGTAATGAGATGGCTTCTTCTAAAAAATAGGTTGTCTCCTTTAGTAGGACCCTTCAAAGGCAGTGTCTATAGACCACATGTGACCACAGGGTCATAAAGAAAAATTTGACTCTCCTTTCATGAGGATTAACCGATTAACCTTGTGTTTTGGAAGTGAAAGATCTTCCATGTTGAGAAGGTCTTGCTTTGTATTGTGGAACCATGAATTGTATGGGTATAAAATGTTAGATGTTAGGTAACCTTATATACTGCTATTAGCTCTTTTATTTTACTGTGCTTTCAGTTTTCAGAAGATTGCAGTGTGTGACTGTGTCCATTGGATGTCTCTGCTTCTCTATCACAAGCATTGATTAAGTACCGTGAAAAATGGTTGGACAGATACGGATCAAATTGAGGCTACAAGGAGGCTGCTGTATATAAGAGCAGCATAGAGCATGCAGGAGGAAAGCAGGCTGGAAAATATATGAATGTGTGTGGGGTCAGATCTCTGCTTTCTCCCCCACAGTAATGCTAAGGGAAATCTTTACTGAAGTGTAGATCCTGGGAAGAACACAACAAATTCATAAAGCATTACAGGAATTGCAGTGAATGTTTTTGTTTTTTTAATCAAAAATATTTCAAGGGGTTTTCCCACAACAGATTTACAGTACCATGAGATTAGATTTGTGGGGTCCAACTCCTAGAATTGGGGTGTCCAGGCTTTGCTCCCAAAGGAGACGTGAAAAATACAGTAGGAAACAGCATTTAGCACTTCATTAAGACCTTATAGCTAACTTATAAGAGTAGAGAACCTTTAAAAAGAAAGCCCAACACAAAATGTTAACACAAAATGTTCTACTGTAAGGCCGCTTGCACACTAAGCAGATATATCCGCTGCAAATCCACCTGCATATTTGTGTAATATGTGGATTTCACAGCGAATTTCCCCCCTCACATTGAAAGATGTTAAATCCTCCATGAAAATCTGCAGCAAAAAATAAATATGCTGGATATTTTAAATTCCACAATTTGGCAGAATGTAGATGAGATTTGTTAAACGCCACTCTTGACACATCACGGTGTTTGAAGTGCTACACTTGGACGGGGCAATGTGGCAGTGACACAGCTGGGTTGAGAGTGCTGCTATTTTGGAGAAATGCTGACGGCATCGCTGCTTCTTGGATCACACATCTTTTTGCATGTCTATTCAATATGTTATCAATGCTGATGGTGAAGCAAACCCTTTAATACTGGGAGTGTTTCCCAAAATAACATATTAGAGAATGAGTCCAGACGTTTTGCCAAATAGCTGCGAGGTCATAGCTGCTGTGCAGAGCGCTTTATGATAGTCTATAGTTTGGCTACTGAGGTCCTCACAGTAAGGTAGGGTGTAAGTGGGCTCCTGGCACATTGCTACTCTTTACCCCAATGTATATCTGCATGGTTTGTCAATTGTTTTTTTTTACTTTCTGGCTACCTTGCCATTATTGTCTATCTATTTTGATGGTCTATTTCATAGCTCTACACGTGTTTGTTTGACTTACCATGGCTGTTTATTTACAATGTACTATACTATGGGCCAGTAGCCCACTCAGTACTTTCTTTACTGTGAGGACTTATATTTTAAATCTATTTTGATGCTACTACTTGTATTTTGTATTTTTATCATGTCTCAATAAAAAACTATTTTATTTTGAAAATGTTTGGGTCATGTAACACTGAATATTCGCATATGTATTCAAGCTATGACTTTGGTGTTTGACCAATTATACTACTGGGGAACTTTTTTGGTGTTATCATACGGTGCAGATTATAGGTGAATTTGTGCTAATATGTTGTGGCGACTATTTTTTATTAGCAAGATTGTCGGATGCGAGTTCAATGGAACTTTTGTATATATTTTATTGGATCTCTCTGTGCAGTACATAACAATTCTCGAATTCTACTGCATCATCTCAACTGTTCCTGCCTCTGTGCTGCAGTTACAGCTACAATTGAGCTCTAGCAGATAGTGAAACATATTCTTTTGAGATTTTTGGGGATTTCATTAACAAGGTGTAATGACGGGGTGGGGAGACAGACAGGTGAGCCCTAATCTACCCGCCACTCAGTCCCTGCCTACTTGCACGGCCCATCCTAGGCGATGGCGTACAACTGGGCGACGGTTCCTACGCTAAATAAGTGCACGATAGATAGACAAACAGACAAGGGTACACAGAAGCTAAGGGAAATGGGGCAGTTACCCACAGCAACACCGTGAGCAACAAGAGTAGTCAACGAGCCAAGTCAAACCAGGAGTCTACGAGGTACCAAACGCAGAGCAGGAGTGTAGTCAGTAAGCCAGGGTCAATTTGAAGCAGAGGTCAATAGTACTAGCAGGAACAGCAGAGCCAGGTAACAAGACAGAATTACAGGCAAAGGAAGAGCAGGAAATGAAGGTATAAATAGACCGAGGGCGGGAGCTAGCTCCGTGTGGCCAGGCTGTGATAGGCTGGTAGGCTGAGGAGTGGGAGAACCTGAGTGGTAGCAGATCGAGTAACTCTATCAGACCTAGGAGCAGATGCACACTGATTAACCACGGGCGTCGACACAGAAGCTGGAGGGGCCACTGGACGCTTCCTAGGTGGACCTGGCTTATTGGGGAACCGAAAATGGAACCTCCTGAGCAATACCCCAGCGTGAACATCCCGGGCGGGTACACAAGTCCTCTCCTCAGGCCCGTATCCTCTCCAATGGACCAGGTACTGGAGGGAGCCTTGGACCATCCTGCTGTCCACAATCTTGGCCACCTCGAATTCTACCCATTCAGGGGTGAGAATAGGGACCTGAGGTTTCCTCGAGGTAGCCAAGGACGGGGAGCAGCGTTTCAGGAGGGAGGCATGAAACACGTAGTGTATTTGAAAAGACGGGGGTAACTCCAGCCGGAAGGAGACAGGGTTAAGGACCTCAATGACCTTGTACGGCCCTATATACCGGGGAGCACATTTTTTGGACGGAACTTTAAGACGCAAATTTTTTGAAGGCAGCCACACCAGATCCCCAACCATAAACAAGGGGTTAGCAGAATGTCTTCTATCTGCCTGAGTCTTTTGTATGCTCTGGGACGCCTCCAGGTTCTTCTGAACCTGGGCCCAGACTGTGCACAGTTTCCGATGAACTACATCTACCTCGGGATTGTTGGAATCACCAGGTGAAACGGAGCAGAACCGTGGATTAAACCCAAACTTACAGAAAAAGGCGGAGACCCCTGACGAGTTACTGACCCGGTTATTAAGGGAAAATTCGGCGAGGGGAATGAAGGAGACCCAATCATATTGACAGTCGGAGATAAAACACCTTAAATAATGTTCTACAGACTGATTAGTCCTCTCAGTTTGGCCAATAGTTTCAGGATGGAAGGCCGAGGAGAAGGACAGATCAATCTCCAACTTTTTACAGAAAGCTCTCCAAAACAATGAAACAAATTGTACCCCTCTGTCAGAAACAATATTGACAGGAACCCCATGGAGACACAGGATGTGTTTGACAAACAAGGTAGCTAACGTCTTGGCATTGGGTAGTTTCTTGAGGGGCACAAAGTGGCACATCTTACTGAAGCGGTCTACTACAACTCACACCACCGACTTGCCTTGAGATGGAGGCAGATCGGTGATAAAATCCATGGAGATATGGTTCCAAGGTCTCTGGGGAATGGGCAAAGAACATAGTAAGCCCCCTGGTCGGGACCTGGGAGTCTTGAACCTAGCACAAATTTCACAAGCGGCGACGTAGGCCTTAACGTCTTTAGGCAACCCAGGCCACCAATAGTTTCTAGCAATGAGGTGTTTGGTACCCAGGATGCCTGGATGGCCAGATAGTGCAGAGTCATGATTTTCTCTGAGTACCCTTAGCCGGAATTGCAGGGGAACAAACAGCTTGTTCTCAGGAAGGTTCCCGGGAGCTGAACCTTGATCAGCCGCAATTTCGGAGGCTAAGTCAGAATCAATAAGCAGGACCTTCCTCCGAAGGAGGGCTGGCCATGAAGCTACGTGACAGTGCATCAGCTTTAATATTTTTAGACCCAGCCCTATAGGTGACCACAAAGTTGAATCTAGTAAAAAACAACACCCATCGAGCTTGTCTCGGGTTTAGCCTCCGGGCAGATTCTAGGGAAACCAGATTCTTGTGGTCGGTAAGGACCGTTACCTGGTGCCTAGCCCCCTCCAAGAAGTGGCGCCACTCTTCAAATGCCCATTTAATGGCTAAGAGTTCGCGGTTGCCCACGTCATAGTTACTCTCAGTGGGCGAGAACTTCTTGGAGAAGTAGGCACAGGGACGGAGATGGGTGAGGGACCTGGAGCCCTGGGACAAGACAGCACCCACTCCCACCTCGGAGGAGTCAACCTCCACGATGAATGGCTCCATTTGGTTAGGCTGAATCAGCACTGGGGCAGAGATAAAGCACTTCTTAAGGATCTCAAAAGCCTGGACCGCCTCCGGAGTCCAGTGGAGGAGATCAGCACCTTTGCGAGTAAGATCCGTAAGAGGCTTAGCGATGACCGAGAAGTTAGCAATAAATCTCCTGTAATAATTAGCAAACCCCAGGAAGCACTGTAACGCCTTCAGGGAGGCAAGTTGGACACATTCTGCCACAGCCTGAACCTTGGCAGGGTCCATGCGGAATTCATTAGGAGTGAGGATTTGACCCAAAAATGGTATCTCCTGCACCCCAAACACACGTTTTTCGGATTTAGCAAAGAGTTTGTTTTCCCGAATCGCCTGGAGCACCTTCCTGACATGCTCAATGTGGGAGGACCAGTCCTTGGAAAACACAAGTATGTCATCAAAGTACACTACAAGAAATACACCCAGGTAGTCTCTTAAAATCTCATTTATGAAATTCGGGAAGACCGCGGGAGCATTACACAACCCAAAGGGCATGACGAGGTATTCGAAATGACCTTCGGGCGTGTTAAACGCAGTCTTCCACTCATCCCCTTCTCTGATTCGGATAAGGTTATAAGCCCCCCGAAGATCAAACTTAGGGAACCATTGGGCCACCTGGACCTGATTGAAGAGATCAGGAATCAAAGGAAGGGGATACTGGTTCCTTACAGTGACCTTATTCAAGTTTCGGTAATCGATGCATGGCCTAAGACCACCATCCTTCTTCCCTACAAAGAAGAAGCCAGCACCTACCGGAGAAGTAGAGGGGCGAATGTAACCCTTGGGCAGGCTTTCCTGGATATATTCTCTCATGGCCTCACGTTCGGAACAAAACAAGAGAGTTTAATAATCCTACACTTAGCGGAGCTTAGCTCCTGGTACCAAATCGATTGCGCAATTGTATTCTCTATGAGGAGGTAACACTTCGGAGGCCTTTTTAGAAAAAACATCAGCAAAGTCCTGAATAAACTCAGGTAGAGTGTTCACCTCCTCAGGGAGAGAAATAAAATTAACAGAAAAACAGGACGTCATGCATTCATTACCCCATTTGATAAGATCCCCAGAATTCCAGTTAAACGTGGTATTATGCATCTGCAACCAGGGAAGGCCTAAAACCAAATCGGACGATAATCCCTGCATCACCAGTACAGAGCACTGCTCCAAATGAATGGAGCCAACAATGAGTTCAAAAACAGGGGTATGCTGCGTAAAATAACCATTAGCAAGTGGAGTGGAGTCGATACCCACTACCGGGACAGGTTTAGGCAAATCAATCAATGGCATAGCTAGAGACATAGCAAATTCCACAGACATTATATTAGCAGAAGACCCTGAATCCAGGAAGGCACTACCGGTGGCAGACCTACCCTCAAAAGAGACCTGAAAGGGAAGCAAGATCTTATTAGGTTTCATATTTATGGGAAATACCTGTGCACCCAAGCGACCTCCCCGATGGTCATTTAGGCGCGGAAGTTTTCCAGCTGCTTATTCTTATGCCTAGGACAGTTGTTCACTTGATGCTTGTCATCCCCACAGTAGAAGCAGAGACCATTCTTCCTGCGGAGCTCTCTACGTTGTTGGGGAGACACGGAGGCCCTGAGTTGCACTGGATCATCCGAGATTCCCGTGGAAGAACGAAGCAACGGAACCTCGGGAGCCATCATGGTGGAGCCAGAGGAGAAGGCACAAAAACGTTCAAGTCGTCGTTCCCTGAGACGTCGGTCAAGACGTACCGCTAAAGCCATAACCTGATCTAGAAAGTCAGAAGAGGGATAGCTAACTAATAGGTCTTTCAGGGCGTTCGACAGACCCAATCTAAACTGGCACCTCAAGGCAGGATCATTCCACCAAGAAGCTACGCACCACTTCCTAAAGTCAGAACAGAACACCTCAACGGGTCTCTTACCCTGACGTAAGGTCACCAGCTGACTCTCGGCAAAGGCAGTCTAGTCGGTTTCGTCATAGATGAGCCCGAGAGCAGAAAAAAAAGTTCAACAGAGGAAAGTTCAGGGGCGTCAGGAGCCAAGGAGAAGGCCCATTCTTGGGGGCCATCCTGGAGCCGGGACATAATTATACCCACTCGCTGGATCTCAGAACCTGAGGAGTGGGGTCTTAATCGGAAATAGAACCTACAACTCTCCCGTAAGGAGAAAAAAGTCTTCCGGTCCCCTGAGAACCGGTCAGGCAACTTGAGGCGGGGTTCAAGAGGTGAGGTGGAGGGCACTACCTGGTTAGCATCACGCTGGTTGCACCTCTGAGCCAGGGCTTGGACCCGTAGGGAGAGACCCTGCATTTGCTGAGCCAGGGTCTCAAGGGGGTCCATAGTTGTGTAGGAACCAGGGTAGAAAAGGTATATGGGCCTGTGATTATGTAATGACGGGGTGGGGATACAGACAGGTGAGCCCTAATCTACCCGCCACTCAGTCCCTGCCTACTTGCACGGCCCGTCCTAGGTGACGGCGTACAACTGGGCGACGGACCCTACGCTAAATAAGTGCACGATAGACAAACAGACAAGGGTACACAGAAGCTAAGGGAAATGGGGTAGTTGCCCACGGCAACACCGTGAGCAACAAGAGTAGTCAACGAGCCAAGTCAAACCAGGAGTGTACGAGGTACCAAACGCAGAGCAGGAGCGTAGTCAGTAAGCCAGGGTCAATTTGAAGCAGAGGTCAATAGTACTAGCAGGAACAGCAGAGCCAGGAAACAAGACAGAATCACAGGCAAAGGAAGAGCAGGAAATGAAGGTATAAATAGACCGAGGGCGGGAGCTAGCTCCGTGTGGCCAGGCTGTGATAGGTTCTCCCACTCCTCAGCCTACCAGCCTGAGTGGTAGCAGATCGAGTCACTCTATCAGACCTAGGAGCAGATGCAGACTGATTAACCACGGGCGTCGACACAGAAGCTGTGTCTGGCAGATCCTTTACACAAGGGTTCCTAGCCTCAACCTAGGAGGCCTGCACCCACTGCTGTCGCTGTGCTGCTTTATTCTTTTTCTCATTATATATATATATATATATATATATATATATATATATATATATATATACAGTGAAGGAAATAAGTATTTGATCCCTTGCTGATTTTGTACGTTTGCCCACTTACAAAGTCATGAACAGTCATCAAATTTTTAGGCTAGGTTTATTTTACCAGTGAGAGATAGATTATATTTAAAAAAAAACAGAAAATCACATAGTCAAAATTATATATAGTTATTTGCATTGTGCACTGAGAAATAAGTATTTGATCCCCTACCAACCATTAAGAGTTCAGCCTCCTCCAGACCAGTTACACGCTCCAAATCAACTTGGTGCCTGCATTAAAGACAGCTGTCTTAAATGGTCACCTGTACAAAAGACTCCTGTCTACAGACTCAATTAATCAGTCTGACTCTAACCTCTACAACATGGGCAAGACCAAAGAGCTTTCTAAGGATGTCAGGGACAAGATCATAGACCTGCACAAGGCTGGAATGGGCTACAAAACCATAAGTAAGACGCTGGGTGAGAAGGAGACAACTGTTGGTGCAATAGTAAGAAAATGGAAGACATACAAAATGACTGTCAATCGACATCGATCTGGGGCTCCATGCAAAATCTCACCTCGTGGTGTATCCTTGATCCTGAGGAAGGTGAGAGCTCAGCCGAAAACTACACGGGGGGAACTTGTTAATGATATCAAGGCAGCTGGGACCATAGTCACCAAGAAAACCATTGGTAACACATTACGCCGTAATGGATTAAAATCCTGCAGTGCCCGCAAGGTCCCCCTGCTCAAGAAGGCACATGTACAGGCCCGTCTGAAGTTTGCAAATGGACATCTGGATGATTCTGAGAGTGATTGGGAGACGGTGCTGTGGTCAGATGAGACTAAAATTGAGCTCTTTGGCATTAACTTAACTCACCGTGTTTGGAGGAAGAGAAATGCTGCCTATGACCCAAAGAACACCGTCCCCATTGTCAAGCATGGAGGTGGAAACATTATGTTTTGGGGGTGTTTATCTGCTAAGGGCACAGGACTACTTCACCACATCAATGGGAGAATGGATGGAGCCATGTACCGTCAAATCCTGAGTGACAACCTCCTTCCTTCCACCAGGACATTAAAAATGGCTCGTGGCTGGATCTTCCAGCATGACAATGACCCAAAACATACAGCCAAGGCAACAAAGGAGTGGCTCAAAAAGAAACACATTAAGGTCATGGAGTGGCCTAGCCAGTCTCCAGACCTTAATCCCATCGAAAACTTATGGAGGGAGCTGAAGATCCGAGTTGCCAAGCGACAGCCTCGAAATCTTAATGATTTACAGATGATCTGCAAAGAGGAGTGGGCCAAAATTCCATCTAACATGTGTGCAAACCTCATCATCAACTACAAAAAACGTCTGACTGCTGTGCTTGCCAACAAGGATTTTGCCACCAAGTATTAAGTCTTGTTTGCCAAAGGGATCAAATACTTATTTCTCTGTGCACAATGCAAATAAATATATATAATTTTGACAATGTGATTTTCAGTTTTTTTTTTTTATATAATCTATCTCTCACTGGTAAAATTAACCTAGCCTAAAAATTCTAGACTGTTCATGTCTTTGACAGTGGGCAAACGTACAAAATCAGCAAGGGATCAAATACTTATTTCCTTCACTGTATATATATATATATATATATATATATATATAAAAATATATATATAAATATATTTATATAGATACCTATCGTTGTAATCCTGCCTGTGATGATAATGTGATGACTGTCGAGATGTGATCTCTACAGAACAGGAGGGTTTAGTCTATTATGAGGCTCAGAGGCCAGAGTGAAAACGACAAGATTTTTTGGTTAAACCCTTAATGACCAGGCCATTTTGCACGTTAATGACCAAGGATTATTTTTTGTTTTTTCAGTGTTGCATTCTAAGAGTTTTTTTTATTCCATCGACATAGCCGTATAAGGGCTTGTTTTTTGCGCGACGAGTTGTATTTTTTAATTTCAATTGACGAAGCTACGGCGAAATGCGAGTCGGGAGTGCGGCAGTGGTGTGTGACCGGTCCTGTACGGGTTTCTTTTATGTTCCGGCTCAGCTGCATTTTCGGGTATTATTTACACCAGGATTCTTTATACCTACCATGTTTTGAGTGTTATGCTTAGATACAGTGAAGGAAATAAGTATTTTATCCCTTGCTGATTTTGTAAGTTTGCCCACTGTCAAAGACATGAACAGTCTAGAATTTTTAGTCTAGGTTAATTTTACCAGTGAGAGATTATATAAAAAAACAAACAGAAAATCACATAGTCAAAATGATATATATTTATTTGCATTGTGCACAGAGAAATAAGTATTTGATCCCTTTGGCAAACAAGACTTAATACTTGGTGGCAAAACCCTTGTTGGCAAGCACTGCAGTCAGACGTTTTTTGTAGTTGATGATGAGGTTTGCACACATGTTAGATTGAATTTTGGCCCACTCCTCTTTGCAGATCATCTGTAAATCATTAAGATTTCGAGGCTGTCGCTTGGCAACTCGGATCTTCAGCTCCCTCCATAAGTTTTCGATGGGATTAAGGTCTGGAGACTGGCTAGGCCACTCCATGACCTTAATGTGCTTCTTTTTGAGCCACTCCTTTGTTGCCTTGGCTGTATGTTTCGGGAAATTGTCGTGCTGGAAGACCCAGCCACGAGCCATTTTTAATGTCCTGGTGGAGGGAAGGAGGTTGTCACTCAGGATTTGACGGTACATGGCTCCATCCATTCTCCCATTGATGCGGTGAAGTAGTCCTGTGCCCTTAGCAGAGAAACACACCCAAAACATAATGTTTCCACCTCCATGCTTGACAGTGGGGACGGTGTTCTTTGGGTCATAGGCAGCATTTCTCTTCCTCCAAACACGGCGAGTTGAGTTAATGCCAAAGAGCTCAATTTTAGTCTCATCTGACCACAGCACCTTCTCCCAATCACTCTCAGAATCATCCAGATGTTCATTTGCAAACTTCAGACGGGCCTGTACATGTGCCTTCTTGAGCAGGGGGACCTTGCGGGCACTGCAGGATTTTAATCCATTACGGCGTAATGTGTTACCAATGGTTTTCTTGGTGACTGTGGTCCCAGCTGCCTTGAGATCATTAACAAGTTCCCCCCGTGTAGTTTTCGGCTGAGCTCTCACCTTCCTCAGGATCAAGGATACCCCACGAGGTGATGTCGATCGATGTCGGTTGACAGTCATTTTGTATGTCTTCCATTTTCTTACTATTGCACCAACAGTTGTCTCCTTCTCACCCAGCGTCTTACTTATGGTTTTGTAGCCCATTCCAGCCTTGTGCAGGTCTATGATCTTGTCCCTGACATCCTTAGAAAGCTCTTTGGTCTTGCCCATGTTGTAGAGGTTAGAGTCAGACTGATTAATTGAGTCTGTGGACAGGAGTCTTTTATACAGGTGACCATGTAAGAGCTGTCTTTAATGCAGGCACCAAGTTGATTTGGAGCGTGTAACTGGTCTGGAGGAGGCTGAACTCTTAATGGTTGGTAGGGGATCAAATACTTATTTCTCCGTGCACAATGCAAATACATATATATAATTTTGACTATGTGATTTTCTGTTTTTTTTAATTTATATAATCTATCTCTCACTGGTAAAATTAACCTAGCCTAAAAATTCTAGACTGTTCATGTCTTTGACAGTGGGCAAACTTACAAAATCAGCAAGGGATCAAATACTTATTTCCTTCACTGTATTTATCTTCATGACCCAGTACATTAATTAACTTACATAATTACTTTGATTTATTTCATATCCTGTTGTACTGCGCTGGTTCTTTTTTTTCTCTTTTGACCATATGTCATAAATACTTGATCCAATTCTGTATTCCACTGTGTACTGACTTCTGTATAGGACCTTGACATTGTCTATATAGTTGTTATACCCACCGCATTTTTTCTTTCTCTGTTCTATTGTGAAGGCTACATATCCTATTTTATTTATTTGTCTATGTTTGTATATTTTAACTTGACTGTTTAATAAAATACGTACTTTTTATTGTTTATTGAAGGCCGTGACTTGTCCTCAATAGGTTCTATATACCCTAAAACTGACAAGCAATCCATTAGGTCATGGCCTAATAGGCAGTTTCTGAAGGCAAGCCTTTGTTAGGCCCCTGGCTGCCATGGAAACCCGACGGCGCCCCGCGATTTCTTTGCGGGGGCGCCAATGAGGTGACTGAGGGAGCTCCCTCCCTCTGTCAAAAACATTAGATGCCGCTGTTGCTATTGACAGCGGCATCTAATGGGTTAAACTGCCAGAATCGGAGCGCGCTTTGATTCCGGCAGTTGGGGCAGGAGCCAGGCTGTGCATAACTGCCGTGCTCCTGCCACGGATCGCGTGGGTACACTGGCAGTACCCACCCGATCAGAGCAATGGATATATCCGTCACTCATCGTTAAGGGGTTGATATAGATAATGACAAAAAAAAAAAATTCCAGAGGAGGTTTGGAGATCTGCAGTTACTGAGCCAGCAGAACGTTGGCGACTTTTATGCCCTATAAATTTATGTGGTCTTCACTTTGTGGATATGTTTCTGTGGTTCCTAAACAATACCACTTTTCAATAATAACACTCTCAGTTGATGGTGGAATATCTAGGAGGGAAGAAATTTCATGAACTGACTTGTTACAGCAGTAGCGTCCTATTACACGACCACGCTAGAATTCAGTGATCTCTTAAGAACGACCCATTATTTCATAAATGTTTGTAGAGGCAATTGCATGGTGATATTCTGGATTTTATACACCGGTGGGACTGAATGAACCACCTGATTTCAATGATTAAGAGGTATTTCCCAATACTTGTCTATATAGTGTATGTCTGTGCAGGAGATTTAGAATCCTATGTCAGAAAAACAGCATTTTTCTGTGATTTTGTTATGTTTTTTTGAGCAGCTTAAAAACTAAAGCATCCAGATGTTACATAATTGTCAATGAATTTTGTAGACTTCTTATTCAGATTTTGCATTTGAAAACCGCATGTTTTTCTGAGCAAATCTAACCCAGATACCGGCGCAAGGAATTCTGTCTGAAAGTCTGCACCAAATCGTGTTTGATTTGATGTGGACTTTTGGCTAGATTCAAGAGGAGGGGATAAAATCTGCAAAATACTTTTGCATATTGTTGCAGATTTTTACTTCCCTATTAAAATTGATGAAGAAAATCCACAACAATTGTTTTATTCTGCTTTTGCTTTCCGCAGCAGCTATTTCAGATGAAAATCTGCATCAAATTAAACACAATTTGGTGCAAACTTTCCGGCACCAACCAATGCATAGCTTTCAGCGCCCAGGGACAGCCGAAACAACTGATCGGTGCAGGGTCCGAGTGTCGGACCCCCACTGTTCATATACTGATGACCTATCCTGTGGATAGGTCATCAATATGAAAAACCGCCCCCTGCTTAGACAACCACTATAATGCCATCAATGTACCAGCTTCTGCATGACGTGTGCACATATATAACCGTTATAAACAAAACAAAATTTAATATAATCAAGGACAATTTTTTAATTTGTAGAAATTATATTTTTTAAATTAAAGTGATTCACTCAGGTCATGTGATTTGCAGGTGGTGGGCAGGAAATCCAGAGCGCCTGCAAGTTAACAAGTGTATAATCAATTTATTTTTAATATGAAAAGAATTACATGGCATACAATCTATTCTTATAACACATAAAATAAAGAGAGTGCAATAGGGTATGTTTACATGAATTGTTTTTAGACAGAGTTTTTGCCAATATTTTTGTAATCTTTTCCAAAATGCATTCATTTTTTACAAACAATTTAGCAAATTTTCCAGGATTATGAAATTGCGGCAAAAACGGCACCAAAAGTGACTCATGTAAACATGGCTGTCAGTGTGCTAGACATTACTCTCTCTTTTTTCTGGGAGATGTGGCATTGTGTTCTCGATGAGATAAAGGGACGCTAAACTGCAAAGTTTAAATTAGATTTTCGAGAGATGCTGGAAATATCATCAGCTTTTCCAAAAACCATGGAAAGCTCAAGTGAGAGTAGTTGTCACCGAGAGCATCAGCATGGCTGAAAGTAAAAATCTCCAAGACCTGTCCACAAGTAAGACATAGAGAAACCAAGGAGAAACTAGTGAAGCAATAGCGGGGGGGGGGGGGGGGGGGGGGGATTATATTTTGTCTGTAGTTACTATGTACGTACATATTTTACCAATACACTATACTTTATGAATGTGCGTCGTGACTATACATGAGCTCTTGACATATAAAAAATACTCCCACCCGGCTCTCTATATGACTCTGATGCCATAACCCGATGTTATAAAGAGCCATAGAACATATTAGTCATCTCAACATTATTCTAAAAGAACATCCCACTAAATTCAGCTTCCAGCACAGATATTGTACACTGGGAATTCTCGCACGTTTCTTATTCCAGATCGACCTTCCACACATCTTACTTACAAAAATGAAACAGAAAATATGGCCTGGATTCATTCTGGTTTTCGCTCTATTCGCTGTCGTCCTCCTTCACAGGACGTACTGATACCCCTGAATCTAACAAGTTCTCGGATGGTAATTTGTTTCATAATTTTTTTGCTCTGACCTCTAACTGTTTTTACATTATGAGAAATGTATTTAAAATAATCTCCATGTGGATAGAACAAATGAGCCTTATCGACTCATCAAATGTTACAGCTGGGCAGATAAGTCTTTTGGAAAATGATGCAGTTATGAAATACAGCACAACATGACAGCGTGACATTGCGTATTTTATTAGGGTAATCTACTAGAATGTAAAAAAATATGACAACAATTAAAAGTATATTTGTGCATTTAGGCATAAAGCTCTTTCACACTCCCTCACAGGTAATATCTAAAAATTATCTGGAGCTGATGTGATAGATTAGACAAATTTAATTTATCTTGGATTGCCAGGATCAATTTAGTTAAAATGTTGCTGTTGCCCAGATACCTTTATCTATGTAGAACAATACCATACCTCATTCCCGCACCTATCACCTCACAGATACAAAATTAGTTTCTCAATTTTATATGGAACCACAAACGAGCTAGAGTAGCGAAACACCTTCTTTCAGGGAGGGAGGCCTAGGAGTTCCGGACGTAGTGGCTTATAAAATAGCGTCCATTATGGATCAAATATATTCTTTTTGGTGTTCTCAACCTCTTAATATATGGTCCCAACTAGAGAATGAAGTGATGCCTAACCCTCAGATGAAGTCACTATTGACTGCAGTGTATCTGGAAGCTCAAACGCCAACATTACCTTTACAATCTATGGTTGACACATTGAAAACTTTGAAACTCTATGCATGCAAACTTAAATGGGTACACATACCCCTAGAATATATCCCTTTACAAACTATCTATTTTCTCTCCTCACATACCTGTAGCTCCCTGGCAACGAGCAGGGATAGATTCAGTCTCAGCTTTTTATGATAACGGGGGTTATTCAAACCTTTGGAAAGTTAGCTGAAAAATTAGATTTATCTCATGTTCTCCTTTTTCACTACTTTCAAATGAGGCATTTATTACAATCTTTGTCCTTTCCTTCAAAGCCGGACTCCCTATCTGCTTTTCATAACTTTTTATTTCATTGGACTGGTTTTCTCACACCTCTTTGATGGAACATCTAATGTTTGTTGGAGGGGCTGTGGCCATGTTGGGTTGGCCCTACATATGTGGTGGTCTTGTCCTACAGCAGTTCCTTTATGGATAGAAGTGTTTCAGTTGATATCCAAAATTTCTGGTATTCCTATACCCGCTAGTCCCGAACTGGCCGTCCTAGACATAGGCTTGGAGAATATTCTTACGAGCGTTTAGATAAATTACTCATTATATTCTATTATCTACTAGACTTTCCATTGCCAAATCTTGGAAATCTCCACACATTTCTGAAATTCTGAGAAGAGTCAATAGCAGGGGCGGATTAAGGGTACCATGGGCCCCGGGCACTTTTTTTTAGGTCTGGGGCCCCCCCCCGCGAACCCCCCCCCCCCGCGAACTCTGAAGACGCTGTACCGTATATATTTGCAGATTTCTGTTTAGGCGGCCACAGACCTGGCACGGTTTTAATTTAGCTGTAAAAGCAGAATGAGTTATATAGAAGAAAGAAAGCAAAATACTTTGAGACACTGAAGTGGTCAGGAGCTTTATAACTTTTTTATTTTTACGTCAATGGAGTGGTGTGTGAAGGATTATTTTTGCGGGAGGAGTTATAGTTTTTATTGCCACCATGTAAAGTACCATATAATGGGTGAATTGGAAAAAACTGAGATTCCTTCATGGTTTTTGGGATTTAGTTTTTACTGTATATATTTACCTTCTCTTAAGGTAAAAGTAGATTTAACATATACTTTTACCTTAAGTGAAGGTAAATATATACAGCCCCAGAACAAAGCTCAGTACATATATACAACACCAGAACCAAGCAAAGTACATATATACAGCACTAGAACCAAGCTCAGTACATATATACAACACCAGAACCAAGCTCAGTACATAAATACAGCACTAGAACCAAGCTCAGTACATATATACATCCCCAGAACCAAGCTCAGTACATATATACAAGGCCAGAACCAAGCTCAGTACATATATACAATTCCAGAACCAAGCTCAGTATATATATACAGCACCAGAACCAAGCTCAGTACATATATACATCCCCAGAACCAAGCTCAGTACATTGGTTCATGGGATGTATTACACTGTATACACTGCGCTCTTGAATATAATAGTACTATACACTGTGCCCCTGAATATAATAGTACTATACACTGTACTCCTGAATATAATAGTACTATACACTGCGCCCCTGAATATAATAGTACTATACACTGTGCCCCTGAATATGTGTGTGTTTGTGTGTGTGTGTGTGTGTGTGTATAGGAGACAACATATCTATTGCACTACGACCCTACAAACAATGGATAGGATTAGATACAGTGGCTCAGCACAGTATCACACATGATAGGATTAGATACAGTAGCTCAACAGACAGTATCACACATTATAGGATTAGATACAGTAGCTCAACAGACAAAATCACACATTATAGGATTAGATATAGGGACCAGCTCGCTGACATTGCGGTTCCAGCGCTAGACCCAGGAAAAGGTTTTTAGAAGAATAAGAATTGTTTTGCTTTTTTATGTGTTACTAATTATTTTTGTGTGTTTGTGTTATTTTACTGGTTCGGTTGTTGGACTACGTCGGATTCGAGGACTACTTCATTGGTAGCGTTTTTTTTATTCTCAATAAAATGGCTAATGAGGGTTGTGTTTTTTTTTTAATTTCAATAAAATATTTTTTCTATGTCCTTGAATTTTTGTAAACTTTATTATTACTGCCTTAATAGCTGCTGGCTGATTGACAACATCCATTACTAAGGCAAGGCTTAATGATAGCAGGCAGAGAGGCTAACACAAACCCCCATAGCCCCGGTACCCACCGCCACCAGTGGTACTGGGAAGAGCTGGGTACGAGCCAGTACCCGACCATCTGTAGTGATGGTCGGGTACCGGGTCAACCACAGGCTGGTAATATCAGCCTGGGAAAGGCCAAAAACAGTGACCCTTCCCCCCCCTGGTAATGCTAGGCTGCTGCTGTTGTATCTGGCGGGGTCCCCCCCATTTTTCATAACCAGCCAGATACAAGAAAGCAGCAGCAGGTTAACATTACCAGGGGGGAAGGGCCACAGTTTTCGGCCTTTCCCAGCCTAATAATACCATCTTGCGGCCGCCCCATTGCAGATGGTCAGGTACGGGATCATACCCGGCTTTTCCCGACATCCCTGGTGGGGGTGGGTACCGGGGTAATAATGGGGGTTGGTGTTAGCCTCTGTACCGGCTAACACTAAGCCTCGCCTTAGTAACGGACGCTGTCAATCAGCGGGCGTCCATTACTAAGGCGGTAATAATAAAGTTTAAAAAACAAACAAAGACATAGAAAAAATATTTTATTGAAATAAAAACCACCCAGACAACCCTCATTAACCATTTTATTGATAATAAAAACGCCGTCATCAAAGTAGTCCTCGAATCCGACATAGTCCAACGACCGAATCTGTAAAAAAACACAAACACAACAAAAATGATTAGTAACACATGTGGTAGGCATGTGTGATACTGTCTGTCAAGATACAGGGTACAGCATACAGTAATCTTATACAGTACATGTGGTAGGCTTATATACAGGGCCCATCAGACAGGGTCACACATGGGCCATGTATCTAAGCCTACCATGTGCTTATGTAAGATGCTTAGATACAGGGCCCAGCAGACAGGATCACACATGGGCCATGTATCTAAGCCTACCATGTGCTTATGTAAGATGCTTAGATACAGGGCCCAGCAGACTGGATCACACATGGGCCATGTATCTAAGCCTACCATGTGCTTACGTAAGATGCTTAGATACAGGGCCCATCAGACAGGATCACACATGGGCCATGTATCTAAGCCTACCATGTGCTTACGTAAGATGCTTAGATACAGGGCCCAGCAGACAGGATCACACATGGGCCTTGTATCTAAGCCTACCATGTGATTGGCTTAGATACAGGGCCCAGCAGACAGCATCACACAATCTGTGATCCTGTCTCATGGGTCCTCTAAGCCTGCAACATCGTAGGCTTAAAAGGGATTGTCCAGTCCCTAAACATTGATGGCCTATCCTAAGGATAGGCCATCAATAGGTGATGGCTCGGGGTCCGTCTCCCGGATCACGCCACTCACCTGTTTTGAAGGGGCCGCAGTGCTGTTGCGACAGCTGCTTCCCCTTCATTTAACTTACTCGCTCACACTGTGAACCGCCGACATTGATTCACAATGTGAGCAAGTGACCGGAATGAAGGGGAAGCACCAGCTCTCGTACGAGAGCTGCGTCCCCTTCAAAACAGGTGATTGGCGGGGGTCCTGGGAGTCGGACCCCGCCAATCAGCTTTAAGCAGACAGGGATATGAAACTTACCCTGCTCTTCAGCCGCGGCAGATGTCCTGACTCTGAACTACAGGATGGTGGTGACATCATGCGCTGCACACCGGAAACAGGAAGGTAAGTACTGTAGTTACTATAGTAACGGGCCCGCGGCTCCCGTTACTAAAGTAACTTTTTACTGTGTAGTGCGGCCCCTATAGCTACGCCACTGGTTGGGTGAGCGGTCCCGCTTCACTCTGGTTCTCTGAACCGGCTGTAATTTTAACAGCCGGTAAGGGAGAACCGGGGCGAACTGGGTCCCCTTCCAGCCTTGGGCCCCGGGCACTTGCCCATATTGCCCTCATTATAATCACCCCTGGTCAATAGTAATTACCATCAGGAAACGATGCTTTTACACTCTGCTGGTTTACATGGGAGAATTGTGAAATCCTGGCAGCCCTGGAGTAATTCCCAATATATATATTGAAGTATACTGATGCTTTACTGTGTTTATATATTATCTGCAAGACTGTGTTTTGTACTAAACCTATTGGTAATAAATGTGTTATATTTACTATAACATTGTGTCGTGAATCACCGTGCACACACACAGAGTTAATAAGGTAATAGAGAGTTAGTAAACCAGTTAGGCAAACCCTAGTGGCCCTATTACAAAAGAAGTCATTGTAGTAACTCCTATTAGTCAGCGAAAACCCATCACCCTTTTAAATGCCCTAAAGGTCCAGCAGAAGACATCCCCAATGGCGGTGACTTTGAAGACAATCACTCGCCACTAGGGTCTATTTCTTATGGGTTGATTCAGAAATAACCTATTAGAGCTGGTTGATGATATGTCCTGTGTAAACAATAATAGCAAAAAAAAATTACAATGGAAATAAAACTGGCCACACACATGTTTTGTATAGACAGTCCAACACTGCCCCCCAAATAACGAACTACAAGGTTGGATGGAGATAGGTCTAAAAAGGTTAGGTTCTCCTGATATCCCTTTCATATTGATAGAACGTATGGCAATAATCCTACACATCAGAGAGTACTTTTTCCATGTTCTATAAATGAAGAATATGTCTTATGTACAAATTGGTGGCTCAGGATAGAAGGTTGTAGTTATATTGACCCCATAGATCATAATACGTACACAAGGCTGATAAATAGTCATGATACAGTCATATATTGTAGGGCTCCATTTTCACACATCCTACATTGATTTCTATGGGAGTTTGATGGAAGAAGAGTATGGCTCATGTGATCGCTCCATTTCTCTTCTGCAAAATGTGTTTTTAGACCAAGGAGATTAGTCCCATTACTGTAACATAAGATATAGTGGTGGATTTTCCAAGCATATGCTTCAGGGAAGTGCTAATTCACAATATTGTTCCCAGGCAACTAAGTTCACAGTGTGACATCTTGTTCTAAAATTGCTCTTCTCTTGTTTTCCACTTCTCTCCAGCAGGCAATCTGTGTGTTTTTCTGATATTAACAAAAAAAAAAATGCTTCTCAGAGAAATGAACTTAAACAAAAAAAGTGCTTACATAAAAGAGTAAAAAAAAATAATACAACAGTGTACAGTAGGAACAAGAAAGTGGGGGAAAGAGACAACTACATACAGTACATGGGAAGGGGGCACTGCTAAAAGGAGCCTGCAACGCTGTGCTTCATGGACCCCATGATGTGCAGAGGACGTCTCAGCTCTTCTGTTTTAGTAACTACTTGTATTCCTCATAAAATGATAATTCAGGAATTGCATTGTGCTATTCCTCTGTTATTCCTCCTGGAAATGTATGAATAAATTAACAACCGGATGTTAACATCCACCCACAGTCTGACACTGTCAGCAATGATTGAAGAGTGCCATGTTGGGATTTCTGTTGCAAGTTCCATTGAAATGGAGTCAGCAATTTCGCAATTGTTTTTTGGGTTTTTGTTATTATGGCATTCACCATGCGGTATAAATTACATGTTAACTTTATACTGCGGGTTGATATGATTATGGCCGTACCAAATTTATATCAGGTGATTATGTCAGATGAAGCCTTCTCTGGCCAGACATTTCCCCGGCAGTAGCCAATGCTGAATGGCCTTCCATGTTACTACATGAACAGCTAAGTTTTCTAGAATAGGAGACAGTCTAAGACTTCGTTCACATCTGCGTCAGGGTCCCGTTCTGACGTTCCGTCGGAGCTTCCTGTCAGAACGGTACCCTGACTGAAACATACGGAAACCATAGGTTTCCGTTTGCATCACCATTGATTTCAATGGTGACGGATCCGGTGCCACTGGTTTATTTTTGTCTCAGTGGTGCAATGGTTCTGTCGTTTTGACGGAATGAATAGCGCAGTTGACTACGGTATTCATTCCATCAAAACGACGGAACCCTTGCACAACTGAGACAAATAGAAACCATTGGCACCGGATCCGTCACCATTGAAATTAATGGTGATGCAAACGGAATCCTATGGTTTCTGTTTGTTTCAGTCAGGGTCCCATTCCGACGGAAAGCTCAGACGGAAAGTCGGAATGGAGCCCTGACGTAGATGTGAACGCAGCCTTAATTGCACCATTTTGGAGTACGTATAACTTATTGATTAACTTTTATTAACTTTTTTGGGGGGAAAGATTGAAACAAAACAGCAACCCCAACATAGTGTTTAGCGTTTTAAATTTGCCATTCATCATGCAGCATAAGTAACATGTTACCTTTATTCTATGGGTTGGTATGATTAAGGTGATACCAAATATATATTGTTTTGTTTTTTTAATGTTTTACTGCTTTTCCACTGCAAATGTTGGTGCAGATTTGGGGCAATTATGCAACGAATCTGCACCAACATTTCCATATTTGACAAGTAATTCAGATGTTGCAGAAAACACAGCGGACTTGCCACAGATTTCAGTTTTTGCATTGCAAAGGCTGAAATCCGCAGTGAAATTCCGCTTCTTCTCCGCAACAGTCAGTGCATGCTGCGGAGGGAAAATTCCTCACCGCAGCCTATGGTCCGCAGCAGAGTTTTCCGCAACGTCTGAACTAACTTGCCTAAAAATGTATTGAAACAAATGTAAAAAACGGCCGCTGGAGAATTCCACAGCAATTCCGCCACGTCTGGCCATGCCCTAATAGCATATTTCACAGAAAACAATAGTTTTTAAATCGCCGCTTTCCAAGAGCCAGAATTTTTTTATTTTTCCATCAATGTAGCAGTATGTGGGCTTGTTTTTTATTTTTCTGTGAACACTTTATTCTTTTTATAAATTTTATGAAACTTTAATTAACAATTTTTTAAAGTCCCAATAGGGGACTTTAAGGAACAACTACACTTTCATCAAACTTTTGATATGTCATAGAGACATATCAAAAGTTTTCCTCGTCAGCCTGAAGATGGCTCACATGGATGTTCTATGTGAGCCGTCTTCAGGCTGACGAGGAGCGCTGATCGCAGCCAAAGGTGCAAAGCGCTCAGCTGAGCGATTCTGCACCTTCGTTTCAGTGATGGTGAGGGTCTCAGCATCCGGACACCCACTGATCCTTTTGCTATGTCTCTATGACATTTCAAAAGTTTGATGAAAGTGTAGTCTCTCTTTTAAATGTTATCTACTGATGGCTTATATAATGCTTTGGTATACTTAGGGCTTGTCCACACGTAGCGGAATTGCGGATGGAAAATACACAGCAGAATACAGTAGCAGCAAAGTGGGTGAGATCTAACAAATATCATCCACACGCTGCGTAAAAATACAGAGCAGAAATTGACCTGTGTTGCGTATTTTTCAGACTGCGGCATGTCAATTTCTGCTGCGGAAAGTGGACTGAATTGCTGCGTTTGTCAGAGCAGATGTCACCATCACCTAAATTGGGAAAAACGCAGCAAAATACGCACCATTTTCTGCAGTAAAAATCGCAGGAAATGGTGAGTCTTTGCCGCAGTGAAATGTCTGCTACTTTCAATGGAATTGCTGCAGAAATTTTCTTCAGCAATTCCGTTACGTGTGGACAAGCCCTTAAAGCAAAGTATAGACTGTGGAGAAGATGAGCACCTTAAGGATGGTTGGACCCCCATCGATCTAAGGGTATGTGCACACACAAAATAAAAAACGTCTCAAAATACGGAGCTGTTTTCAAGGGAAAACAGCTCCTGATTTTCAGATGTTTTTTAAGCCATTTTTGCTGCATTTTTGGAGCTGTTTTTTTATTGAGTCAATGAAGAACGGCTCCAAAAAACGTCCCCAGAAGTGACATGCACTTCTTTTTCGTGGGCATCTTTTTACGTGCCATTTTTGGAAAACGAGGCGTAAAAAAATGCCACGTCGGTGCAGAACGCCGTTTTTCCCATTGAAATCAATGGGCAGATGATTGGAGGCATTCTGCTTCCGATTTTTAAGCCATTTTTCGGGACGTTTATGGCCCGAAAAACGTCTGAAAACACTGCGTGTGAACATACCCTTGTAACTGGAATACCCCTTTAAGCTCCCCGAAGGAATGGCTTCATGAAGAAAACATTTTTTATCATTTATTTCTATACGTCATATGTCTGTACAGTGGATTTGGAATTTCATGTCATAAAAAAAATATATGAAGCTTTAAAGATGTATAAAGAAATTAATAAGCCAGAATTTTGGATCTATTTAAAATTAAAAACAATCTGGTATTAAACGGTGGACTTTCACTTTAAGACAATATACAGTAATATTTCTTTAATCCATCATAAATAGGATTATCATCAAATATTCCAGACGAGGTATCTGCTACTCTGCGATTACTTTGTATTTTAATACAATTTAATGTCATTATTGTTACATTTTCAGTCTTCTGTTCCTGTTCTTGTCAAAGATTTTTTATAGCAGTTCTGTGCCAGAAGCAAGTGGCGAGTTACTAGGATATTTTTAATATCACTGACTATTCCTGTATTATAATTGTCAGAGATCTAACCCGAGAGTGACAGGGCAGGTTAAAGTGTTTTTGTCATTTTATTCCCCATTATACAAAATGTAATCACTATTCTAAAGTCCCATGCACACGACCATGCCCGTAATCACCGTCTGTGATTACAGGCACGGCCGGCCGCGGACAGCTGTGGACAGTCATCCGCATTTGCGGACCATGCTTCCATTACCAAGTATGGGAACACGGTCTATAAAATAAAAAATAGCACTGCATTCACAATTCTGCTAAATGTTATTGGAAACAGTCAACAAGCTTGTCGTCAGAAACATTTACTCAGATTTTTATGTACTTGATGTAAAGACTAAACTACTATGAATGCAAATTATGTGAGCAAGTACCGAACACACTTAGCTGCCTGGTGATTTCCACATCAAAACCTGCAGAATTGCGAATGCAGCAGTGGAGGAGTAGACTGGACTGTCAACGAGGCTCTTAAAATATGAGGACTCCTGGTGGAGCAGGTTAGGTCCAGTTCACATGGCATTTTTTGGTGCTCAGTTTGACTTGAAAACTGTGTAGGAATCAGCTTCAATGAGAGATATAGGCTTTTTTTTTCCAAGGTGTGTTAGTCCGCTTGTGGAACAAAAGCTGCATGCCGTATCTTGGAGTGTGTGCCCTTCATTTGGAGCAGTTTTTGATGGGGTTTTTTATTACCAAAAACTGCCCACAGTTTTTCCATTTGCGGAATGAAAAAATAAACGCTTTAAAAAAAAAAAAAAACTGTATAAAACAACCATAGAAAAGCGTAAAAAAAAGTGTCAAATATTGCTTGCATTTCAAAATCTGTCTCAAAAATCCGGAGGAAGTTTTGAGTCAGATTTTTTCTGCTTGACAAAAAAAACGCTGTGTGCACATACAGTCTCCAGTTTATCTTTGAGTAAAGCTATCCTCCTGGCAGGAGCGGTCCGTTACAGGGGCACTAGAACTTCCATTATAGGGGCACTGTTATGGTGGCACAGTAGCTGTCCCTGTTATGGAAGTTCTGGGCTGTTTCTGTTATGGGGGCATTGTGGGTATCACTATTATGAGGCACACTACTGGTCTAATTCAAGGACTTCCATTATAAGGGCACTGTTATAGTGTCACTGTGGATATCCTTGTTATGGTGGCACTGTGGCTGTCCCTGTAATGGGGCACTATGGCTTTCCCTGTGTTAAGGCACCCTACTGATATGATTCAAGGATATTATTACTGTTATGCCTTATTCAGACAAGTGTGTTTCAAAACGGTTGTGAAAAACTGGAGTTTTTCATGGCCGATTTGCACCCGTGCTGGACCGGTTTTCATGGATCCCTCATTTGAGTCTATTGAGTGATCCGTGAAAACGGACAAAAATAGGACATGTCCTATTTTTTGACGAGCCGTTCACATGGTCTGTTAAAACAACGGCCACATGAACAGCCCCATAGAAATACATGCAGCCGTGTGACAGCCATTAAAAAAACGGCCATCACCTGTACGATTTCAACACTCGTCTGAATAAGACATAATAGTGTACACTACCAATTTTACGCAGTTTTAGCCTAGCACAATGGAGTGAGGCTGGAGAACTCCATAATGAATAAATATAATGGAAAACTTTGATTTTCACCGGAATATTTCTTTAAATGACAATTACAACTATCCAATCCAACATTTCACAACATAAAACAAGGTTTACTTTATCTCCATAATTTGATGTCCCCTTCATGTGACATTGGTGCTTGTACACGAGGCCAGACAGATGATATTTGTTAAATTTTTCAGAACTTTGCTGTATGTTGTGATGAGAAATCTCCCAGCAGGAGATAATGAAGACCTGGATGTGATTACGCCTCTTTCAAGTTTATTTATCCCCAAGTGACATTGGTAGAAGCGCATAACTGTTTAATTCATGGTGTTAGCAGATACATTATATCAGATTATGCTAATACTTACTGTAAAACACAGTGCCCTTGTAATCACTGCTGTCAAAAATAACGCGGGTTCTCTCTGAATATCGTTATACAGTCCTTGTTTTTATCATAGGCAACAACATATTTTACAAGTATATAATATATTATAATGACAGGCTATATATATCTCCACTTACAAAACTTACAATTTACCTCAAACAAAAACCAATGCAATATAGTAGGGACCCTTAGGGTATGTTCACACACACTATTTACGGACGTAATTCGGGCGTTTTTGCCCCGAATTACGTCCGAAATAGTGGCTCAATAGCGTCGGCAAACATCTGCCCATTCATTAGAATGGGTCTTACGATGTTCTGTGCAGACGGTAATTTTTTTTAAAAAAGGCGGGGCGTAAAAAAGACGGCCGCGTCAAAGAAGTACCTGTCACTTCTTCAGACGTAAATGGAGCCGTTTTCCATGGACTCCATGGAAAACCAGCTCCATTTAACGTCTGTAATGGACGCAGCAAAAAGCGCCTCAACATGCAATTACGGCTGAAATTACGGTGCTGTTTTCTCCTGAAAACAGCCTCGTCATTTCAGCCGTTACGGACGCTGACGTGTGAACATACCCTCAATTATAGATAGACAACCTATACGCACACAAAAGTGAGGAAAAAAAGCTCAAAAATAGCAAAATAGAAAATCTTTATTACATATCTGTTAAATACAATACATAGTACCATTTTTTTTTTTTTAAAGTGAACCATATACAGAGAGATATACAGTTATGGTAAAATGGAAAAATACTGTGGTATACAGAACGACCACCTACAGTCTCCCACTTAATCACTATAGAGCCCACACAGTAAATTAATACTGCATACAATGTACAGGTATGAAGAAATGCTCCCACAATGAGAGGTACGAAGATGATTATACAAAAACAGTATATAGACGTGTAATAAAAGAACAAAGAAAAGTCATATATATATATATATATATATATATATAATGAGAAAAAGTATAAGGGCATGCCCAGACGTGGCGGAATTGCTCTGGAATTCCGCTGCGGACAGTCCGCAGCGGAAATCCGCAGCGTACCCGTTTCTCCATTGCCTTCCACAGCTTTTTAGTTGGGTTTGTTTACACATTGTGGACAATTCCGCAGCGGAGCATAGACTGCGGTGCGGAATTTGGTGTCCGCAGCATATAATGGTTGTTGCGGACGTGTCGCTGACTTGTTGCGGACTCATTGCAGAATTTCTCCATTGACTTCAATGGAGAGTCAAAATTCCGCAATGAAGTCCGCACATGTTATGTAGATGTTATGTGTGCTGCGGAGCGTATTGGTTTTACTACCATGACATTTCTTCATTCTGGCTGGACCTATGTATTTCTAGGTCTACAGCCAGACTGAGGAAGTCAATGGGGCTCCCGTAATTACGGGAGCATTGCTAGGCGACGTCTGTAAATAGTCACTGTCCATGGTGCTGAAAGAGTTAAGCGATCGGCAGTAACTGTTTTAGCACCCTGGACAGTGACTACCGATCACAATATACATCAACCTGTTAAAAAAATAGAAGTTCATACTTACCGAGAACTCCCTGCTTCTTCCTCCAGTCCGGCTTCCCAGGATGACGTTTCAGTCTAAGTGACGGCTGCAGCGGTCACATGGACTGCCGCGTCATCCAGGGAGGTCGGGCTGGATGCCGAAAGAGGGACGTGTCACCAAGACAACGGCCGGGTAAGTATGAAATTCTTTTACTTTCACTGGGGAAAGTGCTGTCACTTCTCTCTATCCTGCACTGATAGAGAGAAGGGAAGTTTTCACCTCAATACGCAACGGCTAGTCCGCATCAATTTAATGCCCATTTTGGGCAGAGCCGCAACAGAATCTGCAACGCAGATTCTGTGCGGCATTGATGCGGACAGTTGCGGAAGAAATACGCCACGTCTGGGCATGCCCTAAAGCAGCACAGCGACAGCAGTGGGTGCAGGCCACCTAGGTTGAGGCTAGGAACCCTTGTTAACCCCTTAAGGACGCAGCCTAGTTTTGGCCTTAAGGCTCAGAGCCCATTTTTCAAATCTGACATATTTCACTTTATGTGGTAATAACGTCGGAATGCTTAAAGCTACCCAAGCGATTCTGAGATTGTTTTCTCGTGACACATTGGGCTTCATGTTCGTGGTAAAATTTGGTCGATATATTCAGTGTTTATTGGTGAAAAATTGCAAAATGTAGAGAAAATTTTGAAAAAATTGCATTTTTCAGAATTTAAATGCATCTGCTTGTAAAACAGACGGTTATACCACCCAAAATAGTTACTAGTTCACATTTCCCATATGTCTACTTTAGATTGGCATCGTTTTTTGAACATTCTTTTATTTTTCTTGGACGTTACAAGGCTTAGAACATAAACAGCAATTTCTCATATTTTTAAGAAAATTTCAAAAGCCTTTTTTTTAAGGTACCTCTTGAGTTCTGAAGTGGCTTTGTGTGGCCTATGTATTAGAAACCCTGATAAAACACCCCATTTTAAAAACTAGACCCCTCAAAGTATTCAAAACAGCATTTAGAAAGTTTTTTAACCCTTCAGGCATTTCACAGGAATTAAAGCAAAGTGGAGGTGAAATTTGCAAATTTCATTTTTCTTGCTGAATTTCAATTTTATTCATTTTTTTTTCTGTAACACAGAAGGTTTTACCAGACAAACACTACTAAATATGTATTGTCCAGATTCTGCAGTTTTTAGAAATGTCCCACATGTGGCCCTACTGCGCTCGTGGACTAAAACACAAGCCCTAGAAGCAAAGAAGCACATAGTGCATTTTGAGTCCTCTTTTTTATTAGAATATATTTTAGGCAGCATGCCAGGTTTGAAGAGGTGTTGAGGTGTCAAAACAGTAGGAATCCCCCAATAGTGACCCCATTTTGGAAACTACACCCCTCAAGGAATTCATTTAGGGTTGTTGTTACCATTTTGACCGCACAGTTTTTTCACAGCACGTATTTGAATTGGGCTCTGAAATGAAAAAAAATTCATTTTTTCCAATAAAATGTCATTTGTGATCAAAATTTCTTATTTTCACAGGGAACAAAATACCCCATTTTGTTGCCCAATTTGTCCTTAGTGTGGCAATACCCCATTTGTGGTGATAAACTGCCGTTTGGGCCCATGGGAGGGCTCAGAAGGAAAGGAGCGCTATATGTTTGTTGGAGTCCAGATTTTGTTGGATTGGTTTTCGGGTGCCATGTCGCATTTGCAGAGCCTCAGAGGTATCAAAGCAATGGAAACCCACCAAAAGTGACCCCATTTTGGAAACTACACCCCTCAAGGAATTCATTTATGGTTGTTGTTAGCATTTTGACCACACAGTTTTTTCACAGCACCTATTTCAATTGGGCTGTGACATTAAAAAAATGACATTTTTTCCAATAAGATGTAATTTTTTACCAAAATTTCTTATTTTCACAGTGAACAAAATACTCAATTTTGTTGCCCAATTTCTCCTGAGTGCATCAATACCCCATTTGTGGCAATAAACTGCCGTTTGGGCCCATGGGAGGCCTCAGAAGGGAAGGAGCGCTGTGTGTTCTTTGGAGTACAGATTTTGCTGGTTTGGTTTTTGGGTGCCATGTCGCATTTGCAGAGCCCCAGAGGTATCAAAGCAATGGAAACCCACCAGAAGTGACCCCATTTTGGAAACTACACCCCTCAAGGAATTCATTTATGGGTAATGTGACCATTTAGACTCCATAGTTTCTTCACAGAACTTATTTGAATTGGGCTGGGAATTAAAAAAATATATATTTTTTCCAATAATATGTAATTTTAGCTCAAAAATTCTTATTTTCACAAGAAATAAAATACTCCATTTTGTTGCCCAATTTGTCCTGAGTGCGGCAATACCCCATTTGTGGTGATAAACTGCCGTTTGGGCCCATGGGAGGGCTCAGAAGGAAAGGAGCGCTGTGTATTCTTTGGAGTACAGATTTTGCTGGATTGGCTTTCGGGTGCCATGTCGCATTTGCAGAGCCCCAGAGGTATCAAAGCAATAGAAACCCACCCCATTTTGGAAACTACACCCCTCAAGGAATTCATTTGTGGGTGTTGTGACCATTTTGACCCCATAGTTTTTTCACAGAACTTATTTGAATTGGGCTGGGAATGAAAACAAAATTATTTTTTTCAAATAATATGTAGTTTTGGATGAAAATTTCTTATTTTCACAAGAAACAAAATACCCCATTCTGTTGCGCAATTTGTTCTGAGTGCCGCAATACCCCATTTGTTGTGATAAACTGCCGTTTGGGCCCATGGGAGGGCTCAGAAGGAAAGGACCACCATTTGGCCTACTGGGGATTTTCTAGTGCGAAGTCATGTATGCAGAAGCCCCTGAGGTACCAGTACAGTTGAAACCCGCAAGAAGTGACCCCGTTTTAAAAACGACACCCTTAAGGCATTCATCTAGAGGTGTAGTGAGCATTTTGACCGGAGACCTACACCCCATAAACTGTAATGTGGGTTCTCCCGGGTATGGCAATACCCTACATGTGGCTGTTATCAGCTGCCTGGACACACAGCAGGGCCCAGAGGGGAAAGACGAGGGGGGATAAGCTGTGCGGAGTGCATCAGGGTAAGTAAAATTGGGGTAAATTATAAACCAAGGGATGTATGATAAATTTTAAAACACTTTCATACAGAGCTCTGGTTATTCGGGACACGTGTCACATTGATATATTGTGTCATCCATTATCGCCCTCTTATAGCAGACTTTGCACCTCTTTTGACTTTTTCCCTTCTTGCCAGTTTGGGGAACTTCTCCTGGAAAGTGTTGCCCTGGTATGATGCGTGGGGGCTCGCTTCCAGAAGTACTGGGTGCCCCCCCCCTTCTTGGTCCCTAAAGATTAGGTTCTTGATAATCACCTCTTGAAATTCCAGGAAAGTTCCCGTCTGGCCTGCACATCGACGTAGCATGTACGCATTGTACAATGCCATCTGTATGATGTGCCCGGCCAGCTTCTTATACCGCACCGCATGGCGCTGTAGGGCTTCAGGGCTTGATCTTACAAGTCCATCCCTCCCATGTACCTATTGTAGTCCAGGATGCAGTCTGGTTTGGGGGTGGCCTTTCCTTCATATATCCGAAACCTGTAGGTATACCCTGATGCACTCTCACAGCTTATACATCTTCACCCATACCTTGCCCTCTTACCCGGCAGGTACTGGCGGAATTGAACCCTCCCTTTAAAATGTACCAGGGACTCATCAATAGAAATACACTTCTCGGGGGTGTATGCTTGGGAAAACCGGGCACTGGAACGGTCTAATAGGGGTCTCCGTTTATACAAACGGTCAAAACTGGGGTCATCTCGGGGTGGGCACGGCTCATTATCAGTATAATGTAAGAAGCGAAGTATTGCCTCATTTATTTATTTTTTTAGGTTCCAGTTCAGTTCTGAAGTTGCTTTGAGGGGCCCATATATTAGAAACCCCTATCAAATACCCCATTTTAGAAACTAGACCCCTCAAAGTATTCACAACAGCATTTAGAAAGTTTATGAACTCTTTAGGTGTTTCACAAAAATTTAGAGCAAAGTAGAGGTGAAATTGACATTTTTTTTTTGTCAGAAAATCCTCTTTATACAATTTTTTTTATAACACAAAAGGATTTATCAGAAAAACGCAACTCAATACTTATTGCCCAGATTCTGCAGTTTTGAGAAATATCCCACATGTGGCCCTCGGGCGGTAATGGACTGAAGCACCGGCCTCCGAAGCAAAGGAGCACCTAGTGGATTTTGAGCCCTCCTTTTTATTAGGCACCATGTCCGGTTTGAAGAGGTCTTGTGGTGCCAAAACATTGGGAACCCCCCAAAAGTGACCCCAATTTGGAAACTAGACCCCTTGAGGAATCCATTGCAGTTTTCTTGGGGTGCATGCGGCTTTTTGATCAGTTTTTATTCTATTTTTAGGTGGCGTGGTGACTAAAAAACAGCAATTGTACGATTGTTTTTTTTTTCGTTTTTTTTTACAGCGTTCACCGTGCGCTATAAATGACATATTCACTTTATTCTGCGGGGCGATACGATTACGGCGATACCAGATGTTTATAGTTTTTTTTTATGTCTTATGGCGTTTGCACAATAAAATACGTTTTGTAAACAATCACTCACTTTTTGTGTTTCCTTATTCTAAGAGCCATAACGTTTTTATTTTTCAATCAATAAAGCCGTGCGAGGACTTATTTTTTGCGTAACAAACTGTAGTTTCGATCAGGACCATTTTTAGGTACATGCGACTTTTTGATCTCTTTTTATTCCATTTTTTGGGAGGTGAAGTGACCAAAGAATTGTGATTGTGGTTCGGTTTATTATTATTTTATTTTCCGGCGTTCACCGTGCGGGATAAATAATGAAATAATTTTGTAGTTCAGGCCGTTACGGACGCGGCGATACCAATTATGTATAGTTTATTTGTTTGTTTATATATTTTTATTAATAATAAAGGACTGATAAGGGAAAAAGGGGGATTTTTACTTTTAATAGTTTTAAATCTTTTATTTTCTTATTTTTACACATCTTTTTTTAACTTTTTTTTAACTTTATTACTTTGTCCCACTAGGGGACTTGAGGGCAGGAGGCCCTGATCGCTATTCTAATACACTGCACTACATGCGTAGTGCAGTGTATTAGAACTGTCAGCTACTCACTGACAGCAAGCATAGTGGGTCCTGACGTTGTCAGGACCCACTAGGCTTCCGTCTATGGCATAGCCGGACGCCATTGTTTGGTGTCCGGTTGCCATAGTCACCATCGCCGGCCGCTATCGCGTAGCAGGCCGGCGATGGCAGCTTAACCCCTAAAAAGCCGCGATCTCTATAGAACGCGGCTTTTAAGGGGTTAATCAGCGGGGACACAGCGATCGGTCCCCGCTGTAGGAGCTGTGACAGCTGCTGAACAAGACAGCAGCGTCACAGTTCCTGTATGTGTCGGGAGGACGGCCGAAACGGCCGTTACTCCCGAGACGTACTATTACGGCATGGAGCGCGAACGATACAGCTGCCATGACGTAATAGTACGTCAAGGAGCGGGAAGGGGTTAATGAAATCCCCAAAAAATTAAGAGGCAGCACTCCAAGGAAATTGGTGAAAAAAGTGGTGTGTTTATTCACCCCAGGCAGGCAACGTTTCGATCCGTCTCTATGGGATCTTTGTCAAGCAATGACCAACAATCTTAACAGGTTATATATAACCCAGTGTGGTAATACAATCAGTGATTCAACCTGAGTTAACAAGTAGGAACAGGTGATACATTAGTGGTTACTGTGGTTAATACCTAACAACCTAAGTGAGCGTGAGGCATCTGAGCAGAGAGCCCTCTGTTATAACAGTGTGTATAGCGGTACAGTGTGTATAGCGGTACAGTGTGTATAGCAATACAGTGTGCATAGCGGTACAGTGTGTATAGCAGTACAGTATGTATAGCGGTACAGTATGTATAGCGGTACAGTGTGTATAGCAGTACAGTATGTATAGCGGTACAGTGTGTATAGCGGTACAGTATGTATAGCGGTACAGTGTGTATAGCAGTACAGTATGTATAGCGGTACAGTGTATACAGTGTTTAGTAGACATTGGTGAAGTGGCAAATTTACAATAAAATGTACAGTACAGGAAAGACGATACTCACCGTTGGACAACAATCAATGAAGAGAAACTCACTACATCAGCGTCCCCGGCTCACGTATGCGCATGCGCGCACGTGATGCATAAGGGGAGGAGACGGGCGATGACAGTACAAACATACTGCGCATGCGCACCGCTAATATGATGTTTTCAGTGCGGCAGGTAAAAGAGGAAAGAAAAGAAAAAAAAGAGTACCAAGAACGGCAGATAACAGGACCAGGTAAATAATCGGAACTTGTGCGTAACCAATTTTCAAGACAATGCTACTATCTGCTGCGGTATTCCTGCATACTTAGGCCGGTTTGCCATTCAGGAGTCTGGGAAAGCTGGGTGACATTCCCCTTTAAAACTATAACACTTATGTCCTATGAAAATAGCAAAAAGGGGGGACACCCTAGGAAGGCCTAATACTTATTAAAAACCAATACCCAATTGCACAGAACACAACACGTCGCAGGTGATGGGGTCCACTCCTAGGGGTACAAAGGAAAAAGGGTTAACTCATTCGTGTACACACAAGTGAGTATCCCAACTTCCAGTGTCTGTATAGGGTGGTAGTGTAGATATTGTGGAGGCACTTCCAATTCAAGAATGCAAAAACACAGAGACATCAAGTGTAATAAGTATGCTTTAATTATTGAGTTACCGTAAACAGAATAATAATGATTATAATGCAAACTATTTGGTCCTGGTACGGCATATCTGGTGACAAAAAAAATTAATACAGTTGACAGACTGAAAAAAGAGGGGGGAACATAATTTGTATGTGTGTCCATCGGGGGTGAGGGTCAAACTCCCGGAAGCAAGCAGGGAAAACGAATCCCCAGAAAATAATAATAGAGAAATATTATTGAATAACAAAATACATTATAATATTTGATAAAAGCAATGTAAAGAATATCAGTACATGTCTAAACCATTAGAGAACGACGGTAAGAGAGCACATCAATGGGATTCAAAGGAGTCCTCAACCTAAACCAGCAGCGCCCACCTTGAAATCAACATTAAGGCCATAGGGTCTAAGGGTATTCAGCCTGAATATCCATTCGAGTTCCCGTTTTTTTAAAAGAGCCACTCTGTCACCACCTCGACGTAGGGGTGGGATGTGGTCGATTATCCTGAATTTTAACTGTTTCTCCGTATGGTTCATTTCAGCGAAGTGCTTGGAAACAGGCAAGTCTAACCTTTTATTTCTAATGGTGAAACGATGGTTGTTGAGTCGTACCTTTAGTTCTAGGGTGGTCTCCCCAATGTACCACAGTCCGCAGGGACATTTCAGTAAATAAATCACAAATGAGGTGTTACAGGTGAGATAATGCTTGATTTGGGTCATCTTGTCCGTAGGGGGATGTGTAAAGGAGCGTCCTGTAATCATATAGTGGCAATTCACACCGGATAAACAGGTATAGGACCCTGTGTTACTTGCTGTCAAGAAACGTTGTCCTGTTTTTTTGACCTTGGGCTCAAAGGATGCCCTAACCAGTCTGTCTTTGAAATTCTTTGAACGTCTGTAAGAGAATAGTGGTGGAATCTCAAATTCAGGTATATGTCTAAGGCTGCTGTGAAGAATAGGCCAATGTCTCCTTATAATGTTAGCAATGTTGTTGCTTTGTTCAGTGTAAGTGGATATAAATGGGACTCTAGTTAATCGTTTAGTCACTGCAGTAGTTGTGTTGTCAGGGAGGAGTGTGTCTCTAAAGATGATAGTAGTTCTATCCATGTTGGTTGGATTTCGCGTAACCCCTCTGCCTAAACGTATTGCCCATCTCCCTGAGTCTGAGCGTGGCAGTTGAATCATCAGTGACTATCCTTTTCACTCTGAGTAGTTGGCTGTAGGGGAGTGAGCGCACCATGCCTCGTGGGTGACTACTATCGAACCTCAAAAGGTTGTTCACATCTGTGGGTTTAACAAATAAGTCAGTAGATAAATGATTGTCAGATATGGAAACCAAGGTGCCAAGGAAGGAAATTGAAGAGGATGAGTGTACTAGTGTAAATTTTACACTTGGGTCCATGGTGTTAAGGAACATGTGAAAGGTAGATAACTCATAAGTGGAGCCTGTCCAAATCAGGAAAATATCATCAATATAGCACCACCATTGCAATACTTGAGAGAAGTGTGGAGAGGGGTAAATGAATGATTTTTCTAGCATAGCCGTGTAAATGTTAACGTATGTAGGTGCGATATTAGAGCTAATGGCTGTTCCCTGTTGCTGTATATAGAATACATCTTGAAATGTGAAGTAATTGTATCGCAAAATGATGGCCAGGAGAGAGATAAAATAAAACCTCTACATTTTTCTGAGAAGCTACTATTCTGCAAACATTGGTCAATAGCATTGAGGCCCCTCTGGTGTTCAATAGATGTATATAGACTGACTACGTCGAACGAAGCTAAGATAGCTCCTGGGGGAACAGTCACCTGTTTAATTTTGAGTAAGAAGTCACTAGTGTCTCTGATATAAGAAGAGGTGTCCGTTGCAAAGGTCCTGAGATTCCTATCCATAAAGATGGCCACATTAGAGAAAATAGACCCTATACCCGACACTATTGGACGTCCTGGTGGATGTACAAGTGTTTTATGTATTTTGGGTAAAGTATAAAGAGTGGGAGTCACTGGATGGTCTATAGTTAGAAATTTTTTAGTTGGTTCATCAATTATGCCTTCAGAGATAGCATTATCAATAACTGTCTCAAGCTTTTTGGTGATCTCGAATATAGGATCTTAATCAACCTTCTGGTAGATCGTATTATCCTGTAACTGCCTCCTGATTTCCATCACATAATCATTGGTGTCCTGGACAACTATGGCTCCCCCTTTGTCAGATTAATAATAATATCCTTGTTTTGGGTCAGTTCGGATAATGCTGCTAGCTCACTACTAGTCATATTTGGCTGTTGTAAATGGAGCCTCTTGCTCTCATCTCTCAAACTCCCTATATCTAGTTTAACTGCTGTGATAAATGTAGCTATCGCTGATGGACAGGGAAAGGGGACAAAATCACTTTTCAAGAACAGGTCACATTTTTTCATAGTTATTTCAGTAGGTTTACTCACAATATTACAATCATCTCTACATTGTCCCTCTGCAAAAAAGGTTTTAAGTTTAATAGACAGAAAGAATTTATGTAGATCAACCTCAAGGTCAAACCAATTGGCCTTGGTACTTAGGCAAAAAGAGAGGCCTTTATTCAAAAGTCTCTCCTGTTCAACTGTCAATGCTTGTGATGCAATATTTACACTAAACTGGAGGTGGGTTGACATCCTTGGTCCTCAGTGTCGCCTGTCGTGGAGTTGGTACTCGTTGTGACTTTGGTGGTTTGGATTTCACCGGCATTATGGTGTCTTCTGCCTCCTCTTCTGGTGCGTGATTTAAACATGTACCTAGAAAAATAATTAAAAAAGGAAAGTTTTGATCTGTGGTATGCGGAACCAGCAGAAAGGGCACCAAGTTGGTTAGTACTTGGCTTTGTCTTTCGTTTGGTCCCGTCGTCGCGTTGATCCACCCTCCTAGTATCAGCTTGCCAATTGTAGACGTAACCTTTTTCATAGTCTTCAGCATCCCTTTGCCACTTGTGTCTTTTGGTGGTTTCTAGCTCGATTCTGTGTTTACTTAGATGTGCTATCAGGGAGTCGATGTACAAATCAAAATCGTGTGTGGACAGTACAATCTTTAGTTTAGACTCTGTTTCTAGAATCATAGGGATAAGCATATTCAGTTCTTTTGTACGAAA
The DNA here is from genome assembly GCF_050947455.1 of Rhinoderma darwinii. NCBI lineage: Eukaryota > Metazoa > Chordata > Amphibia > Anura > Rhinodermatidae > Rhinoderma > Rhinoderma darwinii. Next base: position 40,730,187 of record NC_134691.1, on the reverse strand, counting down.
CTCGATGTTCAGCAGGATAACATCCAGGGCGTACTTATTAGCAATTTGTGAAAAACGGACCTTGAAATCGGTATCATTTGAAAAAAGGTTAGGTCTCAGCTGGGACCTCATACCTCTAGTTTGTGGTATTCCCCAAGGGTAGCCAAGTGCAGTTCAAGATGGACCCGTCTTTTAGAATTTTGCTCAAACCTTTTCTTGAGATCAATGGTGGATGGTGTAAGTAGGAAGGTGACATCTCCCTGTAGCCCACACAATATGCGCACCTCCTCCGCTCTGCTATAGGAAAAGACATCCGTGGGTGAAGCATCTTGATGAATGTCTTGTGGACGAGACATGTTTAACAGGAAAGCCGCGTGCAAGCTTAAAGGCCAAAACTGTAATGAGAAAAAGAATAAAGCAGCACAGCGAGAGCAGTGGGTGCAGGCCTCCTAGGTTGAGGCTAGGAACCCTTGTTAATGAAATCCATTGGGTCTTGGTTTTTAATAAGTAATAGGCCTTCCTAGGGTCTACCCCCTTTTTGCTATTTTCATAGGACATAAGTGTTATAGTTTTAAAGGGGAATGTCACCCAGCTTTCCCAGACTCCTGAATGGCAAATCTGCCTAAGTATGCAGGAATACCGCAGCGGATAGTAGCATTGTTTTGAAAATTGGTTACACACTTGTTCCGATTACTTACCTGGTCCTGTTATCTGCCGATCTTGGTACTCTTTTTTTTCTTTTCTTTCCTCTTTTACCTGCCGCACTGAAAACATCATATTAGCGGTGCGCATGCGCAGTACGTTCGTAATGTCATCGCCTGTCTACTCCCCTTATGCATCACGTGCGCGCATGCGCATACGTGAGCCGGGGACGCAGATGTAGTGAGTTTCTCTTCATTGATTGTCGTCCAACGGTGAGTATCGTCTTTCCTGTACTGTACGTTTTATTGTAAATCTGCCACTTCACCAATGTCTACTAAACACTGTATAAACTCAGTGGCGGATTAAGTGTACCATGGGCCCTGGGCTGTTGACACAACTTGGGCCCCCTCCTTCCCCCTCATACGCAATTCAACACCCCCAACCCGCTGACACTGTACCCGTCAGTGCCACTGACCTGACGGATACAGGTTTTAGCACTAGATACAGCTGCTCTGTATTCAGGATATAAAGCAGCTGTATCTCAAAAATTAAAAATCATTTTTAATAAAAAGTATTTAGAAAGTTGCACCAAACACACTGATACACTGTTTTATTAAAGAAAAAAAAATAATAATAATAAAAAAAAATAATTATAACACCTCTCTTTAAAGTGTAACTAAACTTTTAACATGTTATAGTGATATGTCAGTACATTTAATCGGTGGAGGGTTCAAGCACTGAGACCCCCACCGATCGCTAAAGTGAAGCGGCAGAAGCGCACAATTGAATGCTGCGCCGCTTTGCATTCCTCGGAGTGGTGTACGTCCGTACACCGCTTGCTCGGCTTTCCAACAAAAGCAAATCAGAAACGAAGCGGCACAGCAGTGATCTGAGCGTTTCTGCCACTTTGTTGTAGCGATCCATGTTGTAGCGATCAAAACTTCTGACACTTCACTATGACATGTCAGAATTTTTTTAGAAGATTAGCTGTATTTGTGCTTACGGGAAGGTGCCCGAGCCGTTGAAAAATATAGAACATGTCCTATTTTAGGCCGTAATTACGGCACGGGCAGGCCCATAGAAGTCTATGGGGCTCCCGTAATTACGGGTGACTACGTGTGTGCACCCGTAATTACGGGAGCATTGCTAGGCGACGTCAATAAATAGTCACTGTCCAGGGTGCTGAAAGAGTTAACTGATCGGTGGTAACTCTTTCAGCACCCTGGACAGTGACTTCCGATCACAATATAGATCAACCTGTAAAAAAACAAAGAAGTTCATACTTACCCAGAACTCCCTGCTTCTTCCTCCAGTCCGGCCTCCCGGGATGACGTTTCAGACCATCACAGGCCAATCACAGGCTGCAGCGATCACATGGACTGCCGCGTCATCCAGGGATGTCGGGCTGAATGTCAAGAGAGGGACACGTCACCAAGGCAACGGCCAGGTAAGTATGAATTTATTTTACTTTTACCTCGGAAAGGGCTGCCCCTTCTCTCTATCCTGCACTGATAGAGAGAAGGGGCTGCCGATTAGTGCAGTGCAATTTTGCATCGAAAATGTGCCCGTGAATACGGGTGGAATACTGGTGACACCGGACCCGTATTTACGGCCACGGGTCCGTAAATACTGGTGCAATACGGGTCGAATACGTGTGACACCGGACCCGTATTTACGCCAGTATTTACGGGAGGGAAAAAATAAGTTTGTGTGCATGAGGCCTAACTTAGGTTGTTATGTAGTAACCACAGTAACCACTAATGTATCACCTGTTCCTACTTGTTAACTCAGGTTGAATCACTGATTGTATTACCACACTGGGTTATATATACCCTGTCTTAGCCGAGGTCTCCTCCTCTTTGCTATCACTTATGTCCATGTCTTTTTCTCATAATACACAAGGACATTACGATTGTGAACGTTACATCCCTGCTATCCATCTTTATGCTCCTTTCTATGATTCCATTGTTCCATTAATCCCTTAATGACCAGCCTATTTTGGACCTTAATGACCAAGCTATTTTTTACGTTTTTCAATCGTCGCATTCCAAGAGCTATAACCTTCTTATTTTTGCGTCGACATAGCTGTATAAGGTCTTGTTTTTTGCGGGACAAGTTGTATTTTTTAATAGCACCATTTTTAGGTACATATAATTAATTGATTAACTTTTATTAACTTGTTTTTGGGGGGGAATAGAAAAAAATCTGAAATTTCGCCACCCTTTTTTGCGTCCTAAATCTACGCCGTTTACCGTGTGGTATAAATAACACAATAACTTTATTCAGCGGGTTGTTACGATTGCAACGATACCAACTTTGTATAGTTTTTGTATATTTTACTACTTTTACACAGTAAAAACGCTTTTTTTTCAAAATTATTTGTTTTTGTGTCTCCATATTTGAAGAGCCGTAACGTTTTTATTTTTTCGCCGATGCGGTTGTATGAGGGCTTTTTTTTTGCGGGACGACTTGTAGTTTTTATTGGTACCATTTTGGAGTAGATGCGAATTTTCGATCACTTTTTATTACATTTTTTTAAAGTCAGTATTCACAGAAAACAGCAATTTTTCCATAGTTTTTTATTATTTTTTTTACGGCGTTCACCGTGCGGGTTAAATAATGTAATAGATTTATAGTCGGGGTCGTTACGGATGCGGTGATACCAAATATGTGTAACTTTTTAACTTTATTTTGGTTTTTTTAATAGTAAAGCATTTTGTAAGGGGAAAAGCTGGGTTTTTCATTTTTTTTCACATTTTTTTTTAAATTAACTTTATTAAACTTTTTTTTCACTTTTTTACTAGTCCCATTAGGGGACTATAATATGCGATTCTGCGATCGCATTTATAATACACTGCAATACTTTTGTATTGCAGTGTATTACTGCCTGCCCGTTTAACATGGACAGGCATCTGCTAGGTCATGCCTGCGGCATGATCTAGCAGGCATTCACTCCAGGCAGCCTGGGGGCCTTTATTAGACCCCCCGCTGCCATTAGAGACACAGACACTCGGCGATCGTATCGCCGGGTGTCGGTGGGAGAGAGAGGGAGCTCCCTCCCTCTCTCCAAAACCACTCAGATGCGGTGCTCGCTATTGAGCACCGCATCTGAGGGGTTAAACGTGTGAGATCGATACTAATATCGATCTAACACGGCAGAGCAGGGACGCTCCCAGCCCTCAGCTGCCTCTAGCAGCTGAGAGCAGGGAGATCTGACATCTCCCTGCTCTGTAAACTTATTCCGATGCCGCGACGTAAAAAGTCTATGGCATCGGAATAAGGCCCGTTAGTGACCGACGTAGAAACACGATGGGTCGGTCACTAACGGGTTAATATAGAACACATAATCAATAACATTATCATAGTTAAATCATACGGTTTTATCTGTTTACACCAATTTATGTATAGCCCTTGCAAACTATAGTGTCTTATTATATTTGCTTATTTTCTAATGTATGGTTGTCTTTAGTTTGCAATTTTTATCAACATTTTCAGTTTTTATGTTTGTAATATTTTCTATACGGGGACCTCTTCTCCAAATATTGCAACCAATATATGTATTTACTTTTCATGTTTTCCTCATTTGGTTTTCTTTGGTTATTTTGAACTTGGATACAATACAAACTTTATATACTTTTATTGTATTCTGGTTCCAGATATCTAATAGTATGGTTGCATTAGGTTGTTTCTACTAATTATTACTAGTATCTTATTCCAATCAACTCGCTATCTTTCACAATTATTCATGTGTACACTTATTGTGCCATCTATAGCTTTTATGTGTTGGTTTTTTTTATTATTTTGGTTACCTATTATATATATTTTTTCTCCCCATGTCTAGCATGTTTTTCATATATTATTATTTTTCTTCCCTGTTGTTCAGCATGTATTTCTTTGTATGGTTTTATTTTTCCCCATCTCTTCTATGTATTGGTATTGACTGGTGACGCTCTGCAAGCCTGAGTTATATAGTAATTTTTCTGAGTCACCATTATGTTACTCGGTTAGTATTATATTATATATATTTCCACATTGCCCTCATTTTCCGTTTTTTTTTCTACATCTCATTTAGTATTTTTTTGTCATTCTCACACATTGACTCAAAATCTCTTTATTGATCTCTAACGGAAGACTGACCTTCGACCCTAAATCACCACACCTTAGGGCATTGTTATGTCTCAGGTACAGCCTCCCAAATGGTCAGGATATATTTACCTTCCCGGCTTGCAGCAGCTCACTCGACTCAGCCATGATTAAGAGAACGGCCAGTGCTTGAAACGCGTAGGCTTTCAACTATTTGCCATTCTTACCACCTTGTCATCCCTCCTGGTGTCCTGTAAAGCTTTGTCTGCTTACACTTTAATAAAGTGGAAACCGAGTTTCCCCACTTATACCACGCATCGCTGGATCCTCTCTTTCTTTTGTTACTATTACCTGCCGTGTGCCGTCGCGGAAGATCCGGGCGATATTGGAGCACAGGAGCGTGGAGCTGGTGAGCTGGAGGTTTCCTCCCATCCCCTTTCTCCCTGCTATTACTACTATATATACCCTGTTAAGATTGTTGGTCATTGCTTGACAAAGATCCCATAGAGACGGATCGAAACGTTGCCTGTCTGGGGTGAATAAACACACCACTTTTTTTCACCAATTTCCTTGGGGTGCTGCCTCTTCATTGTTTTTGGATTTTTTGGGATTATATATTATATATGTAATAAAGATTTGTAATAAAGCAGGCCCGGCTGGGACTAGGCAGCAGGTAGACGTCAGGCGTGGAGTAGCAGGACAATAGTGGAATTGAGCACAGCACCACTACAGCTAAGCATGGCACTTGACCAGGATAGCATGGGATACAGGTACGGGGAACACTGGGAACTGGAAAACACTAGGAGACCATTTGCATAGACAAACTTTGGGTACGACAACAACGCTCAGGCATGGGAGGAAGGGGCTTGGCCCTTCTTATAGCCCAGGGTGCTCTGGGAACAATCTGCTCAATCTCCCACTTGCGTGCGCTTTGGCTTCTTAGGTCTGGACTGCGCTTGCAAGTGCACCCTGGTGGTCACTGTGGAACAGGACGGCCGTATGTGCAGACATCTCTGGAGAGAAGGGCGTCGACTGGATGGAAGGAGTTTGTGGTCAGCGACCACGGACGTTACAATATGAAAGAGAGGCTAAACACTAGGTGGCGCTATAATAAGTTTAAAAATCGCAATCAAAATGAGTGTTAATACAAGTCATGTATAGAATAAGGCTGTATTTACATCACATTTTGCCTATGTAAGGGGAAAAGCCGGGAAATGCTCCCAGTTTATAGGCCAAACTTAGACTGTGGTAGCCATCGCTATACACTATATAGGTATATATTAGGCTTCATTCACATCTGCATTCAGTGTTTCTGTTGCTCTGACCCATCACAGGAGCAGAACAACAGAACACAAAATACCGGAAGCGCCGAATGTAATCAATTGACTTTAGAGGATTCGGTTTGGTTTCAGACATGGTGTCCATCGTTTTACTGGCTAAAATCGAAGAACATGCTGTACTATTTTTTTCCGCCATTTTTGACCAAATCTGCGATGGAGGCTTCTAACTGAGCCTCCAACGCAGATGCGAACTGACCAAAAAACAGATACGTCATTAACTCTCATGACCCTTTTCATGAAGTATCTGTGAAACGGATACCATTATAGCCTATGGGCATGCATCCATCACCCATATACTATTATGGTATCCGTTCAACGTATACATCATGAAAAGCTGTTGAAAAGCTCATGACGTATGCATTGAACAGATACCTGTGACATATGCCATACAGTTGCATATGTCACCCATGGGCTCCCAAAAAATATATATACCGGGCGTTATACTTCTTTTTGGAGGATTCTGTTGTATGGAAAAGTGTAGTCTATGCCATAAAACAAGGGGAATTACAGACTGAACTATTTCAAATACACAAAAGGTCAGGCGTTTGGGGGACTTTATATGTTTGTAGCGCCCATGGCTGTGGACCGACGGGATTACTCACCCCCGGTCTACAGCAAGAAGGAGGCTGAAATGCTACCCCCACACCGGGCATATGACTGCCCTATTGAACTGGTTCCTGATGCATCCCTTCCTCGTGGAAGGGTACACCCTCTCTCCTTGCCAGAGACTCAGGCTATGTCTGCCTATATCAAGGAGAATTTGGAGAGGGGTTTCATATGAAAATACTCCTCCCCGGCCGGGGCTGGGTTCTTCTTTGTCAAAAAGAAAGATGGACCTCTTCGACCTAGCATCGACTACTGAGGCCTCAATCAAATCACGTTCAAAAACAGATATCCGTTGCCGCTAATTTTCAAACAGTTTGACCGGATACGAGGAGCTTCCAACTTAATCCGGATCCCCCGCGGTGACAAATGTAAGACAGCATTCAACACCCGAGATGGACACTATGAATACCTAGTGATGCCCTTCGGTCTGTGTAACGCTCCCGCGGTCTTCCAAGAGTTCGTCAATGACATCTTCCGAGATCTCCTCTATGTCTGTGTTGTGGTCTATCTCGATGACATCTTGATTTTTTCTCCAGATCTGACGAATAATCAGAGACATGTCCATCAAGTTCTGCTGCGATTAAGGGAGAATTGCCTGTATGCCAAGCTGGAGAAGTGCTTGTTTGAGAAAAATTCTCTACCTGAGCTACATCATCTCGGATCAGGGCCTCAAGATGGATTCTGAGAAGGTAAAGTCCGTCCTGGAATGGCCACGCCCTCAAGGCTTAACGTCCATACAGCGTTTTTTGGGATCCGCCAACTTCTACCGGCAGTTCATCCCAAACTTCTCTTCACTGACAGCTCCCATCTCTACCCTCACCAAAAAGGGCATGTACGCCAAGGTGTGGACTCCAGAGGCAGAATCTGCATTTAATAGCCTTAAGAGTGCCTTCATGTCAGCCTCAACCCTCCATCATCCTGATGTATCTCAACAGTTTTCGTTGGAGGTGGACACCTCCTCTGTTGGTGCAGGCGCACTTCTGTTCCAGAGAGGTCCCAAAGGGAAGGCAGTGGTATGTGGCTATTATTCTAAACTTTTTTCTTCCACAGAGCGCAATTACTCGATTGGGGATTGGGAGTTACTGGCCATCAAATTTGCTCTGAAGGAGTGGAGACATCTACTAGAGGGCACAGCTCACCCCATCCTGACATTTACTGACCACAAGAACCTCACTTATCTCCAGTCGACCTAACAGCTGAACCCCCGTCAAGCCAGGTGCTCGCTGTTCTTTGCCCGGTTCCAGTTTGAGCTCCACTACTGTCCTGCCGACAAAATTTGTTGGCCGATGCCTTGTCCAGGTCGTTTGAGACAGAGGACACCATGGAATCTGCTCAAAATATCATTGATCCATCCTGCGTTATGTCTGTCAATCCTCTGCAAGTTAGAGACATCCCTCCGGGGAGGACTTTTGTGCGCCTGGCAGACAGAAGGAGAATTTTTTGCTGGGGACACAACTCCAAACTGGCGGATCTGATTGAACGTCATTTCTGGTGGCCCACGCTACCCAAAGACATCGTGGTCTTTGTCTCGTCCTGCACTGCGCTGCTAACATGGTTGCTCACTCGAAGCCTGCCAGTCTGCTCCAACCACTGCCTGTGCCCAATGCTCCCTTGCAGCATATAGCAATGGACTTTGTCACGGATCTGCCTCCCTCTGCTGGATGCAGTACGGTCTGGGCGGTGGTGGACCGATTTTTGTTCTGCTGACCGGCCTACCTTCTGCTTCTCGACTGGCCAACCTCTTTATCCAACACGTCTTCTGCCTGCATGGCTTACCTCTGCATATTGATTGGGGTGTTCAGTTTACCTCAAAGTTCTGGAGAGCCCTCTGTAAACTCCTTGATGTGAAGTTGTACTTTTCCTCAGCCTAGCATCCCCAGTCCAATGGTCAAGTCAAGAGGATCAATCAAATCATGGAGAACTATCTATGACACTTCATCTCCGGGCAGCATGATGTCTGGGTGCAGCTTCTTCCTTGGGTTGAGTTCTCCTATAACAACCACACAAGCGAGTCCACTGCTGTCACACCGTTCTTTATTGTTTACGGGCAACATCCACAAATTCCTATTCCGGTGTCCGCTACGTCCTAGGTGCCCACAGCTGACTCTGCATTCAGGGACTTCCTGCAGATCTGGCAGCAGACCTGATCCTCTATTCTGTTGGCGGTCGTCCGCATGAAACGAAAGACAGACACAAGGAGAAGGGAGCCGCCTCAGTTTCTTCCGGGTAGCAAGGTCTAGCTGTCCTCCAGGAATATCCAGCTGAAGGTGCCGTCATACAAGTTTGTTTTCAGGTTCCTCGGACCCTTCGAGATCCTGCAGCAGATCAACCCTGTCTTTTATAAGCTTCGGCTGCCTCCTACCCTCAAGATCCCCAACTCCTTTCATGTTTCCCTCCTGAAGCCTGTTGTCCTGAACCGCTACACCAAGACTCCTAGTCCTGCAGTTGACCCCAGCAGTTCATCAGATATATTCGAGGTTAAGGAGATCCTGGACACCAAAAAAGTAGGAGGAAGAACTTTTTATTTAGAGGATTCGAATTGGTTTGGTCCAGGAGAGAGGTCCTGGGAGCCAGAGGAGAACCTCAATGCTCCTACCCTCATTAAGAAGTTTCTCTCTCGCTCTGGCCCCAAGAAGAGGGGGCATAAGAGGGGGGATAATGTAGCGCCCATGGCCGCGTACCGTTGGGAATTACTCACCCCCCCCCGACGGCCGCAGCCATGGATCAGTGAGCGCTGGGCCACATCTCCTCCCCAGGAGATGCCATTGCTCACTTCCGCTCTGTTCGGCTGTGTCCCGTAATTAACCCATGACCACCCTGGACTATAAGAAGGGCCCTGCTTCTTTACTCATTGCCTGAGAGTTGTTGTGTTAGTATTCCTATGTTAGTCTTGCAAGTGGTCCCTTAGTGTTATCCTGTTCCCAGTGTTCCGGTACCTGCTACCTGTATCCCGTGCTACCGTTGTTCCTGTGCCTTAGAAGTTGGAGTTGTGTTGTGCCTCTGGTCACGCCTGCTGTGTTACACCACACATGGTGTCATCTGCCACGCTTTGTATCATCTGCCGTCTAAAGTACCATCTGTGCCTAGCCACTGCGACTGTCTGGACTATTCAGGTACCCTTGTGCTGGACTTTGTATTATTGGGTGCTCTGTTGTTTGGCGAGCAGCCTCCTCGCTACGGCGGTGCGGCCTAGTGGGTCCACATACCCACAGATCGTGACAGTGTTTAAGTGTCAATTAAAGTTACGTTTCCCCATACGTTGTGCTGCTGTAAGGGATGTAAGGTAAAAGGAATGTATTATCAGAAAAGAACATATTATTGAAATAAATTTAAATGTATAAACTTTTTTTTTAAATGTATTTTTTTTGTGTTGGTATCCATATAAAACAAAAATCCTGAAACATTCCAGTTTTAACACTAACCACACACCATAGTGTGACATTTACTTTTTTCTGCAGGTGTCTTACCAGCTTTGCTGTGTAGAATGAGACAGGGTCAGCAGAGGGTGTGGGATTTAATGACAGCTCTATTGTGCTGCTGTAGTTCTAAATAAGACAGGATGGTAATGTGATACACACAGATAAGGCACTGTATGCATAACTACCAGCTTTTGCAGCTGCCATAAAGCACACCCACCCCGCTGGACGAACTCTACAGACAATGCAAATGTGTGCCTCCAATAAGGCTGCCCCAGGGCCATTTTTAACAATACAAAAATAACTATCTACAACATTTAAAATAAATAATAAAACACATTTCTTATCTTCAAACTAGCTACTAACTAATAAAACTCAAACTAAATGAGACATTCCCTTCAAGAATATGAATAGTTTCCTACAAAAAAAATCTACAACTTTATTCTCAGTGGGAAAACAATAATATGGGACACCCCTGACCATCTCTGTGTGTACAAACACAGAAAGCAAATAAGAAATGGACCCCGACCACATGGGACATGTATCTAGCGACTCATTTTTTCGCGACCACCAAGGCTATGCTGTATTGTAAGGTACATGGTTTAGCGGTACAGCTGAAATAATAATATATTGTATCTATTCATACTAATCACTCCTGCAATTTTAAAGAAAGTTGTAGTTGTGCGCAATTTCTGCAGAACATATTTACATCAATTGTATCTATTGTTTCAATTCTTTGTTTCTTCCCAAACATGTGAGTACTATTGGAAACTTCTCAGGAATAGCAAGGGAGGTAATTGTTCTACCCACGAAGCCATGCTGAATTTTATAGAATTGTAAATGAATTACTTAGGCAGCGAGAGCGGCATGGAATATTAACATGCTGCTTCAGGCTGGTCTCTCAATAGGAGAAGCAAGAGTGCCACATTCATTTACAATTAACAATAATCTAATAATAATGTCTTCTCGTTATTCTACACGTGATGAATGTCACATTACACAGATGCCAGGAGGAACGTGAGGAATTGTAAAGTAATAAGAGCAAGTAGCGTCCATTTTAATAAAAGCACTCTATTTGAGATGAACATGAAGGCGTCCAGGTTTGGATGACTGGCAACCATGACAGGTAGCTGCCTAGGGCAAATGTAGGGTGGGAGGGGGGTGATAGTTCAGAAGTGAATGCAGCTATTTATATTCTGCTTCAGGAAAGGCCTATACTTCACTGTCTGTAACAAAGAGATTAACCCGTGATGCATGGCATGTTAAAAATGGTTGTCTGGTTTCAGCAAATGAATGTTATTTTTTGTATAATAAAATGTTATACAATTTTCCAATATACTTTCTGCATTCATTTTTCACCCTGCTTGTTGTTATTCAGTAGGAACATTCATTGTTTACTTCCAGTGGATAAAATTCTGTCCATTGTCATGTGATGGACACACAGGTGCTTCAATTCGCTGAAACTGGACATATTAAGAGATTTTACATTTCTTTGAAACATTGTAAGCGTTCATTATTGGTTCTTAGTGGCCAACAATGTGGGTTGCCTCCAGGGGCGTAGCTAAAGGCTCATGGGCCCCGATTCAAAAGTTCCCCCGCAAACTTCTCATGGTCGACGGTCCGCAGCTTTCAGCTGCATCGCTGGGTCTAAGTGACCCAACAATGCAGCACTAGCAGCCAGGGCGTCACTAAGGACTTAAAATGTCAGGGGAAATAGCCCTAATACATATGTGTCCGCCCCAAAAAATGTGTGTATAGGAGACAGCATAGCATATCTATAGCACTACGACCCTATAAACTATGGATAGGATTAGATACAGTGGCTCAGCAGACAGTATCACACATGATAGGATTAGATACAATGACTCAGCAGACAGTATCACACATGATAGGATTAGAGATAGGGCCCAGCAGACAGTATCACACATGATAGGATTAGATACAGTGGCTCAGCAGACAGTATCACACATGATAGGATTAGATACAGTGGCTCAGCAGACAGTATCACACATGATAGGATTAGATACAGTGGCTCAGCAGACAGTATCACACATGATAGGATTAGATGCAGTGGCTGAGCAGACAGTATCACACATGATAGGATTAGAGATAGGGCCCAGCAGACAGTATCACACATGATAGGATTAGATACAGTGGCTGAGCAGACAGTATCACACATGATAGGATTAGATACAGTGGCTCAGCAGACAGTATCACACATGATAGGAGTAGATACAGTGGCTCAGAAGGAAGTATCACACATGATAGGATTAGATACACAGCTCAGCAGACAGTATCACACATGATAGGATTAGATACACAGCTCAGCAGACAGTATCACACATGATAGGATTAGATACAGAGCTCAGCAGACAGTATCACACATGATAGGATTAGATACAGTGGCTCAGCAGACAGTATCACACATGATTGGATTAGATACACAGCTCAGCAGACAGTATCACACATGATAGGATTAGATACAGTGGCTCAGCAGACAGTATCACACATGATAGGATTAGATATAGGGCCCAGCAGACAGTATCACAAATGATTGGATTAGATATAGGGCCCAGCAGACAGTATCACACATGATAGGATTAGATACAGTGGCTCAGCAGACAGTATCACACGTGATAGGATTAGATACAGTACTCAGCTCGGTGACATTGCAGCTCCAGAGCTGGTCCCAGGAAAGGTAAGAATAATAATTTTGCTTTTTTATGTGTTACTGATTATTTTTGTGTGTTTGTGTTTTTTTACAGGTTCGGTTGTTGGACTTCGGATACGAGGACTTCAATGACGGCGTTTTTTATTCTCAATAAAATGGTTAATGAGGGTTGTGTTTTTTTTATTTCAATAAAATATTTTTTCTATGTGCTTGTATCTTTTTAAACTTTATTATCACTGCCTTAGTAATGGCCGCTGGCTGATTGACAACCTCCATTACTAAGGCGGCGCTTAATGTTAGCAGGTGCAAAGGCCAACACTAACCCCCATTATTACCCCGGTACCAACCGCCACCAGGGGTACTGTGAAGAGCCAGGTACGAACCAGTACCCGTCCATCTGTAGTGACGGGTAGGCACCGGGGCGGCCGCAGGCTGGTAGTATTAGGCTGGGGAAGGCCAAAAACAGTGGCCCCTACCACCCTGGTAATGCTGCCTGCTGCTGCTGTGTTGTATCTGGCTGGTTATGAAAATTGGGGGGGGACTACACATCGTTCTTTCCAATTATTTTTTATTTTATTTTTTTTAAATGACGTGGGGTCCCCCCCATTTTTCATAACCAGTCAGATACAATAAACCAGCAGCAGCCTAGCATTACCAGGGTGAGAAGGGCCACCATTTCTGGCCTTTCCCCTCCTGATAATGAGACAACCTAGAAGCACTTAAGCACAGGGGACAAAACACCCCAATAAATGGTATTATATATATAGTAGTCACGTATTGTAAAATAATTATTATTTTACAATACGTGACTACTATATATATATATATATATATATATATATATAATACCATTTATTGGGGTGTTTTGTCCCCTGTGTTTAAGTGCTTCTAGGTTGTCTCTATAGTCTTTGGGGGACACCCTGCTTCTTCCCCTTTTAGAGGTCTCTTGTAGGTTTACTACTTTCCCCTCCTGATAATACCAGCCTGCGGCCACCCCAGTGGCCGACCATCACTACAGATGGTCAAGTACTGGATCGTACCCGGCTCTTCCCAGCACCCCTGGTGGCGGTGGGTACCGGGGTAATAAAGGGGGTTAGTGATAGCCTCTGCACCGGCTAACACTAAGCCCCGCCTTAGCAATGGATGCTGTCAATCAACCGGCGGCCATTACTAAGGCGGTAGTAATATAGTTTAAAAAAAACACAAAGACATAGAAAAAATATTTTATTGAAATAAAAAAAAAAAAACACACAACCCTCATTAACCATTTTATTGATAATAAAAAAAAAGCCATCATCGAAGTAGTCCTGGAATCCGCCGTAGTCCACCAATCGAACCTGTAAGAAAACACACAAAAAAAACGATTAGTAACACATGTGTTAGGCTTAGATACAGGGCACATGTGTGATACTGTCTGTGGGACCCTGTATCTAAGCCTACCACAACGTAGGCTTAGATACAGGGTCCAGTAGACAGTAATCTTATACAGTATAAGATTACTGTGTGCTGGGGCCCTGTATCTAAACCGACAGTGTGGTAGGCTTATATACAGGGCCCATCAGACAGGATCACACATGGGCCATGTATCTAAGCCTACCATGTGATTGTCTTAGATACAGGGCCCAGCAGACAGGATCACACAATCTGTGATCCCGTCTCATGGGCCCTCTAAGCCTGCTACATCGTAGGCTTAAAGGGGTTGTGCAGTCCCTAAACATTGATGGCCTGTCCTCAGGATAGGCCATCAATAGCTGATGTGTCGGGGTCTGTCTCCCGGGACCCGCCAATCAGCTGTTTTGAAGGGGCCGCAGAACTCGTACGGGAGCTGCTTCCCCTTCATTTCACTACTCGCTCACACTGTGAATCGCCGACACCGATTCACAGTGTGACCGGAATGAAGGGGAGCAGCTCTCGTAAGAGTGCTGCGGCCCCTTCAAAACAGCTGATTGGCGGGTCCCGGGAGTCGGACCCCGCCAGTCAGGGCAACTAATCTTACCTTCCTCTTCAGCCGCGGCGGAAGTTCTGTCCTCTCGATGCTGTGCGCGGCGCATAGCGCTGTGACGTTTTTCGCTGCGCACAGCGCTTGACGTCAGGACCTCCGCTGCGATCCGGAACCAGGAAGGTAAGGTCAGTCTGTTACTATAGTAACAGGGGCCCGCGGCCCGAGTTACTATAGTAACTTTTTATTGATGTGGTGCAGGGGGCTGTGGGCCCGGTCGCAATTGCGACCGCTGCGACCCCTATAGCTACGCCAGTTTAGATATGAGATAAATAGATAGATAGATAGATATGAGATAGATAGATAGATAGATAGATAGATAGATAGATAGATAGATAGATAGATAGATAGATAGATAGATAGATAGATAGATAGATAGATAGATAGATAGATATGAGATAGACTTTGTCTGTTATGCTAAACGGTCAGCCCTGAGGTGTGACTGCTCAGCATGACAGACATACGTACACACAGTGAAGGGGTTAAGAGCTGGATTACTAGTTGCTACTTACATCTGCTGAGGGGTCAGAGAGCAGCTCGTACTGCAGGGGAGCAGCAGACATGCACACGATCTTCCTGCTATAGCCATTCCTTTCCCTCTGCACAGGTCACGAGGAAGAGGGAAACAGCAAGAAGTGAGCTGATTGGGTGGACAGTACAGTGGGCGGGCCTGGGTCTCGTAAGATGGGTGGATTCATCTATCATTCATTTTCCACCCTCTTGTTCCCCCTCCACGCAATTACTCTCTGACAGTCGAGCTGCCACCAATGCTTTAAGCTACATTACTGGGTCTCTTTTGTACCACAGCAGGGACCCAGCAATGTAGAGCAATCATTGCAGCGCTAGTGTGGTGAGGGGGACCTGCGGGCCCCCCTAGCTACGGGGCCCGGTCGCAGTTGCGACCGCTGCGACCCCTATAGCTACGCCACTGGTTGCCTCTAGTAAAGCTTGTGGCACACTGTGATTTTTATGGTCTGTTTGGGGTTTTCCATAGGTGTTCACTATGAGATTCAATAGCAAATCCCCATAGGTCTGTTTAGGGCGGCCGTCCAGGGCCCGAGGCTCCCGTATGTCCTGTGGCCGCCCAAAGATTAAAACCACATTGCAGTTTTGTCACGTTTTTTGCTGCGAATCGCAGCAAAAAAACTAGACAAAATGGCTTTGTGTGTGGGGCAGAAAGCCCCCTGTGACAAGGGTCGGATGCAATTGACAGCGTTGTCAAGCAAGGGAACCATGGGTTCCCTTCCCTACCATTTGGCACTTTTTTTGTGATGCAGACAGCGCAATGACGTCATCGCGCCGCTTTTGTCGCTCCGCGCTAGGTGAGGCCTAGTCAGAAGAAACCAGTCCTGCATCTCTGGAAAAGAGGACGGCACGGGAACGAGGACAGATGAGTGAGGCGCTATCTACAGGGGGATGTGTGGTGCGATCTTCAGGGGGGCAGTGTGGCGCTATCTACAGGGGGTTATGTGGCTCTATCTACAGGGGGGCAGTGTGGTGCTGTCTACGGCGGAGGGGGGTGTCACTATCTGCAGGGGTTATTTTGGCACTATCTACATGGGGGGTGTGGCACTATCTACAGGGGGCAGTGTGGCACTATCTACAGGGGGGGTGGCACTATCTATGGGGGGGCAGTGGCACTATCTACAGGTGGTTTGAGGTGCTATCTACAGGGGAGGTGGGACACTATCTACAGGGGGCTGTGTAGCAATATCTACAAGAGAGTGTGTGGCACTATCCACAGGGGGGGGGGGCAGAGTGGCGCTATCTACAAGATGGAGTGTGGCACTATCTACAGGAGGGTGTGTGGCACTATCGACAGGAAGGTGTGTGGCACTATCTACAGGAAGGTGTGTGGCACTATCTACAGGGGGTGTGGGGCACTATCTACAGGGGGCTCTGAACGGTACTATCTACAGTGGGCATTGTGAGTGGCGCTTTCTACAGGGGGCACTGTGTGTGGTGCTTTACTTTACAGTGTTTGAGACAATTGTATCCAGGGGCATAGTATACGGTACTATTATATTCAGCGGCGGAGTGTATAGTGCTATTATATTTAGGGGCACAGTATGTAGTACCATGCCATTTTTTCTTTGTTTATAGGTACATAAATGTTGGAAAAGTGAGTAGCTGAAGGCATCTGAGTGCCAAATTCTGCAGGAATGGGTCATGGACGGGAGAAGTCGTCATGAGGTCTGGACAGGATGGAGAAAAGAGAAAAAGAATGACTAGAAACTGAGAAAACGTCTCCTGTGAGTTACTGGATTTATAGAGAATTTGTCACCTCTCCTGACATGTCTGTTATAGGAAATCCTTGTATTCCACCAAGTCTTTGTGTAGTCCAGGACTAATAGACAAATGGGTGTTACCATTCCCCTTGCCAGAAGGATGTGTCCCTACACAGTGTGATGCTGTATGCGATGATTGTAGACTGTCAGCATGTAGGGACACAGCCTTTTGAGAAGGGGAATCGTAACACTTATTTTTCATTGGTAGCACACGGCACGGCAGGTAGGCCGTGGCGGTGGTGAAGGGGAGTTCAAGTTTGGGGAGCAGCCCAGGGCCTATGGTCTACTTAATCCGCCACTGATGGGATTAATGCTAATTTGCAGGGTCTGTGACTTGTCTTATTAGCCTTAAATGCCCGATAGGTGTTGAACCTACCCGTGGGACTCTCACCTATTAGGAGAACAGGGGAGAGCCATGACCCCTGTTCGCCTATTCAAAGTGGCTCTCAGCGACCGTTTCCCAGTGGCAGATTATGATATGGGCGGTTCGGGTGGCCGCCAGGGGCCCACGGCTCCCAGGGGGCCCATGGCCGCCCGAACCGCACACCATTCTAAAAAACAGAATAGCAGCGCGCTAGCGCCGCTTATGGGGAGGGCAGGGCCACATTGTCCGGCCTGCTGCCTCTCTGAGGGGGCGGCGGAGCAACTGAAACCAGCCGCCGCCACCCCCTCCTGCACTAGTTGTACCTGCGCCTATAGAACACAGGTACAATTACATGCATAAGCGCTGAATGGCCAGGTACGTTATGTGCCCAACCATTCAGCGCCTTACAGTGACGCTGATTGGCAGGGCAGAATGAGTTGTCCCGCCAATCAGCGCCTTTCAACGGCGCTAGAGGCGCGATGGCTTCCATTGTTAAAGGGTGCTGATTGACGGGGAAAGTCATTCTGCTCTGCCAATCAGCGCCTTTCAACGACTAAAATGGCGCCGCTTGCGTCGTTCAGCCCCAGCAGACCTGCTCAGAAGAGAGCAGGCCTGCATTGTCGCAGGACAGTGTGGAAACGGAATCAAGGTGAGTATGTAAAGTTGGGTTTTTTTCACTTAAAAGTGTGAGTGGCATTATCTACAGGAGGGGGGGAGCTATATGTGGGGCACAATCTACAGGGGGACTATATGTAGGGCACTATATGTAGAGCGCTATCTACAGGGGGTCATATGTAGAGCGCTATCTACAGGGGGTCTATATGTAGGGCACTATATACAGGGGGCGCTATATGTAGAGCGCTATCTACAGGGGGCTATATGTAGAGCGCTATCTACAGGGGGGCTATATGTGGGTCACTACAAACAGGGGTCGCTATAGGTAGAGTGCTATCTACAAGGGGCTATATGTAGAGCGTTATCTACAGGGTGGCTATATGTGGGGCACAATTTACAGGGGGACTATATGTAGGGCATTATAAACAGGGGAAGCTCTATGTAGAGCACTGTCTACAGAAGGCTATATGTAGAGCACTATCTACAGGGGGGCTATATGTGGGACACTATCTACAGTGGGCTCTATGGGGCACTATCTACAGGGGGCTCTATGGGGGGCACTATCTACAGGGGGCTCTATGGGGGCACCATCTACAGGGAGCACTGTGTGAGTGTGTGTGTGTGTGTGTGTGTGTGTGTGTGTGTGTGGTACTATTATAATCAGGGACACAGTGAATGGTGCTATTATAATCAGGCACACAGTGTATAGTGCTATTATAATTAGAGGGGCAATGTATGATGCTATTATAATCAGGGACACAGTGTATGGTACTATTATAATCAGGGACACAGTGTATGGTACTATTATAATCAGGGATACAGTGTATGGTGCTCTTATAATTAGAGGTGCAGTGTATGGAACTATTATATTTAGGGGCATAGTGTGAGGCCCCATGAGAATGTTATGTTTGTTTATAGGTGCAGAAATGTTTGAAAAGTGAGAAGCTGAAGACGTCTGAGCGGCAAACTTCAGAAATGGGTAGTGGCCGGAAGAAGTCATCATAGAGATCTGGAATGGATGGTGAAGAAAAGAGAAAAAGATCAACTAGAATCAGAGATGAAGTCACCGGTGAGTCACTTAATGTAAATGATTATTCTACCTCTAATCAGTACTGTAGTCACTGTATGATCTGCAGCGAGATGATGGGTGGCATGATATATTTTTTTGGGGGAACAGCAACTCCCAGCATATCTTTACCATTGTTCGGGTCACGCTGGGAGCTGTAGTTTTAACCCGTACAAACCTATAGGGCAGGGGTTGCACTAAATTGAGCTGTATTTCTGCTGGTGTTGTATTTATGTACTGAGCTTTGTTCTGGTGCTGTATATATGTTAGAGCTTTGTTCTGGTGTTGAATTTATGTACTGAGCTAGGTTCTGGTGCTGTATTTAGGTACTGAGGTTTGTTCTGGGGCTGTATATATGTACTGAGCTTGGTTCTGGTGCTGTGTGTGTATATATATGTACTGAGCTTGGTTCTAGTACTGTATATATGTAATGAGGTTGGTTCTGGTGTTGTGTATATATATACTGAGCTTTGTTCTGGTGCTGTATATATGTATTGAGCTTGGTTCTGGAGCTGGAATTATATAGGATATATTTATGATAACAAAATTGCAGGGCAGATGGAGTTGTTTTCAATTACATAGTTACATAGTTAGCATGGCTGAAAAAAGACACATGTCCATCAAGTTCAACCAAGGGACGGGAAAAGGGAAAGGAAAAATTTCTACACCTAGGAGCTAATATTTTTTTGTTCTAGGAAATTATCTAACCCTTTTTTAAAGCTATCTACTGTCCCTGCTGTGACCAGCTCCTGCGGTAGACTATTCCATAGATTCACAGTTCTCACATAAAGAAGGCTTGTCGCCTCTGCAGGTTGAACCTTTTTTCTCCAGACGGAGGGAGTGCCCCCTTGTTTTTCGAGGGGGTTTTACATGGAACAGGATTTCACCATATTTTTTGTATGTGCCATTAATATATTTATATAAATTAATCATGTCCCCCCCCCCCCTTAGTCGTCATTTTACTAGGCTAAATAGGTTTAATTCTTTTAATCTTTCCTCATAATTTAGATTCTCCATGCCCCTTATTAGCTTCGTTGCTCTTCTTTGTATTTTTTCCAACTCCAGGGCATCCTTTCTATGAACTGGAGCCCAGAACTGAACTGCATATTCTAGATGAGGCCTCACTAATGCTTTGTAAAGTGGTAATATTATATCCCTGTCCCGCGAGTCCATGCCTCTTTTAACACACGACAATATCCTGCTGGCCTTTGAAGCAGCTGATTGACACTGCATGCTGTTATTTAGTTTATGATTTACAAGTACACCCAGAGCCTTCTCAACAAGTGAATCCCCCAGTGTAGCTCCCCCTAGGACATATGATGCATGCAGGTTGTTGGTACCCAGATGCATAACTTTACATTTATCTACATTAAACTTCATTTGCCAACTGGACGCCCAAACACTTAGTTTGTTTAAATCCGCTTGCAATTCACGAACATCTTCCATAGACTGAACTATATTAAATAGCTTGGTGTCATCTGCAAAAATAGAAATAGTGCTATTAATCCCATCCTCTATATCAGGGGTCTCAAACTCGGCCGGGTAAGTGGGCCGCATATAGAAAAAATGGGAAATTGCCGGGCTGCATTACTTTCAAATTTGATACAATACAAAATTATTATTAATCAGTTATTTGAACTACAATAACACTATATTACTATAATAACACTACATTACTATAATAATACCGCTAGGTTTAAAATTTTAGATATTTCTCCACGAGCTTATTTCAACAATCCAGTTTTCTAGTTTAAGTGTCGCTAAATGCAGTCCGGCGGCTCAGTTAGCAGTGTTTGGCAGACACACATGTCAAGATTGGGCAGCCCCTTTTTAGATAGTGCCACAGTGCCCTCTGTGGATGCTGCCGCTGTGCCCTCTGTGGATGCTGCCGCTGTGCCCTCTGTGGATGCTGCCGCAGAATCCTCTGTAGATGCTACCGCTGTGCCCTCTGTGGATGCTGCCGCAGTGCCCTCGGTGGATGCTGCCGCTGTGCCCTCGGTGGATGCTGCCGCTGTGCCCTCTGTGGATGCTGCTGCTGTGCCCTCTGTGGATGCTGCCGCTGTGCCCTCTGTAAATGCTGCCACAGAATCCTCTGTAGATGCTGCCACAGTGCCCTCTGTAGATGCTGCTACAGTGCCCTCTGTAGATGCTGCCACAGAATCCTCTGTAGATGCTGCCACAGTGCCCTCGGTGGATGTTGCCGCAGTGCCCTCGGTGGATGCTGCCGCTGTGCCCTCTGTGGATGCTGCCGCTGTGCCCTCTGTGGATGCTGCCGCTGTGCCCTCTGTGGATGCTGCCACAGAATCCTCTGTAGATGCTGCCACAGTGCCCTCTGTAGATTCTGCCACAGTGCCCTCTGTAGATGCTGCCACAGTGCCCTCTGTAGATGCTGCCACAGTGCCCTCTGTAGATGATGCAACACACCCCTAGATAAGGCCACAGTGCCCTCCGCAGATGCTACCACAGTGATGTCAGGGTCTTGCCCAGAGCTGGAGTCCCGGAGTAGGACCACTTCTAGCACTCGAACTACAGTAGATTTGTGACTGCAGCTCTGAATTTGTTTGGAGTATGGGACCTGATGTTACAGTACAGTTGTGACTGCAGCACTGGATGTGACTGGAGTATAGGACATGATGTTACATTAGTTATGACTGCAGCTCTGGATGTGGCTGGAGTATAAGACACGATGTTACAGTAGAGTTGTGACTGCAGCTCTGGATGTGACTGGAGTATAGCACATTATATAATAGTAGAGTTGTGACTGGAGCTCTGGATTTGTTTGGAGTATAAGACAAGATGTTTGCATCTGTATCTACTGATCTTGAAGTAGAGTTGTGAGTGTAGCTGTGGATGTCTCCGGAGTATAGTACATGATGTTACAGTAGAGTTGTGAGTGCAGCTCTGGATGTGACTGGAGTATAACATGTTACAGTAGAGTGGTGACTGCAGCTCTGGATGTGACTGGAGTAAAGTACATGATATAATAGTAGAGTTGTGAGTGTAGCTGTGGATGTCTCTGGAGTATAGTACATGATGTTACAGTAGAGTTGTGTGTGCAGCTCTGGATGTGACTGGAGTATAACATGTTACAGTAGAGTGGTGACTGCAGCTCTGGATGTGACTGGAGTAAAGTACATGATATAATAGTAGAGTTTTGAGTGCAGCCAGGGATTCCAGCTCTGCTCCTGACATCACTGTCCATATATGGACAGAGATGTCAGGGGCAACCCCAGAGCTGGAGTCCCGGACAGAGCGCTAGTAGGCTCTTCCTGGGACTCCAGCTGTGCTCCTGACATCACTGGGACTCCTGCTCTGGGGAAGCCACTGACATCATTGTCGATGTATGGACAGCGATGCCAGAGGCTTCCCCAGAGCAGAGCCTATACTAGCGCTCTGCACGGGACTCCGGCTCTGGGGAAGCCCCAGACATCGTGTGTCCAAACATGGACAGCGATGTCAGGGAATTCCACAGAGTCCCGGAGCAGAGCCGATACTAGCGCTCTGAGCGGGACTCCGCTCTGGGGAAGACCCTGACACACTGTCCATATATGGGCATCGATGTCAGGGAATTCCACAGAGTCCCGGAGCAGAGCCTATACTAGCGCTCTGCACGGGACTCTGGCTCTGGGGAAGCCCCAGACATCGTGTGTCCAAACATGGACAGTGATGTCAGAGAATTCCACAGAGTCCCGGAGCAGAGCCGATACTAGCGCTCTGCCCGGGACTCCGCTCTGGGGAAGACCCTGACACACTGTCCATATATGGGCAGCGATGTCAGGGAATTCCACAGAGTCCCGGAGCAGAGCCTGTACTAGCGCTCTGCCCGGGACTCCGCTCAGGGGAAGACCCCGACACACTGTCCATATATGGTCAGCGATGTCAGGGAATTCCACAGAGTCCCGGAGCAGAACCGATACTAGCGCTCTGCCCGTGACTCCTCTCTGGGGAAGACCCTGACACACTGTCCATATATGGGCAGCGATGTCAGGGAATTCCACCGAGTCCTGGAGCAGAGCCGATACTAGCGCTCTGCCCGTGACTCCGCTCTGGGGAAGACCCTGACACACTGTCCATATATGGGCAGCGATGTCAGGGAATTCCACAGAGTCCCGGAGCAGAGCCTGTACTAGCGCTCTGCCCGGGACTCCGCTCTGGGGAAGACCCCGACACACTGTCCATATATGGTCAGCGATGTCAGGGAATTCCACAGAGTCCCGGAGCAGAACCGATACTAGCGCTCTGCCCGTGACTCCTCTCTGGGGAAGACCCTGACACACTGTCCATATATGGGCAGCGATGTCAGGGAATTCCACAGAGTCCCAGAGCAGAGCCTGTACTAGCGCTCTGCCCGGAACTCCGGCTCTGGGGAAGCCCCAGACATCGCTGTTCATATGTGGACAGCGATGTCAGGGAATTCCAGAGTCTCGGAGCAGGGCCGATACTAGCGGCTCTGTGTCCCGCGGGCCGCAGATGACAGCCCCAGGGGCCGCATGCGGCCCGCGAGCCGCGTGCTTGAGACCCCTGCTCTATATCATTAATAAATAAGTTGAATAATAGTGGTCCCAGCACTGAACCCTGGGGTACACCATTTATAACCGGGGACCATTCAGAGTAAGAATCATTGACCACAACTCTCTGGATACGGTCCTTGAGCTAATTCTCAATCCAATTACAAACTATATTTTCTAAACCTATAGTCCTTAATTTACCCATTAGACGTCTATGAGGGACAGTGTCAAATGCCTTTGCAAAGTCCAAAAACACTATATCCACAGCGGCCCCTCTATCTAGGCTTCTGCTCACCTCTTCATAAAAACAGATCAGGTTAGTTTGACAACTTCTGTCCTTAGTAAAACCGTGCTGGCTGTCACTTGTAATACTATTTTTTGTCACATAATCCTGTATATAGTCACTCAATATCCCCTCAAACATTTTCCCCACGATGGATTTTAAGCTTACTGGTCTATAATTACCCGGGGAAGACCTAGAGCCCTTTTTGAAAATAGGCACCACATTTGCCCAGCGCCAGTCTCTTGGCACAATACCAGTCACTGGAGAATCTCTAAATATTATGAAGAGGGGGACAGAAATAACTGAACTAAGCTCTCTAAGAAATTTAGGGTGTAATATTCATTGTATATTTAATGAGTACCTGTTAGGTAGTTTTAAACCCGTGAACCGCCTCTATGCTGTAATACATGACCTGACAATATTTTCAAATATTCCCTTGTATGTTTTTTTCAGATGCAGCAAAATCTATAAAATCAACTTTTAAAGCGGTGCACACTATATTCTAATTACCCATTAAAGGTTCATGGGGCGGTGCCGCTATCCTGAAGAGTCACATAGTCCTGACTCCAAAACCACCTTTCCATGTTTGATTGACATCCCCCTGGCTGTTATACATCACTATCAGCCTCCTCCAATTTTCTCGGATGCGCCATTGCCTTGTACTACTTGGGCACACACCGTGCAGCGGCGTGTACTCTGCCTGGCTGCACTGCGCATGCCAATACAAGGCAACGGCGCATCTGCAAGAGTTAGAGTAGGCTGCTAGTAATGTAGAACAGCCAGGGGGATGTCAATCAAAATCTGGCATCATTTAAATTTTCGCCTCAGGCAGCAGGAAAGCTAGAATCGGCCCTGGGGGAGGGACAGCATTTGCAGGGGCAGGATAGGGCTAGCCGACGTGTGTCACGATAGGCCCGTCTGCTAGTGGTAGAAGCTAGAACATGCCTCTCTGACGATGCACGCACCGCCAGAGAGGATCAGGAAAGCAGGGCGGTGGTCATGCGGTTAGGTTAGTGTGGCACTCGCCTCCTGCCCATGCCAACTTTAAACTGATCGGTCGACGCTAGGGAGGGATTAATTATATAGCAAGGGGGGGTCCATCTAACTCACTGCAGATGACTCTATGAGGGGATAATAATATCCCCCATAGAGCACTCAGCAGTCAGATTCTCAACCCCCCCTGCTGTATAATAAATACTGAGGGCTCTATGGGGGATGGGGGGATTATTTCCCCTTCATAGAGTCCTCTGCAGTCACTTATATGGTTAGACCCCCCCTTTCAGTATAATCCCCCCTTCCCATAGAGCCCTCAGTAGTTACTAATATATTGCAAGGAGAGGTCATGTCACATAGGGTTCGTGGACCCACTGGGCCGTACCGCCTTTGCAGTATGGCATCTGGCCAACAGGGCGCCGGTCAGAGTCTATAGTTTATATAGGGTACCTGTGGCAACTCGGACAGTAGCAAGGCAGGCTTTGCAGGTACTAGGCAGCAAGTAGACGTCAGGCGTGGAGAAGCAGGACAGGCGTGGTATACAGCACGGCTACAGCTAAGCACGGCACTAGATCAGGATACATGTACAGGATGCAGGAACAGGGAACACTGGGAGCAGGAAACACTAGGGGACCATTTGCAAGACAGACTTGGAATACAACAACAAAGCTGGGAGGATGGGGAAGGGACCGTCTTATAGCTCATCATGCTCTGGAGCAATTAGCTCACTCAGCAATGTGCGTGTGCTCTGGCTTCTTAAGTCTGGACTGAGCTCATGAGCGCACCCTGGTGGTCACTGTGGAGCAGGACGGCCGTATGTGCAGAAATCTCTTGAGAGAAGGGCGTCGACTGGATAGAAGGAGTTCGTGGTCAGCGACCACGGACGTTACAGTATCCCCCCTTTTACGCCCCCTCCTCTTGTGATCAGAATTAGAGATACACCTCTTAATCAGGGTAGGAGCGTTGAGATTCTCCTCTGGCTCCCAGGACCTCTCTTCTGGAACAAACCCCTTCCATTCTACTAAATAAAAGGTTCTTCCTCTTACTTTTTTTAATGTCCAAGATCTCCTTAACCTCGAAGGTGTCTGAAGGGCCGCTGGAGGCAACCGCAGGGCTTGGAGTCTTGGTAAAGCAGTTCAGAACCACTGGCTTCAGGAGAGAAACATGGGAGGAGTTGGTGCAGGATCTCGAAGGGACCGAGGAACCTGGGAGCAAATTTGTACGACGCACCCTCAGTCGAATATTCCTGGAGGACAGCCAGACCTTCGTGCCAGGAAGAAACTGAGGGGGTTCTCTTCTCCTTGTGTCCGCCTTCTGCTTCATGCGGTCGACCGCCAGCAGGATGGAGGATCGAGTCTGCTGCCAGATCTGCAGAAAGACCCCAAAGGCCGTGTCAGCAGTTGGCACCTCGGACGTAACAGGGACTGGGAGAGGAATTTGTGGGTGCTGGCCATAGACAATAAGGAACGGTGTCTTCTGTGTGGACTTGCTGGTATGATTGTTGTAAGAGAACCACGGAAGCAACTGCACCAAGTCATCACTTCATTGGAGATGAAGTGGCATAGGTAGTTCTCCAAGACCTGATTGATCCTCTCGACCTGACCATTGGACTGAGGATGGTAGGCCGAGGAAAAGTCCAACTTTATACCCAGGAGTCCGCAGAGGGCTCTCCAGAACGTCAAGGTGAACTGAACCCCCTGATCAGACACAATATGCTGCGGCAAGCCGTGCAGGCGGAAGATGTGTTGGATGAACAGCTTGGCCAGCAGAGGAGCAGAAAGAAGACCGGTCAGAGGAACGAAGTGGGCCATCTTTGAAAATCGATCCACCACCACCCAGACAGTACTGCATCCGGCAGAGAAAGGCAGGTCCGTAATAAAGTCCATAGCTATATGTGCCAGGGGGCATTGGGCACAGGCAATGGCTGTCACCAGAGACGGTGACTTCCATGATGGGTAAGAGTTCCCTTTCAGCTGAGGATTTTCATTCAGGGTATAATTTCTCCCCTTTTGGTAAATTTATATAGGCTATATATATTAATTTTTTCTGCTGTTAGCACAGGTACCATCCTGGGTACACCATTTAATAACTTTACTTGGTGCATATATTACTACTAATACTCTCCACTATATTATTTGAGTTTTATCCATTGCCTATTTCTCATGGTATTGATATATAACCCACAAATGAGCGCTGAGCAGGTCCTCTTACCTTTTCATGTATTACTAACATTAGTGACACTTATACTGTGTATTTATGTATTTATAACATTAACCCCTTCCCTCTTTAGCCACTTTTGACCTTCCTGACCGGGCCTCATTTTTCAAATCTGACATATGTCACTTTATGTGGTAATAACTCCGGAATGCTTTCACCTATCCAAGCGATTCTGAGATTGTTTTCTCGTGACACATTGGACTTTAAGTTACTGGCAAAATTTGCTCGATATGTTCAGTATTTAATTGTGAAAAACACCAAAATTTAGCGAAAAATTGCAAAAATTAGCATTTTTCCCAATTTAAATGTATCTGCTTGTAAGACAGGCAGTTATACCACACAAAATTGTTGCTAATTAACATCCCCCATATGTCTACTTTAGATTGGCATCGTTTTTTGAACATCCTTTTATTTTTCTATGACGTTACAAGGCTTAGAACTTTAGCAGCAATTTCTCACATTTTCAAGAAAATTTCAAAAGGCCATTTTTACAGGGGGCAGTTCAGTTGTGAACTGGCTTTGAGGGCCTTATATATTAGAAACCCCCAAAAAGTCACCCCATTTTAAAAACTTCACCCCTCAAAGTATTCAAAACAGCATTTAGAAAATGTCTTAACCCTTTACACATGTCACAGGAATTAAAGCAAAGTAGAGGTGAAATTTACAAATTTCATATTTTTTTGCAGAAATAAATTTTTAGTACAATTTTTTTTATAACACAGAAGGTTTTACCAGAGAAATGCAACTCAATATTTGTTGCCCAGTTTCTGCAGTTTTAGGAAATATCCAACATGTGGCCCTAGTGTGCTACTGGACTGAAGCACCGGCCTCAGAAGCAAAGGAATACCTAGTGGATTTTGGGGCCTTATTTTTGTTAGAATAAATTTTAGGCACCATGTCAGGTTTGAAGGGCTCTTGCAGTGCCAAAACAGTCAAAATCCCCCAAAAGTGACCCCATCTGGGAAACTACACACCTCAAGGAAATTATCTAGGGGTACAGTGAGCATTTTGACCGCACAGTTTTTTTACAGAAATTATTGGAAGTAGGCCGTGAAAATTAAAATCAACATTTCTTCAAAGAAAATGTAGGTTTAGCGATTTTTTTTCTCATTTCCACAAGGACTAAAGGAGAAAAAGCACCATAAAATTTGTAAAGCAATTTCTCCCGAGTAAAACAATACCCCACATGTGGTAATAAACGGTTGTTTGGAGACACGGCAGGGCTGAGAAGGGAAAGAGCGCTATTTGGCTTTTGGAGCTCAAGTTTAGCAGGAATGGTTTGCGGAGGCCATGTCACATTTACAAAGCCCCTGAGGGGACAAAACAGTGGAAACCCCCCACAAGTGACCCCATTTTGGAAACTACACCCATTGAGGAAATTATCTAGGGGTATAGTGAGCGTTTTAACCCAACAGGTTTTTTGCATAAATTATTGGAAATAGGCCCTGAAAATGACAATCTAAATTTTTTCAAAGAAAATGTAGGTTTAGCTAATTTTTTCTCATTTCCACAAGGACTGAAGGAGAAAAAGCACCATAAAATTTGTAAACCAATCTCTCCCGAGTAAAACAATACCCCACATGTGGTAATAAACGGTTGTTTGGAGACACGGCAGGGCTGAGAAGGGAAAGAGCGCTATTTGGCTTTTGGAGCTCAAGTTTAGCAGGAATGGTTTGTGGAGGCCATGTCACATTTACGAAGTCCCTGAGGAGACAAAACAGTTGAAACCCCCCACAAGTGACCCCATTTTGGAGACTACACCCATTGAGGAAATTATCTAGGGGTATAGTGAGCGATTTGACCCCACAGGTTTTTTGCAGAAATTATTGGAAGTAGGCCCTGAAAATAAAAATCAACATTTTTTCAAAGAAAATGTAGGTTTAGCTTATTTTTACTCATTTCCACAAGGACTGAAGGAGAAAAAGCACCACAAAATTTGTAAAGCAATTTCTCCCGAGTAAAACAATGCCCCACATGTGGTAATAAACGGCTGTTTGGAGACACGGCTTGGCTTAGAAGGGAAAGAGCGCTATTTGGCTTTTGGAGATCACATTGAGCAGGAATGGTTTGCGGAGGCCATGTCACATTTGCAAAGCCCCTGAGGGGAAAAAACAATGAAAACGCCCAAAAAGTGACACCATTTAGGAAACTACACCTCTTGAGGAATTCATCTAGGGGCGTAGTGAGCATTTTGACCCCACAGATGTTTCATAGAATTTATTAGAATTGGGCAGTGAAAATAAAAACAATCCTTTTTCTTCAATAAGACGTAGCTTTAGCGCAAATTTTTTCATTTTCGCAACAAATAAAGGAAAAAAAAGAACCCAACATTTGTAAAGCAATTTCTACCGAGTACGGCAATACCCCATATGTGGTCATAAACTGCTGTTTGGGCACACGGCAGGGCTCAGAAGGGAAGGACCGCCATTTGCAGTGCAGATGTTGCTGGATTGGTTTCTGGGCGCCTGTGGGCCCAAAACAGTGGAAACCCCCCAGAAGTGACCCAATTTTGGAAACTACACCCCTCAATGCATTTACCTAGGGGTGTAGTGAGCATGTTAACCCTGCAGGTGTTTTGTAGAAATTAGTGTGAACTCGATGTTGCAGAGTGAAAATGGGATTTTTTCCACAGATATGTGGACAATATGTGGTGCCCGGCTTGTGCCACCATAACAAGACAGCTCTCTAATTATTATGCGGTTTTTCCCGGTTTTAGAAACACCCTACATGTGGCCCTAATCTCTTGCCTGGACAGTCGACCAGGCTCAGGAGTGAAAGCGTACCATGTAAAATTGAGGCCTAATTTGGCGATTTACAAAGTATTGGTTCACAACTGCAGAGGCTCAGATGTGAAATAATAAAAATAAACCCCTGAGAAGTGACCCTATTATGGAAACTGCACCCCTCAAGGCATTTATTAAGGGGTGTAGTGAGCATTTTCACCCCACAGGTCTTTTCCATAAATGAATGCGCTGTGGATGGTGCAAATTAAAAATTTATATTTTTCCCTAGATATGCCATTCAGTGGCAAATATGTCGTGCCCAGCTTATGCCACTGGAGACACACACCCCAAAAATTTCTAAAAGGGTTCTCCCGGGTATGACTGTGCCATATATGTGGAAGGAAACTGCTGTTTGGGCACGCTGTAGGGTTCAGATGGGAGGAAATGCCATTTGGCTTTTGGAGCGTGGATTTTGCTTGGTAGTAGTTTTGTTTGGAGTCTTACTGGTGTTTCCGTTTATAATGTAGGGCATATGTAAGCCGGGCGGAGTATATAAGGGGCATAGTCAGGTGGTATAATAATGGGGTAAAAAAAAACAATAAAATGATCCATAGATGTGTGTTACGCTGTGACACAATCCTTTCTGCACAGGCCGGTGTTGCACTGATATATGGCGTCCTTTATTATCCCCCTTTTGATCCACACTCCGCGCCTTTGTAGTTTGGGGAATTTTGCTAGGAAGTGTTGTCCTGGTATAATACGGGCACCGTCGCTTCCAGCGGATATGTTTGGGCTCTCCCTTTCCTGGTTCCCTAATTTTAGGTCCTTGATAAATCGCCTCTTCAAACAGAAGAAATGTTCCCCTCGTGCACAACTGCATATTTTTTTATTTCCTGACTTATTGGAGCCATAACTAATTTTATTTTTCATAGACGTAGCGATATGAGGGCTGGTTTGTTGCGAGACGAGCTGTAGTTATTATTGGTACCATTTTGGGGTACATGCAACTTTTTGATCACCTTTTATCCTATTTTTTGGGATGCCAGGTAAACAAAAAAACGCAATTCTGGCACAGCTTTTTTTGGTTTTTTTTATACAGCGTTCACCACGCATTATAAACTACATGTTCATGTTATTCTGCGGGTCAGTACGATTCCGGCGATACCTAATTTATAGCACTTTTTTTTATGTTTTACAACTTTTTGCACAATAAAATTACTTTTGTAAAAAGAATGTATTTTTTCTGTCGCCAAGTTGTGAGAACCATAACTTCTTAATTTTTTTGTCGACGGAGGTGTATGAGGGCTTGTTTTTTGCGGGACGAGCTATAGTTTTTATAGGTACCATTTTTGGATACGTGCGACATTTTGATCACTTTTTATTCTAACATTTGTAGGGCAAAGTGACTAAAAAACCGAAACTCTGGTAACGTTTTTTACGTTTTTTTTTACGCTGTTCACCGCGTGCAATAAATAATATAATATTTTGATACCTCAGGTCGTTACGGTCGCGGCAATACCAAATACATATGGTTTATTATTATTTTTCAATAATAAAGGACTTGATAAGAGTAAAAGGGGGAATGTGTTTTATTTGATTACTTGAAACTTTTATTGTTTTCAAACTTTCATTATTTGCACTTTTTTTTACACTTTTTTATACTTTTTTTACACTTTTTCTCAAGTCCCACTAGGGGACTTGAAGGTCCAACGGTCAGATTTTTTTTTTTCTAATACATTGCACTACCGTTGTCGGGTTCCGGGACAAGGCATCCGCATTGCCGTTGTTGCGCCCAGGCTTATAGCGAATTATATAATCAAACCGGGCGAGGCGTGCCACCCAGCGCTGCTCTAGTGCACCCAGTTTGGCGGTGTGTAGATAAGCAAGCGGGTTATTGTCAGTATAGATCTCTATCCGGCTTCCCGTCAAGTACTCTGCAAATCTTTCCGTAACGGCCCAGACTACAGCTAGGAGTTCAAGGCGAAAGGAACTGTAATTCAGGGGGTTCCGCTCGGCGGGCCTCAGACTCCGGCTACCGTACGCAATCACCCTTTCCACTCCATCTCTCTTCTGTGACAGCACCGCTCCCAAACCGTGCAGGCTAGCATCAGTATAGAGTTGGAACGGCTGTGAATAGTCCGCGAATGCCAAGATGGGCGCAGTCGTTAATCGCTCCTTTAACTGTTGGAAGGCCTGTTCCTGAGTCGGGCCCCATCGGTTGGCCACCGATGTACTCTGTTTCCCCCGCCGTTCTGCCGGCTGCCCCCGTAACAGTTCGTGGAGTGGACCGGCAATCTTGGCAAAATCTTGGATGTATCGCCGGTAGTATCCTACCAGCCCCAGGAAGGCTCTCACTTCGGTAGATGTGCTGGGTGGTGGCCAGTCCATGACGGCTTGAATCTTGCTAGGATCAGGTGCCACTCCCTCTGGGCTGACTACATGTCCCAAGTAGTTGATCTTCTGTCTCGCAATCCGACATTTAGTCGGTTTTAGTTTCAGCCCGAACCTCGTCAAACGGCTCAGTACGGCCTCCAGGTGACCCAGGTGCTCTGGAAAGGTGCTGGAGTACACTACGATGTCATCTAGGTAAATCATGATGGACTCGAAGTTCATGTCTCCTAGGCAGTGTTCCATCAACCGTTGAAATGTACTTGGGGCGTTATTCAACCCGAATGGCATCCGGTTACACTCAAATAGCCCCATTGGTGTGATGAATGCCGTCTTCTCTTTGTCTTCCTCACGAACGGGAACTTGCCAGTACCCACTGGCTAGATCGAGGGTAGTGAAATACTGAGCCTGACGGAGTGCTGTGAGTGACTCTTCCACTCTCGGGAGGGGATAAGCGTCCCTATGTGTGCATGCGTTCAGTCGGCGATAATCGATACAGAATCGTAGGGTGCCATCCTTCTTCCGCACTAGCACAATTGGCGCAGCCCACGGGCTTGTACTTTCCCGGATCACTTGGCCCTCCAACATCTTCTGGATTAGGTCTTTGACCTCCTGGTACAATGCAGGTGGTATGCTTCTGTATCTTTCCCGCACTGGGACTGCACCCCTAGTGTGAATGGCGTGTTCTATAGCGTCGGTACAGCCATAGTCTTCCTCGTGAGAAGCAAAAGCAGTCAAGTAGCGTTGTAGGAGCGCCCGTAGTGCTTGTTCAGACTCCGGGTCGGGGGCCACCCCCTGCAATTTTAGTTGTTACCACAGCCAGGTCAGTGTCCCTCCAGCCTCCTCTGTCTCCTCGGGCTCTGGCTCGTTGGACTGCCCGTGGGGTTCCGACTCAGTTACATCTTGAGGTCGTATAACATGTACTGCCGCTAGAGCTGTGGCGGGAGGGATGACAGTCACCACATCATCCAGATTCATCAGCCGAACGGTGGCGCAGCCCCGCGCTATTCGGCACACGGTCCTTCCCACCATCCAGTTGGAGGCTGGAGAGGCGTCGCTAAGTGGTTCTACTATCACAGTAGCATTCCTCAACCGTAGATGTGTCTTCACCTCCAATGGTAGCGTTAACTCTTGTCTAGGGGGCAGTTGAAGGGGTTTTCCTCGGGGTGACCTAATAGTACCCACTTGTCCTTCCTCTTGGGCTACTCTTTCTTTTTGTCGGCAGATTCTCTGTAACTGTTGAAGAGACTGTTGCACTCGGGTGTTCCCGCCGACTCTTTCCCAGTAGACGGTTCCCATCTCCCGCAACAGGAGTCCGTCTAACTCTCGTAGTATGTTCATGCCGATGATTACGGGAACACCCGGCCGGGCATAGTTAGGCACGACCAACACGGCCTGTCTAGGGATTGATTTTCCGAACAGCTCCATATCTAACCAGGTCATTCCAACCACTGGGATGGGGAGGTTGTTGGCAGCTGTCAAGGTGAGCCAAGGGTTCTCCAACTCATCAGACCCCGCAAAGTGTCTCTCATACACTTCCTTTGCCATCGTCGTAACTTCAGAGCCCGTGTCTAACAAGCAACTCACGTCTATCCCCTTTATCCGGGCCTGTAAGATGGGCGATCTGCCTGCGATACGGTGATATTGATCATTCGGGCCGATGGAATTGGAGGTCCCCGCCGCTTGGCCCTCAGCCGCGGGTGATTCTAGTTTAAAGGTGGCCGTTCCATCCTAGGGGCCTGACAGTCTCTTGCCAGGTGTCCTGGTCGGCCACATTTCCAACACCGGCGAATTTCGGCCGGATCAAATCTTCTCTGCCGAGGACGGTCCTCCCGGGTAGAACTTGCCGCCTTCAGCTGGTTGATCTCTTCTCTCATCTCCCTCATGGACTCCCTCACATCCCTGGCAAAGTCTCGGAGGAAAGCACTCTCTGGTGTGGGGTCCATTTTCGGAGGTGGTCCGCTTTTGGTAGAGTTGTGTACACTAACGTGAGCACCATCCTCTCCCTCGCGCTGCCACTCTATGGCCTCTCGAACTACGTCCACTAAGGCGGTATGCGGCTCCGTCCGTATATAGTCTCTGAGGCTCCTTCTTAGCGCTCTATTCTTCAACCCAGACACGTATTGGTCCCGCAGCACCCTGTCCGGGTCAGGAACAGCCGCACACCCCTCTTGATCTTTCTTGCTAAGTCGGTTCCACAATCGTTGGAGTGCGACCGAGTACTGTTGGACAGATTCATCTTCCCGCTGACTACGGGTATAGAATTTTTTTCGTAAATCGGTAACTGAGGTAGTGTCTCCGTATAGGGTTTCGAGCCTGGCGATGATGTCTTCCAGGGTCGCTCTTTGACTGACTGGGAGGACTACTACTGCTGCCCGAGCATCTCCTTCTAGCAGGCTCAATGCGAGATCCGCTTGGTGTGGGGGAGGTACTTGGTAGAGTGGGGCCGCTGCTCTTAGCCTCTCAGCCCAATCCATAAGCGTCACGCTCTTTCCGTCATATTTGGGTACATTTAACATGGCTGCCCCCATAGGGAACAGAATTGGGGGTGGGGCTGGGGCACTGATGGCAGGCTCCGCTGAAGTTCCTGGTTGGCTCATCCTGTTCGTGACGCCACGTGTTAGGTAAGACTAAACGTGGACACCACAACACTACTCAGTTCTTTTCTAATCAACGGTTTACTGAAAAATCACAATTTCAAACAGGCCAAATAGAAACAATGCAGTATTCAAGTCAAGTCTCTCAGTAGCTGGGGCCCTCGCCCTCGTGGGAGTCCCACTCGCCCTTGGGTGGCTGCGCCTGGCGCTCACTGACCCGGCCCGGCGGGTCTCAAGAAGGAATGGGCCGTCTCCGCGGATCACTGTGGTGCTACCACTCACACTGCGGAATCCCCAAAGGTGGAAGCTATGCCCCTCGCCCTTTGGCTACGGCGTGAGTCCGGCGGATATATTACCGCGTGCGCCTCCGCGGGTCAGAGTGAGAGCTACTCACTACCACGCGGCATACCACCCTTACCTCCGATTTCTGCTCCTCTGTTGATGAAGATGACGTCTTTTCCCTTGTGTCTCCTGACACCGCTGAGCTGTAGTGAATGTCCAGCTAGTCCTCTTTTAGGAACGTTGAGCCAAGGATACTTCTCCTACAAATGGCGGCAGCCTGGTCACTGTGCTCTCTCTCTGTCACACTGCAAGTCCTCTTTTTCTTGTCCCCACTCCGCTCTGCATCCTCTCTCCTGCCTAAGTCTCCTCCCTTTTTTTTTCCTCCTTCCTCTTCCTGGGGTCCTGCCAATTTCCCCTTCCCTCTCTCTTCATCTGTGCTTTTGTTCCTCCCTTTTTCTGTCCTAATGGCCTGTCTGTTTTCTCACTCCTGCTGTGTTCCACTGCCCCCCCAGTGGTCATTGTTAACTTTACGGTTTCTACACATTGTTTCTAAGACATATGTCTAACCTTTGCTGCAAGCGGCCTGACGTCACACAAACGGGGGAAAACACGAGGCCCAGAAGGGGCTGAGAGCACAAATGGACACCTAAGGCTCGTGGAGATGGTGGGAGGCGAGGGGGCT
The DNA here is from genome assembly GCF_050947455.1 of Rhinoderma darwinii. NCBI lineage: Eukaryota > Metazoa > Chordata > Amphibia > Anura > Rhinodermatidae > Rhinoderma > Rhinoderma darwinii. The sequence continues at coordinate 40,694,445 of NC_134691.1, read as the reverse complement.
GCGACCCCTATCATGTCATGAGGGTGCAGGAGGCTGGTACCCCCATTACACAGTGTCACCTATTATTTACATGGTTACAACTACTTTTTCTGTACAATCTGGTTGTCTTTCCGCACTGTGGAAATCATCTCTGTTTTTAAATGTGTGTTGTGTTATAATGATTCAATAAAGTTACTTTGTTTTAATTTTACTTTTGGGTGTGTCAGACTCCAATCTTTAGGTTTTGACGATTAGTGCAACTTTATAATTAGTCTTTATTAAAAACTATTTTTACTTTTTGATATACAGCTGCTCTGTATTCTTTATACATAGCAGCTGTATCTAGCGCTAAAGCCTGCTCCCGTCAGGTCCGCGGGACTAATGGGTACAGTGTCCCCCTGTAATCTATCACATCTAAATTCATAATTTAGATGTGATAGATTACAGGTGTATCCTGCGTGTCAGGGACACTAAGGACCCGCTGACACTGAACCTGTCATGTCCGACTGACGGATTCAGGTCAAAGCGAACGATATAGCTGCTCTGTATAGAGAATACAGAGCTGCTGTATCTCAAAAAGTAAAATTTATTTTTAATAAAAACTAATCATAAAGTTACACCAAACACACTGAGTGACCAGTTAATTTTAAAAAAATGCCCTGCAAAGGTTTAGATAGCCTTTAAATCTTTTGTATAGTTGAACAGGCTGCATAGATAGTATATCTCCTTTTTTAATGCAGCTTAAAGAGACTCTGTCACCACATTATAAGTGCCCTGTCTCCTATATAAGGAGATGGGCGCTGTAATGTAGGTGACAGTAATGCTTTTTATTTAAAAAAACGATCTTTTTTTCACAACGTTAGGAGCGATTTTAGTTTATGCTAATGAGCTTTCTTAATGCCCAAGTGGGCGTACTTTTACTTTCGACCAAGTGGGCGTTGTACAGAGGAGTGCATGACGCTGACAAATCGGCATCATGCACTCCTCTCCATTGATTTACACTGCACTAGCGATATAGTTATATCACTATGTGCAGCTACATACACACACTATAACATTACTGCAGTGTCCTGATAATGAATACACATGACCATCCAGCCTGGACGTCATGTGTACTCAGAATCCTGACACTTCTGAATCTTTTCTGTGAGATTCCAGCAACGGATACGAAATCTCGCGAGATTACGAGGTAAACGAGATTTCGTATCCGTTGCTGTAAATCTCACAGAAAAGATTCAGAAGTGTCAGGATTCTGAGTACACATGACGTCCAAGCTGGATGGTCATGTGTATTCATTATCAGGACACTGCAGTAATGTTATAGTGTGTGTATGTAGCTGCACATAGTGATATATCTATATCGCTAGTGCAGTGTAAATGAATGGAGAGGAGTGCATGATGCCGATTGGTCAGCGTCATGCACTCCTCTGTACAACGCCCACTTGGTCGAAAGTAAAAGTACGCCCACTTGGGCATTAAGAAAGCTCATTAGCATAAACTAAAATCGCCCCTAACGTTGTGAAAAAAGATCGGTTTTTTAAATAAAAAGCATTACTGTCACCTACATTACAGCGCCGATCTCCTTATATAGGAGAAATGGCACGTATAATGTGGTGACAGAGCCTCTTTAATGGGTTTGTCGGGTTTAGAAATCCCATTTTTAAATTACCTATTCGAGGACTCCATCCATTAGCAGAAACAAATGCCGTCTCTCTAGCTCTCTGGAGGACTCGGCCTATATGTGCGTTACATGAACACCCTATTCTTTTTATATGGGAGTAATATTACCCATACTTCCCAACTTTCATGTATCACAAAGAGGGACAACCGATGGAATTCTGAATTTTTTTTCTTTTAAGCCACTCCTCTAATCCCACCCATACACACCCGGCTCAGCCCACACAGTATCATGCTCCAATAGTGCCTCCCACATAGCTAACACTATGCCCCGCCTTAGTGATGGACGCTGTCAAACAGACAACTGCCATTACTAAGGTGGTAATAAAGTATTAAAAACATAAGAAAATATTTTTATTGAAATAAAAACTCCCCCACACATCCCTAGTTAACCATTTTATTTAACAAAAAATGAAGATCATTACTGTAGTCTAGCGAATCTACGACATAGTCCAATAGGTCCAGCAGAACCTGCCAAAGAAAAATAATAAGGTTAGTTATGTGAAAAATATTTATACTCACCCACAGCAGACGTCTGTCTTCTCTCTGCGCCGCAATAAAAACTAGAGGTCAATGAAAAATAATTTACTTAGAGAATGTTCACACGGCACTAATAAAAAACCGATGTGTAATAGTGTCGAATACACTAGCGTTTCTTGTGAAGCTCTTTCTAAAATACAGTAGTGTTTTACGTGTTTTTTTTACACGTTTTGTATGTGCTTTTTGCATGTTTTTTCTGCACGTAAATAGGACTCCCACTGAATCTGGGAAAATTTGGCGCATTTTATGCACCACAGAGTCGATCCGACGCTTCTTTTTTGTGCGTTTTTTAAAACGATTGCGTAATGAAACACGTTGCATGTTCTAACGGCTTGCTTTCCTATTGATGTAAATAGGAAGCTTAATCAAGCGTTCTTTCATTTTTTTTGCGTGTTTTTTTTTCTACGTATTTAACAATTGGGACTCAAATTGACGAAGGGAACGTTTGGTAAGTTTTATGTGCCAAAGAATTTACTCGACACTTCTTATTTTACATAACGCGGTTTTTAAAAACACTTTTGTAAAAATGCGCGTTATATGTACTAACAGCACGCTTTCCCATTGATGTAAATGGGAAGCTTAATCAAGCGTTTTTTTATACGCTTTTTGACGGGTAAAATGCACCAAAAAACACGTCAAATACACGCCGTTTGAACCTGTCCATTATAGGGTCTTCCCTCTTGATTTTTATCATTCTTAGCCTTTTGGTGTGTCCTAGTGCTGCTGCCAGCTGCCATTTGTAAAATCACTCCCAAAATGAAGCTGGACACTGCTTAGCAATCTGAAGACACCTATTCCTGGCCTGTAGCCAAAAATAAGGAGGGGGGTGAGTCTCCCTCCTACATTTACAACAGCTGTGACTTAGGCTGCTTTGCCTGATTCACATTGCTGTAAATCTTTGGAAGTGCTCCCTCTGGTGGCCAACATAGGAAACCATGTCAAATCATTATTTAATTTTTAATACTTCCCACCTTGTGGAAGAAAAAAAAATACACCAAAAAAACTGAAAAAATATAATAAAAATACGTAACTTACTAAAAAAATTGTTTTAATTGGCGACATATTTCCTGTAAAAGTCTCTTTCTGAGCACCAACAGTTACCATAGTCCATGCTGCCTTGCGGTGGTCCTGGTGAATGAAGCCTCGATGTGGCCAGCATTGACCCTAAGCTGACGAAAAATAATCCAATACGTCCTGCCATGTTCGTAACACTACCTCATAGGGATTTTTGCCTTTGTCTGGATCAAAACAGTAGGATTATAGGTTGGACTTGATAAACCTGTGTCCCTTTTCAACCTTATCAATTATGTAACTATATTTTCATCAGATTTTTATGCCGACTAAAGAGGGTTCCAGACTCTGCCCCAATTTATATTAGAGAATAAATTAATCTATGCCCCCCTTCCTCTCTAATGCCCCATGTGACTAACCACAAGGAAAATATTTGTAGAATAACATTATTAACAAAATAATATCTTTAACTTCCGCCTTAATGGTCAACGCCGTATATTTATGGTGCCATAATCATGCAGGAACGGCAGCGGTGCCCCCACAATAACTCGCATGAGGGGGTTGATGGCGGTGAATGACAGCTGCCACCCTACGGTACCAGGCGAGAAAACGAAGATCCTGGGGGCTTTACCCATGAAATGATGGCATCAATAGAGAGATGCTCCCTTTGTCTCCCCATGCAGTGATCACAATACTAGGTCTCATGGCTTTATAAGACATTCCTGGGCTGAACAAAGGCCCCCAGAGCTGTTCTGAGGTAATAAGCCAACAGAATGATACTGGGATAAGGCTAAACCATGCTGGTAGACTAACAATGATAATGTTATGACCCTCAGGTTGTGGACCCACTGTGCTACTCCACCAATTTGACTTAGGGCTCCCTCTAAGGGTGCTATCTATGTAGACTCCACGATATTTACCCTATAATCCCCATACGGGGATCTGGACTTCGCTGCGGGGAGACTACCAGGTTGCTACCTCTTGAAGTGGTCCCAATGTAAGTAGCGGCTGACCCAGTGGACCACGACACAACGGTGTGTAGTTCACCGAGGGTACAGGCACTGGCAAATGATACCTTGGCAGATGGGTGAGGGTCAGAAGTCACAGTTCGTAACAGGTAGAAAGCCTAAGGATCGTCTCAGGTAGTTGGATACCGACTAGCAGTAGACAGCGGGATGCAGACTGATGGCAGGTAACAGGATACAAAGTGGTAGCAGCAGGGGCGTAGCTAAAGGCTCATGGGCCCCGATGCAAAAGTTCTTATTGGCCCCCCCCGGAAACTTCTCATGGCCGACGGTCCGCAGCTTTCAGCTGTATCGATGGGTCTCCTAAGTGACCCAACAATGCAACACTAGCAGCCAGGGGCGTCACTAAGGACGTAAAATGTCAGGGGGAATAGCCCCAACACATATGTGTCCGCCCCAAAAAAAATGGGTGTATAGGAGACAGCATAGCATATCTATAGCACTACGACCCTATAAACTATGGATAGGATTAGATACATTGGCTCAGCAGACAGTATCACACATGATAGGATTAGAGATAGGGCCCAGCAGACAGTATCACAAATGATAGGATTAGATACAGTGGCTCAGCAGACAGTATCACACATGATAGGATTAGATACAGTCGCTCAGCAGACAGTATCACACATGATAGGATTAGATACAGTGGCTCAGCAGACAGTATCACACATGATAGGATCAGATACAGGACTCAGCTCGCTGACATTGCGGCTCCAGCGCAGGACCTAGGAAATGTAAGAATAATAATTTTGCTTCTTTATGTGTTACTGATTATTTTTGTGTGTTTGTGTTTTTTTACAGGTTCGGTTGTTGGACTTCGGATACGAGGACTTCAATGACGGCGTTTTTTATTCTCAATAAAATGGTTAATGAGGGTTGTGTTTTTTTATTTCAATAAAATATTTTTTCTATGTGCTTGTAGCTTTTTAAACTTTATTATCACCGCCTTAGTAATGGCTGCTGGCTGATTGACAACCTCCATTACTAAGGCGGGGCTTAATGTTAGCAGGTGCAGAGGCTAACATTAACCCCCATTATTACCCCGGTACCCACCCCCACCAGGGGTGCTGGGAAGAGCTGGGTACGAATCAGTACCCGTCCATCTGTAGTGATGGGCAGGCACCGGATTGGCCGCAGGCTGGTAGTATTAGGCTGGGGAAGGCCAAAAACAGTTGCGCCTACCACCCTGGTAATGCTGCCTGCTACTGCTTTGTTGTATCTGTCTGGTTATGAAAATTGGGGGGGGGGGGGACCCCACATCGTTCTTTCCAATTATTTTTTATTTTATTTATTTTAAAATGATGTGGGGTCTCCCCCATTTTTCATAACCAGCCAGATACAATAAAGCAGCAGCAGCCTAGCATTACCAGGGTGGGAAGGGCCACTGTTTTTGGCCTTTCCCCTCCTGATAATACCAGCCTGCGGCCACCCCAGTGGCCAACCATCACTACAGATGGTCAAGTACTGGATGGTACCCGGCTCTTCCCAGCACCCCTGGTGGCGGTGGGTACCGGGGTAATAAAGGGGGTTATTGTTGGCCTCTGCACCGGCTAACGCTAAGCCCCGCCTTAGCAATGAACGCTGTCAATCAGCCGGCGGCCATTACTAAGGCGGTAGTAATATAGTTTAAAAAAACACAAAGACATAGAAAAAATATTTTATTGAAATAAAAAAAAAAAAACACACAACCCTCATTAACCATTTTATTGATAAAAAAAAAAGCCGTCATCGAAGTAGTCCTGGAATCCGACGTAGTACATCGACTGAACCTGTAAGAAAACACACAAAAAAACGATTAGTAACACATGTGTTAGGCTTAGATACAGGGCCCATGTGTGATACTGTCTGAGGGACACTGTATCTAAGCTTACCACAAGGTAGGCTTAGATACAGGGTCCAGCAGACCGTAATCTTATACAGTATAAGCTTACTGTGTGCTGGGGCCCTGTATCTAAACCTACAGTGTGGTAGGTTTAGATACAAGGCCCATCAAACAGGATCACACATGGGCCATGTATCTAAGCCTACCATGTGATTGGCTTAGATACAGGGCTCAGCAGACAGGATCACACAATCTGTGATCCTGTCTAATGGGCTCTCTAAGCCTGCTACAGCGTAGGCTTAAAGGGGTTGTCCATCAATAGCTGATGTGTCGGGGTCGTGCTCCCGGGACCCGCCAATCAGCTGTTTTGAAGGGGCCGCAGCACTCATACGAGAGCTGCTTCCCCTTCATTTCACTACTCGCTCACACTGTAAATCGATTCACAGTGTGACCGGAATGAAGGGGAAGCAGCTCTCGTACGAGTGCTGCGGCCCCTTCAAAACAGCTGATTGGCGGGTCCCGGGAGTCGGACCCCGCCAGTCAGGGCTACTAATCTTACATTCCTCTTCAGCCGTGGCGGAAGTTCTGTCCTCTCAATGTTGTGCACGGCGCATAGCGCTGTGACGTCATGCGCTGCGCACAGCGCTTGACGTCAGGACCTCCGCTGCGATCCGGTACCAGGAAGGTAAGTACAGTCTGTTACTATAGTAACAGGGGCCCGCGGCCCAAGTTACTATAGTAACTTTTTATTGATGTGGTGCGGGGGGCTGTGGGCCCCCCCGGCTTCGGGGCCCAGTCGCAATTGCGACCGCTGCGACTCTTATAGCTACGCCAGTGGGTAGCAGGATGCAGGCTGATAGCGGATAGCTGGATACAGGCTGACAGCGGATAGCTGGATACAGGCAGAGAGTGAATAACTGGATACCAGCCACTAGCGGATAGCTGGATACAGGCTGACAGCAGATATCTGGACCCAGGCAGAGAGTGGATAACTGGATACCAGCCGGCAGCTGATAGCTGGATACAGGCTGATAACAAATAGATGGATACAGGCTGACAGCGGATAGCTGGACACAGGCTGGTAGTGGATAGCTGGATACAGGCTGGTAGCTGGATACAGGCTGATAACAGATAGCAGGTACGGACTGGAATCAGGATGCAAACAGAAACCTTTGCAGGACAAAACCAGGTTGCACCAAAGTTTGTTCAGGCACCAGGTGATCTGAGGAGGTACCTTATATAGTCCAGGAGCAATAGGGATTGGACTGCAGATTTTTGTAATGCACATGCCAGATAGCAGAGGTGGCCAGAGAGCGTGCATGCGTCCTAAGAAGAAAAGGTGAAGAGGCAGGCAGAAGACACAGGGCAGAAGGACCAGGCCACCAGCGAGGTAGATATGAGACCCGGCGGCGGTGACAAATTGCAGGAGTGGCTACTGCCGTCAGCGTTACAGGTAATTTTTGGAAAAAAACACTAGCTACACAGTAATCCCCCCCTGTATAATCCCACACAGCCCCCCGAAAAAAAAAATACCTTACCTTCCCCTGTTCCCACGACCGACGGAGCGCTGCACAGCCTCCGGGCGGAACAATTGCGCAGACCAGCGTGATGCAGTGACGTCATCACACTGGCCTGCGCAGGGAGTCTTCCCAGCGCCTTATAGGCTGTAGGACAAACGTGGCCTGCAACCTATAGTATTTATTTGTGTCTGCATTCTGAGGACGCAGAGACACGTGAATGTGGCTGTCACTAGCATCGGGGCCCCCTCTGGTGTTAGCAACGCCACCGGGCATGTGTAGGGTGGAACCTTCTCATGCCTCTGGCGGAGTAGCAGCCGCGGGTAGGGGGCCCTAAGAGGATCCCCCTAATGCTGGCCCTGGTAGAAACAGAATCACTGGAAGAAAATTAGCTGTTTGGCTATTAATAGCCTTCACCACCTCCATATTGTCAAAGAGAAACCTCATCCTCCAATTCTTCAGTCAGTTGACTTATATGTCAATAGCCAGGAAATAGTTTGAGTAAGGCTACGGCTCTGTCCACACTACCATATGGAGCCCCTGTCAGCAGTTCCGTCATATTTGATGGAGAAATAACAAGCAAGCACCACATGACCAATATACGGGCTACCTTGCTCAATACATGACACTTAAAAACCATTTTAACAATAATACACAGACACCTAATTGTGGTATAAATTTGGCCAAGGCTATTTATTAAATTGTAAACCAATTGTACCTGCGTACAAAAAACTTTAGCCAGCCATATCAATCGTATAAAATTTGTTAACATAAATAACATGTAAAATTAAACAACATACCAGAAGGGGTTCGTCATCATGCCCCACCCAGTTTTACCAACTGGGTGAGCATGCGGTCAGACTCCCCCCATTTCCAGCCTAAAAGCACCCCCCAGGCTGACTACCCCCTCCAAGAGCCAGAAGGATGACACCTCATGCCGTCTGCGCTCCCCCACGAATAGCAAAGGCCTCTTCCAGGTCGTCCTGCAGCCCCACGTTAAAGATATCCAAATCAATTTCCGTCAGATGAACCCTATCTGGACAGAAACCTGTCGCCACTCCTACCAATAGGCGGGGACGCACCACCACATCCCAGAGGAGTCGAATAAAGGCCGCCATCTCCTTGTTGACCTTGCCACGTGACCTAGCCAACGCTAGCGGGTCCCTGGCGTGATGCCACACCAACCTCGGCATCATCTCCGACCAGACCAACCGAACACCCGGCAAAACACCCAGTAGCTGAACGACATCCCTCTTCATCGCCTTCAATAGTCCCTCATTGAAGGGCCAACACACACTATTTTTTTTATTAAGGGCCGGTTGGGCAGACCCTTGCCCCCAGCCCCTCAGTGAAAGGGAGCAGGTCGCTGCGACATCATTAGCCTCATCCACAACGGCAGATCTAATTGATCCCACCGCATGGCAGGGCACGCCGCCAGGCACTGACGGAACTGCTCGTCATAACGCCACCACGCAAGACCCCCATAGGTCTTACAAGCATCCCATATCCCCTCAATGTAACAGAACAAAGACGCACAACGTTCCGGGAATTTAGCTCCCCAAACGCTCGCATAGATACAAAAGGCTCGCAACCAGTTCCCAAACGTCTTTGGAATCTTCCTATACCTACGTTTGTGTTCTTCCTCTTCCCGTTTCTTCAACTTCTCGCCTGTTTCTTTCGTCTCGGGAAAATCCTCCAGCGGCAGAAGTGAAAACAGTTCCACATACTCCCCCTTCTTAATCTTCTGTTGGGTCTGGTTCTTCAAATGCGCGACCAGCGGGCACAAAAAGGCAAAATAAGAGCCCCTGTGGGCAACATCCGTCACGGACCCCACACCCGCCACAGGCTGCTCTTCAATCCCCACCTGCGAACCACCACTCTCTGAACCCGGTCCCTCCGCCACTCCTGCCACACTCCCCCGCGGTGAAGACCGCACTGACTCCCAGCCCCCGCAACCTCCACATCATCAGGCTCCACTACCCGCCCCACCTTCGCAGCCATCAAGTCCTTCACATCCACCAGGACCCGTAAAAAATCGCCCGCAGAAAAACCAGACTCACCTCCCGATCTAGAAGACGATCCTGCTGCTGTACTGCTCCTCTGCAAAACAGGGCGGTTACCCGTAGCCTGCTCCACCAGACCCCGATACTTGGGCAAGACTCCCGTTGCCCCTTCCGTCCAAGAAGATCGTCCCGCACTTCGTCCCGGTGACAAGTCCTCCCAGTACACTCTCGCCAAACCTCTCCCGCCATCCAACTGGCCACCGTACACCTCAGGATCACGGCGGCGTTCCGACACAGACTTCTCCTGATATCCAGACCCACGCATTCTCACAAGAGCTGGTCTCCGGTCCCGACTTCTAGTCCTGGTCCTGGACCGCCGAGCAACACTACCTCCCGGCGAGTGGCGCGACGGCTCCCTCCGCCCTTGGGACCTGTGAGAAAAATAGAAGGCATGATCTAAACGATCCTGGTCCACCGGAGCCAACTGCATCCTCCCCTCCTCCACTGCTAACCCCCTTACAGGGGGCGCGGCCGTAGCTTCAGGGGCCCAACTATCCTCCTCCGTCGCACACCTCTCCGACCAGCGACATGTGCCCACTCCCCTGATCCTCCAGCCTTCTGTCCCACCACAGCCACATTCAATAACAGCTCTGAGGCGTTCACCACAGTGCTCCCTTCCACTTGCCTGCCAGACTCTGCTCCCGGGTCCATCCTCTTTCCTGCCGACACCTTCCCTCTGATCTGCGTCTTCCTCCAATCACCGATAGTCGCTCCCCTCTTCCGCCCACTTGCCCGACAAGCGGGGCTCAGGCTCCTCCGTCTCCGATTAGGCCGCACCGGACTGGGGCTCAGCCTCACTGGTGGCCTAGCATTGCGCACCGGCTGTGCGCCGACCTCTGCCACTGCCTGCATCCCAGCCACCTGCTCCGCCAACCACGCCACTCCCCTCTCCGTGGCCAAGGCCCTCACGTTATTCATCAGCTTCTCCATCTTGAAAGCGCGAGCTCACCTCAACACGTCCTTCTTCCTAGCTCGTTTGGCGCTTCTGCCAAATCCCGCCTCCTGACGTCAGGCGCTATGTCTCCCCACATTGTCAAGCCACTCCTCCTCTGACGTGCCAAAGATCAGGAGCTCTCCTTATAAGTACAAAGGGTCCATTATACGCCATAATTTTCATTTTTCTTACGACAGTGCAAAAAAATGTGAATCTTGAATCACATTATGTGCCTATATTGTACAGGAAAGCGTCCCTAAAACAGCCACATAAATCATGTTCACCTGCGGCATTAGTTTATAACTCCAACAGTGCCAAAAACCACCCTATTCTTTCCCAATATGCACAGTAGCAGAATGCCTGCAGCAAATTGGCAGAATCAACCTATCCCACCTCTCTTCCTCATTCTTAGGCCTCATGCACACGACCGTAGCCGTGTGCACGGCCGTGATTTTCGGGTCGGCCGGCTGCGGACTGTCAGCGGACTGTCAGCCGCAGGCCGCCCGCAAATCGCGGGACATGCACATGGCTGCCGCCATTGTTTTCAATGAGCCCGGACCGCAGAACCGGGCCGTAATAGGACATGCCCGTTCTTTCTGCGGTCCGGGCTCCCGCGCCGTGCAAGGACCGCAAAAACTACGGTCGTGTGCATGGCCCCATAGAAAAGAATGGGGCCGCAATTCTCCCGTGGATTTTCGGGGGAATTGCGGCCGCAAAAACACGGTCGTGTGCATGGGGCCTAACTCTTACCTAGCTTAAAGGAGTTGTCCACGTTTAATTTTTTTCTATTAAGTTATTTAAATAATAAGAAATCATACAGATTTTATATATATATATATATATATATATATAGGACATGCCCGTTCTTTCTGCGGTCCGGGCTCCCGGGCCGTGCAAGGACCGCAAAAACTACGGTCGTGTGCATGGCCCCATAGAAAAGAATGGGGCCGCAATTCTCCCGTGGATTTTCGGGGGAATTGCGGCCGCAAAAACACGGTCGTGTGCATGGGGCCTAACTCTTACCTAGCTTAAAGGAGTTGTCCACGTTTAATTTTTTTCTATTAAGTTATTTAAATAATAAGAAATCATACAGATTTTATATATATATATATATATATAAATAAATAATTAAAATTCTGCTTATTCTCGTATACCAGTGTAGTTGCCTCTATCTAAAAAATAAATAAATGGTATAGCCCTGAATGGACTAAAGTTATAAAGTATTTCTACCTACAGCATCTCATCGTCATATCTGTCATGTCTGTGAGGAGCAGCTCTTACATTCCCCTCCCTGTCTCCTCTGTGTATTGTGTGTGTTTTTGTTTTTATGTAACTTTATTAACAACATGACAACATCTCATAGAGACAGGCAGCCATGTTATAAATCATATAGAGACTGTAAATACAGTCACAGTGAATAAGATTTATCATTAATCCATTATTAGTCCTATTCAGTTATCTCATGGTGTGTGTGTGCGTGCGTTTGTGTGTGTGTGTGCACATAACTCCCAACTGACAAGTAACACAAAGAGGGACAACCGATGTGGCGCGCATAACACGCCGCGGCAAATGTTTTTTTATTTTAAGCCTCGCCTCTATTCCCACCTAATCCCCACCCATACACATCCGGTTCAGCCCACAGAGTATCATGCTCCCATTGTATAATACCCACACAAATTCTCCGATGTAGTATAATGCCCTCACAGATGCCCCTATACAGTATAATGCCCAAATTCCCCCATACAGCATAATGCCCCATAGCTGCCTCTATGCAGCATAATGCCCCCGTAGCTGCCCCATACAGTTGAATGCCCACACAGATGCCTCCATACAGTATAATGCCCCCATAGCTGCCCCATACAGTATAATGCCCCCATACAGCATAATGCCCACACAGATGCCCCCATGCTGAATCCGGGACGGTTGGGAGGTGTGTGTGTCTGGTGGTCACATGATTGACGCCATGTTTAGTGATATTCAGTTAGTTTGTGGATGCATTACATAGGACTAAAATGTGGGTTATACCATTCTATTGTGACAACATTTCTAATATATGTTTATTAGAAAACTGTATGATGTCCTATTCTACAAATAAGTAAAAAAATAAATAAAACTGCTCAACCCCTTTAACCCTGTCAACATTTTAACCTTTACCTGCTGCCTTAAGACCCTAGGGGCCCTAAAAGCAAACGTAAACCTTGCATTTTGCGACATCTGCCAAGAACACATCATTCACGTATAAGAGAGACACCTCAGTCTATCAATCAAGGAACCTACCTTGGCAGACCATGAAATGTCTGGCACCACTGGATCAAATACTTATATGAGTTTGTAGCCACTGAGGAGTATGCCCCACCACTGACCCTTACTCCCCGAATACTCACTCTAAATGCCCTTCAACTAATGCTGATGCCATCCGACCCACACTTTGCAAGAACTCCACTTAATAATTCGCTCACTGAGGCCTGCATACTACAAAACATCACAACACCTTCTAATTAATTCACCCCACAGGGTCTGAGTGTCGGCCGATAAAAACGGCAGTTTTGGACCGTTTTTCCCGGCCGTTTTGCATCCGTACCGATTCCGTGCGGGAAAAGTGGGTAACAGTTGAAGGGGAAGTATTTCTCCCTGCCCCCCTACCATAGGCCTTATTCACATGACAGGGTGCGATTGACGGCCGATAAAAACGGCCATTTTGGGCCGTTTTTCACGGCCGTTTTGCATCCGTTCAGATTCCGTTCCGAGCCGTGTTGCCGTTTTTAACGGCCAATGTTGACCCGTTTTGCATCCGTGTTTTTCCCTGTTTTTTTAAATCGGATGAATTTCATTTGTAATTTTTTGCCACACACTTCCCTCTGTAGATAATGCCACACACTTCCCTCTGTAGATAATGCCACACACTGCCCTCTGTAGATACTGCCACAGCCCCATGTAGGTAGTGCCACACAGCCCCCTGTAGGTAGTGCCACAAAGCCCCCTGTAGGTAATGCCACATGGCCCCCTGTAATGCCACACAGCCTCTTGTAGGTAGTGCCACACAGCCCCCTGTAGGTACTGCCACACAGCCCCCTGTAGGTACTGCCACACAGCACCCTGTAGGTAGTGGCACACAGCCCCCTGTAGGTAGTGGCACACAGCCCCCTGTAGGTAATGCCACACAACCCCCTGTAGGTAATGCCACACAACCCCCCTAGGTAATGCCACACATCCCCCTGTAGGTAGTTCTACACAGCACCCCCCCATAGATGGCACCCCCCCCCCACCTGTCTATAGATTGCACCACGGTTCCAGGAGAAGTCCCTGACATCACTGTCCATATATGGACAGTGAAGTCAGGGACTTCTCCTGGAGCTGAGACACCGGCCACAGGGTCGGGGATTACACTTCAGAAGTGCCTGACGTCACTGTGTCCATATATGGACACAGTGAAGTCAGGGACTTCTCCTGGAGCGGAAACACTGGCCACAGGGTCGGGGATTCCGCTTCAGAAGTGCCTGAAGTCACTGTCAGTGAAGTCAGGGACTTCTCCTGGAACGGAAACATCGGCCACAGGGTCGGGGATTCCGATTCAGAAGTGCCTGACGTCACTGTGTCAGTGAAGACACCGAAAAAGGCCATACTTACAAATGGACACAGCCAGGTCAGAAACGCTGATGAAGGCGAGTGAGCAGGTGCTTTAAATAATAATAGCCACTCCCACTAGTCTTGAGGGGAGTGGTATGTGGTGCATGGGATGTGTAGTAAGAAATAATAAATGAATAGTGTATGTGCAAGTGTAATAATGTGAGTGAAATATAGGGGGCAGTAATGAGTAAAGTGCCTAAAAAATAAATGAATAAAGGGATGCAAGTGTGTGAAACATGGAGGGATAGTGTGTAAGTCATGAGGCGCAACGTGTCTAGCCAGGTAGAAGCCTATTTGTGACGCCTTGATAATTCATAGAGCGGGCTACCCTGCTTGCTAGGCCAAACAACAACAACACACCATGCTCTCCCAGCATCAAAGACCTGGCTGTGTCCAAAAGAAGCGAATATAAGTAATAATGAAAAATACCTGGGGCATTAGTGATCATTTTGGCCAAAAGGACGCAAGCTCGCAATCCACGACAAGGATCCCCAGACTTGCGAGTCCCTAACTGGAGCGAAGAGCTCCTGATGTACAGACAAAACAGATAAAAACAAGGACATTTATGCAAAAACACCGAAAAAGGCCATACTTACAAATGGACACAGCCAGGTCAGAAACGCTGATGAAGGCGAGTGAGCAGGTGCTTTAAATAATAATAGCCACTCCCACTAGTCTTGAGGGGAGTGGTATGTGGTGCATGGGATGTGTAGTAAGAAATAATAAATGAATAGTGTATGTGCAAGTGTAATAATGTGAGTGAAATATAGGGGGCAGTAATGAGTAAAGTGCCTAAAAAATAAATGAATAATGGGATGCAAGTGTGTGAAACATGGAGTGATAGTGTGTAAGTCATGAGGCGCAACGTGTCTAGCCAGGTAGAAGCCTATTTGTGACGCCTTGATAATTCATAGAGCGGGCTACCCTGCTTGCTAGGCCAAACAACAACAACACACCATGCTCTCCCAGCATCAAAGACCTGGCTGTGTCCAAAAGAAGCGAATATAAGTAATAATGAAAAATACCTGGGGCATTAGTGATCATTTTGGCCAAAAGGACGCAAGCTCGCAATCCACGACAAGGATCCCCAGACTTGCGAGTCCCTAACTGGAGCGAAAAGCTCCTGATGTACAGACAAAACAGATAAAAACAAGGACATTTATGCAAAAACACAGAAAAAGGCCATACTTACAAATGGACACAGCCAGGTCAGAAACGCTGATGAAGGCGAGTGAGCAGGTGCTTTAAATAATAATATGCAAAAACACAGAAAAAGGCCATACTTACAAATGGACACAGCCAGGTCAGAAACGCTGATGAAGGCGAGTGAGCAGGTGCTTTAAATAATAATAGGTAATGCCATTACAATAAGTAATGCCACACAACCCCCTGTAGGTAATGCCACACAACCCCCCTAGGTAATGCCACACATCCCCCTGTAGGTAGTTCTACACAGCACCCCCCCATAGATGGCACCCCCCCCCACCTGTCTATAGATTGCACCACGGT
This sequence comes from Rhinoderma darwinii, assembly GCF_050947455.1. NCBI lineage: Eukaryota > Metazoa > Chordata > Amphibia > Anura > Rhinodermatidae > Rhinoderma > Rhinoderma darwinii. Next base: position 40,678,742 of record NC_134691.1, on the reverse strand, counting down.
TCCAGGAGAAGTCCCTGACATCACTGTCCATATATGGACAGTGAAGTCAGGGACTTCTCCTGGAGCTGAGACACCGGCCACAGGGTCGGGGATTCCACTTCAGAAGTGCCTGACGTCACTGTGTCCATATATGGACACAGTGAAGTCAGGGACTTCTCCTGGAGCGGAAACACTGGCCACAGGGTCGGGGATTCCGCTTCAGAAGTGCCTGAAGTCACTGTCAGTGAAGTCAGGGACTTCTCCTGGAGCGGAAACATCGGCCACAGGGTCGGGGATTCCGATTCAGAAGTGCCTGACGTCACTGTGTCAGTGAAGTCATAGACTTCTCCTAGAGCGGAAACACCGGCCACAGGGTCTGGGATTCCGCTTCAGAAGTGCTTGACGTCACTGTGTCCAGTGACGTCAGCCACTTCTGAAGCGGAATCCTCGACCCTGTGGCCGGTGTTTCCGCTCCAGGAGAAGTCCCTGATTTCACTGTGTCCATATATGCCGTTTTGCATCTGTTTTGCATCCGTTCAGATTCCGTTCCAGGCCGTGTTGCCATTTTTAACGGCCAATTTTACCCGTTTTGCATCCGTTTTTTTTTCATGTCCGTTTTAAAATCGGTTGAATTTCATTTGTAAATTTTTTGCCACACACTTCCCTCTGTAGATAATGCCACACACTGCCCTCTGTAGATACTGCCACAGCCCCCCTGTGGGTAGTGCCACACAGCCGCCCTTGTAGGTAATGACACACAGACCCCCTTGCAGGTAGTGCCATACAGACCCCCTTGTAAGCAATGCCACACAGCCCGCCTGTAGGTACTGCCACACAGCCCCCTGTAGGTAATGCCACACAGCCCCCCAGTAGGTAATGCCACACAGACCCCCTTGTAGGTAGTGCCACACAGACCCCCTTGTAAGCAATGCCGCACAGCCCGCCTGTAGGTACTGCCACACAGCCCCCCTGTAGGTAATGCCACACAGCCCCCCTGTAGGTAATGCCACACAGACCCCCTGTAGGTAGTGCTACAGAGACCCCTTGTACATAGCCACCCCCATAGATGGCACCCCCTACTTAACTGTAAGGGAACGGCTCCAGGAGAAGTCCCTCACTTCACTGTAGGTAGTGCCACGCAGCCCCCTGTAGGTAATGCCACACAGCCCCCTGTAGGTAATGCCACACAGCCCCCCTGTAGGTAATGCCACACAGCCCCCCTGTAGGTAATGCTACACAGCCCCTGTAGGTAATGCCACACAGCCCCCAGTAGCTAATGCCACACAGCTCCCATGTAGGTAGTGCACCACAGCCCCCCGGTAGGTAGTGCTACACAGCCCCCTTTTACATAGCACCCCTCATAGATGGCACCCCCTACCTTTCTGTAGATAAAGCCACCGTAGGGGACCGTTCCAGGAGAAGTCCCTGACTTCAATGTCCATATATGGAGAGTGAAGTCAGGGACTTCTCCTGCATCGGAATCACCAGCCACAGCGCCGAGGATTCCGCTTCAGAAGTCCTTGACGTCACTGTGTCCATATATGGACAGTGAAGTCAGGGACTTATCCTGGAGCAGAAACACCGGCCACAGCACCGGGGATTCGGCTTCAGGAGTAGGGGACCGCTCCAGGAGAAGTCCCTGACGTGACTGTCCATATATGGACAGTGAAGTTAGGGACTTCTCCTGGAGCGGAATCCCGGGCCACAGCTTCGACAACGCTGTGGCCGGGGGTTAAGGAATACTCTCCTACAGGGAGCAAAAAAATACCCTCCTCCTCCTCACATGCACTTCGCACTGTGAGGAGGAGAAGAGAGCGAGCGGCTGAAAGCTCGGCCGTCACTCGGATCACATCCGAGTGACAGACATTCTTTACATGGCCCCATAGACTTTTATGGGAGTCGTGTAGCCGGGAGAATGGCCGAAAATAGGGCATGCTCCAGTTTTTGACGGCCCGGTTTACCGAGTCGTCAAAAAATCGGCCGTGTGAATAGCCCCATTCGGGGTCTATTGTTCCTGCTTGTCATGAAAAAAAAGCCAGTCACACGGCCGGGAATCCCTCTTGTGTGAATAGGGCCTAGGCTCTTATCCTATTGCTGGTGAGTGTGAAATAGTGACATTTGTAGTGTTGGACTGGGGTACCTTGGGCCCATAAGAGAACATCCTGAGGGCCCTCCTTTATCTATACAGAACATGTACACTTCAACTTTTAATTGCAATCTAATTTTTGTTGTCATTGTACACACAGCACATATCATCAATAAGGTCTAATAAGATATTTATGAATCATCCCTTAAGGAATACACCCTAGTGACAAGTGATCGGCTTTAAAGTCAGCTCCTAATGTGGTTGTCCTCTGTTGGATCGTTATGGCCCATGGGTGTTCCCTGTTACCCTAATGGGCCAGTCTGACCATGTTCCTGGCACTCCAACCTTTTCTGCTTCCACAAAACCTTCACCATGGAGATATTATACTTATGCTTCAAATAGCAGTGGCGTGACATGAAGCTCCTGTGTCCTAAAGCAGAGTCTGTAACTGGGCCCCTCAATAATAAAGGAAAACTGCAGAAATACATCGTCTCCTTTTGCCAAATAACATTGGAAGTATTGCTGACTGTAGAAAATAATAATTAAGAAAAAACTGGCTTAACCGGAGCAGTCACCCTCAACCACAACGCGATGTCTTTCTGATCCCATCTAATGCTGGGCCGCACCGCCTTCCGCTGCCGAAATTGCTCATCATAACGCAGCCATGCCATACCGCCGTACACAAGATGCGCCTCACCAATAGCATCCATATAACAAAAAAGCGCGGAACAATAATCCGGAGCCTTTTCCCCAACAACACTAGCCAAGATCGTGAAAGCCTGCAGCCAATTCACGAACGTTTGCGGAATGAGCCTATAACGCCGACGTTCCTCCTCTTCCTTCTTACTCTCATCCCTCTTCCCTTTATCCAAATTCAATTTTGCCAACGGAAGGAGAGAAAATATCTCCACATATTCGTCCTTCCAAATGCGCTCCCGAACTTCCTGTTTCAAATGCGCCCCCAACGGGCCCTCAGAGCAGACATACACTTCACCACTTGCTCTATCATCCAACCGCACCCGGTCCCCCTCCTGCTCCCCGTTTGTCTGCACCGACACAGCCACCGCCCCCATGGAGCCCCCCACCTGCACCCTATCTTGAGGCTGCCCTACCAACGGCGGCGCCGCCACCCCCCCAAACCGCAACCGGGGCCACTCCCGCCAATACCGGGGCCTGCGACCTATCTAATTTGTTGACCAGCTCGCGCAAGCATCCCACTAATTCAGCGAAACCGCTACCACCCCCCCCCCCGGAAGACCCGCCGACAGCCGTATAGCCTGCCGCATCCCCCGCACCCCCCAAACTGCGCGTAGTAGGAGAAGAGAAAGAAGAAAAACACCCACCTGGCTGCTCAGGCGCTGTGATCCCGTCAGCCGGACGAACTTGAACACGCTGATGCTCAACAACCTCTCCTTCTTCCCATTCAACCGCCGTATGCGACCGCTGCCCACACCCACAATGCGAGCATGGAGATCCCCGACCAGACTGTCCAGAAGGGCCGGCCTCCATAGGAGCCCTGATGCTGATAGGGCCAGCCGCCTGCTGCCCGTTATGCGGTATCCATAGCTCAGACCGCACGCCACGGCCCACCGGACTCGCCATTCTCCCTGAAGCAGACCGCAAAGCAGCCAGCCCCCTGATTAGCACCTCACCAGGCGGGGCTGCCGACATCCCCGCATCTTGCACCACACCAGACGGAGGGGGGTATTTGGGAAGCCAGGAGCCAACCCCCCCTAGCCGCCAAGCACCGCCGCGGCTGGGGATTTCTGCCAGGCCGGGACCCCCGAGGGGATGCAGCTCTCCCTGGAGACCGGCCTGCAGCGACCCTGGAGGGACTTCCCCTGCGGCGCCGTACCCACGGGATTATGTCAGGGCTAAGTCTCGCTGGAGGTCGGGCACGCCGTGACCTGCGAGCAGGCACGACATCAGATTCACCGGCATCGGGTATGATCCCTCCACTAGCCGGAGGGCTGAGCAGCAGAGGGCTGCCTAAAGCTTAGTCCAGCACTACAGGGGATGACAGGGAAGAAGCCGCCCCACCCCCCTCCCTGGACACTGCGCGATGAGAGCGCCGGGGCCCAGCTGCCTGGGGCACAGGCAGCCCCACGAGTCTCGTTACCTGCTCCTCAAACCAGCCTGCATCCTGAAGATCAGCTGCCGCCCGGAGCCGCTCCACGAGACCCTCGAATGACGCCATCGCAAACTAAGCAGGTAAGACAGAAACACACCACGACGCTGCTGCTGCTACTCCTGTTGATGTGCTTCCTCCCGCTGTCTCCCTCACACTGAGGAAAACAGCGGGAAGCCTGAGATTCCCACCCCCTCCCTCCTCCCCTCCAAACCACTCCCCTTCACTCCCTGCTACGAATCCTTAACCCCTTCCTCACCTGTTCCCTCCTATCCTGTCATGGCGGCCTCCCCTTATTCCCTGCAGGCGGCAGTGCGGCCGCTACTAGAAACTGTAACGTCCGTGGCTGTGGGCTGTCAGCTCCAGCCTCCCGCTGACAGCCGCAGCCACGAGTCGGCAAGCGCTGGCCCAGCCTCCTCCTCAGGAGACGCCAGCACTTGCATCCACTCACCTTCGCCGGAGCCCGCAGGGTGCGCGCGCTGCCCCTTTAAGAGCGGGGACCTGCGGGCTCCGGCGAAGGTGAGTGGATGCAAGCGACCTTTGACCCGTGAGTACCCTGGGCTATAAGAGGGGTCCAGCCCCCTAGTTCGATGCCTGAGCGTTGTTAGTTTTCCCAGTCTGTCTTGCAAATGGTCCCTTAGTGTTTCCCGTTCCTGTTGTTACCCGTACCTTGTTCCCCATTCCTGTTTCTGTGCTTTGCCCTAGTATCTAGTCGTGCCACGTCCAGAGGAATCTGCCACGTCCTGTGTCATCTGCCACGTCCAGAGGAATCTGCCACGTCCAGAGGAATATGCCACGTCTGGAGGAATCCGCCACGTCTAGAGGAATCTGCCACGTCCTGTGTCATCTGCCACGTCCAGAGATATCCGCCACGTCCTGTGTTATCTGCCACGTCCGGAGGAATCCGCCACGTCTGGCGCAACTTGCGGCTCCTGTGTCATCCGCCACGTTTGGCGCCATCGGCTGCACCCATCTCATCTGTGCCAGAGCTGCGGCCACCATCTGGACTATTCAGGTACCCTTGTGCGGGACATTGTATTTCTGGGGTGTCCTGTTGTTTGGCCAGCTGCCTCCTCGCTGCGGCGGTACAGCCTAGTGGTTCCACTACCCGCTTCGTGACAGTACGCTGAGGCCATGGACCCCGCTGGTCAACCTGCGACGTTGTCTACACAAGCCATGCTGGCTGAGATGGAGGATCTCCAGTCACGACAAGACCAGCTCCTCCTGTCGATGAACGCCATAGCCCATCGGCTGCTTTCTCCGTCCACAGTCATCACCGCACCCGTTCCTGCGGTTCCGCCTGCTACACTTCCTGTCTGTACCGGTACCAACCCCCTGTGTTTCTTGCCGCTACCTCCACGCTATGACGGAGATCCGAGGTCCTGCAGGGGATTTTTGAATCAGTGCCTGATCCATTTCAGACTACATGCCAGGTCCTTCTGTTCGGATGACGTCAGGATCGCCTTTATTATCTCTCTCCTTACCGGCAAAGCCCTGGCATGGGCCAATCCTCTGTGGGAACATCAGGGACCAGAGACCCGGGACTTGCAGTGCTTCTTACAGACCTTCCGCTCGATCTTTGAGGAACCTGGGAGAGTTTCTTCGGCTGCTGCATCCTTGCTGACCCTACACCAGGGAGACCTCTCCGTGGGCGAGTATGCCATTCAGTTCCGTATCCTGGCTGCTGAATTGACCTGGAACAACGAGGCTTTGGTGGCTACATTCTGGCAGGGACTGTCTTCAGGGATCAAGGACGAGCTGGCTGCTCGCGATCTGCCATCTACCCTGGACGATCTTATCCTACTCGCCTCCCGTGTCGACATGAGGATCCGGGAACGTTCCCAAGAGCTTCTCCGGGGAAGAGAACTTCCCAGGCTGGATTCTGCTGTCCCGCAATCCTCCTCAGTCGTCCCACCAGAGGACCCGATGCAGAGTAATTATGTTAAATTGTCTACCCAGGAGAGACAACGCAGACGCACTTCTGGACTTTGTTTGTATTGCGGCCATGGAGGCCATGTTGTGCGTCTGTGCCCCCAGAGGCCGGAGAAACCCCATTGCCTGGGATTGGTTGGAGAGACAACACTAGGTGGAACAGAATCTAACAGAGGATTCGCTTCCAAACTGACTATTCCTGTGACCCTGCTATCCGGCGACAGGACGCATCAAGTCTCTGCCTATCTTGACTCTGGCTCTGCTGCAAATTTCATCCAGAAAGAGCTTGTGGATCATCTTCAGCTGCCCACAGTTCCCCTGGAGACATCTTTGGCTGTTCCCTCAGTTAATGGACTGCCTCTGCCTGATCCCATTACCTCTAGAACCAAGCCGTTGAAGCTCCAGGTTGGAGTACTTCATTCTGAATTTATTTTGTTCCTTGTTTTGCCCAAAGCCATCAATCCTGTTCTGCTGGGCCTGCCTTGGCTTCGACTACATGCCCCAGTCCTGGACTGGAATTCTGGAGAGGTTCTCCAATGGGGCTCCAAGTGCCATGGTCGTTGTCTGCTGCAGATCCATCCTGTCAAGCCTTCTCTCCCTCAGTCGCTGTCGGGACTGCCTCCCCATTTTGCTCAGTATGCAGATGTTTTCAGCAAAAAGGAGGCTGAGACGCTGCCTCCACATTGCACCTATGACTGCCCCATTGAACTGGTTCCTAATGCCTCTCTTCCCCGTGGACGGGTATATCCTCTCTCCCTGCCTGAGTCTCTATCCATGTCGGCCTATATAAAGGAGAATCTGGAGAGGGGTTTTATACGAAAATCTTCCTCCCCGGCCGGGGCTGGATTCTTCTTCGTTAAAAAGAAGGATGGATCCCTTCGTCCCTGCATTGACTACAGGGGCCTCAACCTGATCACAGTCAAGAACAAATACCCGTTGCCACTCATCTCTGAGCTATTTGATCGCATACGAGGGGCCAAAATTTTTTCTAAGCTAGACCTGCGTGGGGCTTACAATCTAGTCCGTATTCGCCGGGGTGACGAATGGAAGACGGCATTTAACACCCGGGACGGGCACTACGAATACCTGGTGATGCCCTTCGGACTGTGTAACGCTCCCGCAGTGTTTCAGGAGTTCGTTAACGACATCTTCCGAGATCTACTCTATGTCTGTGTTATTGTTTATCTCGATGATATTTTAATTTTCTCCCCAGATCAGACGACTCATCGGAGGCATGTTCGTCAGGTTCTACTACGATTGAGGGAGAATCATTTATACGCCAAGCTGGAGAAGTGCGTCTTTGAGAAGAGTTCTCTGCCCTTCCTGGGCTACATCATCTCGGATCAAGGCCTCAAGATGGATCCTGAGAAAGTGAAGGCTGACCTGGAGTGGCCACGTCCCCAAGGCTTAAGGGCCATACAGCGGTTCCTGGGATTCGCCAATTTCTACCGGCAGTTTATTCCTAATTTCTCTTCTCTGACGTCTCCCATCTCGACCCTTACCAAGAAGGGTGTGAACGCCAAAGTGTGGACTCCAGAGGCAGAGTCTGCATTTAATAGCCTGAAGAGTGCCTTCACTGCAGCCTCGATCCTCCATCATCCTGACGTATCTCGGCAGTTCTCACTGGAAGTGGACGCTTCCTCTGTCGGTGCAGGTGCACTCCTGTTCCAGAGGAGCTCCAAAGGAAAGGCAGTAGTATGTGGCTACTACTCTAGACTGTTTTCTTCTGCTGAGCGCAATTACTCCATTGGAGATCGGGAGCTGCTGGCCATCAAATTGGCTTTGGAGGAGTGGAGACATCTTCTGGAGGGCGCTGCTCACCCCATCCTGATCTTCACCGACCACAAGAACCTCACTTACCTTCAATCCGCTCAAAGACTTAATCCTCGTCAAGCCAGGTGGTCGCTGTTCTTCACCCGTTTTCTGTTTGCGCTCCACTACCGTCCCGCAGACAAGAATGTGAGGGCCGATGCCCTGTCCAGATCGTTTGAGACGGAAGACACGGTGGAGTCCCTCCAGACCATCATAGACCCGTCCTGCATCGTCACTGCTAATCCTCTGCAGGTTAGAGACATCCCTCCTGGGAGGACTTTTGTTCGGTTGGCGGACAGGAGTAGAATTCTCCGCTGGGGACATAGTTCTAAACTTGCTGGGCACGCTGGTGTCCGTAAAACCCGAGACCTAATTGCTCGTCACTTTTGGTGGACCACACTACCTAAGGATGTTCTGGACTTTGTCTCTGCTTGCACGGTGTGTGCCTCTAACAAAGTGACTCACTCGAAGCCTGTCGGCCTGCTTCAACCTCTGCCTGTACCCAATGCCCCCTGGCAGCACATTGCGATGGACTTCGTCACAGACCTTCCCCCCTCAGCAGGATGTAACACTGTCTGGGTGGTGGTGGACCGGTTCTCTAAGATGGTTCATTTTATCCCGCTGACCGGCCTACCTTCTGCTCCTCGTCTGGCAAGTCTCTTCATTCAGCACATCTTCCGCTTGCATGGCTTGCCTCTTCACATTGTGTCCGACCGGGGGGTTCAGTTTACCTCTAAGTTCTGGAGAGCCCTCTGTAAACTCCTGGATGTGAGATTGGACTTTTCCTCTGCCTATCACCCCCAATCCAATGGGCAAGTTGAGAGGATCAACCAGATCATGGAAAATTATCTCCGCCATTTCATCTCTTCACAGCACGATAACTGGGTACAGCTTCTACCATGGGCCGAATTTTCTTATAACAACCACACAAGTGAGTCCACCACTTCCACTCCGTTTCACATCGTGTACAGTCAACATCCCAGAGTCCCTCTTCCTGTGTCGACTTCATCTCAGGTTCCTGCTGCTGACTCTGCATATGGGGACTTCCTGCAAATCTGGCAACAGACCCGGTCCTCTATTTTGCTGGCAGTAGATAGCATGAAGCGAAAGGCAGATATTAAGAGAAAAGAGCCGCCTCAGTATCTTTCGGGGACTAAAGTCTGGCTGTCCTCTCGGAACATTCGCTTGAAGGTGCCTTCATACAAGTTCGCTCCCAGGTTCCTTGGACCATTCGAGGTCCTGCAGCAGATCAACCCTGTCGCCTACAAGCTTCGGCTGCCTCCTACCCTCAGTATTCCCAACTCCTTCCACGTCTCCCTCCTGAAGCCTGTGATCCTAAACCGCTATTCCAAGACTCCCAGCCCTGCGGTTGCTCCCAGCGGCTCCTCGGACATCTTTGAGGTAAAGGAGATCTTGGACACCAAGAGAGTGAGAGGAAAGACCTTGTATTTGGTGGATTGGAGGGGTTTGGTCCAGAAGAGAGGTCCTGGGAGCCAGAGGAGAACCTCAATGCCCCTACTCTTCTAAAGAAGTTTCTCTCTCGCTCCGGTCCCAAGAAGAGGGGGCGTAAGAGGGGGGATACTGTAACGTCCGTGGCTGCGGGCTGTCAGCTCCAGCCTCGCGCTGACAGCCGCAGCCACAAGTCGGCAAGCGCTGGCCCCAGCCTCCTCCTCAGGAGACGCCAGCACTTGCATCCACTCACCTTCGCCGGAGCCCGCAGGGTGCGCGCGCACGCTTGTCCCCGCTCTTAAAGGGGCAGCGCGCGCACCGAACATCTTGAACGACCTTTGACCCGTGAGTACCCTGGGCTATAAGAGGGGTCCAGCCCCCTAATTCGATGCCTGAGCGTTGTTAGTTTTCCCAGTCTGTCTTGCAAATGGTCCCTTAGTGTTTCCCGTTCCTGTTGTTACCCGTACCTTGTTCCCCGTTCCTGTTTCCGTGCTTTGCCCTAGTATCTAGTCGTGCCACGTCCAGAGGAATCTGCCACGTCCTGTGTCATCTGCCACGTCCAGAGGAATCTGCCACGTCCAGAGGAATCTGCCACGTCTGGAGGAATCCGCCACGTCCTGTGTCATCTGCCACGTCCGGAGGAATCCGCCACGTCCTGTGTTATCTGCCACGTCCGGAGGAATCCGCCACGTCTGGCGCAACTTGCGGCTCCTGTGTCATCCGCCACGTTTGACGCCATCTGCTGCACCCATCTCATCTGTGCCAGAGCTGCGGCCACCATCTGGACTATTCAGGTACCCTTGTGCGGGACATTGTATTTCTGGGGTGTCCTGTTGTTTGGCCAGTACTACCCGCTTCGTGACAGAAACCAATTGTGTGGGCTGCACAGAGAACTATTTGCTGATGATTCTCATACACCTGGATACTGTACATTGTCTTTAGCCTTTTAACACAGGGGTTTGGGAATGTCCGGCCTGCGGGCCATGTAAGGCGCACAAGATCATTTGGTCCAGCCCGACATCACTCAGACCGCGCTGCCGCCATGTCATTCGTTACTTGCCAGCGGTCTGAGTGAGGTCGGTGCGTTCCAGGCCGAGAGTGGACCAGTCCGGTCACCTGATCTGAGTCAGTGACGTGAGGTCTGGTGACTTAGGTCAGGTGACCGGACTGGTCCACTCCCGGGCCAGCACAGTCCAGTCACCTGACCTCACGTCAGTGACGTGAGGTCAGGTGACTGGACTGGTCCACTCCCGTCACAGCACGCCCGACCTCACTCTGACCGCCATCGTGTCATTCCCTCCTAAGCTCCTTCAGCCCTATTCGCTCACATTTAGGAGCAGGAGGAGGGCGGCGGTCTGAGCAAAGTATGGCGGCAGTCTGAGTGAGGCTGGTGCGTGCTTTTCACTCAGAACGCCACATACTCAGTACTTGGCTCTATCTGCACTCCCGTTCCTGACCTAATAATTAGAAACTTAGCTGAGGCCTAAATGTAAACATTTTGCTGTAGTGTAGATGTAGGATAGCATAAACCTATTGGTACATGCAGGAAGAAGGCCTAGTTGATATACATATGTGAATATATGCTATATTAATGCCTATGTCTAAGGCTAGACCTCAATAGAGCCAAGTAAACCTTGGTGTGTTGCCCTAAACAGCTAATGTAGAACCTATAGAGTGTAGGGCACAATTAACACAATGTATTTTAGAGAAAACATTTAAATTTTTATTGAATATCACAACATTAAAAACGGAGTCATACTGAGCATAAAAAGAGACGTTTAACAATTACAGAGGACATACAGAAAACGGTAAATGACAGTGCCAAGGGTGATGTATCAGTATACTTCTAGGTTGATATGCCTGATCAAAAGGATGGTGATCATAGCCTCTGTATATATATTGACATATAAATGCAAAGTGCAAATGTATACAGAGAAACAGAGAAACTGCATAGAAAACGACTGCAGACAGTGCAGATATAACAACAAGCACAAAGCCTGATGCTGAGAACCAATGTGTGGTAAATACAATACAGTCAGTAAAAGCAGTTTAAATGGAGTAGCACCTAGAAGATAAGATGTATGACATACCCATAGTAGCCCTCTGCAAGGAGAGAACGTCAGTCCCGACGTGCGTTTCGGCGAGATGCCTTCGTCCAGGGGGTGGCGTCTCTCCAGCAGGGGCCTCCCCTTTAAACATATAGCTGTCCAATCGTATCAATAACGTGGGTCACATGGGGCAGGAAGCTTGTATGAGGTGGCGTCATGCGTCAGGAACAGGAGAGTCCGTCATGATCCCGTGACCGCGCGTCATCCAGGGGGCGTGGATCGACGGCGACTGACGCCGTGGAGACACGCCCACTTAGATACAGACGCATGAGTCAGAGGGAAACCGGGACACTCCCCCGACACAAGCGCACAAACACTGCTGAGAGTAAGTAAAACCCATGGGATGTTTTAGACATAGGACTGGACAGCTAGGATCAAAACGGAAAACCATGAAGCATAATACCGATCAGTGAACCATATTGTATTGAGTGCGACAAATATAAAAAATAGAGAACAATATCAATACAGACAGGCAAGATACGGAGTATGTAGAGTAATTCAAAATTATACATATTATACAGTGCAACAGGATATAATAGTGATGATTGTATCACACTTATAATAAGCCATAAGCCTTGTATATATCCAGTACATAAAAATAACAATATAGATATGATAAAAAAATATATATATATATATACAGTGAAGGAAATAAGTATTTGATCCCTTGCTGATTTTGTAAGTTTGCCCACTGTCAAAGATATGAACAGTCTAGAATTTTTAGGCTAGGTTAATTTTACCAGTGAGAGATAGATTATATTAAAAAAAAAAAACAGAATATCACATTGTCAAAATTATATATATTTATTTGCATTGTGCACAGAGAAATAAGTATTTGATCCCTTTGGCAAACAAGACTTAATACTTGGTGGCAAAACCCTTGTTGGCAAGCACAGCAGTCAGACGTTTTTTGTAGTTGATGATGTGGTTTGCAAACATGTTAGATGGAATTTTGACCCACTCCTCTTTGCAGATCATCTGTAAATCATTAAGATTTCGAGGCTGTCGCTTGGCAACTCGGATCTTCAGCTCCCTCCATAAGTTTTCGATGGGATTAAGGTCTGGAGACTGGCTAGGCCACTCCATGACCTTAATGTGCTTCTTTTTGAGCCACTCCTTTGTTGCCTTGGCTGTATGTTTCCAGTCATTGTCGTGCTGGAAGACCCAGCCACGAGCCATTTTTAATGTCCTGGTGGAGGGAAGGAGGTTGTCACTCAGGATTTGACGGTACATGGCTCCATCCATTCTCCCGTTGATACGGTGAAGTAGTCCTGTGCCCTTAGCAGAGAAACACCCCCAAAACATAATGTTTCCACCTCCATGCTTGACAGTGGGGACGGTGTTCTTTGGGTCATAGGCAACATTTCTCTTCCTCCAAACACGGCGAGTTGAGTTAATGCCAAAGAGCTCAATTTTAGTCTCATCTGACCACAGCACCTTCTCCCAATCACTCTCAGAATCACCCAGATGTTCATTTGCAAACTTCAGACGGGCCTGTACATGTGCCTTCTTGAGCAGGGGGACCTTGCGGGCACTGCAGGATTTTAATCCATTACGGCGTAATGTGTTACCAATGGTTTTCTTGGTGACTGTGGTCCCAGCTGCCTTGAGATCATTAACAAGATCCCCCCGTGTAGTTTTCGGCTGAGCTCTCACCTTCCTCAGGATCAAGGATACCCCACGAGGTGAGATTTTGCATGGAGCCCCAGATCGATGTTGATTGACAGTCATTTTGTATGTCTTCCATTTTCTTACTATTGCCCCAACAGTTGTCTCCTTCTCACCCAGCATCTTACTTATGGTTTTGTAGCCCATTCCAGCCTTGTGCAGGTCTATGATCTTGTCCCTGACATCCTTAGAAAGCTCTTTGGTCTTGCCCATGTTGTAGAGGTTAGAGTCAGACTGATTAATTGAGTCTGTGGACAGGAGTCTTTTATACAGGTGACCATTTAAGACAGCTGTCTTTAATGCAGGCACCAAGTTGATTTGGAGCGTGTAACTGGTCTGGAGGAGGCTGAACTCTTAATGGTTGGTAGGGGATCAAATACTTATTTCTCTGTGCACAATACAAATAAATATATATAATTTTGACAATTTGATCTTCTGTTTTTTTTAAAATATAATCTATCTCTCACTGGTAAAATTAACCTAGCCTAAAAATTCTAGACTGTTCATGTCTTTGACAGTGGGCAAACTTACAAAATCAGCAAGGGATCAAATACTTATTTCCTTCACTGTATATATATACATAAATATACATTGGTATTTAAGTAATAGTACTAATTGTTATATATACATAGAATAATAAATAATAAATAACGAAATACTGGACAGTAGGTTGATGGGCATAGGAGATACGTGTAAGGGGTGTAATGAAAGAAAGGTGAATAAATGTATGTGAACATATCATATAATAAATATCATTAAAAACTACATACATGATATCTGTGTAAAATAAAAATATTGATTAGATTATTGTTATTACATATTGTAAAAAAAAGGGAGGAAGGGGGGGATGTGGAATATATATGTGTGTGTGATGTGTGTGAACGAGTGTATACACAATGAGTAATGGAAAAATGGAAAAATTAATATTGGTACACAGTCACACTATACAATAATGAGATAAAAATATTAGTTAAGGTACATATGTGACCAGAATAGTATGGGTCTGTGAAAAAGTGCGGGGTGCATAGATATATCAAATAAATATATAAAATAAATATAAATATACATTTCTATCTATGTTTATAATTACGGAGAGGTTGAGTGATAAAAAAGTGAATAAAGTAATCACAATAAAAAATAAGTGAATGGATAAGATCACAGAAACAACCATATTGCACAGTAGAAGTGAATATCATTCTTCTTAGATGTAGATGGGTATTCGTCACACTGCATTCATAGCTTATCATTCTCCGAATTATATCAAGTCAGAGATGTTCTATAATAAAAGGGGAGGCAATTAGACAAACATAAAAAACATAAAACATACTTAAAATAACCCGCTGGAGGTCGATGGTCACAGGAATGGAGCAAAGTTCAAGTTCTCATTGAGCCCAAAAGGAGACATTGTCCTTAGAGTCCAGATACACTTGGATTCGCATTTTGCCAAGTTTTTAGAGATGTCGCCCCTTCGAATATGTTTTTCGATGCAGTCGATTCCTCTTACTATGAACTTAGTTGGATCACATGAATGGTGTGCCTTGAAATGTCGAGCGACAGGTTTCAAGGATCTCTGTCTCTTTAGCTAAAACGATGTCGCGAACGTGTTCCCTGACCCGAATTTTGAGTTTGCGAGTAGTAAGGCCAACATATATCTTGGGGCAGGGACATGTGGCGTAATAAACAACTGCCCTGGTTGAGCAGGTGATGGAATGAGTGATGGTAAAAGTGCGTTTGCCCGCTGAATCGACGAATGATGTTGCTTTCTCTATATTAGGGCATGCAACACAGTGTCCACACGTCTTACAGCCCCATTTGGGGCCCTTAGTACCAAAAGGGAACTTTTGATTTTTTTGTTGGTAATGACTGCGGACAAGGTGATCTTTAAGGTTTTTTGAACATCATGCCGAGACTGTTGGGTATTTAGAGATATATTTCTCAATCGTAGGGTCAGTAAGTAATATGGGCCAAAACTGCTTCAATATCTCTTTCATTTGGGGCCATCATGAATGGTATTCCGTGGTAAATCTTACCTGTGTCTCTAGTTTGTTCTTTAATTTAGGGAATAAGAGTTCATCTCTCGATGTATTTTTCGCACGGTGATACGCCTTTTTTATCGAGCGTTTTCTGTACCCACGGGCAAGGAACCAATTGGTGAGATCATAAGCCTGTTTCTCAAATACTTCTGTAGAAGAGCAAATCCTTCTAATCCTTAGAAATTGGCCTATCGGGACAGCCTTTATCGTCTGTATGGGGTGAGAAGAGGAGGCATGGAGAAAGGAATTAACTGCCGTAGTCTTCCGAAAAACGTCGGATTGAAGAAAACCATTTGTATCTTTGCACAATTTAACATCCAGAAATTCTGCCTGACATTTATCATAATGATAAGTCAGTTTAATATTTAAATTATTTGTATTTAATGTATTGATGAAAGTCTCAAAGGTCTCTGGTGTCCCCTTCCAGATGAGCAGAATGTCATCGATGTACCGAGCCCAGAAAATGACCCGGTCCATCGAGACACCCCGCCCGCCATGAAAGAGGTCACGCTCCCACAGCCCCAGGAACAGATTCGCATATGAGGTGGCACATGCTGCCCCCATTGCCGTTCCCTGGAGCTGGAGGTAAAAATGTTCATTGAAGATGAAGAAATTGTGCCTAAGTGCAAACTCAAGCAATGTCAAGATAAAGTTAAAAAATGTGGGCTCCATACTCCCCATAGTTAGGAAGGAGGAGACAGCTTTTAGACCAACAGTATGGCGGATGCTGGTGTAAAGTGACTCAACGTCACAAGTAACTAATAGCATATCTTCCTCCATACTGATTCCGTCTATTTTCTGTAAAAGATCTGCAGTGTCACGCACGTATGAAGGTAAACATTAGACAACCCCCTAAGATGATAATCGATAAATTTGCAAATCTTCTCAGTCAGGTTACCCCTACCTGAAATGATCGGTCTTCGTGGGGGATCTTTGGGTCTTTATGGATCTTTGGGAGCAGATAGAGTGTTGATATAGTTGGTTCAACAGGGGTAAGTGCGTCATACAATTCTTTGGTGATAATGTTGTCAGCTCGAGCCTTTGTTAGGATCTTCTCCAGATCTGATTGGAAAGTATACAGAGGATTGTATGTCAATCTCCTATAACAATTTTTGTCATTTAATTGTCTATAGGCTTCAGTCTCATACATTGCACAAGGCCAGACCACAATGTTCCCGCCTTTGTCGGCTGCTTTAAAGACGACATCGTCAATTTTAGTTAGTTTTTTGAGACTTTGCCGTTGCACTACTGATAGGTTATCATTTTTGATCCCATTAGGTATTTTCTCAAATTCATGGCTGACTGATTTAACAAATGAATCCACTGCTGAACACATAGTCATTGCAGGGAACCGCTTAGACTTAACCCTTATTGGTGGGGGAACGTTACCTGTTGAATCGTATTCTTGTACTTTCAATAGTTCCTCTAAATCACGTAAGGTCACGTAAATCCTTAATTGCAGAAAACGCATCAAAACTGGCACAAGGGGCAAAAGTCAACCCCCTCTCTAAAACCTCCATATCAGATGTAGAGAAAAACATGGGTAGAAAGATTAATCACCTTAAGAGGGTTCGAAGATCTATCCACATCGGGTTTTCTTTTATTAGAGGCTTGTCTATATGTTGGTTTTCTTTTTTGTCTCGTGCCATAGGTGTGATAGGGCCGCTGTCGCGATCCACCATCGGATTCACTCTGGGATGAGATTGATGTTGTAGACATGTAGCGATTGGTCTGTGCAGATGTAAAACTTTTTCTCCATTTATATACTTTCTGCTGGGTATAGTCGTTGGTGTCTCTTGAGAATTTTTTGACTTCATGTCTTTAATTTCTTTTTCCCATTCAGTGAACTGTTGTTCTAGTGTGAGGTTGAACCTAACCAGGCCTTCGGAGGTCATTTTTTCTTTGAGATCAGATTGTATTGCCTCGATCTCCATGTCGAGCTGATCTAGTGTGGTTTGGTTCAGATTAACCTACAGCTCCATGAATTTAAAAGAGCTCTGATTACAAACCTCCTCCCATTTGGCAACAAATGTAACATCTTCGATCGGAAAAGAGGGAAAGATCTGGACTCTAAGACCTCTGGGGATCAATTTCCTTTGTGAATAATTCTCCAAAAATATTTTATTCCACCATATTCTCATACGGCGGTGTAGTAAATTCTTATATTTGTTCTGTAACTCACTCACATTCCCTTGACCATTAAAAACAAGCTGAGATGACCCATCGTTAAAAACCTGATCAATTTGAGAACGCCAGATGCGTTCCCTAGCTTTATGATCCATGGACCCTGATGTACTTGAATCTGTGAGGAACACAGTAAGAATGAGCCAACATAAACCTATTGGTACATGCAGGAAGAAGGTCTAGTTGATAGACATATGTGAATATATATGTATATATATTAATGCCTATGTCTAAGGCTAGACCTCAATAGAGCCAAGTAAACCTTGGTGTGTTGCCCTAAACAGCTAATGTAGAACCTATAGAGTGTAGGGCACAATTAACATGATGTATTTTAGAGAAAATATTTACATTTTTATTGAATATCACAACATTAAAAACGGAGTCATACTGAGCATAAAAAGAGACGTTTAACAATTACAGAGGACATACAGAAAACGGTAAATGACAGTGCCAAGGGTGATGTATCAGTATACTTCTAGGTTGATATGCCTTATCAAAAGGATGGTGATTATAGCCTCTGTATATATATTGACATATAAATGCAAAGTGCAAATGTATACAGAGAAACAGAGAAACTGCATAGAAAACGACTGCAGACAGTGCAGATATAACAACAAGCACAAAGCCTGATGCTGAGAACCAATGTGTGGTAAATACAATACAGTCAGTAAAAGCAGTTTAAATGGAGTAGCAGCTAGAAGATAAGATGTATGACATACCCATAGTAGCCCTCTGCAAGGAGAGAACGTCAGATATAGGATAGGACCAGTGTTCCCTATAAGGTGCGCGTCCGCACTTCTTCCACAGTCCGCCCGCCTAAAGTTTCAAGCCCGCACAGTCACGGGCCACGGGTGGATGCAGTGGCGTCGTTATAACCTGAGGGGGCTCCGGTGCTAGCGACAACCACATTTACTTGTATGTGCCTATAAGGCCCTGGGAGTCGTGCACAGGGCGCAGCACCCTCCCAGCATGTAGCGGGCGCCACTAGGCTGTGCCTCTACTCTGTGCTCTGTTCTTAGTTATACACACTGAGTAAATAAGAGCCGAGAAGGGTAAGTTCCTATGTGTGTCTGTGTGTATATGTGTGTGTACAGTATGTGTCTGTGTGTATATGTGTGTGTACAGTATGTGTATCTGTGTGTATACAGTATGTGTCTCTGTGTGTGTATATAGTATGTGTCTCCGTGTGTATACAGTATGTGTCTCTGTGTGTATACAGCATGTGGCTCTGTGTTTGTATGTGTATATGTTACAGTGTGTGTGTGTGTGTGTGTGTGTGTGTCTCTTTGTAAAAGTGTGTGTTCAATATTAAAGTAGAACAGATAAAACAAAGATATCTGTGCTGCCTCCTATATACCCTGCTGCACCTTATATACCCTGCTGCCCCTATATACCCTGCTACCCTGATATACACTGCTGCCCCCTATATACCCTGCTGCCCCTATATATCCTGCTTCTCCTTATATAACCTACTGCCTCCTATATACCTTGCTGCCTCCTATATACCTTGCTGCCTTCTATATGCCCTGCTGCCCCTATATACCATGCTGCCCCTATATACCCTGCTGCCCCTATATATCCAGCTACCTCTTATATAGCCTGCTGTCAATTATATACCCTGAAGCCTATATACCCTGCTGCCCCCTATATACCCTGCTGCCCCCTATATATCCTGCTGCCCCTTATATAACATGCTGCCCCTATATACCCTACTGCCCGCTATATATCCTGCTGCCCCTATACACCCTGCTGCCCCCTATATCTCCTGCTGTCCCTATATATCTTGCTGCCCCTATATACCCTGCTGCCCCTTATATACCCTGCTGCCCCTTATATACTCTGCTGCCTATTATATACTCTGCTGCCCCTTATATACTCTTATGCCCCTTATAAACACTGCTGACCCTTATAAATACTGCTGCCCTTATATATATGCCTCTGTGTGTGTGTTTATATGTGGTTGTGGGTATAGTTATCATCTACGACATTATCTGTTATCAGAGATTCATCATAGTGTTATCTGTGGTGTTACATAGGACTGCAGGTATCATCTACTACATTATCTGTACTCAGTTATTACTGTATGTTATCTGTGGTGTTACATAGGGCTGCGTGTGAAATCTACGACAATATCTGTACTCAGAGAGTCATCTCTGTGTGTTATCTGTGGTGTTACATAGAACTGCAGGTACCATCTACTACATTATCTGTACAGGGTATATATGGGTCTGTTTGTGAATGTGTCTTTGTGCTTGTATATATATGTGCCTTTTATGTATTTGTATATGTTCCTGTCTGTGTATTTATCTGCCGGTGTGTGTGTATAAAAGAAAGGCCGGAGCTGAGCCCCGGGCTTAGGAGGAGGCCACATGAGCAGGGGAAACAGGAGGGGGAGGAGCTTGTGCCACGAGGCTGGACAGGCGGCACTCTGGCTTGAGCACCAGTCTGTCCGGAAACACAGTGAGGAGCAGTTGTCCCACCCAGCCTCCCTCTTTTTTGTGTTGTGGGTTATGTTGTTTGGGGGTTCATGTTGTATGTCCAGTCGTCATGGCAGCGTATGGAGGGTTTTGGAGTTGGTTAAAATTGGTGGGGGAGGGATTCTTACTGGGGATGGTCCCTCCCAGATTATACATGGTGGGGGATCTGGCTTATATGGGCTCCTGCTGGGTGGGGTCCCGGGAAGCAAAATGGAAATGCTTCAGCCATCTGTGGTTTGCACGGTGTCCCTGAGCCTGTAGCAGGACGGCTGGGGTGAAAATACAGATATGGGCAGAATGGCGCCAGATCCTTCTTATTAACTCCAAGGACCTTCCCAATTTTCCGTATGGGGGTATATGGTTTTTCACGTGAATGAGGTTTGTATGGGGGGGTTTGCGTGAAAAAGTTGTTAAGTTATGGTTATTTATTTGGTATTTGTTACTGGTGTTTATTATTGTGTTGTTTTTCTGTTTTTTGTTAATAAAATGGCTGCTGTGGCCGATTCATTCCAGCTCTAAGTCTCAATGTCATCATTTGGTGAAAGAAAGGTAAAGGGTAGCTTAAAGGGAATGTGTCGCTAGAATTATTATTATTTTTTTTCAGTTAATCAATTATTATTTGAGTGATTACACATTGTTTTAATTTTTTTAATTTTTTTACAAGTCAGGAAATATTATAAATTAGATTCTAATTTATAACATTTCTATTTGCTGGTCACTAGAGGGAACAGTTCCCAAAATTGCAGCATGGTCAATGTGGTAAAGTAACCTCATTGATTTATGCTACAAATTTGGGGTGGACACACTCTCCTCTAGTGTCCCCCCTCCCTTATTCTGGCTAGTGCCAGGAGAAGGAGTGGTTTGAATCTTCAAACCTCCTACACTGTATGCCGCCATTTTCTGAGCGACTGCACAGTGTAGGAGGACTAGATACAGGGCTCAGCAGACAGTATAACACGAACATAATACAAACATCACATACACGAACATAAATTACCTGCTCCTGCTGTCGCCACCTCCGCTAGTCTACGCTCCTTGCACCTTCGCTTCGTTGAACATATGGCCGGAAGCCGCGGCCGGAAGTCGTCATCTTACTGTCCGGCAGCGGCTTCCGATCCACATGAAAATGGCGCCGGATTTCGCTCTATGAACGAGCTTCGTTTTGGTCTGTGTGGAAGCGGCGCATTCGCGCTCCCACACAGACGGCGTACGCTTCTGTGAATGAAACAGCTCCCGTTCGCATTCTCTATGGGGTTGTATGTGCCGTATTCCATCTCTGTATGTGTCGTTAATCGACACATACAGAGATGAAAAAAAAAATGGCAGCCCCCCTAGAGAAGTAAAAGTAAGAACACAGTAAAAAGTTTAAAGGCACAACACTAATAAATACAATTTTTGTTTATATTTTATTAAAAGCAATATAATAATAATAATTTTTTTTTTATGACACCTTCCCTTTAAGGGAGTTGGGAATGTCACACGGAGTGAATCGTTTAACGGTTACAGAACCGTACTTTGTTTATCCCACGGTCATGTGTTTGTACATCTATATATTTACCTGTATGTATATATTTCAGAATGTGTGTATGTAAATTTGCCTGTATGTCTAAATACCTGTCTTTATGTATGTAAAGTATATATGTTCCAGTATGTGCGTGTCTATATATTTGGTTAATTTTTGGTTTGTGTAGGGGGCGGCAATAGAGAGTCATGCACAGAGCATTATGCAAGCTAAGGCCGGCCCTGGTCGCGCAGGCCTGCATGATGACATCACATCACGCCGGCCTGCAGGTGCGTCCCGCCGGAGACGCAGTGTAGCGCGCTGTCTGTCGCAGGAACGGGGCAAGGTAAGTACAAACTTTTTTTCTTTTTTTAAAGGAGCTGTGGGGGAGGGTGCTGTGTAGAACTATAAACAAGGGGAGGAGTGGGACTGTCTAGCGCTATATACAGGGGGGACTGCTGTGTAAAACTGTATTCACAAGGGGAGGAGGGGGGCTGTGTAGCACTATATATACAAGGGGAGGGGGGGCTGTGTAGCACTATATATACAAGGGGAGGGGTGGGGCTGTGTAGCACTATATACAAGGGGAGGAGTGGGGCTGTGTAACACTATATACTCAAGGGGAGGAGGGGGCTGTTTAGAACTATATACAAGGGGAGAGGGGGGCTGTCTAGCACTAGATACAGGGGGGAATTGCTGTGTAGCACTATATACAGGGGGAATTGCTGTGTGGCACTATATACAAGGGGGCTGTGTGGCACTATATATATATATATATATATATATATATATATATTCAATGGGGCTGTGTGGCACTATATATACAAGGGGGCTGTGTGTGGCACTATCTACAGGGGCTGTGTAGCACTATCTACAGGGGGGCTGTGTGGCACTATCTACAGGGGGCTGTGTGGCACTATCTACAGGGGGGTCTGTGGCACTATGTACAGGGGTGATCTGTGTGGCAGTATGTACAGGGGGATCTGTGTGGCAGTATCTACAGGGGGTCTGTGTGGCACTATCTACAGGGGTTTATGTGGCACTATCTACTGGTGGTCTATGTGGCACTATCTACAGGGGGTCTGTGTGGCACTATCTACAGGAGGGTCTGTGTGGCACTAGCTACAGGGGGTGTATGTGGCACTATCAACAGGGGGGTCTGTGTGGCGCTATCTATAGGGGGCTGTGTGACGCTATCTACAGGGGGGCTGTGTGGCGCTATCTACAGGGGGGCTGTGTGGCACTATCTACAGGGGGGGCTGTGTGACACTATCTACAGGGGGGCTGTGTGGCGGGAGGGTCTGTGTGGCGCTATCTACAGGGGGTTGCGTGTGATGCTATCTACAGGGGGGTGACACTATCTACAGGGGTCTGTGTGTGGTGCTATCTACAGGGGGGAAGACGCTATCTACAGGGGGATGTGTGTGGCAGTATCTACAGGGGGTCTGTGTGGCGCTTTCTACAGGGATGGGGTGTGACACTATCTACAGGGGGCTGCGTGTGATGCTACAAGGGTTCTGTGTGGCGCTATCTACTGGGGGATGTGTGTGGTGCTATCTACAGGGGTCTGTGTGGCACCATCTACAGGGGGTCTGTGTGTGTCGCTATCTGCGTGGGGGGGGGGGGGTGAAGCTGTCTACAGGGGAATGTGTGTGGCACTATCTACAGGGGGTCTGTGTGGCACGATCTACAGGGGCTGTGTGGCGCTCTCTACAGGGGGTATGTGGCACTATCTACAGGGTGTGTGTGTGCGTCGCTATCTACAGGGAGTCTGTGTGGTGCTATCTATAGGGACAGTGGTGTAATGAAGGATTCTTTCATTGATGCCTATAATTGGTGTTTAGAACTGTCTATTTTACTGCTGGACTTGTAATATTATAGTATTTAAAAAAGTGATTAACTTATTTTAAATTAGTTTTTTCTTATTCTCTTATTTAGTCGCTATATTAGGGTTTACTGGGGGTATTACTTTTGGTCATCAGATCGCCCACCATTGATAGAGACTTGCCCTGCTCCCTGAGGGTATGTTCACACGCAGTGTTTTCAAGCGTAATTCGGGCGTTTTACACCTCGAATTGCGCCTGAAAAAACTGCCCTATTACGCCTACAAACATCTGCCCATTGCTTGCAATGGGATTTACGATGTTCTGTTCCCACGAGCCTTTAATTTACGTGTCGCTGTCAAAATACGGCGCGTAAAATGACGGCTCGTCAAAAGAAATGCAGGACACTTCTTGGAACGTTTTTGGAGGCGTTTTTGATTTACTCCATTGAAAAACAGCTACAAAAACGGCCGTAAAAAAACGCAGAGAAAAACGCAAGTTGCTACAAAAACGTCTGAAAATCAGGAGCTGTTTTCAGGCGTATTTTGCTACTCCGTGTGAACATACCCTAACTGCCCCGCCCAGGAGCTGCCAAGACTTAGAGGGAACATTGGATCGGACCTGTCCTAAAAGCATGAAGTGAGGTCAGGAAGTGTGACATATCCACAGAATATTTCATAAATGTCCGATAGATGCGGGTCCCACCTCTGGGATCCGCACCTATCTCTAGAACGGGGACCCCTAAACCCCGTTCTACCGCTCTGTGCTCCAAATGACTAGTGAGATTTCTTACCATGAAGAAGAAAACAGCGTGGCTCGCTGAGCAATGTTGTTTTTGTAAGTCCCATAGAACTGAATAGTAGTTACGGAAACAGCATAACTCGCATGCTTCGCTGCTTCCGTAACTGCCATTCACTACTAAGGGAGTTACGGAAACTGAGTAGCTCAGTGAGCCACACTGTTTTCTTCTTCATGGTTGGAAATCAGACGGAATACAGAGAGGTAGAACAGGGTTTAGGGGGCCACGTTCTAGAGATAGGTGCGGGTCCCAGAGGTGGGACCAGCATCTATCTGACATTTATGACATAGCCTAAGGATATGTCACAAATGTCCCTGTTGGGAAAATCCTTTTAAG
Organism: Rhinoderma darwinii; assembly: GCF_050947455.1. NCBI lineage: Eukaryota > Metazoa > Chordata > Amphibia > Anura > Rhinodermatidae > Rhinoderma > Rhinoderma darwinii. The sequence goes on along the minus strand of NC_134691.1, from coordinate 40,654,427 downwards.
TAAGTCGAAACAACTTACTGCTGCGAGTAGTTCTTTTCAAAACTCACCATTGCAAAGAGTCGACTAAGCTCCAAACTGATCGACGCAGTAGCAACATCATCAATACCGGCGAACATCACACACCTCACAAAAGAGAAGCAGTTCCAGCCATCACCTTAGGGGGAGAGTTAATTAGATGTTTGACCAAATATAGCATGCTCATTTTTAAGTTGATAATTTTGTATGGCCCGCGAATGATGTTATAAATATCCAAACAGCCCTTGGCAGAAAAAAGGTTCCCCACCCGTTTCTTAACCCTTTAGACGTTTCACACGAATTAAAGCAAAGTAGAGGTGAAATGTACAAATTTCCTTTTTTTTTTTTTGCAGAAATTCATTTTTAATCTTTACCAGAGAAATGCAACTCAATATTTATTGCCCAGAGTCTGCAGTTTTTAGAAATATCCCACATGTGGCCCTAGTCTGGTAATGGACTGAAGCACCGGCCTCAGAAGCAAAGGAGCACCTACTGAGTCTTGGGGCCTCCTTTTTATTAGAAAATATTTTAGGCACCATGTCAGGTTTGAAGGGCTCCTGCGGTGCCAAAATAGTGGAAACCCCCCAAAAGTGACCCCATTTGGGAAACTAGACCCCTCAAGGAAATTATCTAGGGGTATAGTGAGCATTTTGACCCCACAGCTTTTTTACATAAATTATTGGAAGTAAGCCGTGAAAATTTAAATCTACATTCTTTCAAAGAAAATGTAGGTTTAGCTAATTTTTTCTCATTTCCACAAGGACTAAAGGACAAAAAGCACCACCAGATTTATAAAGCAATTTCTCCTGATTAAAACAACACCCCACATGTAGTCCTAAATGGTTGTTTGGATACACGGCAGCGCTTAGAAGGAAAAGAGCGCCATTTGGCTTTTGGAGCTCAATGATTTGCGGAGGCCTTGTCACATTTGCAAAGCCCCTGAGGAGACAAAACAGTGGAAACCCCATTTTGGAAACTACACCCCTTGAGGAATTCATCTAATAGGGCGTAGTGAGCATTTTGACCTCACAGGGGTTTTATAAATTTTATTAGGATTGTGCAGTGAAAATAAAAAAATCCTTTTTCTTCAATAAGACGTAGATATAGCTCAACATTTTTCATTTTCTCAATAATTAAAAGAAAAAAAGAACCACAACATTTTTAAAGCAATTTCTCCTGAGAACGGCAATACCCGATATGTGGTCATAAACTGCTGTTTGGGCACACGGTAGGGCTTAGAAGGGAAGGAGTGCCATTTTGCTTTTGGAGTACAGATTTTGCTGGATTGGTTTCTGGTTGCTTTGTCGCATTTGCAAAGCCCCTGTGGGACTAAAACAGTGGAAACCCCCCACAAGTGACCCCATTTTGGAAACCAAACCCCTCAAGGTATTCACCTAATGGTGTAGTGAGCATTTTGACCCCACAGATATTTCATAGATTTTATTAGGATTGGGCAGTGAAAAAAAATAAAAATCCTTTTTCTTCAATAAGACGTAGCTTTAGCTCAAATTTTTTTGTTTTCTCAATAAATAAAGGAAAAAAAGAACCACAATGTTTCTAAAACAATTTCTCCCGAGTACGGCAATACCCCATATGTGGTCATAAATTGCTGTTTGGGCACACGGCAGGGCTCAGAAGGGAAGGAGTGCCATTTGGCTTTTGGAGTGCAAATTTTGCTGGATTGGTTTCTGGGCGTTATGTCGCATTTGCAAAGCCCCTGTTGGACCAAAACAGTGGAAACCCCCCACAAGTGACCCCATTTTGGAAACTACACCCATTACGGTATTCACCTAGGGGTGTAGCGAGCATTTTAACCCCGCAGGTGTTTTGCAGAAATTTGTGTGCACTCGACGTTGCAGAGTGAAAATGGTATTTTTTCCATAGATATGCCAATATGTGGTGCCCAGCTTGTGCCACCATAACAAGATAGCTCTCTAATTATTATGCTGTGTTTCCCGGTTTTAGAAACACCCTACTTGGGGCCCTAATCTTTTGCTTGGATGATCGACAGGGCTCAGGAGTGAAAGATTACCATGCGAAATTGAGGCCTAATTTGGCAATTTACACAGTATTGGTTCACAATTGCAGAGGCTCTGATGTGAAATAATAAAATAGACCGCTGAGAAGTGACCCCATTTTTGAAACTACACCCCTCAAGGCATTTATTAAGTTGTGTAGTGAGCATTTTCATCCCACAAGTCTTTTCCATAGATGATTGCGCTGCGGATGGTTCAAAGTAAAAATTAAAATTTTTCCCTAGATGTGACATTTCAGTGGGAAATATGTCGTGCCCAGCTTGTGCCACTGGAGACACACACCCCAATGCCATATATGTGGAAGTAAACAGCTGTTTGGGAACGCTGTAGGGCTCAGAATGGAAGGAGCGGCATTTAGATTTGGTGCGTGGATTTTGCTTGGCAGCAGTTTTTTTTGAGTTTTACTGGTGTTTCAGTTTATAATGTGGGGGCACATGTAAGCCGAGCAGAGTACATCAGGGGCATAGTCAGGTGGTATATTAATGGTGTAAACAATAAAATGATCCATAGATGTATATTACGCTGTGACACAATCCTTTCTGCACAGGCCAGTGTCGCACTGATAAATGGTTTCCTTACTTATCTCCCATTTGGTCCACACTCCGCACCTTTGCAGTTTGAGGAATTTTGCTGGGAAGTGTTGTCCTGGTATAATACGGGCGCCCTCGCTTCCAGCAGATATGTTTGGGCCCTCCCCTTCCTGGTTCCCTAATTTTAGTGCCTTGATAATACGCCTCTTGAAACAGAAGAAATGTTCCCCTCGGGCCGGCACATCTGCATATTTTCCTTTCCTGACTTATTGGAGCCTTAACTTATTTTATTTTTTTATAGACGTAGTGGTAGGAGGGCTGTTTTTTTGCGGGACGAGCTGTAGTTATTATTGGTACCATTTTGAGGTACATGCAACTTTTTGATCACTTGTTATCCTTTTTTTTGGGAGGCAAGGTAATCAAAAAACAGCAATTCTGTCATAGTTTTTTAAGTTTTTTTTATACAGCGTTCACCATGCGTTATAAATTACATGTTACCTTCATTCTGCGGGTCAATACAATAAAATTACTTTTGTTTAAATAATGTCTTTTTTCTGTCGCCATGTTGTAAGAGCCATAACTTTTTAATTTTTTCGTCGACGGAGCTGTCTGAGGGCTTGTTTTTTGCAAGACGAGTAATAGTTTTTATAGGTACCATTCTTGGATACATGCAACTTTTTGATCACTTTTTATTTAATTTTTTGTAAGACAAAGTGACCAAAAAAAAAGCAATTCTGGCATTATTTTTTAGGTTGTTTTTTACGGCGTTCACTGCGAGGGACAACTAACATAATATTTTTATAGTTCAGGTCGTTATGGACGTGGCGAGACCAAATATGTATTTTTTTATGCGTTATTTTATTATTATTTTTCAATAATAAATGACTTGATAAGGGAAATAGGGTGATCGTGTTTTATGTTATTACTTGAAACTTTTATTTTATTTTTTACAACTTTTATTTTTACTTTTTGTACGCTTTTTTTTACACTCTTCTTTAGTCCCACATGGGGACTTGAAGGTCCAATTATTTGATTGATGTTCTAATACATTGCACTACCTATGTAGTGCAATGTATTAGAACTGTCAGTTATTCACTGACAGCAAGCCGATCAGGCTCCGGTCGGGGCCTAATCGGCTTCTGTAATGGGAGACAGGAGGCCATTGTTAGCAGTCGCCAGCCTTGCCATCGCATGGCAGCCTGCCAATTTGCTACAAACTACTTTGATGCAGCGATTGCATTGGATCGCTGCATTGAAGGGGTTAATGGCAGGAATCGGAGCTAGCTCCGGTTCCTGTCGTTACAGCGGGGTGTCCGCTGTAACATACAGCGGACACCCACTGCTGATGACGCCGGCCCAGCTTCTGAGCCGGAAGCTGAGTCGGCGTCATCTTTCCGATGGTACCGGAAGCCTTTTAGGCCCCGCCACCGAGCGGGGCATAGGAGGCTTCTGTTTCTGGCAGACCGGGAGGTAAGTATTAGGCCTCCGATCGCCTTTGCAGCCACCGGCAACCCAGCGATCACGTTGCTGGGGTGCCGGTGTCTAAAAACTCCTCACATGCTGCGATCTCTATTGAACGCAGCATCTGAGGGGTTAATTGGCCGGATCGGATGCTAGCTCCTGTCCTGGCGGATACCTCAGGGTGCCCGCTGTAACATACAGCTGTCACCCGGCGGTGATGGTGCGGGCTCAGCTCCTGAGCCCGCACTATCACCGCGACGTAATGGTACTGCGCTTTGCGGGAAGACTTTCCCGATTGCGCCGTATATATACGGCGCATGTTGGGAAGGGGTTAAGCACTTTTTTTAATTGACTTTTATTTTAAAAAATATATTTAACTTTTTTATTAAACAGCTTCTATGTGTCCTGTATACATAGAAGATGTATTGTTCTCGCTCAGCCGATTCCATCAGCCGAGCCGTTAGTTCAGCTGAACTGCTGGATTTGGGAAAGAAAACGGTACTGTAACGTCAGTGGTCGCTGACCATCACATCCTTCCATCCAGTCGACGCCCTTCTCTCCAGCGATTTCTGCACATACGGCCATCCTGTTCCACAGTGACCACCTGGGTGCACTTGGGAGCTCAGTCCAGACTTAAAAAGCCAAAGCGCACGCAGGTGGGAGATTGAGCTGATTGTTCCCAGAGCACCCTGGGCTATAAGAAGGGCCCAGCCCCTTCCTCCCATGCCTGAGCATTGTTGTCATACCCAAAGTTTGTCTATGCAAATGGTCTCCTAGTGTCTTCCAGTTCCCAGTGTTTCCCGTACCTGTATCCTGTATCTCGTGCTATCCTGGTCAAGTGTCGTGCTGAGCTGTAGTCGTGCTGTGCTGCATATCACGCCTGTCCTGCTACACCATGCCTGACGTCTGCCTGCTGCCTAGTCCCAGCCAAGCCTGCCTTGCTACTGTCCGAGCTGCCACAGGTACCCTATACGAACTATAGACTGTTACCTGCGCCCTGTTGGCCAGCTGCCATACCGCCAAGGCGGTACGGCCCAGTGGGTCCAGGAACCCAACGTGACAGATACAGCTTCTATGTATACAGCATGTTTAGTGAAAAAAAAAATGAATAAAAGTGACTTCAAAAATTGCTTAAAATCACCTAAAATATTGTTTTATTTAAAAAAAATAAAAATAATAAAGTCAAAGGTTTCAGTTTTTGATTTACAGATTTGCATGTACAGGCAGTTTGACTGCAAGAAAATATAGTTGTTACAGATTACATTCTTATAATGCGTGCTTTATAACTGTATGTAGCACTTGACACCTCTATACGGAATTACTTCATATATGTTTATTGTGCTATTATATTGGTTATTTCCTGGAATTAATATTTTCCATAAGACCAAGTAAAACAAGACCACGCATAGCCAACAGCAAGTGAAGACTAGTCCTTGTGTTTCATTAATACCCTACAAAGTACAACACTGATTGGACAATGGGAAATCCCACCAGGGTTAGCAACCCAACGTATGTTACCATGACAACCTGCGTAGCAGACGAAAAAAAATAGCCCATGAATAACATAAGTGTCTACGTATATTTTCAATTTATTATTGTGTAGCACATGCTCGTATAATGGTGGAGGTTTCAGTCTGTTCTTCTGACTATTAGTCCCTTAATAAGCAATATACTGTGTGGCATATGTTAAGTAAATATTTGCTTGGCTGTGTATTATGAGCATGTAGGTTTCTGTGTCCCTACGGAATTCATCATCTATTATTTACCATCTTTATCAGCTGACCAGTACATTGTAAGAAAGTCCATAAATCTGTCTAAATTTTAAACTAATAATCAATGGCATTGAGAATAATACTGCCCTTTAAATGCCACTAAAATCATAACAATTTTTAGGACAGTTAGATGCACTTAAATTCTGAACTAGTCCTCCAAATTGCCAACAAAAAATATTGCACCATATACCCCAGTGGAAATGTGTGCTGGCCCATCTTTACACTTGCTTCACATCATAATCCTTGCCATAGCACATACAAATAAACTACCCCTTATAAACATTCATAGTCACATCCGATAGACGATACTATGTAGACTAAGTGTCCAACACCACCCGAAGTGCTTAAAGTAGCAGTGATCAATTATAGCAAACTGTCCTCAGGTAGGGCCTATACGGTGGTGCCAACTTACTGAGAGCCCTCACTCTAATGACCATGTATACCAACCAGTAGAGTGAGCCACAGCAGTACCCATTAAATTGTGCCAACCATCAGTAAAAAAGTTTTCATGTAATATCAATTTAAAAGTCAAAGCCAGGGGTGTTACTATAGGGGGTGCAGAAGTAGCAATTGCATAGTTACCAACAGTCCCGAATTTACAGAGACAATACCACCAAATTACTGTCCCGGACCGTTTCCTGGCAACTTGAACTGGCGACAGCCGTATTCAATTGTATCTGCGTCCTCCCTGCTCTGCCATACACTAGGCTACAGGCCATGTTATGTCTGCAGCCTCTAAAACGCTGGGACAGGATCCCTATGCATACCAACGCAATGACGTCACTGGATTGTGTCGTCCTACGCAACGATCCTGTCTCGGCACCTCATAGGTTGCAGGACTGAGGAGGTAACTTTAAGTTCCCGGGCTCGATGTAAAATCTATAACAGGAGCCAGCATGTCGGTACTGTAACATCCGTGATCGCTGACCACAAACTCCTTCCATCCAGTCGACGCCCTTCTCTCCAGAGATGTCTGCACATACGCCCGTCCTGTTCCACAGTGACCACCAGGGTGCGATCATGAGCTCAGTCCAGACTTAAGAAGCCAACGCGCACGCAAGTGGGAGATTGAGCTGATTGCTCCCAGAAGCACACTAGACTATAAGAAGGGCTGTGCCCCTCCCTGCAATGCCTGAGCATTGTTTGTTGTTTCCAAAGTTTGTCTATGCAAATCGTCTCCTAGTGTTTTCCAGTTCCCAGGTAACCTGTATCCCGTGCTATCCTGGTCAAGTGCTGTGCTGAGCTGTAGTCATGCTGTGCTGTATTCCGTGCCTGTCCTGCTACTCCACGCCTGACGTCTACCTGCTTCCTAGTCCCAGTCGAGCCTGCCTTGCTGCTGTCCGAGCTGCCACAGGTACACTATACTAACTATAGACTGTGACCTGCGCCCTGTTGGCCAGCTGCCATACCGTCAAGGCGGTTCGGCCCAGTGGGTCCACGAACCAAACATGACAGGTACATTACATAGACCGCCCATTAATTTTAATGGACACCATATATTGCTTCATTTCTTCTGTGGTGGCACTGCAGGGCAATTGAACACTTGTTTCCATGTTTTTATGAGTAAAAAAAACTGTATTCTGCAAAATTTTGGAGGACCCTTACAATAAAAAGTGATTGTAAAAGCGGAGAACCCCTTTAACTTGCTTTTCATGCCAGGAGAACTCATTTTGGTAGAAGTGATCCTGTTGGGACAGCTGTGAGATTTGCTTGCTTTGTTAGGCATCGAGAAATATCTCCCTATTTTATAGCACTGGGCCTGCAGGAAATTATACCAGTGATGTGGTCACCTTTATGGAAGTACTTGGACAGCACTGATAAAGTCCTTCGAACTGATTGATTCTAGCAGGTTATTAATAAGAAGAACCTTATAGAGGCACTACCTGCTTTTGATATATCATCCTTGCCTTCAAGTGATTCTGACTGCCAATGTTAATCTAATGTGATGGAGCAAATAACAATTGGCAATTCACAATGACGTTTCCTTATGTAGTTGTGACGATAGAGGATGTTTATTAAACGGCTTTGGCAGAAAACGATTCATGGCGTTCATGGCGTAAGGATATTTATTGCAATCAACTGGATTCCAGCTGTCATGTCTTCATTTGAAGCAGTGATCTTGTGCTAAAGGCAAGATCTCCTTTTCCTTGTACTGTTTTTCCTGAGCTACATGTTTTCTTGATCAGTATATTGCCTGGCTGGCCCGTGGCTTACCCTGGCAAAATCAACTACGGTATTTACTGGGGGGTCTTGAGACCAGAACCTGCAGAATTATAATCAGTGGACATCCATTTCAATGTGCACCATGTAATGTATTTCACTGCTTTTCCTATAGAGATTACTGCTGATTGTAATAGGTCCCATCAGCGGGATCCGCTACAATCAGCTCTATTACAGGGGGCCTGCAATTTGAAATAAAGCTTTCCCATTTGACTTTGACCTTAAGATTCCCAACACCATCGTTTTCAGACCAAAAAAATAAAGTTTAAAACCACTTAGCAGAAGAGATGAACTTGAAAATCTCGCTATTATTCCGTCAAATCTTCTGTCCGCTTTAGAAGCAGTGACGTCAGTAGAGTCCAAGGAGGTCACTTTAAAAAGGTGCAAAGTTCAACATTTCCATTAGATCATGCTTTCAGATTTCCTCTGCAAGCGATTAGCCATCATTTGCGGAGGAAATGGCATCACTGAACCTTTCTTACTCCATATATAGTTCTCCAGATGTACAGTATCTTTCCAGATAAACGAAATAAAAAAATCAAGGTACAGTATAGAAGGGAAGAAAAAGGATTGGGAAGAAAGGAGATAACAATTGCAAAAGTTTTTGGTGCAGCCAAGCACATGAAGCACATATACCAAATGTTCCTTTCATTGTTGGGCCCCATGCACACGATCGTGCAGTATTTACGGTCAGTAAATACTGCACGGTCGGGCCGCGGTAGTGTCCTTTGTGGGCTGTGCTCACAGTAATAAGTAGAGGAGCACGGTCCGTAAATGCGAAAAATAGGACATATCCTATTTTTTGCGGCTCATCTCTATGGCCCGGACAAACACCTGTAAATATATACGGGAAGTTGTCCGTGGCTGAAAGAAATGAATTTGTCAGTATTTTATCTGCAATTACGGATCCGTAATTGCGGATAAACAACTACGGTGGTGTGCATGAGGCCTCAATCTGTGTAGAGCTCAATATGTCACACAAAATACGGCACCCCTTGTGAAAATGAGTTTCGTTGGATGGGACAGGTCGAGCGTGAATACGACATGGCTTATTACATAAATTGCATTATATGTGATTATATTATAACTAACTTTCTATGTGCCTGTCTCTTGACCTGGCCCTGGCTAAATGAGATGTGCAGCCACATTTGAGGCCCCCACAATATGTTGGGTTAACCACCACTGGTCTAGAGAGACAGTGGTGACATGACCCATACTCTTAGGACAGTTTTACATGGCTGTAATAAGCAGAATTTTAGTGTCCGTAATATGGCAGAAACACCCGTACCCTGCATAGTTGTACTGAATCAAACTTTGATCACCATATTACCCTATGATGGTCTAGGTTCAGATTAGCAGGATGACTGGAGAGACACTGGTGACATCACCCATAATTTTAGGCCTGTCTCAGATCTAGCCATTATAAGGCCCAGTTTTTAGGGCTGTATGATGGCTTCAACATCCAGACCCTGCACAGTTCTACCGAACTTATCTTAGATCCCATTTGGCTTGTATGGTTAGCTTTAATAGAACCACAAGGGTTTTGCCGGTGGAATATAGACCCAAAAGTGTGGCTGTGTTGTAGCCTTCTTAAACTGTCCATAGTAGTGTTGTGCTTATCACTAGAAACACATCAAGGTGAAGAGCTTTCCTAGTTACAGGTTGATTTTTCAGAATACGATCCACTACGCAATACAGCATTCGGTGAAATACGATTATCAAACTGTCTGGCACCTTTTATGTCTATAGATAATGCAATCTAATCATTCTTAGACGGAAATTATTAATAATTGTAAACATTTTGTAATTACGACAGGTGCAATCAGACGTACCAGATATGACCCTTTTAAGTTCAGCGAGGCAATTCCAGGTACATAGACCCCTGATGTGTAATGTTGATATTGGCACATCAGGAGTCCAAATATTTCCCTTACTATGGGAACAGGAAAAGATCAGATAATCTCTGGATTTTCCAGCCTACTGATCATCCAAGGCAGCCAAGAGCAGGCATTATATGGTCCAAGCATTGGCCCAATCATCACAAATATTAGCCCAATCATAACACATGCTAATCATAAAGGAGAGGTGGATGGCTGCAAATATGCAGTCATCCATACTGTGGCGTCCACGGCCGCGGATCGTCGGGATTACTCACCCCCCGATGGCCGCAGCCATGGATCTGTGAGCGCTGGCCCGCATCTCCTCCCTAGGAGACGCCAGCACTCACTTCCACTCCGTTCTGCTGTGCCCTGTAGGGTGCGTGCGCACGCTCGTGCCCGGCCTTAAAGGGCCAGCGCGGCACATGAAAATAATCAGCAATTAACCCATGATCACCCTGGACTATAAGAAGGGCCCTGCCCCTTTACTTTGCTAAACTGTTAGTCTTGCAAATGGTCCCTTAGTGTTATCTTGTTCCCAGTGTTCCCGTACCTGCTACCTGTATCCCGTGCTACCTTGTTCCTGTGCCTTAGAAAGTTGGAGTCATGTTGTGCCACCGGTCACGTCTGCTGTGTTACACCACGCCTGGTGGCTACTGCCAAGGTCCTATCTGAGCCTAGCCGTTGCTACTGTCTGAACTACTACAGTTACCCTTGTGCTTGGACTATATATACATTGACTTGGTACACTGTTTGGCCAACTGCTATCCCGCTACGGCTCAATGGGTCCACATACCCACAGATCGTGACACATACTAGTGCCAGTACCCGTTAAATTTCACCATTGGGCTCAAACTGACATATCAAAGAAACTGGTTTGCTGGTAAAAACTCGTAGTAAGCCTAGCATTAGCAATGATGATTTGCAAATCTGGAGGTCATTAAATGGTTAAACCTCCGTCACTGATATGGACATGCTATGACATACCACAGTAGAGGATCCCATCGAGAGAAGCTGTAAAAACGTAAGTTTAGGTTATTACCTGTAACAATGTATGCATTATAAGCCAATACAAGGAAAAACCTCAAAGGTTAGTATTAGTATTCTAGTACTATATGCAATGTTTACACAGTAGTAACGCTCTCACATAGTCTGCATCGGTAAGTGATGATGAGTATTCCATATTGGTAATTGATGAGATGCAGGAAAGGAATTGACAATGTTTATTTCTTATAGGCATTGAATGGTGGGCATTTAGGTCATTTATTATATATAGTCCAGGTAATCAATGACATGCATATAGGCCATTAGTCAAGTGCATTTAATATAGGTAATATGGGCAATTGATTATCTATATATAGATAGGTAATACAATTAAATGTAAGTGATTGAAGTGCACATAGGTTATGAATGTATATTTAGTATACAGAAGATAACTGGTGATATACGTGTATATACTGGAGGTAAATAATGATGTCTGTTTACTATAGGTAACTGATTATATGTATATAGATAATCCAATAGTTGCATTTAATGTAAGTTATTCATATGAAAATAAATATGTAGTTAAAATGAACATAGGTAATAAAGAGAATATAGTTAGCTAATGATATGCTAATAATACGCCTATAGATATGCCTATAGATATGCCTATTTTGTTGTACGAGAATCAAAATGATCACCTATTCACTGGATAGGTGCTAATTTCCTGATCGCTGGGACCCCCACCGATGGAGGGAACCAAGGTCCCAAACCTCTTGTTCCTCCTCACTGCTCGACCGCAGTGAGGAGGACATTAAATGGAGCGGCAGTCGAGCTCCTCCGCACTGCAGGGGGTGCAGTAAGGAGGATCTTTTTTGTTCAAACCTCCTGTTCTTGCGATCGGTGGGGTCCCAACGATCAGAAAATTATACCTATCCTGTGAATAGATGATAATTTTTGATTCTGGGAAAACCCGTTTAATGATGCACATTTTAAAGGAACACTCCAGCAAAAACTGATATACTGTGTTTCTCCAAGTGGTGATCCTGAGGGGGCGGTGCATGACATATGTGATTAATGATATACATTTAATATAGGAAATTGGTGAGACCCAAACAGGTAATTTAAGATATGCATATAGGTAATTGATGATACACATTCAATATATGGAATTCATGTGTAATGCATGATATCCTTGATAATATATATGATATACATTAATATATGTAATTGATGTTCATGTAGGTACCGGATGATGTGCATCTACTGCAGGTGATTTGCATATAGGTATAATAGAGTGTATTTAACATATCATTGATACACATATAGGTAATGTATGGTGTATATATGTATTTGATAGCGATGAAATGTATAAAGATCATTGGTGATGTATGTGAATTCTTTGCATTGGGGATTACCAATTAGAGCTGTATCTTTTCAGTGCAGGGAATCAATGAGACAGCAGAATAGAGGAGGTAGCACAAGTGCTGGGTCTCTGCAGGGAGAGGTGTCTACATCACACGTGTAGCAGCTGCAATGAGTGTGTAATGACATCACACAGGGTTGATCCTCTGCTGGATTTCACTGGGAAAAGCTACAATCCATAAAACTCCACCTTCCTCACGTTATGTCTCCGACACCAGCACAAAGGGCTCCTGCATCCTCATCACATCCACAGGCTGCAGCCAAGACTGGAGACATCAGATCCTCCTGCATTTCTAGGAGCTCAGAGCCAAAGCTACAGACGTCAGCAGACCACATTCTCCTGTACTAAGGGGGGCTTTTGTTTATTGAGACCACTGAGGAGGGCACTGAGTCCATTGAGCTCAGAGAAGAAGATACAAACCATAGCACAGGAGGAAAAGCATACAAGGGAGTCTATTCAATGCAGACACTAATGCAACACAATGGACTGTAGGAAGCAATGAGTCTACTTTGTAGCATTATTAGCCCCTATTGCACTTCTGCATTGTCTTATTGTTACCTGCAAGCAGCAGTGCCATGTGCCTTCTAGGAAATCACTGCCTTGCCTACAGGAGATGGACAGAGATCTGATGAGCCTTAGTCTTCAGTAGGGTCAACCCACTCTGGCTCCTCAACATCTCAAGGGCTTGTTATAGTTCTGCAGGTATAGAAGGATACAGAACTGCATCTCATTTCTTCCAGTCCTTGAAGACCCTGATACTTCATTCAGCCCAGCTGCATTGAGGAGATTATGGGCTGTGGGGGAAGCAGAGCTGATGCCATTGAACCTCGTTATTATGAGAGCTGGACAAGGGAGACTGAATCCACCTGGCTGACCAGCACTGATACTGAGATCCCTCCAGCAGGATTGGGACATTCATGCCAGGATGACCATACCTCAACAGAGTCTGGAGTGAGGGACAAGAGAGGATCACTTCATCCTGGTGAGACCAGTCACACTGTCACCTCATCATCATCATCATCATCATCATCTCCACCACCAAGCAAATACTGATGTTCTACTACTGTACATCCATGTCATTCCAACTTATTTTCATGGTGTCCCATCCATGAAAAATGTGTGCAGGAGCAGGACATTTGTGTGGGGTGTACTCGGGTCTGATCTATTAATGTGTGAAGGACCCCATAACCGATGACTATCAATATGTTGTGTGTTAAAGAATCTTCCACATGTTGATAACTAATATGGACTGTATAGACCTGAGGTTCCTAATAACTAATATGGACTAAATGGACCTGAGGTTCCTAATAACTAAAATTAACTAGATAGACCTGAGGTTCCTAATAACTAATATGGACTAAATGGACCTGAGGTTCCTAATAACTAAAATTAACTAGATAGACCTGAGGTTCCTAATAACTAATATGGTCTAAATGGACCTGAGGTTCCTAATAACTAATATGGACTGATATTGATAATGACTTCTGTTATAGCTGAACCTCTTGTCAATATTTTGAAATAATTAAAAGTAATAGCTTAAAAGATTAATAGTAAGTGACTTCTTTTTATACACATAATTGGACACAGAAGAATGAGGGTCCAAGAGCAGAATACAGGTAGGACCCCCATCATGGTGATGATTTACACCAAAACAATCCCTCACCTCCCATGGGTAATAGGACCTGTTCTATAATTTGCGGAACGGACACACGGATCCGCAAAAAAACAAACGGCTGTATGCATGGCCCCATAACTTCGAATGGGTCAGTGTGCTATCTGTTCATAAAACGGATAGTACACTGAAGAATTTCACTGATTTGTGAATGAGCCCTAAATCACCGGAAAGCCAACATTGTATGTGAACGTGTTGCCGCTCTTAGGCTGTTACTGCTTGGAATAGAGATTTGGTAGCTGTAATATATTCCTCAGATTTAGATTATTGATGCTGTTGGTTCTTCTGCTATAAGGTCTATCATGCTCATGGCAGCACAGAGTTTTTCAGCTCTTGCATTATTAAACAATAAGACAGTGGTCCTAATGCTGTCTAAGGCTATGTTCACACGGGGTATTTTGCCGAGTTTTTTGACGCGGAAACCGCGTCGCAAAACTCGGCAAAAACGGCCCGAGAACGCCTCCCATTGATTTCAATGGGAGGCGTCGGCGTCTTTTTCCCACGAGCAGTAAAACTGCCTCGCGGGAAAAAGAAGCGACATGCCCTATCTTCGGGCGCTTCCGCCTCTGACCTCCCATTGACTTCAATGGGAGGCAGAGAAAGCGTATTTCGCGCTGTTTTATGCCCGCGGCGCTCAATGGCCGCGGGCGAAATACGGCGTGAAAATCGCCGCGAAAATCGGCGTGCAGGGAGAGGAAAATCGGCCTCAAAGTTCCAAACGGAATTTTGAGGCAGATATTCCTCCCCCAAAATACTCCGTGTGAACATAGCCTAATAGTTAGACGAGGTAAACTTAGAGCAGACAGTAACAAAATGTGCCAACTTTATCACAGTGTATGATAATTTTGGCACATCTTTCATGACGTGTTAGACACTTTTCTCTTCCTTATACCACGTTTTATTTGGCTTATTTTGCGCCAGAATCTTGTGTCACTATTTTGGTGGAGTTTTGGCGCACTTTGGTGCATTTTATGCCGCACCCCTTCCCAGTAAGCCACGCTCCTTTCATGCTAAGACACACCCCCTTTCAAAACACTTTTAAAATGTTATTACATTTTAGCATATCTTTTTGGATAGTACTTACTTGCTAAAAATATTCCTCAGAGCTACATTGTCTGTTCGGTTCTGAAATAGTCTGAAAATAGTCTGTCTTCTTCCATGCTTTATACTGCAGCTCTGCTTGTTTAGATTGACTGCTGTGTATAAGCACAAGCCCACCAAGAAGTCTGTGTCTGGTATACTGATTTCTATCAAAGAAAGGATAAAATAATTATACGGTACAAGTGAGAAAGAGAATGTCACCAGGTAATTGCCAGTCAGATGAGCTTCAATATATGGTACTCTGGAGTTCCCCTTTAATTTACTATAACACAATTTCTATTCTATACAAATCTGTTACTTAGAGACAGGGCCACCATTAGGGCATTACTGGTGGTACTGCCACCAGGGGCCTGGACAAAATGAAAAAAAAAAAAGAAGAGACCCGCTTACTGCTGTCACCCGCCTCTGCCCACATATGGGCCAGGCAGCATGGGCCCCCTGACGCACGATGGCGTCGCTAGCACTGGACGGGGCCCCGGTGCTAGCGACAGCCACATTCAATTGTATCTGCATCCTCAGGACACATCTACAATTGAATAGTATGGGCTGCTTTAGGCCTGCAGTCTATAAGGCGCTGGGAAGAATCACTGCACAGGCCAGCGTTATGACATCACTGCAAAACTCTGGCCTACGCAAGGGTGCTACCCAGAGGCTGTGAAGTACTGCCCGTCGCGGGAACAGGGCAAGGTAAGTACAAATTTTTCCTGGGGGGCCTGTGTAGCACTATATACAAGGGGGGAGCTGTGTGGCACTATATACAAGGGGGAGCTGTGTGGCATTATATACAAGGGAGAGGGGTCTGTGTGGCACTATATACAAGGGGGAGCTGTGTGGCACAATATACAAGGAGGGGGAGCTGTGTGGTACTATATACAAGGAGGGGGAACTGTGTGGCACTATATACAAGTTGGAGCTGTGTGGCACTATATACAAGGGGGAGCTGTGTGGCATTATATACAAGGGAGAGGGGTCTGTGTGGCATTATATACAAGGGCGGAGCTGTGTGGCACTATATACAAGGGGGAGCTGTGTGGCACAATATACAAGGAGGGGGAGCTGTGTGGTACTATATACAAGGAGGGGGAACTGTGTGGCACTATATACAAGTTGGAGCTGTGTGGCACTATATACAAGGGGGAGCTGTGTGGCATTATATACAAGGGAGAGGGGTCTGTGTGGCACTATATACAAGGGGGGAGCTGTGTGGCACTATATACAAAGGGGGAGCTGGGTGGCACCGTATAAAAAAGGAGAGCTGTGTGGCACTATATATAAGGGGGAGCTGTGTGGCACTATATACAAGGGAGGTGGGGCTGTGTAACACTATATACAAGGAGGGGGCTGTGTGACGCTATCTACAGGGGGCTGTGTGTGGCACTATCTGCAGGAGATGCTATGGCACTATATACTGGGGGCACAAAGGGGGCATTTTTACTGTGGGGACACAAAGTGGGCACTGTTACTGATGGGGCACTTTTATTGTGTCGAGCACTAAGGGATCATTATCATCTGGGGCACTGTGGATTACGAGTTTGTTTAGAGGATGTGGTATAGGTGGAGAGGAAGCAGAGACGAGTCGTGGCTGGAATAAGTCGTCACAGTGGTCTATGCCGGATGGAGAAAAAAGGAGAAAGTGAACGACTCTGCAATGTCCGTGGCTGCGAGCTGTCAGCTCCATTCCCCTCCTGAATGCCGCAGCCACGAGTCGGCAAGCGCTGGCCCCAGCCTCCTCCTCAGGAGACGCCAGCGCTCGTGTCCACTCACCTCAGCCGGGTCCCGTAGGGTGCGTGCGCACGCTCGTGCCCACTCTTAAAGGGGCAGCGCGCGCACCGGACATTGTGGATGAACTTTGAACCATGAGTACCCTGGACTATAAAAGGGGACCAGCCCCCTAGTTCGATGCCTGAGCGTTGTTGTGTTTCCTAGTTTGTCTATGTGATGGCCTCCTAGTGTGTTACCTGTTCCAGTCCCTGTTCCAGTCCCTGTACCTGTTCCTATTCCTAGCACTCCATACCTTCCTGGTCTAGCACTGAGCTGTGCCAAAGTCGTGCCGTGCTGCATCCACGTCTGACCTGCTTCACCTCGCCTGATGTCCGCCTGCTACCTATAGAACTATAGAATCTCACCTGCTCCCTGTTGGCCAGCTGCCTTACCGCCAAGGCGGTACTGCCCAGTGGGTCCACAGACCCTTCGTGAAAGTACGCTCAGCCTTGGACCCGGCTGGTCGATCCAAGACCATGACGACGTCACAGGAGATGCGAGCGAATATGCTGGGCCTCCGGTCTTGACAGGACCAACTCCTCCAGGCGTTGAACATCCTTGCATGTCGGCAGGAGGCACAAGCTGCTGTTCCTCCTACTACACCTCTTGGCAGTGTTGACCCGCGTATTTCTTTGCCACTTCCTGACCGCTATAATGGAGAAGCAAGTACCTGTCGTGGATTTTTGAACCAGTGCCAGATCCACTTCAGCCTGTATCGTAAGACATTTTCATCCGATTGCGCAAGGGTCACTTTCATCATTTCTCTCCTCACCGGCAAGGCTCTTGCATGGGCAAACCCTATCTGGGAGAGACAAGGCCCAGAGACCCGTGACTTCCAAGCCTTCCTCCGGACTTTTCGCATGGTGTTTGAGGAGCCTGGACGAGTCTCATCTGCAGCAGCATCTTTGATTGACCTACGCCAAGGAGACACCTATGCCATCCACTTCCGCACCCTGGCTGTAGAACTGTTATGGAATGATGAGGCTTTGGTGGCGGCAATCTGGCATTGACTGGCTTCCAGAATTAAGGTCGAACTTGCCGCCCGAGATCTGCCGTCTACCCTGGACGACCCCATCCTTCTGTCAGCCCGGATTGATATACGGATTCGTGAACAACTCCAAGAGGTTCAACGGGAGGGAGCCCGCTCCAGTTTGGTTCCTACTTTGCAGCAACCCATGCTGTTCTCAGATGTCGATGCTCCTAAAGAGTCTGTGATAATGGACCAGCATAAGTTATCCATCCAGGAGAAGCATTAGGTCCATGCATATCCGGACTCTGGATCCGCTGCTAATTTCATCCGCAGAGATCTGGTGGACCTTCTGCAATTGCCCACTACCCCTCTGGAGAGCCTGTTAACAGTTGCCTCAGTGAATGGACTACCTCTGCCAGATCCTGTTATAGCTGTGACCAAGCCGCTGAGATTCCAAGTGGGAGCCCGTCACTCTGAACTTCTGTCCTCTATGTCCTGTCCAAAGCTGTTAACCCTGTGTTGCTGGGTCTGCCGTGGCTCCGACTGCATGCCCTAGTCCTGGACCTGAATTCTGGAGAGGTTCTCCAATGGGGCCCTGAGTGTCAAGGTCGTTGTCTGGTGCAGATTCGTTCGGCTCAGCCTTCGCTACCTCGGTCATTGGCAGGATTGCCGAGTCATTATGCTGCATTTTCGGACGTCTTCAGCAAGAGGGAGGTGGAGACATTGCCTCCACATAGGGCGTATGACCGTATGACTGCCCTATTGAACTGATTCCTGGTGCATCCCTTCCCCGTGGTAGGGTGTATCCTCTCTCCTTGCCAGAGACTATGTCCATGTCCGCCTATGTGAAGGAGAACTTGGAGAGGGGCTTCATACGGAAGTCTTCCTCCCCGGCAGGAGCCGGGTTCTTCTTTGTCAAAAAGAAAGATGTCTCTCTTCGACCTTGTATTGACTACAGAGGTCTCAACCAGATCACGGTAAAGAATAAATATCCGTTGCCACTGACCTCTGAACTGTTTGATCGTATACGTGGTGGCAGAATTTTTTCTAAACTAGACCTGCGTGGGGCTTACAACCTAGTCCGGATTCGCCAGGGTGATGAATGGAAGACTGCATTTAACACCCGTTATGGACACTATGAGTATCTAGTAATGCCCTTCGGCCTGTATAATGCTCCCGCGGTCTTCCAGCAGTTTCATTTTCCGTGACCTCCTCTATGTTTGTGTAGTAGTTTACCTCGATGATACCTTGATTTTTTTCTCCAGATCCTATAAGGCACCAGAGACATGTCCGTCAAGTCCTGCTACGATTAAGGGAGAATCGTCTGTACGCCAAGCTGGAGAAGTCTCTAATCAGAGAAGACATCACCTGTGTCACTGAATAGAACTGTGATGTAATGACTTATATCATCTGCAGAGCTCTTGTGTATAACTATGGGGCACTATGCTTTATGGGGGCAGTTATGAGGCATTATGCTGTATGGGGGAATTTGTTTGGGGTTTATAATGCATGGGTGCATCTGTGTGGGCATTATACTGTATGGGGGCATCTGTGTGGGCATTATACTGCATGGGAGAATCTGTGTTGGCATTATACTAAATGGGGCAGCTATTTGGCATTATACTGTGTGGGAGGCACTATGGGAGCATGATACTGTGTGGGCTGAACCGGGTGTGCATGGGCGTGTATTGGGTGGGATTAGAGGCGTGGCTTAAAAGAAAAATTGCTGCGACGCATCGGTTGTCCCTCTTTATGATACTTGAACGTTGGGAGGTATACTATATCCACTGGATAAATGAAGGTACCTATTGAATGACTGCAAACAGAGATCTTGAATAAAACCCCTTTAAGTGTGTTTGAAATGTAAGACTGCAAAATATGTTGTGTCTACTTAACAAATCAGCAGCACTTTAAGAGTGCAATTACACACGATGGATTTTGTTGCATAAATTGCTAGTTAATTACTTAAAATCATTTCCATTGATCTAAATAGAACTTGCAGAAATCGATGCACCTGCCGCAGAAACAACCCCATTCAAATGAATGGAACTGATTTTTAATCGCAGAAATTTCTGCATCCAAATTTTCCGCATGTGAATGCACTCTAAGGGTTTGTTCAGACGTGATGAATCTGCAGCAAAAAGTGCCTATTTGACAGTTTATTTAGACGTGGCGAATTTTGCCGCAGATTTTAAAATCTTTTGCGGAGCCCTCCTACGGCACGGACACCTTCCTGTAAATATACAGCAAGGTGTCCGTGGGCAATAGAAGTTATGGGGTCCATAATTACGAACCGTAATTACGGATGATTTCTACGGTCGGGTGCATGGGGCCTAATGCTATGTTCACACAGGGTGGATACGCCGAGTAAAAACACACATCGTATCCGCCCTAAGCGCCAAAGGAATTCTGGCCGAAAAACCGCACCAAATTGTGGTGCAGTTTTTACACCGGAATGTCCGCTGTGAAAACCTGCAGAAACAAAAAAAAAGATTCATACTTACGTAGCGATGGCGATACGTCCCTCTGCCGTCCTGCAGGCCAGCCTCCTGAGATGGCGTTTTATCCCATGTGACCGCTGGATCCTGTGATTGGCTACAGTGGTCACATGGGATGAAACATCATCCAAGGAGGCCAGCCTGGACGAAAGTAAGTATAAGAATTTTTTTTGCTCAGTTGTGATTTTTACAGCAGAATTGCAGCTTTTCCGCCGCAAAAATCGCAACATCTGCTATTAGTTGCGGCTTTTACTGCCCCATTGAATTCAATGGGAAAACAAGCAAAAAAAAAGCAGCAATTACGCAAATACTATTGACATGCTGCGGAATAAAAAAAATGCACTGCAAGGCAATTTCTGAGCGCTTTTTCCACTCATTTACGCAGCGTGTTCAAATCTCGTCCACTTTACTGCTACTGTATTTACACAACTAATATCGTTGAAGAAAATCTGCAGTATTTACACTACGTGTAAACTTACCCTAATACTTGTGCGCGGTTGCTAGGTTATTGTTACTTCTAGTTTATATTCATCATAAAACACACTGTTTCCAACCAAAACCTCTTCTTTACAGACACCCCTCTACTGTTCCAGCCTGTCAAGTCTGTCTAGGATAACTGCACAAATGTCTTCATAAAGAAACAGATTAGTAAATTTCTTGCGTCAGGCATTCGTTTTATTACAAAAAATTATATGTTTCTAGACTACAACACAAGTATGCCAATTTAGGCTGCGTACAGTCGGCTCTAGAAGTATTTGGACTGTGACACAATTTTCATCCTTTCGCCTCTGTACACAATCGCAATAGATTTAAAACAAAGCAATGAAGATGTGATTGAGGTGTAGACCCTCAGCGTTAATTTAAGGGGTTTACCAAAAATATTGCATGGGTTGTCCAGTCATAAGAAATTATTGGCCTATCTTCAGGATAGGCCATCAATATCTGATCGGTGGGAGTCTGACTACCAGCATCCCCGACGTTCAGCTGTTTTGAAGGGGAAGCAGCGATTGTATGAGCGCTGCTTCCCCTTGATTCCTATCACTGCTCGTACTGTGAATCGCTGACACACTTGTAGCGGGTGGAAGTCAGACCCCCACTGATCAGATATGGATGTTCTTTCCTGAGGATAGGCCATCAATTTCTTATGACTGGACAACCGTTTTAATCATTACATTACATTATTACCCGCACATTTAAAGTGCAGAAGCATCTGTTAGGGCATGCTTATGGTATGCCCTAACAAGCAGCCTAGTTGCATTTATTAGGTCCAAAGCTGTCAGTATCAAACCCATGGCTGAAGGACAAATGAGATTGGAAACCCCCTCTCTTGGTCTGCACTGCAATCAGTACTGCATTAGGGGTTAAATCACTGGGATAATTTTTCTCTGATCCTGATCGTTAGTGTAGGATTGTGGCTATCAATCATAGCCACACTGGGGACCTTAACAACATGGGAGTCCCCCGTGGACCGGTTGCGACAAATCTCTGCATAAGACCGGGCAGTCCTTTCCTGAAAAGTGCCGCTACAAGTCAGGGTAGGGCTGCCCACAACTGTGCAGAATCCCTGATACTGAGAGCAATGCCCTAGAACTCCTGGTTATGGCACGAACTTTGATGGCTTACGCCCAACAGCTAAACGCGCTTTCGTGGGTCTTGACAGCCGCTAGCTGCTAACTTTTGCAGAGCTGGTTACTTACTCAGATTGAGGCCTAACAATGGTTAGCTCGCCTAACAGATGAATGACCTAACGTAAGGGGGTGGGACTCATTAGTCCTGGGTCTTCATTAAAGTCACTGGATTGGGCCTATATCTGTGACCGCATTCCTGCCTTATTCATTCTACTCCACCAGAGTGCCATAATACACTGAAACACTGTGCAATCAGCTTAATATATACACGATAGGAACTTAAGAAAGACAACGTATTAATTTGTCATGAAATTCTGACCGGTGGAGGAGTATTTGTAGTCTTATCCACAGCACAAAGCAGCACTATGCTGGGTCCAAGTCTCCTTACTGAATCTAAATGACTGCTGTGTTTCTGATTCTCCCTCTCCATAAGGTCTCTAGGGGTAGGTAATGGGCAAACTCTTCAGCCACAGGGGGCACCCTTAAGGCCCTTTTATACGGGCCACTGATCAGGCAAATGAGCGTTCATATAAATGCTCTTTCCCTGTCATTGCCCTGTGTAAACAGGGAAACGAATATCCGAAGAATGTGCAAGCGCTCATTCATCTGCTAATCTGCACGTTTATGCGGGCAGTAAAATCGTCGCTAGTCAGCAGGACATCGTGCCAACAGGGAAATTGTATGTGGATAAACAATAGTAGTAATGATTGTTAAAGGTGATGAGTGCCGGTCAATGAGCTGTCTCGCCGTTCGGCACTTGTTTTCACTGTCCCTTATTTACAGTCCTCTTATACACAATCTCCACCATTGCCTCATGCTGCAGCTCCACCCTAATGCTTAGCCACTTGGCCCGAATGCCTGCCAGTGGAGATCTGAGGAAAAAACATGGGAATGTTTTGTTTCCGATACTTCTTTTGGTTTTTGTTAATTTCTTTCTAGATTCCAAACTGCCGGACTATGAATGAGGCCTTGTTGACTTTAAACTTAAAGACTGATAAAAGATGCTTTAGATCCGTCATCGCATTGACCTTTATTATTATTAAATGCGGATTACAAAGTATTTATGGAGATACTGCAGCTAGGCTGCATAAAGTCGCCTCAGATTTCATCCATTCTGGTCAATCGGGCTTCGTTCCAGGAAGAATTTTTTTTACAACATTTTCAGGCTTTTTTTGGGACCTGCAATATGCAGAGGGAGTTGAGGGAAAGGATGCTGTGATCTCACTTGATACTTTTGACCACTTGGAGAGGGCCTACATTTCAGCGGGGCTCTCCAACAGGTTGATATTCTGTATTTAGATGTACAAGCCAGACGAAATATGAATGGATTTGCTTAAATTTTTTCTAAAGTAACAACTGGGACAAGGCAAGATTGTCCTAATAATTCAAATGTTTTGATCAACTGAAAGAAATCTACAATTCTACCATTGGGAGATGTTTTCTCCCTTAACGAAACTTATTTTATTGGTCGCCCAGTTATTAAATATTTGTGGGTATTTATCTCTAGTTTTCCACTTGGTTACTTCAAGCTTTAAGGGGTTTTCCCAATAATCAATATTTATCACCTATCCATAAGTGCGCAGTACCGCTTCATTCATATGGGGCTCCCAGGAACGGCAAGGTAAGCTCGTTCTCGTGATCGGTGGGGGTCGCAGAAGTCACATCCCTATCGATCAGATATTTATCATCTTTCCACAGGATAAATAATGATTATGGGAAAATCCCCCTAATGTAGCCTCACTGGTAAAAAAGTTAATTGTAGTAAGAAGATTAATTACTTGTCATTTCTAGTCCCCCTCTCCGCCATCTATTTCTACTTGGAGACAGGCTATGAATCTTATTCCACATTTAAACTACCATTATCACTGAGGCTCATGGAATAATTACTTTAATCAAAATGTACTGATTTAATTACATTATAATTTTTTTTCTCGCATCCTTTGGGTGGACTTACGCGGAAGGAAGGGCTCTTTAACCTAAAATCACCTTAACAATTTAATACTGCATTACTTTTATATAAGATATGAGCACCGTGTATCTACTGTTTCTTCTCTTATTTGATTTATGACTACAATAAGAAAGCTAATAAAGATAATTGAATAAAATAAAAAATAAAAAATGCCTGCCAGCTTACTAATGGTACATTGGGTATACTATATTACCATATTTAGCATTGAAAAAGACATAGAATTTATGCATAAATAATTAGCGCACAACATTTATGCAGAACCCCTTACAAGAGTCGCGACGCAGATGACATTGAACAGAGTGTGAATCTTAAATGGGTATTCTCAACTCACAGATTTATGGCAAATCCACAGGATATGCCATAAATGTGTGATATGTGCGGTTTGCTTGCTCGGCTATTTTCGTAACTCCAAATGGAGAAAGCCACGGGCACCTCTACATTTATTCTCCACCTGGATGAAGTGGCTGGCTGCTGTTTCCATGGGCAGGTCAGGGGCCCCTGTTCTCCACATATTTTAAAAATATAAAATGAAAATCACATAGGAAGGAGCATTGGGGGTGGGGAAGCACCCAATCACTCCTATCCAAATCTTCCTCATGACGATCGTCTACGTTCACTTTGGAGTCAGGGAGCTTCATTCTAAAGATGTGTTTATCTATTAGACATTTATAGACATACATTCCTGTGGACGTGACATAGATGTCCAAGATATGAATATCATTTTTACGTTATGCTGCTGTGTATGCTAATGCATTGTAACGTTATGACCGTTCACTGTAAAAACATATATGATGGTTGGTTTGCTGGAACCTAAATTGCCAGGTTTACCCATGATGCAGAGAAATGTGAACCACATATAGTATCCTGAAAGGGAGAAGAAATTGAAGCTCATAGTAAAATCCTTTTATCAGACTCCTCACTGCTCTGCCATACAACCCAACAAGGGTAAGAAATATAACAGATTTTAATTTTATATTGTTTTAATACCGACTCGACCAGCGGTTTACCAGTCTGGTGGCAACCCTAGCTTCAGTCTGTCTATGTGAGAATTTGTCACGTCGGGTACGTGGACCCACTGGGCCATACCGCCTTGACGGTATGGCAGCTGGCCAACAGGACACAGGTCACAATCTATAGTTCGTATAGTGTACGTGTGGTAGCTTAGACAGTAGCAAGACAGGCTCGGCTGGGACTAGGTAGCAGGCAGGCGCCAGGCGTCGTGTAGCAGGACAGGCGTGGTACACAGCACCGCACGACTTCAGCTCAACACGGTACTTGACCAGGATAGCACGGGATACAGGTTACAGATAGCAGGAACGGGAAACACTGGGAACTGGAAAACACTTAGGAGACCATTTGCTTCGACAGACTAGGGTAACGACAACAAGGCTCAGGCAAGGCAGGAAGGGGCTGGGCCCCTCTTATAGTCCAGGGCTCATGGGCTAATTTTGTACTAATTTCAGGTGTGCGCGCTGGCCCTTTACGGGACCCGGCCGGGAGAAGCGGAATTGAGCGCTGGCATCTCCTGTGGAGGAGATGGGGACCAGCACTCAAAGTTCCATTGCTGCGGGCATCAGGAGGTAAGTGAGCCTGACGGCCTGCGGCAATGGGCATGACACTCATGCTGTGAGAGGGGAGAAGGAGCAGCTACCAGGAGACAGGCAATTGGTAAAAACAGCCCAGCTCTCCAGCTCCACATCAGGAAGAGTCTGCCTACATATTAAAATAAGCATTCACAGATATGATGCAGAAGGAACGAAAATACCCAAAATATGGCTGCTATACACAACATTTCTGGCTGGACTACATCTAATATATATCTATACCTGCCACCAGCATTTCACCTATTGAACCAGCAATACCAGGTGGTAGTGGGTGAAAATTTTTTATTTCTATATAACATATAATTGTCTTCTTAGTCGGCTCTGTAGCTTTAGTATTCAGTTTTTTTGTGTTCCCGTGCCGTATGCTAATGAGCATAATAGAGTCATATCTTAATTTGAAAAGTCATAACTTCATTCCTCGTTCCTGCCTTTCCGAGTTAACCCTGCCTCCTTACTTTTGATTGACAGCTCCTCCCCTCCCTACAGCACACACGAAATCCCATGCTTGCGCATCAATGTCCTGCTCTGGTGCATGCACACAACGGGACACCATAGTGGCGCATGCGCAGCAACTAGATTTGAGGCCCGGACGAAGCAGGGAAGGCTGTCGGACCATACATGACAGGTGCATGCGCGCTATCTCAGACAAGATTTTGACATTCAGGGTGGGCCAGTTTTCGGCGGTGGGCAGGCATAAGAAGAGGAATGAACGAGACTTCCGGATTATTACCATGGTTAGGAATAGCAAGAAAGAAAAGAAAACTCCTGGTGGAGGCGCTCCTGTGTTTGTGATGTCTATCTAGAGGCTTCAGTTGGTGAAGACAACTCAGGTTGGATGAAAAAAATATCTAAAATCTTTATTCTTGTTAGTAAAACCCTGTAGCAGAGGGGGTTAAAAGTCATAAAAGCAATGCAACGTGTTTCTACAGGGTTTTACTAACAAGAATAAAGATTTTAGATATTTTTTTCATCCAACCTGAGTTGTCTTCACCAACTGAAGCCTCTAGATAGACATCACAAACACAGGAGCGCCTCCACCAGGAGTTTTCTTTTTTCTTACTATTCCTAACCAGTTTTACCACCAGTTGAATTCGTCGTCGTACGCACATCCATGTCCAGCTCCCGAGGCTTTTCACAGTGTGGATCTTCCGATTGCATTGACATACTGCTAAATATTTACAAATTGAGTTAAAAGGTGAGCTGACTACCAACTCCATATTGTCATTTTACCCTACGGTTCGTGACGATATTTATATTAGAGGAGCGCCTATTCTTTTTCTCCCACTTTTTTTCCTTTCTACTACGGATTATTACCATGAAAGACACGAAATGTTTGCAGACCGTTATTTACGGTCTGAGAAGTTTAGGACAGGGGATAACGGCAATGAACTTTTGACAGCAGCGGCCAGCGAGGGGTGAGTAGAGTTCAATAGGTGAAATGCTGGTGACAGGTTTCCTTTAAGACCCTGTTCACACGTGTCTGACTTAGCAAGGAACCCGCACCAAATCAGACGACAATCTGCATTCCATTCATATCAATGGAGTCTCCACATCTCTGTCCACATGCAACGGAAAATTTCTGCCGCGTAAATAAGTAGAATGCTGCTTATTCCAGACGGAAATGTTGCAGATTAGACCGATTTAAAGGGGTTTACCCATCAGGGACATTTATGGCATATCAACAGGATATGCCATAAGTGTCAGATAAATGCGGGTCCCACCTCTGGTAAAATCAACTGTTTGGAGCTGGACCCATGGCTATCAGATTAAAGGGGTTGTCTGGGATGAGACATCCACAACAAGTTTCTTTTCTAGCTGGATTTTGATCCAGTAACATTGCGTTTATGACCAGCTTAGTTCTGATGTAGTTTGGTGCATCGATTAAAGGACTAACCAGAGACAGAATATCATGAGCAGCATAAAGAACCCTTTTAAAACTTGTTTGTTGCGGTGATTGAAATTAGTCGACATATGATCACGATTTTATACTGACACTAAATTGTCACTACTTTGATTACTAACATATTCTGTGTCATGAATTCATCACTCCCATTAGTCATGGAAATGATATCGTGAACACAGTCCTGGATTCCTATACCTGTGTGGGTGTTACAGAATTTCGATGTCACTTTTATTGTCAAGACAGATAGACAGATATAATAACTTGTTAGAAATTATAGAGCAAAACATTGCAAAGTGAAGCCTATTATAAAGACTCATAGTGTAGCGGTACAGTGCCGAGGAGACTCTATTACCTGCTCCCACATAAAGGCCTTAAGGTTAATTGCTTGCGATTTCAATCTCGGATTATTTCGTCTGACTTTACCCGCTAGTGAATAGTTGCCATATTAGCATTTGGGAACGAGGTTCTGTGGTGCTCAAACAGCATACTTTCGATCCCTTTGTATTGTATTGTCACAAAATCTTAACAACATTTTCTGCCACAAAGCATGTCATTAAACTACTATTACTACTAACAGATCTGTTTTATATGGATTCATAATAAGGCACTTGTAGAAGTCTACCCTAGTCTTACACTATATCTCTATATGACTCCAATGCAGAACCCATGAGGGAAAAAAAAAAATTTCCATCAGATGCCATATAATGCAGGTATTCTCCCCTAGAAGCATTGCTTGTAGGGGATTATACGGGGCCATACGTAGGCGCCATACAGAAGTGCATTGATTGAATACGGCTTTGTAGTATGGGGCCATAGGGACTCAGGGTGCAGTTGTACAGGCTTTGTGCATGAGGACTAAATATGAATATACACATCTGCGGCTTCAGCTTATTCTTT
This sequence comes from Rhinoderma darwinii, assembly GCF_050947455.1. NCBI lineage: Eukaryota > Metazoa > Chordata > Amphibia > Anura > Rhinodermatidae > Rhinoderma > Rhinoderma darwinii. Next base: position 40,626,106 of record NC_134691.1, on the reverse strand, counting down.
TGCATTCTTTACATCATGTTGTTTTCCTAAAGTTAAGGGGCAATGGCTTATGAAAGTGTGCTGTGTGTGCCCCCTCATCCCTTAGTTCTTAGTTTTCGTATCTCCAACTTATGCAGTCGGCTTTTTCATTGACTTCAATGGCACTTTCACATACAAGTTGTCACGTTGGGTACGTGGACCCACTGGACCGTACCGCCTTGACGGTGTGGCAGCTGGCCAACAGGACACAGTCTATAGTTCGTATAGGGTACCTGTGGTAGCTCAGACAGTAGAAAGACAGGCTCGGCTGGGACTAGGCAGCAGGCAGGCGCCAGGCGTAGTGTAGCAGGACAGGCATGGTATACAGCACAGCACGACTTCAGCTCAACACGGTACTTGACCAGGATAGCACGGGATACAGGTTACAGGTAGCAGGAACGGGAAACACTGGGAACTGGAAAACACTTAGGAGACCATTTGCTTAGACAGACTAGGGTAACGACCACAAGGCTCAGGCAAGGCAGGAAGGGGCTGGGCCCCTCTTATAGTTCAGGGGCTCATGGGCTAATTTTGGCTTAATTTCAGCACCCTACGGGAACCGGTCTGGAGAAGCGGAAGTGAGCGCTGGCATCTCCTGTGGAAATGTGCGGTCATAGTGCCATGGCTGCAGGTGTCAGGAGGTGAGTGAGCCTGACGGCCTGCAGCCATGGGCATGACACAAGTATACGTCTGCTTGGGAACTAATGCTACTTATACTCAGAGGATTTTTTTTTAAAGGTCCTACAGTCTGGATTCCAATTCTTATAAGGTGCATTAGAAAAATTGCAATTATAAAGAATCATTATTATACACACTTCTGGGTTTTTCCAAACCTAATCTACAACTTTAAGTGTTGCTATCATATTTTTATTATTATTACAGAATTAAATACCCCACTTTATACTGATTAATTTTAGGTTCTCATTTTTGTTTCTTTAATATAGAGATTGTTTCCATGTATTAACAAACTTTTTAAATATATCAATTCCTGCAGCGCGAGGCTGCCACTAGGTGTCGCTGACTGAAGACAGATTTATAAAGTTTCCATTGAACTAAAATGAACCTGTATAAATCCAGCCATGTGCAGCATAAATTTATTGAACAAATTTGTGAATGTATAAAAAATACTGCACTGGGAAAAAGTAGTGTGAACTACACTACAAGTGGAGTATTTGAAGGTTTCATCTTCCTAGAAATTAATGATTCTAAAAAATTTGTAAAAGTTCTGCACAGGACTTCTTGCTATGTATATGATATAAATGACTACATTTATTTTTTTTTTTTTCAAAACCTATAAAAATAATGTAGGAAATGTAAAGACTTCTAGAAGATCATATGAGAATGCTCAATGTTAATGTTGCACCAAAATTTTAAATGCAAGGAACAGCGATTTTTGGAAGTCCAATTTGCAGCCCACTGTCAGGCACCCTTGTTAGCGCACACAGCTTGCCACCAAGTCTGTGAGTGCCCATGCTGTGTTAATGACCCATGTGCTACTCTATAGAGTTGACATAGGATTACAGCATGTTCTGGCAGGTTTGAGGTGAAGCAAATATAATCAGGTGAGACATTTACTTGTGTGGGTATACCAGCTTAACCCCTTAAAGGGAATGTGTTGCCAGCAAAACATGTTTTTTTTTTTTAATTAAACATTTAGTGTGTAGGTGATTAAACATTGTTCAAATTTTTTTTATTTTTTTCACGAGTCAGGAAATATTATAAATTAGATTCTAATTTATAATATTTCCCATTGCTGGTCACTAGATGGAGCTATTCCCAAAATTGCAGCATTGCATGTGGTAAAGCAACCACATTGCTTTTTGCTGCAAAATTGGGAAAAAAGCACTCGCTCTAGTGAGCTCTGAGAATCAGTGGCGTAACTACCGCCGTAGCAGCAGTAGCGGCTGCTACGGGGCCCGCGGCATGAGGGGGCCCGTGTCGCCCGCCGGCACGGGCCCCCACCATGGCCGGAGGCTCCGCTAGCAGCCGCTATGGCTGCTACAGCGGGACGCCACTGAACACTACGGCAGAGCAGGGAGGTATCTCCCTGCTCTGCCATTAACTGGTTCCCGGCCGCTGGCTGTATTTTTACGGCCAGCGGTCAGGGTCCTTAAAACCCGAGCCATAGACTTTCTACGGCTCGGGTTTTAACTTGCTGCCCGCGCGATCGGGCAGCTGAATGTCGGGTCTCCGGCTGTCAGTGACTGCCGGGGACCCTGAGGAGAAGATAGAAGCAGCTTTCGCTGCTTCTGTCTTCTCTGATAACTTGTACACAGCGCTGAATGCGCGCAGTGTACAGGAATAGAGACAGCAGCAGCGGCGCTGTCTCTATTCCTCCCGGTGATCATGTGACTGGTCACATGATCGCCGGGTGCCGTTAGTGGCAGACTGCTGCTGGGTCTAACTAGACCCAGCACAGCCCAGTTAGTGACAATCGTCACTATGAGAGGGCTGATTTCCCCTGTAACTGGGGCTGCTGTGCAGCTCCAGTTACAGTGGAAAAACATGGTGTAAAAGAAAGAAAAAAAAAATATAAAGTTCCCCAAAGGTCTTCTTTGACCTTTGGGGGACAGACCATAGTAATAAAAAAATAATAAAGTGCAAAAAAAATGTAAATAATAAACACACATAAAATACCCACCCCCAAAAAAAACGTCCCCCGCCAGTCATTGTTGTAACGCTAGCGCTGACCCAATTACCCGAATATAGACATGTAATATATAAAAATTTACGGTAGACAATGACGATCACAAATAAAAGGTCTATTTTAGGGTAAAACTATGTTATTACCAAAAAAAATAGCTGAAAAGTAAAAAAAGCTTATTTTTTTACTATTATTTTCAAACTTTATGAATACAAATTCTAAAATAGCAAAAAAGGATGTGTATAAAAACGATAAAAAAAGAAACCTGCATTGTCTACGGAAAAAACATCGCAAAAATCACGTCGTTAGCCCAACAAATAAAAAAGTTATAGCCATTTAACTAACACGTGCTAAAAAGGGCTAAACGGTGTCTGGTCCTGAAGGCGCAAAATAGAGCAAAAGACATGTATCCCCCCGTTCTCCACAGGACATGTATCCCCCCGTTCTCCACAGGACATGTATCCCCCCGTTCTCCACAGGACATGTATCCCCCCCTTCTCCATAGGACATGTATCCCCCCCCTTCTCCACAGGACATGTATCCCCCCCCTTCTCCACAGGACATGTATCCCCCCCCCTTCTCCACAGGACATGTATCCCCCCCCTTCTCCACAGGACATGTATCCCCTCTCCACAGGATCTCCACAGGACATGTATCCCCCCCTTCTCCACAGGACATGTATCCCCCCCTTCTCCACAGGACATGTATCCCCTCTCCACAGGACATGTATCCCCCCCCTTCTCCACAGGACGTGTATCCCCCCCCCCTTCTCCACAGGACGTGTATCCCCCCCCCCCTTCTCCACAGGACATGTATCCCCTCTCCACAGGATCTCCACAGGATAGGGGATACATGTGTGATCGCTGGCAGCGATAGGGAGAACGGGGGACTGAAACTCCCCTGAAGTTCTCCATCACAAACCTTGGACTTCCGGGGTCTGTGTCGGCAGCTCCGTAGAAATGAATGGAGCGCCGGTCGTGCTTGTGCGCATGCGTGACCAGCGCTCCTTTCATTTTTATTGAGCTGCGCAGACGCCGGAAGTCAGGTTTGTCATGGAGAAGTTCAGGGGGACTTTCAGTCCCCCGTTCTCCCTATCGCTGCCAGCGATCACACATGTATCCCCTATCCTGTGGAGAGGGGATACATGTATTTTGTAGGACACACTGTAGGTCGCATTTTTTTGGGAGGGGGGACGCTGTATGGCGTTCCCTACAGGGGGGGGGGGGACGCTGTATGGCGTTCCCTACAGGGGGGGGGGAATGCTGTATGGCGTTCCCTACAGGGGGGGGGTGGCTGTATGGCGTTCCCTACAGGGGGGGTGGCTGTATGGCGTTCCCTACAGGGGGGGTGGCTGTATGGCGTTCCCTACAGGGGGGGTGGCTGTATGGCGTTCCCTACAGGGGGGGTGGCTGTATGGCGTTCCCTACAGGGGGGGTGGCTGTATGGCGGTCCCTACAGGGGGGGAGCTGTATGGCGTTCCCTACAGGGGGGGCTGTATGGCGTTCTCTACAGGGGGGGCTGTATAACGTTCTCTGCAGGGGGCTGTATGGCGTTCTCTACAGGGGGGCTGTATGGCGTTCTCTACAGGGGGATGTATGGCGCTATCTACAGAGGGGGGCCTGTATAGCGTTAGCTACAGGGGGGGGGCTGTAAAAAAGGCACTATCTACAAGGGGGGGGGGGGGGTTGTGTGACACCCAGGGGAGGGGGGGCCCCAGTCAAAAGTTTGCTATGGGGCCCAGTCTTTCCTAGTTACGCCCCTGCAGGCGGGCTGTATGGCACATTCTACAGGGGGCACTATTTATAAGGGGGGCTGCTTGTGGCACCCAGGGGGGCCCGGTAAAGAGTCTGCTATGGGGCCCAGTCTTTCCTAGTTACGCCCCTGCTGAGAATCCCCCCTCCTTTATCCTGGCTAGTGCCGGGATAAACGAGGGGTTTGAACGGTCTAACCTCCTACACTGTGTGTCGCCATTTTTTGAGCTAACACACAGTGTAGTAGGTTTACATACAGTAGTAAACACACACAAACACGAACATACATAGAAATCTCTTACCTGCTCCTGCCGCCGCGGCTCCCTCCGGCCCGTCCGCTCCGTCTGCTGCCGCTGGTCCAAGTGCACAAGTCCGGATGCCGCGACCGGAAGTAGTAATCTTACTGTCCGGCCGCGACTTCCGGTCCACAGGAAAATGGTGCCGGACGGCGCGCATTTCAAATTGGACTGTGTGGGAGCGGCGCATGCGCAGTTCGCACACAGACGGCGTACACAGAAGTGGATGGGACGGGACCCGTTCGCAGTCCCTATGGGACTGTGGCTGCCGTATTCCATGTCTGTATGTGTCGTTAATCGACACATACAGAAATGGAAAAAAAAATGGCAGCCCCCATAGGGAATAAAAAGTGTAAAAATAAGAAAAAGTAAAACACAAACACACAAATAAATATAAACGTTTTTAATAAAGCACTAACATCTTTAACATATTAAAAAAAAAATTGTGATGACACTGTTCCTTTAAGGACATGGACAATTTTGGCCTTGAGTATAGAACAATTTTTTTAGATTTCTCTATTTGCATCCCGATGCTCATAACTTTTTTATTTTTTGTACGACTTAGTTGTATGAGACTTTGTTTTTTGCGGAACGAGTTGTAATTTATGTCGGTATCGTTTTTTGGTACAAGTACATTAACGTTTAATTTATATACATTTTTGTTTTGGCGATAATGCAGAAAAAAACCCAATTACACTGCAGTTTTATTATTTTATTTTTTACACCATACACCTTATATAATAAATAATGTTATACATTTGTTGTACAAGTTGTTATGGTCGTGGCGATACCAAATATGTGTATATTATTTCATGTTTTGGGACTTCGATTTTAAAACGTTTATTTATTGTAAAAAATGTGTATTTATGTGTATTTTTGTTACTATTTTTTTTATTTAACATTTTTTTATTTTTTATTAATTTAAGGTTTTTTTAATCCCACAGAGGGATTTTTAATTTTGCTATTTATTTTTTAACTGTAATGTACTGGCATATATCTATATGCCAGTACATTAGCCTGACAGGCAGTTGTTAGGGCATACCTGACTATGCCCTAACAACAGAAAATATGATCAGACAGCCCTGGGGTCCTTCAATGGACCCTAGGCTGTCTGGCCATACGAGTTATGGGCTTTGATCGTGTCACAGGGATTTTCTGTGATGCAATCAAAGGGCCGTCTCCCCTCCTCTTATAGTTTGAATGCCGCGATCAGCTTTGATCGCGGCATTCAAGGGGTTAATGGAGGAGAGAAGAGGTTTTTCTTCTCTCCACCGTTAGAGCGGTGCTGTGGCTGTACACAGCCGTTACCCTGCTCCTGATCGTGCGCGGACACAGCTGTCACACAGGACGAGAATACTCATCCTATGATGCTGATAACTACAGTGTGACTTGTTTTAAAAAAACGTAGTTTATTAGTTTAAAAGTTATGAGCATTTTTCTAAATATGCTAATGTGGTTCTAATAGCCGAATAGGGCGGTGTAATGTTTTCTGTATGATGCTGTCCAATCAGCATACAGCTTCTCCCCCTTCCCTGGCCTGCAACACACTGTGATTATATAGTATACTACTATTTGTAGTGATCCCCCTTCCCACCGGCCTCAGTCTCTCATACAGTGTGAAGCAGCTTCATGCTGATAGGACAGCGTCAGAGACTGTAAGGAGGCTCCACCTAAGGAGAATTGCCGCTGTTACCTGTGGAGATATACCTTAGGACACTAATAAAACTAGACTTGTGCACATACCCCTCTGTTTTGGTTCTGGTTTTATCAACATCTATTAGTTTTGTTTTAGGTTGTGCTGCTTGTCTTGAGGTTCTGGTTGGTTTTAGTCATATAGTAAGCAAATAATGTAATAATGTAATTGTGTCAGTAATATCATTACTCATCATTACTCAAGGGCAGGATTACATTAAAGAGTAACACCTCTATATAAATAAAATACACAGGATCACCCCATTGACAATAGGTGAAGGAGACAACTTACCTCCTCCTCCTCCTCCAACCTGCACAGTGACAACTGCACAGGACACAGAGCATGCCCGCAACATTCTCCCATATAAGCCAATGAGACATTTTCTGTTTTCTTATCTCCTGTGCCTTCTATAAAGCAACTCTCTGGAGATAGATGGCTGCCCCCTAAAAAAAAACAAAAAACATACAATCAGAATATAAAAACAGACATAAAAAAAGAATAAGGAGATACATTCCCATTAAAACAGTATAGTGGAGGGGAACCTGCAATATGTGACGCCATATGAGGCTGGAGAACCATTTTAAGTCTGAATTCCTCACAAATGTAATTCCAAAACATTTGTGAGAAACCAGAATACAGAAGAACATTCAGCCGTAAAATGATTCCTAGAACATGTCAGTCTTTTTCCATACAGATGGAACTGAAATCCTTCTCATCCTTGGAGAACCGGCCCCATGTGCTCCGCCACTCCGGGCAATGACAGAAAGTATCTTGTGGCGCAACATTGATATAATTAACTGGCAGCTGGAAAATCCCGGCACATTTGTTCCAGTTTTTACACTTGATTGATGAGTCTTACAAGTGACAGATGTGACTGAGCTTTAAATATCATAGCAGGGTTCACGCTACTTGATAAAAAATATTGCTCCTTCAGTCCGCTATAGAAATTAAGATTAAGCATAGTGCATGATTTTATTATCTGGTAAGCGCTGGATAAATGTGATGTTTAATGTGGCTGCTTATCACTGTGCTGTAATAATAACCAGGCATGGCATGGGGAAATGTAGTACATATCATACTACACACACTTATGCCTCTGTATGGCTGTCAGTAAGGCATCATTCACACAACCGTCATGAAGTCCGCAAAATACAGTGCATTGTGCTTCTGTTTTGCTTCCTCGTTCTTTCCGTGTTTTGTGGGAAATTGGGAAGGAGGATACTGAAGCATTACATGGTCTGGAGGGGATTTCCAAGTGTCTCCTACTAATGGATCTGTGGAAAAACTAAGTCCGAACGAATGGCTTCATTGTGCTGTCCGTTGTTTACGTGGATTCCTAGACGAGAATGGGCGAAACGGAACAGAAACACAGACGAGAATAGGACATGTTATATAATTTTGCGGAACGGACACATAGATGATCTACTGCTATTCATTGGAATATATAACCATTGTATTGTATTTTTTAAGTATGTAGCCTAGATTGAAATTTATTGTGTTGCCAGACCTGACAGATTCCCTTTAAAAGTCGGTTTCATGTTTTTCTTTGTATGACTATGCTAACAATATTTATCAAAATATTTCATCCCTTAGGGCAGCAATTTGTGCTCCAGAGCTGCTTTTCCTACTGCAACTAGGGACAACACGTTTCAACACGTTTCAATCATAGTCGGCCATTTTGGGATTTGAAGCTGAGTATCCTGATCACCTGGCTATGCAATCCAAATGCCAGTGTGCACTGACTCGCCTATGCACTCTTTTACCTATTACAACCATTTTCCTCTATACCTCTATAGTCATTCCTTCTTAGATTAGCGCACAAGAAAAAGGCACTCCTACACTGTCGGGTACACCTACAAGACAACACACCTGCAGTGTGTTATAAAGCAATGCAAACTTCTTCTAGATATAAACATAGTAAAAAATTAATCTTTAAATTAAATAAAGTATTTTAATAATGCAATAATGCATCCTGAGGCAATGTTTATGAGAAGTTTTGAAGATAGAAGAAAAAAATTCTAGTTTAATTAAATTTTAGTTGAATGAATTAGATATAAATCTGCAGAAGATAAATAATATTTGTCATTTGTTTTAAATGTTGTAGCTATTTTGTTTTAAAAAACTTTCCCGGGGGCTGCCATATTGTATAAACAGTACAGCAGGGTGGGTATATGCTTTATGGCAGCTGCAGTGAAAGGGAGTAATTCGACAGAAAATGTTAAAGACTGTTACATTCTTCAGAAAGTTATAGCACCTCCCCCGGAGACCAGGGAGTGACAGGGGAGTTGTATTAGTATATATTGCCTTATCTGTGTGTATAGTGTAGCAATCCTGCTTTATCTTAGCCTCCAGCAGTACAAAAATCTGCCATCTAATGAGATGACTCTGTTGATCTCTCCCAGTCTACACAAAAAAATCTAATAGTGAGCAGCAGGAAACAGGAAATGTCAGCCTATTGTGACTGCTCCAATGAGTAGTGTGAAAGCTAGAAGTCACTAAGTCACAAAAAATTCCCAAAACATCTGTAAAATAATTACGGATTTAAAAAATTTCATTTTCTAATGATACATTTCCTGTAAAAGAAGTGTATTATAGGATGTTGTGTATCGTGATATTTGTCTGTAAATAGAACAAATGTTTTGTAGTAGTAATTTAATATAATGATAAAACTGTATCAACCTAAAAACATCTAAACATGTAAAAGAAATAGACTGTAATTTTTGCAGATTTGAAGAGAACATTTCAGGCTGCATTTATTAAAACACATCTGTGGATAGAACAAAGTAAATAGAGGGAATTACATTTCTCTTTCCACTCAAGGAGAGGGCATGACACCACTAGGAAAATAAATATGATATACCGCGAATTGGTTGTGAAGATTGCCTGATAATTGCTTGTGTGGTGAGATACATTATCAACAAATAACATTTTTACCACAGCTTATACCTGTTCAAGATCTGTCAGCGGGTAACATCAGCGCTGTTAGGTAATCTCCTGTGTATTTTATGAGCATTACATTAAATCTAGAAACTTTCTGGGGAAAATGTTTTTCTGAAATAAAACAAACAAAATAAGGTTCAATTCACAATAATGTAGGAGGGATATAAATATTCAGTTCAGCAACCCTGCCCCACAAAGTATATAGGCATTTGTAGTTCAGTAGCCACATCATCAGTCTGGCAGTTCTGTTGGGTGTTGGGCCTGCTCGCCTCCATAATGCAAAGTCTGTTCCTAAACTGGTATGTGTCCTTTATTATTATAACTTTGGTGCCAATGGTGCCATCATCCACATCCGGGACTTGTGGCACATGGCAAGTCAGCCTCCCCCATTGCCCATTTAATTTTTTTAAATGGAATACAGGAACATATCCCAGAGGATGGAAGAAGAGTAAACTTCCCTTTCCTTCTCTTTATAAGAGAAAGTGGATTTCACCGATACAAGTCCGAATTTAACCCAAAAAGATATAAAAAATTCTGTTATGAGCAAGGTTGCCCGCTTGAACATTTCAATTACTCATAGGAAATTATAATGGGATGCTGGTCGCCGCACCTATCTCCAGGGGCGTAACTAGGAAAGACTGGGCCCCATAGCAAACTCTTGACTGGGCCCGCCCAGGTGCCACACACAGCCCCCCTTATAGATAGTGCCCCCTGTAGATTGTGCCATACTGCCCCCCTGTAGACAGTGCTAAACAGCCCCGCCTGTAGACAGTGTCACACCCCACTTGTAGATACTGCCCCCCACCTCCCCCTTATAGATTGTGCCATACAGCCCCCTTTACATTGTACTCATTTGAAGTCCATAACACTGTTACGGTGGTTAGACTCCTCAAATATAGCAAACCAAAAACCAGATAAATTAGGAGCTTGAAACCAAAATGACAGCCATGTAGTTAAAATTGTATAAATACTTAATTTAATTCACATATTAAAAGCATGAATGTTTACATACTATGAAAATAAACACTTGAACAGAATATATCAAAGAGCAATGGTATCAACAATTTGCATCGCTTATTTGTTAGCTGGACTAAAGTACGTTTATATATAGTATTGTCTATAACATGAAAATAGTTTATTATGGTGGATCCACAGGTTTTTGTCCAATGCAAAAAGGTTTAAGTATTCATCTATGCTGCACAACGAACCATAAGTGATATAGGAAAAAGTAGAATCCCTGCATACAATAAATACTCAATAAACTGCAGGGATAATTGTATCGCTATTTCAATAGTATGCCCTCATATATTAGATGTAATCTGCTGGTTAAATGTTTTTATATATAAGTATAACAGCATCCATATTAATAAGACTTGCTTATCCTTAGAAGATATTTGTTTAAGTGTGTGCTGCGCCTCCTACCTCCAGGGGTGTAACTAGGAAAGACAGGGCCCCATAGCAAACTCTTGACTGGGCCCCCCCAGGTGCCACACACAGCCCCCGTTATATATAGTGCCCCCTGTAGATTGTGTCATGCAGCCCCCCTGTAAACAGTGCTATACAGCCCCGCCTGTAGACAGTATCACACCCCACTTGTAGATACTGTCCCCCACCTCCCCCTTATAGATTGTGCCATACAGCCCCCTGTAGATATCGCCAAAAATCCCCCCTGTATGTAGCGCCATACAGCTCCCCCTGTATATAGTGCCACACAGCCCCCTTAGTAGATAGTACCACACAGCCCCCCCCCTTAGTAGATAGTGCCACACACAGACCCCTGTAGATTGCGCCACACACTGCCCCTTTAGATAGTGCCTTACCCCTTCCCCTTGTAAACAGTACCATACAGCCCCCTAGTAAATAGTGCCACACAGCCCCCCTTAAGTAGTGCCACACAGCCCCTTATATATAGTGCCACACAGCTCCCCCATGTGTATAGTGCCCCACAGCCCCCCAAGTAGAACAAGGCAGTGGCACATCTGAGAAAATTGTATCAGCAGGGGGATGTCAATCAAACATGGAAAGGTGGGTTTGGAGGCAGGACTATGTGACTTCAAGATAGCGGCACCGCCCCTTACACTATCCTGAGTAATTAGCATATAGTGTGCGCCGTTTTAAAAGTTGATTTTCTAGATGTTGCTGCATCTGAAAAAAAAGATACATTTGGAAATATTGTCAGGTCATTTATTACCAAGCTCAGTACATATATACAGTACCAGAACCAAGTTCAGTACTTAAATACAGCATCAGAACCAAGATCAGTACATATATACAGCTCCAAAACCAAGCTCATTACATATATACAACACCAGGACAAATACTGCTCAATTTAGTGCAACCCCTGCCATATAGGTTTGTACGGCATGAAACTACAACTCCCAGCATGGCCCGAACAATGGTAAGGGTATTCTGGGAGATGCTGTTTCACAAAAAAAATCATACCACCCATCATCTCGCTGTAGATCATACAGTGACTACAGTACTGATTAGAGGCAGAATAAACATTTACATTAAGTGACTCACCGGTGACTTCTCAGATTCTATTTCTTTTTCTCTTTTCTTCTCCCTCTGGTCCAGACCTCTATGATAGATTTCTCCAGGCCACGACCCATTTCTACAGTTTTCCCCTCAGATGTCTTCAGCTTCTCACTTTTAAAATATTTCTGCACCCATTAACGAAGATAAAATTCTCAACACCTCTAAATATAATAGTGCCATACACTGCACCTCTAACTATAATAGCGCCATACACTTTTTCCGTGATTCTAATAGTACCATACACTATGTCCCACACACACACCGTGCCCCCGGTAGATAGTGCCCTCATTGCCCCCTGTAGATAGTGACCCACATAGAGCCTCTGTAGATAGTGCGCTACATAGAAGCCCCTGTAGATAGTGCCCCGCATACAGCCCTCTGTAGATAGTGCCCATATATGGACTCCAGAGCAGCAAGGCAATAGTGCTAACCACTGAGCCACCGTGCTGCCCTACATATAGCTTCCCCTATAGGTAGTGCTTCACATACAGCCCATCTCTGTAGATAGTGTCTCACATATAGCCCACCCCTGTAGACAGTGCCCTACATATAACCCCCCTGTAGATAGTGCCCCACAGGTAACCCACCCCTGTATATAGTGTCCCACACATAACCCACCTATAACGACGGGGGGTAGGGAAACGAACAATTGAGCCCTAATCTACCCGCCACTCTGTCCCTGCCTACTTGCAACGACCCGCCCTAGGCGACGGGGTACAACTGGGCGGCGGTGCCTACGCTCAGTAAGTGCATGAGACAAACATACAAGGGAATACAAAGCAAAGGGAAGGGGCAGTTGCCCACGGCAACACCGTGAGCAACCAGAGTGGTGAACGAGCCACGTCAAACCAGGAGAGCACGAGGTACCAAACGCAGAGCAGGAGAGTAGTCAGTAAGCCAGAGTCAGTATGGAGCAGGATCAAATAGTTAGGAGCTGTAGCTGGGCCAGGAAACCACACAGAAAGAATCACAAGCAAAGGAGGAACAGGAAAGGCAGGTATAAATAGACAGAGGGCGGGAGCTAGCTCCGTCTGGCCAGGCTGCGATAGGCTCTCCCACTCCTAAGCCTGCCATCCTGAATGGTGGAAGATGGAGTCAGTCTCAGAGACGTAGATTCAGGTGCAGACTGATTACCTATGGGAGTTAACCCCGAAGCTGTGCCTGGCAGATCCTTTACAGTACCCCCCCTTTTATGAGGGGCCACCGGACCCTTTCTAAGTGGACCTGGTTTACTGGGGAAACGAAGGTGGAACTTCCTGACCAATACCCCAGCGTGAACATCCCGGGCAGGTACCCGAGTCCTCTCCTCAGGACCGTATCCTCTCCAATGGACCAGGTACTGGAGGGAACCTTGGACCATCTTGCTGTCCACAATCTTGGCTACCTCGAATTCCACCCCCTCAGGGGTTAGAACGGGAACAGGAGGTTTCCTCGAGGGAGCCAAGGACGGGGAACAGCGTTTAAGGAGGGAGGCATGAAACACGTCGTGTATACGAAAAGATGGGGGTAACTCCAGCCGAAAGGAGACAAAATTGAGGACTTCAATGACCTTATACGGCCCAATAAACCGGGGAGCAAACTTTTTGGACGGGACCTTAAGACGCAAGTTCCTAGACGATAACCACACCAGATCCCCGACCATAAACAAGGGGTTAGCAGAACGTTTTCTATCAGCCTGAGTTTTTTTGTACGCTCTGGGACGCCTCTAGGTTCTTCTGAACCTGGGCCCAGACTGTGCACAGTTCCCGATGAACGACCTCTACCTCGGGATTGTTGGAACTACCAGGTGAAACGGAGGAGAACCGTGGATTAAACCCAAAAAAGGGGGAGACCCCTGACGAGTTACTGACCCAGTTATTAAGGGAAAATTCAGCGAGGGGAATGAATGAGACCCAATCATATTGACAGTCAGAGATAAAATACCTTAAATATTGTTCTAGAGATTGATTAGTCCTCTCCGTTTGGCCATTGGTTTCAGGATGGAAGGCAGAGGAGAAGGACAGATCAATCTCCAACTTTTTACAGAAGGCTCTCCAAAACAAAGAAACAAATTGAACCCCTCTGTCCGAAACAATATTGACAGGGACCCCATGGAGACGCAGGATGTGTTTGACAAACAAGGTAGCTAACGTCTTGCCGTTAGGTAGTTTCTTGAGGGGCACAAAGTGGCACATCTTACTGAAGCGGTCTACTACCACCCACACCACCGACTTGCCTTGGGATGGAGGCAAATCGGTGATAAAATCCATGGAGATATGTGTCCAAGGTCTCTGGGGAATGGGCAACGAACGTAGTAAGCCCGCTGGTCGGGACCTGGGAGTCTTGGACCTAGCACAAACCTCACAAGCGGCGACGTAGGCCTTAACGTCTTTAGGCAACCCAGGCCACCAATAGTTTCTGGCAATGAGGTGTTTGGTACCCAGGATGCCTGGATGACCAGATAGTGCGGAGTCATGATTTTCCCTAAGTACCCTTAGCCGGTATTGCAGGGGAACAAACAGCTTGTCCTCAGGAAGGTTCCCGGGAGCTGAACCTTGATCAGCCGCAATTTCAGAGACTAAATCAGAATCAATAGAAGAAATGATTATACCGGGAGGCAAAATACAAGCAGGATCTTCCTATGAAGGAGGGCTGGCCATGAAGCTACGCGACAGTGCATCGGCCTTAATATTTTTAGACCCAGCCCTATAGGTAACCAAAAAGTTGAATCTGGTAAAAAATAGCGCCCATCGAGCTTGTCTCGGGTTTAGCCTCCGGGCAGATTCTAGGAGAACCAGATTCTTGTGGTCGGTAAGGACCGTTACCTGGTGCCTAGCCCCCTCCAGGAAGTGGCGCCACTCTTCAAATGCCCATTTAATGGCTAAGAGTTCGCGGTTGCCAATATCATAGTTACTCTCAGTGGGCGAAAACTTCCTGGAGAAGTAGGCACAGGGGCGGAGATGGGTGAGGGACCTGGTACCCTGGGACAAGACAGCCCCCACTCCCACCTCGGATGCGTCAACTTCCATGATAAATGGCTCCATTTGGTTGGGCTGAACCAGCACCGGGGCCGAGATAAAGCACTTCTTAAGGACCTCAAAAGCCTGGACAGCCTCAGGTGGCCAGTGGAGGAGATCAGCACCTTTACGAGTGAGGTCCGTAAGAGGCTTAGCGATGACCGAGAAGTTAGCAATAAATCTCCTGTAATAATTAGCGAACCCCAAAAAACACTGTAACGCCTTCAGGGAGGCAGGTTGGACCCATTCCGCCACAGCCTGAACCTTGGCGGGGTCCATGCGGAATTCATGAGGAGTGAGGATTTGACCCAAAAATGGTATCTCCTGTACCCCAAACACACATTTTTCGGTTTTTGCAAACAGTTTGTTTTCCCGAAGGACCTGGAGCACCTTCCTGACATGCTCAATGTGGGATGACCAGTCCTTGGAAAACACCAGTATGTCATCAAGGTACACTACAAGAAATATCCCCAGGTAATCTCTCAAAATCTCATTTATGAAATTCTGGAAGACCGCCGGAGCATTACACAACCCAAAGGGCATGACGAGGTATTCGAAATGACCTTCGGGCGTGTTAAACGCAGTCTTCCACTCATCCCCCTCTTTGATGCGGATAAGGTTATACGCCCCCCGTAGATCAAACTTAGAGAACCATTGGGCCCCCTGAACTTGATTAAAGAGATCAGGAATCAAAGGAAGGGGATACTGGTTCCTTACAGTGACCTTATTCAGGTTACGGTAGTCAATGCATGGCCTAAGACCACCATCCTTCTTCCCTACGAAGAAGAAGCCAGCACCTACCGGAGAAGTAGAGGGGTGAATGTAACCCTTGGCCAGGCATTCCTGGATATACTCTCTCATGGCTTCACGTTCGGGACAAGAAAGATTAAATATCCTACCCTTAGGAAGCTTAGCTCCTGGTACCAATTCGATAGCGCAATCGTATTCTCTATGAGGAGGTAACACTTCGGAGGCCTCCTTAGAGAAAACATCAGCGAAGTCCTGAACAAACTCATTTAGCGTGTTCACCTCCTAAGGGGGAGAAATAGAATTAACAGAAAAACATGACGTCAAACATTCATTACCCCATTTGGTAAGCTCCCCAGTATTCCAGTCAAACGTGGGATTATGCAACTGCAACCAGGGAAGGCCTAAAACCAAATCGGACGATAATCCCTCCATCAACAGTACAGAGCACTGCTCCAAATGCATGGAGCCAACAAGGAGTTCAAAAACAGGGGTATGCTGTGTAAAATAGCCATTAGCAAGAGGAGTGAAGTCGATACCCACTACCGGGACAGGTTTAAGCAAATCAATCAAATGCATAGAGAGAGACATAGCAAATTCCACAGACATGATATTAGCAGAGGACCCTGAATCCACGAAGGCACTGCCGGTAGCAGACCTACCACCAAAAGAGACCTGAAAGGGAAGCAAGATCTTATTACGTTTCACATTTACGGGAAATACCTGTGCGCCCAAGTGACCTCCCCGATGATCACTTAGGCGCGGAAGTTCTCCGGCTGCAATCTTACGCTTAGGACAGTTGTTCACTTGATGCTTGTCATCCCCACAGTAGAAGCAGAGACCATTCTTCCTGCGGAAATCTCTACGTTGTTGGGGGGACACGGAGGCCCCGAGTTGCATAGGTACCTCTGAGTCTTCCGGGGAGGAACGAAGCAACGGAACCTCGGGAGGCATCATGGGGGAGTCGGAGGAGAAAACACATAAACGTTCACGTTGTCGTTCCCTGAGACGTCGGTCAAGTCGTACCGCTAAAGCCATAACCTGGTCTAGGGAGTCAGAAGAGGGATAGCTAACTAGCAGGTCTTTCAGGGCATTCGACAGACCCAACCTAAACTGGCACCTTAAGGCAGGGTCATTCCACCGAGAAGCTACGCACCACTTCCTAATGTCAGAACAATACTCCTCAACAGGTCTCTTACCCTGACGTAAGGTCACCAGCTGACTCTCGGCAAAGGCAGTCCTGTCAGTCTCGTCATAAATGAGTCCGAGAGCAGAAAAGAAACGATCAACGGAGGAAAGTTCAGGGGCGCCAGGAGCCAAGGAGAAGGCCCACTCTTGGGGCCCTTCCTGGAGCCGGGACATAATTATACCCACCCGCTGGTTCTCAGAACCTGAGGAATGAGGCTTTAAGCGAAAGTAAAGCCTACAACTCTCCCGAAAGGAGAGAAAAGCCCTCCGGTCCCCTGAGAACCGGTCGGGCAACTTGAGGTGGGGTTCAGGAGGTGAGGTGGGGGAACTACCAAGGTAGCATCAGGCTGGTTGACCCTCTGAGCCAGGGCCTGGACCTGTAGGGAGAGACCCTGCATTTGCTGAGCCAGGGTCTCAAGGGGGTCCATAGTGGTGTCAGGGACCAGGGTAGACTAGGTATGTGCTTGTGATTATGTAACGACGGGGGTAGGGAAACGAACAAGTGAGCCCTAATCTACCCGCCACTCTGTCCCTGCCTACTTGCAACGACCCGCCCTAGGCGACGGGATACAACTGGGCGGCGGTCCCTACGCTCAGTAAGTGCATGAGACAAACATACAAGGGAATACAAAGCAAAGGAAAGGGGCAGTTGCCCACGGCAACACCGTGAGCAACCAGAGTGGTGAACGAGCCAAGTCAAACCAGGAGAGCACGAGGTACCAAACGCAGAGCAGGAGAGTAGTCAGTAAGCCAGGGTCAGTATGGAGCAGGATCAAATAGTTAGGAGCTGTAGCTGGGCCAGGAAACCACACGGAAAGAATCACAAGCAAAGGAGGAACAGGAAAGGCAGGTATAAATAGACAGAGGGCGGGAGCTAGCTCCATCTGGCCAGGCTGCGATAGGCTCTCCCACTCCTAAGCCTGCCATCCTGAGTGGTGGAAGATGGAGTCAGTCTCAGAGACGTAGATTCAGGTGCAGACTGATTACCTATGGGAGTTAACCCCGAAGCTGTGCCTGGCAGATCCTTTACACCACCCCTGTAGATAGTGCCCTACAAATAGCTCCCCCTATAGATAGTGCTCCACATAAAGCCCACCTCCGTAGACAGTGCCTCACATATAGCCCACCCCTGTAGATAGTGCCACTCCCAGTTTTAGTAGAAAAAAATAAAACTTTACATACTCATCCTGATCTTGCGCCATCCGGTGCCAATGCAGATCTGCTCTCTTCTGAGCAGGTCTGCTGGAGCTGAATGACACAAGCGGGGCATCGCTGAAAGGCACTGATTTGCAGGGCAGAATGACTTGCCCTGTCAATCAGCGCCTTTTAACCATGGAAGCGGCACAATGACGTCATCGCGCCGCTAGCGTCGTTGAAAAGTGCTGATTGCCAGGGCAAGTCATTTTGCCCCGCCAATCAGCGTCATTGTAAGGAGCTGAATAGTCGGGCACGGAACGTCGCCCCGTAGCAGCCGATACGGCTGCTACAGCGGTAGTTATGCCATTGCCTACCTGTGTGACCGACGTCTCTCTTTTTGTCTTATTACATAGGTGCTCTCCATAGTGGCGCACGCGTGCGCCAACTAATATCTTAAAGTGTCAGGAGCATATCAGTTGGTTGATGCCCAGACTATGGCTGAGCACCTCCGGTTATTTAAACCTTCTCAGAATTACTTCTCTTTGCCTGAGCAACAAGGACTTCTGATCATTTGTGAAGGTGTTTGCTATTTGCTATGATGGATTTGACACGGACTGTTTCATGGCTCTGTCTTGTGATTGCTGCCTGCCCTATCCTGTATCTGTCTTATTGCGTTGCAAGAACTCTGCAAGTCCTGACCATGGATTTATACGACCACACTTTTTATTGATTCCAGTACCTCGCTTTGGAAATACCATCTACAAAAATGTTCCCATGAACCACATTTTCAAACGGCACCTGTACAGATAGCCTCTCTAGCCATATACCTCAACTTATTTCCCAAAAGAACTCCACCACAAATCTACTGTGGCAACCCTCAACCACCAATCAGAGCAGGTGGGCAGAAGATGGTTCTTACCCATCAGCTCCATGAAGGCTCTTTTGCGACACGTTCTTGTTTTCTTCCTCACAATACCATTCTGCCACTTCCCCCGAAACCTCATCATCTTTCCAAAAACGATACTATTTTTCTTCAAAATGATTTTATTTCCCCTTTCTGCTATTGTTCTTTGAGTTCTTGACTGCCTTGAGTATTATATCTGAAGATGTCTTCCCAGCTGATATTGTTCATCCTAATATTATATCACCATAATAATACTCTTGTAAAAAAATAGAAAAAAAGGTAAACGATTTGGCCAAGTAATGCAAGAAATGATGGCTCTATATTGTGTAAGTGATTTGAAAGGTTTGCTTTTTGGAAACAACATTGAAAGAAGTGATATGGCACTGCGACATTTTCATCCATCCCCAAATAATTAATCAAAGCTGCCTGGTGATAAATCTGCTTGGAAGGTGTTAAAAACTGCTGCAATTAGAACGGCAGTAAGAGAATAAAACAGGAAAATGATCTGGCGTATGCTTTTACCATTCTATAACCCTCAACTCTGATTTATATTCACAGAGACGGGTGTAACAGTGGCTGTTAATCTATAATACCTCCTACCTGGCCTTACCTCCTATGCATACAAAGGGCTTAGTATATTCCTCTAGAGACCTTCTGCATCTTGAATACAGGTATGAATTAGTGACTTTACTAAAGCACCCTCATACTACTGTAGTATATAATTCCTGCAGCCACAACCGTCCGATAGACATCTATAGATATGATTTTCTTTCTCCAGAGATAGTGTTCACGTGTTCATTGATATTAACCCCTTAATGACCAGCCTATTTTAAACCTTAATGACCAACCTATTTTTTACGTTTTTCCATCGTCGCATTCCAGGAGCAATAACTTTTTTATTTTTGCGTCGACATAGCTGTATAAGGTCTTTTTTTTTGCGGGACAAGTTGTATTTTTTAATAGCACCATTTTGGGGTACATATAATTTATTGATTAACTTTTATTAACTTTTTTGCGGGGGAATAGAAAGAAACCTGAAATTTCGCAACTCTTTTTTCCGTCCTAAATCTACGCCGTTTACCGTGTGGTATAAATAACACAATAACTTTATTCAGCGGATTGTTACAATTGCAACGATACCAAATTTGTATCGATTTTGTATGTTTTACTACTTTTAGGCCTCATGCACACGACCATATTTTTGTCCACCCGTAAATACTGGCGTAAATACAGGTCCTTGGTCGCACGTATTCAACCCGTATTTCACCAGTATTTACAAGCACGTTTTTGGCTGCAAAATTGCACTGCACTAATCGGCAGCCATTCTCTCTATCAGTGCAGGATAGAGAGAAGGGACAGCCCTTTCCGTAATAAAAGTAAAAGAAATTCATACTTACCCGGCCGTTGTCTTGGTGACGCGTCCCTCTCTTGACATCCAGTCCGACCTCCCTGGATGACGCGGCAGTCCATGTGACCGCCGCAGCCAGTGATTGGCCTGTGATTGGCTGCAGCGGTCACATGGGCTGTAACGTCATCCCTGGTGGCCGGACTGGAGGAAGAAGCATGGAGTTCTGGGTAAGTATGAATGTCTTTTTTTTTTTTACAGCTTTATCTATATTCTGATCGGTAGCCACTGTCCAGGGTGCTAAAACAGTTACTGCCGATCGTTTAACTCTTTCAGCACCCTGTACAGTGACTATTTACTGACGTCGAAGTTGTAACGCTCCCGTAATTACGGGTGCACACACCTAGTCACCCGTAATTACGGGAGCCCCATAGACTTCTATGGGCTGCCCGTGCCATAATTACGGCCTGAAATAGGACATGTTCTATCTTTTTCAACGGCACGGGCACCTTCCCGTAAGCATACGGGGAGGTACCCGTGGCCAATAGAAGTCTATGGGCCCGTAATTACGGGCCGTAATTACAGCCCGTAATTACGGGAGTTTTTACGGTCGTGTGCATGGGGCCTTACACAGTAAAAACACTTTTTTTTTTATTATTTGTTTTTGTGTCTCCATATTTGAAGAGCCGTAACTTTTTTATTTTTCCGCCGATGCAGTTGCATGAGGGCTTTTACTTTGCGGGACGACTTGTAGTTATGTTGGTACCATTTTGGAATAGATGCGACTTTTTGATCAGTTTTTATCAATTTTTTTTTAAGGCAGGATTCACAGAAAACCGGTTAAATAATGTAATAGCTTTATAATCGGGGTCGTTACGGACGCGGCAATACCAAATATGTGTAACTTTTTTACTTTATTTTGTTTTTTTTAATAATACTGCATTTTGTGAGGGGAAAAAGTGTGTTTTTAATTTTTTTTCACATTTTCTTTATTAACTTTATTAAACTTTTTTTTTTACTAGTCGTACTAGTGGACTTTAATATGCGATCCTCCTTAAGTCCACCAGTGTGTAGCCACTCTTAGGGGGGATTCACACGAGCGTGATTTTCGTGCGTGCAGGCCGCGTTTTTTTCGTGCGCCACGCACAGCCCTATAGAAGTCAATGGGGCAGTTCAAACAGTGCGTGATTTTTGCGCAGCGTTTGTTCGCTGCGTACAAAACGCGACAGGTTCAATATCTCGGCGTATTTCGCGCATCACGCACCAATTGAAGTCAATGGGTGCGTGAAAACCACGCAGGTCGCACGGAACCACTTCCGTGCGAACCGACTGAAACAGCGCACCAGCTGTCAAAAGGATGAATGCTGCTTTTCTGTTTCCAAACATCCAAACGAAGTGTCTTTGAGATGAGCGAACCCGGACAACCGAACCGAACTTCACCGGGTTCGGCCGAACTCGTTTTGGCCGAACCCGTCCAAAAAATTTCCGGTACGCGACGTCAGGAGATAGTCACTGTCCATGGTGCTGAAAGAGTTAAACTGTTTCAGCACCATGGACAGTGACTTCCGATCCCAATATACATGAACCTGTAAAAAAAAACGAAGTTCTGACTTACCGATAACTCCCGGCCTCTTCCTCCAGTCTGACCTCCCGGGATGACAATTCAGTCCAAGTGACAGCTCCAGCCAATCACAGGCCAAGCACAGGCTGCAGCGGTCACATGGACTGCCGCGTCATCCAGGGAGGTGGAGCCCGATGTCAAGAGAGGCGCGTCACCAAGGACGCATCACCAAGGCAACAGCCGGGAGGGAAGTTCTCGGTAAGTACGAACTTTTTCTTTTTTTTTAACAGGTTTCTCGATATTGTGTTCGGCATTCACTGTCGAGGGTGCTGAAAGAGTTACTGCCGATCAGTTAGCTCTTTCAGCACCTTGGACAGTGACGGGCGTCGACTAGCCTCATCTCTATGATGGCGGCTGCGCGAAAATCACGCAGCCGCGCATCATACACGGATGACACACGCAGCTGTCAAGTGGTTTTTGCGCGCGCATAAAGCCGCGTTGTTTGCGCGCGTAAAAACGCAACGTTCGTCTAAATCTGCCCTTACAGAGAGGTCCTCCAATCTGTAACAATCTGTTCCCAGGTGGGGAAATGCTCTCTATGACTTCCATATGCCCTAGTTCTCAAGCACGAGGCCCGCGGGCCGCATGCGGCCCCTGGGGCTGTCATCTGCGGCCCGCGGGACACAGAGCCGCTAGTATCGGCTCTGCTCCGAGACTCTGGAATTCCCTGACATCGCTGTCCACATATGAACAGCGATGTCTGGGGCTTCCCCAGAGCCGGAGTCCCGAGCAGAGCGCTGGTGTCGGCTCTGCTCCGGGACTCTGTGGAATTCCCTGACATCGCTGCCCATATATGGACAGTGTGTCAGGGTCTTGCCCAGAGCGGAGCAAAGCGCTGGTGTCGGCTCTGCTCCTGGACTCTGTGGAATTCCCTGACATTGCTGTCCACATATGAACAGCGATGTCTGGGGCTTCCCCAGAGCTGGGGTCCCGAGCAGAGCGCTGGTGTCGGCTCTGCTCCGGGACTCTGTGGAATTCCCTGACATCACTGCCCATATATGGACAGTGTGTCAGGGTCTTCCCCAGAGCGGAGTCCCGGGCAGAGCGCTATTATCGGCTCTGCTCCGGGACTCTGGGGAAGCCTCTGACATCGCTGTCCATACATCGACAATGATGTCAGGGGCTTCCCCAGAGCAGGAGTCCCAGTGATGTCTGGAGCACAGCTGGAGTCCCATGAAGAGCCTACTAGCGCTCTGCCTGGGACTTCAGCTCTGGGCAAGCCCCTGACATCACTGGGGCAGCCTCTACAGAGGGCACTGGGGCAGCCTCTACAGAGGGCACTGGGGCAGCCTCTACAGAGGGCACTTTGGCAGCCCCTACAGAGGGCACTGTGGCAGCCTCTACAGAGGGCACTGTGGCAGCCTCTACAGAGGGCACTGTGGCTGCCTCTACAGAGGGCACTGTGGCGTTATCTACAAGTGGGTGTGTGACAGTATCTGAAGAGGACACTGGCATTATCTAGGGGTGTGTTGCTTTATCTACAGAGGGCACTGTGGCCTTATCTACAGAGGGCACTGCGGCCTTATCTACAGAGGGCACTGTGGCCTTATCTACAGAGGGCACTGTGGCCTTATCTACAGAGGGCACTGTGGCCTTATCTACAGAGGGCACTGTGGCCTTATCTAGGGGTGTGTTGCATTATCCACAGAGGGCACTGCGGCAGCATCTACAGAGGGCACTGCGGCAGCATCCACAGAGGGCACTGCGGCAGCATCCACAGAGGGCACTGCGGCACTATCTAAAAACGGGCTGCCCAATCTTGACATGTGTGCTAACTGAGCCGCCGGACTGCATTTAGCGACACTTAAACTGGAAAGCTGGATTGTTGAAATAAGCACATGGAGAAATATCTCAAATTTTAAACCTAGCACTATTATTATAGTAATGTAGTATTATTATTCTAGTAATATAGTGTTATAGTAGTTCAAATAACTAATTGATTAACAATAATTTTGTATTGTATCAAATTTGAAAGTAATGCGGCCCGTCAACTTCCCATTTTTTCTATATGCGGCCCACTTACCCGGCCGAGTTTGAGACCCCTGCCCTAGTAGGTCATATGGACAGGGGTTTTTCTTTATAAGACAATCCTTTAATATATATGTAACACTACAAAAATGGAAGTATTAAAGGGATATTCCAATCTTAGACATATATTATGTCTGAAAGATGCAGTTACCAGCACTGGGAACCACACCTATCTTGAGAATGCGGGTTCCCCGACCCTTTATCCGCCTGCTGAGACAGTTGCTGGCCTCCGCATCCATGCAGAGTTTCAGTGATAGGTGGCCGGGATTATGGAAAAAGATGAGCTCGCTGTGTTATGCTGTTTCCTGAATTTCCATCGAAGTTTCCAAAACTTGGGAGTTACGTAAATAACATAGCCTGCTGTGCTACATTGTTTCCGGAACTCATACTCCCTTCTGTGGGAGTTCCAGAAACAACGTAACACTGCGAGTTCGGCTGTATCCATAATCCTGGCCACCTCCCTACTGAGTCCCCCCATAGATGTGGCGGACATTGGCTGCCTCACCGGGCAGGTACACGGTATGGTAAACAGTCAGATATGTTGGGGCTTTATATTTAGCACATACGTCCGAAGATTTCCCAGTTGTATGCGCTACACCTGATGTGAACAGAGCCTAATTATTCACTGCATTAGACATTGTACACAGGACACCTGACTCTAAATATGGTTGTACTCCATAGAAGATAGTACAAGGGATAGTCTTGGTTTCTCATCTGTGATTTTTGGTGGCCTTCACGACACTATAGATTGGGTTCCTGGGACACTGGGTAATGATGTCATCCATTGGAGATATTTGCTGTCAGTTAAAAGCAGCATTTTCATGTAACAGTCATAACACGGACAGGTTAGAAAAGTGTACATGTTAGATGTAGCTAGGACTATGAAGGAGTTTAGAGTAGACCTGTCAAAAATGAAAACGGTTGTGGAAGATTTAGACTACAATTCATTAGAGAGCTGCATATGTGTATGTAAACATACATACACATCAATAAGTCATCCATAGCCTCCCTTGTTAAAAAATTTTTACACTGTGGTGGCTTTCCTATACAGTAAATAAAATTTATACTAACGTATACCGTCATGGCAGATACCAAAAGTACAATATAGGAGTCCATGGACCCATTCATTGTATGGCGTATATGCTGAATGGGCACAACGAACGTGGTGTGACTACAGCCTTAGTATCAAGTAATAACTACTTGAGCAATTCCCCAGAGTGAAAGTTTATGGAATTTCTATATGAGCAATTCCGCAAAGGCAGCTTGTTACTGTCTGGATCAAGCGCACAAGTAAATCAGCTACCTCAAGTCTGTCACCACTCTGGTCAGCAGAGTCTAAGGCTACTCTATGGTCTTCATCAGAGCAAGGCAGGTTGGATTTGGCCGCATAGAACCCAGGTTGCTTTTACAGAATAAGGTGTTGGAGAGGGGGTGCACTTGCAGGCAATACCAGAACGGATAACCAGAAAGCCAGAGGGTAATAAACAAGCAGAGTTCAAACCAAGAGAGGCTAAAAGTTCAAATTGCAAAACAGAAGTTTACTACTTGTTGCAGAGGTCGAAACCAGCTGTGAGCAGAATATCCAAATAACTAGGCAGAGGGTAAATCCAAAGACAAAGCTAAAGTCCAGTTCAAAGAGTAAAAGCAGTCAAGGTAATTCAGGGAGTAATCAGGAGCTTGATCAGACACATGCATTCACAAGATAATCCCAAGCAACAAACAGCAAACTTGACAGACTCAAATACTCCACCCTTGGCTCTGATAGGTTGCAGAGAGAGAAGACAGATGGGCTCTGCATTTCATACCAGGGCCATGCAGAGGCTTGGCTAGTAGTCATGACAACCTAAAAGTGACAGACATTTTCTAACACTTAGTATCTGCAGGTAACAACAATCCTTCTAAGTAGTGGTCCTACAACCCGAATTACCAGAATAGTAACTTATCATATACCTCAAAATATTAGAAGTGCATCAATGAGTAAGTATCTGTTCCATTAGATTATTTCATGTATTGGAATGTGTAATACCTCTTGAAACGCCATTTCTTTTTTTTGAGCAGTATTGCTGTGCCTGCTCAGCCTATGATTACAGTATCACAGTGCTGTCATGTAGTTATCACATTTTACCACGCATCCTTTTAAGTGTTGTTACTTTCATGTTCTCGGCCATCACATTCCCAGCACAGGACTATGTGAAGCAGTATATTAAATTTCTAAGAAAGTTTTCTTAATAGAATTCGTTAGTTGACATTTTCTTTACAACTGACTTATTTATTTTTTTATTTTTTATTATCATATTGCTTTTAATATGATATTAACATAAATGTTATTTATTTGTGTACTCATGTTCTACTTTTTACTTTGTTCTTACTTTTACTTCTCTATGGGGGCTGCCATTTTTTTTTTTCATCTCTGTATGTGTTGATTAACGACAGATACTGAGATGGAATACGGCACATACAACCCCATAGAGAATGCGAACGGGAGCTGTTCCATTCTCTGAAGTGTACGCCGTCTGTGTGGGAACGGCGCATGCGCCGCTCCCACACAGACCAAAACGAAGCTCGTTCGCAGAGCGAAATCCGGCGCCATTTTCATGTGGACCAGAAGCCGCTGCCAGACAGTAAGATGACGACTTCCGGCCGCGGTTTCCGGCCATATGTTCAAGGAAGCAAAGGCGCAAGGAATAGGAGCGGAGGCGGCAGGAGAAGGTAATTTATGTTCATGTATGATGTTTATATTATGTTCGTGTACGTTCGTGTTATACTGTCTTACGAGCACTGTATCTAATCCTCCTACACTGAGCAGTCGCTCAGAAAATCGCGGCACACAGTGTAGGACGTTTGAAGATTCAAACCCCTCCTTCTCCTGGCACTAGCCAGAATAAGGGAGGGGGGATTGTGTGAGGACACTAGAGGAGAGTGTGTCTACCCCAAATTTGCAGCATAAAGCAATGAGGTTGCTTTACCACATTGACCATGCTGCAATTTTGAGAATTGCTCCCTCTAGTGCCCAGCACATGGAAATGTTATAATAGGTGTTTGTCATTTTAATTTTTAGATGTGTATATTGTTAAAACCACTCCTGAGTCCCCAGAACAACTTTTTTTTTAGCAGTACATGTTTTTCCTCACCTTCCAGCAGACTGTAGTTCACGTTTCCCAGTGAAGAGAGGGAGGAGGGGAATGCAGCTGCAGCTTGTTATTCAGTTCTTCAGTGAAACAACATGGTGGGAGGAGGAACAGTAGGAAACAAATAGCTGATTGGCTCAGAACACACAGCGCATTCATCTAGAGGTGTAGTGAGCATTTTCACCCCACAGGTATTGTCTAAAAGATAATGCGCAGCAGATGGTGCAGTGTGAGATTTGCAATTTTCTATATATATATGCCATTTCAGTGTCCGATATATTGTGCCCAGCATGTGCCACCGGAGACATACGCCCCATAAATTGTAATGTGGGTTCTCGTTCACATTTCCCAGTGAAGAGGGGGAGGAGGGGAATGCAGCTGCAGCTTGTTATTCAGTGCTTCAGTGAAACAACATGGTGGGAGGAGGAACAGTAGGAAACAAATAGCTGACTGGCTCAGAACACACAGCGCGGCGGTAGCATATTGTGCGGTTACATAATATTTAGGTAAATGTACAAGTCTGTTGCTGAGTTTTAAAGTTAGTTTTGTCATATTAAGAATCTATTGCTACAACATTCATACATTTACATTAGATGGGAAAACAGACGTATCTGCTCAACCATATGCCTGGAAAAGTGTATTTTAATAATCAAAGACTTCGCAGCACAGATGGTTTAAGTCTTTTAACAGCATTCCCCTTTCATCGGCTTCTTTGTCTAAGGCTGCATTCACTACCTGTCACGTATTCGAAGATAGCGCACATTTCATCTGCTAATACAATACTCTCGATTGATTAGGAGCTAGTGATCTTTAAGAGGAAGTGGGAAGAAGTTAATGTAAAAAAAAAGGCAGAATAAATAAAAACTTGAATGTGTTTAGCCATAGAAAGAATAAGCCGGCCATACATATAAGATGATTGGTGGCCACCATGCAGCTGACCAATGACGATGGTTTATATGATTATACAGTATAATTGATCAGACCGTCAACACATCAGACAGAACTGGCAAATCAGATAAATGGCTTGAAAACTTTGACTAAAAAACAAAATGTGCAATATAGCGATTGTTGGCCATTACAAATAATTATTTGCCTAAAATTTTGAAATGAGCATTGGTCAAAATTATCTAAATAAGCCATTTTGGTAGATTTTCCTGTGATGTGTATGGCCAGCTTTAAGCATCATGCATATGGCAGTAGAATCTCCGGGTGCCACAGCACGTTGCACCATGCAACACCGTATTAAAGGTATTTTCTCCCCTAGAAATAATGCTTCTAGGGAAGAATTCCTCCGTATATATGGCATCTGATGGAGTATGCCACAATTTATCCTATATTGGATTCATACATATAATTGGTGGCATACAGAGGTACAGTATGGCCCATACACTTCTCTGTGTGCAGTACTACGCACTATAATGCTGAGGTCGTAATATGGACGTATGCACTAGGAAATAGTTCTAGCTGTCTATTATCTCTCTGTTTTCCAGAGAGCCAATAGGAAATGCCCTTCTGGTTCATACAGGGTTTTTCACTAAGCTTTCCACGACTCCTGATTGGTCACTCTGCTAATTTTGCACTATAGTAGGGCAATTGTCTCCAACCTGTGGCCTTTAAGCTGTTGAGAAGGTATTGATGGGTTGTTCACGTCTATGTATCTAGACCAGTATTGCAAGCAAGTATTTGTGAGTTCAGGTCTGATCTGAAATTGAAAGGTCCAATCTCAGGCAAAACCGTTGTTCAGATTTTCTCTGGATACTGGCTTTAAAGGGCAGGTTTATTTATTGGAACTATATTCATTATTTGTGCAAAATAAAAAAAAAAAAAAAGTGTAAAAATTCAATACTGTGCAAAATTATACAAAAAAAATTATGCTTGCTCTCCGGATGCCGTCGGCAGAATAGAGGTGGGGCGAAGAGCAACTGTTGCAATGTCAGCATTGTGAGAAACTAGACATGGACCGCACAATCCACAATATATACGTTGATCTGAGCCGCTAGGCATAATTTAGAAACATGAACATGAGGTTCTTTGTAAACATTTTGATCAAACTGTATAAGCCCACTTGCCACTTCACGGCGACCTCTTTAAAGTGGGTCCCTACTCTATCGGCTGCAGCACCGCATGGCGGCCCCCTCCACCGCAGCACCGCTCCCGTAGAGGGAGCAACCCAGTGGTCCAAAAGCACCCATGCTAACAGACCGTGCCAAGCCTCCTTGGCTCTGGGCCACGTCCCCCCACAAGTGCAGCACTACAGTAACAGACACCACCATACAGCACCACAACATGTGAACAGATGGAATGAGCTTACCTTGCCATGCACCCCCAGTGGCCAACTGAGAGCACAAGCAAGAGCAGGAACACTTATGAGGTCATTCCTGAATTAAAATCAGCTGGGTATTTTTTCAAATACGTGGAGTGCTGGTACCAAGTAAAACAAAAGAAATGAGGAGGATAGACTATACAATATCAGCATTGTGAGAAACTAGACATGGACCGCACAATCCACAATATATACGTTAATCTGAGCCGCTAGGCATAATTTAGAAACATGAACATGAGGTTCTTTGTAAACTTTTTGATCAAACTGTATAAGCCCACTTGTCAGCGAGGACACATCGGCACCAGAGGCTACAGATGATTCTGCAGCAGCATCGGCGTTTGCAGGTAAGTCGATGTAGCTACTTACCTGCAAACGCTGATGCTGCTGCAGAATCAACTGTAGCCTCTGGTGCCGATGTGTCCTCGCTCGTCTGACACGATGCAGGACCTGGGGAAGTGACGTCACAGCGTGATCTGCCAGAAGCTGGGCGTTCTGAAGAGAAGTGGATGATACTTCTCGTCAGAATGCCCAGCTAGTAAAAGAAGTAAAAACGCCCCGATGTACGCACATAATACATGCCCAGTTGTACTTTTACTTTTCAACACGCCCAATTGTACTTTTGCAAGCCTCATTTGCATAAATACAAAAATGGTCATAACTTGGCCAAAAATGCTCGTATTTAAAAATAAAAACGTTACTGTAGTCTACATTGCAGCGCCGATCTGCTGCAATAGCAGATAAGGGTTGCAAAATCTGGTGACAGAGCCTCTTTAAAGCTCAGAGCCCATTTTTGAAATCTGACATATTTCACTTTATGTGGTAATAACTTCGGAATGCTTAAACCTATCCAAGTGATTCTGAGATTGTTTTCTCGTGAGACATTGGGCTTTATGTTAGTGGTAAAATTTGGTCTATATATTCAGTGTTTATTTGTGAAAAATTGCTCAATTTAGAGAAAATTTAGAAAAAATAGCAGTTTTCTGAATTTAAATGCATCTGCTTGTAAGACAGATAGTTATACCACCCAAAATAGTTACTAGTTCACATTTACCATATGTCTACTTTAGATTGGCATAGTTTTTTGGACATTCTTTTATTCTTATTGGACTTTACAAGGCTTAGAGCATAAACATCAATTTCTCATATTTTTAAGAAAATTTTAAAAGCCTTTTTTTAAAGGTACCTGTTCAGTTCTGAAGTGGTTTGGAGGGGCCTATGTATGAGAAACCAGCAAAAACAACCCATTTTAAAAACTAGACCCCTCAAAGTATTCAAAACAGCATTTAGAAAGCTTTTTTTTAACCCTTTAGGCTTTTCACAGGAATTAAAGCAAAGTGGAGGTGAAATTTGCACATTTGATTTTTCTTGCTGAATTTAAATTTGATTCAATTTTTTGTGTAACACAGAAGGTTTTACCAGAGAAATACTACTAAATATGTATTGTCCAGATTCTTCAGTTTTTAGAAATGTCCCACATGTGGCTCTAGTGTGCTACTGGACTAAAACACAAGCCCCACAAGCAAATAAGCACCTAGTGCATTTTGGGGCCTCTTTTTTATTAGAATATATTTTAGGCAGCATGCCAGGTTTGGAGTGGTGTTGAGGTGTCAAGACAGTAGGAATCCCCCAAAAGTGACACCATTTTGGAAACTACACCCCTCAAAGAATTCATTTATGGTTGTTGTTACCATTTTGACCCCACAGTTTTTTCACAACATGTATTTGAATTGGGCTGTGAAATTAAAAAAATGAAATTTTTTCCGATAAGATGTCATTTTTGAACAAACTTTCTTATTTTCACAGGGAACAAAATACCCCATTTTGTTGCCCAATTTGTCCTGAGTGCGGCAATATCCCATTTGTGGTGATAAACTGCCGTTTGGGCCCATGGGAGGGCTCAGAAGGGAAGGAGCGCTATTTGTTCTTTGGAGTCCAGATTTTGCTGGATTGGTTTTCGGGTGCCATGTTGCATTTGCGGAGCAACAGAGGTATCAAAGCAATGGAAACCCCCAAGAAGCGACCCCATTGTAAAATCTACACCACTTAAGGCATTAATCTAGAGGTGTAGTGAGCATTTTGAACCCACATGTATTGTCTAAAAGACAATGCGCATTTGATGGTGCAGTGTGAGATTTGCAATTTTATATATATATATATATATATATATATATATATATATATATATGCAATTTCAGGGTCCGATATATTGTGCCCAGCATGTGCCACCGGAGACATACACCCAATAAATTGTAATGTGGGTTCTCCCGGGGACGGCAATACCCTATTTGTGGCTGTTATCTGCTGCCTGGGCACACGGCAGGGCACAGACGGGAAGGACCACCATTTGGCCTACTGGAGCTTTTCTGGTGCTAAGTCGTGAATGCAGAAGCCCCTGAGGTACCAGTACAGTTGAAACCCCCAAGAAGTGACCCCGTTTTAAAATCTACACCCCTTAAGGCATTTATCTAGAGGTGTAGTGGGCATTTTGACCCCACAGGTATTGTCTAAATGGTACTTCTCCTGGAAAGTGTTGCCCTGGTACGATGCGTGTGGCTTTGCTTCCAGAAGTACTCAGTGCCCCCCCTTCTTGGTCCCTAGAGATTAGGTTCATGATAACCACCTCTTGAAATTTCAGGAAAGTTCCCGTCTGGCCTGTACATCGACGTAGCACATACGCATTGTACAATGCCATCGGCATGATGTGCACGGCCAGATTCTTATACCACACCGCATGGCGCTGTAGGGCTTCAGGACTTGATCTGACAAGTCCACCCCTCCCATGTACCTATTGTAGTCCAGGATGCAGTCTGGTTTGGGGGTCTCTGTACTGGTACCTCGTACAGGTACATGGGTACTGGTGTGGCCATGTATTGTTGTCAATCTCTCTTGTCCTTGTACTTGACACACAATATGTTGCTGCTAGAATGTGCCCTGCTCTCACCCGTTCTGAGTGTTTGCCCAAGCAGAGTCTTAGGGAGGCCTCTTGAGATTTTCTCTAGCAGTGCCGCATGCCGCAGGACTTCTTGAATCGAGGCACTTAAAGAGTGGGACGCTGGTATAAAAATTATCCAGGTAAAGGTGGTAACCCTGGTCCAGCAGTGGGTGCACCAAATCCCACACAATCTTTGCATTAACTCCCAGTAAGGGGGGCTGAATACTGGTGTCCTTCCCTTCATATATCCTAAATTTGTAGGTATACCCTGATGCTCTCTCCCACAGCTTATAGATATTCACGCCATACCTTGCCCTCTTACTCGGCAGGTACTGGTGGAATTGAAGCTTGGGAAAACCAGGCTGAAATGGTCTAATAGGGGTCTCCGTTTATACAAACGGTTAAAACTGGGGTCATCTCGGGGTGGGTACTGCTCATTATCAGCATAATGTAAGAAGCAATGTAATGCCTCTTTTTTTTTGTAGGTTCCAGTTCAGTTCTGAAGTTGCTTTGAGGGGCCTATATATTAGAAACCCCTATCAAACACCCAATTTTAGAAACAAAACCCCTCAAAGTATTCACAACAGCATATAGAAAGTTGATTAACCCTTTTTCGATGTTTCACAGGAATTTAGAGCAAAGTAGAGGGGAAATTTACATTTTATTTTTTTTGTTAGAAAATCCTTTTCATTCCATTTCTTTCTGTAAGGCCTCATGCACATGACCGTAGCCGTGTGCACGGCCGTGATTTTCGGGTCGGCCGGCTGCGGACTGTCAGCCGCGGGCCGCCCGCAAATTGTAGGACATGCACCGTAAAAACCGTAAAAACTACGGTCGTGTGCATGGCCCCATAGAAATGAATGGGGCCGCAATTCTCCCGTGGATTTTCGGGGGAATTGCGGCCGCAAAAACACGTTCGTGTGAATGTGGCCTAAAACAGAAGGTTTTACCAGAGAAACGCAACTCAATACTTATTTCCCAGATTCTGCAGTTTTGAGAAATATCCCACATGTGGCCCTAGTTCGGTAATGGACTGAAGCACCGGCCTCCGAAGCAAGGGAACACCTAGTGGATTTTGAGGCCTCCTTTTTATTAGGCACTATGTCCGGTTTGAAGAGGTCTTGTGGTGCCAAAACAGTGGAAACCCCCCATAAGTGACCCTATTTTGGAAACTAGACCCCTTAAGGAATTCATTGTCGTTTTCATGGGGTGCATGCGACTTTTTGATCAGTTTTTTTCTATTTTTAAGAGGCGTGGTGGCTAAAAACAGCAATTCTACTATTGGCTTTTTTTCTATGTTTTTTTACAGTGTTTACCGTGCGCTATAAATGACATATTCACTTTATTCTGCGGGGCGATACGATTACGGCGATACCAGATGTTTATAGTTTTTTTTATGTCTTATGGCGTTTGCACAATAAAATACTTTCTGTAAAAAATCATTTACTTTTTGTGTTGCCTTATTCTAAGCGCAAGAACTTTTTTATTTTTCCATCAAGAAAGCCGTGCGAGGACTTATTTTTTTCGTAACGAACTGTAGTTTCGATCAGTACCATTTTTAGCTACATGCGATTTTTTGATCTCTTTTTATTCAATTTTTTGGAGGTGAAGTGACCAAACAAACAATTGTGATTCTGGTACGGTTTATTATTAATATCTTTTATGGCCTTCACCGCTCAGGATAAATAACAAAATAATTTTGTAGTTCAGGCCGTTACGGACGCGGCGATACCAATTATGTATAGTATATTTATTTCTTTATTTTTATTAAGGGAAAAAGGGGGATTTTTACTTTTATTACTTTTAAAACTTTTATTTTCTTACTTTTACACAACTTTTTTTACTTTTTTACACTTTTTTACTTTGTCCCACTAGGGGACTTGAGGACAGGAGGCCCTGATCGCAATTCTAATGCACTGCACTACATGCGTAGTGCAGTGTATTAGAGCTGTAAGCTACTCACTGACAGCAAGCATAGTGGGTCTTGACTTTGTCAGGACCCACTAGGCTTCCGTAGATGGCACGGGCCCAAGGCTAAATGGGGACCCAGTTCGATTACAATTGCTTATTTTAGCGCTGGCAAGAAAGGGATCTATCCATTCCCTTCCTCCCATTCGGCGCTTTACTAATGACGCTGTCGACGCGATGATGTCATCACACCGACTGCGCTGTTACGCTGGATGATGCCGCCTGGTCTCTGACCAGTCCTTCGTCACTGGAGGATGGCACAGGAAAGGGGACTTGTGAGAATGTTTTTTTTTTGTTCTGTGGTCAGTGCTGCGGGCAATATCTACAGGGGGCACTATCTGCAGGTGGCGCTATATTCACTGGGCAATATGTACAGGGGGCATTGTGACTGGCGCTATCTACAGGGGGCATTATCTACAGAGGGCATTGTGACTGGCGCTATCTACAGGGGGCATTGTGACTAGCGCTATCTACAGGGGGCATTGTGACTGGCGCTATCTACAAAAGGCATTATCTACTGAGGGCATTGTGACTGATGCTATCTACAGGGGCATTGTGACTGGCGCTATCTACATGGGGCATTGTGATTGACGCTATCTACAGGGGGAATTGTGAGTCTTTGTGGTGTTTTAGTTTACTTCTGGGGCTGTATTTATGCACTGAGCTTTGTTCTGGTGCTGTATTTATGTACTGAGCTTGGTTCTGGGGCTGTATATTTAAGTACTGAGCTTTGTTCAGGGGCTGTCTATTTATGTACTGAGCTTTGTTCTGGGGCTGTATATATTTACCTTATCTTAAGGTAAAATTAGATGTTAAATCTACTTTAACCTTAAGATAAGGTAAATATATACATACGGTAAAAACTAAACCCAAAAAAACATGGAGGAACCACAGTTTTTTCCAATTCACCAATTTTATGGTACTTTTAAATGGTGCTAATAAAATCTACAACTCCTCCCGTAAAAAAATAATCCCTCACACACCACTCCATTGACGTAAAAATAAAAAAGTTATGGCTCTAGGAAGGTGGCAAGTGAAAATGCTAAAAAAAAAAATGTCTTGGACTTTAAGGGGTTAAATAATAGAGACTGGTTCTTTATATTTACACACAGCAGATTTTTTTTTTCCGGAAACGACTAACAATTTAAAGCACCTGACCTCTTTAGTGTCTCAAAGTATTCTGCTTTCTCTCTTCTGTATGGCTCATTCTGCTTTTACAACGAATTCAAAACCGTGCCAGATCTGTGGCCGCCTAAACAGAAATCTGCAAATATACAGAGAAGCGTCTTCATAGTTCGTGGGGGAGGGGGCCCACACTTTGTGAACTTCCCGGGGCCCATAGTGCCCTTAATCCGCCCCGGCTGGTAGTGTTCACAGGGCAACAAGATGTAAGAAATATTCCAGGCAGTCTGATTGGAGCTAAAAAGCGTTAAATCCAATAAATAAATTAGGGAAAATTCAACAGTAAAATAATTTGAGTAATCAAAAGATAGAAACTGGAGAACTGTCACCAAGTGAGCAACGGACCGTATATACTAGCTGCTTGCTTCCATCACTTGGGGTTTTCTCATGAAAACTGTCACCTCATGGCATACATTTTGTATCATCCACAGCGGTTCCAGAGTTGATTTTTACCATTTTGCGCGCATTCTTTATGCTAATCCATCATGTTCACATTGTTATACTTCCCAGTTCATTAGAGTGAAGCTGTTCAGACTTCAAACCTTTTCCTGGAAATCTCTGAGCAATGACAGAACAGTTAACACACCCCGTTCTTTCTCGTATGTATCTCGTATGACTGACTGCGGTAATTACATTTATAATAATTAAGTGGGATTATCTACTTAGTACAAGCATTCAACAGATTTATTTTGTTTGCTTTGTGATAATCAATAATGAATTTCTGTATAGCAAACAATCATTGGAATATCATGGCTGTGCACTTGTGTGTAATTCTAAATTTGGCCGAACAGTGTATAGTGTACAGATGTATAGATTTAACAAGCCTTGAGTTTTACTTCCTCCTACTAAAGTCCTAATTTTTTTTCATTAATCATCCTCCTTTTTACACCTTCATCATAACAATAGTCTTTATGTATCCTTCTGTAAACTGTACCTTCGTCTTCCTCCTAATCACCAATGTCTTCATATGTGCCCCTTATACAGTGGTGTACCTACCATGGGGGAGGCTATGGCATTGCTATGCGGCTCGTGGTGACCTTCACACATTTTAGTTATCTGCAGCCGTCACTATGTGGAGTGTACTGTATACAGACTCATACAGCTCTCAATAAGTTAAATGGGAGCTGTATAAATACCTATAAGGTGAGATTCCCCCATTGATAGCTATAAATTCGTTTCAGAAAAAGGAAGCTGCAACCCCTGTAAAGATACATTAGAAAATTAACCAAAATAGTACAGAACTCTTAAAATGGAGTTCATGGGCGGATATTCACTTTAATTGCATACCTAGGAACTTTATTTAGCTACAATAAAATAATAATAATAATAATAATCTGGCATCATCGAGACTTGACATGGGAAATTCTAGTCTACCAAACATTAAAGTCTAACATTTAACCCCTTAATGACCGGCCTATTTTAGACCTTAATGACCAAGCTATTTTTTACGTTTTTTCCATCATCTCATTCTAAGAGCTATAACCTTTTTATTTTTGCGTCGACATAGCTGTATAAGATCTTGTTTTTTGCGGGACAAGTTGTATTTTTTAATAGCACCATTTTGGGATACATAGAATTTATTGATTAACTTTTATTAACTTTTTTTTGGGGGGGGAATAGAAAAAAAATAGCAATTTCGCCACACTTTTTTGCATCCTAAATTTACGCTGTTTACAGTGTGGTATAAATAACACAATAACTTTATTCAGTGGGTTGTTGTGATTGTATAGTTTTTGTATGTTTTACTACTTTTACACAGTGAAAACACTTTTTTTTCAAAATAATTTGTTTTTGTGTCTCCATATTTGAAGAGCCGCAACGTTTTTATTTTTTTGCCGATGCAATTGTAGGAGGGCTTTTTTTTGCGGGACAACTTGTAGTTTTTATCGGCACCATTTTGGAGTAGATGCGACTTTTTGATCAGTTTTTATCAAATTTTAAGGCTGGATTCAAAGAAAACAGCAAAACAGTAAAATGTCTATTGCATTGGAATAAAGCCCATTAGTGACCGACGTAAAAACACTATGGGGCGGTCACTAACGGGTTAAACCATTTGCCCATTATTGTGTAGGTCCGCCTCATGCCACCAAAACAGCTCCGACCCAACATAGCATGGACTCTACAAGATCTCTGCAGGTGTACTGTAGAATCTGGCATCAAAACATTAGCAGCAGATCCGTTAAGGATCGTTCACTGTTCACATCTGTGCCATGGTCCTGTTCCGATGTTCCATCGCAGTTTTTCGTCGGAATGGGACCCTGACTGACACAAACCATAGGTTACCATTTCCATCACCATTGAAGGATTCATTGCCAATGGTTTCCGTTTGTCTCCATTGTGCAGGGGTTAAGTCGTTTTGACGGAATCAATAGCGTAGTCCCAGGGATCGGACTTGTTTTTCAGCACATCCCACAGATACTCGATCAGATTGAGATCTGGGGAACTTGGAGAAAAGTCAACTTCTTGACAAGCCAAGTCTTGAACTCTTTTTCATGATCCTGAACAATTTATGCAGCATGGCAAGGCACATTATCCTGCTGAAAGGGGCCACTAGCATTAGGGAATATCGTTGCCATAAAGGGGTGTACTACAACAATGTTTAGGTAGGTGGAACGTGTCAAAGTAACATCTAAATGAATGTCCAGATCCAAGGTTTCCCAGCAGAACATTGCCAAGAGCATCACACTGCCTCCGCCGGCTTGTCTTCTTTCCATTGTGCATCCTGGTGCCATCTCCTCCCCAGGTAAGTGATGCACATGCACCCGGCTGTCCATATGATGTGAAGGAAAATGTGATTCATTGGACCGGGCCACCTTCTTCCATTGCTCAGTGGCCCAGCTCACGTGCCTATTGTAGGCACTTTCAGCCATGGACAGGGATCAGCATGGGCACTATAACCAGTCTGCCGCTATACCCAGCAAACTGTGATGCACTATGTATGTGTTCTGACACCTTTCTATCAAAGCCAGAACAATAAAAAAAGTTATGTCTTTCAAAGTTTATGAAACAAAAAATACCTATGTCCTCAGATAAAGATATATGAACAAATTATTGAGCACAGAATCTTGGACCAAAAAACAACATGATTATAAAAGGTAGAGATTCCCGTTAAGTCCATAGGCACTAGACTCGTGTCAGCAGGTCCTGTCATTTTTAGATCTAATGTGTACAGGGGCTGTCGGACTCGCTTGAGTAGTTAATCAGCTATGTGTTTTTTTTGTTTTTTTTTATACAGATTCATTTGCTTCCCCTCTTGTCCATTTCAAAGCAAATCTGGCTGTGATGAGAGGGCCAGGCAACGTTGTGCCGAGAATTGTGGATTAGAACAGGTTTTGTATTTTTTTCTGCCAGAATATCCTGGCAACCAATGCACCATCTAGCAAATATTGGAAGCATTAGCGTAACTATTAAATAGAAGGGCTAACTTGGTTTTTGCATTGAGGATTAATTGAAGTGGAATGTTCGTTGAATATCAATCAATAATGAGTTACATTAACTACTTAATCATCGCTCATACATGTCTTTAGGAGGACAGGAACCTTATTCTGCAGGGTCTTAAAAACACAACACTGCAAAATAGTGGGACAATCGTCAAATGATAGGGCTGCTAGGTCAAGCTAGACCCAGTACAGCCCTGATTTTGACAATGGTCACATTTATTAGGGCTGTCTCTTGTTCTAATAAAAAAAAGTAATGATAAAAACATTCAATAAAATAACTATATAAAAAAGTAATAATAAATTATGGTGTCCTTCGTGTTACATATCAAAATAAACAGTAGACTATAAAAAAAATATATAAATTCTGTAATAGTTTAACTTACGTTTTAAATGATTATTTTTTTTACTGTATGTTGCACACTAAAAGCCTAATAATTAAAAAAAAATACTCCCAAACGCTATGTAAGTAAAAAAAATCACTTTAATAGCATAAAAAGTTAAAAGGCTTCAGCCGTTTAACCAGCACGAGTGGAACATTTCCAAAAAGCAGCAGGTCATTAAGGAAAAAATACGTGGGGTATTAAGGGTTAGTCAAGACAAGAAAGTGTTAAAGCATGAAAAAAGGGTTTTACTAAGTAAGGGTGTTCACCGTCCTTTAGGACTCACTACATGATTACCCACTTCAAAACAAACAACCGAATGGCAAATTTTGTTG
This sequence comes from Rhinoderma darwinii, assembly GCF_050947455.1. NCBI lineage: Eukaryota > Metazoa > Chordata > Amphibia > Anura > Rhinodermatidae > Rhinoderma > Rhinoderma darwinii. The sequence continues at coordinate 40,586,572 of NC_134691.1, read as the reverse complement.
CAAAAATATCTGCGACTTAAAATCAGTCCCATTCTTTTGAATGGAACTTGCAGAAATCCAATCACCTGCTGCAGAAACAACCACATTCAGATGAATGCAAATGATTTTCAGTCGCAGAAATTTCTGCCACAAATCTGCCATGTGTGAATCCACCTTAATAATGATGAGTCTTTTCTACAGCAGTCCACATAGCAACAATGGTCCATTAGAGATTTAGTGGTTCCACAATCGAATAGAGATTGAGATAACAGATAATCTATGAATTCACAAGCAAAGAGAGAGGACAATGGATTTATCCATACGTTACCAAGCCCTTCTGATCAGACTACATAAAGAAAAGATAGCCCTGTGTTACAGTAGGGTCCCATACACTTTTATGGGTGCTATATTACAGATCTGTACAGCTAAGGCTATGTTCACACCTGTGTCGTGGCTTTCTACTGTTCTGCTACGTCAGAGAAGCAGAACAAGGGAAAACTGTAAGCGACGGTTCCGTTGACTTTAATGGGTTCCGTCGAGTTGTTTGTGATTTTTCCGGTAATCTCTGCCAGGATCTGTGATGGAGGTCCCTAGAGGAGCCTCCAACGCATATGTGAACAGATCTCCAGAGCCCTTAGACATATTTTTGTGAGAAGAAGTCCTACTAAAGAACTTTCTATTGCAATATTAGGGTATGTTCACACGCCCTATTTCCGGATGTAATTCAGGCGTTTTACGCCTCGAATTATGCCTGAAAAGATGGCTCCATTACGTCTGCAAACATCTGGCCATTGATTTCAATGGGTTCTACGATGTTCTGTTCAGACGAGGTGTATTTTTACACGTTGCTGTCAAAATACGGCGTGTAAAAAGACGCCCGCATCAAAGAAGTGCATGTCACTTCTTGGGACGTAGTTGGAGCCATTTTTCATTGACTCCATTGAAAAACAGCTCTAATTACGTCCGTAATGGACGCTGCGAAAAACGCGAGTACTTGCAAAAACGTCTGAAATTCAGGAGCCTTTTTCCCCTGAAAACAGCTCCGTAATTTCAGACATAATTTGTTAAGACGTGTGAACATACCCTCATGCAAACTACAACTCTATAGATTTATTACATTTCTCCAATGCTATGTTTTCTCTACAATTCGTCATAAATTGCTATTATACGCGTAGGGTCTATTAACAACGTGCGGTTATATCGCAATTTATTGCCTCGATTACTGAGAAATTGCTTAAAAATGCCTCCGTATTGTGGCAAATTATAAAAAAACACTGTGGCATATTTCTCGATAATCGCGGCAATAAACTGTGATTTGACCACCCTGGCTGATTATAGATTTAGTGCTTTGCTTCAAATAGGTTGTTAAATGTTTCACTTTGGAAAAAGATTTTAATATTCTGCCAGAATCTTTCATTTCTCATCGTAAAATTTCCTTACCACAATAATTTGTACTGACATACTATCACTCAAATTGCCTGAAAACATGTGTGATACTTCATGCTGAAAATGAACATTTTCCAAGGCCCTGTATAGCACCAGGGTCATTGACCTTGTGATTTAAGGATTTTGCTGAGGTCAAAGGACTGGAAGAGAAAATGACCACGAGCAATCGACTAGATTAATCAAAGTTTGTTACTATGAGTCCATGTTACTTCGTCCTGTCTCTTAACAGCTGGCGGCACCTGAGGGTTGCTAACCTGATGTTTTCCTTTTTCTGGACAACTTACCCGAAAATCATGGACAGCCAAAAAATTTTACAGACAAATTCGAAAACTATAGTGAATCATAAAGAAGTAAATTTATGTCTATTTCTTACCATAGTGATATGTATAAACACATTAGCAGCAGGTCCTCTAAAAGGTCTTATTAGAATCCCAATAATTAGCACAAGTGCCCCAACTTTGAAAATAATCTCTTTGTTTTTTTGTTTTTTTTACAGACACTGGGAAAAAGTTCCTTATTTTCATGGACTGTCCAGTAATTTAAAGACAGTCGTCAATTCTGTGGCCCTTTGCAGTATAACAAGCCTTCATACTGATGATACATTTATCCATAGAAACAAGAATATCCTTTTCAACTGCTTTATATCTGATCCGTCAGTCAGAAAATATTTTTAACTTAAAAAAAAAAGCTTTCTCCATAGATAGTTTAAATGGTGCAGACGCCAGATCAGCCTGGACTAATGCTTAGTAACTTACCCAATTAGCGATTGGATTTAGGATATTGTGTATATATTTTTTCATATCAATAGTTACTCATTCTGTAACAAATTTTTTGTTTCAGGTATCATGGAAGATGGGAAGTCAACTCAGACGTGTGTTACAGTGTCATCCTCCGGCAAAGAAACACTCAAGAAAACCAATTCAGGAACCCAATGTGGAAAGCCAACAGTCTACTCCACAGGAACAAAGACACAGAAACAGAAGAGTGTGAGCAGGACCACAGAGGTAACAATCCTACTCCTTCAAGTGTGCCGGTTGACTGCAAATATTTGGGGCAGCCATAGTGCAATAGTGGCGGCCAGGTCCTGATTTTCGTACAGTCAAATGTTCCCATTTGCGCTGCGGCCTTCAACATCTGGGCCTTCAGCCCCATAGAAATGAATGTAGCATGCGCAGTACCACTCCATTCATATGGGGCTCACAGGGACGACAAGGTTAGCGGTTCTCGGTATCGGTAGGGGTCCCTGTGAATAAGTGATAAATATTGATTATGGTAAAGCCCTTTTAATAGGGCTGCCATTTTATTGCATTCTAGCTAGCTATTTCATCTTGTTAATAAGAACATCCACCAAAAACTGCAAACTGAAGTTCGCAGGGAAACAGTAGATTTTTACCAACACTTACTCCAAATATTACTTATCTGCTGTGGCTGCAAACACTGGGAGTGCTTAGATGTTGGTACAAATGGGTTCATTATCCAACAGTCCTGCTGAAAAGGCTGGCATTTGCCTTTAAACCAGATTTAGAATTCTGCTGATAAGAAAAGGTTGGATCCACAGGTCAAAACTTGAAGCTTCTTGGCCCCAATGCAAAATTTCCCAACTATCAGTTGTTATTTTACTGATCTCCTCCTATGGGACAGAGGGTGCTCTTGGGCCCTCTCAAGCTCCAGGGCCCAGTTGCATCCCCCTATAGTTCAAGCTCTGTGTAGATGTCAATGCAAATGTAGAAAAAGTTTTTAAGTGGTGCATAACTGCGTGTTTCAGTTTCTGAGAGTAAACTGAAACCCGTTCACACTATGTACACGATATTGTGAGTGCCGCACATGCTATTCCCTGTCCAGCGGTACTCACTGTCCAGGGTGTTGAAAGAATTACTGCTGATCAGTGCAGCCCTTTAACAATTTCAGCACCCTGGAAATAGACTACCGCTGGACAGGGAATACCATGCGCGGTGCTCACAATATCGTGTACATAGTGTGAACGGGTTTCAGTTTACTCTCGGACTTGCATGGACCTCACGGTTACGGAATCTCGGACCAAAGTAGGACATGCCCTACTTTTGTCGGAACGGAGCAACGGGACCGTCAAAAAAACTGAAGTGTGCATGGCCCCATTTTAAATATCATCTCGGAGGTTGAGGTTCGGCCAGGGGCGTAGCTAGAGGCTCATGGGCCCCGATGCAAAAATTCTTACTGGGCCCCCCCCCCCCCCGCAAACTTCTCATGGCCGACGGTCCGCAGCTTTCAGCTGCATCGCTGGGTCTCCTAAGTGACCCAACAATGCAGCACTAGCAGCCGGGGCGTCACTAAGGCTGGGTTCACACACCCTATTTACGGACGTAATTCGGGCGTTTTAGCATTGAATTACGTCCGAAAATGCGGCTCAAAAGCGTTGGCAAACATCTGCCCATTCATTTGAATGGGTCTTACGATGTTCTGTGCCGACGGTCATTTTTTTTTACGCGCCGCTGCCAAAAGGCGGCGCGTAAAAAAGACACCCGCGTCAAAGAAGTGCCTGTCACTTCTTCAGACGTAAATGAAGCCGTTTTCCATGGACTCCATAGAAAAACAGCTCAAATTACGTCCGTAATGGACGCAGCAAAAGACGCCTGCACATTACGGCTGAAATTACGGTGCTGTTTTCTCCTGTAAACAGCACCGTAATTTCAGCCGTAACAGATGCTGCCGTGTGAACATACCCTCAGGGCTTAAAATGTCAGGGAAATAGCCCCAATACATATGTGTCCGCCCAAAAAAAATGTGTGTATAGGAGACAGCATAGCATATCTATAGCACTACGACCCTATCAACTATGGATAGGATTAGATACAGTGGCTCAGCAGACAGTATCACACATGATAGGATTAGATACAGTGGCTGGGCAGACAGTATCACACATGATAGGATTAGATACAGTGGCTGAGCAGACAGTATCACACATGATAGGATTAGATACAGTGGCCCAGCAGACAGTATCACACATGATAGGATTAGATACAGTGGCTCAGCAGACAGTACCACACATGATAGGATTAGATACATTGGCTCAGAAGGCAGTATCACACATGATAGGATTAGATACAGTGGCTTTGGTGGTGTACACTCTTACAGTGTTGACTTTAAATGGGGGAGGGTATGTAAAAGTAGTGTAATGTAATGTCCAATAACCCGCCCCCACCATGTATCATAATGCCTCTTTATTATCTAGCTTACCACCTATTAAACCAATTTACCGTGCATGCATTCTTGCCTATGGAGAGAGGAGAATGCTGTCTTGACTTGTTGCAGTTATAGAGAAAATTGTGGGGATTTCCTGCTGAACTTGCCAGGGAGAGCAGCCACTGCCAGGGAGGGAAAGCAGCCACTGCCAGGGCGGGAGAGCAGCCACTGCCAGGGAGGGAAAGCAGCCACTGCCAGGGAGGGAAAGCAGCCACTGCCAGGGAGGGAGAGCAGCTACTGCCAGGAGGGAGAGCAGCCACTGCCAGGGAGGGAGAGCAGCCACTGCCAGGGAGGGAGAGCAGCCACTGGCAAGAAGGGAGAGCAACCAGTGGGCATTTTTGTTTCCCATGTGTGCTTCAACTAGGGTTGCTACCCCAGCAATACACCACCGACACAATAAAATATTTTTACCGGCAATACCAAGTGCCAGTAATTTTTCATAATAAGACACTGTGTGCAAAGTCCGATTATTTCCTATTTGGATTAGATACTCCTCCTTTACCATGCTCCCTAGCCCTAGGAACATCAGCAGAGCCAGGACTAGGTCAAGGAAGATATTTGCACCGACAAAAGATTGCAGCAGAGAAGGCAACAGAGAAACAGATTCAGCCCCGATAGTCAAGAGCGGAGATCGATAGAGGAGAATACTGACTGAGTTACGGAGAGTTATTGTCTCTCTGAGGCTCTCAAACCTTAGTGACAGACTACTTTAAAAGTAGCCCCAAAGCCACACGTACTTTCTACCCATGTTGAGGTGTGTTTACACATGGCAGTATTTTGGGTAGAAATGTTGGCAACTCTACTGTCGCTCCAGCCACTTACCAAAGGAATTCCCACTTTTAAGGAGTGAACCGTCACCTTTGTTTTTTTTTAACCTGTTTTGTTGCGGTGGCGGAACAAGGAAATCTGTTAACATTAATATAGGGGAGGGGGAGGGCAGTGTAAAGATACCTTTCGTCTCTGTAATGCAAGTTGCCTGAGCGAGAAATCAACGTCTAATTCCACAGCTGTCGCTGGGGCCACTGAGGTGGACACTTAATGGGGAAGTGCTCCTCTGCTCGCTGCCATCCCCGTCCCTCTGCTCTGAGTGACGGCTCTAGCGGTCTCCTGATTGGTTGCTAGAGCCATCACTCAGAGCAGAGAGCCACACTTACAACCAATATGGTTGCACTTCTTGTTGTCACTTTAGCTAAAATTACCACCACAATCCAAAAAATGGCAATGTCTCTGAAAGTAAAATCTAATTACCAACTTTCTCTATTGCTCTAACTTCTGATTTACTAATGTATAGCCAGCTTTTATATTTTGGGTGCAAATCCTGTGTATCTCACTGAGCATGTAGTCCAGTAATCCAACTGTTCAAGATGACGTGAAGATCTATCATGTCACTTTTGTGACAGCAGAAAGTCAATTGTTCTGTCTAGTTAGATGACTCACCAAATCCCTGATATACAATTAATCAGTCTACTAGTTGCATACATTTGGCAAAAGCAAATATCAAATACGTCAAACTAATTTGTCCTGTGTATCCCAGGCGGATAGATTGCAAATCTATTTAATCCAGGCTTCATTCATTTGAAATCATCAGCAGCATATCAGTTCTGGATTACAGCGCAAGTCCTGTAACAAGATGTTCAGTAAAGCTACTCTTGACTGACTGACTGACTGACATACTCTAGTCTCTCAAAGGCAAAACATTTATAGATATCTGACTATTAAGTTATTAGACTATTTGGAACAGACTGTCATCATGTTTACTATGTTTGAAAATGTTGGTTTACCTTGCTTGAAGTTGGCTTCACATTTTCTAGTAAGTTCTGTTTTGTCAATTTGGCCAGTGTACATAGACAAGAGAGGGTTCTGGAAAGTTAATAGCAACGGGAGGTCATTGATTAAAGGATTAAAGTATTTGGTCACATATTATCAATCTGACACCTGATGGTCCCAGGATTGTGACAGGGAACGGATATGTACAGCTCTAGCCCTGGGGTGCCCCTACAATACATGCACTGCAATGCCTTTGTTTCCTGTGACAGGTTGCATTAAAATCAAGTACTTACTCAGTAGACACCCTGCAATCTTCTTATCTTCTGGTGATCTGTAGGGCCCCATGCACACGACTGTAGTTTTTATCCGTAATTACAGATCCGTAACTACAGTTGTAATGCGGACCCATTCATTTCTATAGGTCACAGACACCTTTACGCAAATATACACGGATGTGTGTCTGGGCCGCAGAAATGATCTGCAAAATATAGAAAATGTCCCATTCCTGTCCGCCATTGCGGCATGGACTCACCCATAGAAGTCTATGGGTGCGTACAAATTTGTGCATCCGTAGCCATCCATAATTGCAGAAGTGTTGCTACGCGATGGCAGGGGATTCTCCAAGAACATGGCGCCTGAGCGATCATGTGACCTTTTCTAGGGGTTGGGTCATGTGTGTGACATCATTTGCAGCCTACCGAATCCGTATTCGGACTGCACTACTGACCGTATTTGCGGACAGCGTGCCAGATATGTGTATGACTTGCGGATGACTCCGGATACGTATTTGCGCACAGTAAAAAAACGCATCTGTAGGCCTAGGAAATAAATATATATATTGCAGTACAATAGAGAATATTGCTTTATAGAAACCCAGCTAAACTGTTAGGGGTGTGTCTGTCAACAAGTTTGTCGATTAGTTCCAGTGACAACAAGCAGAATTGTGAATGCAGCTCTGGATGAAAATAAACTGTAACTGAGAAACAGTACAGGATATTTAAACAGTAACAGATTTACACGTCAAGTGCTCGGCACCAAAGTTTACTCTAACAGTAGTCACAGCAGCCCCCCTTCCCCACACCCTTCAGTAGCGAGAGCAAGCACTCTCTTCCTCCAGTAGTCACATCAGTGCTCCCTTCTCCCAGTACTCAAAGCACAACAGATGCACTATGTGCGCTTTCACGCAAACAGGAGTAGTCAGTGGCTATTTCTGCAGATGTCTTTCAAGCAAAGACATCAGTCAAGATAAGTATTTACTAAATGCACTGCGTGAGTTTTGAGCTACCAAAGAAAAGAACAAAAAAATTGCCTTTACCGACATTAGTTAGAAATTCATTGTCAACCTTTCCGCTGCTGTTTTGTACATCACGTCCTGGCAAGTTGAAGAATTTGAACCTCACAGTTTATCTCCCAACAGATTTAATCTTCAGTGCTTCATTTCACACTGTGCTGAGGATGAAGTGAAAGACGTGATGCTGCTGCCAGTGATCTAGACTTAGACTCTTTGACTTGGCACGCCAGAATTAATATGTTAAATTATACCAAGGATAATGTCTCTTATATGAACTTACATGTTTCATAAGGAACAAGAGCGGCTTCCAAATTTGTCCTGTATACATCAGATTCTAAAAGTACACGTAATATTATACGTGTATAAGTATAATTATCTTCCATGTTCCCTGCATTTAATTATAATTCAATCTATTAGCAATCAAATATCGTGATGGGATGTATAGACTAAAGTCAAGGTTGACTACTTTGTGCTAATATTATTTTTAATGCATCAAATGTTCATGGTTGCTAAGATTGTTGTGACTTTATCTACATAGGACCTGCATTTGCAAGCTTGAAAAAATAAATGACCAAGGCCCAAATAGTCTTCTATCTTCCTACACTAAATATCTGGTATGGGCCTGAAATGGTTCATATACATTACCCCCTCGCAGGTGACATCTATGGATTCATTATGCATGTGATGGGAGATAATATGATCTTTATGGTGCATAATAATCATGTTATCTCTTCCCCAAAAACATCCTTCCTCAGGTGTCCACTAAATATATGTAATGTGGTACAAGATGGGAGACAGAGAAGCTTATACCCTATTTTTCTTAATTATTATTTTTTGCTGCCACGAAAAGTGCAATAGGATAACTCCTCTCCCAAAATCGATATGGGAAATATGCTCTGATGGCCTACAGTGTATATATCTGCCAAAATGCTATCCCCTAAGAGTCAAAGAGGGGTGCTACTTAAAAGTTCTTACCTTGCCTCATGTATTTCGCAACCCTTATGGGAAATGTGGTATGCAGTCCAGGGAGACCTGACTATTTGAATGTATGGGGCACAGATATTTTGATTTGCACCCTGCTATAGGCACAGGCCATGCAACTATTATGGGGGTCTGGAAGTAACAGTGGATCAGTGCCAACTCATCTCCACCCCTTCCCCAGACACTGATTTCCAATTGTGAAGTTGGTGGTTGGGAAGCCCCCTTCTATTGTAATATTGCTGGCAGTATATACCCACTCTCTACAGAACTGACAATTCAAAAAGCGTTAAGAAGGTTGCAGTGGGGGGGGGGGGGGTATGTATGTGTTAAAGACTGGACAATGGTATTTTAAGAGGACGAGGAAATAGTTTGGATTTGCTATGCGGCCCATCCTCCTTACCTTTGCCGCAGGCAACTTTTGAGTATCAGTTGTCAGCAACTGGCAGCTGCATGAGGTTTATGGTGCTCAATACGGGGCCCTTGACTTCCTTCTTCCCACTTTATATTGTGTAGTGTGTACAGTACATAGTTATGTGGGCACGCTCAGTAGTTCTGAGTCATACACTGATATATGTGACACAAAGAAAAGTAGGGACAGAAGGGAAGAAAAACAGCAGAGAACGTATCCTGAGTTGTTTACTGTCTGTAAAGTAAAATACAGCATGGTCGCCCTCCATTACAGTGAATTTGAGATAATGAAATGTCTGAGTGTGCCAACTCACTGTTTCTGTACATATAGACCAGGGGTCTCAAACTCGACCGGGTAAGTGGGCCACATATAGAAAAAATGGGAAGTTGACGGGCCGCATTACTTTCAAATTTGATACAATACAAAATTATTGCTAATTAATTAGTTATTTGAACTACTATAACACGATATTACTATAATACTAATACTACATTACTATAATAATACCGCTAGGTTTAAAATTTGAGCAAATTCTTCACGTGCTTATTTCATCTAAATGCAGTCCGGCGGCTCAGTTGGAGGCGTTTGGCAGACACACATGTCAAGATTGGGCAGCCCCTTTTTAGATAGTGCCACAGTGCCCTCTGTAGATAATGCCACAGTGCCCTCTGTAGATAACTCCACAGTGCCCTCTGTAGACAATGCCACAGTGCCCTCTGTAGAGAATGCCACAGTGCCCTCTGTAGATAATGCAACACACCCCTAGATAATGCCAGTGTCCTCTGCAGATACTGCCACACACCCACTTGTAGATGCTGCCACAGTGCCCTCCATAGATGCTGCCACAGTGCCCTCCGTAGATGCTGCCACAATGCCCTCCGTTGATGCTGCCACAGTGCCCTCCGCAGATGCTGCCACAGTGCCCTCTGCAGATGCTGCCATAGTGCCCTCAGAGATAATGCAATAAGCACAAAGGGAGGACCCCTATAGTCGGTGGGCATATTGTTAACTTGAAAAAGATAAATTTGCCTGCCGGCAAGAAAAGCCCTGTTTTCCAACTATCAATGGAAAAATAATAAAGTATTTATTAAATTTTGCAACAAAGACAGACTACATATACTTAAAATCAAGGTCCATTGCTGACTGCAATCAGCTCAGTGCAAGGTATGAGGAGCCTGGAGCTAACGGCTGCAGCACGTAGCACCCAGCCCAGTTAAATTCTAAGAGTCAGCAGGACACGGGTTTAAAATACAGGTGGAACCCCCCCCCCCCCCGACATGTTTCGCTACGATGCCCCTGAAGACGCTACATCGTAGCGAAACATGTCGGGGGGGCTTCCACCTGTATTTTAAACACGTGTCCTGCTGACTCTTAGAATTTAACTGGGCTGGGTGCTACGTGCTGCAGCCGTTAGCTCCAGGCTCCTCATACCTTGCACTGAGCTGATTGCAGTCAGCAATGGACCTTGATTTTAAGTATATGTAGTCTGTCTTTGTTGCAAAATTTAATAAATACTTTATTATTTTTACATTGATAGTTGGAAAACAGGGCTTTTCTTGCCTGCAGGCAAATTTATCTTTCTCAGAGATAATGCCACACACACCCCAAGTAGATAGCTCCATTCGCGCTCCCTCTAGGAGTGGAATCCCCAGCCAGAGTGTGGCCGACGCTTTGGCTGGGGATTCCTCTGCTGTTGGAGCCCCTGACATCACTGTCCATACACTGTGATGTCAGGGGATTCTCCTGGACGGGAATGTGATATCAGGGGCAACCCCAGAGCTGGAGTCCCGGGCAGAGCACTAGTAGGCTCTTCCTGGGACTCCAGCTGTGCTCCTGACATCACTGGGACTCCTGCTAAGGGGAAGCCCCTGACATCACTGTCGATGTATGGACAGCGATGTCAGTGCCCTCTGTAGATGCTGCCACAGTGCCCTCTGTAGATGCTGCCACAGTGCCCTCCACAGATGCTGCCACAGTGCCCTCCGCAGATGCTGCCACAGTGCCCTCCGCAGATGCTGCCACAGTGCCCTCCATGCTGCCACAGTGCCCTCCGAGGAAATGCCACACACACCCCAAGTAGATCGTTCCATTGGCGCTCCCTCTAGGAGTGGAATCCCCAGCCAGAGTGTTGCCAACGCTTTGGCTGGGGATTCCTCTGCTGTTGAAGCCCCTGACGTCACTGTCCATACACTGTGACGTCATGGGATTCTCCTGGACGGGAATGTGATATCAGGGGCAACCCCAGAGCTAGAGTCCCGGGCAGAGCACTAGTAGGCTCTTTTTGGGACTCCAACTGTGCTCCTGACATCACTGGGACTCCTGTTCTGGGGAAGCCCCTGACATCACTGTCGATGTATGGACAGCGATGTCAGGGTATTCCACAAAATCCCGGAGCAGAGCCGATACTAGCGCTCTGCACGGGACTCAGGCTCTGGGGAAGCCCCAGACATCGCTGTCAATATGAGGACAGCGATGTCAGGGGATTCCCCAGAGTCCCGGATTAGAGCCTGTACTAGCGGCTCTGTGTCCCGCGGGCCGAAGATGACTGCCCCAGGGGCCGCATGCGGCCCGCGGGCCGCGTGCTTGAGACCCCTGATATAGACTATAATGATGAGCAACTGCACATATGGGGGACCTTGATTGTAATGTGTGGCCCTCAGATGGAGTCGAGGGCAGAATCTGGGGGCCCATAATGTGGTAAGTAAACAACCACTGGTTAAAGAGACCTGTAGACTATCCATTGTTTATTTCAGATTTGCAATTTTTTTTCTACAAAGTTGCTGAACGGTGGAGGCAAATTTTGCTATGTGTTTTACAGTTTGTGTTACCTCCCTAAAACACCATGGGGCTCATTATTCTTCTTCCTTTTCAACAGGGCAAAAGAGACAGCAAGCGAATGCCCAAAAAAGAAGTCACAATCAACTTATCAAAAACCATAAGGCCAATGGACAGCGATGGACGGATTGCTGAGAACTGTGTTAATTAGCCTTGAATAGGGAGATGCTCACAGGGACAAGTTAGAAACAATTTGCGCACTTTAATTAAAGAGCTGAATGCCGCAGGGAAAATGGAATCTTCGAAGAAATGATTGACTAATTATTTTCTTAAAGATGTTTTTCTCTATTTTGCAAAAAGATACATGAAGTGACAGCCAGAGGTACGGAGAAGGGAAAATATGGGTGCAAAGTTTTGCTGCTGAATGCCTTCAGTAAAACGTCTGAGCATCAGGTTGATGGGAATGTGGAAAGTCTTGTGGACAATTAGGCTTCTAGATTTCTGGAAGGTGAGGTGTATTGGATTATAATAGTCATATTAACAACATTCTGCACACTTTTTAATGCATAATGCATTTAATACATAATGTGATCCTCCTTTTACAAGGTCCTGAATACATCAGTTTGTGACTTCTTTCTTAAGAACATCTCAAAATTTCATGAGTCTTTTCAATCTGATAGTAAAATGTCTCTCTTATATATAGTAACATAAAAAGGAGGCCTGTGTTTTGTGATTATACTACTACTCCTATTAGTGGATGTGTACTTTCCAATGGCTTGGACACTGCATGCAATAATTGACAATATTTGATCTTTAGATGCTAAGCCAAATTTTCTGTATACAGGTTCATGGTAGCATCATATATCTCTGACATTGACTGTAGGCCTTTAGGGTAATGATATGCAAGTCTTTGCTTTTTCTGTTATTGTTTTATAAAGTTCAGCTGTTATGAAACAAGTGGGAGAAATAGGTCTACTATACAACCTTCAAAAAGTTCAGGGTATTGTATACAACTTCCGACTACCAGCTGACTTGGTGAGGCAGTTTGCACCGCATTAGGGCAAAGATGTGTGCGTGGATCATCTCTATGGGTCTGTTTTTCGGACAGTATGCTCTATGAGGCACCATATTCTTCTTTGGAAAAAAATGGTTCTAAGGCCTTATTCAGACGAATGTAGAATAAGTCCGTGTGACGGCCGTTAAAACATTGGGCATCACACAGACGCGTGTATGTCAAACGGGACGTTCACACGGCCGTTATTTCAAGGGTAGGGTCCCTTGAAGAATAGAACATGTCCTATTTTCTATTTTCACGGATCCCTCTAGTCTATGGGGATCCGTGAAAACGGGACCTGCATGGGGGCAATATCCTCATGTTCGTCTCAATAAGGCCTAAGGAGAATCCCTCCATAATAAAACACGCAATGGAACATGCCACCATTTTTTCCTTAAAGGCTATGTGAACCTTTGTAGCCTTTTTTTTATTCCATTTTTTTATGTCATGTATGTGTTATGTTTTTTTAAACATTTTTTAAATTAACATTTATTAAAAATGTTTAAACTTGTGGAATGCAGCGTCTACAAATGTGTTATACATTGAGGCTGCATAGCGCCTCTGTAAGAGGAATCCGTCAGCCTGATGGACGGCTCAAATTGACAACATCTCCTGTGTGCCTTTAGAGGGGTTATGTGGGGACCAAAAATGATTAGCAGTGTACTCACTGCAGTATGTGCATACACTCTCTATTATACACTCCAGTCCCCCGTCACGCTAATACAATCACATGACGAAGAGTCGTATCGTCATAAATGACGGCTGTGCAACTAGACTTCTGCTCCCCTGGCAGCCCTATAAAAACTATAAAGATCTCAGAATCGGCGCAATGGGGGACCGAAATGTATATCAGTGAGTGTACTTACATACTGCAGTGAGTACATCGCTAATAATTTTTGGTCCCCACATAACCTCTTTAGCACACAGGATAACCCTAAGGGTATGTGCACACGAGAACTGTCTTTTACGTCTGAAAAGACAGACTGTTTTCAGGAGAAAACAGCTGCGTCGTTTCAGACGTAAAAGCTTCTCCTCGCATTATGCGAGGCGTCTTTGACGCCCGTAATCTTGAGCTGCTCTTCATTGACTTCAATGAAGAACGGCTCAAATTACGTTGCAAAGAAGTGTCCTACACTTCTTTGCCGAGGCAGTCAACAGCTGTCAAACGACGACGCGTAAATGACATGTCGTCGGCACAGTACGTCGGCAAACCCATTCAAATGAATGGGCAGATGTTTGCCGACGTATTGTAGCTGTATTTTCAGACGTAAAACTAGGCATAATACGCCTCGTTTATGTCTGAAAATGGGTCGTGTGAACCCAGCCTGACACTGATTGGAAGCACCCGGAAATATATTATGGGCCTGTAGCAACCTATGGGCAGCGTATTATGGATCTGTTCAACTCTGATTATGATCCATGCCTGCAGCTCTCAGTATATTGGCAACAGTAATTTTTCAAGCCTAAGGGTATGTTCACACGCTTAACAAAAAACATCTGAAAATACGGAGCTGTTTTCAGTCAAAATAGCCTCTGATTTTCAGGCATTTTAGAAGCTAAGAGTATGTTCACATGGCCTATTTTCGCCTGAAAAACTGCCAAAAAATCAGAACCAGAACTCCTCCAAACATCTACCCATTGATTTCAATTGGAAAAACTGCGTTCTGTTCCGACAGGCTGTTTTTTTACGCAGCCGTTTTGAAAAACGGCTGCATAAAAAAACGGCCGCGAAAAAGAAGTGCAGGTCACTTCTTGGGACGTTTTTGGAGCCGTGTTTCATAGAATCTATAGAAAACAGCTCCAAAAACACCCGTAAAAAACGCAGCGAAAATCGCGAGTGGCTTAAAAAACTTCTGAAAATCAGTGGCTGTTTTCCCCCGTTTTTTCAGACATTTTTGATTCAGCGTGTGAACATAACCTTAAAATAAAGCTTCTTTTAATTCGGAGCTTCTTTTGAGGCTTCTTTTGAGCCGTTTTTTGAGGCGTTTTTCATAGTGTTCAATGAAAAATCAGCTCCAAAAAACGCCTCAAGAAGTGACATGCTACTTCTTTTTACGGAGCATCTTTTTACCCTCCGTTTTTTAAAACAGCGGCGTAAAAAGACGCCCCTTATGAACTAAATGCTGTTTTTCCCATTGATTTAATTGGGCAGATGTTTTCAGGCGTTTTTCAAGGCGTAAATGCCCCAAAATATGCCTGTGTGAACATACCCTTAGACAGAAAGGGCTTCACTTGTCATGATAGGCTGGATTTACACGAGCATGTTCGGTCCATAAAGGACGGAACATATTTCGGCCGCAAGTCCCGGACCGACCACACTGCAGGGAGCCGGGCTCCTAGCATCATAGTTATGTACGGCGCTAGGAGTCCCTGCCTCACTGCGAGACAACTGTCCCGTACTGTAATCATGTTTTTAGTACGGGACAGTAGTTCCACGGAGAGGCAGGGACTCCTAGCGTCGTACATGACTATGATGCTAGGAGCCCGGCTCCCTGCAGTGTGTTCGGTCCGGGACTTGTGGCCGAAATAAGTACTCATGTGAATCCAGCCTTAGACCAACCAGTTGATAAACTCAGCTGGTAGCAGAAGTAATTTACAGCACCCTCTGTATAGTTGGCACATATAGTATTTTCTGTATTGACACTCTACAGACATCTTGCAGACAGGACCGCCATCAGAAATTTTACCCTTCTCTTTTACTAAGCATTCAATGCTGAAATAATACAGAGCCCACATAATACCGAGCAATTTTTTTGGGTTCATTTTAATATCCATGATCATTTAGGATTTAGGGGCTAATGATAAAATCTGTCCGTCTAGGATGTTTTAGGGATGCATGTGAGTACTGTCTACTGAGTTATTTTCTAGGTTTGCTGCCCTGCCACCATCATAGATTTGGTCCTCATTTAATTGTCCTTCCAAGGAAAGCAAAAAATGTACTGTACTGACCCAGGAAAAAGGGGGTACAGATAGGGGTAATATGATCTTTGTGCACCCTTTGAGGCCTGTACGATACACTTGGTAAACCGTTAAATATCATGATTTCCCCCAGGTTGACAGTGTTCCGCATTTTTAAAACTGGTCCAGACACCTGACAGCAGTACCAGTGGTATTGCCTTGATGGCGGTCCTGCTTCCAGAAGCATCTTTGTTTAAACTGCATATTTGATGAAAGTGATTAAAACACTTGATGGGTTTTATGCTCTGACAATTCATCCCAAAGGAGCTGAACAACATCTAGACAAAGCAATTAAGGCAAAACATTGTGTCCAATGCATAAGCTTTCTACCTAGGAGATTTTTCACTCCCCATGGGTTAACTTAGTATTTAGTATTCCTAATGCTTTTTACTGCTCATGTGTCACTTCACAGCAGCGCTCCTTTGATTAGTATGTATAGTGGTTTAGCTGAAGTGAAACACTTGAAATGTTGAGTGTCATCTCCCTCATGGGCCTCGATCAGTTACATACGATACGGAGTGACGAACATCTTTCCTCGTGTCAAACTAGGATGAGTGATATGTTGATATGTTGGCCATCGGGCAGTGGCAGAATTCAGTGACTGCGGTACAACTCTTGATGTTCAGTCTCAAGAAACCAAGCATATAAATACTCTATATTTTTATGGGAATATCATGTATTTTGTTTAAAAAGAGTCTGATTATTATTACGTTACTACATAAGTTTATTAGATATAATGCAGTGTGGAAACGAACTTCCAATCAATACGTATACCAACATTTCACATATTTTTGGAGCTTGGCTACCAATTATATACAAAGTCAAAAATGGTACCCAGCTGGTCTACATATTTTACATTCCTATATCATTGTCCATATGGGATGAGAGTGATTGATGCATCATCAATCTGTGTTTTATAAGAGATTGTCAGTAAAAAGGGCATGCACAGATAAGGCAAGCCCATAGCAAAATTCTTAATTGGGACCAAATTTGAGACCCTGGAAATTCAGTCTAAAATTGGGAATATTTTATTAGGCACCAAAATAAAGTAAGCTGCACATTTTGGCTATAATTGAATTCATTCCCTCATAAAGCGGTTATTAGAATCTAGTGAGTCATTATTGGATATGGAAAAGATGTACATTATCTAGTGTAGGCAGACCACGTTAAAAATTAACCAAATATAGTGCTGCCTGGGATTCGGCCAAGTATGGTAAGCTTTATGCATTATGGCAGGTAGACCAGAAATATGACCAATGATCAGATGATATGATTTATGTAATGAGCTAAAAAGTTACTCAATGCAAGAATTACAGAAAGAGAATTTCATTAAAAAAAAGTTGGCAAACGAACCTGAGGTTTATCTCTGGGACCATGCCAATAAATGGGTTAAAAGTTAAAGCTAAACTTGGCAAAATTGCATTGACTTATATCTATTTATAGGGTCCATGGTATCCATATGTCGTAGGAAAGGAGTTGCCCTAATGAAAACATGGTGTCTGAAGGGAAATGCACGAGATGCTAACTCCACCATACACATTAAAACCACTTGCCTAATATCGTGAAGGTCCTCCTTGTGCCGCTAAAACAGCTTCAACCCATCAAGGCCACAACACCTCTGAACGTGTCCTGTGGTTTTTGGCACCAAGATGTTAGCAGCAGATCCATTAAGTCATATAAGTTGTGAGGTGCGGCCTCCATGAATCAGACTTGTTTTCCAGCACATCCCACAGATGCTCGATTAGATTGAGATTTCGCAAAATTTTTTGCAGTGTGGTCGGGCACATTATTCTTCTGAAAGAGGTCACTGCTATTAGGGAATACTACTGCCATTATGGGGTGTACTGGTAGGTAGGTGGTACATGTCAAAATAACAACCACATGAATGCTAGGACCCAAAATTTGTGAAACATTGCCCAGAACATCACACGGCCTCTGCCAGCTTGCCTTCCTTCCATAGTACATCTTGGTGCCATCTCTTCCCCAGGTACTGTAAGTGACTTACACATCCCCGGTTATCCACATAACGGTAATAAAACATGATTCATCAGACCAGGCCATCTACTTCCATTGCTCTATGGTCCAGTTTTGATGCTCCCGTGCCTATTGTAGGTGCTTTCTTTGGTGGACAGGGGTCGGAATGGAACGGTCTACAGCTAAACAGCCCAAAACGCAGCAAGCTGCAATGCTCTGTGTGTTCTGACACCTTTCTATCATAGCCAATATAAACTTTTTTAGCAATCTCTTCTACCTGTAGCTCTTCTGTGGTATTAGACCAAATGCATTAATGAGCCTTGTTCACCCATGATCCTGTCGCCGGTTAACCAGCTGTCCTTCCGTTGACCAGTTTTGGTACGTACTAACCTCCGCATATCGGAAACAGCCCACAAAACCTGCTGTTTTAGAGATGCTCTGACCCAGTCATCTAAGGGTATGTTCAAACGCTAGCTGTCATTTACATGTGAAAAGACAGACTGTTTTCAAGAGAAAACAGCTGCCTCGTTTCACACGTAAATACTCCTCCTCGCATTTTGCGAGGCGTCTGAGACGCTCGTAAATCTTGAGCTGTGCTTCATTGAGTTCAATGAAGAACAGCTCAAATTACGTGGCAAAGAAGTGTCCTGCACTTCTTTGCCGAGGCAGTCCATTTACGCGTCGTCGTTTGACAGCTGTCAAACGACGACGCGTAAATGACAGGTTGTCTGCACAGTACGTCGGCAAACCCATTCAAATGAATGGGCAGATGTTTGCCGACGTATTGTAGCCTTATTTTCAGACGTAAAACGAGGCATAATACGCCTCGTTTACATCTGAAAATAGGTCGTGTGAACCCAGCCTAACGATCACAATTTAGACCTTGTCAAAGTGGCTCAGATTCTTACACTTGCCCATTTTTCCTGCTTCCAACACATCAACTTCAAGAACTGACTGTTCACTTGCTGCCTAATACATCCAGTACTTTATCAGGCGCCATTGTAACCAGATATTGAATGTTATTTACTTCACCTGTCAGTTGTTTTAATGTTATGGCTGACTGGTGTATAGGCTTGGCTCGGCTGAGCATGCATGTTTATTTCAAAGGGAAGGGGAATAAGCCAACACCTCTGACAGTGGCTTATCTTCTATGGAAACAAAGGATCGGGCTTCAGGAGACCTGGAAGGCCAGTGCAGCCAGACAGAAGTACTATATACTGTGACACCCTTAGGGACCTTTTTTTTTTTTATAAAGCAACATTAAACAAGACAGGCCTCTTTCCCCAGCAGTTCTATATCCTGCCCTAAACCCCCAAAATCGCTCAGGTCCAATCTTATGCTATCGTACCGATTGTGCAGGATTTAGGAATCATAGGGTCTTAGGGATCTTTCTGGTACAGTATCCGTGTTTGCAATGTCTTTCTCTATGTACATAATTTATTAAAGTATATGAAAAACTAATTTTGAAAGGCTCTGCTTTATGAAAACCCTTCCTAAGGCCCGGGTCTGTCATGTCTGTGGTTAGGATCCATTGTAACTGAACAGATATCTGGCATACTACTCCTGGTTTTGCTAAACATCCCTTTAAACCCCTTCTACCACTGAGGGGATGAACTAACTCTTATAAAGGGCTATTGTAATATCTGGATAAAAACACCTAGTACAGTGAAAACTTTCATCTGTTTTTTCTTTTATCTTTCTGTAAATCTTTTTTTGTATTGTGTATATCTTTGCAGTTAATTTTCTATGAAAAGTAAAATCTCATTGTTTCCTCCAAAGGTTTTCATTTTTAGCTTATTTCTTGCATTATAAGGCTGCTAGATAGGATATTACTAACTCTGGTCTATATTATTGTTTTAAAGATGCTATTAAATAATGCTTTTATGATCTTGTAATAAACTTTCTTGTACTCTGCATGGTGTTTTATTTTCGTGGATCTCCAGTTATTGTATAAATGTCACAAGAAGACCCTCATAACAATGGTTTTGTTGTTGTTTTTTTTAAATGTTTAACTTTTCACTCCTGGGCTGCATGACATTGGTTATACTTTAGTGAAACATCTAATAGTAGGAGCCTGCAAAGATGGGAAGAGGGAGTTGAGTAGGGACTATGCATTTCTACAAAGCCTGGATGACTCTGTGACAGAATTATAGCTTCTACTATGGCTGTTTTGGACCCAGTTGCAAGAGGAAGAAGATGCCAGGAGCATAACTGCCTGAAATAAGAAGATACATAGTAACCAGCGATAGAACAAGTTTTGATGTGTTTCAAAGGAGTTGTCTCATCACAGAAAACCCCTTTAATATGAAAGTCACCAAGACCATCGGACAGAAATTATTACATGGTGGCCTTAAACGTCCATGTGATACTTTGACAGCCTGGGTCTGCGAGAGTATGAGCTGCTTCTTGTTACCGACGTTCTCCTCTGGCTCAAAGAGTGGATTTCCCAAATGTGTGACCCCTTTTTTGAAGTCCATATGCTCTAATAGATGGACAGGGGTTGTCATACTGCCAATAGTTTACGTTTGTCCAGTCAATTTTATATTACTTTTCAGGGATTTTATGCAGCTTGGTTCTGTAGGTGTAAGGTAGACCCTTGTAAATGTAAATTACCATCATATTCATTTACAACCCCAATTGCCCAATTTTTACATATTGCAACTTACAATATCCAGAGTAGAAGTTTTTTCTGTAGACCGTTCTTATGGACGGTTACCGCTCTGACTGTGATCAAGCCATTAGAAAAGGACGGCACGGAAACTTTCTTCCATAAACCGTTCCATTTTTGTCCATAGACTGTGCCTGAGCTTCAGGACCACACACAGTCCATGGACTCTTCTCAATGTTGTTTTTCAAGCTTGTTTGGAGGATTACATATAAGTGCAAATAAGGCTCTGTTCACCTCTGTGTCTTAAAGATTCTCTGTCACCAGATTTTGCAACCCCTATCTGCTATTGCAGCAGATAGGCGCTGCAATGTAGATTACAGTAACGTTTTTATTTTTAAAAAACGAGCATTTTTGGCCAAGTTATGACCATTTTTGTAGTTATGCAAATGAGGCTTGCAAAAGTCCAAGTGGGTGTGTTTAAAAGTAAAAGTCCAAGTGGGCGTGTATTATGTGCGTACATCGGGGCGTTTTTAATACTTGTACTAGCTGGGCGCTGTGAAGAGAAGTAACATCCTCTTCTCTTCAGAACGCCCAGCTTCTGACAGTGCAGACCTGTGACGTCACTCACAGGTCCTGCATCGTGACGGCCACATCGGCACCAGAGGCTACAGTTGATTCTGCAGCAGCATCAGCGTTTGCAGGTAAGATCGACTCAAGCCTCATTTGCATAACTACAAAAATGGTCATAACTTGGCCAAAAATGCTCGTTTTTTAAAAATAAAAACGTTACTGTAATCTACATTGCAGCGCCGATCTGCTGCAATAGCAGATAGGGGTTGCAAAATCTGGTGACAGAGCCTCTTTAACTTCTGTTCATAAGGAAAGCTGCAACGCTGTGCTGGATACGTGTTATGGTAAAAACTATTTAAACAATAGGTCATTTTCTGCCTATACATTCCCTTCAAATCATGGATTCTATTTAATACATAGATGTAGAACAATTACCAGCTATATATCCGGACATCTATGACTTGGGAACAAAACCAAGATGGCATTTACACACACCAATTAACTATGTTAACTACCTCCTGTCTTGGTGCCCAAGGGGAATTGGGATTCTAGCAACATCCCGATGACAATTACGAGTCATAATCACATAGAATTATTGAGGGTACATACTTTTATTACTGCGCTGCTATTTACCATTATTCTTACGTCAAGTACATTTTATTGGATTACCTCTTTAATAACCAAAAGTATAAACGCTATTAGCGTCCCTTGGGCTCATTCAGGCAATGCAGAATTAAATAATTACAAAGCAAAATCTGTGTACTCAAGATAATAGCGGTGTGTTACTGCAGGGATCATTTGTACAGAACAAACAAGGAATATGGGTCTCCCTTCTCTATCACAAATGAATAACAAGAATCTGGAAACAGAAAGGTGGCCGCTAGAATGTCGCAGAAAGGAAAGTACCATAGCGACAGGCAGATAAGTTCTCATGTACATAGGTATCAATGTTATCTGCAGAAAATGGCTCACAGTTATTAATAATGCCATATTTTGGACCAATGAAATATGAGAGGACGCTTGGTGAGAATTGCACCTAATTTATTAAAAGTTGCAGATTTTGCATTGGGGCCCAGGAGCTTTAAATGGTCACTAACCTTTCAATAAACTCATTTTAAGAGACAAGATGGACTATCAGCTCACTGAAGGATTAGGTTAGGCCCTCGACATACAAACTTAATGTGTCCATAGGGCTCCATTAGCCCAACATAGGACAAACGAGTGGTCTTTTGGTCTCCGTCAGGCGATTATACATCAGTTCATTACTACAGAGAATACAGAGTCTAGAGCCAGTTTATGTCAAAGAAGTATCAAAAACCTTTATTTAAATATACAAAACAAAAAACATATTTAAAAAGATATATGACAGGAGAAAAACTCTAAGTAAGATCCCCATAGAGACACATCAGGAGAGCCAGAGCAATAAATCTGAAACCCCATTACATGGGCTACTATAAATTTTGAGGTTAATGAAGAGTATTGTTATTTCCTATCTATACACTTGTAGATACATAATCAGGACATAGAAAAAGTCCAAGCATGAATTGGTGTAATAGAGGGAAAAAGTGAGCAGTGCCCTGAATCTTCATAAAATAAGCCACTTGTTCTTACCCATAAGGTATTCTCTGGTGTTTCCAGTGGTCTCAGTGTGCGCCCCGACGCGCGTTTCGCAGTGTCTGCTTCCTCAAGGGGGTATAATATGTCCCTCTTCTAAGCTCCCTATATATAGTATATACCGGTATAGTCCAAGTAATTAAACAAAGTTCAAAAAAGAACAAAAAGAAGAGGTTGTCACTGCTAGGTGACAAACATTTACGGTTGTCTGCCCTGCCCGAACCCCCTACGGTGTGGTGCGCATGTCCGGAATTCTCGGTACGCGACGAGAATCCGGACGTGCGCCGCGGCACTGGGGGCGGAAGTGGGGCCTGCCACACTTCCGGCTACGCCACTGGATGTGCGCCACGCAACCCTTGGACGCGGCAGATTCTTTATTCACAGCACACTTGGACTATACCGGTATATACTATATATAGGGAGCTTAGAAGAGGGACATATTATACCCCCTTGAGGAAGCAGACACTGCGAAACGCGCGTCGGGGCGCACACTGAGACCACTGGAAACACCAGAGAATAGCTTATGGGTAAGAACAAGTGGCTTATTTTATGAAGATTCAGGGCACTGCTCACTTTTTCCCTCTATTACACCAATTCATGCTTGGACTTTTTCTATGTCCTGATTATGTATCTACAAGTGTATAGATAGTAAATAACAACACTCTTCATTAACCTCAAAATTTATAGTAGCCCATGTAATGGGGTTTGAGATTTATTGCTCTGGCTCTCCTGATGTGTCTCTATGGTGATCTTACTTAGAGTTTTTCTCCTGTCATATATCTTTTTAAATATGTTTTTTGTTTTGTATATTTAAATAAAGGTTTTTGATACTTCTTTGACATAAATTGGCTCTAGACTCTGTATTCTCTGTAGTAATGAATTAATTATAGAGTTGCCTAAACAATATATAAGGGGGGATGTTCTTTGGAACAATACCTAGCCCAGTAATATTTCTGTATCTGGAGGTTATTAATTATGATTATACATCAGTTTCGTTTTTTTTAAGGATGGAATAGAGTAGTAGATTACGTTTTTCCATTCCGCCGGATCCACACAAAAAGTATACTGCATGGTATATGTTTTTTAACATCGGAGCCTATGGATGTTAGATACCACTGTATGGCATCCGCCCCAGTGACGTAACTGTCGATGCGTTTGACAGAGGCCTTTGACGGATGCCATACAGTAGCATCCATCACCTATCGACTATAACGGTATCTGTTTAACAGATACATCATGGAAAGGTTTATGAGAGTTGATGACGTATTTAGTAAACGGATACCATTAAAGTCTATCGTGACGGATGGCACAGCCTATGCTTAACGTATATTTTGGGAGTTTTTCCTTGCATATATGTCAAACGTGGGGCCAAAACGTGAAGTGAACAGAGCCTTACATGCTGCGGTGAGGGGAGGAGGGAGCAGAAGCAGGGTGATAGAGAGTGAGAGACACAGAGACGCTGCTGCAGCTTCTAGTAAGTGTAAAATCTCACCCCAGTGCTTCATTATCAGCTACATTGCTCATTACTGCTGTATGACGTCCTACATGTTTCTGCTGTTTCTCAGGGTGTGATCTAAAAGATATGGGAGCAGGTTGTTCTCTTCCCAATGTGTGTAGAGTATGGCAGACATGATAGAAGTTAGGATCTGGCCACTAGCTCATAGGCAACTGAAAATTAGAGAGAAAGCCTACAGAGGGGAAAACTGCTAAAAAAAAATCCAGAATACAAGTCATGTAATCGGCAGAAATAGCGTTATTCCTCAAGTACACACATATAACAGCTTATTCTGAAAAGTCACCTGTAAGGTTAGGAACACTTTAAGTTATGTCTCTTTTTCATCTTTTTATTGGCAAAGGTTTTTTTAATTGATATGGCCATGGCAGCGCGGACACTCTTCACTGCTGGGAGGGTGTCCATGCTACCATGGAAACGGCACTGCCGAGAAGATGCTGGGAGTCCACGCTTTGTCCGCCAACCTGCTTATCTGCATGCCCCAGCACAACGGCCGCCACCGGGCCACTGTGCCACAGATTCTTTGTCTCCTGCTCCTTCCCTCCACCCCTTCTTGTGTGGAACGCTGCTGCCAGGTCACAGCGTCTTCTCGGCGGTGCCAGAGCCATGGCAGTGTGGTCGCTCTTTACGTCTGGGCCACTGTTGTAGTCTGTATGGAGTTGTATTATTCTTCATATATTTCCATGCATACAATAAAATGACAATTCTCAAGCTGTAACTTTATGCAGATCTAAATTTCACCACACAGGCCCCACAGAGGATTCAGCTTGATTTCCCATGGACTACAGTGGAGGCACAATGCAATTATGCCACTTGCCAGAGTCATAGCGAGACTTTCTTTCACCAGGGCCAAAGATTCAATTCACTGCCCTAAACCTGTATATAAATACTTTAGGCAAGGCAGAGTGGCTTGTTGGCGCCCCTCCTGGCAACCAGCAACCAGAACATATGCCCTGCCAACCCCCATCCACACCACTACAAATGTATACATTATAAATATTTTGCATGTAACACCCTGTGGTTGATCAGAACCTGTACATGCTACACTCTTTTGGGGAAAATGAGGTTTGATGCCACTTATACCTCATTCCTCAGTGATGTTACCAAGTTGATAGACTTAAAGGGAAGGTGTCACAAAAATTATTTTTTTTATATGTTATTGCTTTTAGTATGTCATTAAAATAAATTGTATTTATTTGTGCTTTTGTGTTGTACTTTTTTCTTTTTTCTTTCTTTTACTTCTCTATGGGGGCTGCCATTTTTTTTCATCTCTGTATGTGTCGATTAACGACACATACAGAGATGGAATACAGCACATACATCCCCATAGAGAATGCGAACGGGAGCCGTTCCATTCACTATAGCGTACGCCGTCTGTGTGAGAACGGCGCATGCGCCGCTCCCACACAGACCAAAAGGAGGGTCTTCGGCAGAGCGACATCCGACGCCATTTTCATGTGGACCGGAAGCCGCGACCGGACAGTAAGACGACTACTTCCGGTCGCGGCTTCCGGCCATATGTTCAGACGCAAGGACTAGGAACAGAAGCAGCGGCGGCGACAGCAGGAGCAGGTAAATTATGTTTGTGTATGTGATGTGTGTGTATGTTCGTGTTATACTGTGTGATTACCACTGTATCAAATACTCCTACACTGTGCATTCGCTCAAAAAATGGCGACACACAGTGTAGGAGGTTTGAACATTCAACCCCCTCCTTTCTCCTGGCACTAGCCAGGATAAAGGAGGGGGGATTATTTGAGGATGCTAGAGCGAGTCTGTCTTCTCCAATTTTACCACATGCCAATGCTGCAATTTTGGGAATTGCTCACTCTAGTGACCAGCACATGGAAATGTTATAAATTAGAATCTAATTTATAATATTTCCTGACTTGTGAAAACATTTAGAACAATGTGTAATCATTTATATAAAAAATTTAAAAAATTCTAGCGACACATTCCCTTTAATATATATGTATATCGATATTTTACTCTTGTCTTCAACGTTATATTGAGAGATAAAAATAGATAGTTCATGTAGTAGCAATAATCTTTGGCAAGATAAACAAGTTTATGTGAGTTATTTTTCTCTTGCACTCAGAAGAGGCAATTGAATTATGATTGCAGGAACATTTTGCACAATACAGTTCGAGCTTTGCAGTGCTGAGCGTGAGTCAGGCTGTGGGGAATATGCTATTTTTATTAGTTTTAGCAAATTCTATTGTTCATTATCTTTATCAAAGTAATTTAACACAGTAGAAATGTAAAAAAAAATGAGTCAGCAGTAAATGCGCTTGTAATTTGTTTTTCTCAGATTGCCTCCAGGGAGAAATATGGGAGTTTATGTTATTATTCTGTGGTCGGCTGGAGGAAGAGTTTGCCACATTGATCAATTACGCAATGCTCGTGTAGGTGACTAAGAGCAGGTATCTACTGCATGTCAATTACAAAGCTGAAAGACTGTGCACAAGCAATACACTTTCATTTCATGCAATATGGTGCAGGGTGTGTCTCATATTGAGGCATGGGTGCTTCACGCTATGCCTATGAATATACAGTAGTGTGCAAAAAGTTTAGGCAGCTGTGGAAAAATGCTGCAAAGTAAGAATGCTTTAAAAAATATAAGTGCTAATAGTTTTTTTATTAGTTAACAAAATGCAAAGTCAATGAACAGAAGAAAATTCTAAATCAAACCAATATTTTGTGTGACCACCCTTTGCCTTCAAAACAGCATACATTCTTCTAGGTACACTTGCACACAGTTTTTGAAGGAATTTTCTGCTTTGAAATCTTTGCCTGGGAAAGACCTTGCTGATGCAGTATAACTACCTTGTGTCTTGTTGCTGTGCTCAGTCTTGCCATGGTGGACCTGTGACATGAAACTGTCTTCCATATCCTCACCTTTGTAGCAGAGTTTGGCTATTCCTCACCCAGTTTTAAGCCTCCTACAAAGCTGTTTCTGTTACAGTTAATGACTGTGTTTCAACCAACATATGAAACTTATGATCATTATTACCTGTTTGGTATAATTGGTTAATCATACACCTGACTATAATCCTACAAAATTCATTACTGTGTGAAAGTATACCTGGAAGAATTTATGCTGTTTTATAGGCAAAGGGTGGTCACACCAAATATTGATTAGATTTACATTTCTCTTCTGTTCATTCACTTTGTATTTTGTTAATTAATTAAAAAAAATATTAAGACTTTTATTTTAAAAGCATTCTTACTTTACAGCATTTTTCCACAACTGCCTAAAACTTTTGCACAGTACTGTAGTTTTTTAAGAATAAGCAAATATATGTAGCAATACATGATCAGATGAGAAACAAAGGAAATTATGTCTGTTAAGAAGATAACAATTATTTACCATCACTAGTGTACCTATCGTCAGAATTTTTTTTAAAGAAATCAGCATACCTACCAACATTCTGGATGGTTAAAGAGAGATATTTAGGCTTAATTCACACAGTGCAGATTTGATTCAGATTTTGCATGTATTTTTAAGCCAAAACGAGTAATGGAAACTATAAAGAACAAATATATAAAGGAAGGCCTTGTAGGTCTGTTCTCCTGGATTCAGTTCTGGTTTGGCTTAAGAAATGTTTGCAAAATCTGCAGCAAATCTGCACTGTGTTCCCACAGGCAGGATATGCTGCACATTTTCTCGAACATTGTGGTGCGTTTTTTCAGGCAGAATTTCTGCTGCGGAAAGCAGCGCCGGAAAGAAACAAAAAAACATTCAGACTTACCCCCTCCCTCCTTGGAGGAGTCCGGCCTCCTGGGATGACTTTGCAGGCCATGCGACCGCTGCAACCAGTGATTGGCTGCAGCGGTCACATGGGATCAAATGTCATCCCAGGAGGCCGGACTGGAGAAGAAGCGGTGAACTCTAGGTAAGTATAACTTTTTTTTTCTTACTTGCGTTTTTTGCAGTGGAATCGTTGCAATTCCGCCACAAATGTCGCAACACACCACTTTGTTGTTGGTTTAAGCACCTCATTGAATTCAATGGCGAAAATCCACAACACAAGAGCTGCGATTCCGCAGCGTTAATTGACATGATGCGGCTGAAAAAAATAGCCCCGCAGGTCAATTTATGTGTGCTTCTTTGGCGGCTTTTTTCCGCTGTATGGGGATGAGATTTGTTGAAATCTCACCCACACTGCTGCTACTGCATTACGCTGCAGATTTTCTGCAATGAAATCCATTGCGGAAAATCTGCAGTGTTTACACCTAGTGTGTTATTACCCTAAATGTTGACAACACTCCTCAGTCAGCAAACAAATCTGTGTAAGTTGATCAGGGGCGTAGCTAGGGGGGGAAGGCGGGGCATGTGACCCGGGCGCAACTTAGAGGGGGGTGCCAACGATCACTGTCAGCGGGCTGCCTTCTAGGTGAGCTTCTGGCCTCAGGTGCAGGGCACAGCAGCTAAGAACTGCCGCCCGACTGCAACAGTAGCTGTAGTCTGTGCTGCTAACAAATCACCCCCTCCAGCCCCCCTCCCTACTCCTTACACCTCTCCTCGGGCTGCTGCTATCATCGGAACTTGAGGAAGGCTGTCTGCGGCACTGTGTTGGGCCATCAAGCTGTAGAACTCCCTTCACAATTATCCTACATAAAAGGTAAGTGCATGTGAGGTTACAATGTGTACTTTATATGTGTATAATGTGTGCATGTAATGTGCATATTTGTGTGTCTGTGATGTGTACATGTGTGTGTGTGTATATAGAGTGTATGTGATGTGTACATGTGTATATATAGTGTGTGATGTGTTCATGTGTGTATATATAGTGTATGTGATTGTACAAGTGTGTATATATAGTGTATGTGATGTGTACATGTGTATATATAGTGTGTGATGTGTTCATGTGTGTATATATAGTGTATGTGATGTGTACATGTGTATATATAGTGTGTGATGTGTGCATGTGTGTATATATAGTGTATGTGATGTGTATATATAGTGTATGTGATGTGTACATGTGTGTATATATAGTGTATGTGATGTGTACATGTATATGTATAGTATGTGATGTGTTCATGTGTGTGTATATAGTATATGTGATGTGTACATGTGTATACAGTGAATGAAATAAGTATTTGATCCCTTGCTGATTTTGTAAGTTTGCCCACTGTCAAAGTCATGAACAGTCTAGAATTTTTAGGCTAGGTTAATTTTACCAGTGAGAGATAGATTATATAAAAAAAAAAAAAAAAGAAAATCACATAGTCAAAATTACATATATATTAAATTGCATTGTGCACAGAGAAATAAGTATTTGATCCCCTACCAACCATTAAGAGTTCAGCCTCCTCCAGACCAGTTACACGCTCCAAATCAACTTGGTGCCTACATTAAAGACAGCTGTCTTAAATGGTCACATGTATAAAAGACTCCTGTCCACAGACTCAATTAATCAGTCTGACTCTAACCTCTACAACATGGGCAAGACCAAAGAGCTTTCTAAGGATGTCAGGGACAAGATCATAGACCTGCACAAGGCTGGAATGGGCTACAAAACCATAAGTAAGACGCTGGGTGAGAAGGAGACAACTGTTGTTGCAATAGTAAGAAAATGGAACACATACAAAATGACTGTCAATCGACATCGATCTGGGGCTCCATGCAAAATCTCACCTTGTGGGGTATCCTTGATCCTGAGGAAGGTGAGAGCTCAGTCGAAAACTACACGGGGGGAACTTGTTAATGATCTCAAGGCAGCTGGGACCACAGTTACCAAGAAAACCATTGGTAACACATTACGCCGTAATGGATTAAAATCCTGCAGTGCCCGCAAGGTCCCCCTGCTCAAGAAGGCACATGTACAGGCCTGTTTGAAGTTTGCAAATGAACATCTGGAAGATTCTGAGAGTGATTGGGAGAAGGTGCTGTGGTCAGATGAGACTAAAATTGAGCTCTTTGGCATTAACTCAACTCGCCGTGTTTGGAGGAAGAGAAATGCTGCCTATGACCCAAAGAACACCGTTCCCACTGTCAAGCATGGAGGTGGAAACATTATGTTTTGGGGGTGTTTCTCTGCTAAGGGCACAGGACTACTTCACCGCATCAATGGGAGAATGGATGGAGCCATGTACCGTCAAATCCTGAGTGACAACCTCCTTCCCTCCACCAGGACATTAAAAATGGCTCGTGGCTGGGTCTTCCAGCACGACAATGACCCGAAACATACAGCCAAGGCAACAAAGGAGTTGCTCAAAAAGAAACACATTAAGGTCATGGAGTGGCCTAGCCAGTCTCCAGACCTTAATCCCATCGAAAACTTATGGAGGGAGCTGAAGATCCGAGTTGCCAAGCAACAGCCTTGAAATCTTAATGATTTACAGATGATCTGCAAAGAGGAGTGGGCCAAAATTCCATCTAACATGTGTGCAAACCTCATCATCAACTACAAAAAACGTCTGACTGCTGTGCTTGCCAACAAGGGTTTTGCCACCAAGTATTGTCTTGTTTGCCAAAGGGATCAAATACTTATTTCTCTGCGCACAATGCAAATAAATATATATCATTT
Source organism: Rhinoderma darwinii (assembly GCF_050947455.1). NCBI lineage: Eukaryota > Metazoa > Chordata > Amphibia > Anura > Rhinodermatidae > Rhinoderma > Rhinoderma darwinii. The sequence goes on along the minus strand of NC_134691.1, from coordinate 40,555,881 downwards.
TGACTATGTGATTCACTGTATATAGTGTGTGATGTGTACATGTGTATATATAGTGTATGTGATGTGTACATGTGTGTATATATAATGTATATGATGTATATATATAGTGTATGTGATGTGTACATGTGTATATATAGTGTGTGATGTGTTCATGTGTGTATATATAGTGTGTGATGTGTTCATGTGTGAGTATATATAGTGTGTGAATGTACGTATTCATGTGTGTTCATGTGTGCCTATGACTCTCAACGCAGACGTTAACAATCATTTAAAAACTGCATCGACTTTTGGTAAAACTGCATGTGCTACGTGTTTTACTGGACAATGGTTGTTACGATCTGATTGTTTGCATTAGAGGTTATGTACACCTTTGAAAGGGATTTTTTTTTAAATTTAAATGTCAGTCAGTGTGTTTTGTGCAACTTTATAATTAGTTTTTTACTTTTTGAGATACAGCTGCTCTGTATCCTGTATACAGAGCAGCTGCATCTTACGCTGAATACTGAACTTGTCAGGTCTGTGGGACTGATGAGTTCAGTGTCAGCGGGTCCTGTGTGTCTCTGGCACACTGGATTCACCTGTAATACATCACATCTAAGTTAGATGTGATAGATTACAGGTGGATACAGTCGACTACTCTATTGATATCGCCAATAAAACGGAAACCTTGTAAAATATAGAGACAAACAGAAACCATTAGCAACGGAAGAGTTACCATTGAAATGGTAACGGAAAGCTATGGTTTCCATTTGGTTTCTGTTCGTGGGTTCCCCTGACGGAAAGGTCTGATGGAACCCATGAACGGAACCCCGACGCAGGTGAGAACGAAGCCTAATTATTAGGCCTCATGCACACGACCGTATTTTTGTCCACCCGTAAATACTGGCGTAAATACGGATCCTTGGTCACACGTATTCGACCCGTATTGCACCAGTATTTACGGACCCGTGCCCGTAAATACAGGTCCGGTGTCACCCGTATTCCACCCGTATTTACGGGCACGTTTTTGGCTGCAAAATTGCACTGCACTAATCGGCAGCCCTTCTCTCTATCAGTGCAGGATAGAGAGAAGGGACAGCCCTTTCCGTAATAAAAGTAAAAGAAATTCATACTTACCCGGCCGTTGCCTTGGTGACGCGTCCCTCTCTTGACATCCAGTCCGACCTCCCTGGATGTCCATGTGACCGCTGCAGCCAGTGATTGGCCTGTGATTGGCTGCAGCGGTCACATGGGCTGTAACGTCATCCCAGGAGGCCGGACTGGAGGAAGAAGCAGGGAGTTCTGGGTAAGTATGAACATCTTTTTTTTTTTTTTACAGCTTTATCTATATTCTGATCGGTAGCCACTGTCCAGGGGGCTGAAACAGTTGCTGCCGATCGTTTAACTCTTTCAGCACCCTGGACAGTGCACATACGTAGTCACCCGTAATTACGGGAGCCCCATAGACTTCTATGGGCTGCCCGTGCCGTAATTACGGCTTGAAATAGGACATGTTCTATCTTTTTCAACGGCACGGGCACCTTCCCATAAGCATACGGGGAGGTACCCGTGGCCAATAGAAGTCTATGGGCCGTAATTACGGCCCGTAATTACGGGAGCTTTTACGGTCGTGTGCATGGGGTCTTACTGTATGATCTTTACAGATGGTGGAGGGTACTATTTTTTGAGGTATAAGCAACTCCCAGTATATGATTATCATTTGTCCCGTAGGGTTCGTGGACCCACTGGGCCGTACCGTCTTGTCAGTAAGGCAGCTGGCCAAGAAGACGCATGTAAAAGTCTATAGTTCGTATAGGGTACCTGTGGCAGCTCGGACAGTAGCAAGGCAGGCATGGCAGGAACGTGGAGAAGCAGGACAGGCGTGGTATACAGCACAGCACGACTACAGCTCAGCATGGCACTAGATCAGGATACAAGTATAGGATACAGGAACAGGAACACTGGGAGCAGGAAACACTAGGGGGCCATATGCAAGACAGACTAGGAATACACAACAAAGCTCAGGCGTGGGAGGATGGGCTGGAACCTTCTTATAGCCCAGGGTACTCTGGACCAATTAGCTCAATCACAAACATGCTTGCGCTCTGGCTTCTCAAGTCTGGACTGAGCTCGTGACCGCACCCTGGTGGTCACTGTGGAGCAGGAAGGCCGTATGTGCAAACATCTCGTAAGAGAAGGGCGTCGACTGGATGGAAGGAGTTTGTGGTCAGCGACCACGGATGTTACACCATTATTTAGGTCATACTGGAAGCTGCTAACCTGACTTTGCAAATTATCTCTGTACTGAAATGTATTTGTACTGAGCTTTGTTCTGGTGTTATATTCATGTACTGAGCTTGGTTCTGGTGCTATATATATATATATATATATATATATATATATATATATATATATATATATATATAATGAGCTTTGTTCTGGCACTGTATATATGTACTGAGCTTTGTTTTGGTGCTGTATATGTGTACTGAGCTTGGTTCTGGTGCTGCATATATGTAATGAGCTTGGTTCTGGTGTTGGGTATAGAACTATATTGCTTGTAAAATGTACAAATGTTTTTATGCTGGAGTTACATAAAAAAAATGTGGAAAAGAAATGACACGTCATTGATTGGTAGAGAAAACAAACATGGCGAGGGGGAAGGAGCTATCGGGAAAGAGGTGGGGGGGGGCACCAAACTGAATCTTTGCCCTGGGTGCTGGAGAACCTAGCTACGCCTCTGAGTTGATACAATAAATAGAAGACAGGAAGGTGCAGGGGATGTGGCTGCAACTTCTCCCTTTTTTTGTTTTTGTGAAACACCATGCTGTGGGAGGGGAAGGGTATCAGGAAGAGCCCACTTAACAGGAATGAAGAGAAAATATGCTTTTCAAAAGGCAGAGGGATAGAAATAGATCCATAAAACACAGGTTAGACAATAACAATTCTGGAGAATCTTTTCTTATTGTTCTGCGTTGTGCCGTTCCTGCTTATGGAAATCTTTGAATAAATGGACAACTGGGTGTTACCATTCCCCTTGTCAAAGGGGCATGTCCCTACACAGTCTCACTCTATCAGCACTGATTGGTCATTGTCAGACTGTGTAAGGACACACCCCCAACTGGTAACACCCAGTTGTTCATTTGTTCATACATTTCTAGGAGGAATAACAGAGGAACTGTTGACTGAAGCTAAATAACAGGATCTCATCTGTTTAGATGAGTTTAAACATGTTTAATCCCAGTCCTACTCTTTCTACCTTTTATGCACTGCCCAAAATACATAAGCGCTCTCGCCCTATACCAGGTAGACGTATTGTGTCGGGCAATGACAATCTCACTCAAGGTATTAGCATGTATGTGGATGGAGTTCTTTCATCCTTTGTAACAGCTTTGCCCTCTTTTCTATGAGATACAAAGGACACTCTCACCAGGATCCAGGAGATTAATGTCACTTCCACCACCATGATAGCAGGCATTGATGTCGAATCCCTTTACACCAATATCAAGCACGATTTAGGCCTTGATGCCTTACAACACTTTTTGAGCACTAAGGGTACTCAGTTCCAGACACACAATAATTTTTTTTATCACGTCTTAAATTCTTACACACAATTATTTTCTTTTTGATGGCAAGTTCTACCATCAACTTTAAGGCACTGCCATGGGCACCGTCTGTGCACTCACTTACACAAACCTTTTTTTTTAGGGTGGTGGGAAGACACTTTAGTTTTCCCTGATGATTTGCTTTTTTTTCACCTCTCACATTTTATTTTGGGGAAGATACATCGACGATATTCTTATTTTTTGGGATGGCAAAACACATTTGATCCTTCCACACTGGCAATACTACCTCCCTACAATTCTGGGGCATTACTCAACTTAAATTGGGCCAGGGAGTTGGCAATTTAGATAGAAAACTTTTGCAGGAGGAAGCGAGATGGATTCACAGATTAAAATCTTTAACCCCTATTGGACTCAATGAGGGTTTTGCCTTCGTCGCTTTTCTTTGATGGACCTCATAAGAATATCTCTTAACTTTTTGCTAAGCATTTTTCCACCCTGTACCCTTTCGTCCATTCACCAGTAATGCTAAATTCTAGCAAAAATCGCTTGTTCGTATTAGTTTTGTTTTTCATCCCTACCAGCATTATGGTCCTTGTTATTTGAATCTATACGTACCTTTTTTATTTCTATATATGTCATACACTATTCCATTTAGGATTCCAATATTGGGATATATATGTAAAGGATCTGCCAGGCACAACTTCTGTGTATACGCCCATAGGTAATCAGTCTGCACCTGAGTCTATGTCTCTGAGACTGACTCCATCTTCCATAACTCAGGATGGCAGGCTTAGGAGTGGGAGAGCCTATCGCAGCCTGGCCAGACGGAGCTAGCTCCCGCCCTCTGTCTATTTATACCTGCCTTTCCTGTTCCTCCTTTGCTTGTGATTCTTCTCGTGTGGTTTCCTGACCCAGCTACAGCTTCTAACTATTTGATCCTGCTCCATACTGACCCTGGCTTACTGACTACTCTCCTGCTCTGCGTTTGGTACCTCGTACACTCCTGGTTTGACTCGGCTCGTTCACCACTCTTGTTGCTCACGGTGTTGCCGTGGGCAACTGCCCCATTTCCCTTAGCTTTGTGTACCCTTGTCTGTTTGTCTCGTGCACTTACTGAGTGTAGGGACCGCCGCCCAGTTGTACCCCGTCGCCTAGGGCGGGTCGTTGCAAGTAGGCAGGGACAGAGTGGCGGGTATATTAGGGCTCACTTGTCCGTTTCCCTACCCCCATCATTACAATATACCTATACTTTCTTCTTTATTATTCCCTCAATATGTTATTCCATTTCAAAAATGTCTATTAATAATAATTTTGCCTTTAATAATATCAAACGATAAATAGGTTCTCTTTTTCAATTTCACAGCTATAATGTACCAATGCTATACATCATACTTACAATTATATTCTAGTATTATGCTAATCATCATCTTTGCTATTGATATACACATAGTTACTCATTAGTATTTCTTCTTAAAATTTCTAAGTGTTCCGACATGCGCAATCGGTATCTCTTTAAACTCGGATATTCACTCTCCAACAGTGAGTCGCTAGTATCGGCTGCCTATCTATCTCTTATTGACAGAGCCTGTTCCTACTTTACAGGCTGTCCGTTTTCTAATTATTCAGTGTGTGCAGACACTTCTCTTTTCTTTCTTTCTTCGCTGGATAGCTGCTTCCTTTGATGTGCGCATGCACCATCGGAGTTCCTTGATTGGATGTGAGTCCTGTCCCTTTGATTGGACAGCACTCATGTCCATCACACAAGACGGATGCACGCCCCCTCCTAGGAATTTCTATTGGTTCTACCAAGGACCACACCTTTTCGTACGTCATTCCGAGGTTTTAAGAGAAGGAAACCTCGTACACGTCGTCATTAGCCTCATTGTACCCCTGAGGACGCTACGTGTGTAGAGAAACATGTCGGGGGGGCTTCTGTGTTTTTAATCTCTGTGTTAGACTAGCAATTGTACTGGAAATCGCTCAGTGAACTCTCATTGGCACAGCGTACCACAGCAGCTGTTTGCCATATCAGTGCATCGTTGCACTTACTCCATTTACTGCGGTTACGTTCCTCTACTCACCACATTCTGCCAGCCAACATCGGTTTACTTTTAAACATATGTGTTGTATGTCCCAATTGTTATCCTTTTTAGTTATACAAATAAAAGTTACATTTTAGTTTAACTTTACACATTTATTTGGTAGCTGGGAACTTGGGTGTTTGTGTGCTCTTGTACAATAGTCCTTCCTTGAATGTTTATTGCCCGCCAGCTACCAGGGTCATTCCATAGTTTTTGTGAATAACAGGGGAACGGCACAACACAGAGTTCTGAGAAAAGATGCTCCAGAATTGTTATTTCATGGGGAATACAAGTACTCACTAAGGCCCCATGCACACGACCGTAAAAACGCCCGTAATTACAGCCCATAATTATGGCTCGTAATTATGGGCCCATAGACTTCTATTGGCCACGGGTACCTTCCCGTTTGTGTACAGGAAGGTGCCCGGGCCGTTGAAAAATATAGAACATGTCCTATATCAGGACTTAATTACAAGTCTATGGGGCTCCCGTAATTAGGGGTAGCTACGTGTGTGCACCCGTAATTACGGGAGCGTTGCTAGGCAACGTCAGGGGAGTTCAATATTTGAATAAAGAGAAGCAGAGAAAATGACATCTGAGCGATCATGTGACCCTTTTAAGGGGTTTGGGCATGATTGTGACATCATTTCCAGCCCCCCTTTTTTTTAAATACGGGTGGAATACGGATGACAACGGACCCGTATTTATGGGCACGGGTCCATAAATATGGGTTAAATACGGGTTAAAAACGTGTGACAAAAAAATCTGTATTTATGGGAGGGAAAAAATACGGTCGTGTGCATGAGACCTAAAGCAGGCATGTCAGTAGAGGTGACAGATCCTCTTTAAGTTGTTGTCACTCTACAAAACATATACAGAAAAGTAAGTAATCTTGGATTTATTAGAAATCTAACCTATATGCTTGATTTTCAATGCTTCATAACTGATTTGTTCTAATAAAACAATATTCAGGTATTCTTTTCCTAAAGTTACTTTAAGCAAGACGAATGATTGTGATATTAAAAAAATCAAAGGTAAAGTCACATTAATGATTGTGCAGGGACAACTCTAACGGAAAGGGATTAAATTGTCAACATTTACTTTCCACAATGAACATTCACAAAGCCATTTAAACAGGCTTAGTTGCAATTTGCAGACATATATGTGTATGCATGTTCTACCAGGCTGATAAATTGCTTGCACAGTGATTATGGTAATAGTCTGTTACTAAGTAATAAGCACCATGTTGTCTTTTCCGATAACAAATGCAATATGCTACAAGCTGTCCCTATCACTACTGATACAGTAATACCAGGAAACAGACAAGTGATATGAGCCGGTCGCATGTAAACAGGGGTGGGAGTTACATTTTTAACAACAGGTTCCCTGCTTTGTGGACAAAGACATACGTGCTGCGGGGGGGGGGGGGGGTCATGATGTTTTGCTCTATGTCGCGCCATTGAAAATTATTCTAATAATAAAATAAAACAATTACGATATTCCAAATACCCCCTACATTAAAGTGGACTCTAAAAGATATTCCCTGTCCAGAATGTTTTAGTGTGGATTGCCACACTAAACCAAGAACCAAGCTCAGTACATATATACAGTGCCAGAACAAAGCTCAGTACATATATACATCCCCAGAACAAAGCTCAGTACATATATACAATACCAGAGCCAAGCCAAGTACATATATACAACACCAGAACAAAGCTCAGTACATATATACAAACACCAGAACCAATCTCAGTACATATACAGTGGAGGAAATAAGTATTTGATCCTTTGCTGATTTTGTAAGTTTGCCCACTGTCAAAGACATGAACTGTCTAGAATTTTTAGGCTAGGTTAATTTTACCAGTGAGAGATAGATTATATAAAAAAAATAAAATAAATCACATTGTCAAAATTATATATATTTATTTGCATTGTGCACAGAGAAATAAGTATTTGATCCCTTTGGCAAACAAGACTTAATACTTGGTGGCAAAACCCTTGTTGGCAAGCACAGCAGTCAGACGTTTTTTGTAGTTGATGATGAGGTTTGCACACATGTTAGATGGAATTTTGGCCCACTCCTCTTTGCAGATCATCTGTAAATCATTACGATTTCGAGGCTGTCGCTTGGCAACTCGGATCTTCAGCTCCCTCCATAAGTTTTCGATGGGATTAAGGTCTGGAGACTGGCTAGGCCACTCCATGACCTTAATGTGCTTCTTTTTGAGCCACTCCTTTGTTGCCTTGGCTGTATGTTTCGGGTAATTGTCGTGCTGGAAGACCCAGCCACGAGCCATTTTTAATGTCCTGGTGGAGGGAAGTAGGTTGTCACTCAGGATTTAACGGTACATGGCTCCATCCATTCTCCCATTGATGCAGTGACGTAGTCCTGTGCCCTTAGCAGAGAAACACCCCCAAAACATAATGTTTCCACCTCCATGCTTGACAGTGGGTACGGTATTCTTTGGGTCATAGGCAGCATTTCTCTTCCTCCAAAAACGGCGAGTTGAGTTAATGCCAAAGAGCTCGATTTTAGTCTCATCTGACCACAGCACCTTCTCCCAATCACTCTCAGAATCATCCAGATGTTCATTTGCAAACTTCAGACGGGCCTGTACATGTAACTTCTTGAGCAGGGGGACCTTGCGGGCACTGCAGGATTTTAATCCATTACGGCGTAATGTGTTACCAATGGTTTTCTTGGTGACTGTGGTCCCAGCTGCCTTGAGATCATTAACAAGTTCCCCCCGTGTAGTTTTCGGCTGAGCTCTCACCTTCCTCAGGATCAAGGATACCCCACGAGGTGATATTTTGCATGGAGCCCCAGATCGATGTCGATTGACAGTCATTTTGTATGTCTTCCATTTTCTTACTATTGCACCAACAGTTGTCTCCTTCTCACCCAGCATCTTACTTATGGTTTTGTAGCCCATTCCAGCCTTGTGCAGGTCTATGATCTTGTCCCTGACATCCTTAGAAAGCTCTTTGGTCTTGCCCATGTTGTAGATGTTAGAGTCAGACTGATTAATTGAGTCTGTGGACAGGAGTCTTTCATACAGGTGACCATGTAAGACAGCTGTCTTTAATGCAGGCACCAAGTTGATTTGGAGCGTGTAACTGGTCTGGAGGAGGCTCAACTCTTAATGGTTGGTAGGGGATCAAATACTTATTTCTCTGTGCACAATGCAAATAAATATATATAATTTTGACAATGTGATTTTCTTATTTTTTTTTTATATAATCTATCTCTCACTGGTAAAATTAACCTAGCCTAAAAATTCTAGACTGTTCATGACTTTGACAGTGGGCAAACTTACAAAATCAGCAAGGGATCAAATACTTATTTCCTCCACTGTATACAACACCAGAACCAAGCTCAGTACATATATACAACACCAGAACAAAGCTCAGTATACATATAAAGCACTAGAACCAAGCTCAGTACATTAATTTTAAGAAGGCCAGGTTGAGGACTAGAATTCAGGATATAGACTGGGAAGAACTAATGTCAAATAATGGTACAAATGATAAATAGGAGATTTTCAAATCTACTTTGGGTAATTATAGTGCAAAATTTATTCCTATAGGTAACAAGTATAAACGACTAAAATTAAACCCCACATGGCTTACACCTTCTGTAAAAAGGGCAATACATGACAAAAAAGGGCATTTGAAAAATACAAATCTGAGGGTACAGCTGTAGCCTTTGTAAATTATAAAGAGCTTAATAAAATTTGTAAAAAGGTAAGAAAATCAGCAAAAATACAAAATGAAAGGCAGGTGGCCAAGGATAGTAAAACAAAGCCCAAAAAATTCTTCAAGTATATAAATGCAAAAAAGCTAAGGTCTGAACATGTAGGACCCCTAGATAGTGGTAATGGGGTGTTGGTCACGGGATAAAGAGAAGGCAGAGTTACTAAATGGGTTCTTCAGCTCTGTATATACAACAGAAGAAAGAGCAGATGATGTAGCCAGTGCCAGTGCTGTTAATATATCAGTTGATATACTAAATTGGATGAATGTAGAGATGGTCCAAGCTAAATTAAACAAAATAAATGTATACAAGGCCCCGGGACCAAATGGGTTACACCCTAGAGTTATTAAAGAGCTTAGTTCAGTTATTTCTGTCCCCCTCTTCATAATATTTAGAGATTCTCTAGTGACTGGTACAGTGCCAAGGGACTGGCGCAGGGCAAATGTGGTGCCTTTTTTCAAAAAGGGCTCTAGGTCTTTCCAGGGTAATTATAGACAAGTAAGCTTAACATCCATTGTGGGGAAAATGTTTGAGGGGCTATTGAGGGACTATATACAGAATTATGTGACAAAAAATAATATTATAAGTGACAGCCAGCACGGTTTTACTAAGGACAGAAGCTGTCAAACCAACCTGATTTGTTTTTATGAAGAGGTGAGCAGAAACCTAGACAGAGGGGCCGCTGTGGATGTAGTGTTTTTGGACTTTGCAAAGGCATTTGACACTGTCCCACATAGACGTCTAATGGGTAAATTAACGTCTATAGATTTAGAAAGTATAGTTTGTAATTGGATTGCGAATTGGCTCAAGGACCGTATCCAGAGAGTTGTGGTCAATGATTCCTACTCTGAATGGTCCCTGGTTATAAGTGGTGTACCCCAGGGTTCAGTGCTGGGACCACTATTATTCAACTTATTTATTAATGATATAGAGGATGGGATTAATAGCACTATTTCTATTTTTGCAGATGACACCAAGCTATGTAGTAATGTTCAGTCTATGGAAGATGTTTGTGAATTGCAAGCGGATTTAAACAAACTAAGTGTTTGGGCATCCACTTGGCAAATGAAGTTTAATGTAGATAAATGTAAAGTTATGCATCTGGGTACCAACAACCTGCATGCATCATATGTCCTAGGGGGAGCTACACTGGGGGTGTCAATTGTTGAGAAGGATCTGGGTGTACTTTGTAAATCATAAACTAAATAATAGCATGCAGTGTCAATCAACTGCTTCAAGGGCCAGCAAGATATTGTCGTGTATTAAAAGAGGCATGGACTCGCGGGACAGGGATGTAATATTACCACTTTACAAAGCCTTAGTAAGGCCTCATCTAGAATATGCAGTTCAGTTCTGGGCTCGAGTTCATAGAAAAGATGCCCTGGAGTTGGAAAAAATACAAAGAAGAGCAACAAAGCTAATAAGGGGCATGAAGAATCTAAGTTATGAGGAAAGATTAAAAGAACTAAACCTGTTTAGCCTTGAAAAGACGACTAAGGGGGGACATGATTAACTTATATAAATATATTAATGGCACATACAAAAAATATGGTGAAATCCTGTTCCATGTAAAACCCCCTCAAAAAACAAGGGGGCACTCCCTCCGACTGGAAAAAAAAAAGGTTCAACCTGCAGAGGCGACAAGCCTTCTTTACATTGAGAACTATGAATCTCTGGAATAGTCACCGGAGGAGCTGTCATAGCAGGGACAGTAGATGGCTTTAAAAAAGGCTTCAATAATTTCCTAGAACAAAAAAATCTAAGCTCTTATGTGTAGAATTTTTTTACTTCCCTTTTCCCATTCCTTTGTCTTGATGGACATGTGCCTTTTTTCAACCGTACTAACTATGTAACTGTAACTATGTAACTATATACACAACACCAGAACCAAGCTCAGTACATATATATACAGCACCAGAACCAAGCTCAGTACATATATACAGCACCAGTACAAATACAGCTCAGTACAGAGATAATTTGCAAATTTAGTTTAAGCCCTGCCATATAAGTTTGTACAGTATAAAACTACAGCTCCCAGTATAGCCAGACCGATGGTAAGGATATGCTGGGAGTTGCTGTCTCACAAAAAAGAATGATACACCCATCATCTCGCTGCAGATCATACAGTGACTACAGTACTGATCAGGCAGAAAAATGGACAATGAGGCAGCACTTACCAAAACGTAAAAAAACCTTTAATCACCCATGCAACGTTTCAATCCCTCAGGACCTTTCTCAGGCATAGTAAAACACATCCAAAAACCAAGTATTTAAGGACTCACAGAGTCATTAAGCAATAAAGCAGTGATCAAGTAAAAGCACATATCGATTGATTAGACTTACTTCCCTATACACATGTGGTACACACTCAGCTGATGTACAGGGATGCCGTAAACACATTAGGAGCAGGTCCTTCCGCCCTCTACAAATGACAGTAGTTAATCTACTTTTTTAACATGTACACCTGGGTGATTTATTAACTACTTATCTATTGTTCACACTTGGACTGCTTATTGTCTGTACCAGTCCCTTATTAAACTGTATGCACACATGTAATTTTCACCCCTATTCATGTCTGTATTTTAAAATCGCATTATTTGTATATATTCATTTAATACTTTTTACTTGATCACTGCTTTATTGCTTAATGACTCTATGAGTCCTTAAATACTTGGTTTTTGGATGTGTTTTACTATGCTTGAGAAAGGTCCTGAGGGATTGAAACGTTGCATGGGTGATTAAAGGTTTTTTCTGCCTGATATTGAGGACCTTGGACCGGGTTCTGAAGAGGCGTGCACCGTTCTGGCGGTTCAGTGCTGTGGTAATTCTGTACTTTTGTTTACTGTACTGATCAGTCACAGGGAGAATAAACACTTACATTTAGTGACTTACCGGTGACAACTTCTCAGATTCTAGTCGTTCTCTTTACTTTTCCATCTGATCCAGAACTCTATGATCCCTCCTGGCCATGACCCATTTCTGAAGAAATGGATCAATTTGCTGCTCAGATGTCTTCGGAAGCTCACTTTTTCAACATTTCTGCACCTATAAACGAAGAGCAAATTCTTATGGTACCACACTCTATGCCCCCAAATATAATAGCATCATACACTGTGTCCCCGAATACAATAGCGCTACACACTGTGCCCTTGAATATAATAGTACCATACACTGTGCCCCTGAATATAATAGTAACATACACTGTGCCCCTGAATAAAATTGTGTCAAACACTGTAAAGCAATGCACCACACACATTGCCCCCTGTAGATAGTGCCCCTCATAGAGCCCGCTGTAGATAGTGCTCCCAGTAGAGCCCTGTGTAGATAGTGCTCCCAGTAGAGCCCTCCATAGATAGTTCTCCCCATAGAGCCCTCTGTAGGTAGTAGCGTTCCCTGTAGATAGTGCCCCCTGTAGCGTTCCTTGCAGACAGGGCCCCCTGTAGCATTCCCTGTAGATAGTGGCCCCTGTGGCATTCACTGTAGCATTCCCTTTATAGTGCCCCCTGTAGATAGGCCCCCCTATGGCGTTCCCTGTGTATAGAGCCGCCTCTGGCGTTCCCTGTAGATAGAGCCCCATGTGGCGTTCCCTGTAGATAAAGCCCCCTGTGGCATTCCCTGTAGATAGAGCCCCTTGTGGCATTCCCTGTAGATAGAGCCCCCTGTGGCATTCCCTGTAGATAGAGTCCCCTGTGCCCCTGTGGCGGTCCCTGTAGATAGGGCCCCATGTGGCATTCCCTGTAGATAGAGCCCCCTGGGGCGTTCCCTGTAGATAGAGCCCCCTGTGCCCCTGTGGTGGTCCCTGTAGATAGGGCCCCATGTGGCGTTCCCTGTTGATAGGGGCCCCTGTGGCGTTCCCTGTAGATAAGGGCCCCATGGAATGTTCCCTGTAGATAAGGGCCCATATATAGACCCCTGTAGTTAGTTCCCTATATAGTCCCCTGTAGTTACTGTCACCTATAGTCCCCTGTAGTTAGTCCCCTGTAGTTACTGTTCCCTATAGTCCCCTGTAGTTACGGTCCCCTATATAGTCCCCTGTAGTTACTGTTCCCTATATAGTCCCCTGTAGTTAGTGTTCCCTCTATATTCCCCTGCAGTTACTGTCCCCTATATAGTCCCCTGTAGTTAGTGTTCCCTGTAGTCCCCTGTAGTTACTGTCCCCTATATAGTTCGCTGTTGTTAATGTTCCCTATAATCCCCTGTTGTTACTGTCCCCTATATAGTCCCCTGTAGTTACTGTCCCCTATATGGTCCCCTGTAGTTAGTGTTCTCTATAGTCCCCTGTAGTTCGTTCAGTATATATTCCCCTGTAGTTACTGTTCCCTATATAATACCCTGCAGTTACTGTTCCCTATATAGTCCCTTGTCGTTACTGTTCCCTATATAGTCCACTGTAGTTACTGTTCCCTATATAGTCCCCTGTAGTTAGTTCCCTACAGATCCCTGTAGTTAGTTCCCTATATAGTCTTCTGTAGTTATTGTTCCCGGTATAGTCCCCTATAGATAAGGCCCCAACTCTGCCCACATTTGAAGGAAAAAAACACATTATATTCTTACCTGTCCCATTTCCGCGCCATCCTCCAGTGACATCAGTCCTTCTCCAGCGGAACGATGCAGCGGTGCGATGACGTCATCGCGCCGACTGCATCATCACTAAAGCTCTGAATGGTGAGGCATCATGTGTCTCGCCAGGGCAGCGCTAGTCAACTCAATTGTATCCACATCCTAAGGACGTGGATACAATTGAGTGCAGGGGACCGGTTCTGGCCTCCCGCTTCACCCGGTTCTGCGAACCGTCTGTAATTTTAACAACCGGTTCGGGAGAACTGGGCCGAACCGGCTGGATCCTACCCCTGCATGTAAAGTCATGATTAGATTGCTTATGACACAGTAAAGGCTGTGTTCACATCAGCGTTGCCCCTCCGTTGAGGGGTTCCATCGGAGAACAACAGAACCCTGTCACAACGATGACAAACGGAAACCATTAGCAACATTTCCGTCACCATTGAGATGTTTGAGAAGAGTTTCATCTCCTGTAGCCCTATTCCATACGCAGGGTTTAAATACCATAGAGAGGGACCATTGAGCTGCTATGGGGCTCATACATATGGGGCGTCGTTTGTTCACATGTAAATGTATTTTGTAAACACAAAATACAGCAAAAACATTTTTTATAATCACATCATGTATAACACTACATTTTGTATACACAAAAACTTTTATTATACTGACACAATTTATGTGCTCACATAATTTATTTTGTACTTACACAATCAGTTTCGTGCATAAATAGCACATTTTGTGTTTACATAATACATTTTTCATTCACAAAATTTTATTTTGTGGGACAGAATTTTATTTTGTGCTCACATAATGGTATTTTTTAGCATAGAATTTTATTTTGTACCATATGAAGGAAGAGGCTAGACCTTACCTATAGAGAAATGGCCAAGGTCACATTGCCATTCTTCAAGGAATGAGAGAAATGTGACAGATTATATACTTAAGACCACTTACTAACCTTGGAGGAACAGAGACCAACCTGGCCATCAACACTAGGAACACTATCCAACCCCTGTCGATCCACCAAGCCAGGATATCAAAAACTAGATGCTCTCAGTAAGGAAAATTATTCTCATTTTAAACATTTTTAGCAAATCCACAGTCTCCAGTCTTTCCTTAACTCCCATAGACATCAATGGAGAGGGCTGCGTGCAAGTGTGACCACAACTCCATTGAAATATATGGAAACTGTGGCATCACAAATTGGCAAACCGGGTTCACCGGATCATTGTTCTCCCAATAGGTGAGGGACTCAAATCTATCAAGCATTTATGGCATATATTGTGGATATGATGTAAATGTTGATGATGGGAAAACCCCCTTGCAGTAGTAGCATTGGTGGTAGAGAGAATAATAACCTGCACATTTGCAATTTTTTTAATGAGATAACCCCTACTTCTTAAAGAAGCGATTCTAATAAGTATCTTGAATGATTAAGGTAAATCTACGCTTTAAAGATTTGACCCAGTAGAAATTAACTAGCTGCAGTACAATAAAATAAAACCTCTGCTGTTAGGCCCCATGCACACGACCGTAAAAAATCTCCGTAATTGCGGACCATAATACGGTCCTCAATTACGGACCCGTCCGGTTCTATTGGCCATGGACACCTTTCCGTATCGCTACGGATAGGTGTTCGTGCCGTAGAATTATGGAGCATGCCCTACTCTTCGTTTTTTACGGGCCGTGTTCCCATACTTTGTATAGGAGCACGGCCCGAAAATGCGGCACGCGGCCGGCTGCGCCCGCAGTCGCGGGCCGTGTTTACGGACACGGCCGTATGTATGTGGCCTTACTATGTAAACAGTTGTGTAGAAGTTGTAATCCATTAAAAGTTCCATCCTCAGTTCTACTGTGCAAAAATAACACAATTAACAGAATAGAAGATAAGACATTGGTACAGTCAGATCTCTAGGTGACCAATCTAATTAGTAACATTTCTGTGAAAGCGCAGTATGGTGGTAAGAACCTACAAGTCATATTGTACGGGGATCACACCTCTGAAATACACTCTCCCAGAGAGCTAGTAAATGTCACACCGTATAGAAAGGAAAACGCAAATGATTAGTTAGGAAAATCCAATAAATGCTCTGCTGCCCATGTACTGTTCCATTTCATCTAGATCTTTATCTATGCAAATCAAAAGATACTTAAAAGATCAGGTGGTTTTCATCTTCTTCCCACATATGTATGTAGTGTGTGTGTGTGTGTGTGTGTGTGTGTGTGTGTGTGTGTGTGTGTGTGTGTGTGTGTGTGTGTGTCTGTGTTTTTTTTATGTGTATGTATCTCATGTATGTACATATGTATTTTTATATGTGAGTGTGATGTCTGTATATACCGTATTTTTTGGACTATTAGGTGCAGTTTCTCTCTTTATATCTGTGCTGTAGTCTTCTGCTGTGTCTTATCTCCTGAAGGCAAAGAGATACCTGGAGCAGGAGACTGAGCTCAGAGTAATGGCAGCAGTCCTATAATGACCTATAGTCCGTAAAATGTGGTATGTGAGCAGCTGAACAGGGTTTAGGGGGCCCCTTTATGGAGATAGGTGCGGGTGCCAGAGGTGGGACCCGCATCTATCTGACATGTATAACATATCCTGTGGATATCCTCAGAAAAAGCGTGGTTGAACAGCATCACATTGTGCTGCTGTTCAACCATGCTTTTTCTGAGGATTACATTAGGATATGTCATAAATGTCAGATTACATTACGTCAGACTGGGTTTGTCTGACTTTACAGCGTGACACCACTCCTGATATCTGGATTTGTGCTGCTTCAAATACTTTATTTTTTGGATAAATGTCTCTCATGGGAAAACCCCTTTAATTCAAGGGGTTGAATAAAAATATCCTGTGAAACGTTTAGGAATTGCAACCATTTTTCTACACCGCCTCCTCATTTCAAGGGCTCAAAAGTAATTGGACAAATTAACATTACCATAAATAAAATGTTGTTTTTTTTTATACTTTGTAGAGAATCCTTTGCAGGCAATGACTGCCTGAAGTCTGGAACCCATGGACATCACCACACGCTGGTTTCCTCCTTTGTGATGCTTTGCCCGGCTTTACTGCAGCTGTCTTCAGTTGTTTCTTGTTTGTGGGACTTTCTGCCTTAAGTTTTGAGATCGGGTTGAGATCTGGTGATTGACTTGGCCATTGCAGAATATTCCACATTTTCGCCTCAAAAAACTCCTGGGTTGCTTTCGCAGTATGTTTTGGGTCATTGTCCATCTGTACTGTGAAGCGACGTCCAATCAACCTTGCTGCATTTGGTTGAATCTGAGCAGAAAGTAAATCCCTGAACACTTCAGAATTCATCCGCCTGCTTCTGTCTTCAGTCACATCATCAATAAGCACTAGTGACCCAGTGCCTTTGGCAGCCATGCCATGCCCATGCCATCACACTGCCCCCACCATGTTTTACAGAGGATGTGGTGTGCTTTGGATCATGAGCCGTTCCAAGCCTTCTCAATACTTTCTTCCTCCCATCATTCTGGTACATGTTGATCTTAGTTTCATCTGATGCTGTTCCAGAACTGGGCGGCTTCTTTACATGTTGTTTGGCAAAGTCTAATCTGGCCTTTCTATTTTTGAGGCTGATTAATGGTTTGCACCTTGTGGTGAACCCTCTGTATTTGCTCTCATGAAGTCTTCTCTTTATTGTAGACTTAGATACTGATACACCTACTTCAGTTGTATGTTTCTTTGCCTGATGAAGAGATCGGTCCGATCTCGTAACGTGTAGAATTCTTATCCATTAAACATATATCTTATTTAAACTCCTTGCCTTGCATTGAATCCTTCAATTCCACAACATTTGGACAGCGCTGGCTATTTCTATCCCCTTTTTTCTCCATTTATCTCGATCTACTGAGGGAGCCCTGACAGCCCCTGCACGGATTTACCAGCTGCAGTCCTTTGAGACCATACAGGCACTTCTGGGTATTGTGCTCCTAGCACAGCACCACAAGGTAAGCACAACCGCTTACCCCTGACCCTTTGTCACTTTAAACAAGAGATGATGCACGATGTGCGCCGGGTGTTTTTTTTCTCCTTGTCTATAGATACTGTCTAGGAGGAGGCATAATTACCACTTTAGCTGCCATAGATGGAGGGCCCACAGCATGAGGGGGCCCGTGCCACCTGTTGTCATGGGCCCCCCATCCCGGTTGCGCCGCTAGCAGTCGCTATGGCTGCTATAGCGATGCCACATTCAATAGTATCTGCGTCTTCCTACTTTGCCATTTACATTTGCTAGTAGCGCTCTGCCTGGGATTTAGCTCTGGGGTTGCCCATGACATCACTGTCATATATGGACAGAGATGCCAGGAGGAGAGAAGGAGTCCCAAGCAGGGCGCTAGAAGTGGCTCTGCTCCGGGACTCCGGCTCTGGAGAATCTCCTGACATCGCTTTCCATATATGGACATTGATGTCAGGAGCAGAGCTGGAGTCCCAGGCGGGACTCCGGTTCTGGGGTTGCCCCTGATATCACTCTCCATATATGGACAGTGATGTTAGAGGCTTCCATAGAGCCGGAGTACCGAAGCAGAGCCTTTATGTCAAGGAATCGCTACTCGAGCAATTCCCCAGAGAGCAAGTTTGTGGAATTGCTATACAAGCAATTCCCCAAAGACAGCTGGAGCTGGTTCAAGCATGCAGGTAAATCAGCTACCTCAAGTCCGTCACCACTCTGGTTAGCAGAGTCTAAGGCTACTCTATGGCCTTCACCAGAGCGCACCGCATGGCAGGTTGGATTTGGCGGCATAGAACCCAGGTTGCTTTTGCAGGATACGGTGTTGGACAGGAGGTGCAAGTGCAGGCAATACCAGAATGGATAACCAGAAAAGCCAGAGGGTAATCAGCAAGCGGAGTACAAAATCAGGAGATACTAAAAGTCCAAACAGTCAGGGTGATAAAGGGAGTAACCAGGAGCTTGACCAGACACATGAATACACAAGAAAATCTCAATCAACCATGAGAAACCTGAACAGATTCAAATACTCTACCCTTGGCCCTGATAGGTGCAGAATAAGAAGTAGGAGTTGCTCTGCAACTCAAACCAGGGCAACCCAGAAGTCATAACAACCTAAAAGTAACAGACGTTTCCTAAGACTTTAATAGCGCTCTGCCTGGGACTTCAGATCTTTTCTGTACATCACTATCAATATATAAATAGTGTACAAGATATAGAGAAAGAGGCAGCACTCCACAGGTCAAAAATAGAATAAGTTTATTCACCCATCAGTGAAAAAAGTACGTTTCAGCTGCTCGATGCGGCCCTTGTCGAGGAGCTGAAACGTTGTACCTTTTTCACTGATGAGTGAATAAACTTATTCTATTTTTGACCTGTAGTGTGCTGCCTCTTTCTCTATATCTTGTACACGATTGGGGATTTACAAGTCGGATCCCTGAAGGCTTGCACCCAGATACCCTGGCGGTTCTTGTTCTACTGTGCTGCTTACATCTCTCTTTGAATATTTAAACAGTGATGTCAGGAGCAGAGAAGGAGTCCTAGTCAGAGTGCTAGTAGCACTCTGCCCGGGACTATGTCTCTAGGGTTGCCCCTGACATCACTGTCCATATATGGACAGTTACATCAGGGGCTCCTCCTGAAGTAGAATCCCTGGCCAGCATGTCGGCAGTGCTCTGGCTGGGGATTCCACTCCTAGAAGGAGCCCAAAAGGCGCTACCTACAGGGTGGGAGGCTGCGTGACACTACCAGGGTGGGGCTGTGTGGCACTACCAGGGAGAGGGCTGTGTGGCACTACCAGGGAGGGTAGCTGTGTGGCACTACCAGTTAGGGGTGCTGTGTGGCAGTACCTTGGTCAGGGGGCTGTGTGGCACTACCTGGGAGGGGAGCTGTGTGGCACTATCTACAGAGGGCACTAAATTTATGGGGGTACAAACTGGGGGCCTAACTTCTATATGGGGGCACAAAGTGACGTTCTCTGCCATTTTTCTGCCACCGTTAGTTCCCCCGCCAACGGGTCCACTAGGTCTGTTGTCCAAGTGCCCACATAAACCTGGAGCCGGCCCTGTATGTACTGAGCTTTGTTCTGGTGCTGTATATATTAGTCCTTCTCAATTAATTAGAATATCATCAAAAAGTTAATTTATTTCAGTAATTTAATTAAAAAAGTTAAACTCATATATTATATAGATTAATTACACACAGAGTGATCTATTTCCAGCATTTTTTCTTTTAATGTTGAAGATTGTGATTATAACAGTTAATGAAAACCCAAAATTTAGTGTCTCAGAAAATTAGAATATTATATAAGCCCAATTTCAAAAATTATTCTTAATACAAAAATGTTGGCCTACTGAAAAGTATGTACATTATATGCCCTCAATACTTGGTCGGGGCTCCTTTTGCATGAATTACTGCATCAATGCGGCGTGGCATGGAGGCGATCAGCCTGTGGCACTGCTAAGGTGTTATGGAAGTCCAGGTTGCTTTGATAGCGGCCCTCAGCTCGCCCGCATTGTTGGGTCTGGTGTCCAGACACACACTATTTAAACTACTGTGGATGTATGTATCACTATGCTTGAAAAAGGTCCTAATGTTGGACTAAAACGGGCTATGCTGCATCCTGACACTGGGGGCAGCGTTTATTGTAAAAAAAAAAAAAGGGCTGCTGTCCCTGCCAAATATGTTCAGTAAATGGGTGTAAGTGGAGAAACCTAATGTGACAAGTGAGCTGCTAAACATGTGAGTGGTGCGACAAGTATGAGCTTAGTGGATCTTAGGCTCTCTGTCCTGGAACTGATTGTGGGGGTTGGGCAGGAGACTTCGTGTGCGTGTGTGCAATGGTGTGAGAGCTGTAATTGGTGGGTGACAGCAGGAGCTTAGTAGGCCTATGTAGCGTCCATGGCCGCGGGCCGTCAGGTTTACTCACCTCCCGACGCCCGCAGCAATGGATCTGTGAGCGCTGGTCCCAATCTCCTTCCTAGGAGACGCCAGCGCTCACTTCCGCTCCGGTCCACTGTGTCCCGTATGGTGCGCACGCACGATCGTGCCCGCTCTTAAAGGGCCAGCGCGTGCACATGAAAACAATCATCATCATCAACCCACATGATTTCCTGGACTATAAGAAGGCCCCAGCCCTTCTGATCCTTGCCTGAGCGTTGTTAGTATATCCCAAGTCTGTCTTGCAAATGGTCCCTTAGTATTTCCTGTTCCAGTTGTTACCCGTACCCTGTTACTTGTTCCTGTATCCTGTGCCTGCTAGTGTTGGAGTCGTGTTCTATTGCACCTGCTGTCGTTTGCCACGTCCAGTGTCTTCTGCCACGTCCAGTGTCTTCTGCCACGTCCAGTGTCTTCTGCCACACCTTGTACTGCCTGCCACGTCTGGCGCAAACTGCTGCACCGACCTCCATCCGTGCTGAAGCCACAGCCACTGTCTGGACTAGTTCAGGTATGCGATTGTTACGAACTGCTATAGACTTTTGTATAGTCTGAGACCTGGTCAGCTGCCTCTACGCTATGGCGGAGCGGCCTAGTGGGTCCACATACCTTGTGACAGTACGCTCAGGCCATGGAACCCGCTGGCCAGCCCAAGACCACAGTCCAGAAGATACAGTCGGAGATGCATGACCTACGCACACGTCAGGATCAACTCCTTGAGGCTGTAAATTCTATCATGGTCCGTCTGGATTAACTCACTGTTCCACCTCCGATACTTCCTCCAGAGGTTGCTGCTGTACCACTGCTCGTTGCTCCTCCTGTTTGTTCCGGATCGACAGTTCCGCTGCCTCTTGCTCCTCACTATGACGGTGATCCCAGAGAATGTAGAGGATTTATTAACCAATGCACGGTTCATTTTAGGCTACGGGCTCATCTCTTCCCCTCCGAGGAGGCCAACGTAGCATTTTTTTCATCTCCCTTCTTGCTGGCAAGGCCCTCGCATGGGTGAACTCAATCTTGGAGCAACAAGGACCTGTATCCTCGGACCTAACCTTGTTCCTGCAGTCCCTTTGTGCCATGTTCGAGGAGCCGGGTCGAACATCCTCTGCCACAGCCACTCTGTTGACCCTCAAGCAAGAGGGTTCCACAGTAGGGGAGTATGCTATCTCCTTCTGTACCCTGGCAGCAGAGCTGGCATGGAACAATGAGGCACTGGTGGCGACCTTCTGGCAGGGACTGTCCTCTCACATCAAGGATGAACTGGCGGCCTGTGACCTTCCTTCTACCTTGGATGCCCTCATCCTGTTAGCCACTCGAGTTGACATGAGAATCCGGGAGCGCACTCAAAAGGTTCGACAGGAGAGCCGGGGCCACAGACCAGCACCCTCGGTCCAGAGACCACTATTGCCTTCCCCTAGGGCGCTACCTGAAGAACCCATGCAGGTAGACAGATTTTGGTTGTCTGAACAAGATAAGCAGTGCAGATGCTCCTCTGGACTATGTATGTATTGTGGCCTTAAGTGTAATTTTGTGCGCCAATGCCCACGAAAACCGGGAAACTCCAGTACCTAGGGTTGGTTGGAGAGGTAGGACGTCTCCAAACGTTAAAACCTCTTCCAAATTATCGATTCCTGTGGCCATCGCCTCCGGAGAGACGTCACATCCCTCCTCCGCCTATCTTGACTCCGGAGCAGCTGCTAATTTCATCCAGCAGGATCTAGTGGATCGTTTACATCTACCCACAGTTCTTCTGGAAAGACCCCTGGCTGTTGCCTCCGTGAATGGTCTACCATTGCCCGATCCGATTCTGTTCATCACGGAGCCGTTGGTACTACGGGTCGGAGCTCTTCACTCGGACCAGATCGCCTTCCTTGTACTACCCAAGGCTATCAATCCTATCCTGCTGTGTCTGCCATGGCTTCGCCTACACACCCCGGTTCTTGACTGGAGTTCCGGAGAGATTCTTCAATGGGGTTTCAGATACCATAGCAATTGCCTGTCATAAGTTCGTCCTGTTATGCCCCCTCTGCCTCATTCTCCGATTTGCAGTTTTGCAGATGTCTTCTGAAAGCGAGAGGCTGAGTCGTTGCCTCCACATCGGAATTATGACTATCCCATTGAAATGGTTGAAAAATGCTTCTCTTCCCCGTGGACAGGTATATCCTCTCTCCTTGCCAGAGACTTTATCCATGTCATCCTATATCAAGGAGAATTTGGAGAGGGGTTTTATACGAAAATCTTCCTCCCCGGCCGGGGCCGGCTTCTTCTTCGTTAAGAAGAGAGACGGATCTCTACGACCCTGCATTGACTACTGTGGTCTCAACCAGATCACGGTCAAGAACAAATACCTGTTGTGACATATCCGAGCTGTTTGATCGCATACAAGGAGCCCAAAAAATTTCTAAGCTAGACCTGCGGGGGGCTTATAACCTAATCTGGATTCGCCGGGGTGACGAATGGAAGACGGCATTTAACACACATGACGGGCACTACGAATACCTAGTGATGCCCTTCGGACTGTGTAACGCTCCCGCAGACTTTCAGGAATTCGTCAATGATATCTTCCGAGATCTCCTCTGTATGTGTGTTGTAGTTTATCTTGATGATATTTTTATTTTCTCCCCAGATCTGATGACCCATCGGAGGCATGTCCGTCAGGTTCTTCTGCGACTAAGGGAGAATCGCTTATATGCCAAGTTGGAGAAGTGCGTCTTTGAAAAGAGGTCTTTGCCCTTTCTGGGCTACATCATCTCGGATCAAGGTCTAAAGATGGATTCAGAGAAACTAAAGTCTGTCCTGGAATGGCTACGTCCTCAAGGCCTGAGGGCCATACAGTAGTACTAGGATTCGTCTATTTCTACTGCCAGTTTATTCCAAACTTCTCATCTCTGACGGCTCCCATCTCTACTCTTACCAAGAAGGGTGTGAACACCAAGGTGTGGACTCCAGAGGCAGAGTCCGCATTTATTAGCCTCAAGAAAGCCTTCACTTCGGCCTCGATCCTCCATCATCCTGACATATATCGGCAGTTCTCATTGGAGGTGGACGCCTCCTCTGTTGGTGCAGGTGCACTTCTGTTCCAGAGAATCTCCAAAGGAAAGGCAGTAGTATGTGGCAATTACTCAAGACTTTTTTCTTCTGCAGAGCGCAATTACTCTATTGGGGATCGGGAGCTACTGGCCATCAAATTGGCTCTTGAGGAGTGGAGACATCTTCTAGAGGGCTCACCCCATCTTAGTCTACACCGACCACAAGAACCTTACCTATCTTCAGTCCTCTCAACTACTAAATCCCTGTCAAGCCAGGTGGTCGCTGTTCTTCATCCGTTTCCAATTTGTACTCCACTGCCGTCCCGTTGACATGAATGTGAGGGCCGATGCCCCGTCCAGGTCATTTGAGACGGATGACACGGTGAAGTCCCTTCAAACTATCATAGACGCGTCCTGCATTCTCACTGCTAATCCTTTGCAGGTTAGAGACATCCCTCCGGGGAGGACTTTTGTTCGGCTGGCAGTCAGGAGAAGAATTCTCCGCTGGGGACACAGTTCTTAACTGGCTGGGCACGCTGGTGTTCGTAAAACCCGAGACCTGATTTCTCGTCACTTCTGGTGGCCCACGCTGTTAGAATAGTTTTATTTTAAATTTATTGTTACTTCATGTAATAGATATTAAATGTGCATGCAGGGTTCTCAGAAAATGCTTTAGCTAACAAAAGGTTAAATATGTTATATTCTTAAGTGTGTAAGTCGGTTGGATTTCTTAATAAAGATTGCAATCTCCAGAGGAAGTCCAACTGACCTAATCTCATTCTGAAGTGTAACATTTCATATGACAGGAAAGCCACAAACGGTTTTCATTTGGTATATGTGTATATAAACCTATGCTTATGTAATGAAGGCAGACAACTGCTGATTTCGACTTGTCTCCTCATCGATGGGAATAAAACTCTTATTGGGATGAAAACTTGAATCATTATTGATAAGTATGGAAAATTCTTCTAACATCTTGGTCCTTCGAAGCCGGAAACCAATATTTCCAGACCCTCGTCCACCCGAGGACTGTACACCGTGCACGGGGTGAGTCATCAAAATACTCACTTAATTCAAAGACCTCCGGTTAAATTACCGTTAAAAAGAGGCCAGTCAGACGGAGGGACGAGGTGTGGAATGACGGTTTTTAAAAGAACATAGTAAGGAGAATTGAGGATTCGAGTTTTCATCTGAATAACGGTAATATAATTTTGTATATATGTGTTTTTATTATTTTTCATATTTAGATGTTATAAGGTTATGTGATAAAAAAAACAAAAAAAAAAGATAACGTAAAAAACCTGAGTTGGAACTTAGGTACTAAGACTGGGTCTTAGTTATATTAAGCACAGGTCTTAATATAAAAACCTGGGAATAGCGGTTCTCGAGGTTAGTAGTCCATAGCCTATGTGAGAAGGCTACAGGTAATAAATAACTCCGTGCAGCACGTAAAAGATAAAGTACTTGGAGATTTGGAGGATCTCCTATAGAATAAGTATTATGATTATTTCTTATAGAGTATTATGATTGTTTCTTATAGAGTATTAGAATTATTTGTTAGAGTATTAGGATTATTTGTTTTATAAAGTTTAAGATTGTGACTAAAAGTATTGAATGATTGAGATAAACTAAATCCAAAGTTAAAGAAAGATAAAGACTTTCAAACTGTGGTGTAAAGACTCATCCAGGACATCTGCTGCTGGTCTGACCAGCCTCTTATTGTCTCTGGACGCCCCTGACACCAGAAGTTTTAAGGTAATCAAGTATTTCTTTGGTGCAGTTGAAAGAAATGGTTGTTCTAGATGAAACATATATGAGACTCCTTGACTGTGAAGAATGAATGTATGAGGGTTAAATAAATAAAACCCTGTGTGTATAAGGGAGTCCGATTAGGAATGGTCCTTTGTAAAATTGTTACAAGGACAAATCAGTAGGAAAAATACTGTTAAAACACCCAGGAACATGAAGTATATGACTGATCAGCATTATACTTGTAAATATTGTTGTGTTTTGTGTGTGTTCTGTGAAACTTTGGTGAAAATACCTTGTGGTCAAGATATACGAGGTATACAGAAATATAGAATATGATAGTAGGTTTTGTTATTCATATCGAATTTGTCTGTTTGTTAATCGTTAATCATGTGTCTTGTCTAAATGTGGTAAAAGTGAGAGTTGAGACAGTGTTTGACATTTCCTCGTCGTGGTCACCTTGGGTGAGCGACATTACTGTCTTGGGACTGTGTTTTGGTATGCAGCTCTAGGCGTGTAGAGTGCCTACAGTCCAGGGAGAATAACGTTTTGGTGCAGCAAACACTGTTATTCAATATTCCCAACTGACCATCAAAATTCTACAAGACTCTTTGAATGAGATCAAATTAGAGTCAGATCATAGAACCAAGAACAAATAGAATAAAGGGATAAATTAATATTAGTAAGTCAAATTGTCACGTAGCAAAAAGATGGATTAACATCTATTGAAAATATTAGAAAAGAA
Organism: Rhinoderma darwinii; assembly: GCF_050947455.1. NCBI lineage: Eukaryota > Metazoa > Chordata > Amphibia > Anura > Rhinodermatidae > Rhinoderma > Rhinoderma darwinii. The sequence continues at coordinate 40,529,513 of NC_134691.1, read as the reverse complement.
CAAAGGCACACCAGATTGTTTTAGAATGTTTTATTCTGATTGTATGTTTGGATTAATGTGGCTATTTCTACTGAAGGTTGGAGAATAGTCAAAATAATTGATATAGGATACAAAGTTAATCAAATCTTTTAATATAAAAAGTGCTCGTAAGATTCCTATTCTGGAAAAAAGAAAAAATAAACTATTTAGGTGTCCATTAAATAAATAGAGAGACATATACTAAAATTGCTAAATTAGATTTCCTTTCAAAAGGACACTGCTTGTAACATGTGGTTGTTTGTGTTAAAAAGTATTAAATATTCCTTTAGAAGGGGATGTTAAGTATATGCACAAATTAGATGTGGTGAATGTACAATGATGATGATGATAAAGGTGTGGCAAATTTGGATTTAAAAGGACTTTGAGGGTAATTGAATGCTATAATTTAGTGAAGGAAAAAAGAGAAGTGTGGTTTTGATTGTGTAAGACGACGGTTGAAAGATTCTCACAAAGGAGAACAAGGTAGAAGGTTGACAGAATGTTAAAATGATAAGGAATGTTAAAGAAGGTTGTTTATATAGTTCAAGATGAAAAACTTTCATAGAACAAAATGCTGGCTGGTTGAAAGACCATGAAATGATCGGAAAAGCAGAACTATAGAAGAGTGTGTCAATAAATGTTGATATGTATAGCATGTGCATAAAATAATAGCATTCAATAATAGTGACTGTAGTAGTGATAAAGAGTAATACAGATGGGTACATTGCAATGAGTAAGGTGGATGATAACGAGAAGTATGATGTAGACATGTATACAGCGTGTGTCCCCGTGTATACAGGGTGTTTGTTGCAGACTAGTCTGGGGAGGAAATGCAATTGTGTACTGTTTGATGTGAGATGTTTTTCTCAATCCAGATTAAGAACTGAATTAATTGAATTTCAAATTATTATTATATGTAAAATTAGTGTGTAAAAAGTCCTAGAACATTGAACTAAAGTACAAGATTGTGTAAATAGACTGACTTTTTAAGAAGTTAATTAAAGTTAGCTGTGTAAAATTAAGTTTAAGTTATAAATACAGTTTCCTTAATGTACGAATTTGCAAATGACAAAGACTTGTTTGATATGGAACATGAGTCTGATTGTCACAGTTTAATGTAACTTGACGCCCAAGGGTTACCAGGTTTCACTGATGTACCTCTGACTAACTATGATGTTCAGTATTTTGTAGACGGATCCAGATACTGGAATGAGCAGACAGGACATTTCACCACCAGGTATGCAGTAGTCCAGGAAGGTAAGACAGTGCTGCAAAAGTCACTGCCCTCCAGCAGTTCTGCCCAGGAAGCAGAACTCATGGCACTCGCAGAAGCATGTAAGTTGGGCACAGGTAAAAGGGTGAATGTCTATATAGACTCGAGGTACACCTTTGGAGTCTCACACGATTATGACACAATATGGTGCAAGAGGCTTTCTGACTGCAGCAGGCAAACCAATACAACACTGGTTTGAACCTGGATTTCAGAACGCAACTGCTCAACATGTAGAGGGCGGCCTGACATGCGTCAGACACAACCCCGGTAAAATGATAAAAACACCCAGTAAGCGCACGCCTTGCCTTGATTACTCCTTCCAGCGACTGCAGGTGGACTACATACAGCTACCCGAGGTGAGTGAATATGTCCTTGTATCTATTGAAATGTTTTCAAATTGACCTGAGGCATGGCCAGTAACCAAAAAAACATAGCTAAAAACACTGCTAGGAAAATACTCAGTGAAGTAGTATGCCGATATGGGGTCCTGAAGTAATCGAGAGTGACAGAAGAACCCACTTCACAGGAGAAGTACTAGGGCATATACTTACTAGCCTCGGCATCACACAGGCATTCCATACACCATATTATCCATGAAGGTAAACATCTAGATGAAGGAAGAAAGTCAGCAATACTCCAAGCACCGAAACCTCTGACAAAAAGACAAATGATGTCCTTTTTGGGTATGACTAACTTCTGCAGGAGTTGGATATGCTGATATTACAGGCATTTTTTTTCAGATAAAACAGGTTCTTGTAGGCTCTTCAGTGCTTGGACTAACTGATTATTTAATAAAAACAACAAAGAATTTTTTTTTTTTAATTCAAACTGTAGATTGTAAAAATGGATACATGACTTCAGTGCTAACACAGGAGTGTGGGGGAAAGGATAGACCTCTAGCTTACTACGCATCAAAACTCGACCCTGTAGCTAGAGCCTTACCTCCCTGTTTTCAATCAGTTGTAGCCGCCGCAGAAGCTATAAGAGCGTCACATTAATGTTATTTATGATAGAAAGATGTACCACTTTAAATTTTTCGACCTTGATGTCTACTGCGGAGGATGGTGCACCACATGATTGCCAATCCTCCATAGCAGAAAGAGTGTTAACAAGATCAGATCTTAAAGACATTCCACTACTAGATAGTGATCTCATACTGTTTGTAGATGGATCTTGTAAGAACAAATACATCCTACCCAGCAACTTATTAAGATATGCAGCTATATTGAGCCATGGGACAAGCCATGTCTCAACAGGGGGGATGGTAGAAATCATATCTAAAGTGTTCACGGCATATGGCTTTACTAACTACTCTAAAAAAAAATTTTCGTTTAACATGCGCCAAATATAATTCACAGGGGAATGTAAGACCAAAAAGAGAACAGTTCCCAAATCCACAATATCCATTCTAACACATTTGTATGGATTTCATTGAAGTTGTTTTTGCTTCCTAAGATATTAGGTATATGTATAAGGGTGTTGATTTGAAAAAATTTGGCTTGAGACACTTGTCAGATAAACTATCTGTGAATATTATGGTATCTATGGTATCTGTGAATATTTCTGTGAGTAGATGTTACAGGTAATAAGCTCAGATTAAGGTACAAATCCTGCTGAAAAGGGTAACAACAAGTGTGACATAAAATGTACCCAGTAACTACATATTATCTATGTGCCCTGTCCAGAGGGACAGAGAAGTTTTTCTTATAAAGGTGTTTGTTTGATTTGATATACAGGACTTGTCAGTGAACTGATGGGACCCAAACATGAGAGGTGATAGCATGAGATTGGTGATAGTATTATTTTCTTAGTTGAGACCCTATTGTTTATATTGTCTGAGGTTTATAATTATAAAGTATGCCACGGTATTGTGAATACCAACTTGAGGTATTTTATATGAAGTTATGAGATGAAGGTCACTGGTTGTTGTCACTCATAAGTAAGAAGTACATGGCAGCAATGAGAGCCCAGAGGTCATGTGACCTGGGTGTCTTTAGGTTTGAGGAAGATGCTGCCCATAACCTGTTATATCTACAGGGGTAAAAGTCCCATTAGAACAGTAAGTGACAGTGCGACAATTATGACCAATATGTACCGTGGAGGAGAAGTTTGGATTATTGACAATGTTAGTAGGTTTAGCAGTAAAGAATGCTCATAATGTAGAGAAAGTGGCCGACAGATTGAACACTGCTCCCTTGGCATTTGCCAAGTAGTTGGTTCAACCTGTTGCCATTGTATAGACCTTTTTGGCATTATGCAGGATAGAGCAAACTAAGAAAATAAAGTCCGTAAGGGGGATAAGCCCTATTAGGGATGGATGAAGAGTTTTATTTTACACTTGCTGAATTTATGGCAAAAATGCTAACCAACAAGGAAGTTTCTATCTCTACTTGTATTCCAGGTGTACCTATACCTGAACCTGAACCTGTGAAGCCAGGAAATTGGATATTATTTTCATTGAAAAAGATCATATCAGGTTCTGCTTACCACACCTACGGCCGTACAGATAGCCGAACGTACCTCTTGGATACAATTATAACACTGTAAGGTAGTTAGGGAATTGCCACTATCCTCCTAGGCTATAAAAGACTGATTACAAAGGGTGGTCATTTGTTAGAAGTGACTGGTCTCAAACTTCAGCGAAGAAAACATCCAGAGCCTGGGAGGAGACAGGGCAAAATGTTATTAGTTATTCTAGGTATTCTATGGGGGTCCAAGGTGTGTCAACCAAAGGTATGGGATCCCTGGGAAGCAGGGTCAGGGTATGATTTCCTAAAGACTTAGCTTAAAGAGTTAAATATTTAAATTTCACTGAAGGTAAGACTGCAATGTATGAAATAGATTTCCGCGCTGTGTTATAGATCAATGCAAGGATAGAAACATAGCTTACAAACTAGCGCATATTCAGATAAATACATTTGTACTATCTATGTAAATACCCTAATAAAAAGGATAAGGGACTATATGATATAGGAATTGATGTTTCAGGTACTGGCCTATAGGGCATTTCTTGCAACTGAAAGTTTTTTAGTTCCAAAGATAGACCTACCCTCTAAAGTTTATCTGGCCAACTTCACTTATGAAGATAAATTGGCATTAGAAACAGGTTACAGTGATAAACATGAATGGTTAGTCTGGATGAGATACACTGCAATCCAAAATAACAGAACTAACTGTATCGCTTGTGCAAAAGCCAGACCACATCCGGCTACTATATCTTTCAGGCTATCAGATAAGGAGAACCCACAATGTCTGCAATGCATGTTATCTTTATATAATGCATCATATAATCCAGGTGATCAATTATGTAAGACATTCTCTTTATTGTACCCACCTGTGGGGAGAGATGATATCCCTCCCTTAGTAGTTGCTTACCCAGTCAGCTACACCTGCTTTCTGAGGAATGGGCAAGGTAAGAAAGTAGGGAACCTCACTGAACAATTTTGAGACCGATAATGGTAATTACTACTCTAATTGGTTTACCAACCAGACAAGGGCAAGGACTGATCTCTGGTGGCTATGGGGAGGCTACTGGCCAAGTGGCAGGGAAGCTGTGCTCTGGTTCAGCTTCTGATGCCATTCCACTTGTTTTTAGCACCTGAGTTTCAGAGAAGGAGAAAACGCCCTGGAGACTATCTGAATCGCTATAAGCGGTAGATCCCTGGAAGTTCCTTTGACCATAGAATATACATAGATGAAGTACGAGTACCCTACGGGGGGCCAAATGAGTTTAAGGCCCAAAATCAGATTGCATCAGGCTGCGAGTCTGTACTTTTCTGGTGGTCTACGATAAATAAGAATGTCGACTGGATTAATTATATTTATTACAATCAACAAAGATTTGTTAATTTTACCAGAGATGCAATAAAGGGCATTGCAGATCAGTTGGGACCTATATCTTTAATGACATGGCAAAATAGAATAACCCTTGATATGTTACTAGCAGAGAAAGGGGGTGTCTGCAAAATGTTTGTATCTTCTGTTGTACTTTTATTACCAATAATACAGCTCCTGATGGCAGTATTACCAAGGCAATGGAAGGACTCAATTCACTGTCCGAAGAGCTTGCAGGAAAACTCCAGAATAAATGACATCTTCACCTCATGGAGTGAGGGGTAGTTTGGAAAATGGACTGGCCTGGTAACATCTGTACTCATGACCATTGCCGTTGTTGCCAGTATATTGACTGTTTGTAGATGCGATACTCTGCATAAGAGGATTAATCCAAAGGTTAATTGAGACCTCAGAGACAAAGACAATGTGCCAAGAGATTCAAAAGAAGAGAACCTGTCCTGGATAATCTTACAGATCATGTCTACATAAATTTATAAGAGGAGGGAATGTTAGAATAGTTTTATTTTAAATTTATTGTTACTTCATGTAATAGATATTAAATGTGCATGCAGGGTTCTCAGAAAATGCTTTAGCTAACAAAAGGTTAAATATGTTATATTCTTAAGTGTGTAAGTCGGTTGGATTTCTTAATAAAGATTGCAATCTCCAGAGGAAGTCCAACTGACCTAATCTCATTCTGAAGTGTAACATTTCATATGACAGGAAAGCCACAAACGGTTTTCATTTGGTATATGTGTATATAAACCTATGCTTATGTAATGAAGGCAGACAACTGCTGATTTCGACTTGTCTCCTCATCGATGGGAATAAAACTCTTATTGGGATGAAAACTTGAATCATTATTGATAAGTATGGAAAATTCTTCTAACACACGCTACCCAAAGATGTTCTGGACTTTGTCTCTTCTTGCACAGTCTGTGCTTCTAACAAAGAGTAAAGTCTGTCTTCTCGGACATCTGTCTTCTTGGCATCAGCTCCCTCCAGGGAGACGCTGGCACTCACTTCTTGGTCCTCGGACTGTTTCCAGCAGGGCGCGCGTGCCCGCGCATGCACGGCCTTATAGGGCCAGTACGCGTCCAGCTGTCACCAACCAATAATTATCCCAAATGGCTGCTGGACTATAAAAAGGGACTCTGCCCACTTGTTCCTCACCTGAGCGTTGTTGTATACCTAAGTTTGTCTTGCAAATGGTCTCCCAGTGTTTCCTAGTTCCCAGTGTTACCCGTTCCTGCTGCCTGTACCTTGTATCCCATGCTATCGTATCTACTGTGAAAGTCAAGTCGTGTCTTCCACTACATCCACGGTGCCACCTGCTGTGAAAGTCAAGTCGTGTCTTCTGCTGCATCCACGGTACCACCTGCTGTGAAAGTTAAGTCGTGCTTCCGCTACTGTCTACATTGCCTCAGGTACCCGTTCTGAACTATAGACATTGTTTTGTACCTTGTTGGCCAGCTGCTACCCCGCTATGCGGTATGGCCCAGTGGGTCCACACCCCGTGCCGTGACAGTACGCTCAGGCCATGGACCCCGCTGGCCAAGTCAAGGACCTGTCATCCTCCCAAGCCATGCAGGCGGGCCTGCAGGATCTGCAAGCATGACAGTATCAACTCCTTGTGGCAGTAGACTCCATGGCACAGCAGCTAGGGGTGCTAGCTTTTTCCTCCACTGCTCCTATTCAAACTCCTCCAATCGACCCTCCTGCTACACCTCCTGGCAGCCACAGTTTGGACACCGGGTTCACGCTGCCATCGCCACCTCGGTTCCATGGAGACGCAAGTTCGTGCAGGGGGTTTCTGAATCAATGCCAAATCCACATCACACTGCACGCCCGATCATTCCCTTCGGGTAGAGACAGGATCACCTTCATTATATCTCTACTTGCCGGAAAGGCCCTGGCATAGGCGAATCCAATCTGGGAACAACAGGGACCCGAGACGCAAGACTTCCAGGGGTTTGTGCGGTTGTTCCATTCCTTATTTGAGATGCCTGGACGAGCCTCGTCGGCAGCCACTGCTATCTTTAACCTGCGCTAGAAGGATGCCTCCGTGGGCGAATACACCATCCAGTTCCGGACTCTGGCAGGAGAATTGTCCTGGAACAATGAGGCCTTGGTAGCATCCTTCTGACATGGTCTATCGCCCGAGATCAAGGACGAACTTGCTGCTCGAGATCTACCACCTGCCTTGGATGACCTGATTCTACTGGCTACCCGAGTGGACATAAGGCTCAGGGAGAGATCTCAGGAGATTCTACAGGAGAGACGGCTACCTAGACTGGCGCCCAACTTCCAGCTACCCCTCTTGCCTTCTTCTTCTGCTCTGCCAGAGGTTCTGATGCAGGTGGATCAGCTTAAACTTAACGTTCAAGAAAAACAGGACAGGCACACCTCTGGACTCTGTCAATATTGTGGCCTCGATGGCCATGTCATGCGTCTGTGTTCCCAGAGGCCAAAGAAACCCCCAACGCCTGGGATTGGCTGGAGAGACAACCCTGGGCGCTTCGGCATTTAATAGAGAACTCTCTTCCAAACTGTTCATTCCTGTGACCATCATCGCTGGCGTGAGACCTCATCCAGTCTCTGCCTACCTGGACTCTGGCTCCGCAGCCAATTTCATCTGCCAAGACCTTGTGGATCTTCTTCAATTGCCCACTGTTTTGCTGGAGAGACCATTGATCGTAGCCTCGGTAGATAGACTGCCTTTGCCTGACCCAGTGTTGTCTGTGATCAAGCCATTAAGACTTCAAGTGGGAGCTCTTCATTCTGAGCTCATCTCCCTGTATATTTTGTCCAAGGCCGTCAACCCTGTGCTGCTGGGTTTGCCTTGGCTCCGTCTACATGCCCCAGTCCTGGATTGGAACTCCGGAGAGGTTCTCCAGTGGAGCCCCAAGTGTCTCGACCGCTGTCTGGTGCATGTCCATCCGTCCCAGCCTTCTCCGCATCAGTCATTGATAGGGTTGCCTCCTCGTTACTCGTTAGTTCGGTGATGTCTTCAACAAGAAGGAAGCAGAGACATTGCCACCACATCGAGCATACGATTGTCCTATCGACTTGGTTCCTGATTCGTCCCCTCCTCGCGGTGGAGTATGCCCTCTTTCTTTGCCAGAGACCCAGTCTATGTCGGCCTACATTAAGGAGAATCAGGAGAGGGGCTTCATACAAAAGTCTTCATCGCCGGCCGGATCCGGGTTTTTCTTTGTCAAAAAAAAGGATGGATCCCTTCGACCCTACATTGACTACCGAGGTCTCAACCAGACAACGGTAAATAACAGGTACCCATTGCCGTTGATTTTGGAACTCTTTGATGGTATACGGGGGGGGGGCGAATTTTTTTTCCAAGCTAGACCTGCGGGGGGCTTACAATCTAATCGGATCCATCAGGGTGACGAGTGGAAGACTGCATTTAACACATGTGATGGACACTACGAATATTTGGTCATGCCTTTCGGCCTGTGTAACGCCCTCGCAGTGTTTCAAGAATTTGTCAATGCCAATTTTCGTGATCTCCTCTATGTCTGTGTTGTGGTGTATCTCGATGATATCTTGATTTTTTCCCCAGATCTTGTGACTCATCAGGATCATGTCCGCCAGGTGTTACTTCGATTAAGGGAGAATCATCTTTACGCTAAGTTGGAGAAGTGCGTGTTCCAAGAGAAGTCTCTACCCTTCCTGGGCTATATCATCTCTGATCGGGGTCTCAAAATGGACCCTGAGAAGGTCAAGGCTGTCCTGAAGTGGCCACGTCCCCAAGGCTTAAGGGCCATGCAACGCTTCCTGGGATTTGCCAACTTCTACAGACTGTTCATTCCTAACTTCTCTTCTTTGACATCTCTACCCTCACTAGAAAGGGTATGAATGCCATGGTATGGACTCCAGAGGCGGAAGTCACATTTGAAACCTTAAAAAAGGCCTTCATGTCAGCCTCTCTTCTTCATGATGTATTCCTACAGTTTTTGTTAGAGCTGGACGCCTCCTCTGTTGGTGCTATTGCACTTCTGTTATGGTATGTGGTTACTACTCCAAGCTGTTTTCTCCCGCAGAGCGCAACTACTCGATCGGGAGTTACTGGCCATCAAGCTGGCCCTGCAGGAGTGGAGACACCTACTGGAAGGCGCAGCTCAACCTATCCTGGTCTTCACGGACCACAAGAACCTGACCTACCTACAGACGGCTCAACGGCTGAATCCTCGTCAAGCCAGGTGGTCATTGTTTTTTGAACGGTTCCGGTTCGAACTCCACTACCGACCTGCCGACAAGAATGTGAGGGCCGACGCCTTGTCTAGGTCATTTGAGACAGAGGACACTGTGGAGTCCCCACAGAATATTATCGATCCTTCCTGCATCTACTCTGTTAACCCTCTGCAGGCTAGAGACATTCCTCCGGGAAGAACTTTTGTACGTCTGGTTGACCGAGAAAGAATCCTTCGCTGGGGTCACAGTTCCAAGCTGGCAGGTCACGCGGGTGCCCATAAGACCCGAGACCTAATTGTCCATCAGTTCTGGTGGCCGACGCTGCCCAAAGACGTCATGGATTTTGTCTCCTCCTGTACGGTGTGTACTGCAAACAAAGCTGCCCACTCCAGACCAGCCGGTCTGCTCCAACCACTGACTGTGCCCAATGCCCCCTGGCGACATATTGCTATGGACTTTGTCACAGATCTGCCTCTCTCTGCGGGATGAAGTGTGATCTGGGTGGTGGTGGATAGTTTTTCTAAAATGTCTCATTTTGTTCCTTTGACTGGCCTGCCTTCTGCTGCTCGACTGGCTGACCTCTTCATACAACACATCTTCCGTCTGCACAGCTTGCCTCTGCATATTGTCTCGGATCGAGTGGTCCAGTTCACCTCAAAGATCTGGAGAGCACTCTGAGGCCTACTCGGTGTAAAGTTGGACTTCTCCTCAGCTTATCATCCTCAGTCCAATGGACAAGTCGAAAGGGTTAACAAAATTACGGAGAACTATCTGCTGCACTTTGTCTCCAGACGACATGATGACTGGGTGCAGCTGCTCCCGTTGGTGGAGTTCTCCTATAATAACCATACCAGTGAGTCCAACACCTCCAGTCCGTTCTTCATAGTCTACGGCCAACATCCTCGAATACCCCTGCCTGGCTCTACTATGTCCCAGGTGTCTGCAGCCGACTCTACCTTCAGGGACTTTCTGCAGTTCCTCGCCTGAGAGTTGTATACCTAAGTTTGTCCTGCAAATGGTCTTCCAGTGTTTCTTAGTTCCCAGTGTTACCCATTCCTGCTGCCTGTACCCTGTATCCCGTGCTATCATATCTACTGTGAAAGTCAAGTCGTGTCTTCCGCTGCATCCATGGTACCACCTGCTGTGAAAGTCAAGTCGTGTCTTCCGCTGCATCCACGATGCCACCTGCTGTGAAAGTTAAGTCATGCTTCCACTACTGTCTACATTGCCTCAGGTACCTGTTCTGAACCATAGACATTGTTTTGTACCTTGTTGGCCAGCTGCTACCCCACTACGCGGTATGGCCCAGTGGGTCCACACCCCGCGCCGTGACACAAAGTTACTCACTCTAAGCCTGCCGGCCTGCTTCAACCTCTGCCTGTACCCAATGCCCCCTGGCAGCACACTGTGATGGACTTTGTCACAGACCTTGCTCCCTCAGCAGAATGCAACACTGTCTGGGTGGTGGTGGATCGGTTCTCGAAGATGGCCGACTGGCAAGTCTCTTCATTCAGCACATCTTCCATTTGCATGGCTTGCCCCTTCACATTTTGTCCGGGGGTTCAATTTACCTCAAAGTTCTGGAGAGCCCTCTGTAAACTCCTGGATGTGAGATTGGACTTTTCCTCAGCTTATCACCCCCTGTCCAATGGGCAAGTCTAGAGCATCAACCAGATCATGGAGAATTATCTCCGCCACTTCATCTCTTTACAGCATGATAACTGGGTACAGCTTCTTCCATGGGCCGAGTTCTCGTACAACAACCACACAAGTGAGTCCACCACTTCCACTCCGTTTTACATTGTGTACAGTCAACATCCTAGAGTCCCTCTTCCTGTGTCGACTACATTTCAGGTACCCACTGATGACTCTGCAATTGGGGACTTTCTGCAAATCTGGCAACAGACCAAGTCCTCTATTTTGCTGGCAGTCGACCGCATGAAGCGAAAAGCGGATACAAAGAGAAGAGAGCTGCCTCAGTATCTTCCGGGTACCAAAGTCCGGCTGTCCTCTCGGAACATTCGTTTGAAGGTGCCTTCATACAAGTTTGCACCCTTGGTCCTTTTGAAATTCTGCAACAGATAAACCCTGCTTGAGAAAGGTCCATAAAAAATAAAAAAAATAGTTAATTAATAAAAACATTTTTTTTTACTACATACCCATGTGAGTGCTGATATATCCTGGATGTTTTTTATTTTTATTTTTTTTTCTTCTTTAATTACTAGGATAGCACCGTGTGGCATTCGGTCCACAAAATTTCTTGGGTTATTGGATATAAAAAATTTTCTTTTTTTCATTAACAGATAAACCCTGTCTCCTATAAGTTGTGACTGCCTCCTACACTCAGAATCCCCAACTTCTTTCATGTGTCCCTCCTGAAACCAGTGGTCCTGAACCACTACAGCAAGACTTCTAGTTCCACAGTTGCTCCCAGCGGTACTTCTGATGTGTTCGAGGTGAGAGATATCCTGGACTGCAAAAGGGTAGGAGGAAGGACTTTCTATTTGGTGGACTGGAGAGGGTTTGGTCCTGAGGAGAGGTCCTGGGAGCCGGAGGAGAACCTCAGTGCTCCTGCTCTCATTAACAAATTCCTCTCTCGCTCTTGCCCCAAGAAGAGGGGCGTAAGAGGGGGGTACTGTAGCTTCCATGGCTGTGGGCCGTCGGTTTACTCACCTCCCAATGCCCGCAGCCATGGATCTGTGAGCGCTGGTCCCCATCTTCTTCCTAGGAGACGCCAGCACTCACTTCCGCTCTGGTCCGCTGTGTCCCGTAGGGTGCGCGCGCTGGCCCTTTAAAATGATGAAAACAATCATCATCATCAACCCACTTGATTTCCTGGACTATAAGAAGGCCCCAGCCCTTCTGATCCTTACCTGAGCGTTGTTAGTATATCCCAAGTCTGTCTTGTGAATGGTCCCTTCGTGTTTCCTGTTCCAGTTGTTACCAGTGTCCTGTTACCTGTTTCTGTATCCCATGCTGTGTTCTTGTTCCTGTACCTACTAGTGTTGGAGTCGTGTCCTACTGCACCTGCTGTTGTTTGCCACGTCCAGTGTCTTCTGCCACGTCCAGTGTCTTCTGCCACGTCCAGTGTCTTCTTCCACATCTTGTACTGCCTGCCACGTCTGGCGCAAGCTGCTGCACCGACCTCCATCCGTGCTGAAGCCACAGCCACTGTTTGGACTAGTTCAGGTACCCGAGTGTTACGAACTGCTATAGACTTTTGTATAGACTGAGACCTGGTCAGCTGCCTCTCCGCTACGGCGGAGTGGCCTAGTGGGTCCACATACCCTGTGACCGTGACAGCCTAAACATATGAGACATCCCCTGCATCAGAGAGGAGTGCCCTTGACTGTCCGACGAAAGAAAAAGCAAGCCAGTCATCAACCGCCAGCCTGATCCGCAGTTGTACCAAGAAACTGTGCCTCTTCTGGTGAGAAGTGTTTGAGTTTTTTGAGGAAAGACTGTGTTTTTTCCATCACTCCTGGCTCCTTACTGTCTTTCCCATGAAAACCCTGCATAGAGCCATATACTACCCTAGCCCAACTTACATGCAGTTTATGGGAGACATCATAGCAGTTAGTCTCTGCTCCCCCTGGAGCTGAGCTCAGGGAAACGGACAATTAAAGATAGAGTATACACAGGGGAAAATTGGTGAAAAATGGCATATACAATTCATATATTGGCCAGAAATACTATTATTTCTAATTTACTCACACACATCAGCTTATTCTGAAAAGTCACCTGAAACTACAGGTGAGCTTTAAGTCCTGTAAATTGCAAGATGGGGCTTTAATGGATCCCAGTTGTTTTTCCAGCACATCCCACTGATGCTCGATTGAATTGAGATGTGGGGAACATGAGGCCAAATCAACACATTGAATTCTTCCTCATGTTTTTCAAACCATTCCTGAACAATTTTTGCAGTATAGTAGAGGGCATTACCCTGCTGGAAGAGGCCACTACCATTAGGGAATACCACTGCCATGAAGCGTTGTACTTGGTCTGCAGCAATGTTATGGTAGGTGGTACATGTCAAAGTGTAATATATGGGGAATGCATACCCAAAATTAAAGTGAAACCAAGCATTTATTGTTACCATTGTATTTCGGGCCCGTCGTGGCAATGTGAATACGTCATCAGTGAAGTGTTGTTGAACTGCTATGCTGTGATGTTGCTGCTGTATACCTTATCCCTCCACTCAGGGGCGTAACTAGGAAATACTGGGCCCCATAGCAGACTCTTTACCGGGCCCCCCTGGGTGCCACAAGCAGCCCCCCTTATAAATAGTGCCCCCTGTTGAATGTGCCATACAGCCCGCCTGTAGACAGTGCCATATAGCCCCTCCTATAGACAGTGGCACACCCCATTTGTAGATAGCGCCCCCACCTCCCTCTTGTAGGTAGTGCCATACAGCCCCCTGTAGATATTGCCATAAAGCCCCCACTGTATATAGCGCTATACAGCTCCCACTGTATATAGTGCCACACAGCCCGCATCCCTTGTATATAGTGCCACACAGCCCCCCCCTTGGTAGAAAGTGCCACACACAGACCCCTGTAGATTGCGCCACACTCAGCCCCCTGTAGATAGAGCCACAGCCCCCCCCTTGTAACTAGTACCATACAGTTCCCCCTTGTGTATAGTGCCACACAGCTCCCCCTTGTGTATAGTGCCACACAGCTCCCCCTTTGTGTATAGTGCCACACAGCCCACCCCTTGTGTACAAGGCAATTGCGCATCCGAGAAAGTTGTATCAGCCAGGTAGATGTCACTCAAACATGGAAAGTTGGGTTGACTCTTCAGGATAGTGGCACCGCCCCATGACCCTCTAATGAATAATTAGCATATAGTGTGTGTCATTTTAAAAGTGGATTTTAAGAATTTTGCTGCATCTGAAAAAAACATACAAGGGAATGTTTGGAAATATTGTCAGGTCATGTATTACCGCATGGTGGCGGTTCAAGGGGTTAAAACTACCTGACAGATTCCCATTAAATATACAATAAATTGGGGGCGTGGCCTGGTAATGGCGCCGAGCGGACGTGTGGACTGAGAGTTCCGCTACAGACTTCATCCCAGCAAGCTCTTTAGCATGAGAAGGCAGAGACAAACGGCACCCCGATGAGCAGGAGAACACCCAGGCATATAGGCACACCGTCCAGACCACAATCGAGGGCACTAACCGGAGGTATTCACAGGTATTTTGGCGACACAGTGAGGGGAGAGAAATCCAAGATGGCGCCGCCGGGCCCTGAACGCCGGACCAGGGGAAATGGAAGCACAGTACAGGACGCTTCTCCTATAGCTCCCCCATCTCCAGCCCAAAACTCCTCTCCTAGCTCCTCGTCGCCTCAGAAGAATGACACAGGCCTAACCACGCAAATGTTTGCGACAGATATGATCTCTGTTTCAGGGAATATGCTTATGGAGCTAAAACAACAACTTGCTGCAGTTCCAACAAAGGGAGACATGGAAGCTTATGTGAGCAGATTGGAGACAACGTACAAATCTGAGATTCAGGTGCTGACATGCAATCTTTCTCAGCTTACAGACCAGGTACAGCGCATGGATGGAGATATTACAGCGACTTCTCAGGCACAAGCAGCACATCAGTCAACACTGGAGCAACATACTCAGCAAATCCATATGTTGTTTAATATCGCTGAAGATCATGAAAACTGCAACCGGCGGAATAATTTGCGTGTCTGTGGCCTGCCGGAGACATATAGCACTGCCTCTATAGTTCCTACCCTGAAGGGCCTATTCAACTCTCTCCTGGGACGTGAGCCTGAATCTGCTCTGTAAATTGACAGAGCACACCGCACTCTGGGTCCTAGAAACGCAGACCCTGATAGGCCGAGAGATATCCTGTGCCGCATTCACTACTTCACGCTGAAGGAAGAAATATTACGAAAAGCCAGAGATAAAGGCGATATTGTATGGGAGGAGACGAAACTTCAACTCTTATCTGATCTCTCCAAAATGACTTTGGATAAACGTAGGAACTTGCGCCCTTTACTGGATGTTCTGCGTGAGAATGGGATTCCATATTCTTGGGGATATCCGTTCCAGCTTCAATTCAGGAAAGATGGCGTTCTCTTCTTCGTACGGGAGCTAGCCGACATTCCTGAGTTTTGTGAGGCGTTAGACATCCCAAGAGTCTCCATATTGGACTGGCCCTCAACTCCGTTTCTTCCCCAAAGAGCGCACCAAGGTCGGCGCGGCAGATCTCCAGCCCTTCGTGGACGGCGTCAGGAGCGACGACAGATGGAACCGGTTCCAGAAAATTAAGTGGTGGTCGTGAGTATAAATACTCACCCACAGGTAGCATAATTATAAGCCCTTGCCGGCTTTGATGCGGAACTCTCATGATTACCTATTTGTATTCTATTCATTCTACAGGGACACAGGTTGAGGGTTCATGATGTTTTTTGAGAGAATCTAGAACGAATACCTTGATGTGATATGCTTTTAGACAACTGTGCTACGGTTAGAGATAGACGAGGTTCATTAGCACTTTTCATAAATGTGTCACTTTAATGGTACACTGTTCCAATATTTGCCTCTGAATGTATGTTTAAGGTTCCGCACCATCTCATGGGGCATACCATACTGCCTTAGATAATACCGCTTAACGGGTGTTCTCCATAGCTCCTTTTGGTGCTATACTATACTGTTCTCTTGATACTTATTCATATTGTATTATTTCATGTTGTTCTTCCTGCTATATTTTTTCAGTAATATTGCTGGGGTGATAGTCTAAGCGTTCGCTAGGTTCCTGACTAGACACTCTTCCAATTAGGGATTCACTGGTTCGCCAGTGTTACTTGGTTTGTAATATCTCTCTGATTTAGTCATCAGAGAGTGGGTTTTCACCCTTATTCTATACTTCATTTTCGAAGTTAGTTTTCTTTGTATTTTTGTTTTAATTTCTCCTATACCTAAACTTATTCCCCTTCCTCCCCCCTTCCCGCCTTTTTAGTGTGAGGGGATGGCCTCCCTAAAGATGTGCACTCTGAATGTCAGGGGATTTAATACTCCTGAAAAACGCGCACAGATCCTTTATGACATGCATAAAGAGAGGGTCCAACTCTTGTTTTTACAGGAGACCCATTTTAAAACAGCACACATCCCCCGTCTTAGCACTCAATATTACTCCAAGTGGTATCATAGCACGAATACGGAGTCCAAAAGCAAAGGGGTTAGTATTGCAATTCATAAGTCCCTATTGCACGAGGTATTGGCGACGGCGTCAGACACGGAGGGTCGCTACTTATTTGTCAAAATTTCTCTACATGGCAAGGTGATTACGTTGGCTAACTTTTATTTGCCTAATCAGGATCAGGCTAGGGTGTGCAGGTCATTGTTGCGTAGGCTGGAGGATTTCTCAGAAGGGCTGCTGGTAATTGGAGGCGATTTTAACCTAGTGTTGGACAGATATCTTGACTCTTCGTCTGGTAAAAGCTCGGTACCTAGGTCACATTTGTCAGCTTTATCATCTACATTACATACAATGCAGTTAGTCGACGTGTGGCGCACGCTCCACCCACAAACCAAAGATTACACCTACTTTTCAGCGTTGCACAATTCATATAGTAGAATTGACATGTTCCTTCTCAGCCACCATCTCCTCACATGGAAACCCACCACAATGATTGTGAATGTACTCTGGTCGGATCATGCTCCGGTGTATCTGATTTTAGATATCCCAGATAAGCCGAAACATTTTAAGAACTGGAAGCTGAATGAAAACCTCCTAAACGACACAGTCTGTATGACCGCAATGAAGAACTCTATTCAGTCCTTCATTCTTAATCATACAGCTGACACAACAGCCCTACCACTGCAATGGGAGGCGTTGAAATGTGTGTTAAGAGGAGTTCTCATTCAACATGGGTCACGCCTGAAGAGGGAGAAAGGAGCCCAAATGACCAAATTATTAGATAAGATCAATGTCCTTGAGACCCAACATAAACGCACGCAACTCCTCACTACATTCTCAGAACTCGGCCTTGCTAGGAACCAACTTAGGGAGCTGCTCGACCAAACATACACGAGGTATAGAGACAGGAATCGGAAGTACTTTTATGAACTCGCTGATAAGTGTGGACGACCTCTCACAAGGGTGCTGCATCCCAGATCACAGGCTGCATATATCCCTAAATTACATACAGCATCAGGGCAGGTGGTTGCTGATCCCAAGGACATCACCATGGGTTTCCAGCAATACTATTCTTGCCTATACAATATTAAGGGTAGCTTACATGACATTCCAGTGGAAACATTACAGTCCAAAATAGTTGAGTATTTGAACGAGACTCCAGTCCCTACTCTTTCCCATGCAGACTCTGATATGTTAGAGTCCGATTTCACAGAGGACGAAGTGCTGCAAGCTTTTAAGGACTCTCCATTGGGAAAGAGTCTGGGACCTGACGGTTTCAATAACAAATTCTACAAAACATTCCAGGAGTTTCTAATTCCTTTTTTAACAAGGGTTTTCAACTCCATCACTCCAACATGCGGCTTCGCCCAACAGTCGCTAGAGGCACACATCACATTACTACCAAAACCGGGGAAGGACCCTACGTCTTGCCCTAATTTCCGCCCGTTTTCACTGATCAACGTGGATGTCAAATTATTTGCGAAGATCATTGCATCACGCATGTCTCCTATTTTACCGTCTCTCATCCACGATGATCAGGTGGGATTCGTCAAGGGACGAGAGGCTAGAGACAATACAAACAAGACCATCCTTCTCATGTCTTATGCACAACGACAACGGATCCCTACCTGCCTGCTCTCAGTAGACGCCGAAAAGGCGTTCGATAGGGTAAGTTGGCAATTCCTTGGGAGGGCATTGTCACAAATTGGTTTGGGCAACAACATGCTTGGAAAAATAATGTCTTTATACACAAAACCCACAGCCAGGGTTCGCGTGAATGGGCTATTATCAGATCCACTGCATATTTCAAATGGTACTAGACAGGGATGCCCGTTATCCCCTATCTTATACGTGCTCACCATGGAACAATGGAACATTTGGCTAGTGCATTACGGAAAAACTCTTCCATAAAAGGAATAAACGTGAGATCGATGCATACTAAACTTGCTTTGTATGCAGATGACCTCCTCTTATATGTAACTGAACCTATTGTGACTCTGCCATCCATCCTTAAGGAATTCGAACGTTTCAGTCAGCTCAGCAACTTCAAAGTCAACTACTCTAAAACTGAAGCTTTAAATGTCTCCCTCAGCAGTGAGTTGGTGGAACAATTAAAACAAAACTTCCCATTCAAATGGCAGCAAAAATCTCTAAAGTACCTGGGAATCAATATCCCAACGGATTTGACAGAGTTGTTCCGTCTGAATTACACCTCTTTATTGCATCGCACAATGAAAGACGTGGAGCAATACTCTTCGGCTCGCCTTTCTTGGTTTGGCCGAATTAATGCGGTAAAAATGGACATTTTACCTAGATTTTTATATCTATTTCAGACGGTCCGGATTCTGGCAACTCAACCCTACTTCCGTCAGTTACATAGAAGCATAAATAAATTTATTTGGGGGTCTAAAAAACCCCGAATAGGTCTGAAAGTGCTCTGTAAACCAAAATCGGAGGGAGGGGCGGGGCTACCAGATTTTAAAAAATATCACTCTACAGCATTGTTGATGAGAATCGCTGACTGGTTTAGATCATATACACACAAACAATGGGTTCATTTGGAATTTGAAATTTCCCCTTTAAGACCAACATCTCTCTCATGGATGGCCAAACAGCTCAGAAACACCTCTATGCTACCATCGTTAACTCAAAACTTTTTAGTGGCTTGGGACAGGGAGGCAGCGGCTCTTAATCTAACCCATTGTCCTGGTCCTTTCACTCCTTTATTTGACAATCCAGACTTTACAACGGCAGTGGGAGTCGAGAAATTTCTTTCTTGGAAGAAGCAGGACAATGCCAGACTAGCTTCCACACTTACTGACACTCATGAGCTCCCCACTTTACTGTCCTTGAGGGAATCGTGTCCTCACAAAAGACTATCTTGGATTGAGTATCTACAGCTTAGGGCATACATTTCCTCTTTCCCAGACAATGAGGCTATCACCTTAGACAAAACAGCACTGGAAGTCTTCTTACTGATACCCTCCATGCCGACCAAACTATTATCAACAATGCACGTCTTTCTTCGTGACTGCTCTGAGCTGTCTCAACTTAGATATGTACAGGCGTGGGAGCGCGAATTGGGGTTGCACATACAGGAGGAGGATTGTCCAAAAATTTTTTTGCTTACCCATAAACTGCCATCAGCCTGTTACGCACAGGAAAATAATTTTAAAATTCTTACCCGTTGGTATCGATACCCGGTCTTGTTACATAAAGCTTTTCCCTCCGTGTCTGACCAATGTTGGCGCTGCCTTACCGCTTTGGGAACCATGTTGCACATATGGTGGGAATGTCCCATATTATCTCCATTCTGGATTAACATATTCGAACTATATAATGTGCTGTTTGATTCCCAGACTCCTATTGAACCTGCCATTGGACTACTGTCCCTTTTACCAGGCAACGTCACAGCCTTGAAAAAAGGTATTTTCAGGCACTTTCTCACTGCAGCTAGGTGCGTGATTCCTAGACACTGGAAATCCACGAGATGCCCCTCTCTTCGTGAATGGGTTACCGAATTAACTCATATCATGAGAATGGAAGGCCTTCTGGCAGGGGACAATGGCAAACGAGACAGATTCATGGCTACATGGAGGAGCTGGATTCTGTTTGCAGAAAGCGAAGCCCTGCCACGCTGGCTGGAAGAACACACCTAAATCTTCTTTGGCGTCCATACGTCTTGATCAGAGGCCCCCCCCTCTCCACTATATATCTTACCTGTCCCACGGTCCTTCCCTCTTCCGTTTTCTTTGTTTTTCTTCTCTCCCCCCGTCTCTTAATTTTATTTTTATTATATGTTTCCTTTTTTTTTTTTGCACTATATTATATAATACATCAGATTGATTATATTATGCTAATTCTTCAGTACTTATTTGTGCCTTATTGAATGGTTCTTACGCAAGGTACACTGCTTGATGCCAATAATGCATATGCTCTTTATGTATAACATGTATAACATTCGCATTGTATGCAAAAATCTTATGTAAAGTGGTTCAGTTGAACTGCCACTCGTTCAAATGCATTGAAGTTGTTATTTGTTTGAATTGAAAATTTAATAAACTTTGATAAAGAAAAAAAAAATATACAATGAATTAAGAACAATTCCATCTGCCCTGCAATTTTGTTATTATAAATATATCCTATATAACTACAGCTCCAGAACCAAGATCTGACATATATACAGTACCACAACCAAGCTCAGTACATAAATACAGCACTAGAACCAAGTTCTGACATATATACAGCACTAGAACCAAGCTAAGTACATAAATACAGTACCACAACCAAGATTAGTACATAAATACAACACTAGAGCAAAGCTAAGTACATATATACAGCACTAGAACCAAGCTAAGTACATAAATACAGCACCAGAACAAAGCTCAGTACATATATACAGCACTAGAACCAAGCTCAGTACATAAATACAGCACTAGAACCAAGCCGATACATATATACAGCACCAGAACCAACCTCAATACATAAATAAATCCTCAGAACCAAGCTCGGTACAATTATACAGCACCAGAACAAAACTCATTACATATATACACAGCACCAAAACCAATCTCATACGTATATACAGCACCAGAACCAAGCTCAGTACTTACATACAGCATCAGAACTAAGATCAGTACATATATACAGCACCAGAACAAATACAGCTCAATTTAGTGCCCCCCCCCCCTGCCGAATAGGTTTGTACGGCATAAAACTATAGCTCCCTTTATGGCCCGAGCAATGGTGAGGATATGCTGGGAGATGCTGTTTCACAAAAAAAAATTATATCATAATCATACAACCCATCATCTCGCTGCAGATCATACAGTGACTACAATATTGATTAGAGGCAGAATAAACATTTACATTAAGTGACTAACCAGTGACATTTTAGATTCTAGTTCTTTTCTTCTCCCTCCGGTCCAGACCTCTATGATGGATTTCAACCGGCCATGACCCATTTCTGCAGTTTTCCGCTCAGATGTCTTCAGCTTCTCACTTTTAAAACATTTCTGCACCTATAAACAAAGTTAAAATTCTCAACACCTCTTGTCCCTGATTATAATTGTACACTGTCATACACACACACACACCACCATGCCCCCTGTAGATGGTGCTCCCATAGCCACCGTGCTGCCTTACATATTGCTTCCCCTATAGGTAGTGCTCCACGTATAGCCGACCTCTGTAGACAGTGCCCTACATATAGCCATCCTGTTGCTAGTGCCCCGCAGGTAACCCACCCTGTATATAGTGTCCCACATATAGCCCACCCCTTGTCAGGATTCTGTTGTTGTACTGCAAAATTACCACTAGTGGCCGCTGTTTTACACTTTGAAGAATTGTGCTGCACTTTTACTCCTTACCACTGGAGGCTGCTGTTTTGCCCTTAAACTTGCCCTTAACCAAGATGGCAAATGTTGCATCGTGTGAACCATCTTGTTTCCTGTTTGGGCCTACTTCAGACCACATGGAATACCAAACAGTGCTTGAGTATTGTGATTTGTTCCAGTCTCCTGCTCCTGAGAACTGTCTTTACCAGACTGTTCCTACTTCCTTGCTATTTACTACTACTCGTGTTCCACCATCCAAGCACTGTTCCTGGGGACGTCTCACCGGGTTCTGCACTGTGCTCCGCTCGCTACTTCTGACCATAGGATTCCAGCAGTGTTCGCCAGTATCGTAACAGGATACTCAAGCCATTTCCATGGAATCCGCCAGAGAAGCAAGTTTGGAGGTTCGTGTGAACAATATGAACTGTTTGCTTACTAACATCTTTGCTGACATGCAAACTTTAAAGACTAAATATTTGGCGTTTGAAAATCAAACAACCCATGATGTTCAAGTTTATGGACAAGCTACACAGGGTTTACAAGGCATGGTGGCTCAGCAAGCAGAGCTGATCCGGGAACTTCAGAATCGAGTTGTGACCCCAGCCTCTTCATCTACCCTGCCGCTTCCACCATTCAGGTTTGGTGGGGATCGTGACAAATACCGTGGATTTATAAACCAATGCAAGTTATATTTTGGTGCACATCCTGCTCACTTCCCTACTGATAATTCAAAGGTGCTGTGTGTTATTATGCTTCTGACACATAAGGCTGTAGCCTGGGCAAGCCCTCTTATTGAAACCAACGATGCTCGGCTTGATGACTTGGATGCCTTCCTAGCAGCCATGAGCCAAGTATTTGATGATCCTAACCGGTGTACTACAGCAGAAGCAGCGTTGATGGCTCTACGTCAGGGCAGACGCTCTGTTGCCGAATATGCCACAGATTTCAGACAGTGGGTGATGGATACTGAGTGGAATAATGCTGCAAAATTAACATTCTTTAAAAAAGGACTATCTAGTGCACTAAAGGACGAGTTAGCACGGGCGGAAGCTCCCACAGAGTTTGATGATTTTGTACACCATTGTATTCGAATAGACACTCGGCTGTCAGAGCGTCGACAAGAAAAATGGGGTTCTACCTGGTCCCGTAATAATAACTATTACTCGTCTGCTTCAGCTCCCACTCCTAGAGACTCTGAAACAAAGAATTACCAAGAACACCAAGCTGAACCTATGCAAATTGACAGTATACAAAAGCGTGAAAGTGCCGACAGAAGAGAACGAAGGTTTCGAGAAAATCAATGCTTCTATTGTGGTAAAACTGATCACTTCCTTATCAATTGTCCATGTCGTCAACGCAAGATGGTGGCGGTAGTAGCAGATCATGACTTCTCTGATGTAGAATCTGTTTCTTCTGAACAAGTGCCACCAGTGCATGCACTCATTCATTCAGTCTCCTGCACAGCACCCAATATTAAAAAAGAACACAAAGACACTCATTGCTTTATTCCCATCAAGTTTAGAATTGATTCTCAATGGATATCCGCCTCTGCCATGGTGGACTCTGGAGCAAATGGGAACTTTATGGACATTTCTTTTGCTAATAAACATGGTGTAAAATTTCAAGAGAGACTGTCACCCATTCTTATGGAAACTGTAGATGGATCCCCTCTGAACTCAGGTCCAGTTGATCAAGAGACTGAACCATTGGAGATAATTATGAGACCTAATCACCATGAGGTTCTATCTTTCCTATTAATTTCATCCCCACATTTTCCAATTATTTTTGGATTACCATGGCTGCAGGCTCAGAACCCTACAATTGACTGGGAAACCAAAGAAGTGTCTTTTCCATCGGAGGTCCCCTCCTCAGAGTCTTTACCAGAACAATCTCGCGAAAAGATTGAAGGGGAGCTTGAAGTATCTCCTAAATTACCTCCTCTATATGACGAATTTAATGATATATGTGACAAAGAGAATGCTAATAAACTTCCTCCACATCGACCTTACGATTGTCCGATTGAACTGTTGCCTGGAGCAGCTATACCTTTTGGATGCATCTACCCATTAGCAGAGCCGGAACTGAAGGCTCTTAAAGAATACATAGATGAAAATTTAGCTAAAGGTTTTATTCGTCCATCTTCATCGCCAGCAGGTGCACCTATATTTTTTGTTAAAAAGAAAGACGGCTCTTTGAGACCTTGCGTTGACTATAGAGAATTAAACAAAGTCACAATTAAAAACCGTTACCCTCTGCCATTGATTCCGGAGTTGCTGGATAGAGTTCGTCAAGCTAAAATATTCACCAAATTGGATCTTCGAGGTGCATATAATTTGGTTCGCATTAGACCAGGTGATGAATGGAAAACAGCGTTTAGATCACGTTATGGACATTATGAATATTTAGTCATGTCTTTTGGACTTTGCAATGCCCCTGCAACCTTTCAGCATTTTATTAATGATATCTTCAAGGACTTGTTAGATCAGTTCGTAGTCATCTATCTGGATGACATATTAATCTTTTCTAATTCTGCAGAAGAACATCAGAATCATGTGAGAATGGTGTTGGAACGTCTGAAAGCATATCAACTCTATATCAAGTTGGAGAAATGTGAATTCCATCAAACGGAAATACAGTTCTTGGGTTATATCATTTCTCCCCTAGGGTTACACATGGATTCTAGCAAGATTCAAGCAATTAGAGACTGGCCAACTCCAAAAAATGTGAAAGAGGTCCAACGATTTGTAGGATTTGCTAATTTCTACAGACGTTTTATCAAGAATTTTTCGGGCATTATTACACCAATTACCCAATTAACAAAGAAAGGGATACCTTTTGTGTGGTCTCCTCAGACACAAGATGCTTTTTTCAATTTGAAAACAAAATTCACAACAGCCCCTATACTGGTTCATCCTAACCCTGAAAAAGCGTTTATTGTTGAAGTGGATGCTTCAGACTGTGCAATAGGGGCTATTCTATCACAGAGAACTGGAGAGAAAGATTTGCTGCACCCTTGTGCTTACTTTTCTCGAAGTTTGACTTCTGCTGAAAATAATTATGACGTGGGGAACAAGGAACTCCTAGCCATCATTGCTGCGTTCAAAGAATGGAGACATCATTTAGAAGGCACAGCTCAACAAATAGTGGTTCTAACTGATCATCGTAACCTTGAATTTGTTAGATCTGCCAAATGTTTGTCTCCCCGCCAAGCCCGGTGGAGTCTGTTTCTAAATCATTTCAACTTTGTGATCTCTTACAGGCCTGGTTCCCGAAATGGTAAGGCCGATGCCTTATCTAGGTTGATCTCCAATGACTCCTCCTCGACAGTACCACCAACAACTATTCTTTCCGAGTCCAATTTCCTGGGGGTGATCCATAGCAAGGACTTGCTTGATGAGATAAAGGAAGCCTATGAGACCGACCCAATTCTTTTGCACCCACCAGATGAAGTGTCCCTAACTTTCAAAAATCAAGTATGGACTAATAAGCACTGCATTTACGTTCCAGAAACTGTAAGATTAAATGTGCTAAAATTAATGCATGACTCTAAACTAGCAGGTCACAAGGGGATTCAGAAAACACAAGAATTTCTTTCCCGCTTCTTTTGGTGGCCCAATTATCAAAAAGATGTGAAGAAATATGTTTCTTCTTGCAACACCTGTGCCATGTACAAAACTCCTCGTACCTCACCCATGGGATTATTGCAGCCTCTGCCAATTCCATCTCGCCCTTGGGGATCTATCTCTATGGACTTTATTGTCGACTTACCAGTCTCCAAAGGGAAGAATTCCATCTTAGTAGTGGTTGATCGGCTCACTAAAGCAGCCCATTTTATTCCTTGCCCTGGACTACCTTCTGCTAAAGAGACTGCTGATCTTATAATTCAGAATGTGTTTCGTCTTCATGGAATACCAGATGAAGTGGTTTCGGATCGCGGAGTACAATTCACATCAAGATTCTGGCGGAGTTTTTGCACAGCACTCGACATAAACGTCAGTTTGTCTTCTGCTTTTCATCCCCAGTCTAATGGTCAGACTGAGCGCACAAATCAAACGTTAGAACAGTATCTCCGATGCTACATCTGCCATTTACAGGATGACTGGGTCGATTTGCTTCCAATGGCGGAGTTCTCCTACAATAATTCTCAGAATGCCTCCACTAAACAAACACCGTTTTTTGCAAATTTGGGTTACCATCCCAGTATTCTTCCCAATCTTCCCAGAGAAACTTTTATTCCTGCAGTGACTGACAGAATACAATCACTTCAACAGAATCTGGAAATGCTAAAAATTACATTATCAATTGCCCAGGAGAAATATAAAGAAACAGCAGATAAATCTCGTAGACCTTCTCCAACCTTCAAAATGGGAGATGAAGTATGGCTTTCCACCAAGAATCTGAAACTTCACTTACCTTCAGCAAAATTGGGCCAAAAATTTATTGGTCCTTTCAAGATTATTGGACAAGTAAACTCAGTGGCTTTTCGTCTCAAACTTCCCAGACCAATGAGAATACATCCAGTGTTCCATGTATCCCTACTGAAACCTGTTGTTTCAAATCCATTTCCAGGACGCCACCTGCCTCCCCCTGATCCTATCGAAGTTGATGGACAAGAACAGTATACTGTTGAAAACATCCTGGACTCCAGGATATTCAGAAATCGGTTGCAATATCTAATAAAGTGGCAAGGATATGGCCCTGAGGATAATTCATGGGAACCCGTAGGCAATCTCAATGCTCCTCGACTGATTAGGGAATTTCACCAAAGATATCCAGATAAACCAAGTCAAACATCGTCCTGAGGCCGCTGTCGAAAGGAGGGAGTAATGTCAGGATTCTGTTGTTGTACTGCAAAATTACCACTAGTGGCCGCTGTTTTACACTTTGAAGAATTGTGCTGCACTTTTACTCCTTACCACTGGAGGCTGCTGTTTTGCCCTTAAACTTGCCCTTAACCAAGATGGCAAATGTTGCATCGTGTGAACCATCTTGTTTCCTGTTTGGGCCTACTTCAGACCACATGGAATACCAAACAGTGCTTGAGTATTGTGATTTGTTCCAGTCTCCTGCTCCTGAGAACTGTCTTTACCAGACTGTTCCTACTTCCTTGCTATTTACTACTACTCGTGTTCCACCATCCAAGCACTGTTCCTGGGGACGTCTCACCGGGTTCTGCACTGTGCTCCGCTCGCTACTTCTGACCATAGGATTCCAGCAGTGTTCGCCAGTATCGTAACACCCCTATAGAAAGTGCCCTAAAAATAGCTCCCCTGTAGATAGTGCCTCACATATACCTCCCCCTGTATATAGTGCCCCGCATATAGACTACCCTGTAGATAGTGCCCCACATATAGACCCCCCTTGTAGATAGTGGCCCACATATAGACCACCCCTGTAGCTAGTGCCCCACATCCCCACATATAGACCCCCCTGTATATAGTGGCCCACATATAGACGACCCCCCTGTAGATAGAGCCCCCACTATAGATAATGCCATTAACAGTTTTATGAGAAAAAAACTCGAAACATAGTCACATGATCCCATTCCTATTCGCTGGCGATGCAGATCTGCTCTCTTCTGAGCGGGTCTGCAGGAGTTGAACGAGCGTCGTCCAATGACGTCGTCCAATGACGCTGATTGGCGGGGCAGAATGACTTTCCCCGTCAATCAGCGCCTTTCAAGCGTGGAAGCAGCACGATGATGTCATCGCGCCGCTAGCCAGTCAGCGTCATTGTAAAGCGCTGAATGGTCGGACACGGAACATGCCCGGCTATTCAGCGCTAATGCATGTATTTGGCTGTCGCTAACACCCGGGGGCCCCTCCGGTGCTAGCGACACCTACAGGCATGAGAGGGCCTGTGTCGCCTGGCCCATACTTGTTGGAGCCTCGGCGGCGCGGGCCCCATAGTAACGGCGCTACTGCTGTAGCAGCCATAACGGCTGCTAGCGGCGCCACCAAGTATATGGGGGGGGCGTGTCGGCTGGCGGCATGGGCCCCCTCAAGCCCCGTAGTAGCCGCTTCGGCTGCTACCGCGGTAGTTACGCCCCTGCCTCCACTTGGTGACACTTGTGCAGGGTTGAAACCGGCCATTGTCTGGCAATGCATGGGAGAAGATATGCTGCATTGGAGAAAAGGGTGGTTAAACCAGCCACCAAAGATGTCGTGCACGGCCAGTATTCATCACTGGGCCTAGGTGGCAACAGGTTCTGAAATGCGAGCAGGGGTGATGTGTGAGACCCCACTGTAGGGATAGCTGGGCAGGGTAGCGATGAAGGGTCTGTAGAGGAGACGTGACCCAAGACAGTCAGAGTGGTGTATCGGTCAGTGGCAAGAAACAGTGAAAGACTAAGGGGATAGTTGGTTTATGTGGAGTATTGTTGAGCCTGTGTGACAATATTTGTTATTCAGCCAATTACAGACATACAATACATTCCAGATACATCATTATAATTCTTCACACATCAGGTTTGATGGTGGCCTATCTCTCTTGGTAAGAATGTTCCTGTAAGATGGGGGAGACATTTCCACAAGCATATTTGCCACCCTCCCATCTCACTCCCTGTGCCTTCTCTGCAAGCTTCGTATGGGAGCCATGATCAAAGATAACTGACTAAGAAACATACGAAATCAACATTAATATACTTGTGTTAAAGGAACAATGACTTTCTTATTCACTACAAAAGAACCAAGATGGGAACTCCAGACAAGATGGCTGCTGCACGAAATTAAATCATTTAAACATTATTATAATCACTTTCACATAATACATATCTTAGTAATTCAGCATCATGCTTGATAATTCACAATGTCATTTCATACAGAGAATATAAGCAAATAAACCATCCTTCACATCCTGAACTACGCAGTCAGCATCTTAAGGCCTAGGTATAAGTGGAGGAACCTGGTGTGACGAGTGACCTGCTGAATCTGCGAGTGATACAAGTACAAGCTTAGTGGACCTTAGTCTGTGGTTCCTGGAGATGACTGAGGGTGACGGGCAGCAGCTACTGTGTGCAGCGGTGTGTGAGCTGTAATCGGTGGCTGACGGCAGGATCAGCAAGTACAGCCAGCCAGTTGTGGCCTAGTAAGCCTAAACATACTGGTCATTTCATGCATCCAGAAGGAGTGCCTATGACATTATCCACGAAAGTAAGCAGATAGCCCTTGTGTAAAGGAAGGGTGTCCTTGGCCTAACATTTGCTGGCATGCAGAACAAGCCAGCAGTCTTGCAAGCCTGAGCCTTAACTAAGTTTGTGCCTCCCAAAGTGGGAAGAACTGCAAATATCGTCTGTGACTGCACGGTGTCACTAACTACGCTGTATATTTACCACGTATGCACCTGCCCATGTACGTCATGTGCTGACAACACATACATTGGAGGAGGAAACCAGGCAACCAAGATCACATGAACAATGTGTGGCACATGATCATGAGTAGAAGTGGAAGAGGGGAGAGGGGAACCAGTGGATCGCTGAGAAATTTTCAAAGGCAGTAAATTATAATGTCAAAGATGCAATTTGGATTATTCACTCAAATAAAAGACAGTCTCGAACAACCCCTTTAAGAACCAAGGGTTTTTATTTGTAATTTTTTTTATTGCTATATACCAAGAGCCATAACTTTTTTGTTTTCCCCTTGACATAGCCCTATGAAGGCTTGTTTTTTTGGGGGGACAAGTTGTAGTTTTAATTGCCACCATTTCAGGGTATATATAATTTGTTGATCACATTTTATTAAGTATTTTTTAGGGGGAGTGGAAAAAAAAAGTTATTTTGCAATTATTTTACACAGTTTAACGTGCGGAATAAATAACCGGTAATCTTCATTCTACAGAACAGTAAGAATACAGTGATACCAAATAAATATATATATATATATATATATATATATATATATATATATATATATATATATATATATATATATATATTTATGTTTTATGTTATTTATGTTTATTAAGATTGACATTTGTTTAAAAAAAATGTTGTCCCACTACAGGACTTTAAGCTGTGATCATATATTCGCTGATATAATGCTTTAAAATACTCAGTATACAAAGCATTATTGCCTGTCAGTGTTACAGAGGCCCCCAGCTGCCCAGATAACCCATCGGCAATTCAGTGTTGATCGAAGCATCTAAGGAATTAAACTGCCGAGATCAACGTTTTCACCGTTCCCAGCAACTGCGACAGGAGCACCTGTGTACTACAGCCGCACTTCTGGGCAGTGCCCACAAGATCCCAGTGACGGATGTATCTGCAGCTAAACCGGAATTGAGCACCTGCCAACGATGAATATATCCATCATTAGTTGTTAAGGAGTAAATTTTATGGCTGAACAATATATAATTTTTAAATCAGAACTGCTCGTAACACTGTCTATGCTCACAGAAAAGCAGCATTAAAAGCATGAAAAAGAGCGTGTGTGTGTGTGTGTGCCCAGTTGAATTATCTGGTGACACTCTGTCTATGTTCCCATAAAGGCGACAGTGAAGAAATAATCACTTGTGAAGTTATTCATCTCCAGGCTGCAGAGCTTACTCTGCATGTTGATGTCTGAACAGTCAGCAGAATTAATTGAAGAGACTCCCACACGTTCCTTCCACTGCATGACAATATCTAAGCATCACACAACTGCTGTCTACATACAATGGCTAAGGAGAAATATTGTTTACTATTCGGTCTTCCTTGGTATTTACAATTTAGCAACACCAAGAAGGAAAAGTTTTGGAATTGTGCAAATCACAGGATGGATAGACATGTTAATGATATGCAAATGATACAAAAATGGAAACAATATAGTGCCACGCGCCAAAATACACACACTTAAAAGCCTTGGCATGCTATCATTCAGGTTATTAATGGTTGTCCGAGGAATGTTATGCCCTGCTGAATGCACTTGGGCACGCAAATCATCAAGATTGGCTGCTGGCCCAGATGTGCTCGATGGGAGACAAGTCCGGAGAGTCTGCACGCCATGGTAGCATCTAGGCCATGCAGCCTGCTCACAGTAGTATGAGCAACATGCGGCCGGGCATTGTCTTGTTGAAAAAACGGCTTCTGGTACACTTTGGAGAAATGGCCGTAGCACTGGTTGCACGACCAAATTAATGTAACGCCGAGATGTTAGTGTACCTGAATTGGGGACTAGAGGAGTCTGGCTACCATACATTATGCCATCCCACACCATAATCCTGGGAGTAAGACCGGTGTGCCTCTGCATGGAGTTGCCCACATGGTCTCCAGACCAATCTCCGGCTATCATTGCCTCCAATACAAAAGCGGGACTCATCTCTGAAGAGAATAGACCTCCATTCCAGCCTCCATTGCCATGTTGCTGTGCACCATTTTAATGCCATTTTAGCCTTTCAGAGCAGTGGCATGTGGTCAATAAAACACGGGTAGCCAGACGTCTGGCTCGTAACCCAATGTCGTTCAAACACATTTTTATGTTTTGTGTCAATACTTTTTGCTGCCCTATGCTTGGGATGTGTCATCCAATTTCATTTGCAGTATAGCATGTATTACTACGTGCTATTCTTCCAATCAGACGATCCGTCCGTGCAGAACTTTGCCTCTGTGCACCTCTTGCTGTCAAACCCGATCGATGTTGTTCTTCCAACTTCCGGGACACAAAACATTGAACAGTGCAGACATCTCGGCCTAGGCGCGTAGCCATCTGCCAGAGAGATAAACCAAGGTCTCTCTGTCCATCTCAGTTGATGGCAAGTGCCGATAACTGGCAAGTCGATTAACAGGAGGCATCGCACAATCATCCCACACCACTTGATCCGATTTTTAAGATTTCATGTGGCTAAAAAATTTTGCTTTCATTCCGGCTTTTATGCCGCTCCACATGCCACAGATTGGAGCTAAATGCTTGCAAACTTGATTATTTGCAGATCTTAGCGACACCTTCTACTTCCCCGATTTGCATAACCTTATGGGTTGCCCTTCTTGGTGTGGTCATTTCAGAGTTGAGGAGTGTATATTTTATTGCTTCAATACAGTTAAAATAAACACAAATAAAGCAATATTGCAAATAGTCTTGATTAAAAATAACCTAATGTTTTGTGTATGCAACTCCTATGCAGACCTATGTGTTTCCATTGGAATGGACTACAAACAACTCCTGTTTGTAGACTAATTTTGCAATCATATGTAACTCCCTTTCATCTGCCTTCTCTTCTTACTAACCTACTGTCTGCAGTGATATAAATTGATAGGGGGTTGGAGCTCTGTTTTTCTTACATGGAGCTTTTAATCCCCTACTTACAGTAGGTCTTATGCACACGACCGTAGTGGTTTTGCGGGCCGCAAAACCATGGATCCATTGCTGGACATTTGTCCGCAAAAAAACTTTTGTTGTGCATCCATGTGTCATCAGGATTCACGGTTCCGCAACAAAAAATATAGATTTTACCAGTTTAGTCAAGATGCAAATCCAGATCGTAAAAATTACATGTCCTGAGATTTTGCGGCCCGGATTTGTGGCCCCAGCACAGATTCGTGTAAACCACGGTCATGTGTATGAGGCTATAGAAATGAATGGGTCTGCAATTTATCCGCAAAGATGCAGATAAATTGCAGACACAAATGCATGGTCGTGTGCATAAGGCCTTAGGCTCCGTGGACATCAAGTTTTTGGCCTACTTTTAACGTATACGCCAGGAAAAGCTCCCGACGTATACATAGTTACACAGTTAGTAGGGTTGAAAAAAGACACATGTCCATCAAATTCAACCAAGGGATGGGAAAAGGGAAGGGAAAAATTTCTACACATAGGAGCTAATATTTTTTTGTTCTAGGAAATTATCTAAGCCTTTTTTGCAGCATCTACTGTCCCTGCTGTGACGGCTCCTGCGGTGACTATTCCATAGATTCACAGTAAGGAAGGCTTGTTGCCTCTGCAGGTTGAACCTTTTTTCTCCAGACGGAGGGAGTGCCCCCTTGTTTTTTTAGGGGGTTTTACATGGAACAGGATTTCACCATATTTTTTGTATGTGCCATTAATATATTTATATAAGTTAATCATGTCCCCCCTTAGTCGTCTCTTTTCAAGGCTAAATAGGTTTAATTATTTTAATCTTTCGTCATAAATTAGATTCTCCATGCCCCTTATTAGCTTCGTTGCTCTTCTTTGCATTTTTTCAAATTCCAGGGCATCCTTTCTATGAACTGGAGCCCAGAACTGAACTGCATATTCTAGATGAGGCTTCACTAATGCTGTAATGGATTTGCCTGACACAGCTTCTTTGTCGACGCCCGTGGTTAATCATCCTGCATCTGTGCCTAGGTCTGTTAGAGTGACTCGATCTGCTACCACTCAGGCTGCGAGGCTGAGGAGTGGGAGAACCTATCACAGCCTGGCCAGACGGAGCTAGCTTCCGCCCTCTGTCTATTTATACTTTCATTTCCTGCTCCTCCTTTGCCTGTGATTCTGTCTGGTTTCCTGGCTCTGCTGCTCCTGCTTGTACTATTGTCCTCTGCTTCAAATTGACCCTGGCTTTACTGACTACTCTCCTGCTCTGCGTTTGGTACCTCGTACACTCCTGGTTTGACTCGGCTCGTTCACTACTCTTGTTGCTCACGGTGTTGCCGTGGGCAACTGCCCCATTTCCCTTAGCTTCTGTATACCCTTGTCTGTTGGTCTGTCGTGCACTTATTGAGCGTAGGGACCGTCGCCCAGTTGTACGCCGTTGCCTAGGACGGGCCGTGCAAGTAGGCAGGGACTGAGTGGCGGGTAGATTAGGGCTCACCTGTCTGTCTCCCTACCCCGGCATTACAAATGCTTTGTAAAGTGGTAATATTATATCCCTGTCCCGCGAGTCCATGCCTCTTTTAATACACGACAATATCTTGCTGGCCTTTGAAGCAGCTGATTGACATTGCAAGCTGTTATTTAGTTTATGATCTACAAGTATACCCACATCTTTCTCAAAAAGTGACTCACCCAGTATAGCTCCCCTTAGGACATATGATGCATGCAGGTTGTTGGTACCCAGATGCATAACTTTACATTTATCTACATTAAGCTTCATTTGCCAAGTGGATGCCCAACCACTTAGTTTTCCAAATCAGCTTGCAATTCACGAACATCTTCCATAGACTGAACATTACTACATAGCTTGGTGTCATCTGCAAAAATAGAAATAGTGCTATTAATCCCATCCTCTATATCATTAATAAATAAGTTGAATAATAGTAGTCCCAGCACTGAACCCTGGGTTACACCACTTATATCCGGGGACCATTCAGAGTAGGAATCATTGACCACAACCCTCTGGATACGGTTCTTGAGTCAATTCTCAATCCAATTACAAACTATACTTTCTAAACCTATAGACCTTAATTTACCCATTAGACGTCTATGAGGGACAGTGTCAAATGCCTTTGCAAAGTCCAAAAGCACTATATCCACAGCGGCCCCTCTGTCTAGGCTTCTGCTCACCTCTTCATAAAAACAAATCAGGTTAGTTTGACAACTTCTGTCCTTAGTAAAACCGTGCTGGCTGTCACTTATAATACTATTTTTTGTCACATAATCCTGTATATAGTCCCTCAATAGGCCCTCAAACTTTAAATGAAGGCTATGATGGATGCCTTAACAGTGGAATCCATCACCATAGAGTTTAATGGTATACGTTAGACGTATACGTCATGAATTCTCATGACCATGTTTATGACGTAGACATTAAACAGATACCATTACAGTGTATGGGTGACCCCATTGTTAGGCATCCGTTTAACGCATATGTCGCCCATAGGCTATAGTGGTACCTGTTTAGCATATAGGTAATGAAAGGCTATTGAAATCCCATGACATATATGTTGAGCGTATATCTGTGATGTATGTGATGTTTGTATATGTCACCCATAGATTTATAAAACGTATACCACTAATAGATCCCTATGAAAACGTTTAGCATGTACATTGGGAGCTTTCCGGACAGACTCGCTAAACGTGGGGCCGATATGTAAAGCCTCACAATCATAGAGTAAAATTATAAAATGAATCCTGCGTGCAGCTGCAACTATAAGGATGTTACAACATATGGATTTGTATAGCTCCCATTGAACTCAATGGGAGCTGCATTAATCTGTATGCAGTAAATTTCCCCTAGTGGTGGCTGCAGTGAGACAGAACTTTATTATTTTATAATAATATTACCAGTAGAAATAAAATCTGGTGGGAATCTTGTGCTATAGAATCACAAATATTAATACAGCACTGAAAACCAGAAAACTCAGATATTAACCCAATATACGACTCCACTGAAGCAAGATGAGCTATGGAGGACGGATGGCTGGAGTTCTCAAACTGTAGAGCTGCCCAAGTTGCCCCTGTGCGGCAGTGATTTCCTTTCCCTCGCTAACAAAATGGTGGCTCTGCATGTCTAGGTAGACAAAAAGGGGTTTGTTGACGGCAAACCTCTAAAAATCAGGTCTATGAGAAAACTTTGCATCGATGGAAGGATGCAGATGTATAAGCATACAGTACCATACAGTGTATGCCAAAAGGACATGGGGCCCTATGGATACGTTTGGTGTATGCGCCGTAAGCTTTCCCATCACATACGCCAAATGCCTGGGTTTTGCAAATTCACAAATACGTTTTTTATTCGCCAGCCACTAGTATCCAAATCCCGAGCATCATCATTGTGCAGACCAGCGTACAGGCTGTCTCCCGAGCATCATCATGGTGCAGACCAGAATAAAGGCTGTCTCCCGATCATCATCATGGTGCAAACAAGCGTACAGGCTGTCTCCCGATCATCATCATGGTGCAGACAAGCGTACAGGCTGTCTCCCAAAGCATCATCATGGTGCAGACCAGTGTACCAGCTGTCTCCCGAGCATCATTTTGTTGCAGACCAGAATTCTGTCTGTCCTCCGAGCATCATCATGGTGCAGACCAAAATACATGCTATCTCTCGAGAATCATCATGGTGCAGACCAGAATACAGGCTGTCTCCCATGCATCATCATGGTGTCTCCCGAGCATCATCATGGTGCAGACCAGAATACAGGCTGTCTCCCATGCATCATCATGGTGTCTCCCGAGCATCATCATGGTGCAGACCAGAATACAGGCTGTCTCCTGAGCATCATCATGGTGCAGACCAGCGTACAGGCTGTCTCCCATGCATCATCATGGTGACTCCCGAGCATCATCACAGTGCAGACCAGAATACATCACTGGTCAGGGGCCGTCATAATAAACAACAAATAAATCAAAATCGACGTCTCTTATTGTAGTTATTTAATTTTTCGTTTTCTCCATCTTTGCTGTTATGGAGGAATAGTGGCTGGCACTGTTATGGAGGCATGACACTTAGCATGGCCTAGTTTGCTGTAAAAGATATCCTCCTGCCTACAACTGTCCATCAAATGACATCACTTCCTGTCTCAGTGACTACAGAGCCTCGTCTCCTAAGATACCTCACTGTTATGGTCCCAGACAACAATTTACAAAGAGGCTTGTGAGAGGACAGAGCAGGGAGGCTTCACTCATGAAGCTAGAAAGAGATATGCAGATGAGAACAAATAAAGTGGTAAAGTGCCATTGTTAGACTGGTGAAGGGGAATTAGTCTTTAAAAAATTTGGCCGGTATAAGAAACAGCGCCACTCTTTAAATGGCTTTGCCTGGTATTGCAGCTCATTCTAATTCAAGATATGTTTTTAATAAGTTATGGAGCTTTACATCAACATGATAAAGTATGACTTAGGTATGTGCACTGCTTTGAGTGTGTCTCAAGATGGTCACAGACTGTCTTCCCTTCACTCTAAAGAATAGTCGGAAGGATCAGCATTGATTTTTGAGAATAAAATATTTCCTGGCTTGCGTATTGCAGCATTTAGTGTTCTTATTCTAATGATCTCTCTGCTGCATTGAACCACTTATAAAAGAGTAACAGAATTCCTTTCAGCTTAATGTTGTATTATAAATGGGTACTTTGAAGAGGGATCTTGTCTATTCGAGATTTTAACTGGCAGACATGGCAACCGATCTATTTCTTCAGTGCAAAGATAGAAAAGACTGGAGGACGCTTGCCAAGCTGCATTGAGAAACTGAGATTGTTATTCTAGTTCATAAAATTCTAGAGAAACAAAAACGCTTTGACAGTCATAGATAAAAACTAGTGCAAATGAGGACAGTGCTGCTGCCTATGACAACCACAGATGTTTCTACAGTTACACTGTGAAAAGCATTGGATTATGTTACCTGACGAAGACTCCCACTCAGTTACACGCATTGTACGTTTATTAATAAATAC
Organism: Rhinoderma darwinii; assembly: GCF_050947455.1. NCBI lineage: Eukaryota > Metazoa > Chordata > Amphibia > Anura > Rhinodermatidae > Rhinoderma > Rhinoderma darwinii. The sequence continues at coordinate 40,492,401 of NC_134691.1, read as the reverse complement.
GCTCTGAAGACATATAGAGTTCTATTTCTGAAGTCCCTAAAAGGCAGTTCTCCGGTTAAATAATGTTTTTTGTGCTTTTATACTACACTATAACAGCCAATGAGTTTCAGAAGTTGTTTTGTATGAGAAAGTTACAAAATTAAAGTAAGTATCTGTTTTTTTTGTCACTCTTGTGTATGAAGTATTTTCATGTGTGACCCTCCAAAAAGAGCGGCTGCAATGAAAATAGTATACATACAGATATACGTATTCGGAAGGTTTTCAGACCCTTTCATTTTTTTCACAAAATCAAGTTTTTCCCCATTCTGCACTCCATACCCCAAATTGACGAAGCAAAAACAGAATTTTAGAAATTTTTGCAAATTTATTAAAAATCAAAAATGAAAATTTCACATGGACATAAGTATTCAGACACTTTGCTATTTAAATTTAGCTCTGGATGCCTCCCATTTCTCTAGATTATATTTGAAATGTTTCTACACCTTGATTGGAGTCAACCTGAGGTAAATTTATTTGTTTGGACATGATTTTCAAAGACACAGCCCTGTCTCTATAATGTTGCACAGTTGACAATGTATATCAGAGCAAAAAACAAGTCATGAGGAGGAAAGAACTGCCTGTAGAGCTCAGAGTCAGGATTGTGTTGAGGCACAGATCTGGAGAAGGGTACTGAAAAAATTCTGCTGCACTGAAAGCTCCCAAGAGCACAGTGCCCTCCATAATTCTTAAATGGAAGAAGTTTAGAACAATCTGGACTCTTCCTAAAGCTGGCCGCCCCACCAAACTTTGTAATTTTTTTCTTTTGGGCCACGCCTCTAATCCCACCCAATCCTCGCCCATACACACCCAGTTCAGCCCACACAGCATCATGATGCCATAGTGCCTCCCACACAGTATAATGCCAAATAGCTGTCCCCACACAGTATAATGCCAAATAGCTGCCATCATAAAGTATAATGCCCCCGTACAGCATAAAGCCAACACAGAATCTCCCATGCAGTATAATGCCCAAACAAATTACCCCATACAGCATAATGCCCCACAGCTGCCCCATGCAGTATAATGCCACCAAAGCTGCCCCATACAGTATAATGCCCCATAGCTGCCCACATACAGCTTAATGCCCCCATACAGCATAATGCCCCTATAGCTGCTCCCATACTGTATAATGCCCCCCTAGTTGCCCTTACACAGTATAATACCCCAAAGCTGCTCCTAGTACCAGTGCCCACATATAAAGTGCCAGTGCCCTTGTAGATAGTGCCATAGTGCCCATGTCGATAGTGCCCCTATATAGTTCCACAGTGTCCATGTTGATAGTGCCACACACCCCTTGAAGATAGCGCTACCCCCCTGTAGATAGTGCCATTGGGTCTCCCTCTAGGAGCGGAATCCCCAGCCAGAGCATAGGCCGGGGATTCCGCTCCTAGAGGGAATCCCTGATGTCACTGTCCATATATGGACAGTGACGTCAGTAGCTACTCCTTGAGTGGAATCCCTGTTGCCGACTCTGGCCGGGGATTCCACTCCATGAGGATCCCCTGACGTCACTGTCCATATATGGACAGTGACTTCAGGGGTTTCCCCTAGGAGCGGAATCCCTGGCCAGATCATCTACAACAGGTATTCCGCACAATCACTAGCCACTGACGTCACTATCCATATATTGACAGTGACATCAGTGCTTCCCCAAGCATGGCGCTTAACCCCTTCCCTCTTTGGCCACTTTTGACCTTCCTGACAGAGCCTCTGTAATGACGGGGTAGGGAGACAGACAGGTGAGCCCTAATCTACCCGCCACTCAGTCCCTGCCTACTTGCAATGGCCCATCCTAGGCGACGGCATACAACTGGGGGACGGTCCCTACGCTCAATATGTGTATGACAGCCAAACAGACAAGGGTACACAGAAGCTAAGGGAAATGGGGCAGTTGCCCACAGCAACACCGTGAGCAACAGGAGTAATGAACGAGCCGAGTCAAACCAGGAGTGTACGAATTACCAAACACAGAGCAGGAGCGTAGTCAGTAAAGCCAGGGTCAAATTTAAGCAAGGTCAATAATAATAGCAGGAGCAGCAGAGCCAGGAAACAGGAAAGAATCACAGGCAAAGACAAGCAGGAAATGAAGGTATAAATAGACCGAGGGCGGGAGCTGGAACCGTCTGGCCAGGCTGTGATAGGTTCTCCCACTCCTGAGCCTACCAGCCTGAGTGGTAGCAGATCGAGTCACTCTATCAGACCTAGGAGCAGGTGCAGACTGATTCCAATGGGCGTCGACACAGAAGCTGTGTCTGGCAGATCCTTTACAGCCTCATTTTTCAAATCTGACATGTTTCACTTTATGTGGTAATAACTTCGGAATTCTTTCACCTATCCAAGCGATTCTGAGACTGTTTTCTCGTGACACATTGGACTTTAAGTTACTGGCAAAATTTGCTCGATATGTTCAGTATTTAATTGGCAAAAACACAAAAATTTTGCGAAAAATTGCAAAAATTAGCATTTTTCTCAATTTAAATGTATCTGCTTGTGAGACAGGCAGTTATAACACAAAATTGTTCCTAATTTACATCCCCCATATGTCTACTTTAGATTGGCATTGTTTTTTGAACAACCTTTTATTTTTCTAGGACGTTACAAGGCTTTTAACTTTAGCAGCAATTTCTCACATTTTCAAGAAAATTTCAAAAGGCTATTTATTCAGGGACCAGTTCAGTTCTGAAGTGGCTTTGAGGGCCTTATATATTAGAAACCCCCAAAAAGTCACCCCATTTTAAAAACTTCACCCCTGAAAGTATTCAAAACAGCATTTAGAAAATGTCTTAACCTTTTAGACATTTCACAGGAATTAAAGCAAAGTAGAGGTGAAATTTACAAATTTCATATTTTTTTTGCTGAAATAAATATTGAATACAATTTTTTTTATAACACAGAAGGTTTTACAAGAGAAATGCAACTCAATATTTATTGCCCAGGTTCTGCAGTTTTTGGAAATATCCCACATGTGGCCGTAGCGTGCTACTGGAATGAAACACCGGCCTCAGAAGCAAAGGAGCACCTAGTGGATTTTGGGGCCTTATTTTTATTACAATATATTTTAGGCACCATATCAGGTTTGAAGGGCTCTTGCGGTGCCAAAACAGTGAAAATCCCCCCAAAAGTGACCCCATTTGGGAAACTACACACCTCAAGGAAATTATCTAGGGGTATAGTGAGCATTTTGACCGCACAGGTTTTTTACAGAAATTATTGGACCTAGGCCGTGACAATTAAAATCTACATTTTTTAAAAAGAAAATGTAGGTTTAGCGATTTTTTTTCTCATTTCCACAAGGACTAAAGGAGAAAGAGCACTGCAAAATTTGTAAAGCTATTTCTCCTGAGTAAAACAATACCCCACATGTGGTCATAAACGGATGTTTGGACACACGGCAGGGCTTAGCAGTGAAAGAGCGCTATTTGGCTTTTGGAGCTAGAATTTAGCAGGAATGGTTTGCGGAGGCCATGTCGCATTTACAAAGCCCCTGAGGGGACAAAACAGCGGAAACCCCCCCACAAGTGACCCCCTTTTGGAGACTACAGCCATTGAGGAAATTATCTAGGGGTATAATGAGCGTTTTGACCCCACAGTTTTTTTGCAGAAATTATTGGAAGTAGGCCCTGAAAATAAAAATAGTCATTTTTTCAAAGCAAATGTAGGTTTAGCTAATTTTTTCTCATTTCCACAAGGATTGAAGGAGAAAAAGAAATGCAAAATTTGTAAAGCAATTTCTCCAGAGTAAAACAATACCCCACATGTGGTAATAACCAGCTGTTTGGACACACGGCAGGGCTTAGAAGGGAAAGAGTGCTATTTGGCTTTTGGAGATCACATTTAGCAGGAATGGTTTGCAGAGGCCATGTCGCATTTGCAAAGCCCCTGAGGGGACAAAATAATGAAAACGCCCAAAAAGTGACTCTATTTAGGAAACTACACCCCTTGAGGAATTCAACTAGGGGTGTAGTAAGCATTTTGACCCCACAGATGTTTCATAGAATTTATTAGAATTGAGCTGTGAAAATAAAAACAATCCTTTGTCTTCAATAAGACGAAGCTTTATCGAAAAAAATGTTTCATTTTCTCAACAAATAAAGGAAAAAAAGAACCCAACTTTTGCAAACCAATTTCTCCAGAGTACGGCAATACCCCGTATGTGGTCATAAACTGCTGTTTGGGCACACGGCAGGGCTCAGAAGGGAAGGAGCGCTATTTGGAGTGCAGATGTTGCTGAATTGGTTTCTGGGCGCCTGTGGGCCCAAAACAGTGGCAGATTAAGTGTGCCATGGGCCCTGGGCTGTTGACACAACTTGGGCCCCCTCCTTCCCCCTCATACGCAATTCAACCCCCCCCCCCCCAACCCGCTGACACTGCACTGACCTGACGGATACAGGTTTTAGCACTAGATACAGCTGCTCTGTATTCAGGATATAAAGCAGCTGTATCTCAAAAATTAAAGATCATTTTTAATAAAAAAGTATTTAGAAAATTGCACCAAACACACGGATACACTGTTTTATTAAAGAAGAAAAAATAAATAATAATAATAAAAGTGAAACTAAACTTTTAACATGTCATAGTGATATGTCAGAACTTTTAATTGGTGGAGGGTTCAAGCACTGAGACCCCCACCGATCGCTAAAGTGAAGTGGCAGAAGCGCATGATTGAATGCTGCGCCGCTTCGCTTCTGAACGGCATTCCTCGGAGTGGTGTACGTCCGTACAACGCTTGCTCGGCTTTCCGACAAAAGCAGATCAGAAATTAAGTGGCACGGCAGTCACCTTAGCGATCCACGGGGGTCTCAGTGCTTGGACCCCCACCGATCAAAACTTCTGATATTTCACTATGACATGTCAAAAGTTTTTTAGAAGTTTAGTTACACTTTAAAGGGGTTTTCCTGTGAGCGAAATTTATGACATATCCTGTGGATCCTGTCAGATAGGTGCAGTTCCCAGATGTGGGACTCGCATCTATCTCTAAAACCGGGTCCCCTATCCCTGTTCTACCTCTTTCTGCTATCGCTGCCTCTCAGACACTTCCTGACCATAGACATTGTAATGATGGGGGTAGGAAACAGACAAGTGAGCCCTAATCTACCCGTCACTCAGTCCCTGCCTACTTGCAACGACCCGCCCTAGGCGACGGGGTACAACTGGGCGACGGTCCCTACGCTCAATAAGTGCACGACAGACAAACAGACAAGGGTACACAGAAGCAAGGGAAAAGGGGCAGTTGCCCACGGCAACACCGTGAGCAACAAGAGTGGTGAACGAGCCGAGTCAAACCAGGAGTGTACGAAGTACCAAACGCAGAGCAAGAGAGTAGTGAACAAGCCGAGTCAAACCAGGAGTGTACAAGGTACCAAACGCAGAGCAAGAGAGTAGTGAACAAGCCGAGTCAAACCAGGAGTGTACAAGGTACCAAACGCAGAGCAGGAGAGTAGTCAGTAAGCCAGGGTCAATATGAAGCGGGGTCAAATAGATCAAGAAGCTGCAGCAGGGCCAGGAAACCACCCGAGAAGAATCACAAGCAAGGAGGAACAGGAAAAACAGGTATAAATAGACAGAGGGCGGGAGCTAGCTCCGTCTGGCCAGGCTGTGATAGGCTCTCCCACTCCTAAGCCTGCCATCCTGAGTGGTGGAAGATGGAGTCAGTCTCACCGACATAGAAGCAGGTGCAGACTGATTACCTATGGGCGTAGATACAGAAGCTGTGCCTGGCAGATCCTTAACAGACATTCTGTAATTCATAGTAGTGAATGGCAGTTACGGAAACAGCGTAGCATGCAAGCTACGCTGTTTCCGTAACTACCATTCAGTTCTATGGGACTTACAGAATCCGTGTACCAGAACCAAGTTCAGCACATAAATACAGCCCCAGAACCAAGCTCAGTACATAAATACAGCGCCAGAACGAAGCTCAGTATATATATACAGCACCAGCACAAATACAGCTCAATTTAGTGCAACCCCTGCTGTAAAGTTTTGTATGGATAAAACTACAGCTCCCAGCATGGCCCGAACAATGGTAAGGATATGCTGGGAGTTGCTGTTTCCCCCCAAAAAATATCATACCACCCATCATCTCGCTGCAGATCATACAGTGATTACAGTACTGATTAGAGGCCGAATAAACACTTACATTAAGTGACTCACCGGTGACGTCTCAGATTCTAGTTCTTCTTTTTCTCTTTTCTTTTTCATCCGGTCCAGACCTCTATGACTTCTCCCGACCCCGACCCATTTCTGCAGTTTTCCGCTCAATGTCTTGGGCTTCTCACTTTTCAAACATTTCTGCTCTATAAACAAGGATTACCAGGGTGGGAAGGGCCACTGCTCCTGGCCTGTCCCTGCCTGATAATACCAGCCTGCGACCACCCCAGTGGCCGACCATCACTACAGATGGTCAGGTACTGGATCGTACCCGGCTCTTCACAGCACCCCTGGTGGCGGTGGGTACCGGGGTAAAAATGGGGGTTAGTGTTAGCCTCTGCACCGGCTAACACTAAGCCCCGCCTTAGCAATGGATGCTGTCAATCAGCCGGCAGCCATTACTAAGGCGGTAGTAATATAGTTTAAAAGAAAAACACAAAGACATAGAAAAAAATATTTTATTGAAATAAAATAAAAAACACACAACCCGCATTAACCATTTTATTGATAATAAAAAAAGCCGTCATCGAAGTAGTCCTGGAATCCGACGTAGTCCAGTGGCCGAATGTGTAAGAAAACACACAAAAAACGATTAGTAACACATGTGTTAGGCTTAGATACAGGGCCCATGTGTGATACTGTCTATGGGACCCTGTATCTAAGCCTACCACAAGGTAGGCTTAGATACATAGTCCAGCAGACAGTAATCTTATACAGTATAAGATTACTGTGTGCTGGGGCCCTGTATCTAAACCTACAGTGTGGTAGGCTTATATACAGGGGCCATCAGACAGGAATCACTCATGGGCCATGTATCTAAGCCTACCATGTGATTGGCTTAGATACAGGGCCCAGCAGACAGCATCACACAATCTGTGATCCTGTCTCATGGGCCCTCTAAGCCTGCTACATTGTAGGCTTAAAGGGGTTATGCAGTCCCTAAACATTGATGGCCTATCCTCAGGATAGGCCATCAATAGCTGATGTGTCGGGGTCCGTCTCCCGGAAACCTGCCAATCAGCTGTTTTGAAAGGACCACAGCACTCGTACGAGAGCTGCTTCCCCTTCATTTCACCACTCGCTCACACTGTGAATCGCCGACACGGATCCACAGCGTGACCGGAATGAAGGGGAAACAGCTGATTGGCCGGCTCCCGGGAGTCGGACCCCGCCAATCAGCATTAGCAGTCAGGGATACTAACCTTACCTTGCTCTTCAGCCGCGGCGGAAGTTCTGTCCTCTCGATGTTGTGCGCGGCGCATAGCGTTGTGACGTCATGCGCTGCGCACAGCGCTGTGACGTCAGTACCTCCGCTGCGATCCGGAACCAGGAAGGTAAGTACTGTCAGTTACTATAGTAACAGGGGCCCGCGGCCCGAGTTACTATAGTAACTTTTTATTGATGTGGTGCGGGGGGCCGTGGGCCCCCCTGGCTTCGGGGCCCGGTCACAATTGCGACCGCTGCGACCCCTATAGCTACACCACTGTCTCCTGCTTTAGTTATGGGAACAGGGCTAGGTGAGAATTTATTTTATTATTTTTAGGTGGCACTATGGGGGTATTATACTATGTGTGCGGGGGCATTATACTGTGGTATAGCAATGTGCTGTGTGGAGGGCATTAAACTGTGTGGGGGAAATTATACTATGTCTGTGAGGGGACATTATACTGTGTAGGGTAGTGGAGTAGCTATAGGGGTCACAACGGTTGCAATTATGACCGGGCCCCGAAGCTAAGGGGGCCCGTGGCCCCCCACACCACGTCTATAAAAAGTTACTATAGTAACTGGGGCCTATGTAATAAACTACACAGGGCCCTGTTAATATAATAACAGTATACTTACCTTCCTCGTTCCAGAACGCAGCGGGGGTCCTGAAGTCACGATGCTGTGCGCCACACACAACGGAACGACGCTGGATGGTGTCAGGACCACCGCTGCGCCCGGATCCAAAGAGGAGGGTAAGTATAACATAACTGTCTGCTGGGGCCCTGTATCTAAAACTACCAGATTATACTATGTGTGTAGGGAACACCATGTGGCCATTATACTGTGTGGCGGGTAGTATGGGGGCATTATACTGTGGGGTGGCACTATGGGGGAAACATACTGTAAGGGGAGGCACTATGGGTGTATTATACTGTCATCCCATCGATCACCCCCCCCCCCCGCGATGCAATTGTGGGGTCTCGATGGCTGTCATGGCAGCCTTGGGTCTACTGAAGGCTCACAGGTCTGCCATATTTATGCCCTTATTAGACGTTGGGATGTGGTGTGGGTAGTCCAATAGGGGAGGGGCAAGGTAAGGGCCCAGCACAGGCCTCAACCTTGCTACGTCCCATAGAGTGAAATCTACGCCAGCTAGGATTTCCACTATAATTTACGCCAGTTTTCTGGCATAAATTATAATAGATTTTTGGGGACTTGGTGGCAAGGCCCCTTTCCCCGAGTCACGGCAACTGCCCACAAAAGTGGCGAGGGTAGTGGAAAAAGCCCAAAAGTCGCAATTTGCACCGAACATTTTGACTTATTGGCCCTTTTGCGACATCTGGCATACAAATGTTTATGAATTACCCCGAATTCGTATCCTCAAGTCCACAATATAACATGAACTTCCAGGAACTCTATTTTGACTATTGTGCCTCAGGTGCTGGGTCCCAGATGAGGAACCAACAAGTCACTGCCTAAATAAGGGTATTTAGATAAAGGGCAGCAACCGGAATCCTATCTTAGAAGGAAAGTCTATCAGCACCTAAACAATGTCTATATTTGATCACCAGAAAATGGGCTCATCTACACAACAGGTTCTAACAGGAGCTCCAATTGGCAAAGCAACAGGAGTATCAGACACAAGACAGGTGTTATTGCCAAATGCAATCATATATACAGCATTGACCATAACCCTCTCATTGACCATAACCCTGTTTGAAATCACCTGTATGAAGCGTCAGGGAGGTAAAAGTGCCAATACTACTATTCCATCTATAGTTGTTGACTTCTGTATTTTAACTCCTGGTAGAGGGCTAATGGTGTTAAAGAAGCAAATACAAATGATCATGACCCTTAAAGAATAGGGATAGAGAGTATGACAAGAATTTGTATGTAGGCCCATCAGCTTCTAGTTACACCACATGTTGGCACTGTTACTTTGGACATAACATTTATTTCAACTGGTTGTGTCATAGAGACAACCCCTGTTCATATGCCCTATTAGGACACATGGATGTCATAGAGGAGGGGATCCTGCTTTGGCACACTCGGGCTGCCCATGGTTTATGTGGATAGTCATTCTTTGAACGGTCTTCATATAATGCTGCATTTCATTTAATAAGTGCCTAGGCGAGGCTTACCGCCTGGTTTGTTTTAAAAATGGGTCATCTTGGTGAGACAACCTCTTTAGGTGGTGACCTGCATCTTTTTACATCTTTTTACCTACCTATATAATTTAACTTGACACTAAAATAATAATTAATATGACTGAAATATATTTATAACTCGCCTGCACAGTAGCTCATTAGCACGTCCTGTTGTTAAATTCGACCTAGAACAACTTCTCAATGGAGTTTGTATGTTCTCCACGTGTTTTCGTGGGTTTCCTCTGGGTTCTCCAGTTTCCATTCACACTCCAAAAACATACTGCTAGACCGCCCTAAAATTGGGACTTGTGTGTGTGACAAAGGGAAATTAGAGTGTGTGCCCCATTGGGGAAAGAAAATGATGTGAATGGTGTCAATCTCTGTACAGCACTGCAGAATATGTTGACCCTATATAAGCAGCTAGAAACTTCATGATCTTTTTTATTTATTTCTTTTTTGGCAATGCTGAATATTATAAGCTTTGTGTATAAGTTTGTATAACAAATACGTCAGTATGGAAGTGTATTTGGTATCTGTGATGTAAAACGTATCAGTATTCAGTGTCTGTTGCGCCCACTGGACAAGTCTTTCAACTTGTTATAAAAGAACAGGAAGAACCCACGTAACACTGCTTAACAGACGATAAACATTTCTCTGTAAGGGCATAGTAATGGCCGGAAGGAGGTGAAGGGAACAAGTGAGCCCTAATCTACCCACCGCCCTGTCCCTGCCTACTTGCAACGACCCGCCCTAGGCGACGGGGTACAACTTGGCGGCGGTCCCTACGCTGTCTAAGTGCAAGGGAGACAAACAGGGAACACGCAAGGGAATACAGTAGCCCACGGAACGCCGCGAGGAAACGGAGCGGTGAATGAGCCAGTCAGGATCAGGAAGTAGTGGAGTATACAAACGGGAGCACGGAGCAGAAGCAAGCCAGGGGTAGAGCAACGCAGGATAAACGGAACTGAAGCAAGGCAGAAGCACGGCAGAAGCAGGCTGGAGCAAGGCAGCAGTGGGGCCAGGAATCCAAAAAGAATAACAAGCAAGGAGGAAGAGAAAACGGCAGGTATAAATGGACAGGGGGCGGAGCTAACTCTGACTGACCAGGCCGCGATAGGCTCTCCCACTCCTGAGCCTGCCACCCTGATTGGTGGGAGCAGGTGTCAGTCTCAGAGGTCTGGCCTCAGGTGTCGACTGATTAATACTGGGAGTATACCCAGATGTAGTACCTGGCAGATCCTTTACAGTACTCCCCCTTTTATGAGGGGCCACCGGACCCTTACTAAGAGGACCCGGTTTAGTGGGGAAGAGAAGGTGGAACCTCCTTATCAATACCCCAGCGTGAACATCTCGAGCAGGTACCCAAGTCCTCTCCTCCGGCCCGTATCCTCTCCAATGGACCAGGTACTGGAGGGAGCCCTGGATCATCCTACTGTCCACAATCTTGGCCACCTCGAATTCCACCCCCTCAGGGGTGAGAACGGGAACAGGAGGTTTCCTCGAGGGGGACCAGGACGGGGAGCAGCGTTTCAGGAGGGAGGCATGGAAGACGTCGTGTATGCGAAAGGATGGGGGCAGCTCCAGACGGAAGGATACAGGGTTGAGGACTTCAATGACCTTATAAGGTCCAATAAATCGGGGAGCAAACTTCCTGGACGGGACCTTAAGGCGCAAGTTCCTTGACGACAACCACACCAGATCCCCGACGACAAACCGGGGGTTAGCAGAACGTCTACAATCAGCCTGAATCTTTTGTACGCTCTGGGACGCCTCTAGGTTCTTCTGAACCTGGGCCCAGACTGTGCACAGTTCCCGATGAACGTCCTCTACCTCGGGATTATTGGAACAACCAGGGGAAACGGAGGAGAACCTAGGATTAAACCCGAAATTACAGAAAAACGGGGAGACCCCTGACGAGTTACTGACCCGGTTATTCAGGGAAAATTCGGCGAGGGGAATGAATGAGACCCAATCATATTGACAGTCAGAAATGAAACACCTTAAATATTGTTCCAGGGATTGGTTAGTCCTTTCCGTTTGGCCATTAGTTTCGGGATGGAAGGCGGAGGAGAAGGATAGATCAATCTCCAACTTTTTACAAAAAGCTCTCCAAAATAAGGAAACAAATTGTACCCCTCTGTCCGAAACTATATTGACCGGGGCCCCGTGGAGACGCAGAATGTGTTTCACAAACAAAGAAGCTAACGTCTTGGCGTTAGGTAGTTTCTTAAGGGGCACAAAGTGGGTCATCTTGCTGAAGCGGTCTACTACCACCCACACCACCGACTTGCCCCGAGATGGAGGCAAATCGGTGATAAAATCCATGGAGATATGGGTCCAAGGTCTCTGGGGAATGGGCAAGGAACGTAGTAAGCCCGCAGGTCGGGACCTAGGGGTCTTGGACCTAGCACAGACCTCACAAGCGGCGACGTAAGCCCTAACGTCTTTAGGCAACCCAGGCCACCAATAGTTTCTGGTAATGAGGAGTTTGGTACCCAAGATGCCAGGATGACCAGATAGAGCGGAGTCATGGTTTTCCCTGAGTACCCTTAGCCGGTATTGCAGGGGGACAAACAGTTTGTCCCCAGGGAGGTTCCCGGGAGCTGAACCTTGATCAGCCGCGATGTCAGAGGCTAAGTCAGAATCAGTGGCAGAAACAATTATACCAGGGGGTAAAATACAAGCAGGATCCTTCTCAGAAGGAGGATTAGCCATGAAACTACGTGACAGTGCATCAGCCTTAATATTTTTGGACCCAGCCCTATAGGTAACCAAGAAATTAAATCTGGTAAAGAACAGTGCCCAACGAGCTTGTCTAGGATTAAGCCTCCGGGCAGATTCTAGGAAAACCAGATTCTTGTGGTCAGTAAGGACCGTTACCTGGTGTCTGGCCCCCTCCAAGAAGTGACGCCACTCTTCAAAAGCCCATTTAATGGCTAAAAGTTCGCAGTTGCCAATATCATAGTTACACTCCGTGGGCGAAAACTTCCTAGAGAAGTAAGCACAGGGGCGGAGATGGGTGAGGGAGCTGGTACCCTGGGACAAGACGGCCCCAACTCCCACCTCGGACGCGTCAACCTCCACAATAAATGGCTCCCTTTGGTTGGGCTGAACCAGCACGGGGGCCGAGATAAAGCACTTCTTGAGGGTCTCAAAAGCCTGGACGGCCTCAGGGGGCCAATGGAGGACATCAGCACCCTTGCGAGTGAGGTCCGTAAGAGGCTTAGCGACGACCGAGAAGTTGGCAATAAATCTCCTGTAATAGTTAGCGAACCCCAAAAAACACTGTAGCGCCTTCAGGGAGGCAGGTTGGACCCATGCCGCCAGAGCCTGAACCTTGGCAGGGTCCATGCGGAATTCATGAGGAGTGAGGATTTGACCTAAAAATGGTATCTCCTGTACCCCAAACACACATTTTTCGGTCTTCGCAAACAGATTATTTTCCCGAAGGACCTGGAGGACCTTCCTGACATGCTCCACGTGGGAGGACCAGTCCTTGGAAAACACCAGTATGTCATCAAGGTACACTACAAGAAAATTACCCAGGTAATCTCTCAGAATTTCATTAATAAAATTCTGGAAGACGGCAGGGGCATTACACAACCCAAAGGGCATGACTAGGTATTCGAAATGACCTTCGGGCGTGTTGAACGCAGTTTTCCACTCATCCCCCTCTTTGATGCGGATAATGTTATATGCCCCCCGTAGATCGAACTTAGAGGACCATTGGGCCCCCTGAACCTGATTAAAAAGATCCGGAATCAAAGGAAGGGGATACTGGTTCCTTACTGTGACCTTATTCAAGTTCCGATAATCAATGCACGGCCTAAGACCACCATCCTTCTTCCCCACGAAAAAGAAGCCAGCACCTACAGGAGAAGTCGAGGGGCGAATGAAACCCTTGGCCAGGCATTCTTGGATATACTCCCTCATAGCTTTACGTTCAGGACATGAAAGATTAAATATCCTCCCCTTAGGAAGCTTGGCACCAGGCACCAAATCGATGGCGCAATCGTAATCTCTATGAGGGGGCAACACCTCGGAGGCCTCCTTAGAAAACACATCAGCAAAGTCCTGAACAAACTCAGGAAGCGTGTTTACCTCCTCCCGGGGAGAAATAGAGTTAACCGAAAGACATGACATCAGGCAATCACTACCCCATTTGGTGAGATCCCCAGTATTCCAATCAAACGTGGGATTATGCAGCTGCAACCAGGGAAGGCCTAATACCAGATCGGACGATAATCCCTGCATCACCAGTACAGAGCACTGCTCCAAATGCATGGAGCCAACACGGAGTTCAAAAACAGGAGTATGCTGAGTAAAATAACCATTAGCAAGAGGAGTGGAGTCGATACCTACTACAGGGATAGGATAAGGTAAATCAATAAATGGCATTTTTAGAGACATAGCAAATTCCACAGACATGATATTAGCAGATGAGCCCGAATCCACGAAGGCACTGCCAGTGGCAGACCGGCCAGCAAACGAGACCTGAAAGGGAAGCAAAATCTTATTGCGTTTAGTATTAACGGGAAATACCTGTGCGCCCAAGTGACCTCCCCGATGATCACTTAGGCGCGGAAGTTTTCCGGCTGCTTATTCTTGCGCCTGGGACAGGTGTTCAGTAGATGCTTGTCGTCCCCACAATAGAAGCAGAGACCATTCTTCCTGCGAAACTCTCTACGTTGTCGAGGGGACATGGAGGCCCCGAGTTGCATAGGTACCTCCGAGTCCTCCGTGGAAGAGCGAGGAGACGGGACCTCGGGGGGAATCGCAGGGCAGTCAGAGGGGAAAACATTGAAACGTTCAAGCTGACGTTCCCTGAGACGTCGGTCAAGTCGTACTGCTAGGGCATTAAGTAATGGCCGGAAGGAGGTGAAGGGAACAAGTGAGCCCTAATCTACCCACCGCCCTGTCCCTGCCTACTTGCAACGACCCGCCCTAGGCGACGGGGTACAACTTGGCGGCGGTCCCTACGCTGTCTAAGTGCAAGGGAGACAAACAGGGAACACGCAAGGGAATACAGTAGCCCACGGAACGCCGCGAGGAAACGGAGCGGTGAATGAGCCAGTCAGGATCAGGAAGTAGTGGAGTATACAAACGGGAGCACGGAGCAGAAGCAAGCCAGGGGTAGAGCAACGCAGGATAAACGGAACTGAAGCAAGGCAGAAGCACGGCAGAAGCAGGCTGGAGCAAGGCAGCAGTGGGGCCAGGAATCCAAAAAGAATAACAAGCAAGGAGGAAGAGAAAACGGCAGGTATAAATGGACAGGGGGCGGAGCTAACTCTGACTGACCAGGCCGCGATAGGCTCTCCCACTCCTGAGCCTGCCACCCTGATTGGTGGGAGCAGGTGTCAGTCTCAGAGGTCTGGCCTCAGGTGTCGACTGATTAATCCTGGGAGTATACCCAGATGTAGTACCTGGCAGATCCTTTACAGGCATGTTCACACAGGGCGGATACGCTGTGTAAAAGCACACAGTGTATCCACCCTGTGTGCCGCAGGGAATTCCGGCTGAAAAACCGCACCAAATTGTGGTGCAGTTTTCTGGCCGGAATGTCCACTGTAGAAAACTGCACAGAAAAAAAAAAGGATACTTACCATGGTGACATGTCCCTCTGACGTCCTGCAGCCCTGGGTCATCTAATGTGACCGCTGCAGCCTGTGATTAGCAGCCCAGGAGGCCGGCCTGGAGGAAGAAACACAGAATTCTGGGTAAGCATAAGATTTTTTTTCTTCTGAGTTGCGTTTTTTTGCGTCAGGAACCGTGGCGATTCCGCCTAAAAAGAAACGCATCATCTGCTATTTGTTGTGAGTTTTACCTCCCTAATTCAATGGGGAAATTCCGCAACAAATAAGCAGCGTTTATGCAAATACAATTGATATGTTGCAGCTTAAAAAACTGCACCGCATGTCAGTTTCTGAGCGTTTTTTCCGCTCAGCATTTACGCAGAGTGTGGGTGAGATTTGTTCATATCTCATCCACTTTGCTGCTACTGTATTATGCTGCGACTTTTCCTCAATGAATTCCGTTGCGGAAAGTCCGCAGTATTTACACTACTTGTGTACTTACCCTAAGATAGAGAGTATCAGGTATCAGTTTTCGTGGAGTGAACACATCAACCCTGAGAATGACATAGAATTATACCACCTTCATACATTGCATCAATAGCTCACTGAGAATGTTTATCACCTTCAATAAATAGCGCAAATATACAAAAGAGGTAATAATCCTACTAGAATCTTGAAAAAAAACATTTGCATCCCATGCACATTACAGTATTACGGCTCCATATAACCTCCAAATTGGATAAATCCATAATACGACACCAATCGAAGTCTACGGGGCCCTACTGGCACCTCTGTATGCCTCTGATTTCACCATATGGTGGCAAACAGGGCTCTAGTGCCTCAGTACAGGCTCCATGCACACGACTCTGTGAAGGCTGTGTACATGAGGCCTTAACCCCTTGGCGACATTTGCCATAAAAATAACTAAAATGTAAAAAAGAAAAAGCTTTTCCAATTTGAAAAAAAATTCAATTATGTAATCAATAAAAAAGTAAACATAATTGGTGTTGCCGTTTACGTAAAAGTACGAATTATTAAAATATCACTATATTTAACCTATCGGGTAAACATTATAGGAAACAAACATTCATAATGCTAGAATTGCTGTTTTTTTGGTCAACTCGCTTCC
Source organism: Rhinoderma darwinii (assembly GCF_050947455.1). NCBI lineage: Eukaryota > Metazoa > Chordata > Amphibia > Anura > Rhinodermatidae > Rhinoderma > Rhinoderma darwinii. The sequence continues at coordinate 40,476,157 of NC_134691.1, read as the reverse complement.
CAAGAAAGATGGCATGAAAAGTGAAAGTCGTTTGTACACCAAAATGGTACCAATGAAAGCTACAGCTCACCCCACAATAAACAAGCCCTTACACTGCTCCATCGACAGAAAAAAAGTTTTTTTTATTGGTTTCAGAATTTGGCGACGCAAAATTTTTTTTTTAAGCAAATTGTTTTTACTATGGTATTCGGTGTAATCGAATTGACTCCGCAGAATAAAGTTAACATGTTATTTTTACCACACAGTGAATGCTGTAAAAACCAAACCTAAAAAACAATGAAGAAATTGAGTTTTTTTCCATTCCAACTCACAAAATAATTTTTTTACATTTCCCAGTACATTATATGGCACATTAAATGGTACCATTAATAAAAACAAAAATGTAAAAGTTATGCCTCCTGAAATGTGACAATGGAAATACAAAAATTAGTTGTGTCTCAAAGGGGTTAAATAGACACCTTCTGTAAACAACAATACTACCTAGTTGTTTCCATTCCTTCTATCAAATAGCTTTTAAACACAAATTCTGCCTAAGATAAAATGTATAACTATTAGATATAATGTATAAATGTACTTCTCACACTCGAGTCCTTGGTTATTGTTACACCGCCGATGCTGCTCAAGACCGCAACACCAGACAAACGCTGTGAAATGGGTGAAGCATGCATCAATACTGACAAAAAACTAAAGGAACAAATGACTCACTAGTGAATGAGCGGAACTGAACACTGAAGGCAGTAGAAAATGGAGACAATGCTCAAATGGAGTGGATGGCAGACGAACAGCTTGCAAGCAGTTACATAGTTACATAGTTACATAGTTAGTACGGCTGAAAAAAGACACATGTCCATCAAGTTCAACCAAGGGAAGGGAAAAGGGAAGGAAAAATTTCTACACATAGGAGCTAATATTTTTTTGTTCTAGGAAATTATCTAACCCTTTTTTAAAGCCATCTACTGTCCCTGCTGTGACCAGCTCCTGCGGTAGGCTATTCCATAAATTCACAGTTCTCACTGTAAAGAAGCCTTGTCGCCTCTGCAGCTTGAACCTTTTTTTCTCCAGACGGAGGGAGTGCCCCCTTGTTTTTTGAGGGGGTTTTACAAGGAACAGGATTTCACCATATTTTTTGTATGTGCCATTAATATATTTATATAAGTTAATCATGTCCCCCCTTAGTCTTCTTTTTTCAAGGCTAAATAGGTTTAATTCTTTCAATCTTTCCTCATAACTTAAATTCTCCATGCCCCTTATTAGCTTCGTTGCTCTTCTTTGTATTTTTTCCAACTCCAGGGCATCCTTTCTATGAACTGGAGCCCAGAACTGAACTGCATATTCTAGATGAGGCCTCACTAATGCTTTGTAAAGTGGCATTATTACATCCCTGTCCCGCGAGTCCATGCCTCTTTTAATACACGACAATATCCTGCTGGCCTTTGAAGCAGCTGATTGACACTGCATGCTGTTATTGAGTTTATGATTTACAAGTACACCCAGATCCTTCTCAACAAGTGAATCCGCCAGTGTAGCGCCCCCTAGGACATATGATGCATGCAGGTTGTTGGTACCAAGATGCATAACTTTACATTTATCTACATTAAACTTCATTTGCCAAGTGGACGCCCAAACACTTAGTTTGTTTAAATCTGCCTGTAATTCATGAACATCTTCCATAGTCTGAACTATATTACATAGCTTGGTGTCATCTGCAAAAATAGAAATAGTGCTATTAATCCCTTCCTCTATATCATTAATAAATAAGTTGAATAATAGTGGTCCCAGCACTGAACCCTGGGGTACACCACTTATAACCGGGGACCATTCAGAGAAGGAATCATTGACCACAACCCTCTGGATACGGTCCTTGAGCCAATTCTCAATCCAATTACAAACTATATTTTCTAAACCTATAGTCCTTAATTTACCCATTAGGCGTCTATGGGGGACAGTGTCAAATGCCTTTGCAAAGTCTAAAAACACTAAATCCACAGCGGCCCCTCTGTCTAGACTTCTGCTCACCTCTTCATAAAAACAGATTAGGTTAGTTTGACAACTTCTGTCCTTAGTAAAACCGTGCTGGCTGTCACTTATAATGCTATTTATTGTCACATAATCCTGTATATAGTCCCTCAATAGCCCCTCAAACATTTTCCCCACGATGGATGTTAAGCTTACTGGTCTATAATTACCCGGGGAAGACCTAGAGCCCTTTTTGAAAATAGGCACCACATTTGCCCTGCGCCAGTCCCTTGGCACTATACCAGTCACTAGAGATTCTCTGAATATTATGAAAAGGGGGACAGAAATAACTGAACTAAGCTCTTTAAGAATTCTAGGGTGTAACCCATCTGGTCCCGGAGCCTTGTGCACATTTATTTTATTTAATTTAGCTTGGACCATCTCTACATTCATCCAATTCAGTATATCAACTGATATATTAACAGCACTGGCACCGGCTACATCAGCTGCTCTTTCTTCTGTTGTATATACAGAGCTAAAGAACCCATTTAGTAACTCTGCCTTCTCTTGATCCCCTGTGATCAACTCCCCATTACCATTATCTAGGGGTCCTACATGTTCAGACCTTGGCTTTTTTGCATTTATATGCTTGAAGAATTTTTTAGGATTTGTTTTACTATCCTTGGCCACCTGCCTTTCATTTTGTATTTTTGCTAATTTTATTACATTTTTACAGATTTTATTAAGCTCTTTATATTTTACAAAGGCTACAGCTGTACCCTCAGATTTGTATTTTTTAAATGCCCTTTTTTTGTCATGTATTGCCCCTTTCACAGAAGGTGTAAGCCATGTGGGGTTTAATTTGAGTCGTTTATACTTATTACCTGTAGGAATAAATTTTGCACTATAATAACTCAAAGTAGATTTGAAAATCTCCCATTTATCATTTGTTCCATTATTTGACATTAGTTCTTCCCAGTCTATATCCTGAATTGCAGCCCTCATCCTGGGGAAATTGGCTTTCTTAAAATTAAATGTTTTTGCCCTCCCAGCCTGCGTTTGTTTTTTACAGTATAGGTAAAATGTAACTATATTATGATCACTGTTACCGAGGTTTTCACGAACATTGACATTCCCAACAAGATCTGCATTATTAGAAATGACCAGATCCAACAGAGCTTCACCTCTAGTCGGGTCTTCCACAAACTGGCCCATAAAATTTTCCTGCAACAGGTTGAGGAAATGTCTCCCCTTTGCAGTTGAAGCCGAACCATGACACCAATTAATATCCCGGAAATTAAAATCTCCCATTATCACTACAGTACCCGCCTGTGCAGCCCGCTCCATCTGTTTATATATCTGACCTTCCATCTCCTCAGTTATATTGGGGGGTCTATAGATTACACCAAAAGTAATTTTTTCAGTGATCACCTCCCTTTCTAGTTCCACCCACAAGGTTTCAACCTCCTCACAGTCTTCACCCACTATTGTCTCTTTCACACTCGCCTTCATATCACTTCTCACATACAGACATACACCACCACCTTTCCTATTTGTCCTGTCTTTACGAAAAAGTGTAAAACCCTGTAGATTTACAGCCCAGTCATGTGAAGAGTCCAGCCATGTTTCAGCAACACCAACTATATCTATATTTTCTTCCAGTATCAAGGCCTCCAGCTCCCCCATTTTGCTTGCTAGACTTCTGGCATTTGTGAACATACACTTTAACTTGCCTGTCAGTTTTTCACTTTTATTATCAGAAATGTGATTTGACATTAATCGGTCCTTTTTATTTACACTGATGTTTTGTAACGAAAGGATCTCCTTATCTTGTTGTCTAGTCCTCTCCCCACATTCTGTTTCTCCCCCCACCAATATAGTCTGACCCCTCTCTAACCTGGCTACCCCTTTTTTTTCTACATTGACCTCCCTCCTCAGCCCTAGTTTAAAAACTCCGCCACCCCAGCTAGAATTCTCTCCCCCAGCACAGCGGACCCCCTTCCATTTAGGTGCAAATCATCTGCAGAATACAGTTTGTACCCCAATGAAAAGTCAGCCCAGTGCTCTAGGAACCCAAATCCTTCTCCTCTACACCAAGACTTCAGCCATGCATTTAACTCCCTAAGCTCCCGCTGTCTTTCCTGTGATGCGCATGGCACAGGCAGTATTCCTGAGAATACAACCTTGGAGGTCCTTCCCTTCAGCTTGTAGCCTAGTTCTTTAAAATTATTCTTAAGGCTCCTCCACCTACCATTTATTCTGTCGTTGGTACCGACATGGACCACGACAGCTGGATCATCACCAGCCCCTCCCAGCAATTTGTCCACCCGTTCCACCACATGCCGAACCCTGGCACCAGGGAGACAGCAAACCATTCGGTTGAGGCGGTCTTGGCGACAAATTATTCTATCCGTCTTCCTGATTATAGAATCCCCTACGACTATCAATTGTCTTGGCTTGCCTGCATTACCATCCCGCCGACTACTAGCTGGGCTGTTCTCCCGGCTGTTAGGGAGATCAGTATCCACTAGGGCTGCCTTTTCTGAGACTGACACCCTCGCATCATCACCCAACCTGGCAATTTTGCTTGGAATACCAGAAACCGGATCGGCCTTCCTTGTCTTTGACCCCTTTCTACTGCCCCTAACTACATTAACCCAGCTACTTACCTGATCCTGCTCACCCATGTCTTCACCCTCCAGTTCTAACCCACTAACTGCATGCTCTGTGAGCAGCAAGCTCCGCTCAAAATTGTCTATCCTCCTCAGTGTTGCATTCTGCTCCTCCAGATCTCTAATACGAGCTTCCAGGTGAACAACATGCTCACATCTGCCACAGAGATATTCACCCTGGAACTCCGGCTCCAGTCGTGTATACATATGACAAACTGTGCACTGAAGAAAACCTCCAATCTTGCTATCCATTATCCAAGTTACACCAAAACAGCGAAAAATTGTCAAAGAAAAAGAAGAGTACTTACTGGGGCTTCAACTCCTCTTTTCAACTCCGGTTTTAGAACTCCACTTAGTTCACAAGCCACTTAAACCACCAAGCTCAGAAAGAGCAAGCTCAAAATGAGGTCTGCTGACTAATTTATACCACCTGTGTCCAGTTAACCCCTTCCCCCTCGTCAGCTGTTCGGCTGGAACGAATCTGCAAGGGAAAAAAAAATAAAAAAATTTACAAATTTTTTTTTTAAATTGTGTGAGTTTTTGCTATCTTCTATTTGCTAGCAATCAAAACAGATTCACAAACACAGAAATACAGCAACACAATACAGAAGTACAGCAACACAATCCGGTTTTAGAACTCCACTTAGTTCACAAGCCACTTAAACCACCAAGCTCAGTTAACAGACGAATAGACAGTGGACAAGAATCAACAGCACTCACTGACCCTATCTGAAGACCATCCCACAGCAGGGCAAGTCAACATCTTGGCAGCAGACCAAAAGCGCAGGAAAAGCAAACAACCAAGTGGAAATACTGATCCCAGGATACACATATACCACTACACAAAAACTAGATTTCTCAGAGGACCCACAGTACAAACAAATGCATAAACAAGAACCGAGTAGAATCTGGAAACAGTTTAACACATGCCAGAAACAGTATAACCAGCACCTGAGTAATCCAGGCCTGAAATATATATATAAGCAAAGAAAAGTACTCCCCTTAATTAACCAGGCAAAACTAAATGATGACCAATTTCAGACTCAGACCAAAGGCATTGCCTAGCAACGCCCAAACACAGAGATAACAGAAATCATTGATTAGAGGAAGTCCTGCTGCTAAATGTAACAGGTATATTGTTGACTACTATAACATTTAACACAACACATCAAAATAAGAAAAAGTATTGGGCCATTTCCACTGTCCAATTTTGACAATCCCTGTTTTGTTAGAAGGGTTCCCAAAAAAATAAGGTGATCCCAGGGTGTCCCACTGTTGAGACCCACATTAATCAGCTGTAACCTACGGGGGAACCTGACACAAAATGTTCACTGCACTACAAGGCAAAAATGTGAATGTGTCCATAGGGTTTCTAGTAACAAAGCTTTCAGTGTGCAAACTGAGGTCTTCAGCTTTCCGTGGTATTTACATGGGGGTTGGTATATGAAGTTGCCTTGGTAGCTGTGGTGCTTGGCCTATGAGTGAAGTCGTGCCACAATTTATACAAGAATATACCACAATGTTAATAAACAATATTCTAGATTGTAGAATTTACAAAGCAGTGCATGAGGTAATGTTCCAAGTTCTACTGGGCTGAATGTGCAATGTCCATTATATTTACATTAACTCAGGCATGAAGGCCATTACTATCATGCTGGCGCACACCAAGAGAGCTCAGACGGATAATGTTCCTAAGCAACAGGCAGTAGAACGTATAGTTATCATTATCACATCACACTCCAAGTCAGAGATAATGGGACACGGGACTTTGTCAATATGTTCCAGGTTAAATCCAAGTATTTAAAAAAAAAAAAGTAGCTTCATTGTTTTTTTTTTAATACTGCTGTCCTACTATCTTAATTTATCATTTGCTGATTCGTATTGCCATAACAAACTATCAGTGGCTGAGTTTACACGGGTAGATTTCTGCCCATAATGAGGGCCGATTGACGATATAACAAATTGATCGGCGCTCGATGCAAACTGTATGGCGGTGAACAATCGTTAATATGATTATTCGGTCCCCACACAGCTTGCATATTGTCGTTAGCATATCCCCTGTTTAAACATGGAGATATGCTGCCATCAACAATCATTTATTAGGCTGCATAAAAGATACAACCAGCCAACAAAAGAACGATCGTACTAACACTTGTTTTGCCAATTGCCGGCTCGTGTAAATGGGCCTTAAGACAAAGCTTCAGAAGGATGAAAGTTTAAACATTGGAGTCCGGGTATGTTCACACTGCCTATTTTCAGCCGTTTTTCGGGCCGTAAACGGCCGAAAATTGGCCGGAAAATCGGAAGCAGAACGCCTCCAAACATCTGCCCATTGATTACAATAGGAAAAATGGCATGACCTGCCTAAGTAGAGTCGTGTGTTAACGAACCTTCCCTTACCCCATCCTGTCCCCCCACCCCCACCTTTAGGAAAGACACGTGACACCGAGGTTGGATGTGAAATGGCCACAGCAGCCGTTTATTAATTTTACAGTTTTATAAAAACAATTTAAATCCGAAACCTTCGGATAACTAGTTAGGAATCCACCAGAGAATTCCTTCTAATAATTCACATGACCCAACATGGGTCAGAAACGTAAATAACAATTTAACGTTAACATTAACCCGAGCAGAGGAAGTCCTTGAAGCCCTTTCAGATATTCCTTTTTTAAGAACACACCGAGTTAGCCATCTGCAAACCACTAATTACCTCCAGCTGTAAACCAGCTCGGAAGCACCGTTCACCTCTGCAGATGGCTCCAACCACTAGAAGTCCACTTCAAGGGGATAACACCCGATGAAGCCCTCAAGTGATATACCGACCACTAGAAGTCCACTTCAAAGGGATAACACCCGATGAAGCCTTCAAGTGATATACCTTCTACCAGAAGACCACTTCAAAGGGATAACACCCGATGAAGTCTTCAACCATGTACCTTTTTTGGGGGACGCATACCCCCGATGCGACCCCCCCACCATTTTTTACTGACTGGCCTCAAGGACTCCCCCCGCCAGCTGCCATGACAACAGAACCTACTCAGGAAAAAAGGAAAAACATGTTAGATAAGCACACAAATAAAACACAACACTCATATACAAACGTACGCAAAGACCCCCCACGTAACAAACCAAGGGCGGGAGGGTGGGAGCTTGTCCTTACTGTGCTACTCCTCCCGCTGCTTCCGGCTCAATGCCGAAAAACAGCGGGAAGAGCAGCAACGGACCCCTGACTCCTCCCTGACCCCCCCCCCCTCCACCTCCCTCCAACTCTCCCTCACCTGTTAACCCTTTCCCTACCAGGGAGGTCATGGAGGCTTCCCCTTCAGCCCTGCAGGCTCTGTCCAGCCCCTTCTTGACTTGCCTAAGTAGAGTCGTGTGTTAACGAACCTTCCCTTACCCCATCCTGTCCCCCCACCCCCACCTTTAGGAAAGACACGTGACACCGAGGTTGGATGTGAAATGGCCACAGCAGCCGTTTATTAATTTTACAGTTTTATAAAAACAATTTAAATCCGAAACCTTCGGATAACTAGTTAGGAATCCATCAGAGAATTCCTTCTAATAATTCACATGACCCAACATGGGTCAGAAACGTAAATAACAATTTAACGTTAACATTAACCCGAGCAGAGGAAGTCCTTGAAGCCCTTTCAGATATTCCTTTTTTAAGAACACACCGAGTTAGCCATCTGCAAACCACTAATTACCTCCAGCCGTAAACCAGCTCGGAAGCACCGTTCACCTCTGCAGATGGCTCCAACCACTAGAAGTCCACTTCAAGGGGATAACACCCGATGAAGCCCTCAAGTGATATACCGACCACTAGAAGTCCACTTCAAAGGGATAACACCCGATGAAGCCTTCAAGTGATATACCTTCTACCAGAAGACCACTTCAAAGGGATAACACCCGATGAAGTCTTCAACCATGTACCTTTTTTGGGGGACGCATACCCCCGATGCGACCCCCCCACCATTTTTTACTGACTGGCCTCAAGGACTCCCCCCGCCACAGCGAAACAGGCCTTGACCACCTTAAGCCTGTGAGTTCCTCCACACCACCACCGCCCTTTCTATGCCTTCTGCTATCGCCAAGCTCCAAAGATCAATGCCAACCTCGGTCAGATGAACACCGTCACTCCTCCTGAAATTCCCCACTCCTGACTCCAAATCCCTGTGCCTCACGCAAATGCCCCCGCTTTTTGCCACAAAACGGGACACCGCCCGATTAACTTTAATGCGAGCCTTATTGACTCTCTCCACAGATCTAGCCAACCGCCAATGTTTTCTTGGGACTATGTCCGACCACACTATCACCAACTTGGGATAAGAAACCCACAAACACAACATATCGTGTTTGATATCCCGCACCAACTCACGAAAGGGGCGGACTCCTAAGTCATTCCCGCCCACGTGCAACACTAAGACCTCCGGAACCCTATCCAGCCGAGCATATGTCTGGAATTCCGCCAACACCCTGCTCCACGACATACCTCTAAATCCCAGCCAATGCACAACTGCATCCTGTCGCGAAATGCGCAACTGACGACCATCCGGGCGGACGTCCGCCCTCAAAGCCCCCCAGTGCACGTAAGAATGACCCATCAACCACACCAAACACGGAGGCGAATCTGAAACGGAAAAAACAATTAGGCACCACCATATAACATTTTTAAAGCGTTACCAACAAACCTCATAACATATGGGGGCGGACATAGGACTTAAACCTGTTGGACTCCCAACGACCAATACACCGCACCCCCTCATCATCCAACCCCCAGCGCCCCGCTTCTGTTGCTGCGCCAATCCTGAAGGAATGAGATGAATACGAGCCTGCCGCAACCCCAACCGCCGTCAAACATTTTTTAAATACAGCTCCAAACTGAAACCTGGACAAAAACGACCCGTCCACATGACGCAACAAAGGCAAATCTGGAGACCCCCTTTTTGGCGTAAAACCCCGCATGCACTCTACTGGGCACATAACCGACCCCGGGAGGGCGAACAAAACTATCAGCTTACCCTTCCCTACTTGGTCAGTTTTTGACCGCCGCAACCATACCTCCAGCCGATCTGCGAATAGGCTCACCTCCCCAGATCTCAGCCCCCCTGCCCGTTTGGTACTTGGCGACACCAGCTCACCTATTCTAAATGCCCCAAAGAACGCTAACGAAAAAGCTAACCGAAACAAATCCATTTCGTCTGAAGAACGACAGACCGATGCTAATGAACCGCCCAACGAGCTAAGCAAAGCAAACGACACAGGCCTTCTACTATCCGCCTCCACCCTACCTCGGCGCAACCCCTTCAAAGCCTGCGACACCAGAAACTCCTTCGATACATTCTGAAAGCCCCGCAACTTAAACCCAAACGCCACCGCCGATATGAACCGGTTCACCTTTGCCACTGAAAACCCCGCCTCCCAGGCGTCCCCTAACCAGTACAAAAGTGCCACCAACCTGTCTCTATCCGTATTGACGTCACCCAACTCTCTTACCCACTCCTCCCACTGCCTCCAACAAGCAGCATAAGCACTCCATGTCGTGCGCGCCAAAGACCTTTGTAACAGTTGTTCTACGGGACCGATACCAGATCCCAAAGATGTTCCGGACAAGCCAAACCGAGACGTTCCGCTCCCGGTGCCAATTGCCGAAACCGGTCCCACTGCGAGCGCGAAAGAGCATCAGCGATACAATTCCGTACTCCCGGGACATGCACCGCCACCACCCACGCGTTCAACGACAAACACACCAACACTAAATGTCGCAACAATTGAACTACCGGAGGAGAGGACGCCGTGATGTTATTAATGGCCAGCACCACCCCCATGTTGTCGCAGTAAAAACGGACCTTCTTATCCCTGAGCCTGTCCCCCCAAATGGTAGCCGCCACCACGATGGGAAACAGCTCGAGCAGGGCCAGATTCCGCGTGAGTCCACTGGACACTCAACTAGCCGGCCATTGACCTGCGCACCACGGACCTCCCCCGTACGCTCCAAAACCGCCCGCCCCAGCCGCATCCGTAAAGATATTCAAATCACTCGTATCCTGCGCTGGGGCCATCCATAGCGAGCGACCATTGTACTGGCCCAAGAAGTCATCCCAAACCTGAAGATCAGCTCGGTGCTCCTCCTTGAGCCGCACAAAATGGTGCGGCGCACGCACTCCCGCCGTTGCCGCCGCCAACCTCCTACCAAACACCCTCCCCATCGGCATAATCTGGCAGGCGAAATTCAACTTCCCCAGCAGCGACTGAAGCTCCCGCAGCGTCATTTTCTTCAGTCTACAAGCCCGCCGTACCTCCAGCCTCAAAGCACCCAACTTATCCGCAGGGAGACGACTCTCCATTGCCACCGAGTCTATTTCAATTCCCAAAAAACAAATCGTCGCTACCGGGCCCTCCGTTTTTTCTGGCGCCAAAGGAATCCCAAAATCCCTCGCCACCTTCTGCAGTGCATGAAGCAAATTACCGCAAACCGGCGAACCCCCCGGGCCAACGCACAAGAAATCATCTAAGTAATGGATCAACGAGTCGACCCCGGATACTCCCCTCGTTACCCACTCCACGAAGCTACTAAACGCCTCGAAGTATGCACAAGAAAGGGAACACCCCATCGGAAGACACCGATCCACGTAAAAAGCCCCATTCCAAAAACAACCCAACAGCCGTTGGCTTTCTGGATGAACTGGCAACAACCTGAACGCCGCCTCGATGTTGGTTTTTGCTAGCAGCGCACCTGGACCCGCAGCCCGCACTAAACCCACCGCCTTATCGAATGAGGTATAGACTACGGAGCACAACTCGTGATCAATCCCGTCATTTACCGACGAACCCTTGGGATACGATAAATGTTGAATCAAACGAAATTTTCCGGGCTCGCGTTTAGGGACAATACCCAACGGGGACACAACTAAATCTTTTACAGGCGACTCAACAAACGGCCCCGACATGCGGCCCAACGAAACTTCTTTTAACAACTTTTCCGACACGACTTTTGCATGCAAGTAAGCCGATTTTAAATTCCTCCGCGTAACCGGAACCTCATAAGGAGGCGGAGGAATAACAAAACCAACACGAAACCCTTCGTAAAGCAACTTAGCCGCCGCCCTATCCGGATACTCATTTAGATAAGGGGCCATCTTTTCCACCCTCACCGGCGACACCCCCTTGACCAGCCGCGGAGGGCTGGTTCCCTGACCTCTTTTTCCGCAGACATTTTGCCGCCCCGTGTGATGCACCATTACACTCGGAACACACGTGCTTGAACTTGCACGTGGCCCCGAACTTACACTGGCCTTCATTAAATTGCCAGCAAAAACCCGCCTTTCCTCCGCCGCTTTGTCCAACCTGACTAGACTGGCCTCCCTGGCCGGCGCTCCCGGGAAAGGACTGCCTAACCAGAGCCGTAACCCGTAACCAGAGAGCAATATCCTTCTGGTCCCACCGAATCGCCGGCCGAACCGCTTTCCGCTGACGGAATTGCTCATCGTATCGCAGCCACGCCTGACCCCCATACGCCCTATGAGCCTCCCCAATGGCATCAAAATAACAAAACAACGCCGAACAGTTTTCCGGCGCCTTTTCCCCTATCACACTAGCCAATATGGCGAACGCCTGCGACCAATTAACGAACGTCTGCGGGATAAGCCTATACCGCCGCCGTTCCTCCTCGTCCTTTTTACTCTCGTCCCGCTTGCTCTTATCCAAATTAAATTTAGCGAGCGGCAAGAGAGAAAAAATCTCAACATATTCGTCCTTCCAGATCCGCTCGCGCACCTCCTGCTTTAAATGCGCCCCCAACGGACCTTCGAAACAAACGTACACCTCCCCCCGAGCACGATCATCAATACGCACCCGATCACCATCCTTTTGTGCCTCGGTCTGTACCGACACCGCGACCGCCTCCCTAACCACCAGCACGGGCCGCGCCTGTACCAATCCCACGTCCCTGGGGCCCTCCCACACTACCGCCGGGGACACTTCCGTAACTACCGGCGCCGCCGCCCTATCTAGGCGCCCGACCAGCTCCCTCAAGCAACCCACTAAATCTGCCAGACCCGCGCCATCGCGCCCGCCCGCGCCACTACCGGCAACCGATGCGACGCTAGCAGCCCCCCCGCCGACACCCGACATAAAAATCGCTGGATATGACAATGATGGAGTTACACACTCACCGGGCCGCACAGGCGCTATGTTCCCATCAGCCGGACCATCCTGACCTCGACGATACACGTCCAGTTCACCTTCCTCCAGCTCATCTCTCGCAGACGACTGGCCATCCCACCGACATCTTCGGATCGGAGATGATGAAGCGCTGACCGATGGGCCGGCAACCTGCCGCCCGACCGATGTAACCCAGACTTCCGACCGGACCTGTTGCCTCGACGTCGCTGCAGATCTAGGCGTCCGTCTCGATGATCCCGCCGAAGCCTGCCCCCTGGCCGGAACATCACCAGGCGGGGCGGCCGTACCTCGTCCTCCAAATCTTCCATCCGATGGTGGAGGGGTGACAGGGAGCCCGGCCTGCGACTCCCTGCTCACCGCCGGACCCCGTCGCGGCTTGGGATTCCTGCCAGGACGCAGGGCCTGGGAAGGGGCGGTCCCCCCAGCTGCCTGGCCTGCAGCGTCCGAGATCGGGCTCCCTCTGCGACGCCGTGTCCGCGGGACTGCCTCAGGACTGAGGCGCTCTGGAGGTCGAGACCGCCGGGAGGGACGGGTCGACCCGGCCTGCGTCGCCGTCACCCCCGGCAACGCTCTCTGCCTGCTCCGGACAGGAGCAGTTGTTGCCGACTCCCCCCCCGCCGCCATGCTAGGAAGGGGGCCGGGGGAGGGGAGCCTGTCTCCTGCAACAGACCCCGAACGCCGGGCCTGACGTGGCAACACGGCGTCCGGGATCCTCGCTAATGCAGCCACGGTCTCCTCCAGCCATCCGGGACCGTGGTGCACAGCAGCAGCACGCAGCTGCTCTAACAACACCACCTCCGACATACAGTAAGAGCGCGGGCAACGGGGAGCTTGTCCTTACTGTGCTACTCCTCCCGCTGCTTCCGGCTCAATGCCGAAAAACAGCGGGAAGAGCAGCAACGGACCCCTGACTCCTCCCTGACCCCCCCCCTCCACCTCCCTCCAACTCTCCCTCACCTGTTAACCCTTTCCCTACCAGGGAGGTCATGGAGGCTTCCCCTTCAGCCCTGCAGGCTCTGTCCAGCCCCTTCTTTCTGTAGCGATGGGCCGTTTTTTTACACAGCACTGATTACCAGCCTCTTCTCTCTATCCAGCTCTGATCGGCAGCCTCTTCTCTCTATCAGTGCTGGATAGAGAGAAGGGGCAGCCCTTTCGGCAGAGTTTCCGCAGCGGAACGCAGCGATAAAAAGAAAAAGAAGTTCCTACGTACCCCGGCCGTTGTCTTGGTGACGCGTCCCTCTTTTGACATCCAGTCCGACCTCCCTGGACGACGCGGCAGTCCATGTGACCGCTGCAGCCAGTCACATGGGATGAAATGTTATCCCAGGAGGTCGGACTGGAGGAAGAAGCAGGGAGTTCTGGGTAAGTATAAACTTTTTTTGTTGCAAGTTTTTGACGGAAACATTAGAAATCTATATTGTGAGCACCGCGCATGGTATTCACTGTCCAGGGAGCTGAAGGAGTTACTTCCGATCAGTGCAGCCCCTTCTCTCTATCCAGCACTGATCGTTTAACTCTTTTAGCACCCTGGACAGTGACTACCGCTGGACAGTGAGTACCATGCCCGGCGCTCACAATATAGATTTCTAATGTTTCGAATTATTGAAAAATTAAAATCAGGCATTAGCCTGCAGACAGGGGAATCCCCTGACGTCGCCTAGCAACGTTCCCGTAATTACGGGTGCACGCACGTAGCCACCCGTAATTACGGGAGCCCCATAGACTTCTATGGGCCTGCCCGTGCCATAATTACGGCCTGAAATAGGACATGTTCTATATTTTTCAACGGCCCGGGCACCTTGCCGTAAGCAAACAAGAAAGTACCCGTGGCCAATAGAAGTCTATGGGCCCGTTTTACTGCAACCTTTGCACCTCTATAGCTATTGCACTTATCTTGTAAGTTAAAGTAGCATTCTGGCAGACCCCCCTCCCCTCATTTAAAAACGTGATTAAGTGAAAGGTAGTGAGGTGCATTGACTTACCAAGAACTTTATTTTACTGTAAGCCGCTCTGCACCAAGTTGCCGTTTAGTCATGTGATCCACACTCTGACAACCTAAAATAAAAGGGACCCAAAGTCAGTCTCTGGGCATGTTCAGACGTGACGGAATTCTGCAGACACTATCCGCAACAATGCCGCACATAATCTGCGTTTCAGATTCCGTTGCGCCTTTGCCTAAAATATGAAGCAAAATGCTGTGGATTAGTCGTTGCGGATTCAGGTGAAGAGTACAACCTGCTCTCTGTTAAAACATTCCATCTCAGTTTGTCTAAAGACCTCGAAACACATGGGTCCAGCCAGAATGATGAAATATCCTGTTCGCAAAAGCAAACCACAACGCAACACACATTACATCTGCGGATTTCATTGCGGAATTTTGCAACTCCATTGAAGTCAATGGAGAAATTCCGCCACATGTCTGCAACAGCCAGTGTATGCTGCGGACACCAAACTCAGCCTATGGTCTGCAGCGGAGTTTTCCACAACGTCTGCATGAAGATACCTAAAAAGGTGTGGAAACCAATGGACAGACTGTCTGCTGCGGATTTCCAGTGCGGACTGTCCGTAGCGGAATTCCACAGCAATTCCGCCACGTGTGAACATGCCCTCTCAATGCTAGTCTATGCAACTCACATCAAGGCTCTCAAATACTAGCATTGAGAGACTGACTTCTGGTCTCTACAGCAGACGCTGTGAAGGTAGTATTACACGGCCCGACTTGGACCGTGTAAATGAGCGCTGATCAACGAGACAGCTCGTTGATCGGCGCTCGTTTGCTCATTTCACAAGGAGCTAATATGGGGACAAGCGCTCGTTACTCTGATGGCTTGTTGATTACTCACTACCTTTCATTTAATCACATTTTCAAATGGGAGAGGGGGAGATAATTCGCCGGACTGCTTCTTTAAAGGGATCGTCTAATTTAAAATCGTAATTTTTTTTACTCATATTTTTGGTATATTTTCCGTTTTTAGTGGTGCTTGTTTTTATCTATACGAAAAAAACCTATAAGGCCTTGTTCACACATCGTGTATTCGACGATTCTTGCTGCGTTTTACGTTTTAAGCATCAGGTCAATTCCTGGCGTGCCGAAATTGTGCCTAATTGCCATAGCCAATGGGAGTCCTAATTACGCACCCCGAAAACGCAGCAAAGAACAGCTGTACTTTAAAAAGCTCTTTGCAAAAACGCTAGCGTTTTTGACGCATAACATGTCATGTTTTTTTTTAGCACCGTGTGAACAAGGCCTAATATTGAAATTTTCCCACTTGTCACTGAAGCACATACAATAGGCTGACATTTCCTGTTTTCTGTAGCACATTTGTTAACTTTTCTGTTTTCTGGGATATGGTCAGCAGGGGGGGGGGCTTTAATGGCATCTCTATTGTACTGTTGGAGGCTGAAAATTAATATTATACATTTTGTTGTTTACTTTATTACGTAGTTTATTAAGTGATATTTATTATGACTATATGTGAAGCAATATGTGGACTTGTCCTTTTCATCATTAATTATTTAATAATATTATACACAATTTATGGACAATAATTGTTATCGTATATATTATTCAGCTATATGTAGAGTTTAGTATGGGTGATTTATTTATATTTATTTGCCAGTAAATTATTTACAGATAGTTAGGTATTGTATACGTATACATATTTTTGGCATGATTTCTGCAGTTCATGGTACTCTTGTTGTACATTCATGTATTTTTATCTTTCATCTCAGCTCCTGTATCTATAAATGTCCAGCTTAATGTTACATGTTTCCAATACCTCAGTTCTCTAGTCTGTCTGTTTACTACTGGACCCTGCACCCAGAGCGCATGCCCTGCGCGTTCCTGGAGACGGGGATCGTGATGGGCGCCTGTTATGGTGATGTTGGACTTAACTCCACCTCATTACGTGCCATGCCGTCTGATGTAACCTGACGCATCATCACGTTCCCCTTGTTCTCCATACACGCGGTGTATTTTGCCGTTGAGATGGAACGCACTTTTTTGTGGTCCTCTGGTTATATACCATTCAGATGGGATACTCTTCTATTTATTGGTTTATTGGTTTGAGGGGGATATAAATGGCCTGTTTATACTCAGTTAGCATCACCCCCAGAAGAAGGTAATTTCACACCGAAACACGCGTTGGTGTGGACACAGCTCACACGAGTCAAGTTTTACAGTGGGTCATTATTATTCATGTAGACATTTGGCATTTATCCTTTATTTCTATTTTTGTATTCATCTATTTATCTTCCCTTTCTGATCCGGCATTACTGGACATTTCTCATCAATAATAACATTGGGGTTTATGCACTGGTTCTATCACACATTATACACTTACTATGTGTTACTGACCAGGACATGGGTTTTGATACACCCTGCAGCCATCATTGTTTTCAGACTAGTATATCATTGTTTGCTGTGTCTGTTTGTTCAATGGAGTTTCCTCCAGTTTTAAAAGGCTATGAACACCTTTGAATTCGTTTTTAATAAAAAAATGTGTATTAGTGTGATTGGTGCAACTTCCTAAATACATTTTATTAAAACGTTTTTTTAATTTTTGAGATACAGCTGCTTTGTATCCTGTATACAGAGCAGTTGTATCGTTTGCTAAGACCTGAATCCGTCAGGTCTGCGGGACTGACTGGTTCAGTGTCAGCAGGTCCACCTGTAATCTATCACATCTAAAGGTCCTATTACACCGGCCGATTTTGGACGGTGCAGCGAGCGCCGATCAACGAGACATCATTGATCGACGCTTGTTTGATCCTGTCACTGTTAGGAAACATCTGTCCCTTTAAGATTGCCATAACTACTAGTCTAGGTTCTGGACGGCTCTGGTTTTAGTTGCAGAGCCTATTCCACGTCTCTCTCTTTCTTCCTATCAGATTGAAGGGTGGAGCATTTAAATCTGGTTTGGTTCGCTTGTGATTCTCCTTGTTGGCATGTGTTTGATCAAGATACTCACTATACCCTGTACCTTTGACTATTTTAACTTTTGGAACTGGGCCTCGGCTTGTCTCTGGATTACCCTTTGCTTACTGATTTTGACATTCTGCTCCCGGATGGTTTTGACCTCTGCGCTTCCTGGTATCCTCTAGCTTTGTGATTAGTACTTTCTGTTTACCCTCTGGCTGTCTTGTTATCTGTTCTGGTATTGCCTTCATTGCACCTCTTGTCCAACACCGAATTCTGTCAAAGCAACCTGGGTTCTATGCAGCCAAATCCAACCTGCCTTGCGGTGGGCTCTGGTGAAGACCATGGAGTAACCTTAGACTCTGCTGATCAGAGTTGTGACGGATTTGAGGTAGCAGATTTACTTGCACGCTTTCCAGAAAGTCTCCTGCTGCCTTTGGGGAATCACTCACAAAGCAATTCCATCAACTTTCACTCTGGGAATGGCTCAACTTGTGATTCCATAATGTTCACAAAAAGCTATGGATGAAAAAGCAGTCGTTACTCCGATCGCTCGTCCTCATACATTATTATCATGTCGGCAGCCCGTCTCCCTGTTTACACAAGGAGATGTACTGCCAACACCGATAATACTTGACTTTTTTGAAACGATACGATCAGCAGATGAACGAGCGATTGCTCGTTCATCTGCTGATCGTTGCCCTGTTTACACAGTGAAATTATCTGCAACAAGCGTTCTATGTCTGCCCGATAATCGCCCAGTGTAAAACCCCCTTAAGTTATGAACTTAGATGTGATCGGTAACCGCTCGATCCTGCGTGTCAGAGACACCCAGGACCTGCTGACACTGAATCCGTCAGCCCTGCTGACCTGATGGATACAGGATTCAGTACAGAAGACAAATAAAGTGTATTTAGGAAGTGAACAACTTGTGAAAAATTGGATAAAATAAATAAATGAAAATGATACTCAAAAATATGAAACTTCTTTTCCAATAAGCTTGTTAGCATAAATTTTCAATATACATGTCTTTAAAAAAAGATAAGCTTTTAACTCCTGCCACTAGAGGTCCTCGTTCTCATAAAAAAGAAAGAAAAACAAGCTAAATAAAAACACAATGGCGGAGATTTACCTAGACTGGTGATTTATAAACCAGTATAAAGCCAAAATACGTTCAAGGAAGATACACCTATTTTATTAAGAGGTGCACGCCTCCTAATAAATGTTACGCATTTTTAGGTGTCCGTGCACCAGCAATTGAAATCTGCGTCTGCTATGAGCAGGGGTAGATTTGCATTATAATTGACACACATTTTAGCGTGAATTATAATAAATCTTTTGGACCGATTGGCCCTTGCCCCTCCTCTAAACTTCATCCCTTTTTGCGTTACTATTAAAAAACAGCAAAAAGTCGCAAATTATTGCAGAAATGTTGCGCCAGAATTGTGCAGCAAATTCAATAATAGATTTCCCCTACAGTATCTGTTGAAGCTTTAAAGAGGCTCTGTCACCAGATTTTGCAACCCCTATCTGCTATTGCAGCAGATCGGCGCTGCAATGTAGATTACAGTAACGTTTTTATTTTTTAAAAACGAGCATTTTTGGCCAAGTTATGACCATTTTTGTATTTATGCAAATGAGGCTTGCAAAAGTCCAAGTGGGCGTGTTTAACCCCTTGAGTACCCAGCTCATTTTGGCCTTGAGGACCAGACCCATTTTTTCAAATCTGACATGTATCACTTTATGTGGTAATAACTCCGGAATGCTTTTACCTATCCAAGCGATTCTGAGATTGTTTTCTCGTGACATATTGTACTTTAGTTTAGTGCAAAAATTTGGTCGATAAATTCATTGCTTATTTGTGAAAAACACCAACATTTAGCGAAAATATGAAGAAATTATGATTTTTCCAATTTTAAATGCATCTGCTTGTAAAACAGATGGTAATACCACACAAAATAGTTACTAATTAACATCCCCCATATGTCTACTTTATGTTTGCATTGTTTTTTGAACATCCTTTTATTTTTCTATGACCTCACAAGGCTTAGAACTTTAGCAGCAATTTCTCATATTTTTAAGAAAATTTCAAAAAGCGATTTTTTCAGGGACGAGTTCAGTTCTGAAGTGGTTTTGAGTGCCCTATATATTAGAAACCCCCATAAAACACCCCATTTTGAAAACTGCACCCCTCAAAGTATCCAAAACAGCATTCAGAAAGTGTTTCAACCCTTTAGGCGTTTTACAGGAATTGAAGGAAAGTAGAGCTGAAATTTTCAAATTTCATTTTTTTTTACAAAATTCATATGTAATACATTTTCTTCTGTACCACAGAAGGTTTTACCTGAGAAACGCAACTCAATATTTATTGCCCAGATTCTGCAGTTTTTAGAAACATCCCACATGTGGCCCTAGTGCGCTAATGGACTGAAACACAGGCCTCAGAAGCAAAGGAGCACCTCTTGGATTTTGGGGCCTCCTTTTTTCAGAATATATTTTAGGCACCATGTCAGGTTTGAAGAGGTATTGTGGTGCCAAAACAGTGGAAACCCCCAAAAGTGACCCCCATTTTTTAAACTACACCCCTCAGGGAATTTATCTAGGGGTATAGTTAGCATTTTGACCCCACAGGTATTTTGCTATATTTTCTGGAGTTAGTCTGTGAAAATGAAAATCTACTTTTTTCTGGAAAAACTTAAAAATTTCAAATTTTTTCAAGAAATAAAGGAGAGAAAGCACCCCAACATTTGTAAAGCAATTTCTCGCGATTACGGAAATACCCCATATGTGGTAATAAACTGCTGTTTGGACCCACAGCAGGGCTCAGAAGGGAAGGACCGCCATTTGGATTTTGGAGCTCTGATTTTACTGGAATGGTTTTTAGTGCCGTGTCACGTTTGCAACGCCCTGGAGGGACCTAAACAGTGGAATCCCCCCAAAAGTGACCCCATTTTGGAAACTATACCCCTCAAGGAATTTTTCTAGTGGTATAGTTATCATTTTGACCCCACAGGTTTTTTGCTGAATTTATTGGAATTAGTCTGTGAAGATGAAAATATACTTTTTTTTGGAAAAAACACAGAATTTTCTAATTTTTATAAGGAATAAAGGAGAAAAAGCACCTCAACATTTGTAAAGCAATTTCTCCTGATTACGGAAATACCCCATTATGTGGTAATAAACTGCTGTTTGGACCCATGGCAGGGCTCAGAAGGGACGGAGCACCATTTGGATTTTGCAGCTCAGATTTTGCTGAATTGGTTTCTGGGGGCCATGTCGCATTTGCAGAGTCCCTGAAGTACCAGTACAGTAGAAATTCCCCAGATGTGATCCCAATTTTGAGACTATACCCCTGAAAGAATTAAATTAGAGATGTAGTGAGCATTTTGAGCCCTCAGGTGTTTTATAGATTTTATTAGAATTGGTCCGTGAAAATGAAAACATTTTTGTTTTCCAATAACCTGTAGCTTTAGCTCAGAATTTTTCATTTCCACAAGGAATACAGGAGAAAAGACACCCCAAAATGTGTTACACAATTTCTCCTGATTACGGAAATACCCCATATGTGGTTGTAAACGGCTATTTGGACACACGGCAAGGGTCTAAACGGAAAAAGTGCAATTTCGTTTTTGGAGTGGAGATTTTACAAAATTTGTTTTTGACGCCATGTTGCATTGCGCTGAGGTACGAGTACAGTGAAAACTCCCGAGAAGTGACCCCATTTAGGAAACTACACCCCTCAAGGAATTCATCTAGAAGTGTAGTGAGCATTTTGACCCCCAAAGGTTTTGCAGAAATTAGTGCACAGTGGATGTTGCAGATTGAAAATTGACATTTTCCACATATATGCTATTTCAGTGCCCAATGCGTTGGGCCCAGCTTGTACCACTGGAGACATACGCCCCATAAATTGTTAAGCGGTTCTCCAGAGTACGGTAATACCCCATATGTGGTCATAAACCGCTGTTTGGGCTCACTGCCAGGCCCAGAAGGAGCGCCATTTTGCTTTTGGAGAGCACATTTTGCTTGGTAGTAGTTTTGTTTAGTGTTTTACTGGTGTTTCAGTTTATAATGTGGGGGCATATGTAATCTGTGCGGAGTACATACATTTTTTGCGTGACACACTGTCGTTTTTATTGGTACCATGTTTGCCTACGAGTGACTTTTTGATCACTTTTTATTCCATTTTTTTGGAAACAACGTGACCAAAAAAGGAAATTCTGCCATTGTTTTTTATGGTATTTTTTTTACGGTGTTCAACGTGCGGGATAAATAATATGATATTTTTTTAGGTCAGGCCGATACAAACGCGGCGATACCTATTATGTCTAGTTTTTGTCTTTTTTTTCATTTTTTTTCTAATTATAAAGGGCTTGATCAGGGAAACAAGGCGATTATTGTTTTTATTACGTAAAACTTGTATTTATTTATTTATCTAAAACTTTTTTTTTACTTTTTTTTCACTTTTTATTTTACACATACTAGGGGACTGGAAGATCTGATCTTCTGATCCCCTGCACAATACACTGCACTACTTCTGTATGTACTGATGTAGTGCAGTGTATTGTAACTGTCACTTTACAACTGACAGTTGAGCCTATTACGTCCTGCCTTGGGCAGGACCTAATAGGCTCCCGTACCTAGCAACCAGGAAGCCGTTGCTAGGCTTCCTGGTTGCCATTGCAACCATCAGAACCCCGCGATTTTTCGCGGGGGGGGGGCAATGGGGTGCAGAGGGAGCCCCCTCCCTCTGTATCAATCACTTAAATGCCGCTGTCGCTATTGACAGCGGCATTTAAGGGGTTAAACTACAGCGATCGGAGAGGATAGTGATCGCTGTAGTTGCAGTGGGATGTCGGCTGTATATTACAGCCGACATCCGATGAAGATGGAGCGAGCACAGCTCCAGTGCCCGCTTCATCCTCAGGGCGTTACTATACGCCCATTTTCGGGAAGGGGTTAATAAAAATAGTGTTGTTTTTTTTTTACACCACTTTCTCTGATCTCACAGAAGTGAGGAGATCAGAGAAAGTGACAGGAGCTTTCTCCTGCAGACGACGTCACAGACGGCTGTGATTGGTCAGTCTTCAGAGACTGACCAATGACAGCAATCGCCGGCATTGGGGACTGCTAATTGGTCCCCAGGCCGGTAGCAGAGACGGTTAGCTGTCAATGACAGCTGCCGCCGCTGTTCTGTCACTATGTGATTTCACATAGTGACAGTTTATTCCTGCGCCGTAATAGTACGTCGAAGGTACGCTGGAATAAGCGGCCAGCGACGTACTATTACGTCGAAGGTACGCAAGGGGTTAAAAGTAAAAGTCCAACTGGGCGTGTATTATGTGCGTACATCGGGGCGTTTTTACTACTTTTACTAGCTGGGCGTTCTGACGAGAAGTATCATCCACTTCTCTTCAGAACGCCCAGCTTCTGGCAGATCACGCTGTAACGTCACTTCCCCAGGTCCTGCATCGTGTCAGACGAGCGAGGACCCATCGGCACCAGAGGCTTCAGATGATTCTGCAGCAGCATCGGCGTTTGCAGGTAAGTTGATGTAGCTACTTACCTGCAAACGCTGATGCTGCTGCAGAATCAACTGTAGCCTCTGGTGCCGACACGATGCAGGACCTGGGGCAGGAAGTGAGTGACGTCACAGCGTGATCTCTCGAGAACACGCTGTGTGTCTGCACTGCCAGAAGCTGGGCGTTCTGAAGAGAAGTGGATGATACTTCTCGTCAGAACGTCCAGCTAGTAAAAGTAGTAAAAACGCCCCGATGTACGTACATAATACACGCCCACTTGGACTTTTACTTTTAAACACGCCCACTTGGACTTTTGCAAGCCTCATTTGCATAAATACAAAAATGGTCATAACTTGGCCAAAAATGCTCGTTTTTAAAAAATAAAAACGTTACTGTAATCTACATTGCAGCGCCGATCTGCTGCAATAGCAGATAGGGGTTGCAAAATCTGGTGACAGAGCCTCTTTAAGTTGTCTTATAAAAACAGAGTGTAACAGTTAAAAATATTAAGGCCTCATGCACACGACTATAGCCATGTGAACACCCGTGATTTTCGGGTCGGCCGGCAGCGGACTGTCAGCTGCGAGCCACCTGCAAATCGCGGGACATGCACCTGGCCGCGGCCATTATTTTCAATGAGCCCGGACCGCAGAAGACGGCCGTAATAAGACATGTCCGTTCTTTCTGCGGTGCGGGCTCCCGGGCCATGCACAAACCGTAAAGACTACGGTCGTGTGCATGGCCCCATAGAAATGAATGGGGCTGCAATTCTCCCGTGGATTTTCGGGGGAATTGCGGCCGCAAAAGCACGTTCGTGTGCATGGGGCCTTAAAGATAACATACCCTCTCCTCTGCATATTATCCCTTGTAAAAAAAAAAAAAAAAGCAATTTGTGAAACAAGATTTACTTTGCAGAAATGTCTTGGCTCTTGTTGAATCCACTTTAAATATTATATAAGGGGATTTTATTAAAAATTGCCAAGAATTCGTGTCACGACCGTGATGCTCAGACTGTTATAGAAAATGGGGCCCTGGGCAACAAACAAAGAAGAGTTATTTTAGTTTTTAATCATAATTTTAGTAAGATAATACAGCCATATACAGCGCATATAATACCACCATATAGTGCCCATATAATACGCAAGATTAAAAATAATACTCCCTTAACCCTTTACAGGGACGCGGCCTAATATTGGCCTTAATGGCGCAGTGAATGTTTTCATTTTTTTCATATCCACATTTGGAAACCCATAACTTTTTGTAGATGTAGCCATATGTGGGCCAGTTTTTTGTTGGACGAATTGTATTTTATTGTATAACTTTTATATGCTAGAAAAAACAATTCTAGCATTGTTTTGGGGATTTTGATCCTAAGGCAGGGGCGTAACTAGGAAAGATTGGGCCCCATAGCAAACTTTTGACTGGGGCCCCCCCTCCCCTGGGTGTCACACAACCCCCCCTCCCTTGTAGATAGTGCCTTTTTTACAGCCCCCCCTGTAGATAACGCCATACAGCCCCCCTGTAGATAACGCCATACAGCCCCCCTGTAGAGAACGCCATACAGCCCCCCTGTAGAGAACGCCATACAGCCCCCCCTGTAGGGAACGCCATACAGCCACCCCCCCTGTAGAGAATGCCATACAGCCCCCCCTGTAGGGAACGCCATACAGCGTTCCCCCCCCTGTAGGGAACGCCATACACCCCCCCCCCCTGTACGGAACGCCATACAGCGTCCCCCCTCCCAAAAGAATGTGACCTACAGTGTGTCCTACAAAGTACATGTATCCCCTCTCCACAGGATCTCCACAGGATAGGGGATACATGTGTGATCGCTGGCAGTGATAGGGAGAACGGGGGACTGAAAGTCCCCTGAAGTTCTCCATGACTAACCTCTGACTTCCGGCGTCTGCGCAGCTCAATAAAAATGAAAGGAGCACTGGTCACGCATGCGCACAAGCACGACCGGCGCTCCATTTATTTCTCCGGAGCTGCCGACACAGACCCCGGAAGTCCGAGGTTTGTGATGGAGAACTTCAGGGGACTTTCAGTCCCCCGTTCTCCCTACCAATGCCAGCGATCACACATGTATCCCCTGTCCTGTGGATATCCTGTGGAGAGGGGATACATGTCCTGTGGAGAGGGGATACGTGTCCTGTGGAGAGGGGATACGTGTCCTGTGGAGAGGGGATACGTGTCCTGTGGAGAGGGGATACGTGTCCTGTGGAGAGGGGATACGTGTCCTGTGGAGAGGAGGGGATACGTGTCCTGTGGAGAGGGAGGGGATACGTGTCCTGTGGAGAGGAGGGGATACGTGTCCTGTGGAGAGGGGGGGATACGTGTCCTGTGGAGAGGGGGGGGATACGTGTCCTGTGGAGAGGGGGGGATACGTGTCCTGTGGAGAGGGGGGGATACGTGTCCTGTGGAGAGGGGGGGATACGTGTCCTGTGGAGAGGGGGGGATACGTGTCCTGTGGAGAGGGGGGGATACGTGTCCTGTGGAGAGGGGATACGTATCCTGTGGAGAGGGGATACGTGTCCTGAGGAGAGGGGGGGATACGTGTCCTGTGGAGAGGGGGGGGATACATGTCCTGTGGAGAGGGGGGGGATACATGTCCTGTGGAGAGGGGATACATGTCCTGTGGAGAGGGGATACATGTCCTGTGGAGAGGGGATACATGTCCTGTGGAGAGGGGATACATGTCCTGTGGAGATCCTGTGGAGAGGGGATACATGTCCTGTGGAGAGGGGGGGGGATACATGTCCTGTGGAGAGGGGATACATGTCCTGTGGAGATCCTGTGGAGAGGGGATACATGTCCTGTGGAGATCCTGTGGAGAGGGGATACATGTCCTGTGGAGAGGGGATGCATGTCCTGTGGAGAGGGGATACATGTCCTGTGGAGAGGGGATACATGTCCTGTGGAGAGGAGGGGGATACATGTCCTGTGGAGAGGGGGGGGATACATGTCCTGTGGAGAGGGGATACATGTCCTGTGGAGAGGGGATGCATGTCCTGTGGAGAGGGGATGCATGTCCTGTGGAGAGGGGATACATGTCCTGTGGAGAGGGGATACATGTCCTGTGGAGAGGAGGGGGATACATGTCCTGTGGAGAGGGGATACATGTCCTGTGGAGAGGGGGGGGGATACATGTCCTGTGGAGAGGGGATACATGTCCTGTGGAGAGGGGATGCATGTCCTGTGGAGAGGGGATACATGTCCTGTGGATAGGGGATACATGTCCTGTGGAGAGGAGGGGGATACATGTCCTGTGGATAGGGGATACATGTCCTGTGGAGAGGAGGGGGATACATGTCCTGTGGAGAGGGGATACATGTCCTGTGGAGATCCTGTGGAGAGGGGGGGGATACATGTCCTGTGGAGAGGGGATACATGTCCTGTGGAGAGGGGGGGATACATGTCCTGTGGAGAGGAGGGGGATACATGTCCTGTGGAGAGGGGGGGATACATGTCCTGTGGAGAGGAGGGGGATACATGTCCTGTGGAGAGGGGGGGGATACATGTCCTGTGGAGAGGAGGGGGATACATGTCCTGTGGAGAGGGGATACATGTCCTGTGGAGAGGGGGGGGGATACATGTCCTGTGGAGAGGGGGGGGGATACATGTCCTGTGGAGAGGGGGGGGATACATGTCTTTTGCTCTATTTTGAGCCTTCAGGACCAGACACCGTTTAGCCCTTTTTAGCACGTGTTAGTTAAATGGCTATAACTTTTTTATTTGTTGGGCTAACGACGTGATTTTTGCGACGTTTTTTTCCGTAGACAATGCAGGTTTAGTTTTTTATCGTTTTTTACACACCTTTTTTGCAATTTTAGAATTTTTATTCATAAAGTTTGAAAATAATAGTAAAAAAATAAGCTTTTTTACATTTCAGCTATTTTTTTTTTGGTAATATAGTTTTACCCTAAAATAGACCTTTTATTTGTAATCGTCATTGTTTACCGGAAATTTTGATATATTACATGTCTATATTAGGGTAATTTGGTCAGCGCTGGCGTTACAACAATGATTGGCGGGGGGGAACGTTTTTTTGGGGGTGGGTATTTTATGTGTATTTATTATTTAATTTTTTTTTGCACTTTACTTTACTATTTTTTTATTACTGTGGTCTGATCCTCAAAGGTCAAAGAAGACCTTTGGGGAACTTTATATATATTTTTTCTTTTACACCATGCTTTTCCACTGTAACTGGAGCTGCACAGCAGCCCCAGTTACAGGGGAAATCAGCCCTCTCATAGTGACGATTGTCACTAATAGGGCTGTGCTGGGTCTAGTAAGACAGTCTGCCACTAACGGCACCCGGCGATCATGTGACCAGTCACATGATCACCGGGAGGAATAGAGACAGCGCCGCTGCTGCTGTCTCTATTCCTGTACACAGCGCGCATTCAGCGCTGTGTACAAGTCATCAGAGAAGACAGAAGCAGCGAAAGCTGCTTCTCTCCTCTCCTCAGGGTCCCCGGCAGTCACTGACAGCCGGAGACCCGACATTCAGCTGCCCGATCGCGCGGGCAGCAAGTTAAAACCCGAGCCGTAGAAAGTCTATGGCTCGGGTTTTAAGGACCCGTCCCTGACCGCTGGCCGTAAAAATACAGCCAGCGGTCGGGAACCAGTTAATGGCAGAGCGGGGAGATACCTCCCTGCTCTGCCGTAGTGTTCAGTGGCGTCCCGCTGTAGCAGCCATAGCGGCTGCTAGCGGAGCCTCCGGCCATGGTGGGGGCCCGTGCCGGCGGGCGACACGGGCCCCCTCATGCTACGGCGGTAGTTACGCCACTGTCCTAAGGCATGTGGTATAAATGACATAACTTAATTCTGCGGCGATATCAGATTTATAGTTTTTTTTTATGTTTTTCTACTTTTGCACAAATTTTTTTTATTTTTTTTTACAAAATAATTTGTTTTTGTGTCGCTGCAATCAAAGACCTATAAAATTTTAATTTTTCCATCTACATTTTTTGGGAGCTGGAATGAACAAAAAAAACAATATTTTTGGCACTGGTGTTCACCGTATGGGCTAAAATATATGTTCATTTTATAATACGGGTCATTGCAGATGCGGCAATAACAATTATGTATAGTGTTTTTTTTATAGTTTTTTCCAACAATTAAGGACTTCGTAAAAGGAAATAAGCGTGTTTTAATTTTTTTTTACTTTTTGGAATTTTTTTTACATTTGTTGAAAACCTTTTTTTCCAGTCCAAGGACTGGACTTGAACATGCATTTCTTTGATTGCATTTATAGTACATTACAATACTTCTATATTGTAATGTAGTATGCCTTTCAGTGTTACACTGAAAGAGGGCCTATTATCCCACGCCTCTGACAGGGCCCAAATAACCTTATGTACGTGGCAGAGCTGGGGACCATTGCTAACCTATTGCCCCCACCGTGGCGTCTGAGGGGTTAAACAGCTAACCTGCTGACCAAGGCCAAGTCGGAAGGGAATCACGTCATAGGCTGGAGACTTTGAAGGCTTTGTACACCTCTGAACTCATTTTGTTTTAATAAAGCAATGTTTTCGGTGATTTTAACCCCTTAAGGACGCAGCCTAGTTTTGGCCTTAAGGCACAGAGCCCATTTTTCAAATCTGACATGTCTCACTTTATGTGGTAATAACACTGGACCGCTTATACCTATCCATGCAATTGTGAGATTGTTTTCTCATGACACATTGGGCTTTATGTTAGTGGTAAAATTTGGTCGATATATTCAGTGTTTATTTGTGAAGAATAGCAAAATTTTGAGAAAATTTGGAAAAAATAGCATTTTTCTAAATTTAAATGTATCTGCATGTAAGACAGATAGTTAAACCACACAAAATAGTTACTAGTTCACATTTCCCATATGTCTACTTTAGATTGGCATGATTTTTTTGAACATTCTTTTATTTTTCTAGGATGTTACAAGGATTAGAACATAAACAGCAATTTCTCATATTTTGAAGAAAATTTCAAAAGTCTCTTTGTTTTTAGGTACCAGTTCAGTTCTGAAGTGGTTTTGAGGGGCTTATATATTAGAAACTCCTATAAAACACCCCATTTTAAAAACCAGACCCCTCAAAGTATTCAAAACAGCATTTAGAAAGTTTCTTAACCCTTTAGGTACCATGTCCGGCTTAAAGAGGTCTTGTGGTGCCAAAACTGTAAAACCCCCCAAAAGTGACCCTATTTGTCAAACTACCCCCTCAAGGAACTTATCTAGAAGTGAGCATTTGGACACCACAAGTTCTTTTCTGCATTTTGTGGAATTAGGCTGTGCAATTGAAAATCTATTTTTTCCGATTAAAGGTACAAATGTTTGTTTTTTACAAGGAATAAAGGAGAAAAAGCACCCCAACATTTGTAAAGCAATTTGTCCCGATTACGGCAATATCCCATATGTGGTCATAAACTGCTGGTTGGACAAACGTCAGGGCTCGGAAAGGCAGGAGTGCTATTTGGCATGTAGATTTTGCTGGATTGGTTTCTGGGCGCCATGTCGCATTTGCAGAGCTTCTGAGGTACCAGTACAGGGGAAACCCCTTAAAAGTGACCCCATTTTGGAAACTAGACCCCTTGAGGAATTCATTGTAGTTTTCATGGGGTGCATGCGACTTTTTGATCAGTTTTCATTCTATTTTTTAAGAGGCGTGGTGACTAAAAAACAGCAATTCTACTATTGTTTTTTTATTTCTTTTTTTACAGCGTTCACTGTGCGCTATAAATGACATATTCACTTTATTCTGCAGGCCGATACGATTACGGTGATACCATATTTTTATGTCTTATGGCGTTTGCACAATAAAATACTTTTTATAAAAAATCATTTACTTTTTGTGTTGCCTTATTCTAAGGCCTCATGCACACGACCGTAGTGTTTTTCTGGTCCGCAAATTCCAGGACCGTGTTCCGTGAAATGTCATCCGCAGTTCATCCGTATGTAATCCGCAGTTCATCCGTATGTAATCTGCAAAATGCGGATGAAAAAAAAAAAGCCTAGGTAAAACAGGATGACGACAGAACTCATTCCCGCTCGTCGCCTAGCAACACTTCCGCAAATCCGCAAACTGCGGATGACATACGGAGGTGTATCCGCAATTTCCACGGGCCCATTGACTTCTATTGGCATGTCCGCATCGAATTTGCGGCCCGTAATAAGACATGTCCTGAGTTTCTGCGGCACGGATGTGCGGACATGCGGAGACCCGTGAAAACACGGATAGTGTGTATGGGCCCATAGAAATGAATGGGTCCGCAATTCTGCCGTGGATTTGCGGGGGAATTGCGGACGCAAAAACACGGTCGTGTGCATGAGGCCTAAGAGCCATAACGTTTTTATTTTTCCATCAAGAAAGCCGCGTGAGGGCTTATTTTTTACGTAACGAACTGTAGTTTCCATCATTTTTGATCGAGGTGAAGTGACCAAAAAATTGTGATTCTGGTATGGTTCATTATTATTTTATGTTATGGCGTTCACCGCGCGGGATAGATAACGAAATACTTTTGTAGTTCAAGCCGTTACGGACGCGGTGATACCAATTATGTATAGTTTATTAATTAATTTATTTTTTAATAATAAAGGACTGATAAGGGAAAAAGTGGGAATTTTACTTTTATTACTGTAAAACTTTTAGTTTTTTTATTTTTGCACAACTTTTTTTACTTTTTTAATTTGTCCCACTAGGGGACTTGAAGGCAGGAGGCCCTGTTCGCAATTCTAATACACCGCAATACATGCGTAGTGCAGTGTATTAAAGTCGTCAGCCACTCACTGACAGCAAGCTAGTGGGTCCTGACTTTATCAGGAACTACTAGGCTTCCGTAGGAGGCATAGCTGGAGGTTATTATTAGGCCTCCGGTTGCCATCGCAACCATCACCGCCCGCTATCATTTAGCGGGACGTCGATGGTGGTTTAACCCCTAAGAAGCCGCAATCGCTATTGAACGCGGCTTCTAAGGGGTTAATCAGCGGGGACATCGCGATCGGTCCCCGCTGAAGTAGCTGCGGCAACTGCTGTACGAGACAGCAGCTGTCACAGCTCCTGTATGTGTCGGGAGGACTGCTGAAATGGCCGATCCTCCCGTGATTAACTATTAGGTGATGGAGCGCGAACGATGCACTTACCATGACCTAATAGTACGTCAAGGAGCGGGAAGGGGTTAAGCAACTTTTATATTGTTTGTTTTATAATTTTTTATTAAGTTTCTATGTATCCTATATACATAGAAGTTGTGTCTTGCCGTCAAAACCATTTCTAGCACGTCTGCTGGACTGGCGGATTGGCTGAAAGATGGTCCTGGGTATGTATACATCATACATAGAAGCTGTATCTCAAAAAGTAGAAAAGAATGTAGCAAAAAACTATTTAAAAGTTGCGAAAAATCACATATAACATTGTTTTATAAAAATAAAAAAATAACTGAGTTCAAAGGTGTACAAAGCCTTTAAAGCGCACCTAACTTTTCAGGTGACTTTTCAGAATAATTTGTCATATGTGTACATGAATAACACTATGTATGGCCATTATAGGACTTGTATTCTGCATTTCTTAGCAATTTTCTCCTCTGCAGACTCTATCTATATGTGCCTTTCAGTAAGTCGCTAACAGGCAATAATGCTTTGGAATGCTATTTACTAGAAAAAAAAAAAGGCCTGTGGTCCTGACATCTAAATAGGCACAATCCTAGTGGGTTAACCCCTTAAGGACGCAGCCTAGTTTTGGCCTTAAGGCTCAGAGCCCATTTTTCAAATCTGACATATTTCACTTTATGTGGTAATAACGTCGGAATACTTAAACCTATCCAAGCGATTCTGAGATTGTTTTCTCGTGAGACATTGGGCTTTATGTTAGTGGTAAAATTTGGTCGATATATTCAGTGTTTATTTGTGAAAAATTGCAAAATTTAGAGAAAAATGTGAAAAAATAGCATTTTTCCGAATTTAAATGCATCTGCTTGTAAAACAAATGGTTATACCAGCCAAAATAGTTACTAGTTCACATTTCCCATATGTCTACTTTAGATCTGCATAGTTTTTAGAGCATTATTTTATTTTTATTGGACGTTACAAGGCTTAGAACATGAACAGCAATTTCTCATATTTTTAAGAAAATTTCAAAAGCCTTTTTGTTAAGGTACCTGTTCAGTTCTGAAGAGGCTTTGAGGGGCCTATGTATTAGAAACCCCCATAAAACACCCCATTTTAAAAACTAGACCCCTCAAAGTATTCAAAACAGCATTTAGAAAGTGTTTTAACCCTTCAGGCATTTCACAGGAATTAAAGCAAAGTGGAGGTGAAATTTGCAAATTTCATTTTTCTTGCTGAATTTCAATTTTATTCTATTTTTTTCCTGTAACAAAGAAGGTTTTACCAGAGAAACACTACTAAATATGTATTGTCCAGATTCTGCAGTTTTTAGAAATGTCCCACATGTGGCTCTAGTGCGCTCGTGGACTAAAACACAAGCCCCAGAAGCAAAGAAGCACATAGTGCATTTTGGTGCTTCTTTTTTATTAGCATATATTTTAGGCAGCATGCCAGGTTTGAAGAGGTGTTGAGGTGCCAAAACAGTAGGAATCCCACAAAACTGACCCCATTTTGGAAACTGCACCCCTCAAGGAATTCATTTATGGTTGTTGTTACCATTTTGACCCCGTAGTTTTTTCACAGCGCGTATTTGAATTGGGCTGTGAAATTAAAAGAATGACAATTTTTCCAATAAGATGTCATTTTTGATCAGAATTTCTTATTTTCACAGGGAACAAAATGCCCCATTTTGTTTCCCAATTTTTCCTGAGTGCGGCAATACCCCATTTGTGGTGATAAACTGCCGTTTGGGCCCATGGGAGGCCTCAGAAGGAAAGGAGCGCTGTGTGTTCTTAGGAGTCCAGATTTTGCTGGATTGGTTTTCGGGTGCCATGTCGCATTTGCAGAGCCTCAGAGGTATCAAAGCAATGGAAACCCACCAAAAGTGACCCCATTTTGGAAATAAAACCCCTCAAGGAATTTATTTATGGGTGTTGTGACCATTTAGACCCCAAAGTTTTTTCACTGAATTTATTTGAATTGGGCTGTGAATTAAACATTTTTTTATTTTTTCCAATAAGAGGTAGTTTTGGCTCAAAATTTCTTATTTTCACAAGGAATAAAATACCCCATTTTGTTGCCCAATTTGTCCTTAGTGCGGCAATACCCCATTTGTGGTGATAAACTGCCGTTTGGGCCCATGGGAGGGCTCAGAAGGAAAGGACCACCATGTGGCCTACTGGGAATTTTCTGGTGCTAAGTCATGTGTGCAGAAGCCCCTGAGGTATCAGTACAGTTGAAACCCCTGAGAAGTGACCCCGTTTTAAAAACGACACCCCTTAAGGAATTCATCTAGAGGTGTAGTGAGCATTTTGACCCCACAGGTATTGTGTAAAAGATAATGCGCAGCAGATGGTGCAGAGTGAGATTTGCAATTTTCTATATATATGCCATGTCAGTGTCCGATATATTGTGCCCAGCATGCGCCACTGGAGACATACACCCCATAAACTGTAATGTGGGCTCTCCCGGGTACGGCAATACCCTACATGTGGCTGTTATTAGCTGCCTGGGCACACGGCAGGGCTCAGAAGGAAAGGACCACGATTTGGCCTACTGGAGCTTTTCTGGTGCTAAGTCTTGTACGCAGAAGCCCCTAAGGTACCGGTACAGTTGAAACCCCCGAGAAGTGACCCTGTTTTAAAATCTACACCCCTTAAGGAATTCATCTAGAGGTGTAGTGAGCATATTGACCCCACAAGTATTGTGTAAAAGATAATGTGCAGTAGTTGGTGCAGAGTGAAATTTGCAATTTTCTATACATATATGCCAATTCAGTGTCCGAAATATTGTGCCCAGCATGCGCCACCGGAGATATACACCTCATAAACTGTAATGTTGGTTCTCCTGGGTACGGCAATACCCTACATGTGGCTGTTATCAGCTGCCTGGGCACACAGCAGGGCTCAGAGGGGAAAGATGAGGAGGGGTAAGCTGTGCGAAATGGATCAGAGTGAATAAAACTGGGGTAAATTAAAAATAAAGGGATGTATGATAAATTTTAAAACACTCTTTCATACAGAGCTCTGGTTTTTGGGGACACGCGTCACATTGATATATTGTGTCCTTCCTTATCCCCCTCTTATAGCAGACTCTGCACCTCTTTTGACTTTTTCCCTGTTTGCCAGTTTGGGGAACTTCTCCTAAAAAGTGTTGCCCTGGTACGATGCCTGTGGCCCCGCTTCCAGAAGTACTGTAAGGCTTCAGGACTTGATCTGACAAGTCCACCCGTCCCATGTACCTATTGTAGTCCAGGATGCAGTCTGGTTTGGGGGTCCCTGTACTGGTACCTCGTACAGGTACATGGGTACTGATGTGGCATCTCTCTTGTCCTTGTACTTGACACACAATATGTTGCTGCTAGATTGTGCCCTGCTCTCACCCCTTCTGAGCTTTGCCCTGCAGAGTCTTAGGGAGGCCTCTCAGATTACTTCTAGCAGTGCCGCATGCCGCAGGACTTCTGGAAGCGAGGCAGTTGAAGAGTCGGACGCTGGTATAAAAATTATCCAGGTAGAGGTGGTAGCCCTGGTCCAGCAGTGGGTGCACCAAATCCCACACAATTTTTGTATTAACTCCCAGTAAGGGGGGGCATTCTGGGGGCTGAATACTGGTGTCCTTCCCTTCATATATCCTAAATTTGTAGGTATACCCTGATGCACTCTCGCACAGCTTATACATCTTCACGTCATGCCTTGCCCTCTTACTCGGCAGGTACTGGCGGAATTGAAGCCTCCCTTTAAAATGTACCAGGGATTCATCTATAGAAATACACTTCTCGGGGGTGAATGCTGGGAAAACCGGGCACTGAAACGGTCTAATAGGGGTCTCCGTTTATACAAACGGTCAAAACTGGGGTCATCTCGGGGTGGGCGCGGCTTATTATCAGTATAATGTAAGAAGCGAAGTATTGCCTCATTTATATTTTATTTTTTAATTTCCAGCTCAGTTCTGAAGTTGCTTTGAGGGGCCCATATATTAGACACCCTTATCAAACACCCCATTTCAGAAACTAGACCCCTCAAAGTATTCACAACAGCATTTAGAAAGTTTATTAACCCTTTAGGTGTTTCACAGGAATTTAGAGCAAAGTAGAGGTGACATTTAATTAATTTAATTTAATTTATTAGGCACCATGTCCGGTTTGAAGAGGTCTTGTGGTGCTAAAACAGTGGAAACCCCCCAAAAGTGACCCCAATTTGGAAACTAGACCCCTTGAGGACTTCATTGTAGTTTTCTTGGGGTGCATGCGGCTTTTTGATCAGTTTTTATTCTAATTTTAGGTGGCGTGGTGACTAAAAAAACAGCAATTTTACTATTGTTTTTTATTCTATTTTTTTTACAGCGTGCACCGTGCGCTATAAATGACATATTCACTTTATTCTGCGGGGCGATACGATTACGGCGATACCAGATGTTTATAGTTTTATTTTATGTCTTATGGCATTTACACAATAAAATAAGTTTTGTAAACAATCATTCACTTTTTGTGTTACGTTATTCTAAGAGCCAGAACTGTTTTATTTTTCCATCAATAAAGCCGTGCGAGGACTTATTTTTTGCGTAACGAACTGTAGTTTCGATCAGGACCATTTTTAGGTACATGCGACTTTTTGATCTCTTTTTATTCCATTTTTTGGGAGGTGAAGTGACCAAACAATTGTGATTGTGGTTCGGTTTATTATTATTTTCTTTTACGGCGTTCACCGTGCGGGATAAATAACGACATCGTTTTGTAGTTCAGGACGTTACGGACGCGGCGATACCAATTATGTATAGTTTATTTGTTTATTTATATATTTTTATTAATAATAAAGGACTGATAAGGGAAAAAGGGGGATTTTTACTTTTATTACTTATAAATCTTTTATTTTCTTATTTTTACACAACTTTTTTTTACTTTTTCACACTTTTTTTACTTTGTCCCACTAGGGGACTTGAGGGCAGGAGGCTCTGATCGCTATTCTAATACACTGCACTACATACGTAGTGCAGTGTATTCGAGCTGTCAGCTGTTCGCTGACAGCAAGCATAGTGGGTCCTGATTTTGTCGGGACCCACTAGGCTTCCGTCGATGGCGTAGCCAGAGTCCATTGTTAGGATTCTGGTTGCCATAGTAACCATCGCGGCCCGCTATCGTGTAGCAGGCCGGCGATGGCAGCTTAACCCCCTAAGAAGCCGCGATCGCTATTGAACGCGGCTTCTAAGGGGTTAATCAGCGGGGACCACCGCGATCGGTCCCTGCACACTAAGCTGTGATAGCCTGCTGTCGGAAACAGCAGGTATCACAGCTCAGACACGCGCCGGGGAAAGATTGCGCCGTGTTTACTCAGGTCAGTACTATTAGGGTATGTTCACACGGCCTATTTACGGACGTAAATCGGGCGTTTTTGCCCCGAATTACGCCCGAAAATAGCGCCTCAATAGCGCTGACAAACATCTGCCCATTGAAAGCAATGGGCAGACGTTTGTCTGTTCACACGAGGCGTATATTTACGCGCCGCTGTCAAATGACGGCGCGTAAATAGACGCCCGTGTCAAAGAAGTGACCTGTCACTTCTTTGGCCGTAATTGGAGCCGTTATACATTGACTCCAATGAATAGCAGCGCCAATTACGGCCGTAATGGACGCGGCGTTCAAGCGCCTGCACATGCCGTTACGGCTGAAATTACGGGGATGTTTTCAGGCTGAAACATCCCCGTAATTTCAGCCGTAACGGACACCCTCGTGTGAACATACCCTTAGGGTATGTGCACACACACTAATTACGTCCGTAATTGACGGACGTATTTCGGCCGCAAGTACCGGACCGAACACAGTGCAGGGAGCCGGGCTCCTAGCATCATACTTATGTACGACGCTAGGAGTCCCTGCCTCGCTGCAGGAGAACTGTCTCGTACTGAAAACATGATTACAGTACGGGACAGTTGTCCCGCAGCGAGGCAGGGACTCCTAGCATCGTACATAAGTATGATGCTAGGAGCCCGGCTCCCTGCACTATGTTCGGTCCGGTACTTGCGGCCGAAATACGTCCGTCAATTACGGACGTAATTAGTGTGTGTGCACATACCCTTACTGACCTGAGCGCGAACGATGTACTTAGCGCGACGTAATAGTACTGACCTGAGCGCGAAGGGGTTAAGAAAAGTAAGTAACTAGCGTTTTTTTTTTTAATATGCTAAAAATCTTCGCTACACCATTACTATACAGAAAGCAGATAATGTGAATAAGCAGTAAACCTAGAGCGGTATCACAGCGTACACGTGGTCTATGAAAGGTCAATAGGGGTCGAGTAATACAGCTAATGAGGGGAAAAATAATTACTATCCATGATAAATGATAGGACAGGCAGGCTGATATCCATGTAACCCTGCTCACAAAGGTTATGACAGCCTTCACGGTAAAGAAGATGTCACAGCAATCAATAATCAAGTTAGTCAAATGGAACTTAAATAACGCGAGTAAAGGACCATTTATTAGCAGATATTATGATAAATCTGTTCTAAAGGCTTGACCTGTTCTGACAAGAAAATCTCCTGTGTACTGAAGGAAGAGTGTCACAGTAATCTAAGATTTATGAGATGTCTGCAAATGTATGACTAGGTACATGTACACCAATACACACATACACACACACACACATATATATATATATATATATATATATATATATATATATATATATATATATATATATATATATATATATATATACATATAGATAGATATATATATATATATATATATATATATATATATATATATATATATACATATTCCTATAGGTTATTCCGACTTATGGGGGAAAAAGTTGCACAACAATAAAAAAGTTATGGTTGACAGAATGCGGTAAGGCAAAAATAAAGTGGTTCTTAAAGCTTTGAAGGCAATATTTTAAAATAATAAGTTAATCTTTTATTTCATTTTGAACAAGTTAACAATTGGATTTTTATTTAAAAAAAAGTTTACTTTTTGAGATACAGCTTCTATGTATCCTGGATACATAGAAGCTGTATTTTGCGGTCAAAGTCGAATCTGTCAGGTCAGCCGGACTGACGGCTTCAGTAAACGGTGGTCAGACATGTAGGATCCAGCTATTATCGATCACATTTAACTTAAATGTAATTGATAAAAGATTGATCCTGCGTGTCACCGAAGCCGTCAATCCTGCTGACCTGATGGATTCAGCTTTGACCGCACGACACAGCTTCTATGTATCCAGGACATGAAGTTGTATCTCAAAAAGTAATTTTTTTTAAAGCCCAATTCAAAACTTGTTCAAAATAAAACAAAACATTAATTTATATTAAAAAAAATTCCTTCAAGAGTTTACATAGCCTTTAAGGCTAATTTTGGCTCGATCCTAAAGGTGGCATGAAGACAAGCCCTTTCCATTTGCTCTATCAGAGCATTGAGATGTCATAGAGGGCGTCCCCTGTTTAATACATGGTTGGCTATACATTTGAATGTCAGGCTTGTAATTCTGCATTTACCCTTCAGGGCCAAAAGTGTCTTTCCTCATCCATCAACTGATCCAGGCCCTGCTTCTATTTAAGAAGGGGTGGTCTTCATCAGATAGCCCCTTTACATGATTTACTATTATATAATTTTGTAAATCATTCTTTATAATACCTAAAAGTTATTTACAGAGAGAAGACTGGTCTATTGTTACTGGGTCATGACAAAACTCTACAGTGTAATAAATATGACAAAATATATTTCATAGATGCCACTAAAGAAAATAAAGAGGAATAAAACCTATTAACTAGATTGTAAAAATAAAATTGTTATTAAAAATATTCTATAACACCCAGTGAACTTTTACTAGGAAGTTTGAACTAGTTGTTAATGTAGCCCTGGGGTGGAAGATGTCTTCTGATAAATGACTGTATGAGAATGGATGGAGATAGAACAGCACTGAACAGGCAGTGACTCTAATTAATCTTAATAAGGAGATGTATATGACCGCTTTCTAGGTCAGAACGAGGTTAGACGCTGTCATTTTTATGAAAATCACTTTTCCTGATGTTTCTTACATTGCTGTATAATTAAGTAACTGGAATGGTCTACTTGGTGTATTATGGACCCCCTAGAAAAGATACATTAGGGTATATTTACTAATGCAGGTGTTGTAAAGGATCTGCCATACACAGCTTCTGTGTCGACGCCCGTGGTTAATCAGTCTGCATCTGTTCCTAGGTCTGATAGAGTGACTCGATCTGCTACCACTCAGGCTGGTAGGCTGAGGAGTGGGAGAACCTATCACAGCCTGGCCAGACGGTTCTAGCTCCCGCCCTCGGTCTATTTATACCTTCATTTGCTGCTTGTCCTTTGCCTGTGATTCTATCTTGTTTCCTGGCTCTGCTGCTCCTGGTATTACTATTGACCTCTGCTTCATATAGACCCTGGCTTTACTGACTACGCTCCTGCTCTGCGTTTGGTACCTCGTACACTCCTGGTTTGACTCGGCTCGTTCACTACTCTTGTTGCTCACGGTGTTGACGTGAGCAACTGCCCCATTTCCCTTAGCTTCTTTGTACCCTTGTCTGTTGTGCACATATTGAGCGTAGGGACCGTCGCCCAGTTGTACGCCGTCGCCTAGGACGGGCCGTGCAAGTAGGCAGGGACTGAGTGGCGTGTAGATTAGGGCTCATCTGTCTGTCTACCTACCCCGACATTACATAATCACAGGCCCATATACCTTTTCTACCCTGGTCCCTGACACAACTATGGACCCCCTTGAGACCCTGGCTCAGCAAATGCAGGGTCTCTCCCTACAGGTCCAAGCCCTGGCTCAGAGGTGCAACCAGCGTGATGCTAACCAGGTAGTGCCCTCCACCTTACCTCTTGAACCCCACCTCAAGTTGCCTGACCGGTTCTCAGGGGACCGGAAGACTTTTTTCTCCTTTCGGGAGAGTTGTAGGCTCTATTTCCATCTAAGGCCCCACTCCTCAGGTTCTGAGAGCCAGCGAGTGGGTATAATTATGTCCCGGCTCCAGGACGCCCCCCAGGAATGGGCCTTCTCCTTGGCCCCTGACGCCCCTGAACTCTCTTCTGTTGACCTTTTCTTTTCGGCTCTCGGACTCATCTATGACGAGACTGACAAGACTGCCTTTGCCGAGAGTCAGCTAGTGACATTACGTCAGGGTAAGAGACCCGTTGAGGAGTACTGTTCTGACTTTAGGAAGTGGTGTGTAGCTTCTCGGTGGAATGACCCTGCCTTGAGGTGCCAGTTTAGATTGGGTCTGTCGAACGCCCTGAAAGACCTATTAGTTAGCTATCCCTCTTCTGACTCTTTAGATCAGGTTATGGCTTTAGCGGTACATCTTGACCGACGTCTCAGGGAACGACGACTTGAACGTTTTTGTGCCTTCTCCTCTGGCTCCCCCATGATGGCTCCCGAGGTTCCGTTGCTTCGTTCTTCCATGGAAAACTCGGATGAACCAAAGCAACTCGGGGCCTCCGTGTCTCCCCAACAACGTAGAGAGCTCCGCAGGAAGTATGGTCTCTGCTTCTACTGTGGGAATGACAAGCATCAAGTGAACAACTGTCCTAGGCGTAAGAATAAGCAGCCGGAAAACTTCCGCGCCTAAGTGACCATCGGGGAGGTCGCTTGGGCGCACAGGTATTTCCCGTAAATATGAAACCTAATAAGATCTTGCTTCCCTTTCAGGTCTCTTTTGATGGTAGGTCTGCCACCGGCAGTGCCTTCGTGGATTCAGGGTCTTCTGCTAATATTATGTCTGTGGAATTTGCTATGTCTCTAGCTATGCCATTGATTGATTTGCCTAAACCTGTCCCGGTAGTGGGTATCGACTCCACTCCACTTGCTAATGGTTATTTTAGGCAGCATACCCGTTTTTTAACTCATTGTTGGCTCCATTCATTTGGAGCAGTGCTCTGTACTGGTGATGCAGGGATTATCGTCCGATTTGGTTTTAGGCCTTCCCTGGTTGCAGATGCATAAGCCCACGTTTAACTGGAATACTGGGGATCTTATTAAATGGGGTAATGAATGCATGACTTCCTGTTTTTCTGTTAATTTTATTTCTCTCCCTGAGGAGGTGAACACTCTACCTGAGTTTATGCAGGACTTCGCTGATGTTTTTTCTAAAAAGGCCTCCGAAGTGTTACCTCCTCATAGAGAATACGATTGCGCAATCGATTTGGTACTGTCACAAAGCGGGTTAGTGGACCCACTAGGCCGTACCGCTGCAGCGGGGAGGCAGCTGGCCAAACAACAGGACACCCCAGAAATACAATGTCCCGCACAAGGGTACCTGAATAGTCCAGATGGTGGCCGCAGCTCTGGCACAGATGAGATGGGTGCAGCAGATGGCGCCAAACGTGGCGGATGACACAGGAGCCACAAGTTGCGCCAGACGTGGCGGATTCCTCCGGACGTGGCAGATAACACAGGACGTGGCAGATAACACAGGACGTGGCGGATTCCTCCGGACGTGGCAGATGACACAGGACGTGGCAGATTCCTCTGGACGTGGCAGATGACACAGAAGTGGCACAACTTGATACTAGGGCAAAGCACGGGAAACAGGAACGGGGAACAAGGTAAGGGTAACAACAGGAACGGGAAACACTAAGGGACCATTTTCAAGACAGACTGGGAAAACTAACAACGCTCATGCATCGAACTAGGGGGCTGGACCCCTCTTATAGCCCAGGGTACTCACGGGTCAAAGGGCGTTCAAGATGTCCGGTGCGCGCGCTGCCCCTTTAAGAGCGGGGACGAGCGTGCGCGCGCACCCTGCGGGCTCCGGCGGAGGTGAGTGGATGCAAGCGCTGGCGTCTCCTGAGGAGGAGGCTGGGGCCAGCGCTTGCCGACTCGTGGCTGCGGCTGTCAGCGGGAGGCTGGAGCTGACAGCCCGCAGCCACGGACATTACAGGTACCAGGAGCTAAGCTCCCTAATGGTAGGATATTTAATCTCTCTTGTCCCGAACGTGAGGCCATGAGAGAATATATCCAGGAAAGCCTGGCCAAGGGTTACATTCGCCCCTCTACTTCGGTAGGTGCTGGCTTCTTCTTCGTAGGGAAGAAGGATGGTGGTCTTAGGCGATGCATCGATTACCGAAACTTGAATAAGGTCACTGTAAGGAACCAGTATTCCCTTCCTTTGAATCCTGATCTCTTCAATCAGGTTCAGGGGGCCCAATGGTTCTCTAAGTTTGATCTTCGGGGTGCTTATAACCTTATAAAAAATCAGAGAAGGGGATGAGTGGAAGACTGCGTTTAACACGCCCGAAGGTCATTTTGAATACCTCGAATACCTCGTCATGCCCTTTGGGTTGTGTAATGCTCCCGCGGTCTTCCAGAATTTCATAAATTAGATTTTAAGAGACTACCTGGGGGTATTTCTTGTAGTGTACCTTGATGACATACTTGTGTTTTCCAAGGACTGGTCCTCCCACATTGAGCATGTCAGGAAGGTGCTCCAGGCCCTTCAGGAACACAAACCCTTTGCTAAATCCAAAAAATGTGTGTTTGGGGTGCAGGGGATACCATTTTTGGGTCAAATCCTCACTCCTAATGAATTCCGCATTGACCCTGCCAAGGTTCAGGCTGTGGCTGAATGGGTCCTACCTTACTCCCTGAAGGCGTTACAGTGCTTCCTGGGGTTTGCTAATTATTACAGGAGATTTATTGCTAACTTCTCGGTCATCGCTAAGCCTCTTACGGATCTTACTCGCAAAGGTGCTGATCTCCTCCACTGGCCTCCGGAGGCGGTCCAGGCTTTTGAGATCCTTAAGAAGTGCTTTATCTCTGCCCCAGTGCTGATTCAGCCTAACCAAATGGAGCCATTCATCGTGGAGGTTGACGCCTCCGAGGTGGGAGTGGGTGCTGTCTTGTCCCAGGGTACCAGGTCCCTCACCCATCTCCGTCCCTGTGCCTACTTCTCCAGGAAGTTCTCGCCCACTGAGAGTAACTATGACGTGGGCAACGGCAAACTCTTAGCCATTAAATGGGCATTTGAAGAGTGGTACCACTTCTTGGAGGGGGCTAGGCACCAGTTAACGGTCCTTACCGACCACAAGAATCTGGTTTTCCTAGAATATGCCGGGAGTCTAAATTCGAGACAAGCTCGATGGGCGTTGTTTTTTTACTAGATTCAACTTTGTGGTCACCTATAAGGCTGGGTCTAAAAATATTAAAGCTGATGCACTGTCGCGTAGCTTCATGGCCAGCCCTCCTTCGGAAGAAGATCCTGCTTGTGTTTAGCCCCCAGGTATAATCATATCCTATGTCGATTCTGACTTAGTCTCCTTCATTCCCCTCGCCGAATTTTCCCTTAATAACCGGGTCAGTAACTTGTCAGGGGTCTCC
The DNA here is from genome assembly GCF_050947455.1 of Rhinoderma darwinii. Lineage (NCBI taxonomy): Eukaryota > Metazoa > Chordata > Amphibia > Anura > Rhinodermatidae > Rhinoderma > Rhinoderma darwinii. The sequence continues at coordinate 40,432,484 of NC_134691.1, read as the reverse complement.
CCCCTTTTCTGTAATTTTGGGTTTAATCCACGGTTCTCCTCCGTTTCACCTGGTAGTTCTAACAATCCCGAGGTAGATGTCGTTCATCGGGAACTGTGCACAGTCTGGGCCCAGGTTCAGAAGAACCTAGAGGCGTCCCAGAGCATACAAAAGACTCAGGCAGATAGAAGATGTTCTGCTAACCCCTTGTTTGTGGTCGGGAATCTGGTGTGGCTGTCTTCAAAAAATTTGCGATTAAAGGTTCCGTCCAAAAAATTTGCTCCCCGGTATATAGGGCCGTATAAGGTCATTGAGGTCCTTAAACCTGTCTCCTTCCGGCTGGAGTTACCCCAGTCTTTTCAAATACACTACGTGTTTCATGCCTCCCTCCTGAAACGCTGCTTCCCGTCCTTGGCTACCTCGAGGAAACCTCTGGTCCCTGTTCTCACCCCTGAAGGGGTAGAATTCGAGGTGGCCAGGATTGAGGACAGCAGGATGGTCCAAGGCTCCCTCCAATACCTGGTCCATTGGAGAGGATACGGGCCTGAGGAGAGGACTTGGGTACCCGCCCGGGATGTTCACGCTGGGGTATTGCTCAGGAGGTTCCATCTTCGGTTCCCCAATAAGCCAGGTCCACCTAGGAAGGGTCCAGTGGCCCCTCATAAAAGAGGGGCTACTGTAAAGGATCTGCCAGACACAGCTTCTGTGTCGACGCCCATTGTTAATCAGTCTGCATCTGTTCCTAGGTCTGATAGAGTGATTCGATCTGCTACCACTCAGGCTGGTAGGCTGAGGAGTGGGAGAACCTATCACAGCCTGGCCAGACGGTTCTAGCGCCCGCCCTCGGTCTATTTATACCTTCATTTGCTGCTTGTCCTTTGCCTGTGAGTCTATCTTGTTTCCTGGCTCTGCTGTTCCTCCTATTACTATTGACCTCTGCTTCATATAGACCCTGGCTTTACTGACTACGCTCCTGCTCTGCGTTTGGTACCTCGTACACTCCTGGTTTGACTCGGCTCGTTCATTACTCTTGTCGCTCACGGTGTTGCCGTGGGCAACTGCCCCATTTCCCTTAGCTTCTTTGTACCCTTGTCTGTTTGTCTGTCGTGCACATATTGAGCATAGGGACCGTCGCCCAGTTGTACGTCGTCGCCTAGGACGGGCCGTGCAAGTAGGCAGGGACTGAGTGGCGGGTAGATTAGGGCTCAACAGTCTGTCTACCTACCCCGACATTACAGGTGTATTGCCGAGCGTGTGCCATATTCCTCAACACTGTGCACACCGATGAGGAACATAAACCCAGCTAATGAGCTACAGCTGATTGTTCTGTGCGGAAAAGTGGCAGCGTTATCGGCCACAAACTTTTTTACAAAACTTACGCCATTATTGCCTTGATAAACACTGTCCTACTGGATTCCTCACGAATAACTTGTACTTGACTATGTCTGCTGAGAGTACTATTGCTGATCTACTTACAGAGCCCTCCCTTTTTAGCACCTATATGGTACCTTTATGGTATACAGGTTCGGTCTGGCCCGCTAGAGTACTAGAGGATCCTCCAGTGGGCCCAGACTCTGACCCAATAAAAGGTCTCAAAAGGTCAAGAAGAAGACAACCCCATTTGAAGCTGACTTGGGAGCCAAGCACTTACCACTAGAGACCATTTCTTATGGGTGATTCAAAAATAACCTATTAGAACTTATTGACAATATGTCCTGTGTATACAATGATAACTAGTGGATGTGCACATATTCCGTAGAGATAGTGGGTGGGCCCTCAGAATCATTCCCTCTAGTGGGCCCAAGGGACCCCAGTCCAACGCTGAGGGTGTATACATTTTTCCCAAACATTCCAGACAATTGCTTTAGGGAGTCTTAGGAATGAGTACACACTTCTATATTTTATGGTAATTTTCCATGGTCATATATTTTTGTTCCAAGGTGATGTGGTTCTAAATACCTTGGTAATTGGTCTGCAGGATGTTCTCTCTGCTATGGTCCTGCTGCTGGTGGAGAAGCCAAAAATGCTCATACCATCTATAAAAATGGTAGCCTTCAAACATGTAACTCAACAGTGAAGGAAATTCACACTACTCATCTGTACAGTAATGATCAGATGTAGACAACCCCTGTCCATTTGCTTAATTAGGGCATATGTACATCAGAGATGGGAGTCCCCCATTCGGGATCCCCCTCTATGAGCCAGAACAGAGAGCCACTCTGGTGGACTTGGCCCGTCCATTTATTACAATGATAGACATTCATTACATGGACGGCCATTCATTAGACTCCATGTAATGCTACATTTCAAGTGGAAATGTAGAGGCAGAGGCGACTGTAACCGCTGTATGCCGGGGGTTAGAGAAATGAAACCCCATTTGAAAGTCTAGCTACAACTCTTGGATCAAGATGAAGTCTTGCTCCCATAGTGACCCCCATGCAATATCATGCCCCCATAGAGCCCCCATGCATTATCATGCCCACATAGTGCCCACACACCATACAATGCCCCCTTAGTGCCCCCACACAGTATGACGTCCATATAGTCTCTCCCACACAGTATCATGCCCACATAGTGCCCCCTCAAAATATCATGCCGCCATTGTGCACGCCCACATTATCCATTTTGTCAGCACTAGACATATAGACCTTGAATTGTAACACTGTTAGAAATCCTTCCTATGCTTCACAGCTAAATATATATTCCTCTAAAGAATATTACAGTTTGAGCAAAGACCTCCACATATAAGGTTAGGTCACAGCAGGGGCCAAATGGGGTAGAATTAAAATAACATCTTTTTTTGTCTGTAACTGAAGAATACTCCAGCAGAATGGTAATCACCTTATCTGTCTAAAGAGTTTATATGCCTGAGGCATGAGCAGACAGCAATATTAAATATTACAGTATTGAATGACTCCTTTTTTTCAAAACCAGTGCTACACCTGTCCATGGATGAACAGGTGAGGCACTGTGTTTGGAAGAAAGCAGATACGTTTTTCTATTTTTAGACAATGCCTTTTATATTAAAATAAAAACTTTATACCGTTTAAATGGTTCAGGCTTTTGCTGTGTAAACAAAATAAAGTATCAACTTTAATCCCTTAACGACATCCGATGTACTATTACGTCGCTGTCGTTAAGTACTTAACGCAATAGAAGAAAAGGGAGGAAACCTCCAGCTCACCAGTCCTGCGTCTCCTGTTCAGGGATCGCTCGGATCTCAGTGACTGCTCACGGTAAGTAACATATGACAAGGAAGAGTGCGATCCAGCGCTGAAGGATGGTTTAAAAGGAATCAGTGTTCCCAATTTTATTAATAAACAAAAAATAAAATGTAGAGACACAGTAGCGAGCTGGTTTTTTAAATCAATTGCCTACGCGTTTCAGAGACGACTCATGTCCTTAACCCCTTCCCGCCATTTCACGTACAGTTACGTGATGGGAGATGGTGTTTTCCCGCAACTCCACGTAACTATACGTGAAACAGATCGAGCTGGCTCAGGAGCTGAGACAGCGACATCACCGCTGGGTGACAGCTGTATGTTACAGCTGGCACCCTGAGGTATCGGCCAGGACCGGAGCTAGCCTCCGATCCGACCGATTAACCCCTCACATGATTAGTTCAATAGAGATCGCAGCATGTGAGGAGTTTATAGCCACCGGCACCCCAGCAACGTGATTGCTGGGTTGCCGGTGGCTGCAAAGGCGATCGGAGGTCTAATACTTACCTCCCGGTCTGCCAGTAACGGAATCCTCCTATGTCCCGTCGTCGGCGGGGCCCAGGAGGCTTCCGGTACCATCGGAAAGATGGCGCCGGCTCAGCTTCTGGCTCAGAAGCTGAGCCGGCGTCATCAGCAGTGGGTGTCCGCTGTATGTTACAGCGGACACCCCGATCTATCGGCAGGAACCGGAGCTAGCTCCGATTGCTGCCATTAACCCCTTCAATGCAGCGTTTTAATGCAATTGCTGCATCAAAGTGGTTTGCATGAAATCGGCAGCCCTGCCATTCACCTTCAAAATCCACGCTCCAAAAGCCAAATGGCGCTACCTCCTTTCTGAACCCCACAGTGTGCCCAAACAGCAGTTTACTTCCACATATATGGCATCAGCATACCCGTGAGAACCCTTTTAACAATTTTTGGGGTGTGTGTCTCCAGTGGCACAAGCTGGGCGCCATATATTGGCATATCTATGGAAAAAATCCAATTTTCACTCTGCAACATCGAGTGCACACCAATTTCTGCCAATCACCTGTGGGGTTAATATGCACACTACACCCCTAGGTGAATACCTTGGGGGTGTAGTTTCCAAAATGGCGTCACTTCTGGGGGGGATCCACTGTTTTGGTCCCACAGGGACTTTGCAATTGCGACATAGTGCCCTTCCCTTCTGAGCCCTACTCTGTGCCCAAACAGCAGTTTATGACCACATATGTGGTATTGCCGTACACAGGAGAAGTTGCTTTACAAGTGTTGGGGTGCTTTTTTTCATTTATTTGTTGAGAAAATGAAACATTTTCAGCTAAAACAACGTCTTATTGAAGAAAGAGGATTTTTTTTCTTTTCACTGCCCAATTCTAATAAAATCCATGAAACATCTGTGGGGTCAAAATGCTCACTACACCCCTAGATGAATTCCTCAAGGGGTGTAGTTTCGTGAATCGAGTCACTTTTGGGGAGTTTCCACTGTACTGGTACCTTAGGAGCTTTGAAAAAGTGACATGGTGTCAAGAAACCAATCCAGCAAAATCTGTGCTCCAAAAGCCAAATGGCGCTCCTTCTCTTCTGATCCTTGCCGTGTGCCCAAACAGCAGTTTATGACTACAAATGGGGTATTGCCGTACTCCAGAGAAGTTGCTTTACAAATGTTGGGGTTCTTTTATTCTTTTATTTGTTGAGAAAATGAAAAATTTTGAGCTAAAGCTACGTCTTATTCAGACAGGACCTGCAGAATTTGAGGGACCGGGTGAGGGAGATGGAGGACCGCATCTCTGGGCTGGAAGATAGAGTGGCACCGCAGACGGTGAAGTTGGCTCAGCTAGACAGGGTGGCTAATCAATGGCTACAGCGGGCAGACGACCTGGAAAATCGTCTGCGCCGCTATAATATACGGATCCTAGGGCTTCCAGAGCGCTGTGAAGGCAGAGACCCCTGCTCCTTTATCGAAGCCTGGTTTAAAGAAATTTTGCCGAATGCTGTATTGTCACCGTCTTACACTATTGAAAGGGCGCACCGTGTACCCGGCAGACCACCACTGCCTGGCGCTCCACCGAGACCTCTGCTACCACGCTTTCTCAGCAGTCGAGACCGTGACGCCATTTTGCAAGCTGCCCGTACGCATGGAGAAATCCGGTTCCAGAATACTACTATCCTGCTTTTTCCTGATTTTTCCGCCGCATTACAGAAAACGAGGGCTTCCTTTGTACAAGTCAAGAAGAGGCTGCGAGATCTTCAAATTTCTTATTCAATGGCGTTTCTAGCACGATTGATAGTTATGCATCAAGACAAGACGGTTTTCTTCAACACTCCGTTAGAAGCGGATGAATGGCTGACTTCCCTGGGTCGCTCCCCTCGAAGATAGAATTGAATCTTTCAGCACTATATGGAACTGTTCACCGTGAACATTTTGTTCTATCTGCCTTCCTGCGCGGGATTTCGTTTTGGATCTCCAGATGAGTATTAGCCTGTCTTATCCTGAAATGGCGTCCTCATGCTAATTTTGCCTCATATAATACTTGTAGTTTTTCATTTGAAAGTTCTGAGAGAAGATTTATGGAACATTCAGTAAAACTACTGTTCATTAGTATTGCATTGAAGTATTTGGTATTGAGATACAGGCGACTTTAAAGTGTATTAATTAATGTACATGTGACCAGTCAATTTAAATTGATAATTTAAATTCTGGGCGGGTGGAAGCTGGCCTTCCTTTTCTTGAGAAATAGTATGTCTATCGTTAGCGGTCAATTATCCGCGAAATTGGGAATCATAATGCTGGTTCCTCTATTTTCCTTGTGCTTTTTTCTTTGTTCTTGCTCACCTGTATTAGCTATCTGATATATAGGTGATCCCCCGTTTTGCCTCAACTATCACTTCTGTGATACAAAAACGCGCAACACTTGTTGTTCTATGTGTGTTATTGTTCATAACCTAACTGTTTCACTGCTTATCTCAACTGACAGTATTTTTTATTGCTCTCTTACTGGATTATTCTTTACTATTCGTATATCATGACATTATCTATTCTTTCTGTAAATGTGAGTAGTCTGGGAGACTCCCATAAGAGGAATCTAACTTTTTCATTTCTCCGACAACATGGTCCACAGATAATATGCCTTCAAGAGACACATCTTATACAATCTACTGCCCATTGCTTAAATAGAACATGGATTCAGTGGTCGGCCCATTCTACATACAGTACATATTCCAGAGGGGTTTCCATTTTGATACATAGATCGCTCAGATGGGAACCTGATGTGGTGCAGACGGACAAGGAGGGCAGGTCAATCTTCATACACGCTTGGATTGAAGGTCAGCAGTTCGTACTGATTGGACTTTATCTACCTCCTCCAGCTTCCCTGAATGTGTTGTATGAGGCGGCTAAATTTGCATCCCAATTTCCCGCGGCTGGGGTGATTTGTATGGGAGACTTCAACCTCCTTCTAGATCCTTCCACAGACAAATTTTATCCTGGACTTGTGCCCGGACATCTGTCCAGGTCTTCTCTTCTGGCTGGATTCTTGGGGGAGATGGGTTGGCTGGACATGTGGAGGCAACGTCATCCAAATGGCCACGAATATACATGCTTCACACGTGGGAGAAATTCACTGTCTAGGTTTGATTATGTGTGCAGTAACTCCAAAACCTACAGTATGCTGGAGCTTATTTCTCATCTGCCCCGAGCGATGTCGGATCACTCGCCTATATTAGTAAAACTCAACCTACGACCCCATCACCTGTATAGAGGACCTAGGAAGATTCATCCATTCTGGCTCAAGGTATTTGGGGAACAGGATCGCATCCCAGATCAATTGACAGTGTTCTTTGCAGATAATCTTCCCTTTGACAATCACTTGGCCCTATGGGACGCGCTGAAGGCATATCTACGAGGGTGTTTACAGTCCTCGATCTCCTACCACAGAAGACAGGCCTCTAGGATGGAACAGCTGCTGGCTACTGAGTGCTCAACATTGGAAGCCGCATTTATAGAGGACCCCACCCCGCTAAACCAGCAGACTTGGCTACAGAAAGGCAGGAAATATGTCCATCTCCTCCATGAAAAAACTAAACGTTGCATATTCTTTTCCAACCAGAAATACTTTGAGCTAGGCAATCAATCCAGTAGTCTGCTGGCACATCTTGTCCATAGTAATTCCGCCTCGCCGGCCATATTGTGTATTCACTCCGTAACAGGGGACGTGGTACACGACAATGAGCAAATTCTTGCGGAGAATCCAGACGGTGGCGCAGATAGGCGAACGTAACAACAATGACTGGGCCTTGGCCTCCTTGGATGCTGCTAAGGCCTTCGACTCTGTAGAATGGCCCTACCTAGCTAGTGTTCTATCCAGCTTTGGCTTTGGCTCTGCATTTGTGACATGGATACAGATCATTTATAAACATCCCAAAGCTAACATAGCACTGAACGGCCTAACATCTACCTCCTTTGATCTTGGAAGGTGAACGAGACAAGGCTGCCCCCTGTAACCCCTGCTCTTTGCAATGGCAATGGAACCGCTGGCAATACTCATCAGATCGGACTCTGAGGTGAAGGGGGTCCCGCACACGACGGTTAAGGACCGTATTGCTCTTTATGCAGATTACATTATGCTATTTGTTTTGCAGATACAGTCTTCCCTCCCGAGAATGATGCATCTTATTAACACTTTTGGAGATTACTCTGGACTTCGCATTAATTGGTCCAAATCGACCATTTTGTTTTTACAGCCTGGGGATTCACAACCTGTGGGCTCCACGAGAGAAGGTCTTGCTGTAGTTGATCATTTTAAGTACTTGGGAATACATATTGCCAGAAAGGCGGCGCTCTCTCTACAACTCAATGTGTATCCTCTATTGACCGTTTTCAGAGAAAAGTTTAAGATATGGGCTGCCCTTCCATTGTCGGTCATGGGGCGAATTAATCTGATTAAAATGGTAATACTTCCAAAGAGTCTTTATATTCTGCAACATATCTTCACTCCTATACCAAAGTCCTTCTTCCGACAACTGGAGTCTCATATCATTTCCTTTATATGGGTAAGGTCGCACTTGCATGTATCACCTTCTGCCAATAACAAGCTCATCCAGTTGTACTATATCCATCAGGCGTATCTGACACCTCAGCGTTTATTTAAAATGAAACACATATCGGAACCTGCCTGTCCGAAATGTTCTCATGCTCCAGCTGACTTCTGGCATATGGTGTGGATGTGCCCCCACATCCGGTCCTATTGGTAAGAGATCATCGGGTTCCTCAACTTAATGCTGCCATTTCCTGTTGCGCGGTCCCCAGAACTGTGTTTTTTGGAATACTGGATGAAGATATATGGTCCTGTCATACTAGAATCTTTCTGCAGGAGACCCTATTTTTGGCTCGTAAAGGCATATCTATGAGATGGATGGATCGCCGACCTCCTAAGGTTGCAGTGTGGAAACAGATGGTTAATTCTACTATATCGTATGAACGTATCATTTTCAAGCATAGAGATCGGCCAGACAAATTCCATAAGATACGGGACCTGTGGTGCAGCAACTCAGATACAACATACTCCCCCGGGGGGCTAGATATAGCAGTGGATGCTGTGAGGGGAGGGAGGGGAAGATAGATGGGATCAGTTTTGTCCGATTAAGTAGTGGATCTCCCGGACCTCTCACATATGAAAACATTTGTATGAGCCTTATGATGTATATGGTCTATTTGATAACTCTATCCTCCTTGATATTTTTAAGCCTCATTTGTGTAGCGGAGAAAATACAGTGTGGTAATGTTGTTGAGATTTGTACAGCACCTGCGAGTGCTCTGTTGTATTGATAGGGACACTGTTGTCCTTTACTTTTTATGCCTTATACTGTGATGAAACAAACTTACTTTTCAATAAAACGAGTTAAAAAAAAAAAAACCTACGTCTTATTGGAAAAAAAAGGATTTTTTTTATCTTCACTGCTCAATTCTAATAAAATCTATGAAACCCCATGTGGGTTAAAAATGCTCACTACACCCCTAGATGGATTCTTCAAGGGGTGTAGTTTCCTAAATGGAGTCACTTTTTTGGTATTTTCACTGTTTTGGTCCCTTAGGGTGCTTTGCAAATGCGACGTGGTCTCCGCAAACCATTCCTGCTAAATTTGAGCTCCAAAAGCCAAATGGCGCTCTTTCCCTTCTAAGCCCTGCCGTGTGTACAAACAGCCTTTTATTACCACATGCGGGGTATTGTTTTACTCGGGAGAAATTGCTTTACAAAAGTAGTGGTGCATTTTCTCCTTTTAGTCCTTGTGGAAATTAGAAAAAATTAGCTAAACCTACTTTCTTTGGGAAAGAATGTAGATTTTCATTTTCACGGCCTACTTCCAATAATTTCTGCAAAAAAACCATGCTCACTATACCCCTAGATAATTTCCTCAAGGGGTATAGTTTCCAAAATCGGGTCACTTTTGGGGGATTTCCACTGTTTTGGTGCCGCAAGAGCCTTTCAGACCCGACATGGTGCCTAAAATATTTGCTAATAAAAAGGAGGCTCCAAAATCCTCCAGGTGTTCCTTTGTTTCTGAGGCCTGTGCTTCAGTCAATAAGTGCACTAGGGCCACATGTGGGGTATTTCTAAAAACTGCAGAATCTGGGCAATAGATATTGAGTTGCGTTTCTCTGGTAAAACTTTCTGTGTTAAAAAAAAAATGTGAAAATTTCACATCTACTTTGCCTTAATTCCTGTGAAACATCTAAAGGGTTAAGAAACTTTCTAAATGCTGTTTTGACTACTTTGAGGGGTGAAGTTTCTTTAAATGGGGTGACTTATCGAGGGTTTCTAATATATAAGGCCCTAAAATACACTTCACAACTGAACTGGTCCCTGTAAAAATAGCCTTTTGAAATTTTCTTGAAAATGTGAGAAATTGCTGCTAAAGTATTAAGCCTTGTGATGTCATAGAAAAATAAAAGGATGTTCTAAAAACAATGCCAATCTAAAGTAGACATATGGGTGATGTTAATTAGCAACAATTTTGTGTGGTATTACTATCTGTCTTACAAGCAGATACATATAAATTCAGAAAAATGCTAATTTTTGTCATTTTTTGCTAAATTTTGGTGTTTTTCACAAATACTTAATGTATCGAGCAAATTTTGCCAGTAACATAAAGTCCAATGTGTCACGAGAAAACAATCTCAGAATCGCTTGGATAGGTAAAAGCATTCCGAAGTTATTACCACATAAAGTGAAACATGTCAGATTTGAAAAAATTGGCTGTGTCCGGAAGGCCAAAACAGGCTGTGTCCTTAAGGGGTTAATCAAGCCATGAAATTGGGAACACTGATTCCTTTTAAACCATCCTTTAGCGCTGGATTGCACTCTTCATTGTCATACTTAACACAATACAATGTATAGGTACGTTGTGTTGCTAGTACAGGGTCAGAAGCTAACCAGGTGTCAGCTCTATATTACCTGCCGATTAACCCCTTAGCTGCAGCACTCAAAAGCGAGCGCTGCATCTACGGTGTTTACTACCAGATCCGAACCTCGCAATGCCAATCACGGGGTTCCGATGGCTGCTCTGGCAGACCGGAAGCCTAACAATAGCCTCCTGTCTGCCAAGTACGAAGCCTGTTAGGTTCCACCTGGAGGCGTGGGCCAAAAAGGCTTCTGACCGCAAAAGGAAGATGGCGCAGGCTCAGAAGCTGAGCTTGCGACATCAGCCGCAGGTGTCAGCTGCATTTTAAAGCTGACACCCTGCTGTAACGTCAGGGAATGGAGCTAATTCTGATCAATTCCATTATCCCCTCAGATGCCGCAATCAAAAGTGATCGCGGCATCTTAGTTGTTTGTAGCGATCGGCATCGACACAATGTGAATGTAAGGATGCCGATCATTGCTATGGCAACCAGAGACCTAACAATGGGCTCCTGGTCTGCCACGTACGATAGCCTAGTTGGCCCTGCCCAGAGACAGGACCTAATGGGCTTGTTGTCAGTGAATTACTGACAGCTCTAATGCATTGCACCACGTGGGTAGTGCAATGTATTAGAGTAAAGATCAGAGTTGGAGGCCTTCAAGACCCCTAGTGGGACAAAAAAATAAAGTTAATAAAAATGTTGAATAAAAGTGTAAAAATAATAAGTCTTTTATTATAAGAAAAAAATGAAAACGTTAAAAAAAAGTATACATATTTGGTATCACCGCGTCCGTAACGACCCAAACTATAAAACTGTAATATTATTTTTTTCCGCACGGTAATCACAGCAAAAAAATACATGAAAAACTATGCCATAATCGCTATTTTTTTATGACCACCCCTCACAAAACATGGAATAAAAAGTGATCAAAAAGTCGCATGTATCCCAAAATATCCCAATAGTACTACAACCCGTCCCACAAAAAACAAGTCCTTACTCAGCTTTTTTTGACTGAAAAATAAAAACGTTATGGATTTCAGAATATGGCAACACATAAAATATATATATATTTTTTTAAATTGATTTTATTGTGCAAATGGTGCAAAACGTAAAAAAATTCTATACATTTGGTATTGCCTGAATCGTATCGGGTCGCAGAATAAAGTTAAATTGTCATTTATAGCGCATGGTGAACGCTGTAAGAAATAAACAATAAAAAACATTGTCAGAATTTTAATAAAAAGTGATCAAATAATTGCATGTACCCCAAAATGGTAGCAATGAAAACTACAGCGTGTCCAGTAAGCCCAACGTAATGTAGGCGCAGCCGTAATGAAGGGAGCGCATGACTAGGTGTTTGGGGTTTTAGGCTACTACGTTTGAGGCTATGTGTATAGGGATTAGAGGGTTAAGTGAAAGGGGCTGGGGGGCAAAATGTATCTATATGTGGTGGGTGGAGTATAATGTATATAAGTCCATGCGGGGAAGAGGCAGCCCTCTTTCCCGCTGGACAACAGGAGAAAATATTTGTCCTGTTAGTATAACTGTTTAAAAAAAACAAAAAAAAACGGTTTTACACTTACCTGTCATGGATGCGGCGATGGAGCTTACGATGGCCAGGATCCGGGATGCAGCGATGCAGAAACGGTGCTGGCTGGCTCGATCAGCTGTTTGCCGGGGCTCTTCCTCCGGTTCCAGCGGCTGCAGTGGAGAGCGTGGAGGGAAGCAGCAGTGGGCGTTCCAGGCCTCCGGAGAGGCCTTCCCCAGAGGTAACGCCTCAGTCTCGTCGGCGCCGAGGGAGCCCCTCCAGGGACCCTCCTCCTCCTCCAGGTCCGGAGCAGTCCCCTGGCGCCGGTCTGCGGAGGTCTGGGAGGAATCCCATTAGGCGGGCGAGACTGGATGTGACAGGAGGGGGGGCCGCGGCGGCCATCTTCCCCCCTCCTGTCTTCAACTACAAGGCCGGAAGTGGAGGCGGAACCGGATGCGCGCGCAGGATCGGATATGGAGGCGGGACCGGAAGTGACGGCTTTCTCCGGCGCCGAGGTTCCAGGTGCCGGAGGAGCTCAGCATAAAGATGTATGGACACCAGGCCCGACCCGCAGGAAGAGGCGGGCGGGCTCCAGATGGGGAGCGAGATCGCCTCCTGCTGGAGCAGGGAGGCGTGCGGCGGCAGCGACCGGAAGTACCCGGGCAGCATATCTGAGTGACGCCGGGCCCCATCCGGACGGGGGGGGCAGCGGTCAGCTGTTCCTTCAGCACGAGGAGAGAGGGTCGTTTATGACAGCCCTGCAGACGGACTGGGAAGACAGGGCTGTCATTCCGATTATGCCACGCCAGCAGCGGGTGGCAGGACCGTGGACGGGCCGCGTTCCGCTGGGCCTAGGTCTTCATCTGCTGGAAGGTCGGGGAGCTACGGGGAGCGTGGGGTGCAGGAGCACCACTCCCCAGGAATGTCAGGATCGATGCCGTGCTCATCCGGATTGGTGAATACGTCCGCTGGGAGGTCACCTCAGGGACGGCCGGGTGAGTCTACCACTGATGTGGTGCCGGGGATGTTGGGGGGGATGTTGTCTGTGTCGTAAATGCATTTGTTGTTTAGAGGGATGCAGGAATATTTAGCTAGAGGTTTGGCAGGTGTAGAGCAGTCGCCAGCGAGGGTGTGGGGCGCTGCTAGTGAGGCGAGTGCTAGTGCGGCTGCGGCAGGGATTGCGGTTGCTAGCGAGGCGAGTTCTAGTGTGGCAGGGAGTGCGGTTGCTGGTGAAGTGGCGCCGGTTGCGTGTGGTGTAGTGGCAGTAGAAAAAGCGGTTAATGAGGCGACTAGTACTTCTAAGAAAGTGATGGAGGACGTGCGTTTGGCTGATGCTGCTAAAGGGGAAGTATATGTGTGTGTTTTGAGGGCCCGCTGGGGGCGCACTTGAAGGTTGAGATTAGGGAAAAGATCTGGAAAGATGAATACGTGGAGATTTTTTCTTTATTGCCTTTGGAGAAGTTTAATTTGGACAGGTGGAAACCTGATGAAAGTAAGAAGGAGGAGGAGGAGCGGCGGCGTTATCGCTTGATTCCTATGACTTTTGCAAATTTGCTGCAGGCCTTCGCTATTTTGGCTAGCATGGTGGGTGAGAAGGCGCCGGAGAATTGTTCGGCGCTGTTTTGTTATATGGATTCTGTGGGGGAGGCGTATCGGGTATACGGTGGTAATGCGTGGTTGCGGTATGACGAACAGTTTCGGTGCACCCGTCGGAAGTCGGTGCACCCGTCGTTGCGATGGGATCACAAGGATATTAGTTTGTGGATGCGTCTGATGTCTGCCCCAAAACAAGGGCATCAGCCCTTTCGGGATGCGGCCGGCGGGCAGGGGTCAGCAGCAGGTCGGTCAGCTTCTTCAGGAAAGGGGTGTTTGGCCCAGACTGCAGGTACAAGCACGAGTGCTCCGGTTGCGGAGGCGCCCATGGTTTGTCCAGGTGCCTCAAGAAGCATAAGGGCAGGCAGGGAGATGCTGAGCAGAAGAGGGGCGACGCCGGTGAAGGTGGAAAGGATGCTCCCGTTTTTAAGGGAGTATCCAAATAAAAAAGTGGCTGAGTTGTTTTCAGGTTTTTCAGATGGTTTTCGGATTCCTTGTACGTCGGCTGGACGTGATGGGGTGGTCCGTAATTTGTCATCTGCTTTGGCGCGGCCTGATCTGGTTACGGATAAGCTGCCAAAGGAGGTGGCTTTGGGCCGCATGGCTGGTCCGTTTTCCTCCCCGCCTGTTCCTAGTTTGCGGGTTTCCCCATTGGGTTTGGTTCCTAAAAAGGAGGTGAATAAGTTCCGCCTTATTCATCACTTGTCTTATCCGGAAGGCGAGTCGGTGAATGACGGCATTGATCCGGCCCTGTGCGCGGTCAGTTACACTTCCTTTAATGCGGCGGTTGTTTGGGTTCGCAAGTACGGGAAGGGCTCACTGTTACCAAAAACTGACATTGAGGCCGCTTTTCATTTATTGCCGGTGCATCCGGATAGTTTTTGTTTGCTGGAATGTTATTGGCAGGAGGAATATTTTGTAGATTGTTGCCTCCCGATGGGCTGCTCCATTTCATGCGCTTATTTTGAGATGTTTAGCACGTTTTTGGAGTGGGTGGTTGGTCGGGAGGCACAGGTGCCATCTGCGCTTCATTATCTGGATGATTTCCTGTTTATCGGGCCGCTGGGTACCTATGTGTGTGCAGGATTACTACATACTATGGAACAAGTGGCAAAGGATTTTGGGGTACCTCTGGCGCCTGACAAAACTGAGGGAACTACGACGGTCATCAAGTTTTTAGGGATAATGATTGATTCAGATAACATGGAATGTCGCTTGCCTGATGATAAATTGGAGTTGAGAGAGCTGGTGGCGAGTGCGCTGCGCAGGAAGAAGATCCAGTTGCGGGACTTGCAATCCTTGTTGGGTCATTTGAATTTCGCTTGTAGGATTATGCCCATGGGGCGGGTGTTTTGCAGGCGATTGGCAAGTGCTACCGCAGGGGTGCATTCTCCTCATCATTTTATTAGGTTGTCGGCAGAGTTGAAAGCTGATTTGTTGGTGTGGGGGGAGTTTTTGCAGAGCTACAATGGGCGGTCGGTGCTCATGTATCAGCCGGTGTCTAGTGTGGATTTGGAGCTGTATTCAGATGCATCAGGTGCATGTGGATTTGGGGCTTATTTCCAGGGGCAGTGGTGTGCAGGGGTTTGGCCAAGTGCATAGCATGAATGCAGTTTTGTCAGAAACATGGCTCTGCTGGAACTGTTCCCGATTGTGTTGGCTGCGGAGTTGTGGGGGGATTGTCTGCGGGACTGGAGAGTGCGTTTCGTCTGTGACAATCTAGGTGTGGTTCAGGCCGTTAATGCGCAGACGGCTAATTCTCCGCCAGTCGTGCGACTATTGCGACATTTAGTTTTGAGAGGCTTGATGTTGAATGTGCATTTTGTGGCAGTTCATATTCCTGGGATGCTTAATTCTGTGGCTGATTCCCTTTCTCGTCAACAGTGGGACAGGTTTCGTCTGCTGGCGCCGAGGGCGGAGTCTCATGGCCTGCCTTGTCCAGAGCATCTGTGGAAGGTGGTGTGACAATGGCGATGTCGCTCGTGGAGAGGTCTGTTAGTGCGGTTACGTGGAAGAGGTACAGTGTGGTATGGCAGGTATGGGAGGCTTTGTTGGCAAATGCGCAGGCGGGTATTTCAGATCGGCCGGCGTGTTTGTTATACTATATAGGAAATGCGTACAGTGAGGGGGCGTCTGCAGCAGTGGTTGCTAGGAGTTTGTCGGCGTTGGCGTTTTGGTTCAAGATAAAAGGTGAACAGGACGTGACTAAGTCTTTTCTGGTTCGGCAGGCAATAAAGGGTTTCAGGAGGGGTTCCGCAGTTAGGGATCATAGGAAGCCGGTGTCATTTGAGATTTTGGTAGCAATTTGTGATTTATTGAAGGATGTTTGTGTTTCAGCGTTTGAAGCGCGGTTATTTACACTGGCTTCGGAGTTGGTGTCGGCCAGTAAGCGTGTGGCAGGGGGTTTATTGTACGCGGATGTTGAATTGGATGGCTCCTGCTTATCTTGCTTGCTTCGTAGATCAAAGACAGATCAAGAAGGGAGAGGTTTTTTGGTGTGCTTGTATGAATTACCAGGGTCGCGGGTGTGCCCGGTTCACTGTTTTCGGGAGTTTGTTGCGGTGAGGCCGGAGGGGCCGGCATCCTTGTTGGTTCATTCAGATGGTTTGTCTTTGTCAAAATTTCAGATTTCACAGGTTTTCAAAAAATGTATCCTGTTGTCTGGCAGAGGTGGAGCAGGTTTTAGCTCTCACTCTTTTAGAATTGGCGCAGCTACGGAAGCAGCTAGGTGGGGTTTATCCCCGGCGATGATTAAGAAGATCGGTAGGTGGGAGTCAGACCGATATAGGTTATATGTGCGGCCTCATTTGCTTTGAGGCGGTGGGGAGAAGTTGTGCTGGAGGTGGATATGGAGTTGTTACATGACTGTTTTGTGTTGTTTTAAGTGCGGGTCCCTGCTTGATATGGATCATTGGGCACTCCTACGTGCACTGGGGAGGTGTGCGTGCTGATGTTCGTCCGGCTGGACGGCAGTTGGCCCTGCATCATTCAGAGGTTCAGGTCAGATGGTTGGGTCTGCGGGGTATGCTGTGGTGCAGGTTGTTGCCAGAGCTCCAGTTTTACGCAGGTTTGGACAGGGCGCCTGATATTCTGGTCGTGCATCTGGGAGGCAATGACTTAGGGATTCGGTCGTCTAGGGATTTGGTGCGGGATGTGAAGATAGATCTGTTGCGTTATTGTAATGATGGGGGTGGGGAGACAGACAAGTGAGTCCTAATCTACGCACCACTCAGTCCCTGCCTACTTGCAACGACCCGCCCTAGGCGACAGGGTACAACTGGGCGACGGTCCCTACGCTCAATAAGTGCACGACAGACAAACAGACAAGGGTACACAGAGCTAGGGGGAGAAAGGGGCAGTTGCCCATGGCAACACCGTGAGCAACAAGAGAAGTGAACAAGCCGAGTCAAACCAGGAGAGTACGAGGTGCCAAACGCAGAGCAGAAGAGTAGTAAACAAGCCGAGTCAAACCAGGAGTGTACGAAGTACCAAACGCAGAGCAGGAGAGTAGTCAGCAAGCCGGGGTCAATATGAAGCAAGGACAATGGTACAAGAAGCTGCAGCAGGGCCAGGAAACCAAACGAGAAGAATCACAAGCAAAGGAGGAACAGGAAAGGCAGGTATAAATAGACAGAGGGTTTAACCCTGGCTAGTATTGGAGGGGCTGGGGAGTGGTTACCCAGCTGATATTGCATACATTCCTGATGGGCAGGGTCCCCAGGAAGGGAGAGAGAGGTCTTGGAGATGGTTGGTGCCCTCGGGTCAGGTGCAGCACGGCTGTAGGGCAATAAGTCCAGACCTAACAAGGAAAGGATGGAGTTTTTTATTTAATGCCTGAAGTGCCTTCAAGGATCCTTTAACTGGAGAACGTTGGAAGAATAGAGCAGGATGTTTATTATGGAGTGTTTTATGATGTTTTATGGTTATGCTATTTTATCGCATAAAAAAGGTGTGTATTAATAAATGGCTGCTGTGGCCTTTACACCAAAATTCAAGTTGTGGACTCTTATTGGAATTGGGGGTGGAAGGTCATAGATAGCGAAAGTCATCAAACATACCTTAAGTCAAGTAAGCCCAACGTAATCTAGGCGCAGCCGTAATGAAGGGAGCGCATGACTAGGTGTTTGGGGTTTTAGGCTACTACGTTTGAGGCTATGTGTATAGGGATTAGAGGGTTAAGTGAAAGGGGCTGGGGGGCAAAATGTATCTATATGTGGTGGGTGGAGTATAATGTATATAAGTCCATGCGGGGAAGAGGCAGCCCTCTTTCCCGCTGGACAACAGGAGAAAATATTTGTCCCGCCCGCCCTCCCAGCATTTTTTCTCCTGTTTCATGGGAATATGAAGGTTGGGATTTGTCACAGTAGCAATTGCGGTAGGAGGAGGGGTCTTTGAAGGGAACGTAATGGGAAGAAGGAGAATCAACATTGGAGATTGTTGAAAAAGAACTCGGGGCGTTTAACCCTGGCTAGTATTGGAGGGGCTGGGGAGTGGTTACCCAGCTGATATTGCATACATTCCTGATGGGCAGGGTCCCCAGGAAGGGAGAGAGAGGTCTTGGAGATGGTTGGTGCCCTCGGGTCAGGTGCAGCACGGCTGTAGGGCAATAAGTCCAGACCTAACAAGGAAAGGATGGAGTTTTTTATTTAATGCCTGAAGTGCCTTCAAGGATCCTTTAACTGGAGAATGTTGGAAGAATAGAGCAGGATGTTTATTATGGAGTGTTTTATGATGTTTTATAGTTATGCTATTTTATCGCATAAAAAAGGTGTGTATTGACTTCCTTATTTCAGGTAGTTCAAATAGGATCTCAAATGGTACGTACTGCCCTCTTCGCTGATGATATCTTATTATTTATGTCAGATCCTGCTACTCATTTACAGCCAGTATTTCAACATATTGGCGACTTTGGGTTAGTGTCGGGATTCAAAATTAACCCCGAAAAATGTGAGTTTCTTAATTTACTCCCCATTACTCATTTAGATCGACAGGCTATTGACTTGGTGGGATTGAAAATTGCTCATACACACATAAGTTACTTGGGGATCAAAATAGGTAAAACCTCGGCCTCCATATATGGTCTTAATTATCCTCCCATAATACATAAAATACAGTCTGAACTGAGACGGTGGGAAACACTTCCAATAAACTTAATGGGACGGGCACATGTCATTAAAATGATGAGCTTTTCTAAGATTTTGTATCACTTACAGACTATACCACTTCTCCTGAAGCATACAGATGTCACTAATTTGAATAGGGCATTTACCAGATTTATATGGAAAGGGCAGAGGTCCCGGATATCTTTAGCTAAGATGTGTCTGAGTAGAACGCAAGGAGGGTTAAATGTCCCCAATGTCAGAACCTATAATTTGGCATGTTTGAGCAGGCACATTGTGGATTGGGCTCATTCCTCTAATTCATATTCTAATTTTGCTTTGGAGTCTGCATTGGTGGAACCAGCTGATCTGATGTCATTAGTGCATTCCAGTTATGCTTCTCTCCCGCTGATTGCAAAACACTCAATCACGATACGTGACACAATAGCAACCTGGAAGGAATTGAGAAAGCGATTTGGTCTTTCTTTCCAGTTTTCTAAACATTTGCCCCTCTGGAGTCACAAAGATTTTCTGGCTGGAAGTCTTAATAAATTCTTCAGAAGTTGGAAACAGAGCGGCATCACTACTATAGCACATATATTGCATGATTCTATACCACGTATAAAGACTATTACAGAGCTGATGCAAGGATTTGACTTACAGGGTGATCAGACCTTCCAGTATATGCAACTTAAATCATTCTGTGTCAAGAGCTTTGGTGACATTTCTAGGGAAATATCGGTTAATGATTTTGACAAATTATTAGATCAGAGATTAACTGCAAACTCGATTTCTGCCATATATCAGACGATAAGAGATAAATGTGGGACTTATAAATTACCACTCAGATTTCCCTATTGGGAGAAGGTATTACGTAATACTGAAGTTTCTGCATGCATTCTGGAGGGTTGGTTGTTATTAAGAAAGCATATTATAAATGAAACCTGGAGGCAAACACATTTTAAACTAATACACGCAGCTATATATGCCTTTAATTTACCTGTTACATCTCATAATCCTGACAGATTGACCAGCTGTCTGAAATGTCACAAGCCCTGTACGGACCTTTATCATGGTATGTGGACATGCCCACAGATCCAAGATTACTGGAAGAGCATACTTAGCTATATAAATACCATGTGGAGACTCCCCATTCAGATGACACCTCTGATGATACTATTTCACTATATAACTCCTATAATACCTCAATCTAAAAAGGAACATAAATTGCCCGCTTTGATACATGTCATTCTCTTGGTGGCGAAACGATGTCTATTGAATACATGGATTACCAGTCACGTACCCTCGATAACCGATGTGTCAGATCAGCTGAAACTCTACTTATATTCGGATAGGCTTGACAATTTCACAGCATAATTTCACTAAATTCAGCAAAAAGCCTGTGGGGTCAAAATGCTCACTATACCCCTCAATAAATTCCTTCAGGAGTGTTGTTTCCCAAATGGGGTCACATTTGGGGGGTTTCCAGTGATTTGGTCCGGCAGGAGTTTTGCAAATAAGACATGGCACTCAATAACTATTGTGTAGCATGCTACATGACAAGCATCTGCGTGCCAAGTAGCACTCCTGCCTTTCTGAGCCCTGCCGTGTATCCTCCTTTTACTCCTAATTCCACAAGAAAAACTGTGGGATCTAAATGCTCACTACCGCTCGATAAATTCTTTCAGGGATTTACTTTCCCAAACGAGGTCATTTTTGGGAGTTCCCACTGTTTTGGTGCTTTCCCTTCCGAGCTCTGCTGTGGGTCCAAACAGTAGTTTATCACTACATATGGGCTATTGCTGTAATCTGGAAAAATGTTGGGGCGCTTTTTCTGCTTTATGCCTTATAAATATTGAAGATTTCTAAATTTTATTGGAAAAAATGTGGATTTTTATTTTTACATCCTATTACCATTAAATACAGCAACAAACCTGTGGGGTTAAAATGCCCACTACACCCCTTGAAAAATTCCTTGATGGATGTAGTTTGCCAAATCGTGTCTTTTTGGGGGTTTCCACTATTTTGGCCCCACAAGACCTCCTCAAACTTGACATGGTGCCTAAACTATATTCTAATAAAATGGAGGCCCATAAAATCCACTAGGTGCTCCTTTGATACTGAGGCCTGTGTTTCAGTCTATTACCACACTAGGGCTACATGTGGGATATTCCTAAAAACTGCATAATCTGGACAATAAACATTGAGTTGCATTTTTCTGGTAAAACCTTCTGTGTTATGAAAAAAATGAATTAAAACTGATTTTCTGCAAAAAAACATTTATTTGTAAATTTCACCTCCACTTTGCTTTAATTCCTTTTAAACACCAAAAGGGTTAAGGCTTCGTTCACATCTGCGTTGGGGTCCCGTTATGACGTTCCGTCGGAGGTTTCCGTCAGAACGGGACCCTGAGCAGACATAAACTGACACTGACTGAAACCAGAGGTTTCTGTTTCCATCACCATTGATTTCAATGGTGAAGGATCCGGTGCCCATGGTTTCCGTTTGTGTCTGTTGTGCACCGGAACCGTCATTTTGCTTGAAGCAATAGCGTAGTTGACTTTGTCTCACTTTGTCTCCCCTCCCAATTGCAAACTTTGTATTGGTTCACACAGTTGGGTGGGCATCGCTTAATTTTCTGAATAAAAGTTTACTGCATGCTTGTATCTGCCTCTTTGGACCCCTGCACAGCAACCTGTAAAGGAGTTTTTTCCCACCCTCCTCCTCTTTTTGTAATTTATATTTGTATTTTTTCACTATCACTAATGATATTCTGTTTGTTTAAGGTGTCACAGATTTCTGTGTGTGGTAGGATCTTGTTCCTTTCCAGCCAAGAGGTAATCGCAGTCGCCACCTGACAACTAGGACATGCTCACCGCGGACGCGGTGGCGAGGCATGCTAGGTGGCAAATTCTCTAAATAACCACGGGCAAGGTTCTCCATAGGTAATTTATTTATTTTAATAAAGCTGTGGCCTACCCCCACTTACCCACAATTATAATTGTTGTGGTTTTTATTTATTTAGTTATTGGTTTAGCGGTCAAGGGATAGGTTTAGTTTCCACCTGATTGTACCTGCTGCCAGTAAGACACGCACATACTGGAACATGTATACTGTACATACATAAAGACATATTTAGACGTACCGGGAAATATATATACACATACGTAAATATATAGACATACAGACACATACACACACACACAAATAAATATATATATATTCACACACACACACACACACATATTTACACACACATATATATACACACACATGCATATATATACATATATATATATACACATATACACACACACACACACACACACACACACTTACATATATATATATATATATATATATACACACACACACACACACACACACATATGTATAAATATATATATACACACACACACACACACACACACACACATACACACATATGTATAAATATATATGTATATATACACACACACATATATGCACATTTACATACACATATATACAGTGAAGGAAATAAGTATTTGATCCCTTGCTGATTTTGTAAGTTTGCCCACTGTCAAAGACATGAACAGTCTAGAATTTTTAGGCTAGGTTAATTTTACCAGTGAGAGATAGATTATATTAAAAAAAAAAACTGAAAATCACATAGTCAAAATTATATATATTTATTTGCATTGTGCACAGAGAAATAAGTATTTGATCCCCTACCAACCATTAAGAGTTCAGCCTCCTCCAGACCAGTTACACGCTCCAAATCAACTTGGTGCCTGCATTAAAGACAGCTGTCTTAAATGGTCACCTGTATAAAAGACTCCTGTCCACAGACTCAATTAATCAGTCTGACTCTAACCTGGGAAAGACCAAAGAGCTTTCTAAGGATGTCAGGGACAAGATCATAGACCTACACAAGGCTGCAATGGGCTACAAAACCATAAGTAAGACGCTGGGTGAGAAGGAGACAACTGTTGGTGCAATAGTAAGAAAATGGAAGACATACAAAATAACATGCAAAATCTCACCTCGTGGGGTATCCTTGATCCTGAGGAAGGTGAGAGCTCAGCCGAAAACTACACGGGGGGAACTTGTTAATGATCTCAAGGCAGCTGGGACCACAGTCACCAAGAAAACCATTGTTAACACATTACGCCGTAATGGATTAAAATCCTGCAGTGCCCGCAAGGTCCCCCTGCTCAAGAAGGCACATGTACAGGCCCGTCTGAAGTTTGCAAATGAACATCTGGATGATTCTGAGAGTGATTGGGAGAAGGTGCTGTGGTCAGATGAGACTAAAATTGAGCTCTTTGGCATTAACTCAACTCGCCGTGTTTGGAGGAAGAGAAATGCTGCCTATGACCCAAAGAACACCGTCCCCACTGTCAAGCATGGAGGTGGAAACATTATGTTTTGGGGGTGTTTCTCTGCTAAGGGCACAGGACTACTTCACCGCATCAATGGGAGAATGGATGGAGCCATGTACCGTCAAATCCTGAGTGACAACCTTCTTCCCTCCACCAGGACATTAAAAATGGCTCGTGGCTGGGTCTTCCAGCACGACAATGACCCGAAACATACAGCCAAGGCAACAAAGGAGTGGCTCAAAAAGAAACACATTAAGGTCACGGAGTGGCCTAGCCAGTCCACAGACCTTAATCCCATCGAAAACTTATGGAGGGAGCTGAAGATCCGAGTTGCCAAGCGACAGCCTCGAAATCTTAATGATTTACAGATGATCTGCAAAGAGGAGTGGGCCAAAATTCCATCTAACATGTGTGCAAACCTCATCATCAACTACAAAAAATGTCTGACTGATGTGCTTGCCAACAAGAGTTTTGCCACCAAGTATTAAGTCTTGTTTGCCAAAGGGATCAAATACTTGTTTCTCTGTGCACAATTCAAATAAATATATATAATTTTGACTATGTGATTTTCTGTTTTTTAATTTATATAATCTATCTCTCACTGGTAAAATTAACCTAGCCTAAAAATTCTAGACTGTTCATGTCTTTGACAGTGGGCAAACTTACAAAATCAGCAAGGGATCAAATACTTATTTCCTTCACTGTGTATATATATATATATATATATATATATATATATATATATATATATATATATATATACATATATATATACACACACACATATATACATATATATACACACACACACACACACACACACACACGAGGCACTAATGTAGTAGATGTTATCTGCAGTCCTATTTAACACCACAGATAACACACAGTGATAACTCTATGAGTACAGATAATGTAGTAGATGTTAGGCTTCATTCACATCTGCACTACGGCTTCATTCCGACGTTCCCTCTGAGCTTTCTGTCGGAATGGAGCCCTGAAGACATAAACGGAAACCGTAGGGATCAATACCATAGTCGACTACGCTATTGATTATGTCAAAATGATGGAACACTTGCACAACGGAGACAAATGGAAACCATTGGCACCGGATATGTCACCATTGAACGGTTTCCGTTTGTGTCTGTCAGGGCTCCGTTCTAACGGAAAGCTCCAATGGAACATCTTAGCTGCAGTCTTATGTTACACCACAGATATTACACTCTGATAACTACACCCACACAGGCGCACGCACGCACACACACATACACACACACACACTCACACACACACACACACACACACAGGCACACAGAAAAATATACACATACACAGAGACATATATACACATGCAGACGCATAAATAGACACACAGGCATACATACTGGAACATATACACACAGAGACATATACACACACATAGGCACTTGCCATCTCTCCTTGCTCACAGACTTCTTGCAGGGTCGGGCTGTGGGGGCGGAGCCTTCTCATCTGCTCTTGCTGTCTCTGCTTCCTCCATGTGTGTAAGGAGGAAAGAACAGAGCTCAATCGGCCTGCCCAGTGTCATCCCCTACATGTGTGGAGGCTGCAGCACCCTGTGCACTCGCACAGGTCGCTCACCCCTAATACCGGCCCTAGGGCTCATTCAAATAGAGCCTGTATGGCAGTAAAGTTCCTCCATGTGACATCAACATTTTTGGGTTTGGACTCCAGTTATTGTAAAAGTAAAATCAGAGCAATGCACGCTGCTGGTATTGAAGACGGTAGCTTTGCGAGTGTTGAGAATCCTTTGCTAGCTATGGTCATACTCTTTCATTTTCATTTTCTCCATTTAGCAGGAAAGAAGAGGCCGTACTGCAGACAAAAAAGGAAATAAGGGGAGGCCTCCATGACTAAAATAGACGGGAGGGACTCAGAGTTGGCTGGCCTATGAGAGATTAGGTTAAGGATAGGAGGATGGCTTGGGGGATTAGGGGTGGGGATTGAAGAGGATGTACCTGTTTCCTGTTGTGCTCTTCCCTCTCTTCGCCTGGACACAGAAGCAGGAACATGTCTTACATTTCTGCTGCGTCTGACGAGGAGGCGATGGAGATGCTGCGGGCCGAAGCAGCCTCTCAAGGTCCTGGATGGCTCGGAGCGCGAGTGGCGACGCTGCTGCAGGGACAAGCGGGCGCTCCGGACCAGGAGCTGGCAGAGTCGTCGGGAGCGCTCCACCATGCCGGTGGTCTCGGGGCTGCTGAAGCGGGCAGAGGTACAGGACCGGCGTTCCAGGGGGACGGGCAGGAGTCGAGGAGAGCCCGTCTCCCCGTGACTCAGGCCAGGGCTGGCACTTCCGGCGTGACGCGCAGCACGAGGCGCTCGCGCCTGCCCGCACTGCTGAGTCCGGAAGATATCCCGCGGGCGCGGCGGCGCAAGAGGAGCCCCTCAGTGGACCCTTCAGGCCAGACACCAGGGCGGCCTGCCGCTGCTCTCTCGTCTGGTCCTGGGAGGAATCCCAAAACGCGGCAGCGCCCGGCGGCAGCGGCAAGGAAGACGCGGCCTTCACTTACGGCCACACCCCCTCCTTCTTCTGTACATGGCGGAAGGGCAACGGCGACCCTGCATGGCGATGTGCCAGCCAGAGGGTCGGCTCATGGTGACAACGAGCGGGCAGTGGAGGTGGACACGAGCGGAGGACGCAGGATAAGGTCTGTGGTTGGAGTGCCAGAGACGGAACAGCGGGGAGCTGGTTCAGCAGGACGGATGAGGCAAGAACTGGAGCTCGGCCAATTGGATGATGCGATGTCGCCCCCCCCCCCTTTTCTCAGACGGAAATTGGAATTCCCCGTGCACACACTGCCAATGCGGACAGCGCCAGAGGGAGTCCGGAGCATTGGAGGATGGTGAGCGGCGGGCCTCTGCACGTGGACATGGGGGTCCGGCTGACGGGTTCACAGCCCCTGGGCAGCCTGGTGAGTTGACACCTATGTTACCTTTTCCAGCTTTATTGATGTCGGGTATCGGTGTAGAAGGTGTCGCGTCAGCTGGCGTCACGGTGGAGTCGGGGCCCCCGGGCTTACAGGCGGGTGCAGGGGGGGATAGTTTGGCGGAGTTAGTGGGTTGTTTAAAGGCGTTGGTGGGGCGGCTAGGCGGTTTCCCTTCCCAAGAACCGGCAGGCGTGGCGCCGGCCGCGGTGTGGTGGGGCAGTGTTTCAAACCGGAGTGGGGTTAACCGTGGGGGCAGCGGTTGCAGTGGCGGCGGCGGTTCAAACAGACTCGCCAAAGGAAGTGGATAGGGTGCGTCTGGATGATCGCGCGCGCGGGGAGGTTTACGTTTGTTATGAGGGCCCGTTAGGGGCGCATTTGAAGCAGGAGGTTAAAGAAAGGATTTGGAAAGATGAGTACGTGGAGATCTTTTCCCTGCTTCCGCTGGAGAAGTTTAACTTGGATAAGGTGAAGCGGGATGAAACTAAAAAGGACGAGGAAGAAAAGAGACGGTACAGGTTGATTCCAAAAACATTCGTCAATTGGATGCAGGCTTTTGCAATTTTGGCGAGTGTTATTGGAGAAAAGGCGCCGGATATTTGTTCCGGCTTGTTTTGCTATTTGGACGCGGTGGCGCATCGGGTTTATGGGGGCCAGGCTTGGCTTCGTTACGATGAACAGTTTCGGCAGCGGAAAGCGGTGCGGCCGAATATACGGTGGGATCATAAGGACATAGCCTTATGGTTGAAAGTGACAGCACTTTATAAGCAGGGGCAGTCCTTTCCTGGGAGCGGGAATGCTGCAGGAACTTCTGGCGGAACTAGTCAGGCCTCAGGTTCCAAATTTGGGACGTGTTGGCAGTTCAACGAGGGGCAGTGTAAATTTGGAGCAGCGTGTAAATTCAAGCATGTGTGTGGGGCAGTCACATGGAGCGTCCAAATGTTTTAAAAATGGTAAACGACAGGGGGGAGCCAGCGGTGCGTCTGGTTATGGGGGAGACTCCGGTGAAGCTCATAAAGATGGCCCCCTTTCTAAGTAAATACCCCAACAAGGAGGGGGTGCTGTTGATTAGTTTAGGTTTTGGTTCTGCTTTCGTTATTCCGCCCCCTTCGCATGAGGTCCCTTTCACGCAGCGCAACCTTAAGTCGGTATATCAGCATGCGGGGGTAGTCTCGGAGAAACTGCGGAAGGAGATTGATCTGGGCAAAATGGCGGGCCCTTTTAGCACGATCCCATTTCCAGGTTTGGTGGTGTCGCCGTTAGGGGTGGTTCCGAAACGGGAATGTAACAAATTCCGGCTCATTCAGCATTTGTCCTTCCCAAAAGGGGCGTCGGTTAATGATGGCATTGACCCGGATCTCTGTTCCGTGGTCTATACGTCGTTTGATGCGGCGGTAGCGTTGGTACGAGGTTACGGAAGAGGAGCTCTGATGGCAAAAACTGATATTCAAGCGGCGTTCCGTTTATTGCCGGTCCATCTGGACAGCCAGCGGTTGTTGGGATGTTATTGAGAAGGGGGTTACTACATTGATCGGTGCCTTCCCATGGGTTGCTCGTTGTCGTGCGCGTACTTTGAAGTTTTTAGTTCTTTTTTGGAATGGGTAGTTAGGGAGGTCGCCGGGGTGGAGTCAGTTATTCACTATCTCAACGATTTCTTGTGTGTTGTCCCGGCGCGTTCGGGGGTTTGCGCAAATTTACTGGAGATGGTCAACTGGGTATCGCGGGAGTTCGGGGTACCCTTGGCTGTGGAAAAAACTGAGGGTCCAGTGACGACCATTTGTTTTTTGGGAATTACAATCGATTCTATAGCAATGGAGTGCAGATTGTCGGAGGATAAGTTGGGGGATTTGCGGTTAGTAGTGGAACGAGCGTGTCGGATTAAGAAAATTACACTACGTGACTTGCAGTCCTTATTGGGGAAGTTGAATTTTGCTTGCCGCATCATGCCGATGGGCAGGGTTTTTTGTCGGCGGTTGGCAGCGGCGACGGCGGGGGTTGGGGAACCCCACCATTTCATTAGTCTGGCGGCGGAACACAGGGAGGATTTGCGGGTCTGGCTCCATTTTCTGGCACAGTATAATGGGCGCTCTCTTTGGATGTCCCGGGCGTTGGATAGCTTCGATTTGGAATTGTTCACTAATGCGTCCGGGGCGGTGGGGTTCGGGGCGTTCTACAAAGGTCAATGGTGCGCGGGAAAATGGCCGGTTGCGTGGGTGCAGGCGGACCTGACGCGTAACTTGGCCCTACTCTAACTGTTTCCCATTGTGGTGGCAGTCACCATTTGGGGAGACAGGTTCCGGGATAAAAAAGTGCGCTTTCATTGCGATAATCTGGGGGTGGTGGTGGCTATAAATAATACTTCGGCGTCGTCCCCTCCAGTGGTTCGCTTGTTGCGCCAGTTGGTGCTTCCCTGTTTGAGTTTAAATGCGTGGGTGGTGGCGGTGCATGTTCCCAGGGTGAAGAATTGTATTGCTGATGCGCTTTCTCGCTCTCAGTGGGATCGTTTCCGTCAGCTGGTCCCGGACGCGGAGTTAACGGGGGTGGAATGTCCCAGTCACCTGTGGGAGCTGGTATCCGGGCGGCAGGTGCCTTGATAAAACGTTCGCTGGCCAGTGCTACGTGGTCGTCTTATGCTGCTGGATGGAGGCAATGGGAAGAGTGGGTGAGATCTTTGGGTAATGTGTGCTCTGATGATGATAGGATGGTGGCCTTGTTGTATTGGTTGGGGACGCGTTTGCCCGGGGTTGCACGGTCGCTAAGGTTAATCGCTTCGTGGCGGCCATTGCTTTTGGTTGTAAATTACGGGGGTTAGTGGACATCACGAAGCGTTTCTTGGTGGGCCAGGCATTAAAGGGGCTGAGACGGGGTGTAGTGGTGAGAGATAAGAGTCGTCCCGTGTCATTTCAATTGTTGTGTTCGCTGGAGGTGGTGGTGTGGCAGGTGTGTCGTTCGGAGTATGAGAGCAAGCTTTTTCGGTTAGCTTTTGCGTTAGCCTTTTTTGGAGCTTTTCGGGTTGGGGAATTGGTTTCGCCTAGTTCGGTCAAAGCGGGGGGCTTGCTGCAGGATAATGTCGATTTGTATGAGGACAGGGTGGAGATAGTGTTGCGACGGTCGAAAACGGATCAGGGGGGGAGGACGTCGAGTGGTTTTGTTTGCGGTCCCAGGAAATCCGGTTTGTCCAGTGTCGTTTCTCAGGGAGTACCTAGAGGGTTTAGATATCTCGGACGATGTTGTGATATGGTACGGTGTAACATGTTTCCGGGTGTGTGCGTTCCGACTGAGTAATAATTGTGCGCGGCAGCGAGCGGTGGTGCGTGTATGTTCTCCATTTGTTTTGCAGGCCGTGAATCATGTATGGTGTGGATTATGGGAAATTCCTTTGTGTACTGGGGTGCCCTTCGCGCAGATGTACGGCCGGACGATCGACAGCTCAGGATTCCGCGGGACGCGGCGGTCTTGAGGTGGATGGGTATACGGGGAATGACATGGAACAGGGTGTTGCCTGAATTTCACAATTTTGTACTGCTTGACAGGGCACCGGAGGTGCTGGTGTTGCATGTGGGAGGCAACGATTTGGGCCTACGCCCTTTCCGGGAGTTGGTACGGGACGTCAAGCATGATTTGCTTTGCTTGTGGGCAACTTATCCTAAGTTGGTGACCGTGTGGTCTGAGATGGTCCCTAGGAAGAGCTGGCGGATGGCTCGTTCGGTGGGAAAAATTAACAAGGCTCGCATTAAGGCTAACAGGGCTATATCGAGCTTTGTGGCGCGTAATGGTGGGGTTGCGGTGCGCCATTGGGATCTGGAGGCTGGGACAGGCAGGTATTGGAGTGAGGATGGTGTGCACCTCAATGATGTGGGGATGGATATGTGGAGTCTGGTCAAGGCCTGTTTCGCTTTGGCGGGGGGGGAGTCCTTGAAGTAGGTCGTAAAAAGTGGTGGGGGGGAATGCATCACGGGATGCACCCCCAATTAGTTGGCTTCCTAGGGTGTTACCCCTTTTGAAAGCTGGGTTATATATATGGTGGTCATCTGCAAAAGGTAATTGGTGCCGGGCCGGGCCGGGTTACGGCTGGGGGTAAGGTATTGGTGGGCAGATGGCCAAAATTAAGTATCGGTGGCTTCAATGACTTGCCCCTGTCATTCTGGTTGGTTAATAATGTTGTGACCCTGATAGGGTCGCAGTGGGCTATTTAATGTTATGATCAATCCCTTTTTGGGGATTCAAAAGTTATGGTATTTAAAAAATTCTTTGTTATTTAAATAATAAACGGCTGCTGTGGCCATTAAAATCCAACTCTGTTTCAGTGTCTGCTTTGGAAAGGGTAGTTTTACATAAGGGGAGAAGTGACTCGACTTATTTGAGTCATGTTCCCTGCTTCAAGGAGCAGGTACCAGTACTGAATCATCTACCAGGCTTTTCAAGCTTTGATCAGCCGATTATGAACTTTCTTTGATTTTTGGTGACAGCTGCTAACAATGATTTAGCAAGTGGACATTCACCTTTCTGACTTTGTGTTACTTTCCCTCTAAAGGTTAGGACTGAATGAGAATTATCTGATTAGCCTAAAGGCCTAGGACGTAATTCCTGCAACTGTGGTCCTGCAACAACACCCGTCTATTCAGGTGTATTATATTACCCCTGTCACTTTTTGATTTGATATACCGATATAATTGATATGACAACTATATCTGGTATATATTAGGACAGGTCCAGTGGTGTTGTATGCCACCCTTCCACCCCAATCGCCACATGTACCCCAGTATAAAATCATGTACTTAAAATCTTTTTCCAACTCCATAGGCAAGGTTGCACCGTCCATGAGGCACTTTACCTCATGAAGCACCATTCCCTGACTGGAAGGGGCAGCATATTTGCGGAACTGCTACCTACATAGCTCAGGTCCATTTACGGCAGGGAAAGGAATATTTGAATATGTGAAATTATTAACCTTTTTACTACATAAAACTAGCAGTGAAAATTTGGCATTTTACTCCTTTCTCAGAACTTTTTGGGGAAAATTGTGGGGCTTAACAAAAGGTGTGGGCCATCAGATTTACTGTAATTTACGTCAGAAAAATTGCATACATTTTAGCGGAAATCTATGCCAGCTCCCGTAACTTACCCCCCTGATCAGACTACCCCCCTTCGGATAATAAAAAGACAAAATGTATTCACCTCACTGCTCTGCTTCTCCCCACGGGTCCCCTCAGGGTCTCACTGCAGGCCACGGCTCATATAAGGTCCTGACGCCGGGCAGTGTCAGTACGTTGTATGTGACGAAGCACTCAGAACGTTGAGTGTTGCGTCGCATATAAGGCCCTGACGATGATGGTGGGGAGAAGGGAAACAGTGAAGTTACCATACATATTTTTTATGA
This sequence comes from Rhinoderma darwinii, assembly GCF_050947455.1. Taxonomy (NCBI): domain Eukaryota; kingdom Metazoa; phylum Chordata; class Amphibia; order Anura; family Rhinodermatidae; genus Rhinoderma; species Rhinoderma darwinii. The sequence goes on along the minus strand of NC_134691.1, from coordinate 40,400,979 downwards.
TACGTGGTCGCAGGAAGCGCCGAAAGATGCTGCGCATTCGCCTCTCAATAGATGTGTTATATCTTAATCTTACTAGAAGAGAGGAAAAGGCATATGTACAAAATTGCGCACACCCAAAATTATAAGAAAGGGATAAGAAAAAACAGGAATGAAAAGACCAAACTTTATTATACACTACATACAAAATATAAGACCATTTAAAAAAACAGAGATTAATCAAGCCTGTAAGGCTATGTTCACACGCTTCAAGGGAAAACAGCTCCTGGTTTTCAGCTGTTTTTAAAGCAACTCGCATTTTTCGCTGTGTTTTTTACGGCCGTTTTTGGAGCTGTTTTTGAGTCAATGAAAAACGGCTCCAAAAATGGCTCAAGAAGTGACATGAACTTCTTTTTCGCGGGCGTTTTTTAACGCGGCCGTTTTGAAAAACAGGCGCGTAAAAAAACGTCCCGTCAGAACAGAACGCTGTTTTTCCCATTGAAATCAATGGGCAGATGTTTGGAGGCGTTCTGCTTCCGATTTTTCAACCGTTTTTCGGGCATTTATGGCCCGAGAAACGGCCGAGAATAGGATGTGTGAACATACCCTTTAAATGAAACAGGAAGAAAACCACAGACAGAAATCTCAAATAGGATTCCAAATGGGACAATATGAGCCAATATCAAAAGAATACAATACAATAGCCGTATAAATGTATTATGTGCAACTAGTAAACCTCAAAGGTAACCACATGCTGAACCACACAAGAATATAAAGTGCAAGATCATATCTATACCCCAATGAGGGGAAACTATCAGTGGCGGATCCTCATATGGGCGGTTTGGGCAGCCGCCTGGTGCCCAAGGCTCCCAGGGGGCCCATGGCCGCCCAAACCGCACATAAGTTAAAAAAAACGATCCAGGGCTGCTGCCTGTCGCGGTCATCGGTCCCACCTGCTGATGAGGAGGTGGGGGGCATGTGCAGGGGGAGTCAATTTCGGCCAGGGAAGAGGGGGCGGGCAGCATAGCACATCAGCGGTACAGAGCAGACTGTTAGAGATAGTGATGAGAGGTGCTGGAGTCTCCCTGACAGTCTGCTCCTCTGTGCCCCATCTGTCTAAACCTCCAGGAGCTGCCTGATAACGGCAAGACTGCAAGTAGGAGGTGAAGGACACAGTTTAGTGTATATAGTGTAAGTCTATATAGTGTATATAGTGTAAGTCTATATAGTGTGTGTATAGTGTATATAGTGTAAGTCTATATAGTGTGTGTATAGTGTATATAGTGTAAGTCTATATATTGTGTGTGCTGTGTGTATAATGTAAGTCTATATAGTGTGTGTATAATGTAAGTCTATATAGTGCGTGTGTAGTGTATATAGTGTAAGTCTATATGGTGTGTGCTGTGTGTATAGAGTTTATAGTGTGTATAATGTAAGTCTATATAGTGTAAGTGTGTGCGTGTAGTGTGTGTATATAGTGTGTGGTTTGAATATATAGTGTGTGGTGTTACTGTGATTTGTAGGATGTTTGGTTTCAAAATTTTTGTGTGTGAAATTATTTCCCACCCATAGAGCCCTCTGCAGTAAGTCAAATGCTCAGAATCCCCGTGCAGTATAATCTCCCCCATAGAGCCCTCAGTAGTTATTATACTGCAAGGGGGGGTCAGAGCATCTGAATGACTGCTGAGGGTACTATAGGGGGGATAACTCCTTCCCCCCCCCCCCAGAGCCATATAGCCATATGAGTCAGACGCTCAGACCCTCCCATAGAGCACTCAGCAGTCAGTCAGACGCACTGTGTAAGAGTGTCTGACTGCTTAAATGGTAACTAAACTTTAAAAAAAAAAATTACATGTCATAGTGACATGTCAAAAGTTCTGATTGGTGGGGGCCCGGGCACTGAGACCCCACCAATCGCTAAAAACAAAGTGGCAGAAGCGCTCAGGTGAGTGATGAGCCACTTTGTTTCTGATCGTCTTTTCTCCGATAGCCGAGCAAGCGGTGTACAGGCTCAATAGAAATAAGCCAAAAAAATACCAACAGACAGAATACAATATAAATAATGCTCAAAAGGTCACCAATAAGCTGTAAAGCACCGTTGCTAGCTGTGTGGGTGGCACTATATTATATCCTGAGTATTGACCAAGATACACTTGGTGCATCGATCAACGATTAACATAAGAAGCTACCAAGAAAGAATGATCGACTAAGGCACATGAAGATACAAAAAATTATACAAATTGTATTAAATAAGGACATTGAACAAGTTAAAAAATGGAATGGAGGATAAGTCACACAATAAAAAAGACGTCAAATCAATCATGAGCCAGATATGGTTGTTTTGTCAGCGTGTTAAAGGTAAGCATAATATTGAAGCAGCGGAAAAAGGTAAATAGGGTCAAACCAGGCTATAACCGATGGAAACGGACCAAACTATGCAAATGTATAAATGTTTGTCCATCTTTTTTTCATTCATATAGAACTACGCATCATCTTCTGAGTTTATTTGAGGAGGCCACCAAGTGGATTACATTCAATAGGATCAAGGAAGAATTCAGAATTGTTGTCGTGCACGTCATTTTGCGGTCTTATATGTGTTTTATTGTTATGTAATCTTGTATTAATATAACATATATATATTCCACATATTTTTCTTCTTTATTATATACATTATACATTGTACTGACTCTTTGTCGATATATTTGCATCATATTCACCTATTCTGATATTTTGTTCATAATATATTTTTTATCATATACATTGTTTCTGTGTGTGTTTTATTATGTAATCTCGATTGCATTTTTATATATTCATGTGAGCTACATCACTATGTTACTATGTATTTTATATAAAGCTTTTTGATGTTTGAATATAAACATCCCGTCACGGTTCCAATTTATCCACTTTGCATCACTATAATTTTATGTCACTTATTATTCTAATCCACTTTCTCATTTTTCCTTTTCATACCTCATCACTATTTAGTAATTTAATATTTCCTCACTGTTTTCACTGTCTTCCTTACCTCACATTAGCATACCCATTTTTTCTTTTTACACTCACTTTCATCGGTCCCATAATTAACATATCGTGCATCATTAAATACTGGACCGTCTTACACTTTTTTCCTCTTTGTTTCCACTCATTCTGTATGCATCCACTATTACTTTGTTATTAACATACATACAACACCACACACTTTTTTAATATTATCATATTTCCTCATTTATTCATCATTATTATGGTTTTTTTATTTCATTTTATTCTAGTTCACCCATATTCTCACGGCACACCAAGATTGCCCCCCCCCTTTCCTCACTATTCATACATACTAATTCATTCATGTCAAATAGTGCAGACACACCCGTTCTTCATCATACTATCGATTAGATTTTTCTTCTCTTTTCCTCTGGTGGCAATAATACGATGTGAGGGTGCGCTGAATGTTGTTTAAATAACTTCATAAACAAACCGGGGGGGGGGGAGTGGCTCTGGCTCCTTCCGTCCGCTGTCTTCAATTGGAGTAGGCTGTGGGGGGCGCGGTCAGTCCTCGCCGCCTCACATCCTCTCTGATGACGCGGTACAGGAAGTGGGGCAGCGCCATCTTTGTACCCCGCATCAGACGCCGTTTTCCTCCATCCGGTCATGCCACCTCCTCTCCTAAGACTCAGAACACCTGAGATGCACACTATATAAGAGTGGGCATGAGTAGCTTGACCACAACCCCGGACGAGACGAAGGCAGGTGCAAAACGCGCGTCGGGTGCAGACGTCCTATCTACACTTTACTATGTCCATTGGTATGTTTAAACTAACCTTGTCATTTCCAGCAGTTTGCATAATACTTTGCGTGTCATCCTTTGACTTTATTTGAAATTTTGTCTTACATTTTCTGCAATTTGCCGCGGTTTATATTACTTTCCATACTTATCTAGAAACCGCCATTACTTTACTAAATACATTTATACAATTTGTATAGTTTGGTCCGTTTCCATCGGTTATAGCCTGGTTTGACCCTATTTACCTTTTTTCGCTGCTTCAATATTATGCTTACCTTTAACACGCTGACAAAACAACCATATCTGGCTCATGATTGATTTGACGTCTTTTTTATTGTGTGACTTATCCTCCATTCCATTTTTTAACTTGTTCAATGTCCTTATTTAATAACATTTGTATAATTTTTTGTATCTTCAAGTTGATCATTCTTTCTTGGTAGCTTCTTAGGCTCAATAGAAAGTCTATGAGTACGTACACTGCTCCAAGGAAAGACGATCAGAAATTAAGTGGAACAACGCTCAACTGAGTGATCGGACCCCAATCGATCAAAACTTCTGACATATCGTTATGACATGCCAAATGTTGTTTTTTAAAAGTTTAGTTCTCCCTTGGGGACTGCATTTATTTAATGTATGGGCCTTGGGTCTTAATTTGCTTAGGGGTTTAGTCTGGGGTATAAAACAATTTAGGGTGTTTAGTTTCTGAATTTTTGTGTTGCTATAGATGCTGAAAATGGCTGCAGAATCGAGGGGCAAAGATTTCTCATCAGGAAACTCTGCAGTTATCAGGAGAAGTCGCCATAGCGGTCTGTGTCAGATGGAGAAGCGAAGAAAAGAGAACAACTCCCCTCAGAGAAGAAATCAATTGTGAGTAATTTGATTTATAGAAGATCTGTCCCCTTTCCTGACATGTCTGTTGTAGGAAATCCTTGTATTCTATATAAAGTATTTGTGTACCCAGGACTAATAGACAAATGTGTGTTACCGTTCCCATTGTCAAGAGGATGTCTGATACTGTCAGCGATGGTTGGAGACTGTCAGTATGTAGGGACACAGCCCTTTGACCAGGGGAATCGTAACACCCATTTGTCGATGCTCACACAGAAATGTGGTGTTTAATATAGACACGGCGTGGCAGGGCGGTGGTGGAGAAGGGGGGACCAAGCTTGTGAAACAGCCCAGGGCCTATGGTCTACTTAATCCGCCACTGGAAACTATAGCGACACAAATATGAAAATATATATATATATATATATATATTTGCTTGATGAACCTATCTGCAATAGGCGGGTACAGCCCTGACCGCTCGTCGTCACAAGCAGTGCGGTCCTAGGAACAAAAAGCGGATGCTATTGGATATAAGAAATGATCATGATAGAGAAAATTTATACATGACCCAAATAGGCTGTGGAATAAGGACAGACGGCCCCATATCTTAATCTAGCAAACTGTTTATTAAGATTGACATATAAAACGCCAGTCTTAACCCCTTAATCACCAACCTATTTTAGGCCCTAATGACCAAGCTATTTTTTTTGTTTTTCTATAGTCGCATTCAAAGAGCTCTAACTTTTTTATTTTACTGTCGACATAGCTGTATGCGGACTTGTTTTTTGCGGGATTAGTTGTACTTTTTAATGGCATAATTTTGGGGTACATATAATTTTTTAATTAACTTTTTTTGGGGGGAATAGAAAAAACCCCTGAAATTCCGACATTGTCCTATGCGTTTTAAATTCACACCATTCACTGTGCGTAATAAATAAAATGTTACCTTTATTCTATGGGTCGGTACGATTACGACGATACTACATATGCATAGGTTTTTTATGTTTTACGACTTTTGCACAATAAAAACACTTCTGAACAAAAATTATTTGTTTTTGCATCGTGGCTTTCCAAGAGCCGTAATTTTTTTAATTTTTCCGTCAATGTAGTGATATGAGAGCTTGTTTTTGCGGGATGAGACGTAGTTTTGATTGGTACTGTTTTGGGGTACATCTAAGTAAACTTCGATCGCGGCCATTGGAGCAGGAGCCCGGCTGTCATCAGACAGCCGAGCACTCGTTCCAGCCCGCACGGGACACCCGTGCAGGACTTAGACTGGGCCGCCGTGAAAAGGCGACGGCCTAGCCTAAGGCCCCTTAGTGACCGCCGTGAAAAGGCGTATTGGTGGTCACTAAGGGGTTAATAAATCTTACGAAATATGAATAATAATATGCTGTGGAGTTTCTAAGCAGCTTGCCCCAAAATCCAAGCTTTTCTGCTATGTGCACGGGATCTTGCGAAATACCATTTACTTGAATTAAATGTTCTTTAGCATTACTACCAAGCGTCACGTTTTTTTGTGGGATTGCTCTGCAAAACGAGACTTAGAGAGGTGGGTCTTATACAAGCGTACCCCACAATAGTAGTTCCTGAGGTAGTTATTGGGCATTCCTTGGCGGATCGAGCAGGGCTTAAAATGTTTCGTGGGTGGGGAGGTATGCTTTAGCTGCAAAAACACGTGACGTGTGAACCCTCTCATCCCTTCCCCACCAACATCACACAGAATACTGATCCTCTCTCCCTCCCCCATACAGCACACAGTATCCGGAACATTTATTATTGCATTTGCTGCATAATTCTTTTGTTGAAAAGTAGAAAATTATGGCACACGTCACATTTGCACAATAATTTTTCGACATTTGGCTGTTTTACACTTCTCCTGCCACTTTGCAAAAATGGTGAGAAAATGGTGCGGGGTTAAGCGGGAGGGGCGGGACCACCGTCGGTCCAATACAGTTAGTATAATTTATGCCAGGATTTGGCGTAAATTATGGTGCAAATCTACACCTAATGGGGCATATGGACAGGGGTTGTTTTCATGAGACAAACCCCTTTATTTGAAGAAAACGTATGCACTTATTTATACTACACATAATATGACAAATAAATGTGTTGGTAATGAAAGATTATTTGCACATGATACAAACAATGAATTTATATGCAGAGAGAACATAAACAAGTAGAAATCAATTTCATATATTTATAGTGAAGTTCACATAATGATAATTAAAGGGGTCCTATACTTTCACAACAAGCTTCCCCATAGGCTGCAATTATGATGGCCTGCATGTTTCTAATATGCACACAGTCCCAATACTGCAGATTTAGTAGAACATGTCCTAAATGTCATACCCACATCATTCTTTCCTGGGAAGATACACGTCATAGGCCAGTTAGTTCTGCACATATTGGAACATGTCCTAATCAAGATGCTTAAGGCTAAATTCACACCAGGTTTTCTATATAGCCTGAAGCAAAAAAAATAAATAAATAAAGTTATCCGGACATATACTGTACTGTAGCTAAAGACTTCTATGGGGTAAACGTATTTCAAAAGCGTCTCTTTTAGGCATATGTCTAGCAAGATTACGTCTGATTGTTAGATTTTTACAGTACTGAAAAACGTGATCTGGAGAACTTTTCAAACAAGAAAACTCCAAAATGTGTTTGTTAAAGGGGGTCTCTGTTTGGACAACCGCTATTTGGTAAAAGGGTCACTTGACAATAAGTATATCACCAGTGTTCCTCTACTGGGACCCCCACCAATAAGTTGTAATCTGTGGGTAAACCTCACAGTAAGGACTTATTCACACGAGCGTATTTCACGTCCGTGTTACGCATGTGAAAATAACGCACGTCACACGGACCTAGGCAAGTCAATGGGGCCATTCTGACATTCACTGTTTTTCACTCAGCGTTTATCCGCTGTGTGAAACTCACTGCATATCCTATATTCGTGCGTTTTTGGCGCATCACGCACCCATTGGAATCACTGTGACAGCACACGGACGCACATCCGTGTGACATGCGTTTTTCACGCAACAGTTGCTAAAGAAATGATGAGAAAAACACCTCCTTCAGTTTATTTTGCTGATGTAAAAAACGAGTGACATACGGATGACATACTCGCGTAAAAAACGCAGACACGGCTGTCACACAGAACTGCAATGCAAGAAAAGCGCTGCGTTTTTTACGCACGCAAAACGGACACGTTCGTGTGAATAAGACCTAAGTGTTCAATTTCCCTGCAGCACCACCACGGGGGAATGCAGCATTACACAGTATTCATTAAAATTAATGTGTTTGTGTAATGCAGGACAGGACAGGTCCTCCAGAGGGAGAGACGCACTTTGTAACCACTCTCCACTCTAACCAAGAGATGAGGATCCTGAACAGTGGATGCCCCTCTATTAACATAGACTCAGAAATGGGGCTACCCATTTAAAGTATATGTTTTTTTATAATGAAATATATTTCATTTATTTTATATTTATTTATGTTGCTTATATAGCTCCACATATTCCACAGCACTATACAGTTTATTGCCATTTATATCAGTCCCTGTCCCCAGGGCCGCCATCGGGAATTTCTGGGCCCCATACAGCCAAGTCGGTGTGCCCCCCCCCCCCTCCATTACAGGAGGTGGGCAACGAAAACCCCTGAGGAAGCCACATTGTGGCGATACGATTGGGGCATTTAGACCCTTTTTCTCCCTTTTTTTGGATACTTCAGGCAGGATCGGCCTTAGGTTGGATGGCGCCCTGTGCGGGACTCTTTTTTGCCGCCCCTACACGAACCAAAAATTAACCACATATATAGACACGCTGGAACATATATACTGTACATACATAAAGACAGATATTTAGACATACAGGCAAATATACATACACACATTCTGGAATATATACATACAGGTAAATATATAGACGTACAGACACATATACACACACACACACACCGGCAGATAAATACACAGACAGGAACATATACAAATACATAAAAGGCACATATATACAAGCACAAAGACACATTCACAAACATACCCATATATACCCAGTACAGATAATGTCGTAGATTTCATGTGCAGCCCTATGTAACACCACAGATAACACACAGTAATAACAGAGTACAGATAATGTAGTAGATGTTGTCTGCAGTCCTATGTAACACCACAGATAACACAGTGATAACTGAGTATAGATAATGTAATAGATGTTATCTGCAGTCCTATGTAACACCACAGATAACACAGTGATAAGTCTCCAAGTACAGATAATGTAGTAGATGTTACCTGTAGTCCTATTTTAACACCTCTGATAACACAGTGACAACTCTCTGGGTACAGATATTGTTATAGTTGTACCTGCAGTCCTATGTAACACTGCTGATAAAACAGTGACTACTCTCTTAGTACAGATAATGTCGTAGATGATAACTATACCCGTAGACACATATAAACACGCGCACACACACACACACACACACACACACACACACACACACACACACACAGAGGCATATATATAAGGGCAGAAGAGAATATAAGGGACAGCAGGGTTTATATGGAACAGCAGGGTATATAAGGGGCAGCAGAGTATATAAGGAGTAGCAGGATTTATAAGGGGCAGCAGTGCTCATAGGGGGAAGCAGGGCTCATAAGGGGCAGCAGGGTATATAGGGGCAGCAGGGTATATAGGGGCAGCAGGGTATATAAGGGGCAGCAAGGTATATAAGGGGCAGCAGGGTATATAAGGGGCAGCAGGGTATGTAGGACGCAGCAGGTCATATAAGGGGCAGCAGGACATAAAGGGCAGCAGGGTATATACGGGGCAGCAGGGTATATAAGGGGCAGCAGGGTATATATGGCCAGCAGGTTATATAGGGGGCAGCAGGGTATATAGGAGGCAGCAGTGTATATAGGAGGCAGCACAGAAATCTTTGTTTTATCTGTTCTACTTTAATATTGAACACACACTTTTACAAAGAGACATAAACACATGCAAAGACTCATACACATGCACACACACTGTAATATATATACTACCGTTCAAAAGTTTGGGGTCACCCAGACAATTTTGTGTTTTCCATGAAAACTCACACTTATATTTATCAAATGAGTTGCAAAATGACTAGAAAATATAGTCAAGACATTGACAAGGTTAGAAATAATGATTTTTATTTGAAATAATAATTTTCTCCTTCAAACTTTGCTTTCGTCAAAGAATGCTCCATTTGCAGCAATTACAGCATTGCAGACCTTTGGCATTCTAGCTGTTAATTTGCTGAGGTAATCGGGAGAAATTTCACCCCATGCTTCCAGAAGCCCCTCCCACAAGTTGGATTGGCTTGATGGTCACTTCTTGCGTACCATACGGTCACGCTGCTCCCACAACAGCTCTATGGGGTTTAGATCTGCTGACTGCGCTGGCCACTCCATTACAGATAGAATACCAGCTGCCTGCTTCTTCCCTAAATAGTTCTTGCATAATTTGGAGGTGTGCTTTGGGTCATTGTCCTGTTGTAGGATGAAATTGGCACCAATCAAGCGCTGTCCACAGGGTATGGCATGGCGTTGCAAAATGGAGTGACAGCCTTCCTTATTCAAAATCCCTTTTACCTTGTACAAATCTCCCACTTTACCAGCACCAAAGCAACACCAGACCATCACATTACCTCCACCATGCTTGACAGATGGCGTCAGGCACTCTTCCAGCATCTTTTCAGTTGTTCTGCGTCTTACAAATGTTCTTCTGTGTGATCCAAACACCTCAAACTTCGATTCGTCTGTCCATAACACTTTTTTCCAATCTTCCTCTGTCCAATGTCTGTGTGCTTTTGCCCATATTAATCTTTTTTAGCCAGTCTCAGATATGGCTTTTTCTTTGCCACTCTGCCCTGAAGGCCAGCATCCCGGAGTCGCCTCTTCACTGTACACGTTGATACTGGCGTTTTGCGGCTACTATTTAATGAAGCTGCCAATTGAGGACCTGTGAGGCGTCTATTTCTCAAACTAGAGACTCTAATGTACTTGTCTTGGTGCTCAGTTGTGCAGCGGGGCCTCCCACTTCTCTTTCTACTCTTGTTAGAGCCTGTTTGTGCTGTCCTCTGAAGGGAGTAGTACACACCGTTGTAGGAAATCTTCAGTTTCTTGGAAATTTCTCGCATGGAATAGCCTTCATTTCTAAGAACAAGAATAGACTGTCGAGTTTCACTTGAAAGCTCTCTTTTTCTAGCCATTTTGAGAGTTTAATCGAACCCACAAATGTAATGCTCCAGATTCTCAACTAGCTCAAAGGAAGGTCAGTTTTATAGCTCCTCTAAACAGCAAAACTGTTTACAGTGGTGCTAACATAATTGCACAAGGGTTTTCAAGTGTTTTCTAATCATCCATTAGCCTTCTAACACAGTTAGCAAACACAATGTACCATTAGAACACTGGAGTGATGGTTGCTGGAAATGGGCCTCTATACACCTATGTAGATATTGCATTAAAAACCAGACGTTTGCAGCTAGAATAGTCATTTAGCACATTAACAATGTATAGAGTGTATTTCTGATTAAGTTAATGTTATCTTCATTGAAAAAAACTGCTTTTCTTGCAAAAATAAGGAAATTTCGAAGTGACCCTAAACTTTTGAACGGTAGTGTACGCATACAAACACACAGACACATACTGTATACACATAAAGACATACACTGTATACACACACACATACAAACACAGAGACACATACTGTATACACACAGACACATACTGTATACACATAAAGACACACACTGTATACACACACATACAAACAAACACAGAGACATACTGTATACACACAGAGACACATACTGTATACACAGAGACACACTGTATACACACACACATACAAACACAGAGACACATACTGTATACACATAAAGACACACACTGTATACACAAAGACACACACTGTATACACACACACACACACACACACACACATACAAACACAGAGACACATACTGTATACACACAGACACATACTGTATACACATAAAGACACACACTGTATACACACACATACAAACACAGAGACACATACTGTATACACACAGAGACACATACTGTATACACAGAGACACAAACTGTATATGCACACACATACAAACAAACACAGAGACACATACTGTATGTATACACACACACACACACACACACACACACACACACACGCACACACACATATACATACACACACAGAGACACACAGACACTCACCTTCTCTCCATGCTGACAGGATCACAGGCTTCGTGCAGGACGGGCTGTGGGCGGAGCTTCCTCCTCTTCTCTTGCTCCTCGGCTCTTATTTACTCCATGTGTGTAACTAAGAACAGAGCAGAGTAGAGGCAGCGCCTCTACTGACTACAGGATACACATGCTAATATTCTCTCTATTTATGCCCACATGATTATATTTGTCATCTGAGGAGTCTTTGGGTAGGTCTTGCTCGGGATTTCTGTGTTTAGCCACTTATCAGGGTGGCATTCCCCAGGAGACCAGTTTTAGCATGAATTTTCTATTTTAAGTGATTTTAATAGTGTTTATGTGGCGTATTTGCCTTTAATAAATATATATTTTTGTGATATACCAAGTGTTCATATACCTTTTTTGCCTTATACATACCCATATGTGTGTTCTTGCTTTGATTACTGTCGTTTTTCAGGGTATGTGGCAATACATGTGCAGTGCCCACCATTTTTTTTTGTTTGCAACGGAAAGTGTGGCGCTCACGTTTGTACGTTATACGCATTAACTGATTTTGGTGCCGATGTCAATAACAGTGAAGGAAACCATGGAACACACAGTGACTGGTTAATGCTCTGGATTTTGATCTATTTAGCCAAAACGTATCCCACTGTATGGCATAAAGTGAGATATGTTGCCCGAGTTATGGCGCAGGGAAAACTCCTGAAGTCACTGTCCATAAATGGCAGTGACGTCTGGAGCTTTCCGAGGGCTGGAGGCTTCAACTAGCGCTCTGCCCAGGGACTCTGGTGCTGTTCCTGATGTTCATGTACGTAAAGTGACGTCCGAAGCTTTGCAAAGCCTGAGTACAAGGCCGGAGCATCGGCAGCAACGCTCTGGCCAGGGACTCCGACCCTGGAAAATCCCCTGACGTCACTTTACATATATGGACAGTGATGTCAGGATCTTTCCCAGGGACAATGTCCACGGGTAGAGCACTTGTGATGCTCTGCCTGGGGACTTCGGCATTGGGAAGCTCCTGATCTCACTGTCCATATAATAATGTCAGGAGCGGTATACATTTTTTTTTTGTGGAATCTCTCAGGATAGAATAGCAAAGTCTACTCTGCTATTCCATCCTTCAAAAATAAGGTATACTAACGTCCACCAGCCCGACGTAGGCTAAGAGGACATAAAGGAGCCCTATGAATTATCATCTACGTTGTTTATAGTGTACGTTAGGAGATTTCCTGGCGTACACGATAAACTTAGGGCAACAACATGATGTGAAGGAGCCTTAAGGGAGGGGGAAGCGCTTGTGAGGATGTAAGGAGAACTAATGCTCCGTTCTTACGTTGCCATTAAAGTTCAATGTGTTTTTCAACAGCAAAAATCTGAGGCTTTGGCTTTGATTTCCGATGCAAATGTGCCACAAGCGTGTAGCACATCCGCACGAGGATAAGGCCCTGTTCACACAGAGTTTTTTTTGCTGCGTTTTTTTTTTTTTTTGCCGCATTTGGAAAATGTGGCAAAAAACTGCCAAAATCGCCTCCTATTGATTTCAATGGGAGGCGGAGGCGTTCTGTTCCCACGAGCAAAAAAAAACGCTCATGGGAAAAACAAGCGACATGCCCTTTCTTCGAGCATTTCCGTCTCTGACCTCCCAGAGAAAGCCTGAAGGAATTTCGAGGCAGGTTTTCTGCCTGCAAAAAACTGTGTGAACAAGGCCGAAGTCCCATTGTCATTCAAAGTTGCTCATCCTCGGCTTTTCCATGTAATATAAGTCGCATGCTACTTATTGCTGTGGTGGATTTCTTTTCATGGTGTGGACAAAAATACAAGTGGAAAATTTTTCGTTACATGTGAACTGGGTTGCGGAAACCTCATATGCATGGGATGCAGAATCATCGGCATGTCATTGGAATCCGTATCAAATCCAACATGTGTGAACGGGGCCTTAGGCTAAATTTTTTTTGCACGTTGCAGTTCCGTGTGTCATAAGTGTTTGGTGTGTAGCTGCGGGATTTTCACGCATATGCCATCCTTATGACACGCACTGTTTTGATGTTTAGAAAAATAAATGGAGGAGGTGGTTTTATTTTTCCCCTCATTTCTTGATCTACTGTTGTGCGAATCACGCGCAGCATATGGAAGTGCGTCCTTGTGCTGCGCGTGATTTCCACGCATCCATTGACTTAAAAAAAAACTGAGCTTAAAAAAACTCTGTTTATCGTGGGTATTTTCGTGCGGCAAATCCGCAGTGTAATACAGGACCAGCAAAGTAAAAGAGATCAAGAAATCTCATCTACTTGTCGCAGATTTTTTCTGCACAATAACTGACCTGCGGTGCGTATTTGAAAATATGATACTTGTCAATTCCCTTGCGTTTCTGCTTGCGAATTGTTTCTGACTAGTTTAAAAAAAATCTGCAGAATAAAACCTGCACCTATTTCCGCATCAATATGTAAAAACCGCACCTAAAAACGCATTAAAAAACCTCACTATTAGGTGCAGATTTTACCTGCGGAATTAGCTGCGGTTTTGATGCGGATTTTGTGCACCAAATTCCTCAATGTGTGCGTGGAGCCCTACAGATTTTGCTAGGGATTTACAGCAAATTAACCCTTTACATTGTAATAATACGTTAAAATTCTGCAAAATAATAGGCATACAGCTGATTTAGAAATCAGAAGCACGTCCTAAATTCCATGCAGATTTTTTTTCTGCTGCATATGCATGGGGTTTTGAAAACCCCATTCACATGAGTTAGGGTAAGGCCACACGGTGCAGTCACGGTGCGTTTATATTGCGTTTTTAAACCGCAGCAAGTCATTTTTCAATAGCAGTCAATGTCAAAATGTTTGTTATGGACAGACTGCTGCTATAATATTATAATGTGTTTTTTGTGCAGTTAACTGCATCTTCATAATGTCCGACCGCATTCAGTTAATGACCGCGCTGCCAAAGTTGTTGCTGAGCTGCTTACGTTTTTGCTAACAGTTCTGCAATGCATTGTAATGATCTATATACAGGAAGCATCTAACAAACCTCAACACGGGTGAAAACTATGTCCATCAATTATTTCCTTTAAAAACGTAACAGAACTGCAGCATTACAGAGACAAAAAACACATACAGTTGACAGCATGCGGTTTTCAAACGCAACAAACGACGCACCGTGTGGCCTTACCAGTGGCGTAACTACCGCCGTAGCAGCAGTAGCGGCTGCTACGGGGCCTGCGGCATGAGGGGCCCGTGTCGCCCGCCGGCACGGGCCCCCACCATGGCCGGAGGCTCCGCTAGCAGCCGCTATGGCTGCTACAGCGGGACGCCACTGAACAGTACGGCAGAGCAGGGAGGTATCTCCCCGCTCTGCCATTAAGCAAAAGACATGTATCCCCTATCCACAGGACAGGGGATACATGTATGATCGCTGGCAGCGATAGGGAGAACGGGGGGACTGAAAGTCCCCTGAAGTTCTCCATCACAATCTTCGGACTTCCGGGGTCTGTGTCGGCAGCTCCGTAGAAATGAATGGAGCGCCGGTTGCGCTTGTGCGCATGCGTGACCAGCGCTCCATTCATTTCTACAGAGCTGCGCAGACGCCGGAAGTCAGAGGTTAGTCATGGAGAACTTCAGGGGGACTTTCGGTCCCCCGTTCTCCCTATCGCTGCCAGCGATCACACATGTCTCCCCTATCCTGTGGATAGGGGATACATGTCTTTTATTAGGACACACTGTAGGTCGCATTTTTTGGGGAGGGGGGACGCTGTATGGCGTTCCCTACAGGGGGGGGCTGTATGGCGTTCCCTACAGGGACGACGACGCTGTATGGCGTTCACTACAGGGACGACGACGCTGTATGGCGTTCCCTACAGGGGGGGACGCTGTATGGCGTTCCCTACAGGGGGGGGACGCTGTATGGCGTTCCCTACAGGGGGGGACGCTGTATGGCATTCCCTACAGGGGGGGGACGCTGTATGGCGTTCCCTACAGGGGGGGGACGCTGTATGGCGTTCCCTACAGACCCCCCTGTAGGGAACGCAATACAAACTCCCTGTAGGTAACGCCATACAGTCCCCCCTGTAGATAATGCCAGACAGCCCCCTCTGTAGGGAACGCCAGACAGCCCCCTCTGTAGGGAACGCCATACAGCCCCCCCCCCGTAGATAACACCATACAGTCCCCCCTCTAGATAACGCCATACAGTTCCCCCTGTAGATAGCGCCATACAGCCCCCCTGTAGATAGCGCCATACAGCCCCCCTGTAGATAGCGCCATACAGCCTCCCTGTAGATAGCGCCATACAGCCCCCTGTAGATAGCGCCATACAGCCCCCCTGTATATAGCGCCATACAGCCCCCCTGTAGATAGCGCCATACAGCCCCCTCTGTAAATAGCGCCATACAACCCCCAAGTATATAGCGCCATACAGCCCCTCTGTAAATAGCGCCATACAGCCCCCCTGTATATAGCGCCATACAGCCCCCACTGTAAATAGCGCCATACAGCCCCCCTGTATATAGCGCCATACAGCCCCCCTGTATATAGCGCCATACAGCCCCCCCCTGTAGATAGCGCCACACAGCCCCCCCCCTGTAGATAGGGCCATACAGCCCCCCCCCCCCTGTAGGGAACACCATACAGTCCCCCCTGTAGGGAACGCCATACAGTCCCCCCGTAGATAACGCCATACAGCCCCCTCTGTAGATAGCGCCATACAGCCCCCTCTGTAGATATCTACAAAGGGCTGTATGGCGTTATCTACAGGGGGCTGTATGGCGTTATCTAAGGGGGGGCTGTATGGCATTATCTACAGGGGGCTGTATGGCGTTATCTACAGGGGGCTGTATGGCGTTATCTACAGGGGGGCTGTATGGCGTTATCTACGGGGGGGCTGTATGGCGTTATCTACAGGGGGGCTGTATGGCGTTATCAAAAGGGGGGTTTGTAAAAAAGGCACTATCTACAAGGGGGGGGGGTTGTGTGACACCCAGGGGAGGGGGGGCCCCAGTCAAAAGATTGCTATGGGGCCCAGTCTTTCCTAGTTACGCCCCTGGGCCTTACCCTTAGGGCTTATTCAGACTAACGAGTTAATCGTCCGTGTGAAGGATGTTTTTTTTAATGGCCATCACACGGCTGCATTTCTATGGGGCTATTCGCACGGTATTTGTTTTAACGGACCACGTGAAGGGCCTGTAAAAAAAAATAGGACATGTCCTATTTTTGTCCATTTTCACGGATCCCTCAATAGACTCAAGTCTATGAGGGAGCTGTGAAAATGGGTCCTGCTCCGTGAGAATACTGTCCCCAATCCCGCACTGAAAGCATCATTACAGTACAGAACAGTATTTCCGTGGAGAGGCAGGGACTCCTAAGATTATACATAACTATGATGCTAGAAGCCCGGCTCTCTGAACTGTGGTGAGCCTGGGAAATATGGCCGATACACGGTCCATATATCATGGACCTTAGACATTCCCTAATCGGGACAATGACAATAAGTATGAATAAGAAAGATTAGTTGTTCCCAATTGTTGACTGCGTAGCAGCCCCGTTGTATAAAAGAACAGAAACCTGTAAAGAAACAAAGAAATCTTTAGGGGTCCCAAACAACCTCCCCCTTCTACTTCCACATCCATTTCAGGCCAACCATTGAAGTTTCACCATTGTTCCCGCCCCTCTTAAGACCATCAATATGTACTGCAGTTTCTGCCATTGATTTAGGCAAATGCCCTGTCTGTCGTGCAAAAATAAAGTACATTTTAGGTTAAAAAAATTGGTTGTGTGAACATGAACTAAAACTAAAGAAAATTAATGCATTTCCTAAGCAATAGAATTTTGCGAAGGTGAAGTTCTCATTTACTTTGCCTTTGATTAGAAGAGGGAGATTAAAGAAAAACAAGTAGTGGAGCAGTGTACTGAAGTGGTTATGAGGATCTTGTGTTTGGGAGCGTCTAATGGTGCAGAACAGAACATTCAACAAAGCTGATGCAGCATGAAAACGTCTTGTACGAGTCTGAGACAATAATTAGGTGGTTGTGAGCTACAATCGGAAGAGGTTTAATGGATTTATCTACACTACCGTTCAAAAGTTTAGGGTCACTTAGAAATTTCCTTATTTTTGCAAGAAAAGCACAGTTTTTTTCAATGAAGATAACATTAAATTAATCAGAAATACACTCTATACATTGTTAATGTGCTAAATGACTATTTTAGCTGCAAACGTCTGGTTTTTAATGCAATATCCACATAGGTGTATAGAGGCCCATTTCCAGCAACCATCACTCCAGTGTTCTAATGGTACATTGTGTTTGCTAACTGTGTTAGAAGGCAAATGGATGATTACAAAACACTTGAAAACCCTTGTGCAATTACGTTAGCACCGCTGTAAACAGTTTTGCTGTTTAGAGGAGCTATAAAACTGACCTTCCTTTGAGCTAGTTGAGAATCTGGAGCATTACATTTGTGGGTTCGATTAAACTCTCAAAATTGCTAGAAAAAGAGAGCTTTCATGTGAAACTCGACAGTCTATTCTTGTTCATAGAAATGAAGGCTATTCCATGCGAGAAATTTGCAAGAAACTGAAGATTTCCTACAAAGGTGTGTATTACTCACTTCAGAGGACAGCACAAACAGGCTCTAACCAGAGTAGAAAGAGAAGTGGGAGGCCCCGCTGCACAACTGAGCAACAAGACAAGTACATTAAAGTCTCTAGTTTGAGAAATAGACGCCTTACAGGTCCTCAACTGGCAGCTTCATTAAATAGTACCCGCAAAACGCCAGTGTCAACGTCTACAGTGAAGAGGCGACTCAGGGATGCTGGCCTTCAGGGCAGAGTGGCAAAGAAAAATCCATATCTGAGACTGGCTAATAAAAGGAAAAGATTAATATGGGCAAAAGCACGCAGACATTGGACAGAGGAAGATTGGAAAAAAGTGTTATGGACAGACGAATCGAAGTTTGAGGTGTTTGGATCACACAGAAGAACATTTGTGAGACGCAGAACAACTGAAAAGATGCTGGAAGAGTGCCTGACGCCATCTGTCAAGCATGGTGGAGGTAATGTGATGGTCTGGGGTTGCTTTGGTGCTGGTAAAGTGGGAGATTTGTACAAGGTAAAAGGGATTTTGAATAAGGAAGGCTATCACTCCATTTTGCAACGCCATGCCATACCCTGTGGACAGCGCTTGATTGGAGCCAATTTCATCCTACAACAGGACAATGACTCAAAGCACACCTCCAAATTATGCAAGAACTATTTAGGGAAGAAGCAGGCAGCTGGTATTCTATCTGTAATGGAGTGGCCAGCGCAGTCACCAGATCTCAACCAGATCTCAACCCCATAGAGCTGTTGTGGGAGCAGCTTGACCGTATGGTACGCAAGAAGTGCCCATCAAGCCAATCCAACTTGTGGTAGGGCCTTCTGGAAGCATGGGGTGAAATTTCTCCCGATTTAGCTCAGCAAATTAACAGCTAGAATGCAAAAGGTCTGCAATGCTATAATTGCTGCAAATGGAGCATTCTTTGACGAAAGCAAAGTTTGAAGGAGAAAATTATTAGTTCAAATAAAAATCATTATTTCTAACCTTGTCAATGTCTTGACTATATTTTCTAGTCATTTTGAAACTCATTTGATAAATATAAGTGTGAGGGTGACCCCAAACTTTTGAACGGTAGTGTATATAAAACACAGATTATTTGCTGATTGTCAGAATATTATTGTGACTGTAGCTTAGAATGAGCAGTTCTCTACCATAAAGGCCACCAGTAAAACCAAAGTAGAGTAAAGGATCAGTTCAGAGGTGTAGCTAGGCTTTCTGTCACCCGATGCAAAAGATTCATTTTGCTGCTTTAGCCATTTATCTAGATACCCTGGCCAAGGCAGAGTGGCTCTTGGCACCTCCTATGGCACCTAGCACCCGGGTCACCTGCCCCGCCTAAACCCTCTAGCTACACTCCTGTATCAGTTGGTGATACAAATATAATCACGACCGACTTCATTACGAACATGTTCAAGCTTATGCCAAAAAGCTACCGAAAGATGTTGGATAATAGCATGTATAGACAATGATTTAAAATGCAAGTTGCTGACTCCCTGATGTTGCCACTAGAGGGAGCTTCAATGCTTACTGCATACTGTGTTTAACCCCTTGCCACTGCAGCCACTTGTGACCTTCCTGACCAAGCCAAATTTTTATAAATCTGACATGTGTCACGTTATGTGGTAATAACTTTGTAGTGCTTTTACTTATCCAAGCGATTCTGAGATTGTTTTCCTGTGACACATTGTACTTTATGTTAGTGGTAAATTTCGGTCAATACATTCATTGTTTATTTGTGAAAAACACCAAAGTTTATTGAAATACCAGACAGGAATACCAGACAGACAAACAAAATACCAGACAGACAAAATAGTTACTAATCAACATCAACATATGTCTACTTTATAACGACATCATTTTTGGAAATGCTTTTTTTTTTGTTTAAGACATTAGTAGACTTTTGTTAAAGGAGCTCTGTCACCACATTATAAGTGCCCTATCTTGTACATAATGTGATCGGCGCTGTAATGCAGATTACAGCAGTGTTTTTTATTTAGAAAAACTATCATTTTTGACGGAGTTATGACCTATATTAGCTTTATGCTAATGACTTTCTTAATGGACAACTGGGCGTGTTTTACTTTTTTACCAAGTGGGCGTTGTGGAGAGAAGTGTATGACGCGGACCAATCAGCGTCATACACTTCTCTCCATTTATTTACACAGCACATGGTGATCTAGCTGGATCACTGTGTGCAGCCACATACAAACACATTAAAGTTACTCAAGTGTCCTGACAGTTAGTGATGTGTATTCAGAATCCTGACACTTTGGTAACGTTTGTGTGAATTTACAGCAAGGCAAGCGTAATCTCGCGAGATTACGCTGTAAACTGTCATTTAAAAAGAGATTACGCTTGCCTTGCTGTAAATCTCACACAAACGTTACCGAAGTGTCAGGATTCTAAATAGACATCACGTCCTGGCTTGTGGTAATGTCTATTCACTGTCAGGACACTTCAGTAACGTTAATGTGTGTGTGTGTGTATGTGGCTGCACATAGTGATCTAGAAAGATTACTATGTGCTGTGTAAATGAATGGGGAGAAATGTATGACGCTGATTGGTCACTCATTGGTCAGCGTCATACACTCCTCTCCACAACGCCCACTTGGTCAAAAAGTAAAACATGCCCAGTTGCCCATTAAGAAACTCATTAGCATAAAGCTAATATAGGTCATAACTCTTAAAATTATCGTTTTTCTAAATAAAAAACACTGCTGTAATCAACATTACAGCGCCGATCACATCATGTACAAGATAGACCACTTATAATGTGGTGACAGAGCCTCTTTAAATACTGTATATGTATATTGTGTTATAATATAAATGTTATTTGATAAAACTAAAGATACATTATGCTGAAGATGCAAAACATATATCAGCTATTTCAGTATCCAAGGAATGCATGAGTAATGACAGATAGGTTTAGTTAAATGTAGTTAATTTTTTGTGTATCCAATCACAGTTTACCATAACATTAATGGTCATTAATAATCTATTGCAATTAATTTATGGACATTTAATTTATTCGAACAAAGAACATTTATTAACATATTCGTAAAGAAGAAGAAAAGAAGAAGACCCAATGACTATTGTATTATGAGTATTGTCTGATGATAAATTTGTATATTTTGAGGGTTCCAACGTATCTCACCCAGAAGAGGGGGAAATGTTAAATACTGTATATGTATATTGTGTTATAATATAAATGTTATTTGATAGAACTAAGGATACATTATTCTGACGATGCAAAACATATATCAGCTATTTCAGTATCTGAGGAATGCATGAGTAATGACCGTTGTAAGTCTTCCAAATGTAGACATAAATGCCACCTAAATGTTAAGACACGCCTATTTTCTGGGGTATGTATGACAGACAGAGATAGACAGGAGGTGGTCATCCAGGGAGACGCCCAAGGACACCGACGATGAGGACACACAACCAGGCCAAGCAAGATGGAGACGATAAGTGTCCCATACAATGACTATGTAAGATGATATCTTTATTCTGTGTTACAATCTAAGCTATATTACAATATGTATCTGTCTATGTATGTATCTCTGTAATAGTATTATTTATTACTATATCTAAATAAACAAATCATTTTTCTGTATAAGTTTCATATTCCTCCTATTAAATACTGATCAAGAATATTGAAGTCAATATTAACTATTTCGTGAATCAGAAAGAACAAAATTTAACAATGGTGAGCCAGCCATATTTTCCATCCACTTGCTGGGGGGCAAGTGAAGAGCCAGGATCTAAAAGTTGCAAGCGTCAGGAAAACAAATCGAAGAATCTAGGAATCTTATAAAGGAGGTCTACAAGTGCCAGACGTGCTAAGACGTGCTGATAACACGAACTACAGATGATCTATAGGACAGACGGAAAGCCATTGTTGTAAGTTTGGAAATTATTAATTATTTTGCTGAGAAGACAAGCTTAGTGTAACGTCTATGGCCGAGGGCCGTCGCTTAGACTTACCCTCTGACGGCCCCGGCCATGGACATCTGTGTTCTCGGTGACATCTCCCTCCAGGGAGACGCTGGCACTCACTTCCGGGTTCTGGGACTGTTTCCCGCAGGGCGCGTGCGCGGCCTTAAATAGCCAGTACACGTCCAGCTGTCATCACTCAATAATTTGCCCAGAATGTTGCTGGACTAAGTGGGCTCTGCCCACTTGATCCATGCCTGAGCATTGTTGACTACCTAAAGTTTGTCTTCCAAATGGTCTCACAGTGTTTTCCAGTTCCCAGTGTTACTCGTTCCTGCTGCCTGTAGCCTGTATCCCGTGCTATTGTATCTACAGAGAGAGTCAAGTTGTGTCTTCCGCTACATCTACTAGCCATCTACAGTGAGTCAAGTCGTGTCTTTCGCTGCATCTACTACCGCTGCATCTACTAGCCTTCTACAGTGAAAGTCTAGTTGTGTCTCCACTACTGTCTACATTGGCTCAGGTACCCGTTCTGGACTATAGGCATTGTTTTGTACCTAGTTGGCCAGCTGCTAACCCGCTACGCAGTACGGCCCAGTGGGTCCACACCCCGCGTCGTGACACTTAGAAATTAAGTTTGTGCCTAGCGATGTGTCAGATCTAGAGACAATTTGGTTCAGTTTGTATGCAGAATGTGAAAAGGAAAATAAGACAATAAACTGTAAACATATTTTCGTTGGTAAAGCGAAAGACAAGTTGAGAAATATTGTTCATATGGTAGAAGTCTTTCATAAGTTTGTGTTAGATAAATCCATGTATGACTCTACCAGAACAGTTCCTAAAAATACTGTGATCTGTGAAAATGTATGTTAAGATGTAAAAGAAAATACTGATGACGAGAAAACCAGCAGAATGAGAATAAACAAATATCTGTAGTCTCTGCTGAAGTGACCAAGTGAAGGGCATTCTAGAACAAGATTTACATATAAAAGAAGCCAGCTTACATGTAAGGGCTCATTCAGACGAGCATGTATCTCGTCCATGTGACGGCCGTTAAAACAACGGCCATCACACGGACACATGTATTTCAATGGGGCCGTTCACATGACCGTTGCTTCAACGGAGCGTGTGAAGGGTCCGTGAAAAAATAGGACATGTCCTATTTTCTTGTGTTTTCACGTATCCCTCCATAGACTCTAGTCTATGGGGGATGCGTGATAACGCGGCCTGCACGGGTGCACCTCGGACGTGAAAAACTGCAATTTTTCACGTCCGAGGTTGGAGGAATTCGTGTGAATGTAGCCTAAGACTGCAGAAGCAATTAATCAAATTAAGCAATAATCCATGTGTGCAGGAATTCAGACGTTTTCGAGAGTTAAATAGACAAATTTGATTTATTTAATGAACAGAAAAATCTATTGTTTAGAATGTGGCTTCCAGTGACGCTAATCAGACATGTGGCATTGAAAAGGTCTTTTGACCATGAGTCAAATAAACGGTTACATGATAGTGATGTTGATAGATTAAAGGAATTAATCTGATGTACTACAAGTGACAGCATACTAACAAATGACATTCTTGAAGAATTAAAAATTGTCCAAAATGAATGTACGTTCTCATTCATGTCCACATTTGAACGCACATACAAAGCAGTCATTGACAACTTCTCTTCACAATCCATTGTGGAAGCATTTGTCAATAAATTATAATTCTTGGATTCTGTCACTCACTATTGCATCAGATAAAAAGTCATCATTTGAGGTTGCCAACTTATTCGACATTGCTAGAAAGTATCAGAATGTGCCACACAAACACATGGCTAGTGTAAAACGAAAATGGGCAAATGTTTGTGTAAAGTCTCATAATCGACCCCATCAAACTCAAAGGTCAAATACTTCTAAGTATTCAAATGACAAAGTCTATGAGATTCGTAGAAAATGACATGTAGTTTATAAACCCTACAGCAGGGGTCTCAAACTCGGCCGGGTAAGTGGGACACATATAGAAAAAATGTGAAGTTGACGGGCCGCATTACTTTCAAATTTGATACATTACAAAATTATTGTTAATTAATTCGTTATTTGAACTACTATAACACTATGTTACTATAATACTACATTACTATAACAATACTACATTACTATAATAATACATTACTATAACAATACTACATTACTATAATAATACATTACTATAACAATACTACGTTACTATAATAATACATTACTATAACAATACTACATTACTATAACAATACTACATTACTATAATAATACATTACTATAACAATACTACATTACTATAATAATACATTACTATAACAATACTACGTTACTATAATACTACATTACTATAATAATAGCGCTAGGTTTAAACTTACCGGAAATTTGCGAGATTTCTCCACGTGCTTATTTCAACAATCCACTTTTACAGTTTAAGTGTCGCTAAATGCAGTCCGGCAGCAAATTGGCAGCGTTTGGCAGACACACAAATGTCAAAATTAGGCAGCCCCTTTTTAGATCGTGCCACAGTGCCCTCTGTAGATCCTGCCACAGTGCTTTCTGTAGATGCTGCCACAGTGCCCTCTGTAGATGCTGCCACAGTGCCCTCTGTAGATGCTGCCACAGTGCCCTCTGTAGATGCTGCCACAGTGCCCTCTGTAGATGCTGCCCCAGTGCCCTCTGTAGATGCTGCCCTAGTGCCCTCTGTAGATGCTGCCCCAGTGCCCTCTGTAGATGCTGCACCAGTGCCCTCTGTAGATCCTGCCACAGTGCCCTCTGTAGATGCTGCCCCAGTGCCCTCTGTAGATACTGCCCCAGTGCCCTCTGTAGATGCTGCCCCAGTGCCCTCTGTAGATGCTGCCCCAGTGCCCTCTGTAGATGCTGCCCCAGTGCCCTCTGTAGATGCTGCCCCAGACGCCCTCTGTAGATGCTGCCCCAGACGCCCTCTGTAGATGCTGCCCCAGACGCCCTCTGTAGATGCTGCCCCAGACGCCCTCTGTAGATGCTGCCACAGACGCCCTCTGTAGATGCTGCCACAGACGCCCTCTGTAGATGCTGCCACAGACGCCCTCTGTAGATGCTGCCACAGACGCCCTCTGTAGATGCTGCCACAGACGCCCTCTGTAGATGCTGCCACAGACGCCCCCTGTAGATGGTGCCACAGACGCCCCCTGTAGATGGTGCCACAGACGCCCCCTGTAGATGGTGCAACAGACGCCCCCTGTAGATGGTGCCACAGACGCCCCCTGTAGATGGTGCCACAGATGCCCCGAGTAGATGGTGCCACAGACGCCCCCAGTAGATGGTGCCACAGACGCCCCAGTAGATGGTGCCACAGATGCCCCCAGTAGATGGTGCCACAGACGCCCCCAGTAGATGGTGCCACAGACGCCCCAGTAAATGGTGCCACAGACGCCCCCAGTAGATGGTGCCACAGACGCCCCCAGTAGATGGTGCCACAGACGCCCCCAGTCGATGGTGCCACAGACACCCCCAGTAGATGGAGCCACAGATGCCCCCAGTAGATGGCTCTATTGGGGCAACCTCTAGGAGTGGAATCCCCAGCCAGAGCGTTGCCGACGCTTTAGCCAGGGATTCCTCTGCTGGAGGAGCCCCTGGTGTCACTGTTCATACACAGTGACGTGAGGGGATCCTCCTGGACCAGAATGTGATGTCAGGGGCAACCCCAGAGCCGGTGTCCCAGAGCGGAGAACTAGTATAGGCTCTACTCCGGAACTCTGGGGAAGCAACTGACATCAGTGTCCATATATGGACAGAGATGTCAGGGGCAAATCCAGAGCTGGAGTCCCGGGCAGAGTGCTACTAGCGCTACTACTGGGACTCCAGCTGTTCTCCTGACATCACTGTCCAGTTCTGGGGAATCACTAGACATTGCTGTCCATATGTGGACAGCGATATCAGGGGATTCCAGAGTCCCGGAGAAGAGCCTATGCTAGCGCTCTGCCCGAGACTCTGCTCTGGGGAAGACCCTGACAAAGCTGTCCATTCATGGACAGCGATGTCAGGGATTTCACAGAGTACCGGAGCAGAGCCGATACTAGCAGCTCTGTGTCCCGCGGGCCGCAGATGACAGCCTCAGGGGCCGCATGTGGCCTGCAGGCCACGTGCTTGAGACCCCTGCCCTACAGTATGATAAGAGAAATGTAGGTCCCAGAAGATAACATACAGCTGCAGTTTGTTGCAGTATATCTGTGTCTGCAGAAAGTGATTTAGTATTATGTCATGTTGATGTTTCTATCTTTATGTGTGGTCCACATTTGAAGTACTTCATATTTAAATTTTAATATTATGCGCATTAATAAATGAGAATTATAGTTGGTTAAATAAAAGAATAGGATGTTACACAAAAAAGTTATTCATGTGTGAAATTTGATTCTAAATCTGAGAGTGTCTGGTAACAAGATAATATTGTGAGTGACTGGTACGTGTGTGCTGAACTATTCTTAAGGGAAGTGATTTATTTGAAATGATCACATCAGAAGTGATATGACAAGAAAGATTTTTACAGTGTTATATTTTAATCTTTGATTATTTGATATTAAAAAGGTTCTATTGGCATATGATGACACATAGGGTATGTTCACACAGGCTATTTTCAGCCATTTCTCGGTCCGTAAACGTCCCAAAAAACAGCTAAAAAATCGGAAGCAGAATGCATACAAACATCTGCCCATTGATTTCAATGGGAAATACGTTCCGTTCCCTTCCCACGAGGCATTTTTTACGTGGCCGCTTTTAAAAAATGCCTGTGTAAAAAAAACGCCTCGTAAAAAGTATTGTCTGTCACTTCTTGAGCCGTTTTTGGAGCCACTTTTCATTGACTCAATAGAAAAACAGCTCCAAAAACGGGCGTAAAAAACACCGCAAAAACCGCTAGTTGCTTAAAAAATGTCTGAAAATCAGAGGCTGCTTTCCCTTGAAAACAGCTCCGTATTTTCAGGCGTTTTTTGTTAAGCGTGTGAACATAGCCATATAGTGCACAATATGTTTCACCACTTGTGTGAATGGATTGGTTTATATAATATTGACAAATACTAATTAAGGATAATCAGGTATAAGGAAACAAATATTTTTCTATTTTGCAATACTATATTTATGATTTACAACAGGATCCTTTCCTTATAGTATAATGATGGTATATTCATAGGCATACACATACATTTAAATACAAATATAAACATATTGGGAAAATATTTAAAGAAATAAAAATGCAAATAAGGTAAATTTATATAGTCTTTTATGGAAGAAAATTAATATACCGGTAATGGTTTAGTAATTGATATAAGGTTGACACATACCAATTAAAGTTATATGGTTAAATATATACATCATAAGGTATTTATTAACTGGTTGATTACAAATATTTTAGTTTTGTTTTATCAATATTTATGTTCTATAAATGGCTTTTCTATATATATGACAGATGTACACACACACAAGGAAATATAGATACATAAACAAGAAATATATTTTAAGGTTTACTAAGATATATTTTTTGAAACAAAAAAAAGGTTTCAAGTTTCTTCAAGAAACATCTGGTTCTAGTTATACTGTATATGTATATTCTAGTCAACAGATGGTATAGAGTTAACATTGACTCATTGGGAAATGTCAGTGTCAAGTTAGTATAGAATAGAATAAGATATTGTAATTCAGTGGTTATCCATACAAAATGCAAAGTATGATGTGGTTTTATTCTGATATTTTTTGAATGAGTAAATAAAGAATGGGAATGTACAATTATTTCACATCTCAAATGAGAACACAATGATGTTAGATAAAGTCATGTTTGATATAGAAAGTATTGCTTTATTAAAAGTGAGGGTTTGGTTTTATTTAAAACCTTTGGTATAATTCAACATATACATTGAATTAAATATTGTGTCATTCTATTATGGTTTATTAATAATGGTGAAAACATTTATATACATTACGTCTGCAGATTGTTTTTAAAGATGATTCAAAAGTTAAATATACAGTGTGGGCTATTTATATGGATACACCTAAATAAAATGGGAATGGTTGGTGATATTAACTTCCTGTTTGTGGCACATTAGTATATGGGAGGGGGGAAACTTTTCAAGCTGGGTGTTGACCATGGCGGCCATTTTGAAGTTGGCCATTTTGTATCCAACTTTAGTTTTTTCAATGGGAAGAGGGTCATGTGACACATCAAACTTATCGAGAATTTCACAAGAAAAACAATGGTGTGCTTGGTTTTAACGTTACTTTATTCTTTCATGAGTTATTTACAAGTTTCTGACCAGTTATAAAATGTGTACAAAGTGCTGCCCATTGTGTTGGATTGTCAATGCAACCCTCTTCTCCCACTCTTCACACACTGATAGCAACACCGCAGAAGAAATGCTAGCACAGGCTTCCAGTATCTGTAGTTTCCGTTGCTGCACATCTCGTATCTTCACAGCATAGACAATTGCCTTCAGATGACCCCAAAGATAAAAGTCTAAGGGGGTCAGATCGGGAGACCTAGGGGGCCATTCAACTGGCCCACGACGACCAATCCACTTTCCAGGAAACTGTTCATCTAGGAATGCTCGGACCTGACACCCATAATGATGCCTGGTGAACGCAGTACCCAGGTCATTGCAGCAGATTTCAATGCAAGACACCCTACGAGACCACCCATCTCCCATGCTACGGTTTGCAAACTGCTTGCCAAGTTTCGTGACCCACTTAGACTTTTATCTTTGGGGTCATCTGAAGGCAATTGTCTATGCTGTGAAGATACGAGATGTGCAGCAACTGAAACTACGGATACTGGAAGCCTGTGCTAGCATTTCTTCTGCGGTGTTGCTATCAGTGTGTGAAGAGTGGGAGAAGAGGGTTGCATTGACAATCCAACACAATGGGCAGCAATTTGAACACATTTTATAAGTGGTCAGAAACTTGTAAATAACTCATGAAAGAATAAAGTAACGTTAAAACCAAGCACACCATTGTTTTTCTTGTGAAATTCTCGATAAGTTTGATGTGTCACATGACCCTCTTCCCATTGAAAAAACTAAAGTTGGATACAAAATGGCCGACTTCAAAATGGCCGCCATGGTCAACACCCAGCTGGAAAAAGTTTCCCCCCTCCTATATACTAATGTGCCACAAACAGGAAGTTAATATCACCAACCATTCCCATTTTATTTAGGTGTATCCCTATAAATGGCCCACCCTGTACATATGGTTATTGAAGTTTTACTATTTGATTTGAATGCCTATTATTATATTGAATGTCTGATTATCAATACGGTATAAATGAATGTTATGTTACACTGTGATTACCATAAGTTAGAAATCAACCAATATTTTGGTATAGTGAAGACTACAATCAAGGCAAAGTCCACAATTCTGTGTTATTAAATATTTTTATAAAAGACTTAGGGTATGTTCACACGGGCTATTTTCAGCTGGGGGCTAAAAATGCGGGCGCTGAACGCCTCCAAACATCTACCCATTGATTTCAATGGGAATAATGGCATTCCGTTCCCACGGGGCGTTTTTTACGCGACCGTTTTTAAAAACGGCCGTGTAAAAAAAGCCTCGTAAAAAGAAGTGCATGTGACTTCTTGAGCCGTTTTTGGAGCCGTTTTTCATTGACTCAATAGAAAAACAGCTCCAAAAACGTCCGTAAAATACGCTGCAGAAAATGCAAGTTGCTTAAAAACCGGTTGAAAATCAGGGGCTGTTTTTCCTTGAAAACAGCTCCGTATTTACAGCCATTTTTTGTTAAGTGTGTGAACATAGCCTTAGGCATTGTTCACATCCGCATCAGGGCTCCATTGCGACGTTCCGTCAAAATTTTCCGTCGGAACGGAGCACTGTCTAACACAAACGGAAACCAGAGGTTTCCGTTTCCATCACCATTGATTTCAATGGTGACGGATCCGGTGCAGATGGTTTCCGTTTGTCTTCGTTGTGCAGGGGTTCCGTCGTTTTGACGGAATGAATACCGTAGTCGACTCAAAACGACAGAACCCCTGCACAACGGAGACAAACTGAAACCATTTGCACCGGATCCGTCACCATTGAAATCAAGGAAACCTCTGGTTTCCGTTGTGTCAGTCACAGCTCCGTTCCGCGGAAAGCTCTGACAGAATGTCGGGAAAGGAACCCTGACGCAGATGTGAACGCAGCCTAATTCCAACTTTAAAATATTATTGCAAGCTGCAAGAGAGGAAAGACTGAAGGAAGCAGATGTCACAGCTACAAGCTTATGCTGTTTTTAAAGGACTGTGACCATTTGATTTCCATCACTAACATTTACTACTGGAGTTTGGAAACGTTCATATGATGCTAAATGGACTGCGTTATTATCACGTTTGTTGCTTTCAAGTTCCTGAGGAGACTAATACCAACTTGGACACTTCAAAGAAGTGAAGATTGGAGGGCGCATGCGTGAATCTCTACATGGCGGACGCATTGCCGCTGAGCTCCGCAGCTCGGAAGGGAATAACGGCTAATAAAACAGCATTCAGCTCAAGACAATTCTACACGTCAACTTCCTGTCTCCTGACCGGAGCACCAGATGGCTAAAGGCAACACAAAGAAGGGTAAATCCCAAATAACCCAGCGTTCCGTGACCGACCTGCTTCTCTTGGTGCCACATGACTGAGCCCTATTACTAATCCCGGACTGCGCACCTCGGGAGGCAGCTGAACCGCACTCCCTCGTCTCACAAGACATCCCAGACCTATTAAGAGCTCAAGTCCCGGATCTCTTTTCTCTCCTCCCTAACTAACGTTTAATGGAGCAACCCTCAGACATCACAGTAACACAGGTTGGGGCGGAACCCCCGACATCTTTCCCGCCTTTACTACAACAAAACTGCATAGAGGACATCATCTATAATTGTGTTACACGCGCACTTAATGGTGAAATGGAGAAGCTTGGATCTCAGATTTCTGCGGTTCACCACGATCTCCAAAAGGTGGGTGCACATATGAATTCTATTGGCTCTAAGCTGGACTCCACCATAGGTAGAGTTAAACAAAATTCTAGAAATCTATCGGACCTCCAAGATCAGCTAGACACGGCTAATGCCCGTATTGAGGACCTAGAAAATCGATCCAGACTATACAATTTCCTGCATTAGGGGAATGACGGAATCCCATACTGATGTACTTGATCTAACGTGTACCTTGATCAAACAATTATTAACTAACATTCCTGAAACTCACCTGGAGATTGATAGGGCAGATGGAGCTTTGACGACAGTCAGAACTAATGGTCTTCCGAGAGACATTATTGTCAAGCCCCACTACTATTCCGTAAAAGAAAAGCTCATGGAGGCGGCCAGAAAACTTCCTATCATTCTACTTGAATCTGAAATCCAAATATATGCTGATTTAGCACCTTCTACGATTCAGAAACGCAGAACCTTGTGTCCTCTATTACAGGTGTTGCAAAACCAAGCCATCAAATGCAGGTGGGCCTTTCCTTTTTTATTATCCTTCACATTCCAAACCAAGCAATTTTCGTCCTCCGACCGTCCAAGATGGCGAAGAACTTCTAACCAAACTTAGACTCATTCCGCAACCGGATACTGAGCTACAACAACGACCTCACACTGGAGATGGTCCTCTGCTTTCCCCGTTTTGGCGGCAACAAAGGCGATTGAGACCCCTGGATGATTCGTCGAGGGGACGCTCCTTCCGTGAGACCTAACAATACCTCATATGCAGCCTTTCTGGACATTCCTTACAACCTATTGAGATTCAACGTGAGACTACAATGGTTCTTTGCCTCTTAGCTCCTGTCATGTGGGGCATGTGGTCGTTGCTCACCCCAACTATATTTATTTCCTGGACTGCTCACCTTCCACCAAGTTGCACATTATCACAACAATTTGATACTTACTGAGAACTTTCCAGATGACTGAACAATGCAATCCTCTGTTCATATATGGATCTCATATTACTGAGAAATGTTTGGTCGTGCAATATACACTCATCACGACTATCAACTTTGTACCTGATATCCTGCGATTGGGCGAGACATCAATGATCCTTCCGGCTACAGGACGTTCGCATTGGAAGATCCCTAACCACATCTTCTATCTTAGATATTAACTCTGCTTATCGTACAATTATTGTGAATTATCCCTTATCCCTTTCCCCTATCAACCCCTCCTCCCCCCTCCCCCGTGATTGTCTTTTCTATGTTGTTTTTATTATTTAGAATACATGACATACAGATGTTTTTTTTAACAACGACCATATCACCTACACAATATTGTTTTGATTCTCTTAAATTGTATATTTTGCTAGCCTAGCCCTTCTGAGGGTCTGCACCCTCTTACTCAGTCACTAGAGACTGACCGGTCTACTGACCACACTACCTATTGTTACTCTACGTAGTGGGTTTATACCATCCACTTAACTTTGCTGTCTAACATGATGGTTTATTTGCTTCTCTGGTTCTCTCTTTTCTTGCTTTCCTGTTTTTTTTTTTTTCCCCTCTTTCTCTCTCCCATCCCCCTCTTTTCCCTTCCTCCTCCGTGCTCCTTTGCCTGGCTCCCCTACCTAAGCTGGTTATACACTGTATCCTTGATAATGTCTGACTTATCGAGACCTGCACTGTTTAATATAATTTCTCACAATGTCCAAGCTATTAATTCTCCACCAAAACGCTGCAAGGCGTTCCTTTATTATAAATCCATTCATGCAGATCTTTTCTTCCTACAGGAGACCCTACAGGAGACCCACTTCTCTACAAGGTCTGTGCCTCAATATTTTCACACGGCGTTCCCAAGGAGGCATTTAGCATAGAGGTGATGGTATATGGTTTGCCAGATCTGTACCCTTCAAAGTTTTGATCAAATTCAAGGACCCGGAGGGACGATATATTCTTCTCTCAGGTACCCTACACGATTCCCCCATCCCTTTTATAAATTACTATGCCCCCAACTTCAATCAATTCAAGTTATTTAGACGTATGTGGCGTAAATTACACCCATTGATACAAGGCACGCTCATCCTGGGAAGAGACTCTAATATTGCCTTAGATACATAATTTGATAAATCTAGCACACCCTTGGGTCACGGCAAACCCCCCACACCAGCTAGTCTTACGGTAACTCATTTTTTCAACTGAATCGATATGATAGATATTTGACGAAAATGTAATCCCACTACTCAAGTTTAAACATATTTCTCACAGGCTCATAAAGTTCACTCTCACATAGATCACCTTTTTACTTCCTCCTGCCTTATCCCGGGAGTGCATGACACACATATATTAGCTACGCCCTGGTCAGATCACGATCCTGTCCAACTTCGCCAACTTTTGCGGAATTTATGTGACAAATCACCGTTTTTTATGTGGAGACTTAATGAATCTTTACTGGCAGACCCTATCATAGCTCAATCTATTTGAGATGAATTAGACTCCTTCTTCCTTCTTAACAAACCTGAAGATATGTCCCCAATAATTAACTGGGAAGCACATAAAGCCACACTTAGGGGCAAACTTATTGAGATTGCCATGCGACGTAAACGTGATTCAAAATTAGCACTGTAGGAAAAGGAACATAAGTTTGCCTCTTTAACTCAACAATATAAAAATACTCAGACAGTCGTGATTAGGCGGAAACTCGATGAGGCTAGAACTGATTTGAACCTCTCTCTAACCAGTTGGGCTGAAAAGAGCCTGCGGTGGTCTCAACATAGTTTATTTTTTCAAGAGGATAAACCGGGCACTCTCCTAGCCCGTCTCTCACCCTTTGTATTTTGCATATCTTCCCCTCTGCAGGATGACCAGGTACTTGGAGCACCCTTTTTCCACTTACCTCTTCCCCCTTTGCCGTTCTTCTACTTCTTTCTATTCTCCCTTCTTGTATTTTTTTTATTTTTCTTCTTTTGTTTAAGATTCTTGAAATTCCTTAATTGCATGTTGATAACTCTTATGCAATGTAGTTACTCTGAGTGTAATCTATACTTCAAGGATTGTGTAACTGATATTATTGCAATGTCTGATGTTCCAGTTGTGAATTGCATTAATATTTTTCTATTTAAATCTTGTCCAATGTTTGTGGACGATTGTTATACCTTGTTCTGAAATATCCAATAAAATCTGTAAAAACCAAAGAAGTGAAGATTGATTGACTGGTGAGTGGAGTGATTGATATGGACTGGTGTTTCGGAATTAGTGGCTACTACGGGGCCCGCAGAATGAGGGGGCCCGTGCAGCCTGCCATCACGGCCCGCCCCCTATGCCCGGTGCTGCCGCTATGGCTGCTACAGCAGTAGCGATGCCACATTCAATAGTATCTGCATCCTTAGGATCCAGATCCTATTGAACGCTACGCAGGAAGGTAGCTCCCTACTTACATTTACTAAGCTACAGGCCACGTTTGTGATGACGTCACTGGATCACGCTGGCCTACGCAAGGATCCCGTCAGTGTTGATTTGCTCCATTCGTCACGGGAACGGGGCCTAGGTGAGTATGGTGCTCAATATGGCGCTATCTACAGGAGGGGGGCTGTATGGCGCTATCTACAGGGAGCTGTATGGTGCTATCTACAGGGGGGGTGTATTGCATTATCTACAAAGGGAGCTGTATGGCACTATCTACAGGAGAGGCTGTATGGCGCTATCTTCAAGGGGCTGTATGGCACTATCTACAGGGGGGCTGTATGGCACTATCTACAGGGGGCTGTATGCCGCAATCTACAGGGGGAGCTATATGCCGACTTCTACAGGGGGCTTTATGGGGATATCTACAGGGGGCTGTATGGCACCATCTACAAGGAGGAGATGGGGGCGCTATCTACAAGTGGAGTGTGACACTGTCTACAGGTGGGCTTTATAGCACGGTCTACAGGTGGCTGTATAGCACTGTCTACAGGGGGCTGTATAGCACTGTCTAAAGGGGGAGCTGTATAGCACGATCTACAGGGGGGCTGTATGGCACAATCTACAGTGGGGCAATATCTACAGGGGACACCGTATGCAAGGGTGTGTGGCACCTAGGGGAGGGGGGGTCCAGTCAAAAGTTTGCTATGGAGCCCTGTCTTTCCTAGTTACACCCCTGTTCGGGATGCTACAACCTTCACATGCATTCTGATAATTTAAGAAATTTACAGTCTACACACAGCTGTTTTAAAGTGACAAGCTAAGTCCTGGAGATGACTTCTCAAGAAGAGAAATGAATGACAGACATCAGAAAATATATATATTTAATACATGGACTTTGCTATTGTATTGATGTTATTAAAATATGGACTGTGATTTCATACTGAAAAATCGATGATGAAAAACATTTGAAAGGCTGCACAGTCAAATCAATCAACAATATTTCAAGGAATGCTTATCCAAGCCTGTACAATGTAAAGAATGTGGCTTTGAGAAAATCCCAACTGGGATGAAACGCGTCAGCCTATTAACTTTATTCTATCACGGGCATGAGTGACGTCATCATACCGTGAATCTGCCATGTGTATTAGCGTACTACTCTAACAGGTCTCAGAGATATTTTGGAAATACACCATGTGGCGAGACAAGCATAAGACATTGGCAAAATCACCTGAACTTCCCTGGCTAAGTAACCCTGAACCTGACCTCTGCTCTTTTGCTGACAGACACTAAACAGGGTAGAGCTTATTGTTCCGTCCTGAAAGACAGGATTAAAGGGAATGTGTTGCCAGAAAAACATGTTTTTTTTTAAAAAAATTAAACATTTAGTGTGTGGGTGATTAAACATTGTTCAAATTTTTTTTATTTTTTTCACGAGTCAGGAAATAGTCAGGAAATATTATAAATTAATTCTAATTTATAATACTACCCATTTTTGGTCACTAGATGGAGCTATTCCCAAAATTGCAGCATTGCAACATTGGGTTAAAAGCCCTCGCTCTAGTGAGCTCTCAGCATCCCCCCCTCCTTTATCCTGGCTAGTGCCGGGATAAACGAGGGGTTTGAACGGTGTAACCTCCTACACTGTGTGTCGCCATTTTTTGAGCTAACACACAGTGTAGTAGGTTTACATACAGTAGTAAACACACACAAACACGAACATACATTGAAATCTCTTACCTGCTCCTGCCGCCGCGGCTCCCTCCGGCCCGTCCGCTCCGTTTGCTGCCGCTGGTCCAAGTGCACAAATCTGGAAGCCGCGACCGGAAGTAGTAATATTACTGTCCGGCCGCGACTTCCGGTCCACAGGAAAATGGCGCCGGACGGCGCCAATTTCGAATTGGACTGTGTGGGAGCGGCGCATGCGCAGTTCCCACACAGACGCCGTACACTGAAGTCAATGGGACGGGAGCCGTTCGCAGTCCCTATGGGACTGTGGCTGCCGTATTCCATGTCTGTATGTGTCGTTAATCGACACAGACAGAAATGGAACAAAAAATGGCAGCCCCCATAGGGAAGAAAAAGTGTAAAAATAAGAAAAAGTAAAACACAAACACACAAATGAATATAAACGTTTTTAATAAAGCACTAACATCTTTAACATATAAAAAAATAATTTGTGATGACACTGTTCCTTTAAGGGATTCTCTGGTCAAACAGAAGCTCCACAATTGACCAACAAGGTGTGAACAACACATTGAAGATTTGGTTTATCTAGGATCTTCTGGACTGAATTGAAGTTCCCCTGGCCATATACATCTAAAATGGGGCCCCCTAAAGATCTTCAAATAGATGAATATACTCACTCTTTAAAATCCTCTGTATATATCTTGTATACCTTATCATGTCTGGAAATCCTGCAGATAATCATCCATCGTATGGAGGACTATTTTCGAATATATTCCTTATGTTAAAGAGGCTCTGTCACCAGTTTCATACTTCCCTATCCCCTACCTAATCTAATAGGCGCTGCATTGTAGATAACTACTGTGTTGTTGTTGTTGTTGTTGTTGTTGTTGTTGTTGTTGTTGTTGTTGTTTTTAAAAAACGTTTATTAGTGACAAAGTTCTAAGCATTTTGACATTTATGCAAATTTTTTTTAAAAGCCCAACTGGCCGTTTTTTTTTTACTTTAACCAAGTGGGCGTTGTAAAGAAAAGTGTATGATGGTGACCAATGAGCGTCATACACTTCTCTTTATTCATGTCCAGCTTTAGTCACCACACAGCGTGATCTCGCGAGATCACGCTGTGACGTGACCTCCTCCCGCAGTTCCTTCACCGGAGCGACGAGAGAATGACCAGACATCACCTCCAGCCGCCTCCTGTCACTTTGTCAGTTATAAAAGTTTTTCTTTAAAAAAAAAAAACAACACAGTAGTTATCTACAACACAGCGCCTATTCGATTTGGTAAGCGATAGGGAAGTATAAAACTGGCGACAGTGCCTCTTTAAACTACTGTGCATTTTTTCTGGCCGTGATTATATTAGGTCCTTGTTCTGTGCTATTTTAGTGCAATTCTGGTTATTGTGGTTCTATTGTTCCTTTACCTGGCCAGGTACTTGAGGTGTTTTATTCACAATTGTTTCTTTGGTATTGTCTAGGGAAATGGTAATCATATATTTTAGATTTTAATAAAATTGGGATTAAATGTAATATATTCATAACTCAGTGAGTGCTGTTTTTTGTCCGGAATAACTTTTCAAAGAATGTGTACTACTGCATGGACAACAACCAAGTTATGTGTCTGCAATATATGGACTTGGATTTGATATCTATGTCTTTAATTTATGGACTTTCATTTTAAAGGACATTCACAACTTTATCAGTATTGATTTCAAGGGATTCTACTCAAGACTGTTTATGCGGAAAACTCTAAAAATATATCGACCTGATTGTCAAAAAATCAACCACAGAAATATTAATTCTACAGTGGAACCATATGATGATGAGAAGAAGATGCCTTCATCATTATAGATAGGTTTAGTTAAAAATCTACTTTTTTGTGTATCCAACCACAGTTTACCATAACATTAATGGTCATTAATAATCTATTGCAATTAATTTATGGACATTTAATTTATTGAAACAATGGACATTTATTAACATATTCATAAAGAAGAAGAAGACCCAATGACTATTGTATTATGAGTATTGTCTGATGATATATTTGTATATTTTGAGGGTTCCAACATATCTCACCCAGAAGAGGGGGAAATGTTAAATACTGTATATGTATATTGTGTTATATTATAAATGTTATTTGATAGAACTAAGGATACATTATTCTGACGATGCAAAACATATATCAGCTATTTCAGTATCTGAGGAATGCATGAGTAATGACAGTTGTAAGTCTTCCAAATGTAGACACAAATGCCACCTAAATGTTAAGACACGCCTATACTCTGGGGTATGTATGACAGACAGAGATAGACAGGAGGTGGTCATCCAGGGAGACGCCCAAGGACATCAACGATGAGGACACACAACCAGGCCAAGCAAGATGGAGACGATAAGTGTCCCATACAATGACTATGTAAGATGATATCTTTATTCTGTGTTACAATCTAAGCAATATTACAATATGTATCTGTCTATGTATGTATCTCAGTAATAGTATTATTTATTTATTACTATATCTAAATAAACAAATCATTTTTTTGGATAAGTTTCATATTCCTCCAATAAAATAATTATCAAGAATATTGAGGGAAACACAGTCAATATTAACTATTTAGTGAGACAGAAAGAACGAAATTTAACAAATTTAGAAGTTTAGCTGTCATTTTTACATGTTCAAGAAAATTTACAAAACCTATTTTTTTGGAACCAATTTAGTTCTTAAGTGGCTTTGAGTGGTCTTTATGTAAAAAAAAAAACAACAACATATAAATCACCCCTTTTTAAAAACTGCAACCCATTGAAGTATTCAAAAAGGCATTTTCGAAGTTTCTTAACCCTTTAGGAGTTTCTTTTTTTTTTTTAACTTGTTTTATTAAGAACTGTTGC
The DNA here is from genome assembly GCF_050947455.1 of Rhinoderma darwinii. NCBI lineage: Eukaryota > Metazoa > Chordata > Amphibia > Anura > Rhinodermatidae > Rhinoderma > Rhinoderma darwinii. The sequence continues at coordinate 40,361,747 of NC_134691.1, read as the reverse complement.
AGTAACAAGTATAAAATCAGTCACACATCACTAATTACATAATATGGCACATTGGATCAAGGAAATTTACATTCAGCAAATCATGTAATGAGTACATACAGAACATTCCAAAAAGATGATATGTCATAAACAATGGCACTTAGACTGGTTTGCTTGGACATATGCATGACAATTGTAATAAAAGGACAAAAAAACAAGAACAGAGATAAAAGAAAACAAAACAGTCTAGGACCTGTGTCACCCATGAGCATCTAATAAATCCGGCACAGCAAGTACATGGAGATACATAATAAAAATGCGGGTCACCTATGTTACTATCTCACAGTTCTGGTGAACCAACGGAGGGGTTGACTGTCAGAGGCGAGTTGTTCCAAATATCCCAAACCTTAGAAAACTTAGTACTGCAACCACGATTCAGAAATACAACCTTCTCAAAAGGTATTACAGAATTTACCAATCCCTTCCAATGACCAATTGATAGAAGTCGATCATTCATCCAGTTCTGTGCTATAGTTTTCCGTGCTAGAAACAGAGTTTCTCTCCAAAAAATTCTAGTATGGTGATTCCATGTCTCCCCATCCAGTATACCAAACAAACATATCTTAGGACATAAAGGGATGCCTACATGCATTAAGGACGATAACAGGGATAGTATGTCGTTCCAGAAGTCCCTTATGACCGTGCATGGCCATATCATATGCCAAAAACCTGCCTCCGGAACATGGCATCTCAGACAGTCTAAAGAAGGCAATCGTCCCATTTTGAATATCCTAAACGGGGTCAAATATGCCTGGTGTATTATGTATAAGTGGATCATTTTCTTGTTTGCGGACGGGGAAACCTGAAGATGAGACTCCAAAATATCATTCCAATCATCTGTCTGAATGGTAGGAATCCACCGTTTCCATCTATTCTCTATAGCAAGTGGTGTGGAATTCACCGTGATGGATAACAAATGGGTATAGAGGGCGGATATCAGGCCACGTGTACCCTGGGAGTTAAGAATCCCTATCAGTGGGAAGGAAGAGATTGTTACGTTATTTCTCAAGTGATGGAATTGGGTTTGTACAATATGACGAATCTGTAGATACCTATGAAAATGGGTACGTGGTATGTCATACTTAGTCTGTAACTGAGTGAATGAAAGTAGGACATCATCCTCATATAGGTCCCCTATAGTTCCAATAGCTGGAGACAACCATGGGGGCATTACAGGAAAGTAAGAAGCATTGTTCCATAAAGGCATTTCAGACACAATATCATTGTAACCCAGCTGCTTTTTCGCTTGTCTCCAAACCACACGAGCCAGCTTGTGTAAGGGCAGGGGTTTAATATGGGCAGGGAGAGAATTTACTTCAAGGGAGCCGAGCAAACATTGACTCCCAAGTACATGGTGCTCTGAATTGGGAAGATCCTTTTCAGGCATCCAGGAACTTAAGGTTTTCAGTTGACCCGCTAAATAATATAAAAAGAAATATGGTAGAGCCGTCCCTGCCAGTGCCTTAGGCCTCTGGAGGGTGGGCAACCTGAGTTTATGTCTAGAATTTCCCCATATAAGCGGTGATAGCAAGGAGTTAAGCTGTTTAAAAAAGGATTTAGGCACGACAACCGGACTGTGCTGAAGAGCATATAGAAATTTAGGCAACAAAATCATTTTAACCAGGTTTATACGGCCAGATACCGATAAAGGCAGTTTACCCCATGCATGAAATTTAGACCGGGTGAAGCCCAATAGCGGTAACATATTTAACCCCTTAAGGACGCAGCCTAGTTTGGGCCTTAAGGCTCAGAGCCCATTTTTCAAATCTGACATATTTCACTTTATGTGGTAATAACGTCGGAATGCTTAAACCTACCCAAGCGATTCTGAGATTGTTTTCTCGTGACACATTGGGCTTTATGTTCGTGGTAAAATGTGGTCGATATATTCAGTGTTTATTGGTGAAAAATTGCAAAATGTAGAGAAAATTTTGAAAAAATTGCATTTTTCAGAATTTAAATGGATCTGCTTGTAAAACAGACGGTTATACCACCCAAAATAGTTACTAGTTCACATTTCCCATATGTCTACTTTAGATTGGCATCGTTTTTTGAACATTCTTTTATTTTTCTTGGACGTTACAAGGCTTAGAACATAAACAGCAATTTCTCATATTTTTAAGAAAATTTCAAAAGCCTTTTTTTTAAGGTACCTCTTGAGTTCTGAAGTGGCTTTGTGGGGCCTATGTATTAGAAACCCTGATAAAACACCCCATTTTAAAAACTAGACCCCTCAAAGTATTCAAAACAGCAGTTATAAAGTTTTTTAACCCTTCAGGCATTTCACAGGAATTAAAGCAAAGTGGAGGAGAAATTTGCAAATTTCATTTTTCTTGCTGAATTTCAATTTTATTCATTTTTTTTTCTGTAACAAAGAAGGTTTTACCAGAGAAACACTACTAAATATGTATTGTCCAGATTCTGCAGTTTTTAGAAATGTCCCACATGTGGCCCTACTGCACTCGTGGACTAAAACACAAGCCCTAGAAGCAAAGAAGCACCTAGTGCATTTTGAGTCCTCTTTTTTATTAGAATATATTTTAGGCAGCATGCCAGGTTTGAAGAGGTGTTGAGGTGCCAAAACAGTAGGAATCCCCCAATAGTGACCCCATTTTGGAAACTACACCCCTCAAGGAATTCATTTAGGGTTGTTGTTACCATTTTGACCGCACAGTTTTTTCACAGCACGTATTTGAATTGGGCTCTGAAATGAAAAAAATGACATTTTTTCCAATAAAATGTCATTTGTGATCAAAATTTCTTATTTTCACAGGGAACAAAATACCCCATTTTGTTGCCCAATTTGTCCTTAGTGTGGCAATACCCCATTTGTGGTGATAAACTGCCGTTTGGGCCCATGGGAGGGCTCAGAAGGAAAGGAGCGCTATATGTTTGTTGGAGTCCAGATTTTGTTGGATTGGTTTTCGGGTGCCATGTCGCATTTGCAGAGCCTCAGCGGTATCAAAGCAATGGAAACCCACCAAAAGTGACACCATTTTGGAAACTACACCCCTCAAGGAATTCATTTATGGTTGTTGTTAGCATTTTGACCACACAGTTTTTTCACAGCACCTATTTCAATTGGGCTGTGACATTAAAAAAAATGACATTTTTTCCAATAAGATGTAATTTTTTACCAAAATTTCTTATTTTCACAGGGAACAAAATACTCAATTTTGTTGCCCAATTTGTCCTGAGTGCATCAATACCCCATTTGTGGCAATAAACTGCCGTTTGGGCCCATGGGAGGCCTCAGAAGGGAAGGAGCGCTGTGTGTTCTTTGGAGTACAGATTTTGCTGGTTTGGTTTTCGGGTGCCATGTCGCATTTGCAGAGCCCCAGAGTTATCAAAGCAATGGAAACCCACCAGAAGTGACCCCATTTTGGAAACTACACCCCTCAAGGAATTCATTTATGGGTAATGTGACCATTTAGACTCCATAGTTTCTTCACAGAACTTATTTGAATTGGGCTGGGAATTCAAAAAATATATATTTTTTCCAATAATATGTCATTTTAGCTCAAAAATTCTTATTTTCACAAGAAATAAAATACTCCATTTTGTTGCCCAATTTATCCTGAGTGCGGCAATACCCCATTTGTGGTGATAAACTGCCGTTTGGGCCCATGGGAGGGCTCAGAAGGAAAGGAGCGCTGTGTGTTCTTTGGAGTACAGATTTTGCTGGATTGGTTTTCGGGTGCCATGTCGCATTTGCAGAGCCTCAGAGGTATCAAAGCAATGGAAACCCACCACAAATGACCCCATTTTGGAAACTACACCCCTCAAGGAATTCATTTATGGGTGTTGTGACCATTTTGACCCCATAGTTTTTTCACAGAACTTATTTGAATTTGGCTGGGAATGAAAACAAAATTATTTTTTTCAAATAATATGTAGTTTTGGCAGAAAATTTCTTATTTTCACAAGAAACAAAATACCCCATTCTGTTGCGCAATTTGTTCTGAGTGCCGCAATACCCCATTTGTTGTGATAAACTGCCGTTTGGGCCCATGGGAGGGCTCAGAAGGAAAGGACCACCATTTGGCCTACTGGGGATTTTCGAGTGCGAAGTCATGTATGCAGAAGCCCCTGAGGTACCAGTACAGTTGAAACCCGCAAGAAGTGACCCCGTTTTAAAAACTACACCCTTAAGGCATTCATATAGAGGTGTAGTGAGCATTTTGACCTGAGACCTACACCCCATAAACTGTAATGTGGGTTCTCCCGGGTATGGCAATACCCTACATGTGGCTGTTATCAGCTGCCTGGACACACAGCAGGGCCCAGAGGGGAAAGACGTGGGGGGATAAGCTGTGTGGAGTGCATCAGGGTAAGTAAAATTGGGGTAAATTATAAACCAAGGGATGGAAGATAAATTTTAAAACACTTTCATACAGAGCTCTGGTTATTCGGGACACGTGTCACATTGATATATTGTGTCATCCATTATCGCCCTCTTATAGCAGACTTTGCACCTCTTTTGACTTTTTCCCTTCTTGCCAGTTTGGGGAACTTCCCCTGGAAAGTGTTGCCGCCCTGGTACGATGCGTGTGGCCCCGCTTCCAGAAGTACTGGGTGCCCCCCCTTCTTGGTCCCTAAAGATTAGGTTCTTGATAATCACCTCTTGAAATTCCAGGAAAGTTCCCGTCTGGCCTGCACATCGACGTAGCACGTACGCATTGTACAAAGCCATCTGTATGATGTGCCCGGCCTGCTTCTTATACCTCACCGCATGGCGCTGTAGGGCTTCAGGGCTTGATCTTACAAGTCCATCCCTCCCATGTACCTATTGTAGTCCAGGATGCAGTCTGGTTTGGGGGTGGCCTTTCCTTCATATATCCTAAACCTGTAGGTATACCCTGATGCACTCTCACAGCTTATACATCTTCACGCCATACCTTGCCCTCTTACCCAGCAGGTACTGGCGGAATTGAACCCTCCCTTTAAAATGTACCAGGGACTCATCAATAGAAATACACTTCTCGGGGTGTATGCTGGGGAAAACCGGGCACTGGAACGGTCTAATAGGGGTCTCCGTTTATACAAACGGTCAAAACTGGGGTCATCTCGGGGTGGACACAGCTCATTATCAGTGTAATGTAAGAAGCAAAGTATTGCCTCATTTATTTATTTTTTTAGGTTCCAGTTCAGTTCTGAAGTTGCTTTGAGGGGCCCATATATTAGAAATCCCTATGAAATACCCCATTTTAGAAACTAGACCCCTCAAAGTATTCACAACAGCATTTAGAAAGTTTATGAACCCTTTAGGTGTTTCACAAAAATTTAGAGCAGTAGAGGTGAAATTAAAAATTTTTTTTTGTCAGAAAATCCTCTTTATACCATTTTTTTTATAACACAAAAGGATTTATAAGAGAAACGCAAATTAATACGTATTGCCCAGATTCTGCAGTTTTGAGAAATATCCCACATGTGGCCCTCGGGCGGTAATGGACTGAAGCACCGGCCTCCGAAGCAAAGGAGCACCTAGTGGATTTTGAAGCCTCTTTTTTATTAGGCACCATGTCCGGTTTGAAGAGGTCTTGTGGTGCCAAAACATTGGGAACCCCCCAAAAGTGACCCCAATTTGGAAACTAGACCCCTTGAGGAATCCATTGTAGTTTTCTTGGGGTGCATGCGGCTTTTTGATCAGTTTTTATTCTATTTTTAGGTGGCGTGGTGACTAAAAAACAGCAATTGTACGATTGTTTTTTTTTTCGTTTTTTTTTACAGCGTTCACCGTGCGCTATAAATAAAATATTCACTTTATTCTGCGGGGCGATACGATTACGGCGATACCAGATGTTTATGGTTTTATTTTATGTCTTATGGCGTTTGCACAATAAAATACGTTTTGTAAACAATCATTCACTTTTTGTGTTACCTTATTCTAAGAGCCATAAAGTTTTTATTTTTCAATCAATAAAGCCGTGCGAGGACTTATTTTTTGCGTAACGAACTGTAGTTTCGATCAGTACCATTTTTAGGTACATGCGACTTTTTGATCTCTTTTTATTCCATTTTTTGGGAGGTGAAGTGACCAAAGAATTGTGATTGTGGTTCGGTTTATTATTATTTTATTTTACGGCGTTCACCGTGCGGGATAAATAATGAAATAATTTTGTAGTTCAGGCCGTTACGGACGCGACGATACCAATTATGTATAGTTTATTTGTTTGTTTATATATTTTTATTAATAATAAAGGACTGATAAGGGAAAAGGGGGGATTTTTACTTTTATTACTTTTAAAACTTTTATTTTCTTATTTTTACACATCTTTTTTTAACTTTTTTTTAACTTTATTACTTTGTCCCACTAGGGGACATGAGGGCAGGAGGCCCTGATCGCTATTCTAATACACTGCACTACATGCGTAGTGCAGTGTATTAGAACTGTCAGCTACTCACTGACAGCAAGCATAGTGGGTCCTGACGTTGTCAGGACCCACTAGGCTTCCGTCTATGGCATAGCCGGACGCCATTGTTTGGTGTCCGGTTGCCATAGTCACCATCGCCGGCCGCTATCGCGTAGCAGGCCGGCGATGGCAGCTTAACCCATAAAAAGCCGCGATCTCTATAGAACGCGGCTTTTAAGGGGTTAATCAGCGGGGACACAGCGATCGGTCCCCGCTGTAGGAGCTGTGACAGCTGCTGAACAAGACAGCAGCGTCACAGCTCCTGTATGTGTCGGGAGGACGGCCGAAACGGCCGTTACTCCCGAGACGTACTATTACGGCATGGAGCGCGAACGATACAGCTGCCATGACGTAATAGTACGTCAAGGAGCGGGAAGGGGTTAAGGAAGGGTCAACATCGGGGAGTTTAGTTATAAATATGCCCAAATATTTGAAATTATCTACTAGAGGCAATGGCGACAGCTCAGACAGGCCAGGGGGCTGTACTTTGGACAGGGACATAAGAGATGATTTCCCCCAATTAATAGAAAGACCGGAATATTGTCCAAAACGTTCTATGATATTAATTACCGAGGGAAGGGTATCCTGTACTCTATCCATAAAAAGCAACCCTTTAGGAGTCTCACAGGAATTAAAACAATGTGAAGGGTAAATTTAACATTTTTTATTTTTTTTTGCAGATATCCAATTGTAATCTATTTTTTTCTGTAACTAAGCAAGTGTTAAAAGAGAAACGCAAATTAATATTTATTGCCCAGATTCTGCAGTTTTTAAAAATATTCCACATGTGGCCCTAGTAATGGACTCAAACATAGGCATCAGAAATTAATGAGCACCTGGTGGATTTTGGAGCCTCCATTTTATTAATATGATTTTTTTAGGCATCACTATAGGTTAACAGAGGCCTTGAGGTGCCAAAACCTAAGAATCACCCCCAAAAAGAGATGCCTAAAGGTGCAGTGAGAATTTCTACCCCACAGGTGCTTCATAGATTTTATTACAATTGGGCAGTGAGAATTAATAATTCCATTTTTTTCCAATAAGATGTAGTTTTAGCTCAAAATTTTTCTTTTACATAAGGAATAAAAAATAAAAATACCCCCAAGATTTGTATAGCAATATCTCCTGAGCATGGCAATACCCAATATGTGTTTATAAACTGCTGTTTGGGCACATGGCAGGGCTAAAAAGGCAAGAACTGTCATTTAGCTTTTAAAGCTCAGATTTTGGTGGAATGATTTCCAAAGCCATGTCACATTTACAAAGTCCCTGAGGTACGAGTACAGTCTAAACACCCAGAAGTGACCTAATTTTGGAAACGACAGCCCTCAAGGCATTCACTTATGCCCATACATTGTGCCCAGCTTGTGCCACTGTGAAAATACCACTCTCTAATTATTGTGCTGTGTTTCCTGGTTTTATAAACACCCTAAATGTGGCTTTAATCTTTTGCCTGGAAACGTATGACAGGTTTCAGGAGTGAAAGAGGACCATGCGCATTTGATAACTCATTTGGTGATTTGCACAGCATTGGTTCACAATTGCAGAGGCTCTGGGGTCAAACAGTGAAAATAATCAGCCATGAAATTACCCCATTTTGGAAACTACACCCCTCAAGGCATTTATCATGGGGTGTAGTGAGCATTTGGATCCCACAGGTGTTTTCCAGAAATTAAAAGGGTTTTCTGCTTGCCCATCATTCGATTTAGTGCTCCGTACTGTGACACACTTGTAGCAGTGTGTCACGTTGGGTACGTGAACCCACTGGACCGTACCGCCTTAATGGTTTGGCAGCTGGCCAACAGGACACAGGTCAAAGTCTATAGTTCGTATAGGTGTACCTGATGTAGCGTCGGACAGTAGCAAGGCAGGCTCGGATGGAACTTTGGCAGCAGGCGGACACCAGGCGTGGTGTAACAGGACAGGCGTGGTATACGGCACAGCACGACTCCAGATCGATACGGCACTTGACCAGGATAGCACGGGATACAGGATACAGGTAGCAGGAATGGGAAACACTGGGAACTGGAAGACACTAGGAGACCATTTGCAGAGACAAACTAGGGTAACGACAACAAAGCTCAGGCAATACAGGAAGGGTCAGAGCCCTTCTTATAGTCCAGGGTGCTCTGGGAGCAATCAGCTCAATCTCACACCTGTGTACACTCTGGCTTCTTAAGTCTGGACTGAGATCGCAAGCGCAACCTGGTGGTCACTGTGGAACAGGACGGCCGCATGTGCAGACATCTCTTTAGAGAAGGGCGCTCGACCAGATGGAAGGAGTCCGTGTTCAGCGACCTCGGACGTTACACAGTGGTTCATAATATTACAGCCTTCTTCCATTCACTTGAACAGAGCAGTACGGGGCAATGGCAGGAATGAAGGGGAAGCAGCGCTCGATGAATGCTGCAGCTCTTTCAAAACAGATAATCGGGGGGTGCGGAGAGTCATACCCCCACTGAGCAGATATTAATGGCCTATACCGAGGAGGATAAATAATATTACATTTTTAAAGTTCAGGTCGTTACGAACACATCGATACCAATTATGTAATGTATATTCATTTTCTTTCCAATAATAATGGACTTGATAAGGGGAAAAAAAGGCAATTTTTTACTTTTATTACATGAAACGTTCCTTTTTTTATTTTCCTAAAACTTTTTTTTTTTTAGTCTCACTAGGGGACATGAAGACCCGACTGTCAGATCACTGGTTTAATACCTTTTATTATACCTGTCAGTCCTCCCTAACTAGCCCCCTCTCTTTGCAGCTCCCAAGTCAGCCGCTTTAGCTCAGGGAACATTGCCTCTAAAATAAGACCTTGCTAGAGCCATTAGTAGCCAGGATGTAGCAAATATTTCCTTGGCTACTGAAGCGCTTCCTTGCTAGGATGTATGAGATATGTCCTTGGCAGGGAAAGGTTAACGTGAGTGTAGTATTCCTACATCATCTATGACAAGGTTATTGAAAAGTACCAGTCAGGGGAAGGATACTAGAAAAGCAGTGAATGTCTTTGGTCCACAGTTAAGTCAGTCATTTAGAAAATGCAAAGTATATGGGACAGCTGAAAATCTGATGCTTCCCTTATCTATCCAATTTACTTATTAGCATTAAGAGTAGAAGCTTCAGGCACATGGGCAATCAATCATGAGATTTTTCTATCTTGACTTCACTATTCACAGCAACCTTGCAATAAACTTTGTGCTACAACTGATGTTATCAAACGTTCTTGACCACTCTGGCCTTCATGTTCTGTTGTCCTGGTTTAAATTGCTGCAACTGATAAAAAGATGGTAACAAAAACTTTAAAATTCCTCAATAAGCATATTATAATGACTCTTTTACAGTGACTGACAAAGTGACTGATCTCTTTCAATCTTTTAACAGTGGAAGTGTGGAAAGGTCACACAAGGTGTCAAGAAGGATCCAGATTCTGTTAGGATAAAATAATTCACTCCATTGAACAAAAGCCAAGACGTGGATGTCTGTGATATCTGAAGCGTCACTGTCACATTCAGTAGAAATAAGGTAGTCGGGGGTGTTCAAGAGTTTAATTAAAACTTCAGCAGACAGTAATGTATTGGGAGTCATGAGTTACAAGGAACGATGGATAGCTCTAAACCTATTACTTCAAGTGCGCCATCTGTTCTGAAAGCCTATAATTTTTGAAAATCTTCATCCCATTACTCTGCTGGTATTTCTTCTATATTATTCTGATGAGGAATATAGAAAAGATACTCCTTGTATCGGGTGCTCTTGTGTGGATGGTTAAGTCAGTCCACAGGACCATCGGATGGTATTAAAATCAATTTGTTTGGTGAACATGTTATAAGGTTTAAAATGCAGATGCTGCAACGCGTTTCAACCTCGCACCGAGTTCTTTGTCAGGCATATAAAATTTGGACACAAAGGTCACATTAAATAGCCATGTAATGTTATTAACGGCCAGATCAAATAGTCAGGGTGAGGGTTCATTATGGAAGTGTACAAAAGGTAGGTGTGGGTTAAATCGTTTCACTCGAAGCTTTATTGTTGTTTCTATAAATACTTCACTTTACTAGGGGTATCCATTTATTTCTTCTAAAATGTATCTATAGTTGTGAAAAAAGGAAAAAACGGGGCGGGCTGAATGTTGTGTCCCTTGTTTAACTTTCTTTTGTTCACATTTACTCTTTCCACGCCCACATTACGCTGGTATAGAGGTTTGATAGGTGGTTTGATGCTAATACATCTACGTCAGAGCATTATTGGGCTTGAATTGGATGTTAATGTTCCCACGCCTACGTCACTGTTAGGATGGTTTCTGATAGGTGATTCTTTCTCTCACTTTACTGGCTGTCTCTTTTTCTTGATTACTTGAATTTCCAGGCAGCTGTATGCTCCAGAATGATCGAAAGAAGAAAAGATCATCTAAGGTATTGTTAATAATCTCATTACTTTTACAGTTTCTTTTTTGTTCCCTATATATGACCTAAGCATCATAGACCATTTAATATTTTCCGAAGGGAGTAATGTGTTTTTTATTACGCAAACTCTATTAACTGGGTAATGTGTTTTTAAAAAATCACGGGTTGATGCTGATATATTGTATCTTTTTTTTTGTTTTTTTTTAGACAGATTCTAAGTTCTCATTGAGTCCATTTCGGCTCAGAGTCTCAAATTTGAAAATCCAATAGAATTCACATTTGTTTAATGCTGATGTTCCATTGAATGTTTTTGGGTCTATTTGTTCAATCGGGGAAATTTTTATGTTGCTAAAATTAAATTGATGATTTTGCAAAAGGTGTCTCGATAGGCTATGTTTGCCGAAAACTTTTTTTTAGCATTAAAAGGGTGGCCATGAAGCCTGATTTGTAGTGTTTGTGTTGTTCTCCTTATATATTGCAACCCACATTCACATTCAATCATATATATGACATAGTCTGTACTGCAATTCATGAAAAATTTAATTGGAAATATTTCTTTAGTTACATTTGATGTAACTTCCTTTTTCCCTGCATTGATGCTTTGGCAGCAAAGGCAGTTTTTTTATCGCATCTAAAAATGCCCATTGGTCTTAAGAGAGGGTTCAAAGTGATAACAGCGGGTTTATCTCTGAGTCTGCTGGGTGCTAGTATATTTTTAATAGTTTTCCCACATCGAAATGTAATACCAGGTTTCGATGGGATAATTTTGTTCAAAATTGTGTCGCTCTGAAGAATTCCCCAATGTTTATTTATTGAGCCTCTGATAGTATTGTGATCAGCGTTATATGTAGTTAAAAAGTTACTAGAATAATCTTTTAAAAGAGTTTCTGTGCTATATTCCGACTGATCTTTTGTTTTTTCTCTTAAACATATGTCTTGTGAGGTGGCCAAATTTTTTGGGTATGCATGTTTGATGAGGCTCATTGGATAGCCTTTTTCTTTAAACCTTTCTTTTAGGATTTTTGACTGGTCAATGTATGTTTTTGTTGAGGAGCAGTTTTTCCTAATTCTCCTGTATGGGCTATGTGGAATATTTGTGGTCCATCTCTTCTAATGTGCACTGTTAAAATTAAGAAAACTGTTTTTATTTACATCTTTAAAATGGGTTTTGGTGGTGAACTTATTCTGCAGATGGCCGATTTCCAAATCTAGAGATACAATGCTCTGTTCCGATATGTTGGGGGTGAATTGTATTCCCCATTTATTGTTATTTAAGATGTTCACAAAACTGGCAGCCTCCTCTACAGTGCCTGACCTTAAAAGAAAAAGAGGTTGTCAATATATCTGTGTCACGAAGGGTCTGTGGACCCACTGGGCCGTACCGCCTTGGCGGTAAGGCAGCTGGCCAACGGGGAGCAGGTGAGAGTCTATAGTTCTATAGGTACCTGTGGCAGCTCAGACAGCAGCAGGGCAGGCTCGGCTGGGACTAGTTAGCAGGCGGACGTCAGGCGAGGTGACGCAGGTCAGACGTGGATGCAGCACAGCATGACTTTGGCACAGCTCGGTGCTAGACCAGGAATGTATGGATTGCTAGGAACAGGAACTGGAAACAGGTATAGATACAGGGACACTGGAACAGGGACTGGAACAGGAAACACACTAGGAGGCCATCACATAGACAAACTAGGGAACACAACAACGCTCAGGCATAGAACTAGGGGGCTGGACCCCTGTTATAGTCCAGGGTACTCACGGGTCAAAGTTCATCAACGAGGTCAGGTTCGCGCGCTGCCACTTTAAGAGCGGGCTCGAGCGTGCGCGCTCACCCTACTGGATCCGGCTGAGGTGAGTGAAGCACTGGCGTCTCCTGAGGAGGAGGCTGGGGCCAGCGCTTGCCGAGTCGAGTCGTGCGCTTGCCGAGTCGTGGCAAGCGCTGTCAGGGGGAGGTTGGAGCTGACATTACAATCTGCGATAATATAATATATTATGTTACTTTTGTATAGGTGGTCATTATCTATATTGAGGGACTCAAAATGCCCCATAAATAAATTAGCATAACTGGGTGCTACTCTCGTCCCCATTGCTGTACCTCTTATTTGTTTGTATTATTTGGAGTTGTATTTAAAAATATTGTGATTAAGAATAAATTGTAAGGCGGGATTCACACGACCGGGTCCCGCCCGAGCCCGAGTATCGGCAGGTAAAATCGGCCATTTTTCCCGGCCGGTTTGCATTATTTTTGCATCCGTTCCGGGCCGGGCAGATTTGGACAGTGACATCAGCGGCAACTCCTGAAGGGGAATCCCCATGTGTTCGGGGATTCCGCTTCAGGAGTTTCCCCTGATGTCACTGCCCAGATATGGACAGAGACATCAAGCGCTCTGTCCAGGAGCGGAATCCCCGAACACACGGGGATTCCGCTCCTTCAGGGAGCTAAAATGGAGCTAGCACATAGCAGAGCGGGGAGATACCTCCCTGCTCTGCTATAGTGGCGTTGCTACAGTAGTAGCAGCCGCAGCAGCAGCAGCAGCTGCTAGCGGCGCCATGGAAGGTGTCGCCGGGCCAGGGCGCTTTTAAAACAAGCAGGGGAAGGGAGCCAGCGCAGTGCTCCCTTCCACCTGCTGTACACCCTGGCCCTGCCACACAGTGTACAGCCATTCGTCCGAATGGCATAAACTCCTCCTCCTCACATGCACTCTGCGCTGTGAGGAGGAGGAGAGAGAGCGTAAGCGACGGAAAACCCGGCCATCACTCGGGACACATTCCGGTGATGGCCGTGTATTACCCGGCCCCATAGACTTCTATGGGAGCCGGGCGGCCGGGCACCCGGCCGAAAATAGAGCATGTCCTATTTTTTGACGGCCGGTTTTCCCGGCCGTCAAAAAATCGGTCGTGTGAATAGCCCCATTAGGGGTCTATTATTCCTAATGCTGCCGGGTGCCGGCCGATTTATGAACGGCCGACACCCGGCCGGGAAACCCTGTCGTGTAAATTCTGTTTGTTCAATAGTGTGCCATTCGATTCTAAGAAATATTGAGTCTCCGTTAGTCCAAGCTTATGATCTATGTTAGAATATAGAGAGGTCACATCTAATGTCATAAAAATATATTTTTCTTGCCAGTTATGTTTGCATAGGTCTCTGATGAGACTTGTAGAGTCCTACAGGTATGACGGTAATTTTGTGACTAGGTTTTGCAAATGTAAGTCAATATAATGTGATAATTGACTAGTTAATGAATTAATACCTGATATAATGGGTCTTCCTGGTGGGTTCTTTCTATCTTTATGTGTTTTGGGAAGGTGGTAAAAAAAAATGGTGTCTCTGGGTTTCATACAATTAGGAAACTTTTTTCTTTTTTGTTTATAATTCCTTCTTCAAAATGTATTTATATTAGTAGTAGAAATTCCTCCTCGTATTGGACTGTAGGATCCGTTTTTAGTATTTCATAATATTTACGATCGGAAAGAATCCTGTACGCTTCTTCGATGTAGAAATCTCTTTCTTGGATTATAATCCCTCCTCCCTTGTCTGCTGATCTGATCACTATGTCATTGTTGTTCTGCAAAGCTTTGAGTGATTTTTTTTCTCTAATTTCTCAAGATTACTCAGGCGAAACCTTATTTTTTTATTGATTTTTTTCATATAATTTGAAACAAGTGTGTAAAATGTTTCCAAAAAATTGCCCCTATGGTGTAGTGGATAAAATGTTGACTTGCCTTTCACTGGAAGATGTGTGAATGGGTCCTCTATGTCTATTTTGTTTTCTGGTTGTTTTGGCTTCCTAGCCTCAATTTCAAAATGACGCTGTAGCGTCAATTTTCTGATAAAATTATTGAGATCTAAGAAGAGTTCTGTTCATTTAAGTCTCCTATTATTGATTTGTGAAACTTTTTTGTCAGTCCTTTCTGCTTTTCTTGTATGGTTTTTGTTTCCCTCCTCAGCACCTCCTCTGCACCCTCTGGTCTTTCTTTTTGTGGACATTAGTTGGTGTGTTTTGTTCGGAAAGGTTTGGAAATAATTGGTGATGACATGATTTTTGGTGACTGAAGTGGTGCATGGAGTATGTATTTGGGGGCTGATGTCCGGTGTCGGGGGAAATTCTAAAAAAGAGATGTTTGATAAGGTGCTACGTGGAGAGGTATTAGTAGATTCAATGACAGGAGTGGAGGTACTAGTGCTGGGTGATTCTTGTTCATTAAGATAGAGGACAAAAGGGGAAGAGAACACTGATTCTTGGATCATATCTGATATGTGACTTTCAGGGTTATCTTTCGGGAAAAGGGGTGGTAGTTTGCTATTGGGGGAATCCAAATTTATTTTCTTACTATAGCTGAATCTGTCTGTTTTATTGTGTTAAGATACATACAATCTTGGATATTATTGATATTATTGCTATTTGTCTTACTATTCTTCAAATCAGTGGTTGTAGTTTCGTGGGATAATGGTTGGCTACTCCTATATATATTTCTATTGTATCTCTTTGTTTTTGTTTGTCTATCTGTATGAGGTCTAGTATTTGGATGAATCTGTTGTTGGCGAGAAAGAGGGTATTGTCCTTTGTTGTGTATATTAACTATATTCTTTTTGTCAGGTTCTGGCACTGATATCTCTGAGGGCTGGTTGGAATAGTCCGTCTTTTGAATTTAACTGCTTTTTTTTCTATGATGTCCCTCTCTGATTTAATAAGTCTGTTTTTAATGATGATTCCAATCTCTGAAAATCTTTGTGATCTTTGAATGCTTCTAATTTAGTCCATGTATGGTTAATTAGTTTGGAAAAATGATCTACTAATGAGGATCTTTTTTTGAAAAGATGTTGTCATGTATTCCCCCCATTCCTGTGTGAATTATATGTCATCGGGAAATGTAGTCGAAAAAGGCATCCTTAGGCCTCTGGGTAGTAGGTTTTTAACAAGATACATTTTTAAAAAAAGTAGCATCTAGATTATGCATGGGTTCTGCTTTGCCATAGTCTTCAAATTCCAGAAAACAGTCTGTCATATATTCCGTTTCTTCTGCAGTAAAATGTCTAGAATGTGGTTCTCTGGAATGGATTCTTATTTCTGAAGGAATAATGTCAGTGAATTTTTGAATTACTTTGTTTCTATTATCCAATCAATGGTTTATCAAATCTGTTCTGCTGTAGAGTGCTTCCCATGTTGTAGGCAGCAAATGCGTAACTTGAAGTTCTTGGGCCCTGATGGAAAACCTGTAATAGGGACCCTCAATTTTACAGTATTGGTATGCTCATGGGTTAAGAACCATTGGCCCCCTTGCACTATTGGGTGAAATTGCTACTTCTGCACCTCCTATATGTAAACCCCAGTGTAGTCAGGGCACAGGAATAATTCTTTCAGTTATTTCACAGAACATGAATAATGCACACAATCATATCCCACAACAGTAAAAATAAACAGATATATTACATTATAGTGATAATAGACAAAGTGATGTCAGAGTACAGGCATAATAAACACAGTGATGTCACAATAAAGAGATAATAAACACAGTGAAATTACAGAACAGGGATGATAAATACAGTGATGTCACAATACAGGGATAATAAACAATGTGAAGTCAAAGAACAAGGATAATAAACACAGTGATGTCACATTACAGGGATAATAAACACAGAGATATCACAGTGCAGGGATAATAAACACTGTGAAGTCTCAGAACAGGGATGACAAATACAGTGATGTCACAAAACAGGGATAATAAACACAGAGACGTAACAGTACAGGGATAATAAACAATATGAAGTCACAAAACAGGGATAATAAACACAGAAATTTCACAATAGAAGGATAATAAACACAGAAATTTCACAAT
Source organism: Rhinoderma darwinii (assembly GCF_050947455.1). Lineage (NCBI taxonomy): Eukaryota > Metazoa > Chordata > Amphibia > Anura > Rhinodermatidae > Rhinoderma > Rhinoderma darwinii. Next base: position 40,345,057 of record NC_134691.1, on the reverse strand, counting down.
AGAAGGGTAATAAACACATTGATGTAAAAGTACAAGATAATAACTACTGTGACATCACAGTACAGGGATAATAAACAATGTGAAGTCACAGTACAGGTATAATAAAGTAAGAACTGTCACAGTATTTAAAAATATAAACAACACCACACAAAAAAATAGAGGCAGTCAATAACCCCACATATGTGAATGATATAAACAACACAAAAGTTTGAACAGCACATTCCAACAAAATGAAACAAAACGTGTATACAGGTGTAACCTCCGTGGTCACTGACCACGAACTCCTTCCATCCAGTCGACGCCCTTCTCTCAAGTGATGGCTGCACATACGGCCGTCCTGCTCCACAGTGACCACCAGGGTGCACTCACGAGCTCAGTCCAGACTTACGAAGCAAGAGCGCACGCATGTTGGAGACTGAGCTAATTGCTCCCAGAGCACCCTGGGCTATAAGAAGGTTACAGCCCCATCCTCCCACGCCTGAGCGTTGTTGTCGTATTCCAAGTTTGTCTTGCAAATGGTCCCCTAGTGTTTCCTGCTCCCAGTGTTCCCTGTTCCTGTATCCTGTAACCTGTATCCTGATCTAGTGCCGTGCTGAGCTGTAGCCGTGCTGTGCTGTATACCACGCCTGTCCTGCTTCTCCACGCTTGACGTCTACCTGCTGCCTAGTTCCTGCCAAGCCTGCCTTGCTGCTGTCCGAGCTGCCACAGGTACCCTATATGAACTGTATCAGAAAACTAATTTGCCTGAGGCACAATGAAAACCTAGTTCCCAAATACTAAATTAACAATAAAATATAACTTTTCATGATATAAATTTAAGATGTCCAAAGGAAACAAATGACATATATAATAGTTAAAATGTATCCAAGGTAGGCTAGCACAACGCGTAAATAAAGTGTGCGTCACCATAACATGGATAGGTGTCTGTGATAACTGAGTGTGAATGCTTCGGTCAGCAGCTGCAGACTGCTGAACTGCCCGCCGTATCACAGTAAAGTTACGGTATAGATGCTAGCCTGACAATGATATTAAAAGCACAGTAGCCCCCCCCCCCCTTCCCCCGACATGTTTCACTGCAAAAGCAGCGTCCTCAGGGGATCAAATGGGGCTAATGACTGCGCGCTCGAGTTTCCCTTCCTTTAAAACCTCGGGCGTGCAAACAGGGGAGTCCGCCTGTGTTTAGAGCCAATGTAATCACCTGAAACGAGACAAGCCCCCATCCAAAGTGATTGGCATGAGAGCTGTCCAATCAGGAGAGTAATAGAGTGCACCAATCGGAGGGGTGGGAGAAAGTGAGGAAGGTTATGATAAATGAGCAGTGGCGTGAGATGCACTTTCGACTTATGCATAGAGCAACATATGCCTTTAAAGGGAATGTGTTGCCAGAAAAACATGTTTTTTTTTAAAAAATTAAACATTTAGTGTGTGGGTGATTAAACATTGTTCAAATTTTTTTTATTTTTTTCGCGAGTCAGGAAATATTATAAATTTTTTCTAATTTATAATACTACCCATTTTTGGTCACTAGATGGAGCTAGTTCCCAAAATTGCAGCATTGCAACATTGGGTTAAAAGCCCTCGCTCTAGTGAGCTCTCAGCATCCCCCCCTCCTTTATCCTGGCTAGTGCCGGGATAAACGAGGGGTTTGAAAGGTTTAACCTCCTACACTGTGTGTCGCCATTTTTTGAGGTAACCCACAGTGTAGTAGGTTTACATACAGTAGTAAACACACACAAACACTAACATACATTGAAATCTCTTACCTGCTCCTGCCGCCGCGGCTCCCTCCGGCCCGTCCGCTCCCTTTGCTGCCGCTGTTCCATGTGCACAAGTCCGGAAGCCGCGACCGGAAGTAGTAATATTACTGTCCGGCCGCGACTTCCGGTCCACAGGAAAATGGCGCCGGACGGCGCCAATTTCGAATAGGACTGTGTGGGCGCGGCGCATGCGCAGTTCCCACACAGACGCCGTACACGGCAGTCAATGGGACGGGAGCCGTTCACAGTCCCTATGGGACTGTGGCTGCCGTATTCCATGTCTGTGTGTGTCGTTAATCGACACACACAGAAATGGAACAAAAAATGGCAGCCCCCATAGGGAAGAAAAAGTGTAAAAATAAGAAACAGTAAAACACAAACACACAAATGAAAATAAACGTTTTTATTAAAGCACTAACATCTTTAACATATAAAAAAATTATTTGTGATGACACTGTTCCTTTAATTTATCTTATAGGGACGCTCCAGCACACTATTTGCGTAATTCTCCTAAATGTGACTTATACAAAGCTGATCTGTATCATGGAATGTGGCTTTGCCCACAAATAAGGGCCTTTTGGGACATTGCTCTACAATTCATTAAGGATACTTGGGATGAGGCGGTGCCCGCAAGGCCACAGGCGGTGCTGTTTCACTATATAACTTTAGAACTTCATGGGGGGGACCACCTTTATTGGCTAGGAAGGTGATTCATATTGCTTTGTTGGCTATTAAAAAGCGCATCTTGCGCCACTGGTTACAGACCTCTGTTCCGGAGATTGAGGAGGTATCGACTAATCTCAAAACTTTGTTGGGATATGATAAATTGGACCTAGAACGACACAGAGAAAAGTCTACAGAGCAGTTCTTTAAAACCTGGCGTACATTTATTGAAAAGCATTATTCTACAGTTGAGATTGGTGTTTTCATGTGTACATTTCAACATACATCATGGTATAATTTGCAGAGTGTTCAGGGGACTCTGGGCATGCTACAGGCTAGTTAGGAGATTGATCACCAAGATGGAGGCGTTTGGGGGGGGGGGATGTTGGGCTTTGTTGTGAATTATTCATTGCCTCATGACTTGCTGATTACAAGTAAAATGTAAAATTATTTTGGATTTGGAACACACTGTTATATGATATTCATTGTAATGTATGTGTTGCACACATTTTGCACCTGTATGTGTTCTGACTTTGAATAAAAATATATTTGAAAAAAAAAAAAAAAATGTTTAGATGCACAGACTAAAAGGCAGTTAACCAGTACGCTGTAGCAAAGAAATTATGATGTCTAGTGACAGATAACTGCATCTGTGCTGATGAACAGATCATAAATTAAGATATGTACTGCTAGAGGATAGGGAATTGATAATATAAGAGATTAAATTAAATGTTAGACCAAATGGACATAGAATTACGATAATGTGAAAATTATATATATATAAGTATATAAGTAAAAGTAAATACCATATATGTAATCACAATTATAATAAGGTAAGCATAGTAACAATATAATTTTTGGAATAAGTATCAGAAGTTTCTCAATAAAAGAGGTGAAAGTGATCATTTAAGAGGTAACTGAATAAATACAAGAGTGACTTGTAAATTAAAAGGAAATTATAAGAAGGCTATAAAAGTAAAGCCTTAATTTAGCCCGTTAGGACTCAGAGAACTTAATCTGTGGATCCATCGGGCTTCTTCCTCCAAAAGCTTCTTGTCCAGATTACCAGCCCTAGGGCCCAGTTTCATTTGGGCAATACCCCAAAATTGGAGGGCACTGGTATTACCATGATGAACAGCCCTAATGTGTTTGGAAAGAGGAGTATCCTCTTTGGTGTTGATGGTGCTGATGTGTTTGGAGATCCTTCTCCTGAGTTGTTGAACGGTCTTGCCCACATACAGTTTAGGACACGGGCATTTGGCAGCATATACAATACCACTGCTCTGACAAATGATAAATTGTCTGATGGTAAAGGATTTACCATCAGATGGATTACAAAAAGTCTTAGTGGTAGGCATGAAGGGACAAAAGGAACATCTGCCGCAAGGGAACGAACCATGTGTAGTGGGTGGAAGCCAACTATTTCGCGGAATGGATGGTTTAGAATAATGGCTGTGTGTAAGAATTTCCCGAAGATTCCTACCACTACGGTAGGTAACATTAGGGGCAGTGGAGATCGCATCACGAAGATCTGAGTCTAACTGTAAAATAGGCTAATGTTTTTGTAGGATGTTGAAAATTTGGGAGGAACATGCATCAAAGTTACCTATACATCTAACTAGGGAAGATTTTTCATTATTTTTTTTATTATTATTATTATTCTTGCCATAAAGTAGGTCTCCTCTTGGGGTCGCCCTGGCTCTAGCATAGGCTCTATGTAGAGTCTTTTTTGGGTATTCGCGTGCCAAGAATTTGTGATATAACATATCACACTCAGATTTAAAAGTATGCTCCTCAGAACACTTCCTTCTGGCTCTTAGGTATTGCCCTATAGGGATGCCTTTCTTCAGTGCTGGTGGGTGAATGCTCCCCCAATGTAGGAAACTGTTCGTAGCTGTTGCCTTTCGAAAAATATTAGTGTGGACACCGCCACCAGGACCCAAGGAGATTTGAAGGTCAAGAAAATTAATTTCCCTGATATGTATTTGATGTGTAAACCTCATCCCAATATTGTTGTTGTTAAAGATATCCATGAAGTCAAGGAAGAGGGCCTTCTCACCATCCCAGAAAATAAGAATGTCATCAATATACCTCCCCCAAAATAAAATATGAAAAAAAGGAGATCATCAGTGAAAATCATAGTGTCTTCCCACCACTTTAAAAATAAATTAGCATAAGTGGGTGCACAAATTCGCCGACTTTTTCAGACAGTTTATTCCAAACTTCTCCTCACTCCTGATATGTGGATATTTTTCTAAGATTTTCTCTTCCACAGAACGCAACTACTCGATTGGGGATCGGGAGTTACTGACCATCAAATTGGCTCTGGAGGAGTGGAGACATCTACTAGAGGGCGCAGCTCATCCCATCCTGATTTTTATGGACCATAAGAACCTCACCTATCTTCAGACGGCCCAATGGCTGAACCCTCGTCAGGCCAGGTGGTCACTGTTTTTACCAGGTTCCAGTTTGAGCTCCATTAGCGCCCGGCCGACAAGAATGTGAGGGCCGATTCCTTGTCCAGGTCTTTAGAGACAGAAGACACCATGGAGATTCCACAGAACATCATTGATCCGTCTTGCATTGTCTCTGTCAATCCCCTGCAAGTTGGGGACATTCCTCCAGGGAGGATTTTGTGCGCCTGGCTGACTGTGGAAGAATCCTCCGCTGGGGAGACTCCTCTAAACTGGCAGGTCACGCGGGGACCCGTAAGACTCGAGATCTGATTGCTCGTCATTTCTGATGGCCCACGCTGCCCAAGGACGTTATGGACTTTGTTTCTTCCTGTTCAGTATGTGCAGCCAACAAGGTCGCTCACTCCAGACCTGCTGGTCTGCTCCAGCCATTGCCTGTGCCCAATGCCCTTGGCAACATATAGCTATGGACTTTATTACAAACCTGCCTCTCTCTGCCGGATGCAGTACTGTCTGGGTGGTGGTGGATCGATTTTCAAAGATAGCCCACTTCGTTCCTCTGACCGGTCTTCCTTCTGCTCCTCTGCTGGCCAAGCTGTACATCTTTCGCCTACATAGCTTACAGCAGAATATTGTGTCTGATTGGGGGGTTCAGTTCACCTCGAAGTTCTGGAGAGCCTTCTGCGGACACCTAGGTATAAAGTTGGACTTTTCCACGACCTACCATCCTCAGTCCAATGGTCAGGTCGAGAGGATCAATCAGATCTTGCAGAACTACCTACGCCACTTCATTTCCAAGCAGCATGATGACTGGGTGCAGTTGCTTCCGTGGGCTAAGTTCTCTTACTACAATCATACCAGCGAGTCCACACAGAAGACACCATTCTTTATTGTCTATGGCCAGCACCCACGAATTCCTCCCCCGGTCCCTGTTACATCCGAGGTGCCAGCTGCTGACATGGCTTTTGGGCACTTTCTGCAGATCTGGCAGCAGACTCGATCCTCCATCCTGCTGGCGGTCCATCGCATTAAGCGGAAGGCGGACACAAGGAGAAGAGAGAACCTCCTCAGTTTCTTCCTGGCACAAAGGTCTTACTGTCCTCCAGGAATATTCGACTGAGGGTGCCGTCGTACTAATTTGCTCCCAGGTTCCTCGGTCCCTTCGAGATCCTGCAGCAGATCAACCCTGTCGCCTACAAGCTTCGGCTGCACCGCTTTACTAAGACTCCAAGCCCTGCGGTTTCCTCCAGCGGCCCTTCAGACACCTTCGAGGTTAAGGAGATCTTGGGACACCAAGAGAGTGAGAGGAAAGACTTTTTATTTGGTGGATTGGAGGGGTTTTGGTCCAGAAGAGAGGTCCTGGGAGCCAGAGAAGAATCTCAACGCTCCTACCCTCATTAAGAGGTTTCTCTCTCGTTCTGGTCCCAAGAGGAAGGGGCGTAAGAGGGGGGATACTGTAATGCCCGTGGTCGCTGACCACAAACTCCTCCCATCCAGTCGACGCCCTTCTCTCAAGAGATGTCTGCACATACGGCTGTCCTGCTCCACAGTGACCACCAGGGTGCGCTCACTAGCTCAGTCCAGACTTAAGAAGCCAGAGCGTACGCAAGTTAGAGATTGAGCAAATTGCTCCCAGAGCACCCTGGGCTATAAGAAGGTCCCAGCCCCATCCTCCCACGCCTGAGCATTGTTGTCATATTCCAAGTTTGTTTTGCAAATGGTCCCCTAGTGTTTCCTACTCCGAGTGTTCCCTGTTCCTGTATCCTGTAACCTGTATCCTAAACTAGTGCCGTGCTGAGCTGTAGCCGAGCTGTATACCACGCCTGTCCTGCTTCTCCACGCCTGACATCTACCTGCTGCCTAGCTCCTGCCAAGCCTACCTTGCTACTGTCCGAGCTGCCACAGGTACCCTATATGAACTATAGGCTCTGAACTGCGCCCTGTTGACCAGCTGCCATACCGCCAAGGCGGTACGACCCAGTGGGTCCACGAACCCTACGTGACAACAGGTGCAAGAACACCTGTGACAGCAAATTTATACAGCACACAAGAAAATGGCGACAGCACACTGCGAACACCAATGTCACCTAAGCCACTAAATCTAAATAAATATGCATTACTGCTAAATCTCCTTACAATAGGGAGGTTCTTAGTGCACATTTTGATAAAATTTTGTTTGCCCACCTGCCACAACAAGGCGTCCTCCATAGGTGGGGACCTACTCTGCACATACACCCACAACTGTGACTAAGCCTTCATATATCTGGGGATGGTAGGAACCAGCATTAAACTAATTAATATAACCCAGGGCAGAATGGGAGAAGTGCAAAATCAAAAAATGGAGGCAGTCACTAACCCCACAAATATGAATCACATAAACAACACAAAAGTTTGAACAGCACATTCTAACAAAATTAAACAAAATGTGTATACAGGTGCAAGAACGCCTGTGACTGCAAATTTATACAGCACACAAGAAAATGGCGACAGCACACTGCAAACATAAATGTCACCTAAGCCAGTGTCACCTAAGCTAAGTCCATATATCGACAGTGAAGTCTGAGGTTACTCCAGGAGTGGAATCCCCGGCCAGAGCATTACGGACGATCTAACCGGGGATTCCGCTCCTAGAAGGAGCCCCTGACATCACTGTAGTGACATCAGGGGCTCCCTCCAGGAGTGGAATCCCTGACCAGAGCGTTGCCGATGCTCTGAATAGGGATTCTGCTCTTTGATGAGCCCCTGGCGTCACTATCCATATATGGACAGTGACGTCAGGGGATACTCCTGGAGCAGAATCATATATGAATCATATATCATATTCTGCTCCTAGAGGGAGCCCCTGACATCACTGTAGTGACATCAGGGGCACCCTCTAGGAGCGAAATCCCCAGCCAGAGCGTTGCAGATGCTCTGGCTGGGGATTCTGCACGCGGAGTAGCCCTTAATGTCACGGTCCATCTATGGATTGAGACGCCATGGGCTCCTCCAGGAGCAGACTCCCCATCCAGAGCATCCCCTTACGCCACAGTCCATATATGAATAGTGACGTCAGGGGCTACTCCCGATGCAGAATCTCCGACCAGAGCGTTGCCGATGCTCTGGCCAGGGATTCTGCTCCTGGAGAAGCCCCTTGCGTCACTATCCATATATGGATAGGAGTGCTGCCTCTTTCTCTTATTCTTGTCTGCACACTGTGGGATAAAGTCGGATTCCTGTAGGCTGGCACCGATTTGCCCTGGAGGCTATGCTGTTCTGCTGTGCTGCCCATACTTCTAATCCTTTGCATATATGGACAGTGACATCAGGGGCTCCTCCTGTAGTGGAATCCCCGGCCACAGCATGTCCAATGCTTTGGTTGGGGATTCTGCTCATAGGGGGAGCCCCAATGGCACTATCTACAGGAGGTAGCGCTATCTACTGGGGGTGATGCTATCTTCAAAGGGGGTGTGGCACTAATTACATGGGCACTGTGGCACTATATGGGCACTATCTACAGGGGACACTGTGGCACTATCTACATGGGCACGATGTGTGGCACTATCTACATGGGCGCTGTGGCACTAAATGGGCACTCGCACTTTAAATGTGGGCAATGGTATAAAGAGCAACTAAGGGGGCATTATACTGTATGGGGGCAGCTAAGACAGCATTATACTGTATGGGGCAGCTATGGGAAATTATACTGTAGGGGGGCAGCTAAGGGGGCATTATACTGTATATGGCAGCTAAGGTGGCATTATACTGTATGGGGCATCTGTGTGGCCATTATACTGTATGGGGCCAGCTATGGGTCCATTATACTGTATGGGGCATAATACTGTATGGGCATTATACTGTATGGGGCAGCTATGGGGCATTATACTGTATGGGGGCAACTATGGGGAATTATACTGTATAGGGGAATTTGTGTGGGCATTATACTGTATGGGGGCATCTGTGTGGGCATTATACTATATGGGGCATATGTGTTGGCTTTACACTGTTAGGGGGCATCTATAGGGTGCAGCTATTTGGCATTATACTATGTGGGAGGCACTATGGGGCATTATACTGTGTGGGGGTTCTATGGGGGCATTATACTGCGGGGAGGCACTATGGGCGGGGTTAGAGGCGTGGCTTAAAACAGAAAAAAAAATTGGACCCGCAGCAGGGCTCAGGAGGGAAGGAGCGCCTTTTGGATTTTGGAACGCAGATTTTGCTGGATTGGTTTTCAATGCCATGTCGGGTTTGCAATGCAGTGGAAACCACCCAAAAGTGACCCTATTTTGGAATCTACACCCCTCAAGGAATTTTTCTAGGGGTATAGTGAGCATTTTGGCCCCTCAGGATCTTTTTTAGAGCTAAGGTGACCAAAAAACAGCGATTTTGGCGCTTTAAATTCTTTATTTATTACAGCGTTCACCGTGCGCAATAAATTACGTTTAAATTTATTCTGCCGGTCGGTACGATTACGCCGATACCATATGTGTATAGGTTTTTTTAAGTTTTGCAGCGTTTGCACAATAAAATTACGTTTCTATAAAATAATTTATTTTCTGGGACACACTATTCTGAGCCGTAACTTTTTTATTTTTTCGTCAAAAAAGCTGTGGGTGGTCTTGTTTTTTGCGGGACGGGTTGTAGTTTTTATTGGTACCATTTTGGGGTAAATGCGACTTTTTGATCACTTTTTATTCTATATCTTGGGAGGGGTGGTGACCAAAAAATAGCGATGCTGACAGCTTTCCGTTTATTTTGTTTGCGGCGTTCACCGTGCGGAAAAATGAACATTATAGTTTCATAGTTTGGGTCGTTACGAACACGGTGATACCAAATATGTGTACTTTTTTTTAACGTTTTCATTTTTTCCCTATAATAAATGACTTATTATAGGAAAACAAAACCTTTTATTTTTACACTTTTATAAAACATTTTTATTAACTTTTTTTTACTTTTTACACTTTATATTTTTGTTTATTAACTTTTTTTATACTTTTTACACTTAATTTTTTTGACCTGCAGCTCTGATCGCTGCTAGAATACATTACACTACCTTGGTAGTGTAATGTATTCCAACTGTCAGTGTGACATCACAGTCACTCTGACAGTTGGTCTACGAGGATCAGCAGAGGCTGATCCTCATATGCTCACATACATGGCAGACCCGATGGCCGTTGTCTGGCCCCCGGGTGCCATCACAAGTATCAGAAGCCCCCACGATTGCATGGGGGCTGCTGATGCGCTACAAACCCGCTACATGCGGAGATCGCAATCGAACCCCGCATGTAACGGGTTAATTGCCGAAATCAGCGGCGATGAGCCGCTGATCGGCAACACTGGAGTGTCAGTTGTCGAGGACAGCTGATCTCCAAGTTCCCGATGCACACCTTGTCGCCTTGTTCCCTTCTTTTCCAGGTATATAACACGTCACTTGTGACGTGCTGTGTATGGGCTGTTCCGCTGTGTTGATCTTCAATTCTTTTTCCGGGTTTACGACAAGTCACTTGTGACGTGCCGTGTATGGGCTGTTCTGCTGTACAGCCCGTAACGTGCATGCGCGGTCCCTGCTGTTCTTGAGGTAACAGCGGGGACCGCCCATACACTTCATGTCACAAGTGATGTGTCATATACCCGGAAAGGAATTGAAGATCACCACAGCGGAACAGCCCATACACAGCACGTCACAAGTGACGTGTTATATACCTGGAAAAGAAGGGAAGATCTACACAGCGGCCAGAGAGTGACGTCACCCGTCAAGTACCCCACGGCAGCATCTGGAAACGTGGCCAATTTGGAAAATGTAAGTATATTACAAATATATTTACATTAATAAATTACAAGCGTTAACACATGGTCATTTTATCTCGGAAAAACCCCATTAAAATTCCCATTTTTGATACAAAACTAAAGCCCCATTTGTCATGAAAAAATATTAGTCTAGCCCAAAAATTAATGTAATAAAAATTAAATCATCACGTTCAAAAAATTCCTGAAAGGGGTTGTCCAATCTTCAATTCCTGAAAGGGGTTGTCCAATCTTCAATTCCTGAAAGGGGTTTGAACAATTTCTTTTTAATAGGAGGGTGTCCTGATGATAAGCCGATTACAAGGTATCCTACTACTGGGACCCCGAGCCATCAGCTGATATCTGAATGAGAAGAACTCCAGAAGCAAGTGTTCAATTCCCCTGCAGCGCCACCATAGGAGTAATAAAGCCTTACATGTTGCTCATTAAAATCAATCAGCGATCTGTTTAATGTACAGATGTGTCAGGTCCCCTGGAGCCAGTGACGCTCTTTGTAGTCGTTCTCTTCTTTGGTTATGGGACTCCCTCTATTAACCCAGAATTCCCTTATAAGGTGTTAGAAAATGTGTTTAAAACCCCTTTAACTGTATCTGGTCAGAGAATATACCATGATACTGTAGTGGCTAAAATATGCAACTTTCTCTGGGGACTGTGCATGATGGGGATGGCATCCAAAATATTTTTTTATATGCGCCGTCGCACACAACATCCGGATACTGGCCAACATCAGGAGCTGGTGTACTGTGCTCCCGCTGACTAAAGGGCTAAATGTGGCAGGAGGGAGACTATGGGCTTCTAGGCTCTGGACTTAGTTGCAACTGCGACCACTGCGTACTCCGCTGGCAACTAGTTGGATAAAGCCTCTATATTTAGCCATTATATATTCTCCTGCAAAGTTGGGTGAAAACCGATATGGATAAAATTACAGCTTGCAAAGAGGTTTTCACCCAGCTTTCCATGACTATTAATAATAATAATATTAATAATAATAATAATAATAATAATAATCTTTATTTATATAGCGCCAACATATTACGCAGCACTTTACAATTTAGAGGGAACATGAAACAAACAATATCAGACATTACATAGTGACAAAGTTCAGTTACAATTCAAACCTGAGGAGTGAGGACCCTGCTTGCAAGAGCTTACAATCTATGAGGAAATAAGGGAGACACAAAGTGTAACAGTGTTTGTTCTGTACAATAGTCCAGCCATTTTTATACACATGCGGTGGTAACATAAAGCTGCATGAGCCGGTCACCAGCCAGTATCCGTGTATGACGGACATGAAGAGAAGGAGTGTGACCGAATCTTATTCTGATGACTAATCTAAAAGGAGGGCCATGGAAAGGAGTCAGATTAGGGAATGTCATAGGCCTGTCTAAATAGATGTGTTTTCAGGGCACGTTTAAAACTGTGGATATTGGGAATTAATCGGATTGTCTGGGGTAGCGCGTTCCAGAGGACTGGTGCAGCACGAGAGAAATCCTGGAGACGGGAGGTTCGGATTATGGAGGATTTTAATCTAAGGTCGTTGGCAGAACGTAGAGCCCGAGTAGGTTGGTGGACAGAGATGAGGGAGGAGATGTAAGGAGGTGCAGCACTGTGGAGAGCTTTGTGGGTGAGAGTAATAAGTTTGAATTTTATTCGGAAGGGGATGGGCAACCAGTGCAGTGACTGGCACAGATTAGTGGTGTTGGTGTAGCGGTTGGTCATAAATATGAGCCTGGCTGCTGCATTGAAGATAGATTGGAGAGGTGAGAGTTTGGTGAGAGGAAGACCGACTAGTAATGAGTTACAGTAGTCAAGACGAGAGTGAATCAGAGCAACAATGAGAGTTTTGGCGGTTTCCTCCGTAAGAAAAGAGCGGATTCTGGAGATGTTTTTGAGGTGAAAATGACAGGAGCGTGAAAGTGATTGTATGTGAGGAGTAAAGGAAAGATCTGAGTCAAAAATAACCCAGAGACAGCGGACGTGCTGCTTAGGAGTTATGATAGTGCCACACACAGAGATGGAGACATCAGGTTTAGGGAGGTTAGTAGATGGTGGGAACACAAGGAGCTCAGTTTTAGAAAGATTCAGTTTCAGATAGAGAGAGGACATGATGTTAGAGACAGCGGACAGACAATCACTGGTGTTCTGTATTAGAGCAGGAGTGATGTCACGGGAAGAGGTATATAATTGGGTGTCCTCAGCGTAGAGATGGTACTGGAAGCCAAATCTGCTGATGGTTTGTCCAATAGGAGCTGTGTAGAGAGAAAAGAGGAGCGGACCTAGGACTGATCCCTGAGGAACCCCGATAGCAAGGGGAAGAGGAGAAGAAGTGGAACCAGCAAATGACACACTGAATGAGCGGTCAGAGAGATAGGAGAAAAACCAAGAGAGAGCCGCGTCCTTGAGGCCAATAGAGTGGAGCATGTTAAGTAGGAGTTTGTGGTCTACAGTGTCAAAGGCTGCAGAGAGATCCAGAAGAATCAGTAGAGAGGATTTGCCGTTAGATTTAGTCACCAAGAGATCATTTGAGACTTTAGTAGGGCAGTTTCTGTGGAGTGTAGAGTGCCGAAACCAGATTGTAAGGGGTCAAGAATGGAGTTAGCAGAGAGATAGCGGATAAGGCGAGAGTAGACCAAGTGTTCCAGGAGTTTGGAGATGAAGGGCAGATTAGAGACTGGTCGGTAGTTAGCAGCGCTGGATGGGTCAAGAGTTGTTTTTTTCAGTAATGGGTTTATAATGGCATGTTTAAAAGAGGAGGGAAAGATACCAGAGGAAAGAGAGAGGTTAAATATTTTAGTCAGGTGACTAATGACAGCTGGGGAGAGGGACTGGAGGAGGTGTGATGGGTCAGGATCACTAGGGCAGGTAGTAGGACGAGAAGAAGAGAGGAGCCTATATGGACTACACAATATAATGATAGCACATAGCAACATTGCATCCCAACACTGTTAATAGTGTTATCATTTTATCGTACCCACTTTAACCCCTTCCTATCATGTGGCGTACTTTTACGGAACACATTACGATGCATTGATGGCGCAGGCATCACTTGCGGGTGCCGGCAGTGTTATACAGCTTATACCCCGCTCTAAAGGCCAACTCCGATGCCGGCTGTTTAACTCCTTAGAAACCACAAACAATATTGACAACAGCACCTAAGTGGTTTTACAGCGGTAGCGGGCGCAAGGCTCGATGAGTTGCCATGGCAGCCAGGGGCCTATCAATGGCCCCCAGGTCTGCAATGTATAAAAGCCTAATAGGCTGCCTCTCACAAAGGCAAAAATACATTGCAATACAGGAGTTAAAAAAAAGTTAAATAAATCACATCACATCACATCTAAAACCCTATTACTGAGCACTTCTAAATTCATGAGAATGGTATTAGGATTATCCTGTGTATTAGAGGCACACAAGAGCCGCTGTCAGCCGAGCCTTCGGTCCAGCAGACTGACAGATTCGGCTAACAGTGGTGCAAAACAGCTTCTATGTATAGTGCATGCATAGAAGCTGCATCACAAAAAGTAAAGACATTTTTTTTATAAAAGTAATTTAGAAAAATGTTTTTAAAGGGGTTTTCCCACAAGGGACATTTATGACATATCCACAGGATATTCCAAGAAAGATAGTAGAACAACAGCACACGTCTCCAGATGATCAAAGTGGTTTTATTGTCAAAACATCCACGACAAACAGGCAACGTTTCGACCCATAGTGAGTGTGGGGTCTTTGTCAAGCCTAACATGATGTCTAAAAACATCGTCTTAAACTTAGGCTTGACAAAGACCCCACACTACTATCACACTACTATCTTTCTTGGAATTTTGCATCATGCCAGAGTGGGTTTGCCTGGCTTGACAGCGTGCACCGCACCAGACTGGGGACTTGTGCTGCTTCAAAATCTTTTATTTTCCTTCATATCCACAGGATATGTCATAAATGTCAGATAGATGCGGGTCCCACCTCTGGGACCCGCACCTATCTCTAGAACAGGGCCTCTAAGCCCCGTTCTACATCTTTGTGTGTCGGCTGATTTCCGACCATGAAGGTGAAAACAGCGTAGCTAGCTGAGCTACCCTGTTTCCCTAAGCCCCATAGAACTGAATGGTTGTTATGGAAACAGCCTTGCTCGCATGCTACGCTGCTTCCGTTACTGCTATTCACTACTATGGGAGTTACGAAAACACTGTAGCTCACTGGGCTACACTGTTTTCGTAACTCCCGACCATAAAGTCAGGAAGTGGCTAGGAGTCAGTGATAGCAGACAAAGCTAGAACGGGGTTTAGGGGGTCCCGGTCTAGAGATAGGTGCGGGTCCCAGAGGTGGGACCCGCATATATCTGACATTTATGACATATCTCGTGGATATGTCATAAATGTCCCTCGTGGGAAAACCACTTTAAGCACAAAATACATAATAATAATAATGAAATAGGCTATAAAGATTTGCATAGCTTTTAAGGCCCAAACTAGGCCGCATCCTTAAAGAGGCTCTCTCACCAGATTTTGCAACCCCTATCTGCTATTGCAGCAGATAGGCGCTGCAATGTAGATTACAGTAACGTTTTTATTTTTAAAAAACGAGCATTTTTGGCCAAGTTATGACCATTTTTGTAGTTATGCAAATGAGGCTTGCAAAAGTCCAAGTGGGTGTGTTTAAAAGTAAAAGTCCAAGTGGGCGTGTATTATGTGCGTACATCGGGGCGTTTTTAATACTTTCACTAGCTGGGCGCTCTGAAGAGAAGTAACATCCTCTTCTCTTCAGAACGCCCAGCTTCTGACAGTGCAGATCTGTGACGTCACTCACAGGTCCTGCATCGTGACGGCCACATCGGCACCAGAGGCTACAGTTGATTCTGCAGCAGCATCAGCGTTTGCAGGTAAGATCGACTTACCTGCAAACGCTGATGCTGCTGCAGAATCAACTGTAGCCTCTGGTGCCGTCACGATGCAGGACCTGTGAGTGACGTCACAGATCTGCACTGTCAGAAGCTGGGCGTTCTGAAGAGAAGAGGATGTTACTTCTCTTCAGAGCGCCCAGCTAGTGAAAGTATTAAAAACGCCCCGATGTACGCACACAATACACGCCCACTTGGACTTTTACTTTTAAACACACCCACTTGGACTTTTGCAAGCCTCATTTGCATAACTACAAAAATGGTCATAACTTGGCCAAAAATGCTCGGTTTTTAAAAATAAAAACGTTACTGTAATCTACATTGCAGCGCCTATCTGCTGCAATAGCAGATAGGGGTTGCAAAATCTGGTGACAGAGCCTCTTTAAGGGGTTAAGAGGCTGAAGCTACCCAAATGAACTGGTGTACCAGAATTGCAGTCTTCTTGCCATGTTGCCTTGGCCTAAAGGTACAAGTGAAGTCTGAAGTTGTGCCGCTGAAAGAATAAAAAAAGTCCCGGAGTCCAACACATCAAAGGGCCTGAAACACAATGACAGATAAAATATAATAACAAGCTGCTATGTGTTTTCTGGAGCGAAATAAATCTAAAATACAATTCCTTACGGGGATACACAGGTGGTTTTTAACACATAGAAGCTCAAAGGTGATCATCTCTGTGCCTCATGTACAGCCTTCAGCTACATGCTCCACGTGCAGGCGAGAGGACCTGTGACCAATGCAATTAAAAGACTGAATCAAATGTGTGTGGTAACACGTTGTAAAATACCACTGTTAGTATAGTCTGTAGGGATTTCATTTATTTTTTAAAGGGCAGTTTATTTACTAGTTTTCTCCATTTAATCAAGAGACTAAATGCAAAGGGTAAGCAAAAGGGGTGGGACTTTGGAGACTTGCCCGGTCTCCATTGTAGACAGAGCATAGAACATGGGCATAACTACCAGAGTAGCTGTAACTAGTGGGGTACATAGAGAACAGGAGGCCCCATAGAAAAAATAAATAAATGGGCCCATTTCAGGTGCTGCATGACACCATCACACTCCTGATGACTCTGGACAGAAGGTCCAGGTTTCCCCATGCACCTCCACATCCCTATGGGGACCAAACTGAAAAACGTCTCCTCCCACCTGGGACCCCATAGCAGCTACCACTATAGTGCGTACACTCTTTGCAGCAACCAAGTTGGGGTATGCACTATTAAGAAAGGATGTGGGGGGGGGCAGTTGATTATCAATATATCACTAAAACTTGAAGGAGGGAGTATTCTGGATGGTGCGGTTCACGAAGGTCATAGCATTTGGACCCCTTTTTAAGATTTGCCATGGGGCCCCAAGTTTTAGGTTAGCTCCAGTCAGAGGGGCAGCACAAGCCCCCCCCCCCCCCCCCCCTTTCCAAAATCTCCTGTTTCAAATGTAGCAGCACTGAATTAGGGGAGAAGGGGAAAATAAAATGCAGGTTCCCAATTGTTCGTATTGCAATATAAGATAGAACAGGATATAGGAAAAATAGATGCTAGTATTTTTATTTTTTTTCTTAAAGATGTTGTGTCCTGATGACAATCCTGCCCATATACCCTAATAGGGCATATGGACGTCATAGAGATTGGTCTCCTGCTCAAGTTCCCTTCTATGAGCCAGAATTGAGACAGCCATTAATTTGGGGAAATGGTTGGCTGGCATGGTGGCTCCAATCTGAAATGATGAGACAACCCCTTTAACTTTAGTTACCCTTAAGGTAAAGGAGAGGCTGGACTGCAGCCCAAAAATAATAAGGGGAAGCCTCCATGACCACTATAGGAGGAAAGGGGTTAACAATGGTGGGCAGTGCAGGGGAGGGCAAGGAGGAGTTGGGGAGGGGAGGAGTAGGGGGTTGGCATAATGGTCTTCTCGCTGTTTTTGGCATTGAGCTGGAAGCAGCGGGAAGAGCAACAGAATAAAAATAAAGCTCCCACCCGCCCACCCTTAATTTTCTTTGATCTATTGGGTTTTGTATGAGTATTGGTTGTCTTGGCGCAGAGTTGGCTTGTGCTAGTAATTGTGTTATGATTTGATTATGATCTGTTGTTTTTTCATTTTAGGAGCAGGTCCAGGTGTCATAGCAGTTGGAGGGGGTAGTCCTTGAGGTTGGTCAGTACAAACAGGTGGGGGGGTCGCATCGGGGGTATGCGTCCCCCAAAAAGGTACATTATTTGAAGACTTCATAGGGTGTTATCCCTTTGAAGTGGTCTTCTGGTGGTTGGAGCCATCTGCAGAGGTGAGCGGTGCCTCCGACCTGGTTTACGGCTGGAGGTAAATAGTTGCTGGTGGTTGCAGATGGCTAACTCAAGGTAAAAAACAGGAAAAATGGCTTCAAGGACTTCCCCTGCTGTAATGTTGTTGTTATTATTATTATTGATACTGACCCATGTTGGGTCATGTGAATTAGAGGAGGAATTCTTTGGTTGAATTCCTCATATTTATCCGAATGTTTCGGATTTAATTGCATTTTTCTAAATGTTGTAATTAATAAACGGCTGCTGTGGCCATTTTCCCATCCAACCTCGGTTGTCACGTGTCTTTCTTGGATTGGGGGGAGAAAAAAGGAGAATGAGAAGGTTCAACAGCACACGACTCTACTTAGGCAGGTCATGCAAGCTCCATCTTATTGAGGCTCTTCTTTTCTCACTGCTGGTCTTGTTCTTGATGGCTTGTAGTTTATAACAATTCTAATCTGGCGGTAATGGACATTGGCTGTCAATGCAGTGACCTCCTGTTTGTGGTAACCTTCCACTTATACATCTAAGCTGCAGTATAAAGCACTGCGGAGAAGTAAAGCCGCAGCCCTAGCCTATGATGGGACAGAAGGAGGATTTCACACTCCTTCAGACTCCCATCGACAATGCAGCTCAGCTGGAGTGGCTGATCATTGCTGTGTCCTAATGGAGATAAAATGCAGCCGGCACCGGAATTTTTTACCCTTTAAAGAGGCTCTGTCACCAGATTATAAGTGCCCTGTCTCCTACATAATCTGATCGGCGCTGTAATGTAGATAACAACAGTGGTTTTTATTTTGAAAAACGATCATTTTTGAGCAAGTTATGAGCTCGTTTAGATTTATTCTAATGAGTTTCTCAATGGACAACTGGGCGTGTTTTTACTTTTTACCAACTGGGTGTTGTACAGAGGAGTGTATGACGCTGACCAATCAGTGACCAATCAGCGTCATACACTTCTCATTGTTCCAGCCCATTGTTACAGTGTGATTGTGCAGTGAAAGAAGCTGGGCTGGAACAATGAGAAGTGTATGATGCTGATTGGTCACTGATTGGTCAGCGTCATACACTCCTCTGTACAACACCCAGTTGGTAAAAAGTAAAAACACGCCCAGTTGTCCATTGAGAAACTAATTTGCATAAATCTAAACGAGCTCATAACTTGCTCAAAAATGATCGTTTTTCAAAATAAAAACCACTGTTATCTACATTACAGCGCTGATCAGATTATGTAGGAGATAGGGCTCTTATAATCTGGTGACAGAGCCTCTTTATTAAGTATACAGTGTATTGTATAAGTATTGAGAAAGAGATGCGTAAAATAGATTGATGTATAAGAATATATAATGGTTTGATAACTATACTGCACTTAAGATTGGCAGAAAACTGTGGGGAATGTCACTGTGAGGTAAAGAAGCCTGTTATTTATACCGCATAATAACACGTTTCCTTATAAAGAATAAAGAATTTTGGGATGAGCCGGGTCACTTACCTTGTCTGTAGTTATTAAATTATAGAGGTCACGTATAGCAGAGCTTTAGCCAGACATTCCTTCACCCAGGGCACAGATTCCGTTCGCTGACCCCATCCCTGTATCAAAATACGCTGGCCAAGGCAAAGCGGCTTGTTGGCACCCCCCTACCCCACAGAACCCAGGGAATAGGCCTCAGAAGCCCCCCCCCCTCCCCCAGCTAAGCCCCTGGCACACAGGGCAGGGTACATGCCTCCAGGGCAATGTGATGAAGAGGCATGTGGCCTGCATGGATGAACGCTGACATGAGAACAGGGACAGGTTAGTATATTAATGGCTTTATTGGGGGTCCCACAGACATAAGCGGAGAGGACCACATACATGCGCGTCCACCTCTCCTACATGTGACTGCGATATGGGCTCAGGTGGAGTCCCGGAGGTCGGAGGGTGCCTCCACCAACCTTAATCCGACCTTGATTGTGAAATTTTCCAATATTCATCCATTTCTAAATTAATTTGGCCTCCTCCGTGGGTAACAGATGCTAAGAGATAACTAATAACAGACAAAGTCCATGAGGTTTTTCACCCAATTTTGCACTGTCTGGAATTATAATTACAAACAAAAATAACACACAATTTAACAGAATTTTTGTTATATAAAACACGATTATTAAAAATAAACAATTTAGCTTTTTATACCCTTTAAGGCTATGTTCACACGGAGTATTTTGGGGGAGGAATATCTGCCTCAAAGCTCCAAACGGAATTTTGAGGCAGATATTCCTCCCCCAAAATACTCCGTGTGAATAGCAATGATCGCGCCGTTTTTCGCCCGCGGCCATTGAGCGCCGCGGGCAGAAAACACGCTTTCTCCTGCCTCCCATTGAAGTCAATGGGAGGTCGGAGGCGGAAGCGCCCGAAGATAGGGCATGTCGCTTCTTTTTCCCGCGAGGCAGTTTTACTGCTCGCGGGAAAAAGACGCCGACGCCTCCCATTGAAATCAATGGGAGGCGTTCTCGGGCCGTTTCTGCCGAGTTTTGCGACGCGGTTTCCGCGTCAATAAACTCGGCAAAAGACCCCGTGTGAACATAGCCTAAAAATGAGATAGTCCTGTTTGCTTTTTTTTACTGATGATATACAGACTATAATGAGGTATCGCCCACCCCCCCCCCCCCCGCTCCCCCATTAGTGTTTTATTGCATGCAATCCATGAGAAATTAACAAAAGAACATGTTTATTATCCTTTCTCCTAGCTCTACAATAGAACAGTCATTACAGTGTCTTATCTCTCAGACGTCTACAGCTAAACTCTATACATTATACTGAAATGAACCTATTCTGGGGCTCGGAAACATACAGGAAATTACTTTTACAATAAGAATGAGAATGGCTGCTGATTTTCTAAGGATTTTCTTTAAAGTCGTTGTAACTGAGAAAAGTTGTCTGCCGAAAGCTCTGATTGGTGTCATGGAAACTAATGAACTCGCTGCTAAAAGAAGAGATGGAGTCGTCTAAAAACCCTAAAATAGCAAGCAAATAAAAGTCCTCAAATGACCCTCTTCCGTCAAGTTATCAAAACTGTGTCTTAGTTATATCTGTTTCTGGGTAAGCGGAGTGACAACCAAAATGGCCACCACGAAGCTCCTATGCCCTAGTACAAAATCTGAGGGGCCCCAACTATCATGTGGGATTTATACTGGTCTCCTTTTATGGGGCAGTGGGACCTGTTGGACTCCCTCAGGCGTCAGGGCCCAGGTTCGATGGCTACCTCAGCACCCCCTATAGTTGCGCCCCTTTCAAAGTGGGTATTGCTTTCCGAGCGCTCTGAATGGCGAGCCTTTACAATTATGCAGTGATGTAAATCCTGTTCATCTATCACCAAATAACTAGTTCTCCCAGGAGTCGGGGAAAGTTGGAGCTACCGCCCCTGAGGGAGCTGTAATAGCGGCTATTTTGGTTGCCTCTAGGCTATAATTTTGAAATGGCTGAACATAATTTTTAACAGATTGTCCGATAACACCTCAATGATCCAGGAGAAAACAGCCCCGTCATTTCAGCCGTAACGGCATGTGCAGGCGCTTGAACGCCGCGTCCATTACGGACGTAACTGGAGCTGGTTTTCCATGGAGTCCATGGAAAACGGCTCCATTTACGTCTGAAGAAGTGACATGACACTTCTTTGGCACGGGCGTCTATTTACGCGCCGTCTTTGGACAGCGACGCGTAAATATACGCCTCGTCTGAACAGACAAACGTCAGCCCATTGCTTTCAATGCTTTCAATGGGCAGATGTTTGTCAATGCTTTCAAGCCGTAATTTCGGACGTATTTCCAGGCGTAAAATGCCCGAATTACGTCCATAATTTGGCCGTGTGAACATACCCTCAGGGAGAAATGTTCTTACATTTTTTTTAAATATTATTCTGAGGGGAAAGTCAATCAAAATGACTTCTGCTGTGTCATAGATACAGATGAGAAGGTGACATTGGTGATGTCTGTCATCTCTGACCACCACTGATTTACATAAGGATGCTACGGAGAGCTCAAACCCCTTTGTCACTGATCAGGGATTTCTGGTACTTAGAATCAGTTATTTTACAGATGTAAGGGGTTTCCTCTGTAAGCCCATCGATGCCCAATGACGTAATCATGGGGTACTGATGGATTGTAAGCCTAGGGGCCTTAAGCCTAGGGGCCACATGGGATAATGGCACCCCTTATTATTTAAGTGGTATGCTACTGTTTTACCAGGAAAAACGCTGGATTCTTCTGGAATCTCCACAAGGCAAGCTGTGGATCACCCGGATTGGCCAGCAGCTGTGTCAGCGGGAAGGTTTTCTTTTATAAAAAGCTGAACTTCGGCTGAAGAGTTGTCAGTCTGAATAGAAGAGGATCCGGAGCAGCACCCCACTCTCCCTCCCTAACAGCAAGTCGTGGTATTTTTTAGTGGGTTGTCGCCCATTTAAATATTGTTGGGCTGGATCTATTAATACTAAAAAAAAAACTGAATTGGACTGTTTGCCTTGAGTCTTCTTTGGTATTTGGTTTATGAGTTTAATTATTTGCTATTTATGTTTGTTAATTGGTAACCCTTAAATACTGTGGCTTTATTTATTCTAAGGCCTAGTTCACACCGAGTTTTTTGCAGGCAGAAAATTCTGCCTGGAAAAATCAGCTCTGTTTTTTTTTTAAAGGGTTTAAGGGGTTGTCCATTTTCTGAAAACTGATGACCTATCCACCGGAGTCCGGGTGTCGGACACGTACTGATCATATACTGATGACCTATCTGGTGGATAGGTCATCAGTTTTTAGAAAGTGGAAAACCCCTTTAAGTGGTTTTGTACCACATGCGATTTTTGACGCATTTTTTAGGCCTTTTTTACCTCTTTCGTCTACAGGGAAAGGAAAAAACGAGTTGTTTTTTTTGCCAAAAATTTGTAAAAAAAACGGCCATTTGCAGCGTTTTTTCCCTTCTTCCATTGATTTCAATGGGGTTTTTGAGGCGCAAAACTCCTCAAGAATGGTCATGTCACTTTTTTTTTCCGCTAATGTTTTCTTTTTTTGTCGTTTTGCCGGAAGCAATAGCGTAGTCGACTACGCTATTACTTCCGGCAAAACGACGGGTCCGGTGCACAACAAAGACAATCGGAAACCACGGGCACCAGATCCGTCACCATTGAAATCAATGGTGATGGAAACGGAAACCTCTGGTTTCCGTCTGTGTCAGTTTATGTCTGTTCAGGGTCCCGTACTGATGGAAAGCTCCGACGGAAAGTCAGAATGGGACCCCAACGCAGATGTGAACGAGGCCTATCTTGTATGAGCAGTGGCCGGCTGTGAGAGCCTGACGGGAGAAGCGGAACAGTGAGTAGATTCCTTTTTTTATTGTCCGATGGGACAGGGAGGTCATCTGATGGGGGGTAGTCTAGTCGGGGGTGCAAGGTACAATGCCCCCCTACATGTACCACAGAATGGTGCCATTAAAAAAATCATTCCGTGAAAAGCATGCCCTCATATGGCTACATTGACGGAAAAATAAAAAAGTTTAACCAAGGTTCATTCAAATCAATAGCGGTTTGCTTAGAATGATGTGTCAGATTTTCAACAACAGAAATCTCCAGGTAGTGTTAAAGGGGTCTACGAGATCTATAGAGGCCTTTCATTCTGAGAAACGCTAGTGGTCACATTCTTTCTTTATGTTGACTGTTTTATCTGTCGTATGATTTCTGGTATATGAACCACTTCTGTTTGTCCTTGGTATTAATATTTTTTTAAATAAAATTATTGAAAAAAAATAGGTTACGGTTTCTCTGAAAGTTGGGATTTTAGGAAAATTTCTTCACACATACAATAACTTAGAATAATCAATCTAATACTAAGAGAGTATGATATTGTTAGGTAGAACGTCAAAATCTTTTTCTACACCCATTATTATCCCAATGAGCAACTGCAGCGCCACCGCTGGAGAAATTAAGCATTACACAGTTCCCATTAAGGGTATGTTCACACGAGGTCATTACGTCCGTAATTGACGGACGTATTTCGGCCGCAAGTACCGGACCGAACACAATGCAGGGAGCCGGGCTCCTAGCATCATAGTTATGTACGACGCTAGGAGTCCCTGCCTCGCTGCCGGACAACTGTCCCGTACTGTAATCATGTTTTCAGTACGAGACAGTAGTTCCACGCAGAGGCAGGGACTCCTAGCGTCGTACATAACTATGATGCTAGGAGCCCGGCTCCCTGCACTGTGTTCGGTCCGGTACTTGCGGCCGAAATACGTCCGTCAATTATGGACGTAATGACCTCGTGTGAACATACCCTAAAATCAATGAGCTGTCTGTGTAATACACGAATCGGCCGGGTCAGATACTTTTTGAAGTCGTTTTCCACACTGGCTAATAAATGAGGGTCCTGGATGAAAGACCCCCTCAATTAACCCAGAATTCTTTTTTTTTTCCTTTTGCGTGTTCAAAATATTTTTATTTTCTGCTATGTTATTTTCACAAGTGAGCCAGGAATCAGGGTGATGTATCCCTAGTATTCATTCATTTACTGACAACATAACCTTGCCTGCCGCTTGAATAATGTGTGGGAACCTGTCCAGGAAATTATGAAACAATATCCTTCTTCCTGTGGAATAAATTGTTTCAAGGCTGGTTGACTTCCTGGAAGTCCAGAGTGAAACAGGTGCACCTGGAAATTAGCCGAGCCAGAATGTAGTTGTCGTTTCTATAGCCGGACACTAATGTTCCTCACGCTGTCACTGTTTACCCTGCTGTATCAATGAACTCTGTAATTCTAACTATTGTTAGTTCATGCTATGGCTGGTGGCATAGCTAAAGCAGGTGTAGAGAGTGCAACTGGGCACAGGGGCTACACAAGGGGGAGGGGGGGGGGGTTACAGGGTTTCTTCCCATTTACTCCCCAGTCTCTACAGAATGCTTCTGCAGGAAGGCGCCACTTGGGGAGCTGAACACATATTTATTTATACAGCTCTAATTCACTTCAAAGGAAGCTTTATAAATCTGTATACAGTAAGCTCCCCCTAGTGGCGGTTGTAATCAGCCGGTGTTGTATTATTTAATGAAGCACTTCAGGAAAAACGTGTAATGTTGCATTTGTAATGTACATGATGTAAAAATTAGTGCCTGTAATTTTCTTACTGAGCGTTGTACTCGTAATTTTTAATACTGCATGGGGCGCAGAGGGGGTGTAGCGTCCACGGGCCGTCGGTTTTGTTCACCTCCCGACGCCCGTAGCCATGGATCCACCTGCAGCCATGGATCCGGAGCGGAAGTGAACGCTGGCATCTCCTAGGAAGGAGATGGGAACCAGCACTCACTTCTGCCCCTGTCTGCTGTGTCCCGTAGGAAGAAATCATCATCATCAACTGCCCATGATTTCCTGGTCTATAAGAATGCCCCAGCCATTCTGATCCTTGCCTGAGCGTTGATGGTGTTTCCCAAGTCTCTCTTGCAAATGGTCCCTTAGTGTTTCCTGTTCCAGTTGTTACCCGTGCCCTGTTACCTGTTCCTGTATCCCGTGCTCTGTTCTTGTTCCTGTGCCTACTAGTTGGAGTCGTGTCTACTGCACCTGCTGTTGCCTTGCCACGTCCTGTTTCATCTGCCACGTCCTGTGTTATCTGCCACTTCCTGAAGGATTCGCCACGTCTGGCGCAACCTGCGGCACCTGCTGTCATCCGTCACATCCTGTGTCATCTGCCACGTCCAGAGGAATTTAGCCACGTCTGGCGCAACCTGCAGCACCTGCTGTCATCCGCCACGTCTGGTGTTAGTTGCTGCACCCACCTCCATCCTTGTCAGAGCTACGCCCATTGTCTGGACTATCCAGGTACCCTTGTGCGGGACTTTGTATTCTGGGGTTCCTGTTGTTTGGCCAGCTGCCTCCCTGCTACGGCGGAGCGGCCTAGTTGGTCCACATACCCACAAACCGTGACAGTACGCTCAGGCCATGGACCCCGCTGGTCAACCTGAGACCTTGATCACACAAGCCATGCTGACCGAGATGGAGGATCTCTAGTCACGGCAAGACCAACTCCTCCTATCGGTGAACGCCATTGCCCATCGGCTGGTTGCTCCAACCACAGTCGTCACCACACCCATTCCTGCTGTTCCTCCTTCTACACTTCCTGTGCTTCTTGCCGCTACCCCCACTCTATGACGGAGACCCGAGGTCCAGCAGGGGATTTTTGAATCAGTGCCTGATCCACTTCAGACTTCATGCCAGGTCCTTCTCTTCGGATCACGTCAGGATCGCCTTCATCATCTCTCTCCTTACCGGAAAAGCCCTGGCATGGGCTAATCCTCTGTGGGAACATCAGGGACCAGAGACCCGTGACTTGCAGTGCTTCTTACGGACCTTCCGCTCGATCTTTGGGGAACCTTGCAGAGTTTCTTTGTCTGCTGCATCCCTGCTGACCCTATACCAGAGAGACCTCTCTATGGGCGAGTATGCCATTCAGTTCTGTATCCTGGCTGCTGAGTTAACCTGGAACAACGAGGCTTTGCTGGCCACATTCTGGCAGGGACTGTCTTCAGAGATTAAGGAAGAGCTGGCTGCTCACGATCTGCCATCTACCCTGGACGATCTTATCCTACTCGCCACCCAGGTTGACATGAGGATCCGGGAGCGTTCCCAAGAGGTTCTCCAGGAGAGAGACCTTCATAGGCTGGACTCTACTTTCCAGCAATCCTCCTCAGTCGTCCCACCAGAGGATCCTGTGCAGAGTAACCAAGCCAAATTGTCTATACAGGAGAAACAACGCAGACGCACTTCTGGACTTTGTCTGTATTGCGGCCTCGGAGGCCATATTGTGCGTCTGTGTCCCCAGAGGCCAGAGAGACCCCATTGCCTAGGATTGGTTGGAGAGAAAACCCTAGGTGGAACGGTACCTAATAGTGCATTCTGTTCCAAGCTGACTATTCCTGTGACCCTAAAATCCGCCGAGAGGACGCATCGGGATTCTGCCTATCTTGACACTGGGTCTGCGGCAAACTTCATTCAAAAGGAGCTAGTGGATCATCTTCAGTTTCCCACAGTTCCCCTGGAAACATCTTTGGCTGTTGCCTCGGTGAATGGACTGCCTCTGCCTGATCCCATCGTTTCCAAAACCAAGCCGTTGAAGCTCCAGGTTGGCGTCCTTCATTCTGAACTGATTTCTTTCCTTGTTTTGCCCAAGGCCATCAATCCTGTTCTGCTGGGCCTGCCTTGGCTTCAACTACATGCCCTAGTCCTGGACTGGAATTATGGAGAGGTTCTCCAATGGGGCTCCAAGTGCCTTGGTCATTGTCTCTTGCAGATCCATCCTGTCCAGCCTCCTCAGCATCAGTCATTGGCAGGACTCCCCCCCCCCCCCCCAATTAGCTCAGTTTGCAGATGTTTTCAGCAAAAGGGAGGCTGAGACGCTGCCTCCACATTGGACTTATGACTGCCCCATTGAACTGGTTCCTAATGCCTCTCTCCCCCGTGGCCGAGTATATCCTCTCTCCTTACCAGAGTCGCTATCCATGTCGGCCTATATCAAGGAGAATTTGGAGAGGAGTTTCATACGAAAGTCTTCCTCCCCGGCCGGGGCTGGATTCTTCTTTCTTAAAAAGAAGGACGGATCCCTTCGACCCTGCATTGACTACCGTGGTCTCAACCAGATCACGGTCAAGAACAAATACCCGTTGCCACTTATATCCGAGCTGTTTGATCGCATACGAGGAGGCCAAAAAAATTCTAAGCTAGACTTGCGGGGGGCTTATAACCTAGTCCGGATTCGCCGGGGTGACGAATGGAAGACGGCATTTAACACCCGGGACAGGCACTACGAATACCTACTGATGCCCTTCGGACTGTGAAACGCTCCCGCAGTGTTTCAGGAGTTCGTTAATGATATATTCCGAGATCTCCTCTATGTCTGTGTTGTTGTTTATCTCGATTATATTTTGATTTTCTCCCCAGATCTGACGACTCATCGGAGGCAAGTCCGTCAAGTTCTACTACGATTAATGGAGAATCGTTTATACGCCAAGCTGGAGAAGTGCGTCTTTGAGAGGAATTCTCTGCCCTTCCTGGGCTACATCATCTCGGATCAAGGTCTCAAGATGGATACTGAGAAAGTGAGAGTGGCCCACGTCCTCAAGGCCTAAGGGCCATACAGTGGTTCCTTGGATTCGCCAATTTCTACCAGCAGTTTATTCCAAACTTCTCGTCTCTGACGGCCCCCATCTCTCTACCCTTACCAAGAAGGGTGTGAACGCCAAGGTGTGGACTCCAGAGGCAGAGTCCGCATTTATTAGCCTCAAGAAAGCCTTCACTTCAGCTTCGATCCTCCATCATCCTGACGTATCTCGGCAGTTCTCACTGGAAGTTGACGCTTCCTCTGTCGGTGCAGGTGCACTTCTGTTACAGAGGAGCTCCAAAGGAAAAGCAGTAGTATGTGGCTACTATTCTAGACTTTTTTCTTCTGCTGAGCGCAATTACTCTATTGGAGTTCGGGAGCTACTGGCCATCAAATTGGCTCTGGAGGAGTGGAGACATCTTCTAGAGGGCGCAGCTCACCCCATCCTGATCTTCACCGACCACAAGAACCTTACTTACCTTCAGTCTGCTCAACGACTGAATCCTGGTCAAGCCAGGTGGTCGCTGTTCTTCACCCATTTCCAGTTTGTGCTCCACTACCATCCCGCTGACAAGAATGTGAGGGCCGATGCCCTGTCCAGATCGTTTGAGACGAAAGACACGGTGAAGTCCCTTCAGACTATCATAGACCCGTCCTGCATTGTCACTGCTAATCCTATGCTCTGGGGACACAGTTCGAAACTGGCTGGGTACGCTGGTGTCCGTAAAACCCGAGACCTGATTCCTCGTCACTTCTGGTGGTCCACGCTACCTAAAGATGTTCTGCACTTTGTCGCTTCTTGGACGGTGTGTGCTTCTAAAAAGTTACTCAATCCAAGCCTGCCGGCCTGCTTCTACCTCTGCCTGTACCCAATGCCCCCTGGCAGCACATTGCGATGGACTTTGTCTCAGACCTTCTCCCCTCAGCAGGATGCAACACTGTCTGAGTGGTGGTGGACCGGTTCTCTAAGATCGTACATTTTATCCCGCTGACCGGCCTACCTTCTGGTCCCCGACTGGCAAGTCTCTTCATTCAACACATCTTTCGCTTGCATGGCTTGCCTCTTCACATTGTGTCCGACCGAGGGGTTCAGTTTACTTCAAAGTTCTGGAGAGCCCTCTGTAAACTCCTGCATGTGAGATTGGACTTTTCCTCAGCCTATCACCCCCAGTCCAATGGGCAAGTTGAGAGGATCAACCAGATCATGGAGAATTATCTCCGCCACTTCATCTCTTTACAGCACAATAACTGGGTACAGCTTCTTCCATGGGCCGAGTTCTCATACAACAACCACACAAGTCAGTCCACCCCTTCCACTCCATTTCACATTGTGTACAGTCAACATCCTTGAGTCCCTCTTCCAGTGTCGACTACATCTCAGGTACCCGCTGCTGACTCTGCATATGTGGACTTTCTGCAAATCTGGCAACAGAACCGGTCCTCTATTTTGCTAGCAGTCGATCGCATGAAGCGAAAAGCGGATACAAAGAGAAGAGAGCCGCCTCAATATCTTCTGGGTACCAAAGTCTGGCTGTCCTCTCGGAACATTCGTTTGAAGGTGTCTTCATACAAGTTTGCTCCCTGGTTCCTTGGTACTTTCGAAATTCTGCATCAAATAAACCCTGTCTCCTATAAGCTGCGGCTGCCTCCTACCCTCACAATCCCCAACTCCTTTTATGTGTCCCTCCTGAAACCTTTGGTCCTGAACCGCTACAGCAAGACTTCTAGTTCCACAGTTGCTCCCAGCGGTTCTTCTGATGTGTTCAAGGTGAGGGAGATCCTGGACTGCAAAAGGGTAGGAGGAAGGACTTTCTATTTGGTGGACTGGAGAGGGTTTGGTCCTGAGGAGAGGTCCTGGGAGCCAGAAGAGAACCTCAGTGCTCCTGCTCTTATTAAAAAATTCCTCTTAGGGCGTGTGAACATACCCTTACACTTCATGAAATCAAATTTAGATTGTATCTGATGCTAATTGCTGCAAGACATACAGATCTCTTTTTAATTGATGGTAATCATTGCCACAAAATTAGTGTTAAAGGTGTTGTCCAAGATTTTAAAAAATAGCAAATGTTCTAAAACAAGAACACAATCTCTACTCACTTCTTCAATCCCCCTCCGATCCAGTGCAGATGCTCCGGCAAGGGACTATTTATTTATAGCAGGGGTGCATAACAATTTCTGGTCAAATGGTCATATTGTCAAATTGTGCATGACACAGTGATTAAAAGAACACCAAAAAGAATACCAGTCATTGTCTTCACTAGGCATTTTCACAGTAGTAACAGTTTTCCCTGCGTTGTTCTTTAAATTGCCTAAAATAGAACTCATACAGGCCCAGATTTCCCACCATAAGGCCTCGTTTACACGAGCGTGCTTTTCACACGTGTCGTACGCACCTATATTAGTCTATGGGGCAGTGCAGACAGTCCGTGAGTTTTGCTCAGCGTGAGTCGGCTGAAAAAAACTCACGACATGTCCTATCTTTGTGCGCTGTTCGCGCATAGCGCACCCCTTGAAGTCAATGGGTGCGTGAAAACCACGCATGCCGCACGGAAGCACTTCCGTAGGACGAGCGTGATTCGCGCAACAGCTGTCAAACTCTGAATGTAAACAGAAAAGCACCACGTGCTTTTCTGTTTACAAACATCCAAACGGAGTGTCATAATGATGGCGGCTGCGAGAAAATCTCGCAGCCGCGCATCATACGCTGATGACACACGGAGCTGTTAAGTGCCTTTTGCGCACGCAAAACGCGGCGTTTTTTGCGTGCGCAAAACGCACACGCTCGTGTAAATAAGGCCTAACAGTGACAACCACACAGTACCCTCCATAATAGTATTCCTTATAAAGTGCCAGCCACACAGTATGCCCTATAACAGTACCAGCCACATAGTGCCCCCATCACAATGCCAGATACAGTGCAAGATTAGGACTTACCTGTCACTGCTCCTGCACAGTGTTCTGCACCTTGTCCCTCCTCTACAATGGAAGATACATGTGATCATCTCTGCATCAGTAGTCTTTTGACAGTTGTGTCTTTCTGAACTATTGGAAAACAGACAATCATGTCTAGATCCTGATGGCTGGAACCGCACAGAACAGCATCACGGGCATTTTGTGCACCCCTCATTTACAGGCTGTCAGCGATGACATGATGTTCCAACACGTGCCGCTACAGCCAATCAGTGGCCTAAGCGGTCATACACCTTACATACTAGCATTATGTGCGGCATATGAACCAAAAGAGTCCCCTGTGGGCTGCCACCCAACTATTACCCACCAGTTGTTGCATGGGAGCTTCAAAATTTTACTTTTAAATTTAAAGAGCCATATTTAATAGGCAATGATGAGCAAACCTGGTTCCCAACATGGTGCCCTTCATTTAACATAAGTGTAAATGCAATGTCCTTTAAGTAGTATTCTGTTCTCTCTTTCCCACGGAAGCACAAAATGTATGATATAGTATCATATTATTCCTCTTCACTTCATAATCAGTGAGTCATTGTGATGGAGAAGAAGTATAACCACCTTTCTCAGGTGCCCACCTAATATATGAAATAAGACACAATATGGTGATTGATATTTACTGTAAATGCTGTCAGTGGGAATTA
This sequence comes from Rhinoderma darwinii, assembly GCF_050947455.1. Lineage (NCBI taxonomy): Eukaryota > Metazoa > Chordata > Amphibia > Anura > Rhinodermatidae > Rhinoderma > Rhinoderma darwinii. Next base: position 40,313,572 of record NC_134691.1, on the reverse strand, counting down.
AAAAGTAACTGCACTTTCATAAAATTTTGAGATGTCATAGAAACACATCAAAAGTTTTGATCGCTGCTAGTCCGGGTGCTGAGACCCACAACATTGCCGTAACTAAGGTTCAGAAGCGCTCAGCTGAGCGCTTTGCTCCTTCGGCTATGATCAGCGCTTCCATCAAGCTGATGACGGCTCACATAGACGTTCTATGTGAGCCGTCTTCAGCCTGACAGGGAGCGCTGATTACAGGTGAATGTGCAAAGTGCTCAGCCGAGCGCTTCTGCACCTTCGTTTTGGCGACGGTGGGGGTCTCAGCACCCGGACTAGCAGCGATCAAAACTTTTGATATGTCTCTATGACATAGCAAAGTTTCATGAAAGTGCAGTTACTCTTTAATACCTACGACTAGTACCAGATGGAGAAAGATACCTTCATTTTTTGCACTTTCCAAAAACTTTTGAAAGAGACATATCAGAAGATTTGAGCGGTGGGGGTTCGGGAGCTGAGACCCCTAGAACAAAGTTGCAACTTCGGCTGTGATCGGCGCCTCTCGTTAGGCTGAAGATTATATCAAATATGTTCTACATGAGCTAGGCTATAAGAAGTGGCAATTATATCCGAAGGTGCAGAGCAGTCAACTGAGCTGTTTGTTTCACCGACGGTGGGGGTCTCAGCACATATTGCGGCAGCAATTTATCACTAATACTGAATTTTTTTTTCTTTTTGAAATGAGAGGTGGTTGTCGAGGTCCTTAAAACCTGCGCCATAGTGTATTTACGGCGCGGGTTTTAGCTGGCTTCCCGAGTCATCGGGCAGCTGAATGTCGGGTGCCCGGGACCTTGAAGAGAAGATAGAAGCAGCTTTCACTTCTTCTATCTCCTCTGATAGCTTCTTCAATGAGGGCTGTGTATAGAATAGCCACTGCCTCCATTGGTCCCGATGATCAAGTGACTGGTCAAATGATCGCCGGGTGCCGTTAGTAGCAGGCTGCTGCCGGGTCTAACTAGACCCAGCACAGTCCTATTAGTGACAATCGTCACTATAAGAGGGCTGATTTCCCCTGTAACTGGGGCTGCTGTGCAGCCCCAGTTACTGTGGAAAGACATGGTGTAAAAGAAAATAAATAAGTAAAGTCCCCCAAAGGTCTTTTCTGACCTTTGAGGGGCAAACCATAATAATAAAAAAATAAAAGTAAAATAAATTAAAAATAAAGTAAATAATAATTACACATAAAAGGTTCCCCACGCTAATCATTGTCGTAACGCTAGCCCTGAAATCAGAGGCATAGCTAGGTTCTCCAGCACCCGGGGCAAAGATTCAGTTTGGCGCCCCCCCCCCCCCCAACCTCTTTCCCGACATCTCCTTCCCCCTCGCCGTGTTTGTTTTCTCTACCAATCGACGTGTCATTTCTTTTTATGTAACGCGAGCATAAAATTATTTGTACATTTCACAAGCAATATGGTTCTATACACATCACCAGAACCAAGCTCGGTACATATATACAGCCCCAGAACAAATACAGCTCAATTTAGTGCAACCCCTGCCGTATAGGTTTGTACGGCGTAAAACTACAGCTCCCAGCATAGCCCGAACAATGATAAGGATATGCTGGGAGATGCCGTTTCACAAAAAATAAATCCTATCATAATCATATCACCCATCATCTCGCTGCAGATCATACAGTGACTACAGTGCTGATTAGAGGCAGAGTGAACATTTACATTAAGTGACTCACCGGTGACGTCTCAGATTCTAGTTCTTTTTCTCCATTTGGTCCAGACCTCTATGACGACTTCTCCCGGTCCATTTCTGCAGTTTGCTGCTCAGATGTCTTCAGCTTCTCACTTTTCCAACATTTCTGCACCTATAAATAAATATAAAGTTCTCATTATACCACACACTACGCCCCCAAATATAATAGCGCCAAACACTGCACCTCTAATTATAATAGCACTATACACCGTGTCCCACACACACACTGTGCCCCCTGTAGATAGTGCCTGCCATAGAGCCCACTGTAGATAGTGCCTGCCATAGAGCCCCTGTAGATAGTGCCCCCATATAGACCACCCCTGTATATAGTGTCCCACAAATAACTCCCCCTATAGTGCTCTACAGATAGCCCACCCCTGTATATAGCCCCCTGTAGATATAGCCCACCCCTGTATATAGTGCTCCACATATAGTCCACCCCTGTATATAGTGTTTCACAGATAGCCCAACCCTGTATATAGCCCCCCCTTGTACATATAGTCCACCCCTGTATATAGTGCTCCACTAGATAGTCCACCCCTGTATATAGTGCTCCACAGATAGCCCACCCCTGTATATACTATATACAAGGGTGGGCTATCTGTGGAGCACTATATACAGGGGTGGACTATATGTACAAGGGGGCTATATACAGGGGTTGGCTTTCTGTGGAGCACTATAGGGGGAGCTATTTGTGGGATACTATATACAGGGCTGGGCTATATCTACAGGGGGGCCATATCTACAGGGGGACCATATCTACAGGGGGACCATATCTACAGGGGGACCATATCTACAGGGCTGGGCTATACACAGAGCTGGGATATACACAGGGGGGCTATATCTACAGGGGTGGGCTATACACAGGGGGGCTATATCTACAGAGGGGGGCTATATACAGGGGTGGGCTATACACAGGGGGGCTATATCTACAGGGGTGGGCTATACATAGGGGGGCTATATACAGGGGTGGGCTATATAAAGGGGGAATATATCTACAGGGGGCTATATCTACAGGGCTGGGCTATATCTACAGGGCTGGGCTATATACAGGGCGACTATATCTACAGGGGGCTATATACTGGGGTGGGCTATCTATGGAGCACCATATACAGGGGTGGGCTATATCTACAGGGGGCTATATACTATATAGCCCACCCCTGTATATGGTGCTCTATAGACAGCCCACTCCAGTATATAGCCCCCCTGTAGATATAGTCCCCCTGTATATAGCCCCCCTGTAGATATAGTCCCCCTGTAGATATAGTCCCCCTGTATATAGCCCAGCAGATATAGTCCCCCTGTATATAGCCCAGCCCTGTAGATATAGTCCCCCTGTATATAGCCCCCCCTGTAGATATAGTCCCCCTGTGTATAGCCCCCTGTATATAGCCCAGCCCTGTAGATATAGTCCCCCTGTATATAGCCCCCCTGTATATAGCCCAGCCCTGTAGATATAGTCCCCCTGTATATAGCCCCCCTGTATATAGCCCAGCCCTGTAGATATAGTCCCCCTGTATATATAGTCCCCCTGTAGATATAGTCCCCCTGTATATAGCCCAGCAGATATAGTCCCCCTGTATATATCCCAGCCCTGTAGATATAGTCCCCCTGTATATAGCCCCCCTGTAGATATAGTCCCCCTGTATATAGCCCCCCTGTATATAGCCCAGCCCTGTAGATATAGTCCCCCTGTATATAGCCCCCTGTAGATATAGTCCCCCTGTACATAGCCCCCCTGTATATAGCCCAGCCCTGTAGATATAGTCCCCCTGTATATAGCCCAGCAGATATAGTCCCCCTGTATATAGCCCAGCCCTGTAGATATAGTCCCCTTGTATATAGCCCAGCTCTGTAGATATAGTCCCCCTGTAGATAGACACCCCCCGTAGATAAAGCCCCCCGCGAGTAGACAAAGTCCCCCCCCCCCCCCCCCCCCCGCAGATACAGCCGCACACTTCTATTACAATAAAAAAATAAAAATAAAAACATTTCAAACTCACCTTATTCCCGCTCCCACGCCGTCCGGCAGCCATGGAGACCTGCTCTCTTCTGCGCCGGTCTCCAGGGGGTTGAACACAGCGTCTATGAAAGGCGCTGATTGGCTGGGCAGGATGACTTTCCCTGTCAGTCAGTCAGCGCCTTTCATCGACGGAAGCGTCACTGGTACAAAAGGTACCAGTCGCTTCATTCGTGGAAAGGCGCTGAATGGCCGGGCACGGAACGTGCCCGGTCATTCATTGCTTCTAATTGTACCTGTGTCCTTGCGACACAGGTACAATTATAGTGCAGGAGGAGGTGGCGCTAGCGCCCCCCTCTGAACTGCGCCCGGGGCACATGCCCCGCTTGCCCTCCCCTAGCTACGCCCCTGCCTGAAATAGACATGTAGTATATCAATATTTACAGTAGACAATGACGATCACAAAATAAAAGGTTTGTATTAGGGTAACACTATATTATTACTAGAAAAAAATTGCCGAAATGTAAAAAAGCTTATTTTTTCACTATTATTTTCAAACTATAAGCATTAAAATTTAAAAAATAGCAAAAACGATGTGTATAAAAATGTAAAAAAACAAACCTGAATTGTCTAGGAAAAAACAAAGCAAAAATCATGTCGCTAGACCAACAAATAAAAAGGTTATAGCCGTTTAATTAATACGTGCGAAAAATGGTTAAACGGTGTCTCGGATCAACGGTGTCTGGTCCTGAAGGCTCAAAATAGCCCGGTCCTGAACCGGTTAAAGAGAACCTGTGAAAAATACAGTCTCATATACGGGCAGCATTTTACACAGCAGAAGGAGCTGAGCAGATTGATATATAATTATGTGTGTAAAGATTCAGTTCACCCTTTATTTTATCCTTATTAATCTTTGTTTAGGAGTCCAGTGGGTGGACATACAGATGGCTGTCAATCATTTAGTAGGACCGCCCACTGGACTCCTAAATCCAGAGTGAGCAAAGTTTTACAACAATAAATTACAGGTAATCCTGAATCTTTTACCACAAAATGATATATCAATCTGCTCAGCTCCTCCAGCTCTATAACATGATGCCGCGGACCAGACTGCATTTTTAATGTGACAGTTTTTTATGAGTTCTGACACTGATGCCATCTAAGTGTGATCGGCGAGGGTGCGAACACTGAAACCTCCACTGATCATGACTAGGTGGAGCAATGTGCCCTTTTGGATTTTTTCCAGATCCATTCAAGTGTGGAAAAAAAACGCTAAAGGGTCTCGGCACTCAACCTTAAGTTCTGTAACCCTTTGTTCTCATGATCAGTAGCGGTACCTGCGGTCTGCCCCCCAACGATCACACATCTAACATGCCAGTAATGTTAAAACTTGGAAAACCTAATCAAATACTGCAGTGAGTATAAGTAGATCTTTCCATATGAGCTTGGATTGGTATGCTGATATTGAGCAGGGAATTTCATATCTCACTATAGGAATTCTTCTATAATAATAATAATAATAATAATAATAATAATAATTCCAAAAAGTAAAGTTCATCTACATCTTTGATTTTATGGTCAGTCACCTAAAGTTCCTAAATTGTAAACTTGGTCACTTACCCACTAATGTGGTATACATGGGGTGTGCAATGTCTGCTCTCATCATCATATAGACTGGATTACAGCTTGCTTTAATCTGCTCTTCACTGAGGACACAGGAGAAGATCAATAAATCAATAGAATCGATTGCCAATTGTAAAAACAGGAGCCAGTCACTAGTGAAAGTTTAGTAGAGAAAGGGGGTTGGAGTAGCCAATGAGAGGGCGTGCCTTCTAGAAGGGGGGCTACTGCAGCCAATCAGAGGGCGGGCTCCGAAGTGAACTTCAGGAACTACACATCGTGGGATCGCTGGCACAGAGAATCGCTCACGGTGCGGGCGGGCGCGCGCAGTCTGTATGGGATCCGGGTGATCGCCCGAGGTTCACACCAGGTGGATTATATCCTGGAGAATATATTTGTCCGGCAGGTAAGATCCAGCCCAGATCCTTAGTCCCAGATCTCTCCATACTGCACTGGGGGTAGGGAGGAGGGATGACAGGCAGGGAAAGGAGGAGGCTCCTCTGCAGGGGACAATGGGAGGCAAGGGAGCAGCCAGGGGGACAATACAGTCCATGGAAGCAGCAGTGAAAAGATCAGCGGGCAATAAAGGGATGTGTGCGACAAAAAGAGGAGCTGGTGACAGGCAGGGGGAGGGGAGCAGGGGGGAGAAAGTTTTTATATTCTTTCCTGGAAACAGGTGCAGTGGGGTCACAGGGGGCATGGGAGGCTGCACCAGGGGAGGCTGCACCAGGGGAGGCTGCACCAGGACAGGCATCTTGGGTCACATGCTGCGACTTTCTTGTAATTAATCTCCAATTTTCTAGTGAAATCAAAAGAAGTTTCTCCCACTGACCCAAATGCATCTCATTTTATGTACAGTTCTGAACTTTAGGAAGCGTCCGGTTGTCCGCTGCCTTTCACATAACTTTACTCACTCAGATCGGTGAGCGTGCATATTTATTGAAAAAAGAAACAAGGGGATTAGTGGCTGCCAGATACAACTGGTCCTGCTTATCTCCCATGGAAAACGGGCGGCAAGTTAAAACCCATCATGCCTGATTCTTGTTTTCCCTGACATCAGATGTTGGAGGATATCCAGGCTGCCCCTATACACATTTCATTGTCGGTGGAAGTCACCAACGTTTATCTGATATGTATGACCAGCTTTATGGGGAGAGAGAAAAGCAGCTGCCAGACACCTCTGTTGGCACTTATCTCCTGCAGAGAAATATGGTCAGACAGATATGGCTGTACACATTAGATGTATGTTGGCTGAACCTGTTGTTTTTGGCAGGACTGGACGACCATCTAAAATGTATTGCGGCACCCCAATGCTCCCCCGCTGGCAGATGTAGTGGTAGAGAAGGGTCGAGCATATTGAATTTTAACATTCCCAATCCTTTTGTTCATTATTAGATAAGTCGCTGCCAGACCCCTCTGGGTTTGGCCTTCTGTCATCTGATGTATAGGTGGGCACCTTTAGTGAATGAGCTGCGGCATAAACACAAAGTGCTACATAAATCATCGCGTAACTCAGGCTTAATAATGAATGTCGCAAAAAACTCGACAGTCTGGGCCACTTCCTAAACTGAGACGTCTCATGGCCCATTGTCATTATCTCCGTTCCCCAGCCATGTTTTATTTTAGTCTTAACATATTATCACTTTTTAATTACATGTTGATGATTTGGTCTACTGAAAGCTGGGAGTTACGTGACACTTTGTTTAGTCAATTGTTTAATTGCAGATTTATATTTCCAAATGACAGCCCTGTGTGTAATGTCTGGGTGATGTAAAAATGGCGATGATGGAAACGAGTCACGATGGCCGAAAACTATGGTGAAAATGATCATTACTAGATTTTTATGGGCACCAGAGAGGCTGTAACCACACGTTGCATAGACACTGCAGAATTTTCAACCAGATTTTCCGTGCAGAATATCCGCAGTGTTTACAGTAGGAGCAAAGTGAATGAGATGTTAACAAATCTCATCCACACGCTGCAGAACAAACCCTGCAGAAATTCTGTTCGGAAAATATGCAATGTGTGGCCTTACCCTTAGGTCGGATTTTGCGCGCTCAAAAAACGCGGAGTTTTGCGCGCGCAAAAGGTCCTCAAAAGCTCCGTTTGTCATCACATGGGATCACGCAGCCGGCATCATTATGACACTCTGTTTGTATGTTTGTGTGTTTTTCATTCATAGTTTTGACTACTGTAGTGCGCATCACTCGCGGCACCCGGAAGTGCGTCCGTGTGCCGTCCGCGGTTTGCACTTACCCATTGACTTCAATGGGTGCGTGATGCGCGAAAAATGGGCAAATATAGGACATGTCGTGAGTTTTACGCAGGGGACACGCTGCATGAAAATCACTGACAGTCTGAACGGCCCCATTGACTAACAGGTCCGTGCGACGCTGGTGAAAATCACGCGCGCAGCACGGACGTATTATACGTTCGTCTGAATAAGCCCTCAGGCTATTTTCACACGGGTCAGAAACGCAGAGGAAAAGTCTGCAGCGTATCCGACTCCATTGTGTTAAATTTGGTGCAGATTTTCTGCCGGAATGGTTGCTGCAGAAAGAAGAGGCAACAAAAAGGTCCATAATTTCATAGTCTTGTCTCTGTGCAGCTGGCCTCCTGTGATAACGCAGCGTCCCAAGTGACCGCTGCAACGCCACGGGAGGGGAGTATGGACTTTTTCAGTTTAACAGAAATTAGATCTTTATTCATCTCTGATTTCTGCGGTGGATTAGCAGCTTTTATACAGCAAAAATCGCAACAGTTGTCGTTTTTTGCGGATTTCACTTCCTAATTGAACTAAATGGAGAAAATCTGCATTAAAAATTGCAACGATAAAAATGTTTTCACTGCAGATTTTTTCCGCAGGGTGTGGATGAGATGTCATCTCATCCACTTTGCTGCTGCTGTAATACGCTGTAGATTTTCCATTTACAAATCCAGACGGAAAATTAGCAGCAAATCTGCTACGTGTGATCATAGCCCTTTAATAAAACTTTAGCGGGTTCACTCCACTCTTTATCCTCTGATGGGGGATGAAGATTTTCACGTGTGTTATGCTATACAGCCAGAATGGGCCGCTCTGTCAGAAACTGTCCCATTAGAATTGGCCAGTAGGGTTTGGACTGGTTATTTAGCATAATGTCTATAATCTTTCAGATTTATGACATGATCTGGATTATCGGCACTCAATAACATCTCTTTGTTAGGACAAACGCCCTTGAGTTGTCCTCTGCTGTCAAGTTCTGTTGAGCTGTATGTTTCTGGGAAGACTGGGTGACAGGCAGTATGGTCGGTGTTGTAGCTCCCACTGTGGTTGTCACCCAGCTTTTCCAGCCTGCCGATTGACAACAGACTGGGGGATGCATTTCAGCATAATTAGGCAGATCTACTTTTACAGAGTGAAGGAAAGATTGGGGACAAATAAAAAAAAAAAGCTTGAATATTTAGGGACTAATATTTCCAGGAATTTTAGGGGAAAATACTGCTAAATAACTGTAATTAGAAATAAAATAATCATAGTTTATGCGAATGATACATTACGGGGAAAATGTATTGACTGGCGTTTCGAGTGGCCGGTGTAAAACGGCAAAAAGTCACAAATTATGATGCAACTTTTAAGGCCATAATACTGGTGTACAGTCGTTAAATATATTTACTCTTATGTTTTAAAATATATATATATATCTATTTATATATTATGCATGATACAGGTTTGTATATATGTGTGCATTTCATATCTATATTTATAATTTTTAGGTATTTTTTAGATTTGTGAATAGTGGATTTTCACATTTTTCTTTGCTGTGTTTACAGAATTATGTAAACATTTGCGTTGAGGTCAGCCAAGTTCTATCGGGTGTTTTAACAGGTGTGGGTGTATTTATTTTCATTGGTGACTCTTAGTTGTCACGTCCTGATGGCAGGAGTCACACACATCAGTCCCTGTCCCCAATTTCCTTATGGTATGCTAAAATTATGTCAATTACCGTAATTTAAATTGTGGTAACAACAACATGCTTCCAGAAACAATGCCACCCTTGTTCATAGACCAAGTATGTTATTGCAGCTTAGCCCCATTCAAGTGACTGTCGCTGCAATACCAAACCCATCCATTGGATAAGAGTGGAGCTGTGGTTGAAAGAAACCAGTCATGGATCAGTCCCGGTCACAGAAGAAAATTAGGAGATGTGTGAATTTACAGGCTGCAGAATTGCTGCAGATTTTCAGTGCAGATTCCGCAATTCACAGTGCAATACATATGGTCGGGGTTTGGTAAACCTCATCCACATGTAGCGGTAAAATCTTTCCGGAATTAAAGACATGCTGCAGCAGGTTAAATATGTTGCGGCTTAGTCACGGATTTCGCCCTTTGCAATGCATAGAGGGAAATCTGCATGTAAGGCTGTGTTCACATCTGCGTTGGAGGCTCCGTTAGCGGCCTATGTTGCAGATCCAGCAGAAATTACCGGACACAATTGTGCAGCATGCTGCGCTATTGTTTCTGGTAAAACAATGGAAAAGCCAACGGAACCCATTAAAGTCAATGGGTTCGGTCAGCTGCCTTTGTGTCTGTCGCGTAACGGAACTTTTGCTTCCCGTGTTCCCTTGTACGACTCCTCTGACGGAGCAGAACAACGGAAACCCCTGATGCAGGTGTGAACATAGCCTAACATATGCAGATTTTCTGCAAATTCCGTGCCCAAAAAGTCTTCAGCGTGTAGACTCAAACTTCTATAAACAAGCCAACGGTTCCTACTGCCAAAGTTAGGGTCCTCATGTCGGGCCGTGTATATGAGCGCCGATCAACGAGACAGCTCGTTGATCGGCGCTCGTTTGCTCATTTCACAAGGAGCTATGTATGGGGGCCAGCGCTCGTTACTCCGATCGCTCGTCCCCATACCCTATCATGTCGGCGGGACTTTACATAGGCAGATGTGCTGCCGGCAATGATAATATTTTTGGCTGCATAAACGATACGATCAGCCGATAAATGAGTGTTTGCTCGTTCATCGGCTGATCGTTGCCCAGTGAACGCTCATTTACCTGATAATTGGCCCGTGTAAAAGGGCCATTAGGGTCTACTATATGTTAAGTGGCGATCTGAGATGAGACAATGCCAGAATAGATGTTACATAGATGAATATTACGCTGTTGAATATATCTGGTTGCAGATCCACAGTGCTTGTTATAACCAACTATTTCACACCATATGCGTCACTGACTGGCCCTTTACTCCTGATACGTGTGAATTTGAGCCTTTTTTAGACTCAGAGAATCAAGTTGTCAAAATTGACTGTGCTGACTATCACCTCACCTTTCCTTGCCTTGGGGGAAGTAACTGACGTAAATGTCACAGGTAATCCTCCCAAGCCGAAAAACAAAACCGGTGCTTGTGTGAGAACAATGCAACCATGAGAGAACGCATTAAAGAGAAGCACAGGCATAAGCATCTTCTTCTTGTAGTTGTGCTCCACTATAGCCTCATCATCATGCATTAAAGTTGGCCTATAATACTCTTGTATTGGCCAAAATGTCTAAGGCTTCATGCACATGACCGTGCCCATAAATACGACCCGTAATTGCGGGCACAGCTGGCCGCGGACAGCCGGACGTCTTTACATGCCGTGCTCCCATTATAAAGTATAGGAGCGCGGTCCGTAAAATAAAAAAATAGGACATGTCCTATTTTTTTCGGCAGGCTTCTACGGCACGGACACTCTCCCGTAGACATACGGGAGGGTGTCCGTCGGCCATAGAAATGAATAGGCCCATGCACACGGTCCCATGAATATGCCCATGCCCAAGGCCTTTTGCACACGGTCGCACCCGCGTGCACAGTCCGTGATTATGGCACGGACAGCCAGAGTGTCATCCGCGGACCATCCACATACAAGATGTGCATTGACTTTTCGTAGCCCGGACGGCAAATGCGGCCCGTAAAATGACTTGTCTTATTTTTTTGTGGTCCGGGCTCCTGGCCAATACACGGACCGTGGAAACCACAGTCGTGTGCATGGGCCCATAGAAATGAATGAGTCCGCAATTCATCCGCATTTTCGCAAATGAATTGCGGATGCAAAAACATGTTCATGTGCATGAGGCCTTAAACGGGATGTTTCATCTTGACAACCCCTTTTCATATGGCTTTCTAGGGTATATGGATGTCATAGAGAAGGGTCCCCCAATCCAGACCCTCCTTCTATTTTTCAGTAGAGGCTCGCTAACAAGCATGGCTTGCATGTAATACTATATGTCCCCTGTAGCTGCCGCTGTAAAGGAAATGAGCAGCTGTCAACAACTTCTAGCAAAATCAGGTGCCATCACAATCGTTTTACCCACTGTAATAAGGGCTTATTCACATGAACGTGGAAATCGCCGTGTGACACCTGGTTTTTAACGTCCGTCACACAGCTGCATAAAAATCAATATACTTCTATGGGGCTATTCAGACAGCTGTGGTTTAAACAGACGGGGAACGGCCCATAAAAAAATAGGACATGTCCTATTTTTGTCCGTTTTTACAGATCCCTCGATAGGCTCAAGTCTATGAGGGATCCATGAAAAAGGGTCCCGCACGGGTGCAAATCGGCCGTTAAAAAAAGCAGTTTTTCACGGCCGATTTGACACACGTTGGTGTGAATATAGTCTTAGTTTGCTTGCAGTTTTCACTGCATTTCTGTAAAGCTGTTCCCATACGTGAATCTAACAGGTAACTACATTTATCAGGTGATGTTTTCTAGTGCGGTCTGCATCATTTGAAGTCAACTCTGCAATGTGACGTCACTTGACGTCAGGCCACTATGTCGCATATATTGGGGTCATAGTGACATGGAGAATGTTCAGAATAGGCAAATTATTCCAATGCTGTTCTCAGATCCACACCGCTTGTTGTGTGCGGTTCACTCTGTTGCGATGTGTGAACGTAACCTTAGAGAAAAGTCCTGCAACACTGTTTCCTGTTTTATCTAGTCGAATTGGCTTCTGGAATTTATCCAGCCTTGTATATTCATAAATACATCTGTGTGTATGCACACTTCCTGTACCCACAAGCAAGCAATGTAATATATATATATATATACACACACACTATATTAATAAAAGTATTGGGACACACCTCTTAATCATTGAATTCAGTTGTTTCATTCAGTCCCATTGCCACAAGTGGAAGTGTTTAGGAACCAAAGCAACTCATGAAGTGACAGACCACGTAAAGTTACAGAGCAGGTCGCTGAGTACAGTGGCGAATACTGCATAAAAGTCCATCGTTTCCACGGCCGAGCAGCTGCATGCCAGCCTTACGTCACCAAGCACAATGCCAAGCATGGGATGGAGTGGTGTAAAACCGCCACCACTGGACTCTGGAGCAGTGGACACATGTTCTGTGGAGGGATGAATCACGCTTCTCTATCTGGCGGTCTGATGGACGAGTCTGGGTTTGGTGAATATCAGGAGAACGTTACCTGCCTGACTGCATTGTGCCACCTGTAAAGTTTGGTGGAGGAGATATAATGCTATGAGGTGTTTATCAGGGGTTGGCCTAGGCCCCTTAGTTCCAGTAAAGGGAAATCTTAATACTTCAGCATAACAAGACATTTTGGACAATTGTAGATTCCAACTTTGTGGGAACAGTTTGGGGATCGGCCCTTTTCTGTTCCAGCATGACTGTGCCCAGTGCCCAAAATCCATAAAAACATGGTTGGGTGACTTGGATTTGGAAGAACCTGACTGGCCGCATAGAGCCCTGACCTCAACCCCATCCAACACTTTAGGGATGAAATACTGTAGAACAGAGATTGGGAGCCATGCCCCCTCCACTGACACTCCAAAATCTTGTAGAAAGTCTTCCCAGAAGAGTGGAAGATGTTTTAACTACAAAGGGAGGACCAACCTCATATTAATGTCTATGGATTTAGAATGGGATGTCATAAAATTTCCTGTAGGTTGAGGGTATGTTCACACGCTTAACCAAAAACGTCTGAAAATACGGAGCTGTTTTCAAGGGAAAACAGCTCCTGATTTTCAGACGTTTTTTACGCCCGTTTTTGGAGCTGTTTTCAATAGTCTCTGAAAAACGGCTCCATAAATGTCCCAAGAAGTGACCTGCATTTCTTTTTCAAAACGGCTGCGTAAAAAAACGGCCCGTCGGAACGAAATGCCGTTTTCCCCATTGAAATCAATGGGCAGATGTTTGGAGGCGTTCTGCTTCTGATTTTTTGGGGCGTTTACGGCCCGAAAAACGTCCGAAAATAGGCCGTGTGAACATGCCCTAAATGTGTAGGTGTCCCAATATTTTTGTCCATAAAGTGTATATAGCTCTAGATTCATTAACCTCTTAGACTGTGTATGTCGTGTGACCGGTCTTCTTCTGGTAACACCATTGCAGCGGCAGATCCGTCGTCTGAGCCGTCCTTGTGCTGCTAGTTTTTGTACTTGTTAATGGGAGGATATATCGGGAGCCACTCATTTTTTTCTACTTAGGATCAGGCCGCTGTCTGCAAAAAGTTTCTTTATAAACACTATAAGGCCGGATTCAGACGAGCGTGTGCGGTTTGCGCACGCAAAAACGCTGCGTTTTACATGCGCAAAAGGTACTTAACAGCTCTGTGTGTCAGCCCCGTATGATGCACGGTTTTGCGTGATTTTCGTGCAGCCGCCATCATTATGACACACCGTTTCATAGTTTGACAGCTGTTGTTCGAATCACGCTCGCCCCACGGAACTGCTGCCGTGTGGCATGCATGATTTTCACGCACCTATTGACTTCAATGTGTGCGTGATGCGCGAAATACGCACAAAGAACGGACATGTCGTGAGTTTTTCGCAGTGGACTCACGCTGCGTAAAAATCACGCAACTGTCTGCACGGCCCCATAGACTAATATAGCTCTGTGCGACGCACGTGAAAATCACGCGCGTTGCACGGACGTATATCCCGTTCGTCTGAATAAGCCCTTAATCTGTACTGTCTCCGCAGTTAGTTGTATGTTGGGCTGAAGGGGAGACGGCAATATCTGATCTTGGTATTTTCAGGAAGACTAGCAGATTCCAATCCGCTGGTCCTGGGGCTAGTGCCGGACTGATTCTTGGCTGTGTAAATAATTAGGATTATGGATCCCATTCATATGACAATGTCATTGATAATGGCGCTCGTACAGAAGCAAGAAGTGCCCCTAGATGCATATCTATAGGCATTGCAGAGGAAGCAGTCGCAACTGGTGCTACATAAGAAGACAGCAGTATTATATATGGTACATGGAAGGTGCAGACCCTGTTACAGATTTTGCATTGCCCAGGCGTTAGAGGATGCGCTTGTAGGTACAACCACCACTTGTACGCAAGCTACGTTTCGACTGGTCTTACTCAGGGTATTGGTGTGTATGGGGTGGTATTTCATATATACGATAATGGACCAGTCAGATAATACCTCTGATTTGGGGTTAATTTATAATAGGGTAATTGTTTTTAACCCCTGCTGCTTTGTTTTTTATCAGCTTTCCTATACTCTGACTTTTTGTTTTCTATTGATGTCCTTGAAAGTTCTTATTGCTAAAAATCTCAAATTGGCTCCTCGAGTGGTCTAACTAACCGCAAATGTCCACAGCAGGGGTCTCCAACCTGTGGCTCTCCAGCCATTGTGAAACTACTACTCCCAGCAAGCCCCATCAGCCTTCTTAGTGGTGTGAAAATGTCTGGAACTTAAAGCATAAGAGCAAAGGATCCCGAGTCCCAGATGTGCATATTGCAGGATTATTGCAGAGAGGATCTACGTGACAGATTCCCCTTAATTTAATTGCCATGCTTTAATCATACCAGTGGCCGTAATTGGAGAGACGCTTTTCCTGAGGATAATCGTCCAGAATGATGGGGATGATGATTGGTGAACAATCATTAGGCAGGCAGCTATCAGCTATCCCCATTAATGTGTAACTTAGCTAAACATGCCTGTTATTCAAATACGAATGGGAGATAGGCTGCTGCCAGACACTACTGGTGCCGCTCATCTCTGGGAAAAGCAATAAGATCAGACAGATAATAAGCCAACCTTGTTTTCACTGTTGGCAGACATTGGGCGTCTGTCTGGCAGCCTGCAAGGACTACAGATTGTTGAAGGGTCATCCTGACATCAACAGGAACCCACCAACAATTGGATTAGACATCGTTCACGTCTGCGCTCGGTCTTTCCATTGTCCTGCTTCATCATAGGAGCAGAATAATGGAAGCGCCAAATTGTGATGGCCACCAACGGCGCGTGACAGAGCCTATTGTCTTCAACCTGTCTGTAATTTTTGACCGCCATTTTTGATCGGATATGTGACAGAGCCTTCTAACAGCGCCTCCGACACAGTTGTTTGCAGTCCTAATCTATGCAAGCAATTTCGATCACAGGTCTTCCATACATCAGGGATCCAGTTTGACTCTTTTAATGGCCTGCCAGTAAGAACTTTCATAGACATCAATAGAAAACAATAAATCATGTGCGTATCCTTTCTGCAGACAGGTTTGGTGACATCACTGATACGACATACTGTAATGATGTCACCTAGTTCCTATCACAGGCTTAGGCTATATTTTCATGAATGATCAGAATAGCGACCATTTTGTATATACGTCTATTGTGGCATTTAGTCCAGGATATTATTATGTTTTGCTAACCGACGTCTTATTTTGTGTATCCCTTTTAATAGGATGCTCACCAGAAGTAAATGCTGTATTTTTTCCCTGCCTGGCACTGAATTATCTCCAGGGAATGTTCGCTGCACGGATACGTCACCATTCATTGTCTCCTAACCTTGTGCCAGTCATAAATTTTATGCGACTCCATTCAGTCTGGACTTGCTGCACTGTGTTCACTTCAAGGCTCAGCTGTCCGTCAAGATGTGGGGTTTTGGGGTAACCGTCCTGTGCATTTTACTGCTGCCTGTTATGGAAGGTCACAGTTTGTTCACTTGTGAACCCATCATGGTGCCTAGATGTACAGGAATGCCCTATAATACGACGTTCTTCCCAAACCTCTTGGAGCACTACGACCAAGCAATCGCAGCTGCTAAAATGGAGGTAAGTGACTTTTGTCTACTAAAACGTAGATATTATGTGAGCACCTCTACTAAATGAAACAATATGGCTCCTTTCCACACCTCTTATAGAGTTGGATGGAGTGGTAGCGTGCGTGCTCGGCCATGGCTCCATACAACTCCACCCCACTGAGGATGTGCTGGTGGGGAGGGACAGGAGACTGGGCTCTAGCCATTTGTGGGTGTCCCAGTGCTCGAGCCGGCACCGATCTAGTAGGATAAATAAGAAATGTTTGCGGTTGGAATAACTTTTTTAAGCCCTCATAATAGTTGGTAAAGTTACAATTTCAATAGATGTTAAAAAGAGTCTGTCATCAGTTTGGACCCCCTCAAAATGCTAACATCGCCACATCGGTGATGAGGAAACAAGTATAAACATCCCCATTTTGCCGAGCATACAGCTCGTATAACTGAGAAAATCAAGATTTAATAACTCGCGCGCCATATGTTAATAAGGAGTCAAGTGTCTGCTGGGCGTGCAACAATTTGGGAAGTGTCCTGGGCTCTCGACTGTAAACTCCCCCAGCCCCTCCGCCCTGCTCTTGATTATTTCCTCTAGCAGATATGACAGTGTATGACACCGGAAACCGCTATAGACGTCAATCGAGAGTAGAGGGAAGGAGTTTTACCGTCGAGAGCCCACGATACTTCCCTGGTTGATAAATGCCTAATAGACACTTGACTTCTCATTAGCATACACGTGCATTATTAAATCTGGATTTTCTCTGTTATGCAGTATGATCGGCAACATGGGGATTTATAACTTGTTTCCCCGACACCTATGTAGCGATGTTAGTGGTTTGTGGGCATCAAAACTGCGGACAGATTCCCTTTTAATTTTTTTGTCACTATCAAAATAATGTATTGGGACTGTCAGACAGTCCATTGTGCTATGTGGTGTAAATGCAGCTATTCCCCATGGAGGGCAAATGTGCAGCTATCCAGCATCTTTAGGAAAAAGTAATAACCCCCCAACCCTCATTTATAAGAGAGATAAAAAGCAGTCCGCCACATAGACCATGACGGGAGCAGCAGTGGGCATGCTCGACCGCCACTGTATTAAAACTCCTCCTTACCGCGGTCGTGCTGTGAGAAGGAACTGGAGACTTAGGATAAAATCAAATTAATATTTCTGAGACTTGAGGATTTTGTGATACCTAAAGTAAAATATCACTGAAACTTTTTTTTTTTTCCTCGCTTTAGAGCTCATTTCCCTTTTATTGCTGTGTCAGGGTAGGAAGGTGACAACTACTATGGCTGTTACTAAAATAGCGCTGCCACCTGCTTTACTACGGACTCCTTTTAGAGAATTTGAGACCCTGGAGGAGTTAGGGTATGTGCGCACACACTAATTACGTCCGTAATTGACGGACGTATTTCGGCCTCAAGTACCGGACCGACCACAGTGCAGGGAGCCGGGCTCCTAGCATCATAGTTATGTACGACGCTAGGAGTCCCTGCTACTCCGTGGAACTGCTGTCCCGTACTGAAAACATGATTACAGTACGGGACAGTTGTCCTGCAGAGAGGCAGGGACTCCTAGCATCGTACATAACTATGATGCTAGGAGCCCGGCTCCCTGCACTGTGTTCGGTCCGGTACTTGCGGCCGAAATACGTCCGTCAATTACGGACGTAATTAGTGTGTGTGCACATACCCTTAGCAGGAATCTTCCTACTTTTACAACATGTAATGCAATATACCCATAACTTTGGGAATGTTTGGGTTGTTTCTATTGATATGTCTTTGTAACTGCTTGTTGCCCAGCCACTAAAATTGTCTCCTCGTCTCACTGGCCCTTGAAGAGGAAAAATGCAAAAGCACAGCAAGGGGAGGATTGGATTAGGAGAAATATTTCAGTTCCCAATGAATGGTCTTGTGATGAAAATGCATGTTAAATGGAACAAGATCAGAACCCTTAAAGACCACGGACACTTTTCTGTAGGAAAGATTCGAAAAATAGTTGAGATCTGACACTTGAACCCCATTAAATAGTCTCATAAAGACTACCCCTCTCCATATGCTCTACGGGGCATATTGATATCATAGTGGGAAGTTCCCCCTCTCTGAACCCCATTATTTTAGCCAAAGTGGAGAGCCGCTAAGTAAGAGCAACTACAACTGTCGGACGTGACCCGTCCTATTTGGGTGGGCGCCATATAATTCTACATTACCCCTGGAGATGTCGCTCGCTACAAGGGAAATTTATTGCCAGACATAACTTCCCTCAGCTTATTGATGGGGATTTCAGGAGATAAACAGGGGCGTTTGTTTGTTTTTTTGAGGAGGGTTTTTCTTAGTCAGACATCCCCTTCAAATATGTGAAGTTACTGATGGCGACATTACAGAAAGGTAGCTGATACTATAAAGACTGTTGAAGTTCTTCTCTGGTATTCCACAACGCTGCACAAAAAGTTTTTGTTTTTTTCGAGAAATATTTTATTATTATGGTCAGTTTGTCTGCTATATTACAATGCAAAGATTCATCTGTGCTTTGTTATCAGGCAAAAAAGATGACCTTGGCATATTTAGCTAAGTCTGCGGGGGAACCTGGCAGCAGGGGTTCAATTTTCCTACAGCACCACCACAGGGGAAACAAAGCATTACATGGTTCCTATTGAAAACAGCGGGCTGTCCATGTAATACATGGACGTGCCCAGTCCTCCAGAGCAAGTGGAAATCTTTGCAGGACGTTACATGAGTGTCCTAACTCAGAATTCCCTAATTTTCCTATTTTATAAACCGTTGGTTTTGAGTATATTGTCCTTTTATTATACGTGATTACAACTTTCTTCTTACTACGTGATGTAAACTAGTATGAAATCCCCTTTTATCCCCCAGCACAGGAGTCTTCTTCCCCTCTGAGTGATAAATAAGTGGAGATTTGCGCTTTCCCATTTTTCAGAGTCAATATTTTGACTTGCTTGTCGCAGAGCGGTTGGAAGTCATTTTTTTCCGTCTCTCAGTGAAGTCTTTTTCTCGTCTCGCTCTTTCTATAATGCTTGTCTTGTTTGGAATGTTTGGCCGTGTAGACTGATCTTTGTTCTGTGGTTTGCAAGACGAAACAGCGTTCTTTAGTCTGGCACCGAGCCATAGAAAACAATGGCATTTCTACGGCAAAGCTCACAGGTTTCATCAAGCGCAGGAACTCTGAGATACTGTATCACTTGGTAGTTTACACGGCCTGAATAAAAGATTTTTTTTGCTGGCGTCCCTGGGTCACTTACAGGGACAACATCACTAAGGTCACTTAATTATGATAAGCGCGTGTTTTGTATTCTGTAAAATAACACTGGCACCGCCCCCCCCCCCCCCCCCGTACACCACCCCCGCTTTTTTCCGTCACAGGTTGTGAAACCCTTTTTGCTATAATTGCTAATACATTGTAGTCCTTGTGCTTGTCGCCTACGGCATTTCTATAGCTTGTCAGCCCTGGCGTGACCGTAACTATGTACAGGCAAATGGCCCATATGAACAATCATATGGCACTTGTCTGAATTGAGACTCCCATTTTCATCTGAAGGGTCCTTGTTTTTACAAGACAAACAATCTTCCTGTTAAAGCTGGCCATTTTGATAATAAACCTTTAATAAATTACGTCTCATGATAATCTATCCAATACAGGGAAACTTCAATTATGCCCAATCGTGGAAGGAGAGGCCAGGGTCTGGGTTCAGACCACTGGACCCTACAAATGACCATAACTGGTCAGAAGTCAGTCATCCACTTTATCCAAGATGATAGGTTATTCATATATAGCATGGAAAAACTGGACTGGTATGCACCGAGCCCTGACCTTACCATAAAACACCTGTGGAATGAATTGAGACCGCAAGTTAAGCCTTATCGTCAACCGGCGGTGCATGACTTCACTAAAGGGTCATGCACGTAGCTCCTGTACTGCCTCTCAGTCTTCGTCAGGAACCGTATGTATGGAAATATCTCCCATAGAAGCAATTCTGTATGAAATCTGAGGCATACAGAAGTACAGAGGCCCTTTGTACCTCTATAGAAACCCTACAAAACAAGCTGGTATGTGGCCATGTGCATGAGCCCTAATGTTTTTGAAGCTGAACGAATGCAAAGCCCCACAGTCTTAGTCCCCATGCACACGACCGTATTTTTCATGCGTAATTACGGACCAAAATTACGGACCCATTCATTTCTTTGGACTACGGACACCCTAAACGTTTGACAAACTTCTGACATGTCGTAGTGACATGTCAAAAGTTTTGATTGGTGGTAGTCCGAGCACTGAGACCCACAGCAATCGCTAAAACGTTGCGGCAAATGCTCTCGTGTGAGCGATCAGCCACTTCATTTCTGTTCGGCTTTCTCCGGAAAGCCGATGTATCGTAGTACGGACTCATAGACATTCTATTGAGTCCGATACATTGATTTCCGGAAAAAGACAAACAGACACAAAGTGACTGAGCACTCACACGAGCGCTTCTGCCCCTTCGTTTTAGTGATTGGTGTAGGTTTCAGTGCTCGGACCACCACCAATCCAAACTTCTGACATGTCACTATGACATGTCAGAAGTTTGTCAAACGTTTAGTTACCCTTTAAATTCTACACTGTGTAGTTAACAATTAACTAATGCCATTCATCAGCCTTCATGTGCGGCTCAGCGGGGAATTAATTCATTTCTTCGTTTGTTTCCAACCATCTGTTAAGGAATCTGCGAGGATCGATCTGTAGATTAAAATCTTCATATTTTTTTTTTTTCTCCCCGGGGGCTTTTAAGATGATTATGAAGGTATAACTTCCTGCAAGATGTTTTGTAGTAATATCCTTCATTCACCGAGCAAGTGACCGTGGTTATTTATTACCTGCGTATAGTCTTCAAGCTGCGTTTTTTACTTATAGGGTATGTTATGTGGTCCACTGTCTACTGGTCGGTCACTCTCTCCTGCTGCACTATATACTCCAGACTTAAATCACACCCCCTGTTCCCTCTTTGCCCGCACCTCTCTACGCGGCAGAGTTATTAAATATGATTGGGGTTGTTTCTGCAGCAGGTGCATGGATTTCTACAAGCCACGTCAGATGATTGTTAGGCCTCATGCACGCGACCGTAGTTTTGCAGACGTATACTATCCACAATTGCGGAACCGCAATTCTATCCTATAAGCCAATGCACACGACTGGTTTCTAGGGTCTGTGCACTGCCCGGAGTCCGGACCACAAAAAAAATAGGACATGTCATTGTACGGACCGCAATTGCGGTCCGGGCTCATTGAAATAAATACACATTTTGTGTATGCCCATCCGTGCTGTAATCACGAACGGTGCACACAGCTACGGCCGTGTGCAGGAGGTCTTAGGGTATGTTCATACAGGGCGGATACGCTGCATAAAAGCACACCGTGTATCCTCCCTGGGCGCCGCAGGAGATTCCGGACGAAACGTTGCATAAATACTGCGGATTTTCAGCAATGGAATTCGTTGCGGAAAATCAGCAGCATAATACAGCAGCAAAGTAGATGAGATAGAACAACTTTAATCCACACACTGCGGAAAAAATGCTCAGAAATTGAAATGTGCTGTGGAATTTTATTCCGCAGCATGTCAGCTGTATTTGCGTAAACGCTGCTTATTTTTTGCAGGTTTTTCCCATTGAATTTAATGGTGAGGTAAATCCCGCAACAAATAACAGTGGTTGGGTTTTGGCGATTCCGCTGCAAAAAAAACGCAATTCAGAAGAAAAAATTTTTTTCGTACTTACCCAGAAGTCTGTGTTTCTTCCTCCAGGGTGGCTTCCTGGGATGAGATTTCAAGTCATGGTACCACTGCAGCCAATCACAGGCTGTAGCGGCGGTCACATAGGATGAAACGTCATCCCAGGGGTCCGGCCGGCTAAATGCTGTAGTTTGGTGCGGTTTTTCACATGGAATTCTCTGCGGCGCACAGGGCGTATACGCTGCTTGCTTTTGTGCAGCGTATCTGCCCCGTGTGAACTCCGCCCTAGGGTGTATTTGGACGTTGAGGTTCTGTAAAATCACATGCAGTTTTCGGAATTCAGTTTTCAATGCGGTTTTAACCGCACCTCAACCACCATGTCTGAATACACCTTTAAATGGACACTAGCTTTTCAAATAACGTATTTTAATCTAATAGTATACCTGAGATAACACAACTTTGTAATTTACTTACTGTTAACATTTTGTTATTTTATCCATGCCAATTCTGTGTGAAGTTACTGCCACTAGGTTTCTCCCTCTCTGTAATCTGCTGTCCAACTCCTGTTGTCAAGTAAATTCGTCCTTACTTAGGGCGGATTTAGGGT
Organism: Rhinoderma darwinii; assembly: GCF_050947455.1. Classification (NCBI taxonomy): domain Eukaryota; kingdom Metazoa; phylum Chordata; class Amphibia; order Anura; family Rhinodermatidae; genus Rhinoderma; species Rhinoderma darwinii. The sequence continues at coordinate 40,290,897 of NC_134691.1, read as the reverse complement.
GGATTTACACGAACGTGATATACGTCCGTGCAACACGCTTGATTTTCACGCGCGTCGCACGGACCTATATTAGTCTATGGGGCCGTGCAGACAGTCCGTGATTTTCACGCAGCGTGTGTCCGCTGCGTGAAACGCACGACATGTCCTATATTTCTGCGCTGTTCGCGCATCCGGCACCCATTGAAGTCAATGGGTGCGTGAAAACCACGCGCGGCCCACGGAAGCACTTCTGTGGGACGCGCGTGATTCGCGCAACAGCAGTAAAAAGTATGGATGAAAACAGAAAAGCACCACGTGCTTTTCTGTTTACAAACATACAAACAGTGTCATAATGATGGCGGCTGCGCGAAAATCACGCAGCCACGCATCATACGCAGCTGACACACGGAGCTGTTATGTGCCTTTTGCTCGCGCAAAACGCACACGCTCGTGTAAATCCGGCCTAAGAGTGTGTTCACATCAGCGTCGGGGTTCCTTCAGACCTTTACGTCAGGGGAACCCATCAATGGAAAGGCAAACGTAAACCATAGCTTCCGTTTGCATTTCCAAAGGTTTAATTTTTTTTTTTTTACGGAAACAATAGGTAGTCGACTGCACTATTGATTCCGCCAAAACAATGAAGACAAATGGAAACCATCAGCAATGGAAGCATGGGTTCACAGATGCCATAAAACAAACATAAAAATAATAATAATAAATAAGACACAATAGACTTATTTAACCCCTTAGTGACCAGCCTATTTTAGGCTCTAATGACAGCCGAGCTCCTGCGCCACCGGCCACGATTGAAGTTTACTTTGATCGCAGCAGTTTAACCCGTTAAATGCCGCAGTCATTACATATATGGACAGTGATGTTAGGGGCTTCCCCAGAGACTTCTAGCGCTCTGTCTGGGACTCCTTTTGTCCTCCTGAAATCACTGTCCATATATGGACTGTGATGCCTGAGGCTTCCACAGAGCTGGAGTCCCAGGCAGAGCATTTTTAGCTACTAGCACTCTGCCTGGGAGTCTGTAGCATAGTAAATGGCAGAGCAGGGAGATACCTCCCTGCTCTGCCACAGCGTTCAATAGTATCTGCGTTCTAAGGACGCAGATACTATTGAATGTGCCGTCGCTGTAGCAGCCATAGCGGGGTCACTGAGCATGGGGGGAGGGCGTGATGGTGGGTGGCACTGGAACCCTCATGCTGCTATGGCTGCTACAGCGGTGGTAACGCCGCCTCCTAGACAGGGGCTCCCTCTAGAAGTGGAATCCCCGGAAAGACTCTGGACGGGGATTCCACTTCTGGAGGTGCCATGATGGCAGCGTCCACACGCGGCGGCCGAGTGGGCCCCCCCCCAATGGTAGTGGGCCGTGGCCTGGTGGGTACCTAGGTTCAATGTACCTTAGTAATCAAGTCCAAAGTCAGGCAGCACAAAGTGAACAAAGTGGTTCTTTTATTCAAAAAGCAACGACGTTTCAGCTCGCTATGAGCTTTTTTGAAGAAGTATACCTGCAGAGGGGAAAACTCCTAAAAAATGCCATATGCAAGTCGTATAGTGGCCAGAAATAGTGTTATTGCTCATGTACACACATATGACCACTTATTCTGAAAAGTCACCTGAAATGTTAGGTACGCTTTAAAGAGGCTCTGTCACCAGATTTTGCAACCCCTATCTGCTATTGCAGCAGATCGGCGCTGCAATGTAGATTACAGTAACGTTTTTATTTTTAAAAAACGAGCATTTTTGGCCAAGTTATGACCATTTTTGTAATTATGCAAATGAGGCTTGCAAAAGTCCAAGTGGGTGTGTTTAAAAGTAAAAGTCCAAGTGGGCGTGTATTATGTGTGTACATCGGGGCGTTTTTAATACTTTTACTAGCTGGGCGCTCTGATGAGAAGTATCATCCACTTCTCTTCAGAACGCCCAGCTTCTGGCAGTGCAGACACAGCGTGTTCTCGAGATCACGCTGTGACGTCACTCACAGGTCCTGCATCGTGTCAGACGAGCGAGGACACCGGCACCAGAGGCTACAGTTGATTCTGCAGCAGCATCAGCGTTTGCAGGTAAGTAGCTACATCGACTTACCTGCTAACGCCGATGCTGCTGCAGAATCAACTGAAGCCTCTGGTGCCGGTGTCCTCGCTCGTCTGACACGATGCAGGACCTGTGAGTGACGTCACAGCGTGATCTCGAGAACACGCTGTGTCTGCACTGCCAGAAGCTGGGCGTTCTGAAGAGAAGTGGATGATACTTCTCATCAGAGCGCCCAGCTAGTAAAAGTATTAAAAACGCCCCGATGTACGCACATAATACACGCCCAGTTGGACTTTTACTTTTAAACACGCCCACTTGGACTTTTGCAAGCCTCATTTGCATAATTACAAAAATGGTCATAACTTGGCCAAAAATGCTCGTTTTAAAAAAATAAAAACGTTACTGTAATCTGCATTGCAGCGCCTATCTGCAGCAATAGCAGATAGGGGCTGCAAAATCTGGTGACAGAGCCTCTTTAAGGGTACGTCCAAACATTGTAAACACTATTGAATTTCCCAGCATATTTTCTGTTTTGAACTTCCGCATCATTTTCGCAAAGAGAATTTGAGATGCTGCAGATTGGGAATCCGCACATCAACTCCGTTTCCACACTTCTTTTCTGCTGACTTTTTTTCTGTTGAAACCTCATCCACTTTGCCGCTACCGCTGTGGATTTTCACGAAACCAGAGTGTTAGCGTCACCTCGCGTGCAATTTGCATATACTCCTCCCATCTCCATTGTAGGGACTTAGTCACTTAGTCCAATTTTGGTGCAACACTCAGACGCTGCAGCAGCAGCTTCCTGGTAAGTTATATCTCACCTTAGTGCTGGATTCTCAGCACTGAGATGAGAAATAACCACAACCAGGAGTGGATTCAAAAAGAGTAGAATCTTTCCTATATACTTTGCCTTCCCTTAGGCCAAATGCATGCAATGCTTATGTGCGGATTTGCTGCGAATATTTTATTGTGCCAAATCTGCAACTTAATACAGTACTAGCAAAGTAAACAAGATTTCTTTTTTTTTTTTTCTCTGCACTTAAATTGACCTGGGGTGTGTATTTTAAAAATCCGCAGTATGCCAATTGATCTTGCGTTTACACTTTAGAATTGTATCTGTCTAGTTTTTTTTTTTGTTTTTTTTTAAATGCACCAAAATCCACAGCATAAAAACACACATATTTCCGTATCAAAATGTTTGCCCACATGTAACGGAATTGACATGCTGCGGAATGACTTTCTGGGTGGAAATTTTACGCAGCGTGTGGATCTGATTCGCTAAATCTTACCCACTTTGCTTCTACTGTATTTTGCTGCATATTTTCCGTCCAGAATTCCGGACGGAAAATACACAGAAATTCCTTTGTGTGGACAAGCCCATGTGGATTTTACCTGCGAAACTACCTGCAAATATTTACCTGCGGTTTTTATGTGGATTTTCTGCACCAAATTACGCAACTTGTGCCTTAGGCCATATTCACACGAGCGTATTTCACGTCCGTGTTTTGCGCGTTAAAACAACGGACGTCACACGGACCTATGCAATTCAATGGGGCCATTCAGACATTGTGTTTTTCACGCACTCCCTGCATGTCCTATACTTGTGCGTTTTTTGCGCATCACGCACACATTGAAGTCAATGGGTGCGTAAAAATCGCGGACAGCACACGGACATCATCTCTGTGCTGTCCGTGATTCACGCAACAGTTGCTATAGAGATGATGAGAAAAAGAAAAACGCCTCCAGTTTTTTTTTTTTTGCTGACGTAAAAAACGTGTGACATCCGCGCGTAAAAAACGCAGACACGTTTGTGTGAATAAGGCCTAAGGCTGTGTGTAGATGCTGCGTTTTTTTTTTTTTACCATGAGCCATGACAAAAACACGACGTGTGAACATGGCCTTACGATCCACTCCTGGATGTGGCTTCAAAAATTGCACCAAAACTGCGCTGTGTGAATAAGGCCTTTGCAGCACGAGGGTCCTGGTTTCAGTCTTTCATTGAATGGAGTTTGTATGTTCTCCGTGTTAATGATGGATTCCACTGGGCACATCGGTTTCTTCCAACACTCCAGAAACATACTAAGGGTATGTTCACACGCTAGCTGGCTTTTACGGCTGAAATGAAGAAAACAGCTGCGTCATTTCAGCCGTAAATGCTCCTCCTCGTAATATACGAGGCGTCTGTGATGCTCGTATATCTTGAGCTGCTCTTCATTGAGTTCAATGAAGAACGGCTCAAATTACGTGGCAAAGAAGTGCCCTGCACTTCTTTGCCGAGGCAGTCCATTTACGCGTCGTCGTTTGACGGCTGTCAAACGACGACGCGTAAATTACAGGTCGTCTGCACAGTACGTCGGCAAACCCATTCAAATGAATGGGCTGATGTTTGCCGACGTATTGGAGCCCTATTTTCAGACTTAAAACGAGGCATGATACGCCTCGTTTACGCCTGAAAATAGGTCGTGTGAACCCAGCCTTATAGGTTAATAGACTTCGTATGAAATGGCCCCTAGAATGTATGTGTCTGAAATGTAAAAATTAGATAGTGAGCCCCATTGGGGACAGGGACCGATATGAGTGGTGATAATTTATGTACAGTGCTGCGGAATATGTTGGCATCATATAATCATATAAACAATAGGACATAAATAAAGTTATAGAGTGGTAGAGGTGAACATACTAGATGTCCGGTACTAATCTCCAGCTATATAGACTCATTTGCCTTCGGTTTTATTTTGCATTTGCTCGCAGATGACAAGTCTCCCCTTGTTTTTGCAAAAATAGTGCAAAGTCGTTTGGTTTTATAGGGCCGTGTAAGCAGCCGCATTTACACGTCTGACAGGTTCTGCCGGTAACTAAATAGCACAGTGATTATATGTTTTATCATGAACGCTCTTGCTGCAGGTAGCGTTGTGGTGTGAATTACATTGTGCAGGTCCGTGTTTTTTAAATCAATCTCTTTATATTAAGTTACGTTCCCTCGAAAATGTTGCTCCTCAGTGATGTGTCTTTGCTCCCGGCCATATAATTTGATCCGGGCTAAGATGTACGGGCAAGTTTTATGAGTTAGGAATGGTTTGATATTATTTTCATCTGCGCTGTTATAACTTGCCAGTGTGCGAACTTCTTGCTTCTATCTAATGTAACACTTTTGAGACTTTTATTTTTGCTTTTTACTTTTTCGGGGGTGGTGGGGGGGGGGGGGGTAAATACTGACTTGACAGGTATGAAATTAGTTTGCCACACCTTGTAATTACAGCTACTGATAGCACTGATTAGTTCTCCACCACTTTGTCTGATTGCTCGGGAAACTCGAATACAGTGAGACTCCAGTCTCCCCAGATTGTATGGTCTAAGTGCTACTTATGATATGGATAGAAAGCAAAATGGCATTTGATGAGCAATAGAACTTCTGCCAGTAGACAAAACAGTTGGTCAATTAAGTCTTGACTGATTTGTGATGACGTCTTGCTCTGTCTTGTGTTTGTCTTAATAGTTATTATCAGGTTTTATCTGTTGGTGTTGACTTCAAAAACTTTAGCCATATAAGGCCTCGTTCACATCTGCGCTAGGGCTACATTCCGACGTTCTGTCTGAGCTTTCCGTCGGAACGGAGCCCTAGTGCAGATGTGAACAAAGCCTAAAAAAGCTGCCCATAGACAGAGTTAAATGATTAAATTCTTTCTACCTGCTGCCACCACTAGAGGGAGCTGAGGAGCTTACTGCATATTGTTGTATTATTGAGTTCAATGTATATACGGTATGTAGCAATCTTCTAAGCTCCCCCTAGTGGTAGCTGCAGGTAGATGAGATTTTATCATTCTACTTTATTGCTATACAGGGAATTTGGAGGGCTAGATCAGAAAAGTGGAGCTCTGACCCTGAAGATATATAAAATGGTGTTCAAAGGGTGGGTAATTTCATCATCGTATAATAAGTTAGGGGACTTTCTAAACTGCTTTTGGGAGGAATTTATCAATTCATTTGCGCTGGCTTTTTGGCTTAAGTATACAAACGCACGCCGCGTAAACACTGCAGATTTTCCACAATTTATTTATTTTGGGAAATCCGCAACATATAACAGTAGCAGCAGTGTGGGTGAGATTTCAACAGATCTCGTGTCTTACAAAGCGTAAAAAAAGCCACTGAAAAACAAATAAATTGACCTGCAGTGCGGTTTTGTCAGCCGCAGCATGTGAATTAATGCTGTGGTGTCGCAGCTCTTCTGTTGCAGGTTTTTCCCATTGAATTCAATGGGGTGCTTAAACCCGCAACAAAGTATATACAGAAATTCCACTGCAAAAATCGCAAGTAAGAAAGAAAAAAAAAGTTATACTTACCTAGAGTTCACTGCTTCCTCTCCAGTCGGGCCTCCTGGGATGACATAGTCCTGGCTCTCAGCTGAGCGTTTGCTATATTGTAACCAGTCTAGACAATGCCCTAAAAGATTCTATTCACGTTGGAGGTATTCAACATATTCCTCGAAGGTAGCATCGGACGAATAGCATACAGTGGAATAGGCCACCCATTGACTCCCATTATATATTTAAAAAAAGCATATACTGCGCGGTATACGTTTTTTGCAGAATGTCTCTGCATTTAATACAGTAAAAAAAAAAAATGTTACCTTAACACATATATGCCAAAAAAGACAATCTTTTGGCATATGTCGGGTTAATGGGGACCTATGGATCTGTTTGGCACATATGCCGGGAACATCTGCCAAACATGCACTTCAAACAGTGTGAACATAGCCTAAGGCTCCATGCACACGACCATGCCCGTAATTACGGGAACAGCCGGCCGTGGACAGCCGGATGTTTTTACGGGCCGTTCTCCCGTTATGAAGTACCACCTGTGATCAGTGCTGGCAGCGGCTTATCCTCCTCTCCCCACTTAAAAAAATATGCACCCTTGCTAGAATAGAGCATGCATGGTTATGGTGGAGACGGCCAAAATAGCTGTCTGGTTCGGTTGTCAGCTAATGCAGGTTTATGACCTGCTTTAGGCCTAACACAATCTAACTAAACTTATACCACGCAAAAAGTTGTAGGCCGAGTTCACACGTTGCTTTAATACTGAGTTTTTTCTACAATGTATTCTGCTGCGGAAAGCCTAATACAGTAGCAGCAGAGTGGATGAGATTTTTACAAATATCCACACACTGCGTAAATGATGAGCGGAAAAAAACTTTCAGAAATTGACCTGCGGTCAGTTGTATTTGCGGTATCGCTTCTTTTTTGTTGCGGGTTTTCCCCATTGAATTCAATGGGAGGTAAAACCCGCAACAAATAGCTGATGTCGTATACTGTCGTAAGCAAACGGGAAGGTACCCGTGGCCAATAGAAGTCTATGGGCCCGTAATTACGGGTGTTTTTACGTTCGTGTGCATGGGGCCTATCTCTGTAAGGGCCTGTTCACATCAGCGTTGGCTTTCCGTTCCGGGATCCATCTGAGGTTTCCGTCGGGTGAACCCCGCAACGGAAAGTCAAACTGAAACCACCGCTTCTGTTTCAGTCACCATTGATATCAATGGTGACGGAAACATTGCTAATGGTTTCCGTTCGTCACCATTCCGGCAGGTTTCCGTTTTAATGACTGAATCAATAGCGTAGTCAACTGTGCTATTGATTCCGTCGGAAAAACAGAAACCTGCCGGAATAATGACGAACGGAAACCATTAGCAATGTTTCCGTCACCGTTGATATCAATGGTGACTGAAACAGAAGCTGTGGTTTCAGTTTGACTTTCCGTTGCGGGGTTCACCCAACGGAAACCTCCGACGGAACCCCGGAACGGTGATGTGAACAGGCCCTAATATAGCATCCTATGGAACATGGTATGATTTTTTTTTTCTCTTGGATTCTCTTATTGCTTCATCTCCAAAAACCCTTCTTGATAGGCATCAAGACACATGTCCATTGAATTCGTTTATCGTGTTAGGGCTTATTCAGGTTGAGGTGCGGTTACAACTGCATAAAAAAAATGCATGCGTTTTTAACACAATCTGGTACGTGTTTTGGCGCGTTTTTAACTGCACTTCAACCGCAAAGTCTGAATAAAACCTAAGGCTGGGTTCACATGTTGTGGTCAAAATGCGTTTTTTTTCCACGACCACAGCAAAACCGCAACAAAAAAACAAAGCATTTTGACCACGACGTGTGAAAGGTGCTAACTACATTGCTGCTTTCTACAAACTAATCTATATTTGGCAAAGGCGTTTATACGTGTAAGCAGCCGAGTATAAATGCCTTTGCCAAATTCTATTAATACAATTTAAATAATCCCATCCGAGAACTTGAAATATTGTTCTTTGTTTTCTATGCTTGTGTGATACTAAATCACCAATGAATGTCACAAGGCAAACAGGTCTTTATTTCTGACCTGCAAACTTCTGCCGTCCCATGTTGACTGTCAAGCAAACTGGAACTGGAGATTATGCAAATTTGCCCAAATCTGTCATTTCTATGCTATTTTGAAGGTATTCCTGTGCGAAGCATGAACGAGGCTTGAAATGTCCGCGATTTGGGATTCAAGTACAACATCAAGTGCAGATCTCACCAAGAAATCTCTACTGTCATTTATAGTGATAGGAATATGCAATGTTAAATACTTTTGTGTCAAAAAAGACAAAAGTATAGTAGGTATGATACCTTTATTGGCTAACCATAAGGGTATGTGCACACGATATCGACAATTACGGCTGAAATTACGGAGCTGTTTTCAGGAGAAAACTGCTCCTGCATTTCAGACGTAATTGCTCGTACTCACGTTTTGCGAGGCGTCAATTACGACCGTAATTTGCAGCTGTTCTTCATTGAAGTCAATGAAAAACGGCTCAAATTACGTCCCAAGAAGTGTCCTGCAGTTCTTTGACGAAGCTGTTATTTTACGCGCCGTCTTTTGACAGCAACGCGTAAAATTACAGGTCGTCGGCAAACCCATTGAAATGAATGGGCAGATGTTTGCCAACGTATTTGAGCCGTATTTTCAGGCGTAATTCGAGGCGTAAAACGCCTCGTTTACGCCTGAAAATAGGTCGTGTGAACCCAGCCTAAAAGTTCTATATGCGGCTTTCAGAGCACAGAGGCTCCTTCTCCAGGCCGTTTACAAATGAATGTCTTCAAAGAAAGCACAACATTTAGATGTTACACAAAGACAATTAGTACATGAGGTGATATATCATTAAGATAAGCCGGGGCAATAAATACAACTGAGGTTATAGGGGTGATGACTTAGGAGTTAAGGCATCTGGAGTCAGTCTGATGGGGGATGTGACGTGTGTCCATGTAGTGGCTCATAAATCCTGGTGTTAGATTGAGGTCTTGTGTCAATGACTGGAATTTTATCATCATCTTGAATTCCCAAATTTTTCTCTCTCTGTTGTTTTTAAAATGACCCTTTAGTATTAGGACTTTTAAATCTGCCAAACTGTGATCAGGTGGAGAGAAGTGTTTTCCCACGGGTGTATCCACCTCCTGTTTTATTGTATGTCTGTGAAGATTCATCCTGGTTTGTAGTTTTTGTATGGTTTCACCAGTGTAGATTCCTTTATTGATGCCCCTTGTACACAGGATCATGTACATTACATTGGAGGATGTACGGGAGAACGTGCCAGTGATTTTATAGTACTGCTGCGTGTTTGGTATGCCCGATCCACATACCAAACACGCAGCAGGACTATAAAATCTTACGTTGTTGTCTCCATGCCGCTGGCCTCCTATGATGACGCTGCACCCTGTGATTGGCTGCAGCAGACACGTGGGATGAAACATCATCCCAGGAGCCCAGCAGCACGGAGAAAAGCTGAGGAACACGGAGTCGTAGCTATGGCAACACCAGTGCGGTAGGTATGTACTTTTCGAATTTGTTGCAGATTTTACCTTTCCAATTGAACTTAATGGGGAAAATCTGCAACAAAAATGCAACAATTCTAAAATCTGCACCAGTTAAATTTATCTCATCCACATGCTGCAAAAAAAAAGAAAACGTGCATAAATCTTTTTAATCCGCAGCATGTCAAATTTTGCTGCAGATTAGAAACTCGCACCGCAGGTCAATTTATGCACGCTTTTCGGCTGATTTTTTCCCCGTAGTGTGTGGATGACATTTATAAACATTTCATTCACCTTGCTGCTACTGTAATACACTGATGCATCTAATCCACCCAGTGTGAACATACCCTAGGCTCTTTTCCTTGGGTCCTTAGGCTTCAGACTCTGATCTGCACTAAAGACTCATGAATGTGTTGCTTTTTAAAGTGCACTCCTACATTAGGGAATTGTGTATACGGCAATATTCAAATATTTATCCTATGTCTTTAAACCTTCCAATTCCTTCCAATAAAAGAATAGTGCAATAGAACAAAATAAACTTTCTTTCAACCCATCACCAGATACAGATTTATCCAAAAGTGATGCAAGGTAAAACTGGAGGTGTTGCCCATAGCAACCAATCCGCTTCCAGCTCTCATTTTTCTGAGGTCCTTTGGAAAATGGAATCTGCAACCTGATTGGTTACTGTGATAAACTCCTCCTGCTTTCCACCGCACCAGTTTTGATAAATCTCCCCCGGATATTTTTATAATTCTTTACGTGCACGTTGCTGGTAATTCTACCTGTGGGAACCGCTGCTCTCCATTGACCCCTGTGACCCGCCGGAGTTCTCCATATAAGATTCAGCCAATATTCTGTATAAACAATGGTTTTTTAATAGTGAAGTACCTATTGTCATAATCACAATGAAATGTTGATGTGTTTCTGCCTGTAACAGTAATTCCTGTTTGCCCTCCACACTGCTAATCCAATTCACTCACACTCCTGTATAACAAACATCTCCTGAATGTGCGCAGAATGCCCGGCTCCCACGTTCAGACATTTTACCTCGAAACCTTCGTACTTAACCCTGTTTCTGCCACAGCAGACTCCTGAGTAGCGAGATTCAAGGCTTAGTTAGTTTTTTTTTATTTATTTTTTTTTTAAATGCTGAATTGGCGCTGCACAGTGCACAAAAAACGATTTTTGGGGACATACCATAACAAACAGCTCCTCATATCTCTGCCTCCGGGACCCCTGTGAGCGTGACATGGCTTCTCTATCCCCCGACGATCAGCTGTTATTGTCACGGAAAGCTGTGTCTTGCCATACATTTCCCAAGCATTAGAAGCTGGCCATTGATATGAATGGTCGTCCATGTAATGCTTGGGCGCACCAGGTTCCCTGTATGACATCCATTTGCCCTAATAGGTCATATGGACAGGGGTTGTTGTCATGAGACAGCACTTTAACATCTTAACGATCAGGCCTAAAAAGGCCTTAATGACCAGCTAGATTTTTTTTGTTTTTGCCTCTCTGCCTTTCAGCAGCCATTACTTTTTTATTTTTCATTGACGTGGCTATATTAGCATAGTTTTATGCGGGAGAATTTGTAGTATTTTTCCTGCGCAGTTGGGGGTACAAATAAATTGCTGCATAATTTATTGTTGCTGCATTAATATAGAAAAAAGCCATTTTCAGCATTGTTTTGTTTCTTTTTGTTTCTTTTTTTATACTGTTTGTTTCACAGTAAACCTAACCTGTTAGCCCTTATTCACACGACAGGGTTTCCCGGCCGGGTGACGGCCGTTCATAAATCGGCCGTCACCCGGCTTCATTAGGAACAATAGACCCCTAATGGGGCTATTCACACGACCGATTTTTTGACGGCCCGGAAAACCTGGCTGTCAAAAAATGGGACATGCTCTATTTTCAGCCGTTTACCCGGCCGCCCGGCTCCCATAGTAATACATAGTATTACACGGCCATCACCGGAATGTGTCCCGAGTGATGGCCATGTATTCCGTCGCTCGCGCTCTCTCTCCTCCTCCTCCTCCTCCTCCTCACAGTGCAGAGTGCATATGAGGAGGAGGAGGGTCTTTTTTTGCTCCCTGTAGAAGTCGGAATCTCCAATCCCCGGCCGGGGATTGGGGATTCCGCTACAGGAGAAGTGAGTGACTACACTGTCCATATATGGACACAGCGACGTCACTCACTTCTGAAGCGGAATCCCTGACCCCGTGGCCGGGGATTCCGCTACAGGAGAAGTGAGTGACTACACTGTTCATATATGGACACAGCGACGTCACTCACTTCTGTAGCGGAATCCCCGACCCCGTGGCCGGGGATTGCGCTACAGAAGAAGTGAGTGACTACACAGTCCATATATGGACACAGTGACGTCACTCACTTCAGAAGCGGAATCCCCGACCCTGTGGCAGGGAATTCCGCTACAGGAGAAGTGAGTGACTACACTGTCCATATATGAGCATTGAAGTCAGTGACTTCTCCTGGAAGGGGGGGGTTTGGTGCAACCTACAGGGGGATGTGTGGCATCACCTACAGAGGACTTGGTGGCATCACCTACAGGGGACTTGGTGGCATTACATACATGGAGCTGGGTGGCATTACCTACAAGGGACAGGGTGGCATTACCTACAGGGGACTTGGTGGCATTAGCTACAGGGGGCTGGGTGGCATTACCTGCAGGGGGCTGGGTGGCATTACCTGCAGGGGGCTGGGTGGCATTACTTGCAGGGGGCTGTGTGGCATTACCTACAGGGGGCTTGGTGGATTTACCAACAGGGGGCTGGGTGGCATTACCTACAGGGGGCTGTGTGGCATTACCTACAGGGGGCTGTGTGGCATTACCTACAGGGGGCTGTGTGGCATTACCTACAGGGGGCTGTGTGGCATTACATACAGGGAGCTGGGTGGCATTACCTACAAGGGGCTGTGTGGCATTACCTGCAGGGGGCTGGGTGGCATTACCAACAGGGGGTTGGGTGGCATTACCTACAGGGGGCTGTGTGGCATTATCTACAGAGGGCTGTGTGTGGCAACAAATTTAAATGAAATTCATCCGATTGCAAAACGGGTCAAAATTGGCTGTTAAAAACGGCAACACGGAAGGGAATCGGAACGGATGCAAACCGGCTGGGAAAAACGTATTTTTATCGGCTGATACTCTGACCCTGTCGTGTGAATGAGGCTTTACATTAATTCTTCGAGTTATTACAGCCATGTAAATGCCTAATATGTGTAGGTTTCTTCGAGTTTATGTAATGTATCGGCAATAAAATATATTTTATGATAAATAATTACTTTTTTGTGTCAATTTCTTTAACATATACTTTTTTTTTTTAATGAAGGGATATCTTTTTAGCCACTTTATTTTTTAGTTATAATGTATTTGCATACTCCTGTATGCTAATCCCTTCCACTGTGTCACTATGACACAGGCTGCTGTTAGGGCAACACATAGTGTGCTCTAACAGCAGGCATACAGAACAGACAGCACCAGACATAGTGTGCTCTAACAGCAGGCATACAGAACAGACAGCACCAGACATAGTGTGCTCTAACAGCAGGCATACAGAACAGATAGTCCCGGGGTCCTTTCTAGGTCCCCAGATCTAATTGCGGAGGCCCCCCCCCCCTTGTCTCAGATCGTGTCACCGGTAGTCGCATTTGATCATCCCGCGGTCATGGACTATGGCGACCAAAGTGTTAAATAGCTGGGATCTGCGTTTCCTCCGATCCTAGCCTCATTCAGGAGGCTGCTCTAAGTACAGGGGCTGTTAATACCAGCTCCTACTTAGAGAATGAGCTCTCACTGCAGCGCTCATAAGCTGGACCTGCACTACCCGCCATCAAGACAGTGGGTGGTCGGGAACCGTTCCAATAATTAAAAATATCCCCCACAATTGCTGGCTGAAGCACTGATGTCATTATGGATGCCATGTCACCGCTGCTGGCAGTGATTTTCTGCCACGATCACGTGTATTGTATGACATGTTGTCGCATTAAAGATGTAAAGACACACCGCTTTGGGACCACAGCACGGGCGCAGCAGAAACTGCACTGAAACTGTAAATATAATACTGTTTGTTACTTTTACTTATTCTGGAATTTATTGGGGTTATTTTAAGTGTTCTAAAACCCCTTTAATGCATTCAACTTAAAACAAGCAAATGCATAAAAATGCAGCAAATGGTTATCCGGGGACCAAAAATTGCATTACATTAATAATTTTATGTAAAAAGGAGTCACTTACTAATATACTTTAATTTAAAATTTGGTACTAAATCGTGCAGATCAAATCCGGTGAATTGTTCCAGGAAGTCCTGTAGCTTTTCTAATATTGATGACGTGCCGACACAGCCCCACGTGACTGAGCTCTTGCTTCCTGTGCTGTACGTGTCGGCGTGTTATCAATCGCATGACCGCAAGGGGCTATCACACTGCCTATTGCTGGAATCCCCGAGCAGAGCATCAGCTAGCGCTTTGCTTGGGACTCCAGTACTGCTCCCGATGTCACCGTCCATATTTGGTCAGTGACTACAGGGGTTTCCTATAGCTGGAGTTGCCATATTAGCCTATGGGTGACGGATGCCACTGTTAGCAATCCGTCACAGCCTACATTTAAAGTATATTTTTTCTGGTGTATACACTAAACATTTGCCAAAAATGTGATGCGAATGGGAAATAAACCTACAAATTAATGAGGGGAAAAAATGTTGGTGGCTGGTATATTAGAAGGGTAGCACTGTGTCAGATTGAGCAGATTGCTGCAGCAAGCTTCTCCCCAGGCACAAAACTGCCCAAACTCCACCCCCTGTCCAAATATTCACAGGATAGATTCCTCCCATTATATATCTAGAGGACTTTTATACAAGTTTGTTTTCTTGTATACTTAGGATCATGACGTGAGATGAAAAGCTCATTGTTACTTTTAAATCATAAACCCATGTAGCGTTCATTTGTTAATGATGCAAAAAGTTATTTCTTTTTTCCTCCTTTTACAAAGTTATATTTTATATACATTTTATAAACCTGCCTATTCTTTGGAGTCTCAGGGATCGGGCAGATTTCATACCTATTAAAGACTCGTGTGTTTTGTGCACTCGGATCAATATACAGCTGTAATAAAGAGTTTTTTTTTTGTAAAATCCAGTCACCCTCTCTGTTCTCTGAGTATATTCGGAAAGATTAAAGTACTGAAGGAGAAGCATGCCTCGCCAATTTTGACTCGCATTGGCCATTGGGTGTTACTCTTTTTAGATTCTAGTTGGACAAAATAAGAGGGAGCTCCGTGTGTATATCAGTTTACTCAAATAAATGCAAAGGAAAACTGGAGCAGTTGCCCATAGCAACCAGTCTGGTTGCTGCTTTCATTTTCCAAAGGCCCTCTGTAGGACTGGAATTTGATTGGTTTCTATGGGTAACCTTTTTACTTTAGGGGATCCCTTTGGCCCCTTGCACATGGATCGGATTTGCTGTGAAAAACTTTGCAGCGAACCCAGCCCAGATATCACAGGTAATTTCGTCTAAAAAAAAACAACACAATTTGTTGCAGACTTTCAATCAGTTCAAGTTTATTAAACAAACAACAACATAATTACAGGTCATTATACAATCTGAAATGCTGTTAAATCAGAGCCTCCAAGACCCAAAAATGTATAACCATCAAAACAGTTCACCCTACCCCCAACTCCCCCCTCCCCCCGCAACCACTCAGCCGTCCTTCTTGCCACAGGCTTCCATACACTATCTCCTTCTCCTCCATATTTCAGCTCCCCGCCTTCCTCCAACTCCCCATGTGCATACCGCAGTCATTCCAACAAATCCAAAGTGTAAAACCCCTCCGCCCCTGCGGAAAAGCTACAGTGCCCAATGTCACAGTATTAACCCCTGGAACATTCCACCCTCCCTCCTGCCATTTTAAACTGTAACAACCGAGCGGAGCGCCAGGAGTTCCGAGGAAGCACAACCAGTGATCAATCCACCTAGCCCATTGTTTCTCAAATTTGCCCCTCTTGGAATATATCCTATATTCCATCAAAATCTGAAAGTTAAGTGTACCTATAATTTCTCGCTTCGAGGGTGGTTCCGCGTCCAGCCAGTGTTTTGCTATACCCTTCCTAACTTGGTACAATATTTTCGCAATTGCCAAACATGTCATCCGATCCCCCTCCAAATCACCAACATATCCCAGCAACATTACCAACAAATTGTGTTTCATTTTGGTGCAGACTTTCAGCCACGATTGCCGCTGCAGACACCAGATGAGGGAAGAAAAAAAATGCACTACTTACATAGCGACGCGTCGCTCCTCCCAGGAATGGAGTTGTCAGTGCTGTTGGCTTCAGGGGATGAATTTTTCTCCCATGTGGTTGGCTGCAGCGGTCACATGGATCTTACTTAAATTTAGCTGTGAATTTGCAGCTTTTCACAGCAATAATCGCAAGACTTGCTATTTGTTCAAAAATCCGCACCCCAGGTTAATTTCTGCACTAGCAGCGGGCCTCCGGGCCCAAGTAACGGATCTTTGGCCTGGATCCCCGGACGGCTGCCGCTACAGGGGTCGCAATTGCGACCGGGCCGTGCCCCCCCCCCCCCCACACCGCATCTATACGGACCCCTGTTACTATAGTAATAACACCATACTTACCCTCCTTCCCGAGCGCAGCAGAATTCCTGACGTCTTCTCGCATCATGACGTCACGACTCTGTGTGCCGCGCATGATGTCACGACGCTGGATGGTGTTAGGACATCCGCTGCACCCAGAGCCTAAGTGTAAGCTGCACATACACCCAGAACTGGGACTACATTTAGCAGTAATGCATATTTATTTATATTTAGTGGCTTAGGTGACATTTGTGTTACGCCGTGTGCTGTCGCCATTTTCTTGTGTTGATTTTTAACAGAATCGTTCAATCGATTCTTTAGTGGTGCCTTGCTGCAGGAGAAAGCTCAGCCCCGTCATAGCCCTGTCCTCTGCTTCCCCACGGAACTACGGTTCTGTACTAACCAAAATGACACCTTGCGGAACAACTGTTCCGAATGGAGGCAGAGACTCCTAGTGTATAGCGATACCGCCCCGCTGTAGATAGCACCCTCCCTTGCAGATCGTACCACCACCATCCCCTCCCTTGCAGATCGGACTATCACCAACCCCCTTGCAGATCACATCACTATCCCCCCTCGCAGATCGCATCACCACCCCCCCCCCCTCTTGTAGATCGCACCACAGTAGCTCCCACTTCCCACTAGGAGCTGAATCCCCGGCCAAAGTGTCGGCAACCTCTGGCCGGGGATTCAGCTCCTAGTGGCAGCTACAGTGGCGATATCTACAAGGAAGAAGGGGGGCGTGCAATATACATGTAGGGGTGTGATCTACAAAGGAGTGGGGGTTGTGCTAAGATCTACATGGGCAGTGTGGCACTATGTGGACACTGGCACTATATGTGGGCACTGTGGCACTATTTGGACACTGTGGCACTATGTGGGCACTACCTACAGGGACATTCCGGCACTATCTACACGGACACTGCTGTTTTCAGGGGTTCAATACGAAAACCCTGACAAATGAAATCCATCATTTTTTTTTTTTTTTTGTGACGGCCATGAAAAACTGACAGACGGACTGGAAATGGATGAGAATTTGGAGACACTGCTGCAAAATGCACATGAAAAACTGACTATAAATGTATGTATATCTGTGTGTGTATGTATGTGTATATATATATATATATATATATACAATTTTAATATTTCATGTTTGGGGGGAACTAGTGGAAACAAATAAATTATATAATTGTCATTGTTTGGTTTATGCATTAAAGAACACATGAAAAAATGGTCACATGCTCTCAGAATGTTATGGCGCCAGGTGTGCAGCAGATGTCCTTTACGCTAGCTGGTTAAATGCAGGGAATAAATCCAAGGAAAACACTAACATTCGGCTGATATTATAATACATATTAATAGGATTGGCATTATAGCAGAATTCCAGGCTCTACCCTTTGAGCCTCATTTGCTGCAGTAGATGTGTGTGCAATAATCTGTTCCACTCTCCATCCAATGTCTTCCTGCGGGGTTTGTGGTGAGCTGTTGCCAATTGTATGGTTTGTCATGGACAGTCCTGAAAAATTTGACAAACAAGCGTACAATTTACACAGACATATCATGGATGGAGCCAGATGACCTCAGTCATACAATGTTGGGCCCACCATGGGAATAGCACACCAATTCTACAGGCGATCTGAACTGTACATTTTATTTTGAAGCGATGAGCATGACTTGGGGTAAGTCGAGTGATGTATGTGTATGCAAATTACACTTACCTAATATCTGTTACACAGTCATAACCCACACCTTTCTCTCAAGAAGACTCGACACCGAGGGTTTGGATAAATTGGCCACAGCAGCCATTTTATTAAGAAATAAATGGAAAAAAGTTAGTTAACTCAATTAACCATATATAAATAATACTCATATTATTTATTAACTAAACAATAATAAACCAATAATTCACGAATAATAAATTATAACCCAACACGTCAGACACCACTGACAAACAAACATTGACACATAGACTAGGAGAAGTCCTTGGAGCTATAAAATTACTTTTTGATGTTACCGGCTATCTGCCCCACCATTTTACCCCCAGCCGTAAAAAACCCGGCTCAGAGGCACCAAAATTCCTGGCCGATACCGTAAGATAACTGCCACCTCTCCTAAGGGATAACACCCTAAGGAATCCACACGATCCAGCCGCCAGACAGTGTCCTTTCATCCTTATAACTTGGGGGGATACATACCCACGATGCGTCCGTTTCCCCCATAATTATTTGTCTAACTCCAAGGACTCCCCAGCAAACTGCCATGACAAAAACGCCAAAAGTTGGCCACCACACTTGTCCTCCTAATTCTATTTCCAAATGCTCCAATAAAAAAGGGGGTGGGCGAGAATGTCTCTACTGTGTGCTGCTCCCATCCAAAAGACCGGGAAATCAGCAGCACGTCCTAAAATAACCCTCAGATCCTTCCCTTCTCGTGAACCCACGAGAATTTTTGCCGCATGCATGAGGCCATCCACTGCTACCCAACTTTTACAGATTTGTGCTAGAAAGGTCTTCTCTGCTGTGCCGTTTCTTTTGTAATGAATGCTAATGACCATGTTTGTTCTACTTGCACCTATGTATCCCTTTCAACCGTAAAACTCTTTAGTGTCACCCCGTACAACACTAGATCTGGAACATTCCGGTAGACATTTCTTGTAAAGTGGAACCACTGTCAACCTAATCTTTAATGACGCTTGTACATTTGTGTCTCAACAGCCCTTTGTGCCGCTCATGAATCTCCAGTGTTCTCCGGAAGCGCACAGATTTCTTTGCATGGCTTTTGTTCCAGAATGTATAGAACCCAAGCATATTGTGCTGCCGTGCAGAGCTATGTGTGAGACTGTTTATAACGACTGCAAGAACCTGATTGACACCTTTGACATTGCCTGGCCTGCAGAACTAGAGTGTAACAAGTGAGTGGTGGTCTACCAAAGCAACCCATTTAGATAGTGAAGCCAGCTCAGCGATCAGTTGATCCCCCGCGGGTCCAGCTTCATAAACCTCTGGAGATCAGCTGTTCTCACCGGCGAAGCTCCATCAAGCCATAAATTTTACCTGCAGTGGCCGCTGCAGGGAAAATGTAGTATTACATGGCGGTTATTCAAATGAATAGCTATCCATGTAATACATGAAAGAGCCGAGTCCACTAGACCCACTCTCCTCCCTGGCTCATGGAGGGGGTCTGTAGTGGAGGACGACACGTAGTGAGACAAGCCCTTTAATACAGCATATTGTAAGATATAGGCCTTGTTCACATGGGGTTTTACGTGCCCAAAAATTGTCAAAAACACATGCTTTAAGCTTCCCATGCACATTAATGGGAAAGCGCATTGTAGTGCATACAACGCATTTTTTACGCTCGTGAGTTTAAAAGACGCATCGTGTAAAACTCGCCAAAAACGCGCCTAATTCACATAGTCAATGGGAGTCCTAACGTGCTACAAAAATGCCTATATTTTAAAAAGTGCTTCGTAAAAACGCTAGCATTCTTTACATGTTCTGTTTTTTTAAAAATGCCATGTGAACAACAACAAGGCCATATTGTATCTTCTATTGTTTCTTTGTTTTTTTTATATCGCAAAAGAAAAAAAATACTTTACACCATATATAGTTTTGTTTATTGTCAACAACCACAGTTGCTGCCAGTTTTTGCACTGT
The DNA here is from genome assembly GCF_050947455.1 of Rhinoderma darwinii. NCBI lineage: Eukaryota > Metazoa > Chordata > Amphibia > Anura > Rhinodermatidae > Rhinoderma > Rhinoderma darwinii. Next base: position 40,270,777 of record NC_134691.1, on the reverse strand, counting down.
ATAGAGGTGCGAATATAAAAAAAAAATAATCCATTGTTTCCTCTTCTCCAGGCTGGAAGATTGTACTGCACTGAAGACACCAGAGAAGGAACAAAGCACACATGCACCAGCAGGAAAAATCCAAAAAGATTATGGGTTTTGGTGCCCACGACACTTGAAAACTTTCCAAGTGACTGGCTACAAATTTTTGGGGGTAGATTACTGTGCACCACCTTGCCCTAACATGTACTTTAAAAAAGAAGACTTGGACTTTGCCAAAAACTTCATTGGCATTATATCGATCATTTGTCTTTGTGCCACACTCTTCACGTTCCTCACATTTTTAATTGATGTGAAAAGGTTCCGATACCCGGAGAGGCCAATCATTTTCTACTCCGTCTGTTACAGCATTGTATCGTTCATATACTTCGTTGGGTTCCTTATGGGAAACTCTGTCTCCTGCAATGAGGCACATGAAGACTTTGCAGATGAAGACACTGTCGTTCTTGGTTCCCAAAACAAATCCTGTACAGTCATCTTTATGCTTCTGTATTTCTGCAATATGGCTGGGACAATTTGGTGGGTCATGCTCACCATAACATGGTATTTGGCGGCAGGTCACAAATGGAGCTGTGAGGCTATAGAGCAGAAGTCGATGTGGTTTCACACAGTGGCTTGGGGCATTCCTGGGATCCTCACAATCATACTTCTGGCCATGAACAAAGTGGAAGGAGACAATATTAGTGGGGTCTGTTTTGTTGGACTCTATGACCAAAACGTGTCCACGTACTTTGTGCTCTTACCTCTTTGCTTTAGCGTCTTCATTGGGCTTTCTCTACTTCTTGCTGGCATTATATCTTTGAACAATGTACGGCAAGTTATACAACATGATGAGAGGAATCAAGAGAAATTAAAAAAGTTTATGATCCGCATTGGCGTTTTCAGTGGCACGTATCTTGTTCCTTTGGGAATATTACTGTGCTGTTATGTCTATGAACTTTTATCTAGACCTTCTTGGGAAATGACTTGGGTTGCAGACCATTGCCAGGAGTACCATATACCCTGCCCGTATCAGGTAATTTTTTTTTATTATCACATTTTGTGCTTCTTTTGTTTTTTCTCTGACAGTGGATTTGTTTAAGGTGGTAAGGTTCATAGGTTCAATTTAAAAACCCCCTTTTTTTATTATTAGCCGAACGCTCAGATATATTTTGCTTTCGCAAGGATACAGAAATGCCAGTGTCCTGTAATTGGATTTGTACTGGTTTCATGTTTGGGGCAGGTCCATAGCATGCTTATATACTAGTATAGCAGGATCAAAGTATTTAAGGGACATAAAAAGAGGACTGAACAAGGGGTAGGCAGAGTAGGCAGCTGTCTAGGGCGCAATTTTTGGGATTTAAAAACTATGTTCTGCTTTTAAACATTTTACCAACCGGTCACCTGAAATATAGAACATGTCATGAGTTTTACGCAGCGCACTCACGCTGCGCAAAACCCACGGACTGTCTGCACTGCCCCATAGAGTAATATAGGTGCGTACGACACGCGTGAAAAGCACGCACGTATATTACGCTAGTGTAAATGATGCCTAAGGGACAGAGGTTGGTGTGTTACATTTTGAAACCACCTCCTTGGGCACCATGAGGGCTTGTACGGTCCACTTAGATTAGCAGGGTAGGCAAAAAAATCGGCAAACCCTGAGAACCCCTACTTAGGCCTGATGCACATGGCCGTACCCGTAATCCCTGCCCGTGATTGTCGGCATGGACGGCCACATGCATTTTTGGCCCGCGCTCCCATACAAAGCATGGGAACACCTTCCTGTAAATGGCAAGATGTCAGTGGACAATAGGGGTGCATGGGTCTGTAATTGCGGTCCGTAATTCCGGACGATTTTTACGGTGGTGTGCATGGGCCCTTAGTGAGGCATTATGCTGTAATGATAGATAAAATGGGACTAAAATTTGTAATTCCCAAATCTGTGTAATCTATAATTAATTGTTTGTCTCTCTGTTTTGCAGCCAAAGAATTTGTCCAGACCAGACCTCGGCTTGTTTCTTACCAAATATGTGATGACTTTAATCGTGGGGATCTCTGCCATTTTCTGGGTTGGAAGCAAAAAAACTTGCTCTGAGTGGGCCAACCTTTTTCACCGAAACCAAAAACAAGAGTAAGATGATACATTTTGTATTATCTTTACATTTTGCATTACTTGTAGAATACAATGGTGCTGAGGAAAGAGTTAAATGCTATGAAGAGTGTCAACAATCTTAAAGAGGCTCTGTCACCAGATTATAAAATCCCTATCTCCTATTGAATGTGATCGGCGCTGCAATGTAGAGTGAAGGAAATAAGTATTTGATCCCTTTCTGATTTTGTAAGTTTGCCCACTGTCAAAGACATGAACAGTCTAGAATTTTTAGGCTAGGTTAATTTTACCAGTGAGAGATAGATTATATTAAAAAAAAAAGTCACATAGTCAAAATTATATATATTTATTTGCATTGTGCACAGAGAAATAAGTATTTGATCCCCTACCAACCATTAAGAGTTCAGCCTCCTCCAGACCAGTTACACGCTCCAAATCAACTTGGTGCCTGCATTAAAGACAGCTGTCTTACATGGTCACCTGTATAAAAGACTCCTGTCCACAGACTCAATTAATCAGTCTGACTCTAACCTCTACAACATGGGCAAGACCAAAGAGCTTTCTAAGGATGTCAGGGACAAGATCATAGACCTGCACAAGGCTGGAATGGGCTACAAAACCATAAGTAAGACGCTGGGTGAGAAGGAGACAACTGTTGGTGCAATAGTAAGAAAATGGAAGACATACAAAATGACTGTCAATCGACATCGATCTGGGGCTCCATGCAAAATCTCACCTCGTTGTGTATCCTTGATCCTGAGGAAGGTGAGAGCTCAGCCGAAAACTACACGGGGGGAACTTGTTAATGATCTCAAGGCAGCTGGGACCACAGTCACCAAGAAAACCATTGGTAACGCATTACGCCGTAACGGATTAAAATCCTGCAGTGCCCGCAAGGTCCAACTAATCAAGAAGGCACATGTACAGGCCCGTCTGAAGTTTGCAAATGAACATCTGGATGATTCTGAGAGTGATTGGGAGAAGGTGCTGTGGTCAGATGAGACTAAAATTGAGCTCTTTGGCATTAACTCAACTCGCCGTATTTGGAGGAAGAGAAATGCTGCCTATGACCCAAAGAACACCGTCCCCACTGTCAAGCATGGAGGTGGAAACATTATGTTTTGGGGGTGTTTCTCTGCTAAGGGCACAGGACTACTTCACCGCATCAATGGGAGAATGGATGGAGCCATGTACCGTCAAATCCTGAGTGACAACCTCCTTCCCTCCACCAGGACATTAAAAATGGCTCGTGGCTGGGTCTTCCAGCACGACAATTACCCGAAGCATACAGCCAAGGCAACAAAGGAGTGGCTCAAAAAGAAGCACATTAAGGTCATGGAGTGGCCTAGCCAGTCTCCAGACCTTAATCCCATCGAAAACTTATGAAGGGAGCTGAAGATCCGAGTTGCCAAGCGACAGCCTCGAAATCTTAATGATTTACAGATGATCTGCAAAGAGGAGTGGGCCAAAATTCCATCTAACATGTGTGCAAACCTCATCATCAACTACAAAAAACGTCTGACTGCTGTGCTTGCCAACAAGGGTTTTGCCACCAAGTATTAAGTCTTGTTTGCCAAAGGGATCAAATACTTATTTCTCTGTGCAAAATGCAAATAAATATATATAATTTTGACAATGTGATTTTCTGTTTTTTTTTTTATATAATCTATCTCTCACTGGTAAAATTAACCTAGCCTAAAAATTCTAGACTGTTCATGTCTTTGCCAATGGGCAAACTTACAAAATCAGCAAGGGATCAAATACTTATTTCCTTCATTGTAGATAACAGTAAAAAAAAAATTGTTGTTTTTTTTTATTTAAAACGATCATTTTTGCCCAAGTTATGAGCAATTTTAGATTTATGCAAATGAGCTTTTCAATGGACAACTGGGCGTGTTTTCTCGTTTTACCAACTGGGCATTGTGAATAGAAGTGTATGACGCTAACCAATCAGCGTCATACACTTCTCATCGTTCCCGCCCAGCTTCCTTCACTGCACAGACACACAGCCTGACGTCACCCACAGGTCCTTCACCATCGCGTCGGACGAGAGAAGAAACATCGGCTCCAGGCGTCCGAGAGGGTAATATGCTCGTCTCTAGGGAGTTCTTACCTGCACACGGTGATGCTGCTGCAGATTCAACTGTACCCTCTCGGACGCCTGGAGCCGATGTGTCTTCTCTCGTCTGACGCGAAGGTGAAGGACCTGTGGGAGGAAGTGACGTCGCAGCGTGATCTCACGAGAACACGCTGTGTGTCTGCAATAAAAGAAGCTGGGTGGGAACGATGAGGAGTGTATGATTGGTTAGCGTCATACACTTCTATTCACAACGCCCAGTTGGTAAAACGAGTAAACACTCCCAGTTGGTAAAACGAGAAAACATGCCCAGTTGTCCATTGAAAAGCTCATTTGCATAAATCTAAAATTGCTCATAACTTGGGCAAAAATGATTGTTTTTGTAAAAAAAAAAAACGTTACTGTTATCTACATTGCAGCACCGATCACATTCAATAGGAGATAGGGATTTTATAATCTGGTGACAGAGCCTCTTTAAGGGACATTAATCTCCATTTCTAACAGTTGGCTATCTACTCCATGACATTTTTGTTGTAATTCCACAGGCATCTGTATGTTGGACTAGACCATGAATTATATTATTCAGCTGCGGTGTTTTTATGTTTTTAGTGGCGGTAGGCTGTTTTAATCTCAACCACTTCAAAGTAGAATAAATATTTGAATGCAAATAATAGAAATATTATTCAGATGTTTGCCAAGAACATCCTAATTGATGAACATCTTCAGTAAAATTTCAAATCAAGATAAGAAAACAATAATTAGAATACAATGCTCGGCTGTGTTTCTGCCTTAGCGCCTGTTCACATCACCGTCTGTGTTCCATTGAGGGGTTCCGTCAGAGGTTTCCGTCAGGTTAACCCCTCAATGGAAAGGCAAACGGAAACCTAAAGTTCCGTTTCCCTCACCATTGATGTAAATGGTGACAGAAACCTAGCTAATGGTTTCCGCCTGTCACCGTTGTGACAGGGTTCCGTAGTTCTTGACGGAACCAATAGCGCAGTTGACTGCTATTAATTCCGTCAAAAAGACGGAACCCTGTCACAACGGTGACAGGCGGAAACCATTAGCTGGGTTTCCGTCACCATTGAGTTCAATGGTGAGGGAAACGGAAGCTGAGGTTTCCGTTTGCTTTCCGCTGAGGAGTTAACCCGATAAAAACCTCAGACGGAACCCCTCAACGGAACACAGACGTTGATGTGAACACAGCCTTATAGGGGTTGTCCAATCTGGACAAACCCCAATCTAAATGCAGCTGCCAAGGTGATCAGCTGTTATTGCCGCGGATATGGTTGCTGTAAGCTCCTGGGCGCACATATCATTTCCCTGCTGTGATGTCCATATGCCCTATTATAGCAATGTCCCTTTGACAATTAAAGGAGCTGTCCCGAGTAGGGATGCACGGTGCATCGAAACTTCGATACTGTTTAGATACTGTGCATCCCTAAACGGTTCGATACCGCTATTTCCTGTATTTCGATACTTCGCTGCGCAGCCGCACAGCTCAGTATAGTAACACATGAATGTATGGGAGCGCGGCTGCGGCCGTGTAATTCAGCCACAGCCCCGCTCCTGAGTCATGATAAGTTCGCGGGGTCAGGATGATGCAATGCGGCCAGCGCTGCACTAATGAGCGGCGGCAATGGAGACAGAACATGGCGGGCGCACTGCAAAACACCCCCATGTTCTGTCTTCAGTGCCTGAACTGCCGCTCATTACTGCAGCGCCGGCCGCATCACCTCATGCTGACCTTGCGCGCACTTCCTGTCAGGAGCGGGGCAATGGCTGTATTACACAGCCGCAGCCCCGCTCTATAACAGCGGAGATCAGAGAAACCTCTCATCTCCGCCGTTATTCCCCTGAATGCTGCGATCACAGCTGACTGCAGCATTCAGGGGAAAGTGAGAAGGGGGGATGCCCCTGGATCGCGTCACAGGGAATTCCTGTGACGCGATCGAGGGCCATACCATATATGGGCAGACAGCCCAGGGTCTATTGACGGACCCCAGGGCTATCTTACCATATTTCATGTTGTTAGGACATACCCAAGTATGTCCTAACAACTGCCTGTGTGCTATCCGTCCACAGGCTAATGTACTGGCGTATATCTGATATATGTCAGTACATTAAAGTTTAAAAATAAAGTAAAAACAGTATTGTTAAATCTAAAAAAAAATACACCTTCACCTTTTTTACAATAAACATTAAAATAAGTCTCAATATAAAAAATATTCACACAATCAGTAATGGCGCGCACAACAATGTTTTTGCATCATTTATGATATGTATGCTGTAAAAAAATGAAATAAACACGGGTTTCATTCACTTATTAATGTGAGGCGCGAGGTGCGATGAATTTAACCTCCATGTTCCTCACATTAATAGTAATTAACGCCATCATGTACCTCGCACATTAACCCATTATGACTGAGAAACATGATGGGATTAATTACTATTAATGTGAGGCGCGTTCAAAATTCATCACACGTCGCGCCTCACATCAGAAAACTGAAGAATTTTTTTTTTTATTACTGTTGGCAAAAGTATCGAATTTTTTATCGAAATCGCAATACTAAACGAAGTATCGGTATCGAAGTCCAAATTCTGGTATCGTGACATCCCTAGTCCCGAGACTAACATTTATCACTGGACCGCTGGGACAGGCGGTGTCCGTCTGTATTTGGTTTCTCCGTCAATCCCATAGACCTTGAATGGAGCGACAGGGCTAATGTTCGTCCTCCGCTCCATACAAGCTCCTCCTTATTGCATGATCGCAGATCGGGACCCACTTTCTAGTGATCTCCATTTAACGGGTATGAATTGTGAAAAATAAATAAATAAAATGATTCAGGCAGTGTAGGATGGACATAAGTCTTTCTGTGCCATCAGCTATACGGACTTGGTTTGATAGTTACTTTTCTAGCTCCGGCCGCTAACCCTTCCTACAGATCTGATCAGATTTTATTTCCAATTTGCATCGTTTAAAGGCAAATCGCTCGCATAATTTAGTTATTATATTGTTCGGTTAGCCCTACTTTGCTCCCCATTAGTGTTTTATTCCTTTCTCTTTCATGTTTTACTATGGCCAACCTCACCACCACCCCATCTGTGCTTTTTAACTTCTCCAACACAGTTGTGCGGGAGAGTGCCTAAAAATAGACGCAAATTAACTGGATACGATAGAGAAGATTTTCAGTTTAATACGGTTTTACAGAATCCCTTCTTCACATGTCTTTCTGTACTAGTTAAGATCTTGCCGTCTTATAAGTTTATGTCTATACTGTCTCAGCCTTTTCTTCAATTTTGCATTTTTGAACGTGCGGCATAAAATAACAAACGCCAGATGGTGTGGTCTACATGGCACAAGGCTTGTTTGTTACCTCAGCACCTTTTTGGCTAGTTGTTCTCTGGATCTCCCACTTTGGTTTGCAGACTTTCACCTCTGTGGTTAATTCCCGTCTTGAAGAAATCTGCAGTCCTGAATGAGGTTTAGTATAAAGGACAGCCAGCGTTTCCTTTCCTCTGTGGTATGTTCTCTGCTTTATGTTCCAGTTAATGTCAGCGGGGGACATGTCTGCCTAGGGCAGGATTTACCAACCTCATGTAGTGATGTGCACCCGGTCTGTCTAATCAGCACATATTTTGTTTTTCTCTGACATTTCTCCATGTTCGGCTGAAACCTAATCCATTTACCTGGAGGTTGTGGTGGGATTCTTATATGACATGTGCTAGTTTCTGTTTTCAGGCTTTACATTCAGTCTTTATAACTTCAAGGGGGAAATTTATTTTAAGACTGGCGATTCATACATCAATCTTAATGTAAAGAAAGTTGGAGCAAGATGCGCCTAACTTTAGAGGCGCACGCCTCTTAATAAATTAGGCGCATCCCTTGCCATACGTGCTACGAGCTGACATAGATTTGCACCATAATTTACGTTCGTATTCTGGTGTAAATTATAGTACATTTATTTACCGCTCAGACGGTTGCAAACAAGTCCGAAGTGTCCATCAAGGGTTCTCCTTTCCCCCAGCTTGCATTCAAAAAAAAATCCAAACTTCCACCGGTGTGTATCTCTGTATTGCTAGTTCTTGTAGTTCCACACAGTAGTATGACAGCATGCTGTATAAATACTTGTGATCGATGGTCTAAATCTCCAACAAGGGAAAAAAAAAATAGATCGTGCACTACCTTTGGAAAATTGCAAATTCCATATATTTATTCCATACTTACAAGACAAACATAGAGTAAAAGCGTAAGACAATCTCTTACGGTACGCCAAATCCTACAGCCCTGGGCTTGTAAGGTGGTGTACTATAACTTTTTTTTCTCCCTTGTTGGAGATTTAGACCATCGATCACAAGTATTTATACAGCATACTGTCATACTACTGTGTGGAACTACAAGAACTAGCAATACAGAGATACACACCGGTGGAAGTTTGGATTTTCTTTTTTTGCATGCAAGCTGGGGGATAGGAGAAGCCTTGATGGACACTTCAGACTTTATGTTTGCAACCGTCTGAGCGGTAAAGTTTATAATTTATTTCTGTTCCTTGTGGTGTTGAGGACTTTACTTTTTTTTTTACCTGCTCCGGTTGTTTCTCTCTTTTATGAGAATTTGTAGTGAGTTTTCTATATCAAACATTTATCAGGCTGCCTTGGCCCAGCCCCCTTTTTCTAAGCCCCACGCCTTTTTTAAAAAAATGGTGAGAGGCGGCATAAAATTAGAAAAGACACAAAAACGTGCTTTTTGCACAAATAGATTTTTGTATGCCAGAAAACTAGTGTAGAGGGTTTTATAAATTCCCCCTAAGACCTTTAGATACCGAATATGAAGTTTAAAGTAATTTCAAAATCTTCTTTTGTCAGATTTGAACTTTTAATAAAGGGGATGTCCCAAGAAGACAACCCCTGTCCATATGCCCTCTGAACATTATAGAGGGGGTCCTCTGCTCGTGACCCCCCCTCTATGAGCCAGAACGGAGAGCCGCTCTGTACGAGCCATCCTATGGACGGCCATTCATCTACTTATCAATTGGAGATAATATTTTTTTTCAGGATTCTTGCCCTTCGTACATATTGTTCAGTGATATTTTTTTTTGGGTGTGGGGATCATGACCGTTACAGTAGATCTACAGTGTCACTTAGTAATCCTGAAGACTTATCTCCCTTTCGAGATACATAATATGTAAATTAGAACAAACAGGATACCAATAACTACATCACTAAATCTTAGTGGATTTATAGCATAATAATTTTACATAGTCTGGTGAATAAGTTCAAGAAATTCAACAAAAAAGAATAGTAACTGGTATCAACGCTTGTTTATAGAGAAAAAGGCAAAGATGCCTTTAAGGGCACGGCCAGACGTGGCGGAATTGCAGTGGAATTCTCCTGCGGCCGTTTGTTTCAATACATTTTGTGGCAAGTTAGTTCAGACGTTGCGGGAAAACTCCGCTGCGGACCATAGGCTGCGGTGCGGAATTTTCCCTCCGCAGCATGCACTGACTGTTGCGGAGAAGAAGCAGAATTTCACTGCGGATGTCAGCGTCTGAATTACCTGTCAAATATGCAAATGTTGGTGCAAATTTGTTGCGTAATTGCCCCAAATTTGTACCAACATTTAGAGCGGAAAAACGCCGCCACGTCTGGCCGTGCCCTAAAAGTGTGGCCCTAACTGTGGAAGCATTCCTTCCTGACCCAACCTGGTATTTTTAGTACCCATTTCCATGGTATTATACAACATACAAACCTTATTACCATAAATAACCTGTCTAGCAATTAAAAACATGACAAAGATGTGCTGGTAATAAAAATTTTGGCCACAGCCTTTATTAAAGAGGCTCTATCACCACATTATAAGTGCCCTATCTCCTACATAATGTGGTTGGCGCTGTAATGTAGATTACAGCAGTGTTTTTTATTTAGAAAAACCATCATTTTTTACGGAGTTATGACCTATTTTAGCTTTATGCTAATGAGTTTCTTCATGGACAACCGGGCGTGTTTTACTTTTTGACCAAGTGGGCGTTGTGGAGAGAAGCGTATGACGCTGACCAATCAGTGACCAATCGGCGTCATACACTTCTCTCCATTCATTTACACCGCACATAGTGATCTAGCTAGATCACTATGTGCAGTCACTTACTCACATATTAACATTACTGAAGTGTCCTGACAGTGAATAGACATCACGACCAGCCAGGTCGTGATGTCTATTCAGAATCCTCACACTTCGAACATTATGTTCTTTGAAGACAGACTATTTTACTTTTATTGACAGTAGACTATTATACAACTCCACAGCCCTTACAGTGGGTGACTTGCATTTTTTGAGGTGACTAAATTGTACCTCTAGTTTTACCTACATTTTAAAATCCTACAGTACTTGCCTTGTTAACCACGTCTACCCCATAGTTGGCCACTCATTTTTGTCCCAATTTGTAGATATAACTGTTGTTGTTTCCACCCACTTTATTTTCCATGCCCCTTCTTGGTCCTCTTTCTAACTCATGTTGTTTGTGAAATTGTGCCCAGAACTCCTTATCCATTGAATATTTTGCTAAAATTAGGTATTATCCATGTAAACAGTGTGACAAACATATTTGTACTTAAATGGTTATGGAGGTTTTTTTGTACGATACGCTAGTGACATTAATTATTTTTTTTATTTTATATAGAACATTTTGGGGGAGATTTTATTATTCAGTCAAGTTATTTATCCCTTCAAGTTTGTTTAAAATGTGCCAATTTTATGAATAGAGCAGGGATAGATTTGCTCTACAATTTGCACTATTTTCTGTCTTTACTAATAATAAATCTGTCAGAAAATTGTAGACCACACCGCCTCCCGGTTAATTCTCCCACTTCTGAAAACTGGCGAGTGCAAAAATAGTCACAAACTTAGCGCAATTATGGTGTGCGACAAAATTTGCAACTTTTTTGCGTCACAGAATTTGCTTTATAAATTCCCCCTTAATTTCTACCTTATCTGTGGGTTTTCATATGATTCTTTCTATGTTCCAGCCCAGTCGCTGAGAGCAGAAGAGTCCTGCAAGAGTCCTGCGAATACTTCATCAAACACAATTCTAAACCAAAACACAAGAAACATCATAGATCCGGTTCCCACAAACTGAAGGTTCTCTCCAAGTCCATGGGAACAAGTACCACGGCTAAAGCAAACCATGGAGTGTCCGCAATGACCATCACCAGCCATGATTTTCTGGACAAAGAGACAGCTGTGGACCTACAAAGTACAAGGGGCCAGTCACCAATGGAAGACCCAGGGTCTGAAAGTAGTATCCTGAAAGCAAGAACCGATCCTCTGGCAGAAGTCACTACACCAACATTATTAGAGACCTCTGAGGTTCCCACACAACAAACAGAGCAGAATAATTACCCCAGCATGAGCAAAGGCAATGGCATGACAGCGAATATGCCAAAAAAGATTGAGGGCAGGTAAGAATCCACCTATAACCATGTAAGAAATGCTTTACATACAACAGTGTTTTTGAGGTTGTGATGTTTTTGTTGTTTTTTTTCAAATTTTGTTCTCCAACATTACTCTTTAGATTTAGGTATTTCTTACATTAAATATTGTATAGATGGTAAATGTCAATTCCCTTTAGCAAGATTGAAATCATTGATATTTTCAGTTCTCTATGGAGAATTAGGGGGAAGCACACTCCAAAGTGAACACCTATAACTAAAAATGTCTACAGATAATTTACACGCAGTCATTATCATTAGACCCACACCTATTTTGCCGCATCCAGGCGGAGAATGAATTGAGAGGGTTTTGTATCGCTTACAGGATATGCCATAAGTGTCATAGTTGGGGGCCCCACATCTGGGACCCCCACTTATCGGTAGAAAAACTGATCGGAGAGGTGGCCAGGCATGTATGCAGCTCTCTCCATTCATGTCTATGGGAGTTATGGGGCAAGCTTGGAGAGAGGCGTACGCATGCATTGTAACCTCTGTATTCAGTCTGCAGCTGGATGCGCCCGCCTTGCCTGGCAGAACTAGGAACCCATCTACTCTCCAGATAGATGTGTTCCTAGAGGACAGGCCAAGCATCTGAGAGGCCCCGCGGAGCCGCTTGTTTTGGTAGCCATGGTGGAGTGAAGCTCCTTTCCAAGTTTTGCTATAGGGCCCCATGATTTCTTGTTACGCCAATGGACCAATGTACTATATCTAGTGATAAAAAAGGTTGTTCTAGAGTCATTAAAATGTATCTTTAATTTGTCTTTTTCTGTATTAATCTAGTTTACTTATTGAAAACCACTTGAGTGATTCAGCTCTGTATCCTGACAGCGGATCTCCACCTGCTGCCCCAAGTACGAGTCTCACCAATGTGTCTACACCATTGCTCACCAACAAAGAAAGGGAACTTGGAAACAGCACACAGACTGCATGAAAAATCTGATCGAAATGGACGATTGTTTGATTTTTTTTTTATTGCATAAGACGTTGAATTGACACAACACAAACGTTTCATAGAACTTTTGAAAGTTTTGCACTTATCATACAATGTAAAGCATTTAAAGTATACCAGGTGTCTCATAACGATGGAGGAAGCCAATATGCTGACGGTACCAATGGCTTTGAGAACACAACCTCCGCACTAGTGACCTGCTGAATACTGATTTATACTACAATGGGGCTGCCCCCAGGATACCCCTCGTTGTTGATGTTTTTGTATTCTGTTACATTTTGTAATGTAGATTTATAAATATATTTGTATGGAATGATTTCCTGAACACAGCAGATAAATATTCTGGAAAGAATAGGTTAATGCATTATGACCTATAAGGCAATGAATGTATATAGTGTAGGTAGGTTGCAGGATTGCTTCTGTATTAGTCATGACACTGATGATGTAAAGAATAGGCTTACTGCCACTGGTTATGTTACATCCTGCTGGTCATTTTGGTTGTTTTTACACTGGAAATTATTTAAAAGACAAATAAAATTCCTAATTTTCATATTACATTTTTATTTTATTTTTATTTTTTCTAATTATCACATGTTTATAGATTTTAGTCAGAATCCATAATTTTGTCCTAAATATTATATTTTTTTTAATTAAATAGCAGCAGAAGCACATTATATACACAAGATTGACATTTCAGAGAAAAAAAGAAACAAAATGTAAATGAACCATATCATCCTATTACAGCGTACTGTCACACAGTAAAGCCTTATTTACACAAACGTGTTTAACGTCCGTGATACGCGCGTGAAAATCACGCAGCCAACACTGATGACACGGAACTGCAACGCGCAAGAAACGCAGCATTTTTTGCGTGCGCAAAATGCACACGTTCATGTGAATAAGGCCTAAAGGTAAGCCTATCATGCAGCATAATCGCGGCACATTGAAGGGGATAGTATATTGCCCCTTGCGAGGTCCGTTGAGGGTAACCCTGCTAGATTTTAGATTTTTAATGCCTATTATCCGATGTGTATTGTTTATAAGGACTACTAGGAGATCTATATCAAAGCCCTTTCTAAATGTTTTAAAATGTAATCATTTAAATGTTATTTAGTGGCAGATATAAAAAGGAGGGGGCTCCATAGCAGAGATCAAACTGGGCCCCCTTTAAAATGGCAGGTCTTTCCACCCAGCAAAGGATGGGAGGAGGCCCAAGAGTAACCACATGGTGTGCCTCTATATTATGTACGCACTTGATATTATTCCTGTGCCAAGTTTTCCACAGACCTATAGGAAGATGTCTCTGCCTTCATGCACCAAACATTTTTTTGGGATTGTAAAACAGAACATACCAGCCCAAATTCAGGGAAAAAAATCGAATCATGTCTTCTCTCTAAATGTCAATGCACACGATTTGTATTACATGCGGTTTTGCTGCGCGTATTTGCGTGCGGCAAAACCGCAGTGTAATACAGTACCGGCATAGACAATGAAATTCCAAGAAATCTCATCTACACGCTGCAGTATTATCCGGAACATAAATTGACCTGCGGTGCAGATGTTAAAATCTGCAACATGTCAATTTATCTTGCATTTCCGCTTGCGAATTCTATCTGCCTAGTGCCGAGGAAAATCTCACCACAACACGCAATATGAAAACAAAAAAAAACGCATCAAAAAGCACAATTTCAGGTGCAATTCTTTCCTGCAAATTTCTTGCGGTTTTGCTGCGTATTTTCCGCAGCAAAATACGTAACGTGTGCATGTAGTCCCTTTCCAGATGCCTTTTAATTTGGGCGCATTTAGGGTATGTTTTACACGCTGAGTCAAACACGTCTGAAAACAGCCGATTTTCAGACGTTTTTTTAAGCCACTCGCGATTTTTGCGGCATTTTTTACGGCTGTTTTTGGTGCTGTTTTCAATAGTCTATGAAAAACGGCTCCAAAAACGTCCCAAGAAGTGTCTTGCACTTCTTTTCGCAGCCGTTTTTTTTTACGCGGCCGTTTTTCAGGCGTAAACCGCTCCTGATTTTCAGACGTTTTTGTAACTACTCGCGTTTTTCGCGGCGTATTTTACGGACGTTATTGGAGTTGTTTTTCAATGGAGTCAATGAAAAACGGCTCCAAAAACGTCCCAAAAAGTGTCCTGAACTTCTTTTTCGCGGGCGTCTTTTTACGCGCCGTCTTTTGACAGCGACACGTAAAATAACACCTTGTGGGAACAGAACACCCTAAAACCCATTGAAAGCAATGGGCAGATGTTTGTAGGCATAATGGAGCCGTTTTTCAGGCGTAATTCGAGTCATAAAACTTGATCATTGTATTTGGCAGAAAAATTTGGCCCTATATGGATCAATTTAGTAAAACCTGGAGTTTTCACGAGCAGACATCGATCATGGTTGTCAATTTGCGCTGTTTTGTTCCATTCACAAGGAGCAACGATCGTTAAAGTCTAAATAAACATTTGACAAACTTCTGACATGTCATAGTGACATGTCAGAAGTTTGGATTGGTGGGGGTCCGAGCACTGAGACCCCGACCGATCGCTAGAACGAAGCAGCTGAAGTTCTCGTGTGGGCGCTCAGCCGCTTCGTGTCTGTTCGGCTTTTTCCGCAAATGTATCGGTGTACGGACTCAATAGAAAGTGTATGAGCCCGTACTTCGATACATCGGCTTTCCAGAAAAAGCTGAACAGACACGAAGCGGCTGAGCGCTCACACGAGCGCTTCAGCTGCTTTGTTCTAGCGATTGGTGGGGGTCTCAGTGCTCGCACCCCCACCAATCCAAACTTCTGACATGTCAGAAGTTTGTCAAACGTTTAGCTACACTTTAAGTATGGGGACGAGCCATCGTTACTTCAATTGTTTGTCCCCATGAATTTGCATTATGTCAGCAGTACATCTCCCTGTTTACACAGGGAGATGTGCTTACGACCAGCAATTATTTTTTTGGGCCGCCTAAAAGTTGCAATAAGCCGATGGATGAGCATTTGCTCATTTATCGGCTGATCTTTGTCCTGTTTACACAGGGCAATGATCAGGAACGAGCCTTCGTACAAATGCTAATTCACCCGTTTATTGACCCTTAGTGAACTGGCTCTCACATTTATTTTTTCCAAATTACACTCCAGCCAGAGACTGATAAAAATAGAAGCTAGACTTCATGGAAAAAGTAGAAGCCAAACAATAAAAGAAAATGAATTTATACTGGGATCATTGTGCTGTGGGTAATGTAGATAACGCATCTTTTGTTCCTGTAAAGTCTGATAACCTTATACTCGTGGGTGCGGCAGCCTGGCACATGTACGGTCAGTTCATAAGGAGGCGTGAGACAACACTGGCATAGTACCAGTATACAAGGTTTGCTCAGCTGCAATCTGCCATTCAGGCAAAGAATCCTCTATTCAACGTAACTCATATTTAACCCCTTAAGGACCAGGCCTGTTTTAGTTTTTTTATCCCCGCCTTCCAAGAGCCATAACTTTTTTACTTTTCCATCGACCTAGTCGTATAAGGGACGAGTTGTTTTTTTTAAATGGCACCATTTATTGTAGCATATATGTACTGCAGCTCTTAAAAATTATTTTGTGGGGTGGAATAGAAAAACAAGGCAATTCCATTGTTTTGATTTTACAACGTCCACCGCGCAATAAAAATGACATGTTAACTTTATTGTGCGGGTCAGTACGATTACGCCGATACTGAATAGAATTTTTTTTTGTTTTGTATCGCCATATTCTAAAATCAATAACTTTATCATGGCGATTTATGTTTATTTTTTTGTTGATTAAATTATTTTATGGGAAATCCTTTTTTAAGTCGCACTTGGACTCGAATATGCGATCATTGGATCACTTGCACAATATGCTGCAATAGGGGCGTGGCTTGGACATGATGGAGTAGAGACGTGTCTGCTCGGAGCTCCGGACCCACGCCACAGAAACCGCCCGTAAAGGGCATACATACCGACCCCCGGCGCAGCATGACGAAGGGGAGAAGCCGTAGGAACCCGCCGGACACCTCGAGAACCCCCTCCATAGGCCGTTACCTCCGGTCCACACAGGACACCACTCCGCCACGTTCCTCTTCACTACCGCCTGTAGGCCGCACTCAGCCTCCGTCGTCGCGTGGAGCGTCCCCGCCTCCTCTCCTCACAGGACGGGATCCGCCCGGCGGCCGCTTGTACCTTTCAGGAGGAGAGATGTCGTCCCAGGCAGGAGGTCAGTGTTCAGGGGGTGGCATAAGAGCGGCTTCCCCACTCCAGTCCACGGCCCTGCTCCCTATATTGCCGCAGGCAGCCCCCGACCATGGGCGCCATTACACGCGGCCGTACAGCAGCAGTTCCCGCCGCCACAACCAGGTTCCCTAAGCCAGGACACGCCGGCCATCTTTAGGGGGTCACTGGCCACGCCGACATACTCCAGGGAGCCACAGCCAGTCTCTTTCCAGGGCCCCCCGTTATCCATGGAGCGAACCCTAGCAGAATTATGGGAGATGGTAAAAGTGCTCCCTACCAAAACCGACCTTGACCACCGTCTTGCCCGGTTGGAAGAAAAACATGATCAGGCCATTGGCGCAGTCACACCAGAGGTACGCGCACTGACCGCTAGGGTTGAAACTTTGGAGCGACAACATTCCATATCCTCACTAGACATCTCGGTCTTATCACAGTCCCAGGCCACCCAAGCTACGCAAATGCGGCACTTCTCTTTACACCTGGATGATGTAGAAAACAGGGGGAGACGGAACGACCTGAAATTAAGAGGCATACCAGAGTCGGTCCCCCCGGATGGACTGTACGACACGGTGTCACAAATTTTCAACAATCTCCTTAACCGACCGCGTGACATGGCCATCGAAATGGACAGAGTCCACAGACTAGCGGGCTCCCGGAACAGAGAAAGTAACCAACCCAGGGACGTGATTTGTAGAGTACACTTCTACAAGCAAAAAGAAGAAATAGCCAGGAGAGCCTCGGAGAAAGGGTCTGTTCCATTTGAAGGCGCTGACATTACAATCCTGCCAGATGTATCGAGGTTGACGCTCTCCATGCGTAGATTGGTCCGACCCTTGCTGGAAGCGACAAAGGCTGCTGGCGCAACCTACAGATGGGGACATCCCTTTCATATTATTCTCCGCAGGTCGGGACTATCATTTGCAGTCCGGTCCCCAGATGACCTAGACGAAGCGTTCCGGTTTTTGAAGATCTCACCGGTACGGCTACCTGATTGGACCGAAACCCCGGCAACGTCCACACTCAGAGGGGGTCCGTTCCCAGAGTTCGTGCCCCGCTTCCCGCCTCGGCATGAAGAGGAGCAACCGGTGACCCGTCCTCCAGAGCGACGACCCCAGCACGGAGACCGCAGAAACGGGCCCATGGAATCCCGGCCACCAGGACGCCGCTCTCCACGAAGAGACTGAATACTCCCGTGTCTTTAAATATGGACAGATAACTGCAAACCCCTGCTTTCCCCCCCTTTTCTTTTCTTTTTCTCTCCAGCAGGATTCTCATTGAGCGGTGACTGTTGGCGTTGAAAGGGTTGCCTTAGAGATAGAGCTCAAATGGAGGGTTCGGGAAGCAAGTTTATTTTGGTGGGGGAGGCTACTACTGCAGTTTAAGTTTTGAAGAAGGGGTTGGGTCCATTTGATAGATGTTCGGGTGGGTTCGGAGCTTTGATACAATTTATTGAAATTTTTACTGTTAATTACTGTGTTTTTGTGACACTGTTCTTTCTGCACTTCTGTTCTTCCGCGTTCCCCATTAGGGTTCCGGGAGCTGCGCAGTGGCGGGAGACTTCCTCCGGGAAGGCTTAGCTCTCGTAGAGTACTGGAGGTTTTAGCACCCCAATCTTAGAGTGTTTGTGTCTTACGTTTTTCTCCTCATCTTTCCTTTCCTCCCCTCTCCCACCCCCCCTTCTGTCCATACATCCGTCTGTCATCATGTCTGACATAACTGTTATCTCTCTGAATGCACAGGGGCTGAATATTCCTGAGAAGAGGTCCTCCATTCTCCGTCTCCTATGGAAAAAGAAAGCACATGTGGCGTTCCTGCAGGAGACCCACTTTCGAGCTGACGGTATACAAAGGCTCACAGACCTCAACTACCCGGATGTGTACCACAGCACGTCGCCAGACTCCAAGACCAAAGGGGTTTCTATCTTGATTTCCCGCACCCTACATTGGGAGCATGTGGAGACTTGCACGGATGGAGCAGGCCGGTACCTCTTCGTGAAGGGTAAGCTAGACGACACGCTGTACACCCTGGCTACCTACTACCTCCCCAACACGGGTCAAGTGGCCTTCTTGGAGAGGGTCCTTGGGGCGCTGGACGGCTTTCTGGAAGGCACACTCATTCTGGGGGGGGGATTTGAATATCACACTTGACCCCTTGTTAGACTCCTCAAGAGGCCATTCCTCTTTATCTCGGGCGGCGCACCGCCGGCTGCGTCGGCTTTTGGACGAACACCAGTTAGTGGACACATGGCGGGTCCTACATCCAGCATCCAGGGACTACACGTTTTTCTCTGCGCCCCATAACTCCTACTCCAGACTCGACTACTTTTTTCTGCGCCACACGCACGTCCCTAGCCTCGCATCGGCATCCATTGACAGCATCACACTCTCTGACCATGCCCTCATTACTCTTACTCTATCCCGTCCGTCCGTTCACTCCCGCTCGTGGCAGTGGCGACTAAATGAGACGCTTCTTCAGGACCAGGCGGTGGCCGTGGAGATTCGCAGGGACTTAGTGGAGTACATTGCACTAAACGTCACATCAGGGGTAGATCCCTTTTGCATCTGGGAAGCCCACAAATGCGTGGTGCGCGGGGCTTTCATCCGGGTGGGTACTAAACTTAAAAAGGAACGAACGGCACTCTTGAGGGACCTATTGACCCGAATACACAAATTGGAGCAGTCACATAAGGCAACTCAGGATAGGGAAGTGGGGACAGAATTGAGACAGCTGAGAGAACAGGTGCGTTCAATATGTCTGGCCAAGGCAAAGGCCTCCATAGTTAAATGTAGACGTCATTTTTATGAATTTAGTAACAAACCCGGAAGGACCTTGGCTAGAGCACTTAGGAAGACCCGCGCCCGTACATACGTCCCCTATGTTCAAGGTCCACAAAATCGCCGACTCCAGCTTCCACAAAACATTTCAGAAGCCTTCCGTGCCTACTATCACACTCTGTATAATCTTCCCAGTGCACCTCCTTCTGTGGACGGTGGCGGTCGCCTGGGAAAGATTGACCAATATCTCCGGTCATCAGGGATGAAGTGTATCCCTCCTGAGGCAATCACGGCTCTGGAGGCACCCATTTCCCCGGAAGAACTGGCATGGGCACTGAAGGACTCACCCACGGGGAAGGCACCAGGTCCGGATGGTTTGCCCCTTCAATATTATAGGGCCTATGCGGACTTACTCTCACCCCACTTTCTCCAGGCATTCAATTCTATTACTGAGGGGGGGGGTCATTCCCCGAGACACCTTGAGGGCCCACATTACGGTCATTCCGAAGGAAGGGAAGGACTCCTCTCTTTGCCAGAATTACCGTCCCATTTCACTACTTAATGTGGACTTGAAACTTTTTGCCAAGATTCTGGCACAGAGGCTGACTCCGCTCCTGCATAACGTGATTCATAGAGACCAGGTGGGCTTTATGCCATCGCGTGAGGCACGGGACAATACCACGCGAGCGATCAATTTAATGTACCAAGCGGCCATTGCTACCCCTCCCACTTGCTTTTTGTCAACGGATGCCGAAAAGGCATTCGACAGAGTCAACTGGGACTTTATGCAGGCTACTCTGCGGCACGTGGGCTTAGGAACACACATGATAGAGTGGATTTCAGGTCTTTACTCTTCCCCGTCGGCACAGGTTAAGGTCAACGGATATCACTCCTCCTCATTTACAATTACCAATGGCACAAGACAGGGCTGCCCTCTGTCCCCATTAATTTTCATACTATGTTTGGAGCCTTTCTTGTTTCATATTCGATCCAACCCAGACATATCGGGCATAACCCTGGGCGAACGGGTTCATAAGGTCGCGGCCTATGCAGACGACTTGCTCTTCTTCCTCACGTCCCCCGGATTTCCCTGCTCAACCTCATGGCAGAATTAAATAGATATGTGCAACTGTCTAACTTCAAGGTTAATTATCAGAAGTCTGAAGCCCTCAACATTTCGCTGCCGCAAAAATTGGTCGACGATTTGGCAGAGTCCTTCCCGTTCAAATGGGCAAGAGACTCCCTTAAATATCTGGTGGTGCAGCTTCCGGGGGACCTTTCTCGCCTCTATGCAGTGAACTTCCCTCTGTTGCTTCAACGGGTGAAAAGAGACCTGGACACATGGACTTCTGGTACTTTCACCTGGTTTGGGAGGTGCGCAATTTTCAAAATGAATATCTTGCCAAGGATCCTGTACCTCTTCCAGGCCCTCCCGATACACGTCCCACGCCCGTTCTTTCAATCTCTGTTGTCTCTCCTACACAAATTTATCTGGGCCGGGAAACCTGCGCGTATCGCCCGTTCCTTGCTTTTTCGTACAAAGTGGGAAGGGGGTGTGGGTCTTCCAGATTTTATATCCTACCACCACGCCTCCCACTTGGCACGAATCCTAGACTGGTTCAGACATACGGAGATTAAGGAATGGGTGTCTATGGAACAGACGTTCCTAACGGTCCCCCTGCAGACCCTACCATGGTTAGGCAATCATACTCCACTAGCCGCACGGACGCACCCGACGATCGGGCCCACATTAGCAGTAGCGGCGTGAATATTTCCTACGGCAGAGATCTCTCCGTCACCCTCCCCCATGTACCCGATCTTGGGAAACCCTGCTTTTCCTCCAGGGCAGGAAGGTGGTCCCTTCCTGCTATGGCGGAGGGCGGGGAAGGGACGTGCGACACATTTCATGCAGGAGGAAAATTGGATGTCGAGCACACTCATACAGTCCTTGTCAGACCCTGTCCCCTTTTCTACATGGCAGGTCACCCAGCTACGACATTTCCTGGTGAGCTTACCCAACCCAGCGGAGTATGCGCGGGCTAGCTCTCCATTTGAACTTTTATGCACAGGTACGGGCACAATGCGACATTCCCTGTCCACATTATACAGGCTTTTGGTCTCACCACCTAATCAGCACCCCCCTTCCTACCTGCTAAGCTGGGAACAGGATCTGGGGCTCACATTCACTTCTGAACAACGGGATCGCCTGTTTAATATGACACACAAGTCTTCCATGGCCAGCAGATATCAGGAGGCAGGGTATAAAATACTGTCTCGTTGGTATAGGGTGCCTTCCAGATTGCACGTTATGTTCCCAGCGGTCTCACCCCTGTGCTGGAGATGTGGGGACCAGGTGGGTACAATCTTACACATTTTTTGGGACTGTCCACTCTTGGCTGATTTTCGGTCCGAGGTGTGGCGCATTTCCTCTAAATTTACGGACTTCACCCTGCCAAGATCACCGGATCTCTTTCTGCTCCATCTGTGTGAGATGCCATTGCCCATGTACAAACGCTCAGTCGTCCGCCACTTAGTGAACGCGGCGAGAGCATGTGTAATAGCATTGTGGAGACAGACATGTCCCCCGTCGGTTGGCATGTGGTGTCACAAGATCCAGGAGATCATGAGAATGGAGGACCTCACAGCATCAATGAAAGGGTCTCACTCCACCTTCCTCAAAACCTGGCGGGAATGGATCAGGTTTCAATCCTCCGAGGAATACAAGGTCATCATGGAGCAGGGTTTCCCTCCCTAGGCCCAAGTATGTCAGACACTTGTCTATCCTTTATTTCCTTTCCTTTTGTCTCTGCGCTTTTCTGGTTTCCATCTCTATATTTCTGTTTTGCAATGGAATTTTATGCACCGCTGCGGGTTCAGGGTGCATAGCTGTATGCCTTCCAAAATCACTCTGAGAGATATTGCACTTCATGTTGTTCTTATTGAATTTATGCACTGTAGGTATCGAGCCTGTGGCCATGGTTAATAACACATCTGAGTGTTTGCTGATGATTTCTGTCTGATTGTCTGTTGATATCCATAATACAAAATCAAAATAAAAGAATTTATAAAAAAAAAACAAAAAACAATATGCTGCAATACTTATGTTTTGTAGTGTATTGTGTTTTTCGTGTCCTGTGACCGTGTTGCGGGGGGGCTAATGGGGGGACAGAAGCCCCCATCCGTCTAACGGCTTAGATACTGCGGTTGCTATTGACCGCAGCATCTAGGTGATTAAACGGCCAGGATCTGACATATCCCTGATCCCGGCCGTTAGAGCAGGGTATCTTCTGTAATATGGAGCTGACACCTGCTCCGTATGGAACGAACTCAGCTCCTGGGCCCGCTACATACATATGCCAGTGGCATCCACCGTATATGTATACCAAGGGCTTAAAGGGGCACAACCTCGAAATTAATGAGAAAAAAGAAAACTCTTATATGTCTGCAGTGGATATGTCACACATCGGAAAATTCACGCTGATTCCGATGCGTTTTCCACCACACCTACGCTAATTGGACTAACCTACGTACAGAAACTCTTTCTTTGATAGGAACACTCAACTATCAGACATTTATGGCATGTCCTGTGAATATGCCCTAAATTTCTGAAGTGGGAATAACCGTTCAACGTTATAATCAGATTGGAGCCGAGCTGAATTTATTTATGTATGTTATTTGTGCACTGTTAAAGTGGTTGTACAAGATTAGAAAAACATGGCTGTTTTTTCTCCAAAAACAGCACCACATCTGTCCACAGGCTGTGTGTGGTATTGCACCTCTGCCGTGTTCACTTCAATGGAACTGAGCTACAATACCAGATACAACCAATGCGAAAACGTGGCGCAGTTTCTGAAAGAAAGCAGCCATGTTTTTCTAATCATGTACAACCCCTTTAAATAATCCACTTAATATAACTCGGTATATGTCCATTATAAGACATTAGCTTTTCACTGCATATAGAGCTTGAAAAGCACAAAGCTTGGTATGTAACAGAAATGAATGGACAAGGTCTGCTGTAGGTTTAGAGTGAGAACAGTCTTTATATCGCGGTAATACCCCATGAGAAAATGTTTGTAAGAGAGATGCCTTCGCTGGTATGCCTTCGTTTATTGTGAAGTGATTTATTGTTGGGAGTGTATGAAAGGAGAATGGCATGCCCCTGGTAACATTGACAGAGTATGAATGTGTGATGTGGAGCATTGTTTTCCTGTACACATAGTTACGTGCGTGATACGGCGGCCGCAGTGCGAGGACACCACTCAGTTTCTTTCATCTTGTTCCTTTCAGAGAGCACACAAACCTGTTCCTCCATTGTTCTGCAATGACTGTGGGAGCATAGCTACACAATTACATCATCATGACCGGTAAGAAGGTAAACAGTGACACAAGTGTAAATTGGGGGATTTTCCAAAACAACTTCACGCTTGGTGTAAGAAGTCCAGGAGACGAGGAAGAATTATAAACCATTAGTAAAGTTGATCTAAAACTTGCAAAGATTGCTGCGATCAGAACAGTGGAGAGTGGCTACAAAGAGCGTCTCTAGCTCTGGAGGACTCGACATGTCCATGCCTTACCCTGACTGCACATTGATTCCAATGAGTACCCTGTAATTCTTAATTTCTCCGGTGGTGGCGCTGCAGGGATAATGAGCTCTGCCCCAGATTACAGCAGATGTTCCAGCCGCAGGACACGCACCTTATTGTCAGGAGACTCTTCTAACAAAAAGAGATTGTCTAAAGCAGACAATTCCTTTAAGAATTGATACAATAGAACACGCATAGCCCAAACTCCAAAGACAAGGGTGGGCTTTATAATCATTCAAGGGTAAGGGTATGTTCACACGGCTTATTTTCGGGCCGTAAGCGGCCGAAAAATCGGAAGCAGAAGACGTTTTTTATTTTGTGTGTTCACGTACCCTAAAGGTTTATTTTGCGTTTACATTTCCACATGACATTCTGAGGATGCGGTTTTTACTAACTTCTCTGCATATGTCAGCCGGGTAGTTTGTAACACAAGGAGGACAAGGTTAGTGCTCGAAGGCAAAGTGTGACTGGACATTTTCAGTGGTATTATCCTAGCATATCGCTGGGATATGCCATCACGTTAGGATCGCTTAGGGTTTGACCTCTGGGATCCTGAGAACGAAGGGGTTGCAGTGCTGATTTAGCTCTTCTTCCCCTTCACTGTTTATCAGACCTTTAATTTAATTCAGACCCCAGACCAGAATATATACTTACCCTACTGTTGCTGTGTTTGGTCCTGAACGCTATCCGGTCCGTGGTGCAGTTGCCTGCACAGCGAGTGGCCTGGCGCCGCTGTGCAGGGAAATGCACCACGGACCCTTTCAAGTGGACAACGTCAGGACCCAGTGCAGCAAGAGTAGGGAAAGGGTCCTCTTACAAGGCCCAATGTGGGCCGTGTAAACGAGTGCCGATCAACGATACAGCTCATTGATCGGCACTCGTTCGCTCCTTTTAAAAGGAGCTATGTATGGGGACGAGAGCTCATTACTACGATCGCTTGTCCCCATACATTTCTATCATGTAGGCAGCAAATCTCCCTGTTTACACTAGGAGATGTGCTGCCGGAAACGATAATATTTTTGGCTGCATAAACGATACAATCAGTTGATGAACGATTTGCTCCGTGAATACTCGCTTGCCCGATAATTGTAAAAGGGCCTTGAGTATATAGTTTGGTCTGGGGTCTGAATTAAATTAGGGGTCCGGTCTGGGGTCTGATTATTATAGGGGGGTCTGAATTTATTTAGGGGCTCTGGTCTGGGGTGTGAATATATTTAGGGGTTCTGGTCTGGGGTGTGAATATATTTATGGGGTCTGGTGTTTGATATTAATATAGGGGTCTGATACTAATAGAGGGGATCGGAATATATCTGGCCATGCCATTTTATTTAAGCCATGTCGCTAGAAAAGGCCACTACAAATTTTCCACAACCTGCTGTTTAAGGATCACCCTGTGAAATGCCCTCCTAGGTTGACATCTCTGTAAAATGGACCCGTCACCTCTCCTGACATGTCTGTTTTAGTAAATACTTGTATTCCCCATGAAAGAATAATTCTGGAGCAGCTTTTCTTAAAACTCTGCATTCTGTCAATCCTCTGTTATTCCTCCTGGAAATGTATGAATAAGTTGACAACTGCATGTTAGCTTTTCCCTTGTCAATTGGATCTGTCCCTACGCACTCTGACACTGTGTAATCGGTGCTGACAATGTCAGACGACTTCCTATTCACCCTGCATTTGTGAATCCAGCCAAATGTTGGTAAAAGTGTATGTTATGTGATAGGGATGTGGTTTTATGCTTTAGTTTTATATTACAATTGCTCTAAAGAATGACTGTGGATTATAGACAGCGTGAATGTAAGACCTGTCATTACTGTCTCCAGATCCCCACCCAACATTTAATTTTCGGGAGAAATGCATGACATGTCTCTTCTTCTCCTTCACTGCTACGTAAATGATCAGACAGGATTTAATTGTAGCATTTTCCAGTAGAGAAAAACTGTTATTGGTGCTTAATAATAACAAGTACAGTTTATCTGTGTTCATAAATGTAATGCGATAGATAGATCGATAGATAGATAGATAGATAGATAGATAGATAGATAGATAGATAGATAGATAGATAGATAGATAGATAGATAGATAGATAGATAGATAGATAGATAGATAGATAGATAGATAGATATGAGATAGATAGATAGATAGATAGATAGATAGATAGATAGATAGATAGATAGATAGATAGATAGATAGATAGATAGATAGATAGATAGATAGATAGATAGATAGATAGATAGATAGATAGATAGATATGAGATAGATAGATAGATAGATAGATAGATAGATAGATAGATAGATAGATAGATAGATAGATAGACAGATAGATAGATAGATAGATAGATAGATAGATAGATAGATAGATAGATAGATAGATAGATAGATAGATAGATAGATAGATAGATAGATAGATAGAAAATGTTCCAAGCAATAGGCAGCACTCAGTATAGTAATTCAGTGAAAAAGTGGCGCTTTATTCACCCATATTAATGCAGCGTTTCAGCCCCGCTTGTGCCTTTCTCAAGCAATTAAATAACGTGCACAGCACAGTTTAAGTAGGATACATAGTACAATCCAATAATTACATTCAATTAATACAGAAATAGTGATTATTGATCAAATATTATACAATTCATAATGTGGAAAATATTCCTTTAAAAAACATAAAGTGCAGAGTGTAGAAAAGTAAACTTCCAATTTAAAAAATGGTATAATCGATATAGTTCACCCATAAATACTTAATAGGTTAATACAATGTATCTCAATAACATCTGTGTTTATACCGATGGCTCACTCACCAGGGGCCCATATCTCACATGTTGCCTTTTGAAAAAACACCATGTTCCGGAATCTGTTTACTACTAGTGCGCATGTGCAAACACATATCATATGCCAGCGATCTAACAATGTGCTATTGCGCTTACCTAAAGTGACATCTAACATTATTGTGTATATAACCGTTCCATCCGCGCATGCACTCAAGGACAACTGCATATAACTACAAAGCGTCGGCCATATTGGGAAATGGCAGACATGAACTTCTATGTCTAGTATCATATTTTAAACCCAAGTGTGTGCACAAACCATTAGGTATAAATGCCCTAAAGGGATATATCCCATGGTTGATGCCTATATAATAATCAAGCATTATTATGATCCCCTTCTCGCATAGGTACCTGAACCATTGGGTAGGCCGATCCCCCTTAGAGAGTAGCTAATCGCCATGGTAATCAAACGCATCACAACAAATGATGGGCATATAGCCTACCATAGTCATGTGCATACAGACTTACAGGTCTAGAACATCGCCGGGTGCTAGTTATTTTGCCGCCCTCTGGAGAATTTTTTCTTAAAAAAGAGACATCAACCAAACCCTATTCATGTGCATCACACTGGGTTAGAAGAATATAAACAAGAAGAGAAAGGACCACCATGTGCAATTGCTGGATATAACATTTGTATTAGGCTTCGTTCACATCTGCGCCAGGGTCCCGTTCCGTCTGAGATTTCTGTCAGAACGGAACCCTGACTGACACAAACGGAAACCAAAGGTTTCCGTTTCCATCACTATTGTTTTCAATGGTGACAGATGCGGTGCTAATGGTTTCCATTTGTCTCAGTTGTGCAAGGGTTCCATTGTTTTGATGGAATCAATAGCGTAGTCGACTACGCTATTGTTTCCGGCAGAACGAGGGGTCCAGTGCACAACAAGGGCAAACGGAAACCACGGGCACCGGCTCCATCATCATTAAAATCAATGGTGATGGAAACGGAAACCTCTGGTTTCCGTCGGTGTCAGTTTGTGTCTGCTCAGGATCCTGTTCTGACAGAAACCTCAGACGGAACATCAGAACGGGACCCCAACGTAGATGTGAACAGAGCCTTAATCATGTTTTCAAGTCTAAAGTGGTTTCAACTATATACTAATTCATAAGTGAACAATTCACACAGCCCAGACAGGTAAAGTATCCCTTCTTCTGAGAAGAGATATAACATTAAGACCCTCTCCTACTCGGACCCAGTTCCGATTTACCAATTTATCCTTCAGGTTTTTGATCAACGATAGGAAAATAAAGGAGGAGCCATTCTGATAAACTCTGTATACATCCCGCTAAAATAGACCAATGTCTACGGATAATCCCCGAAACTGACTGACTTCACTATAAATTGAAACAAAAGGCATCCTTTTGTTCTTATCACCCCTCTTAAAGTTCTGCAGAAGGTAAGTGTAGCATCCATAGCCACGGGCCGTCAAGTTTATTCACCTCCCGACGCCCGCAGCCATGGATCAGTGAGCGCTGGCTCGCATCTCACTTCCGCTCCGGTCCACTGTGTACCGTAGGGTGCGCGCGCACATGTGAATAATCATCATCATCATCACCTACACATGATTTCCTGGACTATAAGAAGGGCCCTGCCCTTCTGATCCTTGCCTGAGCGTTGTTAGTGTATCCCAAGTCTGTCTTGCAAATGGTCCCTTAGTGTTTTCCCACTCCAGTTGTTACCCGTGCCCTGTTACCGGTTCCTGTATCCCGTGCTGTGTTCTTGTTCCTATGCCTACTAGTGTTGGAGTCGTGTTTACTGCACCTGCTTTCGTTTGCCACATCCAGTGTCATCTGCCACGTCCAGTGCCATCTTCCACGTCCAGTGTGATCCGCCACATCTTGTGCAACGTGTTACACCTGCTGTCATCTGCCACGTCTGGCGTAATCTGCTGGACACACCTCCATCCGTGCCAAAACCTTGGCCACTGCCTGGACTATTCTGGTACCCTTGTGCGGCACTTTGTATTGCTGGGGTACTCTGTGGTTTGGCCAGCTGCCTCCCTGCTATGGCGGTGCGGCCCAGTGGGTCCACATACCCACAGACCGTGACAGTAAGGACATTTCAGATTTTCTGCTCTCTTCCAATGCTCCTGTATCGGGGTAACTCCTATCCCGATTTTTATTTGCAAGCATATTCAAATTATTATAAATTAATTCATCCCTATTAATTATTCTTTTTACTCTGAGAAATTAACTATAGGGAAGGGACCCTATAATCGTGGGTAATTGCTGTCAAATCTAAGGAGGTTATTCCTATCCGTAGTTTTAACAAATAGGTTGCTAACCAATTCATGATCTGCAATACTTATCTGTACATTCAAGAAGTGTATCACTGCCTTGGAATGCACTACTGTAAATTTTACCTCTGGGCCTATGCTGTTAAGATAAAGGTGGACGCGCCTTCCTGGTGAAGAGATGTCGTCACCAGCAGGAGGTCAGTGCTCAGCAGGCGGCCTCGGGTCGGCTTCCCCACTCCAGCCCACGGCACTTCTCCCTATATTGCCTCAGGCAGCCTCCGGCCAGGGGACATCAGGGGCACCATTGCACGCGGCCGCAGAGCAGCTGCACCCGCCACCACAGCTGTGTGCACCGAGTCAGGACCCGCCGGCCATCTTTAGAGGGTCGCTGGCCACAACTACATACTCGAGGGAACCCCAGTCAGTCTCTTCCCAGGGTCCCCCGTTATCCATGGAGCGAACTTTAGCAGAATTATGGGAGATGGTCAAAGTACACCCCACCAAAACCGACCTTGATCACCGTCTTGCCCGGCTCGAGGAGAAACACGATTGGGCCATTGGTGCGGTCACACAGGAGGTACGTGCACTGACCACAAGGGTGGAAACGTTAGAGCGACAGTATTCCATATCCTCAGTAGACATCTCTGTCTTATCACAGTCCCAGGCCACCCAAGCTACGCAAATACGGGACTTCTCTTTACACCTGGATGATGTAGAAAACAGGGGGAGACGGAACAATTTGAAGCTAAGAGGCATACCAGAATCTGTCCCCACGGATGTACTTTATGACACGGTGTCACAAATTTTTAATAACCTTCCTGACCGACCGCGTGATATGGCCATCGAAATGGACAGAGTCCACAGATTAGCGGGCCCCCGGAACAGAGACGGCAATCGACCCAGGGACGTGATTTGTAGAGTACATTTCTACAAACAAAAAGAAGAAATTGCCAGGAGAGCCTGGGAGAAGGGGTCTCTTCCCTTTGAAGGCGCTGACATTACAATCCTGCCAGATGTTTCGAGGCTGACACTCTCCATGCGCAGATTAGTCCGTCCTTTGCGGGAGGCGACGAAGGCAGCTGGCGCAACCTACAGATGGGGACACCCCTTTCACATTATTCTCCGCAGGTTGGGACAATCCTTTGCGGTCCGGTCCCCAGATGACCTAGAGGAAGCGTTTTGGAGATCTCACTGGTACTGTTACCTGATTGGACCGAACCTCCGGCACCGTTTGCACTCAGAGGGGGTCCGTTCCCAGAATTCGTGTCCCACTTCCCGCCTCGTCATGGAGCGGAGCAACCCGTGACCCGACCTCCAGAGCGACGATCTCCGCACGGAGACCGCAGATTCGGGCCCATGGATTCCCGGCCCCCAGGACGCCGCTCTCCTCTAAGGGACTGATCGCCACTCTTTCTTTATATCTGGACAGATAAAGGCACCTTTTTCCCCCCTTTTTCTCCTGCAGGGTTCTCATCAAGCGGTGACTGCTGGCGTTGAAGGGGTTGCTTCAGAGACATTGCTCTAATAAAGGGTCGGGGGTGCAGGTTTATTTTGGTCGGGGAGGTTACTGCTGTTTAGTTTTGAAGGGGATGGTGGGCCAATTTGAT
Organism: Rhinoderma darwinii; assembly: GCF_050947455.1. Lineage (NCBI taxonomy): Eukaryota > Metazoa > Chordata > Amphibia > Anura > Rhinodermatidae > Rhinoderma > Rhinoderma darwinii. The sequence continues at coordinate 40,239,876 of NC_134691.1, read as the reverse complement.
AGATGATCTGGTGGGTTCGGGGCTTCGATGCAATTTATTTGAAATTCTTACTGTTGATTGCTGTGCTTGTGAGACACTGTTTTCTACGCTCCTGTCCTTCCGCGTTCCTCATTAGGGTTCCGAGATCAGCGCTGTGGCGGGAGGCTTCCTCAGGGAAGGCGTAGTTCTCGTAGAGTACTGGAGGTTTTAGCACTCCAACTTTAGAGTGTTTGTGTTTTTCGCTCTTCTCTTCTTCCTTTCCTTCCTTCCTTCCCTCCCCCCCCCTTTTTCTTTGCCCATACCTCTGTCTGTCACCATGTCTGACATAACTGTTATCTCTCTGAACGCACAGGGTCTGAATATTCCAGAGAAGAGGTCCTCCATTCTCTGTCTGCTGTGGAAAAGGAAAGCGCACGTGGCGTTTCTGCAGGAGACTCACTTTCGGGCTGATGGTATACAGAGGCTTACAGACTCCAATTACCTGGACGTGTACCACAGTACGTCCCCTGACTCCAAGACCAAAGGGGTTTCTATCTTGATTTCCTGCTCTCTACATTGGGAGCATGTGGAGACTTGCACAGATGGAGCGGGCCGGTACCTCTTCGTGATGGTTAAGCTAGACAACACACTCTGGCTACCTACTACCTCCCCAACACTGGTCAAGTAGCCTTCTTGGAAAGGGTGCTTGGTGCGTTGGACGGCTTTCTGGAAGGCACCCTAATACTGGGGGGGATTTGAATATCACACTTGACCCCTTGTTAGACTCTTCGAGAGGGCATTCCTCTCTATCCCGGGCAGCACACCGTCGGATGCGTCGGCTGCTGCACAAACACCAGTTAGTGGACACATGGCGGGTCCTGCATCCTTCGACCAGGGATTATACGTTCTACTCGGCGCCCCATAACTCCTACTCCAGACTCGACTACTTTTTTCTGCGCTACGCACACCTCCCTAGCCTTACCTCAGCCTCCATTGACAGCATCACACTATCTGATCATGCCCTCATCACTCTCACTCTTTCCCGTCCCGCTGCCCACTCTCGCTCTTGGCAGTGGCGACTGAATGAGTCGCTTCTCCAGGATCAGAGGGTGGTCTCGGAGATTCGTAGGGACTTAGTGGAGTACTTCGCTTTAAACACCACATCAGGGGTAGATCCCTTTTGCATCTGGGAAGCACACAAATGCGTGGTGCGCGGGGCCTTTATCCGGGTGGGTACTAAACTTAAAAAGGAACGGTCGGCACTCCTTAGGGATTTATTGACTCGGATACATCACTTGGAACAGTCACATAAGGCAACCCAGGATAGGGAGGTGGGGGCAGAACTGGGACAGTTGAGAGAGCAGGTGCGTTCATTATGCCTGGCAAAGGCAAGGGCATAGTTAAATGTAGGCGTCACTTTTATGAATTTAGTAACAAACCCGGGTGGGCTTTGGCTAGAGCACTTAGAAAGACCCGCGTCCGTACATATGTCCCTTATGTTCTAGGTCCACAAAATCGACGCCTCCAGCTTCCACAAGACATCTCAGAAGCCTTCCGTGCCTACTATCACGCTCTTTATAATCTTCCCCGAGCACCTCCTTCTACGGAAGGTGGTGGTCACCTGGAGAAGATTGACCAGTATCTGCGGTCATCAGGGATGAAATGTATCCCTCCTGAGTAGAGATGAGCGAACCGGGACAACCGAACCCGGTTTCGGTCCGAACTTCCGGAAAAGTTCGGTTCGCAGCGAATCCGAACTTCACCGGGTTCGGCCGAACCCGTTTTGACCGAACCCGGTCAAAAACATTATACAAATCGGCAGCCACTTGTCTCTATCAATCACTGATAGAGAAAAGAGGCTGCTGATTAAAAATAAAATAAAAAGCATTTCATACGTACCCGGTCGTTGTCTTGGTGACGAGTCCCTCTTCTTCCTCCAGTCCGACCTTTTCTGACGCGGCAGCCTGTGATTGGCTGCAGAGGCCTCTGCAGCCTGTGATTGGCTGCGGAGGCCGCGGCAGCCTGTGATTGGCTGCAGCGCTCACATGGGCTGCATCGTCATCAAGGAATGTCGGGCCGGATGTCGAGAGGGACGCGTCACCAAGGCAACGGCCAGGAGACCGGACTGGAGGAAGCAGGGAGTTCCCGGTAAGTATGAACGTCTTTTTTTTTTTACAGGTACTGTGATCGGTAGTCACTGTCCAGGGTACTGAAACAGTTACTGCCGATCAGTTAACTCTTTCAGCACCCTGGACAGTGACTATTTAGGGTATGTGCACACACACTAATTACGTCCGTAATTGACGGACGTATTTCGGCCGCAAGTACCGGACCGAACACAGTGCAGGGAGCCGGGCTCCTAGCATCATAGTTATGTACGATGCTAGGAGTCCCTGCCTCTCTGCAGGACAACTGTCCCGTACTGTAATCATGTTTTCAGTACGGGACAGTAGTTCCACGGAGAGGCAGGGACTCCTAGCATCGTACATAAGTATGATGCTAGGAGCCCGGCTCCCTGCAGTGTGTTCGGTCCGGTACTTGCGGCCGAAATACGTCCGTCAATTACGGACGTAATTAGTGTGTGTGCACATACCCTTACTGACGTCGCCTAGCAACGCTGCCGTAATGACGGGTGCACACATGTAGCCACCCATCATTACGGGGCCTCATGCACACGACCATAAAAACACCCGTTATCACGGGTCGTAATTACGACCCGAAATAGCGGGCCCATAGACTTCTGTTAGCCACGGGTACCTTCCCGTTTTCTCACGGGAAGGTGCCCGTGCCGTTAAAAAGATAGAACATGTTCTATTTTTTTATTTTACAGGCCGTGCTCGTAATTACGACTCGTAACTACGAGCACGGCCGGCCGGCCACGGGCAGCCGGCCGCTTTTGCGAACCGTGCTGTCATTATAATTATAGCAGCACGGCCCGTAAAATAGAAAAATAGAACATGTTCTATTTTTTTAACGGCACGGGCACCTTCCCGTGAGAAAACGGAAAGGTACCCGTGGGTAACAGAAGTCTATGAGCCCGTTATTGCGGGTCGTAATTACGACCCGCAATAACGGGTGTTTTTACGGTCGTGTGCATAATGGGAGCACGGCTCGGAAAAACGAACGGCTGCCCGTGCTCATCTCCTGAAATACTCTGTGCTGCCTTAAACTCTGTGGACAGGTCAGGATCCTGTTTCTTTTAAATGCTGCTAGGGAACCCGCTCGATCCACTATATAAGGCTACGCTACAGTGCAGCATTTAAAAGAAACAGGATCCTGACCTGTCCACAGAGTTTAAGGCAGCACAGAGTATTTCAGGAGATGAGCGTGCAGATTCAGTGCTGCTGTGAACTCTGCTCTTACCATTACGTAGCTCTCAGTCTGTTACCTCTCCTCCACTCCTGTCCTCAAGAACACTTTCACATGATTGGCAAGTCACCACGTAATGGTAAGAGCAGAGTTCACAGCAGCACAGAGTATTTCAGGAGATGAGCGTGCGGATCTTGTGCGTGGTGGTGACTTGCCAATCATGTGAACGTGTTATAGAGGACAGGAGTGGAGGAGATGTAACAGACTGAGCTACGTAATGGTAAGAACAGAGTTCACAGCAGCACAGAGTATTTCAGGAGAGGAGCGTGCAGATTCAGTGCTGCTGTGAACTCTGCTCTTACCATTACGTAGCTCAGTCTGTTACCTCTCCTCCACTCCTGTCCTCAATAACACCTTCACATGATTGGCAAGTCACCACCCCGCACAAGATCTGCACGCTCATCTCCTGAAATACTCTGTGCTGCTGTGTAGGAGTGTAGGAGAGGTAACAGACTGAGAGCTACGTAATGGTAAGAGCAGAGTTCACAGCAGCACTGAAACTGCATGCTCATCTCCTGAAATACTCTGTGCTGCCTTAAACTCTATGGACAGGTCAGGATCCTGTTTCTTTTAAATGCTGCACTGTAGCGCAGCCTTATATAGTGGATCGAGCGGGTTCCCCAGCAGTTTTTAAAAGAAACGGTGTTTGTGTATGTGTGTGTTTGTGTATATATGTGTGTTTGGGTATGTGACTTTGTCTGTTTTTGTTTTTATATGTGTATTTGTGTATATGTGTGTGTGTGTATATATGGGTGTGTTTGTGTATATATGGGTGTATTTGTGTATATGTTTGTGTGTAGATGTTTGTGTGTGTTTTTGTATATGTGTGTGTTTGTGTATATGTGTGTATATGGGTGTGTGTTTGTGTGTATATATGGGTGTGTTTGTGTATATGTGTTTGTGTATATGTGTGTTTGGGTATGTGTGTTTTTGTTTGTATATGTGTTTGTGTATATGTGTTCGTGTATGTGTGTGTATAACTGTGTGTGTGTGTGTGTTTGGATATGTGTGTTTTTGTTTGTATATGTGTGAGTTTGTGTATATGTGTGTGTGTTTGTCTGTTTATGTGTGTGTGTGTGTGTATATCTTGTTGTGTTTGTGAATATATGTGTGTGTCTGTGTATGGTTGTTTGTTTGTGTGTGCGTGTATATATGTGTGTAGGTGAGCAGAAGTATTGGTATTGTTCACATTGATAACTGTTTTTTTATGTTGTTGCAGATTTTGATGTACCGATTGGACTACATCTTCGATTCGTTGGACTACTGCGTAGATCTACGTTTTTTCAAATTTTAATAAAATGGTTAACGAGGGTTTTGTTGGGGATTTCTTATTTCAATAAAAAAGAATTGTCTTTGTGGTTTTTTTTAAACTTTATTAGTGCCTAGATAATGGTAGTTGGCTGATTGACAGCGTCCATTATTAAGGCGGTACTTAGTGTTAGCCGGTGCAGAGGCTAGCACTAACCACCCATTATTACCCCGGTACCCACCACCACCAGGGGTGGCGGGAAGAGCTTGGTACGATCCAGTACCCGACCATCTGTTGTGATGGTCGGGTACTGGGGCGGCCGTAGGCTGGTATTATGAGGCTGGGAAGGGCCAAAATCAGTGGACCTTCCCACCCTTGTAATGCTAGGCTGCTGCTGCTGTGTTGTATCGGGCTGGTTATAAAAATGGGGGGGACCCCCACGTGTTTTTTTTTTTTGAATTTAACAAATTTAGCAATAGACGTTGGGTCCCCCACATTTTTAATAACCAGCCATATACAAGGCCGCAGCAGTCTGGCATTACATTGGTGGGAAGGGCCACTGGTTTTGTCCATTCCCAGGCTAATAACACTGTGTTGTATGTGGCTGGTTATGATAAATTGGGTGGAACCCCATGTCTTTTTAAAAAAAAATATTTAAATAAATAATTTAAAAAAATGACGTGGGGTCCCCCCCACTTTTATAACCAGCCAGATACAACACAGCAGCAGCAGCCTAGCATTACAAGGGTGGGAAGGTCCACTGTTTTTGGCCCTTCCCAGCCTCATAATACCAGCCTGCGGCCGCCCCAGAGCCCGACCATCACAACAGATGGTCGGGTACTGGATCGTACCTGGCTCTTCCCGGCACCCCTGGTGGTGGTGGGTACCGGGGTAATAATGGTGGTTAGTGTTAGCCTCTGCACCGGCTAACACTAAGCCTCGCCTTTGTAATGGATGTTGTCACTCAGACAGCGGCCATTACTAAAGTGGTAGTAATAAAATTTGAAAAGACAAAGATATAGATAAAATATTTTATTGAAATAAAGCACCCCCAACACAACCCTCATTAACCATTTTATTGTAGAAAAAAAAATGTCATCTAAGTAGTCCTCGAAACCGACGTAGTCCAAACACCAAACCTGTGGAAAAAAAAAATTAAATAAAACATGTCGTAGGCTTAGATTCAGTTTAATTTGTGATACTGACTGTTATACCATGTATAGAAGCCTGCCGTGAAGTTGACTTAGATACAGGGCGCCAGCAGACAGTATCATACATGGCCATACATACATATATACAAACATACATACAAGCATGCACATATATACATGCAAATATACATACATGCAAACATACACACATATATACATGCAAACTATCATACATACATGCATACACACACACATGAAAACATACATACATACAAACAAACATGCAAAGATACATACATACATATATACAAGCATGCACAAATATACATGCAAACATAAATACATGCAAACATAATTACATACATGCACATATATATAAACATACATGCAAACATACATGCAAAAATAAAAACATGCAAACATACATACATGCACATATATACATACATACATGACAACATACATACAAACATACATGACAACATACATACATGCAAACATACATACATGCAAACATACATACACACATGCAAACATATATACATGCAAATATACATACAAACATGCACATGTATACATACATGCCAACATACATGCAAACATACATGCACATATATACATACATACATACATGACAACATACATACATGCAAATATATACATGCAAATATACATACATACACACATGCACATATATACATACATGCCAACATACATGCACATATATACATACATGACAACATACATACATACATACATGACAACATACATACATACATACATACATACATACATATATATATATATATACACACATGCAAATATACATACAAACATGCATACATACATACAGGCAAACATACATTCATGCAAACACACATACATGCAAACATACATACATTCATGCAAACATACATACATACATACAAATATACATACACATATATACATACATACATACATACATGACAACATACATACATACATACATACATACATACAAAAATACATACATGCAAACATACATACATACATGCAAATATATACATGCAAATATACATACAAACATGCACATGTATACATACATGCCAACATACATGCAAACATACATGCACATATATACATACATACATGACAACATACATACATGCAAATATATACATGCAAATATACATACATACACACATGCACATATATACATACATGCCAACATACATGCACATATATACATACATGACAACATACATACATACATACATACATACATGACAACATACATACATACATACATACATACATATATATATATATATACACACATGCAAATATACATACAAACATGCATACATACATACATGCAAACATACATTCATGCAAACACACATACATGCAAACATACATACATACATACAAATATACATACACATATATACATACATACATACATACATGACAACATACATACATACATACATGACAACATACATGCAAAAATACATACATGCAAACATACATACATACATGCAAATATATACATGCAAATATACATACAAACATGCACATATATACATACATGCCAACATACATGCACAGATATACATACATACATACATACATACATGACAACATACATACATGCCAACATACATACATACATACATACATACATACATACATGCCAAAAAAAAATTATAATACGTTCATACTTACTTTCCTCCTGTCCGGCCTCCAGCGATGACGTTTCATCCATGTCGCCGCTGCAGCCTGTGATTGGCTGCAGAGGCGGTCACGTGGGATGAAGCGTCATCCTGACGTGCGTGACCGCCACTACAGCCTGTGATTGGCTGCAGCGGCGAAAGGGATGAAACGTCATCGCTGGAGGCCGGACAGGAGGAAAGTAAGTACGAACGTATAATTTTTATTTTTTTATTACATTTATTAAAATTGTATTTTCCGCGCGCCGAGCATGTACTGTGAAGGTTGCTGAAAGAGTTAGTGCAGCCCATTAACTCTATCAGCACCCCGGACAGTAGCATGCTCGGCGCACGGAAGTGACAGGTTCGGTCAGAACTAGTTCGATCCGAACCGAACTTTTTTGTGAAATTCGGCGAACTAGCCGAACCGAACTTTTGATAAGTTCGCTCATCTCTACTCCTGAGGCGATCGCGGCTCTGGAGGCACCCATTTCCCCGGAAGAACTGGCATGGGCACTGAAGGACTCACCCACTGGGAAGGCACCGGGCCCGGATGGTCTGCCCCTACAATATTATAGAGCCTATCTGGACTTGCTCTCGCCCCACTTCTTCCAGGCATTAAATTCTATTACTGAGGGGGGGTCCATTCCCCGAGACATCTTGAGGGCCCATATTACGGTCATACTGAAGGAAGGGAAAGATTCCTCCCTGTTTTTCGTCCCATTTTGCTACTTAATGTGGATTTAAAACTATTTGCTAAGATCCTGGCACAGAGGTTGACTCCGCTCTTGCATAACGTGATACATAAAGACCAGGTGGGCTTTATGCCATCGCGGGAGGCACGGGATAATACCACTCGAGCGATTAATTTAATGTACCAAGCAGCCATTGCTACCCCTCCCACTTGCTTTCTGTCGACGGATGCGGAAAAGGCCTTCGACAGAGTCAACTGAGATTTTATGCAGGCTACCTTGCGGCACGTGGGCTTAGGGGCACACATGATAGACTGGATTTCGGGTCTCTACTCTTCCCCGTCGGCACAGGTCAAGGTCACATTGCGGGCATAACCCTGGGCGAACGGGTCCATAAGGTTGCCGCCTATGCGGATGACCTACTCTTCTTCCTCACGTCTCCCAGGATTTCCTTGCCCAACCTAATGGCGGAGTTAAATAGATATTCGAAATTATCTAACTTTAAGGTCAACTATCAGAAGTCCGAGGCTCTCAACATTTCGTTGCCGCAGAATCTGGTCGACGATTTGTCAGAGTCCTTTCCATTCAAATGGGCAAGAGACTCCCTTAAATATCTGGGGGTGCAGCTTCCTGGGGACCTGTCTCGCCTTTATGCAGTGAACTTCCCTCCGCTGCTTCAACGGGTGAAAGGTGATCTGGACTCGTGGACTTCGGGAACTTTCACATGGTTTGGGAGGTGCGCAATTTTCAAAATTTATATTTTGCCGCGGATTCTGTATCTCTTTCAGGCCCTCCCGATACAAGTCCCACGCCCGTTCTTTCAATCTCTGTTGTCTCTCCTACACAAATTTATCTGGGCGGGGAAACCTGCGTGTATTGCCCGTTCCATGCTTTTTCGTACAAAGCGGGAGGGGGGTGTGGTTCTTCCGGACTTTATCTCCTACCATCACGCCTCCCACCTGGCACAAATCCTAGACTGGTTCAGACATAATGAGATCAAGGAATGGGTGTCCATGGAACAGGCATTTCTAACGGTCCCCTTGCAGACTTTACCGTGGTTAGGTAAACATACTCCCCTGGCCGCACGGACACACCCGACGATCGGGCCCACCTTGGCAGTTGCGGCACGGCTTTTTCCTAGTGCAGAGATCTCTCCGTCCCCCTCTCCCCTGTACCCGATTTTGGGTAACCCTGCCTTTCTGCCGGGGCAGGAAGGAGGTCCTTTCCTGCTATGGCTGAGGGCGGGTCAGGGACGTGCGACGCACTTCTTGCAGGAGGAGTGTTGGATGTCGGGCGCACAGTTACAGTCCTTATCAGATCCTGTCTCCTTTTCTGCATGGCAGGTCACCCAGCTACGACATTTCCTGGCGAGCTTAATTAATCCGGCGGCGTATTCGCGTGATAGCTCTCCATTCAAACTTTTATGCACAGGTACGGGCACGGTGCGACACTCCCTGTCTAAACTTTACAGGCTTTTGGTTTCGCCCTCTAACCAGCGCATCCCTTCATATCTGCTTAGCTGGGAACGTGACTTGGGGCTCTCATTCACTCCTGAACAGCGAGATCGTCTGTTTATCATGACACATAAGTCCTCAATGGCCAGTAGATATCAAGAGGCAGGGTTTAAGATTCTGTCTCGTTGGTATAGGGTGCCTTCCAGATTGCACGCTATGATTCCAGCGGTTTCACCTCTGTGTTGGAGATGTGGGGACCATGTGGGTACAATCTTACATATTTTTTGGGACTGTCCACTCTTGGCTGATTTCTGGTCCGAGGTGTGGCACATTTCCTCTAAATTTACGGATTTTTCCCTTCCAAGAACACCGGACCTTTTTCTGCTCCACCTGTGTGAGATGCCTTTGTCCAGTGGCGTAACTACCGCCGTAGCAGCAGTAGCGGCTGCTACGGGGCCCGCGGCATGAGGGGGCCCGTGTCGCCCACCGGCACGGGCCTCCACCATGGCCGCAGGCTCCGCAAGCAGCCGCTATGGCTGCTATAGCGCGACGCCACTGAACAGTACGGCAGAGCAGGGAGGTATCTCCCCGCTCTGCCATTAAGCAAAAGACATGTATCCCCTATCCACAGGACAGGGGAGACATGTGTGATCGCTGGCAGCGATAGGGAGAACGGGGGACCGAAAGTCCCCTGAAGTTCTCCATCACAAACCTCGGACTTCCGTGGTCTGTGTCGTCAGCTCCGTAGAAATGAATGGAGCGCCGGTCCCGCTTGTGCGTATGCGTGACCAGCGCTCCATTCATTTCTACAGAGCTGCGCAGACGCCGGAAGTCAGAGGTTAGTCATGGAGAACTTGGGGGGACTTTCAGTCCCCCGTTCTCCCTATCGCTGCCAGCGATCACACATGTCTCCCCTATCCTGTGGATAGGGGATACATGTATTTTATTAGGACACACTGTAGGTCGCATTTTTTTGGGAGGGGGGACGCTGTATGGCGTTCCCTACAGGGGGGGAACGTTGTATGGCGTTCCCTACAGGGGGGGGGGACGCTGTATGGCGTTCCCTACAGGGGGGGGACGCTGTATGGCGTTCCCTACAGGGGACGACGACGCTGTATGGCGTTCCCTACAGGGGGGACGGCGCTGTATTGCGTTCCCTACAGGGGGGGACGCTGTATGGCGTTCCCTACAGGGGGGGGAACGTTGTATGGCGTTCCCTACAGGGGGGGACGCTGTATGGCGTTCCCTACAGGGGGGGGACGCAGTATGGCGTTCCCTACAGGGGGGGGACGCTGTATGGCGTTCCCTACAGGGGGGGGGGCGCTGTATGGCGTTCCCTACAGGGGGGGACGCTGTATTGCGTTCCCTACAGGGGGGGACGCTGTATTGCGTTCCCTACAGGGGGGACGACGCTGCATGGCGTTCCCTACAGGGGGGGGCCGCTGTATGGCGTTCCCTACATGGGGGACGGGACTCTGTATGGTGTTCCCTACAGGGGGGGCTGTATGGCGTTCCCTACAGACCCCCCCTGTAGGGAACGCCATACAGACTCCCTGTAGGTAACACCATACAGTCCCCCCTGTAGATAACGCCAGACAGCCCCCTCTAGGGAACGCCATACAGCCCCCCTATAGATAACGCCAGACAGCCCCCTCTAGGGAACGCCATACAGTCCCCCCTCTAGATAAGGCCATACAGCCCCACCCTGTAGATAGCGCCATACAGTTCCCCCTGTAAATAGCGCCATACAATCCCCCTGTAGATAGCGCCATACAGCCCCCCTGTAGATAACGCCATACAGCCCCCCTGTAGATAGCGCCATACAGTTCCCCCTGTAGATAGCGCCATACAGCCCCCCTGTAGATAGCGCCATACAGCCCCCCCTGTAGATAGTGCCATACAGCCCCCCCTGTAGGGAATACCATACAGTCCCCCCCTGTAGGGAACGCCATACAGTCCCCCCCTGTAGGGAACGCCATATACCCCCCTGTAGGGAACGCCATACAGTCCCCCCGTAGATAACGCCATACAGCCCCCTCTGTAGATAGCGCCATACAGCCCCCTCTGTAGATAGCGCCATACCGCCCCCTCTGTAGATAGCGCCATACCGCCCCCTCTGTAGATAGCGCCATACCGCCCCCTCTGTAGATAACGCCATACAGCCCCCTCTGTAGATAACGCCATACAGCCAGCCCCCTCTGTAGATAACGCCATAAAGCCCCCTCTGTAGATAGCGCCATACAGCCCCCTCTGTAGATATCTACAAAGGGGGCTGTATGGCGTTATCTACAGGTGGGCTGTATGGCGTTATCTACAGAGGGGGCTGTATGGCGCTATCTACAGAGGGGGCTGTATGGTGCTATCTACAGAGGGGGCTGTATGGCGCTATCTACAGAGGGGGCTGTATGGCGCTATCTACAGAGGGGGCTGTATGGCGCTATCTACAGAGGGGGCTGTATGGCGTTATCTACGGGGGGACTGTATGGCGCTATCTACAGAGGGGGCTGTATGGCGTTATCTACAGAGGGGGCTGTATGGCGCTATCTACAGAGGTGGCTGTATGGCGTTGTCTACGGGGGGACTGTATGGCGTTCCCTACCGGGGGGCGGTATGGCGTTATCAAAAGGGGGGTTTGTAAAAAAGGCACTATCTACAAGCGGGGGGTTGTGTGACACCCTGGGGAGGGGGGGCCCCAGTCAAAAGTTTGCTATGGGGCCCAGTCTTTCCTAGTTACGCCTGTTAGGGATCTACCAGGTACTTCATCTAGGTATACTCCTGGGATTAATCAATCCACACCTGAGGCCAGACCTGTTCGACTGACACCATCTCCCACCAACCAGGGTGGCAGGCTCAGGAGTGGGAGAGCCTATCGCGGCCTGGTCTGTCGGAGTTAGCTCCGCCCCCTGTCCTTTATTACCTGCCCTGTTCTCTCCCTCAGTGCTTGTAATTCTTTTGGATTCCTGGCCCCACTGCTGCTTGCTCCAGCCTGCTTCTGCCGTGCTTCTGCCTTGCTGCAGTTCTGCTTGACCTGCTTTGCTTTGCCCCTGGCTTGCTTCTGTCTCCGTGCCCGCTCGGGTGTACTCACTTCGTCCTGGTCCTGACTGTTGGTTCGCCGCTCCGTTTCCTCGTGGCGTTCCGTGGCTACTGCCCCTTCCCTTGCGTGTTCCCTGTTTGTTTTCCATGTCCCCTCGACAACGTAGGGAGTTTCGCAGAATGAATGGTCTCTGCTTCTACTGTGGGGACGACAAGCATCTACTGAACACCTGTCCCAGGCGCAAGAATAAGAAGCCGGAAAACTTCCGCGCCTAAGTGATCATCGGGGAGGTCACTTGGGCGCACAGGTATTTCCCGTTAATGTGAAACGCAATAAAATTTTGCTTCCCTTTCAGGTCTCGTTTGCTGGCCGGTCTGCCACGGGCAGTGCTTTCGTGGATTCTGGCTCATCTGCTAATATCATGTCTGTGGAATTTGCTATGTCTCTAAAGATGCCTTGTATTGATTTACCTTATCCTATCCCTGTAGTAGGAATCGACTCAACTCCCCTTGCTAATGGTTATTTTACTCAGCATACTCCTGTTTTTGAACTCCTGGTTGGCTCCATGCATTTGGAGCAGTGCTCTGTACTGGTGATGCAGGGATTATCGTCTGATCTGGTTTTAGGCCTTCCCTGGTTGCAGTTGCATAATCCCACGTTTGATTGGAATACTGGGGATCTCACCAAATGGGGTAATGAATGTCTTATGTCATGTCTTTCTGTTAACTCTATTTCTCCCCGGGAGGAGGTAAACACGCTTCCTGAGTTTGTTCAGGACTTCGCCGATGTGTTTTCTAAGGAGGCCTCCGAGGTGTTGCCCCCCCATAGAGATTACGATTGCGCTATCGATTTGGTGCCTGGTGCCAAGCTTCCTAAGGGTAGGATATTTAATCTTTCATGTCCTGAACGTGAAGCTATGAGGGTGTATATCCAAGAATGCCTGGCCAAGGGTTTCATTCGCCCCTCGACTTCTCCTGTAGGTGCTGGCTTCTTCTTCGTGGGGAAGAAGGATGGTGGTCTTAGGCCGTGCATTGATTATCGTAACCTGAATAAGGTCACCGTAAGGAACCAGTACCCACTTCCTTTGATTCCGGATCTTTTTAATCAGGTTCAGGGAGCCCAATGGTTTTCTAAGTTCGATCTACGGGGGGCATATAACCTTATCCGCATCAAAGAGGGGGATGAGTGGAAAACTGCGTTCAACACACCCGAGGGTCATTTCGAATACCTGGTCATGCCCTTTGGGTTGTGTAATGCCCCTGCTGTCTTCCAGAATTTTATTAATGAAATCCTGAGAGAGTACCTGGGTAATTTTCTTGTTGTGTACCTTGATGACATACTGGTGTTTTCCAAGGACTGGTCCTCCCACGTGGAGCATGTCAGGAAGGTGCTCCAGGTCCTTCGGGAGAATAATCTGTTTGCTAAGACTGAAAAATGTGTCTTTGGGGTACAGGAGATACCATTTTTAGGGCAAATCCTCACTCCTCATGAATTCCGCATGGACCCTGCCAAGGTTCAAGCTGTGGCGGAATGGGTCCAACCTGCCTCCCTTAAGGCGTTACAGTGTTTTTTAGGGTTCGCCAACTATTACAGGAGATTTATTGCCAACTTCTCGGTCGTCGCTAAGCCTCTTACGGACCTTACCCGCAAGGGTGCTGATGTCCTCCATTGGCCCCCTGAGGCCGTCCAGGCCTTTGAGACTCTCAAGAAGTGCTTTATCTCGGCCCCCGTGCTGATTCAGCCCAACCAAGAGGAGCCATTTATTGTGGAGGTTGACGCTTCCGAGGTGGGAGTGGGGGCCGTCTTGTCCCAGGGTACCAGCTCCCTCACCCATCTCCGCCCCTGTGCTTACTTCTCTAGGAAGTTTTCGCCCACGGAGAGTAACTATGATATTGGCAACCGCGAACTTCTAGCCATTAAATGGGCTTTTGAGGAGTGGCGGCACTTCCTGGAGGGGGCCAGACACCAGGTAACGGTCCTTACGGATCACAAGAATCTGGTTTTCCTAGAATCGGCCCGGAGGCTTAATCCTAGACAAGCTCGGTGGGCACTATTCTTTACCAGATTTAATTTCTTGGTTACCTATTGGGCTGGGTCCAAGAATATTAAGGCTGATGCTCTGTCACGTAGTTTCATGGCCAATCCTCCTTCCGAGAAGGATCCTGCTTGTATTTTACCCCCTGGTATAATCGTCTCTGCCACGGATTCTGATTTAGCTTCTGATATCGCGGCTGATCAGGGTGCAGCTCCCGGGAACGTCCCTGGGGACAAACTGTTTGTTCCCCTGCAATACCGGCTGAGGGTACTCAGGGAAAACCATGACTCCGCTCTATCTGGTCATCCTGGCATCTTGGGCACCAAACACCTCATTACCAGAAACTATTGGTGGCCTGGGTTGCCTAAAGATGTTAGGGCTTACGTCGCCGCTTGTGAGGTTTGCGCTAGGTCCAAAACCCCTAGGTCCCGACCTGCGGGCCTACTACGTTCCTTGCCCATTCCCCAGAGACCTTGGACCCATATCTCCATGGATTTTATCACCGATTTGCCTCCATCTCAGGGCAAGTCGGTGGTGTGGGTGGTAGTCGACCGCTTCAGCAAGATGTGCCACTTTGTGCCCCTTAAGAAGCTACCTAACGCCAAGACGTTAGCTTCTTTGTTTGTGAAACACATCCTGCGTCTCCATGGGGCCCCAGTCAATATCGTTTCTGACAGAGGGGTACAATTTGTTTCCTTATTTTGGAGAGCTTTTTGTAAAAAGTTGGAGATTGATCTGTCCTTCTCCTCCGCCTTCCATCCCGAAACTAATGGCCAAACGGAAAGGACCAACCAATCCCTGGAACAATATTTAAGGTGTTTCATCTCTGACTGTCAATTCGATTGGGTCTCATTCCTTCCCCTTGCTGAATTTTCCCTGAATAACCGGGTCAGTAACTCGTCAGGGGTCTCCCCGTTTTTCTGTAATTTCGGGTTTAACCCAAGGTTCTCCTCCGTCTCCCCTGGTTGTTCCAATAATCCTGAGGTAGAGGATGTTCATCGGGAACTGTGCACTGTCTGGGCCCAGGTTCAGAAGAACCTAGAGGCGTCCCAGAGCGCACAAAAGATTCAGGCGGATAGTAGACGTTCTGCTAACCCCCGGTTTGTCGTCGGGGATTTGGTCTGGTTGTCGTCCAGGAACTTGCGCCTTAAGGTCCCGTCCAGGAAGTTTGCTCCCCGATTTATTGGACCTTATAAGATCATTGAAGTCCTCAACCCTGTATCCTTCCGTCTGGAGCTCCCCCCATCCTTTCGCATACATGACGTCTTCCATGCCTCCCTCCTTAAACGCTGCTCCCCGTCCTGGTCCCCCTCGAGGATACCTCCTGTTCCCGTTCTCACCCCTGAGGGGGTGGAATTCGAGGTGGCCAAGATTATGGACAGTAGGATGGTCCAGGGCTCCCTCCAGTACCTGGTCCATTGGAGAGGATACGGGCCGGAGGAGAGGACTTGGGTACCTGCCCGTGATGTTCACGCTGGGGTATTGATCAGGAGGTTCCACCTTCTCTTCCCCACTAAACCGGGTCCCCTTAGTAAGGGTCCGGTGGCCCCTCATAAAAGGGGGAGTACTGTTAGGGATCTGCCAGGTACTTCATCTAGGTATACTCCTGGGATTAATCAATCCACACCTGAGGCCAGACCTGTTCGACTGACACCATCTCCCACCAACCAGGGTGGCAGGCTCAGGAGTGGGAGAGCCTATCGCGGCCTGGTCTGTCGGAGTTAGCTCCGCCCCCTGTCCTTTATTACCTGCCCTGTTCTCTCCCTCAGTGCTTGTAATTCTTTTGGATTCCTGGCCCCACTGCTGCTTGCTCCAGCCTGCTTCTGCCGTGCTTCTGCCTTGCTGCAGTTCTGCTTGACCTGCTTTGCTTTGCCCCTGGCTTGCTTCTGTCTCCGTGCCCGCTCGGGTGTACTCACTTCGTCCTGGTCCTGACTGTTGGTTCGCCGCTCCGTTTCCTCGTGGCGTTCCGTGGCTACTGCCCCTTCCCTTGCGTGTTCCCTGTTTGTTTTCCTGTGCACTTAGACAGCGTAGGGACCGCCGCCCAGTTGTACCTCGTCGCCTAGGGCGGGTCGTTGCAAGTAGGCAGGGACAGGGCGGTGGGTAGATTAGGGCTCACTTTCCCTTCACCTCCTTCCTGCCATTACAACGCCCCTGCCTTTGTCCATGTATAGGCGCTCAGTCGTCCGCCACTTAGTGAACGCGGCGAGAGCATGTGTACCTGCGTTGTGGAGACAGACCTGTCCCCCGTCGCTCGGCATGTGGTGTCACAAGATCCAGGAGATTATGAGAATGGAGGACCTCACAGCATCGATGAAAGGGTCCCATTCATCCTTCCTCAAAACATGGCGGGAATGGATCAGGTATCAATCCTCTGAGGAATACAAGGCCATCATGGCTCCGGGTCCCCTTCCCTAGGCTCAAGTATGTCAGACTCATGTCTATCCTTCCCTTTCTTTCCCTCTGTCCTTGTATTATTCTTTCTTTCTTTCTTCACTATATCTCTGTTTTACAATGGAGTCTTATGCATCGCTGCGGGTTCAGGGTGCATAGCTCCATGCCTTCCAAAACCATTCTGAGAGATATTGCACTTGTTTTTGTTCTCACTGAAATTTTTTTTTTTTGCTATCTAAGTAACTGGCCTGAGGCCGATGTCAATACCACATTGGTGTGTTCTGAAGGTTTTGTCTGATTGTCTGTTTATCTTTATGTTACAAAACCAAAAATAAAAGAATTTATAAAAAAATAAAAAATAAAGGTGGAAGTCTTCCAATTCTTTCAGGTCACTCTTGGTTGAACTTGATGGACATGTGTCTTTTTTCAGCCGTACTAACTATGTAACTATGTAACTCTTTTATATTAGAAATATATCATCTATGTATCACCACCACCTCAGATCTTGCCTTAACAGATGGGATACATAGATGTATTCCTCCTCCTATATACTCATAAAAATATTAGCAATAGTGGGCGTGGCATTTGCGCCCATAGCAGTACCCCGCAATTGCATATAAAATTCATGCTCAAATAAGTAGATACATGTGAGAACAATCTCGAATAATGTTAACAAGAACTCACAACTTTCTAACGAAAAAGTTGAGTTCAGAAGTTTTTTAGGTACACCCGCCAAACCCCTGTTGTAATTTATAGAGGTGTACAGACTCACCACATCAAACAATACAAAGTAAATGTCACCCACAATCCTCAGATCCACATCCTGTAATTTCAGAAGAAGATCTGCTGTATATTGTATATATGATAAAGTATCCATAGCGAACGATCTCAAAGCTCTGTTCAGAAAAATAGCTGTATGACTCAAAACTGAGTGAGACCCGGAAACTATTTGGCACCCAGGGAGGTTATTTAAATATTTTTGCACTTTCGGAAGTATATATATAACCGGTGTAGCCGGACATTATAATATTACCTACAGTATGCATTATGGGACTGGAAGTCTAAATCCTGAGGCTTGCACCTACCATTTTTATGGACATATATAATGCTGCTCTTTTTGTATTATTTTTTTTAGATAGATATATAGATAGATAGATAGATAGATAGATAGATAGATAGATAGATAGATAGATAGATAGATAGATAGATAGATAGATAGATAGATAGATAGATAGATAGATAGATAGATAGAATTTTGGATAATAATAAATAGATAGCACCCTTCATCTTATCTGAAAACCACACTTTGCCTTTGGAGTGGATTAGAATTCTGGATGTATTATTTTTCGTGGTTCTATGGAACTTTCCAAATTGCCTTTTTAGGGGGCCTGTATTTGTAATTGGTTCATGCATAAGAAACAAACCAATATCCATTACTTCTAATGATCGCCATATGTCTATTAAGATCAGTCAGCCACAAGACGCTCAGTTTACAAGCAAACATCATAGGCATTAAACATTAAAAAGTTAAAAAAATATATGTTGCTATGGGTAGCAGAAAAATCAACATAATAAGTTTGGTAACTACTAAGGTAAAATATATAAATATATAGTTTATTATTGGGCAACATTCAGCAGTGGGACTTCACATAACTTGAATGTCAGATTTGAATATTATCTCCACCTTTTTTACCTAAAATCCAGGCTCTTGCTCCCCCTCCAACTGTGAAGGACTACACCTTTATATGTCGACTACGTTTCTCTAGATAATTAAAAAAGGACACTCTTTTGTCAAATGTTTGGCCCACAGACTATGGAAAAATTGCAGTGTATGTCTGGATACCTTCCAGACGTAGATACAAACACCAAATGTAGTTGGCGAATGTGACGTGAGTATTTTATCACAATGGTCAGATGTGCAATTATAGGCTGTATTCATGCAGTGCAGTTTTATGTGCTCTGTGCCTCAATTATTTGCTATTTGAGGGACAGTATGAGGGGGGTCCCAAATCCAGGAACCCTTGAAGATAAGCTATTACTCTAAGAGAAGTGGCTGCATGGCACTCATTGAAATCAATGGGCCATCAGTGTAATACTCAGTTGAATAGATCCTCCAAAGCCGCTCTGAAGTATTTGATCATAATGGTCAGATGTGCAGTTATAGGCTGTATTCATGCAGTGCAGTTTTGGACAATTTCAACCTATGTGATCTGTGCCTCAATTATTTGATTCTTGAGCTATGAGAGGGTCCCAATTCCAGGAACCCTGTTACGCTGGGATAAGCGGCTGCATGGCACTCATTAAAATCAATGGGCCATCTATGCAATACTCAATTGAGTAGATCCACCAAAGGCAGAGATGCTTGGTACAACAGCTTTCTGTTCTGGCTAATAGAGATGACCTGGTGGGGCCCCAACTTTGTTACATGCATATGCCCTAATGGTTAGGCGTTAGTGTTCCTTTGTTCTCTCTGAAAAATATAATGAAATATACAATCACTCCTGGGATCGAACAATCCTGTGATCAGGCTCCGCTGCACCCAAGTTATGGCAAAATTGTGCCATGACTGATCCAGCTATATATAATACACCAGGCATACTTGACCCCGGTTAGGATATACAAAATGGGACGTTTGCCTTCTTCAGACTGTCTGAGATGCCATGTTCCGGAGGCAGATTTTTGGCATATGATATGGCCATGCACGGTCATAAGGGACTTCCTATCCCTGTTATCGTTATCGTCCTTAATGCATGTAGGCATCCCTTTATGTCCTAAGATATGTTTGTTTGGTGTACTGGATGGGGAGACATGGAATCACCACACTAGAATTTTCTTGAGAGAAACTCTGTTTCTAACACGGAAAACAATAGCACAGCACTGGATGAATGATCGACCTCCATCCATTGGTCATTGGAAGGGATTGGTAAATTCTGTAATACCTTTTGAGAAGGTTGTATTTCTGAATCGTGGTTGTAGTACTACATTTTCTAAGGTTTGGGATATTTGGAATAACTCCCCTCTGACACTCAACCCCGCCGCTGGTTCACCAGATACTGTGAGATAGTAATATAGGTGACCCACAAATTTTTATTATGTATCTCCATGAACTTGATGTACCAGATTTATCAGTTGCTCGTGGGTAACATGGGTCCTAGGTTGTTTTGTTTTCCTTTTATATCTGTTTTTGGTTTTTGTCTTTTTGTTGCAATTGTCATACATACGTCCTAGCAAACCAGTCTAAGCGCCATTATTTGTGGGAAATCATCTTTTTGAAATGCTTTATATGTACTCATTACTTGACTTGCTATTTGTACATCTCCTTGATCCAATATGCCATATATTGTAATTAGTGATGTGTGACTGATTTTATACTTGTTACTGTAACAGTTCTTAATAAAACGAGTTTAAAAAAAAAAATTGTGCCATGACTGCGACTTGTGCTGCAACTTCAATGTTATCCTGCGGGAAAAAAGAGTTGAAAGCGACATTGTTACCATTTTAAAAAAAAACAAACAATAATGTTAGCTATGGCAATGGTAGCAATGTCCGTCCCATGATGCTGTTAGTTCAGGTCATCAGATCCACGGTTGGACTGGGATTTGCGGCTGTAATACGGGGGCAGAAATGTAAAAATCTGTATTATTTAATGTATTATTTTTTACTTCGATTTTTAGGTTGTTTTATTTTTATACGAGTCAAAAATGATGTGAGGGAGATTTGTTTGAAAAATTATGTATATTTTGAAAGTTGATCAAAATAAATTCTACAGCCAGAGCGCGGATACGTTTTGACTCACCCTCGTATTTTTATACTTTGCAAGTCATATAATAGTAAAAAATGGGAGAGGTTTTTGATCAAAGGCAGATGACCACAAAATCTACTGAATTATACCTCAAATCCCTGCACACTACACACTGAGAACATCTGCTGTACAGCAAAGGCAGGATATTGAAAGCTAATATGGTGGAAGAAATAGGATTATTTAGAGACATCACTAAAAAAATGAATACATTTTTCATTTTATTATTTATTAGTTAAAAGGATTGTCCAGAATTAGAAATAAAGATCTGCTTTTGTCCAAAAATAGCACCGCCTTTCTAGACGACCTGTGTCTGGTATTGCACATTCAGGCACTATCCAAATTGTTAGTCCACCCTTGGATGTTTTCCTAATATGTTCAGCATAGGTTGAAACTTTATTTTTTTTAGGTCAGAGAGCAGCTCTAGTCACGAATAATTTAAAAATTTCCATAGCCCTTAAGATAATTTTTATAGTACTTGCATATCCCCCAGTCATCTTAACGAGTATTACTTCTCAAATGCAAAAAAAAAATGGCTGTAAATATAAATTGTCTGTAACCCTTTGAACACCATTTATGTAAGATATTTGTTGTAATCATACATTGTAGGTATGTGTATATATATATATATATATATATATATATATATATATATATATATATAGTTCAAATAGATGCAAAAAACACAGCACTCAATGCAGACTGGAAATCAGGCCATGTGCCAGACAGACGATAAAAATGGATAGACAACAACTTTTAGACAAACAGACAGTGGTGCATAAGAAAAATGTTCGTATACCATTTGTGTCAACTTTTTCTACATCAAGCCCAGAAATTGGCAATATTCTGAGAAGGGAATGGCGTCTATTAACTAGGGCTTTTCCAATGATCAAGGAATTCCAAGAGCCACCATTATTAGCATACCGCAAAGGTAAAACCATCAAAAATAAGCTAGTAAAGGCAGATATTGGATCTAAAACTAAGATGTCACAGAGTGTTTTAGCCCCCAAAAAATATGGATGCTTCCCGTGCTTGGGATGTAATATGTGCAATCATATGATTAAGGGTGACAGTTTTTGTCATCCACGAACAGGTAAAACTTTTAAAATTCATGGCTTCTATACCTGTAAAACCACCTTTGCTATTTACTTATTGATTTGTCCATGTGGCCTATATTATGTGGGTGAGACCACCACGGAAGTAACGCTTAGAATGAGGAACCACAAATCTAGTATCAACACCAAGAGACGAGATCTTCCAGTCTCCAGACATTTTGTAGACTGTAGACATAATGTATCCCAAATGCGTTTTAAAATTATTGATTCAGTACCCCTAAACAGACGAGGAGGTGACAGAGAGCTGGCCCTCAAACGTAAAGAACTTGAGTGGATTTTTACTCTTGATACCATGTCCCCAAAGGGACTTAATGTAGAATATACATATTTCCCACATATTTGAAAGCTCATGTATATATGACATGATTGATTTTGAGTCCGATATATCTATACGATCCATTCTTTTGAGTGTAGGTGGGATCTTTTTGACATTGTTTTTTAATTTATATAACTATAGGTGTATTTTTATGTATATTCATCTTTTCACTTTAAATAAAACATTTTCTATTCACAGATACCAACTTATATGAAGGGATGTACATCATGGGAGCAGAGGTTACGTTTCCTCATCAATTTTTTCCAAGGATTATATATAGATTTTCTTTGATGTATATCACAAACTTTATATGTGTATTATATGCTCTCTGTGGTAATCATGTGGAATAAAGTATAATCAATATATGAAATAAATTATTACTCTTCTATTTTATGTTCATAATGTGGTCCTCAATTCAAAATAAGACATGAGTGGGTGGTTGAGACTTTGTTGTCTCTGTGAGGTTAGGCCGCCTATTTGTAGACATAGCCGTTCTCCCCATTTATGCTGTGATCCGTGGCCATTTCCCTTAGACTATATAAATGATTATTTTTTATTATAGATATTCGAGTATATTTCCCATATATATAATATGGGCTATCTATCTATATATATAATATACTATATTTTGTTGGTTATACACTCTTTTGAGTTTTCTTTCCATATTGATGTGAAACATACGCCGAGACAGAATCCACTTTCTGCGCATGCGCGGCTACACTGCGTTTCAGGTATGCGTTCCACGTGACGCATTTCCGGCAGTTCGCCATCTTGCGCATGCGCATTATCGACTGCGGGACGCCATGGTTTATTCCATGCATCACAGAGAGCTGACACTGTAAGTTTTTTATGACGTAATATTACTTTTTGTACTTGGAACGTTCCCTCTGCTCCTCCCCCTCATTATGAGCTGGTGTTTTTGATTAGGGTAATTATAATATTACCTTATGTTTTTTGCATTATTTTTCATATATTATGAGATGTTGTTTCTTAAACACATGTACTGGACACACATATTGGTATATATTTACTTGTGTATAACTATATGTTGTATATTAATGTATTTTTTACATATATACTATTAATTGCACTGTTGATTGTATATACTTTGTATCCCTATTTATATGTGGCACTATGCACTGTTGTAATTAGCTTGAGAAAGGTTCAGGTGTGAACCGAAACGTCGCTCATTCTTTCCACCTGGTGGTGAATAAACCAACATCTCCCCAACACTGAAGTCCTGGTGCCGTTACTCGCTCTTCATTTCTACTATATATATATATATATATATATATATATATATATATATATATATATATATAATTTGCATAGTTTAGGGATTCTCTTTCTCTTGGGTGGGCCCTCGTGGTATATTGATACTTTTACACAATTTTTGTTGTTTTAAATGTTCTGATTCATCTCCTTTTCTAAATACTATTTTTCTGGTCGATGGGCTCGGATAGGAACCATATACAGTATATTGTGTAGCGTCCACTTATACATATAGATGGTACTTTATCTACCTCTTAACAAGTAAGTTCACTTTGAACCTACGCTTCAGAAAATACTTTTTGATTTTTTTTGGGGGATGCTCTTTAATGACAATAAGAGGTCTGTTGGTCCACAGCGTTTGCACGTGTTCTCTGTGCTGAGGAGTTAAGATTCAGGAGTTGAAAATTTTTCTATCCCCCAGGGGCTGGCCAGTCATAGATGTAATAACACACAGTCCTTCAGTAGAAACAGACAGTGTGTGATTCAGCTGCAGCCCTCACTACCTCCATTCACTGCTGCACAGCTATCCTGTGCCTGAACCGGCGAGGATCCTTTCTTCTCTCCATCTTCTCCTAAGATGATATCGCTTTGGGTTGCTCTTCTCCTAGTCACATCATGTCTTCTTCTACCTTCTGAATCTGAGCCTGACAACCAAAAGGTGAAGCAGAGAGCATTGCGACAGAAGGACTTGGACATCATAGACAGAGTGAGTTGAACCTTCCCAAATATCCCCTGTACCCGTCCCATCTTCAGAATGTATTCCAGTCTTTCCCTATAGGATGTTTCTCCATGAAGAACAGATGGTCATTTAAAAGATTCGGAGAAGTTCCACCGGCTTTGTCTAGACATCAGTAGATAAAGTCTAATGTCCACAATATACTTTCATCTTTCTTCTTCATCGTAGAATGTCTAGTATAAGGACTCTGAGGCCTTGCATGCTCGATACACTTTAGATATGTTTTGTGTGTGATACGTGGTTGGAGGATGTGTCTTAAGTAGATGCAGATGTGTATATAATACTAGTTCTTTATGACTATTTAGTAAGTTTCTATGTATTTGCTGACCTCCCCCATTATGACTAAAGTCATGTGTAGGCTTGGAATGTGTCTTGGTTTTTTTTGTGCTTATTTCATTATAAAATATCTACTTTTATATCATTTGTAAATCTTTATGAACTGGAGAACACACAGAAACGTGTATATATATATATATGTATATGTATATATATATATATATATATATATATATATATATATATATATATATATACATATATATATATGTGTGTGTGTGTGTATATATATATATATATATATATATATACATATATATATATATCTATCTGTCTATATATCTCTATATATGTATGTATATATATATATATCTATCTGTCTATATATCTCTATATATGTATGTATATATATAAATACCACATCCCGAGTTTTTGTAGGGTATCCTCATAATAAAAGTAGTTCATTTTTTTACAGACTTATAGGTCAACTAGTTTCCTGTAAACTCTGCCTTGGAGTATATGTATCTCTGAGATGTGGAAATTAGACTGTAAGCTCATCTGGGTACAATGAGGGGAATATATGAAGACTGGCATGTCAAACCATCCATCAATAATTTACTTTAGTAAACACCTCTTAGTATATTTTGCACATCTTTGGCTGTCTGTGCGACAGAAATGCAAATGTAAACCTACTATGATAAATCTATTGTTGCGGCAGAGCCCCCTTCAGCTAAATTCCTCCCCACTTTTTGAAAGTCTTGAGAAAAGTAAAAAGTCGCAAATTTCTTGTGCAACAATGGTGTGCGTTAAACTTTGTGACTTTTTTTACACCAGAAAACTGTGGTAAACCTCTTGATATATTCCCCCAATGTGTGTTTGTTCTTCTGGTAGTGATGATCATCATGCTCAGTTTTAGCAAGTGACAAACTGAGCAAATGTCCAGGGTCCCTGTTTCTTAGGCTTCGTCCAAGGACTGGACACCCAAGAGCAACCTAAGACTGGCGCATGTAATCCTTCACAGGGACTTTACCATTATGACTGATGACGTCGGCCCCTGTGTTGATGCTGTGACTAGCATCACCTAAGTCATCGGTGCTGGTCCATTGGAGGGCAGTTGAGGGGTTGGGGGCATGTCACAGACTTTTAAAGAAGCACTCCATAGTGTAGTCTGAGACTGCGGCCGCCACATTAGGGAGTGGAAAACGGGCGACCGGAACACAGGCCAGATCATTTAGAAGCGGAGCATCAGGTAAGTTTACTAGACATTTCCAAAGTATAGTAAAACATTTTTGGGGGACTGGAGGGCTGCTTTAAGTCTATGGCCAGCAAAAGGTTGAGAAGCTGGTAGATTATGAGACCATTGTACTTGTTGACCATGGAAGGATATAACTGCAGTTGTCTATATATTCTATTCCCCTGCTCCTGTTATTCTGCTATGCGGGATCAGTACCTTCCAAGAGCTGAGTCAAAGGCAACTCATTCAGCTAACCAGAAACCTACTCTGTGCTAATGAGGAGCAACAACTCTGAAACTGTGCAGTCTACAGATGGAGGTCTCTGGTTTGGCTCTTGACCCAAGTCATGTTTCAAAGCTCTATAAAGGGTCAGACATTGACTTACAGGGTAGCCACCTATAGGTGGCACTAGAGAGACAGATTTCTTCCTTCTGTAAGAGATCTGTTTTGCCCATCTATGACATAGTAACGTGGATCATCTTCATGGGACTACAAGACATTATAAATAAATCTTTTTGCACCCCAGGATACATTTCAAAAAGTCATGGCCATTTTCTTACGAGGTATTAGCAATTGCTTACAGCAAGAGGTATCGAAACATGATCTTAAAGGAGTTGTATGAGATTAGAATAGGGGTCTTATTTTTTCTTGCTCAAGAAACAGTTCATGAGCTATGTCTGGTATTACACTATTCACTTGGATTAGTTTCAGCTGTAGTACCAGCAACAGCCCATGGACAAGAGAGGCGCTGTTTCTGAAAAAAAAAATGCAGACTTTGTGTTTTCTAATCTCACACAACCCTTTAAAAAAACAATCACACAGGATAAAAATACACCCCAAATATAAGTATATATTTCTATGCAGCTACAAATGTGTTGCGATTTCCGATTTAGAATTATCCAGCTCATTTCCGGTGACAGATAACCATTGTCCTTATTGTTTATTTGGTCTGCAAAATTTTTTATTTTATTTCTGTGGTCGTATAAACATTTTGCTTCCGTTAGATATAAACCAGACAGTAAAATAATATCCTACAGTATTTGATGCTATTTTTACCATCTGCTGGCATTATGCTCGGGAATAATATCCTTAAATTATATCCTTGAGGAAATTTTGAACAGTGAAGACATATACAGCTACAGTGTTAACACGTATCTAGTATTGTATGACTGCAGGTCTCTACAGTTGTGAGTGGGCGCACGTGCACACTTTTCTCCTTTCTTATAGCTGTGATAGTGAAATAATTTGTACCAGGGCCCTTAACCCCTTAATGACCAGCCTATTTTAAACCTTAATGACCATGCTATTTTGTGCGTTTTTCCATCGTCGCATCCCAAGAGCTATAACTTTTTTAATTTTGCGTCGACATAGCTGTATAAGGTCTTGTCTTTTTGCGGGACAAGTTGTATTTTTTAATAGCACCATTTTGGGGTACATAGAATTTATTGATTACATTTTATTAACTTTTTTGCGGGGGTAGTGGAAAAAAACCCATACATTTCGCAGCTCCTCTTTGCGTCTTAGACTTACGCCGTTTACTGTGTGGTATAAATAACATAATAACTTTATTCAGTGGGTCATTATGATTGTGGCGATACCAAATGTATATAGATTTTGTATGTTTTACTATTTTTACACAGTAAAAACACATTTTTTTCAAAATTATTTGTTTTTGTGTCGCCATGTTTTAAGAGCCATAATTGTTTTATTTTTATGCAGCTGTATGAGGGCTTGATTTTTTGCATGACAACTTTTAGTTTTTATTGGTACCAGTGTACATGCAACTTTTTGTTCACTTTATATGAAATTTTTTTGAAGGCAGGATGAACAGAAAACCGCAATTCTGGCATTGTTTTTTATTTAATTTTTTACAGTGTTCACCGTGTGGGTTAAATAACATAATCACTTTATAGGTGGGGTCGTTACGGACGCGGCGATACCAAATATGTGTAATGTTTTAATTATTTTTTAGTTTTTTTCATATTAAAGTATTTTATGAGGGAAAAGGTGGGTTTTTCATTTTTTTTATTTGGGATTTTTATTTATTTATTATTACATTTATTAAACTTTTTGATAACTTTTTTTTTAGTCCCACTAGGGGACTTCACTATGCGATCTTCTGATTGCTTTTATAATACACTGCAATACTTCTGGATTGTAGCGTATTATTGCCTGTCAGTGTAAGGAGCCTCACACGCGAGCGTGTTCGGTCCGTGATATGCGGCCGCATTTCCTGGACCGAACACACTGCAGGGAGCCGGGCTCCTAGCATAATACTTATCTATGACGCTAGGTGTCACTGCCTCTCCGCGGAACTACTGTCCCGTACTGAAAACATTATTACAATACGGGACAGTTGTCCCGCAGCGAGGCAGTGACACCTAGCGTGACAGATAACTATGACGCTAGGAGCTCGGCTTCCTGCACTGTGTTCGGTCCGGGAAATGTGGCCGACGTACAGACTGTATATCACGAACCAAACACACTCATGTGTGGGTGGCCTAAAACTGACAGGCACATGCTAGGTCATGCGTCAGGCATGGCTTAGCAGGCATGCACTACAGGCAGTCCTGGGGGCCTTTGTTAGGGCCCCGGCTGCCATAGAAGCCATTTCAGATTACGATTGCAGTTGCAGTTGATGGGGTGCGAAAAACCACTTGGATGCAGCACACGCTATTGAGCTCCGCATCTAATGGTTTAAACGGGTGAGATCGATGTTGAAATTGATCCCACCCGTTAGTGCAGGTGTCTGGATGTCTTTAGACTGCCCGACACCCGCTTTAGCCAGCACAGGACACCCGTGCCGGGCTTATGTCAGATCGCCGTGAAGAGGCGGCGCTCTGGCATAAGTACCCTTAACGGCCGCCGTGAAAAGCCGTATTGGCGGTCATTAAGGGGTTAAAGGGGTTGTCCACTTTGGAGAATTCATTTTTGTTAGAAGGCTTCCCCAACAATCAGATGAACACAGGGTGTTTTGTTACTCGGACCCACAGCGATCAGCTTTAATCAGTAAGGGAACATGACAGCAAATGTTCAATTCCTCTGCAGCGCCACCACAGCAGTAAGGAAGAATTACACAGCTTCTATAGAAATCAGTAGGCTGTCCGTGTAATGCACTGATGTGCTGGTTCCTCCAGAGCAGGAGACTGTTTTTAGTTGCTCTTTACTGTGGCTAATAGATGAGGGTCTTAAACGAGGGAAATACGGGTTAAAAACGTGTGACAAAGGACCCGTATTTACGCCAGTATTTACGGGAGGGAAAAAATACGGTCGTGTGCGTGGGGCCTCACAGAGCATTGTCTAGACTGGATACAATTGTATCCACTTCTCAGCTGAGAGCAGGACTAGGTGTGTATGGATTTCAGTCTGTGACTATAAACAACAGTGTTATTATTCACTGGCAGCAAACAAATATTTTGAAAATAGTGAGGGATCAAAACACAAAGTATCTTAGAAAGTGGTAGAATTTCTGATTTATATAGTGATTAGGAAAACAAAACTGAAACCCCTTTAACAGCAAATGAGGAATCATGAGAAAACTGGTGACATCATCGGAAGAACTTCTTGTTGTCACTTCACTCTTCACCTTTCTGATGTGTCCTGTTGCTGTAGAGGAATGTGAAGTGGCTCAATATGTAGAATGCAAGGATCTCACTCAACACCAAATATTCCCCTTCTTTGTTGGGAAAACAGAGCCTTCTCCTCTTTCTTCTCCAACCCTTCACATTCCAGGCCAGTGATTCAGCCGGTGATGACATGCCAGCTAATTCTTTTAATTAAACTGCACCACAAAATGACTTTACTTCTTACCTGGAGTCTTATGTGTGGTCGTCACTCTGTGTAACTTGCATTGGCGAGGATCATCATTAAAGAGGCGGTATAACCTTCCTAACAAAAGATATTTTGACATTAACATTCTATATAATTTAACTGAGGTCCTTGTCTCATTTCATGGTACATTGCACAGCCTAAGTAATTGCACCCACTAAATATTTCGCCATTTATGGGATTATTTATATGCTCTACTCCTCCTGTCTGTTACAGCATAAACGTGTATGATAAACGCCCAGAATTTTGTCCAAATACTTAAAGTGAACATCATTTTATTTCTAGCTGCAAAATTTGGGGTTGATTCTTTTCATACTAGTAGCTCCGTCTTTTTCTCATACTCTAAATCCCCCTGCTTTCCTTCACCAATCCATAGAGTTAAATAATAAAATTCGGACTTTCTGTAACTGCCAACAGGGGGAGCTTGAGCGCATACTGCATAGGGATTATTGCATTAAAGGGCTCGTCAGGGATTATATTTTTAATCAGCCCTCTCGCTCTTTAAATAGAATTAATCGTTAGAAAATGACATATTATTTAAATCAGGTTTTATTATAAGCATATTTTAAAAAGATCTTGGTGGTGTTTTTATTTTATCTTGCTACAATTCACAAGAAAATAAAATCTTCACATATTCCATTTTCACACAGGCCCCTAGAACAGTCACAATAGGCTGAAGCGTCCTGTTTTTTTTTGTAACTCAGTTGTTGGTTTTGCTGTATAGACAGGGACCGAATGAACAGAGTAATTTCATTATTATTAGAGAGTTGGCAAGTTAATGATAACTCTATTGTACTGCTGGAGGTCTAAGTTAGGATAACAGCACTATAATTTACACACACAAATAAGGCTCTTTATGGCGTTCCCCACTACCTGGTCTCTAGGAGAGAGGGCTGGCCTCTAAATGCTGAAGACTAATAATTTATGAAATTTCTCTGTCAATTGACTACCATTCACTTCAGCTGCCATAAAGCACACCCACCCTGCTGTATTGTCTATACCAGATTCGGAGAGCAGCAACATCCGATGCAATCCCCATCCCCATCCCAGGCTGTGATATTAATCTGATCCCAAAAATGAATGTATGTGGAGAATCCCTTTAAGTATCAACATCTGTGCGATTCAACTTCCAGTGGTTCATAGAATCAGATTTTTTAGAATTTTCTTATAAACGAGCTAATTCTTTATAGTTTCAGCTTAGATTACCACAAGTTTCTAATTGATTTTGAGCAAAGAAAGGACTTGGCAGAGAATTCCATAATGTCTGCAGGCGTTCATAGCAGACATGTTTATATGACTACACAATGTGCGCAGTCAATGTGATGTCTGGCACCAGGGACGTATATGAAATACTCATATATCTTGGCTCAGTTTGGCCGGGACAGAGGCTTCGGGTCTTGCTCGGTCTTCTGGCAGATATACTGCTCGCTTCATTATTTCTTATTTCACAGTTTATTGACTCACATTTTCCAGCTCAGAGAGTGAAATCCACCACCCGAGGTATTTCCCTTTGCCTTCTGCTTTCAGGGTAAAATCAACAACTGGCATCAATTTTGACTTCTAGGGGTGACACGGCCATAATGATTTCACTGTTTAGCTTTTAATGTTTTTGCTGGAAATGCATTTGCAGTTCTAAAGGGATTAAGACCAGAGGATCATAAAGGCAAACTGTATAAACGTTATATGTATTTCCATTTATCAAAACGCAATTTGTTTTTTACAACTCCTATCTATATAAATATTACAGTAAATATCCCTAAGTATGTACACTTTTGCAACCCCTTTTTTTATTGCCAATGCATCTAAAATAAAAAATTAAGCAACTTTGCAAATGGTCTTGATTAGAAGTCTCCAGTTTCATGTATACAGCTCCTATGCAAACCAATGTATCTCTATGGTAACAGACTACAAACAACGCCTTTGTAGCCTGATCCTGCAGTCATATTCCCTTCCACCTTTCCCCTAATTTTAGTTAAAGTGGTTGTCCGGGCATGGGGCCGTATTTCATACATATGACCTATCCACAGGATAGATCATCAGTATATGGTCAGTGGGGGTCCGACCCCGCACAAATCAGCTGTTTTGCCTGCCTCCGGCACCGGAAGTTATGCAGTGGTCGGTGCCGGAAGCAGATGGCTCCGACCACTATATAGTAGCCGTGCTGGGTTACTGCAGCCTATTAACATGAATAGGAGCAGAGCTGCAGTAACCCAGCACGGCCAATATACAATGTATGGAGCCTTCTGCTTCCGGCACTGACCACTGAATCACTTCTGGTGCCGGAGGCAGCTGAACAATGCAGGGTCCGGGTGTCAGACCTCCACCAATCATATACTACTAACCTATCCTATCTATAGGTCAAAAATATACAAATCTGCCCTGTGCCCAGATAACCCCTTTAACCCCTTGCACCATCTGCCATAAATGTACGTTCCTGGGATTTTGTAGTTACCTCAGATATGGCCTAACACCTGACGGTGCACAGGCAGTCATGCATTAGAATACATAGGTATTCCAATGCATTTTAAAAAAATATAAACTTTTTAAAGTAAAAAGTATGGGGAAAAAAATAAAAAATTCACACACAATAAATAAAAATTAAACAATCATTGAATTTTTTTTAATAAATACAAATCATAAAATAAAAAAACACACATACATTATATATCCTCTTAATCGTCACAACCTGTGAAATAAATTAAAAAAATAAAATAATGGTTTTGGAAAACTACAGAAAAAACAACAATGGCAGAAGTGAATTCATTGCGCATTCTGTTACAATATATATATATATATATATATATATATATATATATATATATATATATAAAATTAATTACTTGAATGTTATTAAAAGAAAACAAAAAAAAACAAAATACCCAGACCGCAATGTCAGCAAGAGAATAACTCTTTATTCCTCCTAAAATGCAGTGAAGCAAAAACAGAAAATACGCTGCATCCTCAAGGACAAAATGAGCCACTTCCTTAAGGGGTTAAAGCGTTTGTCTTTAATTGCCATCCTTGCAATGCATGGATGGGCCAGGTTTACCAGAGTGGGACCTCCTCTATGACGCCCATGTGCCTAAATGGGCCATATGGCCTTTAACATACATTAGGTCTGCGTAGGAGATGTAGACAGAAAATAGATATTTGTCAATGGTTCACACTGAATGGGTTCTTTTGACAATCCTACGTACATGGGGACAGTCCACAGTCCTCCAATATTATCATTCCCTTGGAAATACTGTAAACAATATTTTTCAAATGTTTTTTTTAAATTATTAAATCAATGTGTTTTGTTATTCTAAGCACTTTTTAATCAACTTTTATTAAATTTTTTTAATTTTTATGATACAGCTTCTATGTATCCTGTATACATAGAAGCTGGATCAGCCGATTCCATCCATTCAGCTGAACTGACGACTTGGCTGAGAGCTGGTCCTGCATGTCTCTGACACACAGGATAAACCTAATATCGATCACATCTAAGTTGATAACTTACATGTGAACGATATTAGGTGGATCCAGAGGAGATTGATATTAGGCGGTTACTGTGTGTCAGAGACACACAGGACCCGCTTTCAGCCGAGCCGGATGATCGAAAATGATACCGCTTCAATACAAAATACATAGAAGTTGTATCGTACAATGTAAAAAAAAATGTAACAAAAGTTAATTAAAAAAAGTGCTCAAAATAACAAAACACATCGATGTAATTAAAAAAAGCATTCAAAAGGTGTGTACACAATTTTTACAGGGTAGGTATCACCTATGTATTTTTCACTAATTAAAACTATATACTAAAAAATAATATTAGAGGTTACTGGAGTCTCTGTTCCCAATTCTCTTTTATTTATGTTCCCTATGCCATTACACATTTATAAAAGTTCCCTAACTAGGCATCTCCTTCAAGCGGCAAAGTCGGTAATCCCGCGTAGGTAGAAAACGGTGGTTCCCCCAACCTTAGATGAGTGGTTTCAAGAGGTTGCCTTGATACAGAGAATGGAACACCTGGTGGCCCATTCCCCGGCTGCTTCTGTAAGATACACATCTACATGGCCTCCATGGATTATGTACCCTTCTTCTTCCTCCTATCTTACTGCAGTAACTTGAGTCACCCCCCCCCCCTTTTTCCTACGTGTCTTATTTTGAGGAGATGTTCCTTGCAATTCCCTGGGATTTTTCTAGTCCGAATATACCCCTACTATGTGTATTGCGGTTCTTGCTCTTTTCTGTTTTCGTTCATGATAATCCGGAACTGGAGTCCAGGCTCCCCATGTTTTCCTCCTTCCCTTACCTTTCCCTTCCCCTTCTCGGTTAGTTTTTCTATTCTTTCTCTTCCCCTGTCTAGGGTAATGTGCCTCTCTTCCTCTGATTGCATTCATTGGCCTCATTGTACCTTATGTTGTATAGGAGTCTGAGCTGTTATTTTTATGATTCGTCCTTTGCAGTGCTCCTCTTTTTTAGGGTATGTGCACACGATGAGAGGCTTTTACGGCTGAAATGACAGACTGTTTTCAGGAGAAAACAGCTGCCTCGTTTCAGCCGTAATTCCTCCTCCTCGCATTTTGCGAGGCTTCTCTGACAGCCGTAAATTTTGAGCTGTGCTTCATTGAGTTCAATGAAGAACGGCTCAAATTACGTCTGAAAGAAGTGTCCTGCATATAATGTGTATAAGTGTCCTGCACTTCTTTTGACGAGGCTGTATTTTTACGTGTTGTCGTTTGACAGCTGTCAAACGACGACGCGTAAATGACAGGTCGTCTGCACAGTACGACGGCAAACCCATTCAAATCAATGGGCAGATGTTTGCCGACGTATTGGAGCCGTATTTTCAGACGTAAAACGAGGCATAATACGCCTCGTTTACGTCTGAAAATAGGTCGTGTGAACCCAGCCTTAGGCTCATTAACCAGTTAGTGACCGGCCCATCGTGTTTCTACGTCGGTCACTAACGGGCCTTATTCCGATGCCATAGACTTTTTACGTTGCGGCATCGGAATAAGTTTACAGAGCAGGGAGCTGTCAGATCTCCCTGCTCTCGGCTGCTAGAGGCAGCTGAGGGCTGGGAGCGTCCCTGCTCTGCCGTGTGAGATCGATATTAGTATCGATCTCACACGTTTAACACCTCAGATGCGGTGCTCAATAGCGAGCACCGCATCTGAGTGGTTTTGGAGAGAGGGAGGGAGCTCCCTCTCTCTCCCACCGACACCCGGCGATACGATCGCCGAGTGTCTGTGTCTCTAATGGCAGCCGGGGGTCTAATAAAGGCCCCCAGGCTGCCTGGAGTGAATGCCTGCTAGATCATGCCGCAGGCATGACCTAGCAGATGCCTGTCCGTGTTAAACGGACAGGCAGTAATACACTGCAATACAAAAGTATTGCAAAAGTATTGCAGTGTATTATAAATGCGATCGCAGAATCGCATATTATAGTCCCCTAATGGGACTAGTAAAAAAGTGAAAAAAAGTTTAATAAAGTTAATGAAAAAAAAAAAGTGAAAAAAAATGAAAAACCCAGCTTTTCCCCTTACAAAATGCTTTACTATTAAAAAAACCAAATAAAGTTAAAAAGTTACACATATTTGGTATCGCCGCATCCGTAACGACCCCGACTATAAATCTATTAAATTATTTAACCCGCACGGTGAACGCCGTAAAAAAAATAATAAAAAACTATGGAAAAATTGCTGTTTTCTGTGAATACTGACTTTAAAAAAATTTAATAAAAAGTGATCAAAAAGTCGCATCTACTCCAAAATGGTACCAATAAAAACTACAAGTCGTCCCGCAAAAAAAAAGCCCTCATACAACCGCATCGGCGAAAAAATAAAAACGTTACGGCTCTTCAAATATGGAGACAGAAAAACAAATAATTTTGAAAAAAAAGCATTTTTACTGTGTAAAAGTAGTAAAACATACAAAAACTATACAAATTTGGTATCGCTGCAATCCTAACAACCCGCTGAATAAACTTATTGTGTTATTTATATCACACGGTAAACGGCGTAGATTTAGGACGCAAAAAGTGGTGACATTTCAGATTTTTTTCTATTCCCCCCCAAAAAAAAGTTAATAAAAGTTAATCAATAAATAATATGTACCTAAAAATGGTGCTATTAAAAAATACAACTTGTCCCGCAAAAAACAAGACCTTATACGGCTATGTCGACGCAAAAATAAGAAGGTTATAGCTCTTGGAATGCGACGATTGAAAAACTTAAAAAATAGCCTGGTCATTAAGGTCCAAAATAGGCTGGTCACTAAGGGGTTAATGCTGCTGCTGTATAATGTCCTTTGTACTGGGATGTGATGCACACTTTTTTGTATTGGGATTTGGCCTTATTTGTTGTCTTCCTTTAGTGTATGGAGGCCTTCCCTCCACTGTGTTCTGTATCTGTGTGTATTGAAACTCAACAAAAAAAATTGAATATGAAAAAAACGAAAACTATATACTGAAATATATTCTTTTTTTTCCTAATCTTTTTGTTTATTTTCTCATTCTATTTCAAGAAATTGTCTTAATATACATAGGGAAATGGAAAAGTAAACGCAGAATGACATCAATTAAAAAAAAATAATGTTTAATGTACACATTTAATTTAAAAAATAGGTCATTTTCTGATGATACATTCTCTTGTTGCTACCGTTCCTAACAATATGAGTTTAACACTGTGTGGCTGATCTCATGTTTTCTTCTTTTGCAGTATAATGGCCTATGTATCCAAGGCAGCATGGGTCCTTCTGGCCGAGACGGTACTCCAGGAGTGAATGGTATCCCAGGAACACCAGGAATCCCAGGACGTGACGGGGTTAAAGGAGAAAAGGGAGAATGTATGAGAGAGAGTGTAGAAGAGTCCTGGACACCAAACTTCAAGCAATGTGCCTGGAGTGCCCTCAACTATGGCATTGATCTGGGGAAAATTGCAGTATGTAGCTACTTATAATGTAACACTACTGGTTTCTATCGTTGCCATGTTTATTTGTTAGCGAGGGTAATAGGACCAAGTAATACCTCATGTGTAGTACACCACCATAACCATACCTCCCAACTCTCAGTATTGCAAAGAAGGACATTTTTCTCCTGTTAAGCCACATCTCTAACCCCACCCAGTATAATGTCCCTATAGAGCCCCCAAACACAGTATAATGCCCCCATAGTGGCCTCCACACAGTATAATGCCCCCATAGTGGCCTCCACACAGTATAGTGCCCCCATAGTGGCCTCCACACAGTATAATGCCCCCATAGTGGCCTCCACACAGTATAGTGCCCCCATAGTGGCCCCCACACAGTAATTGCACCATAGTGCCACCTACAGTAAAATGCCCCATAGTGCCTCCCACACACAGTATAATGCCCCCATAGTGCCTCCCCACTGAGTATGATGTCTCATAGTGCCCCCCACAGTATAATGCCCCAAAGTGCCTTCCACACACACAGTAAAATGCCCCCATAGTGCCTTCCACACAGTTTAATACTCCACGGCTGCTTTTACATGGTATAATGCCCCATAGCTTCCCCATACAGTATAATGCCCAATGCCCCAATAGCTTTATACACACACACACACACACACACACACACACACACACAGTATAATGCCCCCACAGCTCTCTCCATACACACACAGTATAATGCCCCCATAGCTGCCTTCCATTCCCATATCCCAAATAAATACTCACCTAACCCCATTCCCATCATTAGTGGAGGAGAATCCTCTGCTCCTCCGGGCTGTGCCATGAGTGGCCAGGCACAGACAGGTGCGATGATGTTACTGCAACGTGCCGTGCATGTCTGCGCCGATCCCTCATTGATGGCTCCCTGCTCCAGCATTGGATTCAACTGTATCTGCGTCCTGAGGACACAGACAAGGTTGAATTAGGGACATACCACCAGTAACCTGGGACAGTGGGACACTGTCTGGAATTCGGGACGGGACAGTTGGGAAATATGTCATAACTAGCGTTGGAGGCATGAGATGCTACTAGAGCGACAGGAGAGTCCTCACGTATTTCTGGTTTCTAGGTGAGACTGTCAGACTAACAGGGCGGATGACTATAGATAACATATCAAGCAGCAATCTGCCTAAGGTCACATGCACATGGCCGTAATGTGGTTCCATTCAAGTCCCAAGTAACATAGAGCAGTAAAACGGCACCTATACAAGTCTATGGGCTCGCACTGCACTTCTATTTGCCTCCAATTTCCTACGAAGACATACAGAGGTTTTGTTCTGTCAAATTCATATGAAATCCAACAGATAGAAAAATCGTACCTTGTTCCATCGGATGCTGTATTACGGAGGTATCGCCCTTAGAGGAGAATACCTCCACGGTAGAGTGTATGGGGGTACCATGCAGTGGGACATGGAGTGCTGAACTATTGGGACTCCCTGTGCGGCTGTACGGACTCCTCCCACATGACTCCATAAACATTACGCATAAGATTGCGGTCGGGCAGACAATCATTATTTGTGTGGCTTTCATAGTATTTACTGTGAAAAAAACATTGTATGACATTAATGGCTGCAGGTATAGAGGTGACATTAGAATAGGGTCACATATTTTATAACTATAGTTCTGAATCATTTACATTTTTTATTGATGAGCTGAATCACATTGAATAGTTTTAGATTTTCACCAGTGAGTCAGTATTCCCATATAAAACAGATTTAGATTCTAAGTAACAAAAGTATCTAAAAGTGGATACAACAGAATGTAGAGGGAAGTATAGTCAATAGTAGTCTAGGTGTAGGTCTAGGTGTCTAGCAATGGCTGATCATATTGACCACCAGAATTGGTGATAAGGCTGGCCTTACACATTAGATGTATGTCAGACAGACCCTCCGATTTCAGCGGGACTGGCCGACTATCTAATGTGTATGGTGGCTTCCTGACTCTACCCCAATGCCAGATGTCTTGGAGAGAAGGATCGGGCTGTTGGATTCCAACATGCCCGGTCCCTTTGATTGCAAGGGGTTAAGGCGCTACGAGAAGAGTCTGGTAGCAGCTTTACTCCTTCTCCCTATTGAGAACGCATGCACGTTCGTTCATGTGTATGGGGAATCGGGAGGAATAGCTGTCGACCGAACGATTGTTCGATCAACAGCTTTCTGAAGTGTAGGACCAGTTTAACTGGTAATAGACCTTGGATATAAACCTCTGGTTACTAACAGAACCACTGGACAATGGGCCTTATAAGCTGAAAACTCTGTAGGGAAAGAGTTAAAAGGATCTTTAAGGGACTATGCCCATAAAAGCTGCATTCACAGACAGAATTTGTAATACATTGCAGGCAGAGTCCGCCAGAGTGGCATATACTCTTTCTTAGTGGCTCTCGGCTCTGGCTCATAGAGGAGGTGTCCTGAGCGGGTTCCCCTTTATGATGTCCATATGCCGAAAAAGAGACAAACCCTTTAAAGGGGATGACCCAAAATGGACTTTTAACTCGTAACTATATTTTACTACTGTGACTGTGCATTAGTGGTCAAGATCGGGTCATTCCCAGGATTGATGGGGGCTCCCACCAATCGCTCCCACCAATCTGACTCTTTTGACATTGAGATGTTATAGGACTACTTTGGGACAACCCTCTTAATGTTAATATTTTAGATACAAAATAATTGCCATTTGTCTTCCTCTATAAATCCTACATGAAGCAATCATTGTACATGACTCACGATGAGACTGCAGATCCCGTCACCCATCGATGCCACCCGTCATATGGCTGCCAGCTATGTTTATTTCTGAAGGACAGTCCTAGTTTAAATTATTTATATTGTGGCGTGGAAAAATCTGGTTTCTTGCACATCATTATATTTACTTTCAAGGCATCAGTGTTTGGTTGAATTGGGGGCGACGTGTGCTCCAGGTGCTGGATGCCAGGGGCGGGGGGGGGGGGGTGCACTAACAAGCCACTCTGCCTTGGCTTTGGTATTTAGATACAGGGTTTGGGCAGAAAATTAATCTTTGCTCTGGGTGAAGGAAAGCCTAAATAAGCGTCAGCTCTCTCAGCTTTGTATTAAGTTTGGTTTATTGGCTGTATAATTCACCTACAGATGTAGCAGGGCTGAATCTGTCATTTCACTCTTTGGGGATGAAAAATAATGACGTAATTATTCTTTGAAGCCTGATATAAAACTACCGGTAACACATTGTAATATCGTAACAAGTTGTACCAAATGACAAACTCAGCTCTAATACATCCAAAGTTGAATGTGACAGAGATTCTGGATTTGTTCACTCTTCTGTTGTCCCTTTTTTATGCAGTTTATATGGCAAAGATGTTGATGACTATCGAGTTATGGTGGAAGTTTACATCTAGTGATCTTCATTACAATCTGACTGAGAGTATCCGATCAATATAGACACCTAATGGGTAAATTAAGGACTATAGGTTTAGAAAATATAGTTTGTAATTGGATTGAGAATTGGCTCAAGGACCGTATCCAGAGAGTTGTGGTCAATGATTCCTACTCTGAATGGTCCCCGGTAATAAGTGGTGTACCCCAGGGTTCAGTGCTGGGACCCCTATTATTCAACTTATTTATTAATGATATAGAGGATGGGATTAATAGCACTATTTCTATTTTTGCAGATGACACCAAGCTATGTAATATAGTTCAGACTATGGAAGATGTTCATGAATTACAGGCAGATTTAAACAAACTAAGTGTTTGGGCCTCCACTTGGCAGATTAAGTTTAATGTAGATAAATGTAAAGTTATGCATCTGGGTACCAACAACCTGCAGGCATCATATGTCCTAGGGGGAGCTACACTGGGGGAGTCACTTGTTGAGAAGGATCTGGGTGTTCTTGTAAATCATAAACTAAATAACAGCATGCAGTGTCAATCAGCTGCTTCAAAGGCCAGCAGGATATTGTCGTGTATTAAAAGAGGCATGGACTCGCGGGACAGGGATGTAATATTGCCACTTTACAAAGCATTAGTGAGGCCTCATCTAGAATATGCAGTTCAGTTCTGGGATCCAGTTCATAGAAAGGATGCCCTGGAGTTGGAAAAAATACAAAGAAGAGCAACGAAGCTAATTAGGGACATGGAGAATTTAAGTTATGAGGAAAGATTCAAAGAATTAAACCTATTTAGCCTTGAAAAAAGACGACTAAGGGGGGACATGATTAACTTAAATAAATATATTAATGGCACATACAAAAAATATGGTGAAATCCTGTTCCATGTAAAACCCCCTCAAAAAACAAGGGGGCACTCCCTCCGTCTGGAGAAAAAAAGGTTCAACCTGCAGAGGCGACAAGCCTTCTTTACCGTGAGAACTGTGAATCTCTGGAATAGTCACCGTAGGAGCTGGTCACAGCAGGGACAGTAGATGGCTTTAAAAAAGGGTTAGATAATTTCCTAGAACAAAAAAATATTAGCTCTTATGTGTAGAAATTTTTCCTTCCCTTTTCCCGTCCCTTGGTTGAACTTGATGGACATGTGTCTTTTTTCAGCCGTACTAACTATGTAACTATGTAAATATGTAACTATGTAAATATCTAATCTACTTAAAGGGGTCTTCCCATGACGGACATATATGACATATCCACAGGATATGTCATAAATGTCATGATAGATGCGGGTCCCACCTCTGGGACTCGCACCTATCTCTAGAACGGCGCCCCATAAAGCCCGTTCTATCTTTTTCTGCTCGCTCTGCCTCCCGGGCCACTTCCTGACTATATGGTCGGGAGTTACGAAAATAGCATAACTCGCTGAGCTACGCTGTTTCCGTAAGTCCCATAGTACTGAGCGGCAGTTACGGAAGCAGCGTAGCATGCGAGCTATGCTGATTTCTTCTTCATGGTCGGAATTCTCCTGCTTCTACCGCAACACAGAGCAAGAGAATGGGGATTAGGGGGCCCGTTCTAGAGGTAGGCGCGGGTCCCAGAGGTGGGACCCGCATCTATCTGATATTTATGACATATCCTGTGGATATGTCATAAATGTCCCTCATGGGAAAACCCCTTTAACAATTTTCCTGATCTGATTGCTGCGACTATGCCGATAGGGTGTAAATAGACATGTGATGTCCAGATTATTCCCCATTCTATTGAAGGGACTCGTGTAAGACCCCCATGATATAGTGGTGAGATTGCCAATAGTCTCTAGGACCTCAATATCAAGCCAGGTTAACATGCCCATTATGCCGATGCCTAGGCATCCTGCTGTGTAAACCAGTGCGCAATTGTCCTGGCTTACCAATAAATGTGTTATTTTAGTAGGCGTGTAAA
This sequence comes from Rhinoderma darwinii, assembly GCF_050947455.1. NCBI lineage: Eukaryota > Metazoa > Chordata > Amphibia > Anura > Rhinodermatidae > Rhinoderma > Rhinoderma darwinii. The sequence continues at coordinate 40,198,022 of NC_134691.1, read as the reverse complement.
AGTTTCAATGCACCGGACCCCCACAGGTTGCCTTTGTAGTGGGTCGCCAACTAGCTTCATGTAACCCTAAAATGCATATTTGCTAATATATCATATAGAATGTTCTATAAGGTACCACTATTCAGGGACAGTGTTTTGGATCCTAACCCTTCAGCGGCACAGGATAACTTACACTCCACACGTTACGGGTCAGTTCACACGTAGCGTAAATACTGTGGATTTTCCGCAACGGATTTCATGGTGGAAAATCTGCAGCATAATACAGTAGCAGCAAGGTGGATAAGATTTGATTAAATCTCATCCACGCGCTGCGTAAATGCTGAACGGAAAAATGCAGCATGTCAATTGTATTTGCGTATAATCGCTGCTTATTTGATGCCGGTTTTTCCTATTGAATTCAATGAGGAGGTAAAACCCGCAACAAATAGCAGTTGTTGCGTTTTTTTGTGGCGGAAAAGCAGTGATTTCGCCACAAAATTCACAACTCAGAAAAAAAATCTTATACTTACCCAGAATTCTGGGTTTCTTCGTCCAGGCTGGCCTCCTGGGATGACGTTTTATCCCATGTGAACGCTGTAGTCAATCACAGGCTGCAGCGGTCATATGGGATGAAACGCCATTCCAGGGCTGCAGAATGTCAGGACGTCATAGGTTGCCATGGTAAATATCTTCTTTTTTTTTTAAATGAGAATCCCTTGAAGGGTATCATGTTGCCCCCTACTGGTGAAAGTCAGCAAGTGCTGGAGTGGGTAACAACAAGCTATTAACTAAACATGAGTTTAGAAGAAAAGTTTAGAAGTAAGTTAGCCTAGGTTCACATTTGCATTTATGTTTACAATCCATTTTCCCATTTAGCTTAAAGAATGTGCAACCCCAAAAACTGATCCATCACTCCATTACTAAAGATGTTAAAAAAAGAAAAAAAAAAACATAGAAGTTGTGTTTTTTTTAAACTGACCAAATATTACGCCGCATGCTGCAGTAAATAGATCAGATGCCAGACTAAAGGAATTGTTCTGTATTTTGTTTTCTGTCTCCAGGAGTGTACCTTCACGAAGATGCGCTCCCACAGTGCTTTGAGGGTGGTGTTCAGTGGTTCGTTGCGTCTTAAGTGTAAGACCGCCTGCTGCCAGCGCTGGTACTTCACCTTTAATGGAGCCGAGTGTGCTGGACCCCTACCCATTGAGGCCATTATCTATCTGGATCAAGGCAGCGCAGAGTTCAACTCTACAATAAACATCCACCGCACCTCCACAGGTACAACCAGATGAATCATTGCCGAGGAGATCTCAGGAAATACAGCCCCATGTCCAACTAAGGCCTTATTCACACGAACGTGTGCGTTTTGCGCGCGCAAAAAACTTAGCTTTTTTGCGCGTTGCTGATTCGTGTGTCATAAGTATTTGCCGCGTGGCTGCGGGATTTTCACGCATATGCCATCCTTATGACACTCGGTTTTGATGTTTAGAAAAATAAATGAAGGAAGGGGTTTCATTTTTCCCTTCATTTCTTGATCTACTGTTGCGCGAATCACGCGCACCACACGGAAGTGATTTTCACGCACCCCTTGACGTCAAACACGCTCAAGTATAGGACATGTCGTGAGTTTTATGCAGCGGACACACGCTGCGTGAAAATCACGGACTGTCTGAACGGCCCCATTAAGTTACATAGGTCCGTGCGACGTGTGTGATTTTCATGCGCGTATCACGGACGTGAAACACGTTTGTGTGAATAAGGCCTAATAGAATATAAACGCACACATTCTGAGGGGTAATATGCAACTATTAATACACAGCACAAAAAACATTGCGTTACCCATAGGAACCAAGAAATTCTTTGCTTTAATAGGCAACGATGATATTTTATTTTAAAGGGGTTATGTGGGGACCGAAAAGTATTAGCACTGTACTCACTGCAGTATGTCAGTACACTCGCTAATATACATTCCGGTCCCCCGTTGCGCTGATAGTGAGATTTTAATAGATTTTTATAGTGCTGGCGGGGGAACGGAACACTCCCAGTAAAACCTATACATTGTGTTATGCCTAGTGCAGGGTCTGAAGGGGTGGAGCATGACACAGAATCTCTCTCAGTGGTGTTCTTTGAATCCCAGTGTCATGCTCCGCCTCTCCAGGGCTTTCACCAGACATAACACAGTGTATCAGTTTAGCTCAGAGTGTTCCTTTAAGAACTGACATTTAACCTACATTTGAGGGTCATATATATACCTCAATTCCCTAGTTTATACTGATCAGCCATACCATTATAACCACCTGCCTAATATTAAGTAGGTCCCCGCTCATGCCGTCAAAACATGTCTAACCCATCGAGGTATGGACCCTATAAGACCTCTGAAGGTGTCCTGTGGTATTTGGTAGCCTTTGATATAACAACTCACTTGAATAGAGCTGAGCTGCAATACCAAACATGACCCTTATACATAAGAGGCGCAGTTTCTGGGAAAGAAGCAGACCCCTTTTTCTAATCTCAGACAACCCGTTTAATTGTCTAAATAAATGAATTATTTCTGCTTTGTATCTGGCATTTCTGATTTGTCATTTTATAAATTCCTATCAAAAGGCTACACTTCAAAAGCAATCTGACAGATAAAGCTTTTTTGTATTTTCTAGTGGAAGGACTATGTGAAGGGATTAGTGCAGGACTAGTGGACATCGCCGTTTGGGTTGGCACCTGTTCAGACTACCCCAGAGGAGACGCTTCAACAGGATGGAACTCGGTGTCACGGATCATCATCGAGGAGCTGCCCAAATAAAAATGTCCAAAAACATATTTCCTGTTAGAATATTGAAATTGCAGGCTATCTGTTCTAGGTACAGGAATTCTTACCTCTAGAGAGACGACCATTGTGGAAGGGTCTGGATGAGCTTCTACGTGATGTATAATACGATGATACGGCGCTTCTTACTCATTTCCAATGTTACTACATGTAATAAATTTCCCGCCTGAGCTGGCTTCCAGTAAGTTGCAGGACAATTTTACAGTTTCAGCTCTTAGTCATTAGAAAATCCTCTTCTCAGTATGGAATCCTACATCTTGTATCTTTTATATTCAATCTATTATGGTTGGTTTGATTTTTTATTTCTTACCAGTTTGTTTTTAATAAAAGAAAAAACGAGAAACCAAAATGTTGAGATAAGTGAATTGTATAAAAGGAGGGGATGGTGCAGGTGTTTTAACCCCTTCCCGACATCCGCCGTATATATACGGCGCTGTCAGGCAGGGGTTCCCGGAAAGCGCAGTACCATTACGTCGCAGTGATAGAGCGGGCTCAGGAGCAGAGCCCGCACCATCACCGCCGGGTGCCGGCTATATGTTACGGCTGGTACCCAGATGTAACGGCCGGGACCGGAGCTAGCCTCCGATCCGTCCGATTAACCCCTCAGATGCTGCGTTCAATAGAGATCGCAGCATGTGAGGGGTATTTAGCCACCGGCACCTCAGCAACGTGATCGCTAGGGTTGCCGGTGGCTGCAATGGCAACCGGAAGCCTAATACTGGCCTCCCAGTCTGCCAGCAACGGAAGCCTCCGATACTCCACTCGGCGGCGGGGACTTAAAGGCTTCCGGTACCAGTGGCGGATTAAGTAGACCATAGGCCCTGGACTGTTCCACAAACTTGGGCCCCCCTTCCCCACCGCCGCTCTGCCGTGTCTATAGTGAACATAGGGATGTCACGATACCAGAATTTGGACTTCGATACCGATACTTTGTGCAGTATTGCGATTTCGATACCAAAACGATACTTTGCCAACAGTAATAATAAAAAAAAAAAGTTCTTCAATTTTCTGATATGAGGCGCGTGGTGTGATGAATTTAACCTCCATGTGCCTCACATTAATAGTAATTAACCCATCATGTTTCTCAGTCATAATAGGTTAATGTGTGAGGTACATGATGGGGTTAATTACTATTAATGTGAGGCACATGGAGGTTAAATTCATCACACCACGTGCCTCACAATAAGGGCTTATTCAGACGAACATATAATACGGACCTATGTTAGTCAATGGGGCCGTTCAGACAGTCCGTGATTTTCACGCAGCGTGTGTCCGCTGCGTAAAACTCACGACATGTTCTATATTTGTGCAATTTTCGCGCATCACGCACCCATTGAAGTCAATGGGTGGGTGAAAATCACGCGCAGCACACGGAAGCACTTCCGGGTGCCGCGCGTGATTCGCGTAACAGCAGTAAATTCGAAATGAAATTCGAAATGACCTTCGGGCGTGTTAAACGCAGTCTAAACTATGAATGAAAACAAAAAAGCACCACGTGCTTTTCTATTTACAAACATAAAAACAGAGTGTCATAATGATGGCGGCTGCGCGAAAATCACACAGCCACGCATCATATGCTGATGACACACGGAGCTTTTAAGGACCTTTTGCGCACGCAAAACACCGCCTTTTTTGCGCGCGCAAAACTCACACGCTTGTGTGAATCCGGCCTAAGTGAAAGAAAGCAGTTTTTATTTTATTTTTTTACAGCGTACACATCCTAAATTCCGGAAAATTTTTTGTTGTACAGGTTATTACAGCCGCACCAATACTGAATGTGTATATTTTGTGTATTGAGACTTATTTTAATGTTTATTGTAAAAAAGGTGTATGTGTATTTTTTTATTTATTTAATACTACTTTATGTTTTTACATTATTTTTAAACTTTAATGTACTGTCATATATCTATATGACAGTACATTAGCCTGTGTACAGATAGTACACAGGCAGTTGTTAGGACATACCTAAATATGCCCTAACAGGAAATATGGTAAGACAGCCCTGGGGTCCTTCAATGGACCCTGGGCTGTCTGGCAATATATGTCCCTCAATCCCAGTGACGCGATCCAAGGGTCATCCCCCTTCTCATTTTCCTCTTGAATGCTGCGTTCAGCTTTGATCGCAGCATTCAGGAGAATAGCGGCAGAGATGAGAGGTTTCTCTAATCTCCGCCATTATAGGGAGGGGCTGCGGCTGTGCAATACAGCCATTGTCCGCTCCTCTACAATAAGTGCGTGCGGTCAGCATGAGGTGATGCGGCCGGTGCTGCACTAATGAGCAGCGGTTCAGTCACTGAAGACAACACATGGGGGTGTTTTGCAGTGCGTCCGCCATGTTCTGTCTTCAGTGCCGGCAATCATTAGTGCAACGTTGGTCACATCACATCATCCTGACCGCGCGCACTTGTTATCAGGACTCAGGAGCGCGGCAATGACTGTATCACACAGCCGCAGCCCCGCTCCCATACATTCATGTATTACAATGCTGAGCTGTGCGGCCGCACAGCTTAGTATCGAAATACATAAAATGACGGTATCGAACCGTTTGGGGATGCAAAGTTTCTAAACAGTATTGAAGTTTCGATGCATCGTGCATCCCTGAGTGAACACCACCTTTCTGTGCGTGCGTTGACAAATAGTTGTTACGATTCCCTTTGTCAAAGGGCTGTGTCCCTACATACTGACAGTCTCCAACCATCACTGACAGTATAACACTGTGCAGGGACACTTCCTCTTAACAATGGTAACACGCATTTGTCTATTAGTCCTGGGTACACAGATATGTAGAATACAAGAATTACCTGCGACAGACATGTCTATCTTTGGATGGGTATTAGGATTTGTATGGAGGCAAAATGATGTTCCTGTCAAGTGCAACTATGCCTCTTTTCGTGCTCTCCATGATTGTATTTTTCTTGGCAGCAGCTGCCTGGCACTGGGGTTCCTAGGAACCCTGTTTTTTTAAATAGTCACTAACTTTTCAAACAACTCATTCTAATCGAATAGTATACCTGATCTATATCAACTTTGTAATTTACTTAATTTTAAAATGTAGTTTTATCCATGCAAATTCTGTACTAAGTTACTGCCACAAGGTATCTCCCTTCCTGCAATTTTCTGTTCACCCCCCGAGCAAAGAGAAAGGCACAGACGCTGATGCACATACATGTCTATGGAGAGGGGAGGAGGAGCAGGTGGAGGCAGTAGGAGCATAGAGAGAGAGACACACACACACACACACACACACACACCATGCCCATATAAGTCTATAGAGAGGGAAGGCGGAGCAGGAGGAGAAGGATGGAAGAGAAAGACACAGACACTGCCCATTGAAGTCTATGGAGAGGGAAGGTGAAGCAGGAGGAGGGAGCAGAAGCAGAGTCTACAGAAGGGAAAACTGCTTAATAATGGAGAATTCAAGTCATATAATGGCTAGAAATCGTGTTATTCCTTGTACACACATATGACAGCTTATTCTGAAAAGTGCTCTGAAAGTTAGGTATGCTTTAACCTCTAGCACAGGGAGGATAAGAGAACCTTCACACATTCGTAGGACCACATGTTAAATACATATGGTCTTGTATGTATGAAAACATGAATGATAAATACTGGAGTTGTTGCCCATAGTAACTAATTAGATTTCAGTTTTTATTTGTTTTAACAGGTCTGAAAATCGATATAGTTGACAAGAATGGTTGCTACGGACATCACCTCATGTTTATGTCTGCACTAGTGTTCATATAGGAGGCTCACACTCTTTTACCATCAGGCTTGTCTGGTGTTGAAAATCCATTTTCAAGTGCGTTATTATGTAATTCTGAGTTATTAGAGGGGAGTCTCAGGAGCCTCATCTATTAGCAAGGAGGAGACTGCAGCTAAAAAGAGTCTCCCGCACTGTAGGACCCAGGATTTCCATGCATTACACAGAAAACCTATTGTATTTATAGGGCATCATGGAATATTTCAGTTCCCGTGTTGTGACACTGCCAGGTAATTGCTAGGTTCCCCCGCAGATTACATTTAATGGCAGGAGCCTGAAGGACACATCAGTGGGAGAAATTATTTTCAAGTGGGTTAATTTAACAAGTAGGGGTTGTCAAAAGAGGAAATTGTTCTAGGAAATTGTGGCGCTACGCAGGGCCATGAGGCGAGCATTTTGCATTAGGTGATGGCGGCGCCACTGAAACCAGCTGCCACCTCCTCCTGCACTATAATTGTACCTGCGTCTATAGGACGCAGATATAATTACATGCAGATATAATTACATGCATAAGCGCTTAACGGCGGGACACGTTCCGTGCCCCACTGTTCAGCACCTTTCAATGACGTAAGCAGAGCGATGACGTCACCACGCTGTATGCATCATTGAATGACAGGGCAAGTCACCCTGCCAATCAGCGCCTTTCAACTACGCAAGCAGCGTGATGATGTCATTGCGCCGCTTGCATCGTTGAAAGGCGCTGATTGGCAAGGCAGAACTACTTGCCCTGCCACTCAGTGCCTTTTGATGACTCAAGCGGCGCGATTACGTCATCACATCGCTTGCGTCGTTCAGCCCCAGCAGATCTGCTCAAAAGAGAGCACGCCTGCATTGCAAGAGGACGGAGCGGGAATGGTGAGTATGTAAAGTTTTTTTTTTCTGTTTAAATTGGGAGGGACTACATGTGGAGCACTAACTACAGGGGGTTACATGTGGAGCACTATCTACAGGGGGGTGCTATATGTGGGTGCTATATGTGTAGCACTATCCGCAGGGAGGGCTATAAGTGGATCACTATTTACAAAGGAGCTATATGTGGGGCACTATCTACAGTGTGTGCTATATGTGGGGCACTATCTACAGGGGGCTTTATGTGGGTCACTATCTACAGGAGGGGATATATGTGCTGTATTGTCTTCAGGGGGCTCTATGGGGGCACTTTCTACAGTATGGTGCTATTATAATCAGGGACACAGAGTATTGTGCTTATATAATCAGGCACACAGTGTGTGGTTCTATTATAATTAGAGGTGCAGTTTATATTCAAGGGTGTAGTGTGTTTTGCACCATGGGAATTTTATCTTTGTTTATAGGTGCAGAAATGTTTGAAAAGTGAGAAGCTGAAGACATCTGAGAGGAAAACTGCGGAAATGGGCTGTGGCCAGGAGAAGTCATCATATAGGTCTGGACCGGATGGCGAAGAGAAGAGAAAAAGGAGTCACTCAATGTAACTGTTGATTCTGCCTCTAATCAGAACTGTAGTCACAGTATGATCTGCAGCAAGATGATGGGTGGTATGATTTTTTATTTTTTTTTGTGTGAGGCTGCTAGTGATGTAGAAGAGCCAGGGGGATGTCAATCAAGATCTGGGGGCGCCATTGTAATTTTTTCCTCAGAGAGCAGAAAAGCGAGAATCGACCCTGGTGCTACCTATAATGGTCATGATTGGTTGGGCGTTAACTGTCCGATACTTTTGTTTTCCCTGGGAGATTAACAGCACTAAAAGTGTCTGACAGACATTCATCTCTCTTTTAGACTGAAAAAACATGAAATTGGTCGAGCCAAGTGTGTACGAGGGTGAGTCAAAAATTATTCGCACTCCGGCTGTAGAATTTATTTTAATCAACGGTCAGAAAAGACAAATACATCATTTTTCGACATAATATTTCTGTTTTTCAATACATTTGTCCATCTGTGAACAAGCTTTCATATTCCACATTGAAAAATGTTTTAGGCTGAGGTCAGGGGTGGAGCCTGACCGCGGAGAGTGACGGCAGCTTAGTCTTTCTGCTCCTCACACACATAGCCCAGAACCGCTGAAATAGAGAGGCACAACTTTCCAAAATGGTCAAAATTGGGAAGTACGACTCCAGGGAACAACAAGGGACATCAACATCCCAAAAAAGGTCAGGCTGACCTCGACAAATTCTTGAAAATGAAGCCGGTGCAAAACCTGGCCGCCAAACCAAAATGGCGACGCGCACTGTCCCGGATGCGAGAGCAGAAGATGAGTCAGATGAGGACAGTGATCAGGAGCTTGCATATACCGCCTCAAGTTTTGAGAAGGCCCCAATCTCCCTGGCAGTTTTGAAGAAAACCATCTTACAGGCCCTCAACCCAGTGAGGAAGGACTTCTCGGACATCAAGACGGATGTTCGCCACATTGGTAACCGCGTGGAGTACCTGCAGACTTTAGTCGCGGACTCTGTCAACTTCTGTGATTCACTAAGTCACAAGGTGCAGCAGCAAGAACTGCAGATCAACAAAGCTTTTACTCTCCTGGAAGACCAGGAGAACAGAAGCAGACGCAAGAACGTCAGATTCAAGGGAATACCTGAGTCTTTTGCAGCTGAAGCACTGCACTCAGTAGCAATGCAGATCTTCACAGACCTACTATGTCAAGAACGGGCCTCCGTCATTACAATTGAGAGGATCCATAGAGCTTTACGACCCATGCCAAACCCGATCGACCCTCCCAGGGATGTTATCTGTGGACTGCTCAGCTTTGTAGACACGGCGGCTGTTTTGAAGGCCTGCAGAGACAACACTGAACTTGTTTTTGAGGGCGTGAAGATTCAACTCTTTTAAAATATTGCAGCATCTACTCTGACGAAACGACGCTTGATGCGACCACTGCTGCTTAAAATCAAAGAACTGCGACTGGCCTACAATTGGATGTACCCCTTCGGCCTAGCTGTGGTTAATAATGGCAAAAGGATCGTCATACATATGCCCGAGGATTTACAGGATGGATGGGAGACATTGGGCATCACACCTTTGGATAATTCCTTCGGGGATGCCGGCACATACAGATCTCCGTTTGACCAGTCTGTCGCAGATTGCTTCAGGGTCGACAGTGGGGAAGTTGAGTTCCTAAGTCCAAGAATGCCCAACTAAGAGAGCACGACACACACTTTACTTGAGTATTATCTTGCCTTTACTATTGCAAATTGTGTTGCACAGCACCCGTACCTCAGTACTAAACTGATGAATGTTCTCGTTGATTAATGCCTCACTACATAATGTGACCTGGTTTATATCGCACTATATTTTCTCATTACGTTATTTCTTACTGCTTTATTGCATTATAAGTCAGCTGATACTATTATATTGAGCCTCATATTATACTGTGTATTATCAGGGAGGTTCTGGGCCAGGTATCTGCTCAGGGCTCATGTTTCTCCTTACTTCCAGTTTTAAAATCAGCAAAGATTAGTCCCATCACACTTTTGGATCGTATCAAGAAGGAGAAAAAGTAGAGAGATAAACTCTCTACTAGCGCAAATCTCAGCCATTGAAATGATCCATAAATGTAGAGCGGCACAAGCATCCCAATTTGAGCTCACTTCTTTGAGAAGCAAACTGAAAGATATACTGAACCAAAAATTTGCACAAAATTTACAAACAAATAATATATGCCCATGGAGACAAGGGGGGAAGACTCATGTCAGCCTTGATAAAGAAACGTAAAGAAAAATCTTTCATCTCTCGAATTAAAGGATCTAGTGGCGCTGTGTGCAACTCCACATCTGATATTGCAAAATAATTCACTGCCTTCTATTCTTCACTCTATATTATCACTGTAGATGCAGCGAACCTTACTCCGTCCGGAGCTAAGAAACTCACAAATCTTAAATTTTTTGGACTCCAATGACATGCCAGGTCTCTCAATAGAGGAGGCGGACGCACTTTTGCAACCGATTACCATAGCGGAGGTAAATACAGTTCTCTCTTCCTTCCCCCAAGGTAAAAGCCCTGGCCCTGACGGGTTTTCTATTGCCTATTACAGAACATTTCAAGATATTCTATTGCCTCACCTCACGCAAACGTGTAACGCACTTCTACAAGGCACTCCTCTTCCAAATCAATCCCTAGCACCATATATCACTGTGATACCTAAGGAAGGGAAAGATCTGTCACTTTGCGTTAGCTACAGACCGATTTCTCTACTGAATATAGATTTAAAAATATGGGCCAAACTTCTAGCCCTTCGGATTAGCAACTATCAACCTAATCTTATTGGTCTGGATCAGATGGGATTCGTGAGGGGGAGGGAGGGTAGACATAACGCCAGGAGACTACTAAATGCTATATATTATGCTAACCATTCTAGTACACCGCTGATTTTAGTGGGTACAGACAATGAAAAAACGTTTGATAGAGTGGCGTGGGACTTTATGAAACATGCCCTTCTTAAATGTAACTTTCCGCAACAATTTTTAACAGCAATATTCTCACTGTACGATTCCCTGCATGCACGCATAAATGTTAATGGTGTTTTGTCCCCCTCCTTCTCCATCATGAATGGTACCAGGCAGGGACGTCCCTTATCTCCCACCCTTTTTGTTCTGACGATGGAGACACTACTGCTAAGACTGAGATCTGATGAACTTATTAAGGGCATACGGATTGGGGCACATACTCACTTAGTGGCTGCCTTCGCAGACGACCTGCTTCTGATGGTCACTAACCCATGCCAGGCTCTACCGAGAATCTAATCTATATTTGACCAATTTAGGGTGGTCTCCAACTACAGAGTAAATTATGATAAATCTGAAATACTTAATATATCCCTCCCAACTAATGTTGCACTTGACCTGAAGGAAAACTAACCCTTTTCCTGGCTCTCCCACTGCATTAAATATTTGGGCGTTTACATACCTAGGCAATTAAAAGACCTTTACAAATTGAATTTTCAGCCTCTTTTGAAAAACTTTCTGCATATAATATACTCTTTATGTCATGGATGGGGCGGAAGAATTTTTACAAACATATATTTTCCTGGCTCTATTATATGTACTGTTAATGGTCCCGATCCACCTCTCAAAAACTTTTTTTCTACTGGTGAGACGTCTCTTCTCATCCTTTTTGTGGAAGCAGCACATGTCCTACTAATTGCTGTCACGGAAGAAGATTGTGGGTGGCTTGGGCCTGCCGGATGTGGAGTTGTACTACAGGGCCATCCATTTCCAGAGACGGCTAGATCTTGTGTCGCCGGGCAAATTCTAATGGTGTGTGTCAGCTGAGATAAATACTCTAGATGAAGATTCCTTGAAAATATTATGGCTTCCTGAGCAAAAAGGTCCATCTCAAATCCTTTATTGAAAGGCACTCTATCAGTCTAGAATAGCTATAGAACCTCTGAGCATATCTGGTTGACCACTTCACCTATTATGCCATCTTCCCTAATACTGTACACTTTAAAAAATAAAGACCGCCCACAGAAAGATATTTGGAATCTGTTCCAAAACGTCACTATTGCGGATTTGCTGGTCGATAATAAGGTACCCTCTCGTACGAGTATCCAGTCTCTGGTCGTCACCAGGGGCGTAACAAGGAAAGACTGGGCCCCATAGCAAACTCTTGACGGGGGCCCCCCAGGTGCCACAAGCAGCCCCCCTTATAGATAGTGCCCCCTGAAGAATGTGCCATGCAGCCCCCCTGTAGACAGTGCTATAGAGCCCCGTCTATAGACAGTGTCACACCCCAATTGTAGATAGCGCCCCCACCTCCCTTGTAGATAGTGCCATACAGGCTCCCCTGTAGATATCACCATAATGCCCCCCCTGTATATAGCGCTATACAGCTCCCACTGTATATAGTGCCACACAGACCCCTTAGTAGATCGTGCCACACAGCCCCCCTCTTAGTAGATAGTGCCACACACAGACCCCTTGTAAATAGTGGCATACAGCCCCCTATAGATAGTGCCACACTGCCCCCCCCCTTAGTAGTGCCACACAGCCCCTTGTATATAGTGCCACACAACTCCCCCATGTATATAGTGCCACACAGCTCCCCCATGTGTATAGTGCCACACAGCTCCCCCATGTGTATAGTGCCACACAGCCCCCTCCCTTGTAAATAGTGCCACACAGCTCCCCCTTGTGTATAGTGCCACACAGCCCCCCCCCTTGTGTATAGTGCCGCAAAGCTCCCTGAGAAACTTGTATCAGCCAGGAGGTTTCAGTCAAAAATGGAAAGGTGGGTTTGGAGGCAGAACTATGTGACTCTTCATAATGTGTTTAGAAACCATATGTTAGGCTCTGTTCACATCTGCATTGGGGTCCCGTTCCGAGCTTTCCGTCAGAACGGGACCCTGAACAGACGGATCCGGTGCCCATGGTTTCCGTTTGTCTCTGTTGTGCACCGGACCTGTAGTTTTGCCAGAAGCAATAGTGTAGTCGACTACGCTATTGCTTCCGGCAAAACAACGGGTCCGATGCACAATAGAGACAAACGTAAACCATGGGCACTGGATCTGTCACCATTGAAATGGTGATGGAAACGGAAACCTCTGTTTTCCGTCTATGTCAGTTTGTGTCTGTTCAGGGTCCCGTTCTGATGGAAAGCTCCAACGGAACATCAGAACGGAAGCTATCTACAGAGGGCACTACTTTACAATGTTTGACACAATTATATTCGTTTGACACAATTATATTCAGGGGCACAATGTTTGGTACTATTTTATTCAGGGACACAGTGTATGGTGCTATTATATTTAGGGGCACAGTGTGTGGCAACATGAGAATTTTATCTTTGTTTATAGGTGCGGAAACGTTGGAAAAGTGAGGAGCTGAAGACATCGGAGTGGCAAAATCTGCAGAAATGGGTCATGGCTGGGAGAAGTCATTATGAAGTCTGGACCGGATGGAAAAGAAAAGAGGGAAAAAAACCTCCTAGAATCTGAGACGTTGTTACCTGTGAATCACTGGATTTATAGAGAATCTGTCACCTCTCCTGACATGTTTATTATTGCAAATCCTTGTATTTCACAAAAAGCATTTGTGCAGTCCAGAACTCATAGACAAATGCATGTTACCATTCCCCTTGTCAGGAGGATGTGTCCCTGCACAGTGTGAAACTGTCAGCGATGGTTGGAGACTGTCAGTATGTAGGGACACAGCCTTGACAAGGGGAATTGTAACAACCATTTGTTAATGCTTGCACAAAAAGGTAGTGTTAACAATAGTTACGGTGCGGCAGGGCAGCGGTTAAGAAGGGGGTCCAAGTTTGGGTAACAGCCCAGGGTCTACTTAATCTGCCACTGGAGGCTGCCATTGTTTCTCGCACCACAGTCAAAAATAAACTGACTTAACGCGTTCAAACCTGCACAGCAGTGACTGGGGAGACAGCGACCTCGTACAGAAAGCACTGATAAGACAGTGCGGCCAACAGAAGTTTTAATATAACCGGAGTGTGGATAATTTTTTTTGACTCAACCTTGTACTCTATTGGGAAGTCAGATGAGCAATGCTTCTGATGTCTGTGGCGGCCTTAAAGGGGTTGATCCTGAAGACAACCCCTTTTCAAGAACAAGCCGGCATGGCGATCAGCTGATCAGCAATGGTCCAGCTTCTCTCACGCCAGGCGATCAGCTGTAATAACTGGGGGAAGCTGTGGCCAGTTACATATTTCCATTGCAGGGAAAATCTAGCATTACATGCCTGCCATTTACACGATTGGTCATCCATGTAATGCAAGGACAAGCTTGGTCCGCCAGGGTAGGAGCTGCCCTTACAGAGTGACTCTTTGTTCTGATACATAGATAGGTCTCCCAAATGGGACCCCCCCTCTATGATGGTACATAAGGACAGGAGTTGTCCCCATGGAACAATCATTTTAATTCTCTCAGTCACAACAGTCCCGGCAAAAGTTTTCATTGTAAGTTGTAGCTTTGCCGTGACCCATATCATCTAACAAAGGCAATTATAGGAATTAATTTCCATTTCCGTATACCTTGGTATTCAGTGGCGGATCATCATTAGGGCGGTTCGGGTGGCCGCCCAGGGCCCAAGCCTCCTGGAGGGCCCATGGCCGCCCAAACCCCCTCATGCCCGGTGGCATCGCTAGCACCGGAAAGGGCTCCGGTGCTAGCGGCAGCCACATTCATTTGTATTTGAGCAGTGTTGGGTGCTATTATATTTAGGGGCACAGTATGTGGCACCATGATAATTTTATTTTCGTTTATAGGTGTAGAAATGTTGGAAAAGTGAGGAGCCGAAAACATCGGAGTGGCAAATTCTGCAGAAATGGGTCATGGCCTGGAGAAGTCGTCATGAGCAGAAAAGAGAAGAAAAAAGGAAAAAAACGACTAGAATCTGAGACAGTCACCTGTGAGTCACTAGATTTATAGAGAATCTGTCACCTCTCCTGACATGTTTATTATAGGAAATCCTTGTTTTTCACAAAAAGTCTTTCTGCAGTCCAGGACTGATAGAAAATTCCGCTTGTCAGGAGGATGTGTCCCAGCACAGTGTGATAGTGTCAGTATGTAGGGACACAGCCCTGTGACAAGGGAAATCGTAACACCCATTTGTTAATGCTTGCACAAAAAGGTAGTGTTAACAATAGTTATGGCGCGACAGGGCGGTGGTGCGGAAGGGGGGTCCAAGTTTGGGTAATAGCCCAGGGCCAGTGGCGTAACTACCGCGGTAGGAGCCGTAACAGCTGCTACGGGGCCCGGGCCTTGAGGGGCCCGTGCCTCCAGGCGACACACCCCCCCATATGCTGGGTGGCGCCGCTAGCAGCCGTTGTGGCTGCTACAGCGGTAGCGCCGCTAATATGGGGCCCGCGCCGCCGAGCATCCAAGTATGGGCTGGGCGACACAGGCCCTCTCATGCCTGTAGGTGTCACTAGCACTGGAGGGGGCCCCAGTGCTAGCAGCAGCCAAATACATGCATTAGCACTGAATGGCCCGACCATCCAGTGCCTTACAATGACGCCGATTGGCTAGCGGCGCGATGACATCATCGCGCCACTTCCGTGCTTGAAAGGTGATGATTGATGGGGCAGGTCATTCTGCCCCGCCAATCAGCGTCATTGGACAACGCTCGTTCAGCTCCAGCAGACATGCTCTGAAGAGAGCATGTCTGCATTGCCAGTGAACAGCGTGGGAACGGGATCAGTATGTCAAGTTTATATATATATTTTTTCTATAGTGGGGGGTCTATCTACAGGGGGGGTTGTTTTTATGTGGGCCATTATATACAGGGTGGGGTCTATATGTGGGACACTATATACAGGGGGGTCTATATGTGGGGCACTAGCTACAGGGGAGGTCTGGATGTGGGGCACAATCTACAGGGGGTCTATATGTGGGGATGTGGGCCACTATATACAGGGGGCTCTATATGTGGGCCACTATATACAGGAGGGGTTTATATGTGGGGCACTATATGTGAGACACTATACAGGGGTGGCCTATATGTAGAGAACTATCTATAGGGGAGCTATTTTTTGGGGGTACTTTCTATAGGGGTGGGCTATATGTGGGACACTATATACAGGGGTGGGTTTCCTGTGGGGCACTAGCAACAGGGTGGCTATATGTAGTGCACAGTCTACACTGGTGGGCTATATGTGGGACACTATATACAGGGGGAGCTATATGTGAGACACTATCTACAGAGGTGGGCTATACGTGGAGCACTATCTATAGGGGAAGCTATATGTAGGGCAGCACGGTGGCTCAGTGGTTAGCACTATTTCCTTGCAGCTCTGGAGTGCATATGTGGGCGATATCTACAGGGGCTTCTATATAGGACACTATCTACAGGGGCTTCTATGTAGGTCACTATCTACAGAGGCTCTATGGGGGTCACTATCCACAGGGGGCTATGGGAGCACTATCTACATGGGGCATGGTGTGTGTGTGACAGTGTGTGGTACTATTATAATCAGGGACACAGTGTATGGCGCTATTATAGTTAGAGGTGCAGTGTATGGTGCTTTATTATATTTAGAGGTGTTGAGAATTTTAGCTTTGTTTATAGGTGCAGAAATGTTTTAAAAGTGAGAAGCTAAAGACATCTGAGCGGAAAACTACAGAAATGGGTCATGGCCGGTTGAAATCCATCATAGATGTCTAGACCGGAGGGAGAAGAAAAGAACTAGAATCTGAGATGTCACCGGTGAGTCACTTAATGTAAATGTTTATTCTGCCTCTAATCAGTATTGTAGTCACTGTGTGATCTGCAGCGAGATGATTATGATATGATATTTTTTTGTGAAACAGCATCTCCCGGAATATCCTTACCATTGTTCAGGCCATGCTGGGAGCTGTAGTTTTACGCCGTACAAACCTATACGGCAGGGGTTGCACTAAATTGAGCTGTATGTGTTCTGGTGTTGTATATATGTACTGATCTTGGTTCTGATGCTGTATGTAAGTACTGAGCTTGGTTCTGGTGCTGTATATACGTATGAGATTGGTTTTGGTTGCTGTGTATATATGTAATGAGTTTTGTTCTGGTGCTGTATATACGTACTGAGCTTGGTTGTAGTGCTGTATTTATGTACTGAGGTTGGTTCTGGTGCTGTATATATGTATGGGCTTGGTTCTAGTGCTGTATATATGTACTGAACTTTGTTCTGGTGCTGTATATATGTACTGAGCTTGGTTCTAGCGCTTTATATATGTACTGAGCTTAGTTCTGGAGCTGTATATATGTCAGAGCTTGGTTCTGCTACTGTATATATGTCAGAGCTTTGTTCTGGTGCTGTATATATGTCAGAGATTGGTTCTGGTGCTGTATATATATATGTCAGAGCTTTGTTCTGGTGCTGTATATATGTACTGATCTTGGTTGTGGTACTGTAAATATGTCAGAGCTTGGTTCTGGATCTGTAGTTATATAGGATATATTTATAATAACAAAATTACAGGGCAGATGGAATTGTTCTCAATCAATTGTAAATTTAATAGGAACAAGTCAGGTAGTTTTAACCCCTTGAACCTCCACCATGCGATAATACATGACCTGACAATATTTCCAAACATTCCCTTGTATGTTTTTTTCAGATGCAGCAAAATCCTTAAAATCCACTTTTAAAACGGCGCACACTATATGCTAATTACTCAGTAGAGGGTCATGGGGCGGTGCCGCTATCCTGAAGAGTCACGTAGTCCTGCCTCCAAACCCAACTTTCCATGTTCGAGTGACATCTCCCTGGCTGATACAACTTTCTCGGATGCGCAATTGCCTTGTGGCACTATACACAAGGGGGGTGTAATGACGGGGTAGGGAGACAGACAGGTGAGCCCTAATCTACCCGCCACTCAGTCCCTGCCTACTTGCAACGGGCCGTCCTAGGCCGTCTACAGGGTGCTGAGTGTGGTGCAATCTACAGGGGTCTGTGTGCTGCACTTTCTACTAAGGGGGGGCTGTGACCACTGTATACAAGGGAGTGGGGCACTATATACAGTGGGAACTGTACAGCGCTATATACAGTGGGGGGCTTTATGGCGATATCTACAGGGGGGCTGTATGGCACTATCTACAAGGGGGAGGTGCTATCTACAAATGGGGTGTTACACTGTCTATAGGTGGGGCTATATAGCACTGTCTACAGGGGGGCTGTATGGCACATTCTACAGGGGGCACTATTTATGAGGGGGGCTGCTTGTGGCACCCGGGGGGGGCCCGGTTAAGAGTTTGCTATGGGGCCCAGTCTTTCCTAGTTACACCCCTGCCCAGGGCCTATGGTCTACTTAATCCGCCACTGTTGGTATTATATAGTCCAATGTTCCAATTCTCATTTTTTTTTTTAAAACAAAGCTTAGAACCACACAGCTGCAAAATGTTTAGAGTTGTTTGGAGAGAGATACTGCCACCTAGAGGAAAGACAGAGATCAGCAAACATCTTGCAAGCAAACACAATCACAACAGGAGTAAACTGTCCATATGCATAATGATAAATGATTTTGATGACTTTTCCAATAATTCTACTACAATTAGAATTTTTTTTCCTGTGGACAATAGTTTTAATCCAAAAATAATTACCTATTAAAATTCAGTGACAATTTTTACTATTTGTAAATATTTTCATACCCAACTAGATAGCCCTTTCTTAGAATGAAGCTGCCTCCGCGATCAGCTGATCATTGTGGATCTGGCTTTTCTAAGTCCTGGTGATCAGCAGATATGGTCAGGGGAAGCTCCATCCAGACACTCTTCCCTGCAGCAATTGTTGCGGGGGAAATGTAATATTACTCAGCACTTATTAAAATGAATATACGACCAGGTAATACATGGTTTCAGCGAGACTGCCACAGCAGAAGACCCCCACTATGACGTCCATATGCCCTAAAAGGGTGAACTGCATACAATATCATCATATCTGGGGCCAGTTTAAAGGGGTACACTCATCCTGTAATGTTATGGGATATAATTTGACCTCTAGGGCCCCTGCCTTTCAGTGAGTGGAGCTGTGCTGCAGTTCCCTGCACAGCCAGTAGTTAGGAGTGTCGCTGTGCAGCAAGAATCAGTAAAGGAGCCGCCAAGCTTAACTAGCTCTGCAACCCCTTTATACTAAGGATCGGTGAGAGTCCCAGCCGTTGGACCCCCACTAATTAGAACGTTACGGCATATCCTAGCGATATGCCATTACTTTTCTATGGAAGAAAAAGCCGTTTAGTCTTCCTTCACACACACTTCAGGCCAAAAACGCATATAACGTTATTTAGGAAAAGGGTACATGCGTTTTAAGGCGTTTTTTTCCCCTCAAAAATAGTCACTTTCACTTTACAAATCATGTGATTCAAAATTTATGTGATGTAAAGATTCCACCAAAAATGGCATAAAAAACGCAACACACATGACCCTTGTGGTTTTTTTTTTTAAGGCAAAAAAAACTATGGAGGTCTTGGGAGAAAAATGCCACAAAATTTTGGAAAAAATCTCCATAGTGAGCCTTGCTGCAATTTAGAAAAAACGCCACTGAGCCAAAAAACGATATAAGAAAAAAAGCGCTACCTAAAAAAATGCGAATATAGTGCATTTATTAATTCCCCATTGACTTCAAGCTAACATCTGGACGCAGGTTTTTTTTTTTGCCACAAAAAAGCACAAGAAAAAAACACAGCAAAAAATGTGGCATTTTTCCTAAAAACGCTGCATGTGAAGCCACTATATAAGCCACAGCTATGTTCACACACGTTGGATAGGCTGTGTAATAGTTCTCAGGGTATCAGACCCAGAACCCCCAGGGATTTTCAGTTGAATTTGGTAAATCCGCAGGAAATCCGCTACATGTGAACAAGCCTTAAATAACAATTGCAAAACTACAAAATCCCATATAGAGACTCATTTGCTCAGTAAATGTGTGGCAGTTACTGGTTAGGGAATGTTCACACGCAGAGTCAAAAACGGCTGAAACTTACGGAGCTGTTTTCAGAGAAAACAGCCTCTGATTTTCGGCCGTTTTTGAAGCGGAAAAAACTTTTGGAGGTATTTTTCTAGACATTTTTGGAGCTGTTTTTCCATTGACACAATGAAAAACAGCTCCAAAAGCGGCTCAAGATGTGACATGCTCCTTTTTACGGGGCGTATATTGACGCGCCGTTTTTTAAAATGGCGGCATAAAAAATATGCCTCCCTTGAGCGAAATGCCTTTTTTTTCCCATTGAATTCAATTGTCAGATGTTTGTAGGCGTTCAGCCACCAGTTTTTCTGGCGTATTTCGGGGAGCTTATTCCCCGGAAATATGCCTGAAAACACAGAGTGTGAACATACCCTTAAACTTTTTCTCACTTGCCGTTTAGTTGCTTGTAATTTATTATTATAATGTTCTCGCTGTAATGGAATATACACTCCATGCACTTAGTTCCTGAACTTGTGGTTGTAAACAGCAGCCAATGAGAAAAAAATCAGAGCTGCAGTATAAAACATGGGGGAGAGCAGCAGCCTCATCTAGTGATTTCAGACTGCCTCAAATTCCCATTAGAAAATGCAGAGCAGCGCTACCAAACTGGCAACATAGGGGGGGGGGGTAGTGAATTATACGAAACTTATCTACAATTGCAGAAAACAATTTACATATTGGATGCATTGTCATCACAGACCACTTGAGATGTGAGACACGTACACAGAGAAGGTTTAAAGGGAATGTATTGCCAGCAAAACATGTTTTGTTTTTTTTAATTAAACATTTAGTGTGTAGGTGATTAAACATTGTTCAAATTTTTTTTATTTTTTTCACGAGTCAGGAAATATTATAAATTAGATTCTAATTTATAATATTTCCCATTGCTGGTCACTAGATGGAGCTATTCCCAAAATTGCAGCATTGCATGTGGTAAAGCAACCACATTGCTTTTTGCTGCAAAATTGGGAAAAAAGCACTCGCTCTAGTGAGCTCTGAGAATCCCCCCCTCCTTTATCCTGGCTAGTGCCGGGAGAAACGAGGGGATTGAACGGTCTAACCTCCTACACTGTGTGTCGCCATTTTTTGAGCTAACACACAGTGTAGTAGGTTTACATACAGTAGTAAACACACACAAACACGAACATACATAGAAATCTCTTACCTGCTCCTGCCGCCGCGGCTCCCTCCGGCCCGTCCGCTCCGTCTGCTGCCGCTGGTCCAAGTACACAAGTCCGGAAGCCGCGACCGGAAGTAGTAATCTTACTGTCCGGCCGCGACTTCCGGTCCACAGGAAAATGGCGCCGGGCGCATTTCAAATTGGACTGTGTGGGAGCGGCGCATGCGCAGTTCCCACACAGACGGCGTACACAGAAGTGGATGGGACGGGACCCGTTCGCAGTCCCTATGGGACTGTGGCTGCCGTATTCCATGTCTGTATGTGTCGTTAATCGACACATACAGAAATGGAAAAAAAAAATGGCAGCCCCCATAGGGAAGAAAAAGTGAAAAAATAGAAAAAAGTAACACACAAATAAATAAAAAAGTTTTTAATAAAACACTAACATTAAACTGACATGAAAAAATTTTTTGTGGTGACACTGACAATGATCATTGCTGCAAACCATTTAGTTGCCCCTTACATATCAAAAGAACTGTAGTGCAGGAACATACACTGGCCACACACACAAAGGTCTGTACATACAGATGTAGCAGAGCAGACTGTGTTTTTTGGCACAACTCATCATGAATTTGATTTAACATAGGACTACACTAAACTTACATTATTATCTATACCACAATACACATAACAACTTCAGCTCTGCTACATCTATAGATGACCGTGTCTAGATGTTAGCATTTTTTCCCAGAAACCACTCTAATGCCTGTAAACCACTTGCAGGACACGGCTGGCACAGAGATCATTGATCCCGTACTTGATTCTGCCAATACGGACTATGGTCTGCACATCAACTGAGGCCGAAACATTGCAAACACCAGTTCATGCTAATTGACAGAAGCTAGACAGCCGGGAACAGCGGTCATGGAGACTATTGATTCCTGATAAACATTTTGCAAATAGTCTGGTCGTGTTAAGATATTGGACATGTTATTCTGATAAACCCATATAACCAAGCAATGCCACCGTCACCCACAATACACAGTTTCCCTCCTGTCTTGCAAGATAGAGGCAAACTTTTTATTTTGTGTTGCTTATATAGCGGCAACATATTCCGCAGCACTGTACAGAAAACGTCAGATCCTGTCCCCAATGGGGCTCACACTCTAAATTCCCTGTCAGACACACACTAGGGCCAAATTGTCCCTCCAGAATGCCCCCTTCACTGAACAGTAGTGGAAAAATTGTATGGGACCCTTTGCACCCTCTTTTGGATAAGGAGTACCGTTTATATAAGGATAATTTCTATACTAGCGTACCCCTCTTCAGGTGCCTGTCTGCAAAAAAAACTGTGGCCTGTGACAATATAAGCCACAATCAAAAAGGCCTGCCAAAGTACCAGGCAGGGGTGGCCTTAGGGGTATGCGACCTGTGCCATTTCACAGGGCGCATCACTCCAGCAGGTGGAAGGGGGTGCTGCGCTGGCTCCCTTCCCCTGCTTGTGTTTCAGAAGCGCCCGGGCCCGGCGACTCAGCAGCTGCCTTTTAACCCGGGCGTTTCTTCTCCCAGTGGTGTCGCTACCGATGTAGCAGCCATAGCGGCTGCTAGCGGCAACACCAGGCATGAGGGTGCCCGTGCCTGTGCGGCGGGGCCACTAGCAGCTGCATCCCTGCTCTGCTATAGTGTTAAA
This sequence comes from Rhinoderma darwinii, assembly GCF_050947455.1. Taxonomy (NCBI): domain Eukaryota; kingdom Metazoa; phylum Chordata; class Amphibia; order Anura; family Rhinodermatidae; genus Rhinoderma; species Rhinoderma darwinii. Next base: position 40,175,287 of record NC_134691.1, on the reverse strand, counting down.
TAGTATTTGCGTCCTAAGGACACAGATACTATTGAATGTGGCATCGCTAGCACCGGTAGCGATGCCACATTCAATAGTATCTGTGTCCTTAGGACGCAAATACTATTTAACACTATAGCAGAGCAGGGAAGTATCTCCCTGCTCTACTATCTACTAGCGTCACTGTAGCTAGCTGAAGGAGTGAAATCCACGTGTGGTCGGCAACTCTGTCGACGGGGATTCCGCTTCAGGAGTTGCCCCTGATGTCACTGTCCATATATGGACAGAGACATCAAGAACTCCGTCCTGTAGCGGAATACCTGGCCACAGGGGGATACCGCCCCTTCTGGGAGCTACAGTGGCGCTATCTACAGGAAGGGGGGGTGCTATCTACAAGGGAGTGTCTGGCACTACCTACAAGGGGGCTGTGTGGCACTACCTACAAGGGGGCTGTGTGGCACTACCTACAAGGGGGCTGTGTGGCACTACCTACAAGGGGGCTGTGTGGCACTACCTACAAGGGGGCTGTGTGGCACTACCTACAGGGGGCTGTGTTGCACTACCTACAAGGGGGCTGTGTGGCACTACCTACAAGGGGGCTGTGTGGCACTACCTACAAGGGGGCTGTGTGGCACTACCTACAAGGGGGCTGTGTGGTACTACCTACAAGGGGGGCTGCATGGCACTACTTACAAGGGGGCTGCGTGGCACTACCTACATGGGGCTGCGTGGCACTACTTACAAGGGGCTGTGTGGCACTATCTACAGAGGGCTGTGTGGCACTATCTACAGAGGGCTGTGTGCCACTATCTACAGGCGTCAGCTGATGGTCATTTTACGGTGAGTGGCGGGCTGATGGTCATTTTACGGTGAGTGGCGGGTTGATGGTCATTTTACGGTGAGTGGCGGGCTGATGGTCATTTTACGGTGAGTGGCGGGCTGATGGTCATTTTACGGTGAGTGGCGGGCTGATGGTCATTTTACTGGGGGGGCTGATTGTCTCTTTATTGGGGGCTGATGGTCATTTTACGGTGAGTGGCGGGCTGATGGTCATTTTACTGGTGGGGCTGATTGTCTCTTTATTGGGGGGCTGATGGTCATTTTACTGTGAGAGGCTGATGCTCATTTTACTGTGAGTGGGGGGCTGATGGTCATTTTACTGTGAGTGGGAGGCTGATGGTCATTTTACTGTGAGTGGGAGGCTGATGGTCATTTTACTGTGAGTGGGAGGCTGATTTTTTCCATGAGTGCCTCGAGTCCGAAAACGTTGGGAAATACTGTGCTAGGCTACAGGATCACGTCGATGTATGGGGGGAAAAGGGATGAAGCTGGGGAATAGCGATGTAGCAAAAACATGTTTTTTTGTTTTTGTTACATCGCTATTCCCCCTCTTCATCCCTTTTTCCCCCCATACATAACTATATTTTGGTGGTGCACACCTGATGTTACAACACAAGAGGATCCCTGTGGATACTTTTTTCATATATACAGGATCACGTCGGCCTACGCAAGGATCCCGTCGTTGGCGTTGTGGAGCAGCTCAATTCGTCGTGGGAATGGGGCCTAGGTGAGTACAATTTTTTTTTGTTTGGGGGGCACTGTCTACAAGGAGGCTGTATGGCACAACCTACAGGGGAGCACTATTTGCAAGGGGGCTGCGTGGCAGCCAGGGGAGGGGATAATTATACTGTGTGGAGGCCACTAAGCGGACATTATACTGTGTAGGGGTCCTACAGGGGGCATAATACTGTCTGGGTACAATTAGAGGAAAAAATACTGTGTCCTTGAGGGGGTTATAATATATTATTATTATTATACTGTATGGTGGCACTAAAGGGGCATTATACTGTGGGGGGGCATTATACTTTTTTTATGGGGCATTTTTTTACGATGTGGGTTGGGAGCCATCTATTCTAAGGCCGACCCCGGTCCCTGGTCAACCAAAAATTAAAGGCTGGGGAATTCAGGGGACTTTCTAATGAGGACTTGCTGCTTGTCAAGTTTTGTGACAAGAGAGATTTTCTCATGCTCACATCCATTCCCCCAGACAGCAGCAGCCGAACGTTGGGCCACGAGTCCTGGCTCCCTCTCTGTAAACTGGAGCCAGCCTAACCCCAGGAGAAGCTTCCCCCCCCCCAGAACAGACCCCACCCGCTGCAGGAGCTTACCACCTCCGTAGAGGGAAGCGGTGACCGGAAGAGGGGGGGTACCAGCCTCAGGAGAATACCTCCAGGAACACAGGTGAGTACCTGCTGGAGGGTCTGCAAGCCTGGAGAGTGTCTTGATCCACAGGACAATCCCATCTGGAGGACAGGAAACCTGACGGTGTGCGGAGGTGTCCTTTTTTTTTATATCGTAAGGCTTCCTGTCCAACGAATGGGATGTCTCTCCAGGTGTGCTGTCATAGGTAAAGGGGTAAAAAATTATTCTCACTAGATGAATACCTTAGAAGGTGTATTTTTCAAAATGTGGTCACTTTTGGGGGTGTTACATCGTTCTGCCAGCTCAAATCATTTGTAAAGAAGGAGTGGGGCCAATAAGTCATTCAAGCTAAAATTATGTCCTGAAAACCATAGAGGGGTTCCTGTCATTCTGGGCTCCACCATGTGGCCAGGCAATGAATTACATCCCGAGGGCTTATTTAGACGAACGTGTTATGCGCCTCGCACGGACCTATGTTAGTCTATGGGGCGTGCAGACTGTCCGTGAGTTTCACGCAGCGTGTGTCCGCTGCGTAAAACTCACGACATGTCCGTTATTTGTGCGTTGTTCGCGGATCACGCACCCATTGAAGTCAATGGGTGGCTGAAAAATCACGCGCAGCACACGGAAACACTTCCGTGTCACCCGCGTGATTCGCGCAACAACAGTAAAAATTATGAATGAAAACAGAAAAGCACCACGTGCTTTTCTGTTTACAAACATACAGCGTGTCATAACGATGGCGGCTGCGCGAAAATCACGCAGCCGCGCATCATACGCTGCTAAGCTGTTAAGTACCTTTTGCGCGCGCAAAACGCACATGCTCGGATCAAAATGCTTACTACACCCCCTGTGGAAAAGCTTGAGGGGTCTAGTTTTTGAAATAAGGGCATTTTTGTGTGGTTTTTTTTACGTTCTGGAACCTCTGAGCCTCTGCAAACCTTGCTTGGTGCATGAAAATAAAATGTTCTATGTACAATTCTCAAAATGTTCACAATTTCAATAAAATTTGTACGCCCTGTAACGTTTAAAAAAAAATTTTTTTTAAATGCATTGCTGTCAAAATAAAGTAGACATCAGGAAATATACATTTCTAAACGCATTAGTACAGTATATACATTTGTGAAATATTGTACTTTAAAAAAAAACAAAAAAACAAATTCATATTCAAAGTTTCTTTATACATTGTGTTTTTAATTGAAAAAAAATCTAAAATCGTATCGGACTATTTTACCACTAATATATAGTACAATATGTGACAAAAAAACATGGTCAGAATTACTTGGATATGCAAAACCTTTACGGAGTTATTCTCTGATAAAGTCATGCATATCAGATTTTCAAAAATCTGGCCGCACAACATTGTGGTAAGTTTTGTCGGACGGATTTGCCGCTGCGTAAGGCAGCAGTTAAAAACGCTAATGCTTACCTAGGCCGTTGTTATGGCGACGCCTCCCTCCTGTGCAGTCCGGTTACGGCCTCCCTGGATGACAGTGCAGCCCATGTGACGGCTGCAGCCTGTGATTGGCTGCATCAGCGGTCACATGGTATGTAATGTCATCCCAGGAGGCTGGCCCTAGGACGTCATCCATGCCGGTCTCCTGGGATGACGTTTCATTCCATGTGACTGCTGTTGCAGCCTGTAATTGGCTGCAGCGGTCACATAGGATGCAACATCATCCAAGGAGGCCGGACTGGACGAACACACACTTCTGGGTAAGGCCTCATGCACACGACCGTAAAAACTCCCGTTATTACAGGTCGTAATTACGACCCGTAATAACGGGCTCATAGACTTCTATTGGCGACGGGTGCCTTCCCGTTTTCTTACGGGAAGGTGCCCGTGCCGTTGAAAAAGATAGAACATGCCCTATTTCAGGCCGTAATAACGGCACGGACAGCCCATAGAAGTCTATGGAGCTCCCGTAATGACGGGTGGCTACATGTGTGCACCCGTCATTACGGCAGCGTTGCTAGGCGACGTCAGTAAATAGTCACTGTCCAGGGTGCTGAAAGAGTTAACTGATCGGCAGTAACTGTTTCAGCACCCTGGACAGTGAATTCCGATCTGAATATAGAGCAACCTGTAAAAAAAAAAAAAAAAAAAGAAGACGTTCATACTTACTGAGAACTTCCTGCTTCCTCCAGTCCGGTCTCCCGGCCGTTGCCTTGGTGACGCGTCCCTCTCTACATCCGGCCCGACACCCCTGGATGACGTTTCAGCCCATGTGACCGCTGCAGCCAATCACAGGCCAAACACATGCTGCAGTGGTCACATGGACTGCCGCATCTTCCAGGGATGTCGGGCTGAATGTGAAGAGAGGGACGCGTCACCAAGAACCCGGCCTAAGGGGTTAAGACACTTTGTAAGCAATCTACAAGATTATTTTATTTATTGTAGTTACCATTGCTATTCAGAAACAAAATGAACAGAGTAAAATACCTTTAGTCCCGCATCAATGGGACCTGACAGACATGTGATATGTATTTCCGTTGCGTAAATACTGCGGTTTTTCTGCAAATGAATTAATTGTGGAAAATCCGCAGCAACGATCCAGCCGCAAAAAACGCAACTCAGAAAAAAAAAAAATCTCATACTTACGCAGAAGTCAGTGTTCCTCCCTCCAGCGCGGCCTTCTGAGATGACGTTTAATCCCAGGTTACAGCTGCAGCCAATCACAGGCTAGCGGCAGTCACATGGGACAAAACATCATCCTAGGAGGCCGGCCTCTATGATGTCAGAGGGCCGGTCTCCTAGGATGATGCTTCATCCCATGTGATCGCCGCTGCAGCCAATCACTGGCTGCAGCGGTCTCCTGGGATGATACTGAATGCTCAGCAGTTTTTTGCAGCGGACATTCCGGGCAAAAACTGCACCACAATTTGGTGCGCTTTTTCGCCCTGAATTCACTGCGGCGCACTGGGCGGATAGGCTGCGAGCTATTACGCAGCGTATCCGCCCTGTGAGAATCCGCCCCGTGTGAACACAGCCTAAGGGTACAAAACCTCATCAAATGTGAAACCAAATAGGACACTATGACTGTTTCTTGATCAGAGGACTGTTCTCGTCTTGTGAAATTCCACATTATATTGCAATTCTGTCCTGGAAACCAGTGCCGGATTATCAGATGCTGCAGTAAGGACTTGTTCACACAGTGCAGATTTCCTGCAGATTTTGCAGGCGTTTTTAAGCCAAAACCAGAATTGGATCCAGTAGAGCAGAACTATAAAGCCTTCCTTCATATATTTCTTCCGTTTAGGCTTAAAAAAGTTCATGCAAAATCTGCATCAGATCTGCACTGTGTGAACAAGGCCTAAAGGAATTTCACTGCAATATGTAAGCTGAAGTCCCAAGAATAAATGATTATCGGAATCAAGCTTGTCTATGTTTTTTCATTACATTCATTTTTTCTTACAGAACTGAGTGACTGTAGTAGCTTCCAAGGAAATAAAACTAGAATTAGATTGTATAAAAATATAGCAGTCAATGTCCGGATTGCGATGAATGAAAACAGATTTCTCGCTTGATAACGCAGAACAAAATATATATATAAAATAAATAAAACACAAAATCTTGAAAGTGCTGGCAGCGTTGGCTTCTTGGTAAAGTGTCCATTGTCCCTGCAGACTGGCGGATCGCCAGCATTACACCATGCAACCACAAGGAATTTATCCCTTTACTGCTTGGGTTTCCGTAGTCCTAGCAGGAAGCGAGAGACGTTCTCATAAACTACAAAGGTGATACAGCAGGCGGGGGTCACTCGGAGTATGTTGGGGATAATTCCCTTGTAGAAACCATGGAAACCTTCTTTCCTGTAAAACAGAAGGGACAGAAATATAAACTCGCGTTGTAAGGCAGTGTTCCCCAACCCGTGGCTCTCCAGATGTTGCAGCACCCCGCGGCTGTCAGGACATGATGGGAATTATAGTTTTGTAACTGCTGGAGAGTCGAAGGTTGGGCCGAAAGACCGTGTTTGTGAGATACACAAGACACTCGCAGATGCTGTGGCCCTTGACAGACAGACAGACTTCACCCACATCAGTATTATTTACATACAGCCATGGGGTAAGCAATTATTCTGATGATTTGAATGGTGGTATTAGTAATAAATAAAGATAAAAGTAGAATAATGAAAAATATAAGGTACTTTCTATCTTGTAAAATTCAAACTTTTAAAGTCCCGAACACCACGTTTCCTCATAGCCATTTGGCTTTAAAAGGAGACCTAGCAGTATTTTAGAATTTTGTGTTTTGCCTTTCCTCTGTTATTCCTCCCAGAAATATATGAATAAATTAACTTAACGTTACAATTCCTCTTATCAATAGTGTGTACCTACACTCATTGGGCACTGTCAGAATTTATAGGGACACACCCTATTGACATGGGGAATGGTAACACCCACGTGTCAATTTATTCCTATATTTCCAGGAGGAATAACAGAAGAACAGAATGCAACGTTCTAAGAAAAGAAGCTCCTGCATGGTTATTTCCTGGGAAACACAAGTGTTTACTGAAACAGAAATGTCAGGAGAGCGGACAGGTCCTCTTTAAATGGGTTGTCTGACAAGGACAACCCATCATCAGTTCCCCTGATGTAATATGTAAAAAGTGTCCCTAATATATTTCTATTGAAACACCTAATGGTGCGCTGATTATTGGTCACCAGGGGAAGCTGCCATTTAGTATTTCCCAGTGACAGTGAGATCAGTTCTCCAGAGCAGAGAAGCTTAACGCAGAAACTCTCCACTCTGCCGTGTTCGGTTTGTGGGATACGGACCAGATTTCCCGGACTGAACACAGTTCAGGGAGCTGGACTACTAGCATTATAGTTTTCTAAGATGCAGGGAGTCCCTGGCTCCACATGGGAATACCGTCCCGTACTGTAATCATGTTTTTAGTAGACAGAGGATGACTACGATGCTAGGAGTCAGGCTCCCAGAACGGTGATCGGTCCGGTAAATACGGCCGACATATGGTATCTTGCGTTACAAACACGGCCATGTGAAGCAGACCTTTTAGAGAGAGGATTTGAATGGTGGACACCACCCCATACACTACATTCATATGCCCTAAACGGGCAGATGTACAAGGGTTGTCCTAGATGGACAAAATCCTTAAAAGTAGCTCCAAACCAGAGTGTAACATCATAGAGAAAGTTCATAGGTTTAGTTATGGTGATATAGCGCATGACGACTTACCTCCATGTTCTACTCATAACATCTATGACCCCGGAGTATTGATTATGCTGATCCTGTAAACGGGCACGCACCACTTGATAGGGGTAAGTAGCCATCACAGCAAATATCTTGGACAAGGCTGCCATCGTGATGTATTCCAAGGTGTTCTGGAAAGGTAACGCAACGATGGATGAATTACAATGCTGTGCAGAACCACTGGAGTAACCCAAACCCAGCATGGGAAAAAAAAAAAAAAACCCACTAAGAATTTGTACTCTCTTTGCAAAAAAGAACATTTATCCAGGGAAAAAATTACCAACTTAAATAAATGTTTAGTATCACAAGTTTGAGGCAGCCTCCATGTTACGGCCACGAAACCCAGACCCGCCGTGGTTCGATGGGACTAAACAGACCACCATTGGGTTCTATTGTGATCTACACTGGGTTTAGCATGACCGTGGCAGATCGGGGTGTAACAGCCGTAACAGGAGTGCAGCTGTATTGTGGCCGTATACACCAGCCTTAGAAATAGGAAATGATTGGGCAGGTTGGATTTCAGGATGCCCGACCCTTTGTTCTGCAGGAGATAAGCGGCTGTCAGAAGTGTCTGGAAGCAGCTTGTCTCCCTCTCCCCACATGCATGCGGAGCTGGTAAAGATGGAATACAGACAGTTTTAGTGAAGGAATAAGCATGTTTTATTGGGTAACCTATAGGACTAAAAGTTTATCATTTCTGCAAGACTAGAACAGGTATAACCACAAATTCTTAAAATACCCAACTATTGATTACCAAATCTAACCAGCAACAACACATGACCCACATACGGCACCCTATGGAGCAGGGTATAACGACATATGGAGTCCCTGTGGTTTCGGACTCTGCGTCCTCAAACAATACACATTGAGGACTATCCAAATTAATAGAGGCAGGTTCTTACCAGTTTTGTGTCACTGGGTCGATTTAAATGCCTATTATAATCCATCTTCAATTCCTCGTAGGCCATAAACTGGAGGGCACCATGTGACGTTCCCAGCAGGCCGGGTACAAACCCCTACAAACACAAGACGTGAGGGTTACTAGGAGAAAACTGACTTTTTTAGGATTGTAGGACATTATAGACATAGATCACCTTGTACAGTCCAGGAATCCCTTCCTGCCTATAGATTTTAGCCAGAGCATGGAACATGTTCTTGTATTGTCGTCTTGAAGGGTCAACGCCAGCATCGTACTGAAGAACGAGACGCGTCTTTGTAACCCATATTGGGTTAGTGAGACAAAGGGTTAAGGCACCTGCATTAAAGAAAGTATGCGAGAAATTATCCTCATAGGGCTCAATCCAAGAGCAACAATGATGTCCTTATGGGCCTAAACATGGAGGCTCGATGGTTCTTCTTCTTTGCTGCACTGAAGATATGGGTTAGGCTCAGACCAGAACTCGATCTGAAAAATTGGACCTAGCGTGCTGGCCTGGCTGACAGAGAGGATTAGGTTATGAGTTCCCCTGGAAAGAGGGACCAATGCGGGTAGTTATATATTGAAGGATCCAGATGGCGGCTAATATGGTTGCAAATGTGACCAAAAAATATCACTGGGCTCTTGCATTTTTAGACTTAGGAGTCAAAGGCGTCCACGTGAGATTTTTATATACTGGGGCAGATTTATCATTGCGTTACTGTTGTATAACTAGAGAGAGGCTGGATTCACACACAGAATTTTGCTGCGTTTATTGAGGTGTTTCTTTACGTTTGTTTGTTTCTTTTTTAGGTCAAATACGCTGCAGCCAGATGTTAACCTGTCACTAGGTCATACAAGTTGAACTGGTTATATGACCCGAATAGCGCTGTCTCCCTAATTTCAGCGCTGGATTTTTTTTTTCTTGACTCCCCCATTCCAGAAATATGGCCCACTGTTGTGTTGGTTTCCTATATGCTAATTTGCTGTCGTTAGCTAACGGGGTGGAGCTAGCTTTCCTGCCTCTGATGCTGACCAATCAGTGCGAGGCAACTTGAGGGTAGTTCACGCCCTGTTGGCTATCTATAGCAAGATAGCATACAGCGAGTTCACAAAATAGTGGGCCATATCTCTGGAAAAGGGGGTTCTGGAAAAACAAAAAACAGCGCTGGAATCAGGGAGACAGCGCTATTCAGGTGAGTAAACCGGTCCAACTTATATGACCTAGTGACAGGTTCTCTTTAAGACATCTTTCACCGTGCGGCGAAAACGACAACTTGAAGAGGCTCTGTCACCAGATTTTGCAACCCCTATCTGCTATTGCAGCAGATCGGCCCTGCAATGTAGATTACAGTAACGTTTTTATTTTTAAAAAACAAGCATTTTTGGCCAAGTTATGACCATTTTTGTATTTATGCAAATGAGGCTTGCAAAAGTCCAAGTGGGCGTGTTTAAAGTAAAAGTCCAAGTGGGCGTGTATTATGTGCGTACATCGGGGCGTTTTTACTACTTTTACTAGCTGGGCGTTCTGACGAGAAGTATCATCCACTTCTCTTCACAACGCCCAGCTTCTGGCAGTGCAGACACAGCCGTGTTCTCGAGAGATCACGCTGTGACGTCACTCACAGGTCCTGCATCGTGTCGGCCACATCGGCTACAGTTGATTCTGCAGCAGCATCAGCGTTTGCAGGTAAGTAGCTACATCGACTTACCTGCAAACACTGATGCTGCTGCAGAATCAACTGTAGCCTCTGGTGCCGATGTGGCCGACACGATGCAGGACCTGGGGCAGGAAGTGAGTGACGTCACAGCGTGATCTCTCGAGAACACGCTGTGTCTGCACTGCCAGAAGCTGGGCGTTCTGAAGAGAAGTGGATGATACTTCTCGTCAGAACGCCCAGCTAGTAAAAGTAGTAAAAACGCCCCGATGTACGCACATAATACACGCCCACTTGGACTTTTACTTTAAACACGCCCACTTGGACTTTTGCAAGCCTCATTTGCATAAATACAAAAATGGTCATAACTTGGCCAAAAATGCTCGTTTTTTAAAAATAAAAACGTTACTGTAATCTACATTGCAGCGCCTATCTGCTGCAATAGCAGATAGGGGTTTCAAAATCTGGTGACAGAGCCTCTTTAAAGAGGATCTGTCACCAGTTTATCAATTCCCTATCTCCTAACTAAACTAATCTAATAGGCGCTATGATGCTGATAACTACAGTGTGATTTGTTTTAAAAAAACATTATTTGCAAAGTTCGGAGTATTTTTCTAAATATGCTAATGTGGCTATAATAGCTAAATGGGAGGGGACTTTCTTTTCACTCTGGGCGGTGTAATGTTTTCTGTATGATGCTGTCCAATCAGCACACAGCTTCTCCCCCTTCCTTGCCCAGCACCACAGCCTGATCATATAGTATACAGCTTCCATCCCCGACTGTGTATTCAACTGGCGATATCTCCAGTTGTCACAGCTAGAACTGTGATCCTGGTGTTGTATGAAAGATTAGAATCTCATCATTAATATGCCACCAGCTATTCTAGGTGGTCCACATCCCGAGATATGGCTGTTTGTAGTGATCTCCTTCCCTCCAGCCAGTGGCGGATTATCATATGGGCGATTCGGGCAGCCGCCCGGGGCCCGAGGCTCCCAGGGGGCCCATGGCAGCCAGAACCGCACATCGTCCTGTAAACCTATTCAGCGCGCTAGCGCTGCTAACTGCCGAAGATGGGGAGGAGCAGGGAATTGGCCGGGATCCAGGGGTAGGACACGCCTCCCTGACAGTGCGGGCGCCGCCATTGAGTAACAGAACAGCGACGGATGGCTGTTCTGTTACTCCAAAGCTGCAAGAGAAGAGCCGGGCGGTTGGTGACCGGCGCTTAGGTTAGTTGACTTATCCTGCCCAACTGGTTCCCGACCGCTGGCTGTATTTTTACGGCCAGCGGTCAGGGACGGGTCCTTAAAACCCGAGCCATAGACTTTCTACGGCTCGGGTTTTAACTTGCTGCCCGCGCGATCGGGCAGCTGAATGTCGGGTCTCCGGCTGTCAGTGACTGCCGGGGACCCTGAGGAGAAGATAGAAGCAGCTTTCGCTGCTTCTGTCTTCTCTGATGTCTTTTTACACAGCGCTCAATGAACGCGGTGTAAAGAAATAGAGACAGCAGCAGCGTCGCTGTCTCTATTCCTCCCGGTGATCATGTGACTGGTCACATGATCGCCGGGTGCCGTTACTGACAGACTGTTGCTGGGTCTTACTAGACCCAGCACAGCCCTATTAGTGACAATCGTCACTATGAGAGGGCTGATTTCCCCTGTAGCTGGGGCTGCTGTGCCGCTCCAGTTACAGTGGAAAAACATTGTGTAAAAGAAAGAAAAAAAATATATAAAGTTCCCCAAAGGTCTTCTTTGACCTTTGGGGGACAGACCATAGTAATAAAAAAATAATAAAGTAAAGTGCAAAAAAAAATTTAATAATAAATACACATAAAATACCCACCCCAAAAAAAAACGTTCCCCCTGCCAATCATTGTTGTAACGCTAGCGCTGACCCAATGACCCTAATATAGACATGTAATATATAAAAATTTACGGTAGACAATGATGATCACAAATAAAAGGTCTATTTTTGGGTAAAACTATGTTATTACCAAAAAAAATAGCTGAAACGTAAAAAAGCTTATTTTTTTACTATTATTTTCAAACTTTATGAATAAAAATTCTAGGTGTGTATAAAAACGATAAAAAACGAAACCTGCATCGTCTACGGAAAAAACGTTGCAAAAATCACGTCGGTTTTATTTATTTTTTATAAAAATGTGTGTTTGGTGCAACTTTGTAATTCCGTTTTATTAAAAAATATTTTTGCTTTTTGAGATACAGCTGCTTTGTATCCTGTATCCGTCAGGTCAGCAGGACTGACGGGATCAGTGAAACGGGCCCTGCGCTAAATTATAATCTTAGATGTGATAGATTTGAGGTGGATCCTGCGTGTCACTGATCCTGTCAGTCCTGCTGACCTGACGGATACAGGATACAAAGCAGCCGTATCTCAAAAAGTAAAAATATTTTTTAATAAAATCAATCAATCACACTGATATATATATATATATAATATAAAGTTTTTAAATGTGTACATAACCTTGTGGCACTATATACAAGGGGGAGCGCTGTGAGGCACTATATAAAAGGGGGAGCGCTGTGTGGCACTATATACAAGGGGGAGCGCTGTGAGGCACTATATACAAGGGGAAGCGCTGTGTGGCACTATATACAAGGGGGAGTGCTGTGTGGCACTATATACAAGGGGGGGCTGTGTAGTGCTATCCACAGTGGTATGTGTGTGGCGCTCTTTATAGGGGGGGCTTTTTGGTGCTATTTACAAGAGGGGGAGGGCTGTGTGGCGCTCTCTACAGGGGGGCTGTATGGCACTATCTATAGGGGGCTGTTTGTAACGCTCTACGAGGGGGATGTGTGATATATAGAGGGGGCTGTGTATGGCGATATCTATGGGGGTGTGTAATATCTACAGGGGCTGTGTGTGGCACTATGTACAGGGGGCTGTGTGTATGTGGCGTTTTACAGTGTGTGGTATTATATTCAGGCGCGCAGTGTTTGGTGCTATTATATTTAGGGGTACAGTATGTGGCACCATAATAACTTTATTTTCGTTTATAGGTGTGGAAATATTGGAAAAGTGAGGAGACGTCTGAGTGGCAAATTCTGCAGATATGAGTCATGGCCGGGAGAAGTCGTCATGAGCGCTGGACCGGATGGAGAAGAAAAGAGGAAAAAAACTACTAGAATCTGAGACGTCGTCACCTGTGAGTCACTAGATTTATAGAGAATCTGTCACCTCTCCTGACATGTTTATTATAGGAAATCCTTGTATTTCACAAAAAGTCTTTCTGCAGTCCGGGACTGATAGACAATTCCCCTTGTCAGGAGGTTGTGTCGCTGCACAGTGTGATACTGTCAGTATGTAGGGACACCGCGCTGTGACAAGGGAAATCGTAACACTGTTAATGCTTGCCCAAAAAGGTAGTGTTAAAAATAGTTACGGCGCGGCAGGGCGGCGGTGAGGAAGGGGGGCCCAAGTTTGGATAACAGCCCAGGGCCCATGGTCTACTTAATCCGCCACTGCCTCCAGCCTCCGTCTCTCACACTGTGTGAAGCAGCTTCATGCTGATAGGACAGCGTCAGAGGCTGTGAGGAGGCTCCACCCCAGGAGAATCGCTGCTGTTACCTCCCACTTGTCTGGTATAGGCTCATTTACATATTTAGAAAAATGCTCATAACTTAAAACAATAAACGTTTTTGGACACAATTTTCACCATCAGTGTGACAGCGCCCATTAGATTAGCTAGGAGATAGGGCATTACTAAACTAGTGACAGAGTCTCTTTAACTATTATCTGCTGGTCAATACAATTATGGTGATACCAAATTTGCATAGTTTTTATTATGTTTTACTACTTTTACAAAGAAAAAAAACTATTTGTTATGTGTCGCCATATTCTGAAAGCCATAACTTTTTGATTTTTTTGTCAATTGAGCGGTGTGAGGGCTTATTTTTTTAATAAAGACTAATGCGTCATACATCTGGATAGCAAACAAGAGAGAGTAAAATATGACAAATTTATTAAGAGGCCACGTCACTCTTAATAAATTTGTCGCATATTCGGTTGTCCGCGTGCCACCGAGTGAAATCTGCACCAGCTAGGAGCTGGTGTCGATTTCCGCTACAATTCTTTTGGGACTTTTGAGCCATTTGTAACTTACAACACCTGCGTAGAAAAGTTGTCAAATTCCCTCCCACGATATTTTGTCCCACGCTGGGCATATCACTCACCAGCTCCGGCAGCTGACAGGAGGTGTTCTGTTGCAGTCAGGTTTTCCGCTCTCCCTTCCTTTTTGTGGGCCTTGATTGCGTTATAACTGGTAGACACACAAAAGAGACACAACCATTATGGAATAAGATCAGAGAGACTGTAAGAAGTTTTATTGGAGACTATTTATTATGTGTAGCCCACTATTAAATTATGATCATTGATCCAAGCCCAATCTCCCCAGCATCACCATATAGAAGCCAGTGAATCTATTACAAGGGGTTTTAAAGGAACAGTGTCATCACAAATTTTTTTTTTATATGTTAAAGATGTTAGTGCTTTATTAAAAACGTTTATATTCATTTGTGTGTTTGTGTGTTACTTTTTCTTATTTTTACACTTTTTCTTCCCTATGGGGGCTGCCATTTTTTTCCCATTTCTGTCTGTGTCGATTAACGACACATACAGACATGGAATACGGCAGCCACAGTCCCATAGGGACTGCAAACGGCTCCCGTCCCATTGAGTTCCGTGTACGGCGTCTGTGTGGGAACTGCGCATGCGCCGCTCCCACACAGTCCAATTCGAAATTGGCGCCGTCCGGCGCCATTTTCCTGTGGACCGGAAGTCGCGGCCGGACAGTAATATTACTACTTCCGGTCGCGGCTTCCGGATTTGTGCACTTGGACCAGCGGCAGCAAACGGAGCGGACGGGCCGGAGGGAGCCGCGGCGGCAGGAGCAGGTAAGAGATTTCAATGTATGTTCGTGTTTGTGTGTGTTTACTACTGTATGTAAACCTACTACACTGTGTGTTAGCTCAAAAAATGGCGACACACAGTGTAGGAGGTTACACCGTTCAAACCCCTCGTTTATCCCGGCACTAGCCAGGATAAAGGAGGGGGGGATGCTGAGAGCTCACTAGAGCGAGGGCTTTTAACCCTATGTTGCACTGCTGCAATTTTGGGAATATCTCCATCTAGTGACCAAAAATGGGTAGTATTATAAATTTAGAATTAATTTATAATATTTCCTGACTCGTGAAAAAAATAAAAAAAATTTGAACAATGTTTAATCACCCACACACTAAATGTTTAATTTTTAAAAAAAAAACATGTTTTTCTGGCAACACATTCCCTTTAAGGCATGTTGAGCTGCAGTACCGGGCACAGCCACAAGCACGTGTACGGCGCTGTGTTTGGATAAACAATGAAGACGCAGCAGGGCTCCAGTGAGCGCTGCAATCCCCTTGTTACGCTAATCGGTGGGGGTTCCTAAAAACAGGCCCTCAATGCATAGTCCCAGACAACCCATTTGCCTTATATACAATGGAGGAGGCAGCGTGCAATATCAGATGCCAAACCTGGTAAACAAATTTAAAGACCCAGTGGAAGAGCCATCCATCTGCTCAATATTCTGTATGGGGCGTCATTTTTATGTCTATTATCTATAAATTTATTGGGATTTTTCTCACTTTGAAAGTCATTAGAACTATGAAATTGGTGAATATAAGGTGTGGGAACATGGGTTAACAACTAATACGGCCACTCTTCCAGCTACCGCAGAGATGGTCACCCCAGATTTTCATGATACATCCCCCAATAAAGTACTGCTGTATAACTAGATGGCTTTGCTGTTGAGGAGTTTTGGAGAGATGCATGACAGATAATGGAGGAACTGGTGACTTCATCATACGACTAGTCAGAACATCCCGAGACCGGTCCAGTCCGGGACTGTGCAGTGAATCAGCCAGGACTAAAGCCGTGCCCTGCTCAGACTTTTGTTTTAAGACATGAACTACAAAACCCTTAAAAAGTTCTCAATGTCCTCAAGAATGTCACTCACAAGAAGAAGTAAAGTCCCCAGGAGGCACCGGCACCCCACATATTTGGGGTCACCCCCTGATAGAGACCCCGTAGTCCTTCACGTCTCCACACAGTGGACATGCAATGCAAGATGCCATTGTACTTCGGTCGGAGATCCAAACCATCATTCACTGTAAAATCAAACACAACAAACATATTAGTTTCCATTACAGACAGTATCAGGGCGAACAAAGGAGGAATTTTGAGAGTCCAAAGTGTGAAAATCTGCAACAATTCTGCAAAGTGTGAACATAGGCGAGCTCATTCACATAGCTGTATTATTATCATGTCATACTTTATATTTCTTACAAAAAAATAGGGACAGGTCCAGCTGAGAACAGATGAAACCCTTAGGCGGGATTCACACGACCGGGTCGCGTCCGAGCCCGAGTGCCGGCCGGTAAAATCGGCCATTCTGCCCGGCCGGTTTGCATAAAGTTATGCATCCGTGCCGGGCCGGGCAGATCCGGACAGTGACATCATCGGCAACTCCTGAAGGGGAATCCCCATGTGTTCGGGGATTCCGCTTCTGGAGTTTCCCCTGATGTCACTGCCCAGATATGGACAGAGACATCAAGCGCTCTGTCCAGGAGCGGAATCCCCGAACACACGGGGATTCCGCTCCTTCAAGGAGCTAAGTGCGGCTAGCACATAGCAGAGCGGGGAGATACCTCCCCGCTCTGCTATAGTGGCGTCGCTACAGTAGTAGCAGCCGCAGCAGCTGCTGCAGCTGCTAGCGGCGAAATCAAAGGTGTCGCCGGGCCAGGGCGCTTTTAACAAGCAGGAGAAGGGAGCCAGCGCAGCGCTCCCTTCCACTTGCTGTACACCCCGGCCCTGCCACACCGTGTACAGCGATGCCATTCGTCAGAATGGCATCAACTCCTCCTCCTCACATGCACTCTGCGCTGTGAGGAGGAGGAGATAGAGCGCAAGAGCCGGAAAACCCGGCCGTCACTCGGGACACATCCCGGTGATGGCCGGGTATTACCCGGCCCCATAGACTTCTATGGGAGCCGGGCGGCCGGGTACCCGGGCGAAAATAGAGCATGTCCTATTTTTTGACAGGCGGTTTTCCCGGCCGTCAAAAAATCGGCCGTGTGAATAGCCCCATTAGGAGTATATTATTCCTAATGCAGCCGGGTGCCGGCCGATTTATGAACGGCCGGCACCCGGCCGGGAAACCCTGCCGTGTGAATGAGGCCTTAGGCGGGATTCACACGACAGGGTTTCCCGGCCGGGTGCCGGCCGTTCATAAATCGGCCGGCACCCGGCTGCATTAGGAATAATAGACCCCCAATTGGGCTATTCACACGACCGATTTTTTGACGGCCGTCAAAAAATAGGACATGCTCTATTTTCGGCCGGGTGCCCGGCCGCCCGGCTCCCATAGAAGTCTATGGGGCCGGGTAATACCCGGCCATCACCGGAATGTGTCCCGAGTGATGGCCGGGTCTACCGTCGCTCGCACACTCTCTCTCCTCCTCCTCACAGTGCAGAGTGCATGTGAGGAGGAGGAGGGTCTTTTATTGCTCGCTGTAGGAGTCGGAATCCCCAATCCCCGGCCGGGGATTGGGGATTCCGCTACAGGAGAAGTGCGTGACTACACTGTCCATATATGGACACAGCAAAGTCACGTACTTCTGCAGCGGAATCCCCGACTCTATGGCCGGGGATGCCGCTACAGGAGAAGTGAGTGACTACACTGTCCATATATGGACACAGCGAAGTCACGCACTTCTGCAGCGGAATCCCCGACTCTATGGCCGGGGATGCCGCTACAGGAGAAGTGAGTGACTACACTGTCCATATATGGACACAGCGAAGTCACGCACTTCTGCAGCGGAATCCCCGACTCTTGGTGTAATTACTTTTGGTGTAATCTATAGACCCCCCAATATAACTGAGGAGATGGAAGTTCAGCTATATAAACAGATGGAGCGGGCTGCACAGACTGGTACTGTAGTGATAATGGGAGATTTTAATTTCCGGGATATTAATTGGTGTCATGGTTCGGCTTCAACTGCAAAGGGGAGACATTTCCTCAACCTGTTGCAGGAAAATTTTATGGGCCAGTTTGTGGAAGACCCGACTAGAGGTGAAGCTCTGTTGGATCTGGTCATTTCTAATAATGCAGATCTTGTTGGGAATGTCAATGTTCGTGAAAACCTCGGTAACAGTGATCACAATATAGTTACATTTTACCTATACTGTAAAAAACAAACGCAGGCTGGGAGGGCAAAAACATTTAATTTTAAGAAAGCCAATTTCCCCAGGATGAGGGCGGCAATTCAGGATATGGACTGGGAAGAACTAATGTCAAATAATGGAACAAATGATAAATGGGAGATTTTCAAATCTACTTTGAGTTATTATAGTGCAAAATTTATTCCTACAGGTAATAAGTATAAACGACTCAAATTAAACCCCACATGGCTTACACCTTCTGTGAAAGGGGCAATACATGACAAAAAAAGGGCATTTAAAAAATACAAATCTGAGGGTACAGCTGTAGCCTTTGTAAAATATAAAGAGCTTAATAAAATCTGTAAAAAGGTAATAAAATTAGCAAAAATACAAAATGAAAGGCAGGTGGCCAAGGATAGTAAAACAAATCCTAAAAAATTCTTCAAGCATATAAATGCAAAAAAGCCAAGGTCTGAACATGTAGGACCCCTAGATAATGGTAATGGGGAGTTGATCACAGGGGATCAAGAGAAGGCAGAGTTACTAAATGGGTTCTTTAGCTCTGTATATACAACTGAAGAAAGAGCAGCTGATGTAGCCGGTGCCAGTGCTGTTAATATATCGGCTGATATACTGAATTGGATGAATGTAGAGATGGTCCAAGCTAAATTAAATAAAATAAATGTGCACAAGGCTCCGGGACCAGATGGGTTACACCCTAGAATTCTTAAAGAGCTTAGTTCAGTTATTTCTGTCCCCCTTTTCATAATATTCAGAGAATCTCTAGTGACTGGTATAGTGCCAAGGGACTGGCGCAGGGCAAATGTGGTGCCTATTTTCAAAAAGGGCTCTAGGTCTTCCCCGGGTAATTATAGACCAGTAAGCTTAACATCCATCGTGGGGAAAATGTTTGAGGGGCTATTGAGGGACTATATACAGGATTATGTGACAATAAATAGCATTATAAGTGACAGCCAGCATGGTTTTACTAAGGACAGAAGTTGTCAAACTAACCTAATCTATTTTTATGAAGAGGTGAGCAGAAGTCTAGACAGAGGGACCGCTGTGGATTTAGTGTTTTTGGACTTTGCAAAGGCATTTGACACTGTCCCCCATAGACGCCTAATGGGTAAATTACGGACTATAGGTTTAGAAAATATAGTTTGTAATTGGATTGAGAATTGGCTCAAGGACCGTATCCAGAGAGTTGTGGTCAATGATTCCTACTCTGAATGGTCCCCAGTTATAAGTGGTGTACCCCAGGGTTCAGTGCTGGGACCACTATTATTCAACTTATTTATTAATGATATAGAGGATGGGATTAATAGCACTATTTCTATTTTTGCAGATGACACCAAGCTATGTAATATAGTTCAGACTATGGAAGATGTTCATGAATTACAGGCAGATTTAAACAAACTAAGTGTTTGGGCGTCCACTTGGCAGATGAAGTTTAATGTAGATAAATGTAAAGTTATGCATCTGGGTACCAACAACCTGCATGCATCATATGTCCTAGGGGGAGCTACACTGGCGGATTCACTTGTTGAGAAGGATCTGGGTGTTCTTGTAAATCATAAACTCAATAACAGCATGCAGTGTCAATCAGCTGCTTCAAAGGCCAGCAAGATATTGTCGTGTATTAAAAGAGGCATGGACTCGCGGGACAGGGATGTAATATTGCCACTTTACAAAGCATTAGTGAGGCCCCATCTAGAATATGCAGTTCAGTTCTGGGCTCCAGTTCATAGAAAGGATGCCCTGGAGTTGGAAAAAATACAAAGAAGAGCAACGAAGCTAATAAGGGGCATGGAGAATTTAAGTTATGAGAAAAGATTGAAAGAATTAAACCTATTTAGCCTTGAAAAAAGACGACTAAGGGGGGACATGATTAACTTATATAAATATATTAATGGCACATACAAAAAATATGGTGAAATCCTGTTCCATGTAAAACCCCCTCAAAAAACAAGGGGGCACTCCCTCCGTCTGGAGAAAAAAAGGTTCAAGCTGCAGAGGCGACAAGGCTTCTTTACAGTAAGAACGGTGAATTTATGGAATAGCCTACCGCAGGAGCTGGTCACAGCAGGGACAGTAGATGGCTTTAAAAAAGGGTTAGATAATTTCCTAGAACAAAAAAATATTAGCTCCTATGTGTAGAAATTTTTCCTTCCCTTTTCCCTTCCCTTGGTTGGACTTGATGGACATGTGTCTTTTTTCAGCCGTACTAACTATGTAACTATGTAACTATGTAACTATGTAACTATGACTCTATGGCCGGGGATGCCGCTACAGGAGAAGTGCATGACTACACTGTCCATATATGGACACAGCAAAGTCACGTACTTCTGCAGCGGAATCCCCGACTCTATGGCCGGGGATTCCGCTACAGGAGAAGTGAGTGACTACACTGTCCATATATGGACACAGTGACGTCACTCACTTCTGAAGCGGAATTCCCGACCTGTGGCAGGGAATTCCTCTTCAGGAGAAGTCAGTGACTACACTGTCCATATATGGACATTGAAGTCAGTGACTTCTCCTGGAAGGGGGGGGGGTGGGTGCAACCTACAGGGGGCTGTGTGGGATCACCTACAGGGGACTTGGTGGCATCACCTACAGGGGACTTGGTGGCATCACCTACAGGGGGCTGGGTGGCATCACCTACAGGGGGCAGGGTGGGTGGCATCACCTACAGGGGGCAGGGTGGGTGGCATCACCTACAGGGGGCAGGGTGGGTGGCATCACCTACAGGGGGCAGGGTGGGTGGCATCACCTACAGGGGGCAGGGTGGGTGGCATCACCTACAGGGGGCAGGGTGGGTGGCATCACCTACAGGGGGCTGGTGGGTGGCATCACCTACAGGGGGCTGGTGGGTGGCATCACCTACAGGGGGCAGGTGGCATCACCTACAGGGGGCAGGTGGCATCACCTACAGGGGGCAGGTGGCATCACCTATGGGGCAGGGTGGCATCACCTATGGGGCAGGGTGGCATCACCTATGGGGCAGGGTGGCATCACCTACAGGGGGCAGGGTGGCATCACCTACAGGGGGCAGGGTGGCATCGCCTACAGGGGGCAGGGTGGCATCGCCTACAGGGGGCAGGGTGGCATCGCCTACAGGGGGCAGGGTGGCATCGCCTACAGGGGGCAGGGTGGCATCACCAACAGGGGGCAGGGTGGCATCACCAACAGGGGGCTGGGTGGCATCACCTACAGGGGGCTGGGTGGCATCACCTACAGGGGGCTGGGTGGCATCACCTACAGGGGGCTGGGTGGCATCACCTACAGGGGGCTGGGTGGCATCACCTACAGGGGGCTGGGTGGCATCACCTACAGGGGGCTGGGTGGCATCACCTACAGGGGGCTGGGTGGCATCACCTACAGGGGGCTGGGTGGCATCACCTACAGGGGGCTGGGTGGCATCACCTACAGGGGGCTGGGTGGCATCACCTACAGGGGGCTGGGTGGCATTACCTACAGGGGACAGGGTGGCATCGCCCTACAGGGGGCAGGGTGGCATCACCAACAGAGGGCAGGGTGGCATCACCAACAGGGGGCTGGGTGGCATTACCTACAGGGGGCTGGGTGGCATTACCTACAGGGGGCTGTGTGGCATCACCAACAGGGGGCTGTGTGGCATCACCAACAGGGGGCTGTGTGGCATCACCAACAGGGGGCTGTGTGGCATCACCAACAGGGGGCTGTGTGGCATCACCAACAGGGGGCTGGGTGGCATTACCTACCAGGGGGGCTGTGGCATTATCTACAAAGGGCTGTGTGTGGCAACAAATTTAAATGAAATTCATCCGATTTTAAAACGGACAGGGAAAAAAACGGATGCAAATCGGGTCCAAATCGGCCGGTAAAAACGGCAACTCGGCCCGGAACGGAATCGGAACGGATGCAAATCGGTCGGGAAAATCGGCCAAAAACGGCCGATTTTCCCGGCCGACACTCGGACCCTGTCGTGTGAATGAGGCCTTACCAGAACACAGGCCAATAATAGGGACTGTCGAAAACCCCCAAGACCCACACCATCAAGAATTCATGTAAGATCTCTCAGGTCTGTGCCAGGTACAGTGCCCAAATCTTAGCGCCGGACATACAATTAGGAGAGATTGGCACCTCGTGACACGGGCAGTGAGGTCCTAGTTGTACGGTGATATTATTTAGATGGTGCGTGGCACTAATATTTAATATCTATATGAGTCTTGTATTGCACTTTTTGGATATTGGTAGTAAAATTTGATCATTTTAGGATTCACACACATGTAGCCGATTATTTGTTGTGGATTTTCCACATGTAATTCGCAGAGAAGCCGCAGCAAAATCTAATCGTGTTACATTCGGATTTTTCCCCTTCTACATTGAAAAGGTTGAAATCCGCGGTAAACACCCGGATCAGAACAAGCATGAAAATCCTCATCATGCTCCGATTTACACGCAAAAAATATTCAGCAGCGTGTGGATAAGCTTTGTTATATCTCATGCACTCGCCTGTAACAGTCTCACGCTCTGGATTTTGCGCCCATAAATCCGGACCAAACTCCGCTCTATGTATAGGTATCCTAAAGAGGATCTGTCACCTCTCCGACATGTCTGCTTTAGTAAATAATTGTATTTCCCATGAAATAACAATTCTGGAAAATCTTTTCTTAGAACTTGACATGGTGCCGTTCCTCTGTTATTCCTCCTAGAAATGTAGGTATACCTTGACAACTGGGTGTTACCATTCCCCTAGTCTATATGATGTGTCCCTACACAGTCTGACAATGTCCAATCATCATCACTGACAGTGTCAGACTGTGTAGGGACACACCACTTTGGATTGGGGTATGGTAAGGCACAGTTTTCAATTTATTAATAAATTTCCAAGAGGAATAACAGAGGAACGACACAATCCCGAGTTCTATAAAAAGATTCTCCAATGTCAATGTAAGTAGATATGTCAAGAGCTTCCAGATCTTCTTTAAGGGTTGTGTTACAAGGGCACTGCATAATACGGTTATTAGGAACAATTTTTTTTAACGATATTTTCCATTATCCTCCTTTAAGAAAAAGGGGGAGTGGAAGCCCAACATTGTTTTGCCCAGGGGCATCCACATGCCCCCGCCCAGATATCTACATTTCTTGCATATATCATATTTGCCTACACCAGAATGTGGAAAATCTACCCAAAATAATACA
The DNA here is from genome assembly GCF_050947455.1 of Rhinoderma darwinii. Taxonomy (NCBI): domain Eukaryota; kingdom Metazoa; phylum Chordata; class Amphibia; order Anura; family Rhinodermatidae; genus Rhinoderma; species Rhinoderma darwinii. The sequence goes on along the minus strand of NC_134691.1, from coordinate 40,151,912 downwards.
AGAATTCCCATCAGAGCAGACAGATGTCCAGCACCGCCCGGAGGCTGACCAGCAGGAGTGGTCAGTCAGAGTTTTGTTTTGCTGGATAAACCCTGTACCAGAGGTAACAAGCGAGAGGCCATCCACATAACACTTTATGGTAATGGAAGAGATCAGCGGGATCGCTGCGGCGGAGGGAATGATGCTATGTGGCACTGGCAAGGAATAATGGGGGGGGGGGGTCTGGTCAGAGTAAGAATGTTACATGTTTTTTAGTTGGTGTCATCGAGCATATTTTTTTTTAGAACTTTGCGTTGTGCTGTTCCTAATTTATTCCTCCTGGAAATGTATGAATAAATGAACAACTGGGTGTTAACATTCCACTCGTCAAAGGGGCGTGTCTATACATGGTTAGCACTGATTGGACAGTGTCAGTCTGTGTAGTTTATTAATTTCTAGGAGGAATAACAGAGGGACGGCACAACGTACAATTCTAAGAAAAGCAGCTCCAGAATTGTTATTTCATGGGAAATACAAGTAGTTAATAAAGCAGACACGTCAGGAGAGGTGACAAGTCCTAGGAGCCATGCAATGTCTATTAGACAGGATTATCAACCTCTGGAAAAACAAGAATATCTCCATCCACTGAATGCAAACAGAGATCTTGAAATTGGTTAAGAATTGAAGTACAAAGTATATGAGAAAGTTACATAACTCAATATACAGTGATAACACTTTAGTTTTAGGAGACCATTTAACAGCAGGAAGTTTGGTAATTTGCAACCTGTGGCTCTCCAGCAGTTGGGGTACTACTACACCCAGCAACTCCAACATAGGTCTTCAGTGACTTGGCACAGAGGGAGTGTTGCTGCGCTGGATTATATCAGTATTGTGGTTATACCTGCAAAGCGGATCTTGACCAGGTCCAGCGGGTGAAGCACCAGGGTGGAGATGACGCCCCCGCTCAGGCCGGCCACCAGGTTCTCGTACTGGACATGTCTGAAGAGCTGTCTCACTGTGGTGACCGGGGAGGGTGCAGGCAGTGCTGGCTCGGCAGCCGGTCCGGATGGTGCGGCCATGTGGATATCCTGACACTTACACACGTTACATCAGACTCGGGGGGGCTCGCCAGTGACCTCTAGCGCTAGCCCCGCCCCACTATTCCCCATTCTGCGCGTTTTCTTACCTGTTGCCCATAACAAAGATGGTGGCGCGAATACCAGCGTACACTATGACCTTAATTCCGGAAGCAGAATCTTACTGTATGGGCTAACCAGACTAAAGATGGCGGCCGTGATGACTCTGACGTACAATACGTGATTCATGGATCTTTCACTTCCGGTCCATGTGGTTTCAGAGAGATAGAGGAACCCTCGATAGTTCTCGCCATGAAGGTGAAGGTGTTGTGCAGGAATCCCGATGATTATGTGCGAGAGACCAAAAAGGATCTGCCCAAAGGTGAGGCCTGGAAGAGCGGGATTGCCTGCGGAACGGGGAGTCTTGTTCATGACGCTGGGCCATATTGGTCACGTGATCACTTGGGGCAAGTCAAGTTTTACAACTTTTATTTTCTTCTCATCTGACAAATCAGTTGAGGGCAACTGCTACCTGCCCGTTATCCATGTGCGCCTGGTCTGAAGGCATTGTCCTGCTCTGCCATCTTGCAGCCTAAGTGGTTCTCCACCTTGAACAGTGGTGGGCTAATTTCTGTGAGGTTGGCTGCTGGGACCCCCAACAATAGTTTGGCATTAACCCACCGGAGTGTTACTGCTGGGAAACGTAATATTACGTTGCGGCGGTCAGTGGGTGACCATGCTTTTGCAGCGTCCTTCCGTTTTAGCTAATACAGGGGGGGGATTCCATGTCTATGCTGTAATGGATGACCCCTTTAAGTTTCTGTTTGGATGCTGAAAGTTTCCTGTGAGAAATTGTGATGTCCGGTTACTGCTTTTTCTACATTATAATATGTCTAACAGGATTTTCTCGAGCTGTTGCCTAGCAACTGTCCATGAATGCAGCGGGTGACAACCGATCTTCATCAGCCAGTGTCACGGAGAGATCTCCCTGGTAAAGGACACGTGCCTATTACCATATTGTCCATACAGAGCTCTCCAGGGCATAGACGTGGCATATACCAGCGGGGGGATATGATGGGGGTCTAGTTGAGCGGCTACAGATAATTGTAGAGAAACAAAGGTACAAATGTTTTACACTATAAATGACTTCTCTTCCAGTTCCACGTAACTATGACCCTTCGCTCCACCCTTTTGAAGTGCCACGTGAATACGCCCGAGCCTTAAATGCAACCAAGCTGGAGCGCTTGTTCGCCAAGCCTTTTGTGGCCGCACTGGAAGGTCACAGAGATGGGATCAACTGTTTGGCAAAACATCCCAAGAGCTTGTCCACTGTGCTCTCAGGAGCCTGTGACGGAGAGGTAAGCACGGAGCAATGGAGTTGTAGGGTGTGTATACTTTTGCAAAAATATTTAAATGTGCAATAAACGAAAAAAAAAAAACCTGAAGCAACCATGCAAATTGTGTTGCTCAACCCCATGCCTCACCTTGACATGTAGCCGTTCCCACAGCAGCGGGTTTGAGAAACCTCCTATCGTGGCTGTTTAACCCCTTAAAGAGGCTCTGTCACCAGATTTTGCAACCCCTATCTCCTATTGCAACAGATCGGCGCTGCAATGTAGATTACAGTAACGTTTTTATTTTTTTTTAAAACAAGCATTTTTGGCCAAGTTATGACCATTTTTGTATTTATGCAAATGAGGCTTGCAAAAGTCCAAGTGGGCGTGTTTAAAAGTAAAAGTCCAAGTGGGCGTGTATTATGTGTGTACATCGGGGCGTGTTTACTACTTTTACTAGCTGGGCGTTCTGATGAGAAGTAACATCCTCTTCTCTTCAGAACGCCCAGCTTGTGACAGTGCAGACACAGCGTGTTCTCGAGAGATCACGCTGTGACGTCACTCACTTCCTGCCCCAGGTCCTGCATCGTGTCGGCTACATCGACTTACCTGCTAACGCCGATGCTGCTGCAGAATCATCTGTAGCCTCTGGTGCCGATGTGGCCGACACGATGCAGAACCTGTGAGTGACGACACAGTGTGATCTCTCGAGAACACGGCTGTGTCTGCACTGCCAGAAGCTGGGCGTTCTGAAGAGAAGTGGATGATACTTGTATACACAACGCCCAGCTAGTAAAAGAAGTAAACACGCCCCGATGTACGCACATAATACACGCCCAGTTGTACTTTTACTGTAAACACGCCCAGTTGCATATATACAAAAATGGTCATAACTTGGCCAAAAATGCTCGTTTTTTAAAAATAAATACGTTACTGTAATCTACATTCCAGCGCCTATCTGCTGCAATAGCAGATAGGGGTTGCTAAATCTGGTGACAGAGCCTCTTTAAGGCCTTTTTACACGGGCCAACGCTAGTTTCTGAACACTTTCCTACGTAAACAGGACACCGATCAGCCGATGAACGAGCAAACGCTCGTTTATGCAGCCAATAAATGGCTGCTATTTGGCAGCACATATCTCTGTATAAACCGGGAGATGTGCTTCCGACATGACGGAGATGAGCGTCCGTAGTAACAATTGCTCGTCACCATACATTACTGATCATATCAAGGAGCAAACGAGTGCCTATCAACGAGCTGTGTCGGCGATCGGCACCCGTTTTCACGGATACACATGGTTTCTTTGTATTCTGTAACCATGGAGACACGCAGGTCTGCATAAGAGCTGTATACACAAAACATGATGATATTTTTCATCATATTTTTAATATAGGACCAATGGTGGCAAAAGTGTACTCACTCCTTAGAGCTTTTTCTCAGACACATAGTTGGCTTTTCAGAACGTGACTGGCGCCCCTGTGGATAATGGGGATTACTTTGGTTGTCACTCTGCTTTTTAGCTGTGTTTTATGTTAATGTTATTTTCAAATAATTATTTGCGCAGGTCAAGATATGGAATCTGGTTACGCGAAACTGCACGCGAACAGTCCACGCACATGAAGGCTTTGTCCGAGGAATGTGCGTCCGATTCTGTGGGACTTCTTTTTTCACGGTACGTAGACGTGATTCTGACAATCTCAATTTAATATCATGAAAGGCTTTGTACACCTTGGAAGGCAGCTTTTTAATTGTTTTATTTAAAAAAATAAATAAAACATGTTACTTTTGAGATACAGCTTTTATGTATCCTGTGTACATTGACGGCAAGATACAGCGTCTAAGCCGAATCCGTCAGTCGAGCAGGACTGACTGTTTCGGTGAATGCTGGTCTGACAAGCAGGATCCGCCTGTTTTTTGAGAACTGAGATGTGATCGGTAACGGGTGGATCCCGCACGTCAGACACACGCAGGACCATTGTTCACCGAAGCCGTCAGTTCTGCTTGCCTGACAGATTCGGCTTTGACGGCAATATACAACTTCTATGTATGCGGGATACAGAAAAGCTGTATCTCAAAAGTAAAATTTTTTGTTTTTAATAAAAAAACAATTAAAAAGTTGCCTTCAAAAGTGTACAAAGCCTTTCATTATATTAAATTGACATCGTCGGGATCCATAAAAGTTGTATGTAAAAAAACTTATTTTTTTTTTTCTGTTCAAAATAAAAATAAAACATTGATTTATTATTAAAAAAAACCTTAACTAAGTGTTGCCCCCAACCAGTGAGAGTGATCGTGGTACAGACTCCACTCCTCTTTTATTAGGTTAGGGCTACATCACTGCGACTTAAAGGGTTTTGCCCATCAGGGACATTTATGACATATTCACAGGATATGCCATAAATGTCAGATAGATGAGGGTCCCACCTCTGGGAGCCGCACCTAACTCTAGAACGGGGCCCCTAAGCCTCGTTCTACCTTTCTAGTTTCCTTTTGCCTCCCGCGCCACTTCCTGATTATAGTCAGAAATTACGAAAACAGATACCTATCACATGGTGCTATATAACGTGAGGACAACACAAAGGGTTATGTTTACTGGGGACTATATTTTATTGTTTTTGGGGAGTGCTTTTGTTTTGGGGGTTTTCCGGAAATGTTGCCGGTTGTCAGTCAGCCCCGCACGATTGATAGTATGATTACAACCACCCTCATGTATTAGTTTAATGTGTTTTTTTTATTTGTGCCTTAGGTCGGTGATGATAAAACAGTGAAGCAGTGGAAGATGGAAAGTCCGGGATATGGTGAGAAAGAGGAGCCCATCCATACAGTTCTAGGAAAGGTAACATATTCAATTGTTAATCGGATCAGCTCTTTCTTAAGGGGGTCTTCCCATAATCCATGTTTATCACCTGTCCTCAGGATAGGTGATAGATATTTGATTAGTGGGGATCTGACCAATGGCACACCCACGGATCACGGGAATGGGTTTACCTCGCCGTTCCTGGGGAATGGAGCGGTACTGTGCATTCTCGGCCACCACTCCATTAATTTCTCTGGGCCTGCCGAACATAGCCGAGCGCTGGATATGTAATAAATATCAATTATGGGAAATCCCTTTCGATTTGTCAGCCGTGTTAGATCTGGGTGCATAAAATACCTATTAGTGTCTATTATAGCTGTGATTCCCTTCCTGGATAAGTCTGATAGGATCAGGATAGGATTGTTATGTGGTTGGCTATCTATGGAAAATGACTGTATTAGGGGGTATGTTACGTTTTGAATATCAATTTACAGTTTATATATAGAATAATCGACATAAAAAGTTGAGTAACTTTTTGTAAACTCATTACATTACTTATCTTGTTCTGATCCTGAGTTACAGCCTGTATTGTAGTCCAGAGCTGCATTCACAATTCTGCTGATTGTTATTGCAAACTGTTGACAAGCTTGTCATCAGACACACCTCTAATAGCAAAGCTAATGCAGGGGGTTATTTTTTTTTTTTACGTCTGAGTACAGTGCCTGGTGCAAAGACTAGAGTTTCCAGACTGTAATTTACCTGAGCACGTCTATATAGATTTTGAAACGGCAAGGAATGCTGGGTGATTGCAGCCAGGGCCGGCCTTAGGGGTGTGCGACCTGTGCCTTCGCACAGGATGTATCACTCTAGCAGGAGGAAGGGGGCGCTGCGCTAGCTCCCTTCCCCTGCTTGTTTCAGAAGCGCCCGGGCCTGGCGTCTTAGCAGTTGCCTTGCCGCCCGGGCGCTTCTTCTCTTAGTGACAGTCGCTACCGCTGTAGCAGCCATGGCGGCAAGCTAGCGGTTACAACGGGCATGAGAGTGGTAGCGCCGCTAGCAGCGGCTGCTACAGCGGTAGCGACGGCACTATAGCAGAGCAGGGAGGTATCTCCCTGCTCTGCTGTCTACTTTCGCCACTGTAGCTCCCTAAAGGAGCGGGAACCCCGTTTGGACGGGGACTTGCGCTTCTTAATGTCTCTGTCCATATATGGACAATGACGTCATTGGCTTCTCCTGAAGTGGAATCCCCGTTCACAGTGTATGCAACGCTGTGGACAGGGATTCCGCTGCAGGAGATTCCCCTGATGTCAATGTCCATATATGGACAGAGACATTAAAGGACCAGTGTCACGAAAAAAAAAAAATTTATATCAATTTGCTTTTAGTGTTTTATTAAAAAATAAATTATTTATTTGTGTGTTTGTGTTTTACTTTTTTTTTTTTTTTTTTTTCACTTTTTCTTGTCCATGGGGGCTGCCATTTTTTTTTCCATCTCTGTATGTGTCGATTAACGACACATACAGACATGGAATACGGCACATACAGTCCCATAGTGAATGCGAACGGGGCCCGTTCCATCCACTATGCTGTACGCCGTCTGTGTGGGAACGGCGCATGCGCCGCTCCCACACAGTCCAAATTGAACTGTGCGAAGTCCGGCGCCATTTTCTTGTGAACCGGAAGTCGCGGCCGGACAGTAAGATTACTACTTCCGGTCGCGGCTTCCGGACTTGTGCACTTGGAGCGGACGGACCGGAGGGAGCGGCGGCTGGAGCAGGTAAGTTAGGTCTGTGTATGTACGTGTTTTAGTGTGTGTTTACTACTGTATGTAAACCTACTACACTGTGTGTTAGCTCAAAAAATGGCGACACACAGTGTAGGAGGTTTGACCGTTCAATCCCCTCGTTTCTCCCGGCACTAGCCAGGATAAAGGAGGGGGGATTCTGAGAGCTCACTAGAGCGAGGGATTTTTCTCAAATTTTGCAGCATAAAGTAATGTGGTTGCTTTACCACATGCCAATGCTGCAATTTTGGGAATTGCTCCATCTAGTGACCAGCGCTGGAAAATGTTATAAATTAGAATCTAATTTATAATATTTCCTGACTCGTGAAAAAATTAAGTTTAGTTTAAAATAGTTTAATCGCCTATATACTAACGATTTAACAAAAAAAAATAAAAAAAATTTCTAGCGACACATTCCCTTTAAGGAGCACAAGTCCCTGTCCACACGGGGATTCCACTCCTTCGGGGAGCTATGGTGGCGCTATCTACAAGGGGGCTGTAAGCTGTGTGGCGCTCCCAACCAGGGGGAATACTGTGAGTGGCGGGTTGATGGTCATTTTACTGTGAGTGGGGGGCTGATGGTCTTCAAGTGGTTTCCGCCTCTGACCTCCAATTGAAATGAATAGAAGGCAGTAAATCCCTGCGTCGCTCGTTTGGAGCTTTTTTTCCCTGCGCCCTTTGCATTCGCTTCAATGGCTTAAGAAAAAAACCCCCCCAAAAAAAGGTTAAATAACGCTGTAGTGCTTTTTTTTTTTTTTAAAGCCGTTTTTGGTCTTTCTCTAAACAATTTTTGGTAGGGGGGCCCTGAGCAAATTTTGTTATTCCAGTGCTGCCTCGAGTCCGAAAAGGTTTGGAAACTCTGTTCTAGGCTACAGGGTCCCGTCATGGAGCAGCTCCGTTCATCATGGGAACGGGACCTAGGTGAGTAAAATGTTTGTTTGGGGGCACTGTCTACAAGGGGGAGGTGGGGGACAGTATTGCACTGTCTACTAGGGGGAGGTGGGGGATTATGGCAAAATCTACAAGGGGGCACTATAATATGTGGGGGCCACTAAGCGGACATTATACTGTCTAGGGGTACTACAGGTGGCATAATACTGTGGGCACAATTAGAGGACAAAATACTGTGTCCTTAAAGGGCTTGTAATATATTATATTATTATACTGTATGGGGGCACTAAAGGGGCATTATAATTTTTTTTTATGGAGCATTTTTTTTAATGATGGGGGTGGGGCGCCGAAAGATCATTTCACACAGGCGCCATCTATCTTAAGACCGGCCCTGATTGCAGCTCTGATCTATAATACAGACTGTAACTCGGGATCAGTACAAGATAAATAATGCAATGTATTTAGAAAATTACTTCACTTTTTAATGTAGATTAATTGTAATATACACATTAAAGGCTATGTACACCTTTTAAATTCATGTATTTGTTTTTAGTAAAACTGTATCGGTGGTGTTTGGTGCAACTTTCTAAATACTTTTTATTAAAAAATATTTTTTGCTTTTGAGATACAGCTGCTTTGTATTCTGTATCTAGCGCTGAAACCTATATCCGTCAGGTCAGCGGGACTGACGGGTTCAGTGTCAGCGGGTCCTTCGTGTCCCTTACACGCAGGATCGATCTGTTAGGGCACATTCACACGTGGCAGAATTGCTGTTGAATTCCGCTGCGGACAGTCCGCAGTGGAATTCTGCAGCAGCCGCTTTTTAGGAAACTTAGTTCAGACGTTGCAGAAAATAACTGTACGGAAATTGGGCTGCGGTGCAGCTTTTTTCCTCTGCAGCATGCTCATTCCATTGCGGCGAAGAATCAGACTTTCACTGCGGATCTCAGAATTTGCATTGCAAGGCTGAAATCTGCAGCAGGTCCGGTGTGATATCCGTAATGTCTGAATTACCTGTCACACATGAAAATGTTGCTGCAAATTGGCAAAGAATCTGAAGCAACATTTTCAGCGGAAAAATTCCGCCACGCCACCGATCACATCTGAGTTCAAAACTTACATGTGATCAATAACAGGTGGATCCTGAACCGATCAGTGCCGCTGACCTGACCGATACAGGTTTCAGCGCTACATACAGCTGCTTTGTATACAGAATACAAAGCAACTGTATCTCAAAAAGGAAAAAAAATAAATAAGTATTTAGAGAGTTGTACCAATCACACTGATTTACGTACTAATTAACCATTTCCGACAAGCAGCCTAAGACCGGATTCACACGAGCGTGTTCAGGTCGTGATATACAGTCCGCAGGTCGGCCGCATTTCCCGGACCGAACACAGTTATCTATGACTCTAGGAGTCTCTGCCTCTACGCAGAACTACTGTTCCGAACATGTTTTCAGTACGGGACAGTTTTCCCGCAGAGAGGTAGTGACTCCTGGCGTCATAGATAACGATGACGTTAAGAGCCCGGCTCTCTGCAGTGTGCTCAGTCCAGGAAATACTGCCGACATACGTATATTCCGGACTGAGCACGCTCGTGTGTATCCGGCCTAAGAGGAAAGTTTGGAAAGTACATGGAAAGAAGTTCTTGATCAAAACATTTTTTTCTTCAATATATTTAAATGGGACTTTTTACCACTTGTTACCCTATTGCAGTATAAAGGTCCGATAAGCATCACCCTGCAGAGGACATTGGACCCAGAAAAATCTTTCCTATTACCAATGCAATGAATACTTGGATTGGATGTGTTTTTAGCCAATCGCATTATAAATAGTGTTGCTTATTTGTCATGTGATTGGCTCAATAGATGAATGTGATGAGTTGAGGGGAACTGCTCTGCTAGTATAATTTGTATCGGGAGCATGAAAGATTTTGGGGTTAAAGTAAAGAGAAGAAACCCCTATCATGGTTTAAGGGACCTGTGCATCCCATTAATGGGGAAGGGGCGCCGGGTCCTGCAACCTTTACTTCTTTACACTGTCTGGAATAGTAACAACCTCTGACCGCGCCAGCTGGGCCATCACTCCGCTTTATAAAGAGTTATTTATAGTACGTTTCTGAAATTACTGAGAAGACACTTTTTCCGAACTAATAAAAAAAAAAAAAAACAGTTTCAATGTTTTTTTTCAGGACAATTTTTCTAATTGTCTTTATTTATTTTTTAACCCCGTCTCGCTGCAGCCATTTTTCAGATTTACATTTTTTCCCTGCCAAAAGCCATAACTTTTACATTTTTCCGTCGATTATAGTCCTATGAGGGCTTAATAGGAGCACAAAGATGGCAGACCTGGGGGCCTTCATTCGGCCCCCTGATTGCCATAGCAACCATCGCCACCCTGCGTTTGCAGGCCTCTTTCTAACAATTTAAATACCGCGACATACAGCACCCGACACCCGCATTGTATGGAGCGGGCTCAGCCTGTGAGCCCGCTCCATACTTCCCCTGGCTGGCAATGACGTATGGATACGTCAAATGTCGGGAAGGCGTTAATATATTTTTTGTTTTACTGCATACCATGTTCCTATACGGTGTTGATTTCTATTCTTTCTCTTGCTCTCGTCTTTGCAGACAATATATACAGGAGTGGATCACCACTGGAGGGAGGCAGTGTTTGCTACATGTGGACAGAATGTGGATATCTGGGATGAACAAAGAACGAGTCCTATGCAAACCTACTCCTGGGGAGTCGACAGCATCACTACTGTTAAATTTAATCCCATTGAGGTAAGACTTACTGAAATTAGTGGTAAAGTGATTGTCTCAAATTTAAAGGGGTTTTCCACTTCCTGAAAACTGATGACCTATCCTCTGTCACCCACACCTTGTGGTAAGAGACACCCGGACCCCACTCCGGCTGCCTCCGTTCACCGGATGTTTGGGACTGTATGCAGTAATTGAAGCCGGAAGCAGATGGCTCCGTCCCCTGCAGCTCGGCAGCTGTTCTTTGACCGCAGCTATCTGCTTCCGGCAATGTTGTCCGGTGCCCGGAAACAGCTGGAGTGGCGGATCAGTGCGGGGTCCAGGTGTCGGACACGCACCCATCATATACTGATGACCTATCCGGTAGATAGGTCGTCAGTTTTCAGAAAGTGGAAAACCCCTTTAAAGAGAATCTGTCACTAGGTCATATAAGTTGAACTGGTTTACTGACCTGAATAGCGCTGACTCCCTGATTCCAGCGCTTGTTCTCTTTTCCCCAGACCAAACAGCACCCCCCCCCCCCCCCACCCCATTCCAGAGATATGGCCCACTGTTTTGTTGGCTGCTTATGTGCTAATTTGCTGTAGTTGGCCAACGGGGTGGAGCTAGCTTCCCTGCCTCTGATACTGATCAATCAGCGCGAGGCAGCATGAGGGTAGTTCACACCCTGTTGGCTAACTATAGCAAGATAGCACGCCAACACAACAGTGGCCCATATCTCTGGAACGAGGTGGATCCAGGGGAAAAAAAACAGCACTGGAATCGGGACAGCGCTACTCGGAATACTTAAAGAGGCTCTGTCACCAGATTTTGCAGCCCCTATCTCCTATTGCAGCAGATCGGCGCTGCAATGTAGATTACAGTAACGTTTTTATTTTTAAAAAACGAGCATTTTTGGCCAAGTTATGACCATTTTCGTATTTATGCAAATGAGGCTTGCAAAAGTCCAACTGGGCGTGTTGAAAAGTAAAAGTACAACTGGGCGTGTATTATGTGCGTACATCGGGGCGTGTTTACTACTTTTACTAGCTGGGCGTTGTGTATAGAAGTATCATCCACTTCTCTTCAGAACGCCCAGCTTCTGGCAGTGCAGACACAGCCGTGTTCTCGAGAGATCACGCTGTGTCGTCACTCACAGGTCCTGCATCGTGTCAGACGAGCGAGGACACATCGGCACCAGAGGCTACAGATGATTCTGCAGCAGCATCGGCGTTTGCAGGTAAGTCGATGTAGCTACTTACCTGCAAATGCTGATGCTGCTGCAGAATCAACTGTATCCTCTGGTGCCGATGTGGCTGACACGATGCAGGACCTGTGAGTGACGTCACAGATCTGCACTGCCAGAAGCTGGGCGTTGTGAAGAGAAGTGGATGATACTTCTCATCAGAAAGCCCAGCTAGTAAAAGTAGTAAACACGCCCCGATGTACGCACATAATACACGCCCAGTTGTACTTTTGCAAGCCTCATTTGCATAAATACGAAAATGGTCATAACTTGGCCAAAAATGCTCGTTTTTTAAAAATAAAAACGTTACTGTAATCTACATTGCAGCGCCTATCTGCTGCAATAGCAGATAGGGGTTGCAAAATCTGGTGACAGAGCCTCTTTAACCGGTTCTACTTATATGACCCAGTGACAGGTTCCCTTTTAAATGAAAACAAAAAAAAGACCGCGCCACCCTTATTCATAGTCTGTGTTTGGTATTGCATCCACTTAATATCAGACCACTCCTTTTAGGCCTCATGCACACAAACATATTTTTTTCCTCCCGTAAATACGGGTCCTTGGTCACACGTATTCGACCCGTATTTACAGGCACGTTTTCGCTGCAAAAGTGCACTGCACTAATCGGCAGCCCCTTCTCTCTATCAATGCAGGATAGAGAGAAGGGGCAGCCCTTTCCGAGGTAAAAGTAAAAGAAATGCATACTTACCCGGCCATTGTCTTGGTGACGCGTCCCTCTTTCCACATCCAGCCCGACCTCCCTGGATGACGCGCAGTCCATGTGACCGCTGCAGCCTGTGATTGGCTGCAGCGGTCACATGGGCTGAAACGTCATCCCGGGAGGCCGGACTGGAGGAAGAAGCAGGGAGTTCTGGGTAAGTATGAACTTCTATTTATTTTTTTACACGTTGATTTATATCGTGATCGGTAGTCACTGTCCAGGGTGCTGAAAGAGTTACTGCCGATCAGTTAACTCTTTCAGCACCCTGGACAGTGATTATCCACTGACGTCGACTAGCAACGCTCCCGTAATTACGGGTGCACACACGTAGTCACCCGTAATTACGGGAGCCCCATAGACTTCTATGGGCCTGCCCGTGCCGTAACTACGGCCTAAAATAGGACACTTTCTATATTTTTCAACGGCCCGGGCACCTTCCTGTTAGCATACGGGGAGGTACCCGTGGCCAATAGAAGTCCATGGGTCCGTAATTACGGGCGTTTTTACGTTCGTGTGCATGCGGCCTTAGAGCGAACCTGTGATTGGGTATAAAATTGCACCTTTCGATGTAGGATTCCTTATGTAGAAGCAAAGTAATAGGTTCTGACAGTTTTCTTGATTGCTAGAGAGATTAAAGGGAAACGGTCAGACGATTTATGTAGCCCTATCTGAGAGCAGTGTATGATAGTGGGAGAGAAGTGGATCTCCGTGATATAAACCTGTATATCCCACAGCTCCACTTCTCTACCTCTATCATACACTGCTCTCCGATAGGGCTGCATAAATCGTCTGATAGGGTCCCTTTAATTGGAGGATGTAGTGCAGGTTTGGAACAGTTACTCGCCAACTCTGCTTAAAAATGTAACCATAATTAATGAATAAACCTTCTGGCTGAGAAGAGGTTGTAGCAGTGGTCTCACACAACACCCCCTAAAAGCTAACCTGGCTTCTCTAACTTGTGTGTTATCTCAGTGTTGTACAATAGTCAAAATCCATACAAGCCCAGCATTGATTTGTGTGTATGATCTCCCGCTCCTGTCACCCCCACCTTGTGGTAAGAGACACATGGACATTTTTCTTTCTAGAACAGTAAATACCATTATTGTCTAATCTGAAGAACTTGATGGTTCTGTTTTCCAGAGAGACATTTTAGGAAGCTGCGCTGCGGACAGAAGCATTGTCTTGTATGATCTGCGGAAGCCTACACCACTGAAAAAGGCAAGTCACCCCCCCCCCCATGACAACTCCTCTTGTTAGTGACCAGAAACCTGTGTACTGCCACGATCCCGCCTACCAGATGTGCCCATCTACGATGCAGCGGGTTCACCACAGACATCCAGCTGTGTAATGAGTCCAGTGGACTCCTCTCAAGGGCCGCACTACATAACCCGTTCATGATTGTAGAGCGCATTTCTCTGCAGTATCCAGTGGTGACACGTGTAGCAGACCCCATTACTACCCTTATAACAGCTTTATATCACTTATGACTAGTGTATTGGGACTTGGGGGCATCAAATAGGCACGTGTGGCATTTCCAGGGTTCACTGCTTCTGAAATGAATGTTATGTTTTTCAGAGCATATTTTATTGACCATTATCACGAGCTTTAACCCCCTTCCCGAAATTTGACGTATGGATACGCCATGGAAAGCCAGTTCTTCCCGCATTTTGCCGTATCCATACGCCAAATGCATGGCACCGGCTCAGAAGCTTAGCCGCTGCCATAATCGCCGGATGTCAGCGGTATCTTACAGCTGACATCCGGCTGTAATGGCGGGGACCGAAATTAGCTTTGATCCCCGCCATTAACCCCTTAAATGCAGCGCTTAAACGCAATCGCTGCATTTAAGGTGTTTGCAGCTCATCGGAACCCCAGCAATGAAATTGCCGGGGTTCCGGTGACTGCAATGGGTACCATAGGCCTAATACTGGCCTCCCGGTCTGCCTAGCACGGAAGCCGTTCAGGACCCGCCCGGCGGCGGAGCCTGAACGGCTTCCGTAGCCGCCGGCAAGATGGCGCCAGCTCAGGAGCTGAGCTGACGTCATCAGTGGTGGATGTCAGCTGTATGTTACAGCTGACATCCACCTGTAATGGCAGGAATCGGAGCTAGCTCCGATCCCTGCCATTAACCCCTTTCGATGCAGTGATCGAAAGCGATCGCTGCATCTTAACAGTTGCTAGCGCAGATCGCCAGCCCAGACAAGGAGACACAATGGCCTTCTGCTCTGCCACTACGGAAGCCGGTAAGGCCCCGTCGGGAGGCGAATCCTAATTGGCTTTGTTGTCCGTGAATAACTGACAGATCTAATACATTGCACTATGTAGGTAGTGCAATGTATTAGAAAAAAAAATCAGACCGTTGGACCTTCAAGTCCCCTAGTGAAAACATAATAAAATAAAACACAATCGCCCTGTTCCCTTATCAAGTCCTTTATTTTTAGAAAAAAAATAATAAACCATACGTATTTGGTACCGCCGCGATTGTAACAACCTGAGCTATAAAAATATTATAATATTTATTGCACGCGGTGAACAGCGTAAAAAAAAACCTTAAACTATACCAGAATTTCTTGGTCACTTTGTCCTACAAATATTGGAATAAAAAGTGATCAAAAAGTCGCACGTATCCAAAAAGGGTACCTATATAAACTATAGCTCGTCTCGCAAAATACAAGCCCTCATACAGCTCCGTCGAAGAAAAAGTTAAAAAGTTATGGTTCTCACAACTTGGCGACAAAAAAAATACATTATTTTTACAAAAGTAAAAACAACTACTACCAAGTAAAAAGCCAAATGGCGCTCCCTCCCCTCTGAACCCTACAGTGTTCCCAAATAGCTTTTTACTTCCACATATATTGCATCGCCATACCCGGGAGAACCCTTTTAACAATTTTTGGGGTGTGTGTCTCCAGTGGCACAAGCTGGGCATGACTTATTTGCCACTGAAATGGCATATCTAGGGAAAAATATAAATTTTTCATTTGCACCATCCGCAGCGCAATCATTTATGGAAAAGACCTGTGGGGTGAAAATGCTCACTGCACCCCTTATAAATGCCTTGAGGGGTGCAGTTTCCAAAATGGGGGTCACTTCTCAGGGGTTTCTTTTTATTTCACATCTGAGCCTCTGCAGTTGTGAACCAATACTTTGTGAATCGCCAAATTAGGCCTCCACTTCGCATGGTACTCTTCACTCCTGAGCCCTGTCATATGTCCAGGCAAAAGATTAGGGCCACATGTAGGGTGATTATAAAACCAGGAAACACCGCATAATAATTAGAGGGCTGTCTTGTTATGGTGGCACAAGCCGGGCACCACATATTGGCATATCTATGGAAAAAAATCCCATTTTCACTCCAACATCGTGTGAACACTAATTTCTACAAAACACCTGCGGGGTTAACATGCTCACTACACCCCTAGGTGAATGCATTGAGGGGTGTAGTTTCCAAAATGGGGTCACTTCTGGGGGTTTCCACTATTTTGGTCCCACAGGCGCCCAGAAACCAATCCAGCAAAATCTGCACTCCAAAAGCCAAATGGCGGTCCTTCCCTTCTGAGCCCTACTGTGTGCCCAAACCGCAGTTTGACCACATATGGGGTATTGCCGTACTCTGGAGAAGTTGCTTTACAAATGTTTTTGTTTTTTTTTTCCTTTATTTGTTGAGAAAATGAAAAATTTTGCACACAACCTACGTCTTATTGAAGAAAAAAGATTGTTTTTATTTTCACTGCCCAATTCTAATGAATTCTATGAAACACCTGTGGGGTTAAAATGCTCACTACACCCCTAGATGAATTCCTCAAGGGGTGTAGTTTCCTAAATGGAGTCACTTTTTGGGAGTTTTCATTGTTTTGTCCCCTCAGGTGATTTGTAAATGTGACATGGCCTCCGCAAACCATTCCTGCTCAATGTGATCTCCAAAATCCAAATGGTGCTCTTTCCCTTCTACTTCCAATAATTTCTGTAAAAAACCTGTGCGGTCAAAATGCTCACTATACCCCTAGATAATTTCCTTGAGTTGTGTAGTTTCCCAAATGGGGTCACTTTTGGGGGATTTCCACTGTTTTGGCACCGCAAGAGCCCTTCAAACCTGACAAGATGCCTAAAATATATTCTAAGAAAAATAAGGCTCCCAAAATCCACTAGGTGCTCCTTTGCTTCGGAGGCCGGTGCTTCAGTCCATTAGCACACTAGGGCCACATGTGGGATATTTCTTAAATCTGCAGAATCTGGGCAATAAATATTGTGTTGCATTTCTCTGGTAAAACTTTCTGTATTACAAAAAAAATGTATTCAAAATTAATTTCTGCAAATAAATATGAAATTTGTAAATTTCACCTCTAATTTGCTTTAATTCCTGTGAAACGTCTAAAGGGTTAAGAAACGTTCTAAATGCTGTTTGGAATACTTTGAGGGATGCAGTTTTTAAAATGGGGTGACTTATTGGGGGTTTATAATATATAAGACCCTAAAAGCCGCCTCACATCTGAACTGCCCCCTGTAAAAATAGCCTTTTGAAATTTTCTTGAAAATGTGAGAAATTGCTGCTAAAGTTCTAAGCCTTGTAACGTCCTAGAAAAATAAAAGGATGTTCAAAAAACGATTCCAATCTAAAGTAGACATATGGGGGATGTTAGTTAGCAACAGTTTTGTGTGGAATTACTATCTATCTTACAAGCAGATACATTTAAATTGAGAAAATTTTTGGTGTCTTTCACAATTAAATACTGAATGTATCGAGCAAATTTTGCCAGTAACATAAAGTCCAATGTGTCAAAAGAAAACAATCTCAGAATCGCTTGGATAGGTAAAAGCATTCCAAAGTTATTACCACATAAAGTGAAACCTGTCAGATTTGAAAAATGAGGCTGTCAGGAAGGTCAAAACTGGCCACAGCGGGAAGGGGTTAATAATACATATTTATAATAAATATTGGTTTTGTAGTTCATCCTCTGTTACATGCAAAATAATTATAGTTATTTTTTTTCTCCCACCATGGGCAGATTATTCTAGAAATGAGGACCAATGCGCTGTGCTGGAACCCTATGGAAGCCTATATATTTACCGCAGCTAATGAGAACTACAAGTAAGTAGAAATGGAAAGACGCTGGCACAGGTGACGACTTGCAAATTCCTGGTGAAAAAAAAACAGACAAAAGGCTTGTTTTTTGCAATTTGCACTTATTGCAAGTTTATGCATGTTGCGCTTTATACCTCTTCCCAGTAAGTATAAATGGCGCACGTATTGTGAGACTTGGCCACCCTCAGGCTGTGTATCTAGTTAGTGAAGAACAGGACGCCCAACTTTTTGTGCGGAGGAGGGCACATTCAGCTTCAGATCCTTCCTCCCTCTAGGAGAGTGTCAGCCTCATGTCTGCCCTCCTCCGTGATCCAGTGTTGTAACTATGAGAAATTAAAGGAAGTCTCACTAATACAATCTCTTTCCAGATGACTTATTAGAGCATATGAACGTCATAAAGCCGGTCCCCGACTATGAACCTCCTCGAGCTAAGAGCTGCTAAGTAGCAGTATCATTGGAATGGCCGCCATGTAGTACTAGACGTTTTTCTTTAATATCATTGCTACCATGGGTATATACTGCTGCGTCTAGGAGGCTGACGCTATGTAGGAAAAGTCTTCGCTTCGCCGAGGAAGGCCATACCCTTCCAACAGACCGCGCTAATTTGTTTTAGCCTTGTGTCTAGTAGGGTTGTCACGATACCAGAATTTGGACTACGATACCGATACCTTGTGTAGTATTACGATTTCTGATACCAAAATGATACTTTTCGAACAATAAAAAATAAATAAATAAAAAAACATTCTGATGTAAAACGCGTGGTGATGGATTTTGAACCTCCATGGGCCTCACATTAATAGTAATTAACCCCATCATGTACCGCAGTCATAATGGGCAACATTGGGTTAATGTGAGGTACATGATGGGGTTAATTACTATTAATGGGAGGCACATAGAGGTTCAAAGTTCATCACACCATGTGCCTCACATTAACAAGTGACCCCATCATCTCCCTAATATAATGGCAACGTTGGGTTTAACCCCTTAGGGACACGGGTAATTTTATTTTTTCCTCTTTGCATCCCGCGCTTGTAACTTTTTTTTTTTTGTTTGTTTTTTTTTAAAATTTTTGCTAGAGGTATCTGTATAATTGTAATGTTTATTGTAAAAAAAAAAAAAAAAAAAGCCATTTGTGTATTTATACAATTTTTTTTTTTTTTTTTTATTACATTGTTTTTGTGTTACTTTTAATTTTTTACTTTAGTGTACTAGCATATATCTGTATGCCCGTACATTAGCCTGTGTATTGATTGTACACAGGCAGTTTTTAGGGCATACCTCACTCAGTATGCCCGAACAGGAAATATGGTCAGACAGCCCTGGGGTCCTTCGATGGAATGGTATGTCCCTCCATCGCGTCACAGGGATTCCCTGTTGTGCAATTAAAGGGGGTCCCCCTGCTCATTTTCGCTGTGACTACCGCGGTCAGCTTTGATCGTGCCATTCAAGGGAATAGCGGCGGCGATCAGAGGTTTCTCTGATCTCCGCCATTAGAGCGTGGCTGCGGCTGCGTAATGCCCTGCTCCTGATTGCGCGCGCACTATTTGTGCCTGCGCCATCAGAATGATGTGATGCAGCCGGCACTGAAAAGTGAGAACATGTGCAGCGCGCCCTCCATGTTCTCTGCCTTCAGCGCCGGTGCTGCTGCTCATTAGCGCAGCGCCGGCCGCATCCCTTCAGGCCAGTGACCACATTCATGTATTACAATGCTAAGCTTCGTATCGAAATACCTGAATCCACGGTATTGTACAGTTGCAGGAGGCAGACATGACATCGTACTCTGGTCTGCTGCTTTTTTATTTTGATCCTGTAGGTTTGGTGGGTCGCACAGTAGTTTTCTTCTTCTTTTCTAAACCTCTGGGACTTAAGGACGTCCATGGTGCGGTGTCCCCCAACGATCTTAACGAGAACACCGTAAAATCTTTCTCGTTGAATTCGTTGGCGGACACAGATCCCGCATTCTTTTGATTATCCTGGGTCCAGGACTTTGTTGATGGTAGATTTTTTTTTTTTTTTTTTTTAACTCTTTCACCAAACGTTACTTACTAGGATTCTCACTGTGTTGTCTCGTCCTGCAGATTGTACACATATGACATGCGAAACATGGAAATCCCCATAAAGATGCACGTGGACCATGTGTCCGCTGTCTTGGATGTCGACTATTCTCCAACCGGGAAAGAGTTTGTGACTGCCAGCTTTGATAAATCAATCCGCCTCTTCTCCATTGCAAGTGGGAACAGCAGGTAAGTTTCTCCTCCGTTATTGGAAAGGGATACAAGATCAAATAAAACACATGTTATGATATGTATACAAGTCTGTAAACTGTTTTTGGAGTAGGTCAAGGAGAGCTGAAATATCAACGTTCACACTAAAAGCCACTAAGTCAATATGAGCATTCAGCCACCCATCATTATAAAGCCTAAGGCTGGGTTCACACGACCATGTTACGTCCGTAATGGACGGACGTATTTCGGGCGGAAGTCCCGGACCGAACACACTGCAGGGAGCCGGGCTCCTAGCATCACAGTTATGTACGACGCTAGGAGTCCCTGCCTCTCCGTGGAACTACTGTCCCGTACTGAAAACATGATTACAGCATGGGACAGTTGTCCTGCAGCGAGGCAGGGACTCCTAGCATCGTACATAACTATGATGCTAGGAGCATCTTTATTTTTCCGTATATTAAGCGGTGTGGGGGCTTATTTTTTGCAGGACAAGCTGTAGTTTTTATTGGTACAATTTTTTAATACATACAACTTTTTGATCACTTTAAAAAAAATTTTTTTTAAAACCAAGTTGACCAAAAAACTGCATTTTAATTTTGGTTTTGACGGCGTTCACTGTGCGAGTTAAATAATGGTATATAGTTCGAACTTTTACAGACGCAACAATACCAACTTCGTTTATTTT
Source organism: Rhinoderma darwinii (assembly GCF_050947455.1). NCBI lineage: Eukaryota > Metazoa > Chordata > Amphibia > Anura > Rhinodermatidae > Rhinoderma > Rhinoderma darwinii. Next base: position 40,131,352 of record NC_134691.1, on the reverse strand, counting down.
TTTACGTTACTTTAGAGGAAAATAGTTTTGTATTTAACTTTTTTTTATTTTTCACTACTAACTTTTTTTTTTTACACATTTTATTAGCCCCCCTAGGGGCCTTGAACCAGCGAGCGTTAGAGCATTGGTAAAATACACTGCAATACTAATTTTACAGGCAGGGTTTAACAGGGGCAAAGTGAAGGCAGTCCTGGGGGCCTTTGTTAGGCCCCTAGGCTGCCATGACAACCATCAGCACCCTGCGATCTGGTTGCAGGGGGGGGCCCCCCCGACATGCTGTCTGAGGGTGGATGCCCCCTCTATTTAACACCTTAGATTCTGCGGTCGCAATTGACCACAGTATTTAAGGGTTTAAACGTCCAAGAACCGCACGATCACTGTTCCTGGCCGTTAGTCCCAGGTGTCAGCTGTATTACACAGCTGACACCCGCTCAGTATGGAGTGCGCTCAGCCCATGAGCGCGCTCCATGCTTCCCTTTAACGCTTATCATGTATGTGATAATGTGTCAAGGGGTTAAAGGGATTCTGTCATCAACATCTTACCTGTTAAACTCGCCTGACCCCTAAATGGCCGCAGCTGTCCAGAGTGCGTTCCTGTTCTCTTCTTTCCTGAAGTCCTCCTCTGTCTGTAAATATCGTTGTTTAAACTTTTCCCGCCTTTTATGGTAATTATTTTTCCCTCTGGGATTCAGCTTCTTAACCACGCCCACTGCCACCACCTGTCCAGCCCTGACTGGCTAAGGAGTTGTCAATCAAAAAGGAGGTGGAGTCCACTCTGAGATGCTGGAGGAATGAAAACCTGACTCTTTTCAGATGAAGATTTGACTCTTTTCTGCTCATTTGCATACGGCGTGGGACCACTGAAAAATGGAATACTAAAGCTACAGAGCTTACTTAGAACATATTTATAGCTTAGATGACAATGATTTTTCACCCACTTTCACCAGGTATTGCTGGCTTTATAGCTAAAATGCTGGTGACAGGTTCCCTTTAAAGTGGAGCTATGATGCAATACCAGACACAAATCAGGGACAGGTGTGGCACTGTTTCTTTAAGAAAGCAGCCATGTTTTCTAATCCCGTACAACTACTTTAAGATTAGGGCTCCACGGCTACTCTAGGCCACGGGCAACGACAACCTCAATGTTTCCCTATGGGGAAAAAGTTTTCGCGTCAATACACGTCGAAAGTCTTGAGATTGTTGAATGTCCCCCACAATCCCCCCCCCCCCCCATAGTATTGCACAACCCTCTAGTTACCCTCCAGAGCCATTATTTTGCTAGCCAGGCAAAAAATATCAGTTGTTACTATCTTATGTCCACAATGTCCATTCTACAGGGGCTGCTAAAGCAGATCTCCGATGTTAGGACCCTGCCAAATAGCACATAGATCTCGTTTACTGGACCCCTGTGAGTGTGGCTGAGTTTTTTTTATTTTAACGGATACCATTTCAATCCACCAAAAGGCTATGGAATTTTTTAAGCAATTTCCTGATGTGGATTTAAAGGGTTGGTCTATGAGGACAACTCCTGTCCATATACCTGATCAGGGCGTGTGGACATCATAAAGGGAGGTTCCCCCGCTTAGGACCCCCCTGTATGAGCCAGAGTTGAGAGATGCTAACAAGCAGCAGCACGTTCTCTGGCGGACTTGAGACGACCATATTGCGGCCGCCATGTAATAGTACAGTTTCCCTGCAGTGGAGGAATGTAGTGTAAATGACTGAACTCGGTGAATTATATTTACGGAGCAGATTCTGTTTTGCAGCACCGTTGCAGTAAATCATGTATTATATGTTCATAAGTAACTTTCAGTAGACCGAAGTCTGAACTGTACCATTAATCACAGGGAAGTGTATCACACACAGAGGATGCAGCACGTCACCTGTGTCCGGTGGTCCTCCGACAACAAGTACATTCTGTGCGGCTCGGACGAAATGAACATTCGTATTTGGAAAGCGAACGCCTCCGAGAAACTCGGCCTGGTAAGATTGACTGCTATGTCCATGAAAGCGTTTCCCATCGCGCAGAGCCTTGGCATATCGCTAGGATATACCATTATTTCTCCATCGGTGGGATCTGCTGCGTTCAAGTGAACAAGGCCGGGGTGCAATTCCCTGCACAGCCCGGTGGCCGCGGCGCCGCTGTGCAGGGAGAGACTTAGAAGGGTGCGCGGGACTAAATCAGTGCTGCAGCCCCTTCATTTTCAGGATTGCAAAGTGCCGGCACATCCTAGAAATATAACCTCTCCATGTGTGATGGGAAGTCATGCAGCTGCAGAGTCACTGCAGTGCACCTATGGGGAGAATACATGGCACAGCTCAGTAATAGAAATGTGAATCGCACCACCGTGTGACTCAGACCGTACAACATCAGACTCCCAAGTGAATGACTCACCCAGCAGCACCTCCACTGCTTTTTTTTTTTTTTTGTCCCTTATTTGATACTAAAATCCAAGTTGACTGTTAAATTCACATTCACAAAATGTTAAATCTGTTCTCTTAATTCAGCAAATAAATGTTATTTGCATATTGAAAAGTTATACAATTTTCAATGTATTTATTGTATCGATTCCTTGCCATTTTCAAGATCTCTGCTTGATGTCATTCAATAGGAATTTTCATTGCCTCTCCCGGTCATGTGGTGGTCACACAGGTGCATGAGTCGTTACAATCTAGTCATCGGCGCGGCGTCCTTCATCAGCCATGTACCAGTGTGATAATCACATGAGAGATAATGAAGGGTCTTATTGAAGGAGAGCAAGCAGAGATCTTGGAAAAACGAGGAGTTGATTCAGAAAGTATATTCAAAATGTTGTATCTTTTCATTAAACAAAGAATAACCTTTTATGTGCTGAAAATGTGATGCCCCTTTAACGATATCTGAATTTTCCATCATTTTTCTTTCTTGAAATAGTAAAGTAAGGTAACTACTAAGAGGAGATAAATATGTGCACGTCCATCTTTCTACATTGATGAGTATATCCGCGTAAACCATATTCATATGAGTTAAAAAAAACAACTTATTTTTCCATGATTTATTACAATCGCTGACCTAGAAATGTACACACGATGTATCTGCTCATAAAAGTCCCTGTCCCTTGGGGGTCTGCTGACACTTGGGCGTTGGGTCATTTTCTAGGAAGCCAGTTGACTCTTTTTGAGTGTCGGGAGGAAACCCACAGCACATGGGGAGAACATACAAACTCCATTGAGATGTTTCCCATTTCAGGTTTCAACCCAGCGCTGCAAAATTACAGTGATAACCACTGATTCTTCGCCCATTCATGCTCAAAATGATTCTGTCTTTTATAAAGCGCCTCTATAAGGACATATTTAAATGGTGCGGTCAAATTACGGTTGATTATAACAAAATCTCGGCAAAAGGCCACAGTTGTGCGATAATCGTTGTAATTAATCTCAATTTGATTACCCCGTTTGAATATACCCTAAGGCTCTGCTCACATCTGCGTTGGAGGTAGAATTGGGTTTCCCATAAAAAAAAAAAAACGATAAACACCCCAGTAGAACCTGACGGACCCCATTGTAAATCAATGGGGTCCATCAGGCACCGCTGGTATCTGTCTTGCGACCAATTCCGGCTATTGTGGTGAACTACGGAAACCATGACACAAGTATGAATATAGCTTAAGATATTCTTATTAGTGTTGCAGATTATGTAGGGACACACCCTATTGACAAAGGCCATGGAAATCCTTAGTTGTCAATGTATTCATACATTTCCAGGAGGAATAACTGAGGAACAGCACCACACATTGCATGGTTCTAAGAAAAGATGACCCAGAATTGTTGTTTCATGGGGAAATGCAAGTATTTAGTAAAACAGACGTGTCCGTGGAGGTGACGGATCTTCCTCAAACATTCTGTAACTTTAATTGTTTACAATTGATGTGACAGAATTAATTTTGGGAATCGAATAGCTTCAGGTTGGGAATTGGGTTTAATGTCTTCTACGGGAAGGAACCGCAGCGTGCCCTCCTCTAATATCTCCCTAAACAACCCCCTTCTTTTACCTTCTCTAGACCCATTAAGGTGCCAGAAATTGTGCTGCAAATCAGTTTACAGATGTTTGTTGGAGTTTGACAAACCGCAAGAGCAAGTAAACATCACAGCCATGAATAATTTAGTATGTTTTTTAGTATTATGCAAATTCATACTACCAGCAGCGTTCCAAGTTAGTCCATCAATGATTTTGGCCACTTGGAGGCGCTCTCCAGCCTCGCACTGCCGCAGGTGACTCAGGGACGCCTGTAAATAGCACCATTTGCTTACTTATTTTTTAGTGTTCAGGTCATTGCTCAACACTTTAACAAGAGAACACAATTAATTGAATCCTAATTTGTTTACCTCCTAGCATGCGTCCAATGCAAATAGCCAAGACAGTCTTACTTTGTAGCCTTTTAATAACGGAGGGCATCCACAGGGGTCTAGAAGGGGGGGTTATTTTCTTCACTTAAGGCACAGATGAGAACACCAGTGTAACGGCGAGGGTGACCTCTTTACATTTTCTTAACGTTTACGTCGCCCCGGGGGCTGAACGCCAAAGAGCTGTCTTAAAGGGAAACACGTACTATATAGGATGTGGTTGAATTCTTCTTGGATGGAAATAGCACCATGCAGGACAACTAGGCAGATGCATATGGAACCTCATGTGAAGGGGCAAAATGAATGTTTATATTTGCTCTTCTTGAATTATATTCGATACAGCAGAAACCTCTTTAACCTCTTCTCGCGCTGCGCCGCAATAGTACGTCCTGCAGCGGGGTTAGTTCCCGCATCCAGACGTACTATTGCGGAGTAGTTCCCGGCGCACACTGTCCTAACGGACAGTGTCCGGGAACCGGGAGGTCAGCTGTCCCTGACAGCTGACACTCCAGCCTTGCCGGTCAGCGGACCATCGCCGCTGATTTCGGCAATTAACCCCATAAATGCGGCGACGGATTGCCGTCGCCGCATTTAAGGGGTTTGAAGCACATCGGCAGCCCCCACGAAGTGATCGTGGGGGCTACCGATGCTTGTCACGGCAATCGGAGGTCAGACAATGACCTCCGGGTTGCCATGTACGGAAGCCTCGGAGGAGCAGCCTCCGGCCGTTCCTCCTCTGCTTCCTGTCAGTGTGACTGTCACGTCACAATGACAGTTGGAGTACATTACACTACGTGTGTAGTGTAATGTGCTCTAGCAGCGATCAAAGCTGCAAGTCTAAGTGTCCCCTAGTGGGACAAGTAAAAAAAGTAAAAAAAAAAGAATAAAAATGTTTTAAAAAAAGTGTAAAAATAAAAGTTATAAGTTATATAAACAAACACTGCATTTTTTTCCTATAATAAGTCTTTCATTATAGGAAAAAAATGAACACGTTAAAAAAAGTACACATATTTGGTATCCCCGCGTTCGTAACGACCCCAACTATAAAACTATAATGTTATCTTTCCCGCACGATGAACACCCCAAAAAAAATCAATAAAAAACGACACCAGAATCGCTATTTTTTGGTCACCACCCCTCCCAAAATAGAGAATAAAAAGTGATCAAAAAGTCGCATGTACCCGAAAATAATACCGATAAAAACTACAACCCGTCCCGCAAAAAACAAGCCCTTACACAGCTTTTTTGAATGAAAAATAAAAAAGTTATGGCTCTCAGAATATGGTGACAGAAAATAAATTATTTTATAAAAAAGTGATTTTATTGCGCAAACGCTGCAAAACTTAAAAAAAACCTATATACATCTGGTATCGCCGTAATCGTACCGACCCGCAGAATAAAATATAATGGTCATTTATAGTGCACGGTGAACGCCGCAAAAAATAAACTAAAAAACATTGTCAGAATTGCTTGTTTTTGGTCACCCGGCTTGCAAAAAAATGTAATAAAAAGTGATCAAAAAAATCGCATGTACCCCAAAATGGTACCAATGAAAAGTACAGATTGTCCCGCAACAAATAAGCCCTCACGCAGCTCCGGTGGTGAAAAAATAAAAAAGTTCTGGCTCTCAGGAATATGGCGATGCAAAATGTGCAGTGTTTTCTAAAAGCGGGTAACATCCGACACCATTTATCAGTGCGACACCGGCCACACATCTATGAATTATTTATTTACCGCATTTTTATACCCTCTTATAATGCCCTGATGTTCTCCGCACAGATTACATATACCCTGATGTACTCCGCCTAGCTTACATATACCCTGATGTACTCCGCACAGATTACATATACCCTGATGTACTCCGCACAGATTACATATACCCTGATGTACTCCGCACAGCTTACATATACCCTGATGTACTCCGCACAGATTACATATACCCTGATGTACTCCGCACAGATTACATATACCCTGATGTACTCCGCACAGATTACATATACCCTGATGTACTCCGCACAGCTTACATATACCCTGATGTACTCCGCACAGCTTACATATACCCTGATGTACTCTACCCAGCTTACATATACCCTGATGTACTCCGCACAGCTTACATATACCCTGATGTACTCCTCACAGATTACATATACCCTGATGTACTCCTCACAGATTACATATACCCTGATGTACTCCTCACAGATTACATATACCCTGATGTACTCCGCACAGATTACATATACCCTGATGTACTCCGCACAGCTTACATATACCCTGATGTACTCCGCACAGCTTACATATACCCTGATGTACTCTACCCAGCTTACATATACCCTGATGTACTCCTCACAGATTACATATACCCTGATGTACTCCTCACAGATTACATATACCCTGATGTACTCCGCACAGATTACATATACCCTGATGTACTCCGCACAGATTACATATACCCTGATGTACTCCGCACAGATTACATATACCCTGATGTACTCCGCACAGATTACATATACCCTGATGTACTCCGCACAGCTTACATATACCCTGTTGCACTCCGCACAGCTTACATATACCCTGTTGCACTCCGCACAGCTTACATATACCCTGATGTACTCCGCCCAGCTTACATATACCCTGATGTACTCCGCACAGCTTACATATACCCTGATGTACTCCGCCCAGCTTACATATACCCTGATGTACTCCTCACAGCTTACATATACCCTGATGTACTCCGCACAGATTACATGTACCCTGATGTACTCCGCACAGATTACATATACCCTGATGTACTCCGCACAGCTTACATATACCCTGATGTACTCCGCACAGCTTACATGTACCCTGATGTACTCCGCCCAGATTACATGTACCCTGATGTACTCCGCCCAGATTACATATACCCTGATGTACTCCGCACAGATTACATATACCCTGATGTACTCCGCCCAGATTACATATACCCTGATGTACTCCGCCCAGATTACATATACCCTGATGTACTCCTCCGCACAGATTACATATACCCTGATGCACTACTCCACACAGATTACATATACCCTGATGTACTCCGCACAGCTTACATATACCCTGATGTACTCCGCACAGCTTACATGTACCCTGATGTACTCCGCACAGCTTACATGTACCCTGATGTACTCCGCACAGCTTACATGTACCCTGATGTACTCCGCACAGATTACATATACCCTGATGTACTCCGCCCAGATTACATATACCCTGATGTACTCCGCACAGATTACATATACCCTGATGTACTCCTCACAGATTACATATACCCTGATGTTCTCCGCACAGATTACATATACCCTGATGTACTCCGCACAGATAACATGTACCCTGATGTACTCCGCACAGCTTACATATACCCTGATGTACTCCTCACAGATTACATATACCCTGATGTTCTCCGCACAGATTACATATACCCTGATGTACTCCACACAGATTACATATATCCTGATGTACTCCGCACAGATTACATATACCCTGATGTACTCCGCACAGATTACATATGTCCCCACATTATAAACTGAAATACCAGCAAAACCCCAAAATCTGCGCTCCAAAAGCAAAATGGCATCCCTCCCTTCTGAGCCCTGCAGCGTGCCCAAACAGCTGTTTGCGTCCACATATATGGCATCGCCATACCCGGGAGAACCCGCTTAAAGCTTTGAGGTATTTGTCTTCAGGGGCACAAACTGGGCACGACATATGCACTAAAATGGCATATCGGTGGAAAATTGCAATATTCACACCATCCGCTGTGCATTAACCCCTTTGAGCACTATGACTTAATAGCACGTCATGGTGCGGGGGTTGATGTATGGAGCGGGCTCACGTGCGGGTATATTACAGCTGACACCCGGGACTAACGGACAGGAAAAGCGATCGCTCTGTTACAGGAGTCTGTAAAAATAACAATATACTGCAATACATTAGTATTGCAGCATATTGTACCCGCGGATCCAATGATCGCTGGTACAAGTCCCCTAAGGGGACTAAAAAAATGTGTGGAAGAATTAAAGTTATTAGTAGTGAGAAAGAAAAAAGTTTAGTTAAAAAAAAAAACCTTTTCCCATTTTTCTTCAAAAGTAATGTAAAAAAATAAACAGAATTGATATCACTACGTCCGTAAAAGGCCGAACTATTACAATATACCATTATTTAACTCGCACGGTGAACACCGTAAAAAACTTAAATAATTTAAACCACCAAAATCGCTGTAGTTTTTTCGTTTTTACCGCACGGCGAAAGCTGTAAAAACGAAAACCCCAAAAAATGGAATCAGATTTTCTTCCTATATTTTCCTATTTTTTTTCAGTTTCCCAGTACTTTTTATGGCACTTTAAATGGTATCAATAGAAACTACAATTCCTCCCGCAAGAAATAAGCCCTCACACCACTCTACTGACGGAAAGAGAAAAAAGTTATGGCTCTTGGAAGGCGGGGAGTGAAAAACGAAAATAAGAAAGCAAAAAAATGGATCAGTCCTGAAAGGGTTAATTCATTTCTAAAGGAAAAAATGTATGACCCCATGTGGGGTATTTCCGTACCCGGGAGAAATAGCTTTACAAAAATTGGTTGTTTATTTCTCCTTTATCCCTTGTGAAAATGAGAAAATTCAACATTTTAGTGGACAAAAATTGTGATATTAATTCTCTCCGCCTAATTCTAATAAATTCTGCAAAAGACCCGTGGAGTCTAAATGCTCACTATACCCCTAGAAAAATTCCTTGAGGGGTGTTTCCAAAATGGGGAAACTTGGGGAGCTTCCACTGTTTTGGTCCCTCCAGGGCGTTGCAAAGGCGGCATGGCACCGAAAAACAATCCAGCAAAATCTGAGCTCCAAAATCCAAATGGCGCTCACTCTCTTCTGAGCCCTGCTGTGTGTCCAAACAGCAGTTTATTACAACATATGGGGTATTACCGTAATCGGGAGAAGATGCGTTACAAATATTGGGGTGCATTTTTCTTTTATTCCTTGTAAAAATTTAACATTTCTATGCTTTTTCAGAAAAAAAGTTGATTTTCATTTTCACTGCCTAATTCCACTAAATTCTGCAAAAAACCTGTGGTCAAAATGCTAACTATACCCCTAGATAAATTCCTTGAGAGGTGTCGTTTCCAAAATGGGGTCACTTTTGGGGGGTTTCCCCTGTTTTGGTCTCTCCAGGGCGTTGCAAACGCGACATGACACCGAAAACCAATCCAGCAAAATCCGTGCTCCAAAATCCAAATGGCGCTCCTTCCCTTCTGAGTCCTGCTGTGGGTCCAATCAGAAGTTTATTACCACATATGGGATATTGCTGTAATCCGGAGACATTGCTTTACAAATGTTGGGGTGATTTTCTTCATTATTCCTCGTAAATATTACAAATTTCTATGTTTTTTCAGAAAAAAAGTAGATTTTCATTTTTACAGACTAATTCCAATATATTTAGCGAAAAACCTGTGCGGTCAAAATGCTAACTATACACTAGATAAATTCCTTGAAGGGTGTAGTTTCCAAAATGGGGTAACTTTTGGGGTGTTTCCACTGTTTTGGCACCACAAGACCTCTTAAAACCTGACAAGGTGCCTAAAATATATTCTAAAAAAAAGGAGGCCCAAAATCCACTAGGTGCTCCTTTGCTTCTGAGGCCGGTGCTTCAGTCCATTATCACACTAGGGTCACATGTTGGATATTTCTAAAAACTGAAGAATATGGGCAATAAAATATTGAGTTGCATTTCTCTGGTAAAACCTTCTGTGTTACAAAAATGTTTTTATTAGAAATGAATTTCGGCAAAAAAAAATGTATTTGTAAATTTCACCTCTACTTTGCTTTAATTCCTGTGAAACGCCTAAAGGGTTAAAACACTTTGTGAATGCTGATTCGAATACCTTGAGGGGTGCAGTTTTCAAAATGGGGTGACTTCTGGCGATTTTCTAATATATAAGGCCCTCAAAGCCACCTCAGAACTGAACTGGTCCCTGAAAAAATAGCCTTTTGAAATTTTCTTGAAAATGAGAAATTGCTGCTAAAGTTCTAAGTCTTGTAACGTCGTAGAAAAATAAAAGGAGGTTCAAAAAATGATGCAAACATAAAGTAGACATATGGGAAATGTTAACTAGTAACTATTTTGTGTGGTATTACTATCTGTTTTACAAGCAGATACGTTTAAATTTAGAAAAATGCTAATTTTTGCAATTTTTTTCTAAATTGTGGTGTTTTTCAGAAATAAATACCAAAATTATCGACAAAATTTTTTCACTAACATAAAGTACAACATGTCACGAGAAAACAATCTCAGAATCGCTTGGATAGGTAAAAGCATTCCAACGTTATTACCACATAAAGTAACACATGTCAGATTTGAAAAAATTGGCTGGGTCCTGAAGGCCAAAACAGGCTGGGTCTTGAAGGGGTTAATTATACACTATCGAAATCCGGCCCTTGTGGCACGGCCAATTTTTTCCCATATCTGATATATCAACTTATGTGGTAAAAACTTGGGAATGCTCTTGCCTATCCAAGCGATTCTGAGATTGTTTTCTTGTGACATATTGTACTTTGTTAGTGGAAAAATTTGGTTGATTAATTCAATAGTTATTAGTGGAAAAACACCAAAATGTAGTGGAAAATTTCCAAAAAGGTGCATTTTTCTAAATGTAAATGGATCTTCTTGTAAAACTTTGTTTGCATCTTTTTTGAACATCTTTTTATTTTTCTAGGACGTTACAAGGCTTAGAACTTTAGCAGCAATTTCTCACATTTTCAAGAAAATTTCAAAAGGCTATTTTTACAGGAACCAGTTTAGTTCTGAAGTGGTTTTGAGGGATTTATATATTAAAATCCCCCAATAAATCACCCCATTTTAAAAACTGCACCCCTCAAAGTATTCAAAACCGCATTCAGAAAGTTTCTTAACCCTTTGGGCGTATCACAGGAAATAACGCAAAGTAGAGGGGAAATTTACAAATTTCATTTTTCTTTTTCCGAATTTAATTTGTAATAAAAAAAATTCTGTAACACAGAAAGTTTTACCAGAGAAACACAAATCAATATTTATTGTCCAGATTCTGCAGTTTTTCAAAATATCCCACATGTGGCCCTAGTGTGCTAATTGACAAACACCGGCCTCAGAAGCAAAGGAGCACCTAGAGGAATTTGGGGCCTCCTTTTTTTTTTTTTTTTTAGATTATATTGTAGGCACCATGTCAGGTTTGAAGTGGTCTTGTGGTGCCAAAACAGTGGAAACCCACCAAAAGTTTCCATTTTGGAAACTACACCCGTCAAGGAATCTATCTAGGGGTATAGTTAGCATTTTGATCTCACAGGTATTTTGCTATATTTAATGGAGTTAGTCTGTGAAAATGAAAATCTACTTTTTTTCTGAAGAAACATAGAAATTTGTAATATTTACAAGGAATAAAGAAGAAAATGCACCCCAATATTTGTAACGCATCTTCTCCCGATTACGGTAATACCCCATATGTTGTAATAAACTGCTGTTTGGACCCACAGCAGGGCTCAGAAGAGAAGGAGCGCTATTTGGATTTTGGCGCTCAGATTTTGCTGAAATGGTTTTCGGTGCCATGTCGCGTTTGCAACGCCCTGGAGAGACCAAAACGGTGGAAACACCCCAAAAGTGACCCATTTGGTAAACTACACCCCTTAAGGAATTTTTCTAGGGCTATAGTGAGCGTTTTGACCCCACAGGTTTTTTTACAGAATTGAGTGGAATTAGGCTGTGAAAATTAATATCGACATTTTTGTCCATTAAAATGTTGAATTTTTTTCATTTTCACAAGGGATAAAGGAGAAAAAGCCGCCCAACATTTGTAAAGCAATCTCTCCCGAGTACGACAATACCCCACATGTGGCAATAATTGTTTTTTTTATTAGAAATTAATTAACCTTTGCAGGACTGATCCTTTTTTGTTTTTCCATTTTAGTTTTTCACTCCCCGCCTTCGAAACGCCATAACGGTTTTATTTCTCCATCAATATAGTGGTGTGAGGGCTTAATTTTTGCGGGAAGAGCTGTAGTTTCTATTGACACCATTTAAAGCATATAATGTACTGGGAAACCGAAAATAAAATTCTTTGCTGGGTGAAATTGGAAAAAGCTGCGACTCCTCCATTGTTTTTGGGTTTCGTTCTTACCGCTTTCACCGTGCGATTAAAAAGACAACTTAACTTTATACGATTTACGGTGATATCAAATGTATATCGTTTTTCTTTATATTTTACTACTTTTACAAAGGAAAAACTATTTGTTAAAAAAAAAATTGTTTTGTATCAACACATTCTAAGAGGCATAACTTTTTTTTATTTTTTTGTCGGAACGAGCTGTAGGTTTTATTGGTACCATTTTTTGGTACATGCAACTTTTTTATAACTTTTTATTACATTTTATTTAGAGCGAAGGTGACCAAAAAAAATGTGATTTTGTCGTTTTAAATTCTTTATTTCTTACGTCGTTCATTATGCGCTATAAATTACAGTTTTCATGTATTCTGCGGGTCGGTACGATTGCGGCGATACCATATATATATAGGTTTTTTTATGTTTTGCAGCGTTTGCACAATATAATCACTTGTCACCAAATCTTTTTTATTTTTCAGTCAAAAAAGCTGTGTAAGGGCTTGTTTTTTGCGGGACGGGTTGTAGTTTTTATTGGTAATATTTTGGGGTACATGCAACTTTTTGATAACTTTTTATTCTAGATTTTGGGTGGGTGGTGACCAAAAAATAGTGATTCTGGCATTGTCTTTTTGTTGTTTTTTTTTGCGGTGCTCATCGTGTGGGAAAAATATTATAGTTTTATAGATTGGGTCGTTACGAGCGCGGTGATACCAAATATGTGTACTGTTTTTTTTAACAGTTTTATTATTTTCTTAGAATAGGAGACTTATTATAGAAAATAAATAAATAACTTATTTTTACACTTTTGTAAAACGTTTTTATTTAGTTTTTTTTTTATTTTTACTTTTTCCACTTTCTCTTTTTACCTGCAGCTCTGATCGCTGCTAGAATACATTACACCACCTAGGTAGTGTAATGTATTCCAACTGTCAGTGTGACGTCTGTCACTCTGACAGTAAATCTATGAGGACCAGCCAGAGGCAATCGATCGCCGCATTTAAGGTGTTCGTTGCCAAAATCAGCGGCGATGAGCTGCTGATCGGCAACCGTGGTACGTCAGCTGTCGTGGACAGCTGGACTCCCGGTTCCCGATGCACACTGTCACCGACAGTGAGCATCGGGAACGACACAGTGACTTCCTGTCACTCTGACAGAAAGCCGATCAGGAGGCTGGTCCTGATAGGCTTCCGTACAGTAACTGTATGTCCTTGTGCGCTAAGACACTGGCCACAGGACGTACAGTTGCGTCGTGTTGCGCCTAGGGGTTAATGATGACCTGTCCGCTCCCCTGACAGGTCTGTTTTAGTAAATACCTGTATTCCCGATTTAAATAGTAATTCTGCAGAATCTTTTCTTAGAACGCTGCTTTGTTCTGTTCCTCTGTTATTCCTCCTGGAAATATATACATACAACTGGATGTTACCATTCCCTTTGTCAATAGTGTGTGTCCCTACAACGTCTGACACTTTCCAGTCGGTGCTGCCAGTTTCAGAGCCACTTATTAGGGTATGTTCACACGCATCGTTTTCAGCCGTTTTTCGGCCCGTAAACGTCCCGGCAAACGGCTGTGAAATTGGAAGCAGAACGCCTCCAAACATCTGCCCATTGATTTCAATGGGAAAAACGACGTTCTGTTCCGACGGGGCGTTTTTTTATGCCTCGTTTTTAAAAAATGGCACTTAAAAAGACGCCTGCGAAAAAGAAGTGCATGTCACTTCTTGGGATGTTTTTGGAGCCGTTTTTCATTGACTCTATAGAAAAACCGCTCCAAACGGCTGTAAAAACTCAACGAAAATCACGAGTGGCTTAAAAAACGTGTTTGAGACGTATTTTGTGTGTGCACCTACTCTTAGATGTAATCAGTGGGGAAACCCAGCAGCAAGTGTTAAAGGGTTTCTCCAACCCCAGCGGACTATGGTATAAAATAGGAGTAATACGTAACTTTACCGCTCCAGTGCTGACTTTTCCCTCCAGTCTTTGGCTCCAGCGATGACGTGGAGTCTCAACATGTGAGCACTGCAGTCAATCGTTGGCCACAGCGGTGACTTCCGTGGAGTCCACATGTCACCGCTGCAGCTATTGTCAGGGAAGTGTCAGCAGGGGATTGGTAAGGTGATTATTACTCCTTTTTTTTTTTGTTTTATACCATTGTCTGCTGTGTGTCAAAGATTTCATGGGGCTGGAAAACCCTTTAACCTCTTCCCGCTCCTGGACGTACTATTAGGTCATGGTAACCATAGCGTTCGCGCTCCATGACCTACTAGTACGTCTCAGGAGTAACAGCCGTTTCGGCCGTCCTCCCGACACATACAGGAGCTTACTGCGGTAATGTAGTGCAGTGTATTAGAATAGCGATCAGGGCCTCCTGCCCTCAAGTCCCCTAGTGGGACAAAGTAATAAAGTTTAAAAAAAGGTGTGTAAAAATAAGAAAATAAAAGTTTTAAAAGTAAAAATCCCCCTTTTTCCCTTATCAGTCCTTTATTATTAATAAAAATATATAAACAAACTATACATAATTGGTATCGCCGCGTCCGTAACGGCCTGAACTACAAAATTATTTTGTTATTTATCCCGCACGGTGAACGCCGTAAAAGAAAATAATAATAAACCGTCCCAGAATCACAATTGTTTGGTCACTTCACCTCTCAAAAAATGGAATAAAAAGAGATCAAAAAGTCGCACGTACCTAAAAATGGTATTGATGGAAAATACAGTTCGTTACGCAAAAAATAAGTCCTCGCACGGCTTTATTGATTGAAAAATAAAAACGTTATGGCTCTTAGAATAAGGTAACACAAAAAGTGAATGATTTTTTACAAAACGTATTTTATTGTGTAAACGCCATAAGACATAAAAAAAAAACTATAAACATCTGGTATCGCCGTAATCGTATCACCCCGCAGAATAAAGTGAATATGTCATTTATAGCGCACGGTGAACGCTGTAAAAAAAAATAGAATAAAAAAACAATAGTAGAATTGCTGTTTTTTAGTCACCACGCTACCTAAAAATAGAATAAAAACTGATCAAAAAGCCGCATGCACCCCAAGAAAACTACAGTGAATTCCTCAAGGGGTCTAGTTTCCAAAATGGGGTCACTTTTGGGGGGTTTCCACTGTTTTGGCACCACAAGACCTCTTCAAACCGGACATGGTGCCTAATAAAAAGGTGGGCTCAAAATCCACTGGGTGCTCCTTTGCTTCGGAGGCCGGTGCTTCAGTCCATTACCGCACTAGGGCCACATGTGGGATATTTCTCAAACTGCAGAATCTGGGCAATAAGTATTGAGTTGCGTTTCTCTGATAAATCCTTTTGTGTTCTAGAAAAAAAATGGTATAAAGAGGATTTTCTGACAAAAATAAATATGTAAATTTCACCTCTACTTTGCTCTAAATTTCTGTGAAACACCTAAAGGGTTCATAAACTTTCTAAATGCTGTTGTGAATACTTTGAGGGGTCTAGTTTCTAAAATGGGGTGTTTGATGGGGGTGTCTAATATATGGGTCCCTCAAAGCAACTTCTGAACTGGAACCTAAAAAAAAAAAAAAAAGACACTACTTCGCTTCTTCTAATGAGCATTGCCTACTCCAAGACGACCCCAGTTTTGACAGTTTGTATAAACGGAGACCCCTATTAGACAGTTTTCAGTGCCCGGTTTTCCCAAGCATACACCCCCGAGAAGTGTATTTCTATTGATGAGTCCTTGGTACATTTTAAAGGGAGGGTTCAATTCCGCGAGTACCTGCCGGGTAAGAGGGCAAGGTATGGTGTGAAGATGTATAAGCTGTGCGAGAGTGCATCAGGGTATACCTACAAATTTAGGATGTATGAAGGGACGGACACCAGTATTCAGCCCCCAGAATGCCCCCCCTTACTGGGAGTTAATGCAAAAATTGTGTAGGATTTGGTGCACCCACTGCTGGACCAGGGTCACCACCTCTACCTGGATAATTTTTATACCAGCGTCCCACTCTTCAACTGCCTCACTCCCAGAAGTCCTGCGGCATGCGGCACTGCTAGAAGGAATCTGAGAGGCCTCCCTAAGACTCTGCTTGGGCAAACACTCAGAAGGGGTGAGAGCAGTGCACAATCCAGCAGCAACATATTGTGTGCCAAGTACAAGGACAAGAGAGATGCCACATCAGTACCCATGTACCCGTACGAGGTACCTGTACAGAGACCCCCAAACCAGACTGCATCCTGGACTACAATAGGTACATGGGAGGGGTGGACTTGTCAGATAAAGCCCTGAAGCGCCATGCGGTGTGGTATAAGAAGCTGGCCGTGCGCATCATACAGATGGCATTGTACAATGTGTACGTGCTACGTCAATGTACAGGCCAGATGGGAACTTTCCTGGAATTTCAAGAGGTGGTTATCAAGAAACAAGTTTTTAGGGACCAAAAAGGGGGGGGCACCCAGTACTTCTGGAAGCGGGGCCACACGCATCGTACCAGGGCAACACTTTCCAGGAGAAGTTTCCCAAACTGGCAAGAAAGGAAAAAGTCAAGAGGTGCAAAGTCTGCTATAAGAGGGGGATAAGGAAGGACACAATATATCAATGTCACAAGTGTCCCGAAAAACTAAGGCTCCGTATGAAAGAGTGCTTCAAAATGTATCACAAATCACTTTTTTAATTTACCCCAGTTTTACTTACCCTGATGCACTCCGCACAGCTTACCCCCTCATCTTTCCCTTCTGAGCCCTGCTGTGTGCCCAGGCAGCTGATAACAGCCACATTGAGGGTATTGCCGTACCCAGGAGAACCCACATTACAGTTTATGGGGTGTATGTCTCCGGTCAAAATGCTCACTACACCTCTAGATGAATGCCTTAAGGGGTGTAGTTTTTAAAACGGGGTCACTTCTCAGTGGTTTCAACTGTAATGGTACCTCAGGGGCTTCTGCATACATGACTTCGCACCAGAAAATCCCCAGTAGGCCAAATGGTGGTCCTTTCCTTCTGAGCCCTGCCATGGGCCAAAACGTCAGTTTATCACCAAAAATTGGGTATTGCCGCACTCAAGACAAATTGGGCAACAAAATGGGGTATTTTATTACTTGTGAAAATAAGAAATTTTGAGCTAAAACTACATATTATTGGAAAAAATTATTTAATTTTTTTTTTAAATTCCCAGCCCAATTCAAATAAGTTCTGTGAAGAAACTATGGGGTCTAAATGGTCACATTACCCATCAATTAATTCCTTGAGGGGTGTAGTTTCCAAAATGGGGTCACTTCTGGTGGGCACCCGAAAACCAATCCAGCAAAATCTGCACTCCAAAGAACACACAGCGCTCCTTCCCTTCTGAGGCCTCCCATGGGCTCAAACTGCAGCAATACCCCATTTGTGGCGATAAACTTCCCTCAGGAGAAATTGGGCAACAAAATAGGGTATTTTGTTCCCTGTGAAAATAAGAAATTTTTATCAAAAATGACATCTTATTAGAAAAAAATTTATTTTTTTAATTTCACAGCCCAATTCAAATACGTGCTGTGTAAAAACTATGGGGTCAAAATGGTAACAACAACCATAAATTAATTCCTTGAGGGGTGTCGTTTCCGAAATGGGGTCACTTTTTTTGTGGGATTCCTACTGTTTTGGCACCTCAACACCTCTTCAAACCTGGCATGCTGCCTAAAATATATTCTAATAAAAAAGAGGCCTCAAAATGGACTAGGTGCTTCTTTGCTTCTGGGGCTTGTGTTTTAGTCCACGAGCGCACTAGAGACACATGTGGGACATTTCTAAAACTGCAGAATCTGGACAATACATATTTAGTAGTGTTTCTCTGGTAAAACCTTCTGTGTTACAGATTTTTTTTTTAATACAATTGAAATTCAGCAAGAAAAATTTAATTTGCAAATTTCACCTCTACTTTAGGCATTTCACAGAAATTAAAGCAAAGGGTTAAATAAACTTTCTAAATGCTGTTTTTTGAATACTTTGAGGGGGTCTAGTTTTCAAAATGGGGTGTTTTATGGGGGTTTCTAATACATAGGTTCCTCAATGCCACTTCAGAACTGAAGAGGTACCTTAAAAACAAGGCTTTTGAAATTTTCTTAAAAATATGAGAAATTGCTGTTTATGTTCTAAACCTTGTAACGTCCAAGAAAATAAAAGAATGTTTAAAAAACGAAGCCAATCTAAAGTAGACATATGGGAAATGTGAACTAGTAACTATTTTGGGTGGTATAACCGTCTGTTTTACAAGCAGATGCATTTAAATTCTGCAAAATGCTATTTTTTATACATTTTCTCTAAATTTTGCAATTTTTCACCAATAAACACTGAATATATCGACCAAATTTTACCACTAACCTAAAGCCCAATGTGTCACGAGAAAACAATCTCAGAATCGCTTGGATAGGTTTAAGCATTCTGACGTTATTACCACATAAAGTGAAATATGTCAGATTTGAAAAATGGGCTCTGAGCCTTAAGGCCAAAACAAGGCTGCGTCCTTAAGGGGTTAAATACCCCTGCAGGGCCACTGCAAGAGAAATGAAGCATTACACAGTTCCAATTGAAATCGGTGGGCTCCACTTGTATTCTGTACTCTGATAGATGAGGACCCTGAGTGGGAAACCCCCTCTATTTATAGTGAGTTTTCTAACCTAAATAATCCCTTTAATCCATTAAACTCCTCAGTGTCCGCTATAAGCAACCCTATTCTCCTGTGCAGGGGCAGCGGAGAGAAGCGCCTTAACCCATTATTGACTGCCAATACGCCTTTTCTCGGCGGTCATTAATGGGCTTTATTCTGATTAATAAGCCTTTTTACGTCGCTGTATCGGAATAAATAAATAGCAGGGAGCCGTTAAATCTCCCTGCTCTCAGCTACCAGAGTGAGCTGAGGCCTGGGGGCATCCCTGCTCGAACGGGTGAGATCGATATAAGTATTGATCTCACCCGTTTAACCCCTCAGATGCGGCGCTCAATAGTGTGCGCCGCATCTGAGTTGATTTGGAGAGAGGGAGGGAGCTCCCTCTCATCCAACCGACACCCGGTGATAAGATCTGAGTGTCTGTGTCTCCGATGGCAGCCGGGGGCCTAATAAAGGCCCCCAGGTCTGCCTGTATTGAATGTCTGCTAGGTCATGCCTCTGGCATGTCCTTGCAGATGCCTGTTCGTTTTACACGGACAGGCAGTAATACACTGCAATACAAAAGTATTGCAGTGTATTATAAAAGCGATCGTAAATTCGCATATTAAAGTCCCCTAGAGGGACTAGTAAAAAAGTGTCATAAAGTTTAATTTAAAAAAAAATGAAAAACCCACTTTTTCCCACTTACAAAATGCTTTACTATTAAAAAAGTAAAGTAAAAAAAGTTACACATATTTGGTATCACCAAGTCCGTAACGACCCCGACTATAAAGTTATTACATTATTTAACCCGCACGGTGAACGCCGTAAAAAATTTAATAAAAAAAACTATGGAAAAATTGCTGTGGTTCCTGACTTTAAAAAAAATGTGATAAAAAGTCGCATCTACTCCAAAATGGTACCAATAAAAACTACAAGTCGTCCCGCAAAAAAAAAAGCCCTCATACAACTACATCGGCGGAACAATAAAAAAGTTATGTCTCATCAAATATGGAGACACAAAAACAAGACCTTATACAGCTATGTCGACGCAAAAATAAGAAAGTTATCGCTCTTGGAATGCGACGATGGAAAAACATAAAAAATAGCCTTGTCATTAAGGTGTAAAATAGGCTGGTCATTAATGGGTTAAACACTGGGGGCCATCACTGGTTTAAATGGATTGTAGAGTTTAGCGAACCCATTTTCATACACCCTATTAGGGAATTATGAGTTAATACACGGGGGGCTTCTGTTCAGGATCCTCATCTATTGGCCAGTGTGGAGAGCGCTTACAAAGAGCGGCTACCTCTCTGGAGGACCTGTCCTGTATTCCATAGACAACCTATTGATGATCTCGACACTATGTAATACTTGACTTCCCCTGTGGTGGAGCTGCTGGGAAATTGAACACTTTCTGCCAGGTTTCCCCCACAGATGACCGCTTGGGGTCTCAGCAGGGGGACACTATGGGATCAACTGATTGTTAAGGGATCCTTCTACCAAGTAGGTTTGTATGGAAGCAGAGAACCCCTTTAAGGAGTCTTTCGAGATCCAATCAAAGTAAGACAACATGACATCTAGGTCTTTAATGTAATTCTTTCGAGATCCCGGCTGTGATGTTTTAGTGTCTTGATGTGCCGCCCGCTTATGATGTTTCCAGGGATAGCCGTTAGTGCTGAAATAGTTAAATCTGCTGCTCTTCTGCATCCCCTGGTAATGTACCGAGCACGCACAGGTTTTGGTCTACTAAACTGTTTAGTTTGTACCAAATCAGCAACATCACTTTACTGTTCTTCAATTAAATTAGAGAAAATCATTGCTTTTAATTAGAATAAAAGCTTCACTTGGAGACCGGTGACAACTTGCTGCACAATGGAAAAAAAAACGCCGGCCCTGTTTAGTCTGGGTCAGGGAAACGGCCAACACTAGAGCATGAGATGGTCTTATTCTACCCCCTACATCTATCATGATCTGATATTTTCATTTAATGGACTTGGCACTTCCCTATTTAATTTGAGGGGTGTACAATACTCTACCTATAACCTGCTATAATAAGGTCTAAAGCTCCAGCAAAACCGCAGCGGCGGGTGCAATGTGTGACTGGTCTGCTGTACATGAAAGCGTATTAATTATATTACAATCCATAATATAGTATCATTTGGCTATTGACGTTTTTGCTGCTGTCGTAGTCTACGATTCTCAATAAAAAAAACAATCAATCAAAACCAACATTTTTACTTCTGTTTAGATGTATGTACACAACGCAAGTCTTTAAAAAAAATAAAATATATATTTTTTAAACATTTTTATTATTTCCCATGGGCGCCAACATATTCCGCAGTGTTGTACGGGTTGTCATCACTCACATCAGTCCCTATTGTGGCTCATAATCTAATTTTCCTGTCACAAAAACCAAATGCATTTCAAACCAATGAAACTTTTGGTATGTTTTTTTTTGGAGTGCGAGGGCAAAGGTCGTATCTGAAGGTAACACACCCAAAAACGGGGCACATATACAATTTCCATGCCAATGTTGCCCTTGGTCAGATTTTAATCCAATCCTGCTTTTTGCTTAAATTCAGTACCAGGCGTATGTATTACCCTGGCGCTCTGTGTAACACTTGTATCATCACTTCCAGTTATCGCCACGAGAGAGGGCCACACAGAACTACAACCAGAAGCTAAAGGAAAAATTCCAGCATCACCCCCAGATCAGGAGAATCGCCCGACACAGACACGTCCCCAAGCCCGTATACAACCAGATAAAGGAGCAGCGCATCATGAGGGAAGCTCGTCGCAAGAGGTACGTACTCCTATATGTCCTGCCCGTACTGTAAGAAGTGTGGATACTTTGATGCCATATATATTTTTAAGTTCATGCTTCAATGTCTGATCGGCAGCCAAAGACCGCGCCACTGCCCCTTCTAGCAACATATGGGGATCAGCATAGTCGGGAGCTTGCCGATTGGACGTTGATGGGGTTTTTTAGTATGCAAATAAAGCTTAATCATTAAAGAAGTAATCCCAACTGACCTTTATGGCATATCGACAGGATATGCCATATATGTCTGCTAGATGTGGGTCGCAGCTCCGGGACCCGCACCTATATCGAGAACGGGGGCTACCCAACCCTTGTTTTGTCTTTTGAGGCGGATGCCGGCCGCAGATGGCGACTAGTGGAGAGGAGGCCGCAGATTCCAAGCAGGGACTAGTGGGGAGGGGGATGTGCATGCGCGCGGCTCTCCCCATTCTACTCTTTAGCACTTACAGAAACAGCCGAGCAAGCGCTGCTCGGTTTTTTCCCGTATCTTCCATAGAACAGAATTGAGAGCACCTTCATTCGCGGCCCCTTCTCCACTAGTCCCCGCCTGGAATCTGCGGCCAGCACCCGCCTAAACAGACAAAATGGGGGTCGGATGACCCCTGTTCTCAATATAGTTGCGGATCCAAGAGTTGGGACGCGCATCTATCAGACATTTATGGCAAATCCTGTGGATGTACCATAAATGTCAACTTTCTAATATATTTTTGTTTTAATTCACGTTTTCAAGATCTTTGCTTACTGCGACTGAATAGAAACATTATTTGTTTACATACATCTATATTACAAAATAGTAGAAGAGGTGGTCCCACCATGAACACCCCATTTTTAAATCTAGCTGGCCTAGCGATCTGCTGTTATTGCCAGGGAAAGTTGCAGCCAGCCATACGTTTGCCCTCAACCACCACTGCAGAGTAAATGGAGTATCACATAGATGGCATCCAATGTAAGAACAGGCCGGGTACTCCAGAGATATTTAGCCGCTATCTAGTCCGGCTCACAGAGGGGATTCTGAGGAGGGGACACCCCCCTATATGACCACCATATGCCCTAATAGGCAGACTACCACTTTGGGGTGGGTTCGGGATAGTTTACGGATTTTCCTTGTGAATTCCTCACCAAAAATCTGGAACGATTTACAGTACAATAAATCTGTAAGGCTTTCACCGCACAATGTGGAGCTTTTCAAAGATCTGCAGCATCAGGTGTGTGTTTTACATATTTAGACGACGGTAGGTAATTTATATGTTTTTACATTATATTAGGATTTCAATACGTAGTCCCCAGTTTATTATAATGCATTGCTATCTTATATATTTAGTTTAACTGTTCCATATGCAGAAAATATGGAGTAGTCCTAATAAAATGTGGCGTCCATTATTATTTTATCCTTCATGATGTGAACATTTTGTATCTTATTGATTTTCAACTTGTTTTTTTTTTTTTCTTCCAGGGATTTGAATCGGCAAAAACACAGCAAACCGGGTACGGTGCCGATTGTGCCCGAGAAGCAGAAGCATTTGGTGGCAGTGTTGGAATAACATGTGCCCTGTTGCCACGTGGTACAGTGCTCCGCTCACACTTCAGTTGTTTGCTCTGGTCGAGACTTTGTATGATGGTACCAGGAGTGTCCATGTATTTACAACTGACGAGATGGCATTTAAGGAAACGGACTTCTAGGGTTGTCCAAAATATCTCATTTACAGTGAAGCTCCATCTATAAAAACAAAACAAAAAAAAACAGCATCTTAATAATCGTCTTTTGCGGTTTTCATTTATTTTTAAAATTTGGTTTTGCAGTGAAGTAAGACATGGAAACTGTCAGCAGGCAGGCATGCTGGCTGCTGATGATGGATCTTGTTATAATTTTATTTTTCAGCTAAATCAAACTGGAAAAACAAGTGAACACTGCTAAAAAGATGTGTATAAAGTTGCTAGACTTAACATTTACAAAGTAATGAAAGCTGGAGCTTATTTCTAAACTTTTTTTAAAATCTTTTTTTTTTTTTTACCTGTTTATGCCTTTTGGATGCAGCATCTTCAAATATAAAGGATATTGATTGAATTGTTATCATTATTACCAATATTATTATGTAATGGTGGTCTTTAAGGAATGTTCCTGGTAAAACTGATACTTTGCTATGCCCAGTGCAGGGCCTGGGTGGGTGGAGCATGACACGGGTTCATAACCCGCATCCACCTGCCCCCTTCACACCCTGCACTTGGCATAGCGCAGTATTTCCGTTTTGAAACCTGTCTGAATATCCCCATCCTATTTTCTTGGCCGCCATGGTTTCTACGTCTTGCTTTTTTATCAGGCAGCAGCCACTTGTCTGCAGAGTAACGCAGGGAATCTTCAGTTTGGACCATACACTGATATTTTAGCAATGGACTATGTAAGTTTTAAGGGCCTGCTTTACCGCAATGATGGCTCATTATATATTGTATGTGTGACAGGTTGTATATTGTATCTTAAAGGTTCTCAATCACTAAAAGGACGTATTCGGCTCTGTTCACATTAGCTTCATGGGTTCCGGTAACTCTTTCACTACCAAGGAAGTATGACTTTTAATGTTTACAACAATTCGAATATAAGGACTAGAGCTTAGATCGTGGTATTATATTAAAGCCCAGAATCTCGGGGCACAGCACTCGTTTGAAGTCGGGGAGCAGAATGGAACGTTTTGCTTCCTTGTTCAGTGTCTGTAAGAGAGGAGTGAGATGGGGGATCTGGAAGTGACAGCAGGAAGAAAGATCCCAGCCTGTTACTGTCATCTCTCCCCTTGCACAGCCCCCAGGGGGATCACCCCCCTAACCAATCAGGTAGGGTGTGTGCTCTCTGATGTTTATCGGCATCTGGATTGGAGAGATTTTTGGTCTCTGATTTTGTGAAGAAGAGTGCGTGTAGACATAAGTGGGGTGTATGAACGCTGCACATCTTGTGCGTCTCAGACTCTGCTTGGGTCAAACTTCAACAAGGACCTGTCACTAGGTCATATAAGCTGAAATGGTTTACTGACCTAAACACCGCAGTGGACCATATCGCTGGAAGGGGGAGGTGGGGGGGGGGGTTGAGGAAAAAAAGAAAAACCTAGCTGGAATCAGGGAGACAGTACTAGTAAGGTCCGTTAACCAGTTCAATGTGTATGACCTAGTGATAGGTCCTCTTTAAATCACAAACATGATGGTGTTTTTTTATTTTTATTTTATACACGTTACACTTTGATGCAAAATTGCATGAAGGTGCCAATCAGTGTACAGTGCTAGGTGGCATTTTTACAATGTGCCAGGTGTCTACTTTCATAAAATGCTATACTATTCTTGCTGTCAAAAACTACAAAAAACCCTGAAGGACTGGCCAGTGTGAACAGAGCCTAATATAACTTTCTAATACCATCTGATAATCCAGCACCTATCAGGTCCCATTGACGCTGGATTAAAATAATTGTACTGTGTGCGTTCTAGATACTGTATGTAATATCAGAACAGTCTTTTCAAAACCAAAGTAGTAAAGCCTCAAAGTAACACAGACTTCTTTCATAATAAAGCCTCGTTCACGGCTCCGTTAGGGACCTCCATGGCAGATGCGGCAGAGAATACGGGAAACAATTGAAACCACAGAAACACGACAGAAGCCATTAAAGTCAATCGGTTCAGTCTCCCGCTGGTTGTCTCCGCGGTGCAGCGAAACTGGCGCTTATAGTTTTTTTTGTTTTTTTTTTCCATGTTTTGCTCCTCTGACAGAACAGAATGGTGAACGCTGGTGTGAACGTAGCCTAAATGATTGTACAAAAATCAAATATAAACTTTTACTTTAAGGGTTAATGACAGTCATCCTATCATAACCTGTATGTATCGATGTCAGTCTGCACGATACTGGTGTAGAATAACTGCACAGTCATCCTAATGCACGTGTGTGTGTGTGTGTGTGTGTGTGTATGTATATGTATGTATGTATGTATGTATGTGTGTATATATATATATATACACACACACACACACACACACACACACACACACACACACACACACACACTTACACCATATACACTCAGAGAAGGTTATGCAGATGTCTGACAGGTATAGGATGACTGTGCCGTTACTCTACACCAGTAAAGCGCAGACCTTGTGACATCTACACCATGAAATTCTTTGATCCGACATTTGACAATCCAGCACCTTTTTGGGTTCTATTGATGCCAGATTACAGGAATTTTAAATATGTTGAATCCTCTGACGGCCTGGTCTAAGTTCACGCTGTCTAAACCTTCCACAGCATTAGTAAATCTCCCCCCGGTGTGCCTTGCAAAAGTATTCACCCCCTAAATGGTTTGTACAAGCTATTAGAGATGTGTCTGATAACCAATTAAAAGGGGTTTTCAGGAATTTATATTTATTACCTTTTCTTTAGAAATAGGCCAGCAATGTGTGATTGGTGGAGGTCTCCCAACTAGGACCCCCCACAGAAAGCAGTGGCCCCTTTCGCTGTTGTGTCCTAGAAAGCGGCGCTTCTCTACCCGGCACAGCTGCATGTACTATATGGAAGTGCCGCTGTGTCTGGTACAATAGTGGGGGGGCAGTGGTACTCCTGCAAGGGCCGTGCGCCCTTTGTTTTGCTTATGGATGAGGGGCCAATCCTAAAAACACTTGCTTGTGAACACCTTCCTGGTTCATTGATCTGGACAGGTAGGCAGATTTGCCATGCAGAATTTTGGAAAAGCGGGGGTTAACCAAAGCAGATGAGTAGAATTTTTGATAATGTGACAGAACACGTTACTGGCTACTTATTTTATGTGGGGGTGGGGGGGTAGACGGGGTGGAGTTTTATAGCAACGCTGTGTTGCATTGACTAACGTGTATAAAAGCAATAACACAGCCAGGTCAATCTCCATAGACAAACATTTTAGTTGGTTGTACTTGGATTCTATTCACACAGTGCAGTCAAATTAAATTTTTGGAAAAATCGCAGAAGAAATCTACGATTTGGCCATATTGCCTGGGAAACAAAACGACATACCCTGGAGTATGCTGCACCACTGACCCCAGAAACTTCAAAAACCGAAATGCTGTATATTGTAGCCAGTCACATATTTAACCATAGAATTTTAAAGGCTTAACTAAACCTTCAACAAACTTCTGACATGTCATAGTGACATGTCAAAAGTTTTGCTCAGTGGGGGTCCAAGGACGGAGACCCCCACCAATCGCTAGAACGAAGTGGCAGAAGTGCTCGGGTGAGCGCTGAGCCGCTTGGTTTCTGATTAGCTTTTTTTTGGAAAGCCTATGTATCGGTGTACGGGCCCATAGACTTTCTATTGAGTCCGTACACCGCTCCGTCAGATTTTCGAGAAAAGCTGATCAGAAACCAAGTGGCGCTTCTGCCGCTCCATTTTAGCGATCGTTGGGGGGTTCAGTGCTCGCACACCCACCGATCAAACTTCTGGCGTCACTATGACATGTCAGAAGTTTGTTAAAAGTTTAGTTACCCTTTGATCTAACATCTGACTGCAATGTTTTTGACCATAAACATGTTTAAAAAAAAATAGTCACAAACGCTGTGTGAAACTGGCTTAAAGGGAATGTGTCGCTAGAATTTTTTTATTTTTTTTTATTTATTTTTTCAGTTAAACAATTATTTAAGTAATTACAAGTCAGGAAATATTATAAATGAGATTCTAATTTATAACATTTCCATGTGCTGGCCACTAGAGGGAGCAGTTCCCAAAATTGCAGCATGGTCAATGTGGTAAAGCAACCTCATTGCTTTATGCTGCAAATTTGGGGTAAACACACTCTCCTCTAGTGTCCTCACACAATCCCCCCTCCCTTATTCTGGCTAGTGCCAGGAGAGGGAGGGGTTTGAATCTTCAAACATCCTACACTGTGTGCCGCCATTTTCTGAGCGACTGCACAGTGTAGGAGGATTAGACACAGGGCTCAGCAGACAGTATA
The DNA here is from genome assembly GCF_050947455.1 of Rhinoderma darwinii. Lineage (NCBI taxonomy): Eukaryota > Metazoa > Chordata > Amphibia > Anura > Rhinodermatidae > Rhinoderma > Rhinoderma darwinii. Next base: position 40,103,456 of record NC_134691.1, on the reverse strand, counting down.
ACACGAACATAATACACACATCACAAACACAAACATAAATTACCTGCTCCCGCCTCCGCTCCTATTCCTTGCTCCTTCGCTTCCTTGAACATGTGGCCAGAAGTAGTCCTCTTACTGTCTGGCCACGGCTTCCCGTCCACATGAAAATGGAGCTGGATTTCGCTCTGCGAACGAGCTTTGTTTTGGTCTGTGTGGGAGCCACGCATGCGCCGTTCCCACACAGACGGCGTACACTATAGTGAATGGAACGGCTCCCATTCACATTCACTATGGCGCTGTATGTGCCGTATTCCATCTCTGTATGTGTCATTAATCGACACATACAGAGATGAAAAAAAAATGGCAGCCCCCATAGAGAAGTAAAAAGTAGAACACAAGGACACAAATAAATAAAATTTATGTTATCATATTAAAAGCAATATGATGATTAAAAAAAAAAAAAATCATGACACCTTCCCTTTTAAAGATTGCTGGAGAAGAAGGTCTGGGAGATTTTTCAGGCTTGAATGGAACTGGGAGCTATAATGGTAGTTACATTGGTTGTTACGTAGATTTTCTACACAGATATGAGGTTAGATTCACACGTGGCGTAAAAATCTGCAGCAAATACCGCAGTGGAATTACAGTTGCGTATTTTGTGGTGTATTTGCTGTGGAATTGTGTTGTGGGTTTTGGTGCAGAATTTCCCATAGAGTTGATGTCTTTTGATCAGTCTCAGGGTATGTTCACACGGCCTATTTACGGACGTAATTCGGGCGTTTTTGCCCCGAATTACGTCTGAAAATAGCGCCTCAATAGCGCTGACAAACATCTGCCCATTGAAAGCAATGGGCAGACGTTTGTCTGTTCACACGAGGCGTATATTTACGCGGCGCTGTCAAATGACGGCGCGTAAATAGACGCCCGCGTCAAAGAAGTGACCTGTCACTTCTTTGGCCGTAATTGGAGCCGTTATTCATTGACTCCAATGAATAGCAGCGCTAATTACGGCCGTAATGGACGCGGCGTTCAAGCGCCTGCACATGCCGTAACGGCTGAAATTACGGGGATGTTTTCAGGCTGAAACATCCCCGTAATTTCAGCCGTCACGGACGCCCTCGTGTGAACATACCCTTAGGGTATGTTCACACGCAGTGTTTTCAGACGTAATTCAGGTGGTTTATGCCTGAAAAAAACGCCCCTAATACGCCTACAAACATCTGCCCATTGCTTTCAATGGGTTTTACTGTGTTCTGTTTGTTGTGTTCTTTATTTTATGCGTCGCTGTCAAAATACGGTGCGTAAATAGACGCCCGCGAAAAAGTGCGTGTCACTTCCTGGGACGTTTTTGGAGGCGCTTTTTATTGACTCCATTGAAAAACCGCTCCAATAACGGTCGTAAATTACGCCGCGAAAAACGCAAGTTGCTACAAAAAACGTCTGAAAATCAGGGGCTGTTTACGCCTGAAAACAGCGCCGTATTTTCAGACGTATTTTGGTCACTGCGTGTGAACATACCCTTAGGGTTAGATAAGCATTCAGAGGCACACAAGCCGCTCTACAGCTAAGCCATCAGTCCAGCTTACTGATGGATTCGGCTTAGGGTATGTTCACGCACTTACTAAAAAAACGTCTGAAAATACGGAGCTGATTTCAGAGAAATTTTTGAAGCTGAAAATGAATCATTTCATTTGGAGCTTCTTTTGAGGCGTTTTTCATAGTGTTCAATGGACACTTCTTTTTTAGGGAGCGTATTTTTATGCTCCGTTTTTTAAAACCGCGGCGTAAAAAGAAGCCCCGTATGAACTAAATGCTGTTTTTCCTCATTGATTTCAATAGGCAGATGTTTGTAGGCATTCAGCTTCCGGTTTTTCGAGGCGTAAACGCCACGAAGTACGCCTGAAAGCTCTGCATGTGAACATACCCTTACACGGATGATATGCAGCTTCTATGTAAAGTTGCATCTCTAAAACAAAGGGGTATTTCCAAAATCATAAATGATCACCTAGCCACAGGATAGGGTATATGTTTTCTGCTGCTCCATTCAAGCACCTCTTCAACGTGGCGTTAGGAGGAGTTGGGGTTTGGCGACTCCTGTTCTCACGATCGGTGGTGGACTCTTCAAGCTCATTCTGTTCCATTGTTTTGTTTTTTTTAAATGTCCATTTCTTACATCACTTCTCTGTACTTTTGTGTATATACACCGATCAGCCATAAAAGAAAACGGGATTCATGAGACCAGACCACCTTCTGCCATTGCTCCATGGTCCAGTTCGGACGCTCCCGTTTGAGGACAGTTGGACGAGGGGCAGCATGGGCACTCCGACCAGTCTAGGGGTACACAGCCCCAAATGCAGCGAGCTGTGATGCACTGTGTGTTCTGACCCCTTTCTCTCATAGCCAGCAGTAACTTTTTCAGCAATTTGTGCTATAGTATCTCTACTGTAGGATCGGACCAGATGCAATTCCCACATCCATGAATGAGTCTTGAGCGCCAGCTCACCAATTGAGTACTTTTGGTACAGATGTAGCAAACTTTAATTGGAGGTTTGTTTGTTTTTTTTGTTTTTTTTTAAAGGCTTTTGTTGTGTTCAGTGTCAATTTAAAGTTTGCTGCAACTGTATGTATTAACCACAAGACCTGACGTTTTGAAGATGCTCTGACCCCGTGGTCTCGCCCTCACAATTTGGCCATAATAAAAGTCGCTCAGATTCTTACACTTGCCCATTTTTCTTGTTTCGAAGACATCAACTTCAAGAAGTGACTGTTTACTTGCTGCCTAATACATCCAGTCCTTTGTCAGGCGCCATTGTAACCAGATAATCAGTGTTATTCACTTCACCCGTCACTGGTTTTAATGTTATGGCTGATTAGTATATATGTATTTCTTTTAGATACTTTGTTATAGCATGCCTGAAGAAGAAACATAAGTCGTCTTGAAATCTTGCTGTTTAACATAATTTATTTTATTTCCTTAAGCTATTAAAAGGCATCATAACTGCAATACTTTTATTATGTTTCTCTTATTGACAGCAATGAAACTTTTTTTCTGTTTGTGTCCCACTCTTGGTTTCGGATCTTGATACAAAATACTAAACATGCAAGTGTGAAGCGGCCTTCACTGGCGTAGCTATAGGGGTCGCAGCGGTCGCAATTGCGACCGGGCCCCGAAGCCAGGGGGGCCCACGGCCCCCCGCACCACATCAATAAAAAGTTACTATAGTAACTCGGGCCCCTGTTACTATAGTAACATACTTTACTTACATTCCTGGTTGCGGATCGCAGCGGAGGTCCTGACGTCAAGCGCTGTGCGCAGCGCATGACGTCACAGCGCTGTGCGCCGCGCACAGCATCGAGACAACAGAACTCCCGCCGCGGCCGAAGAGGAAGGTAAGGTTAGCCCTGACTGGCGGGGTCCGACTCCCGGGACCCGCCAATCAGCTGTTTTGAAGGGGCCGCAGCACTCGTACGAGAGCTGCTCCCCTTCATTCCGGTCACTTCATTCCGGTCACACTGTGAATCCGTGTCAGCGATTCACAGTGTGAGCGAGTAGTGAAATGAAGGGGAAGCAGCTCTCGTACAAGTGCTGCGGCCCCTTCAAAATAGCTGATTTGCGGGTCCCGGGAGACACATCAGCTATTGATGGCCTATCCTGAGGATAGGCCATCAATGTTTAGGGACTGCACAACCCCTAAGCCTACGATGTAGCAGGCTTAGGGGGCCCATGAGACAGGATCACAGATTGTGTGATCCTGTCTGCTGGGCCCTGTATCTAAGCCAATCACATGGTAGGCTTAGATACATGGCCCATGCGTGATCCTGTCTGCTGGGCCCTGTATCTAAGCCAATCACATGGTAGGCTTAGATACATGGCCCATGCGTGATCCTGTCTGCTGGGCCCTGTATCTAAGCCAATCACATGGTAGGCTTAGATACATGGCCCATGCGTGATCCTGTCTGCTGGGCCCTGTATCTAAGCCAATCACATTGTAGGCTTAGATACATGGCCCATGCGTGATCCTGTCTGCTGGGCCCTGTATCTAAGCCTACGTTGTGGTAGGCTTAGATACAGGGTCCCACAGACAGTATCACACATGGGCCCTGTATCTAAGCCTAACACACGTGTTACTAATCATTTTTTGTGTGTTTTCTTACAGGTTCGGTCGTTGGACTACGTCGGATTCCAGGACTACTTCGATGACAGCTTTTTTTTTATTATCAATAAAATGGTTAATGAGGTTTGTGTGTTTTTTATTTTTATTTCAATAAAATATTTTTTCTATGTCTTCGTGTTTTTTTTTAAACTATATTACTACCGCCTTAGTAATGGCTGCCGGCTGATTGACAGCATCCATTGCTAAGGCGGGGCTTAGTGTTAGCCGATGCAGAGGCCAACACTAACCCCCTTTATTACCCCGGTACCCCCCGCCACCAGGGGTGCTGGGAAGAGCCGGGTACGATCTAGTACCTGACCATCTGTAGTGATGGTCGGTCACTGGGGTGGCCGCAGGCTGGTATTATCAGGAGGGGAAAGGCCAAAAACAGTGGCCCTTCCCACCCTGGTAATGCTAGGCTGCTGCTGCTTTATTGTATCTGGCTGGTTATGAAAAATGGGGGGGACCCCACGTCATTTAAAAAAATAATTGGAAGGAACGATGTGGGGTCCCCCCCAATTTTCATAACCAGCCAGATACAACACAGCAGCAGCAGCAGCAGGCAGCATTACCAGGGTGGGAAGGGCCACTGTTTTTGGCCTTCCCCAGCCTAATACTACCAGCCTGCGGCCACCCCGGTGCCTGGCTGTCGCTACAGATGGTCGGGTACTGGTTTGTACCCGGCTCTTCCCAGTACTCCTGGTGGCGGTGGGTACCGGGGTAATAATGGGGGTTAGTGTAGCCTTTGCACCGGCTAACATTAAGCCCAGCCTTAGTAATGGAGGTTGTCAATCAGCCAGCGGCCATTACTAAGGCGGTGATAATAAAGTTTAAAAAGATACAAGCACATAGAAAAAATGTTTTATTGAAATAAAAAAACAACCCTCATTAACCATTTTATTGAGAATAAAAAAAACGCAGTCATTGAAGTCCTCGTATCCGAAGTCCAACAACCGATCCTGTAAAAAAAACCACAAACACACAAAAATAATCAGTAACACATAAAGAAGCAAAATTATTATTCTTACCTATCCTGGGTCCAGCGCTGGAGCTGCAATGTCAGCGAGCTGGGCCCTGTATCTAATCCAATCGTGTGATACTGTCTGCTGAGCTGTGTATCTAATCCAATCATGTATGATACAGTCTGCTGGGTCCTGTATCTAATCCTATCATGTGTGGTACTGTCTGCTGAGCCACTGTATCTAATCCTATCATGTGTGATACTGTCTGCTGGGCCACTGTATCTAATCCTATCATGTGTGATACTGTCTGCTGAGCCACTGTATCTAATCCTATCATGTGTGGTACTGTCTGCTCAGCCACTGTATCTAATCCTATCATGTGTGATACTGTCTGCTGAGCCACTGTATCTAATCCTATCCATAGTTTATAGGGTCGTAGTGCTATAGATATGCTATGCTGTCTCCTATACACACATTTTTTTTTGGGCGGACACATATGTATTGGGGCTATTTCCCTGACATTTTAAGCCCTGAGGGTACGTTCACACGGCAGCGTCTGTTACGGCTGAAATTACGGTGCTGTTTTCAGAAAAGATCAGCACCGTAATTTCAGCCGTAATGGCATGTGCAGGCGTCTTTCGCTGCGTCCATTACGGACGTAATTGGAGCTGTTTTTCTATGGAGTCCATGGAAAACGGCTCCATTTACGTCTGAAGAAGTGACAGGCACTTCTTTGACGCGGGCGTATTTTTTACGCGCCGCCTTTTGACAGCGGCGCGTAAAAAAAAATGACCGTCGGCACAGAACATCTTAAGACCCATTCAAATGAATGGGCAGATGTTTGCCAACGCTTTTGAGCCGCATTTTCGGACGTAATTCAATGCTAAAACGCCCGAATTACGTCCGTAAATAGGGTGTGTGAACCCAGCCTTAGTGACGCCCCCGGCTGCTAGTGCTGCATTGTTGGGTCACTTAGGAGACCCAGCGATGCAGCGGAAAGCTGCGGACCGAAGGCCATGAGGAGTTTGCGGGGGGGGGGGGGGGGGGGCCCAGTAAGAATTTTTGCATCGGGGCCCATGAGCCTTTAGCTACGCCCCTGGCGGCCTTATTATGTGTATTCCTATTAGAGATAAAAGAATCTGTGAAATTTCACTTCGCTGGTGGTCACATTTCTATTCCAGCATATAAGATAATGGAGGCTAAAATGAGGATTCACACATCGACTTCCATTGTCTTATATGCTTACTGCATACTGTATATACATTAAATTCAATAAGAAAACATATTAAAGAGGTTTTCCAGTCCCTAAAAATGTATATTAATTTAGCTCTTTCTGCCATTAGCTCCACTCCGTAGCAATGTGCTTTTCCCCCTGGGGATTTGAATTCCCTAGCCTCTTAAAGGGAATGTGTTGCAAATTTAAAAAAAGCTGTATTTCCACTAGGTGGAAAGTATTAAAAATTAACTAATAATTTGACATGTTTTCCTATGTTGGCCACCAGAGGGAGCACTTCCCAGAATTACAGCAAGGTGAATAAGGGAAAACACTCTGACCTACAGCTGCTGTAAATGTGGGAGGGTATCTCACCCCCCCCCCCCCCCCTGCCTATTTTTAGCTACAAGCCAGGGAAAGGTGTCTTCAAATTGCTAAGCATTGACCGGCTCTCATTTTGGGAGTGATTGTACAAATGGCAGCTGGCAGAAGCTATAGGACACACCAAATGGCTAAGAATGATGAAAGTCAAGAGGGGAGACCCTCTGCTGCGCGCACTACGGGCACAGCTCTGCTACACACACATAGCACTGCTACGCACACACAGCTCTACAACACACACACACAAAGTTACAGCAGGTGTGCAAGGGGGCCGCGAGGGGGGGGGATCGTGAGGAGGGAGATGGGGGGCCGTGAGAGGCAGACAGAAACACGCACACACCTTACATGCAGTGCGGCAGGTCTTCAAAATGGCGCCGGCTTTTCCCCTACAAACTTGCGCAGTACAGAGCGAGATGGCAGAGGACATAATGGACGGGTCCCGTTCATTATGTCCTCTGCACTGTCACTGCCGTATTCCATCTGTGTATGTGTCGTTAGGAGACACATACACAGATGAAATAAAACATGGCAGCCCCCAGTACAGTAAGAAAGTGTTAATAAAATAAAACATTGTGTGTGAAAAAAGTCAATATAATATTTTATTAAATAAAAACACATAAATTAAGAAAAAAATTAAATCATGACACCTTTCCTTTAACCCCTCTCAAATTGACAGGAAATGTATTCCCTCTCGGGCAGGGAACTCTTTCACTACCTTCAGATCAAACACTTTGTCTAATCCTTGATACGGAATAGTCATGCGTCTCCTGCGCACTTACAACCTTTGAATTGTGTTATCGTCAAAGCCCACGTTCCCCTGGTACCATCTCCCTCCTGTACTCTTGTCAATCTCAATTCCAATCTAGCCGTCCCCTGACGTATGTTCGCAGGTGGGAGGCTGATATGGAACTCTCGGACACCGAATGGGCACTGATTTGGTCTTCAAGCACCAGTGGTCTGTTGGATACTCTGATGCTCGAAACCAATATGAAAGTCCTCACGAGACGGTATTTGACTCCCTCCCGTATCGCTGAAGCTGTCCCAGGATACTATCCAAGAAACAGGCGATATGGTGCACATTTAGTGGGGCTATCCTAGGATGTGCAGGCTTTGGGTGCCAACATATTTTTTGATCCTGCCACTCACTGGACAGAATTTGGTCAGAAACCCTTGGGAGACCATCCTCCAAAAAAAAAATTACAAACGTACCCCTCCATGCTCGAATCCTAATCTCATTTATCATTTTGGCCGTCAAACTATAGCGATGTCCTGGAAGAAGCCGTCTTTTGATTTGGTTGAGGGCAAGAGGCGGTTATCCTGGCGATCCATGAATAACGAGAAATTTACGGCTATACTATTAGACAAGGTTCCAGGCTATATGGTCCCCATGGGATAATTATGTCAAAAACACCCCATTTGCAGGTATAATAGGGTTGCCCTCGCTTAATATGGCCTTGTCGCTGATGGGTTCTCGGTCCTCTCCCTCACTCTTCTTCTCCCTCTCTCTTTTCTTTTCCTTTATCCTCTTCAGTGCCCTTTACGATATCCCACAGATCTTCTCTGTCCCATGTGATGGGCAGGTAACCTGGTTTGCTAGACCATTACAGGTTATTAGATCTCTGAGTTCCTCTATATTAACCCAATGTGTGATTTATATGTTTTATTCTCTCTCTCCTCCCCAATACATGTACACATTTGGATATGACTCTGATTTTGTAAAAATTGAAAATGTTTATAAATAAGTTTACAAAACAAATTCAATAAGAAAACCGTATACAGAAGACTCCAGCTCCCCCTAATGGTGGCTACTGACATAATTTTATCATTTAACTATGTCTATGCAGAGAATTTGGAGCTCTGTATCAGAAAACAGAACTCTAACCCCTGTGGAGATATAGTATTAGAATAATCAGCACATAATTTTCGACCTGCTGGGCGCCTCCCTCTATGAGACAGAGCTGCTAACAAAAAGCGATTTTAACTCTAGCAGACAGGGCACGTCCATGTATTATAGGGCCGAACAGTCATTTGAATGACTTGCATGTAATACATTTCCCCTACAGCAGTTTCTACTCGGAAAATGCATGGCCTGCTGTAACTTTCCCATGGGATAACACCGGGTATATCTCAACCTGGAACCGTGTCGATCACTGGGCCGACTTCCGTTGTAAAAGTATTATCTTAATGAGACAACTATTCTTGTGCTGACTGTAGTAAATGGATTAGTTTATTTTGACATAGGAATAGAAGGCATAAACTGCTGAAAAAAAAAAGTTTTAAAGTGCTTGGAAATTTTTTAAGAAGTAGAAAAATACAATTCTTGGCAGTAACCAAACTGTGAAAATCTTCATGAATAGAACTGATTGTAGAGATATAGAAAGTCAAGACTGATGAATGAAATAGAATTGATCAGAAAGGATAAAGAATATTAATAGTCATGACTTGTGAATATCTGGAAGTCTAGAGATTTTTATGTAGAAAGAAAAAAACAACACAACAGAATTTGCATAATTTAAATGCTAGAAGATCTTCCCAGCTGTAGTCCTTATAGATACTGACACTATGGCCTCATGTACACAACATATGAAGATATGTGGAGAATAGTTCCATAAGGGCTCATGCACGAGCACTGGCGTAGCTATAGGGGTCGCAGCGGTCGCAATTGCGACCGGGCCCCGAAGCCAGGGGGGCCCACGGCCCCCCGCACCAAATCAATAAAAAGTTACTATAGTAACTCGGGCCGCGGGCCCCTGTTACTATAGTAACATACTTTACTTACCTTCCTGGTTCCGGATGGCAGCGGAGGTCCTGACGTCAAGCGCTGTGCGCAGCGCATGACGTCACAGCGCTATGCGCCGCGCACAGCATCGAGACGACAGAACTCCCGCCGCGGCCGAAGAGGAAGGTAAGGTTAGCCCTGACTGGCGGGGTCCGACTCCCGGGACCCGCCAATCAGCTGTTTTGAAGGGGCCGCAGCACTCGTACGAGAGCTGCTCCCCCTTCATTCCTATCACTGTTTAGGGACTGCACAACCCCTAAGCCTACGATGTATCAGGATTAGGGGGCACATGAGACAGGATTACAGATTGTGTGATCCTGTCTGCTGGGTCCTGTATCTAAGCCAATCACATGGTAGGCTTAGATACATGGCCCATGCGTGATCCTTTCTGCTGGGCCCTGTATCTAAGCCAATAACATGGTAGGCTTAGATACATGGCCCGTGCGTGATCCTGTCTGCTGGGCCCTGTATCTAAGCCAATCACATGGTAGGCTTAGATACATGGCCCATGCATGTGTGATCCTGTCTGCTGGGTGCTGTATCTAAGCCAATCACATGGTAGGCTTAGATACATGGCCCATGTGTGATCCTGTCTGCTGGGCCCTGTATCTAAGCCTACCACACTGTAGGTTTAGATACAGGGCCCCAGCACACAGTAAGCTTATACTGTATAAGATTACTGTCTGCTGGACCCTGTATCTAAGCCTACGTTGTGGTAGGCTTAGATACAGGGTCCCACAGACAGTATCACACATGGGCCCTGTATCTAAGCCTAACACATGTGTTACTAATCGTTTTTCTTGTGTGTTTTCTTACAGGTTCGGTCGTTGGACTACGTCGGATTCCAGGACTACTTCGATGACAGCTTTTTTTTTCTTATCAATAAAATGGTTAATGAGGGCTGTGTGGGGTTTTTTTTTAATTTCAATAAAATATTTTTTCTATGTCTTTGTGGTTTTTTTTAAACTATATTACTACCGCCTTAGTAATGGCCGCCGGCTGATTGACGACGTCCATTGCTAAGGCGGGGCTTAGTGTTAGCCGATGCAGAGGCCAACACTAATCCCCTTTATTACCCAGGGGTGCTGGGAAAAGCCGGGTACGACCCAGTACCTGACCATCTGTAGTGATGGTCGGCCACTGGGGTGGCCGCAGGCTGGTATTATCAGGAGGGGAAAGGCCAAAAACAGTGGCCCTTCCTACCCTGGTGATGCTAGGCTGCTGCTGCTTTATTGTATCTGGCTGGTTATGAAAAATGGGGGGGACCCCACGTCATTTAAAAAAAAAATAATGAAAAGAACGATGTGGGGTCCCCCCCAATTTTCATAACCAGCCAGATGCAACACCGCAGCAGCAGGCAGCATTACCAGGGTGGGAAGGGCCACTGTTTTTGGCCTTCCCCAGCCTAATACCAGCCTGCGGCCTCCCCGGTGCCTGCCCGTCACTACAGATGGTCGGGTACTGGTTCGTACCCGGCTCTTCCCAGTACTCCTGGTGACGGTGGGTATCGGGGTAATAATGGGGGTTAGTGTTAGCCTTTGCACCGGCTAATATTAAGCCTCGCCTTAGTAATGGAGGTTGTCAATCAGCCAGCGGCCATTACTAAGGCGGTGATAATAAAGTTTAAAAAGATACAAGCACATAGAAAAAATATTTTATTGAAATAAAAAAACACAACCCTCATTAACCATTTTATTGAGAATAAAAAAACCGCCGTCATTGAAGTCCTCGTATCCGAAGTCCAACAACCGAACCTGTAAAAAAACACAAACACACAAAAATAATCAGTAACACATAAAGAAGCAAAATTATTATTCTTACCTATCCTGGGTCCAGCGCTGGAGCCGCAATGTCAGCGTGCTGGGCCCTGTCTCTAATCCAATCATGTGTGATACTGTCTGCTGAGCTGTGTATCTAATCCAATCATGTGTGATACTGTCTGCTGAGCTGTGTATCTAATCCAATCATGTGTGATACTGTCTGCTGAGCTGTGTATCTAATCCAATCATGTGTGATACTGTCTGCTGGGCCCTGTATCTAATCGTATCTTGTGTGATACTGTCTGCTGAGCTGTGTATCTAATCCTATCATGTGTGATACTGCCTTCTGAGCCACTGTATCTAATCCTATCATGTGTGGTACTGTCTGCTGAGCCACTGTATCTAATCCTATCATGTGTGATACTGTCTGCTGAGCTGTGTATCTAATCCTATCATGTGTGATACTGTCTGCTCAGCCACTGTATCTAATCCTATCATGTGTGATACTGTCTGCTGGGCCACTGTATCTAATCCTATCATGTGTGATACTGCCTTCTGAGCCACTGTATCTAATCCTATCATGTGTGATACTGTTTGCTGAGCCACTGTATCTAATCCTATCATGTGTGATACTGTCTGCTGAGCTGTCTATCTAATCCTATCATGTGTGATACTGTCTGCTCCGCCACTGTATCTAATCCTATCATGTGTGATACTGTCTGCTCAGCCACTGTATCTAATCCTATCATGTGTGATACTGTCTGCTGAGCCACTGTATCTAATCCTATCCATAGTTTATAGGGTCGTAGTGCTATAGATATGCTATGCTGTCTCATATACACACTTTTTTTGGGGCGGACACATCTGTATTGGGGCTATTCCCCCTGACATTTTAAGCCCAGAGGGTATGTTCACACGGCAGCGTCTGTTACGGCTGAAATTACGGTGCTGTTTTCAGGAGAAAACAGCACCGTAATTTCAGACGTAATGGCATGTGCAGGCGTCTTTCGCGGCGTCCATTACGGACGTAATTGGAGCTGTTTTTCCATGGAGTCCATGGAAAACGGCTCCATTTACGTCTGAAGAAGTGACAGGCACTTCTTTGACGCGGGCGTCTTTTTTACGCGCCGCCTTTTGACAGCGGCACGTAAAAAAAAATGACCGTCGGCACAGAACATCGTAAGACCCATTCAAGTGAATGGGCAGATGTTTGCCAACGCTTTTGAGACGCATTTTCGGACGTAATTCAATGCTAAAACGCCCGAATTACGTCCGTAAATAGGGTGTGTGAACCCAGCCTTAGTGACGCCCCGGCTGCTAGTGCTGCATTGTTGGGTCACTTAGGAGACCCAGCGATGCAGCTGAAAGCTGCGGACCGTCGGCCATGAGAAGTTTGCGGGGGGGGGGCCCAGTAAGAATTCTTGCATCGGGGCCCATGAGCCTTTAGCTACGCCCCTGTGCACGAGCAATTGTGCACTGTGTCGAGGGCTTTCACAGTTCAAGCTTTCCTCTAGGATAACAGAGATCAGTCTGATATATGGCATCTGGTGGAGCATGCTGGAATTTTTTTTTTATACAGTCCACATCTATAAAAAAAAATATCTTTGTATACCACCATAATGCATGGCCCCATTGGTTCTGAGTCCATATGAACAGACAGATACTGATGAAGACTTTCCTTCAATTGTGTCATGTTTAGTACAAGTTCTGTTTTTGTAATATTGTTTTTCTTCTTTTGTACTATGGGATATTCTGTATGGTTATGAATGTTCAAAAATGACAACCGCTTCATATTGGGTCCTCACCTAAAAAAAAACAACTCAATCCAGCTCGAAGCGACTCGACCCTTCTTGTCATGCCTTCCCTTGATTTCTGCAGAGCTGTCAATCATCCAAGAGTGTCACCTCCTATATAACATTCTTCCTCTGCTCCTCCTTGTGTTCTGTATGCAGCGACCAAGGCGAAGAACACATGTAGAACAAGAACTGTGCATAAGAGCTCCAGCACTGTTCGTTTGTGGTGATGTAGCAGATGGAGGAAGTTGATCTCTCCTCCAGCAACAAACCCTACCCCTTTGAAAGTTTCAGTGACGGCTGTGTGCATGAGCCATCAAGGTAGGGAGATGGGAGTGAATAATATATATTTTTAGTATCTCTGCCCAACCACCACTCAAATATATATATATATATATATATATATATATATATATATGTTATAATATATTTGGATATCTGCAAAGAATGAGTTGCTTTTTCTGTCTCATTATAAAGATCAAAGTAGGAAATACCACTGTAACATCCATACTGGCTGCCATGAGGCCTGGCAGCTGGGGATGAGAAAGGTCTACCCTCAGGGATGGCATGGTTCAACACAACTAAGTTCAAGAAGCCCAGTGGTGGATGTCTAAAGTGTAACTAGAAGAGGTCACTTTCTGCTCTACTGACAGCGGTCGATTTTATACTATCAGACCTTGATCTCATTGACAGTGATCATCATTCTCCTACTTGCACTTAACTATTCAAAAGTTGAAAACGCACACAACTAAATAATTGAGTTTTCCAAGGTAAGAATTTATTTTGTTAACATTTTACTGACACGTTCTAAGAGAAGTTGGTGTCTAGAAAAGGAAGGGCAGCATAGGAGACATCTACCTGCTGAAATGTTTCTTAAAATAAAAGCTACATATACCACTGACCACCAGGGACTAAGTGCTGAATGTACCAGTCACCACCAGAGAAGAGATGCTGAATATACCACTGACCACCAGGGACTAAGTGCTGAATGTATCTGTCACCACCAGAGAAGAGATGCTGAATATACCACTGACCACCAGGGACTAAGTGCTGAATGTACCTGTCACCACCAGAGAACAGATGCTGAATATACCACTGACCAACAGGGACTGAGAGCTGAATGTACCACTCACCACCAGAGAAGAGATGCTGAATATACCAGTCACCACCCACCAGAGAAGAGATGCTGAATATACCACTGACCACCAGGGAATAAGTGCTGAATGTACTAGTTACCACCAGAAAAGAGATGCTGAATATACCAATGACCACAAGGTACTGAGAGATGAATGTACCAGTCACCACCAGAGAAGAGATGCTGAATATACCACTGACCAGCAGGGACTAAAATACAAATGTACCAGTCACCACCAGAGAAGAGATGCTGAATATACCACTGACCACCAGGGAATAAGTGCTGAATGTACCAGTCACCACCAGAGAAGAGATGCTGAATATACCACTGACCACCAGGGACTGGTAGCTGAATGTACCAGTCACCACCAGAGAAGAGATGCTGAATATACCACTGACCACCAGGGACTAAAATATGAATGTACCAGTCACCACCAGAGAAGAGATGCTGAATATACTACTGACCACCAGGGACTGGTAGCTGAATGTACCAGTCACCACCAGAGAAGAGATGCTGAATATACCACTGACCACCAGGGACTAAAATACGAATGTACCAGTCACTACCAGAGAAGAGATGCTGAATATACCACTGACCACCAGTGAATAAGTACTGAATGTACCAGTCATCACCAGAGAAGAGATGCGGAATATACCACTGACCACCAGGGACTGAGGGCTGAATTTTTATGAAAAGTTTTAGAAACAACAGTTACTCATTAATGAGAATTTTTCAATGTTTGCTCACGATTAACTTGAAGGCTGATTCATGATTAGAATAAATTTTTTCCATAAAGTTTGGTCTTCTTTACATAACATTTATTGCACTACATTTGATGTATACGCCAGAAAACGCTCCAGACGTATACGTTAAACTTCGGCTGTGACCATATAATTTAATGGTATCCGTTACATAAATACGTAATGAAAAGAGATCGTGAGAGTTTATGACGTATCTGTTAAACGTATACCATTATAGTCTATGGGTGACGGATGCCACTATTATAAATCCGTCACTCATAGGCTATAATGGCATCAGTTGAACATATACGTCATCCTAATGACATATTTGTTAAACATTTGCCTGTGATGTATATCATACAGTAACATACGTCACTCAAAGTCATCTCATGTCAAATAAATAATGATACTGCGCGGTGTCTGTTTTTTGCTGGATTCCGCGGGGTGGAACCTTGTGCTATTTCACACCTGAATAAGGAAAAAATTATACCGACATATACCAGCCCAACAGAGGCTCAAAGGAAATTTTTTTGGGCCTCTGTCAGGCTAATGGAGCTCTATGGACACTTTAGGGCGAGTACATGGGAAACTTTCTCGACGTACACGTTAAACGCAGGAAGTCAACGTGATGTAAAGGCAGCATTACCACCTCTACTAAAGCGCTCCTCAAGCACCAAGTATTGTTTTTAGTGGATCAAAAGGAGGTTTTTGTCATTTACGTTTGTAAGCGTATCACAACAATCATGGATGTTTCATATGTATTTGTGTTAATGGTATTCTCATTACACGTGGTTAAATTACATCGCAGCGCACGTCACCGCAAGCTGAGGAATAACAAGTGGCAGCTGAAAGTTTTGTAATAGCTTAAAGGAGTAGAAAAGGTCACCACGCGCATATAATAAGAACGAGTCCCCGTTACTGGTGAGGATCATATATAATACATCAAACAAATATAATCCAATTATGGAATATGCCCCATATACACACGTTAGGTCTGTAGCCAAATGTTCGCGGGCACAAGATATTTCCTATAAATAAGGGAAATAGAACAGTAAGATTTGTGCAAACCAACATCTCAACAATGGACCTAGAGAACAGGACAGAACACAGTCATAGCGCGCGCGGTGCCCGAGGCTCCGGATACACGATACCTCCCGCTCGCTTCATAGAAAGGGGAACACTGGATAGTGCAGCCGAATAACTACAATGGAAAGCAAGAGACACACAAACCTAGACAGTCATTTCTATTAGACCAGAGCACGGAAATAATAGGACGCCACATAAAAAAAAAAGGTCCGAAGCTCTGGAGCCATTTTATAGGTTTTAAAGGCAATCGCATACATAACAATTCCCTAATATAATGTTATTATCAGAAATATTGCTTCTTCTGTGTTTGACATTCCTTGCACTGTCAGCATGAACAGGTGACATTTATGAAAGCCTGTATATACATCTAACGTATGAAACACAACATGAGAGTAATCCACGGATGCCCCCATAACAATGTGTCAGCAGTGAATGGCACCAGTAGCGCACCTACCATAGAGGCGGATGACAAAACTGCTATGGAGCCTGTTGTGAGAGAGGACCTGGCACTGAACAGCTTCTCCTGCTTCCCAAAGCAAACTTTAACTTGACTTTTTCATTGTGTTAAAGAGGGTTGTACAGGACTACATGGCATTTTTCTTCCAAAAGGAGCACCACACCTGTACACAGGTTGTGTGTGGTATTGCAGCTCAGCCTTATTCGCTTAGAGGGTAACTAAACGTTCGACAAACTTCTGACATGTCATAGTGACATGACAGACGTTTTGATTGGTGGGGGTCCAAGCACTGAGACCCCCACCAATCTCTAAAACGAAGCTGCGGAAGCGCTCGTGTAAGCGCTGAGCCGCTTCGTTTCTGTTCGGGTTTTTCTGAAAATAAATGTGGCGGTGTACGGACTCAATAGAAACGATGAGGGGGAAAAAGCTGCCCAACATTTGTAAAGCAATTTCTCCCGAGTACGGCAATACCCCACGTGTGGTCGATTTTTACCTTTACAGAATAATTCCAATGAATTCAGCAAAACAACCGTGGGGTCAAAATGTTAACTTTACCCCTAGAAAAATTCCTTGATGAGTGTAGTTTCCAAAATGGGGTCACTTTCCAGGGGTTTCCACTATTTTGTTCCCTCCAGTGCATTTCAAACGTGACATGGCACTGAAAACTATTCCAGCAAAATCAGAATTTCAAAATCCAAATGGTGCTCCTTCCCTTCTGAGTCCTGCTGTGGGACCAAACAGCAGTTTATTACCACATATGGGGTATTGCTATAATCAGGAGAAATTGCTTTACATATGTTGGGGTGTTTTTTATCTTTTATTCCTTGAAAAAATAAAACATTTCTACGTTTTTTCAGAAAAAAAAAAGTAGATTTTCATCTTCACAAACTAATTCAAATAAATTTAGCAAAAAAACTGTGGGTTCAAAATGCTAACTATACCCCTAGATAAATTCCCTGAGGGGTGTAGTTTCCAAAATGAGGTCACTTTTGGGGGTCTTTATTGTTTTGGCCCCACAAGACCTCTTCAAACCTGACATGTTACCTAAAATATATGCTAAAAAAAAGGAGGCCCCAAAATCCACTAGGTGCTCCTTTGCTTCTGAGGCCGGTGTTTCAGTAAATTAGCGCACTAGGGCCACATGTGGGATATTTCTAAAAACTGCAGAATCTGGGCAATAAACAATAAGTTACATTTCTCTGGTAAAACCTTCTGTGGTATAGAAAAAAATGTATTACAAATGAATTTTGTAAAAAAAAAAATGAAATTTGTAACTTTCACCTCTACATTGCTTTAATTCCTGTGAAACGCCTAAAGTGTTAATACACTTTCTGAATACTGTTTTGAATACTTTGAGGGGTGCAGTTTTCAAAATGGGGTGATTTATGGGGACTTTCTAATATATAAGGCCCTCAAAGCCACTTCAGAACTGAACTGGTCCTTGTAAAAATCGCCTTTTGAAATTTTCTTGAAAATGTGAGAAATCACTGCTAAAGTTCTAAGTCTTGTAACGTCCTAGAAAAATAAAAGAATGTTCAAAAAACGATGCCAAACTAAAGTAGACATATGGGAAATGTTAACTAGTAACTATTTTGTGTGGTATTACTATCTGTTTTACAAGCAGATACATTTAAATTTAGAAAAATGCACATTTTTGAAAATTTTCTCCAAATCTTGGTGTTTTTTACAAATAAATATTGAATTTATCAACCAAATTTTTTCACTAACATAAAGTACAATATGTCACGAGAAAACAATCTCAGAATCGCTTGGATAGGTAAAAGCATTCCAGAGTTATTACCACATAAAGTGACACATGTCAGATCTGAAAAATCGGCTTCGTCCTGAAGGCCAAAACAGGCTCAGTCCTGAAGGGGTTAATGGCTGTGACATTTCGTCCATGTTTTTTTTGTAAAAATTACCAGAAAATATTTTCAACTTTCACAAAATAAAATTCAGCAAAAACAGTGGAAAAAAACATCACAAGTGCACATCGCCTAGTAGAACCTTTTCAGCAATGTGCTAGAGGCTTAGGGTATGTTCACACTACCTGTTTTCAGCCGTTTTTCGGGCCGTGAATGGACGAAAAATCGAAAGCCTCCAAACATCTGCCCATTGATTTCAGTGGGAAAACGGCGTTCTGTTCCGATGGGCCGTTTTTTTAAACAAAAAAACGGCCACGTAAAAAAACGGCCGCGAAAAAGAGGTCACTTCTTGGGACATTTTGGAGCAGTTTTTCATAGACTCTAATGAAAACAACCCCAAAGATGGGCGTAAAAAAACGCCGAAAAAAACGCGAGTGGCTTAACTGGTTGTCGACACAGGACGAGTATGCTCGTCCTGAGCGGCGAGCACTTCGCGCATTAGGACGAGAATACTCGTCCCGTGTGACAGCCGTCTGTGCGCGCGATCGAGAGCGGGGCAACGGCTGTAATACACAACCACGGCCCCGCTCTGACAGCGGAGAGGAGAGAAACATCTTCTCTCCGCCGTTAAGCCTTTGAACGCCGCGATGAAAGCTGATCGCGATGTTCAAAGAGGGGAGACTGCACATTGATCGCGTCACAGAAGATAACTGTGACGCGATCAAAGCCCATAACTCATATGGCCAGACAGCCCAGGGTCCAGTGAAGAACTGCAGGGCTGTCTGAACTTATTTCCTGTTGTTAGGGCATACTGAGGTCTGCCCTAACAACTGCCTGTGTACAATCAGTAACAGGGTAATGTACTGGCATATAGATCTATGCCAGTACATTGCAGTTACAAAATCAAAATGATAAATCCCTTTATGGGATAAAAAAAAGTTAAATTAAGGTAAAAAAAAAAGAATGATAAGTAAATAAATAAAAAGTTAAAAAAATACACAGAAACACAAATTTTTTATAATAAATAAACTTTTTCAAATCTAAGTCCCAAAACATGAAATAATATAGACATATTTGGTATCGCCACGACCGTAACAACCTGATCAACAAATGTATAACATTATTTATAATGATCGGTGTATGGTGTAAAAAAATAAATATCAAAACTGCAGCGGAACTGTTTTTTCTGCATTTTCGCCAAAATAAAAATTTATAGAAATTAAACGATAATGTATTTGTACCAAAAAATGGTATCTACATAAAGTACAACTCGTCCCGCAAAAAACAAAGTCTCATACAACTACATCGTACAAAAAATAAAAGAGTTATGAGCGTCGGGATGCAAAGAGGGAAATGTAAAAAAAATTGCTCTGTCCTCAAGGCCAAAATTGGCCGTGTCCTTAAGGGGTTAAAAACCGTCTGAAAATCAGGAGCTGTTTTCCCTTGAAAACAGCTCCATATTTTCAGACGTTTTTGACTCAGCGTGTGAACATACCCTAAGACTGTATGAACCGGTGCCGCTTTTTTATGTTTTGATTTGTGAAACCGCAGTGATTTTATAAAATTGTTGTAAAAAACACAGACAAAACGGCACCTGATAATATAGCCTAAAGCCATGTTCACACATTGTGGCAGCAGGTGGACTCTTTGTGATCAGCTTACATCCGAGGGCCCGTTCTAACAAGTAGGGATTGTCCAAAGCAGAGTGCCCCTTTAAAACCCAATGAGATGACATGACGCATAAGCAATCTTTATCTTGTGATTGGATAAAATGCAGTACCTGACAAGTAGAGTGGACTTCTATAGGCATAAAATTGGCAACAGGATCTTTGGACGTTATCCCTATTTACCGATTTATAAAATGAAATACGGTAACCCCTAGCATCTTTTAGAGCCGGGATCTCCAGCTGTGGTAAAACTACAACAACTAGTATGCCCTGACACATTGAAGCCAGGGGTTAAAAACTGCTGATTTAGAGATCTTATACAATCCACTATGTTTATTTCATAGGAAAAAAATGGTGTCAGGTCCCCTTTAAATATTTTTATTTTTTTTATTACGCTTGTAAGTGGATAATGCAGCTTGTACTTATATTCAGAGCACTTTTGGATACAACGTTTCAGTCAGTTATTTTTTTCAGTTATTTCTTTGCCCTAATTAATAGAGTTGCCCCCTGTTGTCATATTCCCTTTCTTCCTACTGATTCTATGTAGTCAATGCAGTGAACGATGTCCCAGAAGCCTTTGCTGCCACTTCTTATTCATTACTCTGATTAAAGCAGAATTGTAGGGAATCAAATTAATGACACAAAACCGTAAAATCTGAAAAGTGAGGTGTGCGGTGCTGCAGGGGAAGGCGTCGGCGCTTCAATGACAAACCGTTTTAATCAAAGAGCGCATTATGTTTATCACATTGTTTGTCGCTTACAGCGTGTAGTCTGATATTTATAATATTCTTTTACGTTTCTTATGAATCGTCCTATGTCACGTCAAACATCTAGGAAGTATTTCTAGGTCCCTGTTAATAGAACCATCTTGTATGAGTTTAAGATCATCAGTCTGAATTTTTTTGTATTTTGGTTGATTAGATCCTTTAAAAATCATGTTAGAATTTGCCAAAATGTTTTGCTTTTAATTTTACTCTTAGTTTGTGTCTCCCATGGGCCTGTCGATGAGATCTTCTCAGGCCGACATCTGTAGTATAAAGTAAATTTCCAGAGTGGAACCAAGTCTTATGGATTCACCTTTTCTGAGATGGTGGGGGTCTGTACCCATTGATCTCAGCCGATCACTGGAACAAAGGGGTCAAGGTGCTCCTCTGTATCTACCGATCTCCAAGTCTGTTGTTGGAAATCTTCCACTCATTGCAATGGGACTGTAAAGCGCATTTGGTGAACAAATAGGGCATAGACCCCAAGCAAAAACATTTTCTTGTGCCTTAAGCCCCTATTACACCAGTCAATTTTGGCCGGGGCAACAAGCGCCGATCAACGAGACAGCTCGTTGATCGGCGCACTCGTTTGCTCCTATCACAAGGAGCTATGTATGGGGGCGAGTGGTCATTACTCCAATCGCTCGTCCCCATACATTATCATCATGTCGGCAGCGTGTCTCCCTGTTTACAGCTGATCGCTGCCCTGTTTATGTTTACACCGGGCAATTATCGGGAAGGAGTGTTCTATGAATGCTTGTCTGCCCAATAATTGCCCAGTGAAAAACCCCCTTTAGACTCCGCCAATTATGTAGCCCACACCTGAAGTCACGTATGGCTTTAAAATGTTTCTCTGCTCCTATAGCTTGAAGCAGAACATTATGGTGCGCTCCTCACAACACCTGGCACCCTCTGCAACCTGTCCCTTGTCCCTCCCGGGTGTCCTCCTCTCACAACACTGCGAATACCTAATTAGCATATTAATACACACAATTTACATATCAATTCATACTGTTCAGGAGTATTCATATATCAATCTTCCTATCGGTATACGCACCCAGGGCACCCATAGGCACAGGCGTACCGTGCCTGTAGATTAATCCACTCCTGGACATGTTATATTGACATCTTAAAAAAAAGTTTAAAGATGAACCTTCCCTCTAAAAACCCACACAGTTAGCTATATCGCTTATTATTGAAAGTAGGAGAAGCTAGCTACTTCCTCCCTCACTGATGTCACTGTTCCAATAAAGTTTCCAGTTTTCCTTGTTTTAAACTTGCTTAAAGGGTAAATAAAGTTTTAAAAAAACTTTTGACATGTCATAGTGACATGTCAGAAGTATTGTTCAGTGGGGGTCCGAGCACTTTCCTCGAAAAGTCTAGCGAGTGGTGTACGAATATAGACTTTCTGTTGAGCCCGGACACCACTCGCTCGGCTTTTCAGGGAAAGCCGATCAGACGAATCGCCACAGCGCCTACAAGAGCGCTTCTGCCACTTTGTTTTAGCGATCGGTGTGGGTCTCAGAGCTCAGACCCCCACCGATCAAAACTTCTGACATGTTCAGGGTGGATATGCTGCGTTAAGTTGCACAGCGTATTTGCCCTAAACACGGCAGGTAATGCCAATACGAAAAACGGCACCACATATTTTCAGGCGGAACTCCCACTGTGGAAAGCAGCGCCGGAAAAAAACGTTCATACTTACCCTCTCTTCTGTGCATAGTCTGGCCTCCTGGGATGACATTGCAGCGCTCCCAGGAGGCCAGACTTGAGCTAAATCAGTGAACTCTGGGTAAGTATAACTTTTTTGCTTACTTGCGATTTTTGTGGCGGAATCGCTGTTTTTTAGCCACAAATGTTGCAAACACACCACTTTGTTGCGGGTTTAAGCAGCCCATCGAATTCAATAGGGAAAACCTGCAATACAAGAGCGCGTTTCGGTGCTAATGCCTTCGTCTGATATGCCACCTCCAGACGAAGGCATTAGCGCCGAAACGCGCTTTGGGGTGGACGTTCGCTGTGTTGTCTCTCCTGCATCCATTATGTGTATGTTATATCCCTTTGATATGCTTATGCACTTCTTTGTGGAATTGTTCTCTTCCATGTTTATATTGACCCAATACATGTCATAATACTGTATATCTTATGTGCTTATATAGCACCTTTTTGCATTTATAAATGGTCACTTCATTTTAGTCTATATATTTCTTTTGGAGGGTGCTTCATTGGCACATTCTGTACTCCGTCTATTAGTGAGATGCACAGCGTACCGTCCTTTTTATCTGTTGGTCTATGGATTTCTTATTTTACTTATTGTGTTTTTATTATGTAATTCAATAAAGATTTTTCCTATTTTTTTCATACCACTTGCCTTTATAGCATCTGTTTCTTAGGTTATACGGACTTGTGATGCTTTCTGAATTCACACCCCAGGATCAGCCCATATAGATTATATATATTGATTAATTATATGTTTGAACTATTAGATCCATGCTGCATTTTTGGTTAGAACATCCAATCAGTGCTGACAGAGTGAGACTGAGTAGGGACACGCCCCTTTGACAAAGGGAATGTCTACACCCGGTTGTTAATTTATTCATGCATTTCTAGGAGGAATAATAGAGGAATGGCACAATGTAGAGCTCTAAGAAAAAAATGCTCCTGAGTGGTTATTTCATTTGGAATACAAGTATTTACTAAAACAGAATGTAAGGAAAAGGACCCTCTGTGTCACCAGGTAATAAAGTTTTCCCATAAAGGTTAATGTGACTTTCAACGGTAGTCTTCAGTTTCTCCTTGTCCCAAAAATTGTTAGCAGGAGACTGGAGCACAAGCACCTGAGCTTACAAGAGAAAGACTGCACACAAGGACTGCACACAGGGACTGCACACAGGGACTGCACACAGGGACTGCACACAGGGACTGCACACAGGGACTGCACACAGGGACTGCACACAAGGATTCACAAACACAGGCAGTATTGTCATTTACCCTATTCACATTCTGAGTAAGGGTATGTTCACACACAGAGTCAAAAACGTCTCAAAATATGGAGCGGTTTTCAAAAGAAACGTTCTTTGTGCCAATAGCGATTTTCGCAGCGTTTTTTACGGCCGTTTTTGGAGCTTTTTTCAATAGAGTCTATGGAAAACAGCTCCAAAAACGTCCCAAGAAGTGACATGCACTTCTTTTTCGCGGCTGTTTATTTTAAGCGTAAAAAGCACAGCGAAAAACTCTCCATCGGACCAGAACGCCGTTTTCCCATTGAAATCAATGGATAGATGTTTGGAGGCATTCTGCTTCCGATTTTTCGGCCGTTTTTCTGGCATTTACGGCCTGAAAAATTGCCGAAAATAGGCCGTGTAAACATACCCTAAGGCTGGGTTCACACTACCTATTTTCAGACGTAAACGAGGCGTATTATGCCTCGTTTTACGTCTGAAAATAGGGCTACAATACGTCGGCAAACATCTGCCCATTCATTTGAATGGGTTTGCCGACGTACTGTGCAGACGACCTGTCATTTACGTGTCGTCGTTTGACAGCTGTCAAAAGACGATGTGTAAAATGACTGCCTCGTCAAAAGAAGTGCAGGACACTTATATACATTATATGCGGGACACTTATATACATTATATGCGGGACACTTATATACATTATATGCGGGACACTTATATACATTATATGCGGGACACTTATATACATTATATGCGGGACACTTCTATACATTATATGCGGGACACTTCTATACATTATATGCGGGACACTTCTATACATTATATGCGGGACACTTCTATACATTATATGCGGGACACTTCTATACATTATATGCGGGACACTTATATACATTATATGCGGGACACTTATATACATTATATGCGGGACACTTATATACATTATATGCAGGGCACTTATATACATTATATGCAGGACACTTATATACATTATATGCAGGGCACTTATATACATTATATGCAGGGCACTTATATACATTATATGCAGGACACTTATATACATTATATGCAGGACACTTATATACATTATATGCGGGACACTTCTATACATTATATGCGGGACACTTATATACATTATATGCGGGACACGTATATACATTATATGCAGGACACTTCTATACATTATATGCGGGACACTTCTATACATTATATGCGGGACACTTCTATACATTATATGCGGGACACTTATATACATTATATGCAGGACACTTCTATACATTATATGCAGGACACTTCTATACATTATATGCAGGACGCTTCTATACATTACATGCAGGACGCTTATATACATTACATGCAGGACGCTTATATACATTACATGCGGGACACTTATATACATTATATGCAGGACACTTATATACATTATATGCAGGACACTTCTATACATTATATGCGGGACACTTCTATACATTATATGCGGGACACTTATATACATTATATGCGGGACACTTATATACATTATATGCAGGACACTTCTATACATTATATGCAGGACACTTCTATACATTATATGCGGGACACTTCTATACATTATATGCGGGACACTTCTATACATTACAAGCGGGACACTTATATACATTATATGCAGGACACTTATATACATTACATGCGGGACACTTATATACATTATATGCAGGACACTTATATACATTATATGCGGGACACTTCTATACATTATATGCGGGACACTTCTATACATTATATGCGGGACACTTATATACATTATATGCGGGACACTTATATACATTATATGCAGGACACTTCTATACATTATATGCAGGACACTTCTATACATTATATGCAGGACACTTCTTTGCAACGTAATTTGAGCCGTTCTTCATTGAAGTCAATGAAGCACAGCTCAAGATTTACGAGCGTCAAAGACGCCTCGCATAATGCGAGGAGGAGCTTTTACGTCTGAAACGACGCAGCTGTTTTCTCCTGAAAACAGTCTGTCTTTTCAGACATAAAAGGCACTTCTCGTGTGCACATACCCTTAGGGTAAGGGAAAACAGCCCCTGATTTTCAGCCGTTTTTTGAGCAACTCGCGTTTTTTTCGGCGTTTTTTACGTCCGTTTTTGGAGCTGTTTTCATTGGAGTCTATGAGAAAACGGCTCCAAAAACGTCCAAAGAAGTGTCCTGCATATAATGTGTATAAGTGTCCTGCTCTTCTTAGACGAGGCAGTCATTTCGTTTGACAGCTGTCAAACGACGACGCGTAAATGACAGGTTGTCGGCACAGTACGTCGGCAAACCCATTCAAATGAATGGGCAGATGTTTGCCGACGTATTGTAGCCGTATTTTCAGGCGTAAATCCAAACATAATACGCCTCGTTTACGCCTGAATATAGGCCGTGTGAACATACCCTAACTGTCATCTACATTACAGCGCCGATCACCTTCGGTAGGAGACGGGGCACTGTAATGTGGTGACTGAGCCTCTTTAGTGCTGTAGGTGATGCTGGGGGTAAGTTGTACTTCATATTTCTTGTTTTAAATTTCACAAAATGTATTTTAAAAAGTATGTACAAGTAGCGATTCTTTATAGGGCAGCGTCATCTCTGAGATTGAAACTATTGTAAGGGTATGTTCACACGGCGGGGGTCCGTAACGGCTGAAATTACGGGGATGTTTCAGCCTGAAAACATCCCCGTAATTTCAGCCGTTCCGGCATGTGCATGCGCTTGAACGCCGCGTCAATTACGGGCGTAATTAGCGCTGCTATTCATTGGAGTCAATGATTAGCGGCTCCAATTACGGCCAAAGAAGTGACAGGTCACTTCTTCTACGCGGGCGTCTATTTACGCGCCGTGATTTGACAGCGGCGCGTAAATATACGCCTCGTGTGAACAGACAAACGTCTGCCCATTGCTTTCAATGGGCAGATGTTTGTCAGCGCTATTGAGGCGCTATTTTCGGGCATAATTCAGGGCAAAAACGCCCGATTAACGTCCGTAAATAGGCCGTGTGAACATACCCTAACTATATATTAGTTTGCAATACAGTTAAGATATGTAGCATGCTGTGTTTTTGGTAACTTATATTTTTTTTTATACACTTCAATTATCTAACGTGTTACCCAAAATACATGTGCTCTGGTGACTTATCTCTGAACTCTTGTTAAAGTTCAAGATGGAACAGACGATGTTAGTGAGTGACAATTTCTGTAGATGTTTTAGGGTTCACACTGCTTATTTCCGGACGTTTTTCGGGGGCCGTAAACGGCTGAAAAATCGGAAGCAGAACGCCTCCAAACATCTGCCCTTTGATTGCAATGGGAAATACAGCGTTCTGCTCCGACGGGCCGTTTTTTACGCTGCTTTTTCTCAAAACGGCGGCGTAAAAAGACTCAAGTGAAAAAGAAGTTCATGTCACTTCTTGTGCCGTTTTTGGAGCCGTTTTTCATTGACTCTATGGAAAAAACGTTCAAAAAACGCCACGAAGATCGAGAGTGGCTGAAAAAACTTCTGAAAATCAGGAGCTGCTTTCCCTTGAAAACAGATTTTCAGACGTTTTTTAATCAAAGTCGCATTTTTCGCAGCGTTTTTTAACGGCCATTTTTTTTAGCTGTTTTTCTATAGAGTCTATGAAAAATGGCTCCAAAAACGGCCCAAGAAGTGACATGAACTTTTTTGCAGGAGTTTTTTTACGCCCCGTCAGAATATTGTAATCAATGGGCAGATGTTTGGAGGCGTTCTGCTTCCGATTTTTCAGCCGTGTTTTCGGGATGTTCACGGCCCAAACAACGGCTGAAAACACTACGTGTGAACATACCCTTAGACTATGTTCACACAGTGGATTTCTCATGTGAAAAATCAGACGTGGAATTGGCAGTGAAACCAAGGCAGAAATTCAAGGCGGACTCTCGAATTCCTGCCGAAAGGACAATGGGGCGCGTTTCCATCGACGCAAGTGGGAGGCTTGTTACAAGTATTTTTCACACTGCTTCCGGCGTGGAAAACGTGTCAGAATCAGCGTGAAAATGTGAACAAGGGCTGAGCATGCAGTTTATCGTGCACTTTTTGAGCCAAAGCCAGAAGTGAATACAAAACGAATGAAAAGTAGAAAGGAAGGACTTTCACTCTTCCTTCCACTTTGACCCACTTGGTTTTGTGAAACTCCACATTATGTTACAATTCTATGGAGGAAACAAGTGCCGGATTATCAGGTGTTTTGGATAACTGGATGCCAGATTAAAGGAATTTCTCTCTTTCGCCTTGTTCACACAGTGCAGATTTGCTGCAGATTTTGCATGCCGTCCAGAAATGGACCTAGGAGAGGAGACCTATAAGACCTTTCTTTATACATTCTTCTGTTTAGGTTCCGTTCCTGGTTTTGACTTGAAAAATACATGCAAAATCTGCAGCAAATCTGCACTGTGTGAACAAGGCGACTGAAAATCATTTCCATTCATTTGAATAGAACTTGCAGAAATCCATGCACCTGCCGTCAAAACCCCATTCAGATAAATAAAACTGATTTTACAGTTGCGGAAATTTCTGCAACAAAATCTGGCTGCGTGGGCCTGCACCCTTAGGGTATTTGAAGGGTTAAAAATCCATCCCGTTTAACCCTTGATTGGGAGAAAAAATTAGGGGGCAGTTGGGTTTTCCCCATAAACAATATCATAGAACCAACCCCCCCCTACTAAATGATTACATTTAATTCCTTTAATTGCTGACTAAACCTGATAGTAGGTGCCACATTATTAAACGTTCTGGATTATCAAACGGTCATAGAAAAGTAGAGAAACTCAGCCAAAAATAAAATATTTCCATATAAATCTTGCTACTATTATGTGGTTGGAGTCTCACAACTTTCTCTTGTTCTGGATTCGAAAATACTAGATGAACCTTCACTTCTCTGATGAGAATTTTTTTAAAACGTTTCCGGATTATCGGATGCCGGATTAGCAGAATTGCACTGAAACAATCGCATTTTTGCGTGTCCATCCTGCAGATATCCGCTGATGCGTCTTTTTCCAGGAGGTCTCGCCTCGGTGGCGTTATATAGGGGGATGATCCAGCGTGTATACAGCTGCCTGTCTCCAGGAGGAGCCATCTGGTCATCCGTGAGTCACTCGGCCGCTCTGTGTCTTTAGTCTCCGGAAGTGGATATATATATTAGTTCACCTCCTCCCCTTCCACCTAGCTGTGACACACGCATGCGCAGCTGCATCCACTACCAGCAGCATCCCTGCCTCCTCCCCCATCCATCTCCAGCTGCTGCTGCTGCTGCTGTCACCGTGCGGCTCTCTCCAGCCCCCTCAGCACACGAGCAGGGACACCTTGCACCGTCTGTGGGGCGCAGGGGGGAGGGGGGATAACCACAGGGGCATTCAATAGCACAAAGCTGGAATGTCCCTTCAAGAACCGCAAGCCCCCTTTTTTTGGGGATGTACTACTTTGCATTGCTGCTCCGTTTATTTGTAGCATTATGTTGCTGATACATTTATTCTTCATCTAGCGCTCTCCGTATCTTGATGTCATTACGGATCCGGGATTTAAACGCGTGCTGCAGATCGGTGTGATTTATGTCTTACTACCAACCTGCTTGACATCCAGTGTTTCCAATCGGTGTGTTGCTTATCCACCAACATGTCTGCTCCTCTCGGGCCCAGGGGCGGCCCTCTGCCTCCTGCACAGCCACTCTTGCCTGAGATGCCAGATCTCAGCCACCTAACCGAGGACGAGAGGAAGACCATCCTAGCTGTCATGGACCGGCAGAAGAAAGAAGAGGAGAAGGAGCAGTCAGTCCTCAAGTAAGCATGTCTCCTATGTAACCTGTTCAGAGCTGGGGGTGCGGTGCATTGCAGGCTCCTCCTAATGATGTCTGCATCAACCCACCCTCATAGATCTAGAAAAACACTAATGTTCTTCTCATACCCCCCCCCCCCCCCAGATCATCATAGGGTGAAAATCTCTAAAAATCCAACATGTATAAGTCACATTGGTATTTTTTTAATTTTATTTATTGCAAACACTGCAAAAATAAAAACCCCTAAGAGGAATAGGAGTCCCTGATATTCAGCAGCCGCTGCTCATTGTGTGGTTGGATAGCAGTATATATGTGTTTCTGTGTTAGAAATAGCTGACCTGGCAGATAAGGGGTTACTGTGTATATGTTTGTGCTGTATGGGGTGATATAAGATTCATTGCACTATGTCAGGGGGTTGTTATTTACTTTAACCCTTGCGGTCTTTTTTTTGGGGGGGGGGGGGGGAGCTGCATAACAGGGTTGCTGTGATTGATACAAAAATGATAATGTTGCCAATTCAACATGGATTCTTGGTCCAAAACATTCAATATTATGTTCATCCAGGGCCTAGTTTATACAGGCTTCGGGTGGGCTATAATAGCTGCCATCTTTTCTTATAAACACCTCTAAACTGCTTTCCCCCTTCCCCCATATTGCTTGAACTCTCCTATTAGGATAGAGAAGGTTGCTGCATGCTAGAAGTGCAGGGAGAGGGTAGGGGGCTGTGCAGGGACAGAGGGGTTGTTAGCAATGCAGTGCTCATTTCATGGCTGTGTGCTCGTCAGTTCAGCACCAGGTAGCTGTCCACAAGCTGCAGGGCCTGTGATGTGACCGGGAGCCGCTACTTCACTGCTGCCTATATAAAGACTATGATAGCTGGAGAGTCCTGTCCACTAACAGAACGGACAGTGTTTTAGTATTTCATTGTTTAAAGTGCCCCCGTAAACTAGACACCGACATAAAACATAATATATAGCAAAATATTTCATATTGTTTAAGCCATAGCTTCATTATCCAAATCAATTATCCAGCTGTTACCCAGCAGAATTCAGGCCAGCAGCAGCAGCCTTTGGTGCAGCATTCACAGGAGGTCGTAAAATAACCATTGCATGATCGCTCGCACTGGTAAAGGATGCGATGATACCTGTAACAGAAGTATGTTAGGGACGGTTACTCTGGTCCTTGTATATGTTGCAATGGTTGGCTCTTAATCTTTATGTCTATGGCTCAGAAGCCTCATACATGATAGAGGTATAGAGTATAGTCACTTCAGGTGTGTGTGTGTGTGTCTCTATATATATATATATATATATATATATATATATACATACATACATACATATTAGCTTTGGGGTTGAGGCGTTGCTTAAGAAAAATGTGGTCAAGAAAAATGTGACAAGTTTAAAAAAAAGTTTCCCTTCCTATCACTCCTACCAGAATGGGAGCCTATAGGGGTATTCTGGTTTCCTGGCAAAAAAAAGAAAATAAAGTTAAGCAATTTTATAATATACTTTATGCATCAATTTGTCATGCTTTTTAAGTTCTCTGCTTGCTGGCAGAGAATGGGATCTTTCTTGTTCAAATCTGTCCTGGACATGTGATGATTACACAGGGGTGCACAGCTCGTCACAAGAAAGAACTCTGCTAACTGTACTGTAACAAGCCCTGCACCTGTATGATCATCACAAGACCAGGACTGATATTCAGCCTTTGGATTTAAACAAGAACGTTCCCATTCACTGACAGCAAGCAGAGAATTCGAAAATCATGAGGAATTGATACATAAAATATATTAGAAAATGGCATATTTTTTTAAGCTTTATTAACCGAAATCATAATACTCTTTAAAGTGGGTCCTACAGTTTTAACATACGAGGTTTATTTATTTTACCTATAAAAATTCATCAACTTTATAATATATTTCTGACTCTTCAGTCCCGGACCGTGGCTGTATGGTTGGGCTTTGCTTGTTTATAGAGCAGTTTTATGTCCATACAGCAGCCTCTTCAAATGTAACTCTTTATAATCAGCATATACTTATATATAAACAGAGTCAGGGACTAAAGTTCTGAGCTCAGGACCACATTTTTAATGGTAGTATATTACAAACTTGCAGCACTGTAAGTGTAGGGTTAAAGAGGTTGTCTGGAGTTAATAGGAGGGGTCCCCGTCCAAGACCTTACAAAGCACGCCTCTCACTCTGGAGGACCCAGCATGTCCACACATTACACAGACTGTCCTTAGATTTCAATGGGAACTGTGTGCAATACTTCATTTCACCTGTGGTGACACTGCAGGGAAATTGAACACTTGCCGGTTTCAGCACAGATTGCAGCTGATCTTTGGGCATCCCAGCTGCAGCACTCCAAGAATCCTTGGAATTTCAATGGAAAAAACGTCGTTCTGTTCCCACGGAACGTTTCTTATGCGGCCGTTTTTAAAAACACCTCATAAAAAGAAGTGCATGTCGCTTCTTGAGCTAATTCTAGAGCCGTTTTTCATTGTCTCAATAGAAAAAGAGCTCCGAAATCGGCCCTAAAAAAACGCATCAAAAAAAAGTTTGATGCATAAAAAACGGCTAAAAATCAGAGGCTGCTTTCCCTTGAAAACTGCTCTGTATTTTACAGCCGTATTTTGTTAAGCGTGTGAACATACCTTAAATTAAATATCTGGATATTTAATTTAAAGGGGATCTCTGGTTTTCATAAATAAAGTCTCTTTAAAGGGACCGTGTGAACATACCCTCATAGGTTTAAAAGGTGTTTGTATACCTTTAAGACTGTGTCAGTGACTACAGTAAAAATAGTTTCATCATATATACATTAAGAAATAAACGTGTACGCTGTTTTGAAGGGGCCGCGGCGCTCGTGCGATCACTGCTTTCCCTTTATTGCTCACACTGCCCCATACTGTCAAATCACGACACACTTGTAGCGGCGGTCCTCAGTATTAGGCCTCATGCACACGACCGTGTTTTTGCGGCCGCAATTCCCCCGAAAATCCACGGGAGAATTGTGGCCCCATTCTTTTCTATGGGGCCGTGCACACGACCGTAGTTTTTGCGGTCCGTGCCGGCCCGGGAGCCCGGACCGCAGAAAGAACGGGCATGTCTTATTACGGGCCGGTTCTGCGGTCCGGGCTCATTGAAAACAATGGCCGCGGCCATGTGCATGTCCCGCGACTTGCGGGCGGCCTGCGGTTAACAGTCCGCTGAAAGTCCGCAGCCGGCCGACCCGAAAATCACGGCCGTGCACACGGCTACGTTCGTGTGCATGAGGCCTTACAGCCTCATCCCGAATGGAAGGAGATTGTAATACTGTGAACCGCCGCTACAAGTGCGTCTGCGTTTGACGGTACGAGCAGTGTAAGGGGCTGCAGCCCCTTCAAAACGGCTGATCGGCGGGGTGCCCAGAGTACGACCACCACCGATCAGATATTGATGGCGTATCCTGAGGATAGTCCATCAATTTTATGTCTCCGGATAACCCATTTAAATAATTCTTCATTGTTTTATAAATTACTACAGTATGCTTGCGTGTTGTTTTTTTTTTAGAGTCCTTGACTTCAATTGGAAAAACAATCCAGTAGTGAAGTCAGTGACGTACATAGAAAATAGAGGGCCCCATAGTTCAAAATGGGCCCCTTAATATGATATTGAGCTTTGCCACCAAGAACAAAAGGTATTTGTTTTCTCCTCCACACCCTTTTTATGACCCTTGGGCAAATTCCCCAACCCTTTGGTTGCTAATAATACAGTCCCTCAGGAGCGGGGAGTCCTGTACAAGTTCTGGTCACCCAATAGAAAAGTGTGTCCAACCGAGACTGGGCCCCCTCTCTCCAAGGGCCCCATAGCTCTAGACATCTGATGTTTTGTTCTGTTTTTCTTTTTACTTTTATGCTACGAGAATATTTGGAACAGGCTAAGGCCTCATGCACAAAGCCACATTACAGATCGGTAATACGGTGCCCATAGCCTGCTATGGACCCGTGCCACACCAGCGTTTACCTGCGATTTTACACTTGAGGCACACAGATGTTTTTCTCATAGATTCTGCAAGAAAAAAAGTGTGGCCGGCTCAAATGCGAGTCATATTATACAGGTATTCCCCCCTAGTAGCATTACTTGTCGTGGAGTATACAGTGCCTCGTGTAGGATACATTTGGCAGCACACGGACCAGGCCATGCTTACAGCTGTGTGTTTGTACCAGCTGCCTCTGCTGAAGAAAGCGTTCAGATAGCCTGGCACACCGTATCATTATTACTATTCCATTATATATAATTATATAGTATTGTTATTAGATTACTTTATGTATGGAACTGTTACTTGGTCGCTTTATGTTTGTATTATGTTGTGTGGTGGTATTTACTTAGGCTTTGTCTGGCACTGCTGCTAATCTATGGCGATAGTGGCACTGTATAGAAGTGTTACTTGGCAATGTATGGCACTGTTGGGCACCATACTTTATGGCACTTTTATTTAGGCACCTATTGGCATTTGTACAATGTATGACCTCACACCATATGGAGGTGATGCCAACTGGAGGTACCACACCATCTAACGCAAGGCCTTCTCTGCAAACGGAGTACCTACCGCTGCGTAATGCAGACCTGTAGAGACTGTGTGTGCCCCTGTACAGCATCTGTTCACGCGGTAATGCCATGTGCGTGGATCATACCGCCTAGCTGCCATTTTTTACCTGCCATAGATAACATTTTAATAAAAACTGGTGGCCAGCGTAAGGATGCTAAAGCTGATATTGATATTTCTTCTGCTGCAACTGCAGTCAATGGTCTTTCTAATGCAGATTCAGCGTCACAACTTGAAGCGTATTCTAGAACCCGTGGATCGGAGTGATTCTCATTTTGGAGAATAACGTTTTTAAGATGCGCTAATCATACACAGAGTCCCAAGTCCTATATTACGGAGGTATTGTCACATAGAAGCGATGCTAGGAGTGGAGGATACCTCCGTAATATGTCATCCACCGGCATGGGCAAAATTATGTTGGTGCCACATGGACAGCCATTGACTAGGAGACAAAGTGGCAAAGCGCTTTCCAAGCATTGCTCCAATTTATTCTAAAAACCAGCATGGGTCATATCGGTTGGACCCTGCCGATCAGACATTGGCGGCTTATCTTAGCAAAATGCCACCAAAGTCTGGCACCCTTGAAATAAAAAATAACGTATCCAATTTAACGTGATCAACTCTCAAGTAACTTCCTATTGTCTGACATTAATTTTCCGGGCTATTCGACCATGCGGGTTGTATGGCTACTGCTGTGACAATCTCTCCTGGATGTCCACTACATCTTCAGACCTCACTGATGATTTCTTATATGTGTCTATGGCATCTAGAGGCTATAAATCTTGACATCTAAGTCATAGGGAAGGGGAGGGGGTTAGACTCGGATTTGGAGAGAACACGGTCTCCTGTGACAGATCCTCTTTAACTGACTGGTCGACCAGTGAGATAGTCAATGAACTTGATCTAAAGGAACCTGCTAAGAGGATTTAAGCTGGTGAACGGATAATTCCACGTAGGAGTATTATACTGAGTGCAACAAGTATTATGTTCTAGGCTAGATATACACAAAGTGATGTTTCTCTGATATGATGAAAGATCAGGAATTCACAATCACTGTTTTATATCACATACTTTTTAGTTTTTGGGCTTCCTTTTACATTTATGTAGCTAATTGTCAATCATGTAGTTGCAAAGAAGCTTCTTACACGTATTACTGGATATAGAGTAGGTTAAGCCTGAGTGATGTCATTCTCTGGCCCAATGATGCCACACATACGTCTAATTTTTTTATTTCGGCATGGATCTTCTATGGTGAGGCCCAGGAATTTTTATGTTCTGGCTGGTGAAACCCCAGTAAAAAAAAACCGTTGAGAAGGCCTGGTCTAATAAAGTGAGTCATTTGTCTTTCGGCAGAGGATGTACTGCTGTACACACCTGGTTCAACTCCCATATAAAAGGGAAGGATTGGCAATATCACACATATAGAAACTTAAGTCTGCTGAGAATACAGTACTTATTGTTCTACCACTATGTACTCTGTTTTTGTCACGATCTGTGGGTATGTGGACCCACTGGGCTGTACCACCGTAGCGAGATAGCAGCTGGCCAAACAGTGTACCAAGTCAATGTCTATATAGTCCAAGCACAAGGGTACCTGTAGCAGTTCAGACAGTGGTAACGGCTAGGCTCAGATGGGACCTTGCAGACACCAGGTGTGATGTAACACAGCAGGCATGACCGATGGCACAACACAACTGCAACTTTCTAAGGCACCGGAACAATGGTAGCACAGGATACAGGTAGCAGGTACGGGAACACTGAGAACAGGATAACACTAAGGGACCATTTGCAAGACTAACACAGGTAAACACAACAACACTGAGGCAATGAGCGAAAGGGCAGAGCCCTTTTTATAGTACAGGGTGATCATGGGTAATTGATGATTATTTTCATGTGCCCGTGCTAGCCCTTGAAGGCCGGGCACAAGCGCGCCCGCACCCTGCGGGACACAGCAGAACGGAGCGGTAGTGAGCGCTGGCATCTCCTGGAGAGGAGATGCAGGCCAGCGCTCACAGATCCATGGCTGCGGCCGTCGGGGGGTGGGTAATCCCAAAGGTCCGCAGCCGTGGACACTACAGTATTCCCCCTCTTCTTGGGACCAGAGCCAGAGAGGAACTTTTTAATGAGGGCAGGAGCATTGAGATTCTCTTCTGGCTCCCAGGACCTCTCCTTTGGACCAAACCCTTTCCAATCCACCAAATAAAACGTTCTTCCTCCTACTTTTTTGAAGTCTAGGATCTCCTTAACCTCGGATACATAGGAAGAACCGCTAAAGGCAACTGCAGGGCTAGGCGTTTTTGTGTAGCGGTTCAGAACCATAGGCTTCAGTAGGGACACATGAAAGGAGTTGGGGATCCTGGGGGTAGGAGACAGCCGAAGCTTGTAAGAGACGGGTTGATTTGCTGTAGGATCTCAAACGGTCCAAGGAACCTGGGAGCAAACTTGTATGACGGCACCCTCAGCTGGATATTGCTTGAGGATAGCCAGACTTTGGTACCTGCCTGCAGAATAGAGGACCGGGT
The DNA here is from genome assembly GCF_050947455.1 of Rhinoderma darwinii. Taxonomy (NCBI): domain Eukaryota; kingdom Metazoa; phylum Chordata; class Amphibia; order Anura; family Rhinodermatidae; genus Rhinoderma; species Rhinoderma darwinii. The sequence continues at coordinate 40,066,838 of NC_134691.1, read as the reverse complement.
TTGCTGCCAGACCTGTATAAAATCTCCAAATGCAGAGTCCGCTGTGGGTACCTTGGATGTAGCTGGAACAGGAAGAGGAATTCGTGGATGTTGGCCGTAGAAAATGTAGACTGGTGTGGAGGTGGTGTGTGGTTGTTGTACGAGAACTCGGGCCATGGAAGAAGCTGTACCCAATCATCATGTTGCATGGAGATGAAGGATGAAGTGGCGAAGATAATTCTCCATGATTTGGTTAATCCTCTCGACTTGTCCATTAGACTGGGGATGATAGGCTGAAGAAAAGTCCAACTTCACGTCTAGGAGTTTACAGAGGGCTCTCCAGAATTTCAAGGTGAACTGATACCCCCGATCAGACACGATATGAAGAGGCAAGCCATGCAAATGGAATATGTGCTGGATGAAGAGATTCGGCAGCCGAGGAGCAGAAGGTAGGCCGGTAGGCGGGATATAATCAGCCATCTTCGAGAACCGGTCCAACACCACCCAGACCATATTTCATCCTGCAAAGGACAGAAGGTCCGTGACAAAGTCCATTGCTATATGCTGCCAGGGAGAATTGGGCACATGCAGAGGCTGGAGCAGACCGGCAGGCTTGGAGTGAGTAACTTTGTTGGAAGCACACACAGTGAAGGACGAGACAAAGTCCACAATATCTTTGGGCAGCGTGGGCCACCAGAAATGATGCGCAATCAGATCTTGGGTCTTACGAGCACCTGCGTGCCCAGACAGTTTTTAGCTGTGCCTCCAGCGAAGGATTCTCCTCCTGTCTGCCAACCCCACAAAAATCCTCCCCAGAGGGTTGTCTCTCCAACCAATCCTAGGCATTGGAGTTTCTTTTGCTTCTGAGGGCACAAACGCACAACATGGCCTCCGAGGCCGCAATACAGACCAAGTCCTGAAGTGCGTCTGCAGTGTTTCTCCTGGGCAGACAGATTGAGCCGGTGCACCTGCATGGCTCCTCTGGTGGGACAACTCGTGAGGGCAACAGGGATTGCTGGAAGATAGGAGCCAGCTTAGGGAATCTTCTCTCCCGACGAACCTCTTAGGATCAATCCCAGATCCTCATGTCAATCCAGATGGCTAGAAGTATAAGGTCATCCAGGGTAGGTGGCAGATCACAAGCGGCAAGCTCGTCTTTAATTTTAGGAGACAGTCCCTGCCAGAATGTAGCCACCAAGGCCTCGTTGTTCTAGGACAGCTCTGCCGCCAGGGTGCAGAATGGCATGGCGTACTCGCCCACAGAGGTGTTCCCCTGGCGAAGGATCAGAAGAGATGCAGCTTCTGAGGAGAGTCGTCCAGGTTCTTCAGGTTCCGTGCAAAAAGTCTGTAGGAAACACTGGAAGTCACGGGTCTCTGGTCCCTGATGTTCCCAGATAGGGTTTGCCTATGCTAGGGCCTTGCCAGTAAGGAGTGAGACTATAAATGCAAGCCTTGCGCCATCAGTAGGAAATGCTCTGGCATTTAGACTGAAGTGGATCTGGCACTGGTTCAGAAATCCCCTGCAGGTCCTCGCCTCTTCATTGTAGCGAGGAGGTAGTGGCAGTGAGACTCAGGAGTGAGCACTGATCTGACAGGAGAAGTTGCAGGAGGAACTGCCGGAGCAACATGAACGGATGCTGAGATGACTGCAGCTTGTGCATCGAGCCGATGTGTAATGGCGTTGACCGCCTGGAGGGGTTGGTCCTGTCGTAATCGGCAGACTAGCATATCCGACTGCATGGCTTGTGATGACGTCACGGTCTTGGGTTGACCAGCGGGATCTGTGGGTATGTGGACCCACTGGGCTGTACCGCCTTAGTGGGATAGCAGCTGGCCAAACAGTGTACCAAGTCAATGTCTATATAGTCCAAGCACAAGGGTACCTGTAGCAGTTCAGACAGTAGTAACGGCTAGGCTCAGATGGGACCTTAGCAGCAGACACCATGCGTGGTGTAACACACTAGTCATGACCGATAGCACAACACGACTTCAACATTCTAAGGCACAGGAACAAATGGCAAGGGATACAGAGTACAGGTAGCAGGTACGGGAACACTGGGAACAGGATAACACTAAGGGACCATTTGATAGACTAACACGAGTAAACATAACAACGCTCAGGCAATGAGTGAAAGGGCAGAGCCCTTTTTATAGTCCAGGCTGATCATGGGTAATTGATGATTATTTTCATGTGCGCCCGCTCGTCCTTTAAGAACGGGCACGAGCATGCTCGCGCATCCTATGGGACACAGCAGAACGGAACGGAAGTAAGCACTGGCGTCTCCTGGGGAGGAGATGTGGCCAGCGCTCACAGATCCATGGCTGCGGCTGTCGGGGGGTAAGAAATCCCCACGGTCGGCGGTCGTGGACGCTACATTTTTCTTCCTATGTCAGCCAATTATACTCCTGCCCTCTTATTCCTCTCGCAACTAGAGCCAATGAGTAGCTAATTACAGTAGTCATTTAGTCACATAGTCACCCAAGTTTCTTGGAAAATGTAGACCCTGCTCTCCCTTCCCTCCTGACCTCTCGGTTTCTTCAGGTTTTCCACAAAATGTAATGATCTATGGCAGCCTGGGAGGGAAAAGCTGGAAAAGATAAGAAACAACAAATCCATAGTGCTTTAATACAGAATCCTGAATGAATCGCCACAAGTTTTAGGCTAGAGCTCCATGGCAACTTTCTGTCGCTTACGAGTCTCGGTAAAATTGAGGCATTACCACAGCTCGTGCTTGACCTTGATGTTTCACTATGGGAGAAAAAGTTGGATGATAATCACAAGAATTCCCACTACAACTCTCGACTATAATTTAAAGGGATTTTCTGGGAATCTACACTGATAGCCTGTTTTTAGGATAGACCATCAATTTGCGATTTGTTGTGGTCCGACCCCCAAAAATCCCACCGATCAGCAAAATGAAAGGTCTCCTTTAGTGTTTGTTCAGGCACATGCATGTGCGGTTTTGTGCCTAGTCCTGCAGTTCAGACCCATTCATTTTGTTCTGCTGATCGGTGGTGGTCCTGGTGGTCGGACCAACATAGAGAACATATTGACCTTTTTGTCCTTAGGATAGGCCGTCAAAACATATTGCTTCCAAAAAATCCTTTAACAATTTCACAGTTTCTCACATGATCGTTGATACACAGATCTTTGTCCATCTTCATCTCAGGCAGGTTGTCTGGTTTACCGTTTTTGTTTTTTTAATATCTACTAGCTGCCTAAGAGCAAACGTGTGTGTTTTTATTTTTTTGTACGAGCTCTTTATTATATTAGTGATGCACCTCCATGCCAAATATTAACAAAGTAAACATTGGCTGCTTGCTGGGCAGAGCAAACATCTGGTGCCATGAGTAGCGTATGTGGAGCTAAGTGGGTCAGTGTTGTCTGTGTGATTGTGATACTGATGGTCGGATGAGTGTTATTTTTTAGTAATAACAATGCCCTTCCTGGCGTAATGTCTCCTACTTCTTGCAAATATAACTTAGACACATATTATTGCCGTGGTGGAATATATACAGCCCTTACTTATATTGCAGAACTGATAAACTACATTTACTTATCATGTGGTTTCCACTGTCCCTCCCTTTTAAGTATTTTAAGGGTACCTATTCTTTATCGGCTGAAATTCTTTACTGATTCATTTTATAATATATTTTTTTATAAGGCCTGGAGCTCAATTGTTCTGATATATAACTTTAAATCCCCTGATTCCCTTCATACAGTCATAGAGTTAAATGATAAAATTCTGGCTGGAGCTTGAGAGCTTACTGAAGGTTTATTATTGAGTACGATTGGAGCTGTATAAATCCATCTTCTTTGCTCAAAGAAAACGTAATGTGCGGACCTCCAATGAAGTCGGGCAGTTGTCTCAATGGTAATGACAGCGAATATTGTATTTTGGAGTAACTATTATATTTTATTTACTGTCCATATGACTCTAGCTAGGTTCCTATAAGGCTAGGGGTAGACGGCGACTTTAGCCGGCCAAAGATCTCTGTATGCCCCTGCATGCATCGCACGTAATTAAAGTGAATGTGGCCACATTGCAACCCACAGGTTGCTATGACCGTGACCTGTCAGTCACAAGAAATTCACGGGGTTCGGATTTCTTGCCATGTAACTGGACTCCTCCTTTTCTGCTCCTGTCTTCAGCAACGGCCTTTCTGGATCCAGCCACAGCCCTCCTCCTCTGAACGTGCCACAGCCCTCCTCCTCTGAACGGGCCACAGCCCTCCTCCTCTGAACGGCCAGCAGCGTTAGGTTGCCGGCCCAACCGGTTCTTCTAGGTGACATCGGTCCTTGCAGCCTATTCTTCATGGCCACACTCCCCCAAGAGGTAGATTATACCCGCTCCCTATACCAGAGACTTAGACATTGTCAGCTTATGTTGATGAAAATTTGGAGAAAGGATTTATCTGTGATTCTTCTTCGTCAGTAAGGGCCTGTTCACATCAGCGTTGGCTTTTCGATCCGGGATTCCGTCGGAGGTTCAATGACGGAATAAATAGCGCAGTCGACTGCGCTATTGATTCCGTTGGAAAAACGGAAACCTGCCGGGATGGGGACGAACGGAAAGCATTAGCAATGTTTCCGTCACCATTGATCTCAATGGTGACGGAAATGCTAGCTGTAGTTTCAGTTTGACTTTCCGTTGCGGGGTTCACCCGACGGAAACCTCAGACGGAACCCCGGAACGTAAAGCCAACGCTGATATGAACAGGCCCTAAGAAGAATGGAACTATGTATTGATTATCGTGGTCTGAACAAGATCACAATGAAGAACAGATACCTATTACCACTGATCTCGTTATTTTACCAAGTTGGATCTGCATGGGGCCAACAATTTGTTCTGGATCAAGGAAGAAGAGGTGTGGAAAACCTCCTTCAAAACCCCGGCATGGGCAATTTGAATACCTGGTGATGCCATTTGGTCTCTGCAATTCCCCTGCTTTTTTCTGACAATTTGGGATTGATATCTTTTAGGGATGTTCTCGATCAGTATGTCCTGGTTTACCTAGACGACCTCTTAATCTAGTCCCAAGGTCTGAAAACTCATCATTGTCACATCTGTTCTGTATTACTCTGGTTCCGACAAAATTCGGAGGGTTTTCTCATGGATCCAGTCAAGGTTTCTGCTATTCAAAATTGGCCTCAACCTGTGGGTCTGAATGCTCTCCAAAGATAAGTGGGCTTTGCGAATTATTATCGTCAATTTATTCAAAATTTCTTCCAAGTGTTCAATACTCCCACTGCCCTAACCCAAAATTTGCCATTTTCTTCTGTTCAAGCCTTCTGCCAACTCAAGACATGCTTCTCTTCGGCTCTCCACCGCCCTGATGAAATAAACCATTCTTCTTGGAGGTTGACACACTTCACTGAACACAAAATTTTAGAGTATCTCCAGTTTGCTCAATCCACATCAAGTACGCTGATCCTTTGATCTTCCTGTTACACTTCCTGAGGATCTGGAACATATCATCAACCCAACTGTCTTCTGGACGCTACCAATATTTCTCCAGAAATTTCTCCTAGGGGACGTTCCTTCGTACTAGCTGATGTCTGCCGAAAAGTGGTATCTTGGTCTTATTCTTCATTGTTGTTGGGACAGTGAAATATACCAGCAATAACTCTTGTAGTACTATTGGTGGCCGGAATGGAGACAAGAAGTTAATGGTTCTTTGCCTCCTAGATCCTGAGATCCCGATGGACTTTGGAACCGATTTGTTTCCTGCTCATGGATTCACTACCATTTGGGTAGTGGTTCATCGATTCTCTAAGATGGCCCATTTTGTGTAAAGTATCTTGTCTGCCCTCAGCTGCTCTGTTGTCCCCAATATTCTTCAAATAAATATATAGCCTCTGTGGTCTTCCAGCTTGCATAGTCTTAGATCGTGGAGTACAGTTTGTTTCTAAACTCTGGTAAAGCTTTAACGATTTCTTGGGAGTTTTCCTCTGGTTTCCATCCTCAAATAATGGTCGGAAGAAACATATCAATTAGGTCCTATAAAAAGTATCTCCTAACCTATGCTAATGCTTATCAGAATAATTGGCCCAAGTTTCTCACAACCATCATGTCGTCCAGTAAGTGTCCTCTTACATGGCCCGACATGGGCCGTGTAAAGGATCTCCGATCAACGAGACAGCTCGTTGATCGGCACTCATTTTGCTATTTTCACAAGGTGCTATGTTTGGGGATGAGCGATCGTTACTACGATCTCTCGTCGCCATACATTTCTATCATGTCGGCAGCACAATTCCCTATTTACACAGGAAAATGTGCTGCCGACAACGATAATATTTCTTGCAGCAGAAACGATACAATCAGCCAATGAATAAGCATTTGCTTGTTCATTGGCTGATCCCTGCCCTGTTTACACAGGGCAATGATCAGGAATAAGCATTCATTTGTAGGCCCGTTTGCCCAATAATTGACACGTATAAAGGGCCTTAAAGGGGTTGTCAGAGATACCATCATATTTTCAAAAACCCCTTTAATGCATGTAATTTATAAATGTAAATACATTTGTAATATACTTACATTTTCCAAAGTGGCCCCGTTTCCAGATCCTGCCGTGGGGAACTTGACTGGTGACGTCACTCTCTGCAGTGGCTCTGCCGCTTTGTTAATCTTGAATTCTTTGCCGGGTAGACGACACGTCATTTGTCACGTGGTATATATCGGCTTGTTCTGCTTCACAGCCCGTGTCACTGCTGTTCTAGCGGTCCCTGCTGTTCTCGAGATAACAGCAGGGGCCGTGCATGCGCGTTACAACAGAACAAGCCGATATACACCACGACAGGGGTTCTGTCGGAGGTTTCCCTTGTGGAACCCCGCAACGGAAAGTCAAACGGAAACCTTCGCTTCCGTTTGCATCACCATTTATATCAATGGTGACGGAAACATTGGTAATGGTTTGCGTTTGTCACCGTTCCGGTAGGTTTACGTTTTTTTGACGGAATCAATAGCGCAGTCGACTCAATTGTGATGCAAACGGAAGCTGTGGTTCCCGTTTGACTTTCCGTTGCGGGGTTCCACGAGGGAAACCTCAGACGGAACCCCTGAATGGAAAGCCAATGCTGATGTGAACAGGCCCTAAGCCCTAGAGTTCAACTGTGTGCATGAGGCCTAAGAGGAAATATCATTGTTGTAACGTAACAGGTCAGCTCATAATAAGGCCTTATTCACACGAATGTATTTCACCTCCGTGTGCTGTGCCTTCAAATAACAACATATGGACCAATGTAATTCAATGGGACTATTCACACGTCCGTGTTTTTTCATGGAGCGTGAGTCTGTTGTGTGATACTCACCTCATGTCATATTCTGGTCCGCTTTTGCGGATCAGACTCGCCCATTTAAGTCTATGGCTGCGTGTAAAACATGGACATCGCACGGACGACATCCATATGCTTCACGCATCAGTTGCTAAAGAACTGCAGAGTTAAAAAAAGTAAAACCAGGAAGCGCTCGCAGAGGAGAAACACAGATGTCCCACGGAAATCGCACTGATGCAACACGGACAGTCATATGCAGGAAAAACGGCTTGTTTTTTACAAACCCAAATCGGCCACACTTGTGTGAATCAGGCCTAACTCAGAAATAAGACAATGGAAGCTTAAATCTGTATTCATGTTGCATTCGCTATTTTATCATGTGTGGCAAATTTAGCTCCAAATAAAACGCTGACGGGGTAAACTTTCACCAATTTGCTCATTTCACCTTATGGATTCTTCTTTGTTGTTATTTGATCCAAATCAATCAAAGCCTAAATTTCTACTATGTTTATGTTTCAGGTTTTGTGAACAAACTGACAGTAAATAAGGAAATGCTAGAAATGCAGACTCATACATCGGATAAAAATGGTGCAAAGATATTAGGAAATGTGGGGCCATATTTATGAAATACTTCACAGTGGGGGGATATTTTAAAAGCTTTATGCCAGTTTTCTGGTGTTTACATTTTTTTGGGGAGCACGCTATATTTTCTCTAAAATGTGCAACTTTTTACTTCTCTCGGTGGGCTTTAGCAGGAGGTGCGGGACCTCTCACAGAACGACAGACTTACCATAATTTGCACCAGAAACTGGCATAAGTTACGGCGCAAAGCAGAGGCGTAGCTAGGTTCTCCAGCACCCGGGGCAAAGTTTCAGTTTGGCGCCCCCCCCCCCCCCCAATCTCTTTCCCGACATCTCCTTCCCCCTCGCCATGTTAGTTTTCTCTAATAATCAATGAGGTGTCATTTTTTTCCACATTTTTTTTATGTAACTCGAGCATAAAGCCATTTGTACATTTTACAAGCAATATAGTTCTAAATACAGCACCAAAACAAAGCTCATTACATATATACAACACCAGAACCAAGCTAATTATATATATATACAGCACCAGAACAAGCTCAGTACAAATATACAACACCAGAACCAAGCTAAATATATATACAACACCAGAACCAAGCTCTGTACATATATATAGCTCCAGAAACAAGATCAGTACATATGTACAGCACCACAACCAAGCTCAGTACATATATACAGTGCCGGAACCAAGCTCAGTACATATATACAACACCAGAACCAACCTCAGTACATAAATACAACACCAGCACGAATACAGCTCAATTTAGTGCAACCCCTGCAGTATAGGTTTGCACTAAATTGTATACAGCGCCCAGCATGGCCCAAACCGTGATAAGGATATGGTGGGAGTTGCTGTTTCACAAAAAAAAACTAAAAACATACGACCAATCATTTTGCTGCAGATCATACAGTGACTACAATACTGATTAGAGGCAGAATAAACGTTTACATTAAGTGACTCACCGGTGACTATCTCAGATCCTAGTTGTTCCTTTTCTCTTTTTTTTCTCCATCCGGTCAAGACCTCTATGATGACTTCTCCTGGCCACAGCCCATTTCTGCAGTATACAACTCAGATGTCTTCAGCTTCCCACTGTTCAAACATTTCTACACCTATAGACAAATATAAAGTTATCATGGTGCCAGACACTTAAATATAATAGCACCATACACTATACCTGAATATAATATCACCATACACTCCACCTCTAATTATAATAGCACCATACACTGTGTCCCACACACACACACAGACACCGTGCCCCCTGTAGATATTGCCCCCCATAGAGCCCCATGTAGATAGTGCCCTACATAGATCCCCCTGTAGATAGTGACCCCCATAGAGCCCCTGTAGATAGTGTCCCACATATAGCCACCCCTGTAGATAGTGCCCACATATAGCCCCCAAGTAGATAGTGCCCCACATATAGCCCCCCTGTAGATAGTTCTCCACATATAGCCCATCCCTGTAGATAGTGCCCTACGTATATCTCCCCTATAAATAGTGCTCCACATGTAGCCCACCCCTGTATATAGTGCCTCACATATAGCTCCCTCTATAGTGCTCCATATATAGCCTACCCCTGTATATAGCGCCCCTGTAGATATAGCCCATCCCTGTATATAGTGCCCAACATATAGCCCACACCTGTAGATAGTGCCCTACATATATCTCACCCTATAAATAGTGCTGCACATATAGCCCACCACTGTATATAGTGCCTCACATATAGCCCACCCCCGTATATAGCCCCACCTGTAGATAGAGCCGAACTCTGTATATAGCCCCCCTGTAGATAGAGCCTACCTCTGTATATAGCCCTCCTGAAGATAGATCCTGGCCTCTGTAGATAGAGCCCCCCCTGTAGATAATGTCACAAAGAAGGGTGGCACTATACACAAGGGGGGAGCAGAGTGGCACTATATACAAGGGGGGAGCAGGGTGGCACTATATACAAGCAGGGAGGCAATATACAAGGGGGAGCAGGGTGGCACTATATACAAGGGGGCTGTGTGGCACTATACACAAGGGGGGAGTTGTGCGGCACTATCTACTAGGGGGGCTGTATGGCACTATTTAAAAGGGGGAGGGCTGTGTGGCGCAATCTACAGGGGTCTGTGTCTGGCACTATCTACAGGGGTCTGTGGCACTATCTACACGAGAGGGGGTGTGGCACTATATTCAAGGGGAGGGCTGTGTGGCACTATATACTAGGGGGGCTGTGTGGCACTATATACAAAGGGGGGCTGTGGCACTATACTCAAGGTGGGGAGCTGTGTGGCACTACATACAAGTGGCTGTGTGGCACTACTAAGTGGGGGCTGTGTGGCACAACTAAGGCAGGGCTGTGTGGCACCTTCTACTAGGGGGGCTGTGGCGCTATCTACAGGGGTCTGTGTGGCACTATCTACAGGGGACTGTGTGGCACTGTCTACTAAGGGGGAGCTGTGTGCCACTATATTCAAGGGAGGGGTATGTGTGGCACCATCTACAAGGGGGAGGTGGGGGCGCTATCTACAAGTGGGTTGTGACACTCTACGGGGGGGCTGTATAGAACTGTATACAGGGGGGGGGGCTGTATAGCACTGTCTACAAGGGTGAGGTGGGGGTGTATCTACAAGTGGGGTGTGACACTGTCTACAGGGGGGCTGTATAACACTATCTAGAAGTCAAAGTCAAAAGTTTGCTATGGGGCCCATTCTTTCTTAGTTATGCCCCTGCTTGTAGATTTATGTTCCACGGACACTGAAGTCTTCAGGTTACACGCGCTTTCTATATCCACTTTCTTTTTCTTTTCACTATATGGAAACTTGCAAATATTTGAATCAGTACTACTATTACTGTATAGGCTATGGATAGCCCTCCATACACATTACGAGGGCCAGCGACCAATCAATGTGTGTTAAATAAGCGATCGGTCATGTTGGATTTTCTGACCGGCTGGCTGAAAATATGCATTTGCCACTTTGCACAAGTGTTTTGTGTTTGTTTTGTTAACATTTTTCTTTTTACTTTTTCCTGATCTGCCAGTTGAATCTGGCATGACGATGGTTGGATGGTTCACATAAAAGATCTGACGTATGATTTATTGACCACATTGTGTCCGATCCTTATCTTTAATGTATGGCCCCCATTACAGTCCAGATCTGCATTCACATGCTTTGAGGCTTCAGAGCTAAAATCTCCCAGCATTCCTTGATGACTTCGTGGATTTACACTCTGGGAACTGGACACTGTATCTGAGGTAGAAAAAAATAAAAACCGTAGGAGCTCAGCCAACCTGTTAGAAATGTGTCTGACAACAAGCTTTTTGACTGTTTTCAATGACAACCAGCAGAATTGTGAATACAGCTCTGGAATATCATACAGGATGTAACTCCATATCAGTACAAGATAAATTATACTATGTGTTTAAAGAATTACTTAATGTTTTATGTAGATTATAGTCATATATATATTAATGTAAAATTGTGTTCCAATGTGGATATAGCTTTCATGTCAGTACTTTTGGCACTTAGCAATTAATAATAAACAGTTTATATACATAACCATTTCACACCTAGGGATAAAAGTACAGGGACTATTGCTTGTTCAACATTTTTGGTAGTAAGTTATTACATGTTTTGGAGCTTCTTGTTTTTACTATAGGAAATACAATGATCGAAAGTAGCTCAAATTCAGATGTCTAGTAGATTGTAGTGATTGTTGTTAGCTTAAACTTACATGAGGTGGCTATTTTTTTTTTTAAAAAGAACTACTAAAAATTTTCTTTGCACAATTAGGGAATTCCGGGTCAATAGAGAAGGGAAGGTCACCTGTTTAGGATCCTCTATTTCCCCGAGTTAAGAGCAGGTCCAAAAAGTTTTTTTTTTACTCTGGAGGACCCGACTGTGAAACGTGTAATGCTTTATTTCACCTGTGGTGTCACTGCAGGGAAATTAAACACTTACTGCAAAGTTTGATTATGGTTGCAGCTGATTGCTGGGGGTCACAGCAACAGCCGCATATTAACAAAAAGGTATTGTCCAAAGCAGATAACCCCTTTAAAGAGGATCTGTCACTAGTTTAGTAATGCCCTATCTATTAGGTAATCTAATAGGCGCTGTCACACTGATAATACTAGTGAAAATTGTGTCCCAAAAAGTTTATTATTTTAAAAGTCATGAGCTTTTTTCTAAATATGCAAATTAGGCTATACTAGACAAGTGGGAGGTAACAGCAGCGATTCTCCTGAAGTGGAGCTACCACACAGCCTCTGACGCTGATACAATTGACATAGCTGGCAAGGGAATCATTGGTTCCTTTCCCAGCCATTCTGCATTTTTTTTTGTGATGCAAGCCTGTGTCGTTCTGCTGGAGCAGGCATGGTCAGAAGAGAGGACGGCGCAGGAACGGGGACAGATGAGTGCGGCACTATTTACAGGGGGCAGTGTGCCGCTATCTACATTGGCACTTTGGCACTATGTGAGCACTATCTACAGGGGACAGGGTGGCGCTATCTACATGGGCACTGTGTGTGGCACTATCTACTAGTCCTTCTCAAAGAACTAGAATATCCTCAAAAAGTTAATTTATTTCAGTAATTTATTTCAAAAAGTGAAACTCATATTATATATAGATTCATTACACACAGTGATGTATTTCCAGCATTTTTTTCCTTTAATGTTGAAAATTATGATTATAACAGTTAATGAAAACCCAAAATGTAGTCTCACAGAAATTAGAATATTGTATAGGCCCAATTTCAAAAATTATTTTTAAAACCGAAATGTTGGCCTACTGAGAAGTATGTACAGTATATGCCCTCAATACTTGGTCGGGGCTCCTTTTGCATGAATTACTGCATCAATGCGGCGTGGCATGGAGGCGACCAGCCTGTGCCACTGCTGAGGTGTTATCAATGTGGCGTGGCATGGAGGCGATCAGCCGGTGGCACTGGTGAGGTGTTATGGAAGCCCAGGTTGCTTTGATAGTGGCCTTCAGCTCATCTGCATTGTTGGGTCTGATGTCTCATCTTCCTCTTGACAATTCCCTATAGATTCTCTATGGGGTTTAGGTCAGGCGAGTTTGCTGGCCAATCAAGCGCAGTGATACTGTGGTTATTAAACCAGGTATTGGAACTTTTGGTATTGTGGGCAGGTGCCAAGTCCTGCTGGAAAATGAAATCCTCATCTCCATAAAGCTTGTCAGCAGAGGGAAGCATGAAGTGCTGGGAAATGTCCTGGTGGACGGCTGCGCTGACTCTGGACTTGATATAACACAGTGGGCCAACACCAACAGATGACATGGCCCCCAAACCATCACTGACTGTGAAAACTTCACACTGGACCACAAGCAACTTGGATTGATGCCTCTCCACCCTTCCTCGAGACTCTGGGACCAAGATTTCCAAATGAAATGCAAAATTTACTTTCATCTGAAAACAGGACTTTGGACCACTGGGCAAAAGACCAGTAATTTTTCTCCTTAGCCCAGGTAAGACGCTTCTGACGTTGTCTCTGGGTCATGAGTGGCTTGACACAAGGCATGCGACAGTTGTTGTCCATGTCCTGGATACGTCTGTGTGTGTGGCGGCTCCTGAAGCACTGACTCCAGCCACAGCCCACTCCTTGCGAATCTCCCCCAGATTCTTGAATGGCCTTTTCTTGACAATCCTTTCAAGGCTGCGGTTATCCCTGTTGCTTGTGCACCTTTTTCTATCACACCTTTTTCTTCCTCTCATCTTCCCATTAATATACTTGGATGCAGCACTCTGTGAACAGCCAGCTTCTTTAGCAATGTCCTGTGGCTTCCCCTCCTTGTGGACGGTGTCAATGACTCTTCTGTACAAATTGTCAAGTCAGCATCTTCCCCATGATTGTGCAGCCTCCTGAATCAGACTGTTGGACCATTTAAAGGCTTAGGAAACCTTTGCAGGTGTTTTATGTTGATTAGCTGGTTAGAGTGTAACACCATAAATCTACAATCTTCAACTTCTACCCAATATTCTAATTTTTTGAGAGACTAAATTTTGGGTTTCATTAACTGTTAGCCATAATCTTCAACATTAAAAGAAAAAAATGCTGGAAATAGATCACTCTGTGTGTAATGAATCTATATAATATACTGTATGTGTTTCACTTTTTGAATTGAATTACTAAAATAAATTAACTTTTTGATGATATTCTAATTCATTGAGAAGGACTAGTGTATTCGCACTGTGGCACTATCTACAGGAGGCAGTGTGTGGCACTGTCTACATGAGCACTATGGCAATATTTACAGGGGACACTGTGGCACTATCTACATGGGCACTATCTACATGGGCACTATCTACATGGGCACTATCTACATGGGCACTATCAACATGGGCACTATCAACATGGGCACTATCAACATGGGCACTACCTACAGGGGCAATATGGCACTTTCTACATGGACATTGTGTTTTAAGGGGTTTAAATTAATTTGTTTTTTAACGGACATGAAAAACAGATGGCAAACGGATGACAAACAGACATTAAAAACGGTCGGACGGCCAGGTAATGGATTAAAATTTTGATACACAGAGGTTAAACGTCCGTGAATATAGCCGGAGTCTGAGAGACTCTCGTGAATGAGCCCTAAAGGTGAACAGTCTAACAGAATAAATGTTGGTTTATCAGATGTATTATTTGTATTGCCAGTGTTTGTACTGCCCAGACTGTGGGAATTACCATGTGTCTGCTGTTTTCTGATCCCAAGATGTAATAATTAATTCCAAATTCCCAATCAGGTACATTTGTTAAAATAGACATTTGGTTCATTCCTCCCATCAAAAAATATTGTGCAAATATTAATAGAATTGTGACATATTCTCAGAAATGGTAAAGTGGTGGGGGGAGTTCTAAAAGTGCCAAGTACTCTGGTGGGGATCCCACTGTTAGGACCCCGATCTATCAGACATTGATCGCCTATGCCATCCATATACCATCAATATTAGTCATTGAAAACCCCCTTTAATCAGGACCAAATTTGGGACCATGAAATAACATCAAGGACTCATTCAGACGAGTGAGTGCATTAATAATCTGCTGCAAAAACTACCTGTTATTTCATGCGTCTATATACTTACTGTATTCATATGCCCATGTTGAACACATAAAAGTCCAAAAAGTGATGCATTGTGAAAACTGTGTTATAGAATGTATGCGTTCTCTTTTATTGACCAAGAAAAATACACGTGGGATGATACAGGGGTATTTAATATCCTCTGCATTTTTTTCACTAAGGGTAGCAGTCCCTTTGTTTTAGGCATTGGTGGGGGACCCATCAGTCACACCCCAGGACATTGGTGGCATATATAATTGATATTCCATTAAGGCCTTATTCACACGGGCGTGTCCGATTTGTGTCTGCAAAAATAGACCGTATGTCATGCATATGAATGTCCGTGTTGCATCCGTGTGGTTTCTGTGGATCGTCCGTTTTTCTCGTCCATTTTTCTCCTCTGTAAGCACCTCCTGGTGTCACTTTTTTTTTTCTCTGAACTTCCTTATCAACTGATCCGTGGAAAGCGGACAGCACACGTATGTCGTCCATGTGCTACCCGTTTTTTTTTTCATGCACTCATAGGCTTCAATGGGCGAGTCTGGTCTGCAAAAACAGCTGAGAATAGGACATGCTGTAAATTTATCGCAACGGACACATAATCCGTGAAAAAAAATGGATGTGTGAAAGGCCTATTCACTTGTATGGGTCAGTGTGCTGTCCAATGTTTACACGGACTGCACACGTACGATAAATACGTTCGTGTAAATAAGGCCTTACGTATATCCAAAACTCCTATAAAGTGACATCCTCTTTCCGATTGGAGCTGCTGGGGTGATAAGTTGATCGCCACGGGTCCAGTTTCACCGGGAAATATTTGACTTTGCCAGGGGAAGCCACAGCCAGCCAGACATGAGATGCATGTGATACATGGACGTCTCGAGCCCGCCAGAGTGGCAGGTGCTTATACAGAATGGCTCTTTGTTCTGGCTCATTGAGGTTGGTCCCGAGCGGGCACCCCTTCCTTTGATGTCCATCTCCCCTAACAGGGCATAAGGACAGGCGATGTCTTTAAAGACATCACAGACATTTAGTTCATATCCACAGGCTGTTTGCGGAACTCCTATAAAAGTGAATGCAGAGAGACGCGCAGCCACCTCTCCATTCATTCTCTGCATGGCTACGACCTCAACTGGCTTTACGAGGTTGGACTGCATCTATATCCTCTGGATATGCCATAAATGTCTGTAATGGGAATGTTGTTTTAAGGACTTTCATATAGTCAGATAACACACCAGTGCGAGGTGTAAATTAGTCCATAAAGATAATTGTATTTAATTGGACTTTTTTTATTAGTCTTTACTTATATTTTTATACTTTTTATTAGTACAGTTATATTTTCATTGTCAAATGTGTGGCGTAAAGTCCCTTTTACACGGGACAATGATCAGGCAAACGAGAATACATATGAACGCTTGTTCATCGGCTGATCGCATTTTTTACGCAGCAATACATTTTAGTGTCGTCGGCAGCACATAACAATGTTCTGCCGACATAATACATGGGGACGAGTGCTGGTGGTAGCGATCGCTCGTCCCCATACATAACCAATCATTGCCCCTTGTGAAAAGAGCAAACGAGCGCTGATCAACGAGCTGTCTCGTTGATTGGCGGTTTCCCGAACCATATTGGCCGGTGTGAAATGACCTTTAGAAGTTTATTTCACTCTTTTTCTAAATGTCTTTTTGTCTTCAGTATTCTTGCTCGCTCTCGCTCTATAAGTGTGGCATTTGCTGTTTTAGAAGCATGTTAGCTGTGGATTTTATGTTTAGCTGATGTTGACACACAATGGATACTGTCATTATTCAGGCTGACTAACACCTACGCATTGTGCGCCTGTGATGTCACCACCTACTAGTGAATTGATCAGTTGAATTCTCATAAATATTTATTTAGCCAACAACAAAATTACTGTCTGCACTTTGTATAAGTGACAGATACACTTTAATGCCCTCTGTTGTCAACAGTATAGAGTTCTGAATTGCTGGTATAAGACTTGTCTTACACCGTCAAATGTCTTTTAGCCAATTTATTGGTTACATAATGCAGAATTTTTTGTCTGCAGTGCCCCTTTAAGCATATATTCATTAACCCCTTCCCTCTTTAGCCACTTTTGACCTTCCTGACAGAGCCTCATTTTTCAAATCTGACATGTGTCACTTTATGTGGTAATAACTCCGGAATGCTTTCACCTATCCAAGCGATTCTGAGATTGTTTTCTCGTGATACATTGGACTTTATGTTACTGGCAAAATTTGCTCGATATGTTCAGTATTTAATTGTGAAAAACACCAAAATTTAGCGAAAAATTGCAAAAATTAGCATTTTTCTCAATTTAAATGTATCTGCTTGTAAGACAGGCAGTTATAATACACAAAATTGTTGCTAATTAACATCCCCCATATGTCTACTTTAGATTGGCATCGTTTTTTGAACATCCTTTTATTTTTCTATGACCTCACAAGGCTTACAACTTTAGCAGCAATTTCTCACATTTTCAAGAAAATTTCAAAAGGCTATTTTTACAGGGGCCAGTTCAGTTGTGAAGTGGTTTTGAGGGCCTTATATATTAGAAACCCCAAAAAAGTCACCCCATTTTAAAAACTTCACCCCTCAAAGTATTCAAAACAGCATTTAGAAAATGTCTTAACCCTTTAAACATTTCACAGGAATTAAAGCAAAGTAGAGGTGAAATTTACAAATTTCATATTTTTCTGCAGAAATACATTTTTAATACAATTTTTTTTATAACACAGAAGGTTTTACCAGAGAAATGCAACTCAATATTTGTTGCCCAGTTTTTGCAGTTTTAGGAAATATCCCACATGTGGCCCCAGCGTGCTACTGGACTGAAACACCGGCCTCAGAAGCAAAGGAGCACCTAGTGGATTTTGGGGCCTTATTTTTGTTAGAATATATTTTAGGCACCATGTCAGGTTTGAAGGGCTCTTGCGGTGCCAAAACAGTCAAAATCCCCCAAAAGTGACCCCATCTGGGAAACTAGACACCTCAAGGAAATTATCTAGGGGTGTAGTGAGCATTTTCACCGCACAGGTTTTTTACAGAAATTATTGGAAGTAGGCCGTGAAAATTAAAATCAACATTTCTTCAAAGAAAATGTAGGTTTAGCGATTTTTTTTCTCATTTCCACAAGGACTAAAGGAGAAAAATCACCATAAAATTTGTAAAGAAATTTCTCCCGAGTAAAACAGTACCCCACATGTGGTAATAAACGGCTGTTTGGACACACGGCGAGGCTGAGAAGGGAAAGAGCGCCATTTGGCTTTTGGAACTCAAATTTAGCAGGAATGGTTTGCGGAGGCCATGTTACATTTACAAAGCCCCTGAGGGGACAAAACAGTGGAAACCCCCCACAAGTGACCCCATTTTGGAAACAACACCCATTGAGGAAATTATCTAGGGGTATAGTGAGCGATTTGACACCACAGTTTTTTTGCAGAAATTATTGGAAGTAGGCCCTGAAAATAATAATCTACATTTTTTCAAAGAAAATGTAGGTTTAGCTAATTTTTTCTCATTTCCAGAAGGACTAAAGGAGAAAAAGCACCACAAAATTTGTAAAGCAATTTCTCCCGAGTAAAACAATACCCCACATGTGGTAATAAACGGCTGTTTGGACACACGGCAGGGCTTAGAAGGGAAAGAGCACTATTTGACTTTTTGAGATCACATTTAGCAGGAATGATTTGCGGAGGCCAGGTCACATTTGCAAAGCCCCTGAGGGGACAAAACAATGAAAACGCCCAAAAAGGGACTCCATTTAGGAAACTACACCTCTTGAAGAATGCATCTAGGGGTGTAGTGAGCATTTTGACCCCACAGATGTTTCATAGAATTTATTAGAATTAGGCAGTGAAAATAAAAACAGTCCTTTTTCTTCAATAAGACGTAGCTTTAGCGCAAATTTTTTCATTTTCTCAACAAATAAAGGAAAAAAAGAACCCAACATTTGTAAAGCTATTTCTCCCGAGTACGGCAATACCCCATATGTGGTCATAAACTGCTGTTTGGGCAAACGGCAGGGCTCAGAAGGGAAGGACCGCCATTTGGAGTGCAGATGTTGCTGGATTGGTTTCTGGGCACCTGTGGGCCCAAAACAGTGGAAACCCCCCAGAAGTGACCCCATTTTGTAAACTACACCCCTCAATGCATTTACCAAGGGGTGTAGTAAGCATTTTAACCCTGCAGGTGTTTTGTAGAAATTAGTGTGCGCTCAATGTTGCAGAGTGAAAATGGGATTTTTTTCCATAGATATGCCAATATGTGGTGCCCGGCTTGTGCCACCATAACAAGACAGCTCTCTAATTATTATGCGGTGTTTCCCGGTTTTAGAAACACCCTACATGTGGCCCTAATCTTTTGTCTGGACATATGACAGGGCTCAGAAGTGAAAGATTACCATGCGGAGTGGAGGCCTAATTTGGCGATTTACAAAGTATTGGTTCACAACTGCAGAGGCTCAGATGTGAAATAATAAAAAGAAACCCCTGATAAGTGACCCCATTATGGAACTGCACCCCTCAAGGCATTTATTAAGGGGTGTAGTGAGCATTTTCACCCCACAGGTCTTTTCCATAAATGAATGCGCTGCGGATGGTGCAAATTAAAAATTTATATTTTTCCCTAGATATGCCATTCAGTGGCAAATATGTCATGCCCAGCTTATGACGCTGGAGACACACACCACAAAAATTGTTAAAAGGGTTCTCACGGGTATGACGGTGCCATATATGTTGAAGGAAACTGCTGTTTGGGCACGCTGTAGGGTTCAGGGCCGAGGGAGCACCATTTGGCTTTTGGAGAGCGGATTTTGCTTGGTACTATATTTGTTTGAGTATTGCTGGTGTTTTATAATGTGGGGGTACATGTAAGCGGGGCGGAGTATATAAGGGGCATAGTCAGGTGGTATAAAAAAATAAAAATAATCCATAGATGTGTGTTACGCTGTGAAGCAATCCTTTCTGCACAGGCCGGTGTCGCACTGATAAATGGTGTCATTTCTTATCCCCCTTTTGGTCCACACTCCGCGCCTTTGTAGTTTGGGGAATTTTGCTGGGAAAGTATTATCCTGGTATAATACGGGCACCGTCGCTTCCATCGGATATGATTGGGCCCTCCCTTCCTGGTTCCCTAATTTTAGGTCCTTGATAAATCGCCTCTTGAAACAGAAGAAATGTTCTCCTCGGGCACAACTGCATATTTTTTTATTTCCTGACTTATTGGAGCCATAACTAATTTTATTTTTCATAGACGTAGCGGTATGAGGGCTGGTTTGTTGCGGGACGAGCTGTAGTTATTATTGGTACCATTTTGGGGTACATGTGACTTTTTGATCACCTTTTATCCTATTTTTTGGGATGCCAGGTAAACCAAAAAACGCAATTCTGGCACAGCTTTTTTTGGTTTTTTTTTATACAGAGTTCACCACGCATTATAAACTACATGTTACCTTTATTCTGCGGGTCAGTACGATTCCGGCGATACCTAATTTATAGCACTTTTTTATGTTTTACAACTTTTTGCACAATAAAATTACTTTTGTAAAAAGAATGTATTTTTTCTGTCGCCAAGTTGCTAGAACCATAACGTTTTAATTTTTTTGTCGACGGAGTTGTATGAGGGCTTGTTTTTTGCGGGACGAGCTATAGTTTTTATAGGTACCATTTTTGGATACGTGCGACTTTTTGATCACTTTTTATTGTAATATTTGTAGGGCAAAGTGACTAAAAAACAGAAACTCTGGTAACGTTTTTTACGGGTTTTTTTTACGCTGTTCACCGCGTGCAATAAATAATATAATATTTTGATACCTCCGGTCGTTACGGTCGTGGCGATACCAAATACATATGGTTTATTATTATTTTTCAATAATAAAGGACTTGATAAGAGTAAAAGGGGGATTGTGTGTTATTTGATTACTTGAAACTTTTATTGTTTTCAAACTTTTATTTTTTGCACTTTTTTTTTACACTTTTTTATACTTTTTTTACACTTTTTCTCAAGTCCCACTAGGGGACTTGAAGGTCCAACGGTCAGATTTTTTTTTTTCTAATACATTGCACTACCTATGTAGTGCAATGTATTAGATCTGTCAGTCATTCACTGACAGCAAGCCGTTTAGGCTTCGCCTCCCGGCGGGGCCTAAATCGGCTTCCGTAATGGCAGAGCAGGAGACCATTGTGTCTCCTGTTGCCATAACAGCAGTCGCCAGTCCCGATTGCCTGTCAGGGCTGGCGATCTGCTTGTAACCGCTACGATGCAGCAATCGCTTTCGATTGCTGCATCGAAGGGGTTAATGGCAGGGATCGGAGCTAGCTCCGGTTCCTGCCGTTACAGGTGGATGTCAGCTGTACAGTACAGCTGACTTCCACCGCTGATGACGCCGGATCAGCTCCTGACCCGGCGCCATCTTGCCGGCAGCTACGGAAGCCGATCAGGCTCCGCCGCCGGGCGGATCTTGACCGGCTTCGGTGCTAGGCAGACCGGGAGGCCAGTATTAGGCCTCCGGTTGCCATTGCAGCCACCGGAACCCCGGCAATTTCATTACTGGGGTTCCGATGAGCTGCAAACACCTTAAGTGCAGCGATCGCGTTTGAGCGCTGCACTTAAGGGGTTAATGGCGGGGATCGAAGCTAATTTCGGTCCCCGCCGTTACAGTCGGATGTCAGCTGTAAGATACAGCTGAGATCCGGTGATGATGGGACCGGCTCAGCTTCTGAGCCGGTGCCAAACGTTTGACGTACATGTACGGCAAGATGCGGGAAGTCAGTACTTTCCATGACGTACATGTACGTCAAATGTCGGGAAGGGGTTAATGAGCACTATTTTAAAGTCTACATATAAAATAAATCTACATAAAAAGTTGAGTAACTTTGTAAATACATTACATTACTTGTACTGTAAGGATCCTGAGTTACAACCTGTATTATAGTCCAGAGCTGAAATCTCCCAGCATTCCCTGCTGGCTCGATGTTAGCCTAGACTCTAGGCCCTAGAGCTTTCTCTGGTGATTTGCATAGGTGATTCTAAGGCCCCATGCACACGAATGTGTTTTTACAGCTGCAATTCACCCGCAGTCCCATTCACCTGCGGTCCCATTCATTTCTATGGGCCCATGCACACGACCATGGTTTCCACGGTCCGTGCATTTCCCGGGAGCCCGGACCGCAAAAAGCTAGGACATGTCTTAGTACGGCCGCATTTTGCATTGAAATGAATGTGCACGGCCCGTGATTTGCGGGCGGCCCACGGGTGGCACTCCGCGGCCGTCCGAGCCGCAAATCACGGGCCGTGCACACTACTACGGTCGTGTGCATGAGCCCTTACTCTCCAACTGCATTATAGGAGCTCAGCTAAACTATTAGAGGCGTGTCTGATGAGAAGCTTGTCGAATGTTTCCCATAGCAATGAGTAGAATCGTGAATGCAGCTCTGGACTATGATACAGGCTGTAACTCAGGATTAGTATAAGATAAGTAATGTAATGTATTTACAAAGCAACACAACTTTTTAGGTAGATTATTTCTATATAAAGTGCAAAATGTCCAAACGTGAGCATACCCTTAACAATTACTCAGGCACGGAGGCATTGGTGGTTTATATAAATTGTGGTTGTTTGCTGGTGTAGGTCTGAAGTACAAAATAGCACATACACATATTCTATATTGTATGTATTTGACAATACCATTTGACTATTTTTATGCTCCTTGTAGTTGACTGTTTTATTTTTGGGTGCGGTTTAGTTTGTCACAAATGTTTTTCCTATTTAGAATGAAGGTGCCAGTTTTGGGTCCGTGATACAAGCCACCAGGACTTCTGTAGTATAGAATGTCCCCGCGTTAGTCTTCATTACTAGCATGGAGATCCATTATGGTCACCTCTGGTGTAGAAGCATTATCTGGCGGGTTCCTGGGGATTACCAGGGGAAATTACTCCAAGGACCAACCTCCATTTATACAGCAAATGTTCACATCCACTTGTATTCTTTTGTGATCATTGTACCACAGGACATATCATCAATAAGGCCGTTATTTATGAATCAGCCCATAAGAAATAGACCCTAGTAGTAAGTGTTTGTCTCCAAATAGGGTCTTCTTCTGCTGGACCTTTGGGGCCCATTAATGTATCAGAGCCTGAGCCCAACGGAGGATCCTCTGTATCACATCAGCCTCTGTGTACTCTCCATTAAAAGGGAAAACTGACTGAGTCATATAAACTAAAGGGTTTCGACTCTACTGCCAAGTTTCAAAAATACTATGACATCCCTAGTCCCACAAGGGCACAATAGTATTTAGGACAGCCACTAGCTGGGGAGCCATATGCAGGAGGTCTGAGAGCTACATGTGGCTCCTGAGCCACTGGTTAAGGAAACCTTCAGAGAAATCTCACAATTTACTATATTGTAGGGACATTCTGAGGTTAGGTCAGAGGTCGCCACTTTTTGGCCCCCTTATTCCATTGTTACCTGGTGATGTCATCCACAGACTGCAGAACATTGTATTTGTTCCTCACAAGGGTCCAGCTCTACCAGTACATATTGTGTCCCTAGTCGAATGAACGCTTTAATGCAGCTGATTGACCTTTTTTGGGATATTTCATTTTGTTATTAGATATGAATGAAAACTTTAGAAAATGTGTTCGCAGAGCTTACACTTAACACATTTGCAAAGATTGACAAGACTCTGCCAAGAACTGAAATTTAAGTGAAGACCTGCTGTCTGAGGCTGCCGATACTGTTTGCAAATTTTTGTTGACTGCGTAGATTTTCACGGCAGAATCATTAAATAACCTACTGCTTCCTATCTCTACATCTGTCTCAGGAAGCCCCTTCAGTAGTTTAAATCTGCATATTTATCAGGTATAAAGGTTGAATATCTTCAGCATAATTTACACCCAGAAGCAGGAGCGGTGCACGGCAGTTTAGACCTATTATTTATCACTTTTCCTGCCTGTCAGCCCGGTTACGTCAAGCAGTCTGTATATGTTTTCCCGTAACTCATGTATAGTCACCTTGTGAGTCCCCTTGATGTTTTGGCTGGTCTAATTATCTATACACTTTTATTTTTAAAGGGCTTTGCCCACAAACCTTATTGCTCAAATCCTAATGTCCATGAATTTCTAAGGTCTTCAATATAATTTTTAGCCATTTACTTTACATGTTTAGACTTTTTTAGTCTCCGGCCGGTCCCCTGCGCTTCCGCTCCTTCTCCTGGCAAATCTGTGTATTGGGCGGCGGGCATAGAGTGAGCGATCACGTGACTGCAACAATGCTCTGCAGGCTACCTTTCCCATAATTATTTTGGTCTGCAGAGCACGCTCCCAAGTTCTCCTGCTTACCACAGTGTGCCGAATCCTGTCCCCCGTGCCCACGATCTTCTGCTTTCCCTGATTTTCCTCTATTTCATGGGCAACCTTTCCGATGGGCTGCAGCGGCAGGGAAACTGCGCATGCGCTGACAAAGAAGGTTCATGAGAGGGAATCTGTGGTCTGCATCTATACATGCGCGACCATAGATGGTAGGGTGCCTCATAATCGGATCCAAGGGCAACATAAAAAAACAAACTTTAGGACTTCTGACAGGGCGATGGTACAGAACGTTGCTAACACTGAAACGCTGCATTCTATTCAATTGCTTCCAATTGACAAAATATGTAACATTAGATTCCCTTTACATTTAACTAAGACTATGTTTGTGTGTAATCCCCTTTGAAAGAAATGATCTGTCATGGCAGATATTCTCTTAGTATAGAAGCTTGGTGGGGACTTAAAGCGTTTGTCCGACATCACCAAAAAACAGGCCAGGGGGGGGGGGGGGGGGGAATACCATCAAACAATAAAAGAAGTACAAGTTACCTGTTAAAGTCACTGACACTCCAGCGCCGCTGCTCCTGTCTCTGTTTACTGTGCTGCAGCGATGACATCATGTCGATACACTTGACCGCTTCAACCACCACAACCATATACCAATGGGGAGCACTGGAGCTGCAGGGGATTTAACAGGTAAGTTATGCTTTTTTTTATTATTTGATGGCGTTTCTTCCACTTGGCCCGTTTTTTCTGGTGATCCCGGACCACCCCTTTAAGGTTCTCATACACATTAAATAATTGTCCGCTAAACTTGCATGTTTATTTCAATGGGGAGAGGGGAATAAGCTATTGCCAGACACAGCTTATCTTTTCTGGGACAAAAGGATCAGGCAGTTTGAAATCCAACATTCACGATCATTCTTCCTGGTGTCGGGGGAGTGTCGGGTGGCACTCATACACACTAGATTGTCTGCTGACCACGCTGAAATCGTCAGGTTTAGTCGAGTTCTGTCTAGTGTGTATGGACACCTTTAGTACTAGGGTTCCAACTTAAATTTTTCTTTTCTTATTTTGGAAAAATAAGCTAAACATCTCAATTTAAGCCAAACTTTGTTTGCAGATGGCAAGGGCATACGTTCCATAGATGCAGCACATGAGGCTGCTATGGGGCCCCTTGAAAGAGGGAGCCCAGACCTGGTTGGTTAAATCTATGGTTGCCTCCAGGTTGATAAACCACTGGCCCAGCAAGTGGTAATTTTTTCATACCGGCCATATCAAGTTTCGGTAATTGTGCATAATAAGCGTTCAGAGTACTATTTGGATTGGATACTTCTCGTTTGCCAGGCCGTCCAGGACTAAGAATGTCAGCAGTTTCAGGACTAGGTCATGTGTAAATTCAATCTTAACCTGGCAGGTATTTTTGGGTGGAGAAGGTGGCAACCAAGACTACTCCCATCCTCTCTGCCATTGTGTGGTGAGGACCAGTGTGGTGAGGACCAGTGTAGAACTCCCATTTCCAGAGGAACTAAATTGTTAGCAAACAAGGGGGTGGGAAATTTACGAAGAGTCATGGAAAAGTTCATGTAGCGAGTAAAAAAAAACCCAGGCCCTTTCGGTCGACCTTGGAGGCCTATTTTGGACTTTACTATGTTCTATGTATGCCTCTGCCAGATGTATGAGAAAACAAAAAATGAATCATATGTCTGTAAGCCATAAGTCTATTTTGAACATATAACCAACATTTAAAGGAGTTGTCTACCCACAAGACATTATTGTCATATTAGTAGGATGACGCAAATGTGGTCCGGTGTGACCACGCCAGCTACTAGAACGAAGAAGAGGCAGGGCTAGGGAAGCACTGTGACACTTCGGCTCCTGTAAGCTTTCTTTTTAGGCTGCATGGTGGGAAAAAGCAAGTGCAGCCAAAATTAGGCGAAGTGTCAGTGTTTCCTAGTCCTGCTGCAACTTCTTTCTAGCTTCTTTCTAACAGTGGCCGGAGTACAGAGGCATAGCTAGGTTCTCCTGCACCCGGGGCAAAGATTCAGATTGGCGCCCCCCCCTCCCCATTTATTTCCCGACATTTCCTTCCCCCTCGCCATGTTTCCTTTCCCTACCAATCAATGAGGTGTAATTTTTTTTCACAATTTTTTTTAATGTAACTCGAGTATAAAAGCATTTCTACATTTTACGAGCGCTATAGTTCTATAATGTAATTAACATAAAAATAAATGAAAATAAAATAAATGAAAGAGGCCACACACAGCCCCCTGTAGATAGTGACACACAGCCACCCTTGTAGATAGTGCCACACACAGCCCGCTTCCCCCTTAGTAGATAGCGGCACACTCCCCCCCTAGTAGATAGTGCCACACACAGCCCGCTTCCCCCTTAGTAGATAGCGGCACACTCCCCCCCCCCCCCTTGTAGATAGTGCCACACACAGCCCCTCTCTTGTAGATAGCGCACACACAGCCCCCCTTATAAATAGCGCCACACAGCTCCCCTTGTAGACAGTGCCACACACAGCCTGCTTTCCCCCTAGTAGATAGTGCCACACATAGCCCGCTTTCCCCCTAGTAGATAGTGCCACACACAGCCCGCTCCCCTTTGTAAATAGCACCACACTCCCCCCCTTGTAAATAGTGCCACATTCCCCCCCTTGTAAATAGCGCCACACTCCCCCCCCCTTGTACTTAGCGCCACACTGTGAACCACTCCCCGCTCTGCCTGGTGTGACTTACCGGAGGAGCCGAGGAGGTCATGCAGCGCAGGCAGCGGCAGAGTTTCTTCTAACTAGGGTTGGTGACAGCCAGGGCCGGCCTTAGCTTGGATGGCGCCCTTGTCGGGCCTCTCTATTGCCGCCCCCTACACAAACCAAAAATTAACCACATATATGGACACCCTGGAACATATATACTGTACATACATAAAGACAGATATTTAGACATACAGGCAAATATACATACACACATTCTGGAATGTATACATATAGGTAAATATATAGATGTACAGACACATATATACACATACACACACACACACACACACACACACACACACACCGGCAGATCAATACACAGACAGGAACATATACATAAAAGGCACATATATACAAGCACAAAGACATATTCACAAACAAACCCATATATATACGCACACAGGCACATATGTACACAGCACAGATAATGTAGATGTTACCTGCAGTCCTATGTAACACCACAGATAACACAGTGATAACTCTCTGAGTAGAGATAATGTAGTAGCTGTTGCCTGCAGTCCTATGTAATACCACAGATAACACAGTGATAACTCTCTGAGTAGAGATAATGTATTATCTGTTGCCTGCAGTCCTATGTAATACCACAGATAATGTAGATGTTACCTGCAGTCCTATGTAACACCACAGATAACACAGTGATAACTCTCTGAGTACAGATAATGTAGTAGTGTTGCCTGCAGTCCTATGTAAGACCACAGATAATGTAGATGTCACCTGCAGTCCTATGTAACACCACAGATAACACAGTAATAACTCTCTGAGTACAGATAATGCAGTAATGTTACCTGCAGTCCTATGTAACACCACAGATAACACAGTGATTACTCTCTGAGAACAGATAATGTAGTAGATGTAAGAGACAAACACATGCAGAGACACAGACAGAGAGACACACACACACACACACACACACACACACACACACACACACACACAGACTGTAACATATACACATACAAAAACAGAGACACACACTGTAAACACACTACACACAGAGACACTCACCATGTCTCCTTGCTGACAGCATCACAGGTCAGGACGGGCTGTGGGCGGAGCTTCCTCTGCTTCTCGGCATGTGTAACAGCAGAGCTGGAAGGCTGCAGCAAGGGAGTGGACCTGTCCCCTGACCTGAGTCATCTGACCTCATGTCACTGACATGAAGTCAGGTGACAGGTAAGGTGACTGGACTGGTCCACTCCCTGGCCGTCACAGACCCCAGTCAGAACGCCCTAATTTCCTGGCTCTTCCTAAGCTGCTGCAGGTGTCCGACATACGGGGCGCCTGTCAGCAGCGATCAGCTGCTCTTCGGCGCCCCCCCTTCCCTACCACCGGGATGCGCCCGGGGCACATGCCCCGCCTGCCCCCCGCTAGCTACGCCCCTGCCGGAGTACCTAGGTACAATGATATGTACAATCATAAGAACAGGACCATGTTAACACAGTCTTCCTTTCTACTTCATGGGATGCCTTCCCTCTATATAAGTGTGCAGAGGCAGCTGTCAATCATTGGGTAGGACCGCCCACTGGACTCCTAAGAATGAACAGAGGTTTACATCAATAAATTGCAAATACTACTAAATCTTTTCCCACAAAACTATATATCTATCTGCTCAGCTCCTCCTGCTCTATAACATGATGCCGCAGATCAGACTGCATTTTTAATTTGACAGGTTTCTTTTAAGATAGGACAGATTTATGGAGTGCTGTGTGACTTTTTAAATATTTGCGATAAATACTCCCATTATTAGCAAATGTGACATGACACTGCATGAATGACATTACTGATATATGGCCTTCTAAATGCCCTAATTGTAGTAGCACCCAGAGGGGTAACTTGAAGCTCCTGGGCTCCAATACAAAATTTGTAGCAGGGCTCCCACCTACCATGTGCCATTTATGTTGCAGGTACCAGGGGTTTTATGACACCAAGTGTTGTGACCCAACGTGCGACACCAGTGTCTTTTTTTAAATATTATATTAGTAGAAATTTTTGTTGTTTTTCTTCTCAAAATATCAGGCCTCATGCACAAGGCA
This sequence comes from Rhinoderma darwinii, assembly GCF_050947455.1. Taxonomy (NCBI): domain Eukaryota; kingdom Metazoa; phylum Chordata; class Amphibia; order Anura; family Rhinodermatidae; genus Rhinoderma; species Rhinoderma darwinii. The sequence goes on along the minus strand of NC_134691.1, from coordinate 40,037,795 downwards.
GAGCAGTGTCTGAGGGACTGTACGGCGCTGTAGGCACTCCTACATTACTATAATAATACCACTAGGTTTAAAATTTGAGAGAATTCTCCACGTGCTTATTTCAGCAATCCAGTTTTCCAGTTTAAGTGTCGCTAAATGTAGTCCGGCGGCTCAGTTAGCAGCGTTTGGCAGGCACACATGTGATAGTGCCACAGTGCCCTCGGTGGATGCTGCCGCAGTGCCCTCTGTGGATGCTGCCGCAGTGCCCTCTGTGGATGCTGCCGCAGTGCCCTCTGTGGATGCTGCCGCAGTGCCCTCTGTGGATGCTGCCGCTGTGCCCTCTGTGGATGCTGCCGCTGTGCCCTCTGTGGATGCTGCCGCTGTGCCCTCTGTGGATGCTGCCGCTGTGCCCTCTGTGGATGCTGCCGCTGTGCCCTTTGTGGATGCTGCCGCTGTGCCCTCCGTGGATGCTGCCACAGTGCCCTCTGTAGATAATGCAACACACCCATAGATAATGCCACAGTGTCCTCTGTACATGCTGCCACAGTGCCCTCTGTAGATGCTGCCACAGTGCCCTCTGTAGATGCTGCCACAGTGCCATCTGTAGATGCTGCCACAGTGCCCTCTGTAGATGCTGCCACAGTGCCCTCTGTAGATGCTGCCACAGTGCCCTCTGTAGATGCTGCCACAATTCCCTCTGTAGATGCTGCCACAGTGCCCTCTGTAGGTGCTGCCACAGTGTCCTCTGTAGATGCTGCCACAGTGCCCTCTGTAGATGCTGCCACGGTGCCCTCTGTAGATGCTGCCACGGTGCCCTCTGTAGATGCTGCCACGGTGCCCTCTGTAGATGCTGCCACGGTGCCCTCTGTAGATGCTGCCACGGTGCCCTCTGTAGATGCTGCCACGGTGCCCTCTGTAGATGCTGCCACGGTGCCCTCTGTAGATGCTGCCACGGTGCCCTCGAAGATGCTTCCACAGTGCCCTCGAAGATGCTGCCACAGTGCCCTCATAGATGCTGCCACAGTGCCCTCCGCAGATGCTGCCCCAGTGTCCTCCGCAGATGCTGCCACAGTGATGTCAGGGGCTTGCCCAGATCTGGAGTCCCGGAGCAGAGCCGCTTCTAGCAATCTGCCTGGGATTCCAGCTCTGCCCCTGACATCACTGTCCATATATGGACATGGATGTCAGGGGTAACCCCAGAGCTGGAGTCCCAGGCAGAGCACTAGTAGTCTCTTCCTGGGACTCCAGCTGTGCTCCTGATATCACTGGGAGCCCTTCTCTGGGAAAGCCCCTGGCATCATTGTCGATGTATGGAAAGCGATGTCAGAGGCTTCCCCAGAGTCCCAGAGCAGAGCCTATACTAGCGCTCTGCCGGAGACTCAGGCTCTGGGGAAGCCCCAGACATCGTGTGTCCAAACATGGACAGCGATGTCAGGGAATTCCACAGAGTCCCGGAGCAGAGCCGATACAAGCGCTCTGCACGGGACTCCGGCTCTGGGGAAGCCCCAGACATCGCTGTTCATATGTGGACAGCGATGTCAGGGAATTCCAGAGTCCCGGAGAAGAGCCTATACTAGCGCTCTGCCCGGGACTTAGGCTCTGGGGAAGCCACAGACATTGCGTGTCCATTCATGGACAGCGATGTCAGGGGATTCCACAGAGTCCCGGAGCAGAGCCTATGCTAGCGCTCTGCCCGGGACTCCGCTCTGGGGAAGACCCTGACACACTGTCCATATATGGACAGCGATGTCAGGGAATTCCACAGTGTCCCGGAGCAGAGCCGATACTAGCGCTCTGCCCGGGACTCCGCTCTGGGGAAGCCCCAGACATCGCTGTTCATATGTGGACAGCGATGTCAGGGAATTCCAGAGTCTTGGAGCAGAGCCAATACTAGCGCCTGTGTCCCGTGGGCCGCGTGCTTGAGACTCCCTGCAATAAAGCATGGCATCATTTCAGAGGTACACTGAGGCCTCATTCACATGTACAGATGCTGTATTATGGCTCTATACAAGTTAAAAGTTGTACGGAGCAGTAATCCGGTCATGTACATGATGCCCTATATTAATATTCAGGCTTTTTGTTTCTACACATAAGATCGCCCCTTTATTTTTACACACAATGATCGTGTCTGATTTCTTCAGATACGTGTGCTGTCTGTAAATCTGTTGATGGATGACAACCCTTTTTCCATTTTAGGGTGGTTTTGCCTAATAGCCCCCATTGTACTTGATTGTTCCATCTGTCTGTCCATATATATTGTAAAACCAGTCATGAATATCCCTTATGAATACGGGTAAAGTGCAAACATCATAGCTGACGGGTGTACATTAATGGGAAAAACATGGTATATGCAACACAAACGTACATATTATCCCTTCCGAACGATATTGCTAGTCATATCCTTTTTTTTTTTTTACTGTCAGGGTGTTTTGCGCTATGCTTATGGGTTTGCTAATCAGTTGTGATGGCATTGTCAAATGTGAGTCACTCAGCTAGTGACTGTGTATCCTGAATGAAAGGACTCATTGTTCCCATAGTAAATAAGAGTCAGTGGGTGGTGATTGCCCTCTGTGGATGCTGCCGCTGTGCCCTTTGTGGATGCTGCCGCTGTGCCCTCTGTGGATGCTGCCACAGTGCCCTCCGTGGATGCTGCTACAGTGCCCTCTGTAGATAATGCAACACACCCATAGATAATGCCACAGTGTCCTCTGTACATGCTGCCACAGTGCCCTCTGTAGATGCTGCCACAGTGCCCTCTGTAGATGCTGCCACAGTGCCCTCTGTAGATGCTGCCACAATTCCCTCTGTAGATGCTGCCACAGTGCCCTCTGTAGGTGCTGCCACAGTGTCCTCTGTAGATGCTGCCACAGTGCCCTCTGTAGATGCTGCCACAGTGCCCTCTGTAGATGCTGCCACAGTGCCCTCTGTAGATGCTGCCACGGTGCCCTCTGTAGATGCTGCCACGGTGCCCTCTGTAGATGCTGCCACGGTGCCCTCGAAGATGCTTCCACAGTGCCCTCGAAGATGCTGCCACAGTGCCCTCGTAGATGCTGCCACAGTGCCCTCCGCAGATGCTGCCCCAGTGTCCTCCGCAGATGCTGCCACAGTGATGTCAGGGGCTTGCCCAGATCAGGAGTCCCGGAGCAGAGCCGCTTCTAGAAATCTGCCTGGGATTCCAGCTCTGCCCCTGACATCACTGTCCATATATGGACATGGATGTCAGGGGTAACCCCAGAGCTGAAGTCCCAGGCAGAGCACTAGTAGTCTCTTCCTGGGACTCCAGCCGTGCTCCTGATATCACTGGGAGCCCTTCTCTGGGAAAGCCCGTGACATCATTGTCGATGTATGGAAAGCGATGTCAGAGGCTTCCCCAGAGTCCCAGAGCAGAGCCTATACTAGCGCTCTGCCGGAGACTCAGGCTCTGGGGAAGCCCCAGACATCGTGTGTCCAAACATGGACAGCGATGTCAGGGAATTCCACAGAGTCCCGGAGCAGAGCCGATACAAGCGCTCTGCACGGGACTCCGGCTCTGGGGAAGCCCCAGACATCGCTGTTCATATGTGGACAGCGATGTCAGGGAATTCCAGAGTCCCGGAGAAGAGCCTATACTAGCGCTCTGCCCGGGACTTAGGCTCTGGGGAAGCCACAGACATTGCGTGTCCATTCATGGACAGCGATGTCAGGGGATTCCACAGAGTCCCGGAGCAGAGCCTATCCTAGCGCTCTGCCCGGGACTCCGCTCTGGGGAAGCCCCAGACATCGCTGTTCATATGTGGACAGCGATGTCAGGGAATTCCAGAGTCTTGGAGCAGAGCCAATACTAGCGTCTGTGTCCCGTGGGCCGCGTGCTTGAGACCCCTGCAATAAAGCATGGCATCATTTCAGAGGTACACTGAGGCCTCATTCACATGTACAGATGCTGTATTATGGCTCTATACAAGTTAAAAGTTGTACGGAGCAGTAATCCGGTCATGTACATGATGCCCTATATTAATATTCAGGCTTTTTGTTTCTACACATAAGATCGCCCCTTTATTTTTACACACAATGATCGTGTCTGATTTCTTCAGATACGTGTGCTGTCTGTAAATCTGTTGATGGATGACAACCCTTTTTCCATTTTAGGGTGGTTTTGCCTAATAGCCCCCATTGTACTTGATTGTTCCATCTGTCTGTCCATATATATTGTAAAACCAGTCATGAATATCCCTTATGAATACGGGTAAAGTGCAAACATCATAGCTGACGGGTGTACATTAATGGGAAAAACATGGTATATGCAACACAAACGTACATATTCTCTCTTCCGAACGATATTGCTAGTCATATCTTTTTTTTTTTTTTTTACTGTCAGGGTGTTTTGCGCTATGCTTATGGGTTTGCTAATCAGTTGTGATGGCATTGTCAAATGTGAGTCACTCAGCTAGTGACTGTGTATCCTGAATGAAAGGACTCATTGTTCCCATAGTAAATGAGAGTCAGTGGGTGGTGATTGCATGAATGGATGAGAGAATTACCGTAAAGCCGAATATAAGACGGGAAGAGTGCATCTTCCTCATTTTGCATTGTATGGATTTCACACAACGCCGTCCCCAACGGAGTGAATAGGTCGGACATGGAGGCTTCTACATCAAACATTATCATTTTTGCTGTATTCTAATATGAAGAGATATACTCTTATTTATAAAACTTTATTACAAGTCAGCAGGGTCCGATGGGGTTTATCGGGATCCATTAAAAAAAAAAAGATCCAGCGCAGCGGTTATGGCTCCTCAATGAATGACGGCCATGACGCTAATGTGAACATTGCCTAAGAGAAAGGATAAACAATGTTTTTCCACTGCCAAGTCTTCTTGCTCCTTCTCCGCACCCTCCGTTCAGTGGCAATTTAGCCTTGAGTTAAAGGCATCTGTGATCTGTCTGGTTGCTAGGCACATGCTGCTTGACAACCCTATGTGGAGAAGACTGTAGCTGTAGTGTATCCCTAGCAACCAGTCTGTCTGACAACCACTGGATTAGTGTTATACTATCAGCGGAGAAGGGTAAAACATTGATCAGAGTTAACAGTAATTCCAGTGATCAGTTCAGATTGTGTATGTCGAGAAATATACTGATGGAGGGACAGGCCAAGGTATATGGAGGGTCCTGGGTAGAACATGTGTCGCTCATCATTATTTCTTTTGAAGAAAGGAAATAAGGTCCTATGAAGTCATCATCATAAAATGCTAAATTACATCATATAGTGCCTACGTAATAGTTCCATAAAGTAAACGTTTACAGTGCGCAAATAATAGTGCTACATAGTACCAAAATCATGCTGACATAAAGTTGTTAAGAATATCATAACTGGAGCTAGGATGTATGTTTTTTGATGAGCAATCTATAAGGGAGGAAGATTGGGGTGTTAAATGGAGTCTCCAAATTGTGGAAAGTTGAGTTACGTGCCCCTTCTGCCTGTGCTATATTCTACTCTTCTGCCTGTGCTATATTCTACTCTTCTGCCTGTGCTATATTCTACTCTTCTGCCTGTGCTATGTTCTACTCTTCTGCATGTGCTATATTCTACTCTTCTGCCTGTGCTATGTTCTACTCTTCTGCCTGTGCTATACTCTACTCTTCTGCCTGTGCTATGTTCTACTCTTCTGCATGTGCTATGTTCTACTCTTCTGCCTGTGCTATGTTCTACTCTTCTGCATGTGCTATATTCTACTCTTCTGCCTGTGCTATACCCTACTCTTCTGCCTGTGCTATACCCTACTCTTCTGCCTGTGCTATGTTCTACTCTTCTGCCTGTGCTATATTCTTCTCTTCTGCCTGTTCTATATTCTACTCTTCTGCCTGTGCTATATTCTACTCTTCTGCCTGTTCTATATTCTACTCTTCTGTCTGTTCTATATTCTACTCTTCTGCCTGTGCTATATTCTACTCTTCTGCCTGTGCTATGTTCTACTCTTCTGCCTGTGCTATATTCTACTCTTCTGCCTGTTCTATATTCTTCTCTTCTGCCTGTTCTATATTCTACTCTTCTGCCTGTGCTATATTCTACTCTTCTGCCTGTACTATATTCTACTCTTCTGCCGGTGCTATATTCTACTCTTCTGCCGGTGCTATATTCTACTCTTCTGCCTGTGCTATATTCTACTCTTCTGCCTGTGCTATATTCTACTCTTCTGCCTGTGCTATGTTCTACTCTTCTGCCTGTGCTATGTTCTCCTTTTCTGCCTGTGCTATATTCTACTCTTCTGCCTGTGCTATATTCTACTCTTCTGCCTGTGCTATGTTCTACTCTTCTGCCTGTGCTATACTCTACTCTTCTGCCTGTGCTATACTCTGCTCTTCTGCCTGTTCTATATTCTACTCTTCTGCCTGTTCTATATTCTACTCTCTTGTCTAGACTATATTCTACTCTTCTGCCTGTGCTATATTCTACTCTTCTGCCTGTTCTATGTTCTACTCTTCTGCCTGTGCTATGTTCTACTCTTCTGCCTGTGCTATATTCTACTCTTCTGCCTGTGCTATATTCTACTCTTCTGCCTGTGCTATATTCTACTCTTCTGCCTGTTCTATGTTCTACTCTTCTGCCTGTGCTATGTTCTACTCTTCTGCCTGTGCTATGTTCTACTCTTCTGCCTGTGCTATATTCTGCTCTTCTGCCTGTGCTATATTCTACTCTTCTGCCTGGGCTATGTTCTACTCTTCTGCCTGTGCTATATTCTTCTCTTCTGCCTGTGCTATACTCTACTCTTCTGCCTGTGCTATGTTCTACTCTTCTGCCTGTGCTATATTCTACTCTTCTGCCTGTGCTATATTCTACTCTTCTGCCTGTGCTATGTTCTACTCTTCTGCCTGTGCTATATTCTACTCTTCTGCCTGTGCTATGTTCTACTCTTCTGCCTGTGGTATGTTCTACTCTTCTGCCTGTGCTATGTTCTACTCTTCTGCCTGTGCTATATTCTGCTCTTCTGCCTGTGCTATATTCTACTCTTCTGCCTGGGCTATGTTCTACTCTTCTGCCTGTGCTATATTCTTCTCTTCTGCCTGTGCTATACTCTACTCTTCTGCCTGTGCTATGTTCTACTCTTCTGCCTGTGCTATATTCTACTCTTCTGCCTGTGCTATATTCTACTCTTCTGCCTGTGCTATGTTCTACTCTTCTGCCTGTGCTATATTCTACTCTTCTGCCTGTGCTATGTTCTACTCTTCTGCCTGTGGTATGTTCTACTCTTCTGCCTGTGCTATATTCTACTCTTCTGCCTGTGCTATGTTCTACTCTTCTGCCGGTGCTATATTCTACTCTTCTGCCTGTGCTATGTTCTACTCTTCTGCCTGTGCTATGTTCTACTCTTCTGCCTGTGCTATTTTCTACTCTTCTGCATGTGCTATGTTCTACTCTTCTGCCTGTTCTATGTTCTACTCTTCTGCCTGTGCTATGTTCTACTCTTCTGCCTGTGCTATGTTCTGCTCTTCTGCCTGTGCTATGTTCTACTCTTCTGCCTGGGCTATGTTCTACTCTTCTGCTTGTGCTATATTCTTCTCTTCTGCCTGTGCTATACTCTACTCTTCTGCCTGTGCTATGTTCTACTCTTCTTCCTGTTCTATATTGTACTCCTCTGCCTGTTCTATATTGTAGTCTTCTGTCTGTTCTATATTCTACTCTTCTGCCTGTGCTATATTCTACTCTTCTGCCTGTGCTATATTCTACTCTTCTGCCTGTGCTATACTCTGCTCTTCTGCCTGTGCTATATTCTACTCTTCTGCCTGTGCTATACTCTGCTCTTCTGCCTGTTCTATATTCTACTCTTCTGCCTGTTCTATATTCTACTCTTCTGTCTGTTCTATATTCTACTCTTCTGCCTGTGCTATACTCTGCTCTTCTGCCTGTGCTATACTCTGCTCTTCTGCCTGTTCTATATTGTACTCTTCTGCCTGTGCTATATTCTACTCTTCTGCCGGTGCTATATTCTACTCTTCTGCCTGTGCTATATTCTACTCTTCTGCCTGTGCTATATTCTACTCTTCTGCCTGTGCTATATTCTACTCTTCTGCCTGTGCTATGTTCTACTCTTCTGCCTGTTCTATGTTCTATTCTTCTGCCTGTTCTATGTTCTACTCTTCTGCCTGTGCTATGTTCTATTCTTCTGCCTCTTCTATGTTCTACTCTTCTGCCTGTGCTATGTTCTACTCTTCTGCCTGTTCTATGTTCTACTCTTCTGCCTGTTCTATGTTCTACTCTTCTGCCTGTGCTATGTTCTACTCTTCTGCCTCTTCTATGTTCTACTCTTCTGCCTGTGCTATGTTCTACTCTTCTGCCTGTGCTATACTCTGCTCTTCTGCCTGTGCTATGTTCTATTCTTCTGCCTGTGCTATGTTCTATTCTTCTGCCTCTTCTATGTTCTACTCTTCTGCCTGTGCTATGTTCTACTCTTCTGCCTGTGCTATGTTCTACTCTTCTGCCGGTGCTATATTCTACTCTCCTGCCTGTGCTATACTCTACTCTTCTGCCTGTGCTATACTCTACTCTTCTGCCTGTGCTATATTCTACTCTTCTGCCTGTTCTATGTTCTACTCTTCTGCCTGTGCTATGTTCTACTCTTCTGCCGGTGCTATATTCTACTCTTCTGCCTGTTCTATGTTCTACTCTTCTGCCTGTTCTATGTTCTACTCTTCTGCCTGTGCTATGTTCTACTCTTCTGCCTCTTCTATGTTCTACTCTTCTGCCTGTGCTATGTTCTACTCTTCTGCCTGTGCTATACTCTGCTCTTCTGCCTGTGCTATGTTCTATTCTTCTGCCTGTTCTATGTTCTACTCTTCTGCCTGTGCTATGTTCTATTCTTCTGCCTCTTCTATGTTCTACTCTTCTGCCTGTGCTATATTCTACTCTTCTGCATGTGCTATATTCTACTCTTCTGCCTGGGCTATGTTCTACTCTTCTGCCTGTGCTATGTTCTACTCTTCTGCCTGTGCTATGTTCTACTCTTCTGCCTGTTCTATGTTCTACTCTTCTGCCTGTGCTATGTTCTACTCTTCTGCCTCTTCTATATTCTACTCTTCTGCCTGTGGTATGTTCTACTCTTCTGCCTGTGCTATGTTCTACTCTTCTGCCGGTGCTATATTCTACTCTCCTGCCTGTGCTATACTCTACTCTTCTGCCTGTGCTATACTCTACTCTTCTGCCTGTGCTATATTCTACTCTTCTGCCTGTTCTATGTTCTACTCTTCTGCCTGTGCTATGTTCTACTCTTCTGCCGGTGCTATATTCTACTCTCCTGCCTAGGCTATACTTTACTCTTCTGCATGTGCTATATTCTACTCTTCTGCCTATGTTTTAACTTAGAACATTTATCACTAGGGCGGCGATCCAGAACCCCCGTTTCTCTTTTCTGCACAATTACAATGAGGATGAGATTAAATAAACGCATACGCACAGCCGCTCCATTCAATGTCTATGGGGATGATGGAAAGAGACCATGGGCAGGGAAAACGCATGACTACCAATCCATTCAAACTCCTCACTGCGATTGTGCATTAAGGAGGAACGGGGTGGTCGGGACCCCCACTCTAGTGACCGGTGGGGTCCTCAGCGATCATACATTTATTACCTATTTGTTCTTAGTGGCAAATCCCCTTGAACTCCAGTCTGTAATCCACCAGGAAATAGCTTGGGAGTCTCAATTCATGTTCTTGCACCAGAGGGGTTCTCCTCACTGTCCCTCCTCTCAGATGATGTTCTGTAAGTCATCATGGTCCTGAATTTAGAAAGAGTTGGGATTTGATATTTAATGGAAATGAAAGTAATGGTAAGGCAGAAGGCTTCAAAAAGTGGAGATTGTAAATGGGTTGTATGAAATTAGCAAACACTGTCTAGTCTCTAGTTGAATAGAGCTGCAATATCAGACACAGCCCATGGACAAGAGTGGCGCTGCTTCTGGGGGAAAAAAACAGATTTTTTTCTCCTATTCTCATACAAATCTTTTAAAAAGCACCGCACTCAAGTCAGTTGGACAGGATCAGTACAGCTTTTTAGCTTGTGAATGTAAACACGTTTTGATTCACTGACTACAAGCAGAGATTTTGAAAATGAAGAGGAATTTAAACATAAAGTGTATAAGAAATTTGCATAACTTTTCATTATATAAATAACCTTTATTTACATAAAATCATAAAACCCCTTTAATTGGGGGTATAACTCACTTAACGCGAAAGAAGAGCTATTGAATGAGGGGTAGATAGGACAAGAGTTATCTCCAAGTAAAATCAATCTTGGTTGTCCTTAAATAATTTTAGCTTTGTGCACCTTGATATTTTAGTTTGTTTTAACTTTTAACTTTACACAGTTACCTGCAGTATTTCACATTTAAAAAAATGTTCATGTCCCTTTAAGGGCTGTTTTCACTGTAAATAATGGGTCTGCCCAACACTGACCAATATTTACATGTGGCAATATTCTTTCAAAATGCTACCCAAGTAACGGCACACAGTTTTACTTCTCAGATTTCCGAGACACTTAGTTTTAGTAAAAAGGCAGCTAGTGTTGTGGAAACTGATATTACCAATTTAATGAAGCACAATGAACTACACAGAACATCTTTTGGAACCTCACACATCACTGGACGTTTGTTTTATTCTAACGCTCGATTCTTGTTACCTGTTATTATGTTGCTGACAATCAACATCTTTCTGGAATTGTATCCACACTACACATATGGTGAGGGGGCATTTTAAAGGGTCCCCCTAAAATGTAAACACAACACATCAAAGGTCTGCTCAAAATTTCTTGTATTTTTCTGCCTCAACCTCCTGTCATATAAATGTTTAATGTACAGAAGCCATGACCCTTTCCAAGGCCTCTGCTATTACTTTTGGGACATCTGTTACATAGAAAAAGTGATAGGAGATACTTTCTCACTTAGTTATATTAGGCTGGAAGGATAGAACTTGTCCAGGCAGTTGGCATTTCAGCCATCGTTTGTAATTATTCGTTATTATAGCGTCTCATTGTGTCACCTTACTAATTACATGATGGGTTTGAAGGTTTAAAATGATCTTCCAATCTTGAGTTGGCAAAGCCGTGAGTAGGGAATCTGTATGGCGGTACAAGGAGTCAACTAGGCTTTGTGCTATGGAGTCGTAGGCAATCTAAGTGCCACCAAATGGTACCTATGTACGACACTGTACATAATACAGAACCGTATATTATATGGAATCGGACAGAAAGAACTTTACTATGCATTCATATGAAATTTTTGGTATAAGGAGGGACAGCAGGATATCTATGGGTGATTATTACAGGGCTAATTATAGCTTTTTTGCTGCCTGAAGTCAAGAATTGAAATGACGTCCCCCCTCCAGGCTATTCTACATCACTAGCAGCCTAACGAAAAAAAAAATCATAACACCCATCATCTCGCTGCAGTGACTAAATTACTGATTAGAGGCAGAATAAACATTTACATTAAGTGACTCACCGGTGACCTCTCAGATTCTAGTTCTTTTTCGCTTTTCTTATCCATCCGGTCCGGACCTCTATGATGACTTCTCCCGGCTACGGCCCATTTCAGCAGATGTCTTCACCTTCTCACTTTTCAAACATTTCTGCACCTATAAACGAAGATACAATTCTTATGGTGCCACACACTACGTCGCTAAATATAATAGTGCCATACACTGCACCTCTAATTATAATAACACTGTGTAACTGATTATAATAGCACCATAAACTGTGTCCCATACACACACACACACACACACACACACACACACACACGCACACAGACCCCCCTGTAGATAGTGCCCCCCTAGAGCCCTCTGTAGATAGTGCACCCCATAGAGTCCCCTGTAGGCAGTTCCCCCCATAGAGAACCTGTAGATAGCCCCCTGTAGATAGTGCTCCACATATAGCCCCACATATATCCCCATCCCCTGTAGATGGTGCTCCACATATAGCCCCCACCGCCTGTAGATTGTGCTCCACATATAGCCCCACCCCCTTTTGATAGTGCTCCAAATGTAGCCCCCACATACAACCGTACCCTCTGTAGAGAGTGCTGCACATGTAGCCCCCACATACAGCCCTACCCCCTGTAGATAGTGCTGCACATGTAGGCCCCACATACAGCCCTACCCCCTGTAGATAGTGCTGCACATGTAGACCCCACATACAGCCCTACTCCCTGTAGATAGCGCTGCACATATAGCCCCCCACATACAGCCCTACCCCCTGTAGATAGTGCCGCACATATAGCCCCCCACATACAGCGCTAACCCCCTGTAGTTAGTGCTGCACATATAGCCCCCCACATACGGCCCTACCCCCTGTACATAGTGCTGCACATATAGCCCCCCACATACGGCCATACCCCCTGTAGATAGTGCTGCACATATAGCCCACCACATACAGCCCTACCCCTGTGTAGATAGCCCCTAACACTTTTAGCAAAAAAAACAAAAGCTTTACATACTCACCTAAACCCGTTCCCGTGCCGTCTTCTTGCAATGCAGGTCTGCTGGGGCTGAACGACACGGCGCTGAGTGGCAGGGTAATTAATTCTGCTCGGACTATGATCGCTTTTCAACGTTACGTCGTTGAAAGGCGCTGATTGACAGTCTGCCTTGCCCGTTCATTCAATGTCGCAAGTGGCGCGATAGCGTCATCGCACCGCTTGCGTTGTCAAAAGGCGCTGAGTGGTAGGGCAAGTCACTCTGCCCGGCCAATCAGCGCCTTTCAACGTTGCGTCGTTGAAAGGTGCTGATTGGCAGGCTGCCTTGCTCTGTCATTCAATGACGCAAGCGGTGCGACATCGCGCCGCTTATGTCAGTGAAAGGTACCAAATAGCTTGGCACGGAACGTGTCCTGCCATTCAGCGCTTATGAATATAATTGTACCTGTGTCCTATAGACACAAGTACAATTATAATGCAGGAGGGGATGGCAGCGGCTAGTTTCAGTGGCACCGCCGCCCCCTCAGAGAGACAGCAGGACTCAGCCTCAGGCGAGATGCTCATGAGAGGCCCTGGCTACGTACAACTTGGAGGTTGTACAGAGCTGTCATACAGTTGTGTGTCTAAGGCGTCAGTTTGCTATATATTCTATGATTCTTCCCCATGTAGCCTGGTCTGCTTACTCAGAGGCAAGGTAGATTATATGGAGAAACCTACACATTACACTTACAGGAACTTTTATGACATCCCGTTCTGTTTATCCTAAAGGTTGGGGTTGCGGTCAGGGCTCTGTGCGGCCAGTCAAGTTCTTGCACACCAAACTTACCCAACCATGTCTTTTTGGACCATGCATTGTGCACTGGGCACGGTCATGCTGGAACAGAAAAGGGCCGAACCCCAAACTGTTCCCACAAAGTTATAATATATAAATATATTAATGGCACATACAAAAAATATAGTGAAATCCTGTTCCATGTAAAACCCCCTCAAAAAACAAGGGGGCACTCCCTCCGTCTGGAGAGAAAAAGGTTCAATCTGCAGAGGCGACAAGCCTTCTTTACCGTGAGAACTGTGAATCTCTGGAATAGTCACCGCAGGAGCCGTCACAGCAGGGACAGTAGATGGCTTTAAAAAAGGCTTAGATAATTTCCTAGAACAAAAAAGTATTAGCTCCTATGTGTAGAAATATCTACCTTGCCTTTTCCCATCCCTTGGTTGAACTTGATGGACATGTGTCTTTTTTCAACTGCACTAACTATGTAACTATGTAAAGTTGGAAGCTACAATTGTCCAAAATGTAATGTTATGCTGAAGTATTAAGATTTCCCTTCACTGGAACTAAGGGGCCTAGGCCAACCCCTGAAAAACACCTCATAGCATTATATCTCCTCCACCAAACTTTACAGGTGGCACAATGCAGTCAGGAAGGTAACGTTCTCCTGGAATTCACCAAACCCAGACTCGTCCATCAGACCGCCAGATAGAGAAGCGTGATTCATCCCTCCACAGAACATGTTTCCACTGCTCCAGAGTCCAGTGGTGGCGGTTATACATCCCTCCATCCGATGCTTTGCATTTTGCTGGGTGATGCAAGTCTTGCAGTCGGCCGTGGAAATCCATGCCATGAAGCTCCCGGCACAGTTTATGTGCGGATGGTAATGCCAGAGGAGGTTTGGAGATCTGCAGTTATTGAGTCAGCAGAGCGTTGGCGACTTTTATGCACTTTGTGCTTTAGCACTCGTGACCCCGCTCTGAAACTTTACGTGATCTGACATTTCGTGGTGAGTTGCTGTGGTTCCTAAATGCTTCCACTTTGCAATGAAACCACTCACAGTAAATCGTGGAATATCTAGGAGGGAAGAAATTTCACGAACTGACTTGTTACAACAGTGACGTCCTATTACAGGACCACGCTGGAATTCAGTGATCTCTTTACAACGACCCATTCTTCCATAAATGTTTGTAAAGGCGACTGCATGGCGAGGTGTTGGGATTTTTACCCCTGTGGCAATGGGACTGAATGAAACATCTGAATTCAATGATTAAGTGGTGTGTCCCAAAACTTTTGTCTTTATAGTGTATCACCATATACAGTGCCATTTGGTGATTGCAGGATCTCCCATCAGCGAACCACTTTACTCTTGGGGACACACAAGTTAAAACGGACCTGTCCAAACCGGGCAACCCCTATAATAACTAATACCAGACAATACATTTCTAGACAGTTAGGCCGAATTCCCGTGTAGTGTAAAGATGGCAGAATTGCCGCAACGGAATTCTGTGCGGAAATTCCGCAGCACTTACAGTAGCAGCAAAGTGGATGAGATTTAGAATATCTCATGTCCGTGCCGCAGAAAACAAAAAATGCAGCGTAAACGTTAATAAATTATCCTGAGTTGCATTTTTGTTGCTTTCCTGTCGCGTGCTCTACCCATTGAATTCAATGGGGATGCAAAACCCGCAACAGAAAGCCAAGTGTTGCAACTTTTGTGGCGGAATCGCAGCGTTTCCGCTGCAAAAATCACAACTCAGGAAAAAAAAACAAAAAAATATACTCCCCGGTCTATAGTGTCCCACATATAGCTCCCCCCTGTAGATAATGCCGCTCACACTTTTAAGTGGAAAAGAAAGACCAAAAAAACAACAACTTTACATACTCACCTCGATCCCGTTCCCACGTCAATCTACGTCAATGCAGGCCAGCTTTTTTCTGAGCAGGTCTGTTATGGCTGAACGACGGTGTTGATTGGCAGGGCAGAATGACTTACCCCATCAATCAGCGCCTTTCATAGTTACATAGTTACATAGTTACATAGTTAGTACGGCTGAAAAAAGACACATGTCCATCAAGTTCAACCAAGGGAAGGGAAAAGGGAAGGAAAAATTTCTACACATAGGAGCTAATATTTTTTTGTTCTAGGAAATTATCTAACCCTTTTTTAAAGCCATCTACTGTCCCTGCTGTGACCAGCTCCTGCGGTAGGCTATTCCATAAATTCACAGTTCTCACTGTAAAGAAGCCTTGTCGCCTCTGCAGCTTGAACCTTTTTTTCTCCAGACGGAGGGAGTGCCCCCTTGTTTTTTGAGGGGGTTTTACAAGGAACAGGATTTCACCATATTTTTTGTATGTGCCATTAATATATTTATATAAGTTAATCATGTCCCCCCTTAGTCGTCTTTTTTCAAGGCTAAATAGGTTTAATTCTTTCAATCTTTCCTCATAACTTAAATTCTCCATGCCCCTTATTAGCTTCGTTGCTCTTCTTTGTATTTTTTCCAACTCCAGGGCATCCTTTCTATGAACTGGAGCCCAGAACTGAACTGCATATTCTAGATGAGGCCTCACTAATGCTTTGTAAAGTGGCATTATTACATCCCTGTCCCGCGAGTCCATGCCTCTTTTAATACACGACAATATCCTGCTGGCCTTTGAAGCAGCTGATTGACACTGCATGCTGTTATTGAGTTTATGATTTACAAGTACACCCAGATCCTTCTCAACAAGTGAATCCGCCAGTGTAGCGCCCCCTAGGACATATGATGCATGCAGGTTGTTGGTACCAAGATGCATAACTTTACATTTATCTACATTAAACTTCATTTGCCAAGTGGACGCCCAAACACTTAGTTTGTTTAAATCTGCCTGTAATTCATGAACATCTTCCATAGTCTGAACTATATTACATAGCTTGGTGTCATCTGCAAAAATAGAAATAGTGCTATTAATCCCTTCCTCTATATCATTAATAAATAAGTTGAATAATAGTGGTCCCAGCACTGAACCCTGGGGTACACCACTTATAACCGGGGACCATTCAGAGAAGGAATCATTGACCACAACCCTCTGGATACGGTCCTTGAGCCAATTCTCAATCCAATTACAAACTATATTTTCTAAACCTATAGTCCTTAATTTACCCATTAGGCGTCTATGGGGGACAGTGTCAAATGCCTTTGCAAAGTCCAAAAACACTAAATCCACAGCGGCCCCTCTGTCTAGACTTCTGCTCACCTCTTCATAAAAACAGATTAGGTTAGTTTGACAACTTCTGTCCTTAGTAAAACCGTGCTGGCTGTCACTTATAATGCTATTTATTGTCACATAATCCTGTATATAGTCCCTCAATAGCCCCTCAAACATTTTCCCCACGATGGATGTTAAGCTTACTGGTCTATAATTACCCGGGGAAGACCTAGAGCCCTTTTTGAAAATAGGCACCACATTTGCCCTGCGCCAGTCCCTTGGCACTATACCAGTCACTAGGGATTCTCTGAATATTATGAAAAGGGGGACAGAAATAACTGAACTAAGCTCTTTAAGAATTCTAGGGTGTAACCCATCTGGTCCCGGAGCCTTGTGCACATTTATTTTATTTAATTTAGCTTGGACCATCTCTACATTCATCCAATTCAGTATATCAACTGATATATTAACAGCACTGGCACCGGCTACATCAGCTGCTCTTTCTTCTGTTGTATATACAGAGCTAAAGAACCCATTTAGTAATTCTGCCTTCTCTTGATCCCCTGTGATCAACTCCCCATTACCATTATCTAGGGGTCCTACATGTTCAGACCTTGGCTTTTTTGCATTTATATGCTTGAAGAATTTTTTAGGATTTGTTTTACTATCCTTGGCCACCTGCCTTTCATTTTGTATTTTTGCTAATTTTATTACATTTTTACAGATTTTATTAAGCTCTTTATATTTTACAAAGGCTACAGCTGTACCCTCAGATTTGTATTTTTTAAATGCCCTTTTTTTGTCATGTATTGCCCCTTTCACAGAAGGTGTAAGCCATGTGGGGTTTAATTTGAGTCGTTTATACTTATTACCTATAGGAATAAATTTTGCACTATAATAACTCAAAGTAGATTTGAAAATCTCCCATTTATCATTTGTTCCATTATTTGACATTAGTTCTTCCCAGTCTATATCCTGAATTGCAGCCCTCATCCTGGGGAAATTGACTTTCTTAAAATTAAATGTTTTTGCCCTCCCAGCCTGCGTTTGTTTTTTACAGTATAGGTAAAATGTAACTATATTATGATCACTGTTACCGAGGTTTTCACGAACATTGACATTCCCAACAAGATCTGCATTATTAGAAATGACCAGATCCAACAGAGCTTCACCTCTAGTCGGGTCTTCCACAAACTGGCCCATAAAATTTTCCTGCAATAGGTTGAGGAAATGTCTCCCCTTTGCAGTTGAAGCCGAACCATGACACCAATTAATATCCCGGAAATTAAAATCTCCCATTATCACTACAGTACCCGCCTGTGCAGCCCGCTCCATCTGTTTATATAGCTGAACTTCCATCTCCTCAGTTATATTGGGGGGTCTATAGATTACACCAAAAGTAATTTTTTCAGTGTTTACCTCCCTTTCTAGTTCCACCCACAAGGTTTCAACCTCCTCACAGTCTTGACCCACTATTGTCTCTTTCACACTCGCCTTCATATCACTTCTCACATACAGACATACACCACCACCTTTCCTATTTGTCCTGTCTTTACGAAAAAGTGTAAAACCCTGTAGATTTACAGCCCAGTCATGTGAAGAGTCCAGCCATGTTTCAGCAACACCAACTATATCTATATTTTCTTCCAGTATCAAGGCCTCCAGCTCCCCCATTTTGCTTGCTAGACTTCTGGCATTTGTGAACATACACTTTAACTTGCCTGTCAGTTTTTCACTTTTATTATCAGAAATGTGATTTGACATTAATCGGTCCTTTTTATTTACACTGATGTTTTGTAACGAAAGGATCTCCTTATCTTGTTGTCTAGTCCTCTCCCCACATTCTGTTTCTCCCCCCACCAATATAGTCTGACCCCTCTCTAACCTGGCTACCCCTTTTTTTTCTACATTGACCTCCCTCCTCAGCCCTAGTTTAAATACTCCGCCACCCCAGCTAGAATTCTCTCCCCCAGCACAGCGGACCCCCTTCCATTTAGGTGCAAATCATCTGCAGAATACAGTTTGTACCCCAATGAAAAGTCAGCCCAGTGCTCTAGGAACCCAAATCCTTCTCCTCTACACCAAGACTTCAGCCATGCATTTAACTCCCTAAGCTCCCGCTGTCTTTCCTGTGATGCGCATGGCACAGGCAGTATTCCTGAGAATACAACCTTGGAGGTCCTTCCCTTCAGCTTGTAGCCTAGTTCTTTAAAATTATTCTTAAGGCTCCTCCACCTACCATTTATTCTGTCGTTGGTACCGACATGGACCACGACAGCTGGATCATCACCAGCCCCTCCCAGCAATTTGTCCACCCGTTCCACCACATGCCGAACCCTGGCACCAGGGAGACAGCAAACCATTCGGTTGAGGCGGTCTTGGCGACAAATTATTCTATCCGTCTTCCTGATTATAGAATCCCCTACAACTATCAATTGTCTTGGCTTGCCTGCATTACCATCCCGCCGACTACTAGCTGGGCTGTTCTCCCGGCTGTTAGGGAGATCAGTATCCACTAGGGCTGCCTTTTCTGAGACTGACACCCTCGCATCATCACCCAACCTGGCAATTTTGCTTGGAATGCCAGAAACCGGATCGGCCTTCCTTGTCTTTGACCCCTTTCTACTGCCCCTAACTACATTAACCCAGCTACTTACCTGATCCTGCTCACCCATGTCTTCACCCTCCAGTTCTAACCCACTAACTGCATGCTCTGTGAGCAGCAAGCTCCGCTCAAAATTGTCTATCCTCCTCAGTGTTGCATTCTGCTCCTCCAGATCTCTAATACGAGCTTCCAGGTGAACAACATGCTCACATCTGCCACAGAGATATTCACCCTGGAACTCCGGCTCCAGTCGTGTATACATATGACAAACTGTGCACTGAAGAAAACCTCCAATCTTGCTATCCATTATCCAAGTTACACCAAAACAGCGAACAATTGTCAAAGAAAAAGAAGAGTACTTACTGGGGCTTCAACTCCTCTTTTCAACTCCGGTTTTAGAACTCCACTTAGTTCACAAGCCACTAAAACCACCAAGCTCAGAAAGAGCAAGCTCAAAATGAGGTCTGCTGACTAATTTATACCACCTGTGTCCAGTTAACCCCTTCCCCCTCGTCAGCTGTTCAGCTGGAACGAATCTGCAAGGGAAAAAAAAAAATAAAAAATTTACAAATTTTTTTTTTTTTTAAATTGTGTGAGTTTTTGCTATCTTCTATTTGCTAGCAATCAAAACAGATTCACAAACACAGAAATACAGCAACACAATACAGAAGTACAGCAACACAATCCGGTTTTAGAACTCCACTTAGTTCACAAGCCACTTAAACCACCAAGCTCAGAAAGCAGAAGCAGTGCAGTGCGATGACGTCATCGGGCCGCTTGCATCGTTGAAAGGCGCTGATTGATGGGGCAAGTCATTCTGCCCTGCCAATCAGCATCATTGTAAGGCAGGTATAATTAGTGCATGAGGGGTTGGCGGCATCTGGTTTCAGTGGCGCCGCCGCCCAGGGCCAATTCTAGCTTTTCTGCTGCCTAAGGCGAATATTGAAATGGCACCCCCCAGATCTTGATTTGCATCCCCCTGACTGTTCTACATTACTACCAGCCTTCTCCTTTGCCTTGTACTCCCCTGGCATGCGCGGTGCTGTGATGAAGCCGGGCAGAGTACAACTCGCTGAACGGTGCGTGTTCATGGAGTACAAGGCAATGGTGCATCCAAGAAAGTTGGAGGAGACTGGTAGTGATGTATAACAGCCAAGGGCGATGTCAACCAAGCATGGAAAGGTGGGTTTGCAGTTAGGACTGTGTGACTACAGGATAGCGGCACCGACCCATGACCCTTTATATAGTAATTAGCATATAGCATGCACTATATTAAAAGTTGATTTTAAAGATTTTTCTGCATCTGAAACCAACATACAGGGGAATGTTTGAAAATATTGTCATGTCATGTATTACCACATGGTTGTGGTTCAAGGGGTTAAAACTACCAGACAGGTTCTGATTAAACATACAATGAATTGCAATAATGCCATTTACTTTACACCAGAACCAAGCTTATTACATATATACAACACCAGAACCAAGCTCAGTACATATATACAACACCAGAAACAAGCTCAGTACATATATACAGCACCAGAACTAAGCTCATTACATATATACAGCACCAGAACCAAGCTCATTACATATATACAGCACCAGAACAAAGCTCATTACATATATACAGCACCAGAACAAAGCTCATTACATATATACAGCACCAGAACAAAGCTCATTACATATATACAGCACCAGAACAAATCTCATACATATATACAACAACAGAACAAAGCTCAGTACATATATACAACACCAGAACCAAGCTCATTACATATATACAGCTCCAGAACAAAGCTCAGTACATATATACAGCTCCAGAACAAAGTTCAATACATATATACAACACCAGAACAAAGCTCAGTACATCTATACAGCACCAAAACCAAGCTAAATACATATATACAGAACCAGAACCAAGCTTATTAAATATATACAACACCAGAACAAAGCTCAGTACATATATACATCTCCAGAACAAAGCTCAGTACAAAACCAAGCTCAATACATATATAGCACTAAAACAAAGCTCAATACATATATACAGCACCAGAACAAAGCTTATTACATATATACAACACCAGAACAAGCTCAGTACATATATACAGCACCAGAACCATATATACAACACCAGAACCAAGCTCAGTACATATATACAACACCAGAACCAAGCTCAGTACATATATACAACACCAGAACAAAGCTCAGTACATATATACAGCACCACAACAAAGCTCAGTACATATATACAGTACCAGAACAAAGTTCATTACATATATGCAACACCAGAACAAATCTCAGTACACATATACAGCACCAGAACCGAGCTCAGTACATATATATACAGCACCAGAACAAAGCTCATTACATATATGCAGCACCAGAACAAAGCTCAGTACATATATACAACACCATAACCAAGCTCATACATATATGCAGCACCAGGACCAAGCTCAGTAAAAAATACATTTCAGTACAGAGATCATTTGCAAAGTCAGGTTAGTAGCTTCCAGTATGACCTCAACAATGGTAATGATATACTGGGAGTTGCTTATACCCCAAAAAATAGTACCCTCCATCATCTGTACAGCTCATACAGTAATAAATAGGCTTCATTCACACCTGCGTCGGGGCTCCGTTCATGGGTTCCGTCAGACCTTTCCGTCAGGGGAACCCACGAACGGAAACCAAACAGAAACCATAGCTTTCCGTTACCATTACCATTGATTTCAATGGTAACGCTTCCATTGCTAATGGTTTCCGTGTGTCTCTGTTTCGCAAGGTTTCCTTTTTTTGGCGGAATCAATAGAGTAGTCAACTGTATTCACCTGTAATCTATCACACTTAAGTAACTTAGATGTGATCTGTTATAGGTGGAACCTGCGTGTCAGAGACACACAGGACCCGCTGACACTGAACCCATCAGTCCCAAGCACCTGACGTGTTCAGGATTCAGCGTAAGATACAACTGCTCTGTATACAGGATACAGAGCAGCTGCATCTCAAACAGTAAAATGATTTTTTAATAAAAACGAATTATAAAGTTGCACAAAACACACTGACTGACATTTTATAAAAAAAAAAATCCACTTCAAAGGGGTACACAGCCTTTAATGCAAACAATCAGATCTTTACTAACAACCATCGACCAGTACAAGACGTAGCATATGGAGTTTTACCAAAAGTCGGTGCGGTTTTCAAATGATTGTTATGGTTTGCAAAAAACTGCATGGACATTAACAATCATTTGAAAGCTGCGCTGACTCGTGGGAATGCAGCATGTTGACTTGGTTTGCAGCTGTATCGTTGTAAGACAGCAGCTACTATATGTATACACTGTACGGGTATGTTCACACAGGACGGATACGTTGTGTAAAAGCACACAGCGTATACGCCCTGTACACCGCAGGGAATCCCGGCTGAAAAACCACACCAGATTGTAGGGCAGTTTTCCGGCCAGGAATGGCCGCTGCGAAAAACTGAGCAGAAAAAATGGACACTTACCATGACGACGCTTCCCTCCTACATCCTGCAGCCCTGGGATGATGTTTCATCCCATGTGACCGCAGCAGCCCGCGATTGGCTGCAGTAGTCACATGGATGAAACGTCATCCCAGGAGGCCGGCCCGGACAAAAAAAACTGAATTCTGGGTAAGTATAAGACTTACATTTTTCCTGAGTTGCGATTTCTTGCATCGGAATCGCTGCATTTCCGCCGCAAAAAAACAAAACAAAAACACAATATAACATCATTTGTTGCAGGTTTTACCTCCCCATTGAATTAAATGGGGAAAACCCGAAACAATTAAGCAGCGTTTATGCAAATGCAATTGACATGCTTAAAAAAACGGACCGCATGTAAATTTCTGAGCTTTTTTTCCCGCTCATTGTGTGGGGGAGATTTGTTCAAATCTCACCCACTCTGCTGCTACTGCATTAGGGCTTGTCCACACGTGACGGAATTGCTGCGTATTTTCCATCCGAAGTTGCGGATGGAAAATACGCCGAATACAGTAGTGGGTGAGACTTATCAAATCCTATCCACACGCTGCGTAAAATTTCTGACAAGGAGTTTACCTGCGGTGTCACTTCACTACATGTCGCTTCCTGCTGCGGAAAGTGGAATGAATCGCTGCGTTTTTCAGAGGAGATGTCACCATCCCCCAACATTGAGAAAAACGCAGCAAAATCCGCACCATTTTCTGCAGCAATTACAATACTTGTGGAGAAGCCCTTATGCTGCAGATTTAGGGCTTATACACACACAACGGAATTGCTGCAGAAAATTTCTGCAGCAATTCCATTGAAAGTCAAAGGCTTTCTGCTGTGGCAAAAACGCACCATTTCCTGCGGTGTTTGCGGCAGAAAATGGTGCGTAGATTGCTGCGTTTTTCTCAATGTTGGGAGATGGAGACATCTCCTATGAAAAACGCAGCAATTCTGCACGCTTTCCGTAGCGGGAATTGACATGCTGCGGTATGTAAATTACGCACCGCAGGTCAATTTCGGCTCGGAAATTTTACGCAGCATGTGGGTGAGATTTGTTAAATGTTGCCCACTATGCTGCTACTGTATTTTGCTGCATTTTTCCGGCCGGAAAAAACGCAGCAATTCAGGAGCGTGTGGACGAGCCCTTACCACAACGAAATCCATTGGTAAAATCTGCAGTATTTAAACTACGAGTGAAATAAATATAGCTATAGCGCTCTCCACTTATATATATATATATATATATATATATATATATATACACACACGTACACTTTATACACGATATACACACATGTACACATCACATACACTATATATACACACTCATGTACACATCACATACACTATACAGGGTGGGCCATTTATATGGATACACCTAAATAAATGGGAATGGTTGGTGATATTAACTTCCTGTTTGTGGCACATTAGTATATGGGAGGGGGGAAACTTTTCAAGCTGGGTGTTGACCATGGTGGCCATTTTGAAGTCGGCCATTTTGTATCCAACTTTAGTTTTTCCAATGGGAAGAGGGTCATGTGACACATCAAACTTATCGAGAATTTCACAAGAAAAACAATGGTGTGCTTGGTTTTAACGTTACTTTATTCTTTCATGAGTTATTTATGGTGCACCGCCACATTATGGGTGTCAGGTCCGAGCATTCCTAGATGAACAGTTTCCTGGAAAGTGGATTGGTCGTCGTGGGCCAGTTGAATGGCCCCCTAGGTCTCCCGATCTGACCCCCTTAGACTTTTATCTTTGGGGTCATCTGAAGGCAATTGTCTATGCTGTGAAGATACGAGATGTGCAGCAACTGAAACAACGGATACTGGAAGCCTGTGCTAGCATTTCTTCTGCGGTGTTGCTATCAGTGTGTGAAGAGTGGGAGAAGAGGGTTGCATTGACAATCCAACACAATGGGCAGCACTTTGTACACATTTTATAAGTGGTCAGAAACTTGTAAATAACTCATGAAAGAATAAAGTAACGTTAAAACCAAGCACACCATTGTTTTTGTTGTGACATTCTCGATAAGTTTGATGTGTCACATGACCCTCTTTCCCCATACAAAATGGCCGATTTCAAAATGGCTGCCATGGTCAACACCCAGCTTGAAAAGTTTCCCCCCTCCCATATACTAATGTGCCACAAACAGGAAGTTAATATCACCAACCATTCCCATTTTATTTAGGTGTATCCATATAAATGGCCCACCCTGTATATACACACACATGTACACATCACATGCACTATATATATATATATATATATATATATATATATATATATATATATATATATATACATATACATATATATATATACACTAGGGATGTCACGATACCAGAATTTGGACTTCGATACCGATACTTTGTGCAGTATTGCGATTTCGATCCCAATTTGATACTTTGCCAACAGTAATAATAATTTTAAAAAAAAGTTCTTCCATTTTCTGATGTGAGGTGTGATGATGAATTTAACCTCCACGTGCCTCACATTAATTAATTAACCCCATCATGTTTCTCAGTCATAATGGGTTAATGTGTACGGTACATGACGGGGTTAATTACTATTAATGTGAGGCACATGAAGGTTAAATTCATCACACCTTGTGCCCCACATGATGCAAAAAAATTGTTGTGCAGGTTATTACGGCCGTGCCAATACTGAATATGTGTATATTTTATGTATTGAGACTTATTTTAATGTTTATTGTAACAGAGGTGTATGTGTATTTTTTTTAAATTTAACATTACTTTATGTTTTTACTTTCTTTTTTAAACTTTAATGTACTGGCATATATCTATACACTTATAGTAATGTACTGGTATATATCTATATTACAGTACATTAGCCTGTGTACAGATAGTACACAGGCAGTTGTTAGGACATACCGAAGTATGCCCTAACAACAGGAAATATGGTAGGACAGCCCTGGGGTCCTTCAATGGACCCTGGGCTGTCTGCCCATATATGGTATGTCCCTCAATTGCGTCACAGGAATTTCAGGAATTGCGTCACCTTACAAATGCTGTACCCTGCTGCCTGAGCCGACACTGATTGTTTGGACGGCCAGCAGGCGGCCCTCTGCTCAGCGGCCCGTCTGGCATTTGCCAGACGGCCAGTCCGGCTCTAATTGTGGATCTAGAGTACTAGACCAGTAGGACTGTTGAATGGTAATGGGTCAGGAGCAGAATTTGACAGGTCAATATATTACAAAATTGTCCAATTTTTGGGAGCTTAAGTGGGCTTTTAAATTATAGGAAAACCCCTTTGAACTTTTCCACAAATTTCTCAACCCAGTCCAACCAAATTGAACATACGTGGGATGAAGTTTAATGGGATGTGCCTTATGTTAGCGGAAGCATCAACAACCTGATAACATTTTTGCCTTACCCATTTCAGGCTGCCCTGTGGGCAAAACGGGCATGCTATCCACAATTAGGTAGGTGTTACTTATGTGGTGGCAGCTGGGCAGCAACAGGTGAAGAGTACTTGACCAAAACCTAGATAGAAGCATCTTGTCACCTCACCAGTCAGGCTAATCCTAGAACTACAGTCCGAGAAAAATATTTTGGGACATTTGAATAGCAGATCCTACAACAACGAGTGCCTGAAAACCGTTCATATCAACTAAAAAGCAGTAAATAGAACAGTCAAAATGAACATTGGTTATATCTATTTGTAACCATGAGAGGGCACTATTATCGCCACTGTTGTTTTAAAGTCCATTTTTGGCCATGTTCCAATCGAGCTGCATAAGGAATTAGCACTGATACATTATGGTGTGGAGCCGTGATCTCTGGTCCAAACCTCCGCAGCTCTGGGGAAAATACAAGTCACACAGTCAAATGTATTGAAACCTGGACCAAACTTATTTTGCTTCCATGTATATGTCCATATTGTGTCCACATTGTTTGGGTTTGCTTTTTGTTTTTTTAAAGGGACATGTCTCCCAAATAGTTCAGACCGGTAAAAAATTTAAAAAGAAAACATTTTGTAATAAACAAAGTTTGTGTTTTGCTCCAGTCCTGTGCCTCAGTGACGTTTTTCCCAGTGTGAGTAATATCATATGGCCGTACCATCTAATAACATATCACTATGGATGTAACGTCACTGCAGTCAGTGGTGATTGGATGACGCGGCCATGCGATGCTATGTGTCTATGGAGGCAACCTCCTAAAGTGATGGCATATTGCTAGGATATTTTGTATGATTTTGTGATGGGTGGGGGGGTCCAACTGCCGGAAACCCTACTGATCCGCTGCGGCCCCTTCACAGGTTTTCCCCACGAGGCAGCGCTCCCATCCACCCACTTTATAGAGAACTGCAGCATGGCAGCGCTAATGCTACACTGCAGAAACGTCATTTTCAGGATTGGTGGGGGTCCCAGTGGTTGGACCCCACCGATTACAAGGTGATGGCACGTCCTAGCCATATAAGCTATCACTTTATCAGATGGGATTGGGAATAACCCTTTAAAGCAGCACTCCAAGAAAATCGTATTTCTTTCTCTCCGTTTGTAAAGTAGGTTAGGTAAAAGGTAGAGAAAATGTATTACCGGTAGATTTATTGTAAAACTATGCGCTCCACCGCTAAATCACGTGACCTGCACTCTGACAACTGGATCTTATAGCGTCTGCTTTGTGGCCCGGATGTTGCTCTCGCCATGCATGCCTATAAGACACTAGATGTGAGTCTTATAGGAATGCATAGAGAAAGTGACTTCCGATCCACACATCAGACGCTGTAGTAGTTGGCTTGTCAAGTTGCGGGTCATGTGATCTAACGGCGTACCGGAACGGGGCGGATAATTTTACAATAAAGCCATCGGTAGAGATTTTCTCTCTCTACCTTTTACCTAACCTACTTTACAAACGGAAGAAAAGAAATAAGATTTTTCCGGAGTTCTACTTAAAGGGCTTTACCAATTTAAAATATTTATGGCATATCCATAGGACATACCTCTAAAACAGGACCACTGACCCCCTCCTAATATGTCCCGCTCTCTCTGCTGTGTCTGATGAGGTGGTCGGGAATATGAAAACAGCTGAGCTACACTGTTTCCGTAACTACCATAGAAGTGAATGGGAGCTACGGAATACAGACTGCAGACTAGATCCCTAAACAAATATAGGCCGCAGACCAGATCCTGTAAATAAATACAATCCCCAGACCCCCTAAATACAGACACGAGCCCCCTAAACAAATACTGACAGCAGACCAGACCCCCTAAGAAATACAGACCTCAGAACAGACCCCCTTAATAAATACAAATCAGACCCACTAAACAAATACAGACACCAGGCTCCCTAAGACTAGATTGAAGTTGCTCACCTCTTTCTGCAGTCTCTCAAATTGGGTACCGCCCCGACGCCAGCCTGGAAAAAGAATGTTTGAGGCGGCGCCCAGGAGTGAGGAGGATTGCAGGAACGGGGAGCGGTGAGCACATTTTATAGAGTATGTGGGGCACACTGGAGATTTGCCCGCTCTACCACTTTCCGGGAGTCTTCCGGACATTATGGAATAAGTTCATCCACTCAGCAGTATAACGTCCCCATTACTCAGTGGGAGTTTTGAAGTACAAATAATAGAAGCCACAGAAAGGGGAGCTCCATGTAAAATTGTATTTTATCCAACTATACATGTTCTTTAGGAAGAGATTTAGGCCCTGGTCACACAGAGTTTTTTTACGCGGAAACCGCGTCGGAAAACGCACCAAAAAACATCTTAAAACGCCTCATTGATTTTCAATGGGGGGCGGAGGCGTTTTTTTCCCACGAGCGGAAAAACCGTCTCGCGAGAAAAAGAAGCGACATGCCCTATCTTCAGGCATTTACGTCTCTGACCTACCATTGACATCAATGGGAGACAGAGAAAGCGTTTTTCGCTGCGTTTTTGCCCGCGGCGCTCAATGGCCGTGGGCGAAAAATGCGGCAAACGGCGTGCAGGCAGATCAAAATCTGCCTCAAAATTCCAGACAGAGTGTGAACAGGGCCTAAGTGTTCGCATCAATTAGGATAAGATTTAAGCCTCGGTTATTGTTTCCCTTTAAGAATATAATTTCCTTCCTGGCAAGCATAACAGTGTCATAAATTCTGGCAGTAACCAGGTAAAGGGTGTATTTGTTCTATTATTTACCTAGCAACCGATTGTTACGTACGGAACAAAGAATCGCCATTGACATCTGCTATAGTGCACCTGTCTGGTTGCTATGTGTCTAGGTCATGACTGTGTATGTGTTTTAAGATCTGTAGGTTATGTATCGTAGAGTCACTTCTGCGAATGTCAATGGATGTATATCGTCCTTCAATTTTGAAAATTGTGTTGCTATTGGAAACAGTCAGCAAGCTTTTTATTCCACCATAGAATATGATTCTGAAAGCCCATCCACTATCTATACAGTACATGTACATGTTCAATTCAATCATACATTTTGCTGTTATTGCACACACCAGACATATCATCTATATGGTCTAATAAGATTTATTGTGGATTAACTCATAAATAATAGTCCATTACTGTGTCAGAGGCTGAGCTCACCAAGGGATGCCCTGGTACTATGGTGGGCCAGTCTGACCCTGCCAGTAAACATTACTGAATAGATTTCTGGGTACTTTAAGGCTTTATGTGCCATGACTGTCTACTAAGAGTCATTGATGGTACAGAAAGTTCTTATAAATCAGGGTCCACCACGACTCGAAAACATTTTGCTCTATCGCTCACCTACATTATATATAAGGCCCCCATCACATCATTATTGAGCTACATTTAGCACCTATGTCGGGAAAGCTCCTGACGTACACGCTAAATGTGTCCATAGGGTTCTAAAATCCAGATTGAGGCCAAAACAGAGTCCCTTAGGCCTCATTCACACGGCAGGGTTTCCCGGCCGGGTGCCGGCCGTTCATAAATCGGCCGGCACCCGGCTGCATTAGGAATAATAGACCCCTAATGGGGCTATTCACAAGACCGATTTTTTGACGGCCGGGAAAGCCGTCAAAAGATAGGACATGCTCTATCTTCGGCCGGGTACCCGGCCGCCCGGCTCCCATAGAAGTCTATGGGGCCGGGTAATACACGGCCATCACCGGGATGTGTCACGAGTGATGGCCGGGTTTTCCAGTGCTTGCGCTCTATCTCCTCCTCTTCACAGCGCAGAGTGCATGTGAGGAGGAGGAGTTGATGCCATTCGGACGAATGGCATCGCTGTACACTGTGTGGCAGGGCCGGGTGTACAGCAGGTGGAAGGGAGCGCTGCGCTGGCTCCCTTCCCCTGCTTGTTTTAAAAGCGCCCTGGCCCGGCGACACCTTCGATGGCACCGCTAGCAGCTGCTGCTGCTGTGGCTGCTACTACTGTAGCGACGCCACTATAGCAGAGCAGGGAGGTATCTCCCCGCTCTGCTATGTGCTAGCCGCACTTTAGCTCCTTGAAGGAGCGGAATCCCCGTGTTTTCCGGGATTCCGCTCCTGGACAGAGCGCTTGATGTCTCTGTCCATATCTGGGCAGTGACATCAGGGGAAACTCCTGAAGCGGAATCCCCGAACACATGGGGATTCCCCTTCAGGAGTTGCCGCTGATGTCACTGTCCAGATCTGCCCGGCCCGGCACGGATGCAAAACTTAATGCAAACCGGCCGATTTTACCGGCCGACACTCGGGCTCGGGAACGACCCGGTCGTGTGAATCCCGCCTTAGGCCTCATTCACACGACAGGGTCCGAGTGTCGGCCGGGAAAATCGTCCGTTTTTGGCCGATTTTCCCGGCCGGTTTGCATCGTTCCGATTCTGTTCCGGGCCGTGTTGCCGTTTTTACCTGCCGATTTGGACCCGATTTGCATCCTTTTTTTTCCCTGACCGGTTTTTAATCGGATGAATTTCATTTGTCAATTGTTTTTTTGAGTCAACCCACTATAAACACACCCAGCAAGGTCACATAATTGCCAGTCAACCTTTTTCACAGAGTATAGAGAGCTTTGTCTGATCCCTCAGCTGCATTTCATTGGATAGGATTCAATAGGATATAAATGAAGTTTATAGTGGAATGAACACATATTCCATAGCAACAGATGCCTAATTAAACTACACATAGATACTGTTCATTCCAGGTCTATCAAGCACAGGAATTTTCAAAAACGTCTGTTTATATGGAGTTTGTGTTTATTTCCTCCTCACCTCCATCTGTTCATGCCATGTCTACCAAGCATAAAAAAAATCATTATGCCCTTTTTTATATTATCTTCACATTACTAATAATGTTCATTCTTTTACTTCATTCGTTTTCAACATTCTTTTGTATGTCCCCCTGGACAGAGCGCTTGATGTCTCTGTCCATATCTGGATAGGGACATCAGGGGCAACTCCTGAAGTGGAATCTCCATGTGGCCGGTGATTCCACTTCAGGAGTTTCCCCTGATGTCACTGTCCATATATGGACAGAGACATCAAGCGCTCTGTCCAGGAGCGGAATCCCCGAACACACAGGGATTCCGCTCCTTCAGGGAGCTAAAGTGGGGCTAGCACATAGAGCAGGGACAAAGCTACAGCAGAAGCAGCCGCAGCAGCTGCTAGTGGCGCCATCGGCCATGGTAGGTGTCGCTGCTAGCAGCCGCTATGGCTGCTATAGCTGTAGCGACGCCTGAAGAAGCGCCAGGGCGGAAAGGAGGCTGATTCGCCGGGCCAGGGAGATTTGGGAACGGAGCCATCACAGCGCCCCCTTCCACCTGCTGTACACCCCAGCCCTGCCACACAGTACCCCTGCACATAGCAGAGCAGGGACCTCGCTACAGCAGTACCCCCAAAGTGTTACCTCCAGCATACAGCGCTTCTTCTGAATGGGATACACTCCTCCTCACATGCACTCTGCGTTGTGAGGAGGAGGAGAGAGTGCGCGAGCGACGGTAGACCCGGCCATCACTCGGGACACATTCCGGTGATGGCCGTGTATTACCCGGCCCCGTAGACTTCTATGGAGGCCGGGTACCCGGCCAAAAATAGGGCATGTCCCATTTTTTGACGGCCGGTTTTCCCGGCCCGTCAAAAAATCGGTCGGGTGAATAGCCCCATTAGGGGTCTATTGTTCCTAATGCAGCCGGGTGACGGCCGATTTATGAACGGCCGTCACCCGGCCGGGAAACCCTGTCGTGTGAACTCCGCCAGGGGCGTAACTAGGAAAGACTGGGCCCCATAGCAAACTATTGACTGGGGCCCCCCCCTCCCCTGGGTGTCACACAACCCCCCCTTGTAGATAGTGCCTTTTTTACAGCCCCCCTGTAGATAACGCCATACAGCCCCCTCTGTAGATAACGCCATACAGCCCCCCCTGTAGAGAACGCCATACAGCCCCCCCTGTAGAGAACGCCATACAGCCCCCCCTGTAGAGAACGCCATACAGCCCCCCCTGTAGAGAACGCCATACAGCCCCCCTGTAGAGGACGCCATACAGCCCCCCCTGTAGAGGACGCCATACAGCCCCCCCTGTAGAGGACGCCATACAGCCCCCCCTGTAGAGGACGCCATACAGCCCCCCCTGTAGAGGACGCCATACAGCCCCCCCTGTAGAGAACGCCATACAGCCCCCCCCTGTAGAGAACGCCATACAGCCCCCCTGTAGATAACGCCATACAGCCCCCCTGTAGATAACGCCATACAGCCCCCCTGTAGATAACGCCATACAGCCCCCCCTGTAGGTAACGCCATACAGCCCCCCTGTAGGTAATACCATACAGCCCCCCCTGTAGATAACGCCATACAGCCCCCCCTGTAGATAACGCCATACAGCCCCCCTATATATAACGCCATACAGCCCCCCCCTGTAGATAACGCCATATAGCCCCCCCTGTAGATAACGCCATACAGCCCCCCCTGTAGATAACGCCATACAGCCCCCCCTGTAGGTAACGCCATACAGCCCCCCTGTAGATAACGCCATACAGCCCCCCCTGTAGATAACGCCATACAGCCCCCCCTGTAGGTAACGCCATACAGCCCCCCTGTAGATAACGCCATACAGCCCCCCCTGTAGATAACGCCATACAGCCCCCCTGTAGATAACGCCATACAGCCCCCCCTGTAGATATCAACAGGAGGGGCTGTATGGCGTTATCTACAGTGGGGGCTGTATGGCGTTCTCTACAGGGGGGGCTGTATGGCGCTCTCTACAGGGGGGGCTGTATGGCGCTCTCTACAGGGGGGGCTGTATGGCGTTCTCTACAGGGGGGACTCTGTATGGCATTCTCTACAAGGGGGACTCTGTATGGCGGTCTCTACAGGGGGGACTCTGTATGGTGTTCTCTACAGAGGGGGCTGTATGGTGCTAACGCCATACAGCCCCCCCTGTAGGTAACGCTATACAGCCCCCCTGTAGGTAACGCTATACAGCCCCCCTGTAGAGAACGCCATACAGAGTCCCCCCTGTAGAGAACGCCATACAGAGTCCCCCCTGTAGAGAACGCCATACAGAGTCCCCCCTGTAGAGAACGCCATACAGAGTCCCCCCTGTAGAGAACGCCATACAGCCCCCCCTGTAGGTAACGCTATACAGCCCCCCCTGTAGGTAACGCCATACACCCCTCCTGTAGGTAACGCCATGCAGCCCCAACCCCCCCAAAAAAATCTGACCTACAGTGTGTTCTACAAAAGACATATATCCCTTCTCCACAGGATAGGGGATACATGTGTGATCGCTGGCAGCGATAAGGAGAACGGGGGACCGAAAGTCCCCCCAAGTTCTCCATGACTAACCTCTGACTTCCGGCGTCTGCGCAGTTCAATAGAAATGAAAGGAGCGCTGGTCACGCATGCGC
Organism: Rhinoderma darwinii; assembly: GCF_050947455.1. Classification (NCBI taxonomy): domain Eukaryota; kingdom Metazoa; phylum Chordata; class Amphibia; order Anura; family Rhinodermatidae; genus Rhinoderma; species Rhinoderma darwinii. The sequence continues at coordinate 40,004,517 of NC_134691.1, read as the reverse complement.
TCAAGCGCGACTGGCGCTCCATTCATTTCTACGGAGCTGCCGACACAGACCCCGGAAGTCCGAGGTTTGTGATGGAGAACATTGGGGGGACTTTCAGTCCCCCGTTCTCCCTATCAATGCCAGCGATCACACATGTATCCCCTGTCCTGTGGATAGGGGATACATGTCTTTTGTTTAATGGCAGAGCGGGGAGATACCTCCCTGCTCTGACATAGTGTTCAGTGGCGTCGCACTGTAGCAGCCATAGCGGCTGCTAGCGGAGCCTCCGGCCATGGTGGGGGCCCGTGCTGGCGGGCGACACGGGCCCCCTCATGCCGCGGGCCCCGTATCAGCCGCTCTGGCTGCTATGGCGGTAGTTACACCACTGAATTCCGCCTTAGGCCTCCGTCGGGCTGTTATACGTCAGTATGTTGTTTTTTTTTGGAATAGAGTAGTAGACTCATGTAGTATGGGAGCCTCGGGGTGAAGGATGCCACTGCTTGACATACGTCACAGGTATATGTTAAACAAATTTATCAGGAAGTTTCTGTCCAAATAGAGTATGGACAGTGACATCAGGAGCTTTCCTGGGCACAACGCTTCAGGTAGCACTCTGCCCGATATATTGTGTTTTATCCGACTTATCCAACTGTATGCCTATACAGTGGGATACATTGCAGCCTTCCATCCTATCCTTTATTTTACATATCATACATGTGTCCCCTACATGACATATAATACATGTGTCCTCCACATTACATATTATACATGTGTCCTCTACATTACATATAATACATGTCTCCTCTACATTACATATAATACATGTGTCCTCTACATTACATATAATACATAACCCCTATATTACATATAATACATGTGTCCTCTACATTACATATAATACATGTGTCTCCTCTACATTACATATAATACATGTGTCCTCTACATTACATATAATACATGTGTCTCCTCTACATTACATATAATACATGTGTCTCCTCTACATTACATATAATACATGTGTCCTCTACATTACATATAATACATGTCTCCTCTACATTACATATAATACATGTGTCCTCTACGTTACATATAATACATGTCTCCTCTACATTACATATAATACATGTGTCCTCTACATTACATATAATACATATGTCCTCTACATTGCATATAATACATGAGTCCTCCACATTACATATAATACATGTCTCCTCTACATTACATATAATACATGTCTCCTCTACATTACATATAATACATGTGTCTCCTCTACATTACATATAATACATGTGTCCTCTACATTACATATAATACATGTCTCCTCTACATTACATATAATACATGTGTCCTCTACGTTACATATAATACATGTCTCCTCTACATTACATATAATACATGTGTCCTCTACATTACATATAATACATATGTCCTCTACATTGCATATAATACATATGTCCTCTACATTGCATATAATACATGAGTCCTCCACATTACATATAATACATGTCTCCTCTACATTACATATAATACATGTCTCCTCTACATTACATATAATACATATGTCCTCTACATTACATATTATACATGAGTCCTCTACATTACATATTATACATGTGTCCTCTACATTACATATAATACATGAGTCCTCTACATTACATATAATACATATGTCCTCTACATTACATATAATACATGTGTCCTCTACATTACATATAATACATGTGTCTCCTCTACATTACATATAATACATATGTCCTCTACATTACATATAATACATGTCTCCTCTACATTACATATAATACATATGTCCTCTACGTTACATATAATACATGTCTCCTCTACATTACATATAACACATGTCTCCTCTACATTACATATAATACATGTGTCTCCTCTACATTACATATAACACATGAGTCCTCTACATTACATATAATACATATGTCCTCTACATTACATATAACACATGAGTCCTCTACATTACATATAATACATGTCTCCTCTACATTACATATAATACATATGTCCTCTACATTACATATAATACATGTGTCCTCTACATTACATATAATACATATGTCCTCTACATTACATATTATACATGTGTCCTCTACATTACATATAATACATGTGTCCTCTACATTACATATTATACATGTCTCCTCTACATTACATATTATACATGTGTCCTCTACATTACATATAATACATGAGTCCTCCACATTACATATTATACATGTGTCCTCTACATTACATATAATACATGTCTCCTCTACATTACATATAATACATGTGTCCTCCACATTACATATTATACATGTGTCCTCTACATTACATATAATACATGTGTCTCCTCTACATTACATATAATACATGTGTCCTCTACATTACATATAATACATGAGTCCTCTACATTACATATAATACATGAGTCCTCTACATTACATATAATACATGTGTCCTCTACATTACATATAATACATGTCTCCTCTACATTACATATAATACATGTGTCCTCTACATTGCATATAATACATGAGTCCTCCACATTACATATAATACATGTCTCCTCTACATTACATATAATACATGTGTCCTCCACATTACATATAATACATATGTCCTCTACATTACATATTATACATGAGTCCTCCACATTACATATAATACATGTCTCCTCTACATTACATGTAATACATGTGTCCTCCACATTACATATTATACATGTGTCCTCTACATTACATATAATACATAACCCCTATATTACATATTATACATGTGTCCTCTACATTACATATAATACATGTGTCCTCTACGTTACATATAATACATGTGTCTCCTCTACATTACATATAATACATGTGTCTCCTCTACATTACATATAATACATGTCTCCTCTACATTACATATAATACATGAGTCCTCTACATTACATATAATACATGTGTCTCCTCTACATTACATATAATACATGTGTCTCCTCTACATTACATATAATACATGTGTCCTCTACATTACATATAATACATGTCTCCTCTACATTACATATAATACATGTGTCCTCTACATTACATATTATACATGTGTCCTCTACATTACATATAATACATGTCTCCTCTACATTACATATAATACATGTGTCCTCTACATTACATATAATACATGTCTCCTCTACATTACATATAATACATATGTCCTCTACATTACATATTATACATGTGTCCTCTACATTACATATAATACATAACCCCTATATTACATATTATACATGTGTCCTCTACATTACATATAATACATGTGTCCTCTACGTTACATATAATACATGTGTCTCCTCTACATTACATATAATACATGTGTCTCCTCTAGATTACATATAATACATGTCTCCTCTACATTACATATAATACATGAGTCCTCTACATTACATATAATACATGAGTCCTCTACATTACATATAATACATGTGTCTCCTCTACATTACATATAATACATGTGTCTCCTCTACATTACATATAATACATGTGTCCTCTACATTACATATAATACATGTGTCCTCTACGTTACATATAATACATGTGTCCTCTACATTACATATAATACATGTGTCTCCTCTACATTACATATAATACATGTGTCCTCTACATTACATATAATACATGTGTCTCCTCTACATTACATATTATACATGTGTCCTCTACATTACATATAATACATGTGTCCTCTACGTTACATATAATACATGTGTCCTCTACATTACATATAATACATGTGTCTCCTCTACATTACATATAATACATGTGTCCTCTACATTACATATAATACATGTGTCCTCTACATTACATATAATACATGTGTCCTCTACATTACATATAATACATGAGTCCTCTACATTACATATAATACATGTGTCCTCTACATTACATATAATACATGTGTCTCCTCTACATTACATATAATACATGTGTCCTCTACATTACATATAATACATGTGTCCTCTACATTACATATAATACATGAGTCCTCTACATTACATATAATACATGTCTCCTCTACATTACATATAATACATGTGTCCTCTACATTACATATAATACATATGTCCTCTACATTACATATTATACATGAGTCCTCTACATTACATATTATACATGTGTCCTCTACATTACATATAATACATGAGTCCTCTACATTACATATAATACATATGTCCTCTACATTACATATAATACATGTGTCCTCTACATTACATATAATACATGTGTCTCCTCTACATTACATATAATACATGTGTCCTCTACATTACATATAATACAGGTCTCCTCTACATTACATATAATACATGTCTCCTCTACATTACATATAATACATATGTCCTCTACATTACATATAATACATGTCTCCTCTACATTACATATAATACATGTGTCCTCTACATTACATATAATACATGTGTCCTCTACATTACATATAATACATGTGTCCTCTACATTACATATAATACATGTGTCCTCTACATTACATATAATACATATGTCCTCTACGTTACATATAATACATGTCTCCTCTACATTACATATAACACATGTGTCCTCTACATTACATATAATACATGAGTCCTCTACATTACATATAATACATGTCTCCTCTACATTACATATAATACATATGTCCTCTACATTACATATAATACATATGTCCTCTACATTACATATAATACATGAGTCCTCTACATTACATATAATACATGTGTCCTCTACATTACATATAATACATGAGTCCTCTACATTACATATAATACATATGTCCTCTACATTACATATAATACATGTGTCCTCTACATTACATATAATACATGAGTCCTCTACATTACATATTATACATGTGTCCTCTACATTACATATTATACATGTCTCCTCTACATTACATATAATACATGTGTCCTCCACATTACATATTATACATGTCTCCTCTACATTACATATAATACATGAGTCCTCTACATTACATATAATACATGAGTCCTCTACATTACATATAATACATGTGTCCTCTACATTACATATAATACATGTCTCCTCTACATTACATATAATACATGAGTCCTCTACATTACATATAATACATGTGTCCTCTACATTACATATAATACATGTGTCCTCTACATTACATATAATACATGTCTCCTCTACATTACATATAATACATGTGTCCTCTACATTACATATAACACATGAGTCCTCTACATTACATATAATACATGTCTCCTCTACATTACATATAATACATGAGTCCTCTACATTACATATAATACATGTCTCCTCTACATTACATATAATACATGTCTCCTCTACATTACATATAATACATGAGTCCTCTACATTACATATAACACATGAGTCCTCTACATTACATATAATACATGTCTCCTCTACATTACATATAATACATGAGTCCTCTACATTACATATAATACATGTCTCCTCTACATTACATATAATACATGTGTCCTCTACATTACATATAATACATGTCTCCTCTACATTACATATAATACATATGTCCTCTACATTACATATAATACATGTGTCCTCTACATTACATATAATACATGTGTCCTCTACATTACATATAATACATGAGTCCTCTACATTACATATAATACATATGTCCTCTACATTACATATAATACATGTCTCCTCTACATTACATATAATACATGAGTCCTCTACATTACATATTATAGATGTGTCCTCTACATTACATATTATACATGTCTCCTCTACATTACATATAATACATGTGTCCTCCACATTACATATTATACATGTCTCCTCTACATTACATATAATACATGAGTCCTCCACATTACATATAACACATGTCTCCTCTACATTACATATAATACATGTGTCTCCTCTACATTACATATAACACATGAGTCCTCTACATTACATATAATACATATGTCCTCTACATTACATATAATACATGAGTCCTCTACATTACATATAATACATGTGTCCTCTACATTACATATAATACATGTCTCCTCTACATTACATATAATACATGAGTCCTCTACATTACATATAATACATGTGTCCTCTACATTACATATAATACATGTGTCCTCTACATTACATATAATACATGTGTCCTCTACATTACATATAATACATGTGTCCTCTACATTACATATAACACATGAGTCCTCTACATTACATATAATACATGTCTCCTCTACATTACATATAATACATGAGTCCTCTACATTACATATAATACATGTGTCCTCTACATTACATATAATACATGAGTCCTCTACATTACATATAATACATGTGTCCTCTACATTACATATAATACATATGTCCTCTACATTACATATAATACATGTCTCCTCTACATTACATATAATACATGTGTCCTCTACATTATATATAATACATATGTCTCCTCTACATTACATATAATACATGTCTCCTCTACATTACATATTATACATGTGTCCTCTACATTACATATTATACATGTCTCCTCTACATTACATATAATACATGTGTCCTCTACATTATATATAATACATATGTCTCCTCTACATTACATATAATACATGTCTCCTCTACATTACATATAATACATGTGTCTCCTCTACATTACATATAATACATGTCTCCTCTACATTACATATAATACATGTGTCCTCTACATTATATATAATACATATGTCTCCTCTACATTACATATAATACATGTGTCTCCTCTACATTACATATAATACATGTCTCCTCTACATTACATATAATACATGTGTCCTCTACATTACATATTATACATGTGTCCTCTACATTACATATAATACATGTCTCCTCTACATTACATATTATACATGTGTCCTCTACATTACATATAATACATATGTCTCCTCTACATTACATATAATACATGTCTCCTCTACATTACATATTATACATGTGTCCTCTACATTACATATTATACATGTGTCCTCTACATTACTTATAATACATGTGTCCTCTACATTACATATAATACATGTGTCCTCTACATTACATATAATACATGTGTCCTCTACATTACATATAATACATGTCTCCTCTACATTACATATTATACATGTGTCCTCTACATTACATATTATACATGTCTCCTCTACATTACATATTATACATGAGTCCTCTACATTACATATAATACATGTCTCCTCTACATTACATATAATACATGTGTCTCCTCTACATTACATATAATACATGTCTCCTCTACATTACATATAATACATGTCTCCTCTACATTACTTATAATACATGTGTCCTCTACATTACATATAATACATGTGTCCTCTACATTACATATTATACATGTGTCCTCTACATTACTTATAATACATGTGTCCTCTACATTACATATAATACATGTGTCCTCTACATTACATATAATACATGTGTCCTCTACATTACATATAATACATGTCTCCTCTACATTACATATTATACATGTGTCCTCTACATTACATATTATACATGTCTCCTCTACATTACATATTATACATGAGTCCTCTACATTACATATAATACATGTGTCTCCTCTACATTACATATAATACATGTCTCCTCTACATTACATATAATACATGTCTCCTCTACATTACATATAATACATGTGTCCTCTACATTACATATAATACATGTGTCCTCTACATTACATATTATACATGTGTCCTCTACATTACATATAATACATATGTCTCCTCTACATTACATATAATACATGTCTCCTCTACATTACATATTATACATGTGTCCTCTACATTACATATAATACATGTGTCCTCTACATTACATATAATACATGTGTCCTCTACATTACATATAATACATGTCTCCTCTACATTACATATAATACATGTGTCTCCTCTACATTACATATAATACATGTCTCCTCTACATTACATATTATACATGTGTCCTCTACATTACATATTATACATGTCTCCTCTACATTACATATTATACATGAGTCCTCTACATTATATATAATACATATGTCTCCTACATAACATATATTACATGTGTCACATACACTATATACAATAACATTTATTAAGACTTTACCCTTTCTAAATTGCTGGTATTTTCCGTGAATGAAAATACAATTAGGTTCTATTTTTGTGACCCAATTTTCTCCTCTTGTTCCGATAATCATACCTTGTCAATCAGTGACTAGGAAACCTGGAAGCCACACGTGGACAATTAGCAGCCAGTAATCCGGCCTCCCTATACTGCTTGCTTTGTGCTTGTGGAAATACTTTCCTTTTTGACATGCCACCCCCTGCTGTGACATCCTCTCCTTATAAATCACCCGGTTCGCTGCTGTCACCAATATATTTTTCACATCTATTATTTATCATTGTTTGGTATTATAGTATTGGGGTCAAGGCACTTGTTTTAAAGGGGTATTCCGGTTTTATTTTAAAAAAAGCTTATTCATTGTATAATTAACATTTACCCAATTTCCAATATACTTTCAATATTCGTTTCTCACAGATTTTTAAGTTTTCTGCTTGCAGTCTCTCAATGGGAAACCTTCATTATAAGTCAATATGTCCGCCTGGTGCCGTTAGCATCTGTTGTATGATGAATCCGTTATGAAGGAGTGCATGGGAGAACAGAACCTAACGTTCATTCAACTAGAAACTTTGCCTTGGCTAGGGTATTTAGATACAGGGCATGGGCTGAAAGCTAAACCAGCTACCGCTCAATTCATTTCAATGGGCTGCCAAAGATACCATTCGGGAGCCCCATAGAAATGAATGGAGCAGTAGCCGAGCATGTGCAGTACCACTCCATTCCTATGGGCCTCCCAGGAACGGCCGTTCTTGTGATCGGTGGGAGTCCTAGCGGTCAGACGCCCACAATCAGATATTTATCACCTATCTGTGAATAGGTGATAAATAATGATTATGGGAGAGACCCCTTCAAGTTACCGTATTTTTCTAAAAACAATCAAAAAAAACAACGTATTTTCTGGTTTTATGTAAATTTTATTCATGGAATATTCATATAATGAAAAGTTCTGCTACTTAATAGCAAACTTTCTGCTTCTCCTCACCATTTTTAAGATCCCAGTGGATGGGAACATTATTGATAGCAAACTCCCCGTTGTCAGAAGTATTACCTGCGGTTGTGCAGGGTTTTCAGCTACAGAATTTAAAGAAAGATGTTTCCAGTCACTGACATTAAGAAGAGATCTTGAAAATGGCAAAAAATGGAAACATTTATTATATAATATTATATTAGAAATCCCCCTAATTGTTAATTAGCTGTAACTCTTAGGGTATGTGCGCACGATAACGACCATTACATCTGAAATTACGGAGCTGTTTTCAGGAGAAAACAGCTCCGTCATTTCAGACGTAATTGCTCGTACTCACATTTTGCGAGGCGTCTTTGACGGCCGTAATTTGGAGCTGTTCTTCATTGGCTCAAATTACGTCCAAAGAAGTGTCCTGCACTTCTTTGACGAGGCAGTCATTTTACGCGTCGTCTTTTAACAGTGACGCGTAAAATGACAGGTCGTCGGCACAGTACGTCGACAAACCCATTCAAATGAATGGGCAGATGTTTGCCGACGTATTGGAGCCATATTTTCAGGCGTAAATCGAGGCATAATATGCCTAGTTTACGCCTGAAAATAGGTTGTGTGAACCCAGCCTAACCGTAGAATGTGTGCAGTAGTACATAGTCGGTTCGAAGGACTTGTTCTGGCGTTATACAAAAACTCAATATTTTGTGTGATGTCAGCAATTTATATATATATATATATATATATATATATATATATATATATATATATATATAAACAGTATTATGCAAAAGAGTTTTAGGCAGTTGTGGAAAAATGCTGCAAAGTAAGAATTCTTTCAAAAACCGAAGTTGATCGTTTTTATTCAGTTCATTGATAAAAAAAAAGTGAAAAAGTGATAGAACAGAAGAGAAACAAATCATATCAATATTTGGTGTGACCACCCTTTGTCTTCAAAACAGAATCAATTCTTCTAGGTACACTTACACAAAGTCCTGGATTTTGTAGGCTTAGGGTATGTTCACACGAGGGCGTCCGTAACGGCTGAAATTACGGGGATGTTTCAGCCTGAAAACATCCCTGTAATTTCAGCCGTAACGGCATGTGCAGGCGCTTGAACGCCGCGTCAATTACGGACGTAATTGGCGCTGCTATTCATTGGAGTCAATGAATAACGGCTCCAATTAGGCTCCAAGAAGTGACAGGTCACTTCTTTGACGCGGGCGTCTATTTACGCGCCGTCATTTGACAGCGGCGCGTAAATTACGCCTCGTGTGAACAGACAAACGTCTGCCCATTGCTTTCAATGGGCAGATGTTTGTCAACGCTAATGAGGCGCTATTTTCGGACGTAATTCGGGGCAAAAATGCCCGAATTACGTCCGTAATTAGTGCGTGTGAACATACCCTTATAGTCAGGTGTATGATTAACCAATTATACCAAACAGGTGATAATGATCATCATTTTCATATGTAGGTTGAAGCACAGTCATTAAATGTAACAGCAATTGCTGTGTAGGAGGCTTAAAACTGGAACAGACAAACTCTGCTACAAAGGTGAGGTTGTGAAAGACAGTTTCATGTCACAGCTTCACTAAGACTGAGCACAGCAACAAGACACAATGTAGTTATGCTGCATCATCAAGGTCTCTCCCAGGCAAAGATTTCAAAGCAGACTGGGGTTTCTAGATGTGCTGATCAAGCTCTTTCGAAGAAGCACAAAGAAATGGGCAATGTTGGGGACCGTAGACGCAATAGTCGGCCAAGGAAACTTAGTGCAGCAGAGCAAATAAACATCATGCTTACTTTGCTTCGAAATCGAAAGATGTCCAGCAGTGCCATCAGCTCAGAACTGGCAGAAACCAGTGGGACCCAGGTAGACCCATCTACTGTTCATAGAAATCTGGCCAGAATTCGTCTTCACGTGAGAATTGCGACTAAAAAGCCATAACTTTGACGCAGAGTCGGACACAGACTGGGCAAAGAATGTGCCTGGGCCCCCCATAACCTAACTATGCCCGGGCGCATATATAACTATTCAAATCTATATTGCACATTTTATTACTAGTTTAAAACACAAGTAACAAAAATAAATAATGCAAATACTGTTACTGAATAAAAAACACTATACAAAGACCAATATTACCACCATATAGTGACTATATAGTACTATGTAGTGGTAGATGTCAGTTATACACAGGAGCTCTGCAGACCATATAAGTGATTACAGCACATTTATATCTAGTGACTCACAGGTGATCTTTCCTATGATCAGATTCATTCACTTTCCCTTTTTCTACCTGTACCCCATCCTCTAAGCAAACTTGTAATCCACAGTGCCCCAGATGGTAATAATGATCCCTCAGTGCTCGATACAATAAAAGTGCCCCATCAGTAACCGTGCCCCCTTTGTGCCCCCACAGTAATAATGCTCCCTTTGTGCCCCCTTGTATATAGAGCCACAGCATCCCCTGTAGATAGCGCCACACAGCCCTCCCCCTTTGTAAATAGTGCCACACAGCCCCCTTCTTGTATATAGTGCCACCCAGCCCCCCTTGCATATAGTGACACACCGCTCCCCCCTTGTATATAGTGACACACAGCGATACCCCCCCCCTGTTTCAGGTAGTGCCACACAGCTTCTCCCCCACCCCTTGTATATAGTGCCACCCTGCTTTTCGCTGCATAGACTCCGGGTGGGACGCATGTGCAGACCTGCGTGATGCAGTGACGTAATTACGCCGGCCTGTACAGGGAGTCTTCCCAGCGCCTTATAGGCTGCAGGCCTAATGTGGCCTGCAGCCTATAGTATTAAATTGTATCTGGTTTCTGAGGACGCAGATACAATTAAGTGTGGCTGTCGCTAGCACTGGGGCCATCTCCGGTACTAGCGACACCACCAGGCATGAGGGGGCCCGGCCCGTAAATGTGATATGCCGGGCGGCGGGTGCCTCCTTATGCCTCGGGCATGGGGGGCCCAGAGTGGATGGGGCCCTATGCCGATCTATGCGCACAGCGTTTAGGGCAGCTGAGCGTGCCCCCGCCCCCTCCATGCCCCTGTGGCGGAGGCTACACCGGCGATATGTCCGCCCCTGCTTCGATGTGGAAACAAGGCCAATCAACTCAACTATGCACGAAAACATAGGAAATGGGGTGCAGAAAAAAATGGCAGCAGGTGCTCTGAACTGATGAGTCAAAATGTGAAATATTTGGCTGTAACAGAAGGCAGTTTGTTCACCGAAGGGCTGGAGAGCGATACAATAATGACGGTATTACAGCTGCGTACAAGCACCAAATTGTATTGAGCCATAATAAGGCAGACATAGAAATCTATGGACCCGTATTGTAGTTCCGTAAGATTCCATATAGTAACATACGTTCGTTAAGTTAGCAAGAACTTGGGGATGAATGACTGCAGAATCAGACTACACAGGATTTGTTTGTATTCTGTAAACATGGAGATACATAGTTCTGCATAGGAGCTGTAGACACAAAACGGTACAACATTATTATTTGCAAAGTTGGTTATTTTTTGGTTTGTATATTTGCGATGGGAGATGTGCTGCCGACATGGTACAAATTTCCGGGGACGAGTGATCGGAGTAACGAGTGCTCACCCCCCCCCCCCATACAAGTTCCTTGTGAAAAAAATCAAACGAGCGCCGATCAAGGAGCTCGTTTGGCGCTCAATGTACTGGCCAAAATGGGCCTGTGTAAAAGTACCACAAAGGTGTAGATCTTTTTTCTCTATACTATCTCAGCTCTTTGTCGCAGTCATATAACCTTTGTGTCTCACATGTTGTACTACGATTAGCTTACCCTAGCAGTGGAAGTTATACCAAAGGTAAAATCATCTAAAGGGGGTGCAGAGGGGGCAATCGCACTCAGGCCTGGGCCTGAGGGGACGCAAATGCCCCTCTGCCACATAAGACACCAGTGTTATAAATGATAGGTGGGGGTGATGTTACACATTGAGTATTGGGGCCCAGAAGCGTCAAGTTATAAAACCATATTTTTCTGTAACTCCTGGGACCTACTTGCTGTGAGGCGGGACGCACATGTTGCAGCTCTTTTGTTGGTATAATTTTACTTATAAATAGTGTCTTAAAAATATGTCTGTTAAAAAAGGAAATGTGGATGGTGCCGAGGCTCGGAATGAATGACAACTGCAATTAGACATGAATGGGGAGAGATGTAATTAGCTGGAAACAGGAAACTCCAAATCCTGCTTCCCGGTTCTGCTTTGTGAGCTGAATAGACCAAATCTGTGAATCAGGTTCTCTTAATAAGCAATTCAGGGAGAGAAAAATGATGTTCTGGTGATAGCGGGCGCCATGCCGGGAAATATACAGCGCTGGGTATCACAGCTGGACACAGCACTAACTACAGTAGTCACAGGGGAGATGTATCAAAATGAGCGCAAGGGAAAGTGGAGGAGTTGCCCATAGCAACCAATCAGATCACTTTTTTCATTCCCAAAATATTCCCTGAAAAATGAGACCTGATCGGTTGCTCCACTTTTCCGTTGCACCCGTTTTAATAAATCACCCCATAGTGCCAATATTGTGCGAACTCACCAGACTGTCCTCTTAGTGTTAGGATATCTGTAAAAGGTCCTATGGGTGCATTTAGATGAGACGTTTTTGGCCACGCGGTAAAAAATGCTCTAAAAATGGCAGCAAAAATGCACGCGATTTTACTAATCACTATAAAAATGCGTACGGTTTTGACGCAATGTTTTATGCGTTTTTTTGCCACACGGTCAAAATTGGCTCATATAAATGTTCCCTTTAAAAATAACAAGAACACAAGTCTCTATTATAATCCGTTGGATAATGCCCTGTGGGGTACATTCTGTTGACCCCTCCCATATGGTGAACAGTCATAAACGTACAGATGACCCGCAGAAGGAACGATCTGTCACAGACTGCTCCTACCGGAAGAGATAAGCAGCGCCTATGCAATGGCACTCATCTATGTATAATCTTATGGTCTGAGATCAGAATGTGATGTTCATTCAAATATTATTTACATACCTGTTGATGGGAAATTTCCAATGACGTGTTATTAAAGTGTGTGTGTGGGGGGGGGGGCGGTCCTGGGAATGTACAAGTAATATATTAGGGAACTGCTCATTATTGAGCACAGTAATCCCCTCATCTTGACATTTTTTATTTTAGTAAGTGCTTGTATTACCCATGAAATAACAATTCTGTAACATATTTTCTTAGAACTCTTAACTGTGCCGTTCCTCTGTTATTCCTACTAGAAATTTATGAATACATTGACAACTCGGTGTTACCATTCCCCTTGTCAAAAGGGCGTGTCCCTACACAGTCTCACTCTGTCAGCACTGATTGGACATTGTCAGGCTGTGTAGCGATACACCCCCAACTGGTAGCACCCAGTTGTTGATTTATTCATACATTTCTAGGAGGCACAACAGAGGGACGGCACAACGTAGAGTTCTAAAGAATTTTTATTTAGTGAATAATTCAATTATTTACTAAGATAGACATGTCAGGAGAGGTGACGGTCCTCTTTTAAATTATTTGAAAGCAACGTTTCTCTTTATATTGTACAAGGAGAACATACTAGGACATGTAATTGTGCAACATAAGGCTCCGTTCACATCTGCGTTCAGTATTTCCGTTGTTCTGCTCTGTCATATGGGCAGAGCAACGAAAATACAGGACACACCTGTTCCCTTGCGTCACAGACGCCACGGCGGCCGACGAAACACATAGCCGTTAATGGGTTCCGTTGGGATGTCCATGATTTTACCGAAAACAATAGTACAGGATGCTGCGCGATTGTTTACCGTAATTTTCGGCCGGATCTGCGATGGAAGCCCCTAACGCAAGTGTGAACAGGCCCTAAGAAAAAACAAATGTGACGCTTGGCCAGGCATTCGATTGCCTTTGCTTGTTACTTGCAGCTTTCTGTCTGGATTAGCGCTGCTTTCCCACTATATAAATATAATTCCAAATTTAAACATAGCGTGGCCAAATTTGGCTAGACAAGATAACGGCAATCAATTCCTACTTTCACTTCACTGCCTTTAAATATAGAATCAGAACATGGAGCTAATTTTGGAAGCTGTGAAATCAAAGGCTGTAATGTGAGTCGGTTTTGTGGATTATTCCGGAGTCTTTGTCATCTAAAGTGGACGATACGTCCAGCAAATAACGATATTGTCAGCATCAAATAAAAGGGTGCTACATATAAAGCCCATGTTACCTGTCTGTTCCTATGAGAAATACCATCCCGTATGTAAGGGGTCAGATATTTGTTCAGGATTTTCAATGGGATTATGAAGCAATTCTGATCCTATTTATTCACCCTCCATTGTACATGCCAATGAAGGAAAAGGTAGTGGAGAACCTGTCAGATTTTGCTTCATCAGTGCTCCTTGTTTCAATTCCACAAGCACGCATTCTAGCTTCACCTTGTGGTTGAAAAAAGATACATGCCCATCAAAGTCAACCAGGAGAGGGGAGGGTGGCATGGGAAAAAAACAAACAAACAAACCCAGAAATCCTAAATTACACTTGTTGATCCAGAATAAGGCAAAATAAATCAAATTAAAAGAATGGGCCAATTTGCCCTCAAAGGAAAAAAAAAATCCTTACTGGACCCATATGGCCCCAGGACTGGGTCAATAACCAGATGTACATTTGCATTTATGTTATTTAACGCCTCTAAAAATGTAAGCCCCTCCTAAAGCTATAAAATTTGTCTGCAAAACACATGTTCCTGATGTGACTATTTCAAAGCCGTACAACTCTTAGGCTGGGTTCACACACCCTATTTACGGACGTAATTCGGGCATTTTAACCTCGAATTAATTAATTAAAATACGTCTCCAAAGCGCCGGCAAACATCTGCCCATTCATTTGAATGGGTTTTACGATGTACTGTGCCGACGGTCATTTTTTTTACGCGCCGCTGTCAAAAGACGGCGCGTAAAAAAGACGCCCGCGTCAAAGAAGTGCCTGTCACTTCTTGGGACTTAATTGGAGCCGTTTTCCATTGACTCCATAGAAAAACCGCTCCAATTACAGCCGTAGTGGACGCAGCGAAAACCGTCTGCACTTGCCATTACGTCTGAAATTCAGGAGCTGTTTTCTCCTGAAAACAGCTCCGTAATTTCAGGCGTATCGGACGTGTACGTGTGAACATACCCTAACAGTAAAGAAGCCCTTTTGCTGCAGGAGATTTAACCTTCAGCTGAAGGAAGTGTCTTCTCATCCTTTGAGGTGACCTTATAGTACAAAGCTACCCACAGTATTTTTTTGTATGGACATTTATATATTTGTACAAATTGATCATGTTCCCCATAGACATCTTTCATCATAATTGAGGTTCTCCATGCACGATATCAAGTTACCCCTCGCTGCACGTTGTAGAACTCCGGTGCATCCTTGCTAGGAACTGTTGCAGAGAATTGAGCTGCATATTCTAGATGGGGCTGCACCAATGCTTTGCAAAGCGGTAATATTATGTCCCTGTCCCTAGAGTCCATGTTTCTTAGTACTCAACCGCATTCTGCTGGCCTTTAGAAGCAGCTGTCTGACATTGCATGCTGTTATTTAGTCTATGATGTAAAAGTACACCCAGATCCTTCTCAACAAGTGACTCTCCCAGTTTTACTCCCTCTCGGACATATGATGCATGCAGATTATTAGTGCCTAGGTGCATAACTACATTTATCCATACTGAACATTGGATGCCCCTCTAGCTCAGATTTCTCAAAAATGCTGTATGGAAATGGGTTTTCTAAACTAGACAACCCTTTAACTAAAGAGCCCTAAAGGGGGATGTACAGGATTAAAAAACATGGCAGCTTTCTTCCAGAAACAGGCGCAAACCTGTCCACAGGTTGTGTGTGGTATTGCAACTCAGCTCTATGGAAGTGAATGAGTTTGAGCTGCAATACCAGACATAACCGGTGCACAAGTATGGCGCTGCATTTGGAAGAAAAGTAGCCATGTTTTTCTAATCCAGTACAACACTTTTATTTTGAAAAATGACCTTTATGATGGTTTGTGTCCAATTTTTTGGGGGGGTCTTGAAATACTATATCCATGACTGCCTTTGTGTCCAAGCTTTTGGCTCTTTAGAGATAGGTGCTCTTTTTTGTAATTTTTGTTCCCAAGGCCATCTTGGGGTATCATAGACAATGTCGTTTGCTTATAGTGTGTCTACAAAGAAGTCTGCATACATACAAGTATATATGTGTATGGGCATGCTGGATGTAAGATCTATGTAGGCATTAATCTCTATCTACTCTAACCCTTTGATGTACAGTTTGTTGCTTAGGCCCTGTTCACATTTGCGTTGTGAGTTGCCGTAGTTCTGCTTTATCAGAGGAGCAAAACAAGGAGAAACCGGAAGCGACGGTTCCGTTTCCACACGAACAGTGCCGACAGAACCCATGGACTTTAATGGGTTCCGTCCGCTTCCCGTTGAGGTGTCCGTGGATTACTAGAAACAATAGCGCAATATGCAGCACTATTGTTTCCGGTAATCTCTGCCGGATCTGCGACGAAGGCCCATGACGGAACCTCCAGCACAGATGTGAAAAGGCCTTTAGAGTATTTGATTTTCCACGCTGAGTTAGGGAGCTTTATAATGTTTATATGACTTTTTGGTGTTATTTGGATGTCAATTCCTGTTGCGTTTATATGAAAAATGTGTGTAAAGTCACAATGCCTCATCCTCGTCTCTTGTTCTATATCTGTGTACACGTCTACAAAGTAAATAACTTGTTGCCATGTAAAGAAGGTACATATTTGTCTGTTAGATATCATGAAAATCTCCGTCATGGCCTTTAGTGATTGGGGCAAATTCTCATAGGGGCAGTAGTCATAACTTAGAGTTGTCATAAGACTTGAAAGTTTCCCAACTTCCGTTGTGCAGTCTGTTGTTTCAACAGACCAAATGAATGGAATGGCCGAGACTGTTCCGTCAAAAATGGACAGGAATAGGACCTGTTCTATTTTTGTCGGAACGGTCACACGGTTCCGTTAAAAAAAACGAAGTGTGCATGAACCCATAGAAATGAATCAGTCAGTGCGCTAAAAAAAACGATAGCACACGGAAGCATTTCACTGAAGTGTGCATGAGGCCTTACTTGCACTTTAGGGAATGTAACTGAATTGAAAAGATATAGAGGCATTGCTATAGGGGGTGCATAGTTTGTAGAAGCGCCCCAACCCTGGCGCCCTTTCCATGTACGAGGACAGCAGTATTAAAAATGATCCTTATTTTGGATCAGGGCCCCGGAGAGTCCAGCTGCGCCTCTTCTTCCAGACATTGGATGGGTTAGCAGATTAGTCCATAGTGATCACAGTCCATGGGCATTAGACAGTGTGTGCATTCATCCCAATTATTGTGGCCTTGTTATCTGAGCTACGGAATAATTGATCTATCACTTTTGGCCTGATCATGTATATGTAGTCTATGCGGTAAAGTTTCACCCTTTTATTGGCCATTCAAAAGTAAAAGATTCGTTTTAAGCTTCATCATATTACGTACATCTCATCACTCTGTCATTTTTGAATTGGCCCTCAAGGCTGGGCTCACATGGGTCATTTTTGTTGCGTTTTTAGCATGCAAGTTTTTGTTTTGGTATATAAACTCCCGTGTCTCTCAATGGGCGTTCATCAACCAAAACAAAAAAATAGATACTAAAAAAGCAACGAAAATGCAGCATGTGAACCCAGCCTAATATTGCATATTGGTAAAGATGTAGCAGAGATGAATTTATCACTTGGTACAGCAGTTCCTAGTCCTGCTTATCTGATTCTTCATGTCAGTTCGGTTTGCAATTCACGATGAGCAGATCCTTGCAATTTATTAGTCTGATGGCGTCTTGGTTCTTTGATTTGCTGAACAGTAAACATCACGTTGACTAGAATGTACAGAACAAAACAACCCCTACACTTGCAGGGTATTATATCTACCTATATTGAACATTTAAGAGGTTGTCCGGTGCCATAAATGTATGTTCGTGGGGGGGTCGAAGCCCAGGAACCCCCACCCATCAACAGCACAGCCCCTTTCATTGTTTATCCTGGCACATAGCTGTACATATGGGTGTGTCTTAGCCCCATTCACTTGACTGGGCAGAGCTGCAGTACCATAAACAGCCACACCCATATGTATGGCGCTGTGCCTGGATAAACAATGAAGGATATGCGGTGATCCCGGATCCCCAGAAGTAGGCATCAAGTAAAAGTCCTGGGCAACCCCTTTAGTCTTAGAACTTTTAACTGGACATCTGGTCATTTGCCCGACATTCTGTAGAAGATATTAACATTACACGGGATACGCTGGACTAAAAGTAGCCAGATGAACTTCAACTCATCAAATCATGACATTATTGTTACATTAACTATACATACGGGTACTAACCATTTTGCACATGTCTACATCCCACAAATTTTGTAAAGTACAAGATGATATAAAAAGGCTCGGGCTACTAGTGGTCATATTTTATTGATTTTATTCATCAATGACATGGCTGCTCTGTCGCTCATCCTCTGTGATGGGGTAATGAGATGAGAAGGGGTATGGGCTACACCATTCAAGTATCTGTAGAAAATATTTATGAATTTATAAAGCCCTAAAAAGACGTTTTGGGGCCCACAGCCAACTAAAGCTCTTTTTAGTACTGCTGTCCTCTTATGTGGCAGAGAGCCTTTGCACCTCTCAAGCACTAGGGCTCGAGTGACTTCTACATCCCCTTTAGCTACGCCATGCCCGTAAAAAAAAATGATGTCAACCTTTGCATATTGTTTTATGCTAAAAACAAGATAACCGATCACAACCCTTTAGGCATCAAATTTTTGCATTGGAAAAAACAAAACACTATATGAATATGCCCTTATTGGGGCACATGTTGCCCCCATGGTTCCGTAATATAGACCCATAGGCACTCCATGTGCCACTTCATGGTGTATACTTTATGGTGACCCTATAAGGCACTGTATTCCGCCTTACGCTACATCCAGACGAGCGTAGCTAACCTCAGATGTGAAAAACGGCCGTTTTCCACGTCCGAGGTGCACCTGTTTGGGGCGCGTTGTCACGGATCCCCCATAGACTAGAGTTTATTGAGGGATGCGTGACACGCAGTAAAATAGGACATGTCCTATTTTTTCACGAACCCTTCACACGCTCCGTTGAAACAGCAGTCATGTGAAGGGCCCCATTGAAGTACATGAGTCCATGTGACGGCCGTTGTTTTAACAGACGTCACACAGACTACATATACACTCGTCTGAATGAGTCCTTAGAATAAATGCTGGGAGAGGAGAGAATACCTCCGTAATATGGTATGCTATTGAACATGTCACGATTTTTGCTTCTCATGGATTCCATATGAGGTACAGTATGAGCCCATAGATTTCTATGGGTGCCGTATTACAGATCCATGATACGGCCATGTGCATGAGCCCTTAGTGTGCATGTATCACAAATGATTTTGAACTTATTGCCCCACTAATTGCCCCACGTCCAGTTCTTGCTTCCATATCCGTAGCACAATATAGATATACTCCTATCTTTAGTTCTTCATGAAAGTTTTCTGTTTTATTTCTATTATTCTTGATTATTCTTCTTTAACCGTTTCTCTGGTAATATAACGCACCCCTAAATGTCATCCCAATGGGACATTTTCTGTATGTTGCACTCAGCTGTGCACACTTATCTTTTTAGGGTGAAAGAAGAACAAAAACCTCAACTATCACAGTAAGTAACTACTCTCTTAGTGCGGTAGGCTTGATTTTTTTTACGTTTGTTGTTTTTGTTTTGCTGTGTTTTTTGCTTCCTGCAATACTTTGGTGGTGTTAGGTGACCTGAGTCCTTGATAGACTACACCTAGTATGCCTTGTGCTTCTTGACCGGCTTGTAAGACAGCTGCACGCGGCTTTCTTACCCCATCCACGTGAGTTGGATGTGGACTCCTGTGGCTGCTTGTGGACTAGTGTGTGTTCCTCTCTTGCTGGCTGAGTTTTGCAGCTACCATTCTTCTCCATTGGCTACTAGCTTTTCCCTTTTGCCTGTCTGTAGTGATTGGGGGAGACAACATTTCGGGCCTGTCACTTGTTCGTATGGTTATAAAGATGCATTATTTGCTTATTCAAACAGGTGGTTTCCCTTTAGTGGGATCACTGAACTGGTTAATAACGTTCTACTGCCACAACCAAAGCAGCAAAATGAGAAGGAGCCTGAGAAGTAAGTAAGCTGCTTTGCTTAGATTAAGTACAACCTCTGTAGCATTTGTGCACACTACAGGATAGTATGGGGGAAATGCTTTAAGGCCCCATGCACACGAATGTGCTTTAAGGCCGCAATTCCCCCCAAAAATCCACGGGAGAATTGCGGCCCCACTCATTCCTATGGGGCCATGCACACGACCGCGCTTTTGACGGTCCGTGCATGGCCCAGGAGCCCGCACCGCAGAAAGAACGGACATGTCTTATTACGGCTGTGTTCTGCGGTCCAGGCTCATTGAAAATAATGGCCGCGGCCATGTGCACGGCCCGCGATTTGCAGGCGGCTCCCGGTTGTCACTCCGTCACGGCCGTGCACATGGCTACGGTGGTTTGCATGAGGCCTTAGAGGGTCAATACCTGTTAACCCTTCTAGTACTGCATTGCTTTTTGCTGCTTTTTGTTGCGTTTATCAGTCCATTTAGGGAAGGGAGACCCTCAGGCCCATAGCAGCCCCTTTATACAAATGGCTGACTGGCAAGCTAAGCGCAGAATTAGGGCCAATCTAGTCGCCCTGATTTGGCTTTATTAATTTTCTGCATCCTCAAGAATTTCCTACATATAACCTGTCCGAAAAAACAAAACAAAAAAAACACCCACATGCAAACACATAGATGTATTAACGGTGAATGCACAGCTAAAGGGTGAGTATGGACATTTATGTTATTTCTGAGTTGCGATTTTTGCGGCGGAATTGCAACATCTGCTATTTGTTGCTGGTTTTACCTCCCATTGAATTCAATGTTGAAAACCCGGAACAGAAAAGCAGCGATTCCGCAGCATAAATTGACATGCTGCGGATTAAAAAACCGCACCGCAGGTCAATTTATGAACGATTTTTCGGTGGGTATTTTACGCAGCCGGTGGATGAGATTTGTTGAAATCTCATCCACTCTGCCGCTACTGTAATATGCTGCAGATTTACGCTACGGAAAATGTGCCGCATTTACGCTACGTGTGAACCCGGCCTCAAAGTGCATCTACGACTCTTTAAGACTCGTGATCATTTGCGTCACTATAAACTCCTTATCAAGTTCGTTGCTGAAGTCTAATTAGAGTGAGAATAAAAGAACGATGTGTATGAGGTGTGATGGCGTATGGTCTTACAGTCTGTTCCAGACATGTATAGAAATAAACACCACATTTTCAACCTCTTAATACTTTCCAACAGCTCAACAGGGAACAATTAGAGAAGTGCGCTCCATCACGGGACTATTTAAAGAACTGGACTGAGAGGCGTTCCCACTTAATGACTCGTACTCCTTATTGTCATTCATAAAAAGGCTTCTGCATCTGTTAGTGTCAGTATAATAGGGTCCGTATAAGGTTTAACAATATAAACATAGAAGCGGCCATCTGTTCATGGGATGTGTAGGTAGCAGGCACGTCAGATTCTCAGCTGACAGAGGTCTGTGACTGTCTGCACAGCGGCTGCAGATGACAGCAAGGAGATGATGACTACTCCCTTGTTCCAGCCGGCTTTTCATTGATCTAGACTCTTAAAATCCATAGACGTCATTTACCCCATCAGCCCTGTAGAGGTGCAATTCGTCCCTTTTGTGTAAGAATGGGCATTGGGCTACTCCATAGATTTAAAAAATGATTGGGAAGTGCTCCTAATCTCCCTTAGGGTACGTTCACACGCACTAATTACGGACGTAATTCGGGCGTTTTTGCCCCGAATTACGTCCGAAAAATGCGCCTCAATAGCGTTGACAAACATCTGCCCATTGAAAGCAATGGGCTGACGTTTGTCTGTTCACACGAGGCGTAAATAGACGCCCGCGTCAAAGAAGTGACTTGTCACTTCTTGGGGCGTAATTGGAGCCATTATTCATTGACTCCAATGAATAGCAGCGCCAATTACGTCCGTAACTGACGTGGCGTTCAAGCGCCTGCACATGCCGTTACGGCTGAAATTACGGGGATGTTTTCCCCTGAAAGCATCCCCGTAATTTCAGGCGTTACGGACGCCCTCGTGTGAACATACCCTTAGGGGTAACTCAAAGCTCCTAGACCCTAATGCAAAACCCATACCTCCCAAACATCTTTTTTTTCAGGATTGTCCCACAAATCAGACCTCAATGGGGGCTAAGATTATGAAAAGGTACCCAAAAGTGGGCATTTCTGTGAGGTTTTGTGGGCATTCCTGCGTAAATTGGGAGTGGAGATTACTATGTCCCGCGAATAGGGATTCAAATGACTTTAACAGGACTCCCCACCCATCACACATTTTTTTTGTAGTATTGGTCTCCAAATATGGAGAAATGGTCCTTTTGGGCCCCCCTCAGACTGCAACCTCAATAGCTGAGCCTCTGCCCCTATACATGGCCCACATCTTGCCATGTCACTAAACAGGTCCGAAAAGTAATCTTATGGTGATCTAATGTAACAAGCCTCAGGCAATAGGTCAGTAGCGTACGTTGAAATTTCTTTAATCCAGCACTTGATAATCTGGAAAGTCTGATCTGTCTCTAGCACAGAACTGTAATATAATGTGGAACATGTGATAATACCAACCACTGCAAGTTGGATATGTTAGATTAATAACCCCTCTGGTTGGGGTTACCACTGTAAGGGGGACAAATTTCACATGGATTTACATGCAAAAATTCAAAAAGTCAAAAATTATCCGCACTCCGGCTCTAGAATTTATTTTTACCAAATTTCAGAAAAGACAAATACATAATTTTTTGACATAATCTCCCTTTTCAATACACGTTGTCCATCTGTCAATAAGCTTTCGTATTCCCACATTAAAAAATGTTTTAGGCTGAGCTGCTAATTCATCGCTGTCTTCATTAGACATGAATATTCGTCCTCGTAGGGCTTCTTTCAGGGGACCAAACAGGTGGTTGTCCGATGATGGCAAGATTAGCACTATAGGGAGGATGCTTTAACACCTCAAAAAAAGTTTTTGGAGACTTGTCTGGGTGTTTGGCTCCTTCTTCATGGCTGACACTAGTGCGACCTTCCTTGAACTTCTCTATCCATTCATATAAAAAAAAAAGTATACTCCCCTCACTGTTCCTTTTTGCTTCTCCCCTCCGAGTCCCCTCCTGCTCCCCGCAGGCCGCGGCTCATATATAGTGCTGATACCGGACAGTAACAGGACGTTGTATGAGATGCAGGACGCTGCTCATCATCAGGTCCTTGTATGAGCCGCAGCCTGCTGAGGGAGCCAGAAGGGAGAAGAGGAGCGGTGAGGTGAGTATATATTGTTTTTCATTTTCTGTCCGATGGGGGATGAAATGGATGGCCAATGGCTGCAGTTCTTATGCCACAATTGTGGCGCACAGCCAAAAGAAAGATTTGACAGATTTATTACTCCAGCGGAGCAGAAAGCTAAGACTGGTGTATGAAATCTGACCCATTGAATTTCTATATTTCTTTACTCAATATATTTCTTCACATAAAATTCCATCACACTTTATTTTGTATCTTTATATATTCCATACCTTATATGCATCAGATAATAGATGATGTACAGATAATTCACCCAGAATTATAAAAGAATAACTGTGGGTAAAACGAATACACAGTGTTTGTTATGCCGAGAGTGAAGCCTGAAGGGGTGGTGCATGACAAAGGGTTACACAGAGCACCAAAGAGAGAAACGCTGTGTCAGGCCCCGCCCCATAGGTCCTGCACTAGGCATAACACGGTGTATGAGTTTTATCCAGGGTGTTCCCACGTAGCGTAAACGTTGCAGAGTTCCCGCAATGGAATTTTGTGCAGAAATTCCACAGCATTTACAGTAGCAACAAAGTGGATGAGATTTAAAAAATCTCATGCCCACGCTGCGGAAAAAAACGCAGCATAAACATTAATAAATTGACCTGCAGTGCGGAATTTAAAAAACCCTCAGAAGTTGATATGCGGTGCAGAATTTTATTTCGCAGCATGTCAATTGTATTTGTGTAAATGCTGCTTATTTGTTGCGGGTTTTCTCCATAGAATTCAATGGGGAGGTAACATCCGCAAACAAATAGCAGATGTTGTGTTTTTCTGCGGCAGATTCGCAGCGATTCCGCCCCCAAAAACGGACACTTCTAAAAAATGTAAATCTTATACTTGCCCAGAAGTCTGTGTCTCTTCCTCTAGGGTGGCCTCCTGGGATGTCATTTCATCCCATGTGAGCGCTGCAGCCAATCTTTAGCGGCGGTCACATGGGATGTAACGTCATCCCAGGAGACCGGCCTGGATGACGTCAGAAGGCCGGGCTACTGGGATGACGCTTCATCCCATGTGACCGCTGTTGCAGCCAATCACAGGCTGCAGCGGTCTCCTGGGATGAAACGTCATCCCAGGAGGCTGGCCTGCTAGCAGACAGGCTAAATGCTGCAGTTTTCCGCAGAGGACATTCCGGACGAAAAGCTGCACCACTGTTTGGTACGGTTTTTCACCTGGAATTCCCTGCGGTGCACAGGGCGGATACACTGCGTGCTTTTGCGCAGCGTATCTGCCCCATGTGAACTCCGCCTCATTGGTGTAATATTTTTAACGTTATGTAATTTGTTGAATTGGAAAATTCAAAAAAAGGGCACCAATAGTATTCGGGCACTAATATTTGAGTCCTTTTATAGGGACTGTTGTGTCATTCTCTGCTATGGTAATAACTAATCCCAAGGCTCAGCAAACACAAAATCAAATAGAGCCACAAAATAATAAATAATGATTTTCACAAAATCAAATATAAAGAACCCACAACAAAAAAGATCTATACCTTAATAATTACTGAGAAACACACCCGGGAATACATAATAAAGGAAAATGCTACTTGAAGGTAATTAATAATTTAATAAGTCAGCATATACATAAATGTCAACAGAAAGCAATTCTGTTGAGACCTCACAAAAGGGTGATTGATGTAAAGTCCATGTAAATAAATTACGTGTAATAAAGTACCAACATTTACTGAATTTAATGTCACATATAGAAGCAGACAAGTCCACGTTACAGGGATTTTACCCAGTCTTAGGCCAACTTCAGATGAATGTTCGCAAACGCGGACTTGAAAAACTGAAGTTTTTCACGTCCGAGTTGCCCCCGTGCGGGTCCCGTTTTCACGGATCCCCATAGACTTCAGTCTATAGAGGGATTGTGAAAATGGAACAAAATAGGACATGTTCTGTTTTTCAACGGATCCTTCACGCGGTCCGTTGAAATAACGGCCGAGTGAACGGCCCCATTGAAATACATTTGTCCGTGTGACGGCCGTTAAAACACATACGTATACTACGACCATCTGAAGTCACCTTAAGGGTTAATGCACATGGCCTTATTGCTCTGTACAAACTCTTTAGGCTGGGTTCACACGACCTATTTTCAGGCGTAAACGAGGCGTATTATGCCTCGTTTTACGCCTGAAAATAGGGCTACAATACGTCGGCAAACATCTGCCCATTCATTTGAATGGGTTTGCCGACGTATTGTGCAGACGACCTGTCATTTATGCGTCGTCGTTTGACAGCCGTCAAACGACGACACGTAAATGGACTGCCTCGGCAAAGAAGTGCAGGGCACTTCTTTGCCACGTAATTTGAGCTGTTCTTCATTGAACTCAATGAAGCACAGCTCAAGATTTACGAGCGTCTCAGACGGCTCGCAAAATGCGAGGAGGAGCATTTACGTGTGAAACGAGGCAGCTGTTAACAGTCTGTCTTTTCAGACTTAAATGCCTCTCATCGTGTGAACATACCCTTAGAGCTGTAGTTCTCAACCCATTAAAGCCCTTTGGTGCCCTACTGTTCCTGTATGCCTCCGATTTCATATGGGATGCTCCATCGGATGCCGTAAACTAACATGTTTTCCCTAGAGGGCGCCATTCAGTGGCACCCAGATTACGTATGGCTCTGCTATATACATAATACCTTATACAAAATTAAGCTTTGCAGTTTTGCTTTTAAAAGGTTCTCCACCTAAACCAATGTTACAAAATTCAGATTAATAATATTCTAAAATAGGAAATAGCTGGGCGTGACTGCTACCAAGCTGTTCAATCCCTTCACGACTGGTAGCACTGTGCCTATCTAACTTTGAGCTGCACAATTTTCATTTGAGACAGATGGTTGCTAGGCATATACTTGCGTAACAACCACAGCCTTTTATATGGCAGCACATCCCTAGCAACCAGTCTGGTCTTCAGAACAGTTTTTTTAATTGGCACTTGGTCCAGAAAATAAGCCAAAGGGCAAAAAGGCTTGGCAGTACTAACGTCATATTAGTCAAAATTTAGCTGGAAATCCCCCCCATTAATATTTTTAGTGGCCACTGACATTACTTCAGTTTAGATTAACAAAATGACTTGTAATGCACATATTGGGAAAACAGGGGGATTTTATGGGCAGGAAGCTTCTGTCACCCGCTGTCATTACATCTGTGTGTCGCATGTGTTTTGCATGTTTTTGTGCCTATACTAAGTCAACAATGCTTTTACTTGGCTTATGGACAAATTACAAGGTGTCTGCAGGTGTTATTTCTTTCATTGCTTTTGTCTTTTTAATTTTAATTTTTTTTTTCCTGAAATTATCAGGCCAGGACTGGACAACTTTTGCCATCTGACGCCACAGTCAGTAGGATTGTACTGTCACAATGTGTACATTTTATAATTTCCACAGCAAAGCAGCAAGGACTAACTTATGTAAACTTCATTGGTATACTCATAGAAAAGTTGGGAATTGTTTATTTAAAAAAAAATACAAAACAAATAGAAAAAAAAAAAAAAATTTATATATATACTACCGTTCAAAAGTTTAGGGTCACTTAGAAATTTCCTTATTTTTGAAAGAAAAGCACCGTTTTTTTCAATGAAGATAACATTAAATTAATCAGAAATACACTCTATACATTGTTAATGTGGTAAATGACTATTCTAGCTGCAAACGTCTGGTTTTTAATGCAATATCTACATAGGTGTATAGAGGCCCATTTCCAGCAACCATCACTCCAGTGTTGTAATGGTACATTGTGTTTGCTAACTGTGTTAGAAGGCTAATGGATGATTAGAAAACAATTGAAAACCCTTGTGCAATTATGTTAGCACCGCTGTAAACAGTTTTGCTGTTTAGAGGAGCTATAAAACTGACCTTACTTTGAGCTAGTTGAGAATCTGGAGCATTACATTTGTGGGTTCGATTAAACTCTCAAAATGGCTAGAAAAAGAGAGCTTTCATGTGAAACTCGACAGTCTATTCTTGTTCTTAGAAATGAAGGCTATTCCATGCGAGAAATTGCCAAGAAACTGAAGATTTCCTACAACGGTGTGTACTACTCCCTTCAGAGGACAGCACACACAGGCTCTAACCAGAGTAGAAAGAGAAGTGGGAGGCCCCGCTGCACAACTGAGCAACAAGACAAGTACATTAGAGTCTCTAGTTTGAGAAATAGACGCCTCACAGGTCCTCAACTGGCAGCTTCATTAAATAGTACCCGCAAAACGCCAGTGTCAACGTCTACAGTGAAGAGGCGACTCTGGGATGCTGGCCTTCAGGGCAGAGTGGTAAAGAAAAAGCCATATCTGAGACTGGCTAATAAAAGGAAAAGATTAATATGGGCAAAAGTACACAGACATTGGACAGAGGAAGATTGGAAAAAAGTGTTATGGACAGACGAATCGAAGTTTGAGGTGTTTGGATCACACAGAAGAACATTTGTGAGACGCAGAACAACTGAAAAGATGCTGGAAGAGTGCCTGACGCCATTTGTCAAGCATGGTGGAGGTAATGTGATGGTCTGGGGTTGCTTTGGTGCTGGTAAAGTGGGAGATTTGTACAAGGTAAAAGGGATTTTGAATAAGGAAGGCTATCACTCCATTTTGCAACGCCATGCCTTACCCTGTGGACAGCACTTGATTGGAGCCAATTTCATCCTACAACAGGACAATGACCCAAAGCACACCTCCAAATTATGCAAGAACTATTTAGGGAAGAAGCAGGCAGCTGGTATTCTATCTGTAATGGAGTGGCCAGCGCAGTCACCAGATCTCAACCCCATAGAGCTGTTGTGGGAGCAGCTTGACCGTATGGTACGTAAGAAGTGCCCATCAAGCCAATCCAACTTGTGGGAGGGGCTTCTGGAAGCATGGGGTGAAATTTCTCCCGATTTACCTCAGCAAATCAACAGCTAGAATGCCAAAGGTCTGCAATGCTGTAATTGCTGCAAATGGAGCATTCCAAGACGAAAGCAAAGTCTGAAGGAGAAAATTATTATTTCAAATAAAAATCATTATTTCTAACCTTGTCAATCTCTTGACTATATTTTCTAGTCATTTTGCAACTCATTTGATAAATATAAGTGTGAGTTTTCATGGAAAACACAAAATTGTCTGGGTGACCCCAAACTTTTGAACGGTAGTGTATATATATATAAGATTATTATTTTAGATCAGTCATGGTCAAATATTGACAGATGTTCGGGCAAAAGAGGCACTTGCCCAGGGTCCTCCATCACTTAGGGGACTCCACCTCCCACTTTACCAGACGTTACCAGCAGCAAGCTATAGAAAAGTTTGAAAAGGTTTTACATGTACCTCCAATAATACAAAGCTTTTCATATGTGGCAGAAGAGGTGAGGTGCAACTTTTACTAATATGGAGAAGAAATTCGGTGGCGGAGCATGTATGTTTATTGCCATAGGGGGATACGTCGTGTCCTGGCTCTTTCTATCTTTTGGTTGAACAAAGGTTTAGGCATGTTATAAAGGACCTGTCACCACTCCTGACTTGAGTAAATACTTGTATGTTGTGCTGTCACACATTGTATAACACGGTCACTGGGGAGGGGAACACTATCACATTTTTTGCCCACCAACCTTGATTTGGCCCAGAATGTTCCCATACACTGGAAAATCCTCCTATACTAGGGGGTAATTTAAGAATTAAATTATTGTCCTGAATTGTAGCTCCCTTCTCATGCCACAAAAACTGACCTGAGGGTGGGGTGGCAGAGAGTGACAATTACACTGGATATAATTTTGTCGTCTCTAGCGTTGACAATCCTCCTATACAATGAGATATTTGAAGAATAAAATCATGGTCCTAGTTGAGGATCTGAATTGTAGCTCCTACCCCTTTGTAAACCCCACCAAAACTGACTTGAGGGACGGGTGGCGCAGAAGGTGATAACCACCCTGGATATAATTTTGATGTCTCCGGCGTTGACGATCCTCCTATACAAGGAGATATTTTAAGAATGAAATCATGGTCCAGGATGAGGATCTTCATTGTAGTTCCCACCCCCATGTCAACCCCAAAACTGACCTGAGGTAGGGGTGGTCGAAAGTGACAACGCCCCTGGATACAATTTTATTGCTTTTAGTGTTGATGATCCTCCCATACAAGGAGGTATTTGAAGAATGAAATTATGGTCCTGGGTAAGGATCTGAATTGTAGTTCCATCCTCCTTTTCAACCCCAAAACTGACATGAGGGAGGGGTGCTTGGAAGTGACAACCACCATGGACTAAAATTTGTTGTCCCTAGTGCTGGTTTTAAGTCCTTAGTACTATACAACAGTAAAGGAGCGTGGACTTCTCCAACTCTATTCTGAAGACCCTCCCAGGATAGGAGACTTTTGACAAATTGAACCAAAAACATGGGCGCATTTTTATTTTAAAGGGGTTGTCCTGAATGAATGGCAAACTTTGCAAGTTATGGCCTCCATCAGAGTCGGAGCCGTTCTTACTTAATTAATGCTGGGGGTCCCAAGCCTGGCACCCCCCTCTATAATGTCCATATGCCCTAATAGATCATTTGGACAATGGTTGTCTTCATGAGATAGCCCTAAATAAAATATCTTGTAGTATTTATATATGGATGGGGATTACATTCATTTCATACATTTAAGGTGGAATTTTTTTTAAGGTGGACATGCAGATTATAAACTCTTCTTTATGGCATTATAACTAAACATGGGTCACAAAATCTGATGGCTGCTCTATCTAATTAATATTTATGAATATTCATTATTGTCCAGAAAATGGCTAACATCATGGGTAAAATATGTGCATGGAGGATAAACTAGAAATGGTGATTAGAATTTGCTTGTTTATATTTTTTCAGGTCTATACAATGGGATACCAAGTACGGCATTAAAGGGCCACTTTTATTTTTATGCAAGATATAAAATTTTTAGCATTTCTTCTATGGAACCCAGTTAATAATAAAGAAATATAAATTTAATATTTACACCGTATTTGGATATCCATGTTCCTTTTACATGTAAAATGTAATCTTGGTCAACCAAATCAGATATCTGCAAAATCCCATTTCCTGTGTATTGATTTCTGTGCGCTGCATGCAATAGATCTGCAGTGCCAGGGAAAACAAAAGCAATCAGTGTCACAGGTCGAATCCCGAGAAAATCAATGTGTCTCCATCTCAAATAATCGACAATATTAAACACAACATCATTGTACAAATGAGCAGTGCCATTTACACTGCTCATAGCCGGGGAACACCGCGGATTACAGTTTACTGCTGACATTTCATCTGCCACTGAATAGAAATACGTCCCGCGAAATACAATGATCAACACATCAAGTACATTCAATACGAGAAGGCATTTTATGGGTTAAACCATTGTTCATAGCGATGCCCGTTATCAATTCACTGGAAACTAATAAGACCTGTAAGTTATAGGGCTCTTCGATTTATGTGTCCGTGATTTTGCTAGTTCCTAGGTAAATTTATCGGCAGGTCACAGATCTGCTACACGTGATTGGTCAAAGACCCCCGGCTGGACGTAGATCTTTGGGACCATTTAACCACTGCTGACTTCTTCTACTTTGTTGGGCGTTGCTGTCCCAAGTGAATGTCCACATTTTCAACATCATGTCATTGTAAGTCCGATATTCTGTGCTAATTTTACTAACATATCTTTATAGTGATCATTTTGCTGATACAAAGCTCCAAATCCCCTGAATAGACATAGGGTTAGATTTTCGAAAACTGTCGCAGGCCTCTTAATAAATCTGTCTTTTTGCTGACTGTGCACCACAATTGTGGCGTAACGATCGCGTCCGTGCGCCAACTATTCCGACCCATTGGACATAAATTGAAAAAAATTAAAATCGCCCCACCACTCCTCTTTACTTCCCCCCTTCGGGTCCCCTCAGGCTCCCTCTGCATGCTGCAGCTCATACAAGGTAAGGGCTTTATATGCGACGCAGCACTCAACGTGGTCCTGAGTGCTGCGTCACATACAACGTCCTGATCATGGCCGGCGTCAGTATGTTGTATGAGCCGCAGAACGCTGACAGAGCTTGAGGGGACCCGGAGAAGCGGTAAGGTGAGCATACACATATATATATCTCATTTATAACATTTTTATTCTCCAATGGCGGGTAGTCTAATCAGGGGGGCAAGGTTCAGGTCTTAGTACGCGCCTCTGCCTTGCTTTACCTGACAGAGTGAAATCATACTTTATGCCAGTTTTCTGGGGTAAATTATAATAAATTTGTCGGGCAGCCCCAATTTTAGTTACCCACACCTCCTTTCCCCACAAGTGGTGAGGGCAACGTAAAATGGCCAAAAGTCTCAATTATTAACATATATTGCAACTTTTGGGCCTTTTTGCCACTTTTCCATTCTAGAAAACTTCCTCCATAGAGTTAAATGATTACATTTTGTCTGCCAGCAGCCACCACTAGAGGGAGCTTACTGTTTCATTCAGTTGAATGTATAACAGTATGCAGTACGTTCTTAAGCTCCCCCTAGTGGCAGGCAGCTAGAATGTTATGTTTTAAATCTATTGCTATGCAAAGGATTTAGAGCTCCGTATTAGGGAAACGGAGCTCCAAGCACTATAAGTATATTGTTACTCACCTTGTCAGGATCCAGCGCTGCATCTCGGTGTGTGCCCACAGCTCCTTCCAGCGGTTATGTTTCCTTGGTAGGCAACCGGACGCTGCTTTTTCTACTCCTTCCACCGGATTTTGGCTTTTGCTTCGGCCCTGCTGGTTTGGGCTCCAGAGCTTCTGATCATGCTACACAGCGTCGTATGGTTGCCAAGGTAACCAGCGCCAGAAGATGACGTCAGTCCTGCCATTCTTTTTAAAGGGGATTCATCCTACCATGCATTGCCTGGTTGTTAAGGTACATACCTTTCCCAACTCCTGTATGTTGCTTTTGACTACTGCTTGTTCCAGATCCTGACCTCTGCTTTGTTGCTAACCTCACTCCAGCATTGTCCTTTGGATTTTCTGCCTGGTACTTTTAGTCAGGCTCCTGGTTCTGACCCTTGGCTACGTTCTTGACTACGCTTCTCCTGCATTAGTGCTAGGGACAACAAGCCGTGACTATTCTGGGGACAGCAACATGGGAATCTTTCTGCAACAAAGTCCAAAGTCCCTTGCGGGTGTGAAAAGGTGGGAAACCAGGCGATCCCTAAGGCTTCATGCCCACTTCAGTCTTTTTCTTCAGGGTGCTAGCCGTTTTTCAGACTGTCAGCACTGATAGAGAGGAGAGGCTGCTGATCAGTGCTGGAACGCAGCGATATTAAGAAAAATAAGTTCATACGTATCCCGGCCGTTGTCTTGGTGACGGGTCCCTCTTCTGACATCCAGTCCGACCTCCCTGAATGACGCGGCAGTCCATTTGACCGCTGCAGCCAATCACAGGCTCTGAAACGTCATCTTAGGAGGCCAGACTTGAGGAAGAAGCACGCAAGCAGGGAGTTCTGGGTAAGCAGTAACTTTTTTTTTTGTTGCGTGTTTTTTTTTTAATGAACCATTAATCTATATTGTGAGCGCTGCGCATGGTATTCCCTGTCCAGCGGTAGTCTCTGTCCAGGGTGCTGAAAGAGTTAAAGGGCTGCACTGATCGTCAGTAACTCTTTCAGCACCCTGGACAGTGAGTACCGCTGGACAGGGAATAGCATGTGCGGCACTCACAATACATAGTGTGAACGGGTTTCAATTTCCTCTCGGAAACTGAAACACGGAAGTGTACACGGAGTACACACGGGAAGCACACGGTTCCAATCACGGACACACGGATCCGTGAAAATCGGCCATGAAAACAGTGATGGAAGTGTGCATGAGGCCTTAGGCTCTGCACTACAGTCTAGCCAGAGCCAAACGGATTGCTGCTTCATGAATCCACATCTCTGGTGCAAGACCATAACAGATATAATAATAAATCATAAATCACAAAAGTTTTCACCCATTTAGATGATAAAAGTAACCGGGTTTTCAAGGTTGGACATTCACTTTAAATTATGCAAATAGAATTCCTTGAGAAGGAATAATATTCTCCCTGCAGCGTCACCTAGAGATTGCTATCCTGTAAATTAAAATCTCACTCCAGAAGGAGTAACTAAAAAAAAGTTGACGATATGTGAATAGATAGCAAAAGTAATTTATATATTAGCTAATTAAATAATGTTTTACATAAAATTATAACAAAAAGAAAATGAATAGTTTTACTGGTAAAGCATTCTACTTTGGTTAGAGTTTCTAGATCTCCATAGACAAACTTGGTAGTAGCATGGGTCATATTAAAGAGCTCAGTGACTTTAAAGGGGCTTTTCAGTCCCATAAACTTGGTGGCCTATACTCAGGACAGGCCATCAAAATGTGATCGGTCGAGGTCCGACTCCCGGCACCCCCGCTGATCAGCTGTTTTGAAGGGGCGGCAACGCTCGTACGAGCACTGCTTTCCCTTCATTTCCACTGCTCGTACTGCGAATCGTCGACACACTTGTAGCGTCGGACATTCCCTACTGAAGGAAATGAGGGAAGATTGTAAATCTATGAACCGCCGCTACAAGTGTGTCAGCAATTCACAGTGGGAGCAGTGGAAGTAAAGGGGAAGCAGCGCTCGTGCGAACGCAGCAGCCCCTTCAAAACAGTTGATCGACGGGGGTGCCGGGAGTCGGACTTCGACCGATCACATATCGATGGCCTATCCCAAGGATAGGTTATCAATTTTATGGGGCTGGAAAACCCCTTTAACACCTTGCCATGGCAGCCAGTTTTGACCTTCCTGACAGAGCCTAATATTTCAAATCTGACGTGTCACTTTATGTGGTTATAACTTTGTTATTTGTTTTTACTTATCCAAGTGATTCTGAGATTGTTTTGTTGTGACACATTGTACTTTATGCTAGTGGTAAAATTTGGTCAATACATTCAGTGTAAATTTGTGAAAACACCGAAATGTAGTTATTTTTCTAAATTAGAATTTATCTGCTTGTAAGACAGATATGCCATCCAAAATAGTTACTAATTAACATTTCCTATATTGGCTTCATTTTTTGAACATCCTTTTATTTTTCTAGGAGAAGGCTTATAACTCTAGCAGCAAATGTTCACATTTTCAAGAACATTTCCAAAATAAAATATTTTAGGGACCAATTCACTTCTAAAGTGTCTTTGAGGGGTCTATATGTTAGAAAGTACCTATAAATCGCCCCATTTTAAAAACTGCACCCCTCAGAGTATTCAAAACAGAATTTTGGAAGTTTCTTAACCCTTAAAGGCTATGTAAACCTGTGAGCACTTTTTTTTTTTTTTGTAACCATGTATTATAGGATTTCAGACAACTTTTTAATTTTTTTTTATAAAAATAATGTTTAACTTTTTAAGATACAGCTTCTATGTATCCAGGATACATAGAAACTGTATCTTAAACTCAGAGCTGAATCCGTGAGGTCAGTGGTACATGAACGTCGATGTGACCAATACCAGGTGGATTCTGCGTGTCAGAGACACGCATATACTGTGGTCACCGAAGCCGTCAGTCCCGCTGACCTCACGAATCCGGCTCGGAGCACAAGGGTTAAACGTGACACTGTCATAGGATGACACCAGTTTTTCACCGGTTTGATCTGCCCCGGTCAACTATAATTACTATTATTGTGGATGCGCCTAGAAGTAACAACAGCTCGAACACAAAGCAATGGACCGCGCAAACTCACAGAGCGGGACCGACGAGTGCTGACTCACATGACTTGTAATAATCACCTATCCTCTGTTATATCACTCACTACAAAGATTCACACCGCCTTTGGAAGTGACATCAGCACCAGAACTGTGCGTCCGGAGCTTCATGAAATAGATTTCCGTGGTCGCTGCACACAAGCCTAAGATCACTATGCACAATGCCAAGCGTCGGCTGGGGAGGTGTAAAGCACGTCGTCACTGGACTCTGGAGAAGTGGAAACATGGTCTGTGGAGTGATGAATCAGGTTTCGCTATCTGGCAGTCTAGCGGATGCCAGGAGAGCGTTACCTGCTGGAATGCATAGTGTCTACAGTAAAATTTGATGGAGGAGGAATAATGGTCGGGGGCTGTTTTTCAGGGTTTGGGCCCCTTATTTCCAGTGAAGGGTAATGTTAATGCTACAGCATACAAGGACATTTTACACATTTATATGCTTCCAACTTTGTGGTAACAGTTTGGGGTTCGGCCCCTTTCTGTTTCAGCATGACTGTGCCCAGTGC
The DNA here is from genome assembly GCF_050947455.1 of Rhinoderma darwinii. Taxonomy (NCBI): domain Eukaryota; kingdom Metazoa; phylum Chordata; class Amphibia; order Anura; family Rhinodermatidae; genus Rhinoderma; species Rhinoderma darwinii. Next base: position 39,967,714 of record NC_134691.1, on the reverse strand, counting down.
CCAAGGTCCATAACGACATGCTGGCCCGCACAGAGCCCTGACCTCAACCCCATCCAACACCTCTCCTCCAACATCAGTATCTCACCACTAATTCCTTTAGGATGAATGGGTCCAAATTCCCACAGACACACACCAAAATCTTGTGGAAAACTTTCCTAGAAGAATGGAGTCTATTAAAGCAGCAAAATGGGGCACAAACCCATATTAACGCCCATTATTTTTGTCTGACAAGCTCATATAGGTGTGATAGTCAGGTGTATACATACTTTTTGCCAGATAGCGTATAACTTGTTGCTCCTGTTGCAAAGTCTGTACGGGGGCCGGCCATTTAAAGTAACCATGTCTTCTTATTTGGCTGGGAAGGAGGCGTCAATGGGCACCTTAGGGCTCCAGGTCCTCTGCAACCCCTATTGCTATGCCCATTAATTGAATTATATCTATATTTGTACATCTATCTTTGTCCTTGTACTGGTATGCATGCTAATAAAATACATTTCCATTGGATATTTTTTTAATTTCTAAGCAGCTGGTCGCTGGTACTCTTGGTATTGTTTTTTTGATGGATCCTTTCTTTACCTTTTATGTATATTGCGCTGCCTTTTCAGTACAGACTCCTAAAAATAGCTACTTCCCAAGTTGGCTGTTAAGTACATCGAAATATGATTACACCTAGGAAGATCCTCACGAGCAGGGATAATGTTTCTGACAAGTCACTCAAATTACTTTAATTGCATGAGCCATCAAAGTACAACACGCTGCCTTGACATATACACAGACACAATGTTCTGCACCTGTCAAATAACTCCAATTTGAAGAAATGTATGCATCAGACATAGGGGTCATTGTTATTTTTATGTGTTTTGGGTTTTTTTTCTAACGCGGTGGTGGCAGCGGGTGAAGTGGACGCTTAAGCATGTGTCATTCTTGCTTGGCACCGTAACTGGAGACCTCGTGACATCACTATTTTGAGATTAGGATAAGTTCAGTCTGCAGGGTGTACAACATTTATGAACACTTTACATTATTTAGACTGTTGTATCCTTTTACTGTTGTGATGCTGCCGTTTCGTAACCTTGTGGCTTTCCTTTTTAATAAGAAAAAAAAAAGGACTAGGAGGATAAGTGTCTGTTGTCATACACGGGTCCGGTTGTTCTGTTTGATAGACTACAGCCACTGTTTGCCACATTACTTGTTAAGAATAAGTACAAATGCCGGCAGGGGTGAAACAAGCGGCGACATCTCCTGAAGAAGTTCCCTCGGGAATCGGGCTGTAAAATATATCCGAATGGATCGCTTATTTCTGCCACAAGTTCAAGATTATCGTTTTCTTTTCGAAAATCAATTGTGATAACTGTGTTACTTTACCGAATATACTTTCTGCTTCAATACCTGCTATTTTTAAGATCTCTGATTGTTGTCAGTGTATGGAAACTTTCTTGTTGACATTAGGAGGCTGTAAAATCCTGAACAGATCTAAGGCAGAGCCTTCTGCATGAAGGCTATATGGAGACACACAGAGTTGTGTGTCACCATATTGTACCTCCATACAGCACTGTATTAGGCCCCATGTAAAAGACCATAATTACGGTCCATAATTACGGACCCATTCCTTTCTATGGCCACCGGACACCTTCTGTGCCATAGAAACTTTCCGTAAAAAATTCTTTTACGGACTGTGCTCCAATATTTTATAATGGGAGCACAGTCCGCAAATGCGGATGACTGTCCGCGGCTGGCTGTGCCCGTAATCACAGACCGTAATTACGGGCACGATCGTGTGCATGGGGCCTAACAGATATATCCTCACAGAGGATTATATAGACTGACTTTAAGGGCTCATGCACACGACGGGTGCCTGTTTGCAGCAGCAAAACATGGTTACTAGTGACTTCTGTGCGCTGTCCATTTTTTTCAAACCTATACGTTTGTCTCCGTTCCGTAAGGTTTCCGTTTTTTTTGACGGAATCAATAGAGTAGTCGACTGCGCTATTGATTCCGTCCAAAAAAATGGAAACCTTGCGGAACGGAGACAAACGGAAACCATTAGCAACTGAAGCATTACCATTCAAATCAATGGTAATGCCAACGAAAGCTATGGTTTCTGTTTGCCTTTCCGTTGACTGGTTCCTCCAATGGAAAAGTCTGACGGAACCCATCAAAGGAAACCAAACATGGATGTGAACAGGCCCTTATGGAAATGAATGGTTCAATATGCTATCGCCCAAAAAAACGGATAGGACACTGAAGAAAACAAACGGTCGTGTGCATGAGCCCTAAGGGCAGGTTCAGACGTGGCGGAATTGCTGTGGAATTCTGCTGCGGATAGTCCGCAGTGGAATTCTCCAGCGGCCGTTTTTTACATTTGTTTCAATACATTTTTAGGCAAGTTAGTTCAGATGTTGCGGAAAACTCCGCTGCGGACCATAGGCTGCGGTGCAAAATTTTCCCTCCTTCTACAACTTCTGAATTACCTGTCAAATATGCAAATGTTGCTGCAGATTCGTTGCGTAATTACCCTAAATCTGCACCAACATTTGCAGCGGAAAAACTCCGCCACGTCTGAACGTGCCCTAACTGTAGCGAACTCCCTGCTGTGAGAAGTATTAGATCTGTACGGTTTTCACCCTTTGGATGTGAACAAAAATATTCACCGACAGCAAATAAAGATCTAGAAAAAGGTCAATGTTCATTATTCCAGAATTCGTTCTCGCAGGTTTTTTATTACGTTTTTCCAAATCAAAACAAAGTCAAGAACAATTGTCCAGAAACATTGGACAGAAGTGGAACAAATAAGTATCAGTTCAGTCTACATTGGAAACATCATTACAATTTGATAATATCTAGCATCCAGTTTCTCAAACTTATAAAAGTAATAAGGACATCTATGTTGTAATATTGGTATTTGACAATGTAAGTGAGGAACCCAAAGTCCGAAGAAGAAGAAAAGAGGAGAGAAAAGAAAGAGGGGGGGGGGGGATTAAGGGAAAAGAGGAAGGGTGAGAGGGAGGGAAGTTCTCCAAATACTCAACTACCCTGTGATAGGAGAAAAACTCATAAATTAAAGACTATGATGGCATACGAGCTTTCCATGGCTTATCAAATTCAGAGTCTGAAAGAATCATTACATAGAGCTGTGCAGAAATTTTTGTGCAGTTTTTTTTTACGTTTCGTTTTTCTTCCATCCATTCCCAGTTTTGGCCAAGTAAAACAAGTTCAAAGGAGAATTAGAGCCAGTTAAGTTGCCGCTATTATTTTCCAAAATGTCTATATAAAATGAGAGCTGGAATCTGATTGGTTCATATTGGCACTAGATTTGATAAACCTTACCCAATAAGGAAATTATATTAGGACTGGCGTGTCAAACGCCAGTCTTTAACTAATGTACGTCTGTGGAAAATGCTCCAAATATATTAAGAGGTGCACACTCTTAAAAGAAAAGTAAAAAGTTCAAAATTTTAGTGAATCTATGGCATGCGCGAATACTGGCGTAAATCTGTTCATATATTTCGCACAATGTGTCTACGTCCAGACTAAAGCTGTAGATCTGCTGTTACCTAGTTGTGGTTCATCTGCAGAACTAGTAGTTGTTAAAGGGGTTGTGTCTTTCAAAAGGAGATGCTGCGGCAATCAGCTGGTCGTGTTCCCGGCACAACCGGCAAACAGCTGATTTTGCCAGATACGGCTCGAGTCTGCCAGAACGGGAGCCACTCTTACAGAGGCGCTTTTTGTTTTGAGCCATAGAGGGGATTACTGCCTATGATGTCCATATGCCCTAAAATATAATCTTAAAGGGGTTGTCTGGGCATGGGGTGGTTTTTCATACTGATGACCTATCCACAGGATAGGTCCGGGTGTCGGACCCTCAGCGATCATATATTGATGACCTATCCTTTGGATAGGTCATCAGTATAAAAAACCGCCCCATGCCCAGACAACCCCTTTAAAAAAAAGGGGTGATTCTGCTCCTATTCTGGTTAGAGTACACATACCAGTATGTTCCTGGGCACTGACCTTATATAAGTGTCCTCCACCGGATAGCAATGATGGTTTTGTGAAAATGTTAACTTTTTTTAATTAACTTTACAATTCTAAAGTATCTGAAAACTTACTAACCGTATCAATATGGTATGATCCCCAAATAATAGTGTCATATATTGGTTAAATAACCCTTCCATATTGAGCCTGAATAAAAATGCACACAGCTTCATCACCACCACCATACACGGATAATGGAAGTGTTCTTCTTAGTTGTCCCTATAAGGGGCGCTGCAGGGAGTATCGGCATAAACAGCATGTATATCTACCAACCACTAGTCTGCATATTTTAGAGGAAGCAATAGGATCACACAGAAAATATCCTTACTTTCCCATATATTTTTTCACCTAAACAGTAATAGTTGGTGGGATCTCATGTTTATGGACATTTTTACCCCCCCTGTGCTGACTATTTTCTATGTACGAAGACAAAGATATCAGCAGATGAAAGTTACACCTGTTATAAACCTAATGTAGGGATTATGGATTTATACATTTGGGTGCTTTCTAATCTACTATATTATGGCCACTCGTCTTTACATTTTTATGTTGGTCCCTTTAAATGGCCATCTGTATAGAAGTAATCTAATCTTGTATATTCCTGTATATTATTCACTGGAAGGAAGTAAATGTACCAGCGCCATAAGTGTCAATTATACATCAAACACCACGTAGGAAGCCACATATTAATTGTGACCTTTTCCCTGGGGAGTAAAGTGATAGATTATTTAGTAAGAAGTCTTTTGACTTTGGATCAGAAAGGGAAAGACTGAGAAAGAAGAAAGTGTGCAGGCATAGAGAAATGAAAGGTGCACCATTAGGTATGTATATATATATATATATATATATATATATATATATATATATATATATATATATATATAGATGTGGGTAGCTGCATAAGGAGCCAAGCATATGGTGGCAACTATAGTTAACTAATATGGCAAATTAGCATAATCTTTGTAATACACTCGCCTTCACACTGCGGTCCCTGAACTGAAATCTAGGAGACTGCACTCCTATAGATGTGTGTGTTTAATTATCCTAGCAGGGGCCACACTGCATAAGGGGGGTAGGGATAGTTGGATCCAGCGCTGACAGAAGTTAAAAGGAAACTTTTTCCAAGTTTTATTAGTTCTTGGTTAAAAGAAGGTATTCATTAGCGTATGTGGTATATATTGCAATGATAGGTTTGAAGGTAGGTAGCCTACGCGTTTCGGATGGTGTCTCCGTCCTTATTCATGGCTTAGAATGCTCATTCTAAGCCATGAATAAGGACGGAGACACCATCCGAAACGCGTAGGCTACCTACCTTCAAACCTATCATTGCAATATATACCACATACGCTAATGAATACCTTCTTTTAACCAAGAACTAATAAAACTTGGAAAAAGTTTCCTTTTAACTTCTGTCAGCGCTGGATCCAACTATCCCTTCCTACAAAACAACAAGTTTTTCCGTGTGCCACCACGAGGATCCGAGCGCCAAGACTACCATCCACAAAATACGCAACTTCCACAAGGTGAGCTGGAGAAATCCTCCCTATTTCTACTCATAAGGGGGGGTACTCATTGGGATTGGTGCAACTTTCAAAATACTTTTTATTAAAAATGATTTTTACTTTTTGGGGTACAGCTGCTTTGTATACTGTATACAGAGCAGCTGTATTGTGTGCTAAGAGCTGAATGTGTCAGGTCCGCGGGACTGACCGGTTCAGTGTCAGCGGGTCCTTTGTGTCTCCGACACGCAGGATCGAGCTGCTATCGATCATAACTTAGATGTGATCAATTACGAGATTCTTATGGCAAGCTGCACTTACATTCCCTATGCCTTCCTACCAAACAAGGACAGAACATGATATTTGCATTTCTTATTGCAAGCTGCACTTTTCTAAATGATATACTTTAGATTTGGAGCTCCTTGTAATTTCTTCCTTGCGACCCGCTAAGCAGTCTACAATCTATAGTCTGCTCACAGATTCTGAAGGAAATCACAAGGAAACCAGCCCTACAGGTTATTATATGAAGGTCAAAGGGAGATATTCCAATTATCACTATTGGAAATCGCTATTCAAGCAATTTATACATTTTTTCTGAAAGGGAATGTGTCATCAGAAAATGACCTATTGTTAAATCAAGTTTTTATCGTTTTTTAAGAATTTTTGTTTAATTATTTTTTTTTTTTCAATGTCATTATCTATATTAAAAAAATAATCCTGAAATCTTGCAGTTTTCACTCTGACCACTAAGGCTCATAATAGACGGACACTTCCTGTTCTGTAAAGATCACTCCCCAGCAGTCATCTCATTATCATCACAGGCAGGATTACAATAAAAGGTGGCACCTATATATACCTAACACAGGATCCACCATTAACAATAGGCGATAGACATAGCTTCCCCTCCTATCCCTTCCTACACAATGACCTCTGCACAGGTCACAGAGCATGCCCACAACACTCTCCCATAGAAGTCAATGCGTCCCCTCTCGTTCCTGTGGTCGACGTGGCTGCTGTAAAGCATATTTCTAAATGCTGTTAAAAGCAGCTCAGGCAAGATGCCTGCCCCATAATAATGTACAGAAAATAGAATAATACAATATACAATCAAAAAATAAAAATAGATTAGAAAAAAAGAATATGATTCACCTTCTGGTTTAAAAAAAATAGGTTATATATTCCCTTTAAGTGTAGTTTCAAAGTGAACTTACATGTGAACTTTACAGTGAATGTCCACCCTTGAACACCTGTTTTTTAATCTAAATAGATCTAAAATTTTGTGCTCATTATTTCCGTCATATATATTTATAGGAGTCTGAGCTACTATCAGAAAGAGCTTAGATCTTACTACAAACTGGTAATTAATGGAACTCAATAATAAACCTTTATGCAATAAGCTCCCCCTAGTGGTGGCTTCAGTCAACCAGAATTGTATCTTTTATCATTGGTAAGGTCTGTATGCCAGTACTGTGGCTGAAAAAGCAGCAAATTTTGACGCACTCCTTATTTGTGCAAAAATGTGCAACCTATTCCATGTTTACGCTGCTCTATTTTTACCACTTCTTTAACAGTCGGCGGGACGTTCAGTCTGGGAGGTGTCGTCTTTACACTGTAATGTAGGAGCTCAGCTAAGGCCCTGTTCACATATGCGTTGGTGGCTCTGTTGGGGGGCCCCCGTCGCAGATCCGGCAAAGATTACCAGAAAGAACCGTCGCTTCCGGTTTTCCCTCTGACGGAGGGGAACAACAGTAACCCACGATGCAGATGTGAACAGGGCCTAAGCTGTTAGCATTGTATCTGTTGACAAACTTGCTGACTGTTTCCAATGAAGACCAGCAGAATTGTAAACGTAGCTCTTGATGATAATACAAGTAATATAATATTTTTACTCAACTTTTTATCTGTAATAATCCAGTGGGCGCAGTTTCCATAACTTTATGGTTTGGACAGTAATGTTATGCTTCAGAACTTTGTGCCAAAATTGCACTTTATTTACCGCAAGCAGTGACCCTGTTCTCTGTAAAATCCGCAAAAAACAAAAATGTTATTGCATTGGTTTTTATAATGTCTGTATACATATTTAGATAACTATATCATATCTGCCCTCCACCTCCCTTTTGGTACATAAATTTAGTTTTGATAACCTTTTTGGTATAAACAATAAAATTAAAATAGTGATTAAAGATGATCCTATCCTTTAAACGTTATCTAGGATTTGAAAATGTCCAAATTTCACTACAAATGTTGTTTTATGTTAAAAATAAAAGATATTTAAATACCTTTTCTCATGTCTTGTTCATTTTTCCGTTCCCTTTATCTCCGGAGCACGCCGTTTGTTTTCCTGCTGTACTTTCCTGTCATGGGTGTGTTGCTAGAGCAGCTTCCTTCACTTCCGTGTAGCATTGCACTGTTGCGTTCCCATCATCTACACCCGCCCACTGCACTCCCATGTAGTTTACTCCTATGGGACATTGCGTTAGAGCTACTGCAGCACAAGCGGAGTAGCTCTGGGAGATAGCCCTCCTTTGTAGGCCGGATCATCGGTGACGTACCGTACATAGGGGCAGTGCTTTCACTGGCTGTAAACCATGTGACTGACGTTCGTGACATCACAGTCACTAGAAAGAGATCACGTGACTGTGCAGGGGATCCGTGAATAGAGGCCCTCAACAAAATGGAAGTGATTGTAATATACATTACACTACAAATGATGATGCCACAAAATATAAAAGTGTCGGAACAACCCTTTAATGGGTCCACTAATAGCTGGGTGTCCCAGTGGCGGATTAAGTAGACCATAGGCTCTGGGCTGTTCCCCAAACTTGGGCCCCCCTTCACCACCACCGCCACCCTGCCGCGCCTTGTGCTAGCATTGAAAAATAGGTGTTACGATTCCCCTTGTGACTTTTTGTGAAATACAAGGATGTCCAATAATAGACGTGTCAGGAGAGGTGACAGATTCTCTATAAATCCAGTGACTTACATGTGATATCTTCTCAGATTCTAGTCATTCTTTTTCTCTTTTCTTCTACATACGGGCCATGCCTCATGACGACATATCCCGGCCACCACACATTTCTGCAGAATTTGACAATTTTCCAACATTTACGCACCTATAAACAAAGAAAAAATTCTAATGGTGTCACACACTATTCCCCTAAATATAATAGTACCATACACCATGCCCTTAAATACAATTGTATCAAACACTGTAAAGCACCACACACACAGTGCACCCCTGTTGAAAGTGCCACTCAGAATGCCCCCTGTAGATAGCGCCACTCATAGTGCCCCCTGTAGATAGTGCCTCTCAGAGCCCCCTGTAGATATTGGTGCCATAGAGCCCCCTGTAAATACTGCCACACAGCCCCCTGTAGATAGTACCACCCCTGTAGATAGCGCCACACATTTCCCTGCTGATAGTGCCACACCCACCCCCTGTACATAGTGCCACACACACCCCTGTAGATAGTGCCACAGTATCTCCCCATAGATAATGCCACAGTACCCCCCTGTAGAACGTGCCCCATAGAGCCCTCTTTAGATAGAGCCCTCTGTAAATAGTGCCACACACCCCCTGTAGATAGTGCCACACCCCGTAGATAGTGCCACACATTTCCCTGCTGATAGTGCCACAAACCCCATAGATAGTGCCACATCCCCCTGTAGATAGTGCTACACCACCCCTCTAGATAGTGCCATACACCCCCCCCCGGTAGATAGTGCCACAGTAACCCCCCTGTAGATAGTGCCACAGTAACCCCCCTGTAGATAGTGCCACAGTACACCCCTGTAGATTGTGCCACACCCCCTGTAGATATAACAACACACATCCCCTGTAGATAGCGGGTCATTCACCTGTCCTCATTCTCCAGCGATGCAGGCCTGGTCTCTTCTGACCATGTCTCATCCAGCAGAGTGACGCAGGTGGTGTGATGACGTCTTCGCGCTGTCTACTTTAGAAAAAAGCGCAGAATGGCGTGAAAGGGAGCTAGTGCTTCCCTTGCCTCACCAGCACTGTCAATTGTATCCACGTCCAAAGGCCACAGATATAATTGAGTCCTATCTAAGGCCTTTCCGGCCCCTGTCACCGGCGCTTTCTGCTCCATACACAAAGCAGTTTTGTCACGTTTTTTGCCACAATTCAAGTAAAATAAACGCAAAAAAAACTGTGATGTGGTTTTATTCTTTGGGCCCTGGCAGCCGCTCCAAACTCACCTATGGGGATCCGCAATTGGGGATCCATGTATGTGTGTATATATATATATATATATATATATATATATATATACTGTAGTATGTTTAAATATAGGAGTCTGGACAGAGGGCTGTCAATGGGAGCTGGAATAACTGTCATATTGGTTGTCACTCTGCTTACCCAGAAACAGATAAAACTAAGAGACGACTGGATAGAAGACAACAATTCAATGACTTAATGTTGACTGGTCATTTTTTAATATGGGGGCATGCACTTCACTTCAGCATGAATGTTACATTTGCAACGCTAACTGACGTCTAGTCTCATATAGTTTCTAAGCACTTTTATCGATTTATCTGCGGGAATTTTAATCAGTTTTCTTCATATCTCTGTTTTCTCCTGTGCAGGAAATTGCACCAGCAGTTTGAAGTATACAAAGAGCAAGTGAAAAAGATGGGTGAAGAAGCTCAGCAGCAGACAGAGCAGAAAGGTGATGCCCCCACTTGCGGAATCTGCCACAAAACAAAATTTGCAGATGGCTGCGGCCATAACTGTTCATATTGCCAAACTAAATTCTGCGCGCGTTGTGGAGGGAGAGTGTCATTGCGCTCAAGCAAGGTAAGCAAATCGAAAATGAGCATATATATATATATATATATATATATATATATATATAAATTCTACATAAAAAGTTGTGTTCTAGCCAGTATTATAGTCTAGAGCTGCATCCTTTTATTTTGCTGGTCGCCACTGGAAACAGTCAGCGAGCTGGTCGTCAGACACATCCCAAACAGACCAAATCCCCATCATGTAGTGGAAAAGTTATATTTTATAAATCAGGTGACTGACCACATTATTACATTATGAAAATCATCACAGCAAGCAAGCAAGCAATGATGGGAGATTTCAGCTCTGAAGCCTACAGAATAGTGAATGCAGCTCTAGATTACAATACAGGCTGTAACTCAGGATCAGTACTGCATTCTATTTACATTGTTACTCAACTTTTTCTCTTGATTTTTCTTTATGTAAAATGTAAAAATGTGTTTAAAGGTGAACAGATGCTTTAAAAGCTTTTTACAGGTAACCTGTAACATGAATATTTGTATATCATGGCTTGCTTGAGTGGAAATCTGGAAGAGGTATTATATCATAGGTTCTAAGGTGTTTCATAAAAAAGTCTGAAAATCCATAAACTTTTCAGCTCCTGTAAAATTTTGCTCTTCATATTATATGTTAAAGTTAATAACTTTAGAAATACATCACTTTACTTGCACTTATTTTAAAGGCTATGCACACCTTTGAAATTATTTAATATATATATATATATATATATATATATATATATATATATGTATGTATATATATATATATATATATATATATAAAACTTTCTAAATACTTTTTATTAAACATTATTTTATCTTTTTGAGATACAGCTGCTTTGTATCCTGTATATAAAACAGCTGTATCTAGCACTGAGACCTGAATTCATCAGTTGAGCGGGACTGACGGGTTCAGTGTCAGCAGGTCGACATGCAGGATCGAGCTCTTACTGATCACATGTAAGTTCATAACTTAGATATAATAGATTACAGGTGGATCCTGAGGGTCAGAGACACACAGGACCCGCTGAAACTGAACCTGTCAATGCTGCTGACCTGACGGATTCAGGTCTCAGCGCTAGATATAGCTGCTCTGTATACAGGCTACAAAGCAGCTGTATCTCAAAAGTAAAAATAGTTTTTAATAAAAAGTAATTAGAAAGTTGCACCAATCACACTGATAGACAGTTTTATTTAAAAAAAATAAAAACATTTAAATGGTGTACATAGCCTAATTTTTCTTCAGTCACATCTAAACTTATTTTCTAATTCTGTTGGTTTAATGATATCAGAATGTTACCAGAGTTCAGTCCATTGTGGGTGCTCCATTGACGCAGTTTAGTATTAGGTTATATAGGGTCAATGTAGCTGTGTACGGCGCATAGACTTTCTATTGTGTCCGTACTCTGCTACATCGGCTTTTCGAGAAAAACTGATAAGAAACTAAGCGGCTCAGCGCTCACTCGAGCACTTCTGCTATTTCGTTCTAGCGATCGGTGGGGGTCTCATTGCTCGGACCCCCACCGATCAAAACTTCTGACGTGTCACTACGTCATGTCAGAAGTTTGTTGAAAGTTTAGTTACCCTTTAAGATATTACTACCCCCTCTGTTCTAGCGTGTCTGTGGGTTAAGATCCCTGGTGGTCTATGATATTTTACAGATTTACTATGAAGGTCAAGGGTGTTTCAGGGGTTAATATCCCTGGTGGTCTATAGTGTATCAGATATTAATATCCATTTTGTTCAAGGGTGTTTCAAGGGTAAAATCCCTGGTGGTCTATAGTATTTCAGAAATTGATATCCTATCTGTTGTATTTGGGGGTTAACATCCATGGTGGTTTATACTGTTTCAGAGATGAATATCCCTGGTGGTTTAAGGTGTTTCAGAGCTATTATCCCTGGTGGTCTATAATGTTTCAGGTATTAAAGGGAGCCTGTCACGTTCAACATACTATCCAATCTGCGGGCAACATGTTATAAAGCCGTAGGAGCTGAGAAGTTTGATACAGTGAAGGAAATAAGTATTTGATCCCTTGCTGATTTTGTAAGTTTGCCCACTGTCAAAGACATGAACAGTCTAGAATTTTTAGGCTAGGTTAATTTTAACAGTGAGAGATAGATTATATATTAAAAAAAAAAGAAAATCATATAGTCAAAATTATATATATTTATTTGCATTGTGCACAGAGAAATAAGTATTTGATCCCTTTGGCAAACTAGACTTAATACTTGGTGGCAAAACCCTTGTTGGCAAGCACAGCAGTCAGACGTTTTTTGTAGTTGATGATGAGGTTTGCACACATGTTAGATGGAATTTTGGCCCACTCCTCTTTGCAGATCATCTGTAAATCATTAAGATTTCGAGGCTGTCGCTTGGCAACTCGGATCTTCAGCTCCCTCCATAAGTTTTCGATGGGATTAAGGTCTGGAGACTGGCTAGGCTGCTCCATGACCTTTAATGTGCTTCTTTTTGAGCCACTCCTTTGTTGCCTTGGCTGTATGTTTCGGGTCATTGTCATGCTGGAAGACCCAGCCACGAGCCATTTTTAATGTCCTGGTGGAGGGAAGGAGGTTGTCACTCAGGATTTGACGGTACATGGCTCCATCCATTCTCCCATTGATGCGGTGAAGTAGTCCTGTGCCCTTAGCAGAGAAACACCCCCAAAACATAATGTTTCCACCTCCATGCTTGACAGTGGGGACGGTGTTCTTTGGGTCATAGGCAGCATTTCTCTTCCTCCAAACACGGCGAGTTGAGTTAATGCCAAAGAGCTCAATTTTAGTCTCATCTGACCACAGCACCTTCTCCCAATCACTCTCAGAATCATCCAGATGTTCATTTGCAAACTTCAGATGGGCCTGTACATGTGCCTTCTTGAGCAGGGGGACCTTGCGGGCACTGCAGGATTTGAATCCATTACGGCGTAATGTGTTACCAATGGTTTTCTTGGTGACTGTGGTCCCAGCTGCCTTGAGATCATTAACAAGTTCCCCCCGTGTAGTTTTCGGCTGAGCTCTCACCTTCCTCAGGATCAAGGATACCCCACGAGGTGAGATTTTGCATGGAGCCCCAGATCAATGTCGATTGACAGTCATTTTGTATGTCTTCCATTTTCTTACTATTGCACCAACAGTTGTCTCCTTCTCACCCAGCGTCTTACTTATGGTTTTGTAGCCCATTCCAGCCTTGTGCAGGTCTATGATCTTGTCCATGACATCCTTAGAAAGCTCTTTGGTCTTGCCCAGGTTGTAGAGGTTAGAGTCAGACTGATTAATTGAGTCTGTGGACAGGAGTCTTTTATACAGGTGACCATGTAAGACCGCTGTCTTTAATGCAGGCACCAAGTTGATTTGGAGCGTGTAACTGGTCTGGAGGAGGCTGAACTCTTAATGGTTGGTAGGGGATCAAATACTTATTTCTCTGTGCACAATGCAAATAAATATATATAATTTTGACAATGTGGTTTTCTTTTTTTTTTTAATATAATCTATCTCTCACTGGTAAAATTAACCTAGCCTAAAAATTCTAGACTGTTCATGTCTTTGACAGTGGGCAAACTTACAAAATCAGCAAGGGATCAAATACTTATTTCCTTCACTGTATATCGTTTTGTGTCAAATGATTTAGTATAACTTGTGCTTTATTAACTTTATGTATTTAAATCTCTGCTCGTCCTGGATTTAGGAGTCCAGTGGGCGGTCCATTTAGTGGCTGCCAGTGAGTAGGACCGCCCACTGGACTTCTAAGTGCAGAATGAGCAGGGATTTAAATACATGAAAAAAAAGAATAAAATGCAAGTTATACTGAATCATTTCCCACAAAACTTTATATCAAACTGCTCAGCTCCCCCTGCTCTATAACATACTGCCAGCAGATCAGACTTCATGTTGAATGTGACAGGTTCAGAGATTAATATCCCTGTCTAGGGTGTTTCGGAGGTTAATAATCCTGGTGCTCTTTAGTGTTTTGGTAAACTTATTGATTTGGTAAAATTGGTAAACTTATTGATTATCGAATATCCGGATGCAAATTTTAGAGTCTCTTCCATTTTGCCTAATGAGAAATGATGAATGAACACAGGGTCACAAAGAAATAACAATAGGCTAAATATGGATATACTAAATATGGATATACGGTACATAATACGTAGTTTGGGATCTAATTCAATTAGCAGCTATATTAAATATCTCCCAAATCACAAGCTTCAACACATGAGTGGTTCCGTATGACGTACACAGCCCTGCTCTTCGCACTTAAGTTGCAGCTCGTCTGGAATCTGTTATGTGAATGTTATCCGGAGCAAATCTCAGCCACTTGTTAACTAATGTCTCACCCTCCTAAATATTATTGGTTATGTGATATTCATACCTCGTAACAAGAACGGAAACATCGTGAAATACATTGCTGATACACACTGCTAAAAATATCTTCAAGGATTTACTGTATTACAGGACTAAGAGTATAAATTGGGGATTATTAACACATTCAAAAATCTCTGATGAGGATAGACACATTATAAATTTCAGGATTGTAGGAAACGGAAGACACAATTCCGGCAGGTCAGGAAGGTATGAAGTCCTGAGTCCTGACACATATCAGCCAAGTGTTATCATTCCTCCTCTCTCTCGGTACAGCCGTCAATCTCGGGAGATCTGCTGACCATCGGCACACAACATATTTGCAAAAGAATCCGCGGCAGAAATCCGTGTGTAAACCCTTAGGGAATGTTCACACGTCAGCCTCCGTTACGGCTGAAATTACGGAGCTGTTTTCAGGAGAAAACAGCTCCGGAATTTCAGACGTAATGGCATGTACAGGCGCTTTTCGCTGCGTCAATTACGGCCGTAATTTGGAGCTGTTCTTCATTGGATTCAATGAAAAACGGCTCCAATTATGTCCCAAGAAGTGTCCTGCACTTCTTTGCCGAGGCTGTAATTTTACGAGTCGTCTTTTGACAGTGACACATAAAATGACAGGTCGTCGGCACAGTACGTCGGCAAACCCATTGAAAGCAATGGGCAGATGTTTGCAGACGTATTGAAGCCGTGTTTTCAGGCGTAATTCGAGGCGTAAAGCACCTCCATTATGCCTGAAAATAGGTCGTGTGAACCGAGCCTTAGACTGGGTTCACACACACTATTTACGGACGTAATTCAGGCGTTTTAACCTCGAATTACGTCCGAAAATACGGCTCCAATGCGCCGGCAAACATCTGCCCATTCATTTGAATGGGTTTTACGATATTCTGTGCCGACGGTCATTTTTTTTACGCGCCGCTGTCAAAAGACGGCGCGTAAAAAAGGCGCCCGCGTCAAAGAAGTGCCTGTCACTTCTTGGGACGTAATTGGAGCCGTTTTCCATTGGCTCCATAGAAAAACAGCTCCAATTACGTCCGTAATGGACGCTGCGAAAAACGCCTGCAACATGCCATTACGTCTGAAATTCCGGAGCTGTTTTCTCCTGAAAACAGCTCCGTAATTTCAGCCGTAATGGACGCTGCCGTGTGAACATACCCTTAGGCTGGGTTCACACGACCTATTTTCAGACGTATTGGAGGCGTTTTACGCCTTGAAATACGTCTGAAAACAAGCCTCCAATACGGCGGCAAACATCTGTCCATTCATTTCAATGGGTTTGCCGATGTACTGTGTCAACGACCTGTAATTTTACGCGTCGCTGTCAAAAGATGGCGCGTAAAATAACAGCCTCGTCAAAGAAGTGCAGGACACTTCTTGGGACGTAATTTGAGCCGTTTTTCATTGACTTCAATGAAGAACAGCTCCAAATTACGCCCGTAATGGACGCCTCGCAAAACGCGAGTACGAGCAATTATGTCTGAAATGCAGGAGCTGTTTTCTCCTGAAAACAGCTCCGTAATTTCAGCCGTAATTGTCGATATCGTGTGCACATACCCTTAGGCTTCTGCTTGGGATATGCATTTTTATCTGCTTCGGATTTTCCTTATTCAATGAGACTATTCCGCGTGTGGCTATCCAATGTGGTTTCCACGCAAAATCTGCATCACGGAGTGACATGTCACTTTTTTGGCTGTGTGCACATGGCTGATTTTTCTATAGCGGATTTGCAAGAGTATCCGCTGCAGAAATACGAGGTTGACTCACGGATTTCTGCTACAGATTTGCAGTTTTATCTGTAGCGGCTTATCTGTGTGTGGCTAGCCGACACGAAATCCTCTTCACGAAGTGTTGGCTGTGAGAGCACAAAAAATGTGTCCGTCGGAAATAGTTTTTGCGGATTTGTAAGCGGATCTGCGGCAGTAATCTGTGGTTAACCCTCAGATTTCTGCTCAGGATTTGCAGTTTCATCTGCAGCAGAACTGCATGCGGATTAGCCCCATTCAACAGGGCTAATCCGCGTGTGGCTACCTGACGCAGTTCCATGCAGAAACCTTGCCAAGAAGTGTTATGTGACTTCTATGGCATATGTGCACATGATATATTTTTAAGTTGGAAAAATACATTGTGGATTGACAAGAGAATCCGCTGCAGAAATCCGAGGGTCAGCCTTGGATTTCTGCTGCAGATTCTCATGCCAATCTGCAGATTTACAGCTACAACTGACAAGGGTCCGCGCACGGATTAGCCCCATTCAGTGGCTTTGAGGGCGTATTCGATGCGGATTTCAGTGAGGAAATACCATGATGTGAACATGGGGTTAGATTTCTTACACACATAGTCGCCGCGGGTCCATGCTACGGAGTTCCCACGGTTCTGTACTGCCATATAGTACCTCTATATAACACCCTATAACAGAACATCCAATTGGTGGTTCCATACAACTTGGAACTAGTTTGAGCCATCATACGACTTTGTGCACGAGGGAATAACTTTGCCGTATTGTTATAACGCTGCTTTGTTATCTTTGTCACTACATGATGCTGCCTAACCAGTAATGTCCTATATTGTATTACACATATACTATAAATATATATGTTGTATATAACCTTGTGTTACATATAGAACATTATTCGGACACTTTAACCCTGTCTTACCTGTGTGGCACCTTGTATCTCTGGAATAACTGTCTTCCCTCTTCTCTCTTTTCTTCCACTTCTCTCATTCTTTCCTGGATATTGCTGCAGGAGGATAAAGTGGTTAGAATAATTTCTTACCTTATTTTTCATGTTTTAGTTACCGCTAACAGTTTTAATACAATGTCACATTGGATTGATTTTATGTTGATGCATGCTTCACACCAGTGCATGACATTTTCCATTATTTCTATGTATTTGCAGAATACAAATGTTTGACCTCTTTGGAGAGTTATAGATGACTATTATTCCCCCAAATGGCAAATATTCTAAAAGAACATTTCCCCCTTAAAAAAACCGAATCAGATACTAAGGACATGTTTAGACGTGGTGGGCAATTTCAGATTTTCCGCAGGTTTCAGTCTTCGCAAATCCACAGCATGCTCTTCTTTCATTGCAGATTTTTTTCGATACATATAGATGGGGATTTGAAAACCCTATCTACTTGTATTGTACTGTAAATTGCTGACAATTTGCAATGCACAATCCGCCCCGCAAATCCGTAGCAAATCCGCCACATCTGAACATGCCTCACAATCAATATGGCTGCCATGACATGGGGTTGTCACTCAGCTTTCAAAGACTCTTGATTCTTTTTTTTATATAAAACGAGAAAAAATATATATAATGTATATATATCTAATTAAATAATGGTTGCATAAAATACAAGTTCTTATATATTTATAGATTCAGATTTTTTTCTGATTTTAGGGGGTCTTGCTTTGTTTAGGATTCATCTACATAACTTGTGCTGATATTGGGTCCTTCGGCCAGTGCCCCAGTACATAGAGTTCCTCTGAATGTGTGAAATCTCATGATTCAGTGATTTTGGGCAGATTAATTTTGCTGTGTTTTTGGGGGTTCCAGTCCTGTAGTACCGTGAATAATAATAATTGGCCATAGGATCAATTCCTCTCCTACTCCTCTTTAAATATTAGATAAATATTTTGTTAAAAGGGAGTCTGTCAGCAGTTTTGACCCCCCTCAAACCGATAACATTGCTACGTTGGTGACAGGGAAACCATGTTACCGATCATCCTGCTAGCATAACAGAGAAAATCAAGTTTTATGCTGAGTAGTCAGTTGTCTGCTGGGCGTTCATCAACCAGGGAAGTGTCCTGGGCTCCCAAGTGCAACACCCTCCCCAACCCCTTCCCTCTGCTCTTGATTGACATCTCTAGCAGTCTCCAGCATCATACGACGTCCTATCCGATACGTCAATCAAGAGCAGAGGGAAGGGGTTAGGGAGGGTTTAGAGTCGAGCGCCCAGGACACTTCCCTGCTGATGATTGACCAGTGGACACTTGACTTCACATTAGCATATGGCGCGTTAGTCATTAAATATTGATTTTCTCATGCGAGCAATATGATCGGCAACATGGGGATTTTTAAGCTTGTTTCCCCGTCACCAATGTGGCGATGTTAACAGTTTGCATACCTCCCAACTTTCAAGTATCGCAAAGAGGGACAACCGATGCGGGGCAGCAATTTTTTTCGTTTTAAGCCACACCTCTAACCCCGCCCAATCCCCACCCATACACACCCAGTTCAGCCCACATAGTATCATTCTCCCATAGTGCCTCCCCACAGTATAATGCCCCCATAGAAGCCCACACAGTATAATGTCAAATAGCTGATTCCACACAGTATAATGCCCCCCATAGATGCCCCATACAGTATAATGCCCCCACAGCTGCGCCATACAGCATAATGCCCCCATAGCTGCCGCCATACAGTATAATGCCCACACAAATGCCTTCATACAGCATAAGGCCCCATAGTGCCACAATGCCTCTGTAGATAGTGCCACAGTGTCCATTGTTGATAGTGCCCACATAGATGGTGCCAGTGCCCACATAGTGCCACAGTGCTCACTGTAGATAGTGCCACAGTGCCCACATAGTGCCAGTGCCCACATATAAAGTGCCAGTGCCCACATAGTGCCACAGTGCCCATTTAGATAATGCCACACCCCCTTGAAGATAGCACCACCCGCCTGCAGATAGCGCTTACCCCCCTGTAGATAGCTCCATTGGGGCTTCCTCTATGGGCAAAACCCCGGACAGAGCGTCATCCACGCTGTGGCCGGGGATTCCGCTCCAGGAGGAGCCCGACGTCACTGTCCATATATGGATAGTGATGCCAGGGGCTTCTCCAAGTTGCGGAATCCCTGGCCAGAGCATGAGCAATGCTCTGGCCGGGGATTCCGCTCCTGGATGAGCCACTGACTTTACTGTCCATATATGGACAGTGACGTCAAGGACTTGTCCAAGACAGGAGTCCCTGGCCAGAGAGCTTGCACTGCTCTGGGCCGGGACTCCATTATTGAATGCTGACCCAGGGAGCTGACGGTTCCCTGCTGCAGCATTGGGTTCAACCGTATCTGCGTCCTGAGGATACAATCGGCCGCGCGGGACACCACCTGGAATCCAGGACAGTCCCACTGAATCCGGGACGGTTGGGAGGTATGAGTTTGAGGGGTCAACCCTTCTTATAGACTCTCTCTAAAGAAATATAGTATGGAGATAGGATACTGTATGCCAAATTTTTATGAGCTAATGCGCCTAGACATTTGCTGCTGGTAACGAATTCTGTAGATTGTTTTGTATGAAAGTTTTTATTGTTTGGCTACTAAAAAGTGTGGCGTGGTCAGACCTTGGCAGATGTCAGCACCAGGCAAACCTAGACAGATGCAAGATCCCACTGAGCTTTGCAGGCCCATGACGCTATGGATAAATCATCTCTATGCTGGTGAAGCCAAGTATGGGGTAGACAGGGGGTAAAAGGTCCATTTACTAGGCAACCTGAAGTACTAGGGGATTGGGGCTACAGGCAGAGATTGATAGATAGATAGATAGATAGATAGATATGAGATAGATATGAGATAGATAGATATGAGATAGATAGATATGAGATAGATAGATATGAGATAGATAGATATGAGATAGATAGATATGAGATAGATAGATATGAGATAGATAGATAGATAGATAGATAGATAGATAGATAGATAGATAGATAGATAGATAGATAGATAGATAGATAGATCATTTTGTCAATTATTGATAAGTTGATTTAAAAATTATGCTTGGATATTCATGTATGTATTATATATAAAATATATGTGATCGATTCTTGGGCTGTACTCTCTGACTTCTTTATGATTTATGGTCTGTTCGGTTATAATTATTACATAAGATCCTTACATTTCCCTTGTATCTGCTGATAATTGATTGTGGAGATAACCGTGAAGAGTTGATAAATTAGGGAATTGGTAATAATATTCACCTGGGGACACAATGAAATAATAATGTCCCTTAGGAACTTCTCAATTATTTTTTCATTACTGTATATACCTGGTCGAAAATATAATCAGTCTTACCGCCACAGAGGGAATATCCAAAAGTTTGTTTGAGCATGTATGAGAAAGTGGCTACAGGCTAAGTATTCACGGACAGCGGTGGATTACGGCTCTGTATACAACCTCCGAGTTGAGCCGTAATACACTCATATTAATGCACCTATAACCATCTATAGGGGCCATAGTCTATCTCTATATGCAAACAGAAACTGTGGGAGGGATCCTCCAGCTCACCTTGAATGCAGGTTTTCTGCGCTCTGCGCCTGGATCTCCGTGACGGCTCACGGTGTTGAAGACAGGAAAAACGAAAAAATAGAGGATTTCTAAGTATTACACTCGGGACCGATCTTGTTTTAATTACTTAAAATAAAATTGGAACAAATGTTCTATTTTAACTGATTGCGCTGGATCCTCTATTTTTTCGTTTTTCCTATCTCTATATGTCTCTGATTTCATCTGGAATTTACAGAAAAAAATTGTGGCATAAATACATTGATAAATCTATGTATATTTCTGTTTCTTACCATTGTCGAGATCTCTGCTTGCTGCCATTGAACAAAAAATATCCCAAGGCTAAAAATTCTACCTGAGCATGTCCATCTGGCACTCTGATTGTGCCCAACCCTTGTGTGAAGTTGCGTGGCACTCCGTTTGGTGTAAATTCGACGCCGATTAATAGTAAATGAACAATATAGGAAATACTGACACAGAGGCCCACATTTACCAATGCCGTCTAATAGTTAGACGGAGCAGAACAATGGAAACACCAACGCAGGTGTGAACAGGCCCTAAATACCACGGCGTTCACCATGACCAGGGGACTGTAGAGTACGTTCACGCTCCTTAAAGGATGATGTCACTATTAATACTATCCTCCTAGTGGCCATATCACTTACCCAACCCTTTCCCTATAAGAAAAACACGGACACCATGGGTTGGATAAATTTGACCACAGCAGCCATTTTATTAACAAACAAACATAGTGAAAAACAACACTTTACATATAAGAACAACAATGGAAGGGGAGTCCTTGGAGCTACAAAAGTCTGTCAACACCTAAACAGCCCACCTGCATCGTATTTTACTCCCAGCCGTCTCCCTACAGGCTCAGGGGTACCGTCATACCTGCAGTTGGCTGACCTAGACTGCAACCACTCCCGGGACACCACCCAGCAGGAGCCCAAATTGACCAGACCACTAAACAATAATAAATTCGCGAGGGACCATACCCCTGATGAATCCCCACCACACCACTTTACCACCAACTCCAAGGACACACAATCCGCCACGGTACTGCTGCGACACTGCAACAACCGCTCCTCAGGATCACCTTGTACCTGTGAAAAAAGCAGAAAACAGCGAGCAACAAAGCAAAATCGCATACTTGTCAAGACACATAAGGAACAAGAAAATTAGGGAGGGAGGGCGGGACAAGTTCAAATGCTGTCTGTTCCCGTAATGGCGACACGCTGCCCTAGCCCACCCTTAAATATCCTCTCGCCGCGCCCTATTAACCTCCGCCCCCACTGACTCCTGACCACCCCTCCTAACTACCTTATCTCTTTCCCTACCTACATCCCTGGTCATGGTGGCCTACCCCTATGGCCTTTTGCCCGGTCCGGCCTGTACTATAAGCCTGGGCCTTGACAAAGCGTGACTACTTGTGAAACGGCAGAAGGCTGTGCTTTTATCTGCATCTGAATTTTGGTGAGGGCCGCAGGATTTGTTTCTTTGGAACTATGTTGTTGAATTTATTTCTGTTCCCATTATGCAGCGTCATTTCACTATAAAAGGCGGATAATGACTTCAGGAGATTGGTATGGGATGTGTCGTGCCACAGCTACAGGGCTGTGCCAGTCTTCTATCTGTCTGTTTTGTTTATTGAAATGCTATTCCACTTTTCCTTTGCACTAGTTTTGATAAATTCCCCCCACTGTGTTATGTCTAGTGCAGGGACTGAGGGGGCGGTGACTGACACAGTAATTAAAAAACAAACAAAAGATAAACCCTGTGTCAGACACCGCCCCTTAGACCATGCACCAGGCATAACACAGTACTGTATATCAGTTTTGCTGGGAGGGTTCCTTTAACCTGGCACTTTAACACTGTGGACATATCAGAGTTTTACTGCATAACTCCCAAGCGTCCCATTTTTCCAAGAATTTTGTTGTGAAACGGACCTCAAAAGGGATGCTGCCTATGGACTTTCTGTTCTTACAGAGGACCTGTCATTTCTCCTGACATGTATCTTTTAACAATTACTTGTTTTTTTCCACTAAATAACAATTCTAGAGCTTCTTTTCATAGAACTCTACATTTTTCTGTTTCTCTGTTATTCCTCTTAGAAATGTATTAATTGACAACTGGGCTTTACCCTTCCCCTTGTCAAAGGGTTGTGATCCTGCACAGTCTAGCACTGTCAGCGCTAATTGGACAGTGTCACCCTGTTTAGGGACACACCCTGAGCCGGTAACACCCAGTTGCCAATTTATTCATACATTTCTAGGAGGAATAACAGAGGAACGGCACAACATAGCGTTCTATGAAAAGATGTTCCAGAATTGTTATTACATGGGGAATACAATTATTTACTAATACAGTCATGTCAGGAGAGGTGACAGGTGACTCTCTACAAATGTTCCCCGATTTGGGAATTCAATTTCGGAGGAGGTATGTACCGTATATGTTTTAGGCTTGGTGTTGCCCTGCACTTGGATCTGTATAAGGCTATATGCCTTTTACTGATCAGAAATAATTTCTATTCAGGGCATCTCTCACCTTGTCAGTTTTTTAATCTGGGTTAATAACAATCTGTCAATCCTACTTATACGTAGTAAGAAAAGCCGCGCACTCCGACTATTCGAGATTTATATGCACAGATTGTAAAGGGAAATCATTGATTGGAGGCTCTGATGCCGAATACATTGCTGTAATGATGGATTTGACTTAGGTGATTAATAAAGCATTTAAGATAGATGAGTTTTCATGGAAAGAAAAATTGTCCTTCTATTATAGTGTACGTTCCGCTGCCGGTATTCTCTGGTGATCCGGTCTCGGGATGGTAGGAGAGCTTCTCTCTCAGCACGTCTTGGCAGTGCAGACAACACACTCTGCTCAGCTCAGGGAGTAATTGATGTAAATGAACTTACCTATTGAAAAAGGCAAAAAGTGAAATGGTTTTCAGCTTTAATCATTTATCTATTTAAAGTTGTATAGATCTAATTAGAAATCAATATGGTAGTTAGTGAAAAGGCCCTATTGATTTTTCACATTTTTTTTTTGTTCAAAGGGAAGATGCAGAGCGTTGTTAAAAATTGCATACAATGCATCCTAATAAATCATTCTGGAATTTAATTAATTAATGTCCTACATGGTTGTCTTATCAGTGTGGATTCCCTATTGGGCTTTTTACGTATGTAGCAAATGTCCCTGTCGAAAAACATGTAAGGGTATAATCCTCAGTGGAGGTCCCTGCAGTCAGATCCCCACAATCACAATTTACATGGACAACCCCTTTCCATACATCATATTGGGGCATTCCCGCTAGGGACCCCTTTCTATGAGCCAGAACAGAGACCCTCTAATGGCCTTAGTGTGACCATGTATTACATGATCTCCCATTTATTTGAATGGGTGCTCTGCAATACTACATTTGTCCTGCAGAGGTGTGGTGCAAGTTTTCCAGCTTTGGAAAAAACTTGAATTTGCAATACTGGGTAGTCTGGGGTTTATTCTATATGTGGCCACCCAGTGGTTGTGATGTGGATTGCGAGCTGGCGAAGGGGTTGGCTAGCATGTCGCGATAATGTATTTAATTTGTATCATGAGAAAACTAAATTTGTGGTAAGGTAAGTACACATTTGTGTGGTATCTCAAACATCAGAACTCTACTCTGTACTGATGAGGAGAAATAACTCAGAAACTGTGCTATCTATAGATGGTGTCGCTGGTATAACCGATAACTCAAGTCATGTTTCAAGGCCCTATCAGGCCGGGTTCACACGTAGCGTAAATACTGCAGATTTTCCGCAATAAAATTGCGGAAAATCCGCACCGTATCACAGTAGCAGCAAAGTGGATGAGATTTGAACAAATGTCATACACCCACTGTGTAAAAAGCCAGCCGAAAAAACTTTCATAAATTGACTTGCGGTGCGGTTTTTCAATTTCTGTTGCGGAATCGCTGATTCTCTGTTGCGGGTTTTACCTTCCTATTGAATTCAATGGGAGGTAAAACCCGCAACAAATAGCAGATATTGAGATTTATGTATTTTTTTAAAAAAAGTCTATATTTACCCAGATCGCTATGCTTCGGCGTCCGGCCCGGCCACCAGAGATGACGTCTTATCCTATGTGATTGCTGCAGCCAATCACAGGCTGCTTCGGTCACATGGGCTGCAGCATCAGTCCGGAAGCTGGACTGCAGGACAACAGAGGGACGCTTTGCCGTGACTACGGCCAGGGTAAGTTTGCACATTTTTGGGGGTTTTTAGTGCTGCTTTCCGCAGCGGAAATTTTGCCAGAACAACTACTGCTGTGGTTTTTCGGACGTAATGTGCTGCGGGTTCCAGGTCGTATCCGACTGGTGTGAACCCTGGCCTAAAGGGTTGAATATTTACTTACAGGGTAGTCCCCTATAGGTGGCACTAAAGAGACCGTTTTCTGCCTTCTGGAGGAGAGCTATTTTGCATACTTTTCCCAGGAAGCATTGCCCTAAAACTGGATCTCCACAAGGAGAATCAGTACATTCCGAGAGATATTCTGCAGCAAAAGGGATAGAAGCAACCCTGATAGTGTGCTGTATGCTACAATATCCGCACCCCCTTAACAGTATAACTGTATTTAACTGAAATCTAAATTGATTTAATTCTTACATTTTCTAACGCACCGACGTACCGGGTCGGGTCCTCCAGAGACAAAGACTCCTTGTTGCTGCTCTCTCCTTTGGCTAATAAATAAGGAACCTAAAAGCACCCATCCCCTCCTGTTATCTCAGAATTCCTTAGCATGAGTGGTGAGCCACTGCAAAGAGCAATCCAGCTCTGGCAGACTTAGTGAGACCATGTATTAGTTACCCTTTTCTTTGCATGGGTGCCATGTAATACGCATTTTGCTTTGCAGAAGAAATGCGTCCCCCACAGTTTCCTCCGGTGATCACCACTGTTAGCTGAGGGTTACAACAGCCATATTCAGGATCACTGTGTTTATAAAAGAGATTGTCCAAATGCTGAGTCTGTCCCACAAATTTCAAGGGCTACAAAATTGACAACCACTTTGGCTGCCATCAGAATTATCTGAACCCCTTATGGGCAAATGGTCAGGGCCCCTGAACGTCTTATTATTTATCAACCTCCATCCAACCTCCTACCTTATTGCATGCATTTGGTGGGCACCTGAGGAAAGCTGTTCTACATCTTCTCAAGCACAGTGACCCACTAGTTTATGCACACGACCGTAAAAACTCCCGTTATTACGGGTCGTAATTACGACCCGTAATAACGGGCTCATAGACTTCTATTGGCCACGGGTACCTTCCCGTTTTCTTACGGGAAGGTACCCGTGCCGTTGAAAAAGATATAACATGTCCTATTTCAGGCCGTAATAACGGCACGGACAGCCCATAGAAGTCTAACTGATCGGCAGTAACTCTTTCAGCACCCTGGACAGTGAATTCCGATCAGAATATAGAGCAACCTGTTAAAAAAATAAACAAAAGACGTTCATACTTACCGAGAACTTCCTGCTTCCTCCAGTCCGGTCTCCCGGCCGTTGCCTTGGTGACGCGTCCCTCTCGACATCCGGCCCGACATCCCTGGATGACGTTTCAGCCCATGTGACCGCTGTAGCCAATCACAGGTCAATCACAGGCTGCAGCGGTCACATGGACTGCCGCGTCATCCAGGGATGTCGGGCTGGATGTGAAGAGAGGGACGCGTCACCAAGACAACGGCCGGGTAAGTATGAATTTCTTTAACTTTTATTACAGAAAGGGCTGCCCCTTCTCTCTATCCTGCACTGATAGAGAGAAGGGTCTGCCAATTAGTGCAGTGCTATTTTGCAGCCAAAAACGTGCCCGTAAATACGGGTGGAATACGGGTGACACCGGACCCATATTTACGGGCACGGGTCCGTAAATACTGGTGCAAAACGGGCCGAATACGTGTGACACCGGACCCGTATTTACGCCAGTATTTACGGGTGGGAAAAAATACGGTCGTATGCATGAGGCCTTTAGACTATTAAAAAAAAAAGTACAGAAAAATATTTTTGAATTCGTCCCTAATGATGTTCTAAATAATGGATGACAATTGTATAAATATTTGAGATTCTTATTGACCATTCCAACTTTTGCATTGACACCGCCATGATGAATGTCTTCACGTGCCCGGCTATACGTTGCCTATTGTTACAGTCGTAGGAAGCTTTTTTTTTTTTTTCCTGTCCTACAATGGCAGTGAAATGTATTGATCTTGTTAATTAATGTGATGTTAAATAATGGTTCATGCACTGGTACTTCTTGGCAAATCCCCTGTTCCGGTCACAGGTGTGTAACAGCACTGTTAAGGTTCTTTGAGTACATTTAGGCATTATGGCACAGCGGGGGGATGATATGAATATTTTATCAGCTAGATTCAACTTCAGTTGCTGGAAACCAGTGCCGGCATATATAAATAATGAAGACATTGCGGGCGAAGTAGAGAAAGCACTAATGGGTTTTCTTTCTTGTGGGCAACTGCTTCATCACAAGTGAGAAAGTGCTAGGGAGCCGGCGACTACCAGAGATGTGTCTTTAAGAAGCACATGTTGGATTTCCTGTGTTCTTCTAGTTTGTGGAAAAGACTAAATTGACCTTTGAATTTTCTTTTATACTTTTTAAACTTTTTCTAGGGAAGTTTTTTGTTTTGCTTTTTATTTTTTTTTACTCCTCGGATTTCGCAAGTCGGTCACATTTAGTGCAAGACTGTTACAGGATAACTTTTTGAACTTGAAAAATGGAGGGGGGTGTAAGAAAATCCTGGATTTCAGGTATATTCATTATTATTAGTTGTAGTAGTACATTGCCTGTTTATATGAGTATTTATATTATGTGCTGTATTAGTAGTATCATTAGATGCAGGTTTAAGCCTACAAACAGTTTGATTAAAAAGAGACATGGAAAGACATTTTGACAGCAAAGTCTCTGTATTATACAAGTGTGTATATGGAAAAGAAAATATGGTTTTATATATTTTTATATATATATATATATATATATATATATATATATATGTGTGTGTGTGTATATATATACATATATATATATATGTGTGTGTGTGTGTGTATATATATATATATATATATGTGTGTGTGTGTGTGTATATATATATGTGTGTGTGTGTGTGTGTATATATATATATATATATATATGTGTGTGTGTATATATATATATATGTATGTGTGTGTGTGTGTGTGTGTGTGTGTGTATATATATATATGTGTATGTTTATATATATATATATATATATATATATATATATATACACATATTAGACAAATGGATCGATTGATAGTTCAATAAATCGACAGACTAACAGATAGGAAAAATATATATAAATAATATATAGATAGCTAGATCGAACGAACGAACGAACGATCGATCAATAGTTCAATCGATTGATTGATCTACAGATATAAATGTATATAAGTGAGTATAAAGTTTGTAACTTTATTGAATACAATATTTTAATTCAGTCTTCCTTGGTCACTGAAGACACGTAAGGGTTTTATGTTTTATTAACTCTTTGAATTGAGCAGAATTAACTGAATTATGTTGTAAATGACAAGACTTTACAAGTTGTTTTTTTTCACCTATCTTTCTGCAATGCTAGCAATGATTGGTTACGTGGGTAAAGCCTCTGCTTTTTCCTATTACCAATGTGATGTATTAAAAAAGTTTGAATTAAAAGAGCCCTGGTTCTAGCTGTAGTATTACTATTTTTTGTGTTAGCTTTTCCATACCAAAAGGTAATAATCTTGACATATATACCTTTATACTGTTATGTATACCATTGATTTTGCAGAATGAAATAACTCCACAGTTGTAGTTGTCCCGTATCTAAATTGCCCAATGGTACCAACTTGGTAGCCCATACAGAGTGAGAGGCCTTGTTTAATAGGCTCTTTAGCCTACATATAGTTTATATGTATTTATAAAAATATTATATAATGCCAAATTATCTGCTGCAATTACCATTACTGATATGTATAATCATAGCATTTAATCAGCGAATACACAAGAAAATACATGTTTAGCAATGTACAAACAGATTTTACAACAGCGGGAATATCATTTCCATTATTGCAAATATCTAGGTGTGTATGGCCCTTTAACAACCAGGATCGGGGATTGATGTTCAGATCAGGGACATATTGACCCGTGTGTATAGCCAGCTTACATGAGCCCTTCTACCAGTGTCCGTCTTGCTTGGCTGAATTGAGAGGTTTATTATAGTTGGGATAACGGGGCTTTTTAACATCAGCACTTAAGGCCAGCGATACTTTAGCCTACACTGAAGACCTACCATGTCTAGATTTAGGTTAATGATAAGCGGTGACTTTCACTTAGCTTTGTACAGAATGTCACTAGTCCTACTTAACACTGTGTGGTCCTCCTGCAAACTGTATACTCCGCAGAAGGCGCTATACATCATTATTTTTAGAGGGATGTGTTAGAGGATATTGTGAACTTTTGCAAACCATTTTTTTTATTGCTCTGATACATAGAAAATCATGCAACTTTGTAATATTGTTCATTAAAAACATTCTACCGTTTTGTGTATACAGCTGCTATGCAGACCTGTGATTACATAACTACAAACAAACCCAGTGTTTAGTCTGATTTTCATCTGCCCTTTCTTATATTTTAGATTAATTGAATCAATAAAAAGGGCACACACACTCACATTATAGATCTGTATATATATATATATATATATATATATATATATTTATATATTTGCTTAGGTTGGATGGTGCCCTGTGTGCTATCATTGTTTGTCACCCCCTCCCCCATATTGTGATACATTGTACGAATACCCAAAAAAGTAATGCTGCGATCTACTTTCACCACTTTATTAGCGATTTTAGATTTATGCTAATGAGTTGCTTAATGCCCAAGTGTCGCCGTCTTTTTACTTTAGACCAAGTGGGCGTTGTACAGAGGAGTGTATGACGCTGACCAATCAGTGACCAATCAGCATCATGCACTCCTCTCCATTCATTTAGTCAGCGCATAGGGAACTTTTTAGATCGCTGTCTTATACTAACACATTAACGATACTGAAGTGTTTAGACAGTGAATAGACATTCCACGGGATGTCTATTCACAATCTCTGCACTTTGTTACTCTGTCTGTGGTAGTTACAGCAGAGGACGAGTAATCTCGCGAGATTACGCTGTAGATGACAGGTTACAACGAGATCACGCTTCCTCTGCTGTAACTACCACAGACAGAGTAACGAAGTGCAGAGATTGTGAATAGACATCCCGTGGAATGTCTATTCACTGTCTAAACACTTCAGTATCGTTAATGTGTTAGTATAAGACAGCGATCTAAAAAGTTCCCTATGCGCTGACTAAATGAATGGAGAGGAGTGCATGACGCTGATTGGTCACTGATTGGTCAGCGTCATACACTCCTCTGTACAACGCCCACTTGGTCTAAAGTAAAACACGCCCACTTGGGCATTAAGCAACTCATTAGCATAAATCTAAAAACGCTAATAAAGTGGTTAAAACAGATCGTTTTTTTTAAAATAAAAAGCATTACTGTCACCTACATTACAGCGCCCATCTCCTTATGTAGGAGACAGGGCACTTATAATGTGGTGACAGAGTCTCTTTAATGATAGTGCTATACGATGTCTACATAAAACCGCTATACATTTAATATTAATATTTGTGCTGATCACAAGCCATCCGAGGCGCTCCCTCTAGCAGGGGCAGTTGATGTACCCTGTGCGACCTGGATCTGTACTGATTTGCACCTTTTTAATGTGTCTTTTAGCATTCCTTGAGAAACAGAAATTTCAAAAACATCAGCATCAACTTTTTGTCAGGACAGGTCCCTGTATATGACATCATCTGTAAAATGTTCTTTGGAAACGTAAAGTCTATGTAAATCTTTGAAACGCAAATTATTATTATTATTTTTTTATAAAAAAGATCAGTCAGTGTGTTTGGTGCAACTTTATAAATACTTTTTATTAAAAATTTGTTTTACTTTTTGAGATACAGCTGCTCTGTATTCTCTATACACAACAGCTGTATCTAGCGCTATTCACTGAATCCGTCAGTCCCGCGGACCTGACGGATTCAGTGATAGTGGGCCCTGCGTATCTAAGTTATGAACTTAGATGTGACAGATTACAGGTGGACCCTCTGTGTCAGAGACACAGGACACGCTGACACTGAACCCATCAGTCCCACGGACCTTTCATGTATAGAGAATACGTATCTCAAAAAGTAAAACAATTTTTTAATAAAAGTATTTATAAAGTTACACCAAACACACTGACTGACCTTATTATTATTTAAAAAAAATGCATTTCAAAGATTTACATAGCCTTTAACTAGTGGTAACAGTTGTATCCATTAAATGCCCCCCAAAATTCTGCGTTCTGTCATTCATACATTTGTGTCCAAAACACAAACAAACAAAAAGTATAGACATTTGTATGGGGACCCTCTATTACAATATGTTTGACAGGTTTATATCTGGATGCAATTTATGGTATTTAATAGTGCAATCTTATTTTAATTGGCACCGCAAAAGAAGTGTATGATACAGTAACTTTTTGATAAGAACAGAAGTCAATGGGCAGACAGATCCAAACATAAACAAACAATAAACCCATTAAACGGATCCTTGTAGTACAGATCCGTAATGCTGCGCCCATATAATTCCAGGATATGTTTCCAGGGCCAACTTGCTGCAGTAAATAAATAACAAAATTGCAGATGACTAAATTCATACAATCGTGGAGTACCCCTTTAAGGCTAGGGTTATGCTTCATGACTAGATGCACTTCCTGCACATAGCCATATTGTATTCCAATGTGGCCCAGCTCTTACGTATGTCTATAGGGTCTCCCGACACTTCCCTGATGGCAGATGTGTTTCAACATGCCGATCCTTTGTTTCCTGTGCCAGGGGTGTCTAAGCAGTTTATTCCCCTCTCACCATGCAAATAAACATGCATGCACAGCAGATCCAAGCATGCATGTTTATGGTGGAGTCTGGAGGAATAGCTGCTGAGCAAACAAGTGTTCATAGTCCCTAGAAGATCCTTTTAAGGCAAGTTGGATAATACCCTGTTAGGATAAGTTCGCGCAGGGCAGATACACTGCGTAAAGGTACACAGTGTATCCAGCCTGTTGGCCGCAGGGGGTTAAAATTGTGGTGCAGTTTTTCGGCCAGGATGTCCGCTGCGGAAAACAGAAAAAAAATCAAAACGCACGTACTTACCTTCGGACGTACTGCAGAAAGGCCTCCTGGGATGACGTTTCATCCCATGTGATCGCTGCATCCTGTGATTGGATGCTGCGGCCACATGGGATGAAACGTCATTCGTGGAGGCCGGCCTAGACGAAGAAGCACAGAATTCTGGGTAAGTATAAGATTTATTTTTTTCTGAGTTGCGATTTTTGCAGCACAATCGCACCTTTCCCGCCGCAAAAAATCGCAACATCTGCTATTTGTTGTGGGTTTTACTTCCCTATTGAATTCAATGGGGAAACCCGCAAAGGAAAAAAGCAGCGATTCCGCAAATACAATTCACATGCTGCAGATTAAAAAAAACGCACCGTAGGTCAATTTCTGAGCGTTTTTTTTGCTCATCATTTACGCAGCGTGTGGATGAGATTTGTTCAAATCTTATCCACTTTGCTGCTACTGTATTTACAGTTATTTACACAGTATTTACGCTACATGTGAACCTTTAAAGGGAATGTGTCGCAAATTAAACATTTATATTTTTTAGTATGTTACTTATTTTTATTTTTTATGACACCTTTATGTTTGTTTGTTTTTTGCCTTCCTCTGGATCAACCAGGGTTAGATAACAGTCTTTGTTTGGTTGTTTCTTCCACCACCTCTTCCCATTTCCCTGGTTGAACTTTTGTGAACATAAGTCCTGTATAGGGACCTGTGAAGTGAGATATGTAGGGTTGGCCAAACCAGACAAAAGGATATTGCTTTCAGATATAACCAGAGGGGTTGTCTTTTAGTTGACCACCACCATATTGATCTGGTAGTTCCCATCTCATTTTCATCCTTCATAAGTCATAGCCAGAACCAGGGAAACTCCGCTCTGGAGTAGTCCGACTTTGCCGTTTGACTTTAGGGACACACTGTCTTGCAAAAAATATAAAACTTCTCTGCAACAAACCCCTGATAATGGAAGACTCTCAGAAACCCCCTCTCTACTATCAGAAGGTGGGAAACGGGGAATACAAAATTGGAGAACTACTTTATCATCGCTTCAATGATCCTAATGTCTGGAAAATATTCCCAATGTGCCGCTGCTTTGATAAGTAACACTACATAAAAGTGCTGCTTTATGGGCAGCAACAACATTTGGATGAACTTTTCAATATGCATGACTTGGGTTCATCTGCATCAGCTTTGATCAGTATAATAAAATTATCTTGTTACTTTTTATGTCCATTTATTCAATAAATCACAGCACTAACTACAATAAAAACAAAAACTATACACAACAGGCAATCCACACAGGCAGAGCTGCAGTGTAAAACATGGGGCAGAGACAGAGCTATATAGCTTGTGATGACACAGGTCCTAGATTTTAGGGTATGTTCACACAAAGTGGCTGAAAATGACGGAGCTAATTTTAAGGGATTTCAAGGCGGTTTTGACGCTAAAAATGAAACTTTTTTTCATGTGAAGCTTATTTCGAGGCTTTTTTTTTGAGCGGCTTTTTGAGACGTTTTTCATAGTGTCAATGGAAAATCAGCTGCAAAAACGCCTCAAGAAGTGAGCATAAAACGAAGCTTTTATGCTCCAAAATCAGCCGTGTGAACTAACCCTAAAGACTACCTGTGGCTCCAATAGACAATGCAGCAAAGCTACAGCCACTGATCATAGCCAATAGGTGGTCAAGACTGAAAGAACATAAAGCATTACCCATAGGTAGTGACCTATATACACACTACAAGATCACAGCTGGACATCTGTTTTAAACTTTTTTCTAGCCTGACTAATTGACAGAATACGTTGCTTCCCTTGAATTGTTTTCTTTAGCCCTCATGGGCTTAGTTTTGTAGAAGTGCTTTTGGCCTTGATTGTATGACTGAGTTCACACGGGGCGGATACGTTGTGTAATAGCACGCAGCGTATCCGCCCTGTGCGCTGCAGGGAATTCCTGGCAAAAAAAGCGCAACAAACTGTGGTGCAGTTTTTCGCCCGGAATGTCCGCTGCAGAAAACGACAGCACTTCGCCGGCCTGCTAACAGACCAGCCTCCTGGGATGACGTCAAATCCCAGGAGACCTCTGCAGCCTGTGATTGGCTTCAGCGGTCACATGGGATGAAACGTCATCCCAGGAGGCCACGCTGGTGGGAGAAACACAGACTTCTGGGTAAGTGTGAGATTTTTTCTGAGTTCCGTTTTTTTGTGGCGAAATCGATGTGAACCCTCTGCAAAAAAACGCAACAACTGCTATTTACCGCCCCATTGAATTCAATGGAGAAAACCCGCAACAAATAACCAGCGTTTACACAAATACAAAGGATATGATACGGAATAAAATTCCATACCGCAGGTCAATTATTGAGAGTTTTTTCTGCTCAATATTTGCGCAGCGTGTGGATGAGATTTGTTTTATCTCATCCACTTTGCTGCTACTGTATTTGCTGCGGATTTTCCGCAAAGAATTCCGTTGCTGAAAAACCGCAGTATTTCCGCAATGTGTGAACTGACCCTACCTCTATATGCCTCCGTATTAAATCAGAGGCATACAGAGGCACTGTACAGTGAAGGCCTGTAGGCGAGAAGAGCTTCGTACATACAGCAGCTGATAAAGCTCTGTACGATGTAGTAAAGAGCCGTAAAAGACTCCATATGCTGCCATACAGCCTCTGAGCCGTGTGCAAGATGAGTTAAAGAGGACCTGGCATGTCTGTTTTAGTAAATACTTGCATTCCTAATGAAATAACAATTCTGGAGCATCTTTTTTTTTTTTTTAGAACAGAATTCTCTGTTATTCCTCCTGGAAGTATATGAATAAATTGTCAACTGGGCCTAACAATCTGTGCCAGTCTGTGTAGTGACACACTCTATTGACAAGGGGGAATAATGATAATGACCAGTTGTCAATTTATTCAAAAATTTCCAGGAGGAATAACAGAGGATCGGGTTTTTAAAAGGACGTATGTGATATACTGTATCAAACAGAGCAGCATGATATCTCCATAAACTATGCTACTTGATAGCTAGCTCTGATTGCTCTTTAGAAAAACATCCACACAAGCACGTTCTAAGTAAGATCTTGATGAGGAAACTTAGCGAGTGTCTGTTAATTGTTTGACATAAGAAAAGATCATCAGACGTCGTCGCATTGTTTGCATAAGAAAGCATATCAGGCATTAACGTCAGATCCCTGAGACGTTGACCTTACATTTGCTTCAATAAATATGTTCCGTTGAGTCATGCTTTGTTAGCACATGACAGCGCTGTTTATATGAATGGAAAATGCAATCTAGTATTTCAGCAATGTCGTATTTCCAAGCGATATAACATATGTTCTCCTCTCAACACAAAACTGTTTGATCTCTTCTGAGAATTCATTCCAGTTCTGGGAATATTATAAGGCCAGATGTATAATGTAAGCTTTGTGTAAAAAAAATTGTGAAAAACCATTGTTGTCGTATGAATGTTTTTCATAACTAGAAAGTAAGAAAACATGTGTGGTTGGAGTTTTTGAGGATATTTCTTATCGGCTAGTGAGAATCTCTGCATAGTTCATAGTGGGGCAGGGCTCATTGAATCACATAGGGCATTTGTTTCATTTTGGTGTATTATTTTAACCCCACCTCCCCCCACCCCTGGTGTTCATTGTCAGTTAATGAGAATATATGACATGGATATACTATTTAGAGTCCACATACTAGGGCAGATCTCGGAGATTGAAAATGTGGAGGAAGAAAGTAAGGATTGTTCATATGTACCCGTAGCTGCCATCAAGTAGGTACAGGTGGTATTGTAGTCAGGGGCCCCAAGACTTGTCAGTCAGCTGCCAACCACCTGTCATTGTATGGGACCTGCACTGTCAAACATAAACTAGTAAATAAACAGGACCCAAATAGTCTGCCCCCAGGGACTCATCAAACATGTGGTATGGTCATGAAAGGGTGCACAAACCTCCCCCACCCTCATTCCTCACAGGGGTCCACAGCTTACATCTATGGACCATTGTGAAGGGGCAGGGCCAGTTTTACAGTAAATGGGACCCTGGGCAACAAACTTTAAAAATTGAATATATATGGCAGTGAAGTGGTCAATGGTAAATTCCCTGGTGGTCCAGAGTAGTGAAGGGGTTAATACAAAAGGTGATTTAGAGCAGTGGAGGGGTTTATGGTAAACTTCATAGTGCTCTAGGGTAGTGAAAGGGTTAATGTAAACTTCTTGGTGAAGGATTTAATGGTAAACTTCCTAGTGGTCTAGGACAGTGAAAGGGTTAATAGTAAACTGTAAACTTCCTGGTGGCCTTGGGCATTGAGGGGGTTGATGGTAAACTTCCTGGTGGTCTAGGGCAGTGAGAGGGTTAATGGTAAACTTCCTGGTGGTTTAGAGCAGTGAGGGGCTTAATTGTAAACTTCCTGGTGGTCTAGAGCAGTGAAGGGGTTAAAAGTAAACTTCCTGGTGATCTAGAGCAGTGAGTGGGTTAATTGTAAACTTCCTGGTGGTATAGGGCAGTGAAGGGGTTAATGGTAAACTTCCTGGTGGTCTAGGGCGGTGAGAGGGTTAATGGTAAACTTCCTGGTGGTCTAGGGCAGTGAGAGGGTTAATGGTAAACTTCCTGGTGGTTTAGAGCAGTGAGGGGCTTAATTGTAAACTTCCTGGTGGTCTAGAGCAGTGAAGGGGTTAAAAGTAAACTTCCTGGTGGTATTGGGCATTGAAGGGGTTAATGGTAAACTTCCTGGTCGTCTAGGACAGTGAAGGGTTAATGGTAAACTTCCTGGTGGTCAAGGGCTGTGAGGGGGTTAATAGTAAACTTCCTGTTGGTCTAGGGCAGTGAAAGGGTTAATGGTAAGCTTCCTGGTGGTCAAGAGCAGTGGAAGGGTTAATGGCAAACATCCTGGTAGTCTAGGTCTGTGAAGGGGTTAATGGTAAACTTCCTGGTAGTCTAGGGCTGTGAATGGGTTAATGGTAAACTTCCTTGTGGTCTAGGCCAGTGAGGGGGTTAATGGTAAACTTCCTGGTAGCCTAGGGCAGTGAGGGGGTTAATGGTAAACTTCCTCGTTGTCTAGGGCAGTGAGGGGTTAATGGTAAACTTCCTGGTGGTCAAGGGCAGTGAGAGGGTTAATGGTAAACTTCCTTGTAGTCTAGGGATGTGAAGGGGTTAATAGTAATCTTCCTTGTGATCTAGGGCAGTGAGGGGGTTAATGGTAAACTTCCTTGTGGTCAAGGACAGTGAGGGGGTTAATGGTAGACCTACTGGTGGTCTAGGGCAGTGAGGGGGTTAATGGTAAACTTCCTTGTGGTCTAGGGCAGTGAGGGGGTTAATGGTAAACTTCCTTGTGGTCTAGGGCAGTGAGGGGGTTAATGGTAATCTTCCTTGTGATCTAGGGCAGTGAGGGGGTTAATGGTAAACTTCCTTGTGGTCAAGGACAGTGAGGGGGTTAATGGTAAACTTCCTGGTGGTCTAAGGAAGTGAGAGGGTTAATAGTAAACTTCCTGGTGGTCTAGAGCAGTGAGGGGGTTAATATTAAACTTCCTGGTGATCTAGAACAGTTAGGGGGTTAATTGTACACTTCTTGGTGGTATAAGGCAGTGAAGGGGTTAATGGTAAACTTCCTGGTAGGTTAGGACAGTGAAGGGGTTAATGGTAAACTTCCTGGTGGTCTAGAGCAGTGAAGGGGTTAATAGTAAACTTCCTGGTGATCTAGAGCAGTGAGGGGGTTAATTGTAAACATCCTGGTAGTCTAGGGCTGTGAAGGGGTTAATGGTAAACTTCCTTGTGGTCTAGGACAGTGTGGGGGTTATTGCTAAACTTCCTGGTAGTCTAGGGCAGTGAGGGAGTTAATGGTAAACTTCCTGGTGGTCTAGGGCAGTGAGAGGGTTAATGGTAAACTTAATGGTGGTCTAGAGCAGTGAGGGGGTTAAGAGTAAACTTCCTGGTGGTCTAGCGCAGTGAAGGGGTTAATAGTAAACTTCCTTGTGATTTAGAGCAGTGAGGGGGTTAATTGTAAACATCCTGGTAGTCTAGGGCTGTGAACGGTTTAATGGTAAACTTCCTTGTGGTCTAGGACAGTGAGGGGGTTAATGGTAAACTTCCTGGTAGTCTAGGGCAGTGAGGGGGTTAATGGTAAACTTCCTGGTGGTCTAGGGCAGTGAGAGGGTTAATAGTAAACTTCCTGGTGGTCTAGAGCAGTGAGGGGGTTAATAGTAAACTTCCTGGTGGTCTAGAGCAGTGAAGGGGTTACTAGTAAACTTCATGGTGATCTAGAGCAGTGAGGGGGTTAATTGTAAACTTCCTGGTGGTATAAGGCAGTGAATGGGGTTAATGGTAAACTTCCTAGTGGTCCAGGGCAGTGAGGGGGTTAATGGTCAACTTCCCAGTGGTCTAGGGCAGTGAGGGGGTTAATTGTAAACTTCCTGTTGGTATAGGGCAGAGAAGGGGTTATTGGTCAACTTACTGGTAGTCTAGGGCAGTGAGAGGGTTAATGGTAAACTTCCTGGTGGTCTAGGGCAGTGAGGGGTTAATGGTAAAATTCCTCAGGTCTAGGGCAGTGAGAGGGTTAATGATAAACTTCCTGGTGGTCTAGAGCAGTGAGGGGGTTAATTTTAAACATCCTGGTGGTCTAGAGCAGTGAAGGGGTAATAGTAAATTTCCTGCTGATCTAGATCAGTGAGGGGGTTAATTGTAAACATCCTCGTAGTCTAGGACTGTCAATGGGTTAATGGTAAACTTCCTGGTAGTCTAGGGCAGTGAGGAGGTTAATTGTAATCTTCCAGGTGGTCAGGGGCAGAGAAGGGGTTAATGATAAACTTCCTGGTAGTCCAGGACAGTGAAGGGGTTGATGGTAAACTTCCTAGTGGTATAGGGCAGTGAAAGGGTTAATAATAAACTTCCTGGTAGTCCAGGACAGTACTGGGGTTAATGGTAAAGTTCTTTGTGGTCTAGGGCAGTGAGGGGGTTAATGGTAAACTTCCTGGTGGTCTAGGGCAGTGAGGGGGTTAATGGTAAACTTCCTGGGTGTCTAAGGCAGTGAGGGCATTAATGGTAAACTTCCTGGTGGTCTAGAGCACTGAGGGGGTTAATAGTAAACTTCCTGGTAATCTAGAGCAGTGAGGGGGTTAATTGTAGACATCCTGGTAGTCTAGGGCTGTGAAGGGGTTAATGGTAATCTTCCTGTAGTCTAGGGCAGTGAGGGGGTTAATGGTAAACTTCCTGGTAGTCTAGAGCTGTGAAGGGATTAATGGTAAACATTCTGGTAGTCTAAGGATGTGAAGGGTTAATGGTAAACTTCCTTGTGGTCTAGGGCAGTGAGGGGGTTAATGGTAAACTTCCTGGTGGTCTAGGGCAGTGAGAGGGTTAATGGTAAACTTCCTGGTGGCCAAGGGCAGTGAAGGGATTAATGGTATACGTCCTGTAGTCTAAGGCTGTGAAGGGGTTAATGATAAACTTCCTTGTGGTCTAGAGCAGTGAGGGGGTTAATAGTAAACTTCCTGGTGGTCTAGAGCAGTGAAGGGGTTAATAGTAAACTTCCCGGTGATCTAGAGCAGTAAGTGGGTTAATTGTAAACTTCCTGGGAGACTAGAGCAGTTAGGGGGTTAATGGTAAACTTCCTTGTGGTCTAGGGCAGTGAGGGGGTTAATGGTAAACTTCCTGGTGGCCAAGGGCAGTGAAGGGGTTAATGGTATACGTCCTGGTAGTCTAGGGCTGTGAAGACGTTAATGATAAACTTTCTTGTGGTCTAGGGCAGTGAGGGGGTTAATGGTAAACTTCCTGGTGGTCTAGGGTAGTGAGGGGGTTAATGGTAAACTTCCTGGTGGTCTAGGGTAGTGAAGGGGTTAATGGTATACGTCCTGGTAGTCTAGGGCTGTGAAGACGTTAATGATAAACTTCCTTGTGGTCTAGAGCAGTGAGGGGGTTAATGGTAAACTTCCTGATGGTCTACGGTAGTGAGGGGGTTAATGGTAAACTTCCTGGTGGCCAAGGGCAGTGAAGGGGTTAATGGTATACGTCCTGGTAGTCTAGGGCTGTGAAGAGGTTAATGGTAAACTTCCTTGTGGTCTAGAGCAGTGAGGGGGTTAATAGTAAACTTCCTGGTGGTCTAGAGCAGTGAAGGGGTTAATAGTAAACTTCCTTGTAATCTAGAGCAGTTAGGGGGTTAATTGTAAACTTCCTGGTAGTCTAGAGCAGTTAGGGGGTTAATGGTAAACTTCCTTGTGGTCTAGGGCAGTGAGAGGGTTAATGGTAAATTCCTGGTGGTCTAGGGCAGTGAAGGGGTTAATGGTAAACGTCCTGGTGGCCACAGGCAGTGAAAGGATTAATGGTATATGTCCTTGTAGTCCAGGACAGTGAAGGGGTTAATGGTAAACTTTGTGGTAGTCTAGGTTTGTGAAGGGTTAATGGTAAACGTTCATGAGGTCTAGGGCAGTGAGGGGGTTAATGGTAAAATTCCTGGTGGTCTAGAGCAGTGAAGGGGTTAATGGTAAACTTCCTGTAGTCTAGGGCAGTGAGGGGGTTAATGGTAAACTTCCTGGTAGTCCAGAGCTGTGAAGTGATTAATAGTAAACATTCTGGTAGTCTAAGGATGTGAAGGGTTAATGGTAAACTTCCTTGTGGTCTAGGGCAGTGAGGGGGTTAATGGTAAATTTCCTTGTGGTCTAGGGCAGTGAGAGGGTTAATGGTAAACGTCCTGGTGGCCAAGGGCAGTGAAGGGGTTAATGGTATACGTCCTGTAGTCTAGGGCTGTGAAGGGGTTAATGGTAAACTTCCTTGTGGTCTAGAGCAGTGAAGGGGTTAATAGTAAACTTCCTGTGGTCTAGAGCAGTTAAGGGGTTAATAGTAAACTTCCTGGTGATCTAGAGCAGTAAGTGGGTTAATTGTAAACTTCCTTGTGGTCTAGACCAGTTACCGGGTTAATGCTAAACGTCCTTGTGGTCTAGGGCAGTGAGGGGGTTAATGGTAAACTTCCTGGTGGTCTAGGGCAGTGAGGTGGTTAATGGTAAACTTCCTGGTGGCCAAGGGCAGTGAAGGGGTTAATGGTATACGTCCTGGTAGTCCAGGACAGTGAAGGGGTTAATGGTATACTTCCTGGTAGTCTAGGGCAGTGAACGTGTTAATGGTAAACTTCCTTGTGGTCTAGAGCTGTGAAGGGATTAATGGTAAACATTCTGGTAGTCTAAGGATGTGAAGGGTTAATGGTAAACGTCCTTGTGGCCAAGGGCAGTGAAGGGGTTAATGGTATATGTCCTGTAGTCTAGGGCTGTGAAGGGGTTAATGGTAAACTTCCTTGTGGTCTAGAGCAGTGAGGGGGTTAATAGTAAACTTCCTGGTGGTCTAGAGCAGTTAAGGGGTTAGTAGTAAACTTCCTGGTGATCTAGAGCAGTTAGGGGGTTAATGGTAAACTTCCTGGTAGTCTAGGGGAGGGGGTTAATGGTAAACTTTCTGGTGGTCTAGGGCAGTGAGGGGGTTAATGGTAATCTTCCTGGTAGTCTAGGGCAGTGAGGGGGTTAATGTAAAATTTCCTGGTGGTCTAGGGCAGTGAGGGGGTTAATGGTAAACTTCCTTGTGGTCTAGGGCAGTGAGGGGGTTAATTATAAACTTCCTGTAGTCTAGGGCAGTGAGGGGGTTAATGGTAAACTTCCTGGTAGTCCAGAGCTGTGAAGCGATTAATAGTAAACATTCTGGTAGTCTA
This sequence comes from Rhinoderma darwinii, assembly GCF_050947455.1. NCBI lineage: Eukaryota > Metazoa > Chordata > Amphibia > Anura > Rhinodermatidae > Rhinoderma > Rhinoderma darwinii. The sequence continues at coordinate 39,925,818 of NC_134691.1, read as the reverse complement.
AGGATGTCAAGGGTTAATGGTAAACTTCCTTGTGGTCTAGGGCAGTGAGGGGGTTAATGGTAAATTTCCTTGTGGTCTAGGGCAGTGAGAGGGTTAATGGTAAACTTCCTTGTGGTCTAGGGCAGTGAGGGGGTTAATTATAAACTTCCTGTAGTCTAGGGCAGTGAGGGGGTTAATGGTAAACTTCCTGGTAGTCCAGAGCTGTGAAGCGATTAATAGTAAACATTCTGGTAGTCTAAGGATGTGAAGGGTTAATGGTAAACTTCCTTGTGGCCAAGGGCAGTGAAGGGGTTAATGGTATACGTCCTGTAGTCTAGGGCTGTGAAGGGGTTAATGGTAAACTTCCTTGTGGTCTAGAGCAGTGAGGGGGTTAATAGTAAACTTCCTGGTGGTCTAGAGCAGTTAAGGGGTTAATAGTAAACTTCCTGGTGATCTAGAGCAGTTAGGGGGTTAATGGTAAACTTCCTTGTGGTCTAGAGCAGTGAAGGGGTTAATAGTAAGCTTCCTGTGGTCTAGAGCAGTTAAGGGGTTAATAGTAAGCTTCCTTGTGATCTAGAGCAGTAAGTGGGTTAATTGTAAACTTCCTGGTAGTCTAGAGCAGTTATCGGGTTAATGGTAAACTTCCTTGTGGTCTAGGGCAGTGAGGGGTTTAATGGTAAACTTCCTGGTGGTCTAGGGCAGTGAGGGGGTTAATGGTAAACTTCCTGGTGGCCAAGGGCAGTGTAGGGGTTAATGGTATACGTCCTGGTAGTCCAGGACAGTGAAGGGGTTAATGGTATACTTCCTGGTAGTCTAGGGCAGTGAACGTGTTAATGGTAAACTTCCTTGTGGTCTAGAGCTGTGAAGGGATTAATGGTAAACATTCTGGTAGTCTAAGGATGTGAAGGGTTAATGGTAAACTTCCTTGTGGCCAAGGGCAGTGAAGGGGTTAATGGTATACGTCCTGTAGTCTAGGGCTGTGAAGGGGTTAATGGTAAACTTCCTTGTGGTCTAGAGCAGTGAGGGGGTTAATAGTAAACTTCCTGGTGGTCTAGAGCAGTTAAGGGGTTAATAGTAAACTTCCTGGTGATCTAGAGCAGTTAGGGGGTTAATGGTAAACTTCCTGGTAGTCTAGGGCAGTAAGGGGGTTAATGGTAAACTTCCTTGTGGTCTAGGGCAGTGAGGGGGTTAATGGTAAATTTCCTGGCGGTCTAGGGCAGTGAAGGGGTTAATGGTAAACTTCCTGGTGGCCACAGGCAGTGAAGGGGTTAATGGTATGCGTCCTGGTAATCCAGGAGAGTGAAGGGGTTAATGGTAAAATTTCTGGTAGTCTAGAGCAGTAAACGGGTTAATGGTAAACTTTGTGGTAGTCTAGGTTTGTGAAGGGTTAATGATAAACTTCCAAGTGGTCTAGGGCAATGACGGGGTTAATGGTAAACGTCCTGTGGTCTAGGGCAGTGAGGGGGTTAATAGTAAACTTTCTGGTGGTCTAGGGTAATGAGGGGGTTAATGATCTTCCTTGTGGTCAAGTGCAGTGAGGGGGTTAATGGTAAACTTCCTGTGGTCTAGGGCAGTGAAGGGGTTAACGGTAAACTTCCTGGTAGCATAGAGCAATATAGGGGTTAATGGTAAACGGCCTGCTTGACTGAGGCAGTGAAAGGGTAAATGGTAAACTTCCTGGTAGTCTAGAGCAATATAGGGGTCAATGGCAAACGTCCTGGTTGTCTGGGGCAGTGAAGGGGTTAATGGTAAACTTCCTGGTAGTCTAGAGCAATATAAGGGTTAATGGTAAACGTCCTGGTTGTCTGGGGCAGTGAAGGGGTTAATGGTAAACGTCCTGGTTGTCTGGGGCAGTGAAGGAGTTAATGGTAAACTTCCTGGTGGTCTCGGGCAGTGAAGGGGTTACTTCTTACAAACCTCAGTGGTGAAGGGGACCATATGCACTAGTTGTGATTCAAATGCCATTGGTTGGGGGCAGGTCCTGTATAAACAGGTGGGGCAGAAGGTAAAACTTTGACAGACGCTGTTTTTGAGAATCTTCATGATGTCCCTACCACACGACCGTGGTTTTGTGTCCCCACATTTTTGCGGATAAATTGCAGACCCATTAATTTCTATGGCCCCATGCACGCAACTGTGGTTTTCACTGATTCGTGGGGGGGGGGGGAGGTTGCGAATCCAGGACGCAAAAACTCAGGATAAGTGACTTTACAGTCCAAATTGGTGGCTTCACAAACTTCACCATTCTTCTTTTTTGAGGATCTGTGAATCCTGATGACACGGGCATAGTTGCCAACATTTGAAGATTTTTTCCAGGGACACTTAGGGTGCGGCGTCTTTAGTGGTTGTGTCTTATATGGGAATTTCTGCATACAAATAAACAAACAAAAAACTGCACTAGTTTGGCTGACCGCTCCTGGTGGGCTGTACCTCTCTCTGGTTATCTGGTTGTTTGCAGGCAGGTGATGTCTCACTTTATCTCTATGGCTGGGCGATATGTGCTGACCACTACTGGTAGCATAAAAAAACAGCGTAGATAGTGCCACACATCACCGTTTTAGATAGTGCCACAGTGCCCTCTGTAGCTGGTGCCACACATCCCCCTCTGTAGCTGGTGCCACACATCCCCCTCTGTAGCTGGTGCCACACCCCCCCCGTACCTGTAGATGGTGTCACACCAACACGCCCCTGTAGATGGTGCCACACCAACCCGCCCCTGTAGATGGTGCCACACCAACCCGCCCCTGTAGATGGTGCCACACCAACCCGCCCCTGTAGATGGTGCCACACACCCCCGCCCCTGTACATGGTGCCACACCAACCCGCCCCTGTACATGGTGCCACACCAACCCGCCCCTGTAGATGGTGCCACACCCCCTCGCCCCTGTAGATGGTGCCACACACCCCTGCCCCTGTAGATAGTTACACCCCCTGTGTTGCTCCCTCTAGGAGGGGAATCCCCAGCCAGAGCGTTGCTGACACTATGGTCGGGGATTCCTCTCCTGGAGCAGCCCCTGGCGTCACTATCCACATATAGACCGTGTCGACAAGGCTTCCTCCAGTAGCGGAATCCCCAGCCGGAGTGTCGGTAACGCTCTGGCCGGAGATTCCGCAGCAGGAGTCCCTTAAGTCACTGTCCTTACATGGACAGTGACTTCAGGAAACCCTCTATGAGTGGAATCCCCGGCCAGTGCGTTACCGACACTCTGGCTGGGGAATCCGCCCCAGGAGGAGTAAATGGCAGAGCAGGAAGCGGATAGTTTCCTGCTCTGCCATAGTATCCAATTGTAGCTGCGTCCTGAGTATTTAATTGAATGTGGCAGTTGCCGGGACCGTAATTTGCCAGGACTGTCTCTGTAAATTCGGGACTGTTGCCAGCTTTGTACACGGATTCACAACGAAAGTTTTTTTTTTGTGGACCACAACAAATCCGAGGTATTACGGCCACAAAACTACTACGGTCGTGTGCATTAGGCCTTAAAAGTTGTCAAGTTTAATAGCCGCGCATTTCTCTCTATTTTCGGACAGATTGCTCAGTGTAGATGATCGCTCTCTCTCTCTCTCTCTGAATAGTGAAAATTCCAAGATTTTGCTCTACTCTGAGGCTATTCTTGGGGTTCCTGTCCTCTGGAGCCCCAAGGAAAACAGGGCCCTTGTGCAATTGCCTAAATTGGACTAAAACGGACCCTTGAAGTTAGATAATATGATCTTTATGGTGTATAATGAATATGTGATCCTCTCCAGGTGCTCACGAAGTATACATAATGGGGTACGCAATGCATGATGGGAGCTGTAGAAGGGCACCCTGAACGTATTGCATATAATGGACATTCAGCCACAAAATCTTAAGACATTTGTCCATTGCCCGTTATGTGCCCTGTGAGGAAATGGAGAATTGGAAGACGGGGCACTGTGATCGAGACACCCCACTATTAGATAGAGCTAAGGGGCGCTTTCAAAATCCATGAAATCAATAGACCCCCATTGTTCTCAATGGGAGACACTTATTGTTTTATTTCAGGGAATGTTATTGTGCGATATGTAGTATTTACTGGAGATGTGCAGAAAGGTAACGCAATGTAAAGAAAGAAGCGATAACATAAAACCATAAAACTTCTACATGTGTGAAGCTAAACATGCTCGTGTCCTAGTAAAGTACTGTAAATATTGAAAAAATAGAACAATGAACTGTAACTTTAAAAGAAAAAGTTCAGAAAAATAAAACATGTTCTCCACTAGAGGGCACTAAAGCGATACAAATAATAGTAAAAGGAAACCTGGACTAGCATTGCATCAATGACGTAATAAGATTCCCTTGTATGACGGAAATAATAATTATCTGTTATATGAACCCAGTGATTCAGTGCAATTTATAAATCATTTGCAGATTAATATCGAGAAGTCAGTATTTTTATGTAACCTAGGGGCTCATCCAGACGATCGTAATCCTCGTCCGTGTGCACACAGACCCATTCATTTCAATTGGGTTATTCAGACACACGTGAGTTTTCACGCAGCGTCTGAAGTATCAGATCTGAGCAGATTTTCAGCCTATGGATGTAGCAAGAATGCTTATATTCACTGACAGCAAGCAGAAGTCTTAAAAATGACGAGGTATGGTAACAGAAAGTATATTAGTAAGCTTTAGATCTTCATTTCGGAGGAGAATGTTTTTCATTTGTAAATATGACCATACATATAAGAAAATTACAGCATGTCGCATGTCCTTTTGTAGAATATGTCCTCGGAAACCGTTGAATGCCCCAATAAATGGTTTTATATCTACTTTGGATTTCTGCCTACCCACATGTGGGTGCAGGTTCATGTTCTTCTGTAAATAAGTGAGTGTTAGGGAACAAGTGAGAATATACAAGATATTTGGCTTTCCTATTATACACTTAATCACTGTAAGTAAGCAGAGATCTTGAAAATGCTGAGGAATTGATACAAAATATTATAAAGTTTTATAACATTTTACTATATAGTATCTAAACAAGACTCAGTGTTGTATCGGTGTGAATTTTTTTCAGAAACAGCGCCACTCTTGTCCATGGGCTGTGTCGGGTATTGCTTCTCAGGCCTGTTTGAGTTAATGAGGCTGAGCTGTAATACCAGACACGGCCCATGGACAAGAGTGGCGCTGTTTGTGGAAAAAAAAAGTCATACAGCTCGTTTATATGCTTGTTTTTCGCCAAAGGAGGAAAAGTATAAATGAAATGCAACTGCAACGTGTGAACTTGGTTTTGTGGGGGTGGGTAAATGGGACTTTTAAAACTTTTACACACTATTGGATTAAGTATTACTTAGAAAATGTGTTCAAACCTGTATGTGTGAACAAACCCATAAAAGCAAGGGGTTATATAACAGAGGCAGACCATGCAGCTGCCATTGAGCCCCTGATGAGAGGGGGCACAGCCCTGGTTGGTTCCATCCCCATTCGGTACTGGGTAGTGGGAAGCTATGCTGGGCACTATTCTCCAGAGTAACTGCATGGTTAAGGGTATGTGCACACGTTAGCTTCCTTTTACGTCTGAAAAGACAGTCTGTTTTCAGGAGAAAACAGCTGCGTCGTTTCAGACGTGAGGGTATGTTCACACGGCTTATTTACGGACGTAATTCGGGCGTTTTCCGCCTCAATTTACGTCTGTAAATGCGGCTCGATAGCGTCGGCAAACATCTGCCCATTGAAAGCAATGGGTTTTACGTTGGTCTGTTCCCACAAGGCGTAAATTTACGCGTCACTGTCAAAAGACGGCGCGTAAATAGACGCCCGCGCCAAAGAAGTGCCTGTCCCTTCTTCAGACGTTAAATGGAGCCGTTTTCCATTGACTCCATGGAAAAACAGCTCCATTTACGTCCGTAATTGACGCAGCGAAAAAGCTCCTCACCATGCCATGACGGCTGAAATTACGGTGCTGATTTCTCCTGAAAACTGCCCCGTAATTTCAGCCGTAACGGACGCTGCCGTGTGAACATACCCTAAAAGCTCCTCCTCGCATTTTGCGAGGCGTCTTTGACGTTTGTAATCTTGAGTTGTTCTTCATTGATTTCTGTCAAACGACGACGCGTAAATTACAGGTCGTCTGCACAGTACGTCGGCAAACCCATTCAAATGAATGGGCAGATGTTTGCCGACGTATTGGAGCCTTATATTCAGGCGTAAATCGAGGCATAATAAGCCTCGTTTACGTCTGAAAATAGGTCGTGTGAACCCAGCCTTAGAAGGGGGTAAGAAATTGGCCAACAGTGAAGAAAAGGGAAAGGAGGACATCAGGCCCTTCTTTTCTGGGGGCAAAACCCTGCACCATAATGGGGGCCCATTTTGATCTTTGCTATGGGGCGCACACTCTCTTCTATGTGCGCTACTGTGTAGAAATTGATTTCTTATCATTTATTAAAACTAGTGAAAAGAAAAAGTTTAGGATTTATCCATACAAATGAATCAGGTCGCTGCTTCCAATTCCCAAATCTCTTCACCTTTCCTTACATTAGTTTTTACAACTTTCCCAGAATGTGTACGGAACACGTTTTTCCTACCGTTAGCCACTAGAGGGCAGGCTGAGCCTATAAATGTCAATGAAATTGTTTTATTCCTCTTAGTTTTAAAGTATAAGGGTATGTTCACACGGCAGCGTCCGTAACGGCTGAAATTACGGGGCCGTAATGGCATGTTGAGGCGTTTTTTGCTGTGTCCATTACGGACGTTAAATGGAGCTGGTTTTCCATGGAGTCCATAGAAAACGGCTCAATTTACGTCTGAAGAAGTGACAGGCACTTCTTTGATGCGGGCGTATTTTTTACGCCCCGCCTTTTGACAGCGGGGCGTAAAAAAAATGAGCGTGTGCACAGAACATCGTAAGACCCATTCTAATGAATGGGCAGATGTTTGCCAATTACGTCCGTAAATAAGCCGTGTGAACACGCAGAGTCAAAAACGTCTCAAAATACGAAGCTGTTTTCAAGAGAAAACAGCTCCTGATTTTCAGACGTTTTTTGTGCCAATCGCAATTTTCGCAGCGTTTTTCGCGGCGTTTTTTACGGCCGTTTTTGGAGCTTTTTTTCAATAGAGTCTATGGAAAACGGCTCCAAAAACGTCCCAAGAAGTGACCTGCACTTCTTTTACGTGTAAAAAAAAGCAGCGAAAAACACTCCGTCGGAACAGAACGCCGTTTTCCCATTGAAATCAATGGCCAGATGTTTGGAGGCGTTCTGCTTCCGATTTTTCGGTCGTTTTTCGGGCGTTTACGGCCCGAAAAACGGCCGAAAATAGGTCGTGTGAACATACCCTAAGGCTATGTTCACACTGAGTTTTTTGCAGGAGGAATTTCTGCCTCAAAATTCCGTTTGGAAGTTTGAGGCAGATTTTCCTCTCCCTGCACGCCGATTTTCGCAGCGTTTTTCGCCTGTGGCCATTGAGTGCCGCGGGCATAAAACACAGCGAAATACGGTTTCTCTGCCTCCCATTGAAGTCATTGATAGGGCGTGTCGCTTCTTTTTCCTGCGAGGTGGTCTTACCACTCACGGGAAAAAGACGCCTCCGCCTCCCATTGAAATCAATAGGAGGCATTTTCGGGACGTTTTTGATGAGTTTTTTGGCGCGGTTTCCGCGTCAAAAAACTTGTCAAAAGACTCTGTGTGAACATAGCCACCTTGCGGGAAAAAGAAGCGACATGCCCTATTCTTCGGGCGTTTACGCCTCTGACCTCCCATTGACTTCAATGGGAGGCAGAGAAAGCGTATTTCGCTGTGCTTTATGCCTGCGGCTCTCAATGGCCGCGGGCGAAAAACGCTGCGAAAATCGGCGTGCAGGGAGAGGAAAATCTGCCTCAAACTTGTTTAGTGTATGTATGAGGGAGTAGTGTATGTATGAGGGAGTAGTGTATGTATGAGGGAGTAGTGTATGTATGAGGGAGTAGTGTATGTATGAGGGAGTAGTGTATACATGAGGGAGTAGTGTATACATGAGGGAGTAGTGTATGTATGAGAGAGTAGTGTATGTATGAGGGAGTAGTGTATGTATGAGAGAGTAGTGTATGTATGAGGGAGTAGTGTATGTATGAGGGAGTAGTGTATGTATGAGGGAGTAGTGTATGTATGAGGGAGTAGTGTATGTATGAGGGAGTAGTGTATGTATGAGGGAGTAGTGTATGTATGAGGGAGTAGTGTATACATGAGGGAGTAGTGTATGTATGAGGGAGTAGTGTATACATGAGGGAGTAGTGTATACATGAGGGAGTAGTGTATGTATGAGGGAGTAGTGTATGTATGAGGGAGTAGTGTATGTATGAGGGAGTAGTGTATGTATGAGGGAGTAGTGTATGTATGAGGGAGTAGTGTATGTATGAGGGAGTAGTGTATGTATGAGGGAGTAGTGTATGTATGAGGGAGTAGTGTATGTATGAGGGAGTAGTGTATGTATGAGGGAGTAGTGTATGTATGAGGGAGTAGTGTATGTATGAGGGAGTAGTGTATGTATGAGAGAGTAGTGTATGTATGAGGGAGTAGTGTATGTATGAGGGAGTAGTGTATGTATGAGGGAGTAGTGTATGTATGAGGGAGTAGTGTATGTATGAGGGAGTAGTGTATGTATGAGGGAGTAGTGTATGTATGAGGGAGTAGTGTATGTATGAGGGAGTAGTGTATGTATGAGGGAGTAGTGTATGTATGAGGGAGTAGTGTATGTATGAGGGAGTAGTGTATGTATGAGAGAGTAGTGTATGTATGAGGGAGTAGTGTATGTATGAGAGAGTAGTGTATGTATGAGGGAGTAGTGTATGTATGAGGGAGTAGTGTATGTATGAGGGAGTAGTGTATGTATGAGGGAGTAGTGTATGTATGAGGGAGTAGTGTATGTATGAGGGAGTAGTGTATGTATGAGGGAGTAGTGTATGTATGAGGGAGTAGTGTATGTATGAGGGATAAGGTGATCTATTAATAACATGATAACCACTCCAGGCAGTAGAAGCCATTTAATCAAAGCACACCCTGTCATTGTTAAGTCGTTACTTTGTGCCATTATTTGTTACATGCCATCTCTGCAGCAGTATTTATCATTTGGTCAGAAATTAGTATTAAATTCTGTATCCATCTTCGCATCCATTTTTTTATTGTTCCAATGCATGTAAAATAAAAAATGATGCAACTTTACCAATAGTTTTAATTAAATCTTGTTTCGTTTTATGTACACAGCTCCTATGCAGTTCTATGTGTCTTCATTGTAAGGGTATGTGCACACATAAACTGCATTTACGTCTGAAATTACGGAGCTCTTTTCAGGAGAAAACAGCTCCGTAATTTCAGAAGTAATTGCTCCTCCTCGCATTTTGCGAGGCGTCATTGACGCCCGTAATCTTGAGCTTTTTCTTCATTGAATTCAATGAAAAACGTCTCAAATTACGTCCAAAGAAGTGTCCTGCACTTCTTTGACGAGGCAGTCATTTTACTCGTAAATGACAGGTCGTCGGCACAGTACGTCGGCAAACCCATTCAAATGAATGGGAAGATGTTTGCCGACGTATTGTAGCCCTATTTTCAGGCGTAAATCGAGGCATAATACGCCTCGTTTACGCCTGAAAATAGGTCGTGTGAACCCAGCCTAACAGGCAACAAAAAAACCCTGTTTAGTCTGATTGGCAGCTACACTCCCTTCTGCAGGATCAGACTACACAGGGTTTGTTTGTAGTCTGATACGATGGAGACACATGCTCTGTATGGGAGCTGTAGACACAAAATAATAGGATATTTTTAATTACAACCATTTGCAAAGTTGCTTCTTTTTTTTAAATTTAGATTGAGCAATAAAAATAGTTGCAAAATTGGAGATACCCTTTAAGGTGATTCATTTCTTATAATGTAGCTTAATGTTATAGATTCAAAATAAATCCAATAGGGGAAACAAATATTTATATTACAGAATTTCACATTGGGCAAGTCTAGAATATTCTTCTGTTATCAGAAACTTTAGATCTATGTAGCCATATTCTGTAGCTGTTATGCCTTAGACAGAAAATAGACTGTTCTTAAAGGGTCCAAAAGACTTAGGCCTCATGGCCACTTCAGTTATTTTCTTCAGGGGGCTATCCGTTTTTTTTGACTGATAGCGCCCTGACACATTCATTTCAATGGGGCCATGTACACTTCCATTGTTTTAACAGAACTGTGTGGCCTTTCCGACAAAAATAGGACAGGCCCTACTCCTGTCCGTTTTTGACTAAACAGTCTCGGCCATTCCATTCATTTGGTCCGTGAAACAACGGACTGGACACCATCCATGTGCAATCTGTGTTTCACGGAGCCGTCATTAGTGGCCGTACGACGGCCATGGAAGTGTTCATGAGGCCTTATTAGTGAATATCGATGTCATAGACGGAGGTACACTGCTCACAATGGGGAGACTCTAAGATATATGAGAACATGGAGTATTTTTGATCTATCTATCTATCTATCTATCTATCTATCTATCTATCTATCTATCTATCTATCTATCTATCTATCTATCTATCTATCTAATCATATCATATCTATCTATCTATCTATCTATCTATCTCATCATATCATATATATCTCATGTCTATCTATCTATCTATCTATCAAATCATATCATATCATATCATATCTATCTATCTATCTATCTATCTATCTATCTATCTATCTATCTATCTATCTATCTATCTATCTATCTATCTATCTATCTATCTATCTATCTATCTATCTAATTCAAATTCAAATTCAAATTCAAAGAAGCTTTATTGGCAGGACCAAATACATATTAGCATTGCCAAAGCAAGTAAGAAGTAAGGGAATGAGGGGTAGGGACTGAGGGCTTGGGGGATAGGGACACATTTAGGGTCGGGGTTATACAAGTCCATGGCATATCATGTCTCTCTCAGTCTATGGCATGCAGTGACATATTGTGCCGCTGTGCCCACTGTGGTTTCCTCTTCACCCAGCAGGATGTAGAGTTTCTCTTCCTCTTCCATGGAGCTGAAGTCCGGTAAGAGATCAGAGAGTTTCCTGAAGTGAGTGTCCCTCACTGCTGAGTATTTGGAGCAGTGTAGCAGGAAGTGGGCCTCATCCTCCACGGCCTCCTGGTCGCACTGTTGGCACAGTCGGCTCTCCCTGGGCTTGTAGGTCTGTCTGTGGCGCCCGGATTCGATGAGCAGGTTGTGGGCGCTCAGTCTGTAGCGGCTCAGGATCTGTCTGTCTCTGGGGTTTGGCAGTTTCTCCAGATATGGCGCCAGTTTATATTCCCGCTGTATTGTCAGTTTCTGGGATGTCTTTATGTCGTTCCTCCAGTCACTGATATACTCCTCTTGGTTCTCGTTTATTGTCTTCTTGATTTCGGCTTTTGTGAGGCCGCGCTGAGTGACATTTTCTTCAGGCCGGGTCAGGGTGAGATGTTCTGGGGGGCCTGGTTTACCTGGGACCCCTTGGTGTAGCAGGGCTTTATGGTGATAGGAACTTTGCCTGCTGCTGTGTAGATGGGCCCAGAATGATAGCGCCCTCTTCTGGATTGTGAGGTGTAGTGGGAATCTGCCCAGTTCTGCCCGACAGGCACTATTTGTGGTGCTCCGATGGACTTGGAGAAGGTGTTTACAGAATTCTAGGTGGAAGATTTCTGTTGGGCTGGAATCCCACCTTGACCAGTCTGGGTATGTGTCCGGACCCCAGACTTCACTGGCATACAGGAGGATTGGGGAGATGATGGAGTCAAAGATTTTCAGCCAGACCGTCACTGGTGGTTTGAGGTGATAGAGTTTTCTTCTGATAGCATAGAAGGTTTTGCACGCCTTGTCTTTCAGTATCTCTATGGCTTGTTTAAAGCTTCCTGATTGGTTGATTTCTAGGCCCAGGTAAGTGTACCTGTCGGTCGCTGTGATTGTGGCGTTATTTAGTGTGAAGGTCGGGTGCCTGGGGGATTTTGAGTTTTTCTTCTGGAACACCATGATGTTGGTTTTCTTTGCATTGATGGGTAGTGCCCACGTGGAGCTGAATTTTTCTAGGATTTGCAGGTTGTCTTGGAGACCTTTCTCGGTTGGTGATAGTAACAGAAGGTCATCTGCATACAATATCTATCTATCTATCTATCTATCTATCTATCTATCTATCTATCTATCTATCTATCTATCTATCTATCTATCTCATATCTATCTATCTATCTATCTATCTATCTATCTATCTATCTATCTATCTATCTATCTATCTA